>NC_086225.1:33506153-35906153 GCF_035770615.1 Melospiza melodia melodia
TAGCAAAAGCCCTCCTCAAGTCTTGCTGTGAAGACAGACTGCCAGAAAGGTAGAGAAACTTCAGACATTTCCAAGACCCATGTAGCACGTGTCTTGGTCAATTTCTATGCAGATCCTTTCTTCCAGCAGGACTTTTTTGCACCGTTAGCGAACACTGAACTGAATCCAATACAAAAGCAGTGGCTAGAGGAACCATTCTCTTTTCATTTGAATGGTGATAAAAATGCGTATCAAATCAAAGCATTTTAGAGCAGCAGGAAGATTTTCTATGCAGCTAGCAAATCATAACAAGATGCCTATTCACCAGCTGGGTTCCTTTCGGAATTTACAAGAATTCCCGACAGAAAACACAGCTTAGTAAACTACCAATCTAAATCACAATATCTAGAAAGGTGACATGAAAAAGAGCAAGAGGAAGAAAACCAAAAAGAAAACCAAAGGAAGCCAGAAAATAAGGCACAACCTCTCCTCCTTTTCTGCTTACTACAGTACCTTAGAAGTACCTTCAAGTTTCCTAACAGTCATATCAGTAGAAAAGTGTGCCAAGAACAATTGTGGAAAACTGTGGAAAACCCTTCTATCACAAGAGAAACATAGGGTTTGCTTTCACGACCATTAAATCTGCATGCAATGCCTACGGTAAGGGTATGTTTTGTATATTCAAGAACAATTGAAAACTCTTTCTGAATTGAAGGGACTGCTTTTTGTTTGTTATGAATGACTTGGCTAAATATGGCGCATGTTAAAATACTGCAGACATGCGGTTCATTTTAGAGATGCCAACTGCAAAGGAGGGAAGCATTTTGTGTGCTTAAGAAGTAATGTATTGGAGAGTGCTTTTGTTACTTCTTTAGAAGGTTAGAATATGCCGAAAAGATGCTAGCTGGGGACTTGCAATTAATGAATTATTTGTTGTAAGTAGGTCAAATGACATTAGCTTTCAAAAAGGAAAAGTAGTCCTATCCCACGTACCAATTCTAAAGTAGATTAATAAGCCTTAAGCAGAAGATGGATGTGAAGAGGGATATGACATGAAAGGTTAAGCAACACTGCTGACCGCAAAAGGCTTACCTGCTGCAGATACAGGAGACAAAATACTATTTTGACACAAACATTGCTACTCAGACGACAGTAAAATTCTGAGTGACAGCAAAATTTACTCAGTCATGACAGTAAAATTTGCTCACATCAAAATGTGCTAATCAATTCTTAGTGTAAGCTAAGCACCTTAAGCAAAGGGTAGTTCAAGCGTAACTGGTATTTGATGGCAAAAAAGGCAACTTGGCCTGCGTTTCTCACTTCTACTCCATTCAAAAGCTTACTCTGTCTCAGATTCCTTCGGAGGGATACCAACGCAAGCCGCGAAACTGCACGAAAATGATGATTGAAAGAAAGATAGATTAGAAAAATGGAATAATGGTTCATGTTCTTTTCCTTCCAACTGCTTTGTTTGCCCTTTTAAATTTTTGAAGTCCTTTCTGGTGTCACCATGGTTGCACTGCAGCAAGTGTTCGGCTGTAGGCTGTCCATATTGCCAGCTTTTGGACTGCCTTCAGAAAACTTCCCACTGGTTTTGTATAGAAATCACAAGCAGTAGAGATGACAAAGACTGCAGAAACCTTCTCATCTCCTTCTAGAGCAAGACCATGTCTTTCAGCCACTCTTAACTAGACAACTTTCATCAGTCATGAGGGAGTCTCATGTTCAAGAGCTAAGCAGTGACAGCTGTAAATGACAAAAAGCAGACTGAAATTCTCTTGGGACTCCAGCAGAGAGCAATGAAGGAGGTTGAATTCACCTTCTTGGGAAGTTCTAAAATGCACATTAACTTGAGCACAGGAGCTAAGCCATCGTAACCTTTGTTGAGTATGTCTGCGTAGACAGAGTTTCCATCACTGCAGAAGCAATGTTATTTAACCCACGTTATCATCTCTAGCTGCTAAGCTGCACTTCTTGCAAAGTATCTGCAACGTATTTTACAGGGTGGGCTTTTATGAGTAATCCCTGAGTAATATTGCAAAGAGAAGTACTTGGGGTGTGGGGTGGGGGGGAACCGCAACTCTTAGGTTTTTCAAATCGTGGTTCCATTTGAAAGTCAAAAAAGATGTCAAACCTTTCTTTCCTAGACGTATTACCAGCACAAACTGTACCAGAATTTATGACCCGTAACTGTACCATGGACGCTCTTTCTCTGGACTATTCCTTAAGAAACAAAGTCCTCACTTGAAATAAAACAAAATTAGCCAAAGTATTGGCCTGGATTAGTTCCAAGGCTCTGTACTAAAGGCCAAACGCGTGTAATAATAGCAACGAGTGGACTAAAAGTTAAATCAATAGAGCATTACTCAGTTCAAAGACATCTTGTGTCCTAATGTTCTCGCAGAAGACTGTAAAATCCTGTCTATTTTTGTGGGTTTCTTTTATCCATTTAGCTGTACCTTCTACTTCTCTCCACTGTCTGAGAACATTGATGATAAGGTTGGATGACCTCATGTCAACTTGTAGAAGTAAAGAAAGAGAAGCCAGTAAAGAAAGGCAAATTTGTTAATTGCAGGTGGAAAGAGGGAGGCCAACAAAAGAAAACAAAAGAACAGTCATAATGAAATGCTCCCCTGTCTTCTGTGAAAAGTAAAGGCACAGACAAGAAAGAACAAGTGCAAAATTCTCACTAGAGAAACGCACTTGATCTGACTCAAGTATTTTGCGGTACATTTCTTGCTGTTTTCTCATGCCAAACATAATAACCATTGAAGGTGTCCCTTTCCTCTTTCTGGAATACAGCTAGGAAGATGGCTGTGTCATTGCTGACAAGCTGCTATTCTCAGAGGTGTCCAGCTGAAAGTCCTAGATCAATTGATTTGCTCTGTCACTTTGATATGGCATGACTTACAGTTTCAGCACCTGAACTGGCCAGCCCTACAATTCTTTGCCCCTTGAATGGTTAGATAGGCTCCTTGGCAACTGGCATTTGTAAGGACATGAAACTATGCAGAATTTGCACCGTGAGATGATGCCAAATGAGTCACGCCGGTAGATTAACTAGGGCATGCAAGGCAGAGAGAGGGAAATGAGAGCACAAGAAGAGAGTACACAAGAAGAGAGTACAATCTCCTTTTTTCTGAAACACTGTAGAGATCAAACTGAACACAAATCCTCCTAGGGGTAGTTCTTGCAAAAGACTAAGAGTTCTTTTTGTGTTCACAGGCCTGGAATATTTAGCTTTGGATCACGGCAAAATGCAGATGACAAAACGAGGTCTTGAAGTCACCTCCAGTATGAAGCGGTATGAAAGAGGAAAGCAGCTGAGAGCGTCAACCCTGCTAAGTAGTCTCAGTATTCTTCTTGACATGAGCAGAAATTTGAAATGAGTCTCTGAAAATGACAAAGGAGGCAGAAGAAAAGGGAGCGATGACTCCTCTGGCATAGTGTTTCCTAACAGGGATCTTCAAAATGGAAAGGTTGTATCATCCTTTCAACTGAAGGAAGGTATGAAAACAACAGGAAGGAAATGGCATCAAATACTCTGGGCAGTGTACTTCTAGACAGAAAGGCCACTGATGGAAAACCAACTCAACTGGCACCAATGCAGCAGCATTGTACTAAAGCCAGAAATGTCCAGCACTTCGCTCTCTGCCATTCCATTCAGATGCACACAGCAGCTCTGCAACATTCCTACTGATCATCTCCTTGGCAAACTGGCAGTGAGGGTCCGTGGTGATGCAGAGTCCCCAGGCAGATGCAAAGGAGAGCTGCTTTCTTGCAAAAACCAGGCTTTTGAAACACTAAGGCCTTTATCAGTTCCATAGCTTTAAGCCATAACAAACACAATTCAACCAACCACCATGCACCACGCTGTGAACACACGACGGTTCTAGAACTTGTTGATCTACCTCAAATTCAGCTGCCTCACCTTCCCACAGTCCTTTTCTACTTAGCCAAAGTAATGGGCCTCAGCCCAAGGCCTTCTTTTTGTAAGCTTCTAGCTATATGCAGCAGCAAACCACTACTTTCTTCTGTGCCAAGACTTTAGGTAGACCATTTGCATCTGCCCTTCCAGTGAAACCTAATGGGGAGAGAAAAGCCTCTCAGAGATGTTCAGTCATTCCATTTTCTAGACATGCCAAATCAAAAGAAAAACAAGCTATGGGATTGTGTACTTGCTCTTACAAAACACCTGCTGCCCTCTGACAATCAACTAGCAGAAAACCAGCCAAACTGAGACTTGAGGCAAACAACCCTTGGAAGGGAATAATGATGTGATCAATCAAGACAACACTTTTCCAGGCTACCGAGATATTGGAAATGTCAGCAAAGGCTTGAGAACAAAGGCTGAACAAATGGGGAAAGGGTAAAAGAATCCCAAGAAAAACATGACCAAAGGTTAAAACAATTCCAAGAAAAACATAGGCAACTAACCTCTTGAAGCCTTCAGGAAATCAGTGGCCGCTGATTTACATAGGCCATTCAAGTTAATTGACCCGTGCACCTTCCACACCTTTTTCGGCACTATAGGGTCAATTGAGACCATGGAATCACAATTCCTTGGATTCTGTTCTTAACTTTAGGAGAAAAGTACAGCAGCTGAAGTAGCTGTTACCGATGTGATACCCAGAAACACAGAGTTGACACATTTCATTCTTGGCCAATCACAACAAGCAAGACTAAGAGGATAAGGCTGGCTTATTTTCAGGACACTTTTCTTGTTTTACAGCCTGCTCTGATTCCGGTGAAACTGTTTCATTAGCTTCTCTCCAAAAGGAGAAAGTACAGTTCAAAATGAAGAAGGAAGCTGTACAACACTGGGATTGTGTGCGCAGCTTGCCAACTCATAGATAACAGTACCTTTGCACTCTCCTGACTTTTCCAATCACATGAACATTCGATTGGAAGCTGTTTTGGACAACTTTTCTTTTCTTCCTGCCAAACACTTGGCAGACCTCCGTGCAACGTATAGAACACGATGGGAGATGTTTTCTGTGCTGGCACAGTTTCTCCTTGCCAGACGTAGTGGAAAAGCTTTTGGCTAAGATGTAGACGACAAGAGAGGCTAAAGACTGGATGTAAGCAAATGACACCCTTCTTCAAAAAAGGCAATTAGGAGGACTCGGAATAGTACAAACCAGCCAGCCTCTTTTTTATCCCCAGGAAGTTGATGAAGCAGCTCTTCCTGGAAACCCTTGCCAGGCACATGAAAGACGACAAAAAAATGTAGTTAGCATGATTTTTCAGGGGAATTTCATGCTGAACATCACTTTAAACTCCTCTGATGAATCAACTTGACTGGTAGGTGAAGGAAATATTATCTGCCTGGGCTTCAGGGAGGTTTTTGACATATCTCTACATGGCAGCACACATACATATGGAAGCAATAGTGCAAAGGGGAGGGAACCAGTGTCTTTTCAGGGATGCTGAGGGAAAAGACAAGAGGCAGTGGGCACACACTGAAATACAGGAGATTGCCTTTGAACATCAGTAAATGATTCTTTACTGTGAGGGTGACTGAACCACGGCACAGACTGCCCAGAAAGATTGTGGAGCCTGGATCTTTGAAGACATTAAAAGTACAGCCAGATAGAATCCTGGGCAAGAGGCTCTAGGTATCCTGGTTTAGGCAGGGGGGTTGGGCCTGGTTAGCCCCACCAACCCCTTCCACTCTCATTCATTCTGTGCTAGTGAATTCTCTTCAAGATGCATTTCAAGCACTGGCATGACAAAGTTCTGTGCAGACAGAGATCCAAATGGACATGGCATCTAAGTTCCTTAAGCAGTGTTCAAGGAGACTGTAAAACTCTGGCACAAGTGTCTCTTCCCTAACTGAATCCCTTTCATGGGAAAATTCCCAGCTCTAGAAAGATCTTCTGATACGCATGCTTAAGACTGACACTGGCTGAGCAAATTTCTCCCTATGTGTATCTAAGACCAGTTAGGATCTTCACCCAAAGTGCTGTCAACATAGTCACAGAATGCCTATTGTTAAGAAGTGACAACTTCCATCAGAATGGCAACTATTGGTCCACAAGATGGATTAATGGATGGGAATTATCTACTTGGGTTAAAAACAAAAATAAAGAGTTGGTCTTTATTTATCAATTTCATTGCAATATTGATAAGGGAAGAAAAAGACCCATGTCCTTGACTTTCTTAACTCGAGGAAAGATTTTAAAAATTCCTTGTACAAATGTATGATCACAATCAGACTACTGAAACCATTTTAGTTGGGAACAAAGTTCCAAAATTGTCTAGATAGTGGCAAAGAAGCCAAGAAAATAGGAAAGAAACAAAAAGAGAGCAAAAGAGTCAGCTTCAGTGTACAAGCTCGTTCTAGAAGTAGTCTGCTGGGAAAAGGAACCCCCAGCTGAATTTCCAATGTATTCCTGCGCTTGATTCAGTAACTGGTCAATGTAAAAACCAATCCTTTTGTACAACTTCTTCCAGCAACAAAAACTCCAACAGGTTGACACTACCATCATGCCCGTTCCAGACATATTTAAAAGAGAAATGATGATTTTCTTGAAAACCTACTTGCATAAAAGTTGCAAGATGGTGGAGGGATTCCCACATCCTCCTTCCTCCATCTGGCTTGAAAGTATATTTGATAAAATATGCAACAAAGCACATGATTTATAAGGGAGAGTCAAATGGATGATTTGGGAATTGATCTCTTGTTGATAGGAAACTTCATATCCACTCTGTGTGACCTTTTTAAAACAAAATGTGGAGCTGAGGCATGAATCTGCCACAACAATTGTAAAGCAAACATACACACTCCCCTTCACATGCCCCCCCCTTCCACACACACCTAGGCACACACAGAGATCAGCATAGCAGATCATGAACACCTTGGAAAAGACTGAAATGCTAAATGCCTCTCTTGATGGGCAAAAGAGCTGGTGCAGTAATTCAAATGCCTGGTACAAAAATTCTGTTTAATATTTAGCTCCTATTTAAAACACAGCTTTTCATTTCATTCTATTTACAGAATATTTTCATTTCATTTGTTTCTTTAAAATTACTTAGTTCTCATCTGTTGTATGTCTAGGAATATTTTCTTCGAAAAAAAGAAAAAAATAGATGATATCTTTTCAGCAGAAAACATTGGTTGATACAATTTTAAACCATCATGATATGGAAGAATTGTTCTGTCCCTCTCTAAGGTGGAAGAAGCATTTGGATCACAGATCATCTACAATGAAATACTTGACATGTTTAAGATGCTTTCAATCAAATTTGATCGTCAATTGCTTATTCATTGTAAACAGTAATTTTTCAGTGAAGGGAAAGTGTGTGTGGTATATCTACATGATGTGTTCAAAGCCAGTTCCTACTAATGGCCAGGCTGAATTCCAGTAAATAATGTCCCGAATGATATTTTGCCGCCTTCTTTGGCACTTCATGAAATCTTACCATGATGAAGTGCTGAAACACAGAGATTTTCTCTTAGAGAGTGTCTCATGTTGTAACCCATCCCATGGATTTTATGCTGTAATTCTTATCTCTTTTAAAATTTGCTATCTTCTGTACAGTTTTCATGAACCTTTCTGTTACAGTAGTGAATAGCACAGATAAATGTCATTTTGTACAACTTTGAATTTACCCCAAGAGCTGAGAGAAAACTTGCTCCTATACTTCAATCCGAGTTTCTTCTATAGTCCAACTTTGTTTCTCTACCATCAAGCTTCTCCTTTGTTGCTGCTCCAAGCCCCGTCCAAGCTGACCTTGAATACTTTCAGGGATGGGACACCCACAACTTCTCTGGGCAACATGTTGTAGTGTTCCAGCACTCCCACAGTAAAAAAGGCCTTCCTTTCATCTAATATGTGTAGGAAATCATAAATCTAGGCATAGAAACTTGGAGTGCAAATTTGAAATTCTTTTGATTTGAAGCACATTTTATATGAATACTGACTTACAGATGACTAAAAGATGTTGATGGGCATTTGAGCTGACAAGTTTTGAAAAAGTGCACGGAAATTAAAATTGAAACCACTAAAATTAAAAACTTCTTGCCATTTCCTTTTTCCTCTCCTATTCAAAATTGCATATGTCAGATGTCAGTGCTTCATGCAAACCTCTCAGATGCTCTCAGAGAAAAAGCTTTTCTTTCAGACTAAGTTGCAGCTGACGTAGAACACTAGCAGGAGTGAAAGCTTTTCTGGGCATCGGGGCAGCACCTTCCCCTTGGATTTGTGTGCAGAATGCATTTTATCCAAACTGGAAAATAGATCCCAGCTCTGTTCTATTCATCATTCTTACTGCATCAGGCCTGAAGATTCTGTGAAAAGTAGCCTGTGGACCTTGAAGATAGCGCATGTGGAAAAGATGAGAGGTGATGGAGAAGTTGAGGGAGAGAAGAAAGAGTATATGGCCCAGTACGGACACCAGAAAGTATTTCTTCATGTGATCATGGGAGATTGCAGGAGCCACTTGCTGCTATCAAACCAGCCCGACTTGGCACTGGTGCCACCTTGGGTCTGGGAACCATCCTGCATATCGTGGATTTTCAGGAGCCAGTCGGGCACTCCCAGCCACAGGCCCCCAAACACAAACCAAGGCCTTTTTCCCTGGCAAACAAAACTCACCTGCTCCGCTTCTGGATGGCAGATTGCAGGAGCCTCGTTGTAGTATCAAAGCAGCCTGACTTGGAACAGGTGGCAACTTAGGGCTCCGCACCAGCCTGCGTATCGTGGATTTTCCGGACTCAGCTAGCCACTCCAAGCCACAGGCCCCGAAACACAAACCACAGCCCTCTTCCCTTGCAAACAAAACTCACCTGCCCCACTTCTGGATGGCAGATCGCACAAGGCACTTGGTAGTAACAAACCAGCCTGACTTGGCGCTGGTGCCACCTTGGATCTGGGAGCCATCCTGCATATCAAAGAATTTCAGGAGCCAGCCGGCACTCTCGGCCCCTGGCCGCCAAACAGAAACCTCGGTCCTTTTCCCTTACAAACAAAACTCCCCTGCCCCACTTCTGGCTGGCAGATTGCCGGAGCCACTTGGTACTATCAAACCAGCCCGACTTGGCAGTATTGCTCCCTTGGGTCTGGGAACCATCCTGCATATCAAAGAATTTCAGGAGCCAGCCTGAACAATTGTTTAGCACCCTTTAAAGGTGGTGTTTGACAAACAGGGCTGAAGCAAATCTTCAAAATATCCAGGAGATCAAAATCCATTGAAGCAAATTCTCCTGGCCAGTCACCTTGCTGCTGCTGCTAATTCACCCTACATACCATCTGATCAGGCCTAACAATGCTCCTGCAAAAATATTGTGAAAAAGGTAGGCACATTTTCACAGATGCAGGGAAAATCCCCTTGGATGATCATTCCAAGGCATAACTTGATGGAGCAAGTTATGCAACCTTGTCTACTGGCAATATCTAAGTTGGTGAGTTCACCATCTGTCAGCATCGCTTTCGAAAATAAATGTTTGATCCACAAAAAAAATATTTCATATGTTCTGTCTACCTGCTTCATTTCAACCAATGAATAGGCTACATTCCATCAGCAAAGGGTTTATGATCCTCTCTTTCTTTAATAAGATTCAGATGCCCATGGTAGGGGTGTAATTAAATTCACATGTTAAAAATATCCTTCTTGTTATCTTTTCTTTTAATTACCCACACGTAACATCAGTCTGAGAGCTGAAGAAAACCCCTTCATTTGCTGTTTGCCAAGTATCATCTACGTGATACAAATTCTACTTGAGAAATCACACCCATTCATTGCCATGTAAACAACCTTTTCTTCATCATTAGGTATTTTGGTGAAGTGAATGATTAGAACATAAGCAAGGGCATTTGTTCAAGATGCTCCAGAAAGAGCTGTGCTCTGTTCTCTTCTTTGCTGCCTATGTTAGCACCGAGATGCAAAAAATGAAAGACTACTAGGAAAAGTGTTACTTTTAGTCTAAATTCGTAAATGATGTTTGAAATACCCTGTTAAATGAAAAGGTGCTCTATTAAATGATGGCATCTTAAGGGAAAAAGTCAGCTTTAAAGAGGTTTTGAGACAGTTGCTTCTGAAAAAAAAATAAAATAAAATTGGAGGCATCTAAGGTCTTTAGCCATCCCATCTTGAAGATTGATTCAAAACACAGTTCCTTCATACAGGAAGAAGAGAGGACCATAGGTGGCAACCCATTTGAAAATGGAGTTCTATTTCTTTCTGGTTGGGATTATCGGACACCATTTCTTGTGAAGTCGAGGGACTGCAGTTAGCTCTCCACTAATTTCCTTCCCTGAGATTCATCTGCATTTGCTCCTTTGTCTGGAGTCCCCATTTATTAGTATGCATAGATGGTATACTCCATCGATGCATGAATAACAGAGGGGATAATGTGCCTTTTGCTGCTATCTTCTTTTGCTGCTCCATTTTGCTTGCTTTGTTTTTGCTTTCTGTCAAAGAAATGCTAGCAAAAGCCCTCCTCAAGTCTTGCTGTGAAGACAGACTGCCAGAAAGGTAGAGAAACTTCAGACATTTCCAAGACCCATGTAGCACGTGTCTTGGTCAATTTCTATGCAGATCCTTTCTTCCAGCAGGACTTTTTTGCACCGTTAGCGAACACTGAACTGAATCCAATACAAAAGCAGTGGCTAGAGGAACCATTCTCTTTTCATTTGAATGGTGATAAAAATGCGTATCAAATCAAAGCATTTTAGAGCAGCAGGAAGATTTTCTATGCAGCTAGCAAATCATAACAAGATGCCTATTCACCAGCTGGGTTCCTTTCGGAATTTACAAGAATTCCCGACAGAAAACACAGCTTAGTAAACTACCAATCTAAATCACAATATCTAGAAAGGTGACATGAAAAAGAGCAAGAGGAAGAAAACCAAAAAGAAAACCAAAGGAAGCCAGAAAATAAGGCACAACCTCTCCTCCTTTTCTGCTTACTACAGTACCTTAGAAGTACCTTCAAGTTTCCTAACAGTCATATCAGTAGAAAAGTGTGCCAAGAACAATTGTGGAAAACTGTGGAAAACCCTTCTATCACAAGAGAAACATAGGGTTTGCTTTCACGACCATTAAATCTGCATGCAATGCCTACGGTAAGGGTATGTTTTGTATATTCAAGAACAATTGAAAACTCTTTCTGAATTGAAGGGACTGCTTTTTGTTTGTTATGAATGACTTGGCTAAATATGGCGCATGTTAAAATACTGCAGACATGCGGTTCATTTTAGAGATGCCAACTGCAAAGGAGGGAAGCATTTTGTGTGCTTAAGAAGTAATGTATTGGAGAGTGCTTTTGTTACTTCTTTAGAAGGTTAGAATATGCCGAAAAGATGCTAGCTGGGGACTTGCAATTAATGAATTATTTGTTGTAAGTAGGTCAAATGACATTAGCTTTCAAAAAGGAAAAGTAGTCCTATCCCACGTACCAATTCTAAAGTAGATTAATAAGCCTTAAGCAGAAGATGGATGTGAAGAGGGATATGACATGAAAGGTTAAGCAACACTGCTGACAGCAAAAGGCTTACCTGCTGCAGATACAGGAGACAAAATACTATTTTGACACAAACATTGCTACTCAGACGACAGTAAAATTCTGAGTGACAGCAAAATTTACTCAGTCATGACAGTAAAATTTGCTCACATCAAAATGTGCTAATCAATTCTTAGTGTAAGCTAAGCACCTTAAGCAAAGGGTAGTTCAAGCGTAACTGGTATTTGATGGCAAAAAAGGCAACTTGGCCTGCGTTTCTCACTTCTACTCCATTCAAAAGCTTACTCTGTCTCAGATTCCTTCGGAGGGATACCAACGCAAGCCGCGAAACTGCACGAAAATGATGATTGAAAGAAAGATAGATTAGAAAAATGGAATAATGGTTCATGTTCTTTTCCTTCCAACTGCTTTGTTTGCCCTTTTAAATTTTTGAAGTCCTTTCTGGTGTCACCATGGTTGCACTGCAGCAAGTGTTCGGCTGTAGGCTGTCCATATTGCCAGCTTTTGGACTGCCTTCAGAAAACTTCCCACTGGTTTTGTATAGAAATCACAAGCAGTAGAGATGACAAAGACTGCAGAAACCTTCTCATCTCCTTCTAGAGCAAGACCATGTCTTTCAGCCACTCTTAACTAGACAACTTTCATCAGTCATGAGGGAGTCTCATGTTCAAGAGCTAAGCAGTGACAGCTGTAAATGACAAAAAGCAGACTGAAATTCTCTTGGGACTCCAGCAGAGAGCAATGAAGGAGGTTGAATTCACCTTCTTGGGAAGTTCTAAAATGCACATTAACTTGAGCACAGGAGCTAAGCCATCGTAACCTTTGTTGAGTATGTCTGCGTAGACAGAGTTTCCATCACTGCAGAAGCAATGTTATTTAACCCACGTTATCATCTCTAGCTGCTAAGCTGCACTTCTTGCAAAGTATCTGCAACGTATTTTACAGGGTGGGCTTTTATGAGTAATCCCTGAGTAATATTGCAAAGAGAAGTACTTGGGGTGTGGGGTGGGGGGGAACCGCAACTCTTAGGTTTTTCAAATCGTGGTTCCATTTGAAAGTCAAAAAAGATGTCAAACCTTTCTTTCCTAGACGTATTACCAGCACAAACTGTACCAGAATTTATGACCCGTAACTGTACCATGGACGCTCTTTCTCTGGACTATTCCTTAAGAAACAAAGTCCTCACTTGAAATAAAACAAAATTAGCCAAAGTATTGGCCTGGATTAGTTCCAAGGCTCTGTACTAAAGGCCAAACGCGTGTAATAATAGCAACGAGTGGACTAAAAGTTAAATCAATAGAGCATTACTCAGTTCAAAGACATCTTGTGTCCTAATGTTCTCGCAGAAGACTGTAAAATCCTGTCTATTTTTGTGGGTTTCTTTTATCCATTTAGCTGTACCTTCTACTTCTCTCCACTGTCTGAGAACATTGATGATAAGGTTGGATGACCTCATGTCAACTTGTAGAAGTAAAGAAAGAGAAGCCAGTAAAGAAAGGCAAATTTGTTAATTGCAGGTGGAAAGAGGGAGGCCAACAAAAGAAAACAAAAGAACAGTCATAATGAAATGCTCCCCTGTCTTCTGTGAAAAGTAAAGGCACAGACAAGAAAGAACAAGTGCAAAATTCTCACTAGAGAAACGCACTTGATCTGACTCAAGTATTTTGCGGTACATTTCTTGCTGTTTTCTCATGCCAAACATAATAACCATTGAAGGTGTCCCTTTCCTCTTTCTGGAATACAGCTAGGAAGATGGCTGTGTCATTGCTGACAAGCTGCTATTCTCAGAGGTGTCCAGCTGAAAGTCCTAGATCAATTGATTTGCTCTGTCACTTTGATATGGCATGACTTACAGTTTCAGCACCTGAACTGGCCAGCCCTACAATTCTTTGCCCCTTGAATGGTTAGATAGGCTCCTTGGCAACTGGCATTTGTAAGGACATGAAACTATGCAGAATTTGCACCGTGAGATGATGCCAAATGAGTCACGCCGGTAGATTAACTAGGGCATGCAAGGCAGAGAGAGGGAAATGAGAGCACAAGAAGAGAGTACACAAGAAGAGAGTACAATCTCCTTTTTTCTGAAACACTGTAGAGATCAAACTGAACACAAATCCTCCTAGGGGTAGTTCTTGCAAAAGACTAAGAGTTCTTTTTGTGTTCACAGGCCTGGAATATTTAGCTTTGGATCACGGCAAAATGCAGATGACAAAACGAGGTCTTGAAGTCACCTCCAGTATGAAGCGGTATGAAAGAGGAAAGCAGCTGAGAGCGTCAACCCTGCTAAGTAGTCTCAGTATTCTTCTTGACATGAGCAGAAATTTGAAATGAGTCTCTGAAAATGACAAAGGAGGCAGAAGAAAAGGGAGCGATGACTCCTCTGGCATAGTGTTTCCTAACAGGGATCTTCAAAATGGAAAGGTTGTATCATCCTTTCAACTGAAGGAAGGTATGAAAACAACAGGAAGGAAATGGCATCAAATACTCTGGGCAGTGTACTTCTAGACAGAAAGGCCACTGATGGAAAACCAACTCAACTGGCACCAATGCAGCAGCATTGTACTAAAGCCAGAAATGTCCAGCACTTCGCTCTCTGCCATTCCATTCAGATGCACACAGCAGCTCTGCAACATTCCTACTGATCATCTCCTTGGCAAACTGGCAGTGAGGGTCCGTGGTGATGCAGAGTCCCCAGGCAGATGCAAAGGAGAGCTGCTTTCTTGCAAAAACCAGGCTTTTGAAACACTAAGGCCTTTATCAGTTCCATAGCTTTAAGCCATAACAAACACAATTCAACCAACCACCATGCACCACGCTGTGAACACACGACGGTTCTAGAACTTGTTGATCTACCTCAAATTCAGCTGCCTCACCTTCCCACAGTCCTTTTCTACTTAGCCAAAGTAATGGGCCTCAGCCCAAGGCCTTCTTTTTGTAAGCTTCTAGCTATATGCAGCAGCAAACCACTACTTTCTTCTGTGCCAAGACTTTAGGTAGACCATTTGCATCTGCCCTTCCAGTGAAACCTAATGGGGAGAGAAAAGCCTCTCAGAGATGTTCAGTCATTCCATTTTCTAGACATGCCAAATCAAAAGAAAAACAAGCTATGGGATTGTGTACTTGCTCTTACAAAACACCTGCTGCCCTCTGACAATCAACTAGCAGAAAACCAGCCAAACTGAGACTTGAGGCAAACAACCCTTGGAAGGGAATAATGATGTGATCAATCAAGACAACACTTTTCCAGGCTACCGAGATATTGGAAATGTCAGCAAAGGCTTGAGAACAAAGGCTGAACAAATGGGGAAAGGGTAAAAGAATCCCAAGAAAAACATGACCAAAGGTTAAAACAATTCCAAGAAAAACATAGGCAACTAACCTCTTGAAGCCTTCAGGAAATCAGTGGCCGCTGATTTACATAGGCCATTCAAGTTAATTGACCCGTGCACCTTCCACACCTTTTTCGGCACTATAGGGTCAATTGAGACCATGGAATCACAATTCCTTGGATTCTGTTCTTAACTTTAGGAGAAAAGTACAGCAGCTGAAGTAGCTGTTACCGATGTGATACCCAGAAACACAGAGTTGACACATTTCATTCTTGGCCAATCACAACAAGCAAGACTAAGAGGATAAGGCTGGCTTATTTTCAGGACACTTTTCTTGTTTTACAGCCTGCTCTGATTCCGGTGAAACTGTTTCATTAGCTTCTCTCCAAAAGGAGAAAGTACAGTTCAAAATGAAGAAGGAAGCTGTACAACACTGGGATTGTGTGCGCAGCTTGCCAACTCATAGATAACAGTACCTTTGCACTCTCCTGACTTTTCCAATCACATGAACATTCGATTGGAAGCTGTTTTGGACAACTTTTCTTTTCTTCCTGCCAAACACTTGGCAGACCTCCGTGCAACGTCTAGAACACGATGGGAGATGTTTTCTGTGCTGGCACAGTTTCTCCTTGCCAGACGTAGTGGAAAAGCTTTTGGCTAAGATGTAGACGACAAGAGAGGCTAAAGACTGGATGTAAGCAAATGACACCCTTCTTCAAAAAAGGCAATTAGGAGGACTCGGAATAGTACAAACCAGCCAGCCTCTTTTTTATCCCCAGGAAGTTGATGAAGCAGCTCTTCCTGGAAACCCTTGCCAGGCACATGAAAGACGACAAAAAAATGTAGTTAGCATGATTTTTCAGGGGAATTTCATGCTGAACATCACTTTAAACTCCTCTGATGAATCAACTTGACTGGTAGGTGAAGGAAATATTATCTGCCTGGGCTTCAGGGAGGTTTTTGACATATCTCTACATGGCAGCACACATACATATGGAAGCAATAGTGCAAAGGGGAGGGAACCAGTGTCTTTTCAGGGATGCTGAGGGAAAAGACAAGAGGCAGTGGGCACACACTGAAATACAGGAGATTGCCTTTGAACATCAGTAAATGATTCTTTACTGTGAGGGTGACTGAACCACGGCACAGACTGCCCAGAAAGATTGTGGAGCCTGGATCTTTGAAGACATTAAAAGTACACCCAGATAGAATCCTGGGCAAGAGGCTCTAGGTATCCTGGTTTAGGCAGGGGGGTTGGGCCTGGTTAGCCCCACCAACCCCTTCCACTCTCATTCATTCTGTGCTAGTGAATTCTCTTCAAGATGCATTTCAAGCACTGGCATGACAAAGTTCTGTGCAGACAGAGATCCAAATGGACATGGCATCTAAGTTCCTTAAGCAGTGTTCAAGGAGACTGTAAAACTCTGGCACAAGTGTCTCTTCCCTAACTGAATCCCTTTCATGGGAAAATTCCCAGCTCTAGAAAGATCTTCTGATACGCATGCTTAAGACTGACACTGGCTGAGCAAATTTCTCCCTATGTGTATCTAAGACCAGTTAGGATCTTCACCCAAAGTGCTGTCAACATAGTCACAGAATGCCTATTGTTAAGAAGTGACAACTTCCATCAGAATGGCAACTATTGGTCCACAAGATGGATTAATGGATGGGAATTATCTACTTGGGTTAAAAACAAAAATAAAGAGTTGGTCTTTATTTATCAATTTCATTGCAATATTGATAAGGGAAGAAAAAGACCCATGTCCTTGACTTTCTTAACTCGAGGAAAGATTTTAAAAATTCCTTGTACAAATGTATGATCACAATCAGACTACTGAAACCATTTTAGTTGGGAACAAAGTTCCAAAATTGTCTAGATAGTGGCAAAGAAGCCAAGAAAATAGGAAAGAAACAAAAAGAGAGCAAAAGAGTCAGCTTCAGTGTACAAGCTCGTTCTAGAAGTAGTCTGCTGGGAAAAGGAACCCCCAGCTGAATTTCCAATGTATTCCTGCGCTTGATTCAGTAACTGGTCAATGTAAAAACCAATCCTTTTGTACAACTTCTTCCAGCAACAAAAACTCCAACAGGTTGACACTACCATCATGCCCGTTCCAGACATATTTAAAAGAGAAATGATGATTTTCTTGAAAACCTACTTGCATAAAAGTTGCAAGATGGTGGAGGGATTCCCACATCCTCCTTCCTCCATCTGGCTTGAAAGTATATTTGATAAAATATGCAACAAAGCACATGATTTATAAGGGAGAGTCAAATGGATGATTTGGGAATTGATCTCTTGTTGATAGGAAACTTCATATCCACTCTGTGTGACCTTTTTAAAACAAAATGTGGAGCTGAGGCATGAATCTGCCACAACAATTGTAAAGCAAACATACACACTCCCCTTCACATGCCCCCCCCTTCCACACACACCTAGGCACACACAGAGATCAGCATAGCAGATCATGAACACCTTGGAAAAGACTGAAATGCTAAATGCCTCTCTTGATGGGCAAAAGAGCTGGTGCAGTAATTCAAATGCCTGGTACAAAAATTCTGTTTAATATTTAGCTCCTATTTAAAACACAGCTTTTCATTTCATTCTATTTACAGAATATTTTCATTTCATTTGTTTCTTTAAAATTACTTAGTTCTCATCTGTTGTATGTCTAGGAATATTTTCTTCGAAAAAAAGAAAAAAATAGATGATATCTTTTCAGCAGAAAACATTGGTTGATACAATTTTAAACCATCATGATATGGAAGAATTGTTCTGTCCCTCTCTAAGGTGGAAGAAGCATTTGGATCACAGATCATCTACAATGAAATACTTGACATGTTTAAGATGCTTTCAATCAAATTTGATCGTCAATTGCTTATTCATTGTAAACAGTAATTTTTCAGTGAAGGGAAAGTGTGTGTGGTATATCTACATGATGTGTTCAAAGCCAGTTCCTACTAATGGCCAGGCTGAATTCCAGTAAATAATGTCCCGAATGATATTTTGCCGCCTTCTTTGGCACTTCATGAAATCTTACCATGATGAAGTGCTGAAACACAGAGATTTTCTCTTAGAGAGTGTCTCATGTTGTAACCCATCCCATGGATTTTATGCTGTAATTCTTATCTCTTTTAAAATTTGCTATCTTCTGTACAGTTTTCATGAACCTTTCTGTTACAGTAGTGAATAGCACAGATAAATGTCATTTTGTACAACTTTGAATTTACCCCAAGAGCTGAGAGAAAACTTGCTCCTATACTTCAATCCGAGTTTCTTCTATAGTCCAACTTTGTTTCTCTACCATCAAGCTTCTCCTTTGTTGCTGCTCCAAGCCCCGTCCAAGCTGACCTTGAATACTTTCAGGGATGGGACACCCACAACTTCTCTGGGCAACATGTTGTAGTGTTCCAGTACTCCCACAGTAAAAAAGGCCTTCCTTTCATCTAATATGTGTAGGAAATCATAAATCTAGGCATAGAAACTTGGAGTGCAAATTTGAAATTCTTTTGATTTGAAGCACATTTTATATGAATACTGACTTACAGATGACTAAAAGATGTTGATGGGCATTTGAGCTGACAAGTTTTGAAAAAGTGCACGGAAATTAAAATTGAAACCACTAAAATTAAAAACTTCTTGCCATTTCCTTTTTCCTCTCCTATTCAAAATTGCATATGTCAGATGTCAGTGCTTCATGCAAACCTCTCAGATGCTCTCAGAGAAAAAGCTTTTCTTTCAGACTAAGTTGCAGCTGACGTAGAACACTAGCAGGAGTGAAAGCTTTTCTGGGCATCGGGGCAGCACCTTCCCCTTGGATTTGTGTGCAGAATGCATTTTATCCAAACTGGAAAATAGATCCCAGCTCTGTTCTATTCATCATTCTTACTGCATCAGGCCTGAAGATTCTGTGAAAAGTAGCCTGTGGACCTTGAAGATAGCGCATGTGGAAAAGATGAGAGGTGATGGAGAAGTTGAGGGAGAGAAGAAAGAGTATATGGCCCAGTACGGACACCAGAAAGTATTTCTTCATGTGATCATGGGAGATTGCAGGAGCCACTTGCTGCTATCAAACCAGCCCGACTTGGCACTGGTGCCACCTTGGGTCTGGGAACCATCCTGCATATCGTGGATTTTCAGGAGCCAGCCGGGCACTCCCAGCCACAGGCCCCCAAACACAAACCAAGGCCTTTTTCCCTGGCAAACAAAACTCACCTGCTCCGCTTCTGGATGGCAGATTGCAGGAGCCTCGTTGTAGTATCAAAGCAGCCTGACTTGGAACAGGTGGCAACTTAGGGCTCCGCACCAGCCTGCGTATCGTGGATTTTCCGGACTCAGCTAGCCACTCCAAGCCACAGGCCCCGAAACACAAACCACAGCCCTCTTCCCTTGCAAACAAAACTCACCTGCCCCACTTCTGGATGGCAGATCGCACAAGGCACTTGGTAGTAACAAACCAGCCTGACTTGGCGCTGGTGCCACCTTGGATCTGGGAGCCATCCTGCATATCAAAGAATTTCAGGAGCCAGCCGGCACTCTCGGCCCCTGGCCGCCAAACAGAAACCTCGGTCCTTTTCCCTTACAAACAAAACTCCCCTGCCCCACTTCTGGCTGGCAGATTGCCGGAGCCACTTGGTACTATCAAACCAGCCCGACTTGGCAGTATTGCTCCCTTGGGTCTGGGAACCATCCTGCATATCAAAGAATTTCAGGAGCCAGCCTGAACAATTGTTTAGCACCCTTTAAAGGTGGTGTTTGACAAACAGGGCTGAAGCAAATCTTCAAAATATCCAGGAGATCAAAATCCATTGAAGCAAATTCTCCTGGCCAGTCACCTTGCTGCTGCTGCTAATTCACCCTACATACCATCTGATCAGGCCTAACAATGCTCCTGCAAAAATATTGTGAAAAAGGTAGGCACATTTTCACAGATGCAGGGAAAATCCCCTTGGATGATCATTCCAAGGCATAACTTGATGGAGCAAGTTATGCAACCTTGTCTACTGGCAATATCTAAGTTGGTGAGTTCACCATCTGTCAGCATCGCTTTCGAAAATAAATGTTTGATCCACAAAAAAAATATTTCATATGTTCTGTCTACCTGCTTCATTTCAACCAATGAATAGGCTACATTCCATCAGCAAAGGGTTTATGATCCTCTCTTTCTTTAATAAGATTCAGATGCCCATGGTAGGGGTGTAATTAAATTCACATGTTAAAAATATCCTTCTTGTTATCTTTTCTTTTAATTACCCACACGTAACATCAGTCTGAGAGCTGAAGAAAACCCCTTCATTTGCTGTTTGCCAAGTATCATCTACGTGATACAAATTCTACTTGAGAAATCACACCCATTCATTGCCATGTAAACAACCTTTTCTTCATCATTAGGTATTTTGGTGAAGTGAATGATTAGAACATAAGCAAGGGCATTTGTTCAAGATGCTCCAGAAAGAGCTGTGCTCTGTTCTCTTCTTTGCTGCCTATGTTAGCACCGAGATGCAAAAAATGAAAGACTACTAGGAAAAGTGTTACTTTTAGTCTAAATTCGTAAATGATGTTTGAAATACCCTGTTAAATGAAAAGGTGCTCTATTAAATGATGGCATCTTAAGGGAAAAAGTCAGCTTTAAAGAGGTTTTGAGACAGTTGCTTCTGAAAAAAAAATAAAATAAAATTGGAGGCATCTAAGGTCTTTAGCCATCCCATCTTGAAGATTGATTCAAAACACAGTTCCTTCATACAGGAAGAAGAGAGGACCATAGGTGGCAACCCATTTGAAAATGGAGTTCTATTTCTTTCTGGTTGGGATTATCGGACACCATTTCTTGTGAAGTCGAGGGACTGCAGTTAGCTCTCCACTAATTTCCTTCCCTGAGATTCATCTGCATTTGCTCCTTTGTCTGGAGTCCCCATTTATTAGTATGCATAGATGGTATACTCCATCGATGCATGAATAACAGAGGGGATAATGTGCCTTTTGCTGCTATCTTCTTTTGCTGCTCCATTTTGCTTGCTTTGTTTTTGCTTTCTGTCAAAGAAATGCTAGCAAAAGCCCTCCTCAAGTCTTGCTGTGAAGACAGACTGCCAGAAAGGTAGAGAAACTTCAGACATTTCCAAGACCCATGTAGCACGTGTCTTGGTCAATTTCTATGCAGATCCTTTCTTCCAGCAGGACTTTTTTGCACCGTTAGCGAACACTGAACTGAATCCAATACAAAAGCAGTGGCTAGAGGAACCATTCTCTTTTCATTTGAATGGTGATAAAAATGCGTATCAAATCAAAGCATTTTAGAGCAGCAGGAAGATTTTCTATGCAGCTAGCAAATCATAACAAGATGCCTATTCACCAGCTGGGTTCCTTTCGGAATTTACAAGAATTCCCGACAGAAAACACAGCTTAGTAAACTACCAATCTAAATCACAATATCTAGAAAGGTGACATGAAAAAGAGCAAGAGGAAGAAAACCAAAAAGAAAACCAAAGGAAGCCAGAAAATAAGGCACAACCTCTCCTCCTTTTCTGCTTACTACAGTACCTTAGAAGTACCTTCAAGTTTCCTAACAGTCATATCAGTAGAAAAGTGTGCCAAGAACAATTGTGGAAAACTGTGGAAAACCCTTCTATCACAAGAGAAACATAGGGTTTGCTTTCACGACCATTAAATCTGCATGCAATGCCTACGGTAAGGGTATGTTTTGTATATTCAAGAACAATTGAAAACTCTTTCTGAATTGAAGGGACTGCTTTTTGTTTGTTATGAATGACTTGGCTAAATATGGCGCATGTTAAAATACTGCAGACATGCGGTTCATTTTAGAGATGCCAACTGCAAAGGAGGGAAGCATTTTGTGTGCTTAAGAAGTAATGTATTGGAGAGTGCTTTTGTTACTTCTTTAGAAGGTTAGAATATGCCGAAAAGATGCTAGCTGGGGACTTGCAATTAATGAATTATTTGTTGTAAGTAGGTCAAATGACATTAGCTTTCAAAAAGGAAAAGTAGTCCTATCCCACGTACCAATTCTAAAGTAGATTAATAAGCCTTAAGCAGAAGATGGATGTGAAGAGGGATATGACATGAAAGGTTAAGCAACACTGCTGACAGCAAAAGGCTTACCTGCTGCAGATACAGGAGACAAAATACTATTTTGACACAAACATTGCTACTCAGACGACAGTAAAATTCTGAGTGACAGCAAAATTTACTCAGTCATGACAGTAAAATTTGCTCACATCAAAATGTGCTAATCAATTCTTAGTGTAAGCTAAGCACCTTAAGCAAAGGGTAGTTCAAGCGTAACTGGTATTTGATGGCAAAAAAGGCAACTTGGCCTGCGTTTCTCACTTCTACTCCATTCAAAAGCTTACTCTGTCTCAGATTCCTTCGGAGGGATACCAACGCAAGCCGCGAAACTGCACGAAAATGATGATTGAAAGAAAGATAGATTAGAAAAATGGAATAATGGTTCATGTTCTTTTCCTTCCAACTGCTTTGTTTGCCCTTTTAAATTTTTGAAGTCCTTTCTGGTGTCACCATGGTTGCACTGCAGCAAGTGTTCGGCTGTAGGCTGTCCATATTGCCAGCTTTTGGACTGCCTTCAGAAAACTTCCCACTGGTTTTGTATAGAAATCACAAGCAGTAGAGATGACAAAGACTGCAGAAACCTTCTCATCTCCTTCTAGAGCAAGACCATGTCTTTCAGCCACTCTTAACTAGACAACTTTCATCAGTCATGAGGGAGTCTCATGTTCAAGAGCTAAGCAGTGACAGCTGTAAATGACAAAAAGCAGACTGAAATTCTCTTGGGACTCCAGCAGAGAGCAATGAAGGAGGTTGAATTCACCTTCTTGGGAAGTTCTAAAATGCACATTAACTTGAGCACAGGAGCTAAGCCATCGTAACCTTTGTTGAGTATGTCTGCGTAGACAGAGTTTCCATCACTGCAGAAGCAATGTTATTTAACCCACGTTATCATCTCTAGCTGCTAAGCTGCACTTCTTGCAAAGTATCTGCAACGTATTTTACAGGGTGGGCTTTTATGAGTAATCCCTGAGTAATATTGCAAAGAGAAGTACTTGGGGTGTGGGGTGGGGGGGAACCGCAACTCTTAGGTTTTTCAAATCGTGGTTCCATTTGAAAGTCAAAAAAGATGTCAAACCTTTCTTTCCTAGACGTATTACCAGCACAAACTGTACCAGAATTTATGACCCGTAACTGTACCATGGACGCTCTTTCTCTGGACTATTCCTTAAGAAACAAAGTCCTCACTTGAAATAAAACAAAATTAGCCAAAGTATTGGCCTGGATTAGTTCCAAGGCTCTGTACTAAAGGCCAAACGCGTGTAATAATAGCAACGAGTGGACTAAAAGTTAAATCAATAGAGCATTACTCAGTTCAAAGACATCTTGTGTCCTAATGTTCTCACAGAAGACTGTAAAATCCTGTCTATTTTTGTGGGTTTCTTTTATCCATTTAGCTGTACCTTCTACTTCTCTCCACTGTCTGAGAACATTGATGATAAGGTTGGATGACCTCATGTCAACTTGTAGAAGTAAAGAAAGAGAAGCCAGTAAAGAAAGGCAAATTTGTTAATTGCAGGTGGAAAGAGGGAGGCCAACAAAAGAAAACAAAAGAACAGTCATAATGAAATGCTCCCCTGTCTTCTGTGAAAAGTAAAGGCACAGACAAGAAAGAACAAGTGCAAAATTCTCACTAGAGAAACGCACTTGATCTGACTCAAGTATTTTGCGGTACATTTCTTGCTGTTTTCTCATGCCAAACATAATAACCATTGAAGGTGTCCCTTTCCTCTTTCTGGAATACAGCTAGGAAGATGGCTGTGTCATTGCTGACAAGCTGCTATTCTCAGAGGTGTCCAGCTGAAAGTCCTAGATCAATTGATTTGCTCTGTCACTTTGATATGGCATGACTTACAGTTTCAGCACCTGAACTGGCCAGCCCTACAATTCTTTGCCCCTTGAATGGTTAGATAGGCTCCTTGGCAACTGGCATTTGTAAGGACATGAAACTATGCAGAATTTGCACCGTGAGATGATGCCAAATGAGTCACGCCGGTAGATTAACTAGGGCATGCAAGGCAGAGAGAGGGAAATGAGAGCACAAGAAGAGAGTACACAAGAAGAGAGTACAATCTCCTTTTTTCTGAAACACTGTAGAGATCAAACTGAACACAAATCCTCCTAGGGGTAGTTCTTGCAAAAGACTAAGAGTTCTTTTTGTGTTCACAGGCCTGGAATATTTAGCTTTGGATCACGGCAAAATGCAGATGACAAAACGAGGCCTTGAAGTCACATCCAGTATGAAGCGGTAGGAAAGAGGAAAGCAGCTGAGAGCGTCAACCCTGCTAAGTAGTCTCAGTATTCTTCTTGACATGAGCAGAAATTTGAAATGAGTCTCTGAAAATGACAAAGGAGGCAGAAGAAAAGGGAGCGATGACTCCTCTGGCATAGTGTTTCCTAACAGGGATCTTCAAAATGGAAAGGTTGTATCATCCTTTCAACTGAAGGAAGGTATGAAAACAACAGGAAGGAAATGGCATCAAATACTCTGGGCAGTGTACTTCTAGACAGAAAGGCCACTGATGGAAAACCAACTAAACTGGCACCAATGCAGCAGCATTGTACTAAAGCCAGAAATGTCCAGCGCTTCGCTCTCTGCCATTCCATTCAGATGCACACAGCAGCTCTGCAACATTCCTACTGATCATCTCCTTGGCAAACTGGCAGTGAGGGTCCGTGGTGATGCAGAGTCCCCAGGCAGATGCAAAGGAGAGCTGCTTTCTTGCAAAAACCAGGCTTTTGAAACACTAAGGCCTTTATCAGTTCCATAGCTTTAAGCCATAACAAACACAATTCAACCAACCACCATGCACCACGCTGTGAACACATGACGGTTCTAGAACTTGTTGATCTACCTCAAATTCAGCTGCCTCACCTTCCCACAGTCCTTTTCTACTTAGCCAAAGTAATGGGCCTCAGCCCAAGGCCTTCTTTTTGTAAGCTTCTAGCTATATGCAGCAGCAAACCACTACTTTCTTCTGTGCCAAGACTTTAGGTAGACCATTTGCATCTGCCCTTCCAGTGAAACCTAATGGGGAGAGAAAAGCCTCTCAGAGATGTTCAGTCATTCCATTTTCTAGACATGCCAAATCAAAAGAAAAACAAGCTATGGGATTGTGTACTTGCTCTTACAAAACACCTGCTGCCCTCTGACAATCAACTAGCAGAAAACCAGCCAAACTGAGACTTGAGGCAAACAACCCTTGGAAGGGAATAATGATGTGATCAATCAAGACAACACTTTTCCAGGCTACCGAGATATTGGAAATGTCAGCAAAGGCTTGAGAACAAAGGCTGAACAAATGGGGAAAGGGTAAAAGAATCCCAAGAAAAACATGACCAAAGGTTAAAACAATTCCAAGAAAAACATAGGCAACTAACCTCTTGAAGCCTTCAGGAAATCAGTGGCCGCTGATTTACATAGGCCATTCAAGTTAATTGACCCGTGCACCTTCCACACCTTTTTCGGCACTATAGGGTCAATTGAGACCATGGAATCACAATTCCTTGGATTCTGTTCTTAACTTTAGGAGAAAAGTACAGCAGCTGAAGTAGCTGTTACCGATGTGATACCCAGAAACACAGAGTTGACACATTTCATTCTTGGCCAATCACAACAAGCAAGACTAAGAGGATAAGGCTGGCTTATTTTCAGGACACTTTTCTTGTTTTACAGCCTGCTCTGATTCCGGTGAAACTGTTTCATTAGCTTCTCTCCAAAAGGAGAAAGTACAGTTCAAAATGAAGAAGGAAGCTGTACAACACTGGGATTGTGTGCGCAGCTTGCCAACTCATAGATAACAGTACCTTTGCACTCTCCTGACTTTTCCAATCACATGAACATTCGATTGGAAGCTGTTTTGGACAACTTTTCTTTTCTTCCTGCCAAACACTTGGCAGACCTCCGTGCAACGTCTAGAACACGATGGGAGATGTTTTCTGTGCTGGCACAGTTTCTCCTTGCCAGACGTAGTGGAAAAGCTTTTGGCTAAGATGTAGACGACAAGAGAGGCTAAAGACTGGATGTAAGCAAATGACACCCTTCTTCAAAAAAGGCAATTAGGAGGACTCGGAATAGTACAAACCAGCCAGCCTCTTTTTTATCCCCAGGAAGTTGATGAAGCAGCTCTTCCTGGAAACCCTTGCCAGGCACATGAAAGACGACAAAAAAATGTAGTTAGCATGATTTTTCAGGGGAATTTCATGCTGAACATCACTTTAAACTCCTCTGATGAATCAACTTGACTGGTAGGTGAAGGAAATATTATCTGCCTGGGCTTCAGGGAGGTTTTTGACATATCTCTACATGGCAGCACACATACATATGGAAGCAATAGTGCAAAGGGGAGGGAACCAGTGTCTTTTCAGTGATGCTGAGTGAAAAGACAAGAGGCAGTGGGCACACACTGAAATACAGGAGATTGCCTTTGAACATCAGTAAATGATTCTTTACTGTGAGGGTGACTGAACCACGGCACAGACTGCCCAGAAAGATTGTGGAGCCTGGATCTTTGAAGACATTAAAAGTACACCCAGATAGAATCCTGGGCAAGAGGCTCTAGGTATCCTGGTTTAGGCAGGGGGGTTGGGCCTGGTTAGCCCCACCAACCCCTTCCACTCTCATTCATTCTGTGCTAGTGAATTCTCTTCAAGATGCATTTCAAGCACTGGCATGACAAAGTTCTGTGCAGACAGAGATCCAAATGGACATGGCATCTAAGTTCCTTAAGCAGTGTTCAAGGAGACTGTAAAACTCTGGCACAAGTGTCTCTTCCCTAACTGAATCCCTTTCATGGGAAAATTCCCAGCTCTAGAAAGATCTTCTGATACGCATGCTTAAGACTGACACTGGCTGAGCAAATTTCTCCCTATGTGTATCTAAGACCAGTTAGGATCTTCACCCAAAGTGCTGTCAACATAGTCACAGAATGCCTATTGTTAAGAAGTGACAACTTCCATCAGAATGGCAACTATTGGTCCACAAGATGGATTAATGGATGGGAATTATCTACTTGGGTTAAAAACAAAAATAAAGAGTTGGTCTTTATTTATCAATTTCATTGCAATATTGATAAGGGAAGAAAAAGACCCATGTCCTTGACTTTCTTAACTCGAGGAAAGATTTTAAAAATTCCTTGTACAAATGTATGATCACAATCAGACTACTGAAACCATTTTAGTTGGGAACAAAGTTCCAAAATTGTCTAGATAGTGGCAAAGAAGCCAAGAAAATAGGAAAGAAACAAAAAGAGAGCAAAAGAGTCAGCTTCAGTGTACAAGCTCGTTCTAGAAGTAGCCTGCTGGGAAAAGGAACCCCCAGCTGAATTTCCAATGTATTCCTGCGCTTGATTCAGTAACTGGTCAATGTAAAAACCAATCCTTTTGTACAACTTCTTCCAGCAACAAAAACTCCAACAGGTTGACACTACCATCATGCCCGTTCCAGACATATTTAAAAGAGAAATGATGATTTTCTTGAAAACCTACTTGCATAAAAGTTGCAAGATGGTGGAGGGATTCCCACATCCTCCTTCCTCCATCTGGCTTGAAAGTATATTTGATAAAATATGCAACAAAGCACATGATTTATAAGGGAGAGTCAAATGGATGATTTGGGAATTGATCTCTTGTTGATAGGAAACTTCATATCCACTCTGTGTGACCTTTTTAAAACAAAATGTGGAGCTGAGGCATGAATCTGCCACAACAATTGTAAAGCAAACATACACACTCCCCTTCACATGCCCCCCCTTCCACACACACCTAGGCACACACAGAGATCAGCATAGCAGATCATGAACACCTTGGAAAAGACTGAAATGCTAAATGCCTCTCTTGATGGGCAAAAGAGCTGGTGCAGTAATTCAAATGCCTGGTACAAAAATTCTGTTTAATATTTAGCTCCTATTTAAAACACAGCTTTTCATTTCATTCTATTTACAGAATATTTTCATTTCATTTGTTTCTTTAAAATTACTTAGTTCTCATCTGTTGTATGTCTAGGAATATTTTCTTCGAAAAAAAGAAAAAAATAGATGATATCTTTTCAGCAGAAAACATTGGTTGATACAATTTTAAACCATCATGATATGGAAGAATTGTTCTGTCCCTCTCTAAGGTGGAAGAAGCATTTGGATCACAGATCATCTACAATGAAATACTTGACATGTTTAAGATGCTTTCAATCAAATTTGATCGTCAATTGCTTATTCATTGTAAACAGTAATTTTTCAGTGAAGGGAAAGTGTGTGTGGTATATCTACATGATGTGTTCAAAGCCAGTTCCTACTAATGGCCAGGCTGAATTCCAGTAAATAATGTCCCGAATGATATTTTGCCGCCTTCTTTGGCACTTCATGAAATCTTACCATGATGAAGTGCTGAAACACAGAGATTTTCTCTTAGAGAGTGTCTCATGTTGTAACCCATCCCATGGATTTTATGCTGTAATTCTTATCTCTTTTAAAATTTGCTATCTTCTGTACAGTTTTCATGAACCTTTCTGTTACAGTAGTGAATAGCACAGATAAATGTCATTTTGTACAACTTTGAATTTACCCCAAGAGCTGAGAGAAAACTTGCTCCTATACTTCAATCCGAGTTTCTTCTATAGTCCAACTTTGTTTCTCTACCATCAAGCTTCTCCTTTGTTGCTGCTCCAAGCCCCGTCCAAGCTGACCTTGAATACTTTCAGGGATGGGACACCCACAACTTCTCTGGGCAACATGTTGTAGTGTTCCAGTACTCCCACAGTAAAAAAGGCCTTCCTTTCATCTAATATGTGTAGGAAATCATAAATCTAGGCATAGAAACTTGGAGTGCAAATTTGAAATTCTTTTGATTTGAAGCACATTTTATATGAATACTGACTTACAGATGACTAAAAGATGTTGATGGGCATTTGAGCTGACAAGTTTTGAAAAAGTGCACGGAAATTAAAATTGAAACCACTAAAATTAAAAACTTCTTGCCATTTCCTTTTTCCTCTCCTATTCAAAATTGCATATGTCAGATGTCAGTGCTTCATGCAAACCTCTCAGATGCTCTCAGAGAAAAAGCTTTTCTTTCAGACTAAGTTGCAGCTGACGTAGAACACTAGCAGGAGTGAAAGCTTTTCTGGGCATCGGGGCAGCACCTTCCCCTTGGATTTGTGTGCAGAATGCATTTTATCCAAACTGGAAAATAGATCCCAGCTCTGTTCTATTCATCATTCTTACTGCATCAGGCCTGAAGATTCTGTGAAAAGTAGCCTGTGGACCTTGAAGATAGCGCATGTGGAAAAGATGAGAGGTGATGGAGAAGTTGAGGGAGAGAAGAAAGAGTATATGGCCCAGTACGGACACCAGAAAGTATTTCTTCATGTGATCATGGGAGATTGCAGGAGCCACTTGCTGCTATCAAACCAGCCCGACTTGGCACTGGTGCCACCTTGGGTCTGGGAACCATCCTGCATATCGTGGATTTTCAGGAGCCAGTCGGGCACTCCCAGCCACAGGCCCCCAAACACAAACCAAGGCCTTTTTCCCTGGCAAACAAAACTCACCTGCTCCGCTTCTGGATGGCAGATTGCAGGAGCCTCGTTGTAGTATCAAAGCAGCCTGACTTGGAACAGGTGGCAACTTAGGGCTCCGCACCAGCCTGCGTATCGTGGATTTTCCGGACTCAGCTAGCCACTCCAAGCCACAGGCCCCGAAACACAAACCACAGCCCTCTTCCCTTGCAAACAAAACTCACCTGCCCCACTTCTGGATGGCAGATCGCACAAGGCACTTGGTAGTAACAAACCAGCCTGACTTGGCGCTGGTGCCACCTTGGATCTGGGAGCCATCCTGCATATCAAAGAATTTCAGGAGCCAGCCGGCACTCTCGGCCCCTGGCCGCCAAACAGAAACCTCGGTCCTTTTCCCTTACAAACAAAACTCCCCTGCCCCACTTCTGGCTGGCAGATTGCCGGAGCCACTTGGTACTATCAAACCAGCCCGACTTGGCAGTATTGCTCCCTTGGGTCTGGGAACCATCCTGCATATCAAAGAATTTCAGGAGCCAGCCTGAACAATTGTTTAGCACCCTTTAAAGGTGGTGTTTGACAAACAGGGCTGAAGCAAATCTTCAAAATATCCAGGAGATCAAAATCCATTGAAGCAAATTCTCCTGGCCAGTCACCTTGCTGCTGCTGCTAATTCACCCTACATACCATCTGATCAGGCCTAACAATGCTCCTGCAAAAATATTGTGAAAAAGGTAGGCACATTTTCACAGATGCAGGGAAAAATCCCCTTGGATGATCATTCCAAGGCATAACTTGATGGAGCAAGTTATGCAACCTTGTCTACTGGCAATATCTAAGTTGGTGAGTTCACCATCTGTCAGCATCGCTTTCGAAAATAAATGTTTGATCCACAAAAAAAATATTTCATATGTTCTGTCTACCTGCTTCATTTCAACCAATGAATAGGCTACATTCCATCAGCAAAGGGTTTATGATCCTCTCTTTCTTTAATAAGATTCAGATGCCCATGGTAGGGGTGTAATTAAATTCACATGTTAAAAATATCCTTCTTGTTATCTTTTCTTTTAATTACCCACACGTAACATCAGTCTGAGAGCTGAAGAAAACCCCTTCATTTGCTGTTTGCCAAGTATCATCTACGTGATACAAATTCTACTTGAGAAATCACACCCATTCATTGCCATGTAAACAACCTTTTCTTCATCATTAGGTATTTTGGTGAAGTGAATGATTAGAACATAAGCAAGGGCATTTGTTCAAGATGCTCCAGAAAGAGCTGTGCTCTGTTCTCTTCTTTGCTGCCTATGTTAGCACCGAGATGCAAAAAATGAAAGACTACTAGGAAAAGTGTTACTTTTAGTCTAAATTCGTAAATGATGTTTGAAATACCCTGTTAAATGAAAGGTGCTCTATTAAATGATGGCATCTTAAGGGAAAAAGTCAGCTTTAAAGAGGTTTTGAGACAGTTGCTTCTGAAAAAAAAATAAAATAAAATTGGAGGCATCTAAGGTCTTTAGCCATCCCATCTTGAAGATTGATTCAAAACACAGTTCCTTCATACAGGAAGAAGAGAGGACCATAGGTGGCAACCCATTTGAAAATGGAGTTCTATTTCTTTCTGGTTGGGATTATCGGACACCATTTCTTGTGAAGTCGAGGGACTGCAGTTAGCTCTCCACTAATTTCCTTCCCTGAGATCATCTGCATTTGCTCTTTGTCTGGAGTCCCCATTTATTAGTATGCATAGATGGTATACTCCATCGATGCATGAATAACAGAGGGGATAATGTGCCTTTTGCTGCTATCTTCTTTTGCTGCTCCATTTTGCTTGCTTTGTTTTTGCTTTCTGTCAAAGAAATGCTAGCAAAAGCCCTCCTCAAGTCTTGCTGTGAAGACAGACTGCCAGAAAGGTAGAGAAACTTCAGACATTTCCAAGACCCATGTAGCACGTGTCTTGGTCAATTTCTATGCAGATCCTTTCTTCCAGCAGGACTTTTTTGCACCGTTAGCGAACACTGAACTGAATCCAATACAAAAGCAGTGGCTAGAGGAACCATTCTCTTTTCATTTGAATGGTGATAAAAATGCGTATCAAATCAAAGCATTTTAGAGCAGCAGGAAGATTTTCTATGCAGCTAGCAAATCATAACAAGATGCCTATTCACCAGCTGGGTTCCTTTCGGAATTTACAAGAATTCCCGACAGAAAACACAGCTTAGTAAACTACCAATCTAAATCACAATATCTAGAAAGGTGACATGAAAAAGAGCAAGAGGAAGAAAACCAAAAAGAAAACCAAAGGAAGCCAGAAAATAAGGCACAACCTCTCCTCCTTTTCTGCTTACTACAGTACCTTAGAAGTACCTTCAAGTTTCCTAACAGTCATATCAGTAGAAAAGTGTGCCAAGAACAATTGTGGAAAACTGTGGAAAACCCTTCTATCACAAGAGAAACATAGGGTTTGCTTTCACGACCATTAAATCTGCATGCAATGCCTACGGTAAGGGTATGTTTTGTATATTCAAGAACAATTGAAAACTCTTCTGAATTGAAGGGACTGCTTTTTGTTTGTTATGAATGACTTGGCTAAATATGGCGCATGTTAAAATACTGCAGACATGCGGTTCATTTTAGAGATGCCAACTGCAAAGGAGGGAAGCATTTTGTGTGCTTAAGAAGTAATGTATTGGAGAGTGCTTTTGTTACTTCTTTAGAAGGTTAGAATATGCCGAAAAGATGCTAGCTGGGGACTTGCAATTAATGAATTATTTGTTGTAAGTAGGTCAAATGACATTAGCTTTCAAAAAGGAAAAGTAGTCCTATCCCACGTACCAATTCTAAAGTAGATTAATAAGCCTTAAGCAGAAGATGGATGTGAAGAGGGATATGACATGAAAGGTTAAGCAACACTGCTGACCGCAAAAGGCTTAACTGCTGCAGATACAGGAGACAAAATACTATTTTGACACAAACATTGCTACTCAGACGACAGTAAAATTCTGAGTGACAGCAAAATTTACTCAGTCATGACAGTAAAATTTGCTCACATCAAAATGTGCTAATCAATTCTTAGTGTAAGCTAAGCACCTTAAGCAAAGGGTAGTTCAAGCGTAACTGGTATTTGATGGCAAAAAAGGCAACTTGGCCTGCGTTTCTCACTTCTACTCCATTCAAAAGCTTACTCTGTCTCAGATTCCTTCGGAGGGATACCAACGCAAGCCGCGAAACTGCACGAAAATGATGATTGAAAGAAAGATAGATTAGAAAAATGGAATAATGGTTCATGTTCTTTTCCTTCCAACTGCTTTGTTTGCCCTTTTAAATTTTTGAAGTCCTTTCTGGTGTCACCATGGTTGCACTGCAGCAAGTGTTCGGCTGTAGGCTGTCCATATTGCCAGCTTTTGGACTGCCTTCAGAAAACTTCCCACTGGTTTTGTATAGAAATCACAAGCAGTAGAGATGACAAAGACTGCAGAAACCTTCTCATCTCCTTCTAGAGCAAGACCATGTCTTTCAGCCACTCTTAACTAGACAACTTTCATCAGTCATGAGGGAGTCTCATGTTCAAGAGCTAAGCAGTGACAGCTGTAAATGACAAAAAGCAGACTGAAATTCTCTTGGGACTCCAGCAGAGAGCAATGAAGGAGGTTGAATTCACCTTCTTGGGAAGTTCTAAAATGCACATTAACTTGAGCACAGGAGCTAAGCCATCGTAACCTTTGTTGAGTATGTCTGCGTAGACAGAGTTTCCATCACTGCAGAAGCAATGTTATTTAACCCACGTTATCATCTCTAGCTGCTAAGCTGCACTTCTTGCAAAGTATCTGCAACGTATTTTACAGGGTAGGCTTTTATGTGTAATCCCTGAGTAATATTGCAAAGAGAAGTACTTGGGGTGTGGGGTGGGGGGGAACCGCAACTCTTAGGTTTTTCAAATCGTGGTTCCATTTGAAAGTCAAAAAAGATGTCAAACCTTTCTTTCCTAGACGTATTACCAGCACAAACTGTACCAGAATTTATGACCCGTAACTGTACCATGGACGCTCTTTCTCTGGACTATTCCTTAAGAAACAAAGTCCTCACTTGAAATAAAACAAAATTAGCCAAAGTATTGGCCTGGATTAGTTCCAAGGCTCTGTACTAAAGGCCAAACGCGTGTAATAATAGCAACGAGTGGACTAAAAGTTAAATCAATAGAGCATTACTCAGTTCAAAGACATCTTGTGTCCTAATGTTCTCGCAGAAGACTGTAAAATCCTGTCTATTTTTGTGGGTTTCTTTTATCCATTTAGCTGTACCTTCTACTTCTCTCCACTGTCTGAGAACATTGATGATAAGGTTGGATGACCTCATGTCAACTTGTAGAAGTAAAGAAAGAGAAGCCAGTAAAGAAAGGCAAATTTGTTAATTGCAGGTGGAAAGAGGGAGGCCAACAAAAGAAAACAAAAGAACAGTCATAATGAAATGCTCCCCTGTCTTCTGTGAAAAGTAAAGGCACAGACAAGAAAGAACAAGTGCAAAATTCTCACTAGAGAAACGCACTTGATCTGACTCAAGTACTTTGCGGTACATTTCTTGCTGTTTTCTCATGCCAAACATAATAACCATTGAAGGTGTCCCTTTCCTCTTTCTGGAATACAGCTAGGAAGATGGCTGTGTCATTGCTGACAAGCTGCTATTCTCAGAGGTGTCCAGCTGAAAGTCCTAGATCAATTGATTTGCTCTGTCACTTTGATATGGCATGACTTACAGTTTCAGCACCTGAACTGGCCAGCCCTACAATTCTTTGCCCCTTGAATGGTTAGATAGGCTCCTTGGCAACTGGCATTTGTAAGGACATGAAACTATGCAGAATTTGCACCGTGAGATGATGCCAAATGAGTCACGCCGGTAGATTAACTAGGGCATGCAAGGCAGAGAGAGGGAAATGAGAGCACAAGAAGAGAGTACACAAGAAGAGAGTACAATCTCCTTTTTTCTGAAACACTGTAGAGATCAAACTGAACACAAATCCTCCTAGGGGTAGTTCTTGCAAAAGACTAAGAGTTCTTTTTGTGTTCACAGGCCTGGAATATTTAGCTTTGGATCACGGCAAAATGCAGATGACAAAACGAGGCCTTGAAGTCACATCCAGTATGAAGCGGTAGGAAAGAGGAAAGCAGCTGAGAGCGTCAACCCTGCTAAGTAGTCTCAGTATTCTTCTTGACATGAGCAGAAATTTGAAATGAGTCTCTGAAAATGACAAAGGAGGCAGAAGAAAAGGGAGCGATGACTCCTCTGGCATAGTGTTTCCTAACAGGGATCTTCAAAATGGAAAGGTTGTATCATCCTTTCAACTGAAGGAAGGTATGAAAACAACAGGAAGGAAATGGCATCAAATACTCTGGGCAGTGTACTTCTAGACAGAAAGGCCACTGATGGAAAACCAACTAAACTGGCACCAATGCAGCAGCATTGTACTAAAGCCAGAAATGTCCAGCGCTTCGCGCTCTGCCATTCCATTCAGATGCACACAGCAGCTCTGCAACATTCCTACTGATCATCTCCTTGGCAAACTGGCAGTGAGGGTCCGTGGTGATGCAGAGTCCCCAGGCAGATGCAAAGGAGAGCTGCTTTCTTGCAAAAGCCAGGCTTCTGAAACACTCAGGCCTTTATCAGTTCCATAGCTTTAAGCCATAACAAACGCAATTCAACCAACCACCATGCACCACGCTGTGAACACACGACGGTTCTAGAACTTGTTGATCTACCTCAAATTCAGCTGCCTCACCTTCCCACAGTCCTTTTCTACTTAGCCAAAGTAATGGGCCTCAGCCCAAGGCCTTCTTTTTGTAAGCTTCTAGCTATATGCAGCAGCAAACCACTACTTTCTTCTGTGCCAAGACTTTAGGTAGACCATTTGCATCTGCCCTTCCAGTGAAACCTAATGGGGAGAGAAAAGCCTCTCAGAGATGTTCAGTCATTCCATTTTCTAGACAGGCCAAATCAAAAGAAAAACAAGCTATGGGATTGTGTACTTGCTCTTACAAAACACCTGCTGCCCTCTGACAATCAACTAGCAGAAAACCAGCCAAACTGAGACTTGAGGCAAACAACCCTTGGAAGGGAATAATGATGTGATCAATCAAGACAACACTTTTCCAGGCTACCGAGATATTGGAAATATCAGCAAAGGCTTGAGAGCAAAGGCTGAACTAATGGGGAAAGGGTACAAGAATCCCAAGAAAAACATGACCAAAGGTTAAAACAATTCCAAGAAAAACATAGGCAACTAACCTCTTGAAGCCTTCAGGAAATCAGTGGCCGCTGATTTACATAGGCCATTCAAGTTAATTGACCCGTGCACCTTCCACACCTTTTTCGGCACTATAGGGTCAATTGAGACCATGGAATCACAATTCCTTGGATTCTGTTCTTAACTTTAGGAGAAAAGTACAGCAGCTGAAGTAGCTGTTACCGATGTGATACCCAGAAACACAGAGTTGACACATTTCATTCTTGGCCAATCACAACAAGCAAGACTAAGAGGATAAGGCTGGCTTATTTTCAGGACACTTTTCTTGTTTTACAGCCTGCTCTGATTCCGGTGAAACTGTTTCATTAGCTTCTCTCCAAAAGGAGAAAGTACAGTTCAAAATGAAGAAGGAAGCTGTACAACACTGGGATTGTGTGTGCAGCTTGCCAACTCATAGATAACAGTACCTTTGCACTCTCCTGACTTTTCCAATCACATGAACATTCGATTGGAAGCTGTTTTGGACAACTTTTCTTTTCTTCCTGCCAAACACTTGGCAGACCTCCGTGCAACGTATAGAACACGATGGGAGATGTTTTCTGTGCTGGCACAGTTTCTCCTTGCCAGACGTAGTGGAAAAGCTTTTGGCTAAGATGTAGACGACAAGAGAGGCTAAAGACTGGATGTAAGCAAATGACACCCTTCTTCAAAAAAGGCAATTAGGAGGACTCGGAAGAGTACAAACCAGCCAGCCTCTTTTTTATCCCCAGGAAGTTGATGAAGCAGCTCTTCCTGGAAACCCTTGCCAGGCACATGAAAGACGACAAAAAAATGTAGTTAGCATGATTTTTCAGGGGAATTTCATGCTGAACATCACTTTAAACTCCTCTGATGAATCAACTTGACTGGTAGGTGAAGGAAATATTATCTGCCTGGGCTTCAGGGAGGTTTTTGACATATCTCTACATGGCAGCACACATACATATGGAAGCAATAGTGCAAAGGGGAGGGAACCAGTGTCTTTTCAGGGATGCTGAGGGAAAAGACAAGAGGCAGTGGGCACACACTGAAATACAGGAGATTGCCTTTGAACATCAGTAAATGATTCTTTACTGTGAGGGTGACTGAACCACGGCACAGACTGCCCAGAAAGATTGTGGAGCCTGGATCTTTGAAGACATTAAAAGTACACCCAGATAGAATCCTGGGCAAGAGGCTCTAGGTATCCTGGTTTAGGCAGGGGGGTTGGGCCTGGTTAGCCCCACCAACCCCTTCCACTCTCATTCATTCTGTGCTAGTGAATTCTCTTCAAGATGCATTTCAAGCACTGGCATGACAAAGTTCTGTGCAGACAGAGATCCAAATGGACATGGCATCTAAGTTCCTTAAGCAGTGTTCAAGGAGACTGTAAAACTCTGGCACAAGTGTCTCTTCCCTAACTGAATCCCTTTCATGGGAAAATTCCCAGCTCTAGAAAGATCTTCTGATACGCATGCTTAAGACTGACACTGGCTGAGCAAATTTCTCCCTATGTGTATCTAAGACCAGTTAGGATCTTCACCCAAAGTGCTGTCAACATAGTCACAGAATGCCTATTGTTAAGAAGTGACAACTTCCATCAGAATGGCAACTATTGGTCCACAAGATGGATTAATGGATGGGAATTATCTACTTGGGTTAAAAACAAAAATAAAGAGTTGGTCTTTATTTATCAATTTCATTGCAATATTGATAAGGGAAGAAAAAGACCCATGTCCTTGACTTTCTTAACTCGAGGAAAGATTTTAAAAATTCCTTGTACAAATGTATGATCACAATCAGACTACTGAAACCATTTCAGTTGGGAACAAAGTTCCAAAATTGTCTAGATAGTGGCAAAGAAGCCAAGAAAATAGGAAAGAAACAAAAAGAGAGCAAAAGAGTCTGCTTCAGTGTACAAGCTCGTTCTAGAAGTAGTCTGCTGGGAAAAGGAACCCCCAGTTGAATTTCCAATGTATTCCTGTGCTTGATTCAGTCACTGGTCAATGTAAAAACCAATCCTTTTGTACAACTTCTTCCAGCAACAAAAACTCCAACAGGTTGACACTACCATCATGCCCGTTCCAGACATATTTAAAAGAGAAATGATGATTTTCTTGAAAACCTACTTGCATAAAAGTTGCAAGATGGTGGAGGGATTCCCACATCCTCCTTCCTCCATCTGGCTTGAAAGTATATTTGATAAAATATGCAACAAAGCACATGATTTATAAGGGAGAGTCAAATGGATGATTTGGGAATTGATCTCTTGTTGATAGGAAACTTCATATCCACTCTGTGTGACCTTTTTAAAACAAAATGTGGAGCTGAGGCATGAATCTGCCACAACAATTGTAAAGCAAACATACACACTCCCCTTCACATGCCCCCCCCTTCCACACACACCTAGGCACACACAGAGATCAGCATAGCAGATCATGAACACCTTGGAAAAGACTGAAATGCTAAATGCCTCTCTTGATGGGCAAAAGAGCTGGTGCAGTAATTCAAATGCCTGGTACAAAAATTCTGTTTAATATTTAGCTCCTATTTAAAACACAGCTTTTCATTTCATTCTATTTACAGAATATTTTCATTTCATTTGTTTCTTTAAAATTACTTAGTTCTCATCTGTTGTATGTCTAGGAATATTTTCTTCGAAAAAAAGAAAAAAATAGATGATATCTTTTCAGCAGAAAACATTGGTTGATACAATTTTAAACCATCATGATATGGAAGAATTGTTCTGTCCCTCTCTAAGGTGGAAGAAGCATTTGGATCACAGATCATCTACAATGAAATACTTGACATGTTTAAGATGCTTTCAATCAAATTTCATCGTCAATTGCTTATTCGTTGTAAACAGTAATTTTTCAGTGAAGGGAAAGTGTGTGTGGTATATCTACATGATGTGTTCAAAGCCAGTTCCTACTAATGGCCAGGCTGAATTCCAGTAAATAATGTCCCGAATGATATTTTGCCGCCTTCTTTGGCACTTCATGAAATCTTACCATGATGAAGTGCTGAAAGACAGAGATTTTCTCTTAGAGAGTGTCTCATGTTGTAACCCATCCCATGGATTTTATGCTGTAATTCTTATCTCTTTTAAAATTTGCTATCTTCTGTACAGTTTTCATGAAACTTTCTGTTACAGTAGTGAATAGCACAGATAAATGTCATTTTGTACAACTTTGAATTTACCCCAAGAGCTGAGAGAAAACTTGCTCCTATACTTCAATCCGAGTTTCTTCTATAGTCCAACTTTGTTTCTCTACCATCAAGCTTCTCCTTTGTTGCTGCTCCAAGCCCCGTCCAAGCTGACCTTGAATACTTTCAGGGATGGGACACCCACAACTTCTCTGGGCAACATGTTGTAGTGTTCCAGTACTCCCACAGTAAAAAAGGCCTTCCTTTCATCTAATATGTGTAGGAAATCATAAATCTAGGCATAGAAACTTGGAGTGCAAATTTGAAATTCTTTTGATTTGAAGCACATTTTATATGAATACTGACTTACAGATGACTAAAAGATGTTGATGGGCATTTGAGCTGACAAGTTTTGAAAAAGTGCACGGAAATTAAAATTGAAACCACTAAAATTAAAAACTCCTTGCCATTTTCTTTTTCCTCTCCTATTCAGAATTGCATATGTCAGATATCAGTGCTTCATGCAAACCTCTCAGATGCTCTCAGAGAAAAAGCTTTTCTTTCAGACTAAGTTGCGGTTGACGTAGAACACTAGCAGGAGTTAAAGTTTTTCTGGGCATCGGGGCAGCACCTTCTCCTTGGATTTGTGTGCAGAATGCATTTTATCCAAACTGGAAAATAGATCCCAGCTCTGTTCTATTCATCATTCTTACTGCATCAGGCCTGAAGATTCTGTGAAAAGTAGCCTGTGGACCTTGAAGATAGCGCATGTGAAACAGATGAGAGGTGATGGAGAAGTTGAGAGAGAGAAGAAAGAGCATATGGCCCAGTACTGAAACCAGAAAGTATTTCTTCACGTGATCATGGCAGATTGCAGGAGCCACTTGGTGCTATCAAACCAGCCCGACTTGGCACTGGTGTGCAGAGTTTAGTTCAGGCATGGCTTGAAGACAAAGGCCATGAAGCCATGAAACTGAGAGGAAAGTAACAGGTAGCTGTGAAGCAGTTCCCAGCCTGACTTCTATAAACAATTAGAGTCTTTCTGGCGTCATTGTATAAACAATAAAGTTCTCAGGCAGTCTTCTCATAACAAGTGTAACACTCTCTCTGGGAAAAGATGGCACCCTGAGAACAGATGTGGAAGTTTTGGGAACCATTCGTATCACAGTGAGAACACTGGTTTTGTTTTGTGTAAACAATCAACGGTGTAGTAAAACAAAAGGTGTGGTTAGAGTTTTCTCTGTTAGCCTATCATAAACCTGTATTTCAGAATATGCATGAAGTTCGTTAACACTATTATTTAAGCTGACTGATCGATCAATAAATCGAGTTCGATGCATCACAGGATGGTCGTTCTCCCCTCACTTCAACAAATGGTGACCACCCGGACGTGATAGCGGACACGACGATCGCGACCACCACGGGGATTGCGAACACCACGAGAAGTGAGGACTGGTTCAGGCTCCGAAGCAGCGGGAGCAGCAAATAAGCGCGAAACCAAAGCGGAGAAAAAAAAGCCGCCGATACGCGCCGTGCCCTGGCGACCATATAGATGGGTCCAGCTGATTCGTGTGGCCGATGCCTGGAAATCGCTGCTAGGTAAAAGTGCGCACTTAAAAAGAGGTATGGAAAGGCAAGCCGCATATGAACTTTTTATTACTTTTTTGCAAAAAAGGCAAATTAAGGGAATAGATTTACAGAAGGAATTGCAAGGTCTTTTGGCTTATGGTCTGGAATGGGGAGTCTTTGTGAATCCCCACACGATTCACGAGTTGTCTGCTTGGCGTACATTTGGTGACATATTATGGCAGGCTACGTTAGACGATGATAAAACTGCTAGGAAAATGGGTAAATTATGGGGGGTCATTAACACCGAACTGTTGCAGTTTCAGGCGGAAAAGAGGGCTGCCCATCAGGCTACTGCCGCTCACGATCGTAATAAAGAATACGATCGAGACAGGGAGTTTGATAAAGAGTCGGGGACCCCTCTCGGCCCCGCAATGAGGACGGTTTTATTACCAGCCTCGCCACCTCCCTCGGCAAGCCCGGCTGCGAGCCAGGCGCCGAGCCAGGCTGCGAGCCAGGCTGTGAGCCAGGCGCCGAGCCAGGCTGCGAGCCAGGCTGCGAGCCAGGCAGCGAGCCAGGTTCCGAGCCAAGCTTCACAGGCCGCTTTACTCCCCACCGCGCCGCTTCCAGCGCCGCTTCCACCGCCTCCTTTAACAAACCAGCCCCCCCTAATGAGCCAAGCTCTGCAGGGTGCTCTGCAGGGTGCTTTATTGCCCGCTTTGCCGCAGGCTATCCGTAGCACTTCTGAGTCTCCCGTATCGCTCGCATCGCAGCAGCCAGAGCCAAAAACGTGTGTTCCGTTCCCGAAAAGTAATCAGAGCCCTGGGTTGGAAAACGATCGAGCGGCGATGATTGCACGGGAAAGACGGGATGCGTGGGCAGCTCTGGCCAAAGATGCAGTGGAAAAGGGAGACCAGGAGTTGATTAGCTTAGCGAGCAAACTGGCTTGTCCGGTTATTTTCACCCCTCAGGCTGGTGGAGGCATGCAAGCGACAATTAGCGCTTTAGATTGGAAGATGTTATCTCAGTTGCGAGCCACGGTTAGTCAGTTTGGCTTTAAAAGCGAACCAGCCACGCAAATGCTGGACTATATTTTTGACACCAGTATTCTTCTTATTAATGATTGTCGTGGCATAGTCAAATTAATCTTTACCCAACATCAGCAATTGCTTTTTAACGCCCATTGGCAAGCTTTAGTAAATGAGTGCGTGGCAGTACAAAGACAGCAGGGTGACCCCCTCCATGGCGTCACTGTTAATGAGCTTATGGGTCTGGGACCTTTCCTTCGCACTGAAGCACAAGCTTTAATAGGTCAGGAGAAGTGCCGGGAGGCAATGAGGTTAGTCAGACTCGCAATAGAAAGGGTAAAGGAACCAGGAGGGATACCAATATATATGGGAATTAAGCAAGGTAGAGAGGAATCATTTGGCGCTTTTATTGATAGAGCTGCGGCTGCAATTGAGAGGGCTGGAGTAGCCGAATTTATGTGCGGGGCCCTTCTCAAGCAGTGTGCGATCCAAAATTGTAATTCTGCCACTAGAAACATACTTAATACCTTAGGAGCAAATTGGACTATTGAGGAGGCATTGGAGAGGATGGTTCTTGTGCCAACTGGGCAGCAGGCTTTAGTGGTAGACGCAATTAAACAGCTAGGAGTAGGGTTGCAAGAACAGGCAAAATCTTCTCAGAGTCAGGTTTTAGCCGCGCTTGCACCTCTTCAAGCGTCAGCCGCATTTGCAGCATCAAGTAAAAAGGGCCGCATAAAATGTTTTCGCTGCGGAGGCTTTGGACATACGCGCCAGGAGTGCCAGGCTACTGGAGTCTGGTGCCAGAAATGCCGTATGGATAATCATCATACAAGCGCTTGTAAGCGGAGGTCGGGAAACTTCTCCAGGAGCGCGTATTCCCGCAGCAGCCGCGCCCAGACACAAGTTGCCGCTGCAGAGATAACACCCCCCCACGCTTTCAACCCTCCACAGCAGGGAGCCTCCAACCCGCCGCAGCAGGCAGTCTCCAACCCGCCGCAGCCGGGAGTCTCCAACCCGCCACAGCAGGGAGCCTCGGCATGGACCTGGCAGCCGCAGTAGACGTAACGCTGATGACTCCGCACCCGCAAAAAGTCCCTACGGGGGTTCAAGGACCTATTATTATACAAAACAAAGCGATGGGTGCGCTACTATTTGGGAGATCTTCCGCATCTATGTTAGGACTGTTTGTTTTACCTGGCGTTATTGACGCGGATTACACGGGAGAGATTATGGTCATGGTTTATACTCCTTTTCCTCCTCTCCAAATTAACAAAGGACAAAGAATTGCTCAGCTGGTACCGCTTGAGCAAACGACGAAAGGAATACAACCCATGAAAACCCAAGAGAGGAGAGACAGCGCTTTTGGTTCTACAGGAGGACTTACTTTGTTAACTTTAAATCTTACCGAGAGACCGAAGAAAAAAGTTGAGATAGAATATAACGGACAGAAAAGGTCATTTTCAGGTCTGCTGGATACTGGAGCAGATTCCAGCATTATTAGTCCTAGCTGCTGGCCTCATCACTGGCCCTTGCAGCCGGCAGCCACTGCCATATCCGGGGTAGGAGGATTTACCTTGGCAAGCCGTTCGCCCCCCCTTCAAGTTCACATCGACGGCAAGCAGCTGACTGCGACTTTCTCAGTGGTGCAGTTACCACCTACTGTTCAATGCCTTATAGGCTGGGACATTATGGCTCAGCTAGGGGTTGTTCTAACAAATGAACACCCTTTGGAGTAAAAGCCATTGCTTGGACTTTCCCAATTCCCATCACCTGGGTCGATGACACCCCGGTATGGGTTAAGCAATGGCCTTTGAAAGGGGAAAGTTTACAACACGCACATCAGCTCGTTTCAGAACAGTTTCAACAGGGACATTTGCATTTGTCTACCAGCCCCTGGAATACTCCAATTTTTGTAATCAAAAAGAAATCAGGGAAATACAGACTGCTCCATGACTTGCGTGCTGTCAATGATCAGATGGAACCTATGGGTTCATTACAACCTGGATTACCTAACCCAGCCATGATCCCGATGGATTGGCCTTTGCTGATTATTGATCTCAAGGACTGCTTTTTTACTATTGCCCTTCACCAGCAGGATATGCGACGATTTGCATTCACATTGCCCGCGATTAACAAAGAAGCACCCGATCAGAGGTTTGAATGGACCGTTCTTCCGCAGGGCATGCGGAACAGCCCCACCTTGTGTCAGCTTTATGTAAGTGCAGCTTTGCAACCTCTCAGAAAGCAATGGCCTAATACAGTGATATATCATTACATGGATGATGTATTGTTTGCTCAGCCGATGCCTTTCACACAACAACAAGTCCAGGAAATAAGAACAGCACTGGCACAATATTCTTTAGTAGTAGGTCCTGAGAAAATTCAAACAACTGCTCCCTGGAAATATCTGGGATGGTCTATGACAGAACAAATTGTTAAACCTCAAAAGCTACAATTAAAAACAAAAATAACTACCTTAAATGAAGCTCAGAGATTCTTAGGTGATTTACAGTGGTTAAAACCAATGGTGGGAATACCTAATGAACTGCTTGATGAGCTGCGTCCACTGTTAAAAGGAACTGATCCAGCTCATCCGGTGTGCATCACTGATAAGCAACAGCAGGCCATTCAGCAAATTATGGACTGTGTTATGCATGGACATGTTCATCGAAGGGATCCAGAAGTACCCATAGATTTTACCATCTGGAAAGGCCCACAATATCTTTTGGGAGCACTTACACAATGTAAAAAAGAAACAGGGGAAACACGGATATTAGAATGGATCTCCCCCCCACTACAGCAAAGCAAGACTCTTCTTCAAAAAATTGAAATGTTAGCAAATTTGATAAAGAAGGGCAGAGAAAGGATGTTGCAGGTAGCTGGGTCAGAACCAGCTGCCATCAAGATTCCAATGAAGAAGGATACCTTGGACTGGTATTTGACTAATTCAGAGGAAATGCAGGAAGCCCTTTTGGGTGCATGTTGCCCTATTGAAACACACCAGCTTCGACCAGCATCTATTCAATGGATAGGGGACTGGGACTGGATAACTCGTCCAAAGCGAGAGAATTCTCCTATCTCAGGTGCTATTACTGCATTTACAGACGCTGGCAGGAAATCAAGAACTGCTGCAATAACCTGGCAAGAAAAGGGAGTATGGAAGCATCATATTCTGCAAGCAGAAGCAGTGGACAGCCTACAAACCATGGAACTGTTAGCAGTGGTATGGGCAATGGTACAATTTAAGGAACCTTTGAATGTTGTTACAGACTCTCTGTATGTAGCAGGAGTTGTAGCAAGAATTGAAGATGCTTCCATAAAAGAGGTGCAAAATCAAAGACTATATGAACTACTATTGCAGCTAAAAAGAGCTACAAGATCCAGGGAACATGCTTATGCTGTAATGCATATTAGAAGTCATAAATGGAAGGTTGGTTTAGGTGAAGGAAATGATAGGGCAGATAGATTGGTTACTATTACCCAAAGTACACCTCTGTCAAGTCACCAATTGGCTCGAGAAGCTCACTCAATGTTTCACCAGAATGCAAAAGGCTTAAGCAGAGAATTTAAAATAACACTCTCAGAAGCTAAAGCCATTGTGAGGGCTTGCCCTATTTGTAGTCACCATAATGGGGGAAGTGGTTTAGGCCTAGGAGTAAATCCACGAGGCCTGCAAACAAATGAATTGTGGCAAATGGACGTTACACATGTCCCTAGTTTTGGCAACCTAAAGTATGTACATGTGTCTGTTGATACTTATAGCAAATATATATGGGCAACGGCTCAGTCAGGAGAAAAAGCTATACATGTAGAAAGACATCTGTACAGTTGCTTTGCAGTGATGGGTACACCAAAAAGAATTAAAACAGATAATGGTTCTGCCTATACTAGTCATAGAATAGGGAAATTCTTTAGAAATTGGGGGATTGAACATGTTACAGGTATTCCTAATTCCCCAACAGGGCAGGCCATCATTGAAAGGGCACATGGTACCTTAAAGAAGTATTTAGCCCAACAGGAAGAGGTGACTGACCCCCACTCCAGATTACTAAAAAGCTTATTTGTGATTAATCATTTGTGTGTGTTTGGTGATGTAGGGCAGCCCCCAGCAGAACTACACTATAAGCCACCAGAAACTGGTGAGCAGGAAAAAGAGGTATGGGTAAAATACCAAGACCCCAAGACAGGGCTATGGAAGGATCCTGCTAAGGTCCTATTCTGGGGAAGGGGATATGTTTGTATTTCCACCCCTACAGGAGCACTGTGGGTACCTGCCAAGTGGACTAAACCTGTTCTTGATGCAGCGCCTGGTGGATCAACTCACAGAAGAGGACAAGGACCGTCTGGAGAAGAAGCTGTTCCTGATCCTGAGACCACTACTGCTTCAACTGAAGGGACACTCGAAGGCGATCGACAGGGCCATAACACGCAGTTGCCGGACAACCAGGGAACTGATTGACATTATTGAATCATTATCATCTTTTCATATAAAAGGACCGGCAAAAGAGAACTGTCTTGAATGTCACAGCCCAAATTGTGCTGCTTGGGTTGCACTGTGTTGTGGGGGTTGTGACAGGACTTTTTGGGTGGATCAGTTGTCACTTTTTCATTTATGGTGTAATACCTGTAATTATGAACATAACTGGGAACATAATTGGGAGTGGGCACTACGGAATGAAACAGGACTAAACACTGCCTCAGCTTTAGATCTTTATGAGTCACATGAGCAGAAAATCTTAGCTTATTATCGGTGGGAGGTACAGTGTATTTTGAAAAGGGTTAAAGCTCAAAGTGCATCATATATTACCTCTGTAAGGTGTAGAAAACTGGTGCCTTTAACACAACATTCCATTGTAGGGCCTATAAAAGGAGATCCCAATCAGGCATTAGACAACTGCACTAGAAGGTTACAAAGGTGTGGTCTTCGGGCCTCGGGAACAGTAAGGTTAAAAACTGATAAGAAGAAGAAGGTCAAAGTAAAACCAGAAAAATGAGGTTTCCTTTTATTATATTACTTGGTGTAGTGGTAGCTGAAGAATTAAAAGTAACACATTTTAGTCAATCTAGAGATAATGTATGGTTAACACTTGCTAGGCAGATTAATCAGACATCGCTTTGTCTCAGCATTGGAGGAGTTACTAACCCCTTTCGAACATGTTTGGTAGGACTTCCAGTATGGTCTCCTCAAGAATTCTGCAGTTTTATTAATAACCGTGCCTTATGTATGCGCAATATGGTAAATATTAAATTGCCTAAAGGGTATACTGCCAGTCAAAGTGACGGCTACCATCAATGCCTGTTAATTCAATCACTTAATATTCCTTTGCATTCTCCACCTGAGGAATTGGAGCTTTTCGGGAGTGCAAATGCTAGCATGACCACCACTTCAGACGGTGGGTGGTTTAGCTTTGATTATTCTAATCCTCAAAAGATGAATCCACATACACAAACGTATGCTACCCTGGATTCAGCCCTAAAGCCAAACATAGTGTCTAAACAACTCTACAATCATTGTAAAGGCTCTAGCATCATAACACCTAAGAAATTACCTACGGGTATATTTCTAATTTGCGGAGATAGAGCCTGGAATGGTATACCTGCCCAGCCTCAGGGTGGACCTTGTTATTTAGGCAAGCTATCTTTATTCCACCCTAATATATCTGTGCTAATGCAATTAAGCCATAAGATAAGCAGGCAAAAGCGTAGCTTACATAATTTAGACTGTAGTCAAATAGGAGATCCGTGGTTCTGGAGTAAATTTAAGCAAGTGATGGTTTCAGCTTTCCTACCATGGGGTGCTGCCAGCAAAGCATTGACTCTAGCAAAACAAATAGGGTGTTGGGCTAAGGGTGAACTGAATAAAACTTCACAGATATTAGATATGTTAACTTCAGATGTACAAAGTGTTAATCACGCTGTTCTACAAAATAGAGCTGCTATAGATTTCTTATTATTAGCACAAGGCCATGGGTGTGAAGAGTTTGAAGGAATGTGTTGCATGAACTTATCTGATCATTCTGTATCTATTCATGCTAAGTTGAAAGAGCTACGGCTAGGTTTTAACAAACTTAAGGAAGAAGAAGGATTGGGTATTGATGAATGGCTGAAAAGTTTCGGATTGGGACCCTGGCTAAGAAACCTTATAACATATGCTATAGGGATATTAGGGGTACTCTTATTACTTTTACTTATATTACCTTGTTTCTGTAGCTGTATCCAAAAGATGGTTAGTAGAATGATAGAGAATACCTGGCAAACTAACCTCCTTTCTCTTAAAGAAAAAAGCGGGGGAAGTGTGGAGAGTTTAGTTCAGGCATGGCTTGAAGAAAAAGGCCATGAAGCCATGAAACTGAGAGAAAAGTAACAGGTAGCTGTGAAGCAGTTCCCAGCCTGACTTCTATAAAAAATTAGACTCTTTCAGGCATCATTGTATAAACAATAAAGTTCTCAGGCAGTCTTCTCATAACAAGTGTAACACTCTCTCTGGGAAAAGATGGCACCCTGAGAACAGATGTGGAAGTTTTGGGAACCATTCGTATCACAGTGAGAACACTGGTTTTGTTTTGTGTAAACAATCAACGGTGTAGTAAAACAAAAGGTGTGGTTAGAGTTTTCTCTGTTAGCCTATCATAAACCTGTATTTCAGAATATGCATGAAGTTCGTTAACACTATTATTTAAGCTGACTGATCGATCAATAAATCGAGTTCGATGCATCACAGGATGGTCGTTCTCCCCTCACTTCAACACACTGGTGCCACCTTGGGTCTGGGAGCCATCCTGCATATCGTGGATTTTAAGGAGCCAGCCGGCCACTCCTAGCCACACACCCCCAAACACGAACCTCGGCCCTTTTTTTGGGCAAACAAAACTCAGCTTCCCCGCTTCTGGATGGCAGATTGCAGGAGCCACTTGGTACTATCAAACCAGCCCGACTTGGCACTGGTGCAACCTTGGGTCTGGGAACCATCCTGTGTATCGTGGATTGTCAGAAGCCAGCGGACCACTCTCGGCCACAGACCCAAATCAAAAACAACGGCCTGTTTCCCTGGCAAACAAAACTCAGCTGCCCCGCTTCTGGATGGCAGATTGCAGGAGCCACTTGGTTCTATCAAACCAGCCCGACTTGGCACTGTGTTGAAAACGAAGGGAAGCCAATCCACCTTGTCGTTGATCAGCATTGACTCCAATTTATTGATTAAATCAGCCACTTTATATAACAGTGGTAATTAACTTCATGCATATTGCAAAATCCAAGCTCACTAGAGGTTAACAGCGAAAACTCTAACCCCTCCTTTTGTTTTACCATACCCATGATTGTTTATTGAAAACAGGGCCAGCGCTCCCACTGTGATATGAAAGCCAAGTATTGGAGAGTGCTTTTGTTACTTCTTTAGAAGTTTAGAATATGCCAAAAAGATGCTAGCTGGGGACTTGCAATTAATGAATTATTTGCTCTAAGTAGGTCAAATGACATTAGCTTTCAAAAAGGAAAATAGTCTTATTCCACGTGCCAATTCTAAAGTAGATTAATAAGCCTTAAGCAGAAGATGGATGTGAAGAGGGATATGACATGAAAGGTTAAGCAACACTGCTGACAGCAAAAGGCTTACCTGCTGCAGATACAGGAGACAAAATACTATTTTGACACAAACATTGCTACTCAGACGACAGTAAAATTCTGAGTGACAGCAAAATTTACTCAGTCATGACAGTAAAATTTGCTCACATCAAAATGTGCTAATCAATTCTTAGTGTAAGCTAAGCACCTTAAGCAAAGGGTAGTTCAAGCGTAACTGGTATTTGATGGCAAAAAAGGCAACTTGGCCTGCGTTTCTCACTTCTACTCCATTCAAAAGCTTACTCTGTCTCAGATTCCTTCGGAGGGATACCAACGCAAGCCGCGAAACTGCACAAAAATGATGATTGAAAGAAAGATAGATTAGAAAAATGGAATAATGGTTCATGTTCTTTTCCTTCCAACTGCTTTGTTTGCCCTTTTAAATTTTTGAAGTCCTTTCTGGTGTCACCATGGTTGCACTGCAGCAAGTGTTCGGCTGTAAGCTGTCCATATTGCCAGCTTCTGGACTGCCTTCAGAAATTTCCCACTGGTTTTTTATAGAAATCACAAGCAGTAGAGATGACAAAGACTGCAGAAACCTTCTCATCTCCTTCTAGAGCAAGACCATGTCTTCCAGCCACTCTTAACTAGACAACTTTCATCAGTCATGAGGGAGTCTCATGTTCAAGAGCTAAGCAGTGACAGCTGTAAATGACAAAAAGCAGACTGAAATTCTCTTGGGACTCCAGCAGAGAGCAATGAAGGAGGTTGAATTCACCTTCTTGGGAAGTTCTAAAATGCACGTTTACTTGAGCACAGGAGCTAAGCCATCGTAACCTTTGTTGAGTATGTCTGCGTAGACAGAGTTTCCATCACTGCAGAAGCAATGTTATTTAACCCACGTTATCATCTCTAGCTGCTAAGCTGCACTTATTGCAAAGTATCTGCAACGTATTTTACAGGGTGGGCTTTTATGTGTAATCCCTGAGTAACAGTGCAAAGAGAAGTACTTGGGGTGTGGGGTGGGGGGGGAACCGCAACTCTTAGGTTTTTCAAATCATGGTTCCATTTGAAAGTCAAAAAAGATGTCAAACCTTTCTTTCCTTCAAACCTTTCTTTCCTAGAAAGGTATTACATGCACAAACTGTACCAGAATTTATGACCCGTAACTGTACCGTGGACGCTCTTTCTCTGGACTATTCCTTAAGAAACAAAGTCCTCACTTGAAATAAAACAAAATTAGCCAAAGTATTGGCCTGGATTAGTTCCAAGGCTCTGTACTAAAGGCCAAACGCGTGTAATAATAGCAACGAGTGGACTAAAAGTTAAATCAATAGAGCATTACTCAGTTCAAAGACATCTTGTGTCCTAATGTTCTCACAGAAGACTGTAAAATCCTGTCTATTTTTGTGGGTTTCTTTTATCCATTTAGCTGTACCTTCTACTTCTCTCCACTGTCTGAGAACATTGATGATAAGGTTGGATGACCTCATGTCAATTTGTAGAAGTAAAGAAAGAGAAGCCAGTAAAGAAAGGCAAATTTGTTAATTGCAGGTGGAAAGAGGGAGGCCAACAAAAGAAAACAAAAGAACAGTAATAATGAAATGCTCCCCTGTCTTCTGTGAAAAGTAAAGGCACAGACAAGAAAGAACAAGTGCAAACTTCTCACTAGAGAAACGCACTTGATCTGACTCAAGTATTTTGCGGTACATTTCTTGCTGTTTCTCATGCCAAACATATTAACCATTGAAGGTGTCGCTTTCCTCTTTCTGGAATACAGCTAGGAAGATGGCTGTGTCATTGCTGACAAGCTGCTATTCTCAGAGGTGTCCAGCTGAAAGTCCTAGACCAATTGATTTGCTCTGTCACTTTGATATGGCATGACTTACAGTTTCAGCACCTGAACTTGCCAGCCCTACAATTCTTTGCCCCTTGAATGGTTAGATAGGCTCCTTGGCAACTGGCATTTGTAAGGACATGAAACAATGCAGAATTTGCACCGTGAGATGGTGCCAAATGAGTCACGCCAGCGGATTAACTAGGGCATGCAAGGCAGAGAGGGAAATGAGAGCACAAGAAGAGAGTACACAAGAAGAGAGTAAAATCTCCTTTTTTCTGAAACACTGTAGAGATCAAACTGAACACAAATCCTCCTAGGGGTAGTTCTTGCAAAAGACTAATAATTCTTTTTGTGTTCACAGGCCTGGAATATTTAGCTTTGGATCACGGCAAAATGCAGATGACAAAACGAGGCCTTGAAGTCACATCCAGTATGAAGCGGTAGGAAAGAGGAAAGCAGCTGAGAGCGTCAACCCTGCTAAGTAGTCTCAGTATTCTTCTTGACATGAGCAGAAATTTGAAATGAGTCTCTGAAAATGACAAAGGAGGCAGAAGAAAAGGGAGCGATGACTCCTCTGGCATAGTGTTTCCTAACAGGGATCTTCAAAATGGAAAGGTTGTATCATCCTTTCAACTGAAGGAAGGTATGAAAACAACAGGAAGGAAATGGCATCAAATACTCTGGGCAGTGTACTTCTAGACAGAAAAGCCACTGATGGAAAACCAGCTAAACTGGCACCAATGCAGGAGCATTGTACTAAAGCCAGAAATGTCCAGCGCTTCGCTCTCTGCCATTCCATTCAGATGCACACAGCAGCTCTGCAACATTCCTACTGATCATCTCCTTGGCAAACTGGCAGTGAGGGTCCGTGGTGATGCAGAGTCCCCAGGCAGATGCAAAGGAGAGCTGCTTTCTTGCAAAAACCAGGCTTTTGAAATACTCAGGCTACGGGGGACGGGACAGGTATAAGTCCAATGGTGTCAGGAACCCACGCCTTAAAAAAGGAACCCACTAGTCCGCGGCAAAATATCCAAATATGGATAACATGGTAACCAGACCACTGAAGAGATTTTTGCTTTTATTTCCAGCACATCAGTCTCAAAATACAAAATGGAGACATGACAGCTCACTGATCCACACCAAAAAATGTCTCCTTCAACAGGGCTCATACAGCAATACATAAAATCATCTCAGACTAGAATTCAGCCAATCAGACACAGAAAACACATGTTGACAAGCATTCCATCCAATCTTATAAAAACATACGTAATCGTAGCTAAAATAAAGACTAGTTGATAAGAGACAAAGAACAGAGTTCTATTCATGCTAACCTTCTAAAGATATACATTAAATAACCTTGTTGCCATCCTAAAGCCAATTCTACAGAAGCCTATTGTTATTTGTCACGTTTACTGCTTGGGAAACTTTTCTGCTTGCATGGAAAACTTCTTCTGCTTGCATGGGAAACTTTTTCTGCTTGCATGGGAAACTTTTCTGCAATGCTAATCAAAATCCAGTCTAAGGCCGACATACTTCTTTTTAACCATTTCTGAAAAATCCTCTAACCTTATGGATTCCAACATTTCCCCCTCTCTGTTTGACCCAGAAGCTTTCATTTTCTTGTCGCTTGCTATTTGCGTTTCATAGCTCTATTGCAAAATTTCTGCTTATTATCTGCTGAAGACCTATTTTCACTAAACTGAAGCATTGCTATATTACGGCACAGCAGCTTAATGCTGTGAAGACCCAATCCCTGAAAGAGATATGAATCACGTTTGGCAACAGTCACACGTCATTGTTCAAAAAACTCTGGTCGATTCCAAGGCCTTAATTCAAAACCTTCGTTCATGTCAATACCCTCATCTACTGCTTTCGTGAGATTTCGTACACTCTCTGTGCTTCTACTTCCTAATTCTCCTGCTTGAATGACAAAAACTTCTCGGACTGTTTTGTTCATCATTCGCCGAAGACAACAGAGTATACAAGGTACCACTATCAATATCAGTATTAGAACACCTAATATGTAAAGATCTATCTTGCAAAGTTGCCTTAGCCAAGGTGCAAAACTCCAATTTTGAAACAAATCATCCAACCAGGAACCTCCATCTTCTTTAATTTGGGCTGTCAGATCCTTTAATTTTTGAATATTTTTGTAAATGGATTCAGAATGATCAGACAAATTCATACAACACAATCCTTCAAGTTCCTCACAACCATGTCCTTGTGCCAGTAAGAGGAAATCAATGGCTGCTCTGTTTTGAAGAGTAGCATGTCTAATACTATCAACATCGGTCAACATATCACTGATTGCGGAGGATGTGGCATTAGCTTGTTTGCTCAGCCAACATCCAACTCGATCTAATTGTCTCAATGCCACAGCTGAAGCCAATTGGGGTAGATATATACCTGCTGAAACCCTTCTGGCGGCATTCCAAGGCATAAAATCACTCTGACAGTTCTCATCATAATGAGGAACAGCTCTTGTTTTCCTTTGTTTCTTTTTCATCACTGCTTTGGCAGTGGGGGCAATTATGGTAAGCATACCAATGCTGCAAGGGCCACCTTCAAGGTGGGCTGGAACGCCTTGCCAACCTCTGTCTCCGCAAATGATCCAATACCCTTTTGGCAATTGCCGTGGATATTGGTCCGTCTCCAGAAACACATCCCAACTGTTTGAAATATTTGCTGCCCTGAGAAGTTTTTTGGACCAAATGTTCCAATTGAAGGAAGGACTGTTTCCATTGTCAATTCCACCTGGTTTACCATTGGATTGTTTTCTGACCAAAGGAAACTCTTTAACTGGCACACCAACCAAACAGGTTGAGAAAGGCTTTTCTGGTTCCGAATTAGACAGACATATAGTATCCGATCCGGCAGCCTTGGCTAAGGTCACCCAAACATTCGTTTTCGGTTGATCCACAGGCAAATCTGCACGACAAAAAACAATTAAAATCAAGCAAAACAAGTATACCATTTGATTCTGCCCCATCTCTTTCAAGAACTAAGTTTTGGCAGAATTCTTTCTAAACAAAAACAATAACCTAAATTTTCAGCCAAAAATTAGCTTTGTTAAACAAACATTCAGCATTCAATTCGTATACTCATAAATAACATTGGCACAAAATCAGAGTTCATGGGTTCCACAGATGCACAAAATCATTAGGCACAAGAGGTGTCAGGCGGGACCTGGGATCCTTCGATTCGGTCCACGTCTGCGTACTTGCTTCCTCAGTTCTAGGCTCGACAACAGGTTCTGAAGTGCGATACGGTTTGACGTTTTTGGCAGGAACCCACTTAATTCCAGCACCTGTGGAAATAGAAGCATACCCTTTGCCCCACGTTATTAATTGAAATGGACCTTCCATCTGTCCAGAGTCAGGGTTTCTAATTAGAAGAGGAGGATGTTCTTTCCGTTTTACCTGTGTGCTATTTGAAAAGTGTCTAAAGATTGGTGGATCTGGTTCTGTACTTGAACTATTTAGAAAATTAAAAACATACAAAGCCTTACTCAGTCTCATCTGTGGGGTGATTTCCGTTCCCCCTCTCTGTTGATCTAATATGCGTTTTAGGGTTTGATGTGTTCTTTCAATGATTGCTTGGCTTGTGGGAGAGTGGGGAATACCAAAAATGTGTCGAACACCCCATTCATTTAAAAATGTGGCCAATTTTTGAGATATGTATGCGGGACCATTGTCAGTTTTTACTTCTTGGGGTATACCCAATGAAGCAAAAGCTTGCAGGAAATGATGACAGGCATGGCTGCCAGTTTCACCTGTGTGAAGGGAAGCAAAAACTGCACCAGAGAACGTGTCTATGGAAACATGAATATTTTTAAATTTACCAAAAGAAGGATATTTAGTAACATCTGTTTGCCACAACTGTAGGCTTTGTAAGCCTCGGGGGTTGATTGCTCCTGTAGAAACAGGAGGTTGTACCAATTGACAGTCAGGGCAAGTATGAATGATAGCTTTAGCTTGACTTTTAGTGATTTGGAACATTCGCATGAGTGCTTGTGCATTTTGGTGGAAAAAGGCATGCCTCAATTTTGCTTGTTCAAAACTATTTGGCAATGTGTTAGAAATGACCATTGTCAGCTTGTCCGCTCTTGCATTTCCTTCCACTAAAAATCCAGGAAGTGAAGAATGCGCCCTAATGTGAGAAACAAAATATGGATTAGTTCTATATTGCAAAGTTATAAAAAGACATGAAAGCCAACATTGTAAAGTTTCATTACTAACATCCTTTAAAATGGAACCTTCTATTCTCCTGACTACATTAGCAACATAAGCAGAATCTGTGACCAAATTAAAAGGCTGAGGAAACAGCTGAAAAGCTCAAACTACTGCAGCAAGCTCAACAATTTGAGGGGATCCCTCTACTGTTTGAATATCAGATTCCCAAACATCAGTCTTTTGATTAAACCAAGTCACAACGGACTTGTGGCTTTTACCAGAGCCATCAGTGAAGAGAGTCACAGCATGTAAAGGTTCTTCACTTAATTTAGGTTTTTCTCTGAAACTCAATTTTGCTTGCAGTAGTTTGTGAGCTGGATAGTGTATGGAACAAACACCTGGAAAACCTAAGAATGCATATTGTAAATCATCAGAATTTTGCATTGCCCAATTGAAATAATCATTTTTCAATGGCAAATAGATAACTGAACATTCTTGACCTGCCAAAGTTTACAATCTGGTTCTAGCCTTAATTATAACGTATGCAATCATTTCTAAAACTGAGCAAATGGTCTTTGAAAACCTGTAGGGAGGAAAAACCCATTCCATTATTAACAAAGGATCTTGTTCTGTGGCATCCCACTGGAAAATGAGACCACAAAGCTGCATCTTCTCTCCTAAGATTGCAAGAAAGAAAGGATTTTCAGGAACGCAGCGATGAGCTTGTCTTTTTTGAAGAGCTTCTGTGACTTTGTCGAGAGCAGCACGAGCTTCAGGAGTTAAAGTTCTTGGCGAAGTGATGTCGCAACTTCCTCTCAGCAAATGGAAGAGCGGACTCAGTTCATCATTGGTGATTCCCAACATCGGTCTGACCCAGTTGATTTCTCCTAGAAGTTGTGGTAACTCTTGTAGGTTGTTGACTCTGGTTCAGATCTGAATTTTCTGTGGTGTTATTGTAGTCTCAGTCATCTTCCATCCCAGGTACTTCTAAGGTGAAACTTGTTGAATTTTCGTTGCAGAGATTTCAAGTCCAGCTTTTTGAATTTCAGCAACAACACAGTCGCGAGTTTCTTCCATCTCTTCCTTTCAAAGGACTCCACCCTTAAAGCCAATTTTTCTTTCTCTGTATCTATAGATTGACAAACACCAGAACAACCATGTTTTTGGTTAACTGAAAAAGAGTTCCCCGGAACCACAATTTCCCGAGTGGAAGCAGCCACCTCAGCCTCCACCCCAGGCCCAACAGAATCCAATTCAGGTTTCAGTGTCCCTGCACAAACAATTTTAGGAAGTACAGTCACTTTTTCATTTCCATCTTTTACACACTTTGTTCCATCCCCCTTACAAGAGTCACATATTTTTACATTAACAGAACAACGCGAAGAAAAGTCCGAAAGAGTCTCATTTTTTCCCAGAGAGAGAGAAGAAAGATTTTGTTCAACAGAGTTCAAAGCAATACTTTCAGCATTTGCAACAACGCTTGTAACATTCTCCGATACACACACAGTCTCCGGTTTACTGGAATTTCATGAGACAGAACCAGAAGCTTTGTTTTCTGAGTCCAAGTTGATCTTATTATTATCAGTTTGTTTAAAACAGCCCTCCAACAGCGCTCTACAAACCGGCATAAGTTCTCTTAAGCTTTCATCTTTTTTTGAGAGAGACTAGATTATAGATTCTCCAGTTTATCTGATCCCAAAAATGAAAAGTAAAAGCAGACTGCAGATTTAAATCTTGCGTATTTGCTTTAACCCAGATAAGTAAGTTTTTAAGCTCAGTTTTTGAAATTTCAGAGTGACCTTTTTCTTGTAACATTGTCTCTAATTGATGAAAAACATCCCATTCAACTTTTGATAAATTCGTTCCCATTTTTGTGTTCCTTTAATAATTTTCTTTTTCTCTATTTTTCCTCCCAATGTCACCCAAGCGCTCTCCCGAGATAATTTACTTACAATTTTCTTGGCTTCGGTGGGAGAGATTATGCAGTGTCCTCCTTGTAAACACTTGGGTCTCCGCGGCTGGTACTTCCACAATTTTTCTTTGTTTTTCTTCTATTCTACGTCCTCACACGGGGCACCAATATGCGGGGCACGGGACAGGTATAAGTCCAATTGTGTCAGGAACCCACGCCTTAAAAAAGGAACCCACTAGGCCGCGACAAAATATCCAAATATGGATAACATGGTAACCAGAGCAGTGAAGAGATTTTTGCTTTTATTTCCAGCACATCAGTCTCAAAATACAAAATGGAGACATGACAACTCACTGATCCACACCAAAAAATGTCTCCTTCAACAGGGCTCATACAGCAATACATAAAATCATCTCAGACTAGAATTCAGCCAATCAGACACAGAAAACACATCTTGACAAGCATTATATCCAATCTTATAAAACATACGTAATCGTAGCTAAAACAAAGACTAGTTGATAAGAGACAAAGAACAGAGTTCTATTCATGCTAACCTATCTAAAGATATACATTAAATAACCTTGTTGCCATTGGTCACATCTACTGCTTGGGAAACTTTTCTGCTTGCATGGAAAACTTTTCTGCTTGCATGGGAAACTTTTCTGCAATCCTCACAAAACTCCAGTCTAAGGCCTACATACTTCTTTTTAACCATTTCTTAAAAATCCTCTAACCTTATGGATTCCAACATCAGGCCTTTATCAGTTCCATAGCTTTAAGCCATAACAAACACAATTCAACCAACCACCATGCACCATGCTGTGAACACACGACGGTTCTAGAACTTGTTGATCTACCTCGAATTCAGCTGCCTCACCTTCCCACAGTCCTTTTCTACTTAGCCAAAGTAATGGGCCTCAGCCCAAGGCCTTCCTTTTGTAAGCTTCTAGCTATATGCAGCAGCAAACCACTACTTTCTTCTGTGCCAAGACTTTAGGTAGACGATTTGCATCTGCCCTTCCAGTGAAACCTAATGGGGAGAGAAAAGCCTCTCAGAGATGTTCAGTCATTCCATTTTCTAGACAGGCCAAATCAAAAGAAAAACAAGCTATGGGATTGTGTACTTGCTCTTACAAAACACCTGCTGCCCTCTGACAATCAACTAGCAGAAAACCAGCCAAACTGAGACTTGAGGCAAACAACCCTTGGAAGGGAATAATGATGTGATCAATCAAGACAACACTTTTCCAGGCTACCGAGATATTGGAAATATCAGCAAAGGCTTGAGAGCAAAGGCTGAACTAATGGGGAAAGGGTACAAGAATCCCAAGAAAAACATGACCAAAGGTTAAAACAATTCCAAGAAAAACATAGGCAGGTAACCTGTTGAAGCCTTCAGGAAATCAGTGGCCGCTGATTTACATCGGCCATTAAAGTTAATTGACCCGTGCACCTTCCACTCCTTTTTCAGGACTATAGGGTGAATTGAGACCATGGAATCACAATTCCTTGGATTTTGTTCTTAACTTTAGGAGAGAAGTACAGCAGCTGAAGTACCTGTTACTGATGTGATACCCAGAAACACAAAGTTGACACATTTCATTCTTGGCCAATCACAATAAGCAAGACTAAGAGGATAAGGCTGGCTTATTTTCAGGACACTTTTCTTTTTTTACAGCCTGCTCTGATTCCAGTGACACTTTCTCATTAGCTTCACTCCAAAAGGAGAAAGTACAGTTCAAAATGAAGAAGGAGGCTGTACAACACTGGGATTGTGTGTGCAGCTTGCCAACTGATAGAAAACAGTACCTTTGCACTCTCCTGACTTTTCCAATCACATGAACATTCGATTGGAAGCTGTTTTGGACAACTTTTCTTCCTGCCAAACAATTGGCAGACCTCCGTGCAACGTCTAGAACACGATGGGAGATGTTTTCTGTGCTGGCACAGTTTCTCCTTGCCAGACGTATTGGAAAAGCTTTTGGCTAAGATGTAGACGACAAGAGAGGCTAAAGACTGGATGTAAGCAAATGACACCCTTCTTCAAAAAAGGCAATTAGAAGGACTCGGAAGAGCACAAACCAGCCAGTCTCTTTTTTACCCCCAAGAAGTTGATGAAGCAGCTCTTCCTGGAAAACCTTTCCAGGCACATGAAAGATGACCAAATAATGTAGTTAGCATGATTTTTCAGGGGAATTTCATGCTGAACATCACTTTAAACTCCTCTGATGAATCAACTTGACAGGTAGATGAAGGAAATATTATCTGCCTGGGCTTCAGGGAGGTTTTTGACATATCTCTACATGGCAGCACACATACATATGGAAGCAATAGTGCAAAGGGGAGGGAATCAGTGTCTTTTCAGTGATGCTGAGGGAAAAGACAAGAGGCAGTGGGCACACACTGAAATACAGGAGATTGCCTTTGAACATCAGTAAATGATTCTTTACTGTGAGGGTGACTGAACCACGGCACAGACTGCCCAGAAAGATTGTGGAGCCTGGATCTTTGAAGACATTAAAGGTACAGCCAGATAGAATCCTGGGCAAGAGGCTCTAGGTATCCTGGTTTAGGCAGGGGGGTTGGGCCTGGTTAGCCCCACCAACCCCTTCCACTCTCATTCATTCTGTGCTAGTGAATTCTCTTCAAGATGCATTTCAAGCACTGGCATGACAAAGTTCTGTGCAGACAGTGATCCAAATGGACATGGCATCTAAGTTCCTTAAGCAGTGTTCAAGAAGAATGTAAAACTCTGGCACAAGTGTCTCTTCCCTAACTGAATCCCTTTCATGGGAAAATTCCCAGCTCCAGAAAGATCTTCTCATACGCATGCTTAAGACTGACACTGGCTGAGCAAATTTCTCCCTATGTGTATCTAAGACCAGTTAGGATCTTCACCCAAAGTGCTGTCAACATAGTCACACAATGCCTATTGTTAAGAAGTGACAACTTCCATCAGAATGGCAACTATTGGTCCACAAAATGGATGAATGGATGGGAATCATCTATGTGGGTTAAAAACAAAAATAAAGAGTTGGTCTTTATTTATCAATTTCATTGCAATATTGATAAGGGAAGAAAAAGACCCAAGTCCTTGACTTTCTGAACTCGAGGAAAGATTTTTAAAATTCCGTGTAAAAATATATGATCACAATCAGACTACTGAAACCATTTCAGTTGGGAACAAAGTTCCAAAATTGTCTAGATAGTGGCAAAGAAGCTAAGAAAATAGGAAAGAAACAAAAAGAGAGCAAAAGAGTCAGCTTCAGTGTACAAGCTCGTTCTAGAAGTAGTCTGCTGGGAAAAGGAACCCCCAGCTGAATTTCCAATGTATTCCTGCGCTTGATTCAGTAACTGGTCAATGTAAAAACCAATCCTTTTGTACAACTTCTTCCAGCAACAAAAACTCCAGCAGGTTGCTACTACCATCATGCCTGTTCCAGACATATTTAAAAGAGAAATGATGATTTTCTTGAAAACCTACTTGCATAAAAGTTGCAAGATGGTGGAGGGATTCCCACATCCTCCTTCCTCCATCTGGCTTGAAAGTATATTTGATAAAATATGCAACAAAGCACATGATTTATAAGGGAGGGTCAAATGGATGATTTGGGAATTGATCTCTTGTTGATAGGAAACTTCATATCCACTCTGTGTGACCTTTTTAAAACAAAATGTGGAGCTGAGGCATGAATCTGCCACAACAATTGTAAAGCAAACATACACACTCCCCTTCATATGCCCCCCCTTCCACACACACCTAGGCACACACAGAGATCAGCATAGCAGATCATGAACACCTTGGAAAAGACTGAAATGCTAAATGCCTCTCTTGATGGGCAAAAGAGCTGGTGCAGTAATTCAAATGCCTGGTACAAAAATTCTGTTTAATATTTAGCTCCTATTTAAAACACAGCTTTTCATTTCATTCTATTTACAGAATATTTTCATTTCATTTGTTTCTTTAAAATTACTTAGTTCTCACCTGTTATATGTCTAGGAATATTTTCTTCCAAAAATGGAAACAAATAGATGATATCTTTTCAGCAGAAAACATTGGTTGATACAATTTTAAACCATCATGATATGGAGGAATTGTTCTGTCCCTCTCTAAGGTGGAAGAAGCATTTGGATCACAGATCTTCTACAATGAAATACTTGACATGTTTAAGATGCTTTCAATCAATTTTGATCGTCAATTGCTTATTTGTTGTAAACAGTAATTTTTCAGTGAAGGGAAAGTGTGTGTGGTATATCTACATGATGTGTTCAAAGCCAGTTCCTACTAATGGCCAGGCTGAATTCCAGTAAATAATGTCCCGAATGATATTTTGCCGCCTTCTTTGGCACTTCATGAAATCTTACCATGATGAAGTGCTGAAACACAGAGATTTTCTCTTAGAGAGTGTCTCATGTTGTAACCCATCCCATGGATTTTATGCTGTAATTCTTATCTCTTTTAAAATTTGCTATCTTCTGTACAGTTTTCATGAACCTTTCTGTTACAGTAGTGAATAGCACAGATAAATGTCATTTTGTACAACTTTGAATTCACCCCAATAGCTGAGAGAAAACTTGCTCCTATACTTCAATCCGAGTTTCTTCTATAGTCCAACTTTGTTTCTCTACCATCAAGCTTCTCCTTTGTTGCTGCTCCAAGCCCCGTCCAAGCTGACCTTGAATACTTTCAGGGATGGGACACCCACAACTTCTCTGGGCAACCTGTTCCAGTGTTCCAGCACTCCCACAGTAAAAAAGGCCTTCCTTTCATCTAATATGTGTAGGAAATCATAAATCTAAGCATAGAAACTTGGAGTGCAAATTTGAAATCCTTTGGATTTGAAGCACATTTTATATGAATACTGACTTACAGATGACTAAAAGATGTTGATGGGCATTTGAGCTGACAAGTTTTGAAAAAGTGCACGGAAATTAAAATTGAAACCACTAAAATTGAAAACTCCTTGCCATTTTCTTTTTCCTCTCCTATTCAAAATTGCATATGTCAGATATCAGTGCTTCATGCAAACCTCTCAGATGCTCTCAGAGAAAAAGCTTTTCTTTCAGACTAAGTTGCGGTTGACGTAGAACACTAGCAGGAGTGAAAGTTTTTCTGGGCATCGGGGCAGCACTTTCTCCTTGGATTTGTGTGCAGAATGCATTTTATCCAAACTGGAAAATAGATCCCAGCTCTGTTCTATTCATCATTCTTACTACATCAGGCCTGAAGATTCTGTGAAAAGTAGCCTGTGGACCTTGAAGATAGCACATGTGAAAAAGACGAGAGGTGATGGAGAAGTTGAGGGAGAGAAGAAAGAGCCTATGGCCCAGTACGGACACCAGAAAGTATTTCTTCACGTGATCATGGGAGATTGCAGGAGCCACTTGGCACTGTCAAACCAGCCCGACTTGGCACTGGTGCCACCATGGGTCTGGGAACCATCGTGGATGTCGTGTATTTTCAAGAGCCAGCTGGCCACTCCAAGCCATAGGCTGCCAAACACAAACCACGGCCTTTTTCCCTGGCTAAAAAAATTCAGATGCCCCGCTTCTATATGGCAGATTGCATGAACCACTTGGCACTGTCAAACCAGCCTGACTTGGCACTGGCGCCACCTTGGGTCTGTGAACTCTCCCGCGTTTCATGGATTTTCAGGTGCCAGCCGGCCCCTCCCAGCCACAGGCCCCCAAAAACAAACCTTGGCCCTTTTCACTGGCAAAAAAAACTCAGCTGCCCTGCTTCTGGATGGCAGATTGCAGGAGCCACTGGGTACTATCAAACCAGCCCAACTTGGCACTGGTGTCACCTTGAGTTTGGGAACCATCCTGCGTATCGTGGATTGCCAGGCGCCAGCTGGCCACTCCCAGCCATAGGCTGCCAAACACAAACCACGGCCCTTTTCCCTGGCTAACAAAATTCAGATGCCCCGCTTCTGGATGGCAGATTGCAGGAGCCACTTGGCACTGTCAAACCAGCCTGACTTGGCCCTGGTGACACCTTCGGTCTGGGAAGCATCCTGCGTATTGTAGATTTTCAGGAGCCAGCCGGCCACTCCCAGCCACAGGCCCCCAGACACCAACCTCGGCCTGTTTCCCCGGCTAACAAAACTTACCTGCTCCACTTCTGGATGGCAGATTGCAGGAGCCTCGTTGTAGTATCAAAGCAGCCTTACTTGGCACTGGTGGCAACTTAAGGCTCCGAACCACCCTGCGTATCGTGGATTTTCCGGAGCCAGCCAGCCACTCCAAGCCACAGGCCCCCAAACACAAACCACAGCCCTCTTCCCTTGCAAACAAAACTCACCTTCCACACTTCTGGATGGCAGATCGCACAAGGCACTTGGTAGTAACAAACCAGCCTGACTTGGCTCTGGTGCTACCTTGGGTCTGGGAGCCATCCTGCATATCAAAGAATTTCAGGAGTCAGCCGGCTCTCTCGGCCCCCTGGCCGCCAAACAGAAACCTCGGTCCTTTTCCCTTACAAACAAAACTCCCCTGCCCCACTTCTGGCTGGCAGATTGCAGGAGCCACTTGGTACTATCAAACCAGCCCAACTTGGTAGTATTGCTCCCTTAGGTCTGGCAACCATCCTGCATATCAAAGAATTTCAGGAGCCAGCCTGTACAATTGTTTAGCACCCTTTAAAGGTGGTGTTTGACAAACAGGGCTGAAGCAAATCTTCAAAATATCCAGGAGATCAAAATCCATTGAAGCAAATTCTCCTGGCCAGTCGCCTTGCTGCTGCTGCTAATTCACCCTACATACCATCTGATCAGGCCTAACAATGCTGCTGCAAAAATATTGTGAAAAAGGTAGGCACATTTTCACAGATGCAGGGAAAATCCCCTTGGATGATCATTCCAAGGCATAACTTGATGGAGCAAGTTATGCAACCTTGTCTACTGGCAATATCTAAGTTGGTGAGTTCACCATCTGTCAGCATCGCTTTAGAAAATAAATGTTTGATCCACAAAAAAAATATTTCATATGTTCTGTCTACCTGCTTCATTTCAACCAATGAATAGGCTACATTCCATCAGCAAAGGGTTTATGATCCTCTCTTTCTTTAATAAGATTCAGATGCCCATGGTAGGGGTGTAATTAAATTCACATGTTGAAAATATCCTTCTTGTTATCTTTTCTTTTAATTACCCACACGTAACATCAGTCTGAGAGCTGAAGAAAACCCCTTCATTTGCTGTTTGCCAAGTATCATCTACGTGATACAAATTCTACTTGAGAAATCACACCCATTCATTGCCATGTAAACAACCTTTTCTTCATCATTAGGTATTTTGGTGAAGTGAATGATTAGAACATAAGCAAGGGCATTTGTTCAAGATGCTCCAGAAAGAGCTGTGCTCTGTTCTCTTCTTTGCTGCCTATGTTAGCACCGAGCTGCAAAAAATGAAAGACTACTAAGAAAAGTGTTACTTTTAGTCTAAATTCGTAAATGATGTTTGAAATACCCTGTTAAATGAAAAGGTGCTCTATTAAATGATGGCATCTTAAGGGAAAAAGTCAGCTTTAAAGAGGTTTTGAGACAGTTGCTTCTGAAAAAAAAAATAAAATAAAATTGGAGGCATCTAAGGTCTTTAGCCATCCCATCTTGAAGATTGATTCAAAACACGGTTCCTTCATACAGGAAGAAGAGAGGACCATAGGTGGCAACCCATTTGAAAATGGAGTTCTATTTCTTTCTGGTTGGGATTATCGGACACCATTTCTTGTGAAGTCGAGGGACTGCAGTTAGCTCTCCACTAATTTCCTTCCCTGAGATTCATCTGCATTTGCTCCTTTGTCTGGAGTCCCCATTTATTAGTATGCATAGATGGTATACTCCATCGATGCATGAATAACAGAGGGGATAATGTGCCTTTTGCTGCTATCTTCTTTTGCTGCTCCATTTTGCTTGCTTTGTTCTTGCTTTCTGTCAAAGAAATGCTAGCAAAAGCCCTCCTCAAGTCTTGCTGTGAAGACAGACTGCCAGAAAGGTAGAGAAACTTCAGACATTTCCAAGACCCATGTAGCACGTGTCTTGGTCAATTTCTATGCAGATCCTTTCTTCCAGCAGGACTTTTTTGCACCGTTAGCGAACACTGAACTGAATCCAATACAAAAGCAGTGGCTAGAGGAACCATTCTCTTTTCATTTGAATGGTGATAAAAATGCGTATCAAATCAAAGCATTTTAGAGCAGCAGGAAGATTTTCTAATGTCGTGGGTTGACAGCCTTTATCCCAATATCGTGTGTTGTGTCTGGCAGCTGTGCCTTTTCTCCCTTCCCCCCCCCCGGCCGTCTTGCTGCGGCGGGGCGGGGAAGAGAGTGGGGGGGGAGTGTTTGACCAGGCCTTTTTGTTTTTGGCTTTTTGCTGCTTGGCTTGGCTAGCCGCTTTGCTTGCTTGCTTTCTGTTTTTTGCGCTGTTTTTTTTTTTCTTTTGTTCCCTCTTTCTTACCGTCCCCTGAAGTTACTGGACCGGCTCCGGACCTGACCTGAGACGTCCAGGACACCTGGAGCTTGCAAGAGAAGCCTGGCGCCCTCACAACACAGTCTGTTTCTTTCCTTTTCTTGTGTTGGGGAGTGTTCTTTTGTTACTTGTAAATAAATAGGTTTTGTTTTCCACTTTGCTCCTCCGAGAAATTCCTTCCCAAACCTGGTGTTGGGGGAGGGGTGGTTGGAGGTTTGTTTTGTTTGGGGGACTCCCTTTTGGAGATTTCCCCTAATTTGTCCTAAACCAGGACAATATACTTTTTGGTGCATTGGCCGGTAAACGGAGGCCAAAAAACAGTGGAAAAAAACCTATAACAATAATATTTTGGTTTTGGCTATTTTGTGGGCGTATTGGTGATTCATAATGTCATTTGGAGTGGAAGCTTGCCGGTATTTCTGGTCCCTAGGGGCTTTTTAAGTTTTAATACTTTTGTGGTCCCTGGGGTTATTTCCTTACCCAAAAATAGCTCTGATGTTGCCCCTAATAAGTAGCTTTTGTAAGCGGGGGGCACTAACCAGAATAGTCATTGTGCTGGTCTTATGTGTGATGATGTGTCGGATAAAAATGCTGGACTTCATTTCAGGAATGTATGGATTGTTGTTATGGCTGTGTACTCAGTTTGTTTGGGGAGAAGAAGGGGAAGGGGCTTTTCAGCCTTTGTCTTCCTTCTTGTCCTCCAAATTGTTGACATCTCTATTAGAAAATACTGAATTTCCCCTGAGTTTGAAAGAAACCATCTTTCTGGCATTTAATTTATTAAGCCTTTTCTATACTGTCTGGAGTGTGTATAAAATGAAGACTGAGATTTCTAGAGGGGTTAGAGACACTCCTGACTTAGGAGTAAAACAAAGCAGGAAAAATCTTGACTGGAGTGGGAAATGGGAGGACATGGGCCAGACTTTAAAGGAATTTTCCGATCCTATAGACTGGGACTTTCCATCTGATCAAATTCAGGATCCAGTCGAGGTGGCAAAGTATTTGAGGAAGAAGTGCCATGGTAATACTAAGGAGGAAAGGATTACTGTAGTGAGCTGGGCCTTGGCGTTTGTTTACCGTACTCTGCTAGATACTGTGGAGCAGCAGATAGCAGAAAGGGAACAGGGAGATAAGTCAGTTACTATCCCAGTGACCCAGGCTGCAGCTAACATCCCAGGCTCCAGGCTAGCAGCTGAATCAGACAATAGGCCCCAAACCATGGCTGTTGCAGCTAATACAAGAGGTGGAAAGTGTAAAGGCAAGACCGATCGAAAGGTGGAGGATGATGATGATGATGCAGGAGAAGGACCCTCACCAAAATCAGAGGCCACATCAAGGGGCACAGAATCTGGAGCTAATATTGACTCCTTTTCTCTGAAGGACCTCAGAGGCCTAAGAAAGGATTACAGACGACAACCTGACGAATCTATAATTAGTTGGTTAGTCCGCCTTTGGGATGCTGCAGGGGAGGTTACGATTTTGGATGGTACTGAAGCGAGGCATTTGGGATCCCTGTCACATGATCCTGTCATCGATCAAGGTATGATGAGGGGGGCTAACCCTCACAGCCTCTGGAAACGGGTCCTAAGAAGCGTAGCAGAACGATACCTGTGTACGGATGATCTCTATATGCAGCAGACACGGTGGAAGACCATAGAACAGGGGATCCAACGCCTGAGAGAGATGGTGGTGGCAGAGCTCATTTTCTCAGATGATACAACAACTAGGAATCCGGACCTGGTACCATGCACACCTGTAATGTGGAGGAAACTTGTGCGACTTGGGCCACCTGAATACGCTTCTGCCCTAGCGATAATGAAGCGGGATGATACATATGAGACTGTGCTCGATATGGCAAAGAAGCTTCGAGCGTATGCAGATGCTGTGCATGGCCCAACTCATGCCAGAATTGCAGCAGTGGAAACCCGACTGCAGAAACTAGAGGACAAAATAGAGGAGAATCATAAGAAACTCCGGGAAGAGATTAAGGAGGACCTTATTCAAATCTCAGCTGTACAAATTAGAAGCCCTGGTGTCCAACGCTGGCGCTCCTTTGATGGGGAGAGAAGGTACATCCCACGGGCTGAGTTATGGGCTTTTCTGCGTGAGTCTGGAGAAGACATGAGGAGATGGGATGGAAAACCCACCGCTGCTTTGGCACAACGGGTGCGTGATTTGAAGAAAAGAGAAAGTATCACCAAAAGGATAGCAGCTCCGGTCGCTCGTAGCCGAGATGTTAAGTATGCTGATGACGATGACATGTCCGATCCCCTTGAAGGAACTTCTAAGGCATATGCCCAAGGAAAGAAGGACAATCTGGCTTAGAGGGGCCCTGCCTCCAGCCAGGAAGAGGCACGGGAGAACCGGGTTTTCTGGAAGGTGTGGATCAGATGGCCTGGCACATCAGAGCCACAAGACTATGAAGCATTGGTTGACACTGGATCACAGTGTACCTTAATGCCATTGGAACACGTGGGGACAGAACCTGTTTCCATTGCTGGAGTGACGGGGGGATCACAACAGTTGACTTTGTTGGAAGCTGAGGTGAGCTTGACTGGGAAGGAGTGGCAGGAACATCCGATTGTGACTGGTCCAGAGGCTCCGTGTATTTTGGGCATAGACTTCCTCCGGAATGGCTATTACAAAGATCCTAAGGGATTCAGGTGGGCTTTTGGAATAGCTGCAGTGGAGATAGAGGGTATTAAACAATTGAATACCTTGTCTTGACTATCAGAGAACCCATCTGCAGTAGGACTCTTGAAGGTAGAGGAACAACGAGTGCCAATTGCCACCTCAACAGTGCACCGCAGGCAGTACCGGACGAATTGAGATGCCGTGATCCCCATCCACAAAATGATCCGAGAGCTGGAGAGCCAAGGGGTGGTCAGTAAAACCCACTCACCCTTCAACAGCCCTATCTGGCCTGTGCGAAAATCTGACGGAGAATGGAGACTGACTGTGGACTATCGTGCCTTGAATGAAGTGACTCCACCACTGAGTGCGGCTGTACCAGACATACTGGAACTGCAGTACGAGCTGGAGTCCAAGGCAGCAAAGTGGTACGTGACCATCGATATTGCTAACGCGTTTTTCTCCATCCCTCTGGCAGCAGAATGCAGGCCTCAGTTTGCTTTTACATGGAGGGGAGTGCAGTATACCTGGAACCGACTGCCCCAGGGGTGGAAACACAGTCCTACCATCTGCCATGGACTGATCCAGGCTGCACTAGAAGAGGGTGAGGCTCCAGAACATTTACAATATATTGATGATATCATTGTTTGGGGGAGCACGGCAATAGAAGTGTTCGAGAAAGGAGAGAAGATAATTCATATTCTCTTGGAAGCCGGATTTGCCATTAAGAAGAGCAAAGTCAAGGGACCTGCCCGAGAAATTCAGTTCTTGGGGGTGAAGTGGCAAGATGGACGGCGTCAGATTCCTGCGGATGTTATTAACAAAATCACTGCTATGTCCCCACCAACTGATAAGAAGGAAACACAAGCTTTCTTAGGTGCTATAGGTTTCTGGAGGATGCACATCCCTGAGTATAGTCAGATTGTGAGACCCCTTTATCTGGTTACCCGCAAGAAGAACAACTTCCATTGGGGCCCTGAGCAGCAGCAAGCTTTCATCCAGATCAAGCAGGAGATCGCTCATGCTGTAGCCCTTGGTCCAGTCAGGACGGGACCAGATGTGAAGAACGTGCTCTACTCTGCAGCCAGGAGCCATGGTCTGTCCTGGAGCCTTTGGCAGAAGGTGCCTGGCGAGACCCGAGGCCGACCATTGGGATTTTGGAGTCGGAGCTACAGGGGGTCTGAAGATAACTATACCCCAACAGAAAAGGAAATCTTGGCCGCCTATGAAGGAGTCCAAGCTGCTTCGGAGGTGATTGGTACAGAGGCACAACTCCTTCTGGCACCCCGACTACCGGTGCTGGGATGGATGTTCAGAGGAAAGGTTCCCTCTACCCACCATGCCACCAATGCTACTTGGAGTAAGTGGATTGCCCTCATTACGCAGCGCGCTCGAATTAGGAAGTTAAATCGCCCTGGGATCCTGGAAATAATTACAAATTGGCCCGAAGGTGAAAGCTTTAGTATCGCGGATGAGGAACAAGAGCCAGTGACCCGGGTTGAGGAAGCTCCGCCATACAATCAGTTACCAGCAGAAGAAACGCGTTACGCTCTATTCACCGATGGTTCTTGTCGCGTCATAGGGATGAAACGGAGGTGGAAAGAAGCTGTATGGAGTCCCACTCGACGAGTTGCAGAGGCTACTGAAGGAGAAGGCGAATCCAGTCAGTTTGCTGAAATCAAAGCTATTCAACTGGCCCTAGGTATTGCAGAGAGAGAGAAGTGGCCAAGGCTCTATTTGTATACCGATTCTTGGATGGTAGCCAACGCTCTATGGGGATGGCTGAAGAGATGGAAAGAGGCGAACTGGCAGCGAAGAGGAAAACAAATTTGGGCTGCGGAAGAGTGGAAAGATATCGCTACTCGGTTAGAGAAGTTACCTGTGAAGGTTCGCCATGTAGATGCCCATGTCCCCAGAAGTAGAGCTAATGAAGAGCAGCAAAACAACCAGCAAGTCCATCAGGCTGCAAAGATAGGGGAGTTGAAGATAGATCTCGACTGGGAGCATAAGGGAGAGTTATTCTTAGCACGATGGGCCCATGATGCCTCAGGCCACCAGGGTAGAGATGCCACCTATAAGTGGGCACGAGACCGAGGGGTGGATCTAACCATAGACAGTATCTCTCAGGTTATTCGTGACTGTGAGACATGCGCTGCCATTAAGCAGGCCAAGCGGGTAAAGCCCCTCTGGTATGGGGGGCGGTGGTCTAAGTACAAATACGGGGAGGCCTGGCAGATTGATTACATCACACTGCCTCAAACCCGCCAGGGCAAGCACTATGTACTAACCATGGTAGAAGCCACCACGGGATGGTTGGAAACCTATCCTGTGTCTCATGCCACAGCCCGTAACACTATCTTGGGCCTTGAAAAGCAGGTCCTTTGGAGGCACGGTACTCCTGAGAGAATTGAGTCGGATAATGGGACTCATTTTAAAAGCAATCTTATTAATACTTGGGCTAGGGAACATGGCATCGAGTGGATATACCATATCCCCTATCATGCACCAGCTGCAGGGAAAGTGGAAAGGTATAATGGATTGTTAAAAACCACCTTAAAAGCATTGGGTGGGGGGTCTTTTAAAAACTGGGAGCAGCATTTGGCAAAGGCTACCTGGTTAGTTAACACTCGAGGTTCCACCAACTGAGCGGGTCCTGCTCAGTCTGAGCACCTTAATATAGTAGATGGGGATAAAGCCCCAGTGGTCCATGTCAGAGGTTTGTTGGGAAAGACAGTATGGATCAACCCTGCCTCGAGTACAGACAAACCCATCCGTGGGATTGTCTTTGCTCAAGGACCAGGTTATACATGGTGGATAATGCAGAAAGATGGAACAACACGGTGTGTGCCTCAGGGAGACCTGATTGTGGGATGAGACTCATATATGAATGTCATTGTTTGTTGAATGTGAGACAGAAGGAAACTGTAAGTGTCAAAGGTCTGAGCAAGAAGGATGAGAGGAATGCGTAAGTGTCAAAGGTGTGAGTAAGTGAAATGAAAGTTTTTATTGTATATTCACGATATGGGATAAGGGGTGGAGTGTCGTGGGTTGACAGCCTTTATCCCAATATCGTGTGTTGTGTCTGGCAGCTGTGCCTTTTCTCCCTTCCCCCCCCCCCGGCCGTCTTGCTGCGGCGGGGCGGGGAAGAGAGGGGGAGAGTGTTTGACCAAGCCTTTTTGTTTTTGGCTTTTTGCTGCTTAGCTTGGCTAGCCGCTTTGCTTGCTTGCTTTCTGCTTTTTGCGCTGTTTTTTTTCTTTTCTTTTGTTCCCTCTTTCTTACCCTCTCCTGAAGATACTGGACCGGCTCCGGACCTGACCTGAGACGTCCAGGACACCTGGAGCTTGCAAGAGAAGCCTGGCGCCCTCACAACACAGTCTGTTTCTTTCCTTTTCTTGTGTTGGGGAGTGTTCTTTTGTTACTTGTAAATAAATAGGTTTTGTTTTCCACTTTGCTCCTCCAAGAAATTCCTTCCCGAACCCGGTGTTGGGGGAGGGGTGGTTGGTTGTTTGTTTTGCTTGGGGGACTCCCTTTTGGAGATTTCCCCTAATTTGTCCTAAACCAGGACATCTATGCAGCTAGCAAATCATAAAAAGATGCCTATTCACCAGCTGGGTTCCTTTCAGAATTTACAAGAATTCCCGACAGAAAACACAGCTTAGTAAACTACCAATCTAAATCACAATATCTAGAAAGGTGACATGAAAAAGAGCAAGAGGAAGAAAACCAAAAAGAAAACCAAAGGAAGCCAGAAATAAGGCACAGCCTCTCCTCCTTTTCTGCTTACTACAGTACCTTAGAAGTACCTTCAAGTTTCCTAACAGTCATATCAGTAGAAATATGTGCCAAGAACAATTGTGGAAAACTGTGGAAAACCATTCTATCACAAGAGAAACATAGGGTTTGCTTTCACGACCATTAAATCTGCATGCAATGCCTACGGTAAGGGTATGTTTTGTATTTTCAAGAACAATTGAAAACTCTTTCTGAATTGAAGGGGCTGCTTTTTGTTTGTTATGAATGACTTGGCTAAATATGGCGCATGTTAAAATACTGCAGACATGCGGTTCATTTTAGAGATGCCAACTGCAAAGGAGGGAAGCACTTTGTGTGCTTAAGAAGTAATGCATTGGAGAGTGCTTTTGTTACTTCTTTAGAAGGTTAGAATATGCCGAAAAGATGCTAGCTGGGGACTTGCAATTAATGAATTATTTGCTCTAAGTAGGTCAAATGACATTAGCTTTCAAAAAGGAAAAGTAATCTTATTCCACGTGCCAATTCTAAAGTAGATTAATAAGCCTTAAGCAGAAGATGGATGTGAAGAGGGATATGACATGAAAGGTTAAAGCAACACTGCTGACAGCAAAAGGCTTACCTGCTGCAGATACAGGAGACAAAATACTATTTTGACACAAACATTGCTATTCTGACGACAGTAAAATTCTGAGTGACAGCAAAATTTACTCAGTCATGACAGTAAAATTTGCTCACATCAAAATGTGCTAATCAATTCTTAGTGTAAGCTAAGCACCTTAAGCAAAGGGTAGTTCAAGCGTAACTGGTATTTGATGGCAAAAAAGGCAACTTGGCCTGCGTTTCTCACTTCTACTCCATTCAAAAGCTTACTCTGTCTCAGATTCCTTCGGAGGGATACCAACGCAAGCCGCGAAACTGCACGAAAATGATGATTGAAAGAAAGATAGATTAGAAAAATGGAATAATGGTTCATGTTCTTTCCTTCCAACTGCTTTGTTTGCCCTTTTAAATTTTTGAAGTCCTTTCTGGTGTCACCATGGTTGCACTGCAGCAAGTGTTCGGCTGTAAGCTGTCCATATTGCCAGCTTCTGGACTGCCTTCAGAAATTTCCCACTGTTTTTTTATAGAAATCACAAGCAGTAGAGATGACAAAGACTGCAGAAACCTTCTCATCTCCTTCTAGAGCAAGACCATGTCTTTCAGCCACTCTTAACTAGACAACTTTCATCAGTCATGAGGGAGTCTCATGTTCAAGAGCTAAGCAGTGACAGCTGTAAATGACAAAAAGCAGACTGAAATTCTCTTGGGACTCCAGCAGAGAGCAATGAAGGAGGTTGAATTCACCTTCTTGGGAAGTTTTAAAATGCACATTAACTTGAGCACAGGAGCTAAGCCATCGTAACCTTTGTTGAGTATGTCTGCGTAGACAGAGTTTCCATCACTGCAGAAGCAATGTTATTTAACCCACGTTATCATCTCTAGCTGCTAAGCTGCACTTATTGCAAAGTATCTGCAACGTATTTTACAGGGTGGGCTTTTATGTGTAATCCCTGAGTAACAGTGCAAAGAGAAGTACTTGGGGTGTGGGGTGGGGGGGGAACCGCAACTCTTAGGTTTTTTAAATTGTGGTTCCATTTGAAAGTCAAAAATATGTCAAACCTTTCTTTCCTAGACGTATTACCAGCACAAACTGCACCAGAATTTATGACCCGTAACTGTACCATGGACGCTCTTTCTCTGGCCTATTCCTTAAGAAACAAAGTCCTCACTAGAAATAAAACAAAATTAGCCAAAGTATTGCCCTGGATTAGTTCCAAGGCTCTGTACTAAAGGCCAAACACGTGTAATAATAGTAACGAGTGGACTAAAAGTTAAATCAATAGAGCATTACTCAGTTCAAAGACATCTTGTATTCTAATGTTCTCACAGAAGACTGTAAAATCCTGTCTATTTTTGTGGGTTTCTTTTATCCATTTAGCTGTACCTTCTACTTCTCTCCACTGTCTGAGAACATTGATGATAAGGTTGGATGACCTCATGTCAACTTGTAGAAGTAAAGAAAGAGAAGCCAGTAAAGAAAGGCAAATTTGTTAATTGCAGGTGGAAAGAGGGAGGCCAACAAAAGAAAACAAAAGAACAGTAATAATGAAATGCTCCCCTGTCTTCTGTGAAAAGTAAAGGCACAGACAAGAAAGAACAAGTGCAAAATTCTCACTAGAGAAACGCACTTGATCTGACTCAAGTATTTTGCGGTACATTTCTTGCTGTTTCTCATGCCAAACATATTAACCATTGAAGGTGTCGCTTTCCTCTTTCTGGAATACAGCTACGAAGATGGCTGTGTCATTGCTGACAAGCTGCTATTCTCAGAGGTGTCCAGCTGAAAGTCCTAGATCAATTGATTTGCTCTGTCACTTTGATATGGCATGACTTACAGTTTCAGCACCTGAACTTGCCAGCTCTACAATTCTTTGCCCCTTGAATGGTTAGATAGGCTCCTTGGCAACTGGCATTTGTAAGGACATGAAACTATGCAGAATTTGCACCGTGAGATGATGCCAAATGAGTCACGCCAGCGGATTAACTAGGGCATGCAAGGCAGAGAGAGGGAAATGAGAGCACAAGAAGAGAGTACACAAGAAGAGAGTACAATCTCCTTTTATCTGAAACACTGTAGAGATCAAACTGAACACAAATCCTCCTAGGGTTAGTTCTTGCAAAAGACTAAGAGTTCTTTTTGTGTTCACAGGCCTGGAATATTTAGTTTTGGATCACGGCAAAATGCAGATGACAAAACGAGGTCTTGAAGTCACATCCAGTATGAAGCAGTAGGAAAGAGGAAAGCAGCTGAGGGCGTCAACCCTGGTAAGTAGCCTCAGTATTCTTCTTGACATTAGCAGAAATTTGAAATGAGTCTCTGAAAATGACAAAGGAGGCAGAAGAAAAAGGAGCGATGACTCCTCTGGCATAGTGTTTCCTAACAGGGATCTTCAAAATGGAAAGGCTGTATCATCCTTTCAACTGAAGGAAGGTATGAAAACAACAGGAAGGAAATGGCATCAAATACTCTGGGCAGTGTACTTCTAGACAGAAAGGCCACTGATGGAAAACCAACTCAACTGGCACCAATGCAGCAGCATTGTACTAAAGCCAGAAATGTCCAGCGCTTCGCTCTCTGCCCTTCCATTCAGATGCACACAGCAGCACTGCAACATTCCTACTGATCATCTCCTTGGCAAACTGGCAGTGAGGGTCCGTGGTGATGCAGAGTCCCCAGGCAGATGCAAAGGAGAGCTGCTTTCTTGCAAAAGCCAGGCTTCTGAAACACTCAGGCCTTTATCAGTTCCATAGCTTTAAGCCATAACAAACACAATTCAACCAACCACCATGCACCACGCTGTGAACACACGACGGTTCTAGAACTTGTTGATTTACCTCTAATTCAGCTGCCTCACCTCCCACAGTCCTTTTCTACTTAGCCAAAGTAATGGGCCTCAGCCCAAGGCCTTCCTTTTGTAAGCTTCTAGCTATATGCAGCAGCAAACCACTACTTTCTTCTGTGCCAAGACTTTAGGTAGACGATTTGCATCTGCCCTTCCAGTGAAACCTAATGGGGAGAGAAAAGCCTCTCAGAGATGTTCAGTCATTCCATTTTCTAGACAGGCCAAATCCAAAGAAAAGCAAGCTATGGGATTGTGTACTTGCTCTTACAAAACACCTGCTGCCCTCTGACAATCAACTAGCAGAAAACCAGCCAAACTGAGACTTGAGGCAAACAACCCTTGGAAGGGAATAATGATGTGATCAATCAAGACAACACTTTTCCAGGCTACCGAGATATTGGAAATGTCAGCAAAGGCTTGAGAGCAAAGGCTGAACTAATGGGGAAAGGGTACAAGAATCCCAAGAAAAACATGACCAAAGGATAAAACAATTCCAAGAAAAACATAGGCAAGTAACCTCTTGAAGCCTTCAGGAAATCAGTGGCCGCTGATTTACATAGGCCATTCAAGTTAATTGAACCGTGCACCTTCCACTCCTTTTTCGGCACAATAGGGTGAATTGAGACCATGGAATCACAATTCCTTGGATTCTGTTCTTAACTTTAGGAGAGAAGTACAGTAGCTGAAGTACCTGTTACTGATGTGATACCCAGAAACACAGAGTTGACACATTTCATTCTTGGCCAATCACAACAAGCAAGACTAAGAGGATAAGTACGGCTTATTTTAAGGACTCTTTATTTTTGACAGCCTGCTCTGATTCCGGTGAAAGTTTTTCATTAGCTTCTCTCCAAAAGGAGAAAGTACAGTTTAAAATGAAGATGGAAGCTGTACAACACTGGGATTGTGTGCGCAGCTTGCCAAATGATAGAAAACAGTACCTTTGCACTCTCCTGACTTTTCCAATCACGTGAACATTCGATTGCAAGCTGTTTTGGAAAAGTTTCTTTTCTTCTTCCAAAACACTCGGCAGACCTCCGTGCAATGTCTAGAAAACGATGGGAGATGTTTTCTGTGCTTGCAGTTTTTTCCTGCCAGACATTGTGGAAAAACTTTTTGCTAAGATGTAGACAAGAAGAGATGCTGAAGACGAAGGTACGATGCTCTCCGGAGCTAAGCACCGCTTCCGGGCATCTTTCGGCAGAAGCCGCGCTAAGGAGAGCACTGTGAGCGGCACAATCGTCTTTGCGCGGAGAAGCCGCTTCTTCGCCTCCGGGAGCCAGAGATAGCGGCACCTTCGGAAAGGTGAAGAAGGAAGCTGTACAACACTGGGATTTTGTGCACAGCTTGCCAACTGATAGAAAACAGTACCTTTGCACTCTCCTGACTTTTCCAATCAAATGAACATTCGATTGGAAGCCTTTTTGGACAACTTTTCTTTTCTTCCTGCCAAACACTTGGCAGACCTCCGTGCAACGCCTAGAACACGATGGGAGATGTTTTCTGTGCTGGCACAGTTCTTTCCTGCCAGACATAGTGGAAAAGCTTTTTGCTAAGAAGTAGACGAGAAGAGACGCTAAAGACGAAGGTACGATGCTCTCCAGAGCTAAGCGCTGCTCCCGGGCGTCTTTCGGGAGAAGACGCGCTACGGGGAGCACTGTGAGCGGCACAATCGTCTTTGCGCAAAGAAGCCGCTTCTTCGCCTCCGGGAGCCGGAGACAGCGGCACCTTCAGAAAGGTGAGGAAGGAAGCTGTACAACACTGGGATTGTGTGCGCAGCTTGCCAACTAATAGAAAACAGTACCTTTGCACTCTCCTGACTTTTGCAATCACATGAACATTCAATTGGAAGCTGTTTTGGACAACTTTTCTTTTCTTCCTGTCAAACACTTGGCAGACCTCCATGCAACGTCTAGAACACGATGGGAGATGTTTTCTGTGCTGGCACAGTTTTTTCCTGCCAGACATAGTGGAAAAGCTTTTTGCTAAGATGTAGACGAGAAGAGACGCTAAAGACGAAGGTACGATGCTCTCCGGAGCTAAGCGCCGCTCCCGGGCGTCTTTCGGCAGAAGCCGCGCTAAGGAGAGCACTGTGAGCGGCACAATCGTCTTTGCGCGAAGAAGCCGCTTCTTCGCATCCGGGAGCCGGAGAGAGCGGCACCTTCGTAAAGGTGAAGAAGGAAGCTGTACAACACTGGGATTGTGTGCGCAGCTTGCCAACTGATAGAAAACAGTACCTTTGCACTCTCCTGACTATTCCAATCACATGAACATTCGATTGGAAGCTGTTTTGGACAACTTTTCTTCCTGCCAAACACTTGCCAGACCCTCGTGCAATGTCTAGAAAACGATGGGAGATGTTTTCTGTGCTTGCACAGTTTTCTCCTGCCAGACCTTGTGGAAAAGCTTTTTGCTAAGATGTAGACAAGAAGAGACGCTGAAGACGAAGGTACGATGCTCTCCGGAGCTAAGCGCCGCTCCGGGGCGTCTTTCGGCAGAAGCCGCGCTAAGGAGAGCACAGTGAGCGGCACAATCGTCTTTGCGCGAAGAAGCCGCTTCTTCGGCTCGGGGAGCCAGAGAGAGCGACACCTTCGGAAAGGTGAAGAAGGAAGCTGTACAACACTGGGATTGTGTGCGCAGCTTGCCAACTGATAGAAAACAGTACCTTTGCACTCTCCTGACTTTTCCAATCACATGAACATTCAATTGGAAGCTGTTTTGGACAACTGTTCTTTTCTTCTTGCCAAACACTCGGCAGACCTCCGTGCAACGTCTAGAAAACGATGGGAGATGTTTTCTGTGCTGGCAAAGTTTTTTCCTGTCAGACATAGTGGAAAAGCTTTTTGCTAAGATGTAGACGAAAAGAGACGCTAAAAACGAACGTACAAAGCTCTCCGGAGCTAAGCGCCGCTCCCGGGCGTCTTTCGGCAGAAGCCGCGCTAAGGAGAGCACTGTGAGCGGCACAATCGTCTTTGCACGAAGAAGCCGCTTCTTCGCCTCCGGGAGCCGGAGAGAGCGGCACCTTCGTAAAGGTGAAGAAGGAAGCTGTACAACACTGGGATTGTGTGCGCAGCTTGCCAACTGATAGAAAACAGTACCTTTGCACTCTCCTGACTTTTCCAATCACATGAACATTCAATTGGAAGCTGTTTTGGACAACTGTTCTTTTCTTCTTTCCGAACACTCGGCAGACCTCCGTGCAACGTCTAGAACACGATGGGAGATGTTTTCTGTGCTGGCACTGATTTTCCTGCCAGACATAGTGGAAAAGCTTTTTGCTAAGATGTAGACGAGAAGAGACGCTAAAGACAACGGCACGATGCTCTCCGGAGCTAAGCGCCGCTCCCGGGCGTCTTTCGGCAGAAGCCGCGCTAAGGAGAGCACTGTGAGCGGCACAATCGTCTTTGCGCGAAGAAGCCACTTCTTCGGCTCCGGGAGCCGGAGAGAGCGGCACCTTCGGAAAGGTGAAGAAGGAAGCTGTACAACACTGGGATGGTGTGCGCAGCTTGCCAACTGATAGAAAACAGTACCTTTGCACTCTCCTGACTTTTCCAATCACATGAACATTCAATTGGAAGCTGTTTTGGACAACTTTTCTTTTCTTCCTGCCAAACACTCGGCAGACCTCCGTGCAACGTCTAGAACACGATGGGAGATGTTTTCTGTGCTGGCACAGTTTTTTCCTGCCAGACATAGTGGAAAAGCTTTTTGCTAAGATGTAGACGAGAAGAGACGCTAAAGACGACGGTACGATGCTCTCCGGAGCTAAGCGCCGCTCCCAGGCATCTTTCGGCAGAAGTCGCGCTAAGGAGAGCACTGTGAGCGGCACAATCGTCATAGCACGAAGAAGCCGCTTCTTCGCCTCCGGGAGCCGGAGAGAGCTGCACCTCCGGAAAGGTGAAGAAGGAAGCTGTACAACACTGGGATTGTGTGCGCAGCTTGCCAACTGATAGAAAACAGTACCGTTGCACTCTCCTGACTTTTCCAATCACATGAACATTCAATTGGAAGCTGTTTTGGACAACTGTTCTTTTCTTCTTTCCGAACACTCGGCAGACCTCCGTGCAACGTCTAGAACACGATGGGAGATGTTTTCTGTGCTGACACTGATTTTCCTGCCAGACATAGTGGAAAAGCTTTTTGCTAAGATGTAGACGAGAAGAGACGCTAAAGACAACGGCACGATGCTCTCCGGAGCTAAGCGCCGCTCCCGGGCGTCTTTCGGTAGAAGCCGCGCTAAGGAGAGCACTGTGAGCGGCACAATCGTCTTTGCGCGAAGAAGCCACTTCTTCGGCTCCGGGAGCCGGAGAGAGCGGCACCTTCGGAAAGGTGAAGAAGGAAGCTGTACAACACTGGGATGGTGTGCGCAGCTTGCCAACTGATAGAAAACAGTACCTTTGCACTCTCCTGACTTTTCCAATCACATGAACATTTAATTGGAAGCTGTTTTGGACAACTTTTCTTTTCTTCCTGCCAAACACTCGGCAGACCTCCGTGCAACATCTAGAACACGATGGGAGATGTTTTCTGTGCTGGCACAGTTTTTTCCTGCCAGACATAGTGGAAAAGCTTTTTGCTAAGATGTAGACGAGAAGAGACGCTAAAGACGACGGTACGATGCTCTCCGGAGCTAAGCGCCGCTCCCAGGCATCTTTCGGCAGAAGTCGCGCTAAGGAGAGCACTGTGAGCGGCACAATCGTCATAGCGCGAAGAAGCCGCTTCTTCGCCTCCGGGAGCCGGAGAGAGCTGCACCTCCGGAAAGGTGAAGAAGGAAGCTGTACAACACTGGGATTGTGTGCGCAGCTTGCCAACTGATAGAAAACAGTACCGTTGCACTCTCCTGATTTTCCAATCACATGAACATTCAATTGGAAGCTGTTTTGGACAACTGTTCTTTTCTTCTTTCCGAACACTCGGCAGACCTCCGTGCAACGTCTAGAACACGATGGGAGATGTTTTCTGTGCTGACACTGATTTTCCTGCCAGACATAGTGGAAAAGCTTTTTGCTAAGATGTAGACGAGAAGAGACGCTAAAGACAACGGCACGATGCTCTCCGGAGCTAAGCGCCGCTCCCGGGCGTCTTTCGGCAGAAGCCGCGCTAAGGAGAGCACTGTGAGCGGCACAATCGTCTTTGCGCGAAGAAGCCACTTCTTCGGCTCCGGGAGCCGGAGAGAGCGGCACCTTCGGAAAGGTGAAGAAGGAAGCTGTACAACACTGGGATGGTGTGCGCAGCTTGCCAACTGATAGAAAACAGTACCTTTGCACTCTCCTGACTTTTCCAATCACATGAACATTTAATTGGAAGCTGTTTTGGACAACTTTTCTTTTCTTCCTGCCAAACACTCGGCAGACCTCCGTGCAACGTCTAGAACACGATGGGAGATGTTTTCTGTGCTGGCACAGTTTTTTCCTGCCAGACATAGTGGAAAAGCTTTTTGCTAAGATGTAGACGAGAAGAGACGCTAAAGACGACGGTACGATGCTCTCCGGAGCTAAGCGCCGCTCCCAGGCATCTTTCGGCAGAAGCCGCGCTAAGGAGAGCACTGTGAGCGGCACAATCATCTTTGCGCGAAGAAGCCACTTCTTCGGCTCCGGGAGCCGGAGAGAGCGGCACCTTCGGAAAGGTGAAGAAGGAAGCTGTACAACACTGGGATTGTGTGCGCAGCTTGCCAACTGATAGAAAACAGTACCTTTGCACTCTCCTGACTTTTCCAATCACATGAACATTCAATTGGAAGCTGTTTTGGACAACTGTTCTTTTCTTCTTTCCGAACACTCGGCAGACCTCCGTGCAACGTCTAGAACCTGATGGGAGATGTTTTCTGTGCTGGCACTGATTTTCCTGCCAGACATAGTGGAAAAGCTTTTTGCTAAGATGTAGACGAGAAGAGACGCTAAAGACAACGGCACGATGCTCTCCGGAGCTAAGCGCCGCTCCCGGGCGTCTTTCGGCAGAAGCCGCGCTAAGGAGAGCACTGTGAGCGGCACAATCGTCTTTGCGCGAAGAAGCCACTTCTTCGGCTCCGGGAGCCGGAGAGAGCGGCACCTTCGGAAAGGTGAAGAAGGAAGCTGTACAACACTGGGATGGTGTGCGCAGCTTGCCAACTGATAGAAAACAGTACCTTTGCACTCTCCTGACTTTTCCAATCACATGAACATTTAATTGGAAGCTGTTTTGGACAACTTTTCTTTTCTTCCTGCCAAACACTCGGCAGACCTCCGTGCAACGTCTAGAACACGATGGGAGATGTTTTCTGTGCTGGCACAGTTTTTTCCTGCCAGACATAGTGGAAAAGCTTTTTGCTAAGATGTAGACGAGAAGAGACGCTAAAGACGAAGGTAGGATGCTCTCCGGAGCTAAGCGCTGCTCCCGGGGCGTTATTCGGGAGAAGACGCGCTACGGGGAGCACTGCGAGCGGCACAATCGTCTTTGCGCGAAGAAGCCGCTTCTTCGCCTCCGGGAGCCGGAGACAGCGGCACCTTCAGAAAGGTGAGGAGGAAGCTGTACAACAATGGGATTGTGAGCGCAGCTTGCCAACTGATAGAAAACAGTACCTTTGCACTCTCCTGACGTTTCCAATAACATGAACATTCGATTGGAAGCTGTTTTGGACAACTTTTCTTCTTGCCAAACACTCGGCAGACCTCTGTACAATGTCTAGAACACGATGGGAGACGTTTTCTGTGCTTGCACAGTTTTTTCCTGCCAGACATTGTGGAAAAGCTTTTTGCTAAGATGTAGACAAGAAGAGACGCTGAAGACGAAGGTACGATGCTCTCCGGAGCTAAGAGCCGCTCCCGGGTGTCTTTCGGCAGAAGCCGCGCTAAGGAGAGCACTGTGAGCGGCACAATCGTCTTTGCGCGAAGAAGCTGCTTCTTCGGCTCCGGGAGCCGGAGAGAGCGGCACCTTCGGAAAGGTGAAGAAGGAAGCTGTACAACACTGGGATTGTGTGCGCAGCTTGCCAACTGATAGAAAACAGTACCTTTGCACTCTCCGGACTTTTCCAATCACATGAACATTCGATTGGAAGCTGTTTTGGACAACTTTTCTTTTCTTCTTGCCAAACACTCGGCAGACCTCCGTGCAACGTCTAGAACATCTTGGGAGATGTTTTCTGTGCTTGCACAGTTTTTTCCTTCCAGACATAGTGGAAAAGCTTTTTGCTAAGATGTAGACGAGAAGGGATGCTAAAGAGAATGGTACGATGGCCTCCGGAGCTAAGCGCCGCTCCCGGGCGTCTTTCGGCAGAAGCCGCGCTAAGGAGAGCTCTGTGAGCGGCACAATCGTCTTTGGGCGAATAAGCCGCTTCTTCGGCTCCGGGAGCCGGAGAGAGCGGCACCTTCGGAAAGGTGAAGAAGGAAGCTGTACAACACTGGGATTGTGTGCGCAGCTTGCCAACTGATAGAAAACAGTACCTTTGCACTCTCCTGACTTTTCCAATCACATGAACATTCAATTGGAAGCTGTTTTGGAAAACTTTTCTTTTCTTCCTGCCAAACACTCGGCAGACCTCCGTGCAACGTCTAGAAAACGATGGGGGGTGTTTTCTTTAGTGGCACAGTTTCTTCCTGCCAGACATATTGCAAAAGTTTTTGGTAAGATGTAGACGAGAAGAGACGCTAAAAACAAACGTACGAAGCTCTCCGGAGCTAAGCGCCGCTCCCGGGCATCTTTCGGCAGAAGCCGCGCTAAGGAGAGCACTGTGAGCGGCACAATCGTCTTTGGGCGAAGAAGCCGCCTCTTCGCCTCCGGGAGCCGGAGAGAGCGGCAGCTTCGTAAAGGTGAAGAAGGAAGCTGTACAACACTGGGATTGTGTGCGCAGCTTGCCAACTGATAGAAAACAGTACCTTTGCACTCTCCTGACTTTCCCAATCACATGAACATTCGATTGGAAGGTGTTTTGGACAACATTTCTTCCTGCCAAACACTTGGCAGACCTCCGTGCAACGTCTAGAACACGATGGGAGATGTTTTCTGTGCTGGCACAGATTTTCCTGCCAGACATAGTGGAAAAGCTTTTTGCTAAGATGTAGACAAGAAGAGACGCTAAAGACAAAGGTACGATGCTCTCCGGATCTAAGCGCCGCTCCGGGGCGTCTTTCGGCAGAAGCCGTGCTAAGGAGAGCACTGTGAGCGGCACAATCGTCTTTGAGCGAAGAAGCCGCTTCTTCGCCTCCGGGAGCCGGAGAGAGCGGCACATTCGGAAAGGTGAAGAAGGAAGCTGTACAACACTGGGATTGTGTGCGCAGCTTGCCAACTGATAGAAAACAGTACCGTTGCACTCTCCTGAATTTTCCAATCACATGAACATTCGATTGGACGCCTTTTTGGACAACTTTTCTTTTCTTCCTGCCAAACACTTGGCAGACCTCCGTGCAACGTCTAGAACACGATGGGAGATGTTTTCTGTGCTGGCACAGTTTTTTCCTGCCAGACATAGTGGAAAAGCTTTTTGCTAAGATGTAGACGAGAAGAGACGCTAAAGAGAAAGGTACGATGGCCTCCGGAGCTAAGCGCCGCTCCCGGGCGTCTTTCAGCAGAAGCCGCGCTAAGGAGAGCACTGGGAGCGGCACAATCGTCTTTGCGCGAAGAAGCCGCTTCTTCGCCTCCAGAAGCCAGAGAGAGCGGCACCTTCGGAAAGGTGAAGAAGGAAGCTGTACAACACTGGGATTGTGTGCGCAGCTTGCCAACTGATAGAAAACAGTACCTTTGCACTCTCCTGACTTTTCCAATCACATGAACATTCGATTGGAAGCTGTTTTGGACAACATTTCTTCCTGCCAAACACTTGGCAGACCTCCGTGCAACGTCTAGAAAACGATGGGAGATGTTTTCTGTGCTTGCACAGTTTTCTCCTGCCAGACATACTGGAAAAGCTTTTTGCTAAGATGTAGACAAGAAGAGACGCTGAAGACGAAGGTACGATGCTCTCCGGAGCTAGGCACCGTTCCCAGGCGTCTTTCGGCAGAAGCCGCGCTAAGGAGAGCACTGTGAGCGGCACAATCATCTTTGCGCGAAGAAGCCGCTTCTTCGCCTCCGGGAGCGGAAGAGAGCGGCAACTTCAGAAAGGTGAGGAAAGAAGCTGTACAACACTGGGATTGTGAGCGCAGCTTGCCAACTGATAGAAAACAGTACCTTTGCACTCTCCTGACATTTCCAATCACATGAACATTCGATTGGAAGCTGTTTTGGACAACTTTTCTTTTCCTCTTGCCAAACACTCGGCAGACCTCTGTACAATGTCTAGAACACGATGGGAGATGTTTTCTGTGCTTGCACAGTTTTTTCCTGCCAGAAATTGTGGAAAAGCTTTTTGCTAAGATGTAGACAGGAAGAGATGCTGAAGACGAAGGTACGATGCTCTCCGGAGATAAGCACCACTCCCGGGCGTCTTTCGGCAGAAGCCGCGCTAAGGAGAGCACTGTGAGCGGCACAATCGTCTTTGCGCGGAGAAGCCGCTTCTTCGCCTCCGGGAGCCAGAGAGAGCGACACCCTCGGAAAGGTGAAGAAGGAAGCTGGACAACACTGGGATTGTGTGCGCAGCTTGCCAACTGATAGAAAACAGTACCTTTGCACTCTCCGGACTGTTCCAATCAAAGGAACATTTGATTGGAAGCTGTTTTGGACAACATTTCTTTTCTTCTTGCCAAACACTCGGCAGACCTCCGTGCAACGTCTAGAACACGATGGAAGATGTTTTCTGTGCTGGCACAGTTTTTTCCTGCCAGACATAGTGGAAAAGCTTTTTGCTAAGATGTAGACGAGAAGAGACGCTAAAGAGAAAGGTATGATGGCCTCCGGAGCTAAGCGCCGCTCCCGGGCGTCTTTCGGCAGAAGCCGCGCTAAGGAGAGCTCTGTGAGCGGCACAATCGTCTTTGGGCGAAGAAGCCGCTTCTTCGGCTCCAGGAGCCGGAGAGAGCGGCAGCTTCGGGAATGTGAAGAAGCAAGCTGTACAACACTGGGATTGTGTGCGCAGCTTGCCAACTGATAGAAAACAGTACCTTTGCACTCTCCTGACATTTCCAATCACATGAACATTCAATTGGAAGCTGTTTTGGACAACTTTTCTTTTCTTCCTGCCAAACACTCGGCAGACCTCCGTGCAACGTATAGAAAACGATGGGAGATGTTTTCTGTGCTGGCACAGTTTTTTCCTGCCAGACATAGTGGAAAAGCTTTTTGCTAAGATGTAGACGAGAAGAGACGCTAAAAACGAACGTACGAAGCTCTCCGGAGCTAAGCGCCGCTCCCGGGCATCTTTCGGCAGAAGCCGCGCTAAGGAGAGCACTGTGAGCGGCACAATCGTCTTTGCGCGAAGAAGCCGCTTCTTCACCTCCGGGAGCCGGAGAGAGCGGCACCTTCGTAAAGGTGAAGAAGGAAGCTGTACAACACTGGGATTGTGTGCGCAGCTTGCCAACTGATAGAAAACAGTACCTTTGCACTCTCCTGACTTTCCCAATCACATGAACATTCAATTGGAAGCTGTTTTGGACAACATTTCTTCCTGCCAAACACTTGGTAGACCTCCGTGCAACGTCTAGAACACGATGGGAGATGTTTTCTGTGCTGGCACAGTTTTTTCCTGCCAGACATAGTGGAAAAGCTTTTTGCTAAGATGTAGACGAGAAGAGACGCTAAAGACGAAGGTACGATGCTCTCCGGAGCTAAGCGCCGCTCCCGGGCGTCTTTCGGCAGAAGCCGCGCTAAGGAGAGCACTGTGAGCGGCACAATCGTCTTTGCGCGAAGAAGCCGCTTCTTCGCCTCCGGGAGCCGGAGAGAGCGGCACCTTCGTAAAGGTGAAGAAGGAAGCTGTACAACACTGGGATTGTGTGCGCAGCTTGCCAACTGATAGAAAACAGTACCTTTGCACTCTCCTGACTTTTCCAATCACATGAACATTCAATTGGAAGCTGTTTTGGACAACTTTTCTTTTCTTCCTGTCAAACACTTGGCAGACCTCCATGCAACGTCTAGAACACGATGGGAGATGTTTTCTGTGCTGGCACAGTTTTTTCCTGCCAGACATAGTGGAAAAGCTTTTTGCTAAGATGTAGACGAGAAGAGACGCTAAAGACGAAGGGACGATGCTCTCCGGAGCTAAGCGCCGCTCCCGGGCGTCTTTCGGCAGAAGCCGCGCTAAGGAGAGCACTGTGAGCGGCACAATCGTCTTTGCGCGAAGAAGCCGCTTCTTCGCATCCGGGAGCCGGAGAGAGCGGCACCTTCGTAAAGGTGAAGAAGGAAGCTGTACAACACTGGGATTGTGTGCGCAGCTTGCCAACTGATAGAAAACAGTACCTTTGCACTCTCCTGACTATTCCAATCACATGAACATTCGATTGGAAGCTGTTTTGGACAACTTTTCTTCCTGCCAAACACTTGCCAGACCCTCCTGCAATGTCTAGAAAACGATGGGAGATGTTTTCTGTGCTTGAACAGTTTTCTCCTGCCAGACCTTGTGGAAAAGCTTTTTGCTAAGATGTAGACAAGAAGAGACGCTGAAGACGAAGGTACGATGCTCTCCGGAGCTAAGCGCCGCTCCGGGGCGTCTTTCGGCAGAAGCCGCGCTAAGGAGAGCACAGTGAGCGGCACAATCGTCTTTGCGCGAAGAAGCCGCTTCTTCGGCTCGGGGAGCCAGAGAGAGCGACACCTTCGGAAAGGTGAAGAAGGAAGCTGTACAACACTGGGATTGTGTGCGCAGCTTGCCAACTGATAGAAAACAGTACCTTTGCACTCTCCTGACTTTTCCAATCACATGAACATTCAATTGGAAGCTGTTTTGGACAACTGTTCTTTTCTTCTTGCCAAACACTCGGCAGACCTCCGTGCAACGTCTAGAAAACGATGGGAGATGTTTTCTGTGCTGGCAAAGTTTTTTCCTGTCAGACATAGTGGAAAAGCTTTTTGCTAAGATGTAGACGAAAAGAGACGCTAAAAACGAACGTACAAAGCTCTCCGGAGCTAAGCGCCGCTCCCGGGCGTCTTTCGGCAGAAGCCGCGCTAAGGAGAGCACTGTGAGCGGCACAATCGTCTTTGCACGAAGAAGCCGCTTCTTCGCCTCCGGGAGCCGGAGAGAGCGGCACCTTCGTAAAGGTGAAGAAGGAAGCTGTACAACACTGGGATTGTGTGCGCAGCTTGCCAACTGATAGAAAACAGTACCTTTGCACTCTCCTGACTTTTCCAATCACATGAACATTCAATTGGAAGCTGTTTTGGACAACTGTTCTTTTCTTCTTTCCGAACACTCGGCAGACCTCCGTGCAACGTCTAGAACACGATGGGAGATGTTTTCTGTGCTGGCACTGATTTTCCTGCCAGACATAGTGGAAAAGCTTTTTGCTAAGATGTAGACGAGAAGAGACGCTAAAGACAACGGCACGATGCTCTCCGGAGCTAAGCGCCGCTCCCGGGCGTCTTTCGGCAGAAGCCGCGCTAAGGAGAGCACTGTGAGCGGCACAATCGTCTTTGCGCGAAGAAGCCACTTCTTCGGCTCCGGGAGCCGGAGAGAGCGGCACCTTCGGAAAGGTGAAGAAGGAAGCTGTACAACACTGGGATGGTGTGCGCAGCTTGCCAACTGATAGAAAACAGTACCTTTGCACTCTCCTGACTTTTCCAATCACATGAACATTCAATTGGAAGCTGTTTTGGACAACTTTTCTTTTCTTCCTGCCAAACACTCGGCAGACCTCCGTGCAACGTCTAGAACACGATGGGAGATGTTTTCTGTGCTGGCACAGTTTTTTCCTGCCAGACATAGTGGAAAAGCTTTTTGCTAAGATGTAGACGAGAAGAGACGCTAAAGACGACGGTACGATGCTCTCCGGAGCTAAGCGCCGCTCCCAGGCATCTTTCGGCAGAAGTCGCGCTAAGGAGAGCACTGTGAGCGGCACAATCGTCATAGCACGAAGAAGCCGCTTCTTCGCCTCCGGGAGCCGGAGAGAGCTGCACCTCCGGAAAGGTGAAGAAGGAAGCTGTACAACACTGGGATTGTGTGCGCAGCTTGCCAACTGATAGAAAACAGTACCGTTGCACTCTCCTGACTTTTCCAATCACATGAACATTCAATTGGAAGCTGTTTTGGACAACTGTTCTTTTCTTCTTTCCGAACACTCGGCAGACCTCCGTGCAACGTCTAGAACACGATGGGAGATGTTTTCTGTGCTGACACTGATTTTCCTGCCAGACATAGTGGAAAAGCTTTTTGCTAAGATGTAGACGAGAAGAGACGCTAAAGACAACGGCACGATGCTCTCCGGAGCTAAGCGCCGCTCCCGGGCGTCTTTCGGTAGAAGCCGCGCTAAGGAGAGCACTGTGAGCGGCACAATCGTCTTTGCGCGAAGAAGCCACTTCTTCGGCTCCGGGAGCCGGAGAGAGCGGCACCTTCGGAAAGGTGAAGAAGGAAGCTGTACAACACTGGGATGGTGTGCGCAGCTTGCCAACTGATAGAAAACAGTACCTTTGCACTCTCCTGACTTTTCCAATCACATGAACATTTAATTGGAAGCTGTTTTGGACAACTTTTCTTTTCTTCCTGCCAAACACTCGGCAGACCTCCGTGCAACATCTAGAACACGATGGGAGATGTTTTCTGTGCTGGCACAGTTTTTTCCTGCCAGACATAGTGGAAAAGCTTTTTGCTAAGATGTAGACGAGAAGAGACGCTAAAGACGACGGTACGATGCTCTCCGGAGCTAAGCGCCGCTCCCAGGCATCTTTCGGCAGAAGTCGCGCTAAGGAGAGCACTGTGAGCGGCACAATCGTCATAGCGCGAAGAAGCCGCTTCTTCGCCTCCGGGAGCCGGAGAGAGCTGCACCTCCGGAAAGGTGAAGAAGGAAGCTGTACAACACTGGGATTGTGTGCGCAGCTTGCCAACTGATAGAAAACAGTACCGTTGCACTCTCCTGATTTTCCAATCACATGAACATTCAATTGGAAGCTGTTTTGGACAACTGTTCTTTTCTTCTTTCCGAACACTCGGCAGACCTCCGTGCAACGTCTAGAACACGATGGGAGATGTTTTCTGTGCTGACACTGATTTTCCTGCCAGACATAGTGGAAAAGCTTTTTGCTAAGATGTAGACGAGAAGAGACGCTAAAGACAACGGCACGATGCTCTCCGGAGCTAAGCGCCGCTCCCGGGCGTCTTTCGGCAGAAGCCGCGCTAAGGAGAGCACTGTGAGCGGCACAATCGTCTTTGCGCGAAGAAGCCACTTCTTCGGCTCCGGGAGCCGGAGAGAGCGGCACCTTCGGAAAGGTGAAGAAGGAAGCTGTACAACACTGGGATGGTGTGCGCAGCTTGCCAACTGATAGAAAACAGTACCTTTGCACTCTCCTGACTTTTCCAATCACATGAACATTTAATTGGAAGCTGTTTTGGACAACTTTTCTTTTCTTCCTGCCAAACACTCGGCAGACCTCCGTGCAACGTCTAGAACACGATGGGAGATGTTTTCTGTGCTGGCACAGTTTTTTCCTGCCAGACATAGTGGAAAAGCTTTTTGCTAAGATGTAGACGAGAAGAGACGCTAAAGACGACGGTACGATGCTCTCCGGAGCTAAGCGCCGCTCCCAGGCATCTTTCGGCAGAAGCCGCGCTAAGGAGAGCACTGTGAGCGGCACAATCATCTTTGCGCGAAGAAGCCACTTCTTCGGCTCCGGGAGCCGGAGAGAGCGGCACCTTCGGAAAGGTGAAGAAGGAAGCTGTACAACACTGGGATTGTGTGCGCAGCTTGCCAACTGATAGAAAACAGTACCTTTGCACTCTCCTGACTTTTCCAATCACATGAACATTCAATTGGAAGCTGTTTTGGACAACTGTTCTTTTCTTCTTTCCGAACACTCGGCAGACCTCCGTGCAACGTCTAGAACACGATGGGAGATGTTTTCTGTGCTGGCACTGATTTTCCTGCCAGACATAGTGGAAAAGCTTTTTGCTAAGATGTAGACGAGAAGAGACGCTAAAGACAACGGCACGATGCTCTCCGGAGCTAAGCGCCGCTCCCGGGCGTCTTTCGGCAGAAGCCGCGCTAAGGAGAGCACTGTGAGCGGCACAATCGTCTTTGCGCGAAGAAGCCACTTCTTCGGCTCCGGGAGCCGGAGAGAGCGGCACCTTCGGAAAGGTGAAGAAGGAAGCTGTACAACACTGGGATGGTGTGCGCAGCTTGCCAACTGATAGAAAACAGTACCTTTGCACTCTCCTGACTTTTCCAATCACATGAACATTTAATTGGAAGCTGTTTTGGACAACTTTTCTTTTCTTCCTGCCAAACACTCGGCAGACCTCCGTGCAACGTCTAGAACACGATGGGAGATGTTTTCTGTGCTGGCACAGTTTTTTCCTGCCAGACATAGTGGAAAAGCTTTTTGCTAAGATGTAGACGAGAAGAGACGCTAAAGACGAAGGTAGGATGCTCTCCGGAGCTAAGCGCTGCTCCCGGGGCGTTATTCGGGAGAAGACGCGCTACGGGGAGCACTGCGAGCGGCACAATCGTCTTTGCGCGAAGAAGCCGCTTCTTCGCCTCCGGGAGCCGGAGACAGCGGCACCTTCAGAAAGGTGAGGAGGAAGCTGTACAACAATGGGATTGTGAGCGCAGCTTGCCAACTGATAGAAAACAGTACCTTTGCACTCTCCTGACGTTTCCAATAACATGAACATTCGATTGGAAGCTGTTTTGGACAACTTTTCTTCTTGCCAAACACTCGGCAGACCTCTGTACAATGTCTAGAACACGATGGGAGACGTTTTCTGTGCTTGCACAGTTTTTTCCTGCCAGACATTGTGGAAAAGCTTTTTGCTAAGATGTAGACAAGAAGAGACGCTGAAGACGAAGGTACGATGCTCTCCGGAGCTAAGAGCCGCTCCCGGGTGTCTTTCGGCAGAAGCCGCGCTAAGGAGAGCACTGTGAGCGGCACAATCGTCTTTGCGCGAAGAAGCTGCTTCTTCGGCTCCGGGAGCCGGAGAGAGCGGCACCTTCGGAAAGGTGAAGAAGGAAGCTGTACAACACTGGGATTGTGTGCGCAGCTTGCCAACTGATAGAAAACAGTACCTTTGCACTCTCCGGACTTTTCCAATCACATGAACATTCGATTGGAAGCTGTTTTGGACAACTTTTCTTTTCTTCTTGCCAAACACTCGGCAGACCTCCGTGCAACGTCTAGAACATCTTGGGAGATGTTTTCTGTGCTTGCACAGTTTTTTCCTTCCAGACATAGTGGAAAAGCTTTTTGCTAAGATGTAGGCGAGAAGGGATGCTAAAGAGAATGGTACGATGGCCTCCGGAGCTAAGCGCCGCTCCCGGGCGTCTTTCGGCAGAAGCCGCGCTAAGGAGAGCTCTGTGAGCGGCACAATCGTCTTTGGGCGAATAAGCCGCTTCTTCGGCTCCGGGAGCCGGAGAGAGCGGCACCTTCGGAAAGGTGAAGAAGGAAGCTGTACAACACTGGGATTGTGTGCGCAGCTTGCCAACTGATAGAAAACAGTACCTTTGCACTCTCCTGACTTTTCCAATCACATGAACATTCAATTGGAAGCTGTTTTGGAAAACTTTTCTTTTCTTCCTGCCAAACACTCGGCAGACCTCCGTGCAACGTCTAGAACACGATGGGAGATGTTTTCTGTGCTGGCACAGATTTTCCTGCCAGACATAGTGGAAAAGCTTTTTGCTAAGATGTAGACAAGAAGAGACGCTAAAGACAAAGGTACGATGCTCTCCGGATCTAAGCGCCGCTCCGGGGCGTCTTTCGGCAGAAGCCGTGCTAAGGAGAGCACTGTGAGCGGCACAATCGTCTTTGAGCGAAGAAGCCGCTTCTTCGCCTCCGGGAGCCGGAGAGAGCGGCACATTCGGAAAGGTGAAGAAGGAAGCTGTACAACACTGGGATTGTGTGCGCAGCTTGCCAACTGATAGAAAACAGTACCGTTGCACTCTCCTGAATTTTCCAATCACATGAACATTCGATTGGACGCCTTTTTGGACAACTTTTCTTTTCTTCCTGCCAAACACTTGGCAGACCTCCGTGCAACGTCTAGAACACGATGGGAGATGTTTTCTGTGCTGGCACAGTTTTTTCCTGCCAGACATAGTGGAAAAGCTTTTTGCTAAGATGTAGACGAGAAGAGACGCTAAAGAGAAAGGTACGATGGCCTCCGGAGCTAAGCGCCGCTCCCGGGCGTCTTTCAGCAGAAGCCGCGCTAAGGAGAGCACTGGGAGCGGCACAATCGTCTTTGCGCGAAGAAGCCGCTTCTTCGCCTCCAGAAGCCAGAGAGAGCGGCACCTTCGGAAAGGTGAAGAAGGAAGCTGTACAACACTGGGATTGTGTGCGCAGCTTGCCAACTGATAGAAAACAGTACCTTTGCACTCTCCTGACTTTTCCAATCACATGAACATTCGATTGGAAGCTGTTTTGGACAACATTTCTTCCTGCCAAACACTTGGCAGACCTCCGTGCAACGTCTAGAAAACGATGGGAGATGTTTTCTGTGCTTGCACAGTTTTCTCCTGCCAGACATACTGGAAAAGCTTTTTGCTAAGATGTAGACAAGAAGAGACGCTGAAGACGAAGGTACGATGCTCTCCGGAGCTAGGCACCGTTCCCAGGCGTCTTTCGGCAGAAGCCGCGCTAAGGAGAGCACTGTGAGCGGCACAATCATCTTTGCGCGAAGAAGCCGCTTCTTCGCCTCCGGGAGCGGAAGAGAGCGGCAACTTCAGAAAGGTGAGGAAAGAAGCTGTACAACACTGGGATTGTGAGCGCAGCTTGCCAACTGATAGAAAACAGTACCTTTGCACTCTCCTGACATTTCCAATCACATGAACATTCGATTGGAAGCTGTTTTGGACAACTTTTCTTTTCCTCTTGCCAAACACTCGGCAGACCTCTGTACAATGTCTAGAACACGATGGGAGATGTTTTCTGTGCTTGCACAGTTTTTTCCTGCCAGAAATTGTGGAAAAGCTTTTTGCTAAGATGTAGACAGGAAGAGATGCTGAAGACGAAGGTACGATGCTCTCAGGAGATAAGCACCACTCCCGGGCGTCTTTCGGCAGAAGCCGCGCTAAGGAGAGCACTGTGAGCGGCACAATCGTCTTTCCGCGGAGAAGCCGCTTCTTCGCCTCCGGGAGCCAGAGAGAGCGACACCCTCGGAAAGGTGAAGAAGGAAGCTGGACAACACTGGGATTGTGTGCGCAGCTTGCCAACTGATAGAAAACAGTACCTTTGCACTCTCCGGACTGTTCCAATCAAAGGAACATTTGATTGGAAGCTGTTTTGGACAACATTTCTTTTCTTCTTGCCAAACACTCGGCAGACCTCCGTGCAACGTCTAGAACACGATGGAAGATGTTTTCTGTGCTGGCACAGTTTTTTCCTGCCAGACATAGTGGAAAAGCTTTTTGCTAAGATGTAGACGAGAAGAGACGCTAAAGAGAAAGGTATGATGGCCTCCGGAGCTAAGCGCCGCTCCCGGGCGTCTTTCGGCAGAAGCCGCGCTAAGGAGAGCTCTGTGAGCGGCACAATCGTCTTTGGGCGAAGAAGCCGCTTCTTCGGCTCCAGGAGCCGGAGAGAGCGGCAGCTTCGGGAATGTGAAGAAGCAAGCTGTACAACACTGGGATTGTGTGCGCAGCTTGCCAACTGATAGAAAACAGTACCTTTGCACTCTCCTGACATTTCCAATCACATGAACATTCAATTGGAAGCTGTTTTGGACAACTTTTCTTTTCTTCCTGCCAAACACTCGGCAGACCTCCGTGCAACGTATAGAAAACGATGGGAGATGTTTTCTGTGCTGGCACAGTTTTTTCCTGCCAGACATAGTGGAAAAGCTTTTTGCTAAGATGTAGACGAGAAGAGACGCTAAAAACGAACGTACGAAGCTCTCCGGAGCTAAGCGCCGCTCCCGGGCATCTTTCGGCAGAAGCCGCGCTAAGGAGAGCACTGTGAGCGGCACAATCGTCTTTGCGCGAAGAAGCCGCTTCTTCACCTCCGGGAGCCGGAGAGAGCGGCACCTTCGTAAAGGTGAAGAAGGAAGCTGTACAACACTGGGATTGTGTGCGCAGCTTGCCAACTGATAGAAAACAGTACCTTTGCACTCTCCTGACTTTCCCAATCACATGAACATTCAATTGGAAGCTGTTTTGGACAACATTTCTTCCTGCCAAACACTTGGTAGACCTCCGTGCAACGTCTAGAACACGATGGGAGATGTTTTCTGTGCTGGCACAGTTTTTTCCTGCCAGACATAGTGGAAAAGCTTTTTGCTAAGATGTAGACGAGAAGAGACGCTAAAGACGAAGGTACGATGCTCTCCGGAGCTAAGCGCCGCTCCCGGGCGTCTTTCGGCAGAAGCCGCGCTAAGGAGAGCACTGTGAGCGGCACAATCGTCTTTGCGCGAAGAAGCCGCTTCTTCGCCTCCGGGAGCCGGAGAGAGCGGCACCTTCGTAAAGGTGAAGAAGGAAGCTGTACAACACTGGGATTGTGTGCGCAGCTTGCCAACTGATAGAAAACAGTACCTTTGCACTCTCCTGACTTTTCCAATCACATGAACATTCGATTGGAAGCTGTTTTGGAAAACTGTTCTTTTCTTCTTGCCAAACACTCGGCAGACATCCGTGCAACGTCTAGAACACGATGGGAGATGTTTTCTGTGCTGGCACAGTTTTTTCCTGCCAGACATAGTGGAAAAGCTTTTTGCTAAGATGTAGACGAGAAGAGACGCTAAAAATGAATGTACAAAGCTCTCCGGAACTAAGCGCCGCTCCCGGACGTCTTTCGGCAGAAGCCGCGCTAAGGAGAGCACTGTGAGCGGCACAATCGTCTTTGCGCAAAGGAGCCGCTTCTTCACCTCCGGGAGCCGGAGAGAGCGGCACCTTCGTAAAGGTGAAGAAGGAAGCTGTACAACACTGGGATTGTGTGCGCAGCTTGCCAACTGATAGAAAACAGCACCTTTGCACTCTCCTGACTTTCCCAATCACATGAACATTCGATTGGAAGGTGTTTTGGACAACATTTCTTCCTGCCAAACACTTGGCAGACCTCCGTGCAACGTCTAGAACACGATGGGAGATGTTTTCTGTGCTGGCACAGTTTTTTCCTTCCAGGCATAGTGGAAAAGCTTTTTGCTAAGATGTAGACGAGAAGAGACGCTAAAGACGAAGGTACGATGCTCTCCGGAGCTAAGCGCCGCTCCCGGGCGTCTTTCGGCAGAAGCCGCGCTAAGGAGAGCACTGTGAGCGGCACAATCGTCTTTGCGCGAAGAAGCCGCTTCTTCGCCTCCGGGAGCCGGAGAGAGCGGCACCTTCGTAAAGGTGAAGAAGGAAGCTGTACAACACTGGGATTGTGTGCGCAGCTTGCCAACTGATAGAAAACAGTACCTTTGCACTCTCCTGACGTTTCCAATAACATGAACATTCGATTGGAAGCTGTTTTGGACAACTGTTCTTTTCTTCTTGCCAAACACTTGGCAGACCTCCGTGCAACGTCTAGAACACGATGGGAGATGTTTTCTGTGCTGGCACAGATTTTCCTGCCAGACATAGTGGAAAAGCTTTTTGCTAAGATGTAGATGAGAAGAGACGCTAAAGACAAAGGTACGATGCTCTCCGGAGCTAAGCGCCGCTCCCGGGCGTCTTTCGGCAGAAGCCGCGCTAAGGAGAGCACTGTGAGCGGCACAATCGTCTTTGCGCGAAGAAGCCGCTTCTTCGCCGCCGGGAGCCGGAGAGAGCGACACCCTCGGAAAGGTGAAGAAGGAAGCTGTACAACACTGGGATTGTGTGCGCAGCTTGCCAACTGATAGAAAACAGTACCTTTGCGCTCTCCTGACTTTTCCAATCACATGAACATTCGATTGGAAGCTGTTTTGGAAAACTGTTCTTTTCTTCTTGCCAAACACTCGGCAGACATCCGTGCAACGTCTAGAACACGATGGGAGATGTTTTCTGTGCTGGCACAGTTTTTTCCTGCCAGACATAGTGGAAAAGCCTTTTGCTAAGATGTAGATGAGAAGAGACGCTAAAAATGAATGTACAAAGCTCTCCGGAGCTAAGAGCCGCTCCCGGGCGTCTTTCGGCAGAAGCCGCGCTAAGGAGAGCACTGTGAGCGGCACAATCGTCTTTGCGCGAAGGAGCCGCTTCTTCACCTCCGGGAGCCGGAGAGAGCGGCACCTTCGTAAAGGTGAAGAAGGAAGCTGTAAAACACTGGGATTGTGTGCGCAGCTTGCCAACTATTAGAAAACAGCACCTTTGCACTCTCCTGACTTTCCCAATCACATGAACATTCGATTGGAAGGTGTTTTGGACAACATTTCTTCCTGCCAAACACTTGGCAGACCTCCGTGCAACGTCTAGAACACGATGGGAGATGTTTTCTGCGCTGGCACAGTTTTTTCCTGCCAGACATAGTGGAAAAGCTTTTTGCTAAGATGTAGACGAGAAGAGACGCTAAAAATGAATGTACAAAGCTCTCCGGAGCTAAGCGCCGCTCCCGGACATCTTTCGGCAGAAGCCGCGCTAAGGAGAGCACTGTGAGCGGCGCAATCGTCTTTGCGCGAAGAAGCCGCTTCTTTGGCTCCGGGAGCCAGAGAGAGCGGCACCTCCAGAAAGGTGAGGAAGGAAGCTGTACAACACTGGGATTGTGTGCGCAGCTTGCCAACTCATAGAAAACAGAACCTTTGCACTCTCCTGACTTTTCCAATCACATGAACATTCGATTGGACGCCTTTTTGGACAACTTTTCTTTTCTTCCTGCCAAACACTTGGCAGACCTCCGTGCAACGTCTAGAAAACGATGGGAGATGTTTTCTGTGCTGGCACAGTTTTTTCCTGCCAGACATAGTGGAAAAGCTTTTTGCTAAGATGTAGACGAGAAGAGACGCTAAAGAAGAAGGTACGATGCTCTCCGGAGCTAAGCGCCGCTCCCGGGCGTCTTTCGGCAGAAGCCGCGCTAAGGAGAGCACTGTGAGCGGCGCAATCGTCTTTGCGCGAAGAAGCCGCTTCTTCGGCTCCGGGAGCCGGAGAGAGCGGCAGCTTCGGGAAGGTGAATAAGCAAGCTTTGCAACACGGGATTGTGTGTGCAGCTTTCCAACTGATAGAAAACAGTACCTTTGCACTCTCCTGACTTTTCCAATCACATGAAGATTCGATTGGAAGCTGCTTTGGACAACTTTTCTTTTCTTCCGGCCAAACACTTGGCAGACCTCCGTGCAACGTGTAGAACACGATGGGAGATGTTTTCTGTGCTGGCACAGTTTTTCCTAGCCAGACATAGTGGAAAAGCGTTTTGCTAAGATGTAGATGAGAAGAGACGCTAAAGACGAAGGTACGATGCTCTCCAAAGCTAAGAGCCGCTCCCGGGCGTCTTTCGGCAGAAGCCGCGCTAAGGAGTGCACTGTGAGCGGCACAATCGTCGTTGCGCGAAGAAGCCGCTTCTTCGGCTCCGGGAGCCGGAGAGAGCGGCAGCTTCGGGAAGGTGACGAAGCAAGCTGTACAACACTGGGATTGTGTGCGCAGCTTGCCAACTGATAGAAAACAGTACCGTTGCACTCTCCTGACTTTTCCAATCACATGAACATTCGATTGGAAGCTGTTTTGGACAACTTTTCTTTTCTTCCTGCCAAACACTTGGCAGACATCTCTGCAACTTCTAGAACACGATGGGAGATGTTTTCTGTGCTGGCACAGTTTTTCCTAGCCAGACATAATGGAAAAGCTTTTTGCTGAAATGTAGATGAGAAGAGACCCTAAAGACGAAGGTGAGATGCTCTCCGGAGCTAAGAGCCGCTCCCGGGCGTCTTTCGGCAGAAGCCGCGCTAAGGAGAGCACTGCGAGGGGCACAATCGTCTTTGCGCGAAGAAGCCGCTTCTTCGGCTCCGGGAGCCGGAGAGAGCGGCAGCTTCGTGAAGGAGAAGAAGCAAGCTGTACAACACTGGGATTGTGTGCGCAGCTTTCCAACTGATCGAAAACAGTACCTTTGCACTCTCCTGACTTTTCCAATCACATGAACATTCGATTGGAAGCTGTTTTGGACAACTTTACTTTTCTTCCTGCCAAACACTTGGCAGACCTCCGTGCAACGTCTAGAACCCGATGGGAGATGTTTTCTGTGCTGGCACAGTTTTTCCTAGCCAGACATAGTGGAAAAGCGTTTTGCTAAGAGGTAGATGAGAAGAGACGCTCAAGACGAAGGTACGATTCTCTCCAAAGCTAAGAGCCGCTCCCGGGCGTCTTTCGGCAGAAGCCGCGCTAAGGAGAGCACTGTGAGCGGCACAATCGTCTTTACGTGAAGAAGCCGCTTCTTCGGCTCCGGGAGCTGTAGGGAGCGGCAGCTTCGGGAAGGTGAAGAAGCAAGCTGTACAACACTGGGATTGTGTGCGCAGCTTGCCAACTGATAGAAAACAGTACCGTTGCACTCTCCTGACTTTTCCAATCACATGAACATTCGATTGGAAGCTGTTTTGGACAACTTTTCTTTTCTTCCTGCCAAACACTTGGCAGAAATCTCTGCAACTTCTAGAACACGATGGGAGATGTTTTCTGGGCTGGCACAGTTTTTCCTAGCCAGACATAGTGGAAAAGCTTTTTGCTGAGATGTAGATGAGAAGAGACGCTAAAGACGAAGGTACGATGCTCTCTGGAGCTAAGAGCCGCTCCCGGGCGTCTTTCGGCAGAAGCCGCGCTAAGGAGAGCACTGTGAGCGTCACAATCGTCTTTGCGCGAAGAAGCCGCTTCTTCGGCTCCGGGAGCCGGAGAGAGCGGCAGCTTCGGGAAGGTGAAGAAGCAAGCTGTACAACACTGGAATTGTGTGCGCATCTTGCCAACTGTTAGAAAACAGTACCGTTGCACTCTCCTGACTTTTCCAATCACATGAACATTCGATTGGAAGCTGTTTTGGACAACTTTTCTTTTCTTCCTGCCAAACACTTGGCAGACAACTCTGCCACTTATAAAACACGATGGGAGATGTTTTCTGTGCTGGCACAGTTTTTCCTAGCCAGACATAGTGGAAAAGCGTTTTGCTAAGATGTAAATGAGAAGAGACGCTAAAGATGAAGGTACGATGCTCTCTGGAGCTAAGAGCCGCTCCCGGGCGTCTTTCGGCAGAAGCCGCGCTAAGGAGAGCACTGTGAGCGTCACAATCGTCTTTGCGCGAAGAAGCCGCTTCTTCGGCTCTGGGAGCCGGAGAGAGCGGCAGCTTCGGGAAGGTGAAGAAGCAAGCTGTACAACACTGGGATTGTGTGCGCAGATTGCCAACTGATAGAAAACAGTACCGTTGCACTCTCCTGACTTTTCCAGTCACATGAACATTCGATTGGAAGCTGTTTTGGACAACTTTTCTTTTCTTTCAGCCAAACACTTGGCAGACCTCAGTGCAACATCTAGAACACGATGGGAGATGTTTTCTATGCTGGCACAGTTTTTCCTAGCCAGACATATTTGAAAAGCGTTATGCTGAGATGTAGATGAGAAGAGACGCTAAAGACAAAGGTACGATGCTCTCCGGAGCTAAGAGCCGCTCCTGGGCGTCTTTCGGCAGAAGCCGCGCTAATGAGAGCACTGTGAGCGGCACAATCGTCGTTCCGCGAAGAAGCCGCTTCTTCGGCTCCGAGAGCCGGGGAGAGCGGCATCTTCGGGAAGGTGAAGAAGCAAGCTGTACAACACTGGGATTGTGTGCGCAGCTTGCCAACTGATAGAAAACAGTACCGTTGCACTCTCCTGACTTTTCCAATCACATGAACATTCGATTGGAAGTTGTTTTGGAAAACTTTTCTTTTCTTTCAGCCAAACACTTGGCAGACCTCAGTGCAACGTCTAGAACACGATGGGAGATGTTTTCTATGCTGGCACAGTTTTTCCTAGCCAGACATATTTGAAAAGCGTTATGCTGAGATGTAGATGAGAAGAGACGCTAAAGACAAAGGTACGATGCTCTCCGGAGCTAAGAGCCGCTCCTGGGCGTCTTTCGGCAGAAGCCGCGCTAATGAGAGCACTGTGAGCGGCACAATCGTCTTTGCGCGAAGAAGCCGCTTCTTCGGCTTTGAGAGCCGGGGAGAGCGGTTCCTTCGGGAAGGTGAAGAAGGAAGCTGTACAACATTTGGAGTGTGTGCACAGCTTGCAAACTGATAGAAAACAGTACCGTTGCACTCTCCTGACTTTTCCAATCACATGAACATTCGATTGGAAGCTGTTTTGGAGAACTATACTTTCCTTCCTGCCAAACACTTGGCAGACATCTCTGCAACTTCTAGAACACGATGGGAGATGTCTTCTGTGCTGGCACAGTTTTTCCGAGCCAGACATAGTGGAAAAGCTTTTTGCTAAGATGTAGATGAGAAGAGACGCTAAAGACGAAGGTACGATGCTCTCCGGAGCTAAGAGCCGCTCCCGGGCATCTTTCGGCAGAAGCCGCGCTAAGGAGAGCACTGTGAGCGGCACAATCGTCTTTGCGCGAAGAAGCCGCTTCTTCGGCTCCGGGAGCCGTAGGGAGCGGCATCTTCGGGAAGGTGAAGAAGCAAGCTGTACAACACTGGGATTGTGTGCGCAGCTTGCCAACCGATAGAAAACAGTACCGTTGCACTCTCCTGACTTTTCCAATCACATGAACATTCGATTGGAAGCTGTTTTGGACAACTTTTCTTTTCTTCCTGCCAAACACTTGGCAGACATCTCTGCAACTTCTAGAACACGATGGGAGATGTTTTCTGTGCTGGCACAGTTTTTACTAGCCAGACATAATGGAAAAGCGTTTTGCTAAGATGTAGAAGAGAAGAGACGCTAAAGACGAAGGTACGATGCTCTCCCGAGCTAAGAGCCGCTCCCGGGCGTCTTTCGGCAGAAGCCGCGCTAAGGGGTGCACTGTGAGCGGCACAATCGTCTTTGCACGAAGAAGCCGCTTCTTCGACTCCGTGAGCCGGAGAGAGCGGCAGCTTCGGGAAGGTGAAGAAGCAAGCTGTACAACACTGGGATTGTGTGCGCAGCTTGCCAACTGATAGAAAACAGTACCGTTGCACTCTCCTGACTTTTCCAATCACATGAACATTCGATTGGAAGCTGTTTTGGAAAACTTTTCTTTTCTTCCTGCCAAACACTTGGCAGACATCTCTGCAACTTCTAGAACACGATGGGAGATGTTTTCTGTGCTGGCACAGTTTTTCCTAGCCAGACATAGTGGAAAAGCTTTTTGCTGAGATGTAGATGAGAAGAGACCCTAAAGACGAAGGTAAGATGCTCTCCGGAGCTAAGAGCCGCTCCCGGGCGTCTTTCGGCAGAAGCCGCGCTAAGGAGAGCACTGTGAGCGTCACAATCGTCTTTGCGCGAAGAAGCCGCTTCTTCGGCTCTGGGAGCCGGAGAGAGCGGCAGCTTCGGGAAGGTGAAGAAGCAAGCTGTACAACACTGGGATTGTGTGCGCAGCTTGCCAACTGATAGAAAACAGTACCGTTGCACTCTCCTGACTTTTCCAGTCACATGAACATTCGATTGGAAGCTGTTTTGGACAACTTTTCTTTTCTTTCAGCCAAACACTTGGCAGACCTCAGTGCAACATCTAGAACACGATGGGAGATGTTTTCTATGCTGGCACAGTTTTTCCTAGCCAGACATATTTGAAAAGCGTTATGCTGAGATGTAGATGAGAAGAGACGCTAAAGACAAAGGTACGATGCTCTCCGGAGCTAAGAGCCGCTCCTGGGCGTCTTTCGGCAGAAGCCGCGCTAAGGAGAGCACTGTGAGCGGCACAATCGTCGTTCCGCGAAGAAGCCGCTTCTTCCGCTCCGAGAGCCGGGGAGAGCGGCATCTTCGGGAAGGTGAAGAAGCAAGCTGTACAACACTGGGATTGTGTGCGCAGCTTGCCAACTGATAGAAAACAGTACCGTTGCACTCTCCTGACTTTTCCAATCACATGAACATTCGATTGGAAGTTGTTTTGGAAAACTTTTCTTTTCTTTCAGCCAAACACTTGGCAGACCTCAGTGCAACGTCTAGAACACGATGGGAGATGTTTTCTATGCTGGCACAGTTTTTCCTAGCCAGACATATTTGAAAAGCGTTATGCTGAGATGTAGATGAGAAGAGACGCTAAAGACAAAGGTACGATGCTCTCCGGAGCTAAGAGCCGCTCCTGGGCGTCTTTCGGCAGAAGCCGCGCTAATGAGAGCACTGTGAGCGGCACAATCGTCTTTGCGCGAAGAAGCCGCTTCTTCGGCTTTGAGAGCCGGGGAGAGCGGTTCCTTCGGGAAGGTGAAGAAGGAAGCTGTACAACATTTGGAGTGTGTGCACAGCTTGCAAACTGATAGAAAACAGTACCGTTGCACTCTCCTGACTTTTCCAATCACATGAACATTCGATTGGAAGCTGTTTTGGAGAACTATACTTTCCTTCCTGCCAAACACTTGGCAGACATCTCTGCAACTTCTAGAACACGATGGGAGATGTCTTCTGTGCTGGCACAGTTTTTCCGAGCCAGACATAGTGGAAAAGCTTTTTGCTAAGATGTAGATGAGAAGAGACGCTAAAGACGAAGGTACGATGCTCTCCGGAGCTAAGAGCCGCTCCCGGGCATCTTTCGGCAGAAGCCGCGCTAAGGAGAGCACTGTGAGCGGCACAATCGTCTTTGCGCGAAGAAGCCGCTTCTTCGGCTCCGGGAGCCGTAGGGAGCGGCATCTTCGGGAAGGTGAAGAAGCAAGCTGTACAACACTGGGATTGTGTGCGCAGCTTGCCAACCGATAGAAAACAGTACCGTTGCACTCTCCTGACTTTTCCAATCACATGAACATTCGATTGGAAGCTGTTTTGGAAAACTTTTCTTTTCTTCCTGCCAAACACTTGGCAGACATCTCTGCAACTTCTAGAACACGATGGGAGATGTTTTCTGTGCTGGCACAGTTTTTCCTAGCCAGACATAATGGAAAAGCTTTTTGCTGAGATGTAGATGAGAAGAGACCCTAAAGACGAAGGTAAGATGCTCTCCGGAGCTAAGAGCCGCTCCCGGGCGTCTTTCGGCAGAAGCCGCGCTAAGGAGAGCACTGTGAGCGGCACAATCGTCTTTGCGCGAAGAAGCCGCTTCTTCGGCTCCGGGAGCCGGAGAGAGCGGCAGCTTCGTGAAGGAGAAGAAGCAAGCTGTACAACACTGAGATTGTGTGCGCAGCTTGCCAACTGATAGAAAACAGTACCTTTGCACTCTCCTGACTTTTCCAATCACATGAACATTCGATTGGAAGCTGTTTTGGACAACTTTTCTTTTCTTCCTGCCAAACACTTGGCAGAAATCTCTGAAAATTCTAGAACACAATGGGAGATGTTTTCCGTGCTGGCACAGTTTTTCCTAGCCAGACATAGTGGAAAAGCTTTTTGCTGAGATGTAGATGAGAAGAGACGCTAAAGACGAAGGTACGATGCTCTCCGGAGCTAAGAGCCGCTCCCGGGCGTCTTTCGGCAAAGCCGCGCTAAGGAGAGCACTGTGAGCGGCACAATCGTCTCTGCGCGAAGAAGCCGCTTCTTCGGCTCCGGGAGCCGGAGAGAGCGGCAGCTTCGGGAAGGTGAAGAAGCAAGCTTTGCAACACTGGGATTGTGTGCGCAGCTTTCCAACTGATCGAAAACAGTACCTTTGCACTCTCCTGACTTTTCCAATCACATGAAGATTCGATTGGAAGCTGTTTTGGACAACTTTACTTTTCTTCCTGCCAAACACTTGGCAGACCTCCGTGCAACGTCTAGAACCCGAAGGGAGATGTTTTCTGTGCTGGCACAGTTTTTCCTAGCCAGACACAGTGGAAAAGCTTTTTGCTGAGATGTAGATGAGAAGAGACGCTAAAGACGAAGGTACGATGCTCTCCAAAGCTAAGAGCCGCTCCCGGGCGTCTTTCGGCAGAAGCCGCGCTAAGGAGAGCACTGTGAGCGGCACAATCGTCTTTGCGCGAAGAAGCCGCTTCTTCGGCTCCGGGAGCCGGAGAGAGCGGCAGCTTCGGGAAGGTGAAGAAGCAAGCTGTACAACACTGGGATTGTGTGCGCATCTTGCTAACTGATAGAAAACAGTACCGTTGCACTCTCCTGACTTTTCCAATCACATGAACATTCGATTGGATGCTGTTTTGAACAACATTTCTTTTCTTCCTGCCAAACACTTGGCAGACCTCCGTGTAACGTCTAGAAGACGATGGGAGATGTTTTCTGAGCTGGCACAGTTGTTCCTAGCCAGACATAGTGGAAAAGCGTTTTGCTAAGATGTAGATGAGAAGAGACGCTAAAGACGAAGGTACGATGCTCTCCAAAGCTAAGAGCCGCTCCCGGGCGTCTTTCGGCAGAAGCCGCGCTAAGGAGTGCACTGTGAGCGTCACAATCGTCTTTGCGCGAAGAAGCCGCTTCTTCGGCTCTGGGAGCCGGAGAGAGCGGCAGCTTCGGGAAGGTGAAGAAGCAAGCTGTACAACACTGGGATTGTGTGCGCAGCTTGCCAACTGATAGAAAACAGTACCGTTGCACTCTCCTGACTTTTCCAATCACATGAACATTCGATTGGAAGCTGTTTTGGACAACTTTTCTTTTCTTCCTGCCAAACACTTGGCAGACATCTCTGCAACTTCTAGAACACGATGGGAGATGTTTTCTGTGCTGGCACAGTTTTTCCTAGCCAGACATAATGGAAAAGCTTTTTGCTGCCATGTAGATGAGAAGAGACGCTAAAGACGAAGGTACGATGCTCTCCGGAGCTAAGAGCCGCTCCCGGGCGTCTTTCGGCAGAAGCCGCGCTAAGGAGAGCACTGTGAGCGGCACAATCGTCTTTGCGCGAAGAAGCCGCTTCTTCGGCTCCGGGAGCCGTAGGGAGCGGCAGCTTCGGGAAGGTGAAGAAGCAAGCTGTACAACATTTGGAGTGTGTGCACAGCTTGCCAACTGATAGAAAACAGTACCTTTGCACTCTCCTGACTTTTCCAATCACATGAACATTCGATTGGAAGCTGTTTTGGACAACTTTTCTTTTCTTCCTGCCAAACACTTGGCAGAAAACTCTGCCACTTATAGAACACGATGGGAGATGTTTTCTGTGCTGGCACAGTTTTTCCTAGCCAGACATAGTGGAAAAGCTTTTTGCTGAGATGTAGATGAGAAGAGACGCTAAAGACGAAGGTACGATGCTCTCCAAAGCTAAGAGCCGCTCCCGGGCGTCTTTCGGCAGAAGCCGCGCTAAGGAGAGCACTGTGAGCGGCACAATCGTCTTTGCGCGAAGAAGCCGCTTCTTCGGCTCCGGGAGCCGGAGAGAGCGGCAGCTTCGGGAAGGTGAAGAAGCAAGCTGTACAACACTGGGATTGTGTGCGCATCTTGCCAACTGATAGAAAACAGTACCGTTGCACTCTCCTGACTTTTCCAATCACATGAACATTCGATTGGTAGCTGTTTTGGACAACTTTTCTTTTCTTCCTGCCAAACACTTGGCAGACCTCCGTGTAACGTCTAGAAGACGATGGGAGATGTTTTCTGTGCTGGCACAGTTTTTCCTAGCCAGACATAGTGGAAAAGCTTTTTGCTAAGATGTAAATGAGAAGAGACGCTAAAGACGAAGGTACGATGCTCTCTGGATCTAAGAGCCGCTCCCGGGCGTCTTTCGGCAGAAGCCGCGCTAAGGAGAGCACTGTGAGCGTCACAATCGCCTTTGCGCGAAGAAGCCGCTTCTTCGGCTCTGGGAGCCGGAGAGAGCGGCAGCTTCGGGAAGGTGAAGAAGCAAGCTGTACAACACTGGGATTGTGTGCGCAGCTTGCCAACTGATAGAAAACAGTACCGTTGCACTCTCCTGACTTTTCCAGTCACATGAACATTCGTTTGGAAGCTGTTTTGGACAACTTTTCTTTTCTTTCAGCCAAACACTTGGCAGACCTCAGTGCAACGTCTAGAACACGATGGGAGATGTTTTCTGTGCTGGCACAGTTTTTCCTAGCCAGACATAGTGGAAAAGCTTTTTGCTGAGATGTAGATGAGAAGAGACGCTAAAGACGACGGTACGATGCTCTCCAAAGCTAAGAGCCGCTCCCGGGCGTCTTTCGGCAGAAGCCGCGCTAATGAGAGCACTGTGAGCGGCACAATCGTCGTTGCGCGAAGAAGCCGCTTCTTCGGCTCCGAGAGCCGGGGAGAGCGGCAGCTTCGGGAAGGTAAAGAAGCAAGCTGTACAACACTGGGATTGTGTGCGCAGCCTTCCAACTGATCGAAAACAGTACCTTTGCACTCTCCTGACTTTTCCAATCACATGAACATTCGATTGGAAGCTGTTTTGGACAACTTTACTTTTCTTCCTGCCAAACACTTGGCAGACCTCCGTGCAACGTCTAGAAACCGATGGGAGATGTTTTCTGTGCTGGCACAGTTTTTCCTAGCCAGACATAGTGGAAAAGCGTTTTGCTAAGAGGTAGATGAGAAGAGACGCTCAAGACGAAGGTACGATTCTCTCCAAAGCTAAGAGCCGCTCCCGGGCGTCTTTCGGCAGAAGCCGCGCTAAGGAGAGCACTGTGAGCGGCACAATCGTCTTTACGCGAAGAAGCCGCTTCTTCGGCTCCGGGAGCCGTAGGGAGCGGCAGCTTCGGGAAGGTGAAGAAGCAAGCTGTACAACACTGGGATTGTGTGCGCAGCTTGCCAACTGATAGAAAACAGTACCGTTGCACTCTCCTGACTTTTCCAATCACATGAACATTCGATTGGAAGCTGTTTTGGACAACTTTTCTTTTCTTCCTGCCAAACACTTGGCAGAAATCTCTGCAACTTCTAGAACACGATGGGAGATGTTTTCTGTGCTGGCACAGTTTTTCCTAGCCAGACATAGTGGAAAAGCTTTTTGCTGAGATGTAGATGAGACGAGACGCTAAAGACGAAGGTACGATGCTCTCCAAAGCTAAGAGCCGCTCCCGGGCGTCTTTCGGCAGAAGCCGCGCTAAGGAGAGCACTGTGAGCGTCACAATCGTCTTTGCGCGAAGAAGCCGCTTCTTCGGCTCCGGGAGCCGGAGAGAGCGGCAGCTTCGGGAAGGTGAAGAAGCAAGCTGTACAACACTGGAATTGTGTGCGCATCTTGCCAACTGTTAGAAAACAGTACCGTTGCACTCTCCTGACTTTTCCAATCACATGAACATTCGATTGGAAGCTGTTTTGGACAACTTTTCTTTTCTTCCTGCCAAACACTTGGCAGACAACTCTGCCACTTATAGAACACGATGGGAGATGTTTTCTGTGCTGGCACAGTTTTTCCTAGCCAGACATAGTGGAAAAGCGTTTTGCTAAGATGTAAATGAGAAGAGACGCTAAAGATGAAGGTACGATGCTCTCTGGAGCTAAGAGCCGCTCCCGGGCGTCTTTCGGCAGAAGCCGCGCTAAGGAGAGCACTGTGAGCGTCACAATCGTCTTTGCGCGAAGAAGCCGCTTCTTCGGCTCTGGGAGCCGGAGAGAGCGGCAGCTTCGGGAAGGTGAAGAAGCAAGCTGTACAACACTGGGATTGTGTGCGCAGCTTGCCAACTGATAGAAAACAGTACCGTTGCACTCTCCTGACTTTTCCAGTCACATGAACATTCGATTGGAAGCTGTTTTGGACAACTTTTCTTTTCTTTCAGCCAAACACTTGGCAGACCTCAGTGCAACATCTAGAACACGATGGGAGATGTTTTCTATGCTGGCACAGTTTTTCCTAGCCAGACATATTTGAAAAGCGTTATGCTGAGATGTAGATGAGAAGAGACGCTAAAGAGAAAGGTACGATGCTCTCCGGAGCTAAGAGCCGCTCCTGGGCGTCTTTCGGCAGAAGCCGCGCTAATGAGAGCACTGTGAGCGGCACAATCGTCGTTCCGCGAAGAAGCCGCTTCTTCGGCTCCGAGAGCCGGGGAGAGCGGCATCTTCGGGAAGGTGAAGAAGCAAGCTGTACAACACTGGGATTGTGTGCGCAGCTTGCCAACTGATAGAAAACAGTACCGTTGCACTCTCCTGACTTTTCCAATCACATGAACATTCGATTGGATGCTGTTTTGAACAACATTTCTTTTCTTCCTGCCAAACACTTGGCAGACCTCCGTGTAACGTCTAGAAGACGATGGGAGATGTTTTCTGTGCTGGCACAGTTTTTCCTAGCCAGACATAGTGGAAAAGCTTTTTGCTAAGATGTAAATGAGAAGAGACGCTAAAGACGAAGGTACGATGCTCTCTGGATCTAAGAGCCGCTCCCGGGCGTCTTTCGGCAGAAGCCGCGCTAAGGAGAGCACTGTGAGCGTCACAATCGCCTTTGCGCGAAGAAGCCGCTTCTTCGGCTCTGGGAGCCGGAGAGAGCGGCAGCTTCGGGAAGGTGAAGAAGCAAGCTGTACAACAATGGGATTGTGTGCGCAGCTTGCCAACTGATAGAAAACAGTACCGTTGCACTCTCCTGACTTTTCCAGTCACATGAACATTCGTTTGGAAGCTGTTTTGGACAACTTTTCTTTTCTTTCAGCCAAACACTTGGCAGACCTCAGTGCAACGTCTAGAACACGATGGGAGATGTTTTCTGTGCTGGCACAGTTTTTCCTAGCCAGACATAGTGGAAAAGCTTTTTGCTGAGATGTAGATGAGAAGAGACGCTAAAGACGACGGTACGATGCTCTCCAAAGCTAAGAGCCGCTCCCGGGCGTCTTTCGGCAGAAGCCGCGCTAAGGAGAGCACTGTGAGCGGCACAATCGTCTTTGCACGAAGAAGCCGCTTCTTCGGCTCCGGGAGCCGTAGGGAGCGGCAGCTTCGGGAAGGTGAAGAAGCAAGCTGTACAACACTGGGATTGTGTGCGCAGCTTGCCAACTGATAGAAAACAGTACCGTTGCACTCTCCTGACTTTTCCAATCACATGAACATTCGATTGGAAGCTGTTTTGGACAACTTTTCTTTTCTTCCTGCCAAACACTTGGCAGACATCTCTGAGACTTCTAGAACACGATGGGAGATGTTTTCTGTGCTGGCACAGTTTTTCCTAGCCAGACATAGTGGAAAAGCTTTTTGCTGAGATGTAGATGAGACGAGACGCTAAAGACGAAGGTACGATGCTCTCCAAAGCTAAGAGCCGCTCCCGGGCGTCTTTCGGCAGAAGCCGCGCTAAGGAGAGCACTGTGAGCGGCACAATCGTCTTTGCGCGAAGAAGCCGCTTCTTCGGCTCCGGGAGCCGGAGAGAGCGGCAGCTTCGGGAAGGTGAAGAAGCAAGCTTTACAACATTGGGATTGTGTGCGCATCTTGCCAACTGATAGAAAACAGTACCGTTGCACTCTCCTGACTTTTCCAATCACATGAACATTCGATTGGAAGCTGTTTTGGACAACTTTTCTTTTCTTCCTGCCAAACACTTGGCAGACCTCCGTGTAACGTCTAGAAGACGATGGGAGATGTTTTCTGTGCTGGCACAGTTTTTCCTAGCCAGACATAGTGGAAAAGCGTTTTGCTAAGATGTAAATGAGAAGAGACGCTAAAGACAAAGGCACGATGCTCTCCGGAGCTAAGAGCCGCTCCTGGGCGTCTTTCGGCAGAAGCCGCGCTAATGAGAGCACTGTGAGCGGCACAATCGTCGTTGCGCGAAGAAGCCGCTTCTTCGGCTCCGAGAGCCGGGGAGAGCGGCATCTTCGGGAAGGTGAAGAAGGAAGCTGTACAACATTTGGAGTGTGTGCACAGCTTGCCAACTGATAGAAAACAGTACCGTTGCACTCTCCTGACTTTTCCAATCACATGAACATTCGATTGGAAGCTGTTTTGGACAACTTTACTTTCCTTCCTGCCAAACACTTGGCAGACATCTCTGCAACTTCTAGAACACGATGGGAGATGTTTTCTGTGCTGGCACAGTTTTTCCTAGCCAGACATAGTGGAAAAGCTTTTTGCTGAGATGTAGATGAGAAGAGACGCTAAAGACGAAGGTACGATGCTCTCCAAAGCTAAGAGCCGCTCCCGGGCGTCTTTCGGCAGAAGCCGCGCTAAGGAGAGCACTGTGAGCGGCACAATCGTATTTGCGCGAAGAAGCCGCTTCTTCGGCTCCGGGAGCCGGAGAGAGCGCCAGCTTCGGGAAGGTGAAGAAGCAAGCTGTACAACACTGGGATTGTGTGCGCAGCTTGCCAACTGATAGAAAACAGTACCATTGCACTCTCCTGACTTTTCCAATCACATGAACATTCGATTGGAAGCTGTTTTGGACAACTTTTCTTTTCTTCCTGCCAAACACTTGGCAGACATCTCTGAAACTTCTAGAACACGATGGGAGATGTTTTCTGTGCTGGCACAGTTTTTCCTAGCCAGAAATAGTGGAAAAGCTTTTTGCTGAGATGTAGATGAGAAGAGACGCTAAAGACGAAGGTACGATGCTCTCCGGAGCTAAGAGCCGCTCCCGGGCGTCTTTCGGCAGAAGCCGCGCTAAGGAGAGCACTGTGAGCGGCACAATCGTCTTTGCGCGAAGAAGCCGCTTCTTCGGCTCCGGGAGCCGGAGAGAGCGGCAGCTTCGGGAAGGTGAAGAAGCAAGCTGTACAACACTGGGATTGTGTGCGCATCTTGCCAACTGATAGAAAACAGTACAGTTGCACTCTCCTGACTTTTCCAATCACATGAACATTCGATTGGTAGCTGTTTTGGACAACTTTTCTTTTCTTCCTGCCAAACACTTGGCAGACCTCCGTGTAACGTCTAGAAGACGATGGGAGATGTTTTCTATGCTGGCACAGTTTTTCCTAGCCAGACATATTTGAAAAGCGTTATGCTGAGATGTAAATGAGAAGAGACGCTAAAGACAAAGGTACGATGCTCTCCGGAGCTAAGAGCCGCTCCTGGGCGTCTTTCGGCAGAAGCCGCGCTAAGGAGAGCACTGTGAGCGTCACAATCGCCTTTGCGCGAAGAAGCCGCGTCTTCGGCTCCGGGAGCCGGAGAGAGCGGCAGCTTCGTGAAGGAGAAGAAGCAAGCTGTACAACACTGGGATTGTGTGCGCAGCATGCCAACTGATAGAAAACAGTACCTTTGCACTCTCCTGACTTTTCCAATCACATGAACATTCGATTGGAAGCTGTTTTGGACAACTTTACTTTCCTTCCTGCCAAACACTTGGCAGAAATCTCTGCAACTTCTAGAACACGATGGGAGATGTTTTCTGTGCTGGCACAGTTTTTCCTAGCCAGACATAGTGGAAAAGCTTTTTGCTGAGATGTAGATGAGAAGAGACGCTAAAGACGACGGTACGATGCTCTCCAAAGCTAAGAGCCGCTCCCGGGCGTCTTTCGGCAGAAGCCGCGCTAAGGAGAGCACTGTGAGCGGCACAATCGTCTTTGCGCGAAGAAGCCGCTTCTTCGGCTCCGGGAGCCGTAGGGAGCGGAAGCTTCGGGAAGGTGAAGAAGCAAGCTGTACAACACTGGGATTGTGTGCGCAGCTTGCCAACTGATAGAAAACAGTACCGTTGCACTCTCCTGACTTTTCCAATCACATGAACATTCGATTGGAAGCTGTTTTGGACAACTTTTCTTTTCTTCCTGCCAAACACTTGGCAGACATCTCTGCAACTTATAGAACACGATGGGAGATGTTTTCTGTGCTGGCACAGTTTTTCCTAGCCAGACATAGTGGAAAAGCTTTTTGCTGAGATGTAGATGAGACGAGACGCTAAAGACGAAGGTACGATGCTCTCCAAAGCTAAGAGCCGCTCCCGGGCGTCTTTCGGCAGAAGCCGCGCTAAGGAGAGCACTGTGAGCGGCACAATCGTCTTTGCGCGAAGAAGCCGCTTCTTCGGCTCCGGGAGCCGGAGAGAGCGGCAGCTTCGGGAAGGTGAAGAAGCAAGCTTTACAACATTGGGATTGTGTGCGCATCTTGCCAACTGATAGAAAACAGTACCGTTGCACTCTCCTGACTTTTCCAATCACATGAACATTCGATTGGAAGCTGTTTTGGACAACTTTTCTTTTCTTCCTGCCAAACACTTGGCAGACCTCCGTGTAACGTCTAGAAGACGATGGGAGATGTTTTCTGTGCTGGCACAGTTTTTCCTAGCCAGACATAGTGGAAAAGCGTTTTGCTAAGATGTAAATGAGAAGAGACGCTAAAGACAAAGGCACGATGCTCTCCGGAGCTAAGAGCCCCTCCTGGGCGTCTTTCGGCAGAAGCCGCGCTAATGAGAGCACTGTGAGCGGCACAATCGTCGTTGCGCGAAGAAGCCGCTTCTTCGGCTCCGAGAGCCGGGGAGAGCGGCATCTTCGGGAAGGTGAAGAAGGAAGCTGTACAACATTTGGAGTGTGTGCACAGCTTGCCAACTGATAGAAAACAGTACCGTTGCACTCTCCTGACTTTTCCAATCACATGAACATTCGATTGGAAGCTGTTTTGGACAACTTTACTTTCCTTCCTGCCAAACACTTGGCAGACATCTCTGCAACTTCTAGAACACGATGGGAGATGTTTTCTGTGCTGGCACAGTTTTTCCTAGCCAGACATAGTGGAAAAGCTTTTTGCTGAGATGTAGATGAGAAGAGACGCTAAAGACGAAGGTACGATGCTCTCCAAAGCTAAGAGCCGCTCCCGGGCGTCTTTCGGCAGAAGCCGCGCTAAGGAGAGCACTGTGAGCGGCACAATCGTATTTGCGCGAAGAAGCCGCTTCTTCGGCTCCGGGAGCCGGAGAGAGCGCCAGCTTCGGGAAGGTGAAGAAGCAAGCTGTACAACACTGGGATTGTGTGCGCAGCTTGCCAACTGATAGAAAACAGTACCATTGCACTCTCCTGACTTTTCCAATCACATGAACATTCGATTGGAAGCTGTTTTGGACAACTTTTCTTTTCTTCCTGCCAAACACTTGGCAGACATCTCTGAAACTTCTAGAACACGATGGGAGATGTTTTCTGTGCTGGCACAGTTTTTCCTAGCCAGAAATAGTGGAAAAGCTTTTTGCTGAGATGTAGATGAGAAGAGACGCTAAAGACGAAGGTACGATGCTCTCCGGAGCTAAGAGCCGCTCCCGGGCGTCTTTCGGCAGAAGCCGCGCTAAGGAGAGCACTGTGAGCGGCACAATCGTCTTTGCGCGAAGAAGCCGCTTCTTCGGCTCCGGGAGCCGGAGAGAGCGGCAGCTTCGGGAAGGTGAAGAAGCAAGCTGTACAACACTGGGATTGTGTGCGCATCTTGCCAACTGATAGAAAACAGTACCGTTGCACTCTCCTGACTTTTCCAATCACATGAACATTCGATTGGTAGCTGTTTTGGACAACTTTTCTTTTCTTCCTGCCAAACACTTGGCAGACCTCCGTGTAACGTCTAGAAGACGATGGGAGATGTTTTCTGTGCTGGCACAGTTTTTCCTAGCCAGACATAGTGGAAAAGCGTTTTGCTAAGATGTAAATGAGAAGAGATGCTAAAGACGAAGGTACGATGCTCTCTGGATCTAAGAGCCGCTCCCGGGCGTCTTTAGGCAGAAGCCGCGCTAAGGAGAGCACTGTGAGCGTCACAATCGCCTTTGCGCGAAGAAGCCGCTTCTTCGGCTCTGGGAGCCGGAGAGAGCGGCAGCTTCGGGAAGGTGAAGAAGCAAGCTGTACAACACTGGGATTGTGTGCGCAGCTTGCCAACTGATAGAAAACAGTACCGTTGCACTCTCCTGACTTTTCCAGTCACATGAACATTCGTTTGGAAGCTGTTTTGGACAACTTTTCTTTTCTTTCAGCCAAACACTTGGCAGACCTCAGTGCAACGTCTAGAACACGATGGGAGATGTTTTCTATGCTGGCACAGTTTTTCCTAGCCAGACATATTTGAAAAGCGTTATGCTGAGATGTAAATGAGAAGAGACGCTAAAGACAAAGGTACGATGCTCTCCGGAGCTAAGAGCCGCTCCTGGGCGTCTTTCGGCAGAAGCCGCGCTAAGGAGAGCACTGTGAGCGTCACAATCGCCTTTGCGCGAAGAAGCCGCGTCTTCGGCTCCGGGAGCCGGAGAGAGCGGCAGCTTCGTGAAGGAGAAGAAGCAAGCTGTACAACACTGGGATTGTGTGCGCAGCATGCCAACTGATAGAAAACAGTACCTTTGCACTCTCCTGACTTTTCCAATCACATGAACATTCGATTGGAAGCTGTTTTGGACAACTTTACTTTCCTTCCTGCCAAACACTTGGCAGAAATCTCTGCAACTTCTAGAACACGATGGGAGATGTTTTCTGTGCTGGCACAGTTTTTCCTAGCCAGACATAGTGGAAAAGCTTTTTGCTGAGATGTAGATGAGAAGAGACGCTAAAGACGACGGTACGATGCTCTCCAAAGCTAAGAGCCGCTCCCGGGCGTCTTTCGGCAGAAGCCGCGCTAAGGAGAGCACTGTGAGCGGCACAATCGTCTTTGCGCGAAGAAGCCGCTTCTTCGGCTCCGGGAGCCGTAGGGAGCGGAAGCTTCGGGAAGGTGAAGAAGCAAGCTGTACAACACTGGGATTGTGTGCGCAGCTTGCCAACTGATAGAAAACAGTACCGTTGCACTCTCCTGACTTTTCCAATCACATGAACATTCGATTGGAAGCTGTTTTGGACAACTTTTCTTTTCTTCCTGCCAAACACTTGGCAGACATCTCTGCAACTTATAGAACACGATGGGAGATGTTTTCTGTGCTGGCACAGTTTTTCCTAGCCAGACATAGTGGAAAAGCTTTTTGCTGAGATGTAGATGAGAAGAGACGCTAAAGACGAAGGTACGATGCTCTCCAAAGCTAAGAGCCGCTCCCGGGCGTCTTTCGGCAGAAGCCGCGCTAAGGAGAGCACTGTGAGCGGCACAATCGTCTTTGCGCGAAGAAGCCGCTTCTTCGGCTCCGGGAGCCGGAGAGAGCGGCAGCTTCGGGAAGGTGAAGAAGCAAGCTGTACAACATTGGGATTGTGTGCGCATCTTGCCAACTGATAGAAAACAGTACCGTTGCACTCTCCTGACTTTTCCAATCACATGAACATTCGATTGGAAGCTGTTTTGGACAACTTTTCTTTTCTTCCTGCCAAACACTTGGCAGACCTCCGTGTAACGTCTAAAAGACGATGGGAGATGTTTTCTGTGCTGGCACAGTTTTTCCTAGCCAGACATAGTGGAAAAGCGTTTTGCTAAGATGTAAATGAGAAGAGACGCTAAAGACAAAGGCACGATGCTCTCCGGAGCTAAGAGCCGCTCCTGGGCGTCTTTCGGCAGAAGCCGCGCTAATGAGAGCACTGTGAGCGGCACAATCGTCGTTGCGCGAAGAAGCCGCTTCTTCGGCTCCGAGAGCCGGGGAGAGCGGCATCTTCGGGAAGGTGAAGAAGGAAGCTGTACAACATTTGGAGTGTGTGCACAGCTTGCCAACTGATAGAAAACAGTACCGTTGCACTCTCCTGACTTTTCCAATCACATGAACATTCGATTGGAAGCTGTTTTGGACAACTTTACTTTCCTTCCTGCCAAACACTTGGCAGACATCTGTGCAACTTCTAGAACACGATGGGAGATGTCTTCTGTGCTGGCACAGTTTTTCCAAGCAAGACATAGTGGAAAAGCTTTTTGCTAAGATGTAGATGAGAAGAGACGTTCAGACGAAGGTACAACGCTCTCTGGAGCTAAGAGCCGCTCCCGGGCATCTTTCGGCAGAAGCCGCGCCAAGGAGAGCACTGTGAGCGGCACAATCGTCTTTGCGCGAAGAAGCCGCTTCTTCGGCTCCGGGAGCTTGAGAGAGCGGCAGCTTCGGGAAGCTTAAGAAGGAAGCTGTACAACACTGGGAGTGTGTGCGCAGCTTGCCAACTGATAGAAAACAGTACCGTTGCACTCTCCTGACTTTTCCAATCACATGAACATTCGATTGGAAGCTGTTTTGGACAACTTTACTTTCCTTCCTGCCAAACACTTGGCAGACATCTCTGCAACTTCTAGAACACGATGGGAGATGTTTTCTGTGCTGGCACAGTTTTTCCTAGCCAGACATAGTGGAAAAGCTTTTTGCTGAGATGTAGATGAGAAGAGACGCTAAAGACGAAGGTACGATGCTCTCCAAAGCTAAGAGCCGCTCCCGGGCGTCTTTCGGCAGAAGCCGCGCTAAGGAGAGCACTGTGAGCGGCACAATCGTCTTTGCGCGAAGAAGCCGCTTCTTCGGCTCCGGGAGCCGGAGAGAGCGCCAGCTTTGGGAAGGTGAAGAAGCAAGCTGTACAACACTGGGATTGTGTGCGCAGCTTGCCAACTGATAGAAAACAGTACCATTGCACTCTCCTGACTTTTCCAATCACATGAACATTCGATTGGAAGCTGTTTTGGACAACTTTTCTTTTCTTCCTGCCAAACACTTGGCAGACATCTCTGAAACTTCTAGAACACGATGGGAGATGTTTTCTGTGCTGGCACAGTTTTTCCTAGCCAGACATAGTGGAAAAGCTTTTTGCTGAGATGTAGATGAGAAGAGACGCTAAAGACGAAGGTACGATGCTCTCCGGAGCTAAGAGCCGCTCCCGGGCGTCTTTCGGCAGAAGCCGCGCTAAGGAGAGCACTGTGAGCGGCACAATCGTCTTTGCGCGAAGAAGCCGCTTCTTCGGCTCCGGGAGCCGGAGAGAGCGGCAGCTTCGGGAAGGTGAAGAAGCAAGCTGTACAACACTGGGATTGTGTGCGCAGCTTGCCAACTGATAGAAAACAATACTTTTGCACTCTCCTGACTTTTCCAATCACATGAACATTCGATTGGAAGCTGTTTTGGACAACTTTTCTTTTCTTCCTGCCAAACACTTGGCAGACCTCCGTGCAACGTCTACAATACGATGGGAGATGTTTTCTGTGCTGGTACAGTTTTTCCTAGCCAGACATAGTGGAAAAGCGTTTTGCTGAGATGTAGATTAGAAGAGATGCTAAAGACGAAGGCACGATGCTCTCCGGAGCTAAGAGCCGCTCCCGGGCGTCTTCCGGCAGATGCCGCGCTAAGGAGAGCCCTGTGAGCGGCACAATCGTCTTTGCGCAAAGAAGCCGCTTCTTCGGCTCCTGGAGCCGGAGAGAGCGGCAGCTTCGGGAAGGTGAAGAAGGAAGCTGTACAACACTGGGATTGTGTGCGCAGCTTGCCAACTGATAGAAAACAGTACCGTTGCACTCTCCTGACTTTTCCAAACACATGAACATTCGATTGGAAGCTGTTTTGGACAACTTTTCTTTTCTTCCTGCCAAACACTTGGCAGACCTCCGTGCAACGTCTAGAACACGATGGGAGATGTTTTCTGTGCTGGCACAGTTTTTCCTAGACAGACATAGTGGAAAAGCATTTTGCTGAGATGTAAATGAAAAGAGACGCTAAAGACGAAGGTACGATGCTCTCCAAAGCTAAGAGCCGCTCCCGGGCGTCTTTCGGCAGAAGCCGCGCTAAGGAGAGCACTGTGAGCGGCACAATCGTCTTTGCGCGAAGAAGCCGCTTCTTCGGCTCCGGGAGCCGGAGAGAGCGCCAGCTTCGGGAAGGTGAAGAAGCAAGCTGTACAACACTGGGATTGTGTGCGCAGCTTGCCAACTGATAGAAAACAGTACCGTTGCACTCTCCTGACTTTTCCAATCACATGAACATTCGATTGGAAGCTGTTTTGGACAACTTTTCTTTTCTTCCTGCCAAACACTTGGCAGACATCTCTGCAACTTCTAGAACACGATGGGAGATGTTTTCTGTGCTGGCACAGTTTTTCCTAGCCAGACATAGTGGAAAAGCTTTTTGCTGAGATGTAGATGAGAAGAGACGCTAAAGACGAAGGTACGATGCTCTCTGGATCTAAGAGCCGCTGCCGGGCGTCTTTCGGCAGAAGCCGCGCTAAGGAGAGCACTGTGAGCGGCACAATCGTCTTTGCGCGAAGAAGCCGCTTCTTCGGCTCCGGGTGCCGTAGGGAGCGGCAGCTTCGGGAAGGTGAAGAAGCAAGCTGTACAACACTGGGATTGTGTGCGCAGCTTGCCAACTGATAGAAAACAATACTTTTGCACTCTCCTGACTTTTCCAATCACATGAACATTCGATTGGAAGCTGTTTTTGACAACTTTTTTTTTCTTCCTGCCAAACACTTGGCAGACCTCCGTGCAACGTCTACAATACGATGGGAGATGTTTTCTGTGCTGGCACAGTTTTTCCTAGCCAGACATAGTGGAAAAGCGTTTTGCTGAGATGTAGATTAGAAGAGACGCTAAAGACGAAGGCACGATGCTCTCCGGAGCTAAGAGCCGCTCCCGGGCGTCTTTCGGCAGATGCCGCGCTAAGGAGAGCCCTGTGAGCGGCACAATCGTCTTTGCGCAAATAAGCCGCTTCTTCGGCTCCTGGAGCCGGAGAGAGCGGCAGCTTCGGGAAGGTGAAGAAGGAAGCTGTACAAAACTGGGATTGTGTGCGCAGCTTGCCAACTGATAGAAAACAGTACCTTTGCACTCTCCTGACTTTTCCAATCACATGAAAATTTGATTGGAAGCTGTTTTGGACAACTTTTCTTTTCTTCCTGCCAAACACTTGGCAGACATCTCTGCAACTTCTAGAACACGATGGGAGATGTTTTCTGTGCTGGCACAGTTTTTCCTAGCCAGACATAGTGGAAAAGCGTTTTTCTAAGATGTAGACGAAAAGAGACGCTAAACAGGAAAGTACGATGCTCTCCGGAGCTAAGAGCCGCTCCCGGGCGTCTTTCGACAGAAGCCGTGCTAAGGAGAGCACTGTGAGCGGCACAATCGTCTTTGCGCGAAGAAGCCGGTTCTTCGGCTCCGGGAGCCGGAGAGAGCGGCAGCTTCGGGAAGGTGAAGAAGCAAGCTGTACAACATTGGGATTGTGTGCGCAGCTTGCCAACTGATAGAAAACAGTACCTTTGCACTCTCCTGACTTTTCCAATCACATGAGCATTCGATTGGAAGCTGTTTTTGATAACTGTTCTTTTCTTCCTGCCAAACACTTGGTAGACCTCCGTGCAACGTCTAGAATATCTTGGGAGATGTTTTCTGTGCTGGCACAGTTTTTCCTAGCCAGACATAGTGGAAAAGCTTTTTTCTGGGATGTAGATGAGAAGAGACACTAAAGACGAAGGTACGATGCTCTCCGGAGCTAAGAGCCGCTCCCGGGCGTCTTTCGGCAGAAGCCGTGCTAAGGAGAGCACTGTGAGCGGCACAATCGTCTTTGCGCGAGGAAGCCGCTTCTTTGGCTCCGGGAGCCGGAGAGAGCGGCAGCTTCGGGAAGGTGAAGAAGGAAGCTGTGCAACACTGGGATTGTGTGCGCAGCTTGCCAACTGATAGAAAACAGTACCTTTGCACTCTCCTGACTTTTCCAATCACATGAACATTAGATTGGAAGCTGTTTTGAAAAACTTTTCTTTTCTTCCTTCCAAACACTTGGCAGACCTCCGTGCAAAGTCTAGAACACGATGGGAGATGTTTTCTGTGCTGGCACAGTTTTTCCTAGCCAGACATGGTGGAAAAGCGTTTTGGTAAGATGTAGATGAAAAGAGACTCTAAAGACGAAGGTACGATGCTCTCCGGAGCTAAGAGCCGCTCCCGGGCGTCTTTCGGCTGAAGCCGCGCTAAGGAGAGCACTGTGAGCGGCACAATCGTCTTTGCGCGAAGAAGCCGCTACTTCGGCTCCGGGAGCCGGAGAGAGCGGCAGCTTCGGGAAGGTGAAGAAGGAAGCTGTACAACACTGGGATTGTGTGCGCAGCTTGCCAACTGATAGAAAACAGTACCGTTGCACTCTCCTGACTTTTCCAATCACATGAACATTCGATTGGAAGCTGTTTTGGACAACTTTTCTTTTCTTCCTGCCAAACACTTGGCAGACCTCCGTGCAACGTCTAGAACATCTTGGGAGATGTTTTCTGTGCTGGCACAGTTTTTCCTAGCCAGACATAGTGGAAAAGCGTTTTGCTGAGATGTAAATGAGAAGAGACGCTAAAGATGAAGGTACGATGCTCTCCGGAGCTAAGAGCCGCTCCCGGGCGTCTTTCGGCTGAAGCCGCGCTAAGGAGAGCACTGTGAGCGGCACAATCGTCTTTGCGAGAAGAAGCCGCTACTGCGGCTCCGGGAGCCGGAGAGAGCGGCAGCTTCGGGAAGGTGAAGAAGGAAGCTGTACAACACTGGGATTGTGTGCACAGCTTGCCAACTGATAGAAAACAGTACCTTTGCACTCTCCTGACTTTTCCAATCACATGAACATTCGATTGGAAGCTGTTTTTGATAACTGTTCTTTTCTTCCTGCCAAACACTTGGCAGACCTCCGTGCAACGTCTAGAACACGATGGGAGATGTTTTCTGTTCTGGCACAGTTTTTAGCAGAAGGTGAAAAAGCAGGCTGTACAACACTGGGATTGTGTGCGCAGCTTGCCAACTGATGTAAAACAGTACCGTTGCACTCTCCTGACTTTTCCAATCACATGAATATTAGATTGGAAGCTGTTTTGAAAAACTTTTCTTTTCTTCCTGCCAAACACTTGGCAGACCTCCATGCAAAGTCTAGAACACGATGGGAGATGTTTTCTGTGCTGGCACAGTTTTTCCTAGCCAGACATAGTGGAAAAGCTTTTTGCTGAGATGTAGATGAGAAGAGACGCTAAAGACGAAGGTACGATGCTCTCCGGAGCTAAGAGCCGCTCCCGGGCGTCTTTCGGCTGAAGCCGCGCTAAGGAGAGCACTTTGAGCGGCACAATCGTCTTTGCGCGAAGAAGCCGCTACTTCGGCTCCGGGAGCCGGAGAGAGCGGCAGCTTCGGGAAGGTGAAGAAGGAAGCTGTACAACACTGGGATTGTGTGCGCAGCTTGCCAACTGATAGAAAACAGTACCTTTGCACTCTCCTGACTTTTCCAATCACATGAACATTCGATTGGAAGCTGTTTTGGACAACTTTTCTTTTCTTCCTGCCAAACACTTGGCAGACCTCCGCGCAACGTCTAGAACACGATGGGAGATGTTTTCTGTGCTGGCACAGTTTTTAGCAGAAGGTGAAAAAGCAGGCTGTACAACACTGGGATTGTGTGCGCAGCTTGCCAACTGATAGAAAACAGTACCGTTGCACTCTCCTGACTTTTCCAATCACATGAACATTCAATTGGAAGCTGTTTTTGATAACTGTTCTTTTCTTCCTTCCAAACACTTGGCAAACCTCCGTGCAACGTCTAGAACATCTTGGGAGATGTTTTCTGTGCTGGCAGAGTTTTTCCTAGCCAGACATAGTGGAAAAACGTTTTGCTGAGATGTAGATGAGAAGAGACGCTAAAGACGAAGGTACTATGCTCTCCGGAGCTAAGAGCCGCTCCCGGGCGTCTTTCGGCTGAAGCCGCGCTAAGGAGAGCACTATGAGCGGCACAATCGTCTTTGCGAGAAGAAGCCGCTACTTCGGCTCCGGGAGCCGGAGAGAGCGGCAGCTTCGGGAAGGTGAAGAAGGAAGCTGTACAACACTGGGATTGTGTGCGCAGCTTGCCAACTGATAGAAAACAATACTTTTGCACTCTCCTGACTTTTCCAATCACATGAACATTCGATTGGAAGCTGTTTTTGACAACTTTTTTTTTCTTCCTGCCAAACACTTGGCAGACCTCCGTGCAACGTCTACAATACGATGGGAGATGTTTTCTGTGCTGGCACAGTTTTTCCTAGCCAGACATAGTGGAAAAGCGTTTTGCTGAGATGTAGATTAGAAGAGACGCTAAAGACGAAGGCACGATGCTCTCCGGAGCTAAGAGCCGCTCCCGGGCGTCTTTCGGCAGATGCCGCGCTAAGGAGAGCCCTGTGAGCGGCACAATCGTCTTTGCGCAAATAAGCCGCTTCTTCGGCTCCTGGAGCCGGAGAGAGCGGCAGCTTCGGGAAGGTGAAGAAGGAAGCTGTACAAAACTGGGATTGTGTGCGCAGCTTGCCAACTGATAGAAAACAGTACCTTTGCACTCTCCTGACTTTTCCAATCACATGAAAATTTGATTGGAAGCTGTTTTGGACAACTTTTCTTTTCTTCCTGCCAAACACTTGGCAGACATCTCTGCAACTTCTAGAACACGATGGGAGATGTTTTCTGTGCTGGCACAGTTTTTCCTAGCCAGACATAGTGGAAAAGCGTTTTTCTAAGATGTAGACGAAAAGAGACGCTAAACAGGAAAGTACGATGCTCTCCGGAGCTAAGAGCCGCTCCCGGGCGTCTTTCGACAGAAGCCGTGCTAAGGAGAGCACTGTGAGCGGCACAATCGTCTTTGCGCGAAGAAGCCGGTTCTTCGGCTCCGGGAGCCGGAGAGAGCGGCAGCTTCGGGAAGGTGAAGAAGCAAGCTGTACAACATTGGGATTGTGTGCGCAGCTTGCCAACTGATAGAAAACAGTACCTTTGCACTCTCCTGACTTTTCCAATCACATGAGCATTCGATTGGAAGCTGTTTTTGATAACTGTTCTTTTCTTCCTGCCAAACACTTGGTAGACCTCCGTGCAACGTCTAGAATATCTTGGGAGATGTTTTCTGTGCTGGCACAGTTTTTCCTAGCCAGACATAGTGGAAAAGCTTTTTTCTGGGATGTAGATGAGAAGAGACACTAAAGACGAAGGTACGATGCTCTCCGGAGCTAAGAGCCGCTCCCGGGCGTCTTTCGGCAGAAGCCGTGCTAAGGAGAGCACTGTGAGCGGCACAATCGTCTTTGCGCGAGGAAGCCGCTTCTTTGGCTCCGGGAGCCGGAGAGAGCGGCAGCTTCGGGAAGGTGAAGAAGGAAGCTGTGCAACACTGGGATTGTGTGCGCAGCTTGCCAACTGATAGAAAACAGTACCTTTGCACTCTCCTGACTTTTCCAATCACATGAACATTAGATTGGAAGCTGTTTTGAAAAACTTTTCTTTTCTTCCTTCCAAACACTTGGCAGACCTCCGTGCAAAGTCTAGAACACGATGGGAGATGTTTTCTGTGCTGGCACAGTTTTTCCTAGCCAGACATGGTGGAAAAGCGTTTTGGTAAGATGTAGATGAAAAGAGACTCTAAAGACGAAGGTACGATGCTCTCCGGAGCTAAGAGCCGCTCCCGGGCGTCTTTCGGCTGAAGCCGCGCTAAGGAGAGCACTGTGAGCGGCACAATCGTCTTTGCGCGAAGAAGCCGCTACTTCGGCTCCGGGAGCCGGAGAGAGCGGCAGCTTCGGGAAGGTGAAGAAGGAAGCTGTACAACACTGGGATTGTGTGCGCAGCTTGCCAACTGATAGAAAACAGTACCGTTGCACTCTCCTGACTTTTCCAATCACATGAACATTCGATTGGAAGCTGTTTTGGACAACTTTTCTTTTCTTCCTGCCAAACACTTGGCAGACCTCCGTGCAACGTCTAGAACATCTTGGGAGATGTTTTCTGTGCTGGCACAGTTTTTCCTAGCCAGACATAGTGGAAAAGCGTTTTGCTGAGATGTAAATGAGAAGAGACGCTAAAGATGAAGGTACGATGCTCTCCGGAGCTAAGAGCCGCTCCCGGGCGTCTTTCGGCTGAAGCCGCGCTAAGGAGAGCACTGTGAGCGGCACAATCGTCTTTGCGAGAAGAAGCCGCTACTGCGGCTCCGGGAGCCGGAGAGAGCGGCAGCTTCGGGAAGGTGAAGAAGGAAGCTGTACAACACTGGGATTGTGTGCACAGCTTGCCAACTGATAGAAAACAGTACCTTTGCACTCTCCTGACTTTTCCAATCACATGAACATTCGATTGGAAGCTGTTTTTGATAACTGTTCTTTTCTTCCTGCCAAACACTTGGCAGACCTCCGTGCAACGTCTAGAACACGATGGGAGATGTTTTCTGTTCTGGCACAGTTTTTAGCAGAAGGTGAAAAAGCAGGCTGTACAACACTGGGATTGTGTGCGCAGCTTGCCAACTGATGTAAAACAGTACCGTTGCACTCTCCTGACTTTTCCAATCACATGAATATTAGATTGGAAGCTGTTTTGAAAAACTTTTCTTTTCTTCCTGCCAAACACTTGGCAGACCTCCATGCAAAGTCTAGAACACGATGGGAGATGTTTTCTGTGCTGGCACAGTTTTTCCTAGCCAGACATAGTGGAAAAGCTTTTTGCTGAGATGTAGATGAGAAGAGACGCTAAAGACGAAGGTACGATGCTCTCCGGAGCTAAGAGCCGCTCCCGGGCGTCTTTCGGCTGAAGCCGCGCTAAGGAGAGCACTTTGAGCGGCACAATCGTCTTTGCGCGAAGAAGCCGCTACTTCGGCTCCGGGAGCCGGAGAGAGCGGCAGCTTCGGGAAGGTGAAGAAGGAAGCTGTACAACACTGGGATTGTGTGCGCAGCTTGCCAACTGATAGAAAACAGTACCTTTGCACTCTCCTGACTTTTCCAATCACATGAACATTCGATTGGAAGCTGTTTTGGACAACTTTTCTTTTCTTCCTGCCAAACACTTGGCAGACCTCCGCGCAACGTCTAGAACACGATGGGAGATGTTTTCTGTGCTGGCACAGTTTTTAGCAGAAGGTGAAAAAGCAGGCTGTACAACACTGGGATTGTGTGCGCAGCTTGCCAACTGATAGAAAACAGTACCGTTGCACTCTCCTGACTTTTCCAATCACATGAACATTCAATTGGAAGCTGTTTTTGATAACTGTTCTTTTCTTCCTTCCAAACACTTGGCAAACCTCCGTGCAACGTCTAGAACATCTTGGGAGATGTTTTCTGTGCTGGCAGAGTTTTTCCTAGCCAGACATAGTGGAAAAACGTTTTGCTGAGACGTAGATGAGAAGAGACGCTAAAGACGAAGGTACTATGCTCTCCGGAGCTAAGAGCCGCTCCCGGGCGTCTTTCGGCTGAAGCCGCGCTAAGGAGAGCACTATGAGCGGCACAATCGTCTTTGCGAGAAGAAGCCGCTACTTCGGCTCCGGGAGCCGGAGAGAGCGGCAGCTTCGGGAAGGTGAAGAAGGAAGCTGTACAACACTGGGATTGTGTGCGCAGCTTGCCAACTGATAGAAAACAGTACCTTTGCACTCTCCTGACTTTTCCAATCACATGAACATTCGATTGGAAGCTGTTTTGGACAACTTTTCTTTTCTTCCTGCCAAACACTTGGCAGACCTCCGCGCAACGTCTAGAACACGATGGGAGATGTTTTCTGTGCTGGCACAGTTTTTGGCAGAAGGTGAAACAGCAGGCTGTACAACACTGGGATTGTGTGCGCAGCTTGCCAACTGATAGAAAACAGTACCTTTGCACTCTCCTGACTTTTCCAATCACATGAACATTCGACTGGAAGCTGTTTTGGACAACTTTTCTTTTCTTCCTGCCAAACACTTGGCAGACCTCCGTGCAACGTCTAGAACACGATGGGAGATGTTTTCTGTGCTGACACAGTTTTTGGCAGAAGGTGAAAAAGCAGGCTGTACAACACTGGGATTGTGTGCGCAGCTTGCCAACTTATAGAAAACAGTACCGTTGCACTCTCCTGACTTTTCCAATCACATAAACATTAGATTGGAAACTGTTTTGAACAACTTTTCTTTTCCTCCTGCCAAACACTTGGCAGACCTCCGTGCAAAGTCTAGAACACGATGGGACATGTTTTCTGTGCTGGCACAATTTTTCCTAGCCAGACATAGTGGAAAAGCTTTTTGCTGAGATATAGATGAGAAGAGACGCTAAAGACGAAGGTACGATGCTCTCCGGAGCTAAGAGCCGCTCCCGGGTGTCTTTCGGCAGAAGCCATGCTAAGGAGAGCACTGTGAGCGGCACAATCGTCTTTGCGCGAAGAAGCCGCTTCTTCGGCTCCGGGAGACGGAGAGAGCGGCAGCTTCGGGAAGGTGAAGAAGGAAGCTGTACAACACTGGGATTGTGTGCACAGCTTGCCAACTGATAGAAAACAGTACCTTTGCACTCTCCTGACTTTTCCAATCACATGAACATTCGATTGGAAGCTGTTTTTGATAACTGTTCTTTTCTTCCTGCCAAACACTTGGCAGACCTCCGTGCAACGTCTAGAACACGATGGGAGATGTTTTCTGTTCTGGCACAGTTTTTGGCAGAAGGTGAAAAAGCAGGCTGTACAACACTGGGATTGTGTGCGCAGCTTGCCAACTGATAGAAAACAGTACCGTTGCACTCTCCTGACTTTTCCAATCACATGAATATTAGATTGGAAGCTGTTTTGAACAACTTTTCTTTTCTTCCTGCCAAACACTTGGCAGACCTCCATGCATAGTCTAGAACACGATGGGTGATGTTTTCTGTGCTGGCACAGTTTTTCCTAGCCAGACATAGTGGAAAAGCTTTTTGCTGAGATGTAGATGAGAAGAGACGCTAAAGACGAAGGTACGATGCTCTCCGGAGCTAAGAGCCGCTCCCGGGCGTCTTTCGGCAGAAGCCGCGCTTAGGAGAGCACTGTGAGCGGCACAATCGTCTTTGCGCGAAGAAGCCGCTACTTCGGCTCCGGGAGCCGGAGAGAGCGGCAGCTTCGGAAAGGTGAAGAAGGAAGCTGTACAACACTGGGATTGTGTGCGCAGCTTGCCAACTGATAGAAAACAGTACCGTTGCACTCTCCTGACTTTTCCAATCACATGAACATTCGATTGGAAGCTGTTTTGATAACTGTTGTTTTCTTCCTGCCAAACACTTGGCAGACCTCCGTGCAAGGTCTAGAACACGATGGGAGATGTTTTCTGTGCGGGCACAGTTTTTGGCAGAAGGTGAAAAAGCAGGCTGTACAACACTGGGATTGTGTGCGCAGCTTGCCAACTGATAGAAAACAGTACCGTTGCACTCTCCTGACTTTTCCAATCACATGAACATTAGATTGGAAGCTGTTTTGAACAACTTTTCTTTTCTTCCTGCCAAACACTTGGCAGACCTCCGTGCAAAGTCTAGAACACGATGGGAGATGTTTTCTGTGCTGGCACAGTTTTTCCTAGCCAGACATAGTGGATAAGCGTTTTTCTGAGATGTAAATGAGAAGAGACGCTAAAGACGAAGGTACGATGCTCTCCGGAGCTAAGACCCGCTCCTGGGCGTCTTTCGGCAGAAGCCGCGCTAAGGAGAGCACTGTGAGCGGCACAATCGTCTTTGCGCGAAGAAGCCGCTTCTTCGGCTCCGGGAGCCGGAGAGAGCGGCAGCTTCGGGAAGGTGAAGAAGGAAGCTGTACAACACTGGGATTGTGTGCGCAGCTTGTCAACTGATAGAAAACAGTCCCGTTGCACTCTCCTGACTTTTCCAATCACATGAACATTCGATTGGAAGCTGTTTTGGACAACTTTTCTTTTCTTCCTGCCAAACACTTGGCAGACATCTCTGCAACTTCTAGAACATGATGGGAGATGTTTTCTGCGCTGGCACAGTTTTTCCTAGCCAGACATAGTGGAAAAGCTTTTTGCTGGGATGTAGATGAGAAGAGACGCTAAAGATGAAGGTACGATGCTCTCCGGAGCTAAGAGCCGCTCCCGGGCGTCTTTCGGCAGAAGCCGTGCTAAGGAGAGCACTGTGAGCGGCACAATCTTCTTTGCGCGAAGAAGCCGCTTCTTCGGCTCCGGGAGCCGGAGAGAGCGGCAGCTTCGGGAAGGTGAAGAAGGAAGCTGTACAACACTGGGATTGTGTGCGCAGCTCGCCAACTGATAGAAAACAGTACCTTTGCACTCTCCTGACTTTTCCAATCACATGAACATTCGATTGGAAGCTGTTTTTGATAACTGTTCTTTTCTTCCTGCCAAACACTTGGCAGACCTCCGTGCAACGTCTAGAACATCTTGGGTGATGTTTTCTGTGCTGGCACAGTTTTCCTAGCCAGACATAGTGGAAAAGCGTTTTGCTGAGATGTCAATGAGAAGAGACGCTAAAGACGAAGGTACGATGCTCTCCGGAGCTAAGAGCCGCTCCCGGGCGTCTTTTGGCAGAAGCCGCGCTAAGGAGAGCACTGTGAGCGGCACAATCGTCTTTGCGCGAAGAAGCCGCTTCTTCGGCTCCGAGAGCCGGAGAGAGCGGCAGCTTCGGGAAGGTGAAGAAGCAAGCTGTACAACACTGGGATTGTGTGCGCAGCTTGCCAACTGATAGAAAACAGGACCTTTGAACTCTCCTGACTTTTCCAATCACATGAACATTCGATTGGAAGCTGTTTTGGACAACTTTTCTTTTCTTCGTGCCAAACACTTGGCAGACCTCCGTGCAACGTCTAGAAAACGATGGGAGATGTGTTCTGTGCCGGCACAGTTTTTGGCAGAAGGTGAAAAAGAAAGCTGTGCAACACTGGGATTGTGTGCGCAGCTTGCCAACTGATAGAAAACAGTACCGTTGCACTCTCCTGACTTTTCCAATCACATGAACATTCGATTGGAAGCTGTTTTGAACAACTTTTCTTTTCTTCCTGCCAAACACTTGGCAGACCTCCATGCATAGTCTAGAACACGATGGGTGATGTTTTCTGTGCTGGCACAGTTTTTCCTAGCCAGACATAGTGGATAAGCGTTTTTCTGAGATGTAAATGAGAAGAGACGCTAAAGACGAAGGTACGATGCTCTCCGGAGCTAAGACCCGCTCCTGGGCGTCTTTCGGCAGAAGCCGCACTAAGGAGAGCACTGTGAGCGGCACAATCGTCTTTGCGCGAAGAAGCCGCTTCTTCGGCTCCGCGAGCCGGAGAGAGCGGCAGCTTCGGGAAGGTGAAGAAGGAAGCTGTACAACACGGGGTTTGTGTGCGCAGCTTGTCAACTGATAGAAAACAGTCCCGTTGCACTCTCCTGACTTTTCCAATCACATGAACATTCGATTGGAAGCTGTTTTGGACAACTTTTCTTTTCTTCCTGCCAAACACTTGGCAGACATCTCTGCAACTTCTAGAACACGATGGGAGATGTTTTCTGTGCTGGCACAGTTTTTCCTAGCCAGACATAGTGGAAAAGCCTTTTGCTGATATGTAGATTAGAAGAGACGCTAAAGACGAAGGTAGGATGCTCTCCGGAGCTAAGAGCCGCTCCCGGGCGTGTTTCGGCAGAAGCCGCGCTAAGGAGAGCACTGTGAGCGGCACAATCGTCTTTGCGCGAAGAAGCCGCTTCTTCGGCTCCGGGAGCCGGAGAGAGTGGCAGCTTCGGGAAGGTGAAGAAGGAAGCTGTACAACACTGGGATTGTGTGCGCAGCTTGCCAACTGATAGAAAACAGTACTGTTGCACTCTCCTGACTTTTCCAATCGCATGAACATTCGATTGGAAGCTGTTTTTGATAACTGTTCTTTTCTTCCTGCCAAACACTTGGCAGACCTCCGTGCAACGTCTAGAACACGATGGGAGATGTTTTCTGTTCTGGCACAGTTTTTAGCAGAAGGTGAAAAAGCAGGCTGTACAACACTGGGATTGTGTGCGCAGCTTGCCAACTGATCGAAAACAGTACCTTTGCACGCTCCTGACTTTTCCAATCACATGAATATTCGATTGGAAGCTGTTTTGAACAACTTTTCTTTTCTTCCTGCCAAACACTTGGCAGACCTCCGTGCAAAGTCTAGAACACGATGGGAGATGTTTTCTGTGCTGGCACATTTTTTCCTAGCCAGACATAGTGGATAAGCGTTTTTCTGAGATGTAAATGAGAAGAGACGCTAAAGACGAAGGTACGATGCTCTCCGGAGCTAAGACCCGCTCCTGGGCGTCTTTCGGCAGAAGCCGCACTAAGGAGAGCACTGTGAGCGGCACAATCGTCTTTGCGCGAAGAAGCCGCTTCTTCGGCTCCGGGAGCCGGAGAGAGCGGCAGCTTCGGGAAGGTGAAGAAGGAAGCTGTACAACACGGGGATTGTGTGCGCAGCTTGTCAACTGATAGAAAACAGTCCCGTTGCACTCTCCTGACTTTTCCAATCACATGAACATTCGATTGGAAGCTGTTTTGGACAACTTTTCTTTTCTTCCTGCCAAACACTTGGCAGACATCTCTGCAACTTCTAGAACATGATGGGAGATGTTTTCTGCGCTGGCACAGTTTTTCCTAGCCAGACATAGTGGAAAAGCTTTTTGCTGGGATGTAGATGAGAAGAGACGCTAAAGATGAAGGTACGATGCTCTCCGGAGCTAAGAGCCGCTCCCGGGCGTCTTTCGGCAGAAGCCGTGCTAAGGAGAGCACTGTGAGCGGCACAATCGTCTTTGCGCGAAGAAGCCGCTTCTTCGGCTCCGGGAGCCGGAGAGAGCGGCAGCTTCGGGAAGGTGAAGAAGCAAGCTGTACAACACTGGGATTGTGTGCGCAGCTTGCCAACTGATAGAAAACAGTACCTTTGCGCTCTCCTGACTTTTCCAATCACATGAACATTCGATTGGAAGCTGTTTTGATAACTGTTGTTTTCTTCCTGCCAAACACTTGGCAGACCTCCGTGCAAGGTCTAGAACACGATGGGAGATGTTTTCTGTGCGGGCACAGTTTTTGGCAGAAGGTGAAAAAGCAGGCTGAACAACACTGGGATTGTGTGCGCAGCTTGCCAACTGATGGAAAACAGTACCGTTGCACTCTCCTGACTTTTCCAATCACATGAATATTAGATTGGAAGCTGTTTTGAACAACTTTTCTTTTCTTCCTGCCAAACACTTGGCAGACCTCCATGCAAAGTCTAGAACACGATGGGAGATGTTTTCTGTGCTGGCACAGTTTTTCCTAGCCAGACATAGTGGAAAAGCTTTTTGCTGAGATGTAGATGAGAAGAGACGCTAAAGACGAAAGTACGATGCTCTCCGGAGCTAAGAGCCGCCCCCGGGCGTCTTTCGGCAGAAGCCGCGCTAAGGAGTGCACTGTGAGCGGCACAATCGTCTTTGCGCGAAGAAGCCGCTTCTTCGGCTCTGGGAGCCGGAGAGAGCGGCAGCTTCGGGAAGGTGAAGAAGCAAGCTGTACAACACTGGGATTGTGTGCGCAGCTTGCCAACTGATAGAAAACAGGACCTTTGCACTCTCCTGACTTTTCCAATCACATGAACATTCGATTGGAAGCTGTTTTGGACAACTTTTCTTTTCTTCGTGCCAAACACTTGGCAGACCTCCGTGCAACGTCTAGAAAACGATGGGAGATGTGTTCTGTGCCGGCACAGTTTTTGGCAGAAGGTGAAAAAGAAAGCTGTGCAACACTGGGATTGTGTGCGCAGCTTGCCAACTGATAGAAAACAGTACCGTTGCACTCTCCTGACTTTTCCAATCACATGAACATTCGATTGGAAGCTGTTTTGGACAACTTTTCTTTTCTTCCTGCCAAACACTTGGCAGACCTCTGTGCAACGTCTAGAACACGATGGGAGATGTTTTCTGTGCTGGCACATTTTTTCCTAGCCAGACATAGTGGATAAGCGTTTTTCTGAGATGTAAATGAGAAGAGACGCTAAAGACGAAGGTACGATGCTCTCCGGAGCTAAGACCCGCTCCTGGGCGTCTTTCGGCAGAAGCCGCACTAAGGAGAGCACTGTGAGCGGCACAATCGTCTTTGCGCGAAGAAGCCGCTTCTTCGGCTCCGGGAGCCGGAGAGAGCGGCAGCTTCGGGAAGGTGAAGAAGGAAGCTGTACAACACGGGGATTGTGTGCGCAGCTTGTCAACTGATAGAAAACAGTCCCGTTGCACTCTCCTGACTTTTCCAATCACATGAACATTCGATTGGAAGCTGTTTTGGACAACTTTTCTTTTCTTCCTGCCAAACACTTGGCAGACATCTCTGCAACTTCTAGAACACGATGGGAGATGTTTTCTGTGCTGGCACAGTTTTTCCTAGCCAGACATAGTGGAAAAGCCTTTTGCTGAGATGTAGATTAGAAGAGACGCTAAAGACGAAGGTAGGATGCTCTCCGGAGCTAAGAGCCGCTCCCGGGCGTGTTTCGGCAGAAGCCGCGCTAAGGAGAGCACTGTGAGCGGCACAATCGTCTTTGCGCGAAGAAGCCGCTTCTTCGGCTCCGGGAGCCGGAGAGAGCGGCAGCTTCGGGAAGGTGAAGAAGGAAGCTGTACAACACGGGGATTGTGTGCGCAGCTTGTCAACTGATAGAAAACAGTCCCGTTGCACTCTCCTGACTTTTCCAATCACATGAACATTCGATTGGAAGCTGTTTTGGACAACTTTTCTTTTCTTCCTGCCAAACACTTGGCAGACATCTCTGCAACTTCTAGAACACGATGGGAGATGTTTTCTGTGCTGGCACAGTTTTTCCTAGCCAGACATAGTGGAAAAGCCTTTTGCTGAGATGTAGATTAGAAGAGACGCTAAAGACGAAGGTAGGATGCTCTCCGGAGCTAAGAGCCGCTCCCGGGCGTGTTTCGGCAGAAGCCGCGCTAAGGAGAGCACTGTGAGCGGCACAATCGTCTTTGCGCGAAGAAGCCGCTTCTTCGGCTCCGGGAGCCGGAGAGAGTGGCAGCTTCGGGAAGGTGAAGAAGGAAGCTGTACAACACTGGGATTGTGTGCGCAGCTTGCCAACTGATAGAAAACAGTACTGTTGCACTCTCCTGACTTTTCCAATCGCATGAACATTCGATTGGAAGCTGTTTTTGATAACTGTTCTTTTCTTCCTGCCAAACACTTGGCAGACCTCCGTGCAACGTCTAGAACACGATGGGAGATGTTTTCTGTTCTGGCACAGTTTTTGGCAGAAGGTGAAAAAGCAGGCTGTACAACACTGGGATTGTGTGCGCAGCTTGCCAACTGATCGAAAACAGTACCTTTGCACTCTCCTGACTTTTCCAATCACATGAATATTCGATTGGAAGCTGTTTTGAACAACTTTTCTTTTCTTCCTGCCAAACACTTGGCAGACCTCCGTGCAAAGTCTAGAACACGATGGGAGATGTTTTCTGTGCTGGCACAGTTTTTCCTAGCCAGACATAGTGGAAAAGCTTTTTGCTGAGATATAGATGAGAAGAGACACTAAAGACGAAGGTACGATGCTCTCCGGAGCTAAGAGCCGCTTCCGGGCGTCTTTCGGCAGAAGCCGTGCTAAGGAGAGCACTGTGAGCGGCACAATCTTCTTTGCGCGAAGAAGCCGCTTCTTCGGCTCCGGGAGCCGGAGAGAGCGGCAGCTTCGGGAAGGTGAAGAAGGAAGCTGTACAACACTGGGATTGTGTGCGCAGCTCGCCAACTGATAGAAAACAGTACCTTTGCACTCTCCTGACTTTTCCAATCACATGAACATTCGATTGGAAGCTGTTTTTGATAACTGTTCTTTTCTTCCTGCCAAACACTTGGCAGACCTCCGTGCAACGTCTAGAACATCTTGGGTGATGTTTTCTGTGCTGGCACAGTTTTCCTAGCCAGACATAGTGGAAAAGCGTTTTGCTGAGATGTCAATGAGAAGAGACGCTAAAGACGAAGGTACGATGCTCTCCGGAGCTAAGAGCCGCTCCCGGGCGTCTTTTGGCAGAAGCCGCGCTAAGGAGAGCACTGTGAGCGGCACAATCGTCTTTGCGCGAAGAAGCCGCTTCTTCGGCTCCGAGAGCCGGAGAGAGCGGCAGCTTCGGGAAGGTGAAGAAGCAAGCTGTACAACACTGGGATTGTGTGCGCAGCTTGCCAACTGATAGAAAACAGTACTGTTGCACTCTCCTGACTTTTCCAATCACATGAACATTCGATTGGAAGCTATTTTGGACAACTGTTCTTTTCTTCCTGCCAAACACTTGGCAGACATCTCTGCAACTTCTAGAACATGATGGGAGATGTTTTCTGTGCTGGCACAGTTTTTCCTAGCCAGACATAGTGGAAAAGCTTTTTGCTGAGATGTAGATGAGAAGAGACGCTAAAGATGAAGGTACGATGCTCTCCGGAGCTAAGAGCCGCTCCCGGGCGTCTTTCAGCAGAAGCCGCGCTAGGGAGAGCACTGTGAGCGGCACAATCGTCTTTGCGCGAAGAAGCCGCTTCTTCGGCTCCGGGAGCCGGAGAGAGCGGCAGCTTCGGGAAGGTGAAGAAGCAAGCTGTACAACACTGGGATTGTGTGCGCAGCTTGCCAACTGATAGAAAACAGTACCGTTGCACTCTCCTGACTTTTCCAATCACATGAACATTCGATTGGAAGCTGTTTTGGACAACTTTTCTTTCCTTCCTGCCAAACACTTGGCAGACCTCCGTGAAACGTCTAGAACACGATGGGAGATGTTTTCTGTGCTGGCACAGTTTTTCCTAGCCAGACATAGTGGAAAAGCGTTTTGCTGAGATGTAGATGAGAAGAGACGCTAAAGACGAAGGTACGATGCTCTCCGGAGCTAAGAGCCGCTCCCGGGCGTCTTTCGGCAGAAGCCGCGCTAAGGAGAGCACTGTGAGCGGCACAATCGTCTTTGCGCGAAGAAGCCGCTTCTTCGGCTGCGGGAGCCGGAGAGAGCGGCATCTTCGGGAAGGTGAAGAAGCAAGCTGTACAACACTGGGATTGTGTGCGCAGCTTGCCAACTGATAGAAAACAGTACCTTTGCACTCTCCTGACTTTTCCAATCACATGAACATTCGATTGGAAGCTGTTTTGGACAACTTTTCTTTTCTTCCTGCCAAACACTTGGCAGATAACTCTGCAACGTATAGAACACGATGGGAAATGTTTTCTGTGCTGGCACAGTTTTTCCTAGCCAGACATAGTGGAAAAGTGTTTTGGTAAGACGTAGATGAGAAGAGACGCTAAAGACGAAGGTACAATGCTCTCCGGAGCTAAGAGCCGCTCCCGGGCGTCTTTCGGCAGAAGCCGCGCTAAGGAGAGCACTGTGAGCGGCACAATCGTCTTTGCGCGAAGAAGCCGCTTCTTCGGCTCCGGGAGCCGGAGAGAGCGGCATCTTCGGGAAGGTGTAGAAGCAAGCTGTACTACACTGGGATTGTGTGCGCAGCTTGCCAACTGATAGAAAACAGTACCTTTGCACTCTCCTGACTTTTCCAATCACATGAACATTCGATTGGAAGCTGTTTTGGACAACTTTTCTTTCTTCCTGCCAAACACTTGGCAGACCTCCGTGCAACGTCTAGAACCCGAAGGGAGATGTTTTCTGTGCTGGCACAGTTTTTCCTAGCCAGACATAGTGGAAAAGCGTTTTGCTGAGATGTAGATGAGAAGAGACGCTAAAGACGAAGGTACGATGCTCTCCGGAGCTAAGAGCCGCTCCCGGGCGTCTTTCGGCAGAAGCCGCGCTAAGGAGAGCACTGTGAGCGGCACAATCGTCTTTGCGCGAAGAAGCCGCTTCTTCGGCTCAGGGAGCCGGAGAGAGCGGCATCTTCGGGAAGGTGAAGAAGGAAGCTGTACAACACTGGGATTGTGTGCGCAGCTTGCCAACTGATAGAAAACAGTACCGTTGCACTCTCCTGACTTTTCCAATCACATGAACATTCGATTGGAAGCTGTTTTGGACAACTTTTCTTTCCTTCCTGCCAAACACTTGGCAGACATCCGTGCAACGCCTAGATCACGATGGGAGATGTTTTCTGTGCTGGCACAGTTTTTCCTAGCCAGACATAGTGGAAAAGCTTTTTGCTGAGATGTAGATGAGAAGAGACGCTAAAGACGAAGGTACGATACTCTCCGGAGCTAAGAGCCGCTCCTGGGCGTCTTTCGGCAGAAGCCGCGCTAAGGAGAGCACTGTGAGCGGCACAATCGTCTTTGCGCGAAGAAGCCGCTTCTTCGGCTCCGGGAGCCGGGGAGAGCGGCATCTTCGGGAAGGTGAAGAAGCAAGCTGTACGACACTGGGATTGTGTGCGCAGCTTGCCAACTGATAGAAAACAGTCCCGTTGCACTCTCCTGACTTTTCCAATCACATGAACATTCGATTGGAAGCTGTTTTGGACAACTTTTCTTTTCTTCCTGCCAAACACTTGGCAGATATCTCTGCAACGTCTAGAACACGATGGGAGATGTTTTCTGTGCTGGCACAGTTTTTCCTAGCCAGACATAGTGGAAAAGTGTTTTGGTAAGACGTAGATGAGAAGAGACGCTAAAGACGAAGGTACGATGCTCTCCGGAGCTAAGAGCCGCTCCCGGGCGTCTTTCGGCAGAAGCCGCGCTAAGGAGAGCACTGTGAGCGGCACAATCGTCTTTGCGCGAAGAAGCCGCTTCTTCGGCTCCGGGAGCCGGAGAGAGCGGCATCTTCGGGAAGGTGAAGAAGCAAGCTGTACAACACTGGGATTGTGTGCGCAGCTTGCCAACTGATAGAAAACAGTACCTTTGCACTCTCCTGACTTTTCCAATCACATGAACATTCGATTGGAAGCTGTTTTGGACAACTTTTCTTTCTTCCTGCCAAACACTTGGCAGACCTCCGTGCAACGTCTAGAACCCGAAGGGAGATGTTTTCTGTGCTGGCACAGTTTTTCCTAGCCAGACATAGTGGAAAAGCGTTTTGCTGAGATGTAGATGAGAAGAGACGCTAAAGACGAAGGTACGATGCTCTCCGGAGCTAAGAGCCGCTCCCGGGCGTCTTTCGGCAGAAACCGCGCTAAGGAGAGCACTGTGAGCGGCACAATCGTCTTTGCGCGAAGAAGCCGCTTCTTCGGCTCCGGGAGCCGGAGAGAGCGGCATCTTCGGGAAGGTGAAGAAGGAAGCTGTACAACACTGGGATTGTGTGCGCAGCTTGCCAACTGATAGAAAACAGTACCGTTGCACTCTCCTGACTTTTCCAATCACATGAACATTCGATTGGAAGCTGTTTTGGACAACTTTTCTTTCTTCCTGCCAAACACTTGGCAGACCTCCGTGCAACGTCTAGAACCCGAAGGGAGATGTTTTCTGTGCTGGCACAGTTTTTCCTAGCCAGACATAGTGGAAAAGCGTTTTGCTGAGATGTAGATGAGAAGAGACGCTAAAGACGAAGGTACGATGCTCTCCGGAGCTAAGAGCCGCTCCCGGGCGTCTTTCGGCAGAAGCCGCGCTAAGGAGAGCACTGTGAGCGGCACAATCGTCTTTGCGCGAAGAAGCCGCTTCTTCGGCTCAGGGAGCCGGAGAGAGCGGCATCTTCGGGAAGGTGAAGAAGGAAGCTGTACAACACTGGGATTGTGTGCGCAGCTTGCCAACTGATAGAAAACAGTACCGTTGCACTCTCCTGACTTTTCCAATCACATGAACATTCGATTGGAAGCTGTTTTGGACAACTTTTCTTTCCTTCCTGCCAAACACTTGGCAGACATCCGTGCAACGCCTAGATCACGATGGGAGATGTTTTCTGTGCTGGCACAGTTTTTCCTAGCCAGACATAGTGGAAAAGCTTTTTGCTGAGATGTAGATGAGAAGAGACGCGAAAGACGAAGGTACGATACTCTCCGGAGCTAAGAGCCGCTCCTGGGCGTCTTTCGGCAGAAGCCGCGCTAAGGAGAGCACTGTGAGCGGCACAATCGTCTTTGCGCGAAGAAGCCGCTTCTTCGGCTCCGGGAGCCGGGGAGAGCGGCATCATCGGGAAGGTGAAGAAGCAAGCTGTACGACACTGGGATTGTGTGCGCAGCTTGCCAACTGATAGAAAACAGTCCCGTTGCACTCTCCTGACTTTTCCAATCACATGAACATTCGATTGGAAGCTGTTTTGGACAACTTTTCTTTTCTTCCTGCCAAACACTTGGCAGATATCTCTGCAACGTCTAGAACACGATGGGAGATGTTTTCTGTGCTGGCACAGTTTTTCCTAGCCAGACATAGTGGAAAAGTGTTTTGGTAAGATGTAGATGAGAAGAGACGCTAAAGACAAAGGTACGATGCTCTCCCGAGCTAAGAGCCGCTCCTGGGCGTCTTTCGGCAGAAGCCGCGCTAAGGAGAGCACTGGGAGCGGCACAATCGTCTTTGCGCGAAGAAGCCGCTTCTTGGGCTCCGGGAGCCGTAGGGAGCGGCAGCTTCGGGAAGGTGAAGAAGCAAGCTGTACAACACTGGGATTGTGTGCGCAGCTTGCCAACTGTTAGAAAACAGCACCTTTGCACTCTCCTGACTTTCCCAATCACATGAACATTCGATTGGAAGCTGTTTTGGACAACTTTTCTTTTCTTCCTGCCAAACACTTGGCAGACATCTCTGCGACTTCTAGAACATGATGGGAGATGTTTTCTGTGCTGGCACAGTTTTTCCGAGCCAGACATAGTGGAAAAGCTTTTTGCTGAGATGTAGATGAGAAGAGACGCTAAAGACGAATGTATGATGCTCTCCGGAGCTAAGAGCCGCTCCCGGGCGTCTTTCGGCAGAAGCCGCGCTAAGGAGAGCACTGGGAGCGGCACAATCGTCTTTGCGCGAAGAAGCCGCTTCTTCGGCTCCGGGAGCCGGAGAGAGCGGCAGCTTCGGGAAGGTGAAGAAGCAAGCTGTACAACAATGGGATTGTGTGCGCAGCTTGCCAACTGATAGAAAACAGTACCTTTGCACTCTCCTGACTTTTCCAATCACATGAACATTCGATTGGAAGCTGTTTTGGACAACTTTTCTTTTCTTCCTGCCAAACACTTGGCAGACCTCCGTGCAACGTCTAGAACACGATGGGAGATGTTTTCTGTGCTGGCACAGTTTTTCCGAGCCAGACAAAGTGGAAAAGCGTTTTGCTGAGATGTAGATGAGAAGAGACGCTAAAGACAAAGGTACGCTGCTCTCCCGAGCTAAGAGCCGCTCACGAGCGTCTTTCAGCAGAAGCCGCGCTAAGGAGAGCACTGTGAGCGGCACAATCGTCTTTGCACGAAGAAGCCGCTTCTTCGACTCCGGGAGCCGGAGAGAGCGGCAGCTTCGGGAAGGTGAAGAAGCAAGCTGTACAACACTGGGATTGTGTGCGCAGCTTGCCAACTGATAGAAAACAGTACCGTTGCACTCTCCTGACTTTTCCAATCACATGAACATTCGATTGGAAGCTGTTTTGGAAAACTTTTCTTTTCTTCCTGCCAAACACTTGGCAGATAACTCTGCAACGTATAGAACACGATGGGAAATGTTTTCTGTGCTGGCACAGTTTTTCCTAGCCAGACATAGTGGAAAAGTGTTTTGGTAAGACGTAGATGAGAAGAGACGCTAAAGACGAAGGTACGATGCTCTCCGGAGCTAAGAGCCGCTCCCGGGCGTCTTTCGGCAGAAGCCGCGCTAAGGAGAGCACTGTGAGCGGCACAATCGTCTTTGCGCGAAGAAGCCGCTTCTTCGGCTCCGGGAGCCGGAGAGAGCGGCAGCTTCGGGAAGGTGAAGAAGCAAGCTGTACAGCAATGGGATTGTGTGCGCAGCTTGCCAACTGATAGAAAACAGTACCGTTGCACTCTCCTGACTTTTCCAATCACATGAACATTCGATTGGAAGCTGTTTTGGACAACTTTTCTTTTCTTCCTGCCAAACACTTGCCAGACATCTCTGCGACTTCTAGAACATGATGGGAGATGTTTTCTGTGCTGGCACAGTTTTTCCTAGCCAGACATAGTGGAAAAGTGTTTTGGTAATATGTAGATGAGAAGAGACGCTAAAGACGAAGGTACGATGCTCTCCGGAGCTAAGAGCCGCTCCCGGGCGTCTTTCGGCAGAAGCCGTGCTAAGGAGTGCACTGTGAGCGGCACAATCGTCTTTGCGCGAAGAAGCCGCTTCTTCGGCTCTGGGAGCCGGAGAGAGCGGCAGCTTCGAGAAGCTGATGAAGCAAGCTGTACAACACTGGGATTGTGTGCGCAGCTTGCCAACTGATAGAAAACAGTCCCTTTGCACTCTCCTGACTTTTCCAATCACATGAACATTCGATTGGAAGCTGTTTTGGACAACTTTTCTTTTCTTCGTGCCAAACACTTGGCAGACCTCCGTGCAACGTCTAGAACACGATGGGAGATGTGTTCTGTGCTGGCACAGTTTTTGGCAGAAGGTGAAAAAGCAAGCTGTGCAACACTGGGATTGTGTGCGCAGCTTGCCAACTGATAGAAAACCGTACCGTTGCACTCTCCTGACTTTTCCAATCACATGAACATTCGACTGGAAGCTGTTTTGGACAACTTTTCTTTTCTTCCTGCCAAACACTTGGCAGACCTCGGTGCAACGTCTTGAACACGATGGGAGATGTGTTCTGTGCTGGCACAGTTTTTGGCAGAAGGTGAAAAAGCAAGCTGTGCAACACTGGGATTGTGTGCGCAGGTTGCGAACTGATAGAAAACAGTACCGTTGCACTCTCCTGACTTTTCCAATCACATGAACATTCGATTGGAAGCTGTTTTGGACAACTTTTCTTTTCTTCCTGCCAAACACTTGGCAGACCTCCGTGCAACGTCTAGAACACGATGGGAGATGTTTTCTGTGCTGGCACAGTTTTTCCGAGCCAGACAAAGTGGAAAAGCGTTTTGCTGAGATGTAGATGAGAAGAGACGCTAAAGACAAAGGTACGATGCTCTCCCGAGCTAAGAGCCGCTCCCGAGCGTATTTCAGCAGAAGCCGTGCTAAGGAGAGGACTTGTGAGCGGCACAATCGTCTTTGCGCGAAGAAGCCGCTTCTTCGGCTCCGGGAGCCGTAGGGAGCGGCATCTTAGGGAAGGTGAAGAAGGAAGCTGTACAACACTGGGATTGTGTGCGCAGCTTGCCAACTGATAGAAAACAGTACCTTTGCACTCTCCTGACTTTTCCAATCACATGAACATTCGATTGGAAGCTGTTTTGGACAACTTTTCTTTTCTTCCTGCCAAACACTTGGCAGACCTCCGTGCAACGTCTAGAACACGATGGGAGATGTGTTCTGTGCTGGCACAGTTTTTGGCAGAAGGTGAAAAAGCAAGCTGTGCAACACTGGGATTGTGTGCGCAGCTTGCCAACTGATAGAAAACAGTACCTTTGCACTCTCCTGACTTTTCCAATCACATGAACATTCGATTGGAAGCTGTTTTGGACAACTTTTCTTTTCTTCGTCCCAAACACTTGGCAGACCTCCGTGCAACGTCTAGAACACGATGGGAGATGTGTTCTGTGCTGGCACAGTTTTTGGCAGAAGGTGAAAAAGCAAGCTGTGCAACACTGGGATTGTGTGCGCAGCTTGCCAACTGATAGAAAACAGTACCGTTGCACTCTCCTGACTTTTCCAATCACATGAACTTTCGATTGGAAGCTGTTTTGGACAACTTTTCTTTTCTTCCTGCCAAACACTTGGCAGACCTCCGTGCAACGTCTAGAACACGATGGGAGATGTTTTCTGTGCTTGCACAGTTTTTCCTAGCCAGACATAGTGGAAAAGCGTTTTGCTGAGATGTAGATGAGAAGAGACGCTAAAGACGAAGGTACGATGCTCTCCGGAGCTAAGAGCCGCTCCCGGGCGTCTTTCGGCAGAAGCCGCGCTAAGGAGAGCACTGTGAGCGGCACAATCGTCTTTGCGCGAAGAAGCCGCTTCTTCGGCTCCGGGAGCCGGAGAGAGCGGCAGCTTCGGGAAGGTGAAGAAGCAAGCTGTACAGCAATGGGATTGTGTGCGCAGCTTGCCAACTGATAGAAAACAGTACCGTTGCACTCTCCTGACTTTTCCAATCACATGAACATTCGATTGGAAGCTGTTTTGGACAACTTTTCTTTTCTTCCTGCCAAACACTTGCCAGACATCTCTGCGACTTCTAGAACATGATGGGAGATGTTTTCTGTGCTGGCACAGTTTTTCCTAGCCAGACATAGTGGAAAAGTGTTTTGGTAATATGTAGATGAGAAGAGACGCTAAAGACGAAGGTACGATGCTCTCCGGAGCTAAGAGCCGCTCCCGGGCGTCTTTCGGCAGAAGCCGTGCTAAGGAGTGCACTGTGAGCGGCACAATCGTCTTTGCGCGAAGAAGCCGCTTCTTCGGCTCTGGGAGCCGGAGAGAGCGGCAGCTTCGAGAAGCTGATGAAGCAAGCTGTACAACACTGGGATTGTGTGCGCAGCTTGCCAACTGATAGAAAACAGTCCCTTTGCACTCTCCTGACTTTTCCAATCACATGAACATTCGATTGGAAGCTGTTTTGGACAACTTTTCTTTTCTTCGTGCCAAACACTTGGCAGACCTCCGTGCAACGTCTAGAACACGATGGGAGATGTGTTCTGTGCTGGCACAGTTTTTGGCAGAAGGTGAAAAAGCAAGCTGTGCAACACTGGGATTGTGTGCGCAGCTTGCCAACTGATAGAAAACCGTACCGTTGCACTCTCCTGACTTTTCCAATCACATGAACATTCGACTGGAAGCTGTTTTGGACAACTTTTCTTTTCTTCCTGCCAAACACTTGGCAGACCTCGGTGCAACGTCTTGAACACGATGGGAGATGTGTTCTGTGCTGGCACAGTTTTTGGCAGAAGGTGAAAAAGCAAGCTGTGCAACACTGGGATTGTGTGCGCAGCTTGCGAACTGATAGAAAACAGTACCGTTGCACTCTCCTGACTTTTCCAATCACATGAACATTCGATTGGAAGCTGTTTTGGACAACTTTTCTTTTCTTCCTGCCAAACACTTGGCAGACCTCCGTGCAACGTCTAGAACACGATGGGAGATGTTTTCTGTGCTGGCACAGTTTTTCCGAGCCAGACAAAGTGGAAAAGCGTTTTGCTGAGATGTAGATGAGAAGAGACGCTAAAGACAAAGGTACGATGCTCTCCCGAGCTAAGAGCCGCTCCCGAGCGTATTTCAGCAGAAGCCGTGCTAAGGAGAGGACTTGTGAGCGGCACAATCGTCTTTGCGCGAAGAAGCCGCTTCTTCGGCTCCGGGAGCCGTAGGGAGCGGCATCTTAGGGAAGGTGAAGAAGGAATCTGTACAACACTGGGATTGTGTGCGCAGCTTGCCAACTGATAGAAAACAGTACCTTTGCACTCTCCTGACTTTTCCAATCACATGAACATTCGATTGGAAGCTGTTTTGGACAACTTTTCTTTTCTTCCTGCCAAACACTTGGCAGACCTCCGTGCAACGTCTAGAACACGATGGGAGATGTGTTCTGTGCTGGCACAGTTTTTGGCAGAAGGTGAAAAAGCAAGCTGTGCAACACTGGGATTTTGTGCGCAGCTTGCCAACTGATAGAAAACAGTACCTTTGCACTCTCCTGACTTTTCCAATCACATGAACATTCGATTGGAAGCTGTTTTGGACAACTTTTCTTTTCTTCGTGCCAAACACTTGGCAGACCTCCGTGCAACGTCTAGAACACGATGGGAGATGTGTTCTGTGCTGGCACAGTTTTTGGCAGAAGGTGAAAAAGCAAGCTGTGCAACACTGGGATTGTGTGCGCAGCTTGCCAACTGATAGAAAACAGTACCGTTGCACTCTCCTGGCTTTTCCAATCACATGAACATTCGATTGGAAGCTGTTTTGGACAACTTTTCTTTTCTTCCTGCCAAACACTTGGCAGACCTCCGTGCAACGTCTAGAACACGATGGGAGATGTTTTCTGTGCTGGCGCAGTTTTTCCTAGCCAGACATAGTGGAAAAGCGTTTTGCTGAGATGTAAATGAGAAGAGACGCTAAAGACGAAGGTACGATGCTCTCCGGAGCTAAGAGCTGCTCCCGGGCGTCTTTCGGCAGAAGCCGCGCTAAGGAGAGCACTGTGAGCGGCACAATCGTCTTTGCGCGAAGAAGCCGCTTCTTGGGCTCCGGGAGCCGGAGAGAGCGGCATCTTCAGGAAGGTGAAGAAGGAAGCTGTACAACACTGGGATTGTGTGCGCAGCTTGCCAACTGATAGAAAACAGTACCTTTGCACTCTCCTGACTTTTCCAATCACATGAACATTCGATTGGAAGCTGTTTTGGACAACTTTTCTTTTCTTCCTGCCAAACACTTGGCAGACCTCCGTGCAACGTCTAGAACACGATGGGTGATGTTTTCTGTGCTGGCACAGTTTTTCCTAGCCAGACATAGTGGAAAAGCGTTTTGCTGAGATGTAGATGAGAAGAGATGCTAAAGACAAAGGTACGATGCTCTCCCGAGCTAAGAGCCGCTCCTGGGCGTCTTTCGGCAGAAGCCGCGCTAGGGAGAGCACTGTGAGCGGCACAATCATCTTTGCGCGAAGAAGCCGCTTCTTCGGCTCCGGGAGCCGGAGAGAGCGGCAGCTTCGGGAAGGTGAAGAAGCAAGCTGTACAACACTGGGATTGTGTGCGCAGCTTGCCAACTGATAGAAAACAGTACCTTTGCACTCTCCTGACTTTTCCAATCACATGAACATTCGATTGGAAGCTGTTTTGGACAACTTTTCTTTTCTTCCTGCCAAACACTTGGCAGACATCTCTGCAACGTATAGAACACGATGGGAGATGTTTTCTGTGCTGGCACAGTTTTTCCTAGCCAGACATAGTGGAAAAGTGTTTTGGTAAGATGTAGATGAGAAGAGACGCTAAAGACGAAGGTACGATGCTCTCCGGAGCTAAGAGCCGCTCCCGGGCGTCTTTCGGCAGAAGCCGCGCTAAGGAGAGCACTGTGAGCGGCACAATCGTCTTTGCGCGAAGAAGCCACTTCTTCGGCTCCGGGAGCCGGAGAGAGCGGCATCTTCGGGAAGGTAAAGAAGCAAGCTGTACAACACTGGGATTGTGTGCGCAGCTTGCCAACTGATAGAAAACAGTACCGTTGCACTCTCCTGACTTTTCCAATCACATGAACATTCGATTGGAAGCTGTTTTGGACAACTTTTCTTTCTTCCTGCCAAACACTTGGCAGACCTCCGTGCAACGTCTAGAACACGATGGGAGATGTTTTCTGTGCTGGCACAGTTTTTCCTAGCCAGACATAGTGGAAAAGCGTTTTGCTGAGATGTAGATGAGAAGAGACGCTAAAGACGAAGGTACGATGCTCTCCGGAGCTAAGAGCCGCTCCCGGGCGTCTTTCGGCAGAAGCCGCCCTTAGGAGAGCACTGTGAGCGGCACAATCGTCTTTGCGCGAAGAAGCCGCTTCTTCGGCTCTGGGAGCCGGAGAGAGCGGCATCTTCGGGAAGGTGAAGAAGCAAGCTGTACAACACTGGGATTGTGTGCGCAGCTTGCCAACTGATAGAAATCAGTACCGTTGCACTCTCCTGACTTTTCCAATCACATGAACATTCGATTGGAAGCTGTTTTGGACAACTTTTCTTTTCTTCCTGCCAAACACTTGGCAGACCTCCGTGCAACGTCTAGAACACGATAGGAGATGTTTTCTGTGCTGGCACAGTTTTTCCTAGCCAGACAAAGTGGAAAAGCGTTTTGCTGAGATGTAGATGAGAAGAGACGCTAAAGACAAAGGTACGATGCTCTCCGGAGCTAAGAGCCGCTCCCGAGCGTCTTTCAGCAGAAGCCGCGCTAAGGAGAGCACTGTGAGCGGCACAATCGTCTTTGCGCGAAGAAGCCACTTCTTCGGCTCCGGGAGCCGTAGGGAGCGGCAGCTTCGGGAAGGTGAAGAAGCAAGCTGTACAACACTGGGATTGTGTGCGCAGCTTGCCAACTGATAGAAAACAGTACCTTTGCACTCTCCTGACTTTTCCAATCACATGAACATTCGATTGGAAGCTGTTTTGGACAACTTTTCTTTTCTCCCTGCCAAACACTTGGCAGACATCTCTGCAACGTATAGAACACGATGGGAGATGTTTTCTGTGCTGGCACAGTTTTTCCTAGCCAGACATAGTGGAAAAGTGTTTTGGTAAGATGTAGATGAGAAGAGACGCTAAAGACGAAGGTACGATGCTCTCCGGAGCTAAGAGCCGCTCCCGGGCGTCTTTCGGCAGAAGCCGCGCTAAGGAGAGCACTGTGAGCGGCACAATCGTCTTTGCGCGAAGAAGCCGCTTCTTCGGCTCCGGGAGCCGGAGAGAGCGGCATCTTCGGGAAGGTGAAGAAGCAAGCTGTACAACACTGGGATTGTGTGCGCAGATTGCCAACTGATAGAAAACAGTACCGTTGCACTCTCCTGACTTTTCCAATCACATGAACATTCGATTGGAAGCTGTTTTGGACAACTTTTCTTTCTTCCTGCCAAACACTTGGCAGACCTCCGTGCAACGTCTAGAACACGATGGGAGATGTTTTCTGTGCTGGCACAGTTTTTCCTAGCCAGACATAGTGGAAAAGCGTTTTGCTGAGATGTAGATGAGAAGAGACGCTAAAGACGAAGGTACGATGCTCTCCGGAGCTAAGAGCCGCTCCCGGGCGTCTTTCGGCAGAAGCCGCGCTAAGGAGAGCACTGTGAGCGGCACAATCGTCTTTGCGCGAAGAAGCCGCTTCTTCGGCTCCGGGAGCCGGAGAGAGCGGCATCTTCGGGAAGGTGAAGAAGGAAGCTGTACAACACTGGGATTGTGTGCGCACCTTGCCAACTGATAGAAAACAGTACCGTTGCACTCTCCTGACTTTTCCAATCACATGAACATTCGATTGGAAGCTGTTTTGGACAACTTTTCTTTCCTTCCTGCCAAACACTTGGCAGACATCCGTGCAACGCCTAGATCACGATGGGAGATGTTTTCTGTGCTGGCACAGTTTTTCCTAGCCAGACATAGTGGAAAAGCTTTTTGCTGAGATATAGATGAGAAGAGACGCTAAAGACGAAGGTACGATGCTCTCCGGAGCTAAGAGCCGCTCCTGGGCGTCTTTCGGCAGAAGCCGCGCTAAGGAGAGCACTGTGAGCGGCACAATCGTCTTTGCGCGAAGAAGCCGCTTCTTCGACTCCGGGAGCCGGGGAGAGCGGCATCTTCGGGAAGGTGAAGAAGCAAGCTGTACAACACTGGGATTGTGTGCGCAGCTTGTCAACTGATAGAAAACAGTCCCGTTGCACTCTCCTGACTTTTCCAATCACATGAACATTCGATTGGAAGCTGTTTTGGACAACTTTTCTTTTCTTCCTGCCAAACACTTGGCAGATATCTCTGCAACGTATAGAACACGATGGGAGATGTTTTCTGTGCTGGCACAGTTTTTCCTAGCCAGACATAGTGGAAAAGTGTTTTGGTAATATGTAGATGAGAAGAGACGCTAAAGACGAAGGTACGATGCTCTCCGGAGCTAAGAGCCACTCCCGGGCGTCTTTCGGCAGAAGCCGCGCTAAGGAGTGCACTGTGAGCGGCACAATCGTCTTTGCGCGAAGAAGCCGCTTCTTCGGCTCCGGGAGCCGGAGAGAGCGGCAGCTTCGGGAAGGTGAAGAAGCAAGCTGTACAACACTGGGATTGTGTGCGCAGCTTGCCAACTGATAGAAAACAGTACCTTTGCACTCTCCTGGCTTTTCCAATCACATGAACATTCGATTGGAAGCTGTTTTGGACTACTTTTCTTTTCTTCGTGCCAAACACTTGGCAGACCTCCGTGCAACGTCTAGAACACGATGGGAGATGTTTTCTGTGCTGGCACAGTTTTTCCGAGCCAGAAAAAGTGGAAAAGCGTTTTGCTGAGATGGAGATGAGAAGAGACGCTAAAGACGAAGGTACGATGCTCTCCGGAGCTAGGAGCCGCTCCCGGGCGTCTTTCGGCAGAAGCCGCGCTAAGGAGAGCACTGTGAGCGGCACAATCGTCTTTGCGCAAAGAAGCCGTTTCTTCGGCTCTGGGTGCCGGAGAGAGCGGCATCGTCGGGCAGGTGAAGAAGCAAGCTGTACAACACTGGGATTGTGTGCGCAGCTTGCCAACTGATAGAAAACAGTACCGTTGCACTCTCCTGACTTTTCCAATCACATGAACATTCGATTGGAAGCTGTTTTGGACAACTTTTCTTTTCTTCCTGCCAAACACTTGGCAGATATCTCTGCAACGTATAGAACACGATGGGAGATGTTTTCTGTGCTGGCACAGTTTTTCCTAGCCAGACATAGTGGAAAAGTGTTTTGGTAAGATGTAGATGAGAAGAGACGCTAAAGACGAAGGTACGATGCTCTCCGGAGCTAAGAGCCGCTCCCGGGCGTCTTTCGGCAGAAGCCGCGCTAAGGAGAGCACTGTGAGCGGCACAATCGTCTTTGCGCGAAGAAGCCGCTTCTTCGGCTCCGGGAGCCGGAGAGAGCGGCATCTTCGGGAAGGTGAAGAAGCAAGCTGTACAACACTGGGATTGTGTGCGCAGCTTGCCAACTGATAGAAAACAGTACCGTTGCACTCTCCTGACTTTTCCAATCACATGAACATTCGATTGGAAGCTTTTTTGGACAACTTTTCTTTCTTCCTGCCAAACACTTGGCAGACCTCCGTGCAACGTCTAGAACACGATGGGAGATGTTTTCTGTGCTGGCACAGTTTTTCCTAGCCAGACATAGTGGAAAAGCGTTTTGCTGAGATGTAGATGAGAAGAGACGCTAAAGACGAAGGTACGATGCTCTCCGGAGCTAAGAGCCGCTCCCGGGCGTCTTTCGGCAGAAGCCGCGCTAAGGAGAGCACTGTGAGCGGCACAATCGTCTTTGCGCGAAGAAGCCGCTTCTTCGGCTCTGGGAGCCGGAGAGAGCGGCATCTTCGGGAAGGTGAAGAAGCAAGCTGTACAACACTGGGATTGTGTGCGCAGCTTGCCAACTGATAGAAATCAGTACCGTTGCACTCTCCTGACTTTTCCAATCACATGAACATTCGATTGGAAGCTGTTTTGGACAACTTTTCTTCCTGCCAATCACTTGGCAGACCTCCGTGCAACGTCTAGAACACGATGGGAGATGTTTTCTGTGCTGGCACAGTTTTTCCTAGCCAGACATAGTGGAAAAGCGTTTTGCTGAGATGTAGATGAGAAGAGACGCTAAAGACAAAGGTACGATGCTCTCCGGAGCAAAGAGCCGCTCCCGAGCGTCTTTCAGCAGAAGCCGCGCTAAGGAGAGCACTGTGAGCGGCACAATCGTCTTTGCGCGAAGAAGCCGCTTCTTCGGCTCCGGGAGCCGTAGGGAGCGGCAGCTTCGGGAAGGTGAAGAAGCAAGCTGTACAACACTGGGATTGTGTGCGCAGCTTGCCAACTGATAGAAAACAGTACCTTTGCACTCTCCTGACTTTTCCAATCACATGAACATTCGATTGGAAGCTGTTTTGGACAACTTTTCTTTCTTCCTGCCAAACACTTGGCAGACCTCCGTGCGACGTCTAGAACACGATGAAAGATGTTTTCTGTGCTGGCACAGTTTTTCCTAGCCAGACATAGTGGAAAAGCGTTTTGCTGAGATGTAGATGAGAAGAGACGCTAAAGACGAAGGTACGATGCTCTCCGGAGCTAAGAGCCGCTCCCGGGCGTCTTTCGGCAGAAGCCGCGCTAAGGAGAGCACTGTGAGCGGCACAATCGTCTTTGCGCGAAGAAGCCGCTTTTTCGGCTCCGGGAGCCGGGGAGAGCGGCATCTTCGGGAAGGTGAAGAAGCAAGCTGTAGGACACTGGGATTGTGTGCGCAGCTTGCCAACTGATAGAAAACAGTCCCGTTGCACTCTCCTGACTTTTCCAATCACATGAACATTCGATTGGAAGCTGTTTTGGACAACTTTTCTTTTCTTCCTGCCAAACACTTGGCAGACCTCCGTGCAACGTCTAGAACACGATGGGAGATGTTTTCTGTGCTGGCACAGTTTTTCCTAGCCAGACATAGTGGAAAAGCGTTTTGGTAAGATGTAGATGAGAAGAGACTCTAAAGACGAAGGTACGATGCTCTCCGGAGCTAAGAGCCGCTCCTGGGCGTCTTTCGGCAGAAGCCGCGCTAAGGAGAGCACTGTGAGCGGCACAATCGTCTTTGCGCGAAGAAGCCGCTTCTTCGGCTCCGGGAGCCGGAGAGAGCGGCATCTTCAGGAAGGTGAAGAAGCAAGCTGTACAACACTGGGATTGTGTGCGCAGCTTGCCAACTGATAGAAAACAGTACCTTTGCACTCTCCTGGCTTTTCCAATCACATGAACATTCGATTGGAAGCTGTTTTGGACTACTTTTCTTTTCTTCGTGCCAAACACTTGGCAGACCTCCGTGCAACGTCTAGAACACGATGGGAGATGTTTTCTGTGCTGGCACAGTTTTTCCGAGCCAGAAAAAGTGGAAAAGCGTTTTGCTGAGATGGAGATGAGAAGAGACGCTAAAGACGAAGGTACGATGCTCTCCGGAGCTAAGAGCCGCTCCCGGGCGTCTTTCGGCAGAAGCCGCGCTAAGGAGAGCACTGTGAGTGGCACAATCGTCTTTGCGCGAAGAAGCCGCTTCTTCGGCTCCGGGAGCCGGAGAGAGCGGCATCTTCGGGAAGGTGAAGAAGGAAGCTGTACAACACTGGGATTGTGTGCGCAGCTTGCCAACTGATAGAAAACAGTACCGTTGCACTCTCCTGACTTTTCCAATCACATGAACATTCGATTGGAAGCTGTTTTGGACAACTTTTCTTTTCTTCCTGCCAAACACTTGGCAGACATTTCTGCAACGTCTAGAACACGATGGGAGATGTTTTCTGTGCTGGCACAGTTTTTCCTAGCCAGACATAGTGGAAAAGCGTTTTGCTGAGATGTAGATGAGAAGAGACGCTAAAGACGAAGGTACGATGCTCTCCGGAGCTAAGAGCCGCTCCCGGGCGTCTTTCGGCAGAAGCCGCGCTAAGGAGAGCACTGTGAGCGGCACAATCGTCTTTGCGCGAAGAAGCCGCTTCTTCGGCTCTGGGAGCCGGAGAGAGCGGCATCTTCGGGAAGGTGAAGAAGCAAGCTGTACAACACTGGGATTGTGTGCGCAGCTTGCCAACTGATAGAAATCAGTACCGTTGCACTCTCCTGACTTTTCCAATCACATGAACATTCGATTGGAAGCTGTTTTGGACAACTTTTCTTCCTGCCAATCACTTGGCAGACCTCCGTGCAACGTCTAGAACACGATGGGAGATGTTTTCTGTGCTGGCACAGTTTTTCCTAGCCAGACATAGTGGAAAAGCGTTTTGCTGAGATGTAGATGAGAAGAGACGCTAAAGACAAAGGTACGATGCTCTCCGGAGCAAAGAGCCGCTCCCGAGCGTCTTTCAGCAGAAGCCGCGCTAAGGAGAGCACTGTGAGCGGCACAATCGTCTTTGCGCGAAGAAGCCGCTTCTTCGGCTCCGGGAGCCGTAGGGAGCGGCAGCTTCGGGAAGGTGAAGAAGCAAGCTGTACAACACTGGGATTGTGTGCGCAGCTTGCCAACTGATAGAAAACAGTACCTTTGCACTCTCCTGACTTTTCCAATCACATGAACATTCGATTGGAAGCTGTTTTGGACAACTTTTCTTTCTTCCTGCCAAACACTTGGCAGACCTCCGTGCGACGTCTAGAACACGATGAAAGATGTTTTCTGTGCTGGCACAGTTTTTCCTAGCCAGACATAGTGGAAAAGCGTTTTGCTGAGATGTAGATGAGAAGAGACGCTAAAGACGAAGGTACGATGCTCTCCGGAGCTAAGAGCCGCTCCCGGGCGTCTTTCGGCAGAAGCCGCGCTAAGGAGAGCACTGTGAGCGGCACAATCGTCTTTGCGCGAAGAAGCCGCTTTTTCGGCTCCGGGAGCCGGGGAGAGCGGCATCTTCGGGAAGGTGAAGAAGCAAGCTGTAGGACACTGGGATTGTGTGCGCAGCTTGCCAACTGATAGAAAACAGTCCCGTTGCACTCTCCTGACTTTTCCAATCACATGAACATTCGATTGGAAGCTGTTTTGGACAACTTTTCTTTTCTTCCTGCCAAACACTTGGCAGACCTCCGTGCAACGTCTAGAACACGATGGGAGATGTTTTCTGTGCTGGCACAGTTTTTCCTAGCCAGACATAGTGGAAAAGCGTTTTGGTAAGATGTAGATGAGAAGAGACTCTAAAGACGAAGGTACGATGCTCTCCGGAGCTAAGAGCCGCTCCTGGGCGTCTTTCGGCAGAAGCCGCGCTAAGGAGAGCACTGTGAGCGGCACAATCGTCTTTGCGCGAAGAAGCCGCTTCTTCGGCTCCGGGAGCCGGGGAGAGCGGCATCTTCGGGAAGGTGAAGAAGCAAGCTGTACGACACTGGGATTGTGTGCGCAGCTTGCCAACTGATAGAAAACAGTACCTTTGCACTCTCCTGACTTTTCCAATCACATGAACATTCGATTGGAAGCTGTTTTGGACAACTTTTCTTTCTTCCTGCCAAACACTTGGCAGACCTCCGTGCAACGTCTAGAACACGATGGGAGATGTTTTCTGTGCTGGCACAGTTTTTCCGAGCCAGACATAGTGGAAAAGCGTTTTGCTGAGATGTAGATGAGAAGAGACGCTAAAGACGAAGGTACGATGCTCTCCGGAGCTAGGAGCCGCTCCCGGGCGTCTTTCGGCAGAAGCCGCGCTAAGGAGAGCACTGTGAGCGGCACAATCGTCTTTGCGCAAAGAAGCCGTTTCTTCGGCTCTGGGTGCCGGAGAGAGCGGCATCGTCGGGAAGGTGAAGAAGCAAGCTGTACAACACTGGGATTGTGTGCGCAGCTTGCCAACTGATAGAAAACAGTACCGTTGCACTCTCCTGACTTTTCCAATCACATGAACATTCGATTGGAAGCTGTTTTGGACAACTTTTCTTTTCTTCCTGCCAAACACTTAGCAGATATCTCTGCAACGTATAGAACACGATGGGAGATGTTTTCTGTGCTGGCACAGTTTTTCCTAGCCAGACATAGTGGAAAAGTGTTTTGGTAAGATGTAGATGAGAAGAGACGCTAAAGACGAAGGTACGATGCTCTCCGGAGCTAAGAGCCGCTCCCGGGCGTCTTTCGGCAGAAGCCGCGCTAAGGAGAGCACTGTGAGCGGCACAATCGTCTTTGCGCGAAGAAGCCGCTTTTCGGCTCCGGGAGCCGGAGAGAGCGGCATCTTCGGGAAGGTGAAGAAGCAAGCTGTACAACACTGGGATTGTGTGCGCAGCTTGCCAACTGATAGAAAACAGTACCGTTGCACTCTCCTGACTTTTCCAATCACATGAACATTCGATTGGAAGCTGTTTTGGACAACTTTTCTTTTCTTCCTGCCAAACACTTGGCAGACCTCCGTGCAACGTCTAGAACACGATGGGAGATGTTTTCTGTGCTGGCACAGTTTTTCCGAGCCAGACATAGTGGAAAAGCGTTTTGCTGAGATGTAGATGAGAAGAGACGCTAAAGACGAAGGTACGATGCTCTCCGGAGCTAGGAGCCGCTCCCGGGCGTCTTTCGGCAGAAGCCGCGCTAAGGAGAGCACTGTGAGCGGCACAATCGTCTTTGCGCAAAGAAGCCGCTTCTTCGGCTCTGGGTGCCGGAGAGAGCGGCATCGTCGGGAAGGTGAAGAAGCAAGCTGTACAACACTGGGATTGTGTGCGCAGCTTGCCAACTGATAGAAAACAGTACCGTTGCACTCTCCTGACTTTTCCAATCACATGAACAATCGATTGGAGGCTGTTTTGGACAACTTTTCTTCCTGCCAAACACTTGGCAGATATCTCTGCAACGTCTAGAACACGATGGGAGATGTTTTCTGTGCTGGCACAGTTTTTCCTAGCCAGACATAGTGGAAAAGCGTTTTGCTGAGATGTAGATGAGAAGAGACGCTAAAGACGAAGGTACGATGCTCTCTGGAGCTAAGAGCCGCTCCCGGGCGTCTTTCGGCAGAAGCCGCGCTAAGGAGAGCACTGTGAGCGGCACAATCGTCTTTGCGCGAAGAAGCCGCTTCTTCGGCTCCGGGAGCCGGAGAGAGCGGCAGCTTCGGGAAGGTGAAGAAGCAAGCTGTACAACACTGGGATTGTGTGCGCAGCTTGCCAACTGATAGAAAACAGTACCGTTGCACTCTCCTGATTTTCCAATCACATGAACATTCGATTGGAAGCTGTTTTGGACAACTTTTCTTTTCTTCCTGCCAAACACTTGGCAGACCTCCGTGCAACGTCTAGAACACGATGGAAGATGTTTTCTGTGCTAGCACAGTTTTTCCGAGCCAGACATAGTGGAAAAGCGTTTTGCTGAGATGTAGATGAGAAGAGACGCTAAAGACGAAGGTACGATGCTCTCCGGAGCTAGGAGCCGCTCCCGGGCGTCTTTCGGCAGAAGCCGCGCTAAGGAGAGCACTGTGAGCGGCACAATCGTCTTTGCGCAAAGAAGCCGTTTCTTCGGCTCTGGGTGCCGGAGAGAGCGGCATCGTCGGGAAGGTGAAGAAGCAAGCTGTACAACACTGGGATTGTGTGCGCAGCTTGCCAACTGATAGAAAACAGTACCGTTGCACTCTCCTGACTTTTCCAATCACATGAACATTCGATTGGAAGCTGTTTTGGGCTACTTTTCTTTTCTTCCTGCCAAACACTTAGCAGATATCTCTGCAACGTATAGAACACAATGGGAGATGTTTTCTGTGCTGGCACAGTTTTTCCTAGCCAGACATAGTGGAAAAGTGTTTTGGTAAGATGTAGATGAGAAGAGACGCTAAAGACGAAGGTACGATGCTCTCCGGAGCTAAGAGCCGCTCCCGGGCGTCTTTCGGCAGAAGCCGCGCTAAGGAGAGCACTGTGAGCGGCACAATCGTCTTTGCGCGAAGAAGCCGCTTCTTCGGCTCCGGGAGCCGGAGAGAGCGGCATCTTCGGGAAGGTGAAGAAGGAAGCTGTACAACACTGGGATTGTGTGCGCAGCTTGCCAACTGATAGAAAACAGTACCGTTGCACTCTCCTGACTTTTCCAATCACATGAACATTCGATTGGAAGCTGTTTTGGACAACTTTTCTTTTCTTCCTGCCAAACACTTGGCAGACCTCCGTGCAACGTCTAGAACACGATGGGAGATGTTTTCTGTGCTGGCACAGTTTTTCCGAGCCAGACATAGTGGAAAAGCGTTTTGCTGAGATGTAGATGAGAAGAGACGCTAAAGACGAAGGTACGATGCTCTCCGGAGCTAGGAGCCGCTCCCGGGCGTCTTTCGGCAGAAGCCGCGCTAAGGAGAGCACTGTGAGCGGCACAATCGTCTTTGCGCAAAGAAGCCGCTTCTTCGGCTCTGGGTGCCGGAGAGAGCGGCATCGTCGGGAAGGTGAAGAAGCAAGCTGTACAACACTGGGATTGTGTGCGCAGCTTGCCAACTGATAGAAAACAGTACCGTTGCACTCTCCTGACTTTTCCAATCACATGAACATTCGATTGGAAGCTGTTTTGGACAACTTTTCTTTTCTTCCTGCCAAACACTTGGCAGATATCTCTGCAACGTCTAGAACACGATGGGAGATGTTTTCTGTGCTGGCACAGTTTTTCCTAGCCAGACATAGTGGAAAAGCGTTTTGCTGAGATGTAGATGAGAAGAGACGCTAAAGACGAAGGTACGATGCTCTCCGGAGCTAAGAGCCGCTCCCGGGCGTCTTTCGGCAGAAGCCGCGCTAAGGAGAGCACTGTGAGCGGCACAATCGTCTTTGCGCGAAGAAGCCGCTTCTTCGGCTCCGGGAGCCGGAGAGAGCGGCAGCTTCGGGAAGGTGAAGAAGCAAGCTGTACAACACTGGGATTGTGTGCGCAGCTTGCCAACTGATAGAAAACAGTACCGTTGCACTCTCCTGACTTTTCCAATCACATGAACATTCGATTGGAAGCTCTTTTGGACAACTTTTCTTTTCTTCCTGCCAAACACTTGGCAGATATCTCTGCAACGTCTAGAACACGATGGGAGATGTTTTCTGTGCTGGCACAGTTTTTCCTAGCCAGACATAGTGGGAAAGTGTTTTGGTAAGATGTAGATGAGAAGAGACGCTAAAGACAAAGGTACGATGCTCTCCCGAGCTAAGAGCCGCTCCCGAGCGTCTTTCGGCAGAAGCCGCGCTAAGGAGAGCACTGTGAGCGGCACAATCGTCTTTGCGCGAAGAAGCCGCTTCTTCGGCTCTGGGAGCCGGAGAGAGCGGCATCATCGGGAAGGTGAAGAAGCAAGCTGTAAAACACTGGGATTGTGTGCGCAGCTTGCCAACTGATAGAAAACAGTACCTTTGCACTCTCCTGACTTTTCCAATCACATGAACATTCGATTGGAAGCTGTTTTGGACAACTTTTCTTTTCTTCCTGCCAAACACTTGGCAGACCTCCGTGCAACGTCTAGAACACGATGGGAGATGTTTTCTGTGCTGGCACAGTTTTTCCTAGCCAGACATAGTGGAAAATCGTTTTGCTGAGATGTAGATGAGAAGAGACGCTAAAGACAAAGGTACGATGCTCTCCGGAGCTAAGAGCCGCTCCCGAGCGTCTTTCAGCAGAAGCCGCGCTAAGGAGAGCACTGTGAGCGGCACAATCGTCTTTGCGCGAAGAAGCCGCTTCTTCGGCTCCGGGAGCCGTAGGGAGCGGCAGCTTCGGGAAGGTGAAGAAGCAAGCTGTACAACACTGGGATTGTGTGCGCAGCTTGCCAACTGATAGAAAACAGTACCTTTGCACTCTCCTGATTTTCCAATCACATGAACATTCGATTGGAAGCTGTTTTGGACAACTTTTCTTTTCTTCCTGCCAAACACTTGGCAGACCTCCGTGCAACGTCTAGAACACGATGGAAGATGTTTTCTGTGCTAGCACAGTTTTTCCGAGCCAGACATAGTGGAAAAGCGTTTTGCTGAGATGTAGATGAGAAGAGACGCTAAAGACGAAGGTACGATGCTCTCCGGAGCAAAGAGCCGCTCCCGGGCGTCTTTCGGCAGAAGCCGCGCTAAGGAGAGCACTGTGAGCGGCACAATCGTCTTTGCGCAAAGAAGCCGTTTCTTCGGCTCTGGGTGCCGGAGAGAGCGGCATCGTCGGGAAGGTGAAGAAGCAAGCTGTACAACACTGGGATTGTGTGCGCAGCTTGCCAACTGATAGAAAACAGTACCGTTGCACTCTCCTGACTTTTCCAATCACATGAACATTCGATTGGAAGCTGTTTTGGGCTACTTTTCTTTTCTTCCTGCCAAACACTTAGCAGATATCTCTGCAACGTATAGAACACAATGGGAGATGTTTTCTGTGCTGGCACAGTTTTTCCTAGCCAGACATAGTGGAAAAGTGTTTTGGTAAGATGTAGATGAGAAGAGACGCTAAAGACGAAGGTACGATGCTCTCCGGAGCTAAGAGCCGCTCCCGGGCGTCTTTCGGCAGAAGCCGCGCTAAGGAGAGCACTGTGAGCGGCACAATCGTCTTTGCGCGAAGAAGCCGCTTCTTCGGCTCCGGGAGCCGGAGAGAGCGGCATCTTCGGGAAGGTGAAGAAGGAAGCTGTACAACACTGGGATTGTGTGCGCAGCTTGCCAACTGATAGAAAACAGTACCGTTGCACTCTCCTGACTTTTCCAATCACATGAACATTCGATTGGAAGCTGTTTTGGACAACTTTTCTTTTCTTCCTGCCAAACACTTGGCAGACCTCCGTGCAACGTCTAGAACACGATGGGAGATGTTTTCTGTGCTGGCACAGTTTTTCCGAGCCAGACATAGTGGAAAAGCGTTTTGCTGAGATGTAGATGAGAAGAGACGCTAAAGACGAAGGTACGATGCTCTCCGGAGCTAGGAGCCGCTCCCGGGCGTCTTTCGGCAGAAGCCGCGCTAAGGAGAGCACTGTGAGCGGCACAATCGTCTTTGCGCAAAGAAGCCGCTTCTTCGGCTCTGGGTGCCGGAGAGAGCGGCATCGTCGGGAAGGTGAAGAAGCAAGCTGTACAACACTGGGATTGTGTGCGCAGCTTGCCAACTGATAGAAAACAGTACCGTTGCACTCTCCTGACTTTTCCAATCACATGAACATTCGATTGGAAGCTGTTTTGGACAACTTTTCTTTTCTTCCTGCCAAACACTTGGCAGATATCTCTGCAACGTATAGAACACGATGGGAGATGTTTTCTGTGCTGGCACAGTTTTTCCTAGCCAGACATAGTGGAAAAGCGTTTTGCTGAGATGTAGATGTGAAGAGACGCTAAAGACGAAGGTACGATGCTCTCCGGAGCTAAGAGCCGCTCCCGGGCGTCTTTCGGCAGAAGCCGCGCTAAGGAGAGCACTGTGAGCGGCACAAGCGTCTTTGCGCGAAGAAGCCGCTTCTTCGGCTCCGGGAGCCGGAGAGAGCGGCATCTTCGGGAAGGTGAAGAAGCAAGCTGTACAACACTGGGATTGTGTGCGCAGCTTGCCAACTGATAGAAAACAGTACCTTTGCACTCTCCTGACTTTTCCAATCACATGAACATTCGATTGGAAGCTATTTTGGACAACTTTTCTTTCTTCCTGCCAAACACTTGGCAGACCTCCGTGCAACGTCTAGAACACGATGGGAGATGTTTTCTGTGCTGGCACAGTTTTTCCTAGCCAGACATAGTGGAAAAGCGTTTTGCTGAGATGTAGATGAGAAGAGACGCTAAAGACGAAGGTACGATGCTCTCCGGAGCTAAGAGCCGCTCCCGGGCGTCTTTCGGCAGAAGCCGCGCTAAGGAGAGCACTGTGAGCGGCACAATCGTCTTTGCGCGAAGAAGCCGCTTCTTCGGCTCCGGGAGCCGGAGAGAGCGGCAGCTTCGGGAAGGTGAAGAAGCAAGCTGTACAACACTGGGATTGTGTGCGCAGCTTGCCAACTGATAGAAAACAGTACCGTTGCACTCTCCTGACTTTTCCAATCACATGAACATTCGATTGGAAGCTCTTTTGGACAACTTTTCTTTTCTTCCTGCCAAACACTTGGCAGATATCTCTGCAACGTCTAGAACACGATGGGAGATGTTTTCTGTGCTGGCACAGTTTTTCCTAGCCAGACATAGTGGGAAAGTGTTTTGGTAAGATGTAGATGAGAAGAGACGCTAAAGACAAAGGTACGATGCTCTCCCGAGCTAAGAGCCGCTCCCGAGCGTCTTTCGGCAGAAGCCGCGCTAAGGAGAGCACTGTGAGCGGCACAATCGTCTTTGCGCGAAGAAGCCGCTTCTTCGGCTCTGGGAGCCGGAGAGAGCGGCATCATCGGGAAGGTGAAGAAGCAAGCTGTAAAACACTGGGATTGTGTGCGCAGCTTGCCAACTGATAGAAAACAGTACCTTTGCACTCTCCTGACTTTTCCAATCACATGAACATTCGATTGGAAGCTGTTTTGGACAACTTTTCTTTTCTTCCTGCCAAACACTTGGCAGACCTCCGTGCAACGTCTAGAACACGATGGGAGATGTTTTCTGTGCTGGCACAGTTTTTCCTAGCCAGACATAGTGGAAAATCGTTTTGCTGAGATGTAGATGAGAAGAGACGCTAAAGACAAAGGTACGATGCTCTCCGGAGCTAAGAGCCGCTCCCGAGCGTCTTTCAGCAGAAGCCGCGCTAAGGAGAGCACTGTGAGCGGCACAATCGTCTTTGCGCGAAGAAGCCGCTTCTTCGGCTCCGGGAGCCGTAGGGAGCGGCAGCTTCGGGAAGGTGAAGAAGCAAGCTGTACAACACTGGGATTGTGTGCGCAGCTTGCCAACTGATAGAAAACAGTACCTTTGCACTCTCCTGACTTTTCCAATCACATGAACGTTCGATTGGAAGCTGTTTTGGACAACTTTTCTTTCTTCCTGCCAAACACTTGGCAGACCTCCGTGCAACGTCTAGAACACGATGGGAGATGTTTTCTGTGCTGGCACAGTTTTTCCTAGCCAGACATAGTGGAAAAGCGTTTTGCTGAGATGTAGATGAGAAGAGACGCTAAAGACGAAGGTACGATGCTCTCCGGAGCTAAGAGCCGCTCCCGGGCGTCTTTCGGCAGAAGCCGCGCTAAGGAGAGCACTGTGAGCGGCACAATCGTCTTTGCGCGAAGAAGCCGCTTCTTCTGCTCCGGGAGCCGGAGAGAGCGGCATCTTCGGGAAGGTGAAGAAGGAAGCTGTACAACACTGGGATTGTGTGCGCAGCTTGCCAACTGATAGAAAACAGTACCGTTGCACTCTCCTGACTTTTCCAATCACATGAACATTCGATTGGAAGCTGTTTTGGACAACTTTTCTTTCCTTCCTGCCAAACACTTGGCAGACATCCGTGCAACGCCTAGATCACGATGGGAGATGTTTTCTGTGCTGGCACAGTTTTTCCTAGCCAGACATAGTGGAAATGCTTTTTGCTGAGATGTAGATGAGAAGAGATGCTGAAGACGAAGGTACGATGCTCTCCGGAGCTAAGAGCCGCTCCTGGGCGACTTTCGGCAGAAGCCGCGCTAAGGAGAGCACTGTGAGCGGCACAATCGTCTTTGCGCGAAGAAGCCGCTTCTTCGGCTCCGGGAGCCGGGGAGAGCGGCATCTTCGGGAAGGTGAAGAAGCAAGCTGTCCGACACTGGGATTGTGTGCGCAGCTTGCCAACTGATAGAAAACAGTCCCGTTGCACTCTCCTGACTTTTCCAATCACATGAACATTCGATTGGAAGCTGTTTTGGACAACTTTTCTTTTCTTCCTGCCAAACACTTGGCAGACATCTCTGCGACTTCTAGAACATGATGGGAGATGTTTTCTGTGCTGGCACAGTTTTTCCGAGCCAGACATAGTGGAAAACCTTTTTGCTGAGATGTAGATGAGAAGAGACGCTAAAGACGAATGTATGATGCTCTCCGGAGCTAAGAGCCACTCCCGGGCGTCTTTCGGCAGAAGCCGCGCTAAGGAGAGCACTGTGAGCGGCACAATCGTCTTTGCGCGAAGAAGCCGCTTCTTCGGCTCCGGGAGCCGGAGAGAGCGGCATCTTCGGGAAGGTGAAGAAGGAAGCTGTACAACACTGGGATTGTGTGCGCAGCTTGCCAACTGATAGAAAACAGTACCGTTGCACTCTGCTGACTTTTCCAATCACATGAACATTCGATTGGAAGCTGTTTTGGACAACTTTTCTTTTCTTCCTGCCAAACACTTGGCAGATATCTCTGCAACGTCTAGAACATGATGGGAGATGTTTTCTGTGCTGGCACAGTTTTTCCTAGCCAGAAATAGAGGAAAAGCTTTTTGCTGAGATGTAGATGAGAAGAGACGCTAAAGACGAAGGTACGATGCTCTCCGGAGCTAAGAGCCGCTCCCGGGCGTCTTTCGGCAGAAGCCGCGCTAAGGAGAGCACTGTGAGCGGCACAATCGTCTTTGCGCGAAGAAGCCGCTTCTTCGGCTCCGGGAGCCGGAGAGAGCGGCAGCTTCGGGAAGGTGAAGAAGCAAGCTGTACAACAATGGGATTGTGTGCGCAGCTTGCCAACTGATAGAAAACAGTACCGTTGCACTCTCCTGACTTTTCCAATCACATGAACATTCGATTGGAAGCTGTTTTGGACAACTTTTCTTTTCTTCCTGCCAAACACTTGGCAGACCTCCGTGCAACGTCTAGAAAACAATGGGAGATGTTTTCTGTGCTGGCACAGTTTTTCCGAGCCAGACAAAGTGGAAAAGCGTTTTGCTGAGATGTAGCTGAGAAGAGACGCTAAAGACAAAGGTACGCTGCTCTCCCGAGCTAAGAGCCGCTCCCGAGCATCTTTCAGCAGAAGCCGCGCTAAGGAGAGCACTGTGAGCGGCACAATCGTCTTTGCGCGAAGAAGCCGCTTCTTCGGCTCCGGGAGCCGTAGGGAGCGGCATCTTAGGGAAGGTGAAGACGGAAGCTGTACAACACTGGGATTGTGTGCGCAGCTTGCCAACTGATAGAAAACAGTACCTTTGCACTCTCCTGACTTTTCCAATCACATGAACATTCGATTGGAAGCTGTTTTGGACAACTTTTCTTTTCTTCCTGCCAAACACTTGGCAGACATCTCTGCGACTTCTAGAACATGATGGGAGATGTTTTCTGTGCTGGCACAGTTTTTCCTAGCCAGACATAGTGGGAAAGTGTTTTGGTAAGATGTAGATGAGAAGAGACGCTAAAGACAAAGGTACGATGCTCTCCCGAGCTAAGAGCCGCTCCCGAGCGTCTTTCGGCAGAAGCCGCGCTAAGGAGAGCACTGTGAGCGGCACAATCGTCTTTGCGCGAAGAAGCCGCTTCTTCGGCTCTGGGAGCCGGAGAGAGCGGCATCTTCGGGAAGGTGAAGAAGCAAGCTGTACAACACTGGGATTGTGTGCGCAGCTTGCCAACTGATAGAAATCAGTACCGTTGCACTCTCCTGACTTTTCCAATCACATGAACATTCGATTGGAAGCTGTTTTGGACAACTTTTCTTTTCTTCCTGCCAAACACTTGGCAGACCTCTGTGCAACGTCTAGAACACGATGGGAGATGTTTTCTGTGCTGGCACAGTTTTTCCTAGCCAGACATAGTGGGAAATCGTTTTGCTGAGATGTAGATGAGAAGAGACGATAAAGACAAAGGTACGATGCTCTCCGGAGCTAAGAGCCGCTCCCGAGCGTCTTTCAGCAGAAGCCGCGCTAAGGAGAGCACTGTGAGCGGCACAATCGTCTTTGCGCGAAGAAGCCGCTTCTTCGGCTCCGGGAGCCGTAGGGAGCGGCAGCTTCGGGAAGGTGAAGAAGCAAGCTGTACAACACTGGGATTGTGTGCGCAGCTTGCCAACTGATAGAAAACAGTACCTTTGCACTCTCCTGACTTTTCCAATCACATGAACGTTCGATTGGAAGCTGTTTTGGACAACTTTTCTTTCTTCCTGCCAAACACTTGGCAGACCTCCGTGCAACGTCTAGAACACGATGGGAGATGTTTTCTGTGCTGGCACAGTTTTTCCTAGCCAGACATAGTGGAAAAGCGTTTTGCTGAGATGTAGATGAGAAGAGACGCTAAAGACGAAGGTACGATGCTCTCCGGAGCTAAGAGCCGCTCCCGGGCGTCTTTCGGCAGAAGCCGCGCTAAGGAGAGCACTGTGAGCGGCACAATCGTCTTTGCGCGAAGAAGCCGCTTCTTCGGCTCCGGGAGCCGGAGAGAGCGGCATCTTCAGGAAGGTGAAGAAGCAAGCTGTACAACACTGGGATTGTGTGCGCAGCTTGCCAACTGATAGAAAACAGTACCTTTGCACTCTCCTGGCTTTTCCAATCACATGAACATTCGATTGGAAGCTGTTTTGGACTACTTTTCTTTTCTTCGTGCCAAACACTTGGCAGACCTCCGTGCAACGTCTAGAACACGATGGGAGATGTTTTCTGTGCTGGCACAGTTTTTCCGAGCCAGAAAAAGTGGAAAAGCGTTTTGCTGAGATGGAGATGAGAAGAGACGCTAAAGACGAAGGTACGATGCTCTCCGGAGCTAAGAGCCGCTCCCGGGCGTCTTTCGGCAGAAGCCGCGCTAAGGAGAGCACTGTGAGTGGCACAATCGTCTTTGCGCGAAGAAGCCGCTTCTTCGGCTCCGGGAGCCGGAGAGAGCGGCATCTTCGGGAAGGTGAAGAAGGAAGCTGTACAACACTGGGATTGTGTGCGCAGCTTGCCAACTGATAGAAAACAGTACCGTTGCACTCTCCTGACTTTTCCAATCACATGAACATTCGATTGGAAGCTGTTTTGGACAACTTTTCTTTTCTTCCTGCCAAACACTTGGCAGACATTTCTGCAACGTCTAGAACACGATGGGAGATGTTTTCTGTGCTGGCACAGTTTTTCCTAGCCAGACATAGTGGAAAAGCGTTTTGCTGAGATGTAGATGAGAAGAGACGCTAAAGACGAAGGTACGATGCTCTCCGGAGCTAGGAGCCGCTCCCGGGCGTCTTTCGGCAGAAGCCGCGCTAAGGAGAGCACTGTGAGCGGCACAATCGTCTTTGCGCAAAGAAGCCGTTTCTTCGGCTCTGGGTGCCAGAGAGAGCGGCATCGTCGGGCAGGTGAAGAAGCAAGCTGTACAACACTGGGATTGTGTGCGCAGCTTGCCAACTGATAGAAAACAGTACCGTTGCACTCTCCTGACTTTTCCAATCACATGAACATTCGATTGGAAGCTGTTTTGGACAACTTTTCTTTTCTTCCTGCCAAACACTTGGCAGAAATCTCTGCAACGTATAGAACACGATGGGAGATGTTTTCTGTGCTGGCACAGTTTTTCCTAGCCAGACATAGTGGAAAAGTGTTTTGGTAAGATGTAGATGAGAAGAGACGCTAAAGACGAAGGTACGATGCTCTCCGGAGCTAAGAGCCGCTCCCGGGCGTCTTTCGGCAGAAGCCGCGCTAAGGAGAGCACTGTGAGCGGCACAATCGTCTTTGCGCGAAGAAGCCGCTTCTTCGCCTCCGGGAGCCGGAGAGAGCGGCATCTTCGGGAAGGTGAAGAAGCAAGCTGTACAACACTGGGATTGTGTGCGCAGCTTGCCAACTGATAGAAAACAGTACCGTTGCACTCTCCTGACTTTTCCAATCACATGAACATTCGATTGGAAGCTTTTTTGGACAACTTTTCTTTCTTCCTGCCAAACACTTGGCAGACCTCCGTGCAACGTCTAGAACACGATGGGAGATGTTTTCTGTGCTGGCACAGTTTTTCCTAGCCAGACATAGTGGAAAAGCGTTTTGCTGAGATGTAGATGAGAAGAGACGCTAAAGACGAAGGTACGATGCTCTCCGGAGCTAAGAGCCGCTCCCGGGCGTCTTTCGGCAGAAGCCGCGCTAAGGAGAGCACTGTGAGCGGCACAATCGTCTTTGCGCGAAGAAGCCGCTTCTTCGGCTCTGAGAGCCGGAGAGAGCGGCATCTTCGGGAAGGTGAAGAAGCAAGCTGTACAACACTGGGATTGTGTGCGCAGCTTGCCAACTGATAGAAATCAGTACCGTTGCACTCTCCTGACTTTTCCAATCACATGAACATTCGATTGGAAGCTGTTTTGGACAACTTTTCTTCCTGCCAATCACTTGGCAGACCTCCGTGCAACGTCTAGAACACGATGGGAGATGTTTTCTGTGCTGGCACAGTTTTTCCTAGCCAGACATAGTGGAAAAGCGTTTTGCTGAGATGTAGATGAGAAGAGACGCTAAAGACAAAGGTACGATGCTCTCCGGAGCAAAGAGCCGCTCCCGAGCGTCTTTCAGCAGAAGCCGCGCTAAGGAGAGCACTGTGAGCGGCACAATCGTCTTTGCGCGAAGAAGCCGCTTCTTCGGCTCCGGGAGCCGTAGGGAGCGGCAGCTTCGGGAAGGTGAAGAAGCAAGCTGTACAACACTGGGATTGTGTGCGCAGCTTGCCAACTGATAGAAAACAGTACCTTTGCACTCTCCTGACTTTTCCAATCACATGAACATTCGATTGGAAGCTGTTTTGGACAACTTTTCTTTCTTCCTGCCAAACACTTGGCAGACCTCCGTGCGACGTCTAGAACACGATGAAAGATGTTTTCTGTGCTGGCACAGTTTTTCCTAGCCAGACATAGTGGAAAAGCGTTTTGCTGAGATGTAGATGAGAAGAGACGCTAAAGACGAAGGTACGATGCTCTCCGGAGCTAAGAGCCGCTCCCGGGCGTCTTTCGGCAGAAGCCGCGCTAAGGAGAGCACTGTGAGCGGCACAATCGTCTTTGCGCGAAGAAGCCGCTTTTTCGGCTCCGGGAGCCGGGGAGAGCGGCATCTTCGGGAAGGTGAAGAAGCAAGCTGTAGGACACTGGGATTGTGTGCGCAGCTTGCCAACTGATAGAAAACAGTCCCGTTGCACTCTCCTGACTTTTCCAATCACATGAACATTCGATTGGAAGCTGTTTTGGACAACTTTTCTTTTCTTCCTGCCAAACACTTGGCAGACCTCCGTGCAACGTCTAGAACACGATGGGAGATGTTTTCTGTGCTGGCACAGTTTTTCCTAGCCAGACATAGTGGAAAAGCGTTTTGGTAAGATGTAGATGAGAAGAGACTCTAAAGACGAAGGTACGATGCTCTCCGGAGCTAAGAGCCGCTCCTGGGCGTCTTTCGGCAGAAGCCGCGCTAAGGAGAGCACTGTGAGCGGCACAATCGTCTTTGCGCGAAGAAGCCGCTTCTTCGGCTCCGGGAGCCGGAGAGAGCGGCATCTTCAGGAAGGTGAAGAAGCAAGCTGTACAACACTGGGATTGTGTGCGCAGCTTGCCAACTGATAGAAAACAGTACCGTTGCACTCTCCTGATTTTCCAATCACATGAACATTCGATTGGAAGCTGTTTTGGACAACTTTTCTTTTCTTCCTGCCAAACACTTGGCAGACCTCCGTGCAACGTCTAGAACACGATGGGAGATGTTTTCTGTGCTAGCACAGTTTTTCCGAGCCAGACATAGTGGAAAAGCGTTTTGCTGAGATGTAGATGAGAAGAGACGCTAAAGACGAAGGTACGATGCTCTCCGGAGCTAAGAGCCGCTCCCGGGCGTCTTTCGGCCGAAGCCGCGCTAAGGAGAGCACTGTGAGCGGCACAATCGTCTTTGCGCGAAGAAGCCGCTTCTTCGGCTCCGGGAGCCGGGGAGAGCGGCATCTTCGGGAAGGTGAAGAAGCAAGCTGTACGACACTGGGATTGTGTGCGCAGCTTGCCAACTGATAGAAAACAGTACCTTTGCACTCTCCTGACTTTTCCAATCACATGAACATTCGATTGGAAGCTGTTTTGGACAACTTTTCTTTCTTCCTGCCAAACACTTGGCAGACCTCCGTGCAACGTCTAGAACACGATGGGAGATGTTTTCTGTGCTGGCACAGTTTTTCCGAGCCAGACATAGTGGAAAAGCGTTTTGCTGAGATGTAGATGAGAAGAGACGCTAAAGACGAAGGTACGATGCTCTCCGGAGCTAGGAGCCGCTCCTGGGCGTCTTTCGGCAGAAGCCGCGCTAAGGAGAGCACTGTGAGCGGCACAATCGTCTTTGCGCAAAGAAGCCGTTTCTTCGGCTCTGGGTGCCGGAGAGAGCGGCATCGTCGGGAAGGTGAAGAAGCAAGCTGTACAACACTGGGATTGTGTGCGCAGCTTGCCAACTGATAGAAAACAGTACCGTTGCACTCTCCTGACTTTTCCAATCACATGAACATTCGATTGGAAGCTGTTTTGGACAACTTTTCTTTTCTTCCTGCCAAACACTTAGCAGATATCTCTGCAACGTATAGAACACGACGGGAGATGTTTTCTGTGCTGGCACAGTTTTTCCTAGCCAGACATAGTGGAAAAGTGTTTTGGTAAGATGTAGATGAGAAGAGACGCTAAAGACGAAGGTACGATGCTCTCCGGAGCTAAGAGCCGCTCCCGGGCGTCTTTCGGCAGAAGCCGCGCTAAGGAGAGCACTGTGAGCGGCACAATCGTCTTTGCGCGAAGAAGCCGCTTTTCGGCTCCGGGAGCCGGAGAGAGCGGCATCTTCGGGAAGGTGAAGAAGCAAGCTGTACAACACTGGGATTGTGTGCGCAGCTTGCCAACTGATAGAAAACAGTACCGTTGCACTCTCCTGACTTTTCCAATCACATGAACATTCGATTGGAAGCTGTTTTGGACAACTTTTCTTTTCTTCCTGCCAAACACTTGGCAGACCTCCGTGCAACGTCTAGAACACGATGGGAGATGTTTTCTGTGCTGGCACAGTTTTTCCGAGCCAGACATAGTGGAAAAGCGTTTTGCTGAGATGTAGATGAGAAGAGACGCTAAAGACGAAGGTACGATGCTCTCCGGAGCTAGGAGCCGCTCCCGGGCGTCTTTCGGCAGAAGCCGCGCTAAGGAGAGCACTGTGAGCGGCACAATCGTCTTTGCGCAAAGAAGCCGCTTCTTCGGCTCTGGGTGCCGGAGAGAGCGGCATCGTCGGGAAGGTGAAGAAGCAAGCTGTACAACACTGGGATTGTGTGCGCAGCTTGCCAACTGATAGAAAACAGTACCGTTGCACTCTCCTGACTTTTCCAATCACATGAACATTCGATTGGAAGCTGTTTTGGACAACTTTTCTTCCTGCCAAACACTTGGCAGATATCTCTGCAACGTCTAGAACACGATGGGAGATGTTTTCTGTGCTGGCACAGTTTTTCCTAGCCAGACATAGTGGAAAAGCGTTTTGCTGAGATGTAGATGAGAAGAGACGCTAAAGACGAAGGTACGATGCTCTCTGGAGCTAAGAGCCGCTCCCGGGCGTCTTTCGGCAGAAGCCGCGCTAAGGAGAGCACTGTGAGCGGCACAATCGTCTTTGCGCGAAGAAGCCGCTTCTTCGGCTCCGGGAGCCGGAGAGAGCGGCAGCTTCGGGAAGGTGAAGAAGCAAGCTGTACAACACTGGGATTGTGTGCGCAGCTTGCCAACTGATAGAAAACAGTACCGTTGCACTCTCCTGATTTTCCAATCACATGAACATTCGATTGGAAGCTGTTTTGGACAACTTTTCTTTTCTTCCTGCCAAACACTTGGCAGACCTCCGTGCAACGTCTAGAACACGATGTAAGATGTTTTCTGTGCTAGCACAGTTTTTCCGAGCCAGACATAGTGGAAAAGCGTTTTGCTGAGATGTAGATGAGAAGAGACGCTAAAGACGAAGGTACGATGCTCTCCGGAGCTAGGAGCCGCTCCCGGGCGTCTTTCGGCAGAAGCCGCGCTAAGGAGAGCACTGTGAGCGGCACAATCGTCTTTGCGCAAAGAAGCCGTTTCTTCGGCTCTGGGTGCCGGAGAGAGCGGCATCGTCGGGAAGGTGAAGAAGCAAGCTGTACAACACTGGGATTGTGTGCGCAGCTTGCCAACTGATAGAAAACAGTACCGTTGCACTCTCCTGACTTTTCCAATCACATGAACATTCGATTGGAAGCTGTTTTGGGCAACTTTTCTTTTCTTCCTGCCAAACACTTAGCAGATATCTCTGCAACGTATAGAACACAATGGGAGATGTTTTCTGTGCTGGCACAGTTTTTCCTAGCCAGACATAGTGGAAAAGTGTTTTGGTAAGATGTAGATGAGAAGAGACGCTAAAGACGAAGGTACGATGCTCTCCGGAGCTAAGAGCCGCTCCCGGGCGTCTTTCGGCAGAAGCCGCGCTAAGGAGAGCACTGTGAGCGGCACAATCGTCTTTGCGCGAAGAAGCCGCTTCTTCGGCTCCGGGAGCCGGAGAGAGCGGCATCTTCGGGAAGGTGAAGAAGGAAGCTGTACAACACTGGGATTGTGTGCGCAGCTTGCCAACTGATAGAAAACAGTACCGTTGCACTCTCCTGACTTTTCCAATCACATGAACATTCGATTGGAAGCTGTTTTGGACAACTTTTCTTTTCTTCCTGCCAAACACTTGGCAGACCTCCGTGCAACGTCTAGAACACGATGGGAGATGTTTTCTGTGCTGGCACAGTTTTTCCGAGCCAGACATAGTGGAAAAGCGTTTTGCTGAGATGTAGATGAGAAGAGACGCTAAAGACGAAGGTACGATGCTCTCCGGAGCTAGGAGCCGCTCCCGGGCGTCTTTCGGCAGAAGCCGCGCTAAGGAGAGCACTGTGAGCGGCACAATCGTCTTTGCGCAAAGAAGCCGCTTCTTCGGCTCTGGGTGCCGGAGAGAGCGGCATCGTCGGGAAGGTGAAGAAGCAAGCTGTACAACACTGGGATTGTGTGCGCAGCTTGCCAACTGATAGAAAACAGTACCGTTGCACTCTCCTGACTTTTCCAATCACATGAACATTCGATTGGAAGCTGTTTTGGACAACTTTTCTTTTCTTCCTGCCAAACACTTGGCAGATATCTCTGCAACGTATAGAACACGATGGGAGATGTTTTCTGTGCTGGCACAGTTTTTCCTAGCCAGACATAGTGGAAAAGCGTTTTGCTGAGATGTAGATGTGAAGAGACGCTAAAGACGAAGGTACGATGCTCTCCGGAGCTAAGAGCCGCTCCCGGGCGTCTTTCGGCAGAAGCCGCGCTAAGGAGAGCACTGTGAGCGGCACAAGCGTCTTTGCGCGAAGAAGCCGCTTCTTCGGCTCCGGGAGCCGGAGAGAGCGGCATCTTCGGGAAGGTGAAGAAGCAAGCTGTACAACACTGGGATTGTGTGCGCAGCTTGCCAACTGATAGAAAACAGTACCTTTGCACTCTCCTGACTTTTCCAATCACATGAACATTCGATTGGAAGCTATTTTGGACAACTTTTCTTTCTTCCTGCCAAACACTTGGCAGACCTCCGTGCAACGTCTAGAACACGATGGGAGATGTTTTCTGTGCTGGCACAGTTTTTCCTAGCCAGACATAGTGGAAAAGCGTTTTGCTGAGATGTAGATGAGAAGAGACGCTAAAGACGAAGGTACGATGCTCTCCGGAGCTAAGAGCCGCTCCCGGGCGTCTTTCGGCAGAAGCCGCGCTAAGGAGAGCACTGTGAGCGGCACAATCGTCTTTGCGCGAAGAAGCCGCTTCTTCGGCTCCGGGAGCCGGAGAGAGCGGCAGCTTCGGGAAGGTGAAGAAGCAAGCTGTACAACACTGGGATTGTGTGCGCAGCTTGCCAACTGATAGAAAACAGTACCGTTGCACTCTCCTGACTTTTCCAATCACATGAACATTCGATTGGAAGCTGTTTTGGACAACTTTTCTTTTCTTCCTGCCAAACACTTGGCAGATATCTCTGCAACGTCTAGAACACGATGGGAGATGTTTTCTGTGCTGGCACAGTTTTTCCTAGCCAGACATAGTGGGAAAGTGTTTTGGTAAGATGTAGATGAGAAGAGACGCTAAAGACAAAGGTACGATGCTCTCCCGAGCTAAGAGCCGCTCCCGAGCGTCTTTCGGCAGAAGCCGCGCTAAGGAGAGCACTGTGAGCGGCACAATCGTCTTTGCGCGAAGAAGCCGCTTCTTCGGCTCTGGGAGCCGGAGAGAGCGGCATCATCGGGAAGGTGAAGAAGCAAGCTGTAAAACACTGGGATTGTGTGCGCAGCTTGCCAACTGATAGAAAACAGTACCTTTGCACTCTCCTGACTTTTCCAATCACATGAACATTCGATTGGAAGCTGTTTTGGACAACTTTTCTTTTCTTCCTGCCAAACACTTGGCAGACCTCCGTGCAACGTCTAGAACACGATGGGAGATGTTTTCTGTGCTGGCACAGTTTTTCCTAGCCAGACATAGTGGAAAATCGTTTTGCTGAGATGTAGATGAGAAGAGACGCTAAAGACAAAGGTACGATGCTCTCCGGAGCTAAGAGCCGCTCCCGAGCGTCTTTCAGCAGAAGCCGCGCTAAGGAGAGCACTGTGAGCGGCACAATCGTCTTTGCGCGAAGAAGCCGCTTCTTCGGCTCCGGGAGCCGTAGGGAGCGGCAGCTTCGGGAAGGTGAAGAAGCAAGCTGTACAACACTGGGATTGTGTGCGCAGCTTGCCAACTGATAGAAAACAGTACCTTTGCACTCTCCTGACTTTTCCAATCACATGAACGTTCGATTGGAAGCTGTTTTGGACAACTTTTCTTTCTTCCTGCCAAACACTTGGCAGACCTCCGTGCAACGTCTAGAACACGATGGGAGATGTTTTCTGTGCTGGCACAGTTTTTCCTAGCCAGACATAGTGGAAAAGCGTTTTGCTGAGATGTAGATGAGAAGAGACGCTAAAGACGAAGGTACGATGCTCTCCGGAGCTAAGAGCCGCTCCTGGGCGTCTTTCGGCAGAAGCCGCGCTAAGGAGAGCACTGTGAGCGGCACAATCGTCTTTGCGCAAAGAAGCCGCTTCTTCGGCTCTGGGTGCCGGAGAGAGCGGCATCTTCGGGAAGGTGAAGAAGGAAGCTGTACAACACTGGGATTGTGTGCGCAGCTTGCCAACTGATAGAAAACAGTACCGTTGCACTCTCCTGACTTTTCCAATCACATGAACATTCGATTGGAAGCTGTTTTGGACAACTTTTCTTTCCTTCCTGCCAAACACTTGGCAGACATCCGTGCAACGCCTAGATCACGATGGGAGATGTTTTCTGTGCTGGCACAGTTTTTCCTAGCCAGACATAGTGGAAATGCTTTTTGCTGAGATGTAGATGAGAAGAGATGCTGAAGACGAAGGTACGATGCTCTCCGGAGCTAAGAGCCGCTCCTGGGCGACTTTCGGCAGAAGCCGCGCTAAGGAGAGCACTGTGAGCGGCACAATCGTCTTTGCGCGAAGAAGCCGCTTCTTCGGCTCCGGGAGCCGGGGAGAGCGGCATCTTCGGGAAGGTGAAGAAGCAAGCTGTCCGACACTGGGATTGTGTGCGCAGCTTGCCAACTGATAGAAAACAGTCCCGTTGCACTCTCCTGACTTTTCCAATCACATGAACATTCGATTGGAAGCTGTTTTGGACAACTTTTCTTTTCTTCCTGCCAAACACTTGGCAGACATCTCTGCGACTTCTAGAACATGATGGGAGATGTTTTCTGTGCTGGCACAGTTTTTCCGAGCCAGACATAGTGGAAAACCTTTTTGCTGAGATGTAGATGAGAAGAGACGCTAAAGACGAATGTATGATGCTCTCCGGAGCTAAGAGCCACTCCCGGGCGTTTTTCGGCAGAAGCCGCGCTAAGGAGAGCACTGTGAGCGGCACAATCGTCTTTGCGCGAAGAAGCCGCTTCTTCGGCTCCGGGAGCCGGAGAGAGCGGCATCTTCGGGAAGGTGAAGAAGGAAGCTGTACAACACTGGGATTGTGTGCGCAGCTTGCCAACTGATAGAAAACAGTACCGTTGCACTCTGCTGACTTTTCCAATCACATGAACATTCGATTGGAAGCTGTTTTGGACAACTTTTCTTTTCTTCCTGCCAAACACTTGGCAGATATCTCTGCAACGTCTAGAACATGATGGGAGATGTTTTCTGTGCTGGCACAGTTTTTCCTAGCCAGAAATAGAGGAAAAGCTTTTTGCTGAGATGTAGATGAGAAGAGACGCTAAAGACGAAGGTACGATGCTCTCCGGAGCTAAGAGCCGCTCCCGGGCGTCTTTCGGCAGAAGCCGCGCTAAGGAGAGCACTGTGAGCGGCACAATCGTCTTTGCGCGAAGAAGCCGCTTCTTCGGCTCCGGGAGCCGGAGAGAGTGGCAGCTTCGGGAAGGTGAAGAAGCAAGCTGTACAACAATGGGATTGTGTGCGCAGCTTGCCAACTGATAGAAAACAGTACCGTTGCACTCTCCTGACTTTTCCAATCACATGAACATTCGATTGGAAGCTGTTTTGGACAACTTTTCTTTTCTTCCTGCCAAACACTTGGCAGACCTCCGTGCAACGTCTAGAAAACAATGGGAGATGTTTTCTGTGCTGGCACAGTTTTTCCGAGCCAGACAAAGTGGAAAAGCGTTTTGCTGAGATGTAGCTGAGAAGAGACGCTAAAGACAAAGGTACGCTGCTCTCCCGAGCTAAGAGCCGCTCCCGAGCATCTTTCAGCAGAAGCCGCGCTAAGGAGAGCACTGTGAGCGGCACAATCGTCTTTGCGCGAAGAAGCCGCTTCTTCGGCTCCGGGAGCCGTAGGGAGCGGCATCTTAGGGAAGGTGAAGAAGGAAGCTGTACAACACTGGGATTGTGTGCGCAGCTTGCCAACTGATAGAAAACAGTACCTTTGCACTCTCCTGACTTTTCCAATCACATGAACATTCGATTGGAAGCTGTTTTGGACAACTTTTCTTTTCTTCCTGCCAAACACTTGGCAGACATCTCTGCGACTTCTAGAACATGATGGGAGATGTTTTCTGTGCTGGCACAGTTTTTCCTAGCCAGACATATTTGAAAAGTGTTTTGGTAAGATGTAGATGAGAAGAGACGCTAAAGACGAAGGTACGATGCTCTCCGGAGCTAAGAGCCGCTCCCGGGCGTCTTTCGGCAGAAGCCGCGCTAAGGAGATCACTGTGAGCGGCACAATCGTCTTTGCGCGAAGAAGCCGCTTCTTCGGCTCCAGGAGCCGGAGAGAGCGGCATCTTCGGGAAGGTGAAGAAGCAAGCTGTACAACACTGGGAATGTGTGCGCAGCTTGCCAACTGATAGAAAACAGTACCGTTGCACTCTCCTGACTTTTCCAATCACATGAACATTCGATTGGAAGCTGTTTTGGACAACTTTTCTTTTCTTCCTGCCAAACACTTGGCAGATATCTCTGCAACGTATAGAACACGATGGGAGATGTTTTCTGTGCTGGCACAGTTTTTCCTAGCCAGACATAGTGGGAAAGTGTTTTGGTAAGATGTAGATGAGAAGAGACGCTAAAGACAAAGGTACGATGCTCTCCCGAGCTAAGAGCCGCTCCCGAGCGTCTTTCGGCAGAAGCCGCGCTAAGGAGAGCACTGTGAGCGGCACAATCGTCTTTGCGCGAAGAAGCCGCTTCTTCGGCTCTGGGAGCCGGAGAGAGCGGCATCTTCGGGAAGGTGAAGAAGCAAGCTGTACAACACTGGGATTGTGTGCGCAGCTTGCCAACTGATAGAAATCAGTACCGTTGCACTCTCCTGACTTTTCCAATCACATGAACATTCGATTGGAAGCTGTTTTGGACAACTTTTCTTTTCTTCCTGCCAAACACTTGGCAGACCTCTGTGCAACGTCTAGAACACGATGGGAGATGTTTTCTGTGCTGGCACAGTTTTTCCTAGCCAGACATAGTGGGAAATCGTTTTGCTGAGATGTAGATGAGAAGAGACGATAAAGACAAAGGTACGATGCTCTCCGGAGCTAAGAGCCGCTCCCGAGCGTCTTTCAGCAGAAGCCGCGCTAAGGAGAGCACTGTGAGCGGCACAATCGTCTTTGCGCGAAGAAGCCGCTTCTTCGGCTCCGGGAGCCGTAGGGAGCGGCAGCTTCGGGAAGGTGAAGAAGCAAGCTGTACAACACTGGGATTGTGTGCGCAGCTTGCCAACTGATAGAAAACAGTACCTTTGCACTCTCCTGACTTTTCCAATCACATGAACGTTCGATTGGAAGCTGTTTTGGACAACTTTTCTTTCTTCCTGCCAAACACTTGGCAGACCTCCGTGCAACGTCTAGAACACGATGGGAGATGTTTTCTGTGCTGGCACAGTTTTTCCTAGCCAGACATAGTGGAAAAGCGTTTTGCTGAGATGTAGATGAGAAGAGACGCTAAAGACGAAGGTACGATGCTCTCCGGAGCTAAGAGCCGCTCCCGGGCGTCTTTCGGCAGAAGCCGCGCTAAGGAGAGCACTGTGAGCGGCACAATCGTCTTTGCGCGAAGAAGCCGCTTCTTCGGCTCCGGGAGCCGGAGAGAGCGGCATCTTCGGGAAGGTGAAGAAGGAAGCTGTACAACACTGGGATTGTGTGCGCAGCTTGCCAACTGATAGAAAACAGTACCGTTGCACTCTGCTGACTTTTCCAATCACATGAACATTCGATTGGAAGCTGTTTTGGACAACTTTTCTTTTCTTCCTGCCAAACACTTGGCAGATATCTCTGCAACGTCTAGAACATGATGGGAGATGTTTTCTGTGCTGGCACAGTTTTTCCTAGCCACACATAGAGGAAAAGATTTTTGCTGAGATGTAGATGAGAAGAGACGCTAAAGACGAAGGTACGATGCTCTCCGGAGCTAAGAGCCGCTCCCGGGCGTCTTTCGGCAGAAGCCGCGCTAAGGAGAGCACTGTGAGCGGCACAATCGTCTTTGCGCGAAGAAGCCGCTTCTTCGGCTCCGGGAGCCGGAGAGAGCGGCAGCTTCGGGAAGGTGAAGAAGCAAGCTGTACAACAATGGGATTGTGTGCGCAGCTTGCCAACTGATAGAAAACAGTACCGTTGCACTCTCCTGACTTTTCCAATCACATGAACATTCGATTGGAAGCTGTTTTGGACAACTTTTCTTTTCTTCCTGCCAAACACTTGGCAGACATCTCTGCGACTTCTAGAACACGATGGGAGATGTTTTCTGTGCTGGCACAGTTTTTCCTAGCCAGACATATTTGAAAAGTGTTTTGGTAAGATGTAGATGAGAAGAGACGCTAAAGACGAAGGTACGATGCTCTCCGGAGCTAAGAGCCGCTCCCGGGCGTCTTTCGGCAGAAGCCGCGCTAAGGAGATCACTGTGAGCGGCACAATCGTCTTTGCGCGAAGAAGCCGCTTCTTCGGCTCCGGGAGCCGTAGGGAGCGGCAGCTTCGGGAAGGTGAAGAAGCAAGCTGTACAACACTGGGATTGTGTGCGCAGCTTGCCAACTGAAAGAAAACAGTACCTTTGCACTCTCCTGACTTTTCCAATCACATGAACATTCGATTGGAAGCTGTTTTGGACAACTTTTCTTTTCTTCCTGCCAAACACTTGGCAGATATCTCTGCAACGTATAGAACACGATGGGAGATGTTTTCTGTGCTGGCACAGTTTTTCCTAGCCAGACATAGTGGAAAAGTGTTTTGGTAAGATGTAGATGAGAAGAGACGCTAAAGACGAAGGTACAATGCTCTCCGGAGCTAAGAGCCGCTCCCGGGCGTCTTTCGGCAGAAGCCGCGCTAAGGAGAGCACTGTGAGCGGCACAATCGTCTTTGCGCGAAGAAGCCGCTTCTTCGGCTCCGGGAGCCGGAGAGAGCGGCATCTTCGGGAAGGTGAAGAAGGAAGCTGTACAACACTGGGATTGTGTGCGCAGCTTGCCAACTGATAGAAAACAGTACCGTTGCACTCTCCTGACTTTTCCAATCACATGAACATTCGATTGGAAGCTGTTTTGGACAACTATTCTTTCCTTCCTGCCAAACACTTGGCAGACATCCGTGCAACGCCTAGATCACGATGGGAGATGTTTTCTGTGCTGGCACAGTTTTTCCTAGCCAGACATAGTGGAAATGCTTTTTGCTGAGATGTAGATGATAAGAGACGCTGAAGACGAAGGTACGATGCTCTCCGGAGCTAAGAGCCGCTCCTGGGCGTCTTTCGGCAGAAGCCGCGCTAAGGAGAGCACTGTGAGCGGCACAATCGTCTTTGCGCGAAGAAGCCGCTTCTTCGGCTCCGGGAGCCGGGGAGAGCGGCATCTTCGGGAAGGTGAAGAAGCAAGCTGTACGACACTGGGATTGTGTGCGCAGCTTGCCAACTGATAGAAAACAGTCCCGTTGCACTCTCCTGACTTTTCCAATCACATGAACATTCGATTGGAAGCTGTTTTGGACAACTTTTCTTTTCTTCCTGCCAAACACTTGGCAGACCTCCGTGCAACGTCTAGAACACGATGGGAGATGTTTTCTGTGCTGGCACAGTTTTTCCTAGCCAGACATAGTGGAAAAGCGTTTTGGTAAGATGTAGATGAGAAGAGACTCTAAAGACGAAGGTACGATGCTCTCCCGAGCAAAGAGCCGCTCCCAAGCGTCTTTCAGCAGAAGCCGCGCTAAGGAGAGCACTGTGAGCGGCACAATCGTCTTTGCGCGAAGAAGCCGCTTCTTCGGCTCCGGGAGCCGTAGGGAGCGGCAGCTTCGGGAAGGTGAAGAAGCAAGCTGTACAACACTGGGATTGTGTGCGCAGCTTTCCAACTGATAGAAAACAGTACCGTTGCACTCTCCTGACTTTTCCAATCACATGAACATTCGATTGGAAGCTGTTTTGGACAACTTTTCTTTTCTTCCTGCCAAACACTTGGCAGACATCTCTGCGACTTCTAGAACATGATGGGAGATGTTTTCTGTGCTGGCACAGTTTTTCCTAGCCAGACATAGTGGAAAAGTGTTGGTAAGATGTAGATGAGAAGAGACTCTAAAGACGAAAGTACGATGCTCTCCGGAGCTAAGAGCCGCTCCCGGGCGTCTTTCGGCAGAAGCCGCGCTAAGGAGAGCACTGTGAGCGGCACAATCCTCTTTGCGCGAAGAAGCCGCTTCTTCGGCTCCGGGAGCCGGAGAGAGCGGCATCTTCGGGAAGGTGAAGAAGCAAGCTGTACAACACTGGGATTGTGTGCGCAGCTTGCCAACTGATAGAAAACAGTCCCGTTGCACTCTCCTGACTTTTCCAATCACATGAACATTCGATTGGAAGCTGTTTTGGACAACTTTCCTTTTCTTCCTGCCAAACACTTGGCAGACATCTCTGCGACTTCTAGAACATGATGGGAGATGTTTTCTGTGCTGGCACAGTTTTTCCTAGCCAGACATAGTGGAAAAGTGTTTTGGCAAGATGTAGATGAGAAGAGACGCTAAAGACGAAGGTACGATGCTCTCCGGAGCTAAGAGCCGCTCCCGGGCGTCTTTCGGCAGAAGCCGCGCTAAGGAGATCACTGTGAGCGGCACAATCGTCTTTGCGCGAAGAAGCCGCTTCTTCGGCTCCGGGAGCCGGACAGAGCGGCATCTTCGGGAAGGTGAAGAAGCAAGCTGTACAACACTGGGAATGTGTGCGCAGCTTGCCAACTGATAGAAAACAGTACCGTTGCACTCTCCTGACTTTTCCAATCACATGAACATTCGATTGGAAGCTGTTTTGGACAACTTTTCTTTTCTTCCTGCCAAACACTTGGCAGACCTCCGTGCAACATCTAGAACACGATGGGAGATGTTTTCTGCGCTGGCACAGTTTTTCCTAGCCAGACATAGTGGAAAAGCGTTTTGCTGAGATGTAGATGAGAAGAGACGCTAAAGACAAAGGTACGATGCTCTCCCGAGCTAAGAGCCGCTCCCGAGCGTCTTTCGGCAGAAGCCGCGCTAAGGAGAGCACTGTGAGCGGCACAATCGTCTTTGCGCGAAGAAGCCGCTTCTTCGGCTCCGGGAGCCGTAGGGAGCGGCAGCTTCGGGAAGGTGAAGAAGCAAGCTGTACAACACTGGGATTGTGTGCGCAGCTTGCCAACTGAAAGAAAACAGTACCTTTGCACTCTCCTGACTTTTCCAATCACATGAACATTTGATTGGAAGCTGTTTTGGAAAACTTTTCTTTTCTTCCTGCCAAACACTTGGCAGATATCTCTGCAACGTATAGAACACGATGGGAGATGTTTTCTGTGCTGGCACAGTTTTTCCGAGCCAGAAAAAGTGGAAAAGTGTTTTGGTAAGATGTAGATGAGAAGAGACGCTAAAGACGAAGGTACGATGCTCTCCGGAGCTAAGAGCCGCTCCCGGGCGTCTTTCGGCAGAAGCCGCGCTAAGGAGATCACTGTGAGCGGCACAATCGTCTTTGCGCGAAGAAGCCGCTTCTTCGGCTCCGGGAGCCGTAGGGAGCGGCATCTTAGGGAAGGTGAAGAAGGAAGCTGTACAACACTGGGATTGTGTGCGCAGCTTGCCAATTGATAGAAAACAGTACCTTTGCACTCTCCTGACTTTTCCAATCACATGAACATTCGATTGGAAGCTGTTTTGGACAACTTTTCTTTTCTTCCTGCCAAACACTTGGCAGACATCTCTGCGACTTCTAGAACATGATGGGAGATGTTTTCTGTGCTGGCACAGTTTTTCCTAGCCAGACATAGTGGAAAAGTGTTTTGGTAAGATGTAGATGAGAAGAGACGCTAAAGACGAAGGTACGATGCTCTCCGGAGCTAAGAGCCGCTCCCGGGCGTCTTTCGGCAGAAGCCGCGCTAAGGAGATCACTGTGAGCGGCACAATCGTCTTTGCGCGAAGAAGCCGCTTCTTCGGCTCCGGGAGCCGGAGAGAGCGGCATCTTCGGGAAGGTGAAGAAGCAAGCTGTACAACACTGGGAATGTGTGCGCAGCTTGCCAACTGATAGAAAACAGTACCGTTGCACTCTCCTGACTTTTCCAATCACATGAACATTCGATTGGAAGCTGTTTTGGACAACTTTTCTTTTCTTCCTGCCAAACACTTGGCAGACCTCCGTGCAACGTCTAGAACACGATGGGAGATGTTTTCTGCGCTGGCACAGTTTTTCCTAGCCAGACATAGTGGAAAAGCGTTTTGCTGAGATGTAGATGAGAAGAGACGCTAAAGACAAAGGTACGATGCTCTCCCGAGCTAAGAGCCGCTCCCGGGCGTCTTTCGGCAGAAGCCGCGCTAAGGAGAGCACTGTGAGCGGCACAATCGTCTTTGCGCGAAGAAGCCGCTTCTTCGGCTCCGGGAGCCGTAGGGAGCGGCAGCTTCGGGAAGGTGAAGAAGCAAGCTGTACAACACTGGGATTGTGTGCGCAGCTTGCCAACTGAAAGAAAACAGTACCTTTGCACTCTCCTGACTTTTCCAATCACATGAACATTCGATTGGAAGCTGTTTTGGACAACTTTTCTTTTCTTCCTGCCAAACACTTGGCAGATATCTCTGCAACGTCTAGAACACGATGGGAGATGTTTTCTGTGCTGGCACAGTTTTTCCTAGCCAGACATAGTGGAAAAGTGTTTTGGTAAGATGTAGATGAGAAGAGACGCTAAAGACGAAGGTACGATGCTCTCCGGAGCTAAGAGCCGCTCCCGGGCGTCTTTCGGCAGAAGCCGCGCTAAGGAGAGCATTGTGAGCGGCACAACCGTCTTTGCGCGAAGAAGCCGCTTCTTCGGCTCCGGGAGCCGGAGAGAGCGGCATCTTCGGGAAGGTGAAGAAGCAAGCTGTACAACACTGGGATTGTGTGCGCAGCTTGCCAACTGATAGAAAACAGTACCGTTGCACTCTCCTGACTTTTCCAATCACATGAACATTCGATTGGAAGCTGTTTTGGACAACTTTTCTTTCTTCCTGCCAAACACTTGGCAGACCTCCGTGCAACGTCTAGAACACGATGGGAGATGTTTTCTGTGCTGGCACAGTTTTTCCTAGCCAGACATAGTGGAAAAGCGTTTTGCTGAGATGTAGATGAGAAGAGACGCTAAAGACGAAGGTACGATGCTCTCCGGAGCTAAGAGCCGCTCCCGGGCGTCTTTCGGCAGAAGCCGTGCTAAGGAGAGCACTGTGAACGGCACAATCGTCTTTGCGCGAAGAAGCCGCTTCTTCGGCTCCGGGAGCCTTAGGGAGCGGCAGCTTCGGGAAGGCGAAGAAGCAGGCTGTACAACACTGGGATTGTGTGCGCAGCTTGCCAACTGATAGAAAACAGTACCTTTGCACTCTCCTGACTTTTCCAATCACATGAAAATTCGATTGGAAGCTGTTTTTGATAACTGTTCTTTTCTTCCTGCCAAACACTTGGCAGACCTCCGTGCAACGTCTAGAACACGATGGGAGATGTTTTCTGTGCTGGCACAGTTTTTCCTAGCCAGACATAGTGGAAAAGTGTTTTGGTAAGATGTAGATGAGAAGAGACGCTAAAGACGAAGGTACGATGCTCTCCGGAGATAAGACCCGCTCCCGGGCGTCTTTCGGCAGAAGCCGCGCTAAAGAGAGCACTGTGAGCGGCACAAGCGTCTTTGCGCGAAGAAGCCGCTTCTTCGGCTCCGGGAGCCGGAGAGAGCGGCATCTTCGGGAAGGTGAAGAAGCAAGCTGTACAACACTGGGATTGTGTGCGCAGCTTGCCAACTGATAGAAAACAGTACCGTTGCACTCTCCTGACTTTTCCAATCACATGAACATTCGATTGGAAGCTGTTTTGGACAACTTTTCTTTTCTTCCTGCCAAATACTTGGCAGACCTCCGTGCAACGTCTAGAACACGATGGAGATGTTTTCTGTGCTGACACAGTTTTTCGTAGCCAGACATAGTGGAAAAACGTTTTGGTAAGATGTAGATGAGAAGAGACGCTAAAGACGAAGGTACGATGCTCCCCGGAGCTAAGAGCCGCTCCCGGGCGTCTATTTGCAGAAGCCGTGCTAAGGAGAGCACTGTGAGCGGCACAATCGTCTTTGCGCGAAGAAGCCGCTTCTTCGGCTCCGGGAGCCGTAGGGAGCGGCAGCTTTGGGAAGGCGAAGAAGCAAGCTGTACAACACTGGGATTGTGTGCGCAGCTTGCCAACTGATAGAAAACAGTACCTTTGCACTCTCCTGACTTTTCCAATCGCATGAAAATTCGATTGGAAGCTGTTTTTGATAACTGTTCTTTTCTTCCTGCCAAACACTTGGCAGACCTCCGTGCAACGTCTAGAACACGATGGGAGATGTTTTCTGTGCTGGCACAGTTTTTCCTAGCCAGACATAGTGGAAAAGCGTTTTGGTAATATGTAGATGAGAAGAGACGTTAAAGACGAAAGTACGATGCTCTCCCGAGCTAAGAGCCGCTCCCGGGCGTCTTTCAGCAGAAGCCGCGCTAAGGAGAGCACTTTGAGCGGCACAATCGTCTTTGCGCGAAGAAGCCGCTTCTTCCGCTCCGGGAGCCGTAGGGAGCGGCAGCTTCGGGAAGGTGAAGAAGCAAGCTGTACAACACTGGGATTGTGTGCGCAGCTTGCCAACTGATAGAAAACAGTACCTTTGCACTCTCCTGACTTTTCCAATCACATGAACATTCGATTGGAAGCTGTTTTGGACAACTTTTCTTTTCTTCCTGCCAAACACTTGGCAGACATCTCTGCGACTTCTAGAACATGATGGGAGATGTTTTCTGTGCTGGCACAGTTTTTCCTAGCCAGACATAGTGGAAAAGCTTTTTGCTGAGATGTAGATGAGAAGAGACGCTAAAGACGAAGGTACGATGCTCTCCGGAGCTAAGAGCCGCTCCCGGGCGTCTTTCAGCAGAAGCCGCGCTAAGGAGAGCACTGTGAGCGGCACAATCGTCTTTGCGCGAAGAAGCCGCTTCTTCGGCTCCGGGAGCCGGAGAGAGCGGCATCTTCGGGAAGGTAAAGAAGCAAGCTGTACAACACTGGGAATGTGTGCGCAGCTTGCCAACTGATAGAAAACAGTACCGTTGCACTCTCCTGACTTTTCCAATCACATGAACATTCGATTGGAAGCTGTTTTGGACAACTTTTCTTTTCTTCCTGCCAAACACTTGGCCGACCTCCGTGCCGCGTCTAGAACACGATGGGAGATGTTTTCTGTGCTGGCACAGTTTTTCCGAGCCAGACAAAGTGGAAAAGCGTTTTGCTGAGATGTAGATGAGAAGAGACGCTAAAGACAAAGGTACGATGCTCTCCCGAGCTAAGAGCCGCTCCCGGGCGTCTTTCGGCAGAAGCCGCGCTAAGGAGAGCACTGTGAGCGGCACAATCGTCTTTGCGCGAAGAAGCCGCTTCTTCGGCTCCGGGAGCCGTAGGGAGCGGCAGCTTCGGGAAGGTGAAGAAGCAAGCTGTACAACACTGGGATTGTGTGCGCAGCTTGCCAACTGATAGAAAACAGTACCTTTGCACTCTCCTGACTTTTCCAATCACATGAACATTCGATTGGAAGCTGTTTTGGACAACTTTTCTTTTCTTCCTGCCAAACACTTGGCAGACATCTCTGCGACTTCTAGAACATGATGGGAGATGTTTTCTGTGCTGGCACAGTTTTTCCTAGCCAGACATAGTGGAAAAGCGTTTTGCTGAGATGTAGATGAGAAGAGACGCTAAAGACGAAGGTACGATGCTCTCCGGAGCTAAGAGCCGCTCCCGGGCGTCTTTCAGCAGAAGCCGCGCTAAGGAGAGCACTGTGAGCGGCACAATCGTCTTTGCGCGAAGAAGCCGCTTCTTCGGCTCCGGGAGCCGGAGATAGCGGCATCTTCGGGAAGGTAAAGAAGCAAGCTGTACAACACTGGGAATGTGTGCGCAGCTTGCCAACTGATAGAAAACAGTACCGTTGCACTCTCCTGACTTTTCCAATCACATGAACATTCGATTGGAAGCTGTTTTGGACAACTTTTCTTTTCTTCCTGCCAAACACTTGGCCGACCTCCGTGCAACGTCTAGAACACGATGGGAGATGTTTTCTGTGCTGGCACAGTTTTTCCGAGCCAGACAAAGTGGAAAAGCGTTTTGCTGAGATGTAGATGAGAAGAGACGCTAAAGACAAAGGTACGATGCTCTCCCGAGCTAAGAGCCGCTCCCGGGCGTCTTTCGGCAGAAGCCGCGCTAAGGAGAGCACTGTGAGCGGCACAATCGTCTTTGCGCGAAGAAGCGGCTTCTTCGGCTCCGGGAGCCGTAGGGAGCGGCAGCTTCGGGAAGGTGAAGAAGCAAGCTGTACAACACTGGGATTGTGTGCGCAGCTTGCCAACTGATAGAAAACAGTACCGTTGCACTCTCCTGACTTTTCCAATCACATGAACATTCGATTGGAAGCTGTTTTGGAGAACTTTTCTTTTCTTCCTGCCAAACACTTGGCAGACATCTCTGCGACTTCTAGAACATGATGGGAGATGTTTTCTGTGCTGGCACAGTTTTTCCTAGCCAGACATAGTGGAAAAGCGTTTTGCTGAGATGTAGATGAGAAGAGACGCTAAAGACGAAGGTACGATGCTCTCCGGAGCTAAGAGCCGCTCCCGGGCGTCTTTCGGCAGAAGCCGCGCTAAGGAGAGCACTGTGAGCGGCACAATCATCTTTGCGCGAAGAAGCCGCTTCTTCGGCTCTGGGAGCCGGAGAGAGCGGCATCTTCGGGAAGGTGAAGAAGCAAGCTGTACAACACTGGGATTGTGTGCGCAGCTTGCCAACTGATAGAAAACAGTACCGTTGCACTCTCCTGACTTTTCCAATCACATGAACATTCGATTGGAAGCTGTTTTGGACAACTTTTCTTTTCTTCCTGCCAAACACTTGGCAGACCTCCGTGCAACGTCTAGAACACGATGGGAGATGTTTTCTGTGCTGGCACAGTTTTTCCTAGCCAGACATAGTGGAAAAGCGTTTTGGTAATATGTAGATGAGAAGAGACGCTAAAGACGAAAGTACGATGCTCTCCGGAGCTAAGAGCCGCTCCCGGGCGTCTTTCGGCAGAAGCCGCGCTAAGGAGAGCACTGTGAGCGGCACAATCGTCTTTGCGCGAAGAAGCCGCTTCTTCGGCTCCGGGAGCCGGAGTGAGCGGCAGCTTCGGGAAGGTGAAGAAGGAAGCTCTGCAACACTGGGATTGTGTGCGCAGCTTGCCAACTGATAGAAAACAGTCCCGTTGCACTCTCCTGACTTTTCCAATCACATGAACATTCGATTGGAAGCTGTTTTGGACAACTTTTCTTTCCTTCCTGCCAAACACTTGGCAGATATCTCTGCAACGTATAGAACACGATGGGAGATGTTTTCAGTGCTGGCACAGTTTTTCCTAGCCAGACATAGTGGAAAAGCGTTTTGCTGAGATGTAGATGAGAAGAGACGCTAAAGACGAAGGTACGATGCTCTCCCGAGCTAAGAGCAGCTCCCGGGCGTCTTTCAGCAGAAGCCGCGCTAAGGAGAGCACTGTGAGCGGCACAATCGTCTTTGTGCGAAGAAGCCGCTTCTTCGGCTCCGGGAGCCGTAGGGAGCGGCAGCTTCGGGAAGGTGAAGAAGCAAGCTGTACAACACTGGGATTGTGTGCGCAGCTTGCCAACTGATAGAAAACAGTACCTTTGCACTCTCCTGACTTTTCCAATCACATGAACATTCGATTGGAAGCTGTTTTGGACAACTTTTCTTCCTGCCAAACACTTGGCAGACATCTCTGCGACTTCTAGAACATGATGGGAGATGTTTTCTGTGCTGGCACAGTTTTTCCTAGCCAGACATAGTGGAAAAGCGTTTTGCTGAGATGTAGATGAGAAGAGACGCTAAAGACAAAGGTACGATGCTCTCCGGAGCTAAGAGCCGCTCCCGAGCGTCTTTCAGCAGAAGCCGCGCTAAGGAGAGCACTGTGAGCGGCACAATCGTCTTTGCGCGAAGAAGCCGCTTCTTCGGCTCTGGGAGCCGGAGAGAGCGGCATCTTCGTGAAGGTGAAGAAGCAAGCTGTACAACACTGGGATTGTGTGCGCAGCTTGCCAACTGATAGAAATCAGTACCGTTGCACTCTCCTGACTTTTCCAATCACATGAACATTTGATTGGAAGCTGTTTTGGACAACTTTACTTTTCTTCCTGCAAAATACTTGGCAGACCTCCGTGCAACGTCTAGAACACGATGGGAGATGTTTTCTGTGCTGGCACAGTTTTTCCTAGCCAGACATAGTGGAAAAACGTTTTGGTAAGATGTAGATGAGAAGAGACGCTAAAGACGAAGGTACAATGCTCCCCGGAGCTAAGAGCCGCTCCCGGGCGTCTATCTGCAGAAGCCGCGCTAAGGAGAGCACTGTGAGCGGCACAATCGTCTTTGCGCGAAGAAGCCGCTTCTTCGGCTCCGGGAGCCGTAGGGAGCGGCAGCTTCGGGAAGGTGAAGAAGCAAGCTGTACAACACTGGGATTGTGTGCGCAGCTTGCCAACTGATAGAAAACAGTACCTTTGCACTCTCCTGACTTTTCCAATCACATGAACATTCGATTGGAAGCTGTTTTGGACAACTTTTCTTTTCTTCCTGCCAAACACTTGGCAGACATCTCTGCGACTTCTAGAACATGATGGGAGATGTTTTCTGTGCTGGCACAGTTTTTCCTAGCCAGACATAGTGGAAAAGCGTTTTGCTGAGATGTAGATGAGAAGAGACGCTAAAGACGAAGGTACGATGCTCTCTGGAGCTAAGAGCTGCTCCCGGGCGTCTTTCGGCAGAAGCCGCGCTAAGGAGAGCACTGTGAGCGGCACAATCGTCTTTGCGCGAAGAAGCCGCTTCTTCGGCTCTGGGAGCCGGAGAGAGCGGCATCTTCGGGAAGGTGAAGAAGCAAGCTGTACAACACTGGGAATGTGTGCGCAGCTTGCCAACTGATAGAAAACAGTACCGTTGCACTCTCCTGACTTTTCCAATCACATGAACATTCGATTGGAAGCTGTTTTGGACAACTTTTCTTTTCTTCCTGCCAAACACTTGGCAGACCTCCGTGCAACGTCTAGAACACGATGGGAGATGTTTTCTGTGCTGGCACAGTTTTTCCTAGCCAGACATAGTGGAAAAACGTTTTGGTAAGATGTAGATGAGAAGAGACGCTAAAGACGAAGGTACGATGCTCCCCGGAGCTAAGAGCCGCTCCCGGGCGTCTTTCGGCAGAAGCCGTGCTAAGGAGAGCACTGTGAGCGGCACAATCGTCTTTGCGCGAAGAAGCCGCTTCTTCGGCTCCGGGAGCCTTAGGGAGCGGCAGCTTCGGGAAGGCGAAGAAGCAAGCTGTACAACACTGGGATTGTGTGCGCAGCTTGCCAACTGATAGAAAACAGTACCTTTGCACTCTCCTGACTTTTCCAATCACATGAAAATTCGATTGGAAGCTGTTTTTGATAACTGTTCTTTTCTTCCTGCCAAACACTTGGCAGACCTCCGTGCAACGTCTAGAACACGATGGGAGATGTTTTCTGTGCTGGCACAGTTTTTCCTAGCCAGACATAGTGGAAAAGTGTTTTGCTGAGATGTAGATGAGAAGAGACGCTAAAGACGAAGGTACGATTCTCTCCGGAGCTAAGAGCCGCTCCCGGGCGTCTTTCGGCAGAAGCCACGCTAAGGAGAGCACTGTGAGCGGCACAAGCGTCTTTGCGCGAAGAAGCCGCTTCTTCGGCTCCAGGAGCCGGAGAGAGCGGCATCTTCGGGAAGGTGAAGAAGCAAGCTGTACAACACTGGGATTGTGTGCGCAGCTTGCCAACTGATAGAAAACAGTCCCGTTGCACTCTCCTGACTTTTCCAATCACATGAACATTCGATTGGAAGCTGTTTTGGACAACTTTTCTTTCCTTCCTGCCAAACACTTGGCAGATATCTCTGCAACGTATAGAACACGATGGGAGATGTTTTCTCTGCTGGCACAGTTTTTCCTAGCCAGACATAGTGGAAAAGCGTTTTGCTGAGATGTAGATGAGAAGAGACGCTAAAGACGAAGGTACGATGCTCTCCCGAGCTAAGAGCCGCTCCCGGGCGTCTTTCAGCAGAAGCCGCGCTAAGGAGAGCACTGTGAGCGGCACAATCGTCTTTGTGCGAAGAAGCCGCTTCTTCGGCTCCGGGAGCCGTAGGGAGCGGCATCTTCGGGAAGGTAAAGAAGCAAGCTGTACAACACTGGGATTGTGTGCGCAGCTTGCCAACTGATAGAAAACAGTACCTTTGCACTCTCCTGACTTTTCCAATCACATGAACATTCGATTGGAAGCTGTTTTGGACAACTTTTCTTTTCTTCCTGCCAAACACTTGGCAGACCTCCGTGCAACGTCTAGAACACGATGGGAGATGTTTTCTGTGCTGGCACAGTTTTTCCGAGCCAGACAAAGTGGAAAAGCTTTTTGCTGAGATGTAGATGAGAAGAGACGCTAAAGACAAAGGTACGATGCTCTCCCGAGCTAAGAGCCGCTCCCGGGCGTCTTTCGGCAGAAGGCGCGCTAAGGAGAGCACTGTGAGCGGCACAATCGTCTTTGCGCGAAGAAGCCGCTTCTTCGGCTCCGGGAGCCGTAGGGAGCGGCATCTTCGGGAAGGTGAAGAAGCAAGCTGTACAACACTGGGATTGTGTGCGCAGCTTGCCAACTGATAGAAAACAGTACCGTTGCACTCTCCTGACTTTTCCAATCACATGAACATTCGATTGGAAGCTGTTTTGGACAACTTTTCTTTTCTTCCTGCCAAATACTTGGCAGACCTCCGTGCAACGTCTAGAACACGATGGGAGATGTTTTCTGTGCTGGCACAGTTTTTTCCTGCCAGACATAGTGGAAAAACGTTTTGGTAAGATGTAGATGAGAAGAGACGCTAAAGACGAAGGTACGATGCTCCCCGGAGCTGAGAGCCGCTCCCGGGCGTCTATCTGCAGAAGCCGTGCTAAGGAGAGCACTGTGAGCGGCACAATCGTCTTTGCGCGAAGAAGCCGCTTCTTCGGCTCCGGGAGCCGTAGGGAGCGGCAGCTTTGGGAAGGCGAAGAAGCAAGCTGTACAACACTGGGATTGTGTGCACAGCTTGCCAACTGATAGAAAACAGTACCTTTGCACTCTCCTGACTTTTCCAATCGCATGAAAATTCGATTGGAAGCTGTTTTTGATAACTGTTCTTTTCTTCCTGCCAAACACTTGGCAGACCTCCGTGCAACATCTAGAACACGATGGGAGATGTTTTCTGTGCTGGCACAGTTTTTCCTAGCCAGACATAGTGGAAAAGCGTTTTGGTAATATGTAGATGAGAAGAGACGTTAAAGACGAAAGTAAGATGCTCTCCCGAGCTAAGAGCCGCTCCCGGGCGTCTTTCGGCAGAAGCCGCGCTAAGGAGAGCTCTGTGAGCGGCACAATCATCTTTGCGCGATGAAGCCGCTTCTTCGCCTCCGGGAGCCGGAGAGAGCGGCAGCTTCGGGAAGGTGAAGAAGGAAGCTGTACAACACTGGGATTGTGTGCGCAGCTTGCCAACTGATAGAAAACAGTACCTTTGCACTCTCCTGACTTTTCCAATCACATGAACATTCGATTGGAAGCTGTTTTGGACAACTTTTCTTTTCTTCCTGCCAAACACTTGGCAGACATCTCTGCAACTTCTAGAACATGATGGGAGATGTTTTCTGTGCTGGCACAGTTTTTCCCAGCCAGACATAGTGGAAAAGCTTTTTGCTGAGATGTAGATGAGAAGAGACGCTAAAGACGAAGGTACGATGCTCTCCGGAGCTAAGAGCCGCTCCCGGGCGTCTTTCAGCAGAAGCCGCGCTAAGGAGAGCACTGTGAGCGGCACAATCGTCTTTGCGCGAAGAAGCCGCTTCTTCGGCTCCGGGAGCCGGAGAGAGCGGCATCTTCGGGAAGGTAAAGAAGCAAGCTGTACAACACTGGGATTGTGTGCGCAGCTTGCCAACTGATAGAAAACAGTACCGTTGCACTCTCCTGACTTTTCCAATCACATGAACATTCGATTGGAAGCTGTTTTGGACAACTTTTCTTTTCTTCCTGCCAAACACTTGGCCGACCTCCGTGCAACGTCTAGAACACGATGGGAGATGTTTTCTGTGCTGGCACAGTTTTTCCGAGCCAGACAAAGTGGAAAAGCGTTTTGCTGAGATGTAGATGAGAAGAGACGCTAAAGACAAAGGTACGATGCTCTCCCGAGCTAAGAGCCGCTCCCGGGCGTCTTTCGGCAGAAGCCGCGCTAAGGAGAGCACTGTGAGCGGCACAATCCTCTTTGCGCGAAGAAGCCGCTTCTTCGGCTCCGGGAGCCGTAGGGAGCGGCAGCTTCGGGAAGGTGAAGAAGGAACCTGTACAACACTGGGATTGTGTGCGCAGCTTGCCAACTGATAGAAAACAGTACCGTTGCACTCTCCTGACTTTTCCAATCACATGAACATTCGATTGGAAGCTGTTTTGGACAACTTTTCTTTTCTTCCTGCCAAACACTTGGCAGACCTCCGTGCAACGTCTAGAACACGATGGGAGATGTTTTCTGTGCTGGCACAGTTTTTCCTAGCCAGACATAGTGGAAAAACGTTTTGGTAAGATGTAGATGAGAAGAGACGCTAAAGACGAAGGTACGATGCTCCCCGGAGCTAAGAGCCGCTCCCGGGCGTCTATCTGCAGAAGCCGTGCTAAGGAGAGCACTGTGAGCGGCACAATCGTCTTTGCGCGAAGAAGCCGCTTCTTCGGCTCCGGGAGCCGTAGGGAGCGGCAGCTTCGGGAAGGCGAAGAAGCAAGCTGTACAACACTGGGATTGTGTGCGCAGCTTGCCAACTGATAGAAAACAGTACCTTTGCACTCTCCTGACTTTTCCAATCACATGAATATTCGATTGGAAGCTGTTTTTGATAACTGTTCTTTTCTTCCTGCCAAACACTTGGCAGACCTCCGTGCAACGTCTAGAACACGATGGGAGATGTTTTCTGTGCTGGCACAGTTTTTCCTAGCCAGACATAGTGGAAAAGCGTTTTGGTAATATGTAGATGAGAAGAGACGCTAAAGACGAAGGTACGATGCTCCCCGGAGCTAAGAGCCGCTCCCGGGCGTCTATCTGCAGAAGCCGTGCTAAGGAGAGCACTGTGAGCGGCACAATCGTCTTTGCGCGAAGAAGCCGCTTCTTCGGCTCCGGGAGCCGTAGGGAGCGGCAGCTTCGGGAAGGCGAAGAAGGAAGCTCTGCAACACTGGGATTGTGTGCGCAGCTTGCCAACTGATAGAAAACAGCCCCGTTGCACTCTCCTGACTTTTCCAATCACATGAACATTCGATTGGAAGCTGTTTTGGACAACTTTTCTTTCCTTCCTGCCAAACACTTGGCAGATATCTCTGCAACGTATAGAACACGATGGGAGATGTTTTCAGTGCTGGCACAGTTTTTCCTAGCCAGACATAGTGGAAAAGCGTTTTGCTGAGATGTAGATGAGAAGAGACGCTAAAGACGAAGGTACGATGCTCTCCGGAGCTAAGAGCCGCTCCCGGGCGTCTTTCGGCAGAAGCCGCGCTAAGGAGATCACTGTGAGCGTCACAATCGTCTTTGCGCGAAGAAGCCGCTTCTTCGGCTCCGGGAGCCGGACAGAGCGGCATCTTCGGGAAGGTGAAGAAGCAAGCTGTACAACACTGGGAATGTGTGCGCAGCTTGCCAACTGATAGAAAACAGTACCGTTGCACTCTCCTGACTTTTCCAATCACATGAACATTCGATTGGAAGCTGTTTTGGACAACTTTTCTTTTCTTCCTGCCAAACACTTGGCAGACCTCCGTGCAACATCTAGAACACGATGGGAGATGTTTTCTGCGCTGGCACAGTTTTTCCTAGCCAGACATAGTGGAAAAGCGTTTTGCTGAGATGTAGATGAGAAGAGACGCTAAAGACAAAGGTACGATGCTCTCCCGAGCTAAGAGCCGCTCCCGAGCGTCTTTCGGCAGAAGCCGCGCTAAGGAGAGCACTGTGAGCGGCACAATCGTCTTTGCGCGAAGAAGCCGCTTCTTCGGCTCCGGGAGCCGTAGGGAGCGGCAGCTTCGGGAAGGTGAAGAAGCAAGCTGTACAACACTGGGATTGTGTGCGCAGCTTGCCAACTGAAAGAAAACAGTACCTTTGCACTCTCCTGACTTTTCCAATCACATGAACATTCGATTGGAAGCTGTTTTGGAAAACTTTTCTTTTCTTCCTGCCAAACACTTGGCAGATATCTCTGCAACGTATAGAACACGATGGGAGATGTTTTCTGTGCTGGCACAGTTTTTCCGAGCCAGAAAAAGTGGAAAAGTGTTTTGGTAAGATGTAGATGAGAAGAGACGCTAAAGACGAAGGTACGATGCTCTCCGGAGCTAAGAGCCGCTCCCGGGCGTCTTTCGGCAGAAGCCGCGCTAAGGAGATCACTGTGAGCGGCACAATCGTCTTTGCGCGAAGAAGCCGCTTCTTCGGCTCCGGGAGCCGTAGGGAGCGGCATCTTAGGGAAGGTGAAGAAGGAAGCTGTACAACACTGGGATTGTGTGCGCAGCTTGCCAATTGATAGAAAACAGTACCTTTGCACTCTCCTGACTTTTCCAATCACATGAACATTCGATTGGAAGCTGTTTTGGACAACTTTTCTTTTCTTCCTGCCAAACACTTGGCAGACATCTCTGCGACTTCTAGAACATGATGGGAGATGTTTTCTGTGCTGGCACAGTTTTTCCTAGCCAGACATAGTGGAAAAGTGTTTTGGTAAGATGTAGATGAGAAGAGACGCTAAAGACGAAGGTACGATGCTCTCCGGAGCTAAGAGCCGCTCCCGGGCGTCTTTCGGCAGAAGCCGCGCTAAGGAGATCACTGTGAGCGGCACAATCGTCTTTGCGCGAAGAAGCCGCTTCTTCGGCTCCGGGAGCCGGAGAGAGCGGCATCTTCGGGAAGGTGAAGAAGCAAGCTGTACAACACTGGGAATGTGTGCGCAGCTTGCCAACTGATAGAAAACAGTACCGTTGCACTCTCCTGACTTTTCCAATCACATGAACATTCGATTGGAAGCTGTTTTGGACAACTTTTCTTTTCTTCCTGCCAAACACTTGGCAGACCTCCGTGCAACGTCTAGAACACGATGGGAGATGTTTTCTGCGCTGGCACAGTTTTTCCTAGCCAGACATAGTGGAAAAGCGTTTTGCTGAGATGTAGATGAGAAGAGACGCTAAAGACAAAGGTACGATGCTCTCCCGAGCTAAGAGCCGCTCCCGGGCGTCTTTCGGCAGAAGCCGCGCTAAGGAGAGCACTGTGAGCGGCACAATCGTCTTTGCGCGAAGAAGCCGCTTCTTCGGCTCCGGGAGCCGTAGGGAGCGGCAGCTTCGGGAAGGTGAAGAAGCAAGCTGTACAACACTGGGATTGTGTGCGCAGCTTGCCAACTGAAAGAAAACAGTACCTTTGCACTCTCCTGACTTTTCCAATCACATGAACATTCGATTGGAAGCTGTTTTGGACAACTTTTCTTTTCTTCCTGCCAAACACTTGGCAGATATCTCTGCAACGTCTAGAACACGATGGGAGATGTTTTCTGTGCTGGCACAGTTTTTCCTAGCCAGACATAGTGGAAAAGTGTTTTGGTAAGATGTAGATGAGAAGAGACGCTAAAGACGAAGGTACGATGCTCTCCGGAGCTAAGAGCCGCTCCCGGGCGTCTTTCGGCAGAAGCCGCGCTAAGGAGAGCATTGTGAGCGGCACAACCGTCTTTGCGCGAAGAAGCCGCTTCTTCGGCTCCGGGAGCCGGAGAGAGCGGCATCTTCGGGAAGGTGAAGAAGCAAGCTGTACAACACTGGGATTGTGTGCGCAGCTTGCCAACTGATAGAAAACAGTACCGTTGCACTCTCCTGACTTTTCCAATCACATGAACATTCGATTGGAAGCTGTTTTGGACAACTTTTCTTTCTTCCTGCCAAACACTTGGCAGACCTCCGTGCAACGTCTAGAACACGATGGGAGATGTTTTCTGTGCTGGCACAGTTTTTCCTAGCCAGACATAGTGGAAAAGCGTTTTGCTGAGATGTAGATGAGAAGAGACGCTAAAGACGAAGGTACGATGCTCTCCGGAGCTAAGAGCCGCTCCCGGGCGTCTTTCGGCAGAAGCCGCGCTAAAGAGAGCACTGTGAGCGGCACAATCGTCTTTGCGCGAAGAAGCCGCTTCTTCGGCTCTGGGAGCCGGAGAGAGCGGCATCTTCGGGAAGGTGAAGAAGCAAGCTGTACAACACTGGGATTGTGTGCGCAGCATGCCAACTGATAGAAAACAGTACCGTTGCACTCTCCTGACTTTTCCAATCACATGAACATTCGATTGGAAGCTGTTTTGGACAACTTTTCTTTTCTTCCTGCCAAACACTTGGCAGACCTCCGTGCAACGTCTAGAACACGATGGGAGATGTTTTCTGTGCTGGCACAGTTTTTCCGAGCCAGACAAAGTGGAAAAGCGTTTTGCTGAGGTGTAGATGAGAAGAGACGCTAAAGACAAATGTACGATGCTCTCCCGAGCTAAGAGCCGCTCCCGGGCGTCTTTCGGCAGAAGCCGCGCTAAGGAGAGCACTGTGAGCGGCACAATCGTCTTTGCGCGAAGAAGCCGCTTCTTCGGCTCCGGGAGCCGTAGGGAGCGGCAGCTTCGGGAAGGTGAAGAAGCAAGCTGTACAACACTGGGATTGTGTGCGCAGCTTGCCAACTGATAGAAAACAGTACCTTTGCACTCTCCTGACTTTTCCAATCACATGAACATTCGATTGGAAGCTGTTTTGGACAACTTTTCTTTTCTTCCTGCCAAACACTTGGCAGACCTCCGTGCAACGTCTAGAACACGATGGGAGATGTTTTCTGTGCTGGCACAGTTTTTCCTAGCCAGACATAGTGGAAAAACTTTTTGGTAAGATGTAGATGAGAAGAGACGCTAAAGACGAAGGTACGATGCTCCCCGGAGCTAAGAGCCGCTCCCGGGCGTCTTTCGGCAGAAGCCGTGCTAAGGAGAGCACTGTGAACGGCACAATCGTCTTTGCGCGAAGAAGCCGCTTCTTCGGCTCCGGGAGCCTTAGGGAGCGGCAGCTTCGGGAAGGCGAAGAAGCAGGCTGTACAACACTGGGATTGTGTGCGCAGCTTGCCAACTGATAGAAAACAGTACCTTTGCACTCTCCTGACTTTTCCAATCACATGAAAATTCGATTGGAAGCTGTTTTTGATAACTGTTCTTTTCTTCCTGCCAAACACTTGGCAGACCTCCGTGCAACGTCTAGAACACGATGGGAGATGTTTTCTGTGCTGGCACAGTTTTTCCTAGCCAGACATAGTGGAAAAGTGTTTTGGTAAGATGTAGATGAGAAGAGACGCTAAAGACGAAGGTACGATGCTCTCCGGAGATAAGACCCGCTCCCGGGCGTCTTTCGGCAGAAGCCGCGCTAAAGAGAGCACTGTGAGCGGCACAAGCGTCTTTGCGCGAAGAAGCCGCTTCTTCGGCTCCGGGAGCCGGAGAGAGCGGCATCTTCGGGAAGGTGAAGAAGCAAGCTGTACAACACTGGGATTGTGTGCGCAGCTTGCCAACTGATAGAAAACAGTACCGTTGCACTCTCCTGACTTTTCCAATCACATGAACATTCGATTGGAAGCTGTTTTGGACAACTTTTCTTTTCTTCCTGCCAAATACTTGGCAGACCTCCGTGCAACGTCTAGAACACGATGGAGATGTTTTCTGTGCTGACACAGTTTTTCGTAGCCAGACATAGTGGAAAAACGTTTTGGTAAGATGTAGATGAGAAGAGACGCTAAAGACGAAGGTACGATGCTCCCCGGAGCTAAGAGCCGCTCCCGGGCGTCTATTTGCAGAAGCCGTGCTAAGGAGAGCACTGTGAGCGGCACAATCGTCTTTGCGCGAAGAAGCCGCTTCTTCGGCTCCGGGAGCCGTAGGGAGCGGCAGCTTTGGGAAGGCGAAGAAGCAAGCTGTACAACACTGGGATTGTGTGCGCAGCTTGCCAACTGATAGAAAACAGTACCTTTGCACTCTCCTGACTTTTCCAATCGCATGAAAATTCGATTGGAAGCTGTTTTTGATAACTGTTCTTTTCTTCCTGCCAAACACTTGGCAGACCTCCGTGCAACGTCTAGAACACGATGGGAGATGTTTTCTGTGCTGGCACAGTTTTTCCTAGCCAGACATAGTGGAAAAGCGTTTTGGTAATATGTAGATGAGAAGAGACGTTAAAGACGAAAGTACGATGCTCTCCCGAGCTAAGAGCCGCTCCCGGGCGTCTTTCAGCAGAAGCCGCGCTAAGGAGAGCACTTTGAGCGGCACAATCGTCTTTGCGCGAAGAAGCCGCTTCTTCCGCTCCGGGAGCCGTAGGGAGCGGCAGCTTCGGGAAGGTGAAGAAGCAAGCTGTACAACACTGGGATTGTGTGCGCAGCTTGCCAACTGATAGAAAACAGTACCTTTGCACTCTCCTGACTTTTCCAATCACATGAACATTCGATTGGAAGCTGTTTTGGACAACTTTTCTTTTCTTCCTGCCAAACACTTGGCAGACATCTCTGCGACTTCTAGAACATGATGGGAGATGTTTTCTGTGCTGGCACAGTTTTTCCTAGCCAGACATAGTGGAAAAGCTTTTTGCTGAGATGTAGATGAGAAGAGACGCTAAAGACGAAGGTACGATGCTCTCCGGAGCTAAGAGCCGCTCCCGGGCGTCTTTCAGCAGAAGCCGCGCTAAGGAGAGCACTGTGAGCGGCACAATCGTCTTTGCGCGAAGAAGCCGCTTCTTCGGCTCCGGGAGCCGGAGAGAGCGGCATCTTCGGGAAGGTAAAGAAGGAAGCTGTACAACACTGGGAATGTGTGCGCAGCTTGCCAACTGATAGAAAACAGTACCGTTGCACTCTCCTGACTTTTCCAATCACATGAACATTCGATTGGAAGCTGTTTTGGACAACTTTTCTTTTCTTCCTGCCAAACACTTGGCCGACCTCCGTGCCGCGTCTAGAACACGATGGGAGATGTTTTCTGTGCTGGCACAGTTTTTCCGAGCCAGACAAAGTGGAAAAGCGTTTTGCTGAGATGTAGATGAGAAGAGACGCTAAAGACAAAGGTACGATGCTCTCCCGAGCTAAGAGCCGCTCCCGGGCGTCTTTCGGCAGAAGCCGCGCTAAGGAGAGCACTGTGAGCGGCACAATCGTCTTTGCGCGAAGAAGCCGCTTCTTCGGCTCCGGGAGCCGTAGGGAGCGGCAGCTTCGGGAAGGTGAAGAAGCAAGCTGTACAACACTGGGATTGTGTGCGCAGCTTGCCAACTGATAGAAAACAGTACCTTTGCACTCTCCTGACTTTTCCAATCACATGAACATTCGATTGGAAGCTGTTTTGGACAACTTTTCTTTTCTTCCTGCCAAACACTTGGCAGACATCTCTGCGACTTCTAGAACATGATGGGAGATGTTTTCTGTGCTGGCACAGTTTTTCCTAGCCAGACATAGTGGAAAAGCGTTTTGCTGAGATGTAGATGAGAAGAGACGCTAAAGACGAAGGTACGATGCTCTCCGGAGCTAAGAGCCGCTCCCGGGCGTCTTTCAGCAGAAGCCGCGCTAAGGAGAGCACTGTGAGCGGCACAATCGTCTTTGCGCGAAGAAGCCGCTTCTTCGGCTCCGGGAGCCGGAGATAGCGGCATCTTCGGGAAGGTAAAGAAGCAAGCTGTACAACACTGGGAATGTGTGCGCAGCTTGCCAACTGATAGAAAACAGTACCGTTGCACTCTCCTGACTTTTCCAATCACATGAACATTCGATTGGAAGCTGTTTTGGACAACTTTTCTTTTCTTCCTGCCAAACACTTGGCCGACCTCCGTGCAACGTCTAGAACACGATGGGAGATGTTTTCTGTGCTGGCACAGTTTTTCCGAGCCAGACAAAGTGGAAAAGCGTTTTGCTGAGATGTAGATGAGAAGAGACGCTAAAGACAAAGGTACGATGCTCTCCCGAGCTAAGAGCCGCTCCCGGGCGTCTTTCGGCAGAAGCCGCGCTAAGGAGAGCACTGTGAGCGGCACAATCGTCTTTGCGCGAAGAAGCGGCTTCTTCGGCTCCGGGAGCCGTAGGGAGCGGCAGCTTCGGGAAGGTGAAGAAGCAAGCTGTACAACACTGGGATTGTGTGCGCAGCTTGCCAACTGATAGAAAACAGTACCGTTGCACTCTCCTGACTTTTCCAATCACATGAACATTCGATTGGAAGCTGTTTTGGAGAACTTTTCTTTTCTTCCTGCCAAACACTTGGCAGACATCTCTGCGACTTCTAGAACATGATGGGAGATGTTTTCTGTGCTGGCACAGTTTTTCCTAGCCAGACATAGTGGAAAAGCGTTTTGCTGAGATGTAGATGAGAAGAGACGCTAAAGACGAAGGTACGATGCTCTCCGGAGCTAAGAGCCGCTCCCGGGCGTCTTTCGGCAGAAGCCGCGCTAAGGAGAGCACTGTGAGCGGCACAATCATCTTTGCGCGAAGAAGCCGCTTCTTCGGCTCTGGGAGCCGGAGAGAGCGGCATCTTCGGGAAGGTGAAGAAGCAAGCTGTACAACACTGGGATTGTGTGCGCAGCTTGCCAACTGATAGAAAACAGTACCGTTGCACTCTCCTGACTTTTCCAATCACATGAACATTCGATTGGAAGCTGTTTTGGACAACTTTTCTTTTCTTCCTGCCAAACACTTGGCAGACCTCCGTGCAACGTCTAGAACACGATGGGAGATGTTTTCTGTGCTGGCACAGTTTTTCCTAGCCAGACATAGTGGAAAAGCGTTTTGGTAATATGTAGATGAGAAGAGACGCTAAAGACGAAAGTACGATGCTCTCCGGAGCTAAGAGCCGCTCCCGGGCGTCTTTCGGCAGAAGCCGCGCTAAGGAGAGCACTGTGAGCGGCACAATCGTCTTTGCGCGAAGAAGCCGCTTCTTCGGCTCCGGGAGCCGGAGTGAGCGGCAGCTTCGGGAAGGTGAAGAAGGAAGCTCTGCAACACTGGGATTGTGTGCGCAGCTTGCCAACTGATAGAAAACAGTCCCGTTGCACTCTCCTGACTTTTCCAATCACATGAACATTCGATTGGAAGCTGTTTTGGACAACTTTTCTTTCCTTCCTGCCAAACACTTGGCAGATATCTCTGCAACGTATAGAACACGATGGGAGATGTTTTCAGTGCTGGCACAGTTTTTCCTAGCCAGACATAGTGGAAAAGCGTTTTGCAGAGATGTAAATGAGAAGAGACGCTAAAGACGAAGGTACGATGCTCTCCCGAGCTAAGAGCAGCTCCCGGGCGTCTTTCAGCAGAAGCCGCGCTAAGGAGAGCACTGTGAGCGGCACAATCGTCTTTGTGCGAAGAAGCCGCTTCTTCGGCTCCGGGAGCCGTAGGGAGCGGCAGCTTCGGGAAGGTGAAGAAGCAAGCTGTACAACACTGGGATTGTGTGCGCAGCTTGCCAACTGATAGAAAACAGTACCTTTGCACTCTCCTGACTTTTCCAATCACATGAACATTCGATTGGAAGCTGTTTTGGACAACTTTTCTTCCTGCCAAACACTTGGCAGACATCTCTGCGACTTCTAGAACATGATGGGAGATGTTTTCTGTGCTGGCACAGTTTTTCCTAGCCAGACATAGTGGAAAAGCGTTTTGCTGAGATGTAGATGAGAAGAGACGCTAAAGACAAAGGTACGATGCTCTCCGGAGCTAAGAGCCGCTCCCGAGCGTCTTTCAGCAGAAGCCGCGCTAAGGAGAGCACTGTGAGCGGCACAATCGTCTTTGCGCGAAGAAGCCGCTTCTTCGGCTCTGGGAGCCGGAGAGAGCGGCATCTTCGTGAAGGTGAAGAAGCAAGCTGTACAACACTGGGATTGTGTGCGCAGCTTGCCAACTGATAGAAATCAGTACCGTTGCACTCTCCTGACTTTTCCAATCACATGAACATTTGATTGGAAGCTGTTTTGGACAACTTTACTTTTCTTCCTGCAAAATACTTGGCAGACCTCCGTGCAACGTCTAGAACACGATGGGAGATGTTTTCTGTGCTGGCACAGTTTTTCCTAGCCAGACATAGTGGAAAAACGTTTTGGTAAGATGTAGATGAGAAGAGACGCTAAAGACGAAGGTACAATGCTCCCCGGAGCTAAGAGCCGCTCCCGGGCGTCTATCTGCAGAAGCCGCGCTAAGGAGAGCACTGTGAGCGGCACAATCGTCTTTGCGCGAAGAAGCCGCTTCTTCGGCTCCGGGAGCCGTAGGGAGCGGCAGCTTCGGGAAGGTGAAGAAGCAAGCTGTACAACACTGGGATTGTGTGCGCAGCTTGCCAACTGATAGAAAACAGTACCTTTGCACTCTCCTGACTTTTCCAATCACATGAACATTCGATTGGAAGCTCTTTTGGACAACTTTTCTTTTCTTCCTGCCAAACACTTGGCAGACATCTCTGCGACTTCTAGAACATGATGGGAGATGTTTTCTGTGCTGGCACAGTTTTTCCTAGCCAGACATAGTGGAAAAGCGTTTTGCTGAGATGTAGATGAGAAGAGACGCTAAAGACGAAGGTACGATGCTCTCTGGAGCTAAGAGCTGCTCCCGGGCGTCTTTCGGCAGAAGCCGCGCTAAGGAGAGCACTGTGAGCGGCACAATCGTCTTTGCGCGAAGAAGCCGCTTCTTCGGCTCTGGGAGCCGGAGAGAGCGGCATCTTCGGGAAGGTGAAGAAGCAAGCTGTACAACACTGGGAATGTGTGCGCAGCTTGCCAACTGATAGAAAACAGTACCGTTGCACTCTCCTGACTTTTCCAATCACATGAACATTCGATTGGAAGCTGTTTTGGACAACTTTTCTTTTCTTCCTGCCAAACACTTGGCAGACCTCCGTGCAACGTCTAGAACACGATGGGAGATGTTTTCTGTGCTGGCACAGTTTTTCCTAGCCAGACATAGTGGAAAAACGTTTTGGTAAGATGTAGATGAGAAGAGACGCTAAAGACGAAGGTACGATGCTCCCCGGAGCTAAGAGCCGCTCCCGGGCGTCTTTCGGCAGAAGCCGTGCTAAGGAGAGCACTGTGAGCGGCACAATCGTCTTTGCGCGAAGAAGCCGCTTCTTCGGCTCCGGGAGCCTTAGGGAGCGGCAGCTTCGGGAAGGCGAAGAAGCAAGCTGTACAACACTGGGATTGTGTGCGCAGCTTGCCAACTGATAGAAAACAGTACCTTTGCACTCTCCTGACTTTTCCAATCACATGAAAATTCGATTGGAAGCTGTTTTTGATAACTGTTCTTTTCTTCCTGCCAAACACTTGGCAGACCTCCGTGCAACGTCTAGAACACGATGGGAGATGTTTTCTGTGCTGGCACAGTTTTTCCTAGCCAGACATAGTGGAAAAGTGTTTTGCTGAGATGTAGATGAGAAGAGACGCTAAAGACGAAGGTACGATTCTCTCCGGAGCTAAGAGCCGCTCCCGGGCGTCTTTCGGCAGAAGCCACGCTAAGGAGAGCACTGTGAGCGGCACAAGCGTCTTTGCGCGAAGAAGCCGCTTCTTCGGCTCCAGGAGCCGGAGAGAGCGGCATCTTCGGGAAGGTGAAGAAGCAAGCTGTACAACACTGGGATTGTGTGCGCAGCTTGCCAACTGATAGAAAACAGTCCCGTTGCACTCTCCTGACTTTTCCAATCACATGAACATTCGATTGGAAGCTGTTTTGGACAACTTTTCTTTCCTTCCTGCCAAACACTTGGCAGATATCTCTGCAACGTATAGAACACGATGGGAGATGTTTTCTGTGCTGGCACAGTTTTTCCTAGCCAGACATAGTGGAAAAGCGTTTTGCTGAGATGTAGATGAGAAGAGACGCTAAAGACGAAGGTACGATGCTCTCCCGAGCTAAGAGCCGCTCCCGGGCGTCTTTCAGCAGAAGCCGCGCTAAGGAGAGCACTGTGAGCGGCACAATCGTCTTTGTGCGAAGAAGCCGCTTCTTCGGCTCCGGGAGCCGTAGGGAGCGGCATCTTCGGGAAGGTAAAGAAGCAAGCTGTACAACACTGGGATTGTGTGCGCAGCTTGCCAACTGATAGAAAACAGTACCTTTGCACTCTCCTGACTTTTCCAATCACATGAACATTCGATTGGAAGCTGTTTTGGACAACTTTTCTTTTCTTCCTGCCAAACACTTGGCAGACCTCCGTGCAACGTCTAGAACACGATGGGAGATGTTTTCTGTGCTGGCACAGTTTTTCCGAGCCAGACAAAGTGGAAAAGCTTTTTGCTGAGATGTAGATGAGAAGAGACGCTAAAGACAAAGGTACGATGCTCTCCCGAGCTAAGAGCCGCTCCCGGGCGTCTTTCGGCAGAAGGCGCGCTAAGGAGAGCACTGTGAGCGGCACAATCGTCTTTGCGCGAAGAAGCCGCTTCTTCGGCTCCGGGAGCCGTAGGGAGCGGCATCTTCGGGAAGGTGAAGAAGCAAGCTGTACAACACTGGGATTGTGTGCGCAGCTTGCCAACTGATAGAAAACAGTACCGTTGCACTCTCCTGACTTTTCCAATCACATGAACATTCGATTGGAAGCTGTTTTGGACAACTTTTCTTTTCTTCCTGCCAAATACTTGGCAGACCTCCGTGCAACGTCTAGAACACGATGGGAGATGTTTTCTGTGCTGACACAGTTTTTCCTAGCCAGACATAGTGGAAAAACGTTTTGGTAAGATGTAGATGAGAAGAGACGCTAAAGACGAAGGTACGATGCTCCCCGGAGCTGAGAGCCGCTCCCGGGCGTCTATCTGCAGAAGCCGTGCTAAGGAGAGCACTGTGAGCGGCACAATCGTCTTTGCGCGAAGAAGCCGCTTCTTCGGCTCCGGGAGCCGTAGGGAGCGGCAGCTTTGGGAAGGCGAAGAAGCAAGCTGTACAACACTGGGATTGTGTGCACAGCTTGCCAACTGATAGAAAACAGTACCTTTGCACTCTCCTGACTTTTCCAATCGCATGAAAATTCGATTGGAAGCTGTTTTTGATAACTGTTCTTTTCTTCCTGCCAAACACTTGGCAGACCTCCGTGCAACATCTAGAACACGATGGGAGATGTTTTCTGTGCTGGCACAGTTTTTCCTAGCCAGACATAGTGGAAAAGCGTTTTGGTAATATGTAGATGAGAAGAGACGTTAAAGACGAAAGTAAGATGCTCTCCCGAGCTAAGAGCCGCTCCCGGGCGTCTTTCGGCAGAAGCCGCGCTAAGGAGAGCTCTGTGAGCGGCACAATCATCTTTGCGCGATGAAGCCGCTTCTTCGCCTCCGGGAGCCGGAGAGAGCGGCAGCTTCGGGAAGGTGAAGAAGGAAGCTGTACAACACTGGGATTGTGTGCGCAGCTTGCCAACTGATAGAAAACAGTACCTTTGCACTCTCCTGACTTTTCCAATCACATGAACATTCGATTGGAAGCTGTTTTGGACAACTTTTCTTTTCTTCCTGCCAAACACTTGGCAGACATCTCTGCAACTTCTAGAACATGATGGGAGATGTTTTCTGTGCTGGCACAGTTTTTCCCAGCCAGACATAGTGGAAAAGCTTTTTGCTGAGATGTAGATGAGAAGAGACGCTAAAGACGAAGGTACGATGCTCTCCGGAGCTAAGAGCCGCTCCCGGGCGTCTTTCAGCAGAAGCCGCGCTAAGGAGAGCACTGTGAGCGGCACAATCGTCTTTGCGCGAAGAAGCCGCTTCTTCGGCTCCGGGAGCCGGAGAGAGCGGCATCTTCGGGAAGGTAAAGAAGCAAGCTGTACAACACTGGGATTGTGTGCGCAGCTTGCCAACTGATAGAAAACAGTACCGTTGCACTCTCCTGACTTTTCCAATCACATGAACATTCGATTGGAAGCTGTTTTGGACAACTTTTCTTTTCTTCCTGCCAAACACTTGGCCGACCTCCGTGCAACGTCTAGAACACGATGGGAGATGTTTTCTGTGCTGGCACAGTTTTTCCGAGCCAGACAAAGTGGAAAAGCGTTTTGCTGAGATGTAGATGAGAAGAGACGCTAAAGACAAAGGTACGATGCTCTCCCGAGCTAAGAGCCGCTCCCGGGCGTCTTTCGGCAGAAGCCGCGCTAAGGAGAGCACTGTGAGCGGCACAATCCTCTTTGCGCGAAGAAGCCGCTTCTTCGGCTCCGGGAGCCGTAGGGAGCGGCAGCTTCGGGAAGGTGAAGAAGGAAGCTGTACAACACTGGGATTGTGTGCGCAGCTTGCCAACTGATAGAAAACAGTACCGTTGCACTCTCCTGACTTTTCCAATCACATGAACATTCGATTGGAAGCTGTTTTGGACAACTTTTCTTTTCTTCCTGCCAAACACTTGGCAGACCTCCGTGCAACGTCTAGAACACGATGGGAGATGTTTTCTGTGCTGGCACAGTTTTTCCTAGCCAGACATAGTGGAAAAACGTTTTGGTAAGATGTAGATGAGAAGAGACGCTAAAGACGAAGGTACGATGCTCCCCGGAGCTAAGAGCCGCTCCCGGGCGTCTATCTGCAGAAGCCGTGCTAAGGAGAGCACTGTGAGCGGCACAATCGTCTTTGCGCGAAGAAGCCGCTTCTTCGGCTCCGGGAGCCGTAGGGAGCGGCAGCTTCGGGAAGGCGAAGAAGCAAGCTGTACAACACTGGGATTGTGTGCGCAGCTTGCCAACTGATAGAAAACAGTACCTTTGCACTCTCCTGACTTTTCCAATCACATGAATATTCGATTGGAAGCTGTTTTTGATAACTGTTCTTTTCTTCCTGCCAAACACTTGGCAGACCTCCGTGCAACGTCTAGAACACGATGGGAGATGTTTTCTGTGCTGGCACAGTTTTTCCTAGCCAGACATAGTGGAAAAGCGTTTTGGTAATATGTAGATGAGAAGAGACGCTAAAGACGAAGGTACGATGCTCCCCGGAGCTAAGAGCCGCTCCCGGGCGTCTATCTGCAGAAGCCGTGCTAAGGAGAGCACTGTGAGCGGCACAATCGTCTTTGCGCGAAGAAGCCGCTTCTTCGGCTCCGGGAGCCGTAGGGAGCGGCAGCTTCGGGAAGGCGAAGAAGGAAGCTCTGCAACACTGGGATTGTGTGCGCAGCTTGCCAACTGATAGAAAACAGCCCCGTTGCACTCTCCTGACTTTTCCAATCACATGAACATTCGATTGGAAGCTGTTTTGGACAACTTTTCTTTCCTTCCTGCCAAACACTTGGCAGATATCTCTGCAACGTATAGAACACGATGGGAGATGTTTTCAGTGCTGGCACAGTTTTTCCTAGCCAGACATAGTGGAAAAGCGTTTTGCTGAGATGTAGATGAGAAGAGACGCTAAAGACGAAGGTACGATGCTCTCCCGAGCTAAGAGCCGCTCCCGGGCGTCTTTCAGCAGAAGCCGCGCTAAGGAGAGCACTGTGAGCGGCACAATCGTCTTTGGGCGAAGAAGCCGCTTCTTCGTCTCCGGGAGCCGTAGGGAGCGGCAGCTTCGGGAAGGTGAAGAAGCAAGCTGTACAACACTGGGATTGTGTGCGCAGCTTGCCAACTGATAGAAAACAGTACCTTTGCACTCTCCTGACTTTTCCAATCACATGAACATTCGATTGGAAGCTGTTTTGGACAACTTTTCTTTTCTTCCTGCCAAACACTTGGCAGACCTCCGTGCAACGTCTAGAACACGATGGGAGATGTTTTCTGTGCTGGCACAGTTTTTCCGAGCCAGACAAAGTGGAAAAGCGTTTTGCTGAGATGTAGATGAGAAGAGACGCTAAAGACAAAGGTACGATGCTCTCCCGAGCTAAGAACCGCTCCTGAGCGTCTTTCAGCAGAAGCCGCGCTAAGGAGAGCACTGTGAGCAGCACAATCGTCTTTGCGCGAAGAAGCCGCTTCTTCGGCTCCGGGAGCCGTAGGGAGCGGCAGCTTCGGGAAGGTGAAGAAGCAAGCTGTACAACACTGGGATTGTGTGCGCAGCTTGCCAACTGATAGAAAACAGTACCTTTGCACTCTCCTGACTTTTCCAATCACATGAACATTCGATTGGAAGCTGTTTTGGACAACTTTTCTTCCTGCCAAACACTTGGCAGACATCTCTGCGACTTCTAGAACATGATGGGAGATGTTTTCTGTGCTGGCACAGTTTTTCCTAGCCAGACATAGTGGAAAAGCGTTTTGCTGAGATGTAGATGAGAAGAGACGCTAAAGACGAAGGTACGATGCTCCCCGGAGCTAAGAGCCGCTCCCGGGCGTCTATCTGCAGAAGCCGTGCTAAGGAGAGCACTGTGAGCGGCACAATCGTCTTTGCGCGAAGAAGCCGCTTATTCGGCTCCGGGAGCCGTAGGGAGCGGCAGCTTTGGGAAGGCGAAGAAGCAAGCTGTACAACACTGGGATTGTGTGCGCAGCTTGCCAACTGATAGAAAACAGTACCTTTGCACTCTCCTGACTTTTCCAATCGCATGAAAATTCGATTGGAAGCTGTTTTTGATAACTGTTCTTTTCTTCCTGCCAAACACTTGGCAGACCTCCGTGCAACGTCTAGAACACGATGGGAGATGTTTTCTGTGCTGGCACAGTTTTTCCTAGCCAGACATAGTGGAAAAGCGTTTTGGTAATATGTAGATGAGAAGAGACGTTAAAGACGAAAGTACGATGCTCTCCCGAGCTAAGAGCCGCTCCCGGGCGTCTTTCGGCAGAAGCCGCGCTAAGGAGAGCTCTGTGAGCGGCACAATCGTCTTTGCGCGAAGAAGCCTCTTCTTCGCCTCGGGAGCCGGAGAGAGCGGCAGCTTCGGGAAGGTGAAGAAGCAAGCTGTACAACATTGGGATTGTGTGCGCAGCTTGCCAACTGATAGAAAACAGTACCGTTGCACTCTCCTGACTTTTCCAATCACATGAACATTCGATTGGAAGCTGTTTTGGACAACTTTTCTTTCCTTCCTGCCAAACACTTGGCAGATATCTCTGCAACGTATAGAACACGATGGGAGATGTTTTCTGTGCTGGCACAGTTTTTCCTAGCCAGACATAGTGGAAAAGCGTTTTACTGAGATGTAGATGAGAAGAGACGCTAAAGACAAAGGTACGATGCTCTCCCGAGCTAAGAGCCGCTCCCGAGCGTCTTTCAGCAGAAGCCGCGCTAAGGAGAGCACTGTGAGCGGCACAATCGTCTTTGCGCGAAGAAGCCACTACTTCGGCTCCGGGAGCCGTAGGGAGCGGCAGCTTCGGGAAGGTGAAGAAGCAAGCTGTACAACACTGGGATTGTGTGCGCAGCTTGCCAACTGATAGAAAACAGTACCTTTGCACTCTCCTGACTTTTCCAATCACATGAACATTCGATTGGAAGCTGTTTTGGACAACTTTTCTTTTCTTCCTGCCAAACACTTGGCAGACATCTCTGCGAATCTAGAACATGATGGGAGATATTTTCTGTGCTGGCACAGTTTTTCCTAGCCAGACATAGTGGAAAAGTGTTTTGCTGAGATGTAGATGAGAAGAGACGCTAAAGACGAATGTATGATGCTCTCCGGAGCTAAGAGCCGCTCCCGGGCGTCTATCTGCAGAAGCCGTGCTAAGGAGAGCACTGTGAGCGGCACAATCGTCTTTGCGCGAAGAAGCCGCTTCTTCGGCTCCGGGAGCCGGAGAGAGCGGCAGCTTCGGGAAGGTGAAGAAGCAAGCTGTACAACACTGGGATTGTGTGCGCAGCTTGCCAACTGATAGAAAACAGTACCGTTGCACTCTCCTGACTTTTCCAATCACATGAACATTCGATTGGAAGCTGTTTTGGACAACTTTTCTTTTCTTCCTGCCAAACACTTGGCAGACCTCCGTGCAACGTCTAGAACACGATGGGAGATGTTTTCTTTGCTGGCACAGTTTTTCCTAGCCAGACATAGTGGAAAAGCGTTTTGCTGAGATGTAGATGAGAAGAGACGCTAAAGACGAAGGTACGATGCTCTCCGGAGCTAAGAGCCGCTCCCGGGCGTCTTTCGGCAGAAGCCGCGCTAAGGAGAGCACTGTGAGCGGCACAATCGTCTTTGCGCGAAGAAGCCGCTTCTTCGGCTCCGGGAGCCGGAGAGAGCGGCATCTTCAGGAAGGTGAAGAAGGAAGCTGTACAACACTGGGATTGTGTGCGCAGCTTGCCAACTGATAGAAAACAGTACCGTTGCACTCTCCTGACTTTTCCAATCACATGAACATTCGATTGGAAGCTGTTTTGGACAACTTTTCTTTTCTTCCTGCCAAACACTTGGCAGACCTCCGTGCAACGTATAGAACACGATGGGAGATGTTTTCTGTGCTGGCACAGTTTTTCCTAGCCAGACATAGTGGAAAAGCGTTTTGCTGAGATGTAGATGAGAAGAGACGCTAAAGACGAAGGTACGATGCTCTCCGGAGCTAAGAGCCGCTCCCGGGCGTCTTTCGGCAGAAGCCGCGCTAAGGAGAGCACTGTGAGCGGCACAATCGTCTTTGCGCGAAGAAGCCGCTTCTTCGGCTCCGGGAGCCGGAGAGAGCGGCATCTTCGGGAAGGTGAAGAAGCAAGCTGTACAACACTGGGATTGTGTGCGCAGCTTGCCAACTGATAGAAAACAGTACCGTTGCACTCTCCTGACTTTTCCAATCACATGAACATTCGATTGGAAGCTGTTTTGGACAACTTTTCTTTTCTTCCTGCCAAACACTTGGCAGACCTCCGTGCAACGTCTAGAACACGATGGGAGATGTTTTCTGTGCTGGCACAGTTTTTCCTAGCCAGACATAGTGGAAAAGCGTTTTGCTGAGATGTAGATGAGAAGCGACGCTAAAGACGAAGGTACGATGCTCTCCGGAGCTAAGAGCCGCTCCCGGGCGTCTTTCGGCAGAAGCCGCGCTAAGGAGAGCACTGTGAGCGGCACAATCATCTTTGCGCGAAGAAGCCGCTTCTTCGGCTCCGGGAGCCGGAGAGAGCGGCATCTTCGGGAAGGTGAAGAAGCAAGCTGTACAACACTGGGATTGTGTGCGCAGCTTGCCAACTGATAGAAAACAGTACCGTTGCACTCTCCTGACTTTTCCAATCACATGAACATTCGATTGGAAGCTGTTTTGGACAACTTTTCTTTTCTTCCTGCCAAACACTTGGCAGACCTCCGTGCAACGTCTAGAACACGATGGGAGATGTTTTCTGTGCTGGCACAGTTTTTCCGAGCCAGACAAAGTGGAAAAGCGTTTTGCTGAGATGTAGATGAGAAGAGACGCTAAAGACGAAGGTACGATGCTCTCCCGAGCTAAGAGCCGCTCCCGGGCGTCTTTCAGCAGAAGCCGCGCTAAGGAGAGCACTGTGAGGAGCACAATCGTCTTTGCGCGAAGAAGCCGCTTCTTCCGCTCCGGGAGCCGTAGGGAGCGGCAGCTTCGGGAAGGTGAAGAAGCAAGCTGTACAACACTGGGATTGTGTGCGCAGCTTGCCAACTGATAGAAAACAGTACCTTTGCACTCTCCTGACTTTTCCAATCACATGAACATTCGATTGGAAGCTGTTTTGGACAACTTTTCTTTTCTTCCTGCCAAACACTTGGCAGACCTCCGTGCAACGTCTAGAACACGATGGGAGATGTTTTCTGTGCTGGCACAGTTTTTCCTAGCCAGACATAGTGGAAAAACGTTTTGGTAAGATGTAGATGAGAAGAGACGCTAAAGACGAAGGTACGATGCTCCCCGGAGCTAAGAGCCGCTCCCGGGCGTCTATCTGCAGAAGCCGTGCTAAGGAGAGCACTGTGAGCGGCACAATCGTCTTTGCACGAAGAAGCCGCTTCTTCGGCTCCGGGAGCCGTAGGGAGCGGCAGCTTTGGGAAGGCGAAGAAGCAAGCTGTACAACACTGGGATTGTGTGCGCAGCTTGCCAACTGATAGAAAACAGTACCTTTGCACTCTCCTGACTTTTCCAATCGCATGAAAATTCGATTGGAAGCTGTTTTTGATAACTGTTCTTTTCTTCCTGCCAAACACTTGGCAGACCTCCGTGCAACGTCTAGAACATCTTGGGAGATGTTTTCTGTGCTGGCACAGTTTTTCCTAGCCAGACATAGTGGAAAAGCGTTTTGGTAATATGCAGATGAGAAGAGACGTTAAAGACGAAGGTACGATGCTCTCCGGAGCTAAGAGCCGCTCCCGGGCGTCTTTCGGCAGAAGCCGCGCTAAGGAGAGCTCTGTGAGCGGCACAATCGTCTTTGCGCGAAGAAGCCGCTTCTTCGGCTCCGGGAGCCGTAGGGAGCGGCAGCTTTGGGAAGGTGAAGAAGCAAGCTGTACAACACTGGGATTGTGTGCGCAGCTTGCCAACTGATAGAAAACAGTACCGTTGCACTCTCCTGACTTTTCCAATCACATGAACATTCGATTGGAAGCTGTTTTGGACAACTTTTCTTTTCTTCCTGCCAAACACTTGGCAGACCTCCGTGCAACGTCTAGAACACGATGGGAGATGTTTTCTGTGCTGGCACAGTTTTTCCTAGCCAGACATAGTGGAAAAGCGTTTTGCTGAGATGTAGATGAGAAGAGACGCTAAAGACGAAGGTACGATGCTCTCCGGAGCTAAGAGCCGCTCCCGGGCGTCTTTCGGCAGAAGCCGCGCTAAGGAGAGCACTGTGAGCGGCACAATCGTCTTTGCGCGAAGAAGCCGCTTCTTCGGCTCCGGGAGACGGAGAGAGCGGCAGCTTCGTGTAGGTGAAGAAGCAAGCTGTACCACAATGGGATTGTGTGCGCAGCTTGCCAACTGATAGAAAACAGGACAGTTGCACTCTCCTGACTTTTCCAATCACATGAACATTCGATTGGAAGCTGTTTTGGACAACTTTTCTTTTCTTCCTGCCAAACACTTGGCAGACCTCCGTGCAACGTCTAGAACACGATGGGAGATGTTTTCTGTGCTGGCACAGTTTTTCCGAGCCAGACAAAGTGGAAAAGCGTTTTGCTGAGATGTAGGTGAGAACAGACGCTAAAGACAAAGGTACGATGCTCTCCCGAGCTAAGAGCCGCTCCCGAGCGTCTTTCAGCAGAAGCCGCGCTAAGGAGAGCACTGTGAGCGGCACAATCGTCTTTGCGCGAAGAAGCCGCTTCTTCGGCTCCGGGAGCCGTAGGGAGCGGCATCTTTGGGAAGGTGAAGAAGGAAGCTGTACAACACTGGGATTGTGTGCGCAGCTTGCCAACTGATAGAAAACAGTACCTTTGCACTCTCCTGACTTTTCCAATCACATGAACATTCGATTGGAAGCTGTTTTGGACAACTTTTCTTTTCTTCCTGCCAAACACTTGGCAGACATCTCTGCGACTTCTAGAACATGATGGGAGATGTTTTCTGTGCTGGCACAGTTTTTCCTAGCCAGACATAGTGGAAAAGTGTTTTGGTAAGATGTAGATGAGAAGAGACGCTAAAGACGAAGGTACGATGCTCTCCGGAGCTAAGAGCCGCTCCCGGGCGTCTTTCGGCAGAAGCCGCGCTAAGGAGATCACTGTGAGCGGCACAATCGTCTTTGCGCGAAGAAGCCGCTTCTTCGGCTCTGGGAGCCGGAGAGAGCGGCATCTTCGGGAAGGTGAAGAAGCAAGCTGTACAACACTGGGAATGTGTGCGCAGCTTGCCAACTGATAGAAAACAGTACCGTTGCACTCTCCTGACATTTCCAATCACATGAACATTCGATTGGAAGCTGTTTTGGACAACTTTTCTTTTCTTCCTGCCAAACACTTGGCAGACCTCCGTGCAACGTCTAGAACACGATGGGAGATGTTTTCTGTGCTGGCACAGTTTTTCCTAGCCAGACATAGTGGAAAAGCGTTTTGCTGAGATGTAGATGAGAAGAGACGCTAAAGACAAAGGTACGATGCTCTCCCGAGCTAAGAGCCGCTCCCGAGCGTCTTTCAGCAGAAGCCGCGCTAAGGAGAGCACTGTGAGCGGCACAATCGTCTTTGCGCGAAGAAGCCGCTTCTTCGGCTCCGGGAGCCATAGGGAGCGGCAGCTTCGGGAAGGTGAAGAAGCAAGCTGTACAACACTGGGATTGTGTGCGCAGCTTGCCAACTGATAGAAAACAGTACCTTTGCACTCTCCTGACTTTTCCAATCACATGAACATTCGATTGGAAGCTGTTTTGGACAACTTTTCTTTTCTTCCTTCCAAACACTTGGCAGACCTCCGTGCAACGTCTAGAACACGATGGGAGATGTTTTCTGTGCTGGCACAGTTTTTCCTAGCCAGACATAGTGGAAAAGCGTTTTGCTGAGATGTAGATGAGAAGAGACGCTAAAGACGAAGGTACGATGCTCTCCGGAGCTAAGAGCCGCTCCCGGGCGTCTTTCGGCAGAAGTCGCGCTAAGGAGAGCACTGTGAGCGGCACAATCGTCTTTGCGCGAAGAAGCCGCTTCTTCGGCTCTGGGAGCCGGAGAGAGCGGCATCTTCGGGAAGGTGAAGAAGCAAGCTGTACAACACTGGGATTGTGTGCGCACCTTGCCAACTGATAGAAAACAGTACCGTTGCACTCTCCTGACTTTTCCAATCACATGAACATTCGATTGGAAGCTGTTTTGGACAACTTTTCTTTTCTTCCTGCCAAACACTTGGCAGAAATCTCTGCGACTTCTAGAACATGATGGGAGATGTTTTCTGTGCTGGCACAGTTTTTCCGAGCCAGACATAGTGGAAAAGTGTTTTGGTAAGATGTAGATGAGAAGAGACGCTAAAGACGAAGGTACGATGCTCTCCGGAGCTAAGAGCCGCTCCCGGGCGTCTTTCGGCAGAAGCCGCGCTAAGGAGATCACTGTGAGCGGCACAATCGTCTTTGCGCGAAGAAGCCGCTTCTTCGGCTCTGGGAGCCGGAGAGAGCGGCATCTTCGGGAAGGTGAAGAAGCAAGCTGTACAACACTGGGAATGTGTGCGCAGCTTGCCAACTGATAGAAAACAGTACCGTTGCACTCTCCTGACTTTTCCAATCACATGAACATTCGATTGGAAGCTGTTTTGGACAACTTTTCTTTTCTTCCTGCCAAACACTTGGCAGACCTCCGTGCAACGTCTAGAACACGATGGGAGATGTTTTCTGTGCTGGCACAGTTTTTCCTAGCCAGACATAGTGGAAAAGCGTTTTGCTGAGATGTAGATTAGAAGAGACGCTAAAGACAAAGGTACGATGCTCTCCCGAGCTAAGAGCCGCTCCCGAGCGTCTTTCAGCAGAAGCCGCGCTAAGGAGAGCACTGTGAGCGGCACAATCGTCTTTGCGCGAAGAAGCCGCTTCTCCGGCTCCGGGAGCCGTAGGGAGCGGCAGCTTCAGGAAGGTGAAGAAGAAAGCTGTACAACACTGGGATTGTGTGCGCAGCTTGCCAACTGATAGAAAACAGTACCTTTGCACTCTCCTGACTTTTCCAATCACATGAACATTCGATTGGAAGCTGTTTTGGACAACTTTTCTTTTCTTCCTGCCAAACACTTGGCAGATATCTCTGCAACGTATAGAACACGATGGGAGATGTTTTCTGTGCTGGCACAGTTTTTCCTAGCCAGACATAGTGGAAAAGTGTTTTGCTGAGATGTAGATGAGAAGAGACGCTAAAGACGAAGGTACGATGCTCTCCGGAGCTAAGAGCCGCTCCCGGGCGTCTTTCGGCAGAAGCCGCGCTAAGGAGAGCACTGTGAGCGGCACAATCCTCTTTGCGCGAAGAAGCCGCTTCTTCGGCTCCGGGAGCCGGAGAGAGCGGAATCTTCGGGAAGGTGAAGAAGCAAGCTGTACAACACTGGGAATGTGTGCGCAGCTTGCCAACTGATAGAAAACAGTACCGTTGCACTCTCCTGACTTTTCCAATCACATGAACATTCGATTGGAAGCTGTTTTGGACAACTTTTCTTTTCTTCCTGCCAAACACTTGGCAGACCTCCGTGCAACGTATAGAACACGATGGGAGATGTTTTCTGTGCTGGCACAGTTTTTCCGAGCCAGACAAAGTGGAAAAGCGTTTTGCTGAGATGTAGATGAGAAGAGACGCTAAAGACAAAGGTACGATGCTCTCCCGAGCTAAGAGCCGCTCCCGAGCGTCTTTCAGCAGAAGCCGCGCTAAGGAGAGCACTGTGAGCGGCACAATCGTCTTTGCATGAAGAAGCCGCTTCTTCGGCTCCGGGAGCCGGAGAGAGCGGCATCTTCAGGAAGGTGAAGAAGGAAGCTGTACAACACTGGGATTGTGTGCGCAGCTTGCCAACTGATAGAAAACAGTACCGTTGCACTCTCCTGACTTTTCCAATCACATGAACATTCGATTGGAAGCTGTTTTGGACAACTTTCCTTTTCTTCCTGCCAAACACTTGGCAGACCTCCGTGCAACGTCTAGAACACGATGGGAGATGTTTTCTGTGCTGGCACAGTTTTTCCGAGCCAGACATAGTGGAAAAGCGTTTTGCTGAGGTGTAGATGAGAAGAGACGCTAAAGACGAAGGTACGATGCTCTCCGGATCTAAGAGCCGCTCCCGGGCGTCTTTCGGCAGAAGCCGCACTAAGGAAAGCACTGTCAGCGGCACAATCGTCTTTGCGCGAAGAAGCCGCTTCTTCGGCTCCGGGAGCCGGAGAGAGCGGCAGCTTCGGGAAGGTGAAGAAGCAAACTGTACAACAATGGGATTGTGTGCGCAGCTTGCCAACTGATAGAAAACAGTACCGTTGCACTCTCCTGACTTTTCCAATCACATGAACATTCGATTGGAAGCTGTTTTGGACAACTTTTCTTTTCTTCCTGCCAAACACTTGGCAGACATCTCTGAGACTTCTAGAACATGATGGGAGATGTTTTCTGTGCTGGCACAGTTTTTCCTAGCCAGACATAGTGGAAAAGTGTTTTGGTAAGATGTAGATGAGAAGAGACGCTAAAGACGAAGGTACGATGCTCTCCGGAGCTAAGAGCCGCTCCCGGGCGTCTTTCGGCAGAAGCCGCGCTAAGGAGATCACTGTGAGCGGCACAATCGTCTTTGCGCGAAGAAGCCGCTTCTTCGGCTCTGGGAGCCGGAGAGAGCGGCATCTTCGGGAAGGTGAAGAAGCAAGCTGTACAACACTGGGAATGTGTGCGCAGCTTGCCAACTGATAGAAAACAGTACCGTTGCACTCTCCTGACTTTTCCAATCACATGAACATTCGATTGGAAGCTGTTTTGGACAACTTTTCTTTTCTTCCTGCCAAACACTTGGCAGACCTCCGTGCAACGTCTAGAACACGATGGGAGATGTTTTCTGTGCTGGCACAGTTTTTCCTAGCCAGACATAGTGGAAAAGCGTTTTGCTGAGATGTAGATGAGAAGAGACGCTAAAGACAAAGGTACGATGCTCTCCCGAGCTAAGAGCCGCTCCCGAGCGTCTTTCAGCAGAAGCCGCGCTAAGGAGAGCACTGTGAGCGGCACAATCGTCTTTGCGCGAAGAAGCCGCTTCTTCGGCTCCGGGAGCCGTAGGGAGCGGCAGCTTCAGGAAGGTGAAGAAGAAAGCTGTACAACACTGGGATTGTGTGCGCAGCTTGCCAACTGATAGAAAACAGTACCTTTGCACTCTCCTGACTTTTCCAATCACATGAACATTCGATTGGAAGCTGTTTTGGACAACTTTTCTTTTCTTCCTGCCAAACACTTGGCAGATATCTCTGCAACGTATAGAACACGATGGGAGATGTTTTCTGTGCTGGCACAGTTTTTCCTAGCCAGACATAGTGGAAAAGTGTTTTGCTGAGATGTAGATGAGAAGAGACGCTAAAGACAAAGGTACGATGCTCTCCGGAGCTAAGAGCCGCTCCCGGGCGTCTTTCGGCAGAAGTCGCGCTAAGGAGAGCACTGTGAGCGGCACAATCCTCTTTGCGCGAAGAAGCCGCTTCTTCGGCTCCGGGAGCCGGAGAGAGCGGCATCTTCGGGAAGGTTAAGAAGCAAGCTGTACAACACTGGGAATGTGTGCGCAGCTTGCCAACTGATAGAAAACAGTACCGTTGCACTCTCCTGACTTTTCCAATCACATGAACATTCGATTGGAAGCTGTTTTGGACAACTTTTCTTTTCTTCCTGCCAAACACTTGGCAGACCTCCGTGCAACGTCTAGAACACGATGGGAGATGTTTTCTGTGCTGGCACAGTTTTTCCGAGCCAGACAAAGTGGAAAAGCGTTTTGCTGAGATGTAGATGAGAAGAGACGCTAAAGACAAAGGTACGATGCTCTCCCGAGCTAAGAGCCGCTCCCGAGCGTCTTTCAGCAGAAGCCGCGCTAAGGAGAGCACTGTGAGCGGCACAATCGTCTTTGCGTGAAGAAGCCGCTTCTTCGGCTCCGGGAGCCGTAGGGAGCGGCAGCTTCGGGAAGGTGAAGAAGCAAGCTGTACAACACTGGGATTGTGTGCGCAGCTTGCCAACTGATAGAAAACAGTACCTTTGCACTCTCCTGACTTTTCCAATCACATGAACATTCGATTGGAAGCTGTTTTGGACAACTTTTCTTTTCTTCCTGCCAAACACTTGGCAGACCTCCGTGCAACGTCTAGAACACGATGGGAGATGTTTTCTGTGCTGGCACAGTTTTTCCTAGCCAGACATAGTGGAAAAGCGTTTTGCTGAGATGTAGATGAGAAGAGACGCTAAAGACGAAGGTACGATGCTCTCCGGAGCTAAGAGCCGCTCCCGGGCGTCTTTCAGCAGAAGCCGCGCTAAGGAGAGCACTGGGAGCGGCACAATCGTCTTTGCGCGAAGAAGCCGCTTCTTCGGCTCCGGGAGCCGTAGGGAGCGACAGCTTCGGGAAGGTGAAGAAGCAAGCTGTACAACACTGGGATTGTGTGCGCAGCATGCCAACTGATAGAAAACAGTACCTTTGCACTCTCCTGACTTTTCCAATCACATGAACATTCGATTGGAAGCTGTTTTGGACAACTTTTCTTTTCTTCCTGCCAAACACTTCCCAGACATCTCTGCGACTTCTAGAACACGATGGGGGATGTTTTCTGTGCTGGCACAGTTTTTCCTAGCCAGACATAGATGAAAAGCTTTTTGCTGAGATGTAGATGAGAAGAGACGCTAAAGACGAAGGTACGATGCTCTCCGGAGCTAAGAGCCGCTCCCAGGCGTCTATCTGCAGAAGCCGTGCTAAGGAGAGCACTGTGAGCGGCACAATCGTCTTTGCGCGAAGAAGCCGCTTCTTCGGCTCCGGGAGCCGGAGAGAGCGGCATCTTCAGGAAGGTGAAGAAGGAAGCTGTACAACACTGGGATTGTGTGCGCAGCTTGCCAACTGATAGAAAACAGTACCGTTGCACTCTCCTGACTTTTCCAATCACATGAACATTCGATTGGAAGCTGTTTTGGACAACTTTTCTTTTCTTCCTGCCAAACACTTGGCAGATATCTCTGCAACGTATAGAACACGATGGGAGATGTTTTCTGTGCTGGCACAGTTTTTCCTAGCCAGACATAGTGGAAAAGTGTTTTGGTAAGATGTAGATGAGAAGAGACGCTAAAGACGAAGGTACGATGCTCTCCGGAGCTAGGAGCCGCTCCCAGGCGTCTTTAGGCAGAAGCCGCGCTAAGGAGAGCACTGTGAGCGGCACAATCCTCTTTGCGCGAAGAAGCCGCTTCTTCGGCTCCGGCAGCCGGAGAGAGCGGCAGCTTCGGGAAGGTGAAGAAGCAAGCTGTACAACACTGGGATTGTGTGCGCAGCTTGCCAACTTATAGAAAACAGTACCGTTGCACTCTCCTGACTTTTCCAATCACATGAACATTTGATTGGAAGCTGTTTTGGACAACTTTTCTTTTCTTCCTGCCAAACACTTGGCAGATATCTCTGCAACGTATAGAACACGATGGGAGATGTTTTCTGTGCTGGCACAGTTTTTCCTAGCCAGACATAGTGGAAAAACGTTTTGCTGAGATGTAGATGAGAAGAGACGCTAAAGACGAAGGTACGATGCTCCCCGGAGCTAAGAGCCGCTCCCGGGCGTCTATCTGCAGAAGCCGCGCTAAGGAGAGCACTGTGAGCGGCACAATCGTCTTTGCGCGAAGAAGCCGCTTCTTCGGCTCCGGGAGCCGTAGGGAGCGGCAGCTTCGGGAAGGTGAAGAAGCAAGCTGTACAACACTGGGATTGTTTGTGCAGGTTGTCAACAGATAGAAAACAGTACCTTTGCACTCTCCTGACTTTTCCAATCACATGAACATTCGATTGGAAGCTGTTTTGGACAACTTTTCTTTTCTTCCTGCCAAACACTTGGCAGAAATCTCCGCGATTTCTAGAACACGATGGGAGATGTTTTCTGTGCTGGCACAGTTTTTCCTAGCCAGACATAGAGGAAAAGCTTTTTGCTGAGATGTAGATGAGAAGAGACGCTAAAGAGGAAGGTACGATGCTCTCCGGAGCTAAGAGCCGCTCCCGGGCGTCTTTCGGCAGAAGCCGCGCTAAGGAGAGCACTGTGAGCGGCACAATCGTCTTTGCGCGAAGAAGCCGCTTCTTCGGCTCTGGGAGCCGGAGAGAGCGGCATCTTCGGGAAGGTGAAGAAGCAAGCTGTACAACACTGGGATTATGTGTGCAGCTTGCCAACTGATAGAAAACAGTACCGTTGCACTCTCCTGACTTTTCCAATCACATGAACATTCGATTGGAAGCTGTTTTGGACAACTTTTCTTTTCTTCCTGCCAAACACTTGGCAGACCTCCGTGCAACGTCTAGAACACGATGGGAGATATTTTCTGTGCTGGCACAGTTTTTCCGAGCCAGACAAAGTGGAAAAGCGTTTTGCTGAGATGTAGATGAGAAGAGACGCTAAAGACGAAGGTACGATGCTCTCCGGAGCTAGGAGCCGCTCCCGGGCGTCTTTCGGCAGAAGCCGTGCTAAGGAGAGCACTGTGAGCGGCACAATCGTCTTTGTGCAAAGAAGCCGCTTCTTCGGCTCCGGGAGCCGTAGGGAGCGGCAGCTTCGGGAAGGTGAAGAAGCAAGCTGTACAACACTGGGATTGTGTGCGCAGCTTGCCAACTTATAGAAAACAGTACCTTTGCACTCTCCTGACTTTTCCAATCACATGAACATTTGATTGGAAGCTGTTTTGGACAACTTTTCTTTTCTTCCTGCCAAACACTTGGCAGACCTCCGTGCAACGTCTAGAACACGATGGGAGATGTTTTCTGTGCTGGCACAGTTTTTCCGAGCCAGACATAGTGGAAAAGCGTTTTGCTGAGATGTAGATGAGAAGAGACGCTAAAGACAAATGTACGATGCTCTCCCGAGCTAAGAGCCGCTCCCGGGCGTCTTTCGGCAGAAGCCGCGCTAAGGAGAGCACTGTGAGCGGCACAATCCTCTTTGCGCGAAGAAGCCGCTTCTTCGGCTCCGGGAGCCGGAGAGAGCGGAATCTTCGGGAAGGTGAAGAAGCAAGCTGTACAACACTGGGAATGTGTGCGCAGCTTGCCAACTGATAGAAAACAGTACCGTTGCACTCTCCTGAATTTTCCAATCACATGAACATTCGATTGGAAGCTGTTTTGGACAACTTTTCTTTTCTTCCTGCCAAACACTTGGCAGACCTCCGTGCAACGTCTAGAACACGATGGGAGATGTTTTCTGTGCTGGCACAGTTTTTCCTAGCCAGACATAGTGGAAAAGCGTTTTGCTGAGATGTAGATGAGAAGAGACGCTAAAGACGAAGGTACGATGCTCTCCGGAGCTAAGAGCCGCTCCCGGGCGTCTTTCGGCAGAAGCCGCGCTAAGGAGAGCACTGTGAGCGGCACAATCGTCTTTGCGCGAAGAAGCCGCTTCTTCGGCTCTGGGAGCCGGAGAGAGCGGCATCTTCGGGAAGGTGAAGAAGCAAGCTGTACAACACTGGGATTGTGTGCGCAGCTTGCCAACTGATAGAAAACAGTACCGTTGCACTTTCCTGACTTTTCCAATCACATGAACATTCGATTGGAAGCTGTTTTGGACAACTTTTCTTTTCTTCCTGCCAAACACTTGGCAGACCTCCGTGCAACGTCTAGAACACGATGGGAGATGTTTTCTGTGCTGGCACAGTTTTTCCTAGCCAGACATAGTGGAAAAGCGTTTTGCTGAGATGTAGATGAGAAGAGACGCTAAAGACAAAGGTACGATGCTCTCCCGAGCTAAGAGCCGCTCCCGAGCGTCTTTCAGCAGAAGCCGCGCTAAGGAGAGCACTGTGAGCGGCACAATCGTCTTTGCGCGAAGAAGCCGCTTCTTCGGCTCCGTGAGCCGTAGGGAGCGGCAGCTTCAGGAAGGTGAAGAAGAAAGCTGTACAACACTGGGATTGTGTGCGCAGCTTGCCAACTGATAGAAAACAGTACCTTTGCACTCTCCTGACTTTTCCAATCACATGAACATTCGATTGGAAGCTGTTTTGGACAACTTTTCTTTTCTTCCTGCCAAACACTTGGCAGATATCTCTGCAACGTATAGAACACGATGGGAGATGTTTTCTGTGCTGGCACAGTTTTTCCTAGCCAGACATAGTGGAAAAGTGTTTTGCTGAGATGTAGATGAGAAGAGACGCTAAAGACGAAGGTACGATGCTCTCCGGAGCTAAGAGCCGCTCCCGGGCGTCTTTCGGCAGAAGCCGCGCTAAGGAGAGCACTGTGAGCGGCACAATCCTCTTTGCGCGAAGAAGCCGCTTCTTCGGCTCCGGGAGCCGGAGAGAGCGGAATCTTCGGGAAGGTGAAGAAGCAAGCTGTACAACACTGGGAATGTGTGCGCAGCTTGCCAACTGATAGAAAACAGTACCGTTGCACTCTCCTGACTTTTCCAATCACATGAACATTCGATTGGAAGCTGTTTTGGACAACTTTTCTTTTCTTCCTGCCAAACACTTGGCAGACCTCCGTGCAACGTCTAGAACACGATGGGAGATGTTTTCTGTGCTGGCACAGTTTTTCCGAGCCAGACAAAGTGGAAAAGCGTTTTGCTGAGATGTAGATGAGAAGAGACGCTAAAGACAAAGGTACGATGCTCTCCCGAGCTAAGAGCCGCTCCCGAGCGTCTTTCAGCAGAAGCCGCGCTAAGGAGAGCACTGTGAGCGGCACAATCGTTTTTGCGTGAAGAAGCCGCTTCTTCGGCTCCGGGAGCCGTAGGGAGCGGCAACTTCGGGAAGGTGAAGAAGCAAGCTGTACAACACTGGGATTGTGTGCGCAGCTTGCCAACTTATAGAAAACAGTACCGTTGCACTCTCCTGACTTTTCCAATCACATGAACATTTGATTGGAAGCTGTTTTGGACAACTTTTCTTTTCTTCCTGCCAAACACTTGGCAGATATCTCTGCAACGTATAGAACACGATGGGAGATGTTTTCTGTGCTGGCACAGTTTTTCCTAGCCAGACATAGTGGAAAAACGTTTTGCTGAGATGTAGATGAGAAGAGACGCTAAAGACGAAGGTACGATGCTCCCCGGAGCTAAGAGCCGCTCCCGGGCGTCTATCTGCAGAAGCCGCGCTAAGGAGAGCACTGTGAGCGGCACAATCGTCTTTGCGCGAAGAAGCCGCTTCTTCGGCTCCGGGAGCCGTAGGGAGCGGCAGCTTCGGGAAGGTGAAGAAGCAAGCTGTACAACACTGGGATTGTTTGTGCAGGTTGTCAACAGATAGAAAACAGTACCTTTGCACTCTCCTGACTTTTCCAATCACATGAACATTCGATTGGAAGCTGTTTTGGACAACTTTTCTTTTCTTCCTGCCAAACACTTGGCAGAAATCTCCGCGATTTCTAGAACACGATGGGAGATGTTTTCTGTGCTGGCACAGTTTTTCCTAGCCAGACATAGAGGAAAAGCTTTTTGCTGAGATGTAGATGAGAAGAGACGCTAAAGAGGAAGGTACGATGCTCTCCGGAGCTAAGAGCCGCTCCCGGGCGTCTTTCGGCAGAAGCCGCGCTAAGGAGAGCACTGTGAGCGGCACAATCGTCTTTGCGCGAAGAAGCCGCTTCTTCGGCTCTGGGAGCCGGAGAGAGCGGCATCTTCGGGAAGGTGAAGAAGCAAGCTGTACAACACTGGGATTATGTGTGCAGCTTGCCAACTGATAGAAAACAGTACCGTTGCACTCTCCTGACTTTTCCAATCACATGAACATTCGATTGGAAGCTGTTTTGGACAACTTTTCTTTTCTTCCTGCCAAACACTTGGCAGACCTCCGTGCAACGTCTAGAACACGATGGGAGATATTTTCTGTGCTGGCACAGTTTTTCCGAGCCAGACAAAGTGGAAAAGCGTTTTGCTGAGATGTAGATGAGAAGAGACGCTAAAGACGAAGGTACGATGCTCTCCGGAGCTAGGAGCCGCTCCCGGGCGTCTTTCGGCAGAAGCCGTGCTAAGGAGAGCACTGTGAGCGGCACAATCGTCTTTGTGCAAAGAAGCCGCTTCTTCGGCTCCGGGAGCCGTAGGGAGCGGCAGCTTCGGGAAGGTGAAGAAGCAAGCTGTACAACACTGGGATTGTGTGCGCAGCTTGCCAACTTATAGAAAACAGTACCTTTGCACTCTCCTGACTTTTCCAATCACATGAACATTTGATTGGAAGCTGTTTTGGACAACTTTTCTTTTCTTCCTGCCAAACACTTGGCAGACCTCCGTGCAACGTCTAGAACACGATGGGAGATGTTTTCTGTGCTGGCACAGTTTTTCCGAGCCAGACATAGTGGAAAAGCGTTTTGCTGAGATGTAGATGAGAAGAGACGCTAAAGACAAATGTACGATGCTCTCCCGAGCTAAGAGCCGCTCCCGGGCGTCTTTCGGCAGAAGCCGCGCTAAGGAGAGCACTGTGAGCGGCACAATCCTCTTTGCGCGAAGAAGCCGCTTCTTCGGCTCCGGGAGCCGGAGAGAGCGGAATCTTCGGGAAGGTGAAGAAGCAAGCTGTACAACACTGGGAATGTGTGCGCAGCTTGCCAACTGATAGAAAACAGTACCGTTGCACTCTCCTGAATTTTCCAATCACATGAACATTCGATTGGAAGCTGTTTTGGACAACTTTTCTTTTCTTCCTGCCAAACACTTGGCAGACCTCCGTGCAACGTCTAGAACACGATGGGAGATGTTTTCTGTGCTGGCACAGTTTTTCCTAGCCAGACATAGTGGAAAAGCGTTTTGCTGAGATGTAGATGAGAAGAGACGCTAAAGACGAAGGTACGATGCTCTCCGGAGCTAAGAGCCGCTCCCGGGCGTCTTTCGGCAGAAGCCGCGCTAAGGAGAGCACTGTGAGCGGCACAATCGTCTTTGCGCGAAGAAGCCGCTTCTTCGGCTCTGGGAGCCGGAGAGAGCGGCATCTTCGGGAAGGTGAAGAAGCAAGCTGTACAACACTGGGATTGTGTGCGCAGCTTGCCAACTGATAGAAAACAGTACCGTTGCACTTTCCTGACTTTTCCAATCACATGAACATTCGATTGGAAGCTGTTTTGGACAACTTTTCTTTTCTTCCTGCCAAACACTTGGCAGACCTCCGTGCAACGTCTAGAACACGATGGGAGATGTTTTCTGTGCTGGCACAGTTTTTCCTAGCCAGACATAGTGGAAAAGCGTTTTGCTGAGATGTAGATGAGAAGAGAGGCTAAAGACAAAGGTACGATGCTCTCCCGAGCTAAGAGCCGCTCCCGAGCGTCTTTCAGCAGAAGCCGCGCTAAGGAGAGCACTGTGAGCGGCACAATCGTCTTTGCGCGAAGAAGCCGCTTCTTCGGCTCCGTGAGCCGTAGGGAGCGGCAGCTTCAGGAAGGTGAAGAAGAAAGCTGTACAACACTGGGATTGTGTGCGCAGCTTGCCAACTGATAGAAAACAGTACCTTTGCACTCTCCTGACTTTTCCAATCACATGAACATTCGATTGGAAGCTGTTTTGGACAACTTTTCTTTTCTTCCTGCCAAACACTTGGCAGATATCTCTGCAACGTATAGAACACGATGGGAGATGTTTTCTGTGCTGGCACAGTTTTTCCTAGCCAGACATAGTGGAAAAGTGTTTTGCTGAGATGTAGATGAGAAGAGACGCTAAAGACGAAGGTACGATGCTCTCCGGAGCTAAGAGCCGCTCCCGGGCGTCTTTCGGCAGAAGCCGCGCTAAGGAGAGCACTGTGAGCGGCACAATCCTCTTTGCGCGAAGAAGCCGCTTCTTCGGCTCCGGGAGCCGGAGAGAGCGGAATCTTCGGGAAGGTGAAGAAGCAAGCTGTACAACACTGGGAATGTGTGCGCAGCTTGCCAACTGATAGAAAACAGTACCGTTGCACTCTCCTGACTTTTCCAATCACATGAACATTCGATTGGAAGCTGTTTTGGACAACTTTTCTTTTCTTCCTGCCAAACACTTGGCAGACCTCCGTGCAACGTCTAGAACACGATGGGAGATGTTTTCTGTGCTGGCACAGTTTTTCCGAGCCAGACAAAGTGGAAAAGCGTTTTGCTGAGATGTAGATGAGAAGAGACGCTAAAGACAAAGGTACGATGCTCTCCCGAGCTAAGAGCCGCTCCCGAGCGTCTTTCAGCAGAAGCCGCTCTAAGGAGAGCACTGTGAGCGGCACAATCGTTTTTGCGTGAAGAAGCCGCTTCTTCGGCTCCGGGAGCCGTAGGGAGCGGCAACTTCGGGAAGGTGAAGAAGCAAGCTGTACAACACTGGGATTGTGTGCGCAGCTTGCCAACTGATAGAAAACAGTACCTTTGCACTCTCCTGACTTTTCCAATCACATGAACATTCGATTGGAAGCTGTTTTGGACAACTTTTCTTTTCTTCCTGCCAAACACTTGGCAGACCTCCGTGCAACGTCTAGAACACGATGGGAGATGTTTTCTGTGCTGGCACAGTTTTTCCTAGCCAGACATAGTGGAAAAGCGTTTTGCTGAGATGTAGATGAGAAGAGACGCTAAAGACGAAGGTACGATGCTCTCCGGAGCTAAGAGCCGCTCCCGGGCGTCTTTCGGCAGAAGCCGCGCTAAGGAGAGCACTGTGAGCGGCACAATCGTCTTTGCGCGAAGAAGCCGCTTCTTCGGCTCTGGGAGCCGGAGAGAGCGGCATCTTCGGGAAGGTGAAGAAGCAAGCTGTACAACACTGGGATTGTGTGCGCACCTTGCCAACTGATAGAAAACAGTACCGGTGCACTCTCCTGACTTTTCCAATCACATGAACATTCGATTGGAAGCTGTTTTGGACAACTTTTCTTTTCTTCCTGCCAAACACTTGGCAGACCTCCGTGCAAGGTCTAGAACACGATGGGAGATGTTTTCTGTGCTGGCACAGTTTTTCCGAGCCAGACAAAGTGGAAAAGCGTTTTGCTGAGATGTAGATGAGAAGAGACGCTAAAGACAAAGGTACGATGCTCTCCCGAGTTAAGAGCCGCTCCCGAGCGTCTTTCAGCAGAAGCCGCGCTAAGGAGAGCACTGGGAGCGGCACAATCGTCTTTGCGCGAAGAAGCCGCTTCTTCGGCTCCGGGAGCCGTAGGGAGCGACAGCTTCGGGAAGGTGAAGAAGCAAGCTGTACAACACTGGGATTGTGTGCGCAGCATGCCAACTGATAGAAAACAGTACCTTTGCACTCTCCTGACTTTTCCAATCACATGAACATTCGATTGGAAGCTGTTTTGGACAACTTTTCTTTTCTTCCTGCCAAACACTTCCCAGACATCTCTGCGACTTCTAGAACACGATGGGAGATGTTTTCTGTGCTGGCACAGTTTTTCCTAGCCAGACATAGATGAAAAGCTTTTTGCTGAGATGTAGATGAGAAGAGACGCTAAAGACGAAGGTACGATGCTCTCCGGAGCTAAGAGCCGCTCCCGGGCGTCTATGTGCAGAAGCCGTGCTAAGGAGAGCACTGTGAGCGGCACAATCGTCTTTGCGCGAAGAAGCCGCTTCTTCGGCTCCGGGAGCCGGAGAGAGCGGCATCTTCAGGAAGGTGAAGAAGGAAGCTGTACAACACTGGGATTGTGTGCGCAGCTTGCCAACTGATAGAAAACAGTACCGTTGCACTCTCCTGACTTTTCCAATCACATGAACATTTGATTGGAAGCTGTTTTGGACAACTTTTCTTTTCTTCCTGCCAAACACTTGGCAGACCTCCGTGCAACGTCTAGAACACGATGGGAGATGTTTTCTGTGCTGGCACAGTTTTTCCTAGCCAGACATAGTGGAAAAACGTTTTGCTGAGATGTAGATGAGAAGAGACGCTAAAGACGAAGGTACGCTGCTCCCCGGAGCTAAGAGCCGCTCCCGGGCGTCTATCTGCAGAAGCCGTGCTAAGGAGAGCACTGTGAGCGGCACAATCGTCTTTGCGCGAAGAAGCCGCTTCTTCGGCTCCGGGAGCCGGAGAGAGCGGCATCTTCGGGAAGGTGAAGAAGGAAGCTGTACAACACTGGGATTGTGTGCGCAGCTTGCCAACTGATAGAAAACAGTACCGTTGCACTCTCCTGAATTTTCCAATCACATGAACATTCGATTGGAAGCTGTTTTGGACAACTTTTCTTTTCTTCCTGCCAAACACTTGGCAGACCTCCGTGCAAGGTCTAGAACACGATGGGAGATGTTTTCTGTGCTGGCACAGTTTTTCCGAGCCAGACAAAGTGGAAAAGCGTTTTGCTGAGATGTAGATGAGAAGAGACGCTAAAGACAAAGGTACGATGCTCTCCCGAGTTAAGAGCCGCTCCCGAGCGTCTTTCAGCAGAAGCCGCGCTAAGGAGAGCACTGGGAGCGGCACAATCGTCTTTGCGCGAAGAAGCCGCTTCTTCGGCTCCGGGAGCCGTAGGGAGCGACAGCTTCGGGAAGGTGAAGAAACAAGCTGTACAACACTGGGATTGTGTGCGCAGCATGCCAACTGATAGAAAACAGTACCTTTGCACTCTCCTGACTTTTCCAATCACATGAACATTCGATTGGAAGCTGTTTTGGACAACTTTTCTTTTCTTCCTGCCAAACACTTCCCAGACATCTCTGCGACTTCTAGAACACGATGGGAGATGTTTTCTGTGCTGGCACAGTTTTTCCTAGCCAGACATAGATGAAAAGCTTTTTGCTGAGATGTAGATGAGAAGAGACGCTAAAGACGAAGGTACGATGCTCTCCGGAGCTAAGAGCCGCTCCCGGGCGTCTATCTGCAGAAGCCGTGCTAAGGAGAGCACTGTGAGCGGCACAATCGTCTTTGCGCGAAGAAGCCGCTTCTTCGGCTCCGGGAGCCGGAGAGAGTGGAATCTTCAGGAAGGTGAAGAAGGAAGCTGTACAACACTGGGATTGTGTGCGCAGCTTGCCAACTGATAGAAAACAGTACCGTTGCACTCTCCTGACTTTTCCAATCACATGAACATTTGATTGGAAGCTGTTTTGGACAACTTTTCTTTTCTTCCTGCCAAACACTTGGCAGACCTCCGTGCAAAGTCTAGAACACGATGGGAGATGTTTTCTGTGCTGGCACAGTTTTTCCTAGCCAGACATAGTGGAAAAACGTTTTGCTGAGATGTAGATGAGAAGAGACGCTAAAGACGAAGGTACGCTGCTCCCCGGAGCTAAGAGCCGCTCCCGGGCGTCTATCTGCAGAAGCCGTGCTAAGGAGAGCACTGTGAGCGGCACAATCGTCTTTGCGCGAAGAAGCCGCTTCTTCGGCTCCGGGAGCCGGAGAGAGCGGCATCTTCGGGAAGGTGAAGAAGGAAGCTGTACAACACTGGGATTGTGTGCGCATCTTGCCAACTGATAGAAAACAGTACCGTTGCACTCTCCTGAATTTTCCAATCACATGAACATTCGATTGGAAGCTGTTTTGGACAACTTTTCTTTTCTTCCTGCCAAACACTTGGCAGACCTCCGTGCAACGTCTAGAACACGATGGGAGATGTTTTCTGTGCTGGCACAGTTTTTCCGAGCCAGACAAAGTGGAAAAGCGTTTTGCTGAGATGTAGATGAGAAGAGACGCTAAAGACAAAGGTACGATGCTCTCCCGAGCTAAGAGCCGCTCCCAAGCGTCTTTCAGCAGAAGCCGCGCTGAGGAGAGCACTGTGAGCGGCACAATCCTCTTTGCGCGAAGAAGCCGCTTCTTCGGCTCCGGGAGCCGTAGGGAGCGGCAGCTTCGGGAAGGTGAAGAAGCAAGCTGTACAACACTGGGATTGTTTGTGCAGGTTGCCAACAGATAGAAAACAGTACCTTTGCACTCTCCTGACTTTTCCAATCACATGAACATTCGATTGGAAGCTGTTTTGGACAACTTTTCTTTTCTTCCTGCCAAACACTTGGCAGACATCTCTGCGACTTCGAGAACATGATGGGAGATGTTTTCTGTGCTGGCACAGTTTTTCCTAGCCAGACATAGTGGAAAAGCTTTTTGCTGAGATGTAGAGGAGAAGAGACGCTAAAGACGAAGGTACGATGCTCTCCGGAGCTAAGAGCCGCTCCCGGGCGTCTTTCGGCAGAAGCCGCGCTAAGGAGAGCACTGTGAGCGGCACAATCGTCTTTGCGCGAAGAAGCCGCTTCTTCGGCTCTGGGAGCCGGAGAGAGCGGCATCTTCGGGAAGGTGAAGAAGCAAGCTGTACAACACTGGGATTGTGTGCGCAGCTTGCCAACTGATAGAAAACAGTACCGTTGCACTCTCCTGACTTTTCCAATCACATGAACATTCGATTGGAAGCTGTTTTGGACAACTTTTCTTTTCTTCCTGCCAAACACTTGGCAGACCTCCGTGCAACGTCTAGAACACGATGGGAGATATTTTCTGTGCTGGCACAGTTTTTCCGAGCCAGACAAAGTGGAAAAGCGTTTTGCTGAGATGTAGATGAGAAGAGACGCTAAAGACGAAGGTACAATGCTCTCCGGAGCTAGGAGCCGCTCCCGGGCGTCTTTCGGCAGAAGCCGCGCTAAGGAGAGCACTGTGAGCGGCACAATCGTCTTTGTGCGAAGAAGCCGCTTCTTCGGCTCCGGGAGCCGTAGGGAGCGGCAGCTTCGGGAAGGTGAAGAAGCAAGCTGTACAACACTGGGATTGTGTGTGCAGCTTGCCAACTTATAGAAAACAGTACCTTTGCACTCTCCTGACTTTTCCAATCACATGAACATTTGATTGGAAGCTGTTTTGGACAACTTTTCTTTTCTTCCTGCCAAACACTTGGCAGACCTCCGTGCAACGTCTAGAACACGATGGGAGATGTTTTCTGTGCTGGCACAGTTTTTCCGAGCCAGACATAGTGGAAAAGCGTTTTGCTGAGATGTAGATGAGAAGAGACGCTAAAGACAAAGGTACGATGCTCTCCCGAGCTAAGAGCCGCTCCCGAGCGTCTTTCAGCAGAAGCCGCGCTAAGGAGAGCACTGTGAGCGGCACAATCGTCTTTGCGCGAAGAAGCCGCTTCTTCGGCTCCGGGAGCCGGAGAGAGCGGCATCTTCGGGAAGGTGAAGAAGGAAGCTGTACAACACTGGGATTGTGTGCGCAGCTTGCCAACTGATAGAAAACAGTACCGTTGCACTCTCCTGAATTTTCCAATCACATGAACATTCGATTGGAAGCTGTTTTGGACAACTTTTCTTTTCTTCCTGCCAAACACTTGGCAGACATCTCTGCGACTTCTAGAACACGATGGGAGATGTTTTCTGTGCTGGCACAGTTTTTCCTAGCCAGACATAGAGGAAAAGCTTTTTGCTGAGATGTAGATGAGAAGAGACGCTAAAGACAAAGGTACGATGCTGTCCCGAGCTAAGAGCCGCTCCCAAGCGTCTTTCAGCAGAAGCCGCGCTAAGGAGAGCACTGTGAGCGGCACAATCGTCTTTGCGCGAAGAAGCCGCTTCTTCGGCTCCGGGAGCCGGAGAGAGCGGCATCTTCGGGAAGGTGAAGAAGGAAGCTGTACAACACTGGGATTGTGCGCGCAGCTTGCCAACTGATAGAAAACAGTACCTTTGCACTCTCCTGACTTTTCCAATCACATGAACATTCGATTGGAAGCTGTTTTGGACAACTTTTCTTTTCTTCCTGCCAAACACTTGGCAGACATCTCTGCGACTTCTAGAACATGATGGGAGATGTTTTCTGTGCTGGCACAGTTTTTCCTAGCCAGACATAGCGGAAAAGCGTTTTGCTAAGATGTAAATGAGAAGAGACGCTAAAGACGAAGGTACGATGCTCTCCGGAGCTAAGAGCCGCTCCCGGGCGTCTTTCGGCAGAAGCCGCGCTAAGGAGAGCACTGTGAGCGGCACAATCGTCTTTGCGCGAAGAAGCCGCTTCTTCGGCTCTGGGAGCCGGAGAGAGCGGCATCTTCTGGAAGGTGACGAAGCAAGCTGTACAACAATGGGATTGTGTGCGCAGCTTGCCAACTGATAGAAAACAGTACCGTTGCACTCTCCTGACTTTTCCAATCACATGAACATTCGATTGGAAGCTTTTTTGGACAACTTTTCTTTTCTTCCTGCCAAACACTTGGCAGACCTCCGTGCAACGTCTAGAACACGATGGGAGATGTTTTCTGTGCTGGCACAGTTTTTCCTAGCCAGACATAGTGGAAAAGCGTTTTGCTGAGATGTAGATGAGAAGAGACGCTAAAGACAAAGGTACGATTCTCTCCCGAGCTAAGAGCCGCTCCCGAGCGTCTTTCAGCAGAAGCCGCGCTAAGGAGAGCACTGTGAGCGGCACAATCGTCTTTGCGCGAAGAAGCCGCTTCTTCGGCTCTGGGTGCCGGAGAGAGCGGCATCTTCGGGAAGGTGAAGAAGCAAGCTGTACAACACTGGGATTGTGTGCGCAGCTTGCCAACTGATAGAAAACAGTACCGTTGCACTCTCCTGACTTTTCCAATCACATGAACATTCGATTGGAAGCTGTTTTGGACAACTTTACTTTTCTTCCTGCCAAACACTTGGCAGACCTCCGTGCAACGTCTAGAACACGATGGGAGATATTTTCTGTGCTGGCACAGTTTTTCCGAGCCAGACAAAGTGGAAAAGCGTTTTGCTGAGATGTAGATGAGAAGAGACGCTAAAGACAAAGGTACGATGCTCTCCCGAGCTAAGAGCCGCTCCCAAGCGTCTTACAGCAGAAGCCGCGCTAAGGAGAGCACTGTGAGCGGCACAATCGTCTTTGCGCGAAGAAGCCGCTTCTTCGGCTCCGGGAGCCGTAGGGAGCGGCAGCTTCGGGAAGGTGAAGAAGCAAGCTGTACAACACTGGGATTGTTTGTGCAGCTTGCCAACAGATAGAAAACAGTACCTTTGCACTCTCCTGACTTTTCCAATCACATGAACATTCGATTGGAAGCTGTTTTGGACAACTTTTCTTTTCTTCCTGCCAAACACTTGGCAGACATCTCTGCGACTTCGAGAACATGATGGGAGATGTTTTCTGTGCTGGCACAGTTTTTCCTAGCCAGACATAGTGGAAAAGCTTTTTGCTGAGATGTAGATGAGAAGAGACGCTAAAGACGAAGGTACGATGCTCTCCGGAGCTAAGAGCCGCTCCCGGGCGTCTTTCGGCAGAAGCCGCGCTAAGGAGAGCACTGTGAGCGGCACAATCGTCTTTGCGCGAAGAAGCCGCTTCTTCGGCTCCGGGAGCCGTAGGGAGCGGCAGCTTCGGGAAGGTGAAGAAGCAAGCTGTACAATACTGGGATTGTTTGTGCAGCTTGCCAACAGATTGAAAACAGTACCTTTGCACTCTCCTGACTTTTCCAATCACATGAACATTCGATTGGAAGCTGTTTTGGACAACTTTTCTTTTCTTCCTGCCAAACACTTGGCAGACATCTCTGCGACTTCTAGAACACGATGGGAGATGTTTTCTGTGCTGGCACAGTTTTTCCTAGCCAGACATAGAGGAAAAGCTTTTTGCTGAGATGTAGATGAGAAGAGACGCTAAAGACGATGGTACGATGCTCTCCGGAGCTAGGAGCCGCTCCCGGGCGTCTTTCGGCAGAAGCCGCGCTAAGGAGAGCACTGTGAGCGGCACAATCCTCTTTGCGCGAAGAAGCCGCTTCTTCGGCTCCGGGAGCCGAAGAGAGCGGCAGCTTCGGGAAGGTGAAGAAGCAAGCTGTACAACACTGGGATTGTGTGCGCAGCTTGCCAACTTATAGAAAACAGTACCTTTGCACTCTCCTGACTTTTCCAATCACATGAACATTTGATTGGAAGCTGTTTTGGACAACTTTTCTTTTCTTCCTGCCAAACACTTGGCAGACCTCCGTGCAACGTCTAGAACACGATGGGAGATGTTTTCTGTGCTGGCACAGTTTTTCCTAGCCAGACATAGTGGAAAAACGTTTTGGTAAGATGTAGATGAGAAGAGACGCTAAAGACGAAGGTACGATGCTCTCCGGAGCTAAGAGCCGCTCCCGGGCGTCTTTCGGCAGAAGCCGCGCTAAGGAGAGCACTGTGAGCAGCACAATCATCTTTGCGCGAAGAAGCCGCTTTTTCGCCTCCGGGAGCCGGAGAGAGCGGCAGCTTCGGGAAGGTGAAGAAGCAAGCTGTACAACAATGGGATTGTGTGCGCAGCTTGCCAACTGATAGAAAACAGTACCGTTGCACTCTCCTGACTTTTCCAATCACATGAACATTCGATTGGAAGCTGTTTTGGACAACTTTTCTTTTCTTCCTGCCAAACACTTGGCAGACATCTCTGCGACTTCTAGAACATGATGGGAGATGTTTTCTGTGCTGGCACAGTTTTTCCTAGCCAGACATAGCGGAAAAGCGTTTTGCTAAGATGTAAATGAGAAGAGACGCTAAAGACGAAGGTACGATGCTCTCCGGAGCTAAGAGCCGCTCCCGGGCGTCTTTCGGCAGAAGCCGCGCTAAGGAGAGCACTGTGAGCGGCACAATCGTCTTTGCGCGAAGAAGCCGCTTCTTCGGCTCTGGGAGCCGGAGAGAGCGGCATCTTCTGGAAGGTGACGAAGCAAGCTGTACAACAATGGGATTGTGTGCGCAGCTTGCCAACTGATAGAAAACAGTACCGTTGCACTCTCCTGACTTTTCCAATCACATGAACATTCGATTGGAAGCTTTTTTGGACAACTTTTCTTTTCTTCCTGCCAAACACTTGGCAGACCTCCGTGCAACGTCTAGAACACGATGGGAGATGTTTTCTGTGCTGGCACAGTTTTTCCTAGCCAGACATAGTGGAAAAGCGTTTTGCTGAGATGTAGATGAGAAGAGACGCTAAAGACAAAGGTACGATTCTCTCCCGAGCTAAGAGCCGCTCCCGAGCGTCTTTCAGCAGAAGCCGCGCTAAGGAGAGCACTGTGAGCGGCACAATCGTCTTTGCGCGAAGAAGCCGCTTCTTCGGCTCTGGGTGCCGGAGAGAGCGGCATCTTCGGGAAGGTGAAGAAGCAAGCTGTACAACACTGGGATTGTGTGCGCAGCTTGCCAACTGATAGAAAACAGTACCGTTGCACTCTCCTGACTTTTCCAATCACATGAACATTCGATTGGAAGCTGTTTTGGACAACTTTACTTTTCTTCCTGCCAAACACTTGGCAGACCTCCGTGCAACGTCTAGAACACGATGGGAGATATTTTCTGTGCTGGCACAGTTTTTCCGAGCCAGACAAAGTGGAAAAGCGTTTTGCTGAGATGTAGATGAGAAGAGACGCTAAAGACAAAGGTACGATGCTCTCCCGAGCTAAGAGCCGCTCCCAAGCGTCTTACAGCAGAAGCCGCGCTAAGGAGAGCACTGTGAGCGGCACAATCGTCTTTGCGCGAAGAAGCCGCTTCTTCGGCTCCGGGAGCCGTAGGGAGCGGCAGCTTCGGGAAGGTGAAGAAGCAAGCTGTACAACACTGGGATTGTTTGTGCAGCTTGCCAACAGATAGAAAACAGTACCTTTGCACTCTCCTGACTTTTCCAATCACATGAACATTCGATTGGAAGCTGTTTTGGACAACTTTTCTTTTCTTCCTGCCAAACACTTGGCAGACATCTCTGCGACTTCGAGAACATGATGGGAGATGTTTTCTGTGCTGGCACAGTTTTTCCTAGCCAGACATAGTGGAAAAGCTTTTTGCTGAGATGTAGATGAGAAGAGACGCTAAAGACGAAGGTACGATGCTCTCCGGAGCTAAGAGCCGCTCCCGGGCGTCTTTCGGCAGAAGCCGCGCTAAGGAGAGCACTGTGAGCGGCACAATCGTCTTTGCGCGAAGAAGCCGCTTCTTCGGCTCCGGGAGCCGTAGGGAGCGGCAGCTTCGGGAAGGTGAAGAAGCAAGCTGTACAATACTGGGATTGTTTGTGCAGCTTGCCAACAGATTGAAAACAGTACCTTTGCACTCTCCTGACTTTTCCAATCACATGAACATTCGATTGGAAGCTGTTTTGGACAACTTTTCTTTTCTTCCTGCCAAACACTTGGCAGACATCTCTGCGACTTCTAGAACACGATGGGAGATGTTTTCTGTGCTGGCACAGTTTTTCCTAGCCAGACATAGAGGAAAAGCTTTTTGCTGAGATGTAGATGAGAAGAGACGCTAAAGACGATGGTACGATGCTCTCCGGAGCTAGGAGCCGCTCCCGGGCGTCTTTCGGCAGAAGCCGCGCTAAGGAGAGCACTGTGAGCGGCACAATCCTCTTTGCGCGAAGAAGCCGCTTCTTCGGCTCCGGGAGCCGAAGAGAGCGGCAGCTTCGGGAAGGTGAAGAAGCAAGCTGTACAACACTGGGATTGTGTGCGCAGCTTGCCAACTTATAGAAAACAGTACCTTTGCACTCTCCTGACTTTTCCAATCACATGAACATTTGATTGGAAGCTGTTTTGGACAACTTTTCTTTTCTTCCTGCCAAACACTTGGCAGACCTCCGTGCAACGTCTAGAACACGATGGGAGATGTTTTCTGTGCTGGCACAGTTTTTCCTAGCCAGACATAGTGGAAAAACGTTTTGGTAAGATGTAGATGAGAAGAGACGCTAAAGACGAAGGTACGATGCTCTCCGGAGCTAAGAGCCGCTCCCGGGCGTCTTTCGGCAGAAGCCGCGCTAAGGAGAGCACTGTGAGCAGCACAATCATCTTTGCGCGAAGAAGCCGCTTTTTCGCCTCCGGGAGCCGGAGAGAGCGGCAGCTTCGGGAAGGTGAAGAAGCAAGCTGTACAACAATGGGATTGTGTGCGCAGCTTGCCAACTGATAGAAAACAGTACCGTTGCACTCTCCTGACTTTTCCAATCACATGAACATTCGATTGGAAGCTGTTTTGGACAACTTTTCTTTTCTTCCTGCCAAACACTTGGCAGACATCTCTGCGACTTCGAGAACATGATGGGAGATGTTTTCTGTGCTGGCACAGTTTTTCCTAGCCAGACATAGTGGAAAAGCTTTTGGCTGAGATGTAGATGAGAAGAGACGCTAAAGACGAAGGTACGATGATCTCCGGAGCTAAGAGCCGCTCCCGGGCGTCTTTCGGCAGAAGCCGCGCTAAGGACAGCACTGTGAGCGGCACAATCGTCTTTGCGCGAAGAAGCCGCTTCTTCGGCTCCGGGAGCCGTAGGGAGCGGCAGCTTCGGGAAGGTGAAGAAGCAAGCTGTACAACACTGGGATTGTTTGTGCAGCTTGCCAACAGATTGAAAACAGTACCTTTGCACTCTCCTGACTTTTCCAATCACATGAACATTCGATTGGAAGCTGTTTTGGACAACTTTTCTTTTCTTCCTGCCAAACACTTGGCAGACATCTCCGCGACTTCTAGAACACGATGGGAGATGTTTTCTGTGCTGCCACAGTTTTTTTTAGCCAGACATAGAGGAAAAGCTTTTTGCTGAGATGTAGATGAGAAGAGACGCTAAAGACGAAGGTACGATGCTCTCCGGAGCTAAGAGCCGCTCCCGGGCGTCTTTCGGCAGAAGCCGCGCTAAGGAGAGCACTGTGAGCAGCACAATCCTCTTTGCGCGAAGAAGCCGCTTCTTCGGCTCCGGGAGCCGAAGAGAGCGGCAGCTTCGGGAAGGTGAAGAAGCAAGCTGTACAACACTGGGATTGTGTGTGCAGCTTGCCAACTTATAGAAAACAGTACCTTTGCACTCTCCTGACTTTTCCAATCACATGAACATTTGATTGAAAGCTGTTTTGGACAACTTTTCTTTTCTTCCTGCCAAACACTTGGCAGACCTCCGTGCAACGTCTAGAACACGATGGGAGATGTTTTCTGTGCTGGCACAGTTTTTCCGAGCCAGACATAGTGGAAAAGCGTTTTGCTGAGATGTAGATGAGAAGAGACGCTAAAGACAAAGGTACGATGCTCTCCCGAGCTAAGAGCCGCTCCCGAGCGTCTTTCAGCAGAAGCCGCGCTAAGGAGAGCACTGTGAGCGGCACAATCGTCTTTGCGCGAAGAAGCCGCTTCTTCGGCTCCGGGAGCCGGAGAGAGCGGCATCTTCGGGAAGGTGAAGAAGGAAGCTGTACAACACTGGGATTGTGTGCGCAGCTTGCCAACTGATAGAAAACAGTACCGTTGCACTCTCCTGAATTTTCCAATCACATGAACATTCGATTGGAAGCTGTTTTGGACAACTTTTCTTTTCTTCCTGCCAAACACTTCGCAGACATCTCTGCGACTTCTAGAACACGATGGGAGATGTTTTCTGTGCTGGCACAGTTTTTCCTAGCCAGACATAGCGGAAAAGCGTTTTGCTAAGATGTAAATGAGAAGAGACGCTAAAGACGAAGGTACGATGCTCTCCGGAGCTAAGAGCCGCTCCCGGGCGTCTTTCGGCAGAAGCCGCGCTAAGGAGAGCACTGTGAGCGGCACAATCGTCTTTGCGCGAAGAAGCCGCTTCTTCGGCTCTGGGAGCCGGAGAGAGCGGCATCTTCTGGAAGGTGACGAAGCAAGCTGTACAACAATGGGATTGTGTGCGCAGCTTGCCAACTGATAGAAAACAGTACCGTTGCACTCTCCTGACTTTTCCAATCACATGAACATTCGATTGGAAGCTTTTTTGGACAACTTTTCTTTTCTTCCTGCCAAACACTTGGCAGACCTCCGTGCAACGTCTAGAACACGATGGGAGATGTTTTCTGTGCTGGCACAGTTTTTCCGAGCCAGACAAAGTGGAAAAGCGTTTTGCTGAGATGTAGATGAGAAGAGACGCTAAAGACAAAGGTACGATGCTCTCCCGAGCTAAGAGCCGCTCCCGAGCGTCTTTCAGCAGAAGCCGCGCTAAGGAGAGCACTGTGAGCGGCACAATCGTCTTTGCGCGAAGAAGCCGCTTCTTCGGCTCTGGGTGCCGGAGAGAGCGGCATCTTCGGGAAGGTGAAGAAGCAAGCTGTACAACACTGGGATTGTGTGCGCAGCTTGCCAACTGATAGAAAACAGTACCGTTGCACTCTCCTGACTTTTCCAATCACATGAACATTCGATTGGAAGCTGTTTTGGACAACTTTACTTTTCTTCCTGCCAAACACTTGGCAGACCTCCGTGCAACGTCTAGAACACGATGGGAGATATTTTCTGTGCTGGCACAGTTTTTCCGAGCCAGACAAAGTGGAAAAGCGTTTTGCTGAGATGTAGATGAGAAGAGACGCTAAAGACAAAGGTACGATGCTCTCCCGAGCTAAGAGCCGCTCCCAAGCGTCTTTCAGCAGAAGCCGCGCTAAGGAGAGCACTGTGAGCGGCACAATCGTCTTTGCGCGAAGAAGCCGCTTCTTCGGCTCCGGGAGCCGTAGGGAGCGGCAGCTTCGGGAAGGTGAAGAAGCAAGCTGTACAACACTGGGATTGTTTGTGCAGCTTGCCAACAGATAGAAAACAGTACCTTTGCACTCTCCTGACTTTTCCAATCACATGAACATTCGATTGGAAGCTGTTTTGGACAACTTTTCTTTTCTTCCTGCCAAACACTTGGCAGACATCTCTGCGACTTCGAGAACATGATGGGAGATGTTTTCTGTGCTGGCACAGTTTTTCCTAGCCAGACATAGTGGAAAAGCTTTTTGCTGAGATGTAGATGAGAAGAGACGCTAAAGACGAAGGTACGATGCTCTCCGGAGCTAAGAGCCGCTCCCGGGCGTCTTTCGGCAGAAGCCGCGCTAAGGAGAGCACTGTGAGCGGCACAATCGTCTTTGCGCGAAGAAGCCGCTTCTTCAACTCCGGGAGCCGTAGGGAGCGGCAGCTTCGGGAAGGTGAAGAAGCAAGCTGTACAATACTGGGATTGTTTGTGCAGCTTGCCAACAGATTGAAAACAGTACCGTTGCACTCTCCTGACTTTTCCAATCACATGAACATTCGATTGGAAGCTGTTTTGGACAACTTTTCTTTTCTTCCTGCCAAACACTTGGCAGACCTCCGTGCAACGTCTAGAACACGATGGGAGATGTTTTCTGTGCTGGCACAGTTTTTCCTAGCCAGACATAGTGGAAAAGCGTTTTGCTAAGATGTAGATGAGAAGAGACGCTAAAGACGAAGGTACGATGCTCTCTGGAGCTAAGAGCCGCTCCCGGGCATCTTTCGGCAGAAGCCGCGCTAAGGAGGGCACTGTGAGCGGCACAATCGTCTTTGCGCGAAGAAGCCGCTTCTTCGGCTCCGGGAGCCGGAGAGAGCGGCAGCTTCGGGAAGGTGAAGAAGGAAGCTGTAAAACACTGGGATTGTGTGCGCAGCTTGCCAACTGATAGAAAACAGTACCGTTGCACTCTCCTGACTTTTCCAATCACATGAACATTCGATTGGAAGCTGTTTTGGACAACTTTTCTTTTGTTCCTGCCAAACACTTGGCAGACCTCCGTGCCACGTCTAGAACACGATGGGAGATGTTTTCTGTGCTGGCACAGTTTTTCCTAGCCAGACATAGTGGAAAAGCGTTTTGGTAAGATGTAGATGAGAAGAGACACTAAAGACGAAGGTACGATGCTCTCCGGAGCTAAGAGCCGCTCCCGGGCGTCTTTCGGCAGAAGCCACGCTAAGGAGAGCACTGTGAGCGGCACAATTGTTTTTGCGCGAAGAAGCCGCTTCTGCGGCTCCGGGAGCCGGAGAGAGTGGCAGCTTCGGGAAGGTGAAGAAGCAAGCTGTAAAACACTGGGATTGTGTGCGCAGCTTGCCAACTGATAGAAAACAGTACCGTTGCACTCTCCTGACTTTTCCAATCACATGAACATTCGATTGGAAGCTGTTTTGGACAACTTTTCTTTTCTTCCTGCCAAACACTTGGCAGACCTCCGTGCAACGTCTAGAACACGATGGGAGATGTTTTCTGTGCTGGCACAGTTTTTCCTAGCCAGACATAGTGGAAAAGCGTTTTGCTGAGATGTAAATGAGAAGAGACGCGAAAGACGAAGGTACGATGTTCTCCGGAGCTAAGAGCCGCTCCCGGGCATCTTTCGGCAGAAGCCGCGCTAAGGAGAGCACTGTGAGCGGCACAATCGTCTTTGCACGAAGAAGCCGCTTCTTCGGCTCCGGGAGCCGGAGAGAGCGGCATCTTCGGGAAGGTGAAGAAGCAAGCTGTACAACACTGGGATTGTGTGCGCAGCTTGCCAACTGATAGAAAACAGTACCGTTGCACTCTCCTGACTTTTCCAATCACATGAACATTCGATTGGAAGCTGTTTTGGACAACATTTCCTCCTGCCAAACACTTGGCAGATATCTCTGCAACGTCTAGAACACGATGGGAGATGTTTTCTGTGCTGCCACAGGTTTTTTTAGCCAGACATAGAGGAAAAGCATTTTGCTGAGATGTAGATGAGAAGAGACGCTAAAGACGAAGGTACGATGCTCTCCGGAGCTAGGAGCCGCTCCCGGGCGTCTTTCGGCAGAAGCCGCGCTAAGGAGAGCACTGTGAGCGGCACAATTGTTTTTGCGCGAAGAAGCCGCTTCTGCGGCTCCGGGAGCCGGAGAGAGTGGCAGCTTCGGGAAGGTGAAGAAGCAAGCTGTACAACACTGGGATTGTGTGCGCAGCTTGCCAACTGATAGAAAACAGTACCGTTGCACTCTCCTGACTTTTCCAATCACATGAACATTCGATTGGAAGCTGTTTTGGACAACTTTTCTTTTCTTCCTGCCAAACACTTGGCAGACCTCCGTGCAACGTCTAGAACACGATGGGAGATGTTTTCTGTGCTGGCACAGTTTTTCCTAGCCAGACATAGTGGAAAAGCGTTTTGGTAAGACGTAGATGAGAAGAGACGCTAAAGACGAAGGTACGATGCTCTCCGGAGCTAAGAGTCGCTCCCGGGCGTCTATCGGCAGAAGCCGTGCTAAGGAGAGCACTGTGAGCGGCACAATCGTCTTTGCGCGAAGAAGCCGCTTCTTCGGCTCCGGGAGCCGGGGAGAGCGGCATCTTCCGGAAGGTGAAGAAGCAAGCTGTACAACACTGGGATTGTGTGCGCAGCTTGCCAACTGATAGAAAACAGTACCGTTGCACTCTCCTGACTTCTCCAATCACATGAACATTCGATTGGAAGCTGTTTTGGACAACATTTCCTCCTGCCAAACACTTGGCAGATATCTCTGCAACGGCTAGAACACGATGGGAGAGGTTTTCTGTGCTGCCACAGGTTTTTTTAGCCAGACATAGACGAAAAGCGTTTTGCTGAGATGTAGATGAGAAGAGACGCTAAAGACGAAGGTACGATGCTCTCCGGAGCCAGGAGCCGCTCCCGGGCGTCTTTCGGCAGAAGCCGCGCTAAGGAGAGCACTGTGAGCGGCACAATCGTCTTTGCGCGAAGAAGCCGCTTCTTCGGCTCCGGGAGCCTGAGAGAGCGGCATCGTTGGGAAGGTGAAGAAGCAAGCTGTACAACAATGGGATTGTGTGCGCAGCTTGCCAACTGATAGAAAAACGTACCGTTGCACTCTCCTGACTTTTCCAATCACATGAACATTTGATTGGCAGCTGTTTTGGACAACTTTTCTTTTCTTCCTGCCAAACACTTGGCAGACCTCCGTGCAACGTCTAGAACACGATGGGAGATGTTTTCTGTGCTGGCACAGTTTTTCCTAGCCAGACATAGATGAAAAGCTTTTTGCTGAGATGTAGATGAGAAGAGACGCTAAAGACGAAGGTACGATGCTCTCCGGAGCTAGGAGCCGCTCCCGGGCGTCTTTCGGCAGAAGCCGCGCTAAGGAGAGCACTGTGAGTGGCACAATCGTCTTTGCGCGAAGAAGCCGCTTCTTCGGCTCTGGGTGCCGGAGAGAGCCGGAGCTTCGGGAAGGTGAAGAAGCAAGCTGTACAACACTGGGATTGTGTGCGCAGCTTGCCAACTGATAGAAAACAGTACCGTTGCACTCTCCTGACTTTTCCAATCACATGAACATTCGATTGGAAGCTGTTTTGGACAACTTTTCTTTTCTTCCTGCCAAACACTTGGCAGACCTCCGTGCAACGTCTAGAACACGATGGGAGATGTTTTCTGTGCTGGCACAGTTTTTCCTAGCCAGACATAGTGGAAAAGCGTTTTGCTGAGATGTAGATGAGAAGAGACGCTAAAGACGAAGGTACGATGCTCTCTGGAGCTAAGAGGCGCTCCCGGGCATCTTTCGGCAGAAGCCGCGCTAAGGAGGGCACTGTGAGCGGCACAATCGTCTTTGCGCGAAGAAGCCGCTTCTTCGGCTCCGGGAGCCGGAGAGAGCGGCAGCTTCGGGAAGGTGAAGAAGGAAGCTGTACAACACTGGGATTGTGTGCGCAGCTTGCCAACTGATAGAAAACAGTACCTTTGCACTCTCCTGACTTTTCCAATCACATGAACATTCGATTGGAAGCTGTTTTGGACAACTTTTCTTTTGTTCCTGCCAAACACTTGGCAGACCTCCGTGCCACGTCTAGAACACGATGGGAGATGTTTTCTGTGCTGGCACAGTTTTTCCTAGCCAGACATAGTGGAAAAGCGTTTTGGTAAGATGTAGATGAGAAGAGACACTAAAGACGAAGGTACGATGCTCTCCGGAGCTAAGAGCCGCTCCCGGGCGTCTTTCGGCAGAAGCCGCGCTAAGGAGAGCACTGTGAGCGGCACAATCGTCTTTGCGCGAAGAAGCCGCTTCTTCGGCTCTGGGTGCCGGAGAGAGCGGCATCGTCGGGAAGGTGAAGAAGCAAGCTGTACAACACTGGGATTGTGTGCGCAGCTTGCCAACTGATAGAAAACAGTACCGTTGCACTCTCCTGACTTTTCCAATCACATGAACATTCGATTGGAAGCTGTTTTGGACAACTTTTCTTTTCTTCCTGCCAAACACTTGGCAGACCTCCGTGCAACGTCTAGAACATGATGGGAGATGTTTTCTGTGCTGGCACAGTTTTTCCGAGCCAGAAAAAGTGGAAAAGCGTTTTGCTTAGATGGAGACGAGAAGAGACGCTAAAGACAAATGTACGATGCTCTCCCGAGCTAAGAGCCGATCCCGAGCGTCTTTCAGCAGAAGCCGCGCTAAGGAGAGCACTGTGAGCGGCACAATCGTCTTTGCGCGAATAAGCCGCTTCTTCGGCTCCGGGAGCCGGAGAGAGCGGCATCTTCGGGAAGGTGAAGAAGCAAGCTGTACAACACTGGGATTGTGTGCGCAGTTTGCCAACTGATGGAAAACAGTACCTTTGCACTCTCCTGACTTTTCCAATCACATGAACATTCGATTGGAAGCTGTTTTGGACAACTTTTCTTTTCTTCCTGCCAAACACTTGGCAGACCTCCGTGAAACGTCTAGAACACGATGGGAGATGTTTTCTGTGCTGGCACAGTTTTTCCTAGCCAGACATAGTGGAAAAGCGTTTTGCTGAGATGTAGATGAGAAGAGACGCTAAAGACGAAGGTACGATGCTCTCCGGAGCTAAGAGCCGCTCCCGGGCGTCTTTCGGCAGAAGCCGCGCTAAGGAGAGCACTGTGAGTGGCACAATCGTCTTTGCGCGAAGAAGCCGCTTCCTCGGCTCTGCGTGCCGGAGAGAGCCGGAGCTTCGGGAAGGTGAAGAAGCAAGCTGTACAACACTGGGATTGTGTGCGCAGCTTGCCAACTGATAGAAAACAGTACCGTTGCACTCTCCTGACTTTTCCAATCACATGAACATTCGATTGGAAGCTGTTTTGGACAACTTTTCTTTTCTTCCTGCCAAACACTTGGCAGACCTCCGTGCAACGTCTAGAACACGATGGGAGATGTTTTCTGTGCTGGCACAGTTTTTCCTAGCCAGACATAGTGGAAAAGCGTTTTGCTGAGATGTAGATGAGAAGAGACGCGAAAGACGAAGGTACGATGTTCTCCGGAGCTAAGAGCCGCTCCCGGGCATCTTTCGGCAGAAGCCGCGCTAAGGAGAGCACTGTGAGCGGCACAATCGTCTTTGCACGAAGAAGCCGCTTCTTCGGCTCCGGGAGCCGGAGAGAGCGACATCTTTGGGAAGGTGAAGAAGCAAGCTGTACAACACTGGGATTGTGTGCGCAGCTTGCCAACTGATAGAAAACAGTACCGTTGCACTCTCCTGACTTTTCCAATCACATGAACATTCGATTGGAAGCTGTTTTGGACAACTTTTCTTTTCTTCCTGCCAAACACTTGGCAGACCTCCGTGCAACGTCTAGAACACGATGGGAGATGTTTTCTGTGCTGGCACAGTTTTTCCTAGCCAGACATAGTGGAAAAGCGTTTTGCTGAGATGTAGATGAGAAGAGACGCTAAAGACGAAGGTACGATGCTCTCCGGAGCTAAGAGCCGCTCCCGGGCGTCTTTCGGCAGAAGCCGCGCTAAGGAGAGCACTGTGAGTGGCACAATCGTCTTTGCGCGAAGAAGCCGCTTCTTCGGCTCTGGGTGCCGGAGGGAGCCGGAGCTTCGGGAAGGTGAAGAAGCAAGCTGTACAACACTGGGATTGTGTGCGCAGCTTGCCAACTGATAGAAAACAGTACCGTTGCACTCTCCTGACTTTTCCAATCACATGAACATTCGATTGGAAGCTGTTTTGGACAACTTTTCTTCCTGCCAAACACTTGGCAGATATCTCTGCAACGTCTAGAACACGATGGGAGATGTTTTCTGTGCTGCCACAGGTTTTTTTAGCCAGACATAGAGGAAAAGCATTTTGCTGAGATGTAGATGAGAAGAGACGCTAAAGACGAAGGTACGATGCTCTCCGGAGCTAGGAGCCGCTCCCGGGCGTCTTTCGGCAGAAGCCGCGCTAAGGAGAGCACTGTGAGCGGCACAATTGTTTTTGCGCGAAGAAGCCGCTTCTGCGGCTCCGGGAGCCGGAGAGAGTGGCAGCTTCGGGAAGGTGAAGAAGCAAGCTGTACAACACTGGGATTGTGTGCGCAGCTTGCCAACTGATAGAAAACAGTACCGTTGCACTCTCCTGACTTTTCCAATCACATGAACATTCGATTGGAAGCTGTTTTGGACAACTTTTCTTTTCTTCCTGCCAAACACTTGGCAGACCTCCGTGCAACGTCTAGAACACGATGGGAGATGTTTTCTGTGCTGGCACAGTTTTTCCTAGCCAGACATAGTGGAAAAGCGTTTTGGTAAGACGTAGATGAGAAGAGACGCTAAAGACGAAGGTACGATTCTCTCCGGAGCTAAGAGTCGCTCCCGGGCGTCTATCGGCAGAAGCCGTGCTAAGGAGAGCACTGTGAGCGGCACAATCGTCTTTGCGCGAAGAAGCCGCTTCTTCGGCTCCGGGAGCCGGGGAGAGCGGCATCTTCCGGAAGGTGAAGAAGCAAGCTGTACAACACTGGGATTGTGTGCGCAGCTTGCCAACTGATAGAAAACAGTACCGTTGCACTCTCCTGACTTTTCCAATCACATGAACATTCGATTGGAAGCTGTTTTGGACAACTTTTCCTCCTGCCAAACACTTGGCAGATATCTCTGCAACGGCTAGAACACGATGGGAGAGGTTTTCTGTGCTGCCACAGGTTTTTTTAGCCAGACATAGACGAAACGCGTTTTGCTGAGATGTAGATGAGAAGAGACGCTAAAGACGAAGGTACGATGCTCTCCGGAGCTAGGAGCCGCTCCCGGGCGTCTTTCGGCAGAAGCCGCGCTAAGGAGAGCACTGTGAGCGGCACAATCGTCTTTGCGCAAAGAAGCCGCTTCTTCGGCTCCGGGAGACGGAGAGAGCCGGAGCTTCGGGAAGGTGAAGAAGCAAGCTGTACAACACTGGGATTGTGTGCGCAGCTTGCCAACTGATAGAAAACAGTACCGTTGCACTCTCCTGACTTTTCCAATCACATGAACATTCGATTGGAAGCTGTTTTGGACAACTTTTCTTTTCTTCCTGCCAAACACTTGGCAGACCTCCGTGCAACGTCTAGAACATGATGGGAGATGTTTTCTGTGCTGGCACAGTTTTTCCGAGCCAGACATAGTGGAAAAGCGTTTTGCTGAGATGTAGATGAGAAGAGACGATAATGACGAAGGTACGATGCTTGCCGGAGCTAAGAGCCGCTCCCGGGCGTCTTTCGGCAGAAGCCGCGCAAAGGAGAGCACTCTGAGGAGCACAATCGTCTTTGCGCGAAGAAGCCGCTTCTTCGGCTCCGGGAGCCAGAGAGAGCGGCATCTTCGGGAAGGTGAAGAAGCAAGCTGTACAACACTGGGATTGTGTGCGCAGTTTGCCAACTGATAGAAAACAGTACCTTTGCACTCTCCTGACTTTTCCAATCACATGAACATTCGATTGGAAGCTGTTTTGGACAACTTTTCTTTTCTTCCTGCCAAACACTTGGCAGACCTCCGTGCAACGTCTAGAACACGATGGGAGATGTTTTCTGTGCTGGCACAGTTTTTCCTAGCCAGACATAGTGGAAAAGCGTTTTGCTAAGATGTAGATGAGAAGAGACGCTAAAGACGAAGGTACGATGCTCTCCGGAGCTAAGAGCCGCTCCCGGGCGTCTTTCGGCAGAAGCCGCGCTAAGGAGAGCACTGTGAGCGGCACAATCCTCTTTGCGCGAAGAAGCCGCTTCTTTGGCTCCGGGAGCCGGAGAGAGCGGCAGCTTCGGGAAGGTGAAGAAGCAAGCTGTACAACACTGGGATTGTGTGCGCAGCTTGCCAACTGATAGAAAACAGTACCGTTGCACTCTCCTGACTTTTCCAATAACATGAACATTCGATTGGAAGCTGTTTTGGACAACTTTTCTTTTCTTCCTGCCAAACACTTGGCAGACCTCCGTGCAACGTCTAGAACACGATGGGAGATGTTTTCTGTGCTGGCACAGTTTTTCCGAGCCAGACATAGTGGAAAAGCGTTTTGCTGAGATGTAGATGAGAAGAGACGCTAAAGACGAAGGTACGATGCTCTCCGGAGCTAAGAGCCGCTCCCGGGCATCTTTCGGCAGAAGCCGCGCTAAGGAGAGCACTGTGAGCGGCACAATCATCTTTGCGCGAAGAAGCCGCTTCTTCGGCTCCGGGAGACGGAGAGAGCCGGAGCTTCGGGAAGGTGAAGAAGCAAGCTGTACAACACTGGGATTGTGTGCGCAGCTTGCCAACTGATAGAAAACAGTACCGTTGCACTCTCCTGACTTTTCCAATCACATGAACATTCGATTGGAAGCTGTTTTGGACAACTTTTCTTTTCTTCCTGCCAAACACTTGGCAGACCTCCGTGCAACGTCTAGAACACGATGGGAGATGTTTTCTGTGCTGGCACAGTTTTTCCTAGCCAGACATAGTGGAAAAGCGTTTTGGTAAGACGTAGATGAGAAGAGACGCTAAAGACGAAGGTACGATGCTCTCCGGAGTTAAGAGCCGCTCCCGGGCGTCTATCGGCAGAAGCCGTGCTAAGGAGAGCACTGTGAGCGGCACAATCGTCTTTGCGCGAAGAAGCCGCTTCTTCGGCTCCGGGAGCCAGAGAGAGCGGCATCTTCGGGAAGGTGAAGAAGCAAGCTGTACAACACTGGGATTGTGTGCGCAGCTTGCCAACTGATAGAAAACAGTACCGTTGCACTCTCCTGACTTTTCCAATCACATGAACATTCGATTGGAAGCTGTTTTGGACAACTTTTCTTTTCTTCCTGCCAAACACTTGGCAGACCTCCGTGCAACGTCTAGAACACGATGGGAGATGTTTTCTGTGCTGGCACAGTTTTTCCTAGCCAGACATAGTGGAAAAGCGTTTTGCTGAGATGTAGATGAGAAGAGACGCTAAAGACGAAGGTACGATGCTCTCCGGAGCTAAGAGCCGCTCCCGGGCGTCTTTCGGCAGAAGCCGCGCTAAGGAGAGCACTGTGAGCGGCACAATCGTCTTTGCGCGAAGAAGCCGCTTCTTCGGCTCTGGGTACCGGAGAGAGCGGCATCGTCGGGAAGGTGAAGAAGCAAGCTGTACAACACTGGGATTGTGTGCGCAGCTTGCCAACTGATAGAAAACAGTACCGTTGCACTCTCCTGACTTTTCCAATCACATGAACATTCGATTGGAAGCTGTTTTGGACAACTTTTCTTTTCTTCCTGCCAAACACTTGGCAGACCTCCGTGCAATGTCTAGAACATGATGGGAGATGTTTTCTGTGCTGGCACAGTTTTTCCGAGCCAGAAAAAGTGGAAAAGCGTTTTGCTGAGATGGAGATGAGAAGAGACGCTAAAGACAAATGTACGATGCTCTCCCGAGCTAAGAGCCGCTCCTGAGCGTCTTTCAGCAGAAGCCGCGCTAAGGAGAGCACTGTGAGCGGCACAATCGTCTTTGCGCGAATAAGCCGCTTCTTCGGCTCCGGGAGCCGGAGAGAGCGGCATCTTCGGGAAGGTGAAGAAGCAAGCTGTACAACACTGGGATTGTGTGCGCAGTTTGCCAACTGATGGAAAACAGTACCTTTGCACTCTCCTGACTTTTCCAATCACATGAACATTCGATTGGAAGCTGTTTTGGACAACTTTTCTTTTCTTCCTGCCAAACACTTGGCAGACCTCCGTGAAACGTCTAGAACACGATGGGAGATGTTTTCTGTGCTGGCACAGTTTTTCCTAGCCAGACATAGTGGAAAAGCGTTTTGCTGAGATGTAGATGAGAAGAGACGCTAAAGACGAAGGTACGATGCTCTCCGGAGCTAAGAGCCGCTCCCGGGCGTCTTTCGGCAGAAGCCGCGCTAAGGAGAGCACTGTGAGTGGCACAATCGTCTTTGCGCGAAGAAGCCGCTTCCTCGGCTCTGCGTGCCGGAGAGAGCCGGAGCTTCGGGAAGGTGAAGAAGCAAGCTGTACAACACTGGGATTGTGTGCGCAGCTTGCCAACTGATAGAAAACAGTACCGTTGCACTCTCCTGACTTTTCCAATCACATGAACATTCGATTGGAAGCTGTTTTGGACAACTTTTCTTTTCTTCCTGCCAAACACTTGGCAGACCTCCGTGCAACGTCTAGAACACGATGGGAGATGTTTTCTGTGCTGGCACAGTTTTTCCTAGCCAGACATAGTGGAAAAGCATTTTGCTGAGATGTAGATGAGAAGAGACGCGAAAGACGAAGGTACGATGTTCTCCGGAGCTAAGAGCCGCTCCCGGGCATCTTTCGGCAGAAGCCGCGCTAAGGAGAGCACTGTGAGGGGCACAATCGTCTTTGCACGAAGAAGCCGCTTCTTCGGCTCCGGGAGCCGGAGAGAGCGGCATCTTCGGGAAGGTGAAGAAGCAAGCTGTACAACACTGGGATTGTGTGCGCAGCTTGCCAACTGATAGAAAACAGTACCGTTGCACTCTCCTGACTTTTCCAATCACATGAACATTCGATTGGAAGCTGTTTTGGACAACTTTTCTTTTCTTCCTGCCAAACACTTGGCAGACCTCCGTGCAACGTCTAGAACACGATGGGAGATGTTTTCTGTGCTGGCACAGTTTTTCCTAGCCAGACATAGTGGAAAAGCGTTTTGCTGAGATGTAGAAGAGAAGAGACGCTAAAGACGAAGGTACGATGCTCTCCGGAGCTAAGAGCCGCTCCCGGGCGTCTTTCGGCAGAAGCCGCGCTAAGGAGAGCACTGTGAGTGGCACAATCGTCTTTGCGCGAAGAAGCCGCTTCTTCGGCTCTGGGTGCCGGAGAGAGCCGGAGCTTCGGGAAGGTGAAGAAGCAAGCTGTACAACACTGGGATTGTGTGCGCAGCTTGCCAACTGATAGAAAACAGTACCGTTGCACTCTCCTGACTTTTCCAATCACATGAACATTCGATTGGAAGCTGTTTTGGACAACTTTTCTTCCTGCCAAACACTTGGCAGATATCTCTGCAACGTCTAGAACACGATGGGAGATGTTTTCTGTGCTGCCACAGGTTTTTTTAGCCAGACATAGAGGAAAAGCATTTTGCTGAGATGTAGATGAGAAGAGACGCTAAAGACGAAGGTACGATGCTCTCCGGAGCTAGGAGCCGCTCCCGGGCGTCTTTCGGCAGAAGCCGCGCTAAGGAGAGCACTGTGAGCGGCACAATTGTTTTTGCGCGAAGAAGCCGCTTCTGCGGCTCCGGGAGCCGGAGAGAGTGGCAGCTTCGGGAAGGTGAAGAAGCAAGCTGTACAACACTGGGATTGTGTGCGCAGCTTGCCAACTGATAGAAAACAGTACCGTTGCACTCTCCTGACTTTTCCAATCACATGAACATTCGATTGGAAGCTGTTTTGGACAACTTTTCTTTTCTTCCTGCCAAACACTTGGCAGACCTCTGTGCAACGTCTAGAACACGATGGGAGATGTTTTCTGTGCTGGCACAGTTTTTCCTAGCCAGACATAGTGGAAAAGCGTTTTGGTAAGACGTAGATGAGAAGAGACGCTAAAGACGAAGGTACGATGCTCTCCGGAGCTAAGAGTCGCTCCCGGGCGTCTATCGGCAGAAGCCGTGCTAAGGAGAGCACTGTGAGCGGCACAATCGTCTTTGCGCGAAGAAGCCGCTTCTTCGGCTCCGGGAGCCGGGGAGAGCGGCATCTTCCGGAAGGTGAAGAAGCAAGCTGTACAACACTGGGATTGTGTGCGCAGCTTGCCAACTGATAGAAAACAGTACCGTTGCACTCACCTGACTTTTCCAATCACATGAACATTCGATTGGAAACTGTTTTGGACAACTTTTCCTCCTGCCAAACACTTGGCAGATATCTCTGCAACGGCTAGAACACGATGGGAGAGGTTTTCTGTGCTGCCACAGGTTTTTTTAGCCAGACATAGACGAAAAGCGTTTTGCTGAGATGTAGATGAGAAGAGACGCTAAAGACGAAGGTACGATGCTCTCCGGAGCCAGGAGCCGCTCCCGGGCGTCTTTCGGCAGAAGCCGCGCTAAGGAGAGCACTGTGAGCGGCACAATCGTCTTTGCGCGAAGAAGCCGCTTCTTCGGCTCCGGGAGACGGAGAGAGCCGGAGCTTCGGGAAGGTGAAGAAGCAAGCTGTACAACACTGGGATTGTGTGCGCAGCTTGCCAACTGATAGAAAACAGTACCGTTGCACTCTCCTGACTTTTCCAATCACATGAACATTCGATTGGAAGCTGTTTTGGACAACTTTTCTTTTCTTCCTGCCAAACACTTGGCAGACCTCCATGCAACGTCTAGAACATGATGGGAGATGTTTTCTGTGCTGGCACAGTTTTTCCGAGCCAGACATAGTGGAAAAGCGTTTTGCTGAGATGTAGATGAGAAGAGACGATAATGACGAAGGTACGATGCTTGCCGGAGCTAAGAGCCGCTCCCGGGCGTCTTTCGGCAGAAGCCGCGCAAAGGAGAGCACTCTAAGGAGCACAATCGTCTTCGCGCGAAGAAGCCGCTTCTTCGGCTCCGGGAGCCAGAGAGAGCGGCATCTTCGGGAAGGTGAAGAAGCAAGCTGTACAACACTGGGATTGTGTGCGCAGTTTGCCAACTGATAGAAAACAGTACCTTTGCACTCTCCTGACTTTTCCAATCACATGAACATTCGATTGGAAGCTGTTTTGGACAACTTTTCTTTTCTTCCTGCCAAACACTTGGCAGACCTCCGTGCAACGTCTACAACACGATGGGAGATGTTTTCTGTGCTGGCACAGTTTTTCCTAGCCAGACATAGTGGAAAAGCGTTTTGCTAAGATGTAGATGAGAAGAGACGCTAAAGACGAAGGTACGATGCTATCCGGAGCTAAGAGCCGCTCCCGGGCGTCTTTCGGCAGAAGCCGCGCTAAGGAGAGCACTGTGAGCGGCACAATCCTCTTTGCGCGAAGAAGCCGCTTCTTTGGCTCCGGGAGCCGGAGAGAGCGGCAGCTTCGGGAAGGTGAAGAAGCAAGCTGTACAACACTGGGATTGTGTGCGCAGCTTGCCAACTGATAGAAAACAGTACCGTTGCACTCTCCTGACTTTTCCAATCACATGAACATTCGATTGGAAGCTGTTTTGGACAACTTTTCTTTTCTTCCTGCCAAACACTTGGCAGACCTCCGTGCAACGTCTAGAACACGATGGGAGATGTTTTCTGTGCTGGCACAGTTTTTCCGAGCCAGACATAGTGGAAAAGCGTTTTGCTGAGATGTAGATGAGAAGAGACGCTAAAGACGAAGGTACGATGCTCTCCGGAGCTAAGAGCCGCTCCCGGGCATCTTTCGGCAGAAGCCGCGCTAAGGAGAGCACTGTGAGCGGCACAATCGTCTTTGCGCGAAGAAGCCGCTTCTTCGGCTCCGGGAGCCAGAGAGAGCGGCATCTTCGGGAAGGTGAAGAAGCAAGCTGTACAACACTGGGATTGTGTGCGCAGCTTGCCAACTGATAGAAAACAGTACCGTTGCACTCTCCTGACTTTTCCAATCACATGAACATTCGATTGGAAGCTGTTTTGGACAACTTTTCTTTTCTTCCTGCCAAACACTTGGCAGACCTCCGTGCAACGTCTAGAACACGATGGGAGATGTTTTCTGTGCTGGCACAGTTTTTCCTAGCCAGACATAGAGGAAAAGCGTTTTGGTAAGATGTAGATGAGAAGAGACACTAAAGACGAAGGTACGATGCTCTCCGGAGCTAAGAGCCGCTCCCGGGCGTCTTTCGGCAGAAGCCGCGCTAAGGAGAGCACTGTGAGCGGCACAATCGTCTTTGCGCGAAGAAGCCGCTTCTTTGGCTCTGGGTGCCGGAGAGAGCGGCATCGTTGGGAAGGTGAAGAAGCAAGCTGTACAACACTGGGATTGTGTGCGCAGCTTGCCAACTGATAGAAAACAGTACCGTTGCACTCTCCTGACTTTTCCAATCACATGAACATTCGATTGGAAGCTGTTTTGGACAACTTTTCTTTTCTTCCTGCCAAACACTTGGCAGACCCCTGTGCAACGTCTAGAACACGATGGGAGATGTTTTCTGTGCTGGCACAGTTTTTCCTAGCCAGACATAGTGGAAAAGCGTTTTGGTAAGACGTAGATGAGAAGAGACGCTAAAGACGAAGGTACGATGCTCTCCGGAGTTTAGAGCCGCTCCCGGGCGTCTATCGGCAGAAGCCGTGCTAAGGAGAGCACTGTGAGCGGCACAATCGTCTTTGCGCGAAGAAGCCGCTTCTTCGGCTCCGGGAGCCAGAGAGAGCGGAATCTTCGGGAAGGTGAAGAAGCAAGCTGTACAACACTGGGATTGTGTGCGCAGCTTGCCAATTGATAGAAAACAGTACCGTTGCACTCTCCTGACTTTTCCAATCACATGAACATTTGATTGGAAGCTGTTTTGGACAACTTTTCTTTTCTTCCTGCCAAACACTTGGCAGACCTCCGTGCAACGTCTAGAACACGATGGGAGATGTTTTCTGTGCTGGCACAGTTTTTCCTAGCCAGACATAGTGGAAAAGCGTTTTGCTGAGATGTAGATGAGAAGAGACGCTAAAGACGAAGGTACGATGCTCTCCGGAGCTAAGAGCCGCTCCCGGGCGTCTTTCGGCAGAAGCCGTGCTAAGGAGAGCACTGTGAGCGGCACAATCGTCTTTGCGCGAAGAACCCGCTTCTTCGGCTCCGGGAGCCTGGGAGAGCGGCATCTTCGGGAAGGTGAAGAAGCAAGCTGTACAACACTGGGATTGTGTGCGCAGCTTGCCAACTGATAGAAAACAGTACTGTTGCACTCTCCTGACTTTTCCAATCACATGAACATTCGTTTGGAAGCTGTTTTGGACAACTTTTCTTCCTGCCAAACACTTGGCAGACCTCCGTGCAACGTCTAGAACACGATGGGAGATGTTTTCTGTGCTGGCACAGTTTTTCCCAGCCAGACATAGTGGAAAAGCGTTTTGCTGAGATGTAGATGAGAAGAGACGCTAAAGACGAAGGTACGATGCTCTCCGGAGCTAAGAGCCGCTCCCGGGCATCTTTCGGCAGAAGCCGCGCTAAGGAGAGCACTGTGAGCGGCACAATCGTCTTTGCGCGAAGAAGCCGCTTCTTCGGCTCCGGGAGCCGGAGAGAGCGGCAGCTTCGGGAAGGTGAAGAAGCAAGCTGTACAACACTGGGATTGTGTGCGCAGCTTGCCAACTGATAGAAAACAGTACCGTTGCACTCTCCTGACTTTTCCAATCACATGAACATTCGATTGGAAGCTGTTTTGGACAACTTTTCTTCCTGCCAAACACTTGGCAGATATCTCTGCAACGTCTAGAACACGATGGGAGATGTTTTCTGTGCTGCCACAGGTTTTTTTAGCCAGACATAGAGGAAAAGCATTTTGCTGAGATGTAGATGAGAAGAGACGCTAAAGACGAAGGTACGATGCTCTCCGGAGCTAGGAGCCGCTCCCGGGCGTCTTTCGGCAGAAGCCGCGCTAAGGAGAGCACTGTGAGCGGCACAATTGTTTTTGCGCGAAGAAGCCGCTTCTGCGGCTCCGGGAGCCGGAGAGAGTGGCAGCTTCGGGAAGGTGAAGAAGCAAGCTGTACAACACTGGGATTGTGTGCGCAGCTTGCCAACTGACAGAAAACAGTACCGTTGCACTCTCCTGACTTTTCCAATCACATGAACATTCGATTGGAAGCTGTTTTGGACAACTTTTCTTTTCTTCCTGCCAAACACTTGGCAGACCTCCGTGCAACGTCTAGAACACGATGGGAGATGTTTTCTGTGCTGGCACAGTTTTTCCTAGCCAGACATAGTGGAAAAGCGTTTTGGTAAGACGTAGATGAGAAGAGACGCTAAAGACGAAGGTACGATGCTCTCCGGAGCTAAGAGTCGCTCCCGGGCGTCTATCGGCAGAAGCCGTGCTAAGGAGAGCACTGTGAGCGGCACAATCGTCTTTGCGCGAAGAAGCCGCTTCTTCGGCTCCGGGAGCCGGGGAGAGCGGCATCTTCCGGAAGGTGAAGAAGCAAGCTGTACAACACTGGGATTGTGTGCGCAGCTTGCCAACTGATAGAAAACAGTACCGTTGCACTCTCCTGACTTTTCCAATCACATGAACATTCGATTGGAAGCTGTTTTGGACAACTTTTCCTCCTGCCAAACACTTGGCAGATATCTCTGCAACGGCTAGAACACGATGGGAGAGGTTTTCTGTGCTGCCACAGGTTTTTTTAGCCAGACATAGACGAAAAGCGTTTTGCTGAGATGTAGATGAGAAGAGACGCTAAAGACGAAGGTACGATGCTCTCCGGAGCCAGGAGCCGCTCCCGGGCGTCTTTCGGCAGAAGCCGCGCTAAGGAGAGCACTGTGAGCGGCACAATCGTCTTTGCGCGAAGAAGCCGCTTCTTCGGCTCCGGGAGACGGAGAGAGCCGGAGCTTCGGGAAGGTGAAGAAGCAAGCTGTACAACACTGGGATTGTGTGCGCAGCTTGCCAACTGATAGAAAACAGTACCGTTGCACTCTCCTGACTTTTCCAATCACATGAACATTCGATTGGAAGCTGTTTTGGACAACTTTCCTTTTCTTCCTGCCAAACACTTGGCAGACCTCCGTGCAACGTCTAGAACATGATGGGAGATGTTTTCTGTGCTGGCACAGTTTTTCCGAGCCAGACATAGTGGAAAAGCGTTTTGCTGAGATGTAGATGAGAAGAGACGATAATGACGAAGGTACGATGCTTGCCGGAGCTAAGAGCCGCTCCCGGGCGTCTTTCGGCAGAAGCCGCGCAAAGGAGAGCACTCTGAGGAGCACAATCGTCTTTGCGCGAAGAAGCCGCTTCTTCGGCTCCGGGAGCCAGAGAGAGCGGCATCTTCGGGAAGGTGAAGAAGCAAGCTGTACAACACTGGGATTGTGTGCGCAGTTTGCCAACTGATAGAAAACAGTGCCTTTGCACTCTCCTGACTTTTCCAATCACATGAACATTCGATTGGAAGCTGTTTTGGACAACTTTTCTTTTCTTCCTACCAAAAACTTGGCAGACCTCCGTGCAACGTCTAGAACACGATGGGAGATGTTTTCTGTGCTGGCACAGTTTTTCCTAGCCAGACATAGTGGAAAAGCGTTTTGCTAAGATGTAGATGAGAAGAGACGCTAAAGACGAAGGTACGATGCTCTCCGGAGCTAAGAGCCGCTCCCGGGCATCTTTCGGCAGAAGCCGCGCTAAGGAGAGCACTGTGAGCGGCACAATCCTCTTTGCGCGAAGAAGCCGCTTCTTTGGCTCCGGGAGCCGGAGAGAGCGGCAGCTTCGGGAAGGTGAAGAAGCAAGCTGTACAACACTGGGATTGTGTGCGCAGCTTGCCAACTGATAGAAAACAGTACCGTTGCACTCTCCTGACTTTTCCAATCACATGAACATTCGATTGGAAGCTGTTTTGGACAACTTTTCTTTTCTTCCTGCCAAACACTTGGCAGACCTCCGTGCAACGTCTAGAACACGATGGGAGATGTTTTCTGTGCTGGCACAGTTTTTCCCAGCCAGACATAGTTGAAAAGCGTTTTGCTGAGATGTAGATGAGAAGAGACACTAAAGACGAAGGTACGATGCTCTCCGGAGCTAAGAGCCGCTCCCGGGCATCTTTCGGCAGAAGCCGCGCTAAGGAGAGCACTGTGAGCGGCACAATCGTCTTTGCGCGAAGAAGCCGCTTCTTCGGCTCCGGGAGACGGAGAGAGCCGGAGCTTCGGGAAGGTGAAGAAGCAAGCTGTACAACACTGGGATTGTGTGCGCAGCTTGCCAACTGATAGAAAACAGTACCGTTGCACTCTCCTGACTTTTCCAATCACATGAACATTCGATTGGAAGCTGTTTTGGACAACTTTTCTTTTCTTCCTGCCAAACACTTGGCAGACCTCCGTGCAACGTCTAGAACACGATGGGAGATGTTTTCTGTGCTGGCACAGTTTTTCCTAGCCAGACATAGAGGAAAAGCGTTTTGGTAACATGTAGATGAGAAGAGACACTAAAGACGAAGGTACGATGCTCTCCGGAGCTAAGAGCCGCTCCCGGGCGTCTTTCGGCAGAAGCCGCGCTAAGGAGAGCACTGTGAGCGGCACAATCGTCTTTGCGCGAAGAAGCCGCTTCTTTGGCTCTGGGTGCCGGAGAGAGCGGCATCGTTGGGAAGGTGAAGAAGCAAGCTGTACAACACTGGGATTGTGTGCGCAGCTTGCCAACTGATAGAAAACAGTACCGTTGCACTCTCCTGACTTTTCCAATCACATGAACATTCGATTGGAAGCTGTTTTGGACAACTTTTCCTCCTGCCAAACACTTGGCAGATATCTCTGCAACGTCTAGAACACGATGGGAGAGGTTTTCTGTGCTGCCACAGGTCTTTTTAGCCAGACATAGACGAAAAGCGTTTTGCTGAGATGTAGATGAGAAGAGACGCTAAAGACGAAGGTACGATGCTCTCCGGAGCTAGGAGCCGCTCCCGGGCGTCTTTCGGCAGAAGCCGCGCTAAGGAGAGCACTGTGAGCGGCACAATCCTCTATGCGCGAAGAAGCCGCTTCTGCGGCTCCGGGAGCCGGAGAGAGTGGCAGCTTCGGGAAGGTGAAGAAGGAAGCTGGACAACACTGGGATTGTGTGCGCAGCTTGCCAACTGATAGAAAACATTACCGTTGCACTCTCCTGACTTTTCCAATCACATGAACATTCGATTGGAAGCTGTTTTGGACAACTTTTCTTTTCTTCCTGCCAAACACTTGGCAGACCTCCGTGCAACGTCTAGAACACGATGGGAGATGTTTTCTGTGCTGGCACAGTTTTTCCGAGCCAGACATAGTGGAAAAGCGTTTTGCTGAGATGTAGATGAGAAGAGACGATAATGACGAAGGTACGATGCTTGCCGGAGCTAAGAGCCGCTCCCGGGCGTCTTTCGGCAGAAGCCTCGCTAAGGAGAGCACTCTGAGCAGCACAATCGTCTTTGCGCGAAGAAGCCGCTTCTTCGGCTCCGGGAGCCGGAGAGAGCGGCATCTTCGGGAAGGTGAAGAAGCAAGCTGTACAACACTGGGATTGTGTGCGCAGTTTGCCAACTGATAGAAAACAGTACCTTTGCACTCTCCTGACTTTTCCAATCACATGAACATTCGATTGGAAGCTGTTTTGGACAACTTTTCTTTTCTTCCTGCCAAACACTTGGCAGACCTCCGTGAAACGTCTAGAACACGATGGGAGATGTTTTCTGTGCTGGCACAGTTTTTCCTAGCCAGACATAGTGGAAAAGCGTTTTGCTGAGATGTAGATGAGAAGAGACGCTAAAGACGAAGGTACGATGCTCTCCGGAGCTAAGAGCCGCTCCCGGGCGTCTTTCGGCAGAAGCCGCGCTAAGGAGAGCACTGTGAGCGGCACAATCGTCTTTGCGCGAAGAAGTCGCTTCCTCGGCTCTGGGTGCCGGAAAGAGCCGGAGCTTCGGGAAGGTGAAGAAGCAAGCTGTACAACACTGGGATTGTGTGCGCAGCTTGCCAACTGATAGAAAACAGTACCGTTGCACTCTCCTGACTTTTCCAATCACATGAACATTCGATTGGAAGCTGTTTTGGACAACTTTTCTTTTCTTCCTGCCAAACACTTGGCAGACCTCCGTGCAACGTCTAGAACACGATGGGAGATGTTTTCTGTGCTGGCACAGTTTTTCCTAGCCAGACATAGTGGAAAAGCGTTTTGCTGAGATGTAGATGAGAAGAGACGCTAAAGACGAAGGTACGATGCTCTCCGGAGCTAAGAGCCGCTCCCGGGCGTCTTTCGGCAGAAGCCGCGCTAAGGAGAGCACTGTGAGCGGCACAATCGTCTTTGCACGAAGAAGCCGCTTCTTCGGCTCCGGGAGCCGGAGAGAGCGGCATCTTCGGGAAGGTGAAGAAGCAAGCTGTACAACACTGGGATTGTGTGCGCAGTTTGCCAACTGATAGAAAACAGTACCTTTGCACTCTCCTGACTTTTCCAATCACATGAACATTCGATTGGAAGCTGTTTTGGACATCTTTTCTTTTCTTCCTGCCAAACACTTGGCAGACCTCCGTGAAACGTCTAGAACACGATGGGAGATGTTTTCTGCGCTGGCACAGTTTTTCCTAGCCAGACATAGTGGAAAAGCGTTTTGCTGAGATGTAGATGAGAAGAGACGCTAAAGACGAAGGTACGATGCTCTCCGGAGCTAAGAGCCGCTCCCGGGCGTCTTTCGGCAGAAGCCGCGCTAAGGAGAGCACTGTGAGCGGCACAATCGTCTTTGCGCGAAGAAGTCGCTTCCTCGGCTCTGGGTGCCGGAGAGAGCCGGAGCTTCGGGAAGGTGAAGAAGCAAGCTGTACAACACTGGGATTGTGTGCGCAGCTTGCCAACTGATAGAAAACAGTACCGTTGCACTCTCCTGACTTTTCCAATCACATGAACATTCGATTGGAAGCTGTTTTGGACAACTTTTCTTTTCTTCCTGCCAAACACTTGGCAGACCTCCGTGCAACGTCTAGAACACGATGGGAGATGTTTTCTGTGCTGGCACAGTTTTTCCTAGCCAGACATAGTGGAAAAGCGTTTTGCTGAGATGTAGATGAGAAGAGACGCTAAAGACGAAGGTACGATGCTCTCCGGAGCTAAGAGCCGCTCCCGGGCGTCTTTCGGCAGAAGCCGCGCTAAGGAGAGCACTGTGAGCGGCACAATCGTCTTTGCACGAAGAAGCCGCTTCTTCGGCTCCGGGAGCCGGAGAGAGCGGCATCTTCGGGAAGGTGATGAAGCAAGCTGTACAACACTGGGATTGTGTGCGCAGCTTGCCAACTGATAGAAAACAGTACCGTTGCACTCTCCAGACTTTTCCAATCACATGAACATTCGTTTGGAAGCTGTTTTGGACAACTTTTCTTTTCTTCCTGCCAAACACTTGGCAGACCTCCGTGCAACGTCTAGAACACGATGGGAGATGTTTTCTGTGCTGGCACAGTTTTTCCTAGCCAGACATAGTGGAAAAGCGTTTTTCTGAGATGTAGATGAGAAGAGACGCTAAAGACGAAGGTACGATGCTCTCCGGAGCTAAGAGCCGCTCCCGGGCATCTTTCGGCAGAAGCCGCGCTAAGGAGAGCACTGTGAGCGGCACAATCGTCTTTGCGCGAAGAAGCCGCTTCTTCGGCTCCGGGAGCCGGAGAGAGCGGCAGCTTCGGGAAGGTGAAGAAGCAAGCTGTACAACACTGGGATTGTGTGCGCAGCTTGCCAACTGATAGAAAACAGTACCTTTGCACTCTCCTGACTTTTCCAATCACATGAACATTCGATTGGAAGCTGTTTTGGACAACTTTTCTTTTCTTCCTGCCAAACACTTGGCAGACATCTCTGCGAGTTCTAGAACATGATGGGAGATGTTTTCTGTGCTGGCACAGTTTTTCCTAGCCAGACATAGTGGAAAAGCGTTTTGCTGAGATGTAGATGAGAAGAGACGCTAAAGACGAAGGTACGATGCTCTCCGGAGCTAAGAGCCACTCCCGGGCGTCTTTCGGCAGAAGCCGCGCTAAGGAGAGCACTGTGAGCGGCACAATCGTCTTTGCGCGAAGAAGCCGCTTCTTCGGCTCTGGGAGCCTGGGAGAGCGGCATCTTCGGGAAGGTGAAGAAGGAAGCTGTACAACACTGGGATTGTGTGCGCAGCTTGCCAACTGATAGAAAACAGTACCGTTGCACTCTCCTGACTTTTCCAATCATATGAACATTCGATTGGAAGCTGTTTTGGACAACTTTTCTTCCTGCCAAACACTTGGCAGATATCTCTGCAACGTCTAGAACACGATGGGAGATGTTTTCTGTGCTGCCACAGGTTTTTTTAGCCAGACATAGAGGAAAAGCGTTTTGCTGAGATGTAGATGAGAAGAGACGCTAAAGACGAAGGTACGATGCTCTCCGGAGCTAGGAGCCGCTCCCGGGCGTCTTTCGGCAGAAGCCGCGCTAAGGAGAGCACTGTGAGCGGCACAATCCTCTTTGCACGAAGAAGCCGCTTCTGCGGCTCCGGGAGCCGGAGAGAGCGGCAGCTTCGGGAAGGTGAAGAAGCAAGCTGTACAACACTGGGATTGTGTGCGCAGCTTGCCAACTGATAGAAAACAGTACCGTTGCACTCTCCTGACTTTTCCAATCACATGAACATTCGATTGGAAGCTGTTTTGGACAACTTTTCTTTTCTTCCTGCCAAACACTTGGCAGACCTCTGTGCAACGTCTAGAACACGATGGGAGATGTTTTCTGTGCTGGCACAGTTTTTCCTAGCCAGACATAGTGGAAAAGCGTTTTGGTAAGACGTAGATGAGAAGAGACGCTAAAGACGAAGGTACGATGCTCTCCGGAGCTAAGAGTCGCTCCCGGGCGTCTATCGGCAGAAGCCGTGCTAAGGAGAGCACTGTGAGCGGCACAATCGTCTTTGCGCGAAGAAGCCGCTTCTTCGGCTCCGGGAGCCGGGGAGAGCGGCATCTTCCGGAAGGTGAAGAAGCAAGCTGTACAACACTGGGATTGTGTGCGCAGCTTGCCAACTGATAGAAAACAGTACCGTTGCACTCTCCTGACTTTTCCAATCACATGAACATTCGATTGGAAGCTGTTTTGGACAACTTTTCTTTTCTTCCTGCCAAACACTTGGCAGACATCCGTGCAACGTCTAGAACACGATGGGAGATGTTTTCTGTGCTGGCACAGTTTTTCCTAGCCAGACATAGAGGAAAAGCGTTTTGGTAAGATGTAGATGAGAAGAGACACTAAAGACGAAGGTACGATGCTCTCCGGAGCTAAGAGCCGCTCCCGGGCGTCTTTCGGCAGAAGACGCGCTAAGGAGAGCACTGTGAGCGGCACAATCGTCTTTGCGCGAAGAAGCCGCTTCTTTGGCTCTGGGTGCCGGAGAGAGCGGCATCGTTGGGAAGGTGAAGAAGCAAGCTGTACAACACTGGGATTGTGTGCGCAGCTTGCCAACTGATAGAAAACAGTACCGTTGCACTCTCCTGACTTTTCCAATCACATGAACATTCGATTGGAAGCTGTTTTGGACAACTTTTCTTTTCTTCCTGCCAAACACTTGGCAGACCTCCGTGCAACGTCTAGAACACGATGGGAGATGTTTTCTGTGCTGGCACAGTTTTTCCGAGCCAGACATAGTGGAAAAGCGTTTTGCTGAGCTGTAGATGAGAAGAGACGATAATGACGAAGGTACGATGCTTGCCGGAGCTAAGAGCCGCTCCCGGGCGTCTTTTGGCAGAAGCCGCGCTAAGGAGAGCACTCTGAGCAGCACAATCGTCTTTGCGCGAAGAAGCCGCTTCTTCGGCTCCGGAAGCCGGAGAGAGCGGCATCTTCGGGAAGGTGAAGAAGCAAGCTGTACAACACTGGGATTGTGTGCGCAGTTTGCCAACTGATAGAAAACAGTACCGTTGCACTCTCCTGACTTTTCCAATCACATGAACATTCGATTGGAAGCTGTTTTGGACAACTTTTCTTTTCTTCCTGCCAAACACTTGGCAGAACTCCGTGCAACGTCTAGAACACGATGGGAGATGTTTTCTGTGCTGGCACAGTTTTTCCGAGCCGGAAAAAGTGGAAAAGAGTTTTGCTGAGATGTAGATGAGAAGAGACGCTAAAGACGAAGGTACGATGCTCTCCGGCGCTAGGAGCCGCTCCCGGGCGTCTTTCGGCAGAAGCCGCGCTAAGGAGAGCACTGTGAGCGGCACAATCCTCTTTGCGCGAAGAAGCCGCTTCTGCGGCTCCGGGAGCCGGAGAGAGTGGCAGCTTCGGGAAGGTGAAGAAGCAAGCTGTACAACACTGGGATTGTGTGCGCAGCTTGCCAACTGATAGAAAACAGTACCGTTGCACTCTCCTGACTTTTCCAATCACATGAACATTCGATTGGAAGCTGTTTTGGACAACTTTTCTTTTCTTCCTGCCAAACACTTGGCAGACCTCCGTGCAACGTCTAGAACACAATGGGAGATGTTTTCTGTGCTGGCACAGTTTTTCCGAGCCAGACATAGTGGAAAAGCGTTTTGCTGAGATGTAGATGAGAAGAGACGATAATGACGAAGGTACGATGCTTGCCGGAGCTAAGAGCCGCTCCCGGGCGTCTTTCGGCAGAAGCCTCGCTAAGGAGAGCACTCTGAGCAGCACAATCGTCTTTGCGCGAAGAAGCCGCTTCTTCGGCTCCGGGAGCCGGAGAGAGCGGCATCTTCGGGAAGGTGAAGAAGCAAGCTGTACAACACTGGGATTGTGTGCGCAGCTTGCCAACTGATAGAAAACAGTACTGTTGCACTCTCCTGACTTTTCCAATCACATGAACATTCGATTGGAAGCTGTTTTGGACAACTTTTCTTTTCTTCCTGCCAAACACTTGGCAGAACTCCGTGCAACGTCTAGAACACGATGGGAGATGTTTTCTGTGCTGGCACAGTTTTTCCTAGCCAGACATAGTGGAAAAGTGTTTTGGTAAGATGTAGATGAGAAGAGACACTAAAGACGAAGGTACGATGCGCTCCGGAGCTAAGAGCCGCTCCCGGGCGTCTTTCGGCAGAAGCCGCGCTAAGGAGAGCACTGTGAGCGGCACAATCGTCTTTGCGCGAAGAAGCCGCTTCTTTGGCTCTGGGTGCCGGAGAGAGCGGCATCGTTGGGAAGGTGAAGAAGCAAGCTGTACAACACTGGGATAGTGTGCGCAGCTTGCCAACTGATAGAAAACAGTACCGTTGCACTCTCCTGACTTTTCCAATCACATGAATATTCGATTGGAAGCTGTTTTGGACAACTTTTCATCCTGCCAAACACTTGGCAGACCTCCGTGCAACGTCTAGAACACGATGGGATATTTTTTCTGTGCTGGCACAATTTTTCCGAGCCAGACATAGTGGAAAAGCGTTTTGCTGAGCTGTAGATGAGAAGAGACGATAATGACGAAGGTACGATGCTTGCCGGAGCTAAGAGCCGCTCCCGGGCGTCTTTCGGCAGAAGCCGCGCTAAGGAGAGCACTCTGAGCAGCACAATCGTCTTTGCGCGAAGAAGCCGCTTCTTCGGCTCCGGGAGCCGGAGAGAGCGGCATCTTCGGGAAGGTGAAGAAGCAAGATGTACAACACTGGGATTGTGTGCGCAGTTTGCCAACTGATAGAAAACAGTACCTTTGCACTCTCCTGACTTTTCCAATCACATGAACATTCGATTGGAAGCTGTTTTGGACAACTTTTCTTTTCTTCCTGCCAAACACTTGGCAGACCTCCGTGCAACGTCTAGAACACGATGGGAGATGTTTTCTGTGCTGGCACAGTTTTTCCGAGCCGGAAAAAGTGGAAAAGCGTTTTGCTGAGATGTAGATGAGAAGAGACGCTAAAGACGAAGGTACGATGCTCTCCGGAGCTAAGAGCCGCTCCCGGGCGTCTTTCGGCAGAAGCCGCGCTAAGGAGAGCACTGTGAGTGGCACAATCGTCTTTGCGCGAAGAAGCCGCTTCTTCGGCTCTTGGTGCCGGAGAGAGCCTGAGCTTCGGGAAGGTGAAGAAGCAAGCTGTACAACACTGGGATTGTGTGCGCAGCTTGCCAACTGATACAAAACAGTACCTTTGCACTCTCCTGACTTTTCCAATCACATGAACATTCGATTGGAAGCTTTTTTGGACAACTTTTCTTTTCTTCCTGCCAAACACTTGGCAGACCTCCGTGCAACGTCTAGAACACGATGGGAGATGTTTTCTGTGCTGGCACAGTTTTTCCTAGCCAGACATAGTGGAAAAGCGTTTTGGTAAGACGTAGATGAGAAGAGACGCTAAAGACGAAGGTACGATGCTCTCCGGAGCTAAGAGTCGCTCCCGGGCGTCTATCGGCAGAAGCCGTGCTAAGGAGAGCACTGTGAGCGGCACAATCGTCTTTGCGCGAAGAAGCCGCTTCTTCGGCTCCGGGAGCCGGGGAGAGCGGCATCTTCCGGAAGGTGAAGAAGCAAGCTGTACAACACTGGGATTGTGTGCGCAGCTTGCCAACTGATAGAAAACAGTACCGTTGCACTCTCCTGACTTTTCCAATCACATGAACATTCGATTGGAAGCTGTTTTGGACAACTTTTCCTCCTGCCAAACACTTGGCAGATACCTCTGCAACGTCTAGAAAACGATGGGAGAGGTTATCTGTGCTGCCACAGGTTTTTTTAGCCAGACATAGAGGAAAAGCGTTTTGCTGAGATGTAGATGAGAAGAGACGCTAAAGACGAAGGTACGATGCTCTCCGGAGCTAGGAGCCGCTCCCGGGCGTCTTTCGGCAGAAGCCGCGCTAAGGAGAGCACTGTGAGCGGCACAATCCTATTTGCGCGAAGAAGCCGCTTCTGCGGCTCCGGGAGCCGGAGAGAGTGGCAGCTTCGGGAAGGTGAAGAAGCAAGCTGTACAACACTGGGATTGTGTGCGCACCTTGCCAACTGATAGAAAACAGTACCGTTGCACTCTCCTGACTTTTCCAATCACATGAACATTCGATTGGAAGCTGTTTTGGACAACTTTTCTTTTCTTCCTGCCAAACACTTGGCAGACCTCCGTGCAACGTCTAGAACACTATGGGAGATGTTTTCTGTGCTGGCACAGTTTTTCCGAGCCAGACATAGTGGAAAAGCGTTTTGCTGAGATGTAGATGAGAAGAGACGATAATGACGAAGGTACGATGCTTGCCGGAGCTAAGAGCCGCTCCCGGGCGTCTTTCGGCAGAAGCCTCGCTAAGGAGAGCACTCTGAGCAGCACAATCGTCTTTGCGCGAAGAAGCCGCTTCTTCGGCTCCGGGAGCCGGAGAGAGCGGCATCTTCGGGAAGGTGAAGAAGCAAGCTGTACAACACTGGGATTGTGTGCGCAGTTTGCCAACTGATAGAAAACAGTACATTTGCACTCTCCTGACTTTTCCAATCACATGAACATTCGATTGGAAGCTGTTTTGGACAACTTTTCTTTTCTTCCTGCCAAACACTTGGCAGACCTCCGTGCAACGTCTAGAACACGATGGGAGATGTTTTCTGTGCTGGCACAGTTTTTCCTAGCCAGACATAGTGGAAAAGCGTTTTGCTGAGATGTAGATGAGAAGAGACGCTAAAGACGAAGGTACGATGCTCTCCGGAGCTAAGAGCCGCTCCCGGGCGTCTTTCGGCAGAAGCCGCGCTAAGGAGAGCACTGTGAGCGGCACAATCGTCTTTGCGCGAAGAAGCCGCTTCTTCGGCTCCGGGAGCCGGAGAGAGCCGGAGCTTCGGGAAGGTGAAGAAGCAAGCTGTACAACACTGGGATTGTGTGCGCAGCTTGCCAACTGATAGAAAACAGTACCGTTGCACTCTCCTGACTTTTCCAATCACATGAACATTCGATTGGAAGCTGTTTTGGACAACTTTTCTTTTCTTCCTGCCAAACACTTGGCAGACCTCCGTGCAACGTCTAGAACACGATGGGAGATGTTTTCTGTGCTGGCACAGTTTTTCCTAGCCAGACATAGTGGAAAAGTGTTTTGGTAAGATGTAGATGAGAAGAGACACTAAAGACGAAGGTACGATGCTCTCCGGAGCTAAGAGCCGCTCCCGGGCGTCTTTCGGCAGAAGCCGCGCTAAGGAGAGCACTCTGAGCAGCACAATCGTCTTTGCGCGAAGAAGCCGCTTCTTCGGCTCCGGGGGCCGGAGAGAGCGGCATCTTCGGGAAGGTGAAGAAGCAAGCTGTACAACACTGGGATTGTGTGCGCAGTTTGCCAACTGATAGAAAACAGTACCTTTGCACTCTCCTGACTTTTCCAATCACATGAACATTCGATTGGAAGCTGTTTTGGACAACTTTTCTTTTCTTCCTGCCAAACACTTGGCAGACCTCCGTGCAACGTCTAGAACACGATGGGAGATGTTTTCTGTGCTGGCACAGTTTTTCCTAGCCAGACATAGTGGAAAAGCGTTTTGCTGAGATGTAGATTAGAAGAGACGCTAAAGACGAAGGTACGATGCTCTCCGGAGCTAAGAGCCGCTCCCGGGCATCTTTCGGCAGAAGCCGCGCTAAGGAGAGCACTGTGAGCGGCACAATCGTCTTTGGGCGAAGAAGCCGCTTCTTCGGCTCCGGGAGCCGGAGATAGCCGGAGCTTCGGGAAGGTGAAGAAGCAAGCTGTACAACACTGGGATTGTGTGCGCAGCTTGCCAACTGATAGAAAACAGTACCGTTGCACTCTCCTGACTTTTCCAATCACATGAACATTCGATTGGAAGCTGTTTTGGACAACTTTTCTTTTCTTCCTGCCAAACACTTGGCAGACCTCCGTGCAACGTCTAGAACACGATGGGAGATGTTTTCTGTGCTGGCACAGTTTTTCCGAGCCAGACATAGTGGAAAAGCGTTTTGCTGAGCTGTAGATGAGAAGAGACGATAATGACGAAGGTACGATGCTTGCCGGAGCTAAGAGCCGCTCCCGGGCGTCTTTCGGCAGAAGCCGCGCTAAGGAGAGCACTCTGAGCAGCACAATCGTCTTTGCGCGAAGAAGCCGCTTCTTCGGCTCCGGGAGCCGGAGAGAGCGGCATCTTCGGGAAGGTGAAGAACCAAGATGTAAAACACTGGGATTGTGTGCGCAGTTTGCCAACTGATAGAAAACAGTACCTTTGCACTCTCCTGACTTTTCCAATCACATGAACATTCGATTGGAAGCTGTTTTGGACAACTTTTCTTTTCTTCCTGCCAAACACTTGGCAGACCTCCGTGCAACGTCTAGAACACGATGGGAGATGTTTTCTGTGCTGGCACAGTTTTTCCGAGCCGGAAAAAGTGGAAAAGCGTTTTGCTGAGATGTAGATGAGAAGAGACGCTAAAGACGAAGGTACGATGCTCTCCGGAGCTAAGAGCCGCTCCCGGGCGTCTTTCGGCAGAAGCCGCGCTAAGGAGAGCACTGTGAGTGGCACAATCGTCTTTGCGCGAAGAAGCCGCTTCTTCGGCTCTTGGTGCCGGAGAGAGCCTGAGCTTCGGGAAGGTGAAGAAGCAAGCTGTACAACACTGGGATTGTGTGCGCAGCTTGCCAACTGATACAAAACAGTACCTTTGCACTCTCCTGACTTTTCCAATCACATGAACATTTGATTGGAAGCTTTTTTGGACAACTTTTCTTTTCTTCCTGCCAAACACTTGGCAGACCTCCGTGAAACGTCTAGAACACGATGGGAGATGTTTTCTGTGCTGGCACAGTTTTTCCTAGCCAGACATAGTGGAAAAGCGTTTTGCTGAGATGTAGATGAGAAGAGACGCTAAAGACGAAGGTACGATGCTCTCCGGAGCTAAGAGCCACTCCCGGGCATCTTTCGGCAGAAGCCGCGCTAAGGAGAGCACTGTGAGCGGCACAATCGTCTTTGCGTGAAGAAGCCGCTTCTTCGGCTCCGGGAGCCGGAGAGAGCGACAGCTTCGGGAAGGTGAAGAAGCAATCTGCACAACACTGGGATTGTGTGCGCAGCTTGCCAACTGATAGAAAACAGTACCTTTGCACTCTCCTGACTTTTCCAATCACATGAACATTCGATTGGAAGCTGTTTTGGACAACTTTTCTTTTCTTCCTGCCAAACACTTGGCAGACCTCCGTGCAACGTCTAGAACACGATGGGAGATGTTTTCTGTGCTGGCACAGTTTTTCCTAGCCAGACATAGTGGAAAAGCGTTTTGGTTAGATGTAGATGAGAAGAGACACTAAAGACGAAGGTACGATGCTCTCCGGAGCTAAGAGCCGCTCCCGGGCGTCTTTCGGCAGAAGCCGCGCTAAGGAGAGCACTGTGAGCGGCACAATCGTCTTTGCGCGAAGAAGCCGCTTCTTCGGCTCCGGGAGCCAGAGAGAGCGGCATCTTCGGGAAGGTGAAGAAGGAAGCTGTACAACACTGGGATTGTGTGCGCAGCTTGCCAACTGATAGAAAACAGTACCGTTGCACTCTCCTGACTTTTCCAATCACATGAACATTCGATTGGAAGCTGTTTTGGACAACTTTTCTTTTCATCCTGCCAAACACTTGGCAGACCTCCGTGCAACGTCTAGAACACGATGGGAGATGTTTTCTGTGCTGGCACAGTTTTTCCGAGCCAGACATAGTGGAAAAGCGTTTTGCTGAGCTGTAGATGAGAAGAGACGATAATGACGAAGGTACGATGCTTGCCGGAGCTAAGAGCCGCTCCCGGGCGTCTTTCGGCAGAAGCCGCGCTAAGGAGAGCACTCTGAGCAGCACAATCGTCTTTGCGCGAAGAAGCCGCTTCTTCGGCTCCGGGAGCCGGAGAGAGCGGCATCTTCGGGAAGGTGAAGAAGCAAGATGTACAACACTGGGATTGTGTGCGCAGCTTGCCAACTGATAGAAAACAGTACCTTTGCACTCTCCTGACTTTTCCAATCACATGAACATTCGATTGGAAGCTGTTTTGGACAACTTTTCTTTTCTTCCTGCCAAACACTTGGCAGACCTCCGTGCAACGTCTAGAACAAGATGGGAGATGTTTTCTGTGCTGGCACAGTTTTTCCGAGCCGGAAAAAGTGGAAAAGCGTTTTGCTGAGATGTAGATGAGAAGAGACGCTAAAGACGAAGGTACGATGCTCTCCGGAGCTAAGAGCCGCTCCCGGGCGTCTTTCGGCAGAAGCCGCGCTAAGGAGAGCACTGTGAGTGGCACAATCGTCTTTGCGCGAAGAAGCCGCTTCTTCGGCTCTTGGTGCCGGAGAGAGCCTGAGCTTCGGGAAGGTGAAGAAGCAAGCTGTACAACACTGGGATTGTGTGCGCAGCTTGCCAACTGATACAAAACAGTACCTTTGCACTCTCCTGACTTTTCCAATCACATGAACATTTGATTGGAAGCTTTTTTGGACAACTTTTCTTTTCTTCCTGCCAAACACTTGGCAGACCTCCGTGAAACGTCTAGAACACGATGGGAGATGTTTTCTGTGCTGGCACAGTTTTTCCTAGCCAGACATAGTGGAAAAGCGTTTTGCTGAGATGTAGATGAGAAGAGACGCTAAAGACGAAGGTACGATGCTCTCCGGAGCTAAGAGCCGCTCCCGGGCATCTTTCGGCAGAAGCCGCGCTAAGGAGAGCACTGTGAGCGGCACAATCGTCTTTGCGTGAAGAAGCCGCTTCTTCGGCTCCGGGAGCCGGAGAGAGCGACAGCTTCGGGAAGGTGAAGAAGCAAGCTGTACAACACTGGGATTGTGTGCGCAGCTTGCCAACTGATAGAAAACAGTACCTTTGCACTCTCCTGACTTTTCCAATCACATGAACATTCGATTGGAAGCTGTTTTGGACAACTTTTCTTTTCTTCCTGCCAAACACTTGGCAGACCTCCGTGCAACGTCTAGAACACGATGGGAGATGTTTTCTGTGCTGGCACAGTTTTTCCTAGCCAGACATAGTGGAAAAGCGTTTTGGTTAGATGTAGATGAGAAGAGACACTAAAGACGAAGGTACGATGCTCTCCGGAGCTAAGAGCCGCTCCCGGGCGTCTTTCGGCAGAAGCCGCGCTAAGGAGAGCACTGTGAGCGGCACAATCGTCTTTGCGCGAAGAAGCCGCTTCTCCAACTCTGGGTGCCGGAGAGAGCGGCATCGTCGGGAAGGTGAAGAAGCAAGCTGTACAACACTGGGATTGTGTGCGCAGCTTGCCAACTGATAGAAAACAGTACCGTTGCACTCTCCTGACTTTTCCAATCACATGAACATTCGATTGGAAGCTGTTTTGGACAACTTTTCTTTTCTTCCTGCCAAACACTTGGCAGACATCTCTGCGAGTTCAAGAACAGGATGGGAGATGTTTTCTGTGCTGGCACAGTTTTTCCTAGCCAGACATAGTGGAAAAGCGTTTTGCTGAGATGTAGATGAGAAGAGACGATAATGACGAAGGTACGATGCTTGCCGGAGCTAAGAGCCGCTCCCGGGCGTCTTTCGGCAGAAGCCTCGCTAAGGAGAGCACTCTGAGCAGCACAATCGTCTTTGCGCGAAGAAGCCGCTTCTTCGGCTCCGGGAGCCGGAGAGAGCGGCATCTTCGGGAAGGTGAAGAAGCAAGCTGTACAACACTGGGATTGTGTGCGCAGTTTGCCAACTGATAGAAAACAGTACCTTTGCACTCTCCTGACTTTTCCAATCACATGAACATTCGATTGGAAGCTGTTTTGGACAACTTTTCTTTTCTTCCTGCCAAACACTTGGCAGACCTCCGTGCAACGTCTAGAACACGATGGGAGATGTTTTCTGTGCTGGCACAGTTTTTCCTAGCCAGACATAGTGGAAAAGCGTTTTGCTGAGATGTAGATGAGAAGAGACACTAAAGACAATGGTACGATGCTCTCCGGAGCTAAGAGCCGCTCCCGGGCATCTTTCGGCAGAAGCCGCGCTAAGGAGAGCACTGTGAGCGGCACAATCGTCTTTGGGCGAAGAAGCCGCTTCTTCGGCTCCGGGAGCCGGAGATAGCCGGAGCTTCAAGAAGGTGAAGAAGCAAGCTGTACAACACTGGGATTGTGTGCGCAGCTTGCCAACTGATAGAAAACAGTGCCGTTGCACTCTCCTGACTTTTCCAATCACATGAACATTCGATTGGAAGCTGTTTTGGACAACTTTTCTTTTCTTCCTGCCAAACACTTGGCAGACCTCCGTGCAACGTCTAGAACACGATGGGAGATGTTTTCTGTGCTGGCACAGTTTTTCCTAGCCAGACATAGTGGAAAAGCGTTTTGCTGAGATGTAGATGAGAAGAGACGCTAAAGACGAAGGTACGATGCTCTCCGGAGCTAAGAGCCGCTCCCGGGCATCTTTCGGCAGAAGCCGCGCTAAGGAGAGCACTGTGAGCGGCACAATCGTCTTTGCGCGAAGAAGCCGCTTCTTCGGCTCCGGGAGCCGGAGAGAGCCGGAGCTTCGGGAAGGTGAAGAAGCAAGCTGTACAACACTGGGATTGTGTGCGCAGCTTGCCAACTGATAGAAAACAGTACCGTTGCACTCTCCTGACTTTTCCAATCACATGAACATTCGATTGGAAGCTGTTTTGGACAACTTTTCTTTTCTTCCTGCCAAACACTTGGCAGACCTCCGTGCAACGTCTAGAACACGATGGGAGATGTTTTCTGTGCTGGCACAGTTTTTCCTAGCCAGACATAGTGGAAAAGTGTTTTGGTAAGATGTAGATGAGAAGAGACACTAAAGACGAAGGTACGATGCTCTCCGGAGCTAAGAGCCGCTCCCGGGCGTCTTTCGGCAGAAGCCGCGCTAAGGAGAGCACTGTGAGCGGCACAATCGTCTTTGCGCGAAGAAGCCGCTTCTTTGGCTCTGGGTGCCGGAGAGAGCGGCATCGTTGGGAAGGTGAAGAAGCAAGCTGTACAACACTGGGATTGTGTGCGCAGCTTGCCAACTGATAGAAAACAGTACCGTTGCACTCTCCTGACTTTTCCAATCACATGAACATTCGATTGGAAGCTGTTTTGGACAACTTTTCTTTTCTTCCTGCCAAACACTTGGCAGACCTCCGTGCAACGTCTAGAACACGATGGGAGATGTTTTCTGTGCTGGCACAGTTTTTCCTAGCCAGACATAGTGGAAAAGCGTTTTGGTAAGACGTAGATGAGAAGAGACGCTAAAGACGAAGGTACGATGCTCTCCGGAGCTAAGAGCCGCTCCCGGGCGTCTATCGGCAGAAGCCGTGCTAAGGAGAGCACTGTGAGCGGCACAATCGTCTTTGCGCGAAGAAGCCGCTTCTCTGGCTCCGGGAGCCAGAGAGAGCGGCATCTTCGGGAAGGTGAAGAAGGAAGCTGTACAACACTGGGATTGTGTGCGCAGCTTGCCAACTGATAGAAAACAGTACCGTTGCACTCTCCTGACTTTTCCAATCACATGAACATTCGATTGGAAGCTGTTTTGGACAACTTTTCTTTTCATCCTGCCAAACACTTGGAAGACCTCCGTGCAACGTCTAGAACACGATGGGAGATTTTTTCTGTGCTGGCACAGTTTTTCCGAGCCAGACATAGTGGAAAAGCGTTTTGCTGAGCTGTAGATGAGAAGAGACGATAATGACGAAGGTACGATGCTTGCCGTAGCTAAGAGCCGCTCCCGGGCGTCTTTCGGCAGAAGCCGCGCTAAGGAGAGCACTCTGAGCAGCACAATCGTCTTTGCGCGAAGAAGCCGCTTCTTCGGCTCCGGGAGCCGGAGAGAGCGGCATCTTCGGGAAGGTGAAGAAGCAAGATGTACAACACTGGGATTGTGTGCGCAGTTTGCCAACTGATAGAAAACAGTACCTTTGCACTCTCCTGACTTTTCCAATCACATGAACATTCGATTGGAAGCTGTTTTGGACAACTTTTCTTTTCTTCCTGCCAAACACTTGGCAGACCTCCGTGCAACGTCTAGAACACGATGGGAGATGTTTTCTGTGCTGGCACAGTTTTTCCGAGCCGGAAAAAGTGGAAAAGCGTTTTGCTGAGATGTAGATGAGAAGAGACGCTAAAGACGAAGGTACGATGCTCTCCGGAGCTAAGAGCCGCTCCCGGGCGTCTTTCGGCAGAAGCCGCGCTAAGGAGAGCACTGTGAGTGGCACAATCGTCTTTGCGCGAAGAAGCCGCTTCTTCGGCTCTTGGTGCCGGAGAGAGCCTGAGCTTCGGGAAGGTGAAGAAGCAAGCTGTACAACACTGGGATTGTGTGCGCAGCTTGCCAACTGATACAAAACAGTACCTTTGCACTCTCCTGACTTTTCCAATCACATGAACATTTGATTGGAAGCTTTTTTGGACAACTTTTCTTTTCTTCCTGCCAAACACTTGGCAGACCTCCGTGAAACGTCTAGAACACGATGGGAGATGTTTTCTGTGCTGGCACAGTTTTTCCTAGCCAGACATAGTGGAAAAGCGTTTTGCTGAGATGTAGATGAGAAGAGACGCTAAAGACGAAGGTACGATGCTCTCCGGAGCTAAGAGCCGCTCCCGGGCATCTTTCGGCAGAAGCCGCGCTAAGGAGAGCACTGTGAGCGGCACAATCGTCTTTGCGTGAAGAAGCCGCTTCTTCGGCTCCGGGAGCCGGAGAGAGCGACAGCTTCGGGAAGGTGAAGAAGCAAGCTGTACAACACTGGGATTGTGTGCGCAGCTTGCCAACTGATAGAAAACAGTACCTTTGCACTCTCCTGACTTTTCCAATCACATGAACATTCGATTGGAAGCTGTTTTGGACAACTTTTCTTTTCTTCCTGCCAAACACTTGGCAGACCTCCGTGCAACGTCTAGAACACGATGGGAGATGTTTTCTGTGCTGGCACAGTTTTTCCTAGCCAGACATAGTGGAAAAGCGTTTTGGTTAGATGTAGATGAGAAGAGACACTAAAGACGAAGGTACGATGCTCTCCGGAGCTAAGAGCCGCTCCCGGGCGTCTTTCGGCAGAAGCCGCGCTAAGGAGAGCACTGTGAGCGGCACAATCGTCTTTGGGCGAAGAAGCCGCTTCTCCAACTCTGGGTGCCGGAGAGAGCGGCATCGTCGGGAAGGTGAAGAAGCAAGCTGTACAACACTGGGATTGTGTGCGCAGCTTGCCAACTGATAGAAAACAGTACCGTTGCACTCTCCTGACTTTTCCAATCACATGAACATTCGATTGGAAGCTGTTTTGGACAACTTTTCTTTTCTTCCTGCCAAACACTTGGCAGACATCTCTGCGAGTTCAAGAACAGGATGGGAGATGTTTTCTGTGCTGGCACAGTTTTTCCTAGCCAGACATAGTGGAAAAGCTTTTTGCTGAGATGTAGATGAGAAGAGACGCTAAAGACGAAGGTACGATGCTCTCCGGAGCTAAGAGCCGCTCCCGGGCGTCTTTCGGCAGAAGCCGCGCTAAGGAGAGCACTGTGAGCGGCACAATCGTCTTTGCGCGAAGAAGCCGCTTCTTCGGCTCCGGGAGCCTGGGAGAGCGGCATCTTCGGGAAGGTGAAGAAGCAAGCTGTACAACACTGGGATTGTGTGCGCAGCTTGCCAACTGATAGAAAACAGTACCGTTGCACTCTCCTGACTTTTCCAATCACATGAACATTCGATTGGAAGCTGTTTTGGACAACTTTTCTTTTCTTCCTGCCAAACACTTGGCAGATATCTCTGCAACGTCTAGAACACGATGGGAGATGTTTTCTGTGCCGCCACAGGTTTTTTTAGCCAGACATAGAGGAAAAGCGTTTTGCTGAGATGTAGATGAGAAGAGACGCTAAAGACGAAGGTACGATGCTCTCCGGAGCTAGGAGCCGCTCCCGGGCGTCTTTCGGCAGAAGCCGCGCTAAGGAGAGCACTGTGAGCGGCACAATCCTCTTTGCGCGAAGAAGCCGCTTCTGCGGCTCCGGGAGCCGGAGAGAGTGGCAGCTTCGGGAAGGTGAAGAAGCAAGCTGTACAACACTGGGATTGTGTGCGCAGCTTGCCAACTGATAGAAAACAGTACCGTTGCACTCTCCTGACTTTTCCAATCACATGAACATTCGATTGGAAGCTGTTTTGGACAACTTTTCTTTTCTTCCTGCCAAACACTTGGCAGACCTCCGTGCAACGTCTAGAACACGATGGGAGATGTTTTCTGTGCTGGCACAGTTTTTCCTAGCCAGACATAGTGGAAAAGCGTTTTGGTAAGACGTAGATGAGAAGAGACGCTAAAGACGAAGGTACGATGCTCTCCGGAGCTAAGAGCCGCTCCCGGGCGTCTATCGGCAGAAGCCGTGCTAAGGAGAGCACTGTGAGCGGCACAATCGTCTTTGCGCGAAGAAGCCGCTTCTTCGGCTCCGGGAATCAGAGAGAGCGGCATCTTCGGGAAGGTGAAGAAGGAAGCTGTACAACACTGGGATTGTGTGCGCAGCTTGCCAACTGATAGAAAACAGTACCGTTGCACTCTCCTGACTTTTCCAATCACATGAACATTCGATTGGAAGCTGTTTTGGACAACTTTTCTTTTCATCCTGCCAAACACTTGGCAGACCTCCGTGCAACGTCTAGAACACGATGGGAGATTTTTTCTGTGCTGGCACAGTTTTTCCGAGCCAGACATAGTGGAAAAGCGTTTTGCTGAGCTGTAGATGAGAAGAGACGATAATGACGAAGGTACGATGCTTGCCGTAGCTAAGAGCCGCTCCCGGGCGTCTTTCGGCAGAAGCCGCGCTAAGGAGAGCACTCTGAGCAGCACAATCGTCTTTGCGCGAAGAAGCCGCTTCTTCGGCTCCGGGAGCCGGAGAGAGCGGCATCTTCGGGAAGGTGAAGAAGCAAGATGTACAACACTGGGATTGTGTGCGCAGTTTGCCAACTGATAGAAAACAGTACCTTTGCACTCTCCTGACTTTTCCAATCACATGAACATTCGATTGGAAGCTGTTTTGGACAACTTTTCTTTTCTTCCTGCCAAACACTTGGCAGACCTCCGTGCAACGTCTAGAACACGATGGGAGATGTTTTCTGTGCTGGCACAGTTTTTCCGAGCCGGAAAAAGTGGAAAAGCGTTTTGCTGAGATGTAGATGAGAAGAGACGCTAAAGACGAAGGTACGATGCTCTCCGGAGCTAAGAGCCGCTCCCGGGCGTCTTTCGGCAGAAGCCGCGCTAAGGAGAGCACTGTGAGTGGCACAATCGTCTTTGCGCGAAGAAGCCGCTTCTTCGGCTCTTGGTGCCGGAGAGAGCCTGAGCTTCGGGAAGGTGAAGAAGCAAGCTGTACAACACTGGGATTGTGTGCGCAGCTTGCCAACTGATACAAAACAGTACCTTTGCACTCTCCTGACTTTTCCAATCACATGAACATTTGATTGGAAGCTTTTTTGGACAACTTTTCTTTTCTTCCTGCCAAACACTTGGCAGACCTCCGTGAAACGTCTAGAACACGATGGGAGATGTTTTCTGTGCTGGCACAGTTTTTCCTAGCCAGACATAGTGGAAAAGCGTTTTGCTGAGATGTAGATGAGAAGAGACGCTAAAGACGAAGGTACGATGCTCTCCGGAGCTAAGAGCCGCTCCCGGGCATCTTTCGGCAGAAGCCGCGCTAAGGAGAGCACTGTGAGCGGCACAATCGTCTTTGCGTGAAGAAGCCGCTTCTTCGGCTCCGGGAGCCGGAGAGAGCGACAGCTTCGGGAAGGTGAAGAAGCAAGCTGTACAACACTGGGATTGTGTGCGCAGCTTGCCAACTGATAGAAAACAGTACCTTTGCACTCTCCTGACTTTTCCAATCACATGAACATTCGATTGGAAGCTGTTTTGGACAACTTTTCTTTTCTTCCTGCCAAACACTTGGCAGACCTCCGTGCAACGTCTAGAACACGATGGGAGATGTTTTCTGTGCTGGCACAGTTTTTCCTAGCCAGACATAGTGGAAAAGCGTTTTGGTTAGATGTAGATGAGAAGAGACACTAAAGACGAAGGTACGATGCTCTCCGGAGCTAAGAGCCGCTCCCGGGCGTCTTTCGGCAGAAGCCGCGCTAAGGAGAGCACTGTGAGCGGCACAATCGTCTTTGGGCGAAGAAGCCGCTTCTCCAACTCTGGGTGCCGGAGAGAGCGGCATCGTCGGGAAGGTGAAGAAGCAAGCTGTACAACACTGGGATTGTGTGCGCAGCTTGCCAACTGATAGAAAACAGTACCGTTGCACTCTCCTGACTTTTCCAATCACATGAACATTCGATTGGAAGCTGTTTTGGACAACTTTTCTTTTCTTCCTGCCAAACACTTGGCAGACATCTCTGCGAGTTCAAGAACAGGATGGGAGATGTTTTCTGTGCTGGCACAGTTTTTCCAAGCCAGACATAGTGGAAAAGCTTTTTGCTGAGATGTAGATGAGAAGAGACGCTAAAGACGAAGGTACGATGCTCTCCGGAGCTAAGAGCCGCTCCCGGGCGTCTTTCGGCAGAAGCCGCGCTAAGGAGAGCACTGTGAGCGGCACAATCGTCTTTGCGCGAAGAAGCCGCTTCTTCGGCTCCGGGAGCCTGGGAGAGCGGCATCTTCGGGAAGGTGAAGAAGCAAGCTGTACAACACTGGGATTGTGTGCGCAGCTTGCCAACTGATAGAAAACAGTACCGTTGCACTCTCCTGACTTTTCCAATCACATGAACATTCGATTGGAAGCTGTTTTGGACAACTTTTCTTTTCTTCCTGCCAAACACTTGGCAGATATCTCTGCAACGTCTAGAACACGATGGGAGATGTTTTCTGTGCCGCCACAGGTTTTTTTAGCCAGACATAGAGGAAAAGCGTTTTGCTGAGATGTAGATGAGAAGAGACGCTAAAGACGAAGGTACGATGCTCTCCGGAGCTAGGAGCCGCTCCCGGGCGTCTTTCGGCAGAAGCCGCGCTAAGGAGAGCACTGTGAGCGGCACAATCCTCTTTGCGCGAAGAAGCCGCTTCTGCGGCTCCGGGAGCCGGAGAGAGTGGCAGCTTCGGGAAGGTGAAGAAGCAAGCTGTACAACACTGGGATTGTGTGCGCAGCTTGCCAACTGATAGAAAACAGTACCGTTGCACTCTCCTGACTTTTCCAATCACATGAACATTCGATTGGAAGCTGTTTTGGACAACTTTTCTTTTCTTCCTGCCAAACACTTGGCAGACCTCCGTGCAACGTCTAGAACACGATGGGAGATGTTTTCTGTGCTGGCACAGTTTTTCCTAGCCAGACATAGTGGAAAAGCGTTTTGGTAAGACGTAGATGAGAAGAGACGCTAAAGACGAAGGTACGATGCTCTCCGGAGCTAAGAGTCGCTCCCGGGCGTCTATCGGCAGAAGCCGTTCTAAGGAGAGCACTGTGAGCGGCACAATCGTCTTTGCGCGAAGAAGCCGCTTCTTCGGCTCCGGGAGCCGGGGAGAGCGGCATCTTCCGGAAGGTGAAGAAGCAAGCTGTACAACACTGGGATTGTGTGCGCAGCTTGCCAACTGATAGAAAACAGTACCGTTGCACTCTCCTGACTTTTCCAATCACATGAACATTCGATTGGAAGCTGTTTTGGACAACTTTTCTTTTCTTCCTGCCAAACACTTGGCAGAACTCCGTGCAATGTCTAGAACACGATGGGAGATGTTTTCTGTGCTGGCACAGTTTTTCCGAGCCAGACATAGTGGAAAAGCGTTTTGCTGAGCTGTAGATGAGAAGAGACGATAATGACGAAGGTACGATGCTTGCCGGAGCTAAGAACCGCTCCCGGGCGTCTTTCGGCAGAAGCCGCGCTAAGGAGAGCACTCTGAGCAGCACAATCGTCTTTGCGCGAAGAAGCCGCTTCTTCGGCTCCGGGAGCCGGAGAGAGCGGCATCTTCGGGAAGGTGAAGAAGCAAGCTGTACAAAACTGGGATTGTGTGCGCAGTTTGCCAACTGATAGAAAACAGTACCGTTGCACTCTCCTGACTTTTCCAATCACATGAACATTCGATTGGAAGCTGTTTTGGACAACTTTTCTTTTCTTCCTGCCAAACACTTGGCAGAACTCCGTGCAATGTCTAGAACACGATGGGAGATGTTTTCTGTGCTGGCACAGTTTTTCCTAGCCAGACATAGTGGAAAAGCGTTTTGCTGAGATGTAGATGAGAAGAGACGCTAAAGACGAAGGTACGATGCTCTCCGGAGCTAGGAGCCGCTCCCGGGCGTCTTTCGGCAGAAGCCGCGCTAAGGAGAGCACTGTGAGCGGCACAATCCTCTTTGCGCGAAGAAGCCGCTTCTGCGGCTCCGGGAGCCGGAGAGAGCGGCATCTTCGGGAAGGTGAAGAAGCAAGCTGTACAACACTGGGATTGTGTGCGCAGTTTGCCAACTGATAGAAAACAGTACCTTTGCACTCTCCTGACTTTTCCAATCACATGAACATTCGATTGGAAGCTGTTTTGGACAACTTTTCTTTTCTTCCTGCCAAACACTTGGCAGACCTCCGTGAAACGTCTAGAACACGATGGGAGATGTTTTCTGTGCTGGCACAGTTTTTCCTAGCCAGACATAGTGGAAAAGCGTTTTGCTGAGATGTAGATGAGAAGAGACGCTAAAGACGAAGGTACGATGCTCTCCGGAGCTAGGAGCCGCTCCCGGGCGTCTTTCGGCAGAAGCCGCGCTAAGGAGAGCACTGTGAGCGGCACAATCCTCTTTGCGCGAAGAAGCCGCTTCTGCGGCTCCGGGAGCCGGAGAGAGCGGCATCTTCGGGAAGGTGAAGAAGCAAGCTGTACAACACTGGGATTGTGTGCGCAGTTTGCCAACTGATAGAAAACAGTACCTTTGCACTCTCCTGACTTTTCCAATCACATGAACATTCGATTGGAAGCTGTTTTGGACAACTTTTCTTTTCTTCCTGCCAAACACTTGGCAGACCTCCGTGAAACGTCTAGAACACGATGGGAGATGTTTTCTGTGCTGGCACAGTTTTTCCTAGCCAGACATAGTGGAAAAGCGTTTTGCTGAGATGTAGATGAGAAGAGACGCTAAAGACGAAGGTACGATGCTCTCTGGAGCTAAGAGCCGCTCCCGGGCATCTTTCGGCAGAAGCCGCGCTAAGGAGAGCACTGTGAGCGGCACAATCGTCTTTGCGCGAAGAAGCCGCTTCTTCGGCTCCGGGAGCCGGAGAGAGCGGCATCGTCGGGAAGGTGAAGAAGCAAGCTGTACAACACTGGGATTGTGTGCGCAGCTTGCCAACTGATAGAAAACAGTACCGTTGCACTCTCCTGACTTTTCCAATCACATGAACATTCGATTGGAAGCTGTTTTGGACAACTTTTCTTTTCTTCCCGCCAAACACTTGGCAGAACTCCGTGCAACGTCTAGAACACGATGGGAGATGTTTTCTGTGCTGGCACAGTTTTTCCGAGCCGGAAAAAGTGGAAAAGCGTTTTGCTGAGATGTCGATGAGAAGAGACGCTAAAGACGAAGGTACGATGCTCTCCGGAGCTAGGAGCCGCTCCCGGGCGTCTTTCGGCAGAAGCCGCGCTAAGGAGAGCACTGTGAGCGGCACAATCCTCTTTGCGCGAAGAAGCCGCTTCTGCGGCTCCGGGAGCCGGAGAGAGCGGCATCTTCGGGAAGGTGAAGAAGCAAGCTGTACAACACTGGGATTGTGTGCGCAGCTTGCCAACTGATAGAAAACAGTACCGTTGCACTCTCCTGACTTTTCCAATCACATGAACATTCGATTGGAAGCTGTTTTGGACAACTTTTCTTTTCTTCCTGCCAAACACCTGGCAGACCTCCGTGCAACGTCTAGAACACGATGGGAGATGTTTTCTGTGCTGGCACAGTTTTTCCTAGCCAGACATAGTGGAAAAGCGTTTTGCTGAGATGTAGATGAGAAGAGACGCTAAAGACGAAGGTACGATGCTCTCCGGAGCTAAGAGCCGCTCCCGGGCGTCTTTCGGCAGAAGCCGCGCTAAGGAGAGCACTGTGAGCGGCACAATCGTCTTTGCGCGAAGAAGCCGCTTCTTCGGCTCCGGGAGCCGGAGAGAGCGGCATCGTCGGGAAGGTGAAGAAGCAAGCTGTACAACACTGGGATTGTGTGCGCAGCTTGCCAACTGATAGAAAACAGTACCGTTGCACTCTCCTGACTTTTCCAATCACATGAACATTCGATTGGAAGCTGTTTTGGACAACTTTTCTTTTCTTCCTGCCAAACACTTGGCAGAACTCCGTGCAACGTCTAGAACACGATGGGAGATGTTTTCTGTGCTGGCACAGTTTTTCCGAGCCGGAAAAAGTGGAAAAGCGTTTTGCTGAGATGTCGATGAGAAGAGACGCTAAAGACGAAGGTACGATGCTCTCCGGAGCTAGGAGCCGCTCCCGGGCGTCTTTCGGCAGAAGCCGCGCTAAGGAGAGCACTGTGAGCGGCACAATCCTCTTTGCGCGAAGAAGCCGCTTCTGCGGCTCCGGGAGCCGGAGAGAGCGGCATCTTCGGGAAGGTGAAGAAGCAAGCTGTACAACACTGGGATTGTGTGCGCAGTTTGCCAACTGATAGAAAACAGTACCTTTGCACTCTCCTGACTTTTCCAATCACATGAACATTCGATTGGAAGCTGTTTTGGACAACTTTTCTTTTCTTCCTGCCAAACACTTGGCAGACCTCCGTGCAACGTCTAGAACACGATGGGAGATGTTTTCTGTGCTGGCACAGTTTTTCCTAGCCAGACATAGTGGAAAAGCGTTTTGCTGAGATGTAGATGAGAAGAGACGCTAAAGACGAAGGTACGATGCTCTCCGGAGCTAAGAGCCGCTCCCGGGCATCTTTCGGCAGAAGCCGCGCTAAGGAGAGCACTGTGAGCGGCACAATCGTCTTTGGGCGAAGAAGCCGCTTCTTCGGCTCCGGGAGCCGGAGATACCCGGAGCTTCGGGAAGGTGAAGAAGCAAGCTGTACAACACTGGGATTGTGTGCGCAGCTTGCCAACTGATAGAAAACAGTACCGTTGCACTCTCCTGACTTTTCCAATCACATGAACATTCGATTGGAAGCTGTTTTGGACAACTTTTCTTTTCTTCCTGCCAAACACTTGGCAGACCTCCGTGCAACGTCTAGAACACGATGGGAGATGTTTTCTGTGCTGGCACAGTTTTTCCCAGCCAGACATAGTGGAAAAGCGTTTTGGTAAGACGTAGATGAGAAGAGACGCTAAAGACGAAGGTACGATGCTCTCCGGAGCTAAGAGTCGCTCCCGGGCGTCTATCGGCAGAAGCCGTTCTAAGGAGAGCACTGTGAGCGGCACAATCGTCTTTGCGCGAAGAAGCCGCGTCTTCGGCTCCGGGAGCCGGGGAGAGCGGCATCTTCCGGAAGGTGAAGAAGCAAGCTGTACAACACTGGGATTGTGTGCGCAGCTTGCCAACTGATAGAAAACAGTACCGTTGCACTCTCCTGACTTTTCCAATCACATGAACATTCGATTGGAAGCTGTTTTGGACAACTTTTCTTTTCTTCCTGCCAAACACTTGGCAGAACTCCGTGCAATGTCTAGAACACGATGGGAGATGTTTTCTGTGCTGGCACAGTTTTTCCGAGCCAGACATAGTGGAAAAGCGTTTTGCTGAGCTGTAGATGAGAAGAGACGATAATGACGAAGGTACGATGCTTGCCGGAGCTAAGAACCGCTCCCGGGCGTCTTTCGGCAGAAGCCGCGCTAAGGAGAGCACTCTGAGCAGCACAATCGTCTTTGCGCGAAGAAGCCGCTTCTTCGGCTCCGGGAGCCGGAGAGAGCGGCATCTTCGGGAAGGTGAAGAAGCAAGCTGTACAAAACTGGGATTGTGTGCGCAGTTTGCCAACTGATAGAAAACAGTACCGTTGCACTCTCCTGACTTTTCCAATCACATGAACATTCGATTGGAAGCTGTTTTGGACAACTTTTCTTTTCTTCCTGCCAAACACTTGGCAGAACTCCGTGCAATGTCTAGAACACGATGGGAGATGTTTTCTGTGCTGGCACAGTTTTTCCTAGCCAGACATAGTGGAAAAGCGTTTTGCTGAGATGTAGATGAGAAGAGACGCTAAAGACGAAGGTACGATGCTCTCCGGAGCTAGGAGCCGCTCCCGGGCGTCTTTCGGCAGAAGCCGCGCTAAGGAGAGCACTGTGAGCGGCACAATCCTCTTTGCGCGAAGAAGCCGCTTCTGCGGCTCCGGGAGCCGGAGAGAGCGGCATCTTCGGGAAGGTGAAGAAGCAAGCTGTACAACACTGGGATTGTGTGCGCAGTTTGCCAACTGATAGAAAACAGTACCTTTGCACTCTCCTGACTTTTCCAATCACATGAACATTCGATTGGAAGCTGTTTTGGACAACTTTTCTTTTCTTCCTGCCAAACACTTGGCAGACCTCCGTGAAACGTCTAGAACACGATGGGAGATGTTTTCTGTGCTGGCACAGTTTTTCCTAGCCAGACATAGTGGAAAAGCGTTTTGCTGAGATGTAGATGAGAAGAGACGCTAAAGACGAAGGTACGATGCTCTCCGGAGCTAAGAGCCGCTCCCGGGCGTCTTTCGGCAGAAGCCGCGCTAAGGAGAGCACTGTGAGCGGCACAATCCTCTTTGCGCGAAGAAGCCGCTTCTGCGGCTCCGGGAGCCGGAGAGAGTGGCAGCTTCGGGAAGGTGAAGAAGCAAGCTGTACAACACTGGGATTGTGTGCGCAGCTTGCCAACTGATAGAAAACAGTACCGTTGCACTCTCCTGACTTTTCCAATCACATGAACATTCGATTGGAAGCTGTTTTGGACAACTTTTCTTTTCTTCCTTCCAAACACTTGGCAGAACTCCGTGCAATGTCTAGAACACGATGGGAGATGTTTTCTGTGCTGGCACAGTTTTTCCTAGCCAGACATAGTGGAAAAGCGTTTTGCTGAGATGTAGATGAGAAGAGACGCTAAAGACGAAGGTACGATGCTCTCCGGAGCTAGGAGCCGCTCCCGGGCGTCTTTCGGCAGAAGCCGCGCTAAGGAGAGCACTGTGAGCGGCACAATCCTCTTTGCGCGAAGAAGCCGCTTCTGCGGCTCCGGGAGCCGGAGAGAGCGGCATCTTCGGGAAGGTGAAGAAGCAAGCTGTACAACACTGGGATTGTGTGCGCAGTTTGCCAACTGATAGAAAACAGTACCTTTGCACTCTCCTGACTTTTCCAATCACATGAACATTCGATTGGAAGCTGTTTTGGACAACTTTTCTTTTCTTCCTGCCAAACACTTGGCAGACCTCCGTGAAACGTCTAGAACACGATGGGAGATGTTTTCTGTGCTGGCACAGTTTTTCCTAGCCAGACATAGTGGAAAAGCGTTTTGCTGAGATGTAGATGAGAAGAGACGCTAAAGACGAAGGTACGATGCTCTCCGGAGCTAAGAGCCGCTCCCGGGCATCTTTCGGCAGAAGCCGCGCTAAGGAGAGCACTGTGAGCGGCACAATCGTCTTTGCGCGAAGAAGCCGCTTCTTCGGCTCCGGGAGCCGGAGATAGCCGGAGCTTCGGGAAGGTGAAGAAGCAAGCTGTACAACACTGGGATTGTGTGCGCAGCTTGCCAACTGATAGAAAACAGTACCGTTGCACTCTCCTGACTTTTCCAATCACATGAACATTCGATTGGAAGCTGTTTTGGACAACTTTTCTTTTCTTCCTGCCAAACACCTGGCAGACCTCCGTGCAACGTCTAGAACACGATGGGAGATGTTTTCTGTGCTGGCACAGTTTTTCCTAGCCAGACATAGTGGAAAAGCGTTTTGCTGAGATGTAGATGAGAAGAGACGCTAAAGACGAAGGTACGATGCTCTCCGGAGCTAAGAGCCGCTCCCGGGCGTCTTTCGGCAGAAGCCGCGCTAAGGAGAGCACTGTGAGCGGCACAATCGTCTTTGCGCGAAGAAGCCGCTTCTTCGGCTCCGGGAGCCGGAGAGAGCGGCATCGTCGGGAAGGTGAAGAAGCAAGCTGTACAACACTGGGATTGTGTGCGCAGCTTGCCAACTGATAGAAAACAGTACCGTTGCACTCTCCTGACTTTTCCAATCACATGAACATTCGATTGGAAGCTGTTTTGGACAACTTTTCTTTTCTTCCCGCCAAACACTTGGCAGAACTCCGTGCAACGTCTAGAACACGATGGGAGATGTTTTCTGTGCTGGCACAGTTTTTCCGAGCCGGAAAAAGTGGAAAAGCGTTTTGCTGAGATGTCGATGAGAAGAGACGCTAAAGACGAAGGTACGATGCTCTCCGGAGCTAGGAGCCGCTCCCGGGCGTCTTTCGGCAGAAGCCGCGCTAAGGAGAGCACTGTGAGCGGCACAATCCTCTTTGCGCGAAGAAGCCGCTTCTGCGGCTCCGGGAGCCGGAGAGAGCGGCATCTTCGGGAAGGTGAAGAAGCAAGCTGTACAACACTGGGATTGTGTGCGCAGCTTGCCAACTGATAGAAAACAGTACCGTTGCACTCTCCTGACTTTTCCAATCACATGAACATTCGATTGGAAGCTGTTTTGGACAACTTTTCTTTTCTTCCTGCCAAACACCTGGCAGACCTCCGTGCAACGTCTAGAACACGATGGGAGATGTTTTCTGTGCTGGCACAGTTTTTCCTAGCCAGACATAGTGGAAAAGCGTTTTGCTGAGATGTAGATGAGAAGAGACGCTAAAGACGAAGGTACGATGCTCTCCGGAGCTAAGAGCCGCTCCCGGGCGTCTTTCGGCAGAAGCCGCGCTAAGGAGAGCACTGTGAGCGGCACAATCGTCTTTGCGCGAAGAAGCCGCTTCTTCGGCTCCGGGAGCCGGAGAGAGCGGCATCGTCGGGAAGGTGAAGAAGCAAGCTGTACAACACTGGGATTGTGTGCGCAGCTTGCCAACTGATAGAAAACAGTACCGTTGCACTCTCCTGACTTTTCCAATCACATGAACATTCGATTGGAAGCTGTTTTGGACAACTTTTCTTTTCTTCCTGCCAAACACTTGGCAGAACTCCGTGCAACGTCTAGAACACGATGGGAGATGTTTTCTGTGCTGGCACAGTTTTTCCGAGCCGGAAAAAGTGGAAAAGCGTTTTGCTGAGATGTCGATGAGAAGAGACGCTAAAGACGAAGGTACGATGCTCTCCGGAGCTAGGAGCCGCTCCCGGGCGTCTTTCGGCAGAAGCCGCGCTAAGGAGAGCACTGTGAGCGGCACAATCCTCTTTGCGCGAAGAAGCCGCTTCTGCGGCTCCGGGAGCCGGAGAGAGCGGCATCTTCGGGAAGGTGAAGAAGCAAGCTGTACAACACTGGGATTGTGTGCGCAGTTTGCCAACTGATAGAAAACAGTACCTTTGCACTCTCCTGACTTTTCCAATCACATGAACATTCGATTGGAAGCTGTTTTGGACAACTTTTCTTTTCTTCCTGCCAAACACTTGGCAGACCTCCGTGAAACGTCTAGAACACGATGGGAGATGTTTTCTGTGCTGGCACAGTTTTTCCGAGCCAGACATAGTGGAAAAGCGTTTTGCTGAGCTGTAGATGAGAAGAGACGCTAAAGACGAAGGTACGATGCTCTCCGGAGCTAAGAGCCGCTCCCGGGCATCTTTCGGCAGAAGCCGCGCTAAGGAGAGCACTGTGAGCGGCACAATCGTCTTTGGGCGAAGAAGCCGCTTCTTCGGCTCCGGGAGCCGGAGATACCCGGAGCTTCGGGAAGGTGAAGAAGCAAGCTGTACAACACTGGGATTGTGTGCGCAGCTTGCCAACTGATAGAAAACAGTACCGTTGCACTCTCCTGACTTTTCCAATCACATGAACATTCGATTGGAAGCTGTTTTGGACAACTTTTCTTTTCTTCCTGCCAAACACTTGGCAGACCTCCGTGCAACGTCTAGAACACGATGGGAGATGTTTTCTGTGCTGGCACAGTTTTTCCTAGCCAGACATAGTGGAAAAGCGTTTTGCTGAGATGTAGATGAGAAGAGACGCTAAAGACGAAGGTACGATGCTCTCCGGAGCTAAGAGCCGCTCCCGGGCGTCTTTCGGCAGAAGCCGCGCTAAGGAGAGCACTGTGAGCGGCACAATCGTCTTTGCGCGAAGAAGCCGCTTCTTCGGCTCCGGCAGCCGTAAGGAGCCGGAGCTTCGGGAAGGTGAAGAAGCAAGCTGTACAACACTGGGATTGTGTGCGCAGCTTGCCAACTGATAGAAAACAGTACCGTTGCACTCTCCTGATTTTCCAATCACATGAACATTCGATTGGAAGCTGTTTTGGACAACTTTTCTTTTCTTCCTGCCAAACACTTGGCAGACCTCCGTGCAACGTCTAGAACACGATGGGAGATGTTTTCTGTGCTGGCACAGTTTTTCCTAGCCAGACATAGTGGAAAAGCGTTTTGGTAAGACGTAGATGAGAAGAGACGCTAAAGACGAAGGTACGATGCTCTCCGGAGCTAAGAGCCGCTCCCGGGCGTCTTTCGGCAGAAGCCGTGCTAAGGAGAGCACTGTGAGCGGCACAATCGTCTTTGCGCGAAGAAGCCGCTTCTTCGGCTCCGGGAGCCAGAGAGAGCGGCATCTTCGGGAAGGTGAAGAAGCAAGCTGTCCAACACTGGGATTGTGTGCGCAGCTTGCCAACTGATAGAAAACAGTACCGTTGCACTCTCCTGACTTTTCCAATCACATGAACATTCGATTGGAAGCTGTTTTGGACAACTTTTCTTTTCTTCCTGCCAAACACTTGACAGACCTCTGTGCAACGTCTAGAACACGATGGGAGATGTTTTCTGTGCTGGCACAGTTTTTCCGAGCCAGACATAGTGGAAAAGCGTTTTGCTGAGCTGTAGATGAGAAGACACGATAATGACGAAGGTACGATGCTTGCCGGAGCTAAGAGCCGCTCCCAGGCGTCTTTCGGCAGAAGCCGCGCTAAGGAGAGCACTCTGAGCAGCACAATCGTCTTTGCGCGAAGAAGCCGCTTCTTCGGCTCCGGGAGCCGGAGAGAGCGGCATCTTCGGGAAGGTGAAGAAGCAAGCTGTACAACACTGGGATTGTGTGCGCAGTTTGCCAACTGATAGAAAACAGTACCTTTGCACTCTCCTGACTTTTCCAATCACATGAACATTCGATTGGAAGCTGTTTTGGACAACTTTTCTTCCTGCCAAACACTTGGCAGACCTCCGTGCAACGTCTAGAACACGATGGGAGATGTTTTCTGTGCTGGCACAGTTTTTCCGAGCCGGAAAAAGTGGAAAAGCGTTTTGCTGAGATGTAGATGAGAAGAGACGCTAAAGACGAAGGTACGATGCTCTCCGGAGCTAAGAGCCGCTCCCGGGCGTCTTTCGGCAGAAGCCGCGCTAAGGAGAGCACTGTGAGTGGCACAATCGTCTTTGCGCGAAGAAGCCGCTTCTGGGGCTCTTGGTGCCGGAGAGAGCCTGAGCTTCGGGAAGGTGAAGAAGCAAGCTGTACAACACTGGGATTGTGTGCGCAGCTTGCCAACTGATACAAAACAGTACCTTTGCACTCTCCTGACTTTTCCAATCACATGAACATTCGATTGGAAGCTTTTTTGGACAACTTTTCTTTTCTTCCTGCCAAACACTTGGCAGACCTCCGTGCAACGTCTAGAACACGATGGGAGATGTTTTCTGTGCTGGCACAGTTTTTCCTAGCCAGACATAGTGGAAAAGCGTTTTGCTGAGATGTAGATGAGAAGAGACGCTAAAGACGAAGGTACGATGCTCTCCGGAGCTAAGAGCCGCTCCCGGGCATCTTTCGGCAGAAGCCGCGCTAAGGAGAGCACTGTGAGCGGCACAATCGTCTTTGCGTGAAGAAGCCGCTTCTTCGGCTCCGGGAGCCGGAGAGAGCGGCAGCTTCGGGAAGGTGAAGAAGCAAGCTGTACAACACTGGGATTGTGTGCGCAGCTTGCCAACTGATAGAAAACAGTACCTTTGCACTCTCCTGACTTTTCCAATCACATGAACATTCGATTGGAAGCTGTTTTGGACAACTTTTCTTTTCTTCCTGCCAAACACTTGGCAGACCTCCGTGCAACGTCTAGAACACGATGGGAGATGTTTTCTGTGCTGGCACAGTTTTTCCTAGCCAGACATTGTGGAAAAGCGTTTTGGTTAGATGTAGATGAGAAGAGACACTAAAGACGAAGGTACGATGCTCTCCGGAGCTAAGAGCCGCTCCCGGGCGTCTTTCGGCAGAAGCCGCGCTAAGGAGAGCACTGTGAGCGGCACAATCGTCTTTGCGCGAAGAAGCCGCTTCTCCGGCTCTGGGTGCCGGAGAGAGCGGCATCATCGGGAAGGTGAAGAAGCAAGCTGTACAACACTGGGATTGTGTGCGCAGCTTGCCAACTGATAGAAAACAGTACCGTTGCACTCTCCTGACTTTTCCAATCACATGAACATTCGATTGGAAGCTGTTTTGGACAACTTTTCTTCCTGCCAAACACTTGGCAGGTATCTCTGCAACGTCTAGAACACGATGGGAGATGTTTTCTGTGCTGCCACAGGTTTTTTTAGCCAGACATAGAGGAAAAGCGTTTTGCTGAGATGTAGATGAGAAGAGACGCTAAAGACGAAGGTACGATGCTCTCCGGAGCTAAGAGCCGCTTCCGGGCGTCTATCGGCAGAAGCCGTGCTAAGGAGAGCACTGTGAGCGGCACAATCGTCTTTGCGCGAAGAGGCCGCTTCTTCGGCTCCGGGAGCCGGAGAGAGCGGCATCTTCAGGATGGTGAAGAAGGAAGCTGTACAACACTGGGATTGTGTGCGCAGCTTGCCAACTGATAGAAAACAGTACCGTTGCACTCTCCTGACTTTTCCAATCACATGAACATTCGATTGGAAGCTGTTTTGGACAACTTTTCTTTTCTTCCTGCCAAACACTTGGCAGACCTCCGTGCAACGTCTAGAACACGATGGGAGATGTTTTCTGTGCTGGCACAGTTTTTCCGAGCCAGACATAGTGGAAAAGCGTTTTGCTGAGATGTAGATGAGAAGAGACGCTAAAGACGAAGGTACGATGCTCTCCGGAGCTAAGAGCCACTCCCGGGCGTCTTTCGGCAGAAGCCGCGCTAAGGAGAGCACTGTGAGCGGCACAATCGTCTTTGCGCGAAGAAGCCGCTTCTTCGGCTCCGGGAGCCGGAGAGAGCCGGAGCTTCGGGAAGGTGAAGAAGCAAGCTGTACAACACTGGGATTGTGTGCGCAGCTTGCCAACTGATAGAAAACAGTACCGTTGCACTCTCCTGACTTTTCCAATCACATGAACATTCGATTGGAAGCTGTTTTGGACAACTTTTCTTTTCTTCCTGCCAAACACTTGGCAGACCTCCGTGCAACGTCTAGAACACGATGGGAGATGTTTTCTGTGCTGGCACAGTTTTTCCTAGCCAGACATAGTGGAAAAGCGTTTTGGTAAGATGTAGATGAGAAGAGACACTAAAGACGAAGGTACGATGCTCTCCGGAGCTAAGAGCCGCTCCCGGGCGTCTTTCGGCAGAAGCCGCGCTAAGGAGAGCACTGTGAGCGGCACAATCGTCTTTGCGCGAAGAAGCCGCTTCTTTGGCTCTGGGTGCCGGAGAGAGCGGCATCGTTGGGAAGGTTAAGAAGCAAGCTGTACAACACTGGGATTGTGTGCGCAGCTTGCCAACTGATAGAAAACAGTACCGTTGCACTCTCCTGATTTTCCAATCACATGAACATTCGATTGGAAGCTGTTTTGGACAACTTTTCTTTTCTTCCTGCCAAACACTTGGCAGACCTCCGTGCAACGTCTAGAACACGATGGGAGATGTTTTCTGTGCTGGCACAGTTTTTCCTAGCCAGACATAGTGGAAAAGCGTTTTGGTAAGACGTAGATGAGAAGAGACGCTAAAGACGAAGGTACGATGCTCTCCAGAGCTAAGAGCCGCTCCCGGGCGTCTATCGGCAGAAGCCGTGCTAAGGAGAGCACTGTGAGCGGCACAATCGTCTTTGCGCGAAGAAGCCGCTTCTTCGGCTCCGGGAGCCAGAGAGAGCGGCATCTTCGGGAAGGTGAAGAAGCAAGCTGTCCAACACTGGGATTGTGTGCGCAGCTTGCCAACTGATAGAAAACAGTACCGTTGCACTCTCCTGACTTTTCCAATCACATGAACATTCGATTGGAAGCTGTTTTGGACAACTTTTCTTTTCTTCCTGCCAAACACTTGACAGACCTCCGTGCAACGTCTAGAACACGATGGGAGATGTTTTCTGTGCTGGCACAGTTTTTCCGAGCCAGACATAGTGGAAAAGCGTTTTGCTGAGCTGTAGATGAGAAGACACGATAATGACGAAGGTACGATGCTTGCCGGAGCTAAGAGCCGCTCCCGGGCATCTTTCGGCAGAAGCCGCGCTAAGGAGAGCACTCTGAGCAGCACAATCGTCTTTGCGCGAAGAAGCCGCTTCTTCGGCTCCGGGAGCCGGAGAGAGCGGCATCTTCGGGAAGGTGAAGAAGCAAGCTGTACAACACTGGGATTGTGTGCGCAGTTTGCCAACTGATAGAAAACAGTACCTTTGCACTCTCCTGACTTTTCCAATCACATGAACATTCGATTGGAAGCTGTTTTGGACAACTTTTCTTCCTGCCAAACACTTGGCAGACCTCCGTGCAACGTCTAGAACACGATGGGAGATGTTTTCTGTGCTGGCACAGTTTTTCCGAGCCGGAAAAAGTGGAAAAGCGTTTTGCTGAGATGTAGATGAGAAGAGACGCTAAAGACGAAGGTACGATGCTCTCCGGAGCTAAGAGCCGCTCCCGGGCGTCTTTCGGCAGAAGCCGCGCTAAGGAGAGCACTGTGAGCGGCACAATCGTCTTTGCGCGAAGAAGCCGCTTCTTCGGCTCCGGCAGCCGGAGAGAGCCTGAGCTTCGGGAAGGTGAAGAAGCAAGCTGTACAACACTGGGATTGTGTGCGCAGCTTGCCAACTGATACAAAACAGTACCTTTGCACTCTCCTGACTTTTCCAATCACATGAACATTCGATTGGAAGCTTTTTTGGACAACTTTTCTTTTCTTCCTGCCAAACACTTGGCAGACCTCCGTGCAACGTCTAGAACACGATGGGAGATGTTTTCTGTGCTGGCACAGTTTTTCCTAGCCAGACATAGTGGAAAAGCGTTTTGCTGAGATGTAGATGAGAAGAGACGCTAAAGACGAAGGTACGATGCTCTCCGGAGCTAAGAGCCGCTCCCGGGCATCTTTCGGCAGAAGCCGCGCTAAGGAGAGCACTGTGAGCGGCACAATCGTCTTTGCGTGAAGAAGCCGCTTCTTCGGCTCCGGGAGCCGGAGAGAGCGGCAGCTTCGGGAAGGTGAAGAAGCAAGCTGTACAACACTGGGATTGTGTGCGCAGCTTGCCAACTGATAGAAAACAGTACCTTTGCACTCTCCTGACTTTTCCAATCACATGAACATTCGATTGGAAGCTGTTTTGGACAACTTTTCTTTTCTTCCTGCCAAACACTTGGCAGACATCTCTGCGACTTCAAGAACAGGATGGGAGATGTTTTCTGTGCTGGCACAGTTTTTCCTAGCCAGACATAGTGGAAAAGCTTTTTGCTGAGATGTAGATGAGAAGAGACGCTAAAGACGAAGGTACGATGCTCTCCGGAGCTAAGAGCCGCTCCCGGGCGTCTTTCGGCAGAAGCCGCGCTAAGGAGAGCACTGTGAGCGGCACAATCGTCTTTGCGCGAAGAAGCCGCTTCTTTGGCTCCGGGTGCCGGAGAGAGCGGCATCGTTGGGAAGGTGAAGAAGCAAGCTGTACAACACTGGGATTGTGTGCGCAGCTTGCCAACTGATAGAAAACAGTACCGTTGCACTCTCCTGACTTTTCCAATCACATGAACATTCGATTGGAAGCTGTTTTGGACAACTTTTCTTCCTGCCAAACACTTGGCAGACCTCCGTGCAACGTCTAGAACACGATGGGAGATGTTTTCTGTGCTGCCACAGGTTTTTTTAGGCAGACATAGAGGAAAAGCGTTTTGCTGAGATGTAGATGAGAAGAGACGCTAAAGACGAAGGTACGATGCTCTCCGGAGCTAAGAGCCGCTCCCGGGCGTCTATCGGCAGAAGCCGTGCTAAGGAGAGCACTGTGAGCGGCACAATCGTCTTTGCGCGAAGAAGCCGCTTCTTCGGCTCCGGGAGCCGGAGAGAGCGGCATCTTCAGGATGGTGAAGAAGGAAGCTGTACAACACTGGGATTGTGTGCGCAGCTTGCCAACTGATAGAAAACAGTACCGTTGCACTCTCCTGACTTTTCCAATCACATGAACATTCGATTGGAAGCTGTTTTGGACAACTTTTCTTTTCTTCCTGCCAAACACTTGGCAGACCTCCGTGCAACGTCTAGAACACGATGGGAGATGTTTTCTGTGCTGGCACAGTTTTTCCTAGCCAGACATAGTGGAAAAGCGTTTTGCTGAGATGTAGATGAGAAGAGACGCTAAAGACGAAGGTACGATGCTCTCCGGAGCTAAGAGCCGCTCCCGGGCGTCTTTCGGCAGAAGCCGCGCTAAGGAGAGCACTGTGAGCGGCACAATCGTCTTTGCGCGAAGAAGCCGCTTCTCCGGCTCTGGGAGCCGGAGAGAGCGGCAGCTTTGGGAAGGTGAAGAAGCAAGCTGTACAACACTGGGATTGTGTGCGCAGCTTGCCAACTGATAGAAAACAGTACTTTTGCACTCTCCTGACTTTTCCAATCACATGAACATTCGATTGGAAGCTGTTTTGGACAACTTTTCTTTTCTTCCTGCCAAACACTTGGCAGACCGCCGTGCAACGTCTAGAACACGATGGGAGATGTTTTCTGTGCTGGCACAGTTTTTCCTAGCCAGACATAGTGGAAAAGCGTTTTGCTGAGATGTAGATGAGAAGAGACGCTAAAGACGAAGGTACGATGCTCTCCGGAGCTAAGAGCCGCTCCCGGGCGTCTTTCGGCAGAAGCCGCGCTAAGGAGAGCACTGTGAGCGGCACAATCGTCTTTGCGCGAAGAAACCGCTTCTTCGGCTCCGGGAGCCGGAGAGAGCGGCAGCTTTGGGAAGGTGAAGAAGCAAGCTGTACAACACTGGGATTGTGTGCGCAGCTTGCCAACTGATACAAAACAGTACCTTTGCACTCTCCTGACTTTTCCAATCACATGAACATTCGATTGGAAGCTGTTTTGGACAACTTTTCTTTTCTTCCTGCCAAACACTTGGCAGACCTCCGTGCAACGTCTAGAACACGATGGGAGATGTTTTCTGCGCTGGCACAGTTTTTCCGAGCCGGAAAAAGTGGAAAAGCGTTTTGCTGAGATGTAGATGAGAAGAGACGCTAAAGACGAAGGTACGATGCTCTCCCGAGCTAAGAGCCGCTCCCGGGCGTATTTCAGCAGAAGCCGCGCTAAGGAGAGCACTGTGAGCGGCACAATCGTCTTTGCGCGAAGAAGCCGCTTCTTTGGCTCCGGGAGCCGGAGAGAGCGGCAGCTTCAGGAAGGCGAAGAAGAAAGCTGTACAACACTGGGATTGTGTGCGCAGCTTGCCAACTGATAGAAAACAGTACCGTTGCACTCTCCTGACTTTTCCAATCACATGAACATTCGATTGGAAGCTGTTTTGGACAACTTTTCTTTTCTTCCTGCCAAACACTTGGCAGACCTCCGTGCAACGTCTAGAACACGATGGGAGATGTTTTCTGTGCTGGCACAGTTTTTCCGAGCCAGACATAGTGGAAAAGCGTTTTGGTAAGATGTAGATGAGAAGAGACGCTAAAGACGATGGTACGATGCTCTCCGGAGCTAAGAGCCGCTCCCGGGCGTCTTTCGGCAGAAGCCGCGCTAAGGAGAGCACTGTGAGCAGCACAATCGTCTTTGCGCGAAGAAGCCGCTTCTTTGGCTCTGGGTGCCGGAGAGAGCGGCATCGTTGGGAAGGTGAAGAAGCAAGCTGTACAACACTGGGATTGTGTGCGCAGCTTGCCAACTGATAGAAAACAGTACCGTTGCACTCTCCTGACTTTTCCAATCACATGAACATTCGATTGGAAGCTGTTTTGGACAACTTTTCTTCCTGCCAAACACTTGGCAGGTATCTCTGCAACGTCTAGAACACGATGGGAGATGTTTTCTGTGCTGCCACAGGTTTTTTTAGGCAGACATAGAGGAAAAGCGTTTTGCTGAGATGTAGATGAGAAGAGACGCTAAAGACGAAGGTACGATGCTCTCCGGAGCTAAGAGCCGCTCCCGGGCGTCTATCGGCAGAAGCCGTGCTAAGGAGAGCACTGTGAGCGGCACAATCGTCTTTGCGCGAAGAAGCCGCTTCTTCGGCTCCGGGAGCCGGAGAGAGCGGCATCTTCAGGATGGTGAAGAAGGAAGCTGTACAACACTGGTATTGTGTGCGCAGCTTGCCAACTGATAGAAAACAGTACCGTTGCACTCTCCTGACTTTTCCAATCACATGAACATTCGATTGGAAGCTGTTTTGGACAACTTTTCTTTTCTTCCTGCCAAACACTTGGCAGACCTCCGTGCAACGTCTAGAACACGATGGGAGATGTTTTCTGTGCTGGCACAGTTTTTCCTAGCCAGACATAGTGGAAAAGCGTTTTGCTGAGATGTAGATGAGAAGAGACGCTAAAGACGAAGGTACGATGCTCTCCGGAGCTAAGAGCCGCTCCCGGGCGTCTTTCGGCAGAAGCCGCGCTAAGGAGAGCACTGTGAGTGGCACAATCGTCTTTGCGCGAAGAAGCCGCTTCTTCGGCTCTTGGTGCCGGAGAGAGCCTGAGCTTCGGGAAGGTGAAGAAGCAAGCTGTACAACACTGGGATTGTGTGCGCAGCTTGCCAACTGATAGAAAACAGTACCGTTGCACTCTCCTGACTTTTCCAATCATATGAACATTCGATTGGAAGCTGTTTTGGACAACTTTTCTTTTCTTCCTCCCCAACACTTGGCAGACCGCCGTGCAACGTCTAGAACACGATGGGAGATGTTTTCTGTGCTGGCACAGTTTTTCCTAGCCAGACATAGTGGAAAAGCGTTTTGCTGAGATGTAGATGAGAAGAGACGCTAAAGACGAAGGTACGATGCTCTCCGGAGCTAAGAGCCGCTCCCGGGCGTCTTTCGGCAGAAGCCGCGCTAAGGAGAGCACTGTGAGCGGCACAATCGTCTTTGCGCGAAGAAACCGCTTCTTCGGCTCCGGGAGCCGGAGAGAGCGGCAGCTTTGGGAAGGTGAAGAAGCAAGCTGTACAACACTGGGATTGTGTGCGCAGCTTGCCAACTGATAGAAAACAGTACCGTTGCACTCTCCTGACTTTTCCAATCACATGAACATTCGATTGGAAGCTGTTTTGGACAACTTTTCTTTTCTTCCTGCCAAACACTTGGCAGACCTCCGTGCAACGCCTAGAACACGATGGGAGATGTTTTCTGTGCTGGCACAGTTTTTCCGAGCCAGACATAGTGGAAAAGCGTTTTGGTAAGATGTAGATGAGAAGAGACGCTAAAGACGAAGGTACGATGCTCTCCGGAGCTAAGAGCCGCTCCCGGGCGTCTATCGGCAGAAGCCGTGCTAAGGAGAGCACTGTGAGCGGCACAATCGTCTTTGCGCGAAGAAGCCGCTTCTTCGGCTCCGGGAGCCAGAGAGAGCGGCATCTTCGGGAAGGTGAAGAAGGAAGCTGTACAACACTGGGATTGTGTGCGCAGCTTGCCAACTGATAGAAAACAGTACCGTTGCACTCTCCTGACTTTTCCAATCACATGAACATTCGATTGGAAGCTGTTTTGGACAACTTTTCTTTTCTTCCTGCCAAACACTTGGCAGACCTCCGTGCAACGTCTAGAACACGATGGGAGATGTTTTCTGCGCTGGCACAGTTTTTCCGAGCCGGAAAAAGTGGAAAAGCGTTTTGCTGAGATGTAGATGAGAAGAGACGCTAAAGACGAAGGTACGATGCTCTCCCGAGCTAAGAGCCGCTCCCGGGCGTCTTTCGGCAGAAGCCGCGCTAAGGAGAGCACTGTGAGCGGCACAATCGTCTTTGCGCGAAGAAGCCGCTTCTTTGGCTCCGGGAGCCGGAGAGAGCGGCAGCTTCAGGAAGGTGAAGAAGAAAGCTGTACAACACTGGGATTGTGTGCGCAGCTTGCCAACTGATAGAAAACAGTACCGTTGCACTCTCCTGACTTTTCCAATCACATGAACATTCGATTGGAAGCTGTTTTGGACAACTTTTCTTTTCTTCCTGCCAAACACTTGGCAGACATCTCTGCAACGTCTAGAACACGATGGGAGATGTTTTCTGTGCTGGCACAGTTTTTCCGAGCCAGACATAGTGGAAAAGCGTTTTGGTAAGATGTAGATGAGAAGAGACTCTAAAGACGAAGGTACGATGCTCTCCGGAGCTAAGAGCCGCTCCCGGACGTCTATCGGCAGAAGCCGTGCTAAGGAGAGCACTGTGAGCGGCACAATCGTCTTTGCGCGAAGAAGCCGCTTCTTCGGCTCTGGGAGCCAGAGAGAGCGGCATCTTCGGGAAGGTGAAAAAGGAAGCTGTACAACACTGGGATTGTGTGCGCAGCTTGCCAACTGATAGAAAACAGTACCGTTGCACTCTCCTGACTTTTCCAATCACATGAACATTCGATTGGAAGCTGTTTTGGACAACTTTTCTTTTCTTCCTGCCAAACACTTGGCAGACCTCCGTGCAACGTCTAGAACACGATGGGAGATGTTTTCTGTGCTGGCACAGTTTTTCCGAGCCGGAAAAAGTGGAAAAGCGTTTTGCTGAGATGTAGATGAGAAGAGACGCTAAAGACGAAGGTACGATGCTCTCCCGAGCTAAGAGCCACTCCCGGGCGTCTTTCGGCAGAAGCCGCGCTAAGGAGAGCACTGTGAGCGGCACAATCGTCTTTGCGCGAATTAGCCGCTTCTTCGGCTCCGGCAGCCGTCGGGAGCGGCAGCTTCGGGAAGGTGAAGAAGCAAGCTGTACAACACTGGGATTGTGTGCGCAGCTTGCCAACTGATACAAAACAGTACCTTTGCACTCTCCTGACTTTTCCAATCACATGAACATTCGATTGGAAGCTGTTTTGGACAACTTTTCTTTTCTTCCTGCCAAACACTTGGCAGAAATCTCTGCGACTTCTAGAATATGATGGGAGCTGTTTTCTGTGCTGGCACAGTTTTTCCTAGCCAGACATAGTGGAAAAGCTTTTTGCTGAGATGTAGATGAGAAGAGACGCTAAAGACGAAGGTACGATGCTCTCCGGAGCTAAGAGCCGCTCCCGGGCGTCTATCGGCAGAAGCCACGCTAAGGAGAGTACTGTGAGTGGCACAATCGTCTTTGCGCGAAGAAGCCACTTTTTCGGCTCCGGGAGCCGGAGAGAGCGGCATCTTCAGGAAGGTGAAGAAGGAAGCTGTACAACACTGGGATTGTGTGCGCAGTTTGCCAACTGATAGAAAACAGTACCGTTGCACTCTCCTGACTTTTCCAATCACATGAACATTCGATTGGAAGCTGTTTTGGACAACTTTTCTTTTCTTCCTGCCAAACACTTGGCAGACCTCCGTGCAACGTCTAGAACACGATGGGAGATGTTTACTGTGCTGGCACAGTTTTTCCTAGCCAGACATAGTTGAAAAGCGTTTTGCTGAGATGTAGATGAGAAGAGACGCTAAAGACGAAGGTACGATGCTCTCCGGAGCTAAGAGCCGCTCCCGGGCGTGTTTCGGCAGAAGCCGCGCTAAGGAGAGCACTGTGAGTGGCACAATCGTCTTTGCGCGAAGAAGCCGCTTCTTCGGCTCTGGGTGCCGGAGAGAGCCGGAGCTTCGGGAAGGTGAAGAAGCAAGCGGTACAACACTGGGATTGTGTGCGCAGCTTGCCAACTGATAGAAAACAGTACCGTTGCACTCTCCTGACTTTTCCAATCACATGAACATTCGATTGGAAGCTGTTTTGGACAACTTTTCTTTTCTTCCTGCCAAACACTTGGCAGACCTCCATGCAACGTCTAGAACACGATGGGAGATGTTTTCTGTGCTGGCACAGTTTTTCCTAGCCAGACATAGTGGAAAAGCGTTTTGCTGAGATGTAGATGAGAAGAGACGCTAAAGACGAAGGTACGATGCTCTCCGGAGCTAAGAGCCGCTCCCGGGCGTCTTTCGGCAGAAGCCGCGCTAAGGAGAGCACTGTGAGCGGCACAATCGTCTTTGCGCGAAGAAGCCGCTTCTTCGGCTCCGGGAGCCGGAGAGAGCGGCAGCTTTGGGAAGGTGAAGAAGGAAGCTGTACAACACTGGGATTGTGTGCGCAGCTTGCCAACTGATAGAAAACAGTACCTTTGCACTCTCCTGACTTTTCCAATCACATGAACATTCGATTGGAAGCTGTTTTGGACAACTTTTCTTTTCTTCCTGCCAAACACTTGGCAGACCTCCGTGCAACGTCTAGAACACGATGGGAGATGTTTTCTGTGCTGGCACAGTTTTTCCGAGCCGGAAAAAGTGGAAAAGCGTTTTGCTGAGATGTAGATAAGAAGAGACGCTAAAGACGAAGGTACGATGCTCTCCCGAGCTAAGAGCCGCTCCCGGGCGTCTTTCGTCAGAAGCCGCGCTAAGGAGAGCACTGTGAGCGGCACAATCGTCTTTGCGCGAAGAAGCCGCTTCTTTGGCTCCGGGAGCCGGAGAGAGCGGCAGCTTCAGGAAGGTGAAGAAGCAAGCTGTACAACACTGGGATTGTGTGCGCAGCTTGCCAACTGATAGAAAACAGTACCTTTGCACTCTCCTGACTTTTCCAATCACATGAACATTCGATTGGAAGCTGTTTTGGACAACTTTTCTTTTCTTCCTGCCAAACACTTGGCAGACCTCCGTGCAACGTCTAGAACACGATGGGAGATGTTTTCTGTGCTGGCACAGTTTTTCCTAGCCAGACATAGTGGAAAAGCGTTTTGCTGAGATGTAGATGAGAAGAGACGCTAAAGACGAAGGTACGATGCTCTCCGGAGCTAAGAGCCGCTCCCGGGCATCTTTCGGCAGAAGCCGCGCTAAGGAGAGCACTGTGAGCGGCACAATCGTCTTTGCGCGAAGAAGCCGCTTCTTCGGCTCCGGGAGCCGGAGAGAGCGGCAGCTTCGGGAAGGTGAAGAAGCAAGCTGTACAACACTGGGATTGTGTGCGCGGCTTGCCAACTGATAGAAAACAGTACCTTTGCACTCTCCTGACTTTTCCAATCACATGAACATTCGATTAGAAGCTGTTTTGGACAACTTTTCTTTTCTTCCTGCCAAACACTTGGCAGACCTCCGTGCAACGTCTAGAACACGATGGGAGATGTTTTCTGTGCTGGCACAGTTTTTCCTAGCCAGACATAGTGGAAAAGCGTTTTGGTAAGATGTAGATGAGAAGAGACACTAAAGACGAAGGTACGATGGTCTCCGGAGCTAAGAGCCGCTCCCGGGCGTCTTTCGGCAGAAGCCGCGCTAAGGAGAGCACTGTGAGCGGCACAATCGTCTTTGCGCGAAGAAGCCGCTTCTTTGGCTCTGGGTGCCGGAGAGAGCGGCATCGTCGGGAAGGTGAAGAAGCAAGCTGTACAACACTGGGATTGTGTGCGCAGCTTGCCAACTGATAGAAAACAGTACCGTTGCACTCTCCTGACTTTTCCAATCACATGAACATTTGATTGGAAGCTGTTTTGGACAACTTTTCTTTTCTTCCTGCCAAACACTTGGCAGACCTCCGTTCAACATCTAGAACACGATGGGAGATGTTTTCTGTGCTGGCACAGTTTTTCCGAGCCGGAAAAATTGGAAAAGCGTTTTGCTGAGATGTAGATAAGAAGAGACGCTAAAGACGAAGGTACGATGCTCTCCGGAGCTAAGAGCCGCTCCCGGGCGTCTTTCGGCAGAAGCCGCGCTAAGGAGAGCACTGTGAGTGGCACAATCGTCTTTGCGCTAAGAAGCCGCTTCTTCGGCTCTGGGTGCCGGAGAGAGCCGGAGCTTCGGGAAGGTGAAGAAGCAAGCTGTACAACACTGGGATTGTGTGCGCAGTTTGCCAACTGATAGAAAACAGTACCGTTGCACTCTCCTGACTTTTCCAATCACATGAACATTCGATTGGAAGCTGTTTTGGACAACTTTTCTTTTCTTCCTGCCAAACACTTGGCAGACCTCCGTGCAACGTCTAGAACACGATGGGAGATGTTTTCTGTGCTGGCACAGTTTTTCCTAGCCAGACATAGTGGAAAAGCGTTTTGCTGAGATGTAGATGAGAAGAGACGCTAAAGACGAAGGTACGATGCTCTCCGGAGCTAAGAGCCGCTCCCGGGCGTCTTTCGGCAGAAGCCGCGCTAAGGAGAGCACTGTGAGCGGCACAATCGTCTTTGCGCGAAGAAGCCGCTTCTTCGGCTCCGGGAGCCGGAGAGAGCGGCAGCTTTGGGAAGGTGAAGAAGGAAGCTGTACAACACTGGGATTGTGTGCGCAGCTTGCCAACTGATAGAAAACAGTACCTTTGCACTCTCCTGACTTTTCCAATCACATGAACATTCGATTGGAAGCTGTTTTGGACAACTTTTCTTTTCTTCCCTCCAAACACTTGGCAGACCTCCATGCAATGTCTAGAACACGATGGGAGATGTTTTCTGTGCTGGCACAGTTTTTCCTAGCCAGACATAGTGGAAAAGCGTTTTGGTAAGATGTAGATGAGAAGAGACACTAAAGACGAAGGTACGATGCTCTCCGGAGCTAAGAGCCGCTCCCGGGCGTCTTTCGGCAGAAGCCGCGCTAAGGAGAGCACTGTGAGCGGCACAATCGTCTTTGCGCGAAGAAGCCGCTTCTTCGGCTCTGGGTGCCGGAGAGAGCGGCACCGTCGGGAAGGTGAAGAAGCAAGCTGTACAACACTGGGATTGTGTGCGCAGCTTGCCAACTGATAGAAAACAGTACCGTTGCACTCTCCTGACTTTTCCAATCACATGAACATTCGATTGGAAGCTGTTTTGGACAACTTTTCTTTTCTTCCTGCCAAACACTTGGCAGACCTCCATGCAACGTCTAGAACACGATGGGAGATGTTTTCTGTGCTGGCACAGTTTTTCCTAGCCAGACATAGTGGAAAAGCGTTTTGCTGAGATGTAGATGAGAAGAGACGCTAAAGACGAAGGTACGATGCTCTCCGGAGCTAAGAGCCGCTCCCGGGCGTCTTTCGGCAGAAGCCGCGCTAAGGAGAGCACTGTGAGCGGCACAATCGTCTTTGCGCGAAGAAGCCGCTTCTTCGGCTCCGGGAGCCGGAGAGAGCGGCAGCTTTGGGAAGGTGAAGAAGGAAGCTGTACAACACTGGGATTGTGTGCGCAGCTTGCCAACTGATAGAAAACAGTACCTTTGCACTCTCCTGACTTTTCCAATCACATGAACATTCGATTGGAAGCTGTTTTGGACAACTTTTCTTTTCTTCCCTCCAAACACTTAGCAGACCTCATGCAATGTCTAGAACACGATGGGAGATGTTTTCTGTGCTGGCACAGTTTTTCCTAGCCAGACATAGTGGAAAAGCGTTTTGGTAAGATGTAGATGAGAAGAGACACTAAAGACGAAGGTACGATGCTCTCCGGAGCTAAGAGCCGCTCCCGGGCGTCTTTCGGCAGAAGCCGCGCTAAGGAGAGCACTGTGAGCGGCACAATCGTCTTTGCGCGAAGAAGCCGCTTCTTCGGCTCTGGGTGCCGGAGAGAGCGGCACCGTCGGGAAGGTGAAGAAGCAAGCTGTACAACACTGGGATTGTGTGCGCAGCTTGCCAACTGATAGAAAACAGTACCGTTGCACTCTCCTGACTTTTCCAATCACATGAACATTCGATTGGAAGCTGTTTTGGACAACTTTTCTTTTCTTCCTGCCAAACACTTGGCAGACCTCCGTGCAACGTCTAGAACACGATGGGAGACGTTTTCTGTGCTGGCACAGTTTTTCCTAGCCAGACATAGTGGAAAAGCGTTTTGGTAAGATGTAGATGAGAAGAGACACTAAAGACGAAGGTACGATGCTCTCCCGAGCTAAGAGCCGCTCCCGGGCGTCTTTCGGCAGAAGCCGCGCTAAGGAGAGCACTGTGAGCGGCACAATTGTCTTTGCGCGAAGAAGCCGCTTCTTCGACTCCGGGAGCCGGAGAGAGCGGCATCTTCGGGAAGGTGAAGAAGCAAGCTGTACAACACTGGGATTGTGTGCGCAGTTTGCCAACTGATAGAAAACAGTACCTTTGCACTCTCCTGGCTTTTCCAATCACATGAACATTCGATTGGAAGCTGTTTTGGACAACTTTTCTTTTCTTCCTGCCAAACACTTGGCAGACCTCCGTGCAACGTCTAGAACACGATGGGAGATGTTTTCTGTGATGGCACAGTTTTTCCGAGCCGGAAAAAGTATAAAAGCGTTTTGCTGAGATGTAGATGAGAAGAGACACTAAAGACGAAGGTACGATGCTCTCCCGAGCTAAGAGCCGCTCCCGGGCGTCTTTCGGCAGAAGCCGCGCTAAGGAGAGCACTGTGAGCGGCACAATCGTCTTTGCGCGAATTAGCCGCTTCTTCGGCTCCGGCAGCCGTAGGGAGCGGCAGCTTCGGGAAGGTGAAGAAGCAAGCTGTACAACACTGGGATTGTGTGCGCAGCTTGCCAACTGATACAAAACAGTACCTTTGCACTCTCCTGACTTTTCCAATCACATGAACATTCGATTGGAAGCTGTTTTGGACAACTTTTCTTTTCTTCCTGCCAAACACTTGGCAGACCTCCGTGCAACGTCTAGAACACGATGGGAGATGTTTTATGCGCTGGCACAGTTTTTCCTAGCCAGACATAGTGGAAAAGCGTTTTGGTAAGATGTAGATGAGAAGAGACACTAAAGATGAAGGTACGATGCTCTCCGGAGCTAAGAGCCGCTGCCGGGCGTCTTTCGGCAGAAGCCGCGCTAAGGAGAGCACTGTGAGCGGCACAATCGTCTTTGCGCGAAGAAGCCGCTTCTTTGGCTCTGGGTGCCGGAGAGAGCGGCATCGTCGGGAAGGTGAAGAAGCAAGCTGTACAACACTGGGATTGTGTGCGCAGCTTGCCAACTGATAGAAAACAGTACCGTTGCACTCTCCTGACTTTTCCAATCACATGAACATTTGATTGGAAGCTGTTTTGGACAACTTTTCTTTTCTTCCTGCCAAACACTTGGCAGACCTCCGTGCAACGTCTAGAACACGATGGGAGATGTTTTCTGTGCTGGCACAGTTTTTCCTAGCCAGACATAGTGGAAAAGCGTTTTGGTAAGATGTAGATGAGAAGAGACGCTAAAGACGAAGGTACGATGCTCTCCGGAGCTAAGAGCCGCTCCCGGGCGTCTTTCGGCAGAAGCCGCGCTAAGGAGAGCACTGTGAGCGGCACAATCGTCTTTGCGCGAAGAAGCCGCTTCTTCGGCTCTGGGTGCCGGAGAGAGCCGGAGCTTCGGGAAGGTGAAGAAGCAAGCTGTTCAACACTGGGATTGTGTGCGCAGCTTGCCAACTGATAGAAAACAGTACCGTTGCACTCTCCTGACTTTTCCAATCACATGAACATTCGATTGGAAGCTGTTTTGGACAACTTTTCTTTTCTTCCTGCCAAACACTTGGCAGACCTCCGTGCAACGTCTAGAACACGATGGGAGATGTTTTCTGTGCTGGCACAGTTTTTCCGAGCCAGACATAGTGGAAAAGCGTTTTGCTGAGATGTAGATGAGAAGAGACGCTAAAGACGAAGGTACGATGCTCTCCGGAGCTAAGAGCCGCTCCCGGGCGTCTTTTGGCAGAAGCCGCGCTAAGGAGAGCACTGTGAGCGGCACAATCGTCTTTGCGCGAAGAAGCCGCTTCTTCGGCTCCGGGAGCCGGAGAGAGTGGCAGCTTTGGGAAGGTGAAGAAGGAAGCTGTACAACACTGGGATTGTGTGCGCAGCTTGCCAACTGATAGAAAACAGTACCGTTGCACTCTCCTGACTTTTCCAATCACATGAACATTCGATTGGAAGCTGTTTTGGACAACTTTTCTTTTCTTCCTGCCAAACACTTGGCAGACCTCCATGCAACGTCTAGAACACGATGGGAGATGTTTTCTGTGCTGGCACAGTTTTTCCTAGCCAGACATAGTGGAAAAGCGTTTTGCTAAGATGTAGATGAGAAGAGACACTATAGACGAAGGTACGATGCTCTCCGGAGCTAAGAGCCGCTCCCGGGCGTCTTTCGGCAGAAGCCGCGCTAAGGAGAGCACTGTGAGCGGCACAATCGTCTTTGCGCGAATTAGCCGCTTCTTCGGCTCCGGCAGCCGTAGGGATTGGCAGCTTCGGGAAGGTGAAGAAGCAAGCTGTACAACACTGGGATTGTGTGCGCAGCTTGCCAACTGATAGAAAACAGTACCTTTGCACTCTCCTGACTTTTCCAATCACATGAACATTCGATTGGAAGCTGTTTTGGACAACTTTTCTTTTCTTCCTGCCAAACACTTGGCAGAAATCTCTGCGACTTCTAGAATATGATGGGAGATGTTTTCTGTGCTGGCACAGTTTTTCCTAGCCAGACATAGTGGGAAAGCTTTTTGCTGAGATGTAGATGAGAAGAGACGCTAAAGACGAAGGTACGATGCTCTCCGGAGCTAAGAGCCGCTCCCGGGCGTCTATCGGCTGAAGCCGCGCTAAGGAGAGCACTGTGAGTGGCACAATCGTCTTTGCGCGAAGAAGCCACTTTTTCGGCTCCGGGAGCCGGAGAGAGCGGCATCTTCGGGAAGGTGAAGAAGGAAGCTGTACAACACTGGGATTGTGTGCGCAGCTTGCCAACTGATAGAAAACAGTACCGTTGCACTCTCCTGACTTTTCCAATCACATGAACATTCGATTGGAAGCTGTTTTGGACAACTTTTCTTTTCTTCCTGCAAAACACTTGGCAGACCTCCGTGCAACGTCTAGAACACGATGGGAGATGTTTTCTGTGCTGGCACAGTTTTTCCGAGCCAGACATAGTGGAAAAGCGTTTTGCTGAGCTGTAGATGAGAAGAGACGATAATGACGAAGGTACGATGCTTGCCGGAGCTAAGAGCCGCTCCCGGGCGTCTTTCGGCAGAAGCCGCGCTAAGGAGAGCACTCTGAGCAGCACAATCGTCTTTGCGCGAAGAAGCCGCTTCTTCGGCTCCGGGAGCCGGAGAGAGCGGCATCTTCAGGATGGTGAAGAAGGAAGCTGTACAACACTGGGATTGTGTGCGCAGCTTGCCAACTGATAGAAAACAGTACCGTTGCACTCTCCTGACTTTTCCAATCACATGAACATTCGATTGGAAGCTGCTTTGGACAATTTTTCTTTTCTTCCTGCCAAACACTTGGCAGACCTCCGTGCAACGTCTAGAACACGATGGGAGATGTTTTCTGTGCTGGCACAGTTTTTCCGAGCCAGACATAGTGGAAAAGCGTTTTGCTGAGCTGTAGATGAGAAGAGACGCTAAAGACGAAGGTACGATGCTCTCCCGAGCTAAGAGCCGCTCCCGGGCGTCTTTCGTCAGAAGCCGCGCTAAGGAGAGCACTGTGAGCGGCACAATCGTCTTTGCGCGAAGAAGCCGCTTCTTTGGCTCCGGGAGCCGGAGAGAGCGGCAGCTTCAGGAAGGTGAAGAAGCAAGCTGTACAACACTGGGATTGTGTGCGCAGCTTGCCAACTGATAGAAAACAGTACCTTTGCACTCTCCTGACTTTTCCAATCACATGAACATTCGATTGGAAGCTGTTTTGGACAACTTTTCTTTTCTTCCTGCCAAACACTTGGCAGACCTCCGTGCAACGTCTAGAACACGATGGGAGATGTTTTCTGTGCTGGCACAGTTTTTCCTAGCCAGACATAGTGGAAAAGCGTTTTGCTGAGATGTAGATGAGAAGAGACGCTAAAGACGAAGGTACGATGCTCTCCGGAGCTAAGAGCCGCTCCCGGGCATCTTTCGGCAGAAGCCGCGCTAAGGAGAGCACTGTGAGCGGCACAATCGTCTTTGCGCGAAGAAGCCGCTTCTTCGGCTCCGGGAGCCGGAGAGAGCGGCAGCTTCGGGAAGGTGAAGAAGCAAGCTGTACAACACTGGGATTGTGTGCGCGGCTTGCCAACTGATAGAAAACAGTACCTTTGCACTCTCCTGACTTTTCCAATCACATGAACATTCGATTAGAAGCTGTTTTGGACAACTTTTCTTTTCTTCCTGCCAAACACTTGGCAGACCTCCGTGCAACGTCTAGAACACGATGGGAGATGTTTTCTGTGCTGGCACAGTTTTTCCTAGCCAGACATAGTGGAAAAGCGTTTTGGTAAGATGTAGATGAGAAGAGACACTAAAGACGAAGGTACGATGGTCTCCGGAGCTAAGAGCCGCTCCCGGGCGTCTTTCGGCAGAAGCCGCGCTAAGGAGAGCACTGTGAGCGGCACAATCGTCTTTGCGCGAAGAAGCCGCTTCTTCGGCTCCGGGAGCCGGAGAGAGTGGCAGCTTTGGGAAGGTGAAGAAGGAAGCTGTACAACACTGGGATTGTGTGCGCAGCTTGCCAACTGATAGAAAACAGTACCTTTGCACTCTCCTGACTTTTCCAATCACATGAACATTCGATTGGAAGCTGTTTTGGACAACTTTTCTTTTCTTCCTGCCAAACACTTGGCAGACCTCCATGCAACGTCTAGAACACGATGGGAGATGTTTTCTGTGCTGGCACAGTTTTTCCTAGCCAGACATAGTGGAAAAGCGTTTTGCTAAGATGTAGATGAGAAGAGACACTATAGACGAAGGTACGATGCTCTCCGGAGCTAAGAGCCGCTCCCGGGCGTCTTTCGGCAGAAGCCGCGCTAAGGAGAGCACTGTGAGCGGCACAATCGTCTTTGCGCGAATTAGCCGCTTCTTCGGCTCCGGCAGCCGTAGGGATTGGCAGCTTCGGGAAGGTGAAGAAGCAAGCTGTACAACACTGGGATTGTGTGCGCAGCTTGCCAACTGATAGAAAACAGTACCTTTGCACTCTCCTGACTTTTCCAATCACATGAACATTCGATTGGAAGCTGTTTTGGACAACTTTTCTTTTCTTCCTGCCAAACACTTGGCAGAAATCTCTGCGACTTCTAGAATATGATGGGAGATGTTTTCTGTGCTGGCACAGTTTTTCCTAGCCAGACATAGTGGGAAAGCTTTTTGCTGAGATGTAGATGAGAAGAGACGCTAAAGACGAAGGTACGATGCTCTCCGGAGCTAAGAGCCGCTCCCGGGCGTCTATCGGCTGAAGCCGCGCTAAGGAGAGCACTGTGAGTGGCACAATCGTCTTTGCGCGAAGAAGCCACTTTTTCGGCTCCGGGAGCCGGAGAGAGCGGCATCTTCGGGAAGGTGAAGAAGGAAGCTGTACAACACTGGGATTGTGTGCGCAGCTTGCCAACTGATAGAAAACAGTACCGTTGCACTCTCCTGACTTTTCCAATCACATGAACATTCGATTGGAAGCTGTTTTGGACAACTTTTCTTTTCTTCCTGCCAAACACTTGGCAGACCTCCGTGCAACGTCTAGAACACGATGGGAGATGTTTTCTGTGCTGGCACAGTTTTTCCGAGCCAGACATAGTGGAAAAGCGTTTTGCTGAGCTGTAGATGAGAAGAGACGATAATGACGAAGGTACGATGCTTGCCGGAGCTAAGAGCCGCTCCCGGGCGTCTTTCGGCAGAAGCCGCGCTAAGGAGAGCACTCTGAGCAGCACAATCGTCTTTGCGCGAAGAAGCCGCTTCTTCGGCTCCGGGAGCCGGAGAGAGCGGCATCTTCAGGATGGTGAAGAAGGAAGCTGTACAACACTGGGATTGTGTGCGCAGCTTGCCAACTGATAGAAAACAGTACCGTTGCACTCTCCTGACTTTTCCAATCACATGAACATTCGATTGGAAGCTGCTTTGGACAATTTTTCTTTTCTTCCTGCCAAACACTTGGCAGACCTCCGTGCAACGTCTAGAACACGATGGGAGATGTTTTCTGTGCTGGCACAGTTTTTCCGAGCCAGACATAGTGGAAAAGCGTTTTGCTGAGCTGTAGATGAGAAGAGACGCTAAAGACGAAGGTACGATGCTTGCCGGAGCTAAGAGCCGCTCCCGGGCGTCTTTCGGCAGAAGCTGCGCTAAGGAGAGCACTCTGAGCAGCACAATCGTCTTTGCGCGAAGAAGCCGCTTCTTCGGCTCCGGGAGCCGGAGAGAGCGGCATCTTCGGGAAGGTGAAGAAGCAAGCTGTACAACACAGGGATTGTGTGCGCAGTTTGCCAACTGATAGAAAACAGTACCTTTGCACTCTCCTGACTTTTCCAATCACATGAACATTCGATTGGAAGCTGTTTTGGACAACTTTTCTTTTCTTCCTGCCAAACACTTGGCAGAAATCTCTGCGACTTCTAGAATATGATGGGAGCTGTTTTCTGTGCTGGCACAGTTTTTCCTAGCCAGACATAGTGGAAAAGCGTTTTGGTAAGATGTAGATGAGAAGAGACGCTAAAGACGAAGGTACGATGCTCTCCGGAGCTAAGAGCCGCTCCCGGGCGTCTATCGGCAGAAGCCGTGCGAAGGAGAGCACTGTGAGCGGCACAATCGTCTTTGCGCGAAGAAGCCGCTTCTTCGGCTCCGGGAGCCGGAGAGAGCGGCATCTTCAGGATGGTGAAGAAGGAAGCTGTACAACACTGGGATTGTGTGCGCAGCTTGCCAACTGATAGAAAACAGTACCGTTGCACTCTCCTGACTTTTCCAATCACATAAACATTCGATTGGAAGCTGTTTTGGACAACTTTTCTTCCTGCCAAACACTTGGCAGACCTCCGTGCAACGTCTAGAACACGATGGGAGATGTTTTCTGTGCTGGCACAGTTTTTCCTAGCCAGACATAGTTGAAAAGCGTTTTGCTGAGATGTAGATGAGAAGAGACGCTAAAGACGAAGGTACGATGCTCTCCGGAGCTAAGAGCCGCTCCCGGGCGTGTTTCGGCAGAAGCCGCGCTAAGGAGAGCACTGTGAGTGGCACAATCGTCTTTGCGCGAAGAAGCCGCTTCTTCGGCTCTGGGTGCCGGAGAGAGCCGGAGCTTCGGGAAGGTGAAGAAGCAAGCGGTACAACACTGGGATTGTGTGCGCAGCTTGCCAACTGATAGAAAACAGTACCGTTGCACTCTCCTGACTTTTCCAATCACATGAACATTCGATTGGAAGCTGTTTTGGACAACTTTTCTTTTCTTCCTGCCAAACACTTGGCAGACCTCCGTGCAACGTCTAGAACACGATGGGAGATGTTTTCTGTGCTGGCACAGTTTTTCCTAGCCAGACATAGTGGAAAAGCGTTTTGCTGAGATGTAGATGAGAAGAGACGCTAAAGACGAAGGTACGATGCTCTCCGGAGCTAAGAGCCGCTCCCGGGCGTCTTTCGGCAGAAGCCGCGCTAAGGAGAGCACTGTGAGCGGCACAATCGTCTTTGCGCGAAGAAGCCGCTTCTTCGGCTCCGGGAGCCGGAGAGAGCGGCAGCTTTGGGAAGGTGAAGAAGGAAGCTGTACAACACTGGGATTGTGTGCGCAGCTTGCCAACTGATAGAAAACAGTACCTTTGCACTCTCCTGACTTTTCCAATCACATGAACATTCGATTGGAAGCTGTTTTGGACAACTTTTCTTTTCTTCCTGCCAAACACTTGGCAGACCTCCGTGCAACGTCTAGAACACGATGGGAGATGTTTTCTGTGCTGGCACAGTTTTTCCGAGCCGGAAAAAGTGGAAAAGCGTTTTGCTGAGATGTAGATAAGAAGAGACGCTAAAGACGAAGGTACGATGCTCTCCCGAGCTAAGAGCCGCTCCCGGGCGTCTTTCGTCAGAAGCCGCGCTAAGGAGAGCACTGTGAGCGGCACAATCGTCTTTGCGCGAAGAAGCCGCTTCTTTGGCTCCGGGAGCCGGAGAGAGCGGCAGCTTCAGGAAGGTGAAGAAGCAAGCTGTACAACACTGGGATTGTGTGCGCAGCTTGCCAACTGATAGAAAACAGTACCTTTGCACTCTCCTGACTTTTCCAATCACATGAACATTCGATTGGAAGCTGTTTTGGACAACTTTTCTTTTCTTCCTGCCAAACACTTGGCAGACCTCCGTGCAACGTCTAGAACACGATGGGAGATGTTTTCTGTGCTGGCACAGTTTTTCCTAGCCAGACATAGTGGAAAAGCGTTTTGCTGAGATGTAGATGAGAAGAGACGCTAAAGACGAAGGTACGATGCTCTCCGGAGCTAAGAGCCGCTCCCGGGCATCTTTCGGCAGAAGCCGCGCTAAGGAGAGCACTGTGAGCGGCACAATCGTCTTTGCGCGAAGAAGCCGCTTCTTCGGCTCCGGGAGCCGGAGAGAGCGGCAGCTTCGGGAAGGTGAAGAAGCAAGCTGTACAACACTGGGATTGTGTGCGCGGCTTGCCAACTGATAGAAAACAGTACCTTTGCACTCTCCTGACTTTTCCAATCACATGAACATTCGATTAGAAGCTGTTTTGGACAACTTTTCTTTTCTTCCTGCCAAACACTTGGCAGACCTCCGTGCAACGTCTAGAACACGATGGGAGATGTTTTCTGTGCTGGCACAGTTTTTCCTAGCCAGACATAGTGGAAAAGCGTTTTGGTAAGATGTAGATGAGAAGAGACACTAAAGACGAAGGTACGATGGTCTCCGGAGCTAAGAGCCGCTCCCGGGCGTCTTTCGGCAGAAGCCGCGCTAAGGAGAGCACTGTGAGCGGCACAATCGTCTTTGCGCGAAGAAGCCGCTTCTTTGGCTCTGGGTGCCGGAGAGAGCGGCAGCTTTGGGAAGGTGAAGAAGGAAGCTGTACAACACTGGGATTGTGTGCGCAGCTTGCCAACTGATAGAAAACAGTACCTTTGCACTCTCCTGACTTTTCCAATCACATGAACATTCGATTGGAAGCTGTTTTGGACAACTTTTCTTTTCTTCCCTCCAAACACTTGGCAGACCTCCATGCAATGTCTAGAACACGATGGGAGATGTTTTCTGTGCTGGCACAGTTTTTCCTAGCCAGACATAGTGGAAAAGCGTTTTGGTAAGATGTAGATGAGAAGAGACACTAAAGACGAAGGTACGATGCTCTCCGGAGCTAAGAGCCGCTCCCGGGCGTCTTTCGGCAGAAGCCGCGCTAAGGAGAGCACTGTGAGCGGCACAATCGTCTTTGCGCGAAGAAGCCGCTTCTTCGGCTCTGGGTGCCGGAGAGAGCGGCACCGTCGGGAAGGTGAAGAAGCAAGCTGTACAACACTGGGATTGTGTGCGCAGCTTGCCAACTGATAGAAAACAGTACCGTTGCACTCTCCTGACTTTTCCAATCACATGAACATTCGATTGGAAGCTGTTTTGGACAACTTTTCTTTTCTTCCTGCCAAACACTTGGCAGACCTCCGTGAAACGTCTAGAACACGATGGGAGATGTTTTCTGTGCTGGCACAGTTTTTCCTAGCCAGACATAGTGGAAAAGCGTTTTGGTAAGATGTAGATGAGAAGAGACACTAAAGACGAAGGTACGATGCTCTCCCGAGCTAAGAGCCGCTCCCGGGCGTCTTTCGGCAGAAGCCGCGCTAAGGAGAGCACTGTGAGCGGCACAATTGTCTTTGCGCGAAGAAGCCGCTTCTTCGACTCCGGGAGCCGGAGAGAGCGGCATCTTCGGGAAGGTGAAGAAGCAAGCTGTACAACACTGGGATTGTGTGCGCAGTTTGCCAACTGATAGAAAACAGTACCTTTGCACTCTCCTGGCTTTTCCAATCACATGAACATTCGATTGGAAGCTGTTTTGGACAACTTTTCTTTTCTTCCTGCCAAACACTTGGCAGACCTCCGTGCAACGTCTAGAACACGATGGGAGATGTTTTCTGTGATGGCACAGTTTTTCCGAGCCGGAAAAAGTATAAAAGCGTTTTGCTGAGATGTAGATGAGAAGAGACGCTAAAGACGAAGGTACGATGCTCTCCCGAGCTAAGAGCCGCTCCCGGGCGTCTTTCGGCAGAAGCCGCGCTAAGGAGAGCACTGTGAGCGGCACAATCGTCTTTGCGCGAATTAGCCGCTTCTTCGGCTCCGGCAGCCGTAGGGAGCGGCAGCTTCGGGAAGGTGAAGAAGCAAGCTGTACAACACTGGGATTGTGTGCGCAGCTTGCCAACTGATACAAAACAGTACCTTTGCACTCTCCTGACTTTTCCAATCACATGAACATTCGATTGGAAGCTGTTTTGGACAACTTTTCTTTTCTTCCTGCCAAACACTTGGCAGACCTCCGTGCAACGTCTAGAACACGATGGGAGATGTTTTATGCGCTGGCACAGTTTTTCCTAGCCAGACATAGTGGAAAAGCGTTTTGGTAAGATGTAGATGAGAAGAGACACTAAAGATGAAGGTACGATGCTCTCCGGAGCTAAGAGCCGCTGCCGGGCGTCTTTCGGCAGAAGCCGCGCTAAGGAGAGCACTGTGAGCGGCACAATCGTCTTTGCGCGAAGAAGCCGCTTCTTTGGCTCTGGGTGCCGGAGAGAGCGGCATCGTCGGGAAGGTGAAGAAGCAAGCTGTACAACACTGGGATTGTGTGCGCAGCTTGCCAACTGATAGAAAACAGTACCGTTGCACTCTCCTGACTTTTCCAATCACATGAACATTTGATTGGAAGCTGTTTTGGACAACTTTTCTTTTCTTCCTGCCAAACACTTGGCAGACCTCCGTGCAACGTCTAGAACACGATGGGAGATGTTTTCTGTGCTGGCACAGTTTTTCCTAGCCAGACATAGTGGAAAAGCGTTTTGGTAAGATGTAGATGAGAAGAGACGCTAAAGACGAAGGTACGATGCTCTCCGGAGCTAAGAGCCGCTCCCGGGCGTCTTTCGGCAGAAGCCGCGCTAAGGAGAGCACTGTGAGCGGCACAATCGTCTTTGCGCGAAGAAGCCGCTTCTTCGGCTCTGGGTGCCGGAGAGAGCCGGAGCTTCGGGAAGGTGAAGAAGCAAGCTGTTCAACACTGGGATTGTGTGCGCAGCTTGCCAACTGATAGAAAACAGTACCGTTGCACTCTCCTGACTTTTCCAATCACATGAACATTCGATTGGAAGCTGTTTTGGACAACTTTTCTTTTCTTCCTGCCAAACACTTGGCAGACCTCCGTGCAACGTCTAGAACACGATGGGAGATGTTTTCTGTGCTGGCACAGTTTTTCCGAGCCAGACATAGTGGAAAAGCGTTTTGCTGAGATGTAGATGAGAAGAGACGCTAAAGACGAAGGTACGATGCTCTCCGGAGCTAAGAGCCGCTCCCGGGCGTCTTTTGGCAGAAGCCGCGCTAAGGAGAGCACTGTGAGCGGCACAATCGTCTTTGCGCGAAGAAGCCGCTTCTTCGGCTCCGGGAGCCGGAGAGAGTGGCAGCTTTGGGAAGGTGAAGAAGGAAGCTGTACAACACTGGGATTGTGTGCGCAGCTTGCCAACTGATAGAAAACAGTACCTTTGCACTCTCCTGACTTTTCCAATCACATGAACATTCGATTGGAAGCTGTTTTGGACAACTTTTCTTTTCTTCCTGCCAAACACTTGGCAGACCTCCGTGCAACGTCTAGAACACGATGGGAGATGTTTTCTGTGCTGGCACAGTTTTTCCTAGCCAGACATAGTGGAAAAGCGTTTTGGTAAGATGTAGATGAGAAGAGACGCTAAAGACGAAGGTACGATGCTCTCCGGAGCTAAGAGCCGCTCCCGGGCGTCTATCGGCAGAAGCCGTGCGAAGGAGAGCACTGTGAGCGGCACAATCGTCTTTGCGCGAAGAAGCCGCTTCTTCGGCTCCGGGAGCCGGAGAGAGCGGCATCTTCAGGATGGTGAAGAAGGAAGCTGTACAACACTGGGATTGTGTGCGCAGCTTGCCAACTGATAGAAAACAGTACCGTTGCACTCTCCTGACTTTTCCAATCACATAAACATTCGATTGGAAGCTGTTTTGGACAACTTTTCTTTTCTTCCTGCCAAACACTTGGCAGACCTCCGTGCAACGTCTAGAACACGATGGGAGATGTTTTCTGTGCTGGCACAGTTTTTCCTAGCCAGACATAGTTGAAAAGCGTTTTGCTGAGATGTAGATGAGAAGAGACGCTAAAGACGAAGGTACGATGCTCTCCGGAGCTAAGAGCCGCTCCCGGGCGTGTTTCGGCAGAAGCCGCGCTAAGGAGAGCACTGTGAGTGGCACAATCGTCTTTGCGCGAAGAAGCCGCTTCTTCGGCTCTGGGTGCCGGAGAGAGCCGGAGCTTCGGGAAGGTGAAGAAGCAAGCGGTACAACACTGGGATTGTGTGCGCAGCTTGCCAACTGATAGAAAACAGTACCGTTGCACTCTCCTGACTTTTCCAATCACATGAACATTCGATTGGAAGCTGTTTTGGACAACTTTTCTTTTCTTCCTGCCAAACACTTGGCAGACCTCCGTGCAACGTCTAGAACACGATGGGAGATGTTTTCTGTGCTGGCACAGTTTTTCCTAGCCAGACATAGTGGAAAAGCGTTTTGCTGAGATGTAGATGAGAAGAGACGCTAAAGACGAAGGTACGATGCTCTCCGGAGCTAAGAGCCGCTCCCGGGCGTCTTTCGGCAGAAGCCGCGCTAAGGAGAGCACTGTGAGCGGCACAATCGTCTTTGCGCGAAGAAGCCGCTTCTTCGGCTCCGGGAGCCGGAGAGAGCGGCAGCTTTGGGAAGGTGAAGAAGGAAGCTGTACAACACTGGGATTGTGTGCGCAGCTTGCCAACTGATAGAAAACAGTACCTTTGCACTCTCCTGACTTTTCCAATCACATGAACATTCGATTGGAAGCTGTTTTGGACAACTTTTCTTTTCTTCCTGCCAAACACTTGGCAGACCTCCGTGCAACGTCTAGAACACGATGGGAGATGTTTTCTGTGCTGGCACAGTTTTTCCGAGCCGGAAAAAGTGGAAAAGCGTTTTGCTGAGATGTAGATAAGAAGAGACGCTAAAGACGAAGGTACGATGCTCTCCCGAGCTAAGAGCCGCTCCCGGGCGTCTTTCGTCAGAAGCCGCGCTAAGGAGAGCACTGTGAGCGGCACAATCGTCTTTGCGCGAAGAAGCCGCTTCTTTGGCTCCGGGAGCCGGAGAGAGCGGCAGCTTCAGGAAGGTGAAGAAGCAAGCTGTACAACACTGGGATTGTGTGCGCAGCTTGCCAACTGATAGAAAACAGTACCTTTGCACTCTCCTGACTTTTCCAATCACATGAACATTCGATTGGAAGCTGTTTTGGACAACTTTTCTTTTCTTCCTGCCAAACACTTGGCAGACCTCCGTGCAACGTCTAGAACACGATGGGAGATGTTTTCTGTGCTGGCACAGTTTTTCCTAGCCAGACATAGTGGAAAAGCGTTTTGCTGAGATGTAGATGAGAAGAGACGCTAAAGACGAAGGTACGATGCTCTCCGGAGCTAAGAGCCGCTCCCGGGCATCTTTCGGCAGAAGCCGCGCTAAGGAGAGCACTGTGAGCGGCAAAATCGTCTTTGCGCGAAGAAGCCGCTTCTTCGGCTCCGGGAGCCGGAGAGAGCGGCAGCTTCGGGAAGGTGAAGAAGCAAGCTGTACAACACTGGGATTGTGTGCGCGGCTTGCCAACTGATAGAAAACAGTACCTTTGCACTCTCCTGACTTTTCCAATCACATGAACATTCGATTAGAAGCTGTTTTGGACAACTTTTCTTTTCTTCCTGCCAAACACTTGGCAGACCTCCGTGCAACGTCTAGAACACGATGGGAGATGTTTTCTGTGCTGGCACAGTTTTTCCTAGCCAGACATAGTGGAAAAGCGTTTTGGTAAGATGTAGATGAGAAGAGACACTAAAGACGAAGGTACGATGGTCTCCGGAGCTAAGAGCCGCTCCCGGGCGTCTTTCGGCAGAAGCCGCGCTAAGGAGAGCACTGTGAGCGGCACAATCGTCTTTGCGCGAAGAAGCCGCTTCTTTGGCTCTGGGTGCCGGAGAGAGCGGCAGCTTTGGGAAGGTGAAGAAGGAAGCTGTACAACACTGGGATTGTGTGCGCAGTTTGCCAACTGATAGAAAACAGTACCTTTGCACTCTCCTGACTTTTCCAATCACATGAACATTCGATTGGAAGCTGTTTTGGACAACTTTTCTTTTCTTCCCTCCAAACACTTGGCAGACCTCCATGCAATGTCTAGAACACGATGGGAGATGTTTTCTGTGCTGGCACAGTTTTTCCTAGCCAGACATAGTGGAAAAGCGTTTTGGTAAGATGTAGATGAGAAGAGACACTAAAGACGAAGGTACGATGCTCTCCGGAGCTAAGAGCCGCTCCCGGGCGTCTTTCGGCAGAAGCTGCGCTAAGGAGAGCACTGTGAGCGGCACAATCGTCTTTGCGCGAAGAAGCCGCTTCTTCGGCTCTGGGTGCCGGAGAGAGCGGCACCGTCGGGAAGGTGGAGAAGCAAGCTGTACAACACTGGGATTGTGTGCGCAGCTTGCCAACTGATAGAAAACAGTACCGTTGCACTCTCCTGACTTTTCCAATCACATGAACATTCGATTGGAAGCTGTTTTGGACAACTTTTCTTTTCTTCCTGCCAAACACTTGGCAGACCTCCGTGAAACGTCTAGAACACGATGGGAGATGTTTTCTGTGCTGGCACAGTTTTTCCTAGCCAGACATAGTGGAAAAGCGTTTTGGTAAGATGTAGATGAGAAGAGACACTAAAGACGAAGGTACGATGCTCTCCCGAGCTAAGAGCCGCTCCCGGGCGTCTTTCGGCAGAAGCCGCGCTAAGGAGAGCACTGTGAGCGGCACAATTGTCTTTGCGCGAAGAAGCCGCTTCTTCGACTCCGGGAGCCGGAGAGAGCGGCATCTTCGGGAAGGTGAAGAAGCAAGCTGTACAACACTGGGATTGTGTGCGCAGTTTGCCAACTGATAGAAAACAGTACCTTTGCACTCTCCTGGCTTTTCCAATCACATGAACATTCGATTGGAAGCTGTTTTGGACAACTTTTCTTTTCTTCCTGCCAAACACTTGGCAGACCTCCGTGCAACGTCTAGAACACGATGGGAGATGTTTTCTGTGATGGCACAGTTTTTCCGAGCCGGAAAAAGTATAAAAGCGTTTTGCTGAGATGTAGATGAGAAGAGACGCTAAAGACGAAGGTACGATGCTCTCCCGAGCTAAGAGCCGCTCCCGGGCGTCTTTCGGCAGAAGCCACGCTAAGGAGAGCACTGTGAGCGGCACAATCGTCTTTGCGCGAATTAGCCGCTTCTTCGGCTCCGGCAGCCGTAGGGAGCGGCAGCTTCGGGAAGGTGAAGAAGCAAGCTGTACAACACTGGGATTGTGTGCGCAGCTTGCCAACTGATACAAAACAGTACCTTTGCACTCTCCTGACTTTTCCAATCACATGAACATTCGATTGGAAGCTGTTTTGGACAACTTTTCTTTTCTTCCTGCCAAACACTTGGCAGACCTCCGTGCAACGTCTAGAACACGATGGGAGATGTTTTATGCGCTGGCACAGTTTTTCCTAGCCAGACATAGTGGAAAAGCGTTTTGGTAAGATGTAGATGAGAAGAGACACTAAAGATGAAGGTACGATGCTCTCCGGAGCTAAGAGCCGCTGCCGGGCGTCTTTCGGCAGAAGCCGCGCTAAGGAGAGCACTGTGAGCGGCACAATCGTCTTTGCGCGAAGAAGCCGCTTCTTTGGCTCTGGGTGCCGGAGAGAGCGGCATCGTCGGGAAGGTGAAGAAGCAAGCTGTACAACACTGGGATTGTGTGCGCAGCTTGCCAACTGATAGAAAACAGTACCGTTGCACTCTCCTGACTTTTCCAATCACATGAACATTTGATTGGAAGCTGTTTTGGACAACTTTTCTTTTCTTCCTGCCAAACACTTGGCAGACCTCCGTGCAACGTCTAGAACACGATGGGAGATGTTTTCTGTGCTGGCACAGTTTTTCCTAGCCAGACATAGTGGAAAAGCGTTTTGGTAAGATGTAGATGAGAAGAGACGCTAAAGACGAAGGTACGATGCTCTCCGGAGCTAAGAGCCGCTCCCGGGCGTCTTTCGGCAGAAGCCGCGCTAAGGAGAGCACTGTGAGCGGCACAATCGTCTTTGCGCGAAGAAGCCGCTTCTTCGGCTCTGGGTGCCGGAGAGAGCCGGAGCTTCGGGAAGGTGAAGAAGCAAGCTGTTCAACACTGGGATTGTGTGCGCAGCTTGCCAACTGATAGAAAACAGTACCGTTGCACTCTCCTGACTTTTCCAATCACATGAACATTCGATTGGAAGCTGTTTTGGACAACTTTTCTTTTCTTCCTGCCAAACACTTGGCAGACCTCCGTGCAACGTCTAGAACACGATGGGAGATGTTTTCTGTGCTGGCACAGTTTTTCCGAGCCAGACATAGTGGAAAAGCGTTTTGCTGAGATGTAGATGAGAAGAGACGCTAAAGACGAAGGTACGATGCTCTCCGGAGCTAAGAGCCGCTCCCGGGCGTCTTTTGGCAGAAGCCGCGCTAAGGAGAGCACTGTGAGCGGCACAATCGTCTTTGCGCGAAGAAGCCGCTTCTTCGGCTCCGGGAGCCGGAGAGAGTGGCAGCTTTGGGAAGGTGAAGAAGGAAGCTGTACAACACTGGGATTGTGTGCGCAGCTTGCCAACTGATAGAAAACAGTACCTTTGCACTCTCCTGACTTTTCCAATCACATGAACATTCGATTGGAAGCTGTTTTGGACAACTTTTCTTTTCTTCCTGCCAAACACTTGGCAGACCTCCATGCAACGTCTAGAACACGATGGGAGATGTTTTCTGTGCTGGCACAGTTTTTCCTAGCCAGACATAGTGGAAAAGCGTTTTGCTAAGATGTAGATGAGAAGAGACACTATAGACGAAGGTACGATGCTCTCCGGAGCTAAGAGCCGCTCCCGGGCGTCTTTCGGCAGAAGCCGCGCTAAGGAGAGCACTGTGAGCGGCACAATCGTCTTTGCGCGAATTAGCCGCTTCTTCGGCTCCGGCAGCCGTAGGGATTGGCAGCTTCGGGAAGGTGAAGAAGCAAGCTGTACAACACTGGGATTGTGTGCGCAGCTTGCCAACTGATAGAAAACAGTACCTTTGCACTCTCCTGACTTTTCCAATCACATGAACATTCGATTGGAAGCTGTTTTGGACAACTTTTCTTTTCTTCCTGCCAAACACTTGGCAGAAATCTCTGCGACTTCTAGAATATGATGGGAGATGTTTTCTGTGCTGGCACAGTTTTTCCTAGCCAGACATAGTGGGAAAGCTTTTTGCTGAGATGTAGATGAGAAGAGACGCTAAAGACGAAGGTACGATGCTCTCCGGAGCTAAGAGCCGCTCCCGGGCGTCTATCGGCTGAAGCCGCGCTAAGGAGAGCACTGTGAGTGGCACAATCGTCTTTGCGCGAAGAAGCCACTTTTTCGGCTCCGGGAGCCGGAGAGAGCGGCATCTTTGGGAAGGTGAAGAAGGAAGCTGTACAACACTGGGATTGTGTGCGCAGCTTGCCAACTGATAGAAAACAGTACCGTTGCACTCTCCTGACTTTTCCAATCACATGAACATTCGATTGGAAGCTGTTTTGGACAACTTTTCTTTTCTTCCTGCCAAACACTTGGCAGACCTCCGTGCAACGTCTAGAACACGATGGGAGATGTTTTCTGTGCTGGCACAGTTTTTCCGAGCCAGACATAGTGGAAAAGCGTTTTGCTGAGCTGTAGATGAGAAGAGACGATAATGACGAAGGTACGATGCTTGCCGGAGCTAAGAGCCGCTCCCGGGCGTCTTTCGGCAGAAGCCGCGCTAAGGAGAGCACTCTGAGCAGCACAATCGTCTTTGCGCGAAGAAGCCGCTTCTTCGGCTCCGGGAGCCGGAGAGAGCGGCATCTTCAGGATGGTGAAGAAGGAAGCTGTACAACACTGGGATTGTGTGCGCAGCTTGCCAACTGATAGAAAACAGTACCGTTGCACTCTCCTGACTTTTCCAATCACATGAACATTCGATTGGAAGCTGCTTTGGACAATTTTTCTTTTCTTCCGGCCAAACACTTGGCAGACCTCCGTGCAACGTCTAGAACACGATGGGAGATGTTTTCTGTGCTGGCACAGTTTTTCCGAGCCAGACATAGTGGAAAAGCGTTTTGCTGAGCTGTAGATGAGAAGAGACGCTAAAGACGAAGGTACGATGCTTGCCGGAGCTAAGAGCCGCTCCCGGGCGTCTTTCGGCAGAAGCTGCGCTAAGGAGAGCACTCTGAGCAGCACAATCGTCTTTGCGCGAAGAAGCCGCTTCTTCGGCTCCGGGAGCCGGAGAGAGCGGCATCTTCGGGAAGGTGAAGAAGCAAGCTGTACAACACAGGGATTGTGTGCGCAGTTTGCCAACTGATAGAAAACAGTACCTTTGCACTCTCCTGACTTTTCCAATCACATGAACATTCGATTGGAAGCTGCTTTGGACAACTTTTCTTTTCTTCCTGCCAAACACTTGGCAGACCTCCGTGCAACGTCTAGAACAGGATGGGAGATGTTTTCTGTGCTGGCACAGTTTTTCCGAGCCGGAAAAAGTGGAAAAGCGTTTTGCTGAGATGTAGATGAGAAGAGACGCTAAAGACGAAGGTACGATGCTCTCCCGAGCTAAGAGCCGCTCCCGGGCGTCTTTCGGCAGAAGCCGCGCTAAGGAGAGCACTGTGAGCGGCACAATCGTCTTTGCGCGAATTAGCCGCTTCTTCGGCTCCGGCAGCCGTAGGGATTGGCAGCTTCGGGAAGGTGAAGAAGCAAGCTGTACAACACTGGGATTGTGTGCGCAGCTTGCCAACTGATAGAAAACAGTACCTTTGCACTCTCCTGGCTTTTCCAATCACATGAACATTCGATTGGAAGCTGTTTTGGACAACTTTTCTTTTCTTCCTGCCAAACACTTGGCAGACCTCCGTGCAACGTCTAGAACACGATGGGAGATGTTTTCTGTGCTGGCACAGTTTTTCCTAGCCAGACATAGTGGAAAAGCGTTTTGGTAAGATGTAGATGAGAAGAGACACTAAAGACGAAGGTACGATGCTCTCCGGAGCTAAGAGCCGCTCCCGGGCGTCTTTCGGCAGAAGCCGCGCTAAGGAGAGCACTGTGAGCGGCACAATCGTCTTTGCGCGAAGAAGCCGCTTCTTCGGCTCTGGGTGCCGGAGAGAGCGGCATCGTCGGGAAGGTGAAGAAGCAAGCTGTACAACACTGGGATTGTGTGCGCACCTTGCCAACTGATAGAAAACAGTACCGTTGCACTCTCCTGACTTTTCCAATCACATGAACATTCGATTGGAAGCTGTTTTGGACAACTTTTCTTTTCTTCCTGCCAAACACTTGGCAGACCTCCGTGCAACGTCTAGAACACGATGGGAGATGTTTTCTGTGCTAGCACAGTTTTTCCGAGCCAGAAAAAGGGGAAAAGCGTTTTGCTGAGATGGGGATAAGAAGAGACGCTAAAGACAAAGGTACGATGCTCTCCCGAGCTAAGAGCCGCTCCCGAGCGTCTTTCAGCAGAAGCCGCGCTAAGGAGAGCACTGTGAGCGGCACAATCGTCTTTGCGCGAAGAAGCCGCTTCTTCGGCTCCGGGAGCCGTAGGGAGCGGCAGCTTCGGGAAGGTGAAGAAGCAAGCTGTGCAACACTGGGATTGTGTGCGCAGCTTGTCAACTGATACAAAACAGTACCTTTGCACTCACCTGACTTTTCCAATCACATGAACATTCGATTGGAAGCTGTTTTGGACAACTTTTCTTTTCTTCCTGCCAAACACTTGGCAGACATCTCTGAGAGTTCTAGAACATGATGGGAGATGTTTTCTGTGCTGGCACAGTTTTTCCTAGCCAGACATAGTGGAAAAGCGTTTTGCTAAGATGTAAATGAGAAGAGACGCTAAAGACGAAGGTACGATGCTCTCCAGAGCTAAGAGCCGCTCCCGGGCGTCTTTCGGCAGAAGCCGCGCTAAGGAGAGCACTGTGAGGGGCACAATCGTCTTTGCGCGAAGAAGCCGCTTCTTCGGCTCTGGGAGCCGGAGAGAGCGGCATCTTCGGGAAGGTGAAGAAGCAAGCTGTACAACACTGGGCTTGTGTGCGCAGCTTGCCAACTGATAGAAAACAGTACCGTTGCACTCTCCTGGCTTTCCAATGACATGAACATTCGATTGGAAGCTGTTTTGGACAACTTTTCTTTTCTTCCTGCCAAACACTTGGCAGACCTCCGTGCAACGTCTAGAACACGATGGGAGATATTTTCTGTGCTGGCACAGTTTTTCCGAGCCAGACATAGTGGAAAAGCGTTTTGCTGAGCTGTAGATGAGAAGAGACGATAATGACGAAGGTACGATGCTTGCCGGAGCTAAGAGCCGCTCCCGGGCGTCTTTCGGCAGAAGCCGCGCTAAGGAGAGCACTCTGAGCAGCACAATCGTCTTTGCGCGAAGAAGCCGCTTCTTCGGCTCCGGGAGCCGGAGAGAGCGGCATCTTCGGGAAGGTGAAGAAGCAAGCTGTACAACACTGGGATTGTGTGCGCAGTTTGCCAACTGATAGAAAACAGTACCTTTGCACTCTCCTGACTTTTCCAATCACATGAACATTCGATTGGAAGCTGCTTTGGACAACTTTTCTTTTCTTCCTGCCAAACACTTGGCAGACCTCCGTGCAACGTCTAGAACAGGATGGGAGATGTTTTCTGTGCTGGCACAGTTTTTCCTAGCCAGACATAGTGGAAAAGCGTTTTGCTGAGATGTAGATGAGAAGAGACGCTAAAGACGAAGGTACGATGCTCTCCGGAGCTAAGAGCCGCTCCCGGGCGTCTTTCGGCAGAAGCCGCGCTAAGGAGAGCACTGTGAGCGGCACAATCGTCTTTGCGCGAAGAAGCCGCTTCTTCGGCTCCGGGAGCCGGAGAGAGCGGCAGCTTTGGGAAGGTGAAGAAGGAAGCTGTACAACACTGGGATTGTGTGCGCAGCTTGCCAACTGATAGAAAACAGTACCTTTGCACTCTCCTGACTTTTCCAATCACATGAACATTCGATTGGAAGCTGTTTTGGACAACTTTTCTTTTCTTCCTGCCAAACACTTGGCAGACCTCCGTGCAACGTCTAGAACACGATGGGAGATGTTTTCTGTGCTGGCACAGTTTTTCCTAGCCAGACATAGTGGAAAAGCGTTTTGGTAAGATGTAGATGAGAAGAGACACTAAAGACGAAGGTACGATGCTCTCCGGAGCTAAGAGCCGCTCCCGGGCGTCTTTCGGCAGAAGCCGCGCTAAGGAGAGCACTGTGAGCGGCACAATCGTCTTTGCGCGAAGAAGCCGCTTCTTCGGCTCTGGGTGCCGGAGAGAGCGGCATCTTCGGGAAGGTGAAGAAGCAAGCTGTACAACACTGGGATTGTGTGCGCAGCTTGCCAACTGATAGAAAACAGTACCGTTGCACTCTCCTGACTTTTCCAATCACATGAACATTCGATTGGAAGCTGTTTTGGACAACTTTTCTTTTCTTCCTGCCAAACACTTGGCAGACCTCCGTGCAACGTCTAGAACACGATGGGAGATGTTTTCTGTGCTGGCACAGTTTTTCCGAGCCAGAAAAAGGGGAAAAGCGTTTTGCTGAGATGGAGATGAGAAGAGACGCTAAAGACAAAGGTACGATGCTCTCCCGAGCTAAGAGCCGCTCCCGAGCGTCTTTCAACAGAAGCCGCGCTAAGGAGAGCACTGTGAGCGGCACAATCGTCTTTGCGCGAAGAAGCCGCTTCTTCGGCTCCGGGAGCCGTAGGGAGCGGCAGCTTCGGGAAGGTGAAGAAGGAAGCTGTACAACACTGGGATTGTGTGCGCAGCTTGTCAACTGATACAAAACAGTACCTTTGCACTCACCTGACTTTTCCAATCACATGAACATTCGATTGGAAGCTGTTTTGGACAACTTTTCTTTTCTTCCTGCCAAACACTTGGCAGACATCTCTGCGAGTTCTAGAACATGATGGGAGATGTTTTCTGTACTGGCGCAGTTTTTCCTAGCCAGACATAGTGGAAAAGCGTTTTGCTAAGATGTAAATGAGAAGAGACGCTAAAGACGAAGGTACGATGCTCTCCAGAGCTAAGAGCCGCTCCCGGGCGTCTTTCGGCAGAAGCCGCGCTAAGGAGAGCACTGTGAGGGGCACAATCGTCTTTGCGCGAAGAAGCCGCTTCTTCGGCTCTGGGAGCCGGAGAGAGCGGCATCTTCGGGAAGGTGAAGAAGCAAGCTGTACAACACTGGGATTGTGTGCGCAGCTTGCCAACTGATAGAAAACAGTACCGTTGCACTCTCCTGACTTTTCCAATCACATGAACATTCGATTGGGAGCTGTTTTGGACAACTTTTCTTTTCTTCCTGCCAAACACTTGGCAGACCTCCGTGCAACGTCTAGAACACGATGGGAGATGTTTTCTGTGCTGGCACAGTTTTTCCGAGCCAGAAAAAGGGGAAAAGCGTTTTGCTGAGATGGAGATGAGAAGAGACGCTAAAGACAAAGGTACGATGCTCTCCCGAGCTAAGAGCCGCTCCCGAGCGTCTTTCAACAGAAGCCGCGCTAAGGAGAGCACTGTGAGCGGCACAATCGTCTTTGCGCGAAGAAGCCGCTTCTTCGGCTCCGGGAGCCGTAGGGAGCGGCAGCTTCGGGAAGGTGAAGAAGGAAGCTGTACAACACTGGGATTGTGTGCGCAGCTTGTCAACTGATACAAAACAGTACCTTTGCACTCACCTGACTTTTCCAATCACATGAACATTCGATTGGAAGCTGTTTTGGACAACTTTTCTTTTCTTCCTGCCAAACACTTGGCAGACATCTCTGCGAGTTCTAGAACATGATGGGAGATGTTTTCTGTACTGGCGCAGTTTTTCCTAGCCAGACATAGTGGAAAAGCGTTTTGCTAAGATGTAAATGAGAAGAGACGCTAAAGACGAAGGTACGATGCTCTCCAGAGCTAAGAGCCGCTCCCGGGCGTCTTTCGGCAGAAGCCGCGCTAAGGAGAGCACTGTGAGGGGCACAATCGTCTTTGCGCGAAGAAGCCGCTTCTTCGGCTCTGGGAGCCGGAGAGAGCGGCATCTTCGGGAAGGTGAAGAAGCAAGCTGTACAACACTGGGATTGTGTGCGCAGCTTGCCAACTGATAGAAAACAGTACCGTTGCACTCTCCTGACTTTTCCAATCACATGAACATTCGATTGGAAGCTGTTTTGGACAACTTTTCTTTTCTTCCTGCCAAACACTTGGCAGACCTCCGTGCAACGTCTAGAACACGATGGGAGATGTTTTCTGTGCTGGCACAGTTTTTCCGAGCCAGACAAAGTGGAAAAGCGTTTTGCTGAGATGTAGATGAGAAGAGACGCTAAAGACAAAGGTACGATGCTCTCCCGAGCTAAAAGCCGCTCCCAAGCGACTTTCAGCAGAAGCCGCGCTAAGGAGAGCACTGTGAGCGGCACAATCGTCTTTGCGCGAAGAAGCCGCTTCTTCGGCTCTGGGAGCCGTAGGTAGCGGCAGCTTCGGGAAGGTGAAGAAGGAAGCTGTACAACACTGGGATTGTGTGCGCAGCTTGCCAACTGATAGAAAACACTTACGTTGCACTCTCCTGACTTTTCCAATCACATGAACATTCGATTGGAAGCTGTTTTGGACAACTTTTCTTTTCTTCCTGCCAAACACTTGGCAGACATCTCTGCAACTTCTAGAACACGATGGGAGATGTTTTCTGTGCTGGCACAGTTTTTCCTAGCCAGACATAGTGGAAAAGCTTTTTGCTGAGATGTAGATGAGAAGAGACGCTAAAGACGAAGGTACGATGCTCTCCGGAGCTAGGAGCCGCTCCCGGGCGTCTTTCGGCAGAAGCCGCGCTAAGGAGAGCACTGTGAGCGGCACAATCCTCTTTGCGCGAAGAAGCCGCTTCTTCGGCTCCGGGAGCCGGAGAGAGCGGCAGCTTTGGGAAGGTGAAGAAGTAAGCTGTACAACACTGGGATTGTGTGCGCAGCTTGCCAACTGATAGAAAACAATACCGTTGCACTCTCCTGACTTTTCCAACCACATGAACATTTGATTGGAAGCTGTTTTGGACAACTTTTCTTTTCTTCCTGCCAAACACTTGGCAGACCTCCGTGCAACGTCTAGAACACGATGAGAGATGTTTTCTGTGCTGGCACAGTTTTTCCTAGCCAGACATAGTGGAAAAGCGTTTTGGTAAGATGTAGATGAGAAGAGACGCTAAAGACGAAGGTACGATGCTCTCCGGAGCTAAGAGCCGCTCCCGGGCGTCTTTCGGCAGAAGCCGCGCTAAGGAGAGCACTGTGAGCAGCACAATCGTCTTTGCGCGAAGAAGCCGCTTCTTCGGCTCCGGGAGCCGGAGAGAGCGGCAGCTTCGGGAAGGTGAAGAAGGAAGCTGTACAACACTGGGATTGTGTGCGCAGCTTGCCAACTGATAGAAAACACTACCGTTGCACTCTCCTGACTTTTCCAATCACATGAACATTCGATTGGAAGCTGTTTTGGACAACTTTTCTTTTCTTCCTGCCAAACACTTGGCAGACCTCCGTGCAACGTCTAGAACACGATGGGAGATGTTTTCTGTGCTGGCACAGTTTTTCCTAGCCAGACATAGTGGAAAAGCGTTTTGCTTAGATGTCGATGAGAAGAGACGCTAAAGACGAAGGTACGATGCTCTCCGGAGCTAAGAGCCGCTCCCGGGCGTCTTTCGGCAGAAGCCGCGCTAAGGAGAGCGCTGTGAGCGGCATTATCAACTTTGCGCGAAGAAGCCGCTTCTTCGGCTCCGGGAGCCGGAGAGAGCGGCATCTTCAGGAAGGTGAAGAAGGACGCTGTACAACACTGGGATTGTGTGCGCAGCTTGCCAACTGATAGAAAACAGTACCGTTGCACTCTCCTGACTTTTCCAATCACATGAACATTTGATTGGAAGCTGTTTTGGACAACTTTTCTTTTCTTCCTGCCAAACACTTGGCAGACATCTCTGAGACTTCTAGAACACGATGGGAGATATTTTCTGTGCTGGCACAGTTTTTCCTAGCCAGACATAGTGGAAAAGCATTTTGGTAAGATGTAGATGAGAAGAGACGCTAAAGACGAAGGTACGATGCTCTCCGGAGCTAAGAGCCGCTCCCGGGCGTCTTTCGGCAGAAGCCACGCTAAGGAGAGCACTGTGAGCGGCACAATCGTCTTTGCGCGAAGAAGCCGCTTCTTCGGCTCCGGGAGCCGTAGGGAGCGGCAGCTTCGGGAAGGTGAAGAAGGAAGCTGTACAACACTGGGATTGTGTGCGCAGCTTGTCAACTGATACAAAACAGTACCTTTGCACTCACCTGACTTTTCCAATCACATGAACATTCGATTGGAAGCTGTTTTGGACAACTTTTCTTTTCTTCCTGCCAAACACTTGGCAGACATCTCTGCGAGTTCTAGAACATGATGGGAGATGTTTTCTGTACTGGCGCAGTTTTTCCTAGCCAGACATAGTGGAAAAGCGTTTTGCTAAGATGTAAATGAGAAGAGACGCTAAAGACGAAGGTACGATGCTCTCCAGAGCTAAGAGCCGCTCCCGGGTGTCTTTCGGCAGAAGCCGCGCTAAGGAGAGCACTGTGAGGGGCACAATCGTCTTTGCGCGAAGAAGCCGCTTCTTCGGCTCTGGGAGCCGGAGAGAGCGGCATCTTCGGGAAGGTGAAGAAGCAAGCTGTACAACACTGGGATTGTGTGCGCACCTTGCCAACTGATAGAAAACAGTACCGTTGCACTCTCCTGACTTTTCCAATCACATGAACATTCGATTGGAAGCTGTTTTGGACAACTTTTCTTTTCTTCCTGCCAAACACTTGGCAGACCTCCGTGCAACGTCTAGAACACGATGGGAGATGTTTTCTGTGCTGGCACAGTTTTTCCGAGCCAGACAAAGTGGAAAAGCCTTTTGCTGAGATGTAGATGAGAAGAGACGCTAAAGACAAAGGTACGATGCTCTCCCGAGCTAAGAGCCGCTCCCGAGCGACTTTCAGCAGAAGCCGCGCTAAGGAGAGCACTGTGAGCGGCACAATCGTCTTTGCGCGAAGAAGCCGCTTCTTCGGCTCCGGGGGCCGTAGGTAGCGGCAGCTTCGGGAAGGTGAAGAAGGAAGCTGTACAACACTGGGATTGTGTGCGCAGCTTGCCAACTGATAGAAAACACTTACGTTGCACTCTCCTGACTTTTCCAATCACATGAACATTCGATTGGAAGCTGTTTTGGACAACTTTTCTTTTCTTCCTGCCAAACACTTGGCAGACATCTCTGCGACTTCTAGAACACGATGGGAGATGTTTTCTGTGCTGGCACAGTTTTTCCTAGCCAGACATAGAGGAAAAGCTTTTTGCTGAGATGTAGATGAGAAGAGACGCTAAAGACGAAGGTACGATGCTCTCCGGAGCTAGGAGCCGCTCCCGGGCGTCTTTCGGCAGAAGCCGCGCTAAGGAGAGCACTGTGAGCGGCACAATCCTCTTTGCGCGAAGAAGCCGCTTCTTCGGCTCCGGGAGCCGGAGAGAGCGGCAGCTTCGGGAAGGTGAAGAAGGAAGCTGTACAACACTGGGATTGTGTGCGCAGCTTTCCAACTGATAGAAAACAATACCGTTGCACTCTCCTGACTTTTCCAACCACATGAACATTTGATTGGAAGCTGTTTTGGACAACTTTTCTTTTCTTCCTGCCAAACACTTGGCAGACCTCCGTGCAACGTCTAGAACACGATGAGAGATGTTTTCTGTGCTGGCACAGTTTTTCCTAGCCAGACATAGTGGAAAAGCGTTTTGGTAAGATGTAGATGAGAAGAGACGCTAAAGACGAAGGTACGATGCTCTCCGGAGCTAAGAGCCGCTCCCGGGCGTCTTTCGGCAGAAGCCGCGCTAAGGAGAGCACTGTGAGCAGCACAATCGTCTTTGCGCGAAGAAGCCGCTTCTTCGGCTCCGGGAGCCGGAGAGAGCGGCAGCTTCGGGAAGGTGAAGAAGGAAGCTGTACAACACTGGGATTGTGTGCGCAGCTTGCCAACTGATAGAAAACACTACCGTTGCACTCTCCTGACTTTTCCAATCACATGAACATTCGATTGGAAGCTGTTTTGGACAACTTTTCTTTTCTTCCTGCCAAACACTTGGCAGACCTCCGTGCAACGTCTAGAACACGATGGGAGATGTTTTCTGTGCTGGCACAGTTTTTCCTAGCCAGACATAGTGGAAAAGCGTTTTGCTTAGATGTCGATGAGAAGAGACGCTAAAGACGAAGGTACGATGCTCTCCGGAGCTAAGAGCCGCTCCCGGGCGTCTTTCGGCAGAAGCCGCGCTAAGGAGAGCGCTGTGAGCGGCATTATCAACTTTGCGCGAAGAAGCCGCTTCTTCGGCTCCGGGAGCCGGAGAGAGCGGCATCTTCAGGAAGGTGAAGAAGGACGCTGTACAACACTGGGATTGTGTGCGCAGCTTGCCAACTGATAGAAAACAGTACCGTTGCACTCTCCTGACTTTTCCAATCACATGAACATTTGATTGGAAGCTGTTTTGGACAACTTTTCTTTTCTTCCTGCCAAACACTTGGCAGACATCTCTGAGACTTCTAGAACACGATGGGAGATATTTTCTGTGCTGGCACAGTTTTTCCTAGCCAGACATAGTGGAAAAGCATTTTGGTAAGATGTAGATGAGAAGAGACGCTAAAGACGAAGGTACGATGCTCTCCGGAGCTAAGAGCCGCTCCCGGGCGTCTTTCGGCAGAAGCCGCGCTAAGGAGAGCACTGTGAGCGGCACAATCGTCTTTGCGCGAAGAAGCCGCTTCTTCGGCTCCTGGAACCGGAGAGAGCGGCAGCTTTTGGAAGGTGAAGAAGGATGCTGTACAACACTGGGATTGTGTGCGCAGCTTACCAACTGATAGAAAACAGTACCGTTGCACTCTCCTGACTTTTCCAATCACATGAACATTTGATTGGAAGCTGTTTTGGACAACATTTCTTTACTTCCTGCCAAACACTTGGCAGACCTCCGTGCAACGTCTAGAACACGATGGGAGATGTTTTCTGTGCTGGCACAGTTTTTCCTAGCCAGACATAGCGGAAAAGCGTTTTGCTAAGATGTAGATGAGAAGAGACGCTAAAGACAAAGGTACGATGCTCTCCGGAGCTAAGAGCCGCTCCCGGGCGTCTTTCAGCAGAAGCCGTGCTAAGGAGAGCACTGTGAGCAGCACAATCGTCTTTGCGCGAAGAAGCCGCTTCTTCGGCTCCGGGAGCTGGAGAGAGCGGCAGCTTCGGGAAGGTGAAGAAGCAAGCTGTACAACACTGGGATTGTGTGCGCAGTTTGCCAACTGATAGAAAACAGTACCTTTGCACTCTCCTGACTTTTCCAATCACATGAACATTCGATTGGAAGCTGCTTTGGACAACTTTTCTTTTCTTCCTGCCAAACACTTGGCAGACCTCCGTGCAACGTCTAGAACAGGATGGGAGATGTTTTCTGTGCTGGCACAATTTTTCCTAGCCAGACATAGTGGAAAAGCTTTTTGCTGAGATGTAGATGAGAAGAGACGCTAAAGACGAATGTACAATGCTCTCCGGACCTAAGAGCCGCTCCCGGGCGTCTATCGGCTGAAGCCGCGCTAAGGAGAGCACTGTGAGTGGCACAATCGTCTTTGCGCGAAGAAGCCACTTTTTCGGCTCCGGGAGCCGGAGAGAGCGGCAGCTGCGGGAAGGTGAAGAAGGAAGCTGTACAACACTGGGATTGTGTGCGCAGCTTGCCAACTGATAGAAAACAGTACCGTTGCACTCTCCTGACTTTTCCAATCACATGAACATTCGATTGGAGGCTGTTTTGGACAACTTTTCTTTTCTTCCTGCCAAACACTTGGCAGACCTCCGTGCAACGTCTAGAACACGATGGGAGATGTTTTCTGTGCTGGCACAGTTTTTCCTAGCCAGACATAGTGGAAAAGCGTTTTGCTGAGATGTAGATGAGAAGAGACGCTAAAGACGAAGGTACGATGCTCTCCGGAGCTAAGAGCCGCTCCCGGGCGTCTTTCGGCAGAAGCCGCGCTAAGGAGAGCACTGTGAGCGGCACAATCGTCTTTGCGCGAAGAAGCCGCTTCTTCGGCTCCGGGAGCCGGAGAGAGCGGCAGCTTTGGGAAGGTGAAGAAGGAAGCTGTACAACACTGGGATTGTGTGCGCAGCTTGCCAACTGATAGAAAACAGTACCTTTGCACTCTCCTGACTTTTCCAATCACATGAACATTCGATTGGAAGCTGTTTTGGACAACTTTTCTTTTCTTCCTGCCAAACACTTGGCAGACCTCCGTGCAACGTCTAGAACACGATGGGAGATGTTTTCTGTGCTGGCACAGTTTTTCCTAGCCAGACATAGTGGAAAAGCGTTTTGGTAAGATGTAGATGAGAAGAGACACTAAAGACGAAGGTACGATGCTCTCCGGAGCTAAGAGCCGCTCCCGGGCGTCTTTCGGCAGAAGCCGCGCTAAGGAGAGCACTGTGAGCGGCACAATCGTCTTTGCGCGAAGAAGCCGCTTCTTCGGCTCTGGGTGCCGGAGAGAGCGGCATCTTCGGGAAGGTGAAGAAGCAAGCTGTACAACACTGGGATTGTGTGCGCAGCTTGCCAACTGATAGAAAACAGTACCGTTGCACTCTCCTGACTTTTCCAATCACATGAACATTCGATTGGAAGCTGTTTTGGACAACTTTTCTTTTCTTCCTGCCAAACACTTGGCAGACCTCCGTGCAACGTCTAGAACACGATGGGAGATGTTTTCTGTGCTGGCACAGTTTTTCCGAGCCAGAAAAAGGGGAAAAGCGTTTTGCTGAGATGGAGATGAGAAGAGACGCTAAAGACAAAGGTACGATGCTCTCCCGAGCTAAGAGCCGCTCCCGAGCGTCTTTCAGCAGAAGCCGCGCTAAGGAGAGCACTGTGAGCGGCACAATCGTCTTTGCGCGAAGAAGCCGCTTCTTCGGCTCAGGGAGCCGTAGGGAGCGGCAGCTTCGGGAAGGTGAAGAAGGAAGCTGTACAACACTGGGATTGTGTGCGCAGCTTGTCAACTGATACAAAACAGTACCTTTGCACTCACCTGACTTTTCCAATCACATGAACATTCGATTGGAAGCTGTTTTGGACAACTTTTCTTTTCTTCCTGCCAAACACTTGGCAGACATCTCTGCGAGTTCTAGAACATGATGGGAGATGTTTTCTGTACTGGCGCAGTTTTTCCTAGCCAGACATAGTGGAAAAGCGTTTTGCTAAGATGTAAATGAGAAGAGACGCTAAAGACGAAGGTACGATGCTCTCCAGAGCTAAGAGCCGCTCCCGGGCGTCTTTCGGCAGAAGCCGCGCTAAGGAGAGCACTGTGAGCGGCACAATCGTCTTTGCGCGAAGAAGCCGCTTCTTCGGCTCTGGGAGCCGGAGAGAGCGGCATCTTCGGGAAGGTGAAGAAGCAAGCTGTACAACACTGGGATTGTGTGCGCAGCTTGCCAACTGATAGAAAACAGTACCGTTGCACTCTCCTGACTTTTCCAATCACATGAACATTCGATTGGAAGCTGTTTTGGACAACTTTTCTTTTCTTCCTGCCAAACACTTGGCAGACCTCCGTGCAACGTCTAGAACACGATGGGAGATGTTTTCTGTGCTGGCACAGTTTTTCCGAGCCAGACAAAGTGGAAAAGCGTTTTGCTGAGATGTAGATGAGAAGAGACGCTAAAGACAAAGGTACGATGCTCTCCCGAGCTAAGAGCCGCTCCCAAGCGACTTTCAGCAGAAGCCGCGCTAAGGAGAGCACTGTGAGCGGCACAATCGTCTTTGCGCGAAGAAGCCGCTTCTTCGGCTCCGGGAGCCGTAGGTAGCGGCAGCTTCGGGAAGGTGAAGAAGGAAGCTGTACAACACTGGGATTGTGTGCGCAGCTTGCCAACTGATAGAAAACACTTACGTTGCACTCTCCTGACTTTTCCAATCACATGAACATTCGATTGGAAGCTGTTTTGGACAACTTTTCTTTTCTTCCTGCCAAACACTTGGCAGACATCTCTGCGACTTCTAGAACACGATGGGAGATGTTTTCTGTGCTGGCACAGTTTTTCCTAGCCAGACATAGAGGAAAAGCTTTTTGCTGAGATGTAGATGAGAAGAGACGCTAAAGACGAAGGTACGATGCTCTCCGGAGCTAGGAGCCGCTCCCGGGCGTCTTTCGGCAGAAGCCGCGCTAAGGAGAGCACTGTGAGCGGCACAATCCTCTTTGCGCGAAGAAGCCGCTTCTTCGGCTCCGGGAGCCGGAGAGAGCGGCAGCTTCGGGAAGGTGAAGAAGGAAGCTGTACAACACTGGGATTGTGTGCGCAGCTTGCCAACTGATAGAAAACAATACCGTTGCACTCTCCTGACTTTTCCAACCACATGAACATTTGATTGGAAGCTGTTTTGGACAACTTTTCTTTTCTTCCTTCCAAACACTTGGCAGACCTCCGTGCAACGTCTAGAACACGATGAGAGATGTTTTCTGTGCTGGCACAGTTTTTCCTAGCCAGACATAGTGGAAAAGCGTTTTGGTAAGATGTAGATGAGAAGAGACGCTAAAGACGAAGGTACGATGCTCTCCGGAGCTAAGAGCCGCTCCCGGGCGTCTTTCGGCAGAAGCCGCGCTAAGGAGAGCACTGTGAGCAGCACAATCGTCTTTGCGCGAAGAAGCCGCTTCTTCGGCTCCGGGAGCCGGAGAGAGCGGCAGCTTCGGGAAGGTGAAGAAGGAAGCTGTACAACACTGGGATTGTGTGCGCAGCTTGCCAACTGATAGAAAACACTACCGTTGCACTCTCCTGACTTTTCCAATCACATGAACATTCGATTGGAAGCTGTTTTGGACAACTTTTCTTTTCTTCCTGCCAAACACTTGGCAGACCTCCGTGCAACGTCTAGAACACGATGGGAGATGTTTTCTGTGCTGGCACAGTTTTTCCTAGCCAGACATAGTGGAAAAGCGTTTTGCTTAGATGTCGATGAGAAGAGACGCTAAAGACGAAGGTACGATGCTCTCCGGAGCTAAGAGCCGCTCCCGGGCATCTTTCGGCAGAAGCCGCGCTAAGGAGAGCGCTGTGAGCGGCATTATCAACTTTGCGCGAAGAAGCCGCTTCTTCGGCTCCGGGAGCCGGAGAGAGCGGCATCTTCAGGAAGGTGAAGAAGGACGCTGTACAACACTGGGATTGTGTGCGCAGCTTGCCAACTGATAGAAAACAGTACCGTTGCACTCTCCTGACTTTTCCAATCACATGAACATTTGATTGGAAGCTGTTTTGGACAACTTTTCTTTTCTTCCTGCCAAACACCTGGCAGACATCTCTGAGACTTCTAGAACACGATGGGAGATATTTTCTGTGCTGGCACAGTTTTTCCTAGCCAGACATAGTGGAAAAGCATTTTGGTAAGATGTAGATGAGAAGAGACGCTAAAGACGAAGGTACGATGCTCTCCACAGCTAAGAGCCGCTCCCGGGCGTCTTTCGGCAGAAGCCACGCTAAGGAGAGCACTGTGAGCGGCACAATCGTCTTTGCGCGAAGAAGCCGCTTCTTCGGCTCCGGGAGCCGTAGGGAGCGGCAGCTTCGGGAAGGTGAAGAAGGAAGCTGTACAACACTGGGATTGTGTGCGCAGCTTGTCAACTGATACAAAACAGTACCTTTGCACTCACCTGAATTTTCCAATCACATGAACATTCGATTGGAAGCTGTTTTGGACAACTTTTCTTTTCTTCCTGCCAAACACTTGGCAGACATCTCTGCGAGTTCTAGAACATGATGGGAGATGTTTTCTGTACTGGCGCAGTTTTTCCTAGCCAGACATAGTGGAAAAGCGTTTTGCTAAGATGTAAATGAGAAGAGACGCTAAAGACGAAGGTACGATGCTCTCCAGAGCTAAGAGCCGCTCCCGGGCGTCTTTCGGCAGAAGCCGCGCTAAGGAGAGCACTGTGAGGGGCACAATCGTCTTTGCGCGAAGAAGCCGCTTCTTCGGCTCTGGGAGCCGGAGAGAGCGGCATCTTCGGGAAGGTGAAGAAGCAAGCTGTACAACACTGGGATTGTGTGCGCAGCTTGCCAACTGATAGAAAACAGTACCGTTGCACTCTCCTGACTTTTCCAATCACATGAACATTCGATTGGAAGCTGTTTTGGACAACTTTTCTTTTCTTCCTGCCAAACACTTGGCAGAACTCCGTGCAACGTCTAGAACACGATGGGAGATGTTTTCTGTGCTGGCACAGTTTTTCCGAGCCAGACAAAGTGGAAAAGCGTTTTGCTGAGATGTAGATGAGAAGAGACGCTAAAGACAAAGGTACGATGCTCTCCCGAGCTAAGAGCCGCTCCCGAGCGACTTTCAGCAGAAGCCGCGCTAAGGAGAGCACTGTGAGCGGCACAATCGTCTTTGCGCGAAGAAGCCGCTTCTTCGGCTCCGGGGGCCGTAGGTAGCGGCAGCTTCGGGAAGGTGAAGAAGCAAGCTGTACAACACTGGGATTGTGTGCGCAGCTTGCCAACTGATACAAAACAGTACCTTTGCACTCTCCTGACTTTTCCAATCACATGAACATTCGATTGGAAGCTGTTTTGGACAACTTTTCTTTTCTTCCTGCCAAACACTTGGCAGACATCTCTGCGACTTCTAGAACACGATGGGAGATGTTTTCTGTGCTGGCACAGTTTTTCCTAGCCAGACATAGAGGAAAAGCTTTTTGCTGAGATGTAGATGAGAAGAGACGCTAAAGACGAAGGTACGATGCTCTCCGGAGCTAGGAGCCGCTCCCGGGCGTCTTTCGGCAGAAGCCGCGCTAAGGAGAGCACTGTGAGCGGCACAATCCTCTTTGCGCGAAGAAGCCGCTTCTCCGGCTCTGGGAGCCGGAGAGAGCGGCAGCTTCGGGAAGGTGAAGAAGGAAGCTGTACAACACTGGGATTGTGTGCGCAGCTTGCCAACTGATAGAAAACAATACCGTTGCACTCTTCTGACTTTTCCAACCACATGAACATTTGATTGGAAGCTGTTTTGGACAACTTTTCTTTTCTTCCTGCCAAACACTTGGCAGACCTCCGTGCAACGTCTAGAACACGATGAGAGATGTTTTCTGTGCTGCTACAGTTTTTCCTAGCCAGACATAGTGGAAAAGCGTTTTGGTAAGATGTAGATGAGAAGAGACGCTAAAGACGAAGGTACGATGCTCTCCGGAGCTAAGAGCCGCTCCCGGGCGTCTTTGGGCAGAAGCCGCGCTAAGGAGAGCACTGTGAGCAGCACAATCGTCTTTGCGCGAAGAAGCCGCTTCTTCGGCTCCGGGAGCCGGAGAGAGCGGCAGCTTCGGGAAGGTGAAGAAGGAAGCTGTACAACACTGGGATTGTGTGCGCAGCTTGCCAACTGATAGAAAACACTACCGTTGCACTCTCCTGACTTTTCCAATCACATGAACATTCGATTGGAAGCTGTTTTGGACAACTTTTCTTTTCTTCCTGCCAAACACTTGGCAGACCTCCGTGCAACGTCTAGAACACGATGGGAGATGTTTTCTGTGCTGGCACAGTTTTTCCTAGCAGACATATTGGAAAAGCTTTTTGCCGAGATGTAGATGAGAAGAGGCGCTAAAGACGAAGGTAGGATGCTGTCCGGAGCTAAGAGCCGCTCCCGGGCGTCTTTTGGCAGAAGCCGCTCTAAGGAGAGCACTGTGAGCGGCACAGTCGTCTTTGTGCGAAAAGGCGCTTCTTCGGCTCCGGGAGCCGGAGAGAGCGGCAACTTCGGGAATGTGAAGAAGCAAGCTGTACAACACTGGGATTGTGTGCGCAGCTTGCCAACTGATAGAAAACAGTACTTTTGCACTCTCCTGACTTTTCCAATCACATGAACATTCGATTGGAAGCTGTTTTGGACAACTTTTCTTTTCTTCCTGCCAAACACTTGGCAGACATCCGTGCAACGTCTAGAACACGATGGGAGATGTTTTCTGTGCTGGCACAGTTTTTCCTAGCCAGACATAGTGGAAAAGCTTTTTGCCGAGATGTAGATGAGAAGAGGCGCTAAAGACGAAGGTAGGATGCTGTCCGAAGCTAAGAGCCGCTCCCGGGCGTCTTTCGGCAGAAGCCGCGCTAAGGAGGGCACTGTGAGCGGCACAGTCGTCTTTGCGCGAAGAAGCCGCTTCTTCGGCTCCGGGAGCCGGAGAGAGCGGCAACTTCGGGAAGGTGAAGAAGCAAGCTGTACAACACTGGGATTTTGTGCGCAATTGCCAACTAATAGAAAACAGTACTTTTGCACTCTCCTGACTTTTCCAGTCACATGAACATTCGATTAGAAGCTGTTTTGGATAACTTTCCTTTTCTTCCTGCCAAACACTTGGCAGACATCCGTGCAACGTCTAGAACACCTTGGGAGATGTTTTCTGTGCTGGCACAGTTTTTCCTAGCCAGACATAGTGGGAAAGCGTTTTGCTGAGATGTAGATGAGAAGAGGCGCTAAAGACGAAGGTAGGATGCTGTCCGGAGCTAAGAGCCGCTCCTGGGCGTCTTTCGGCAGAAGCTGCGCTAAGGAGAGCACTGTGAGCGGCACAATCGTCTTTGCGCGAAGAAGCCGCTTCTTCGGCTCCGGGAGCCGGAGAGAGCGGCAGCTTCGGGAAGGTGAAGAAGCAAGCTGTACAACACTGGGATTGTGTGCGCACCTTGCCAACTGATACAAAACAGTACCTTTGCACTCTCCTGACTTTTCCAATCACATGAACATTCGATTGGAAGCTGTTTTGGACAACTTTTCTTTTCTTCCTTCCAAACACTTGGCAGACATCCGTGCAACGTCTAGAACACCTTGGGAGATGTTTTCTGTGCTGGCACAGTTTTTCCTAGCCAGACATAGTGGGAAAGCGTTTTGCTGAGATGTAGATGAGAAGAGACGCTAAAGACGAAGGTAGGATGCTGTCCGGAGCTAAGAGCCGCTCCTGGGCGTTTTTCGGCAGAAGCCGCGCTAAGGAGAGCACTGTGAGCGGCACAATCGTCTTTGCGCGAAGAAGCCGCTTCTTCGGCTCCGGGAGCCGGAGAGAGCGGCAACTTCGGGAAGGTGAAGAAGCAAGCTGTACAACACTGGGATTGTGTGCGCAATTGCCAACCAATAGAAAACAGTACTTTTGCACTCTCCTGACTTTTCCAGTCACATGAACATTCGATTAGAAGCTGTTTTGGACAACTTTTCTTTTCTTCCTGCCAAACACTTGGCAGACATCCGTGCAACGTCTAGAACACCTTGGGAGATGTTTTCTGTGCTGGCACAGTTTTTCCTAGCCAGACATAGTGGGAAAGCATTTTGCTGAGATGTAGATGAGAAGAGGCGCTAAAGACGAAGGTAGGATGCTGTCCGGAGCTAAGAGCCGCTCCCGGGCGTCTTTCGGCAGAAGCCGCGCTAAGGAGAGCACTGTGAGCGGCACAATCGTCTTTGCGCGAAGAAGCCGCTTCTTGGGCTCCGGGAGCCGGCGAGAGCGGCAGCTTCGGGAAGGTGAAGAAGCAAGCTGTACAACACTGGGATTGTGCGCGCACCTTGCCAACTGATAGAAAACAGTACCTTTGCACTCTCCTGACTTTTCCAATCACATGAACGTTCGATTCGAAGCTGTTTTGGACAACTTTTCTTTTCTTCCTGCCAAACACTTGGCAGACATCCGTGCAACGTCTAGAACACCTTGGGAGATGTTTTCTGTGCTGGCACAGTTTCTCCTAGCCAGACATAGTGGAAAAGCGTTTTGCTGAGATGTAGATGAGAAGAGACGCTAAAGACGAAGGTAGGATGCTGTCCGAAGCTAAGAGCCGCTCCCGGGCGTCTTTCGGCAGAAGTCGCGCTAAGGAGGGCACTGTGAGCGGCACAGTCGTCTTTGCGCGAAGAAGCCGCTTCTTCGGCTCCGGGAGCCGGAGAGAGCGGCAACTTCGGGAAGGTGAAGAAGCAAGCTGTACAACACTGGGATTGTGTGCGTGCCTTGCCAACTGATACAAAACAGTACTTTTGCACTCTCCTGACTCTTCCAATCACATGAACATTCGATTGGAAGCTGTTTTGGAAAACTTTTCTTTTCTTCCTGCCAAACACTCGGCAGACATCTCTGCAACTTCTAGAACACGATGGGAGATGTTTTCTGTGCTGGCACAGTTTTTCCTAGCAGACATATTGGAAAAGCTTTTTGCCGAGATGTAGATGAGAAGAGGCGCTAAAGACGAAGGTAGGATGCTGTCCGGAGCTAAGAGCCGCTCCCGGGCGTCTTTCGGCAGAAGCTGCGCTAAGGAGAGCACTGTGAGCGGCACAGTCGTCTTTGCGCGAAGAAGCCGCTTCTTCGGCTCCGGGAGCCGGAGAGAGCGGCAACTTCGGGAAGGTGAAGAAGCAAGCTGTACAACACTGGGATTGTGTGCGCAATTGCCAACTAATAGAAAACAGTACTTTTGCACTCTCCTGACTTTTCCAGTCACATGAACATTCGATTAGAAGCTGTTTTGGATAACTTTCCATTTCTTCCTGCCAAACACTTGGCAGACATCCGTGCAACGTCTAGAACACCTTGGGAGATGTTTTCTGTGCTGGCACAGTTTTTCCTAGCCAGACATAGTGGGAAAGCGTTTTGCTGAGATGTAGATGAGAAGAGGCGCTAAAGACGAAGGTAGGATGCTGTCCGGAGCTAAGAGCCGCTCCCGGGCGTCTTTCGGCAGAAGCCGCGCTAAGGAGAGCACTGTGAGCGGCACAATCGTCTTTGCGCGAAGAAGCCGCTTCTTCGGCTCCGGGAGCCGGAGAGAGCGGCAGCTTTGGGAAGGTGAAGAAGCAAGCTGTACAACACTGGGATTGTGTGCGCGCCTTGCCAACTGATACAAAACAGTACTTTTGCACTCTCCTGACTCTTCCAATCACATGAACATTCGATTGGAAGCTGTTTTGGACAACTTTTCTTTTCTTCCTGCCAAACACTCGGCAGACATCTCTGCAACTTCTTGAACACGATGGGAGATGTTTTCTGTGCTGGCACAGTTTTTCCTAGCAGACATATTGGAAAAGCTTTTTGCCGAGATGTAGATGAGAAGAGGCGCTAAAGACGAAGGTAGGATGCTGTCCGGAGCTAAGAGCCGCTCCCGGGCGTCTTTCGGCAGAAGCCGCTCTAAGGAGAGCACTGTGAGCGGCACAGTCGTCTTTGCGCGAAGAAGGCGCTTCTTCGGCCCCGGGAGCCGGAGAGAGCGGCAGCTTCGGGAAGGTGAAGAAGCAAGCTGTACAACACTGGGATTGTGTGCGCAATTGCCAACTAATAGAAAACAGTACTTTTGCACTCTCCTGACTTTTCCAGTCACATGAACATTCGATTAGAAGCTGTTTTGGACAACTTTCCTTTTCTTCCTGCCAAACACTTGGCAGACATCGGTGCAACGTCTAGAACACATTGGGAGATGTTTTCTGTGCTGGCACAGTTTTTCCTAGCCAGACATAGTGGGAAAGCGTTTTGCTGAGATGTAGATGAGAAGAGGCGCTAAAGAGGAAGGTAGGATGCTGTCAGGAGCTAAGAGCCGCTCCTGGGCGTTTTTCGGCAGAAGCCGCGCTAAGGAGAGCACTGTGAGCGGCACAATCGTCTTTGCGCGAAGAAGCCGCTTCTTCGGCTCCGGGAGCCGGAGAGAGCGGCAGCTTCGGGAAGGTGAAGAAGCAAGCTGTACAACACTGGGATTGTGTGCGCACCTTGCCAACTGATACAAAACAGTACCTTTGCACTCTCCTGACTTTTCCAATCACATGAACGTTCGATTGGAAGCTGTTTTGGACAACTTTTCTTTTCTTCCTGCCAAACACTTGGCAGACATCCGTGCAACGTCTAGAACACCTTGGGAGATGTTTTCTGTGCTGGCACAGTTTCTCCTAGCCAGACATAGTGGAAAAGCGTTTTGCTGAGATGTAGATGAGAAGAGACGCTAAAGACGAAGGTAGGATGCTGTCCGAAGCTAAGAGCCGCTCCCGGGCGTCTTTCGGCAGAAGTCGCGCTAAGGAGGGCACCGTGAGCGGCACAGTCGTCTTTGCACGAAGAAGCCGCTTCTTCGGCTCCGGGAGCCGGAGAGAGCGGCAACTTCGGGAAGGTGAAGAAGCAAGCTGTACAACACTGGGATTGTGTGCGTGCCTTGCCAACTGATACAAAACAGTACTTTTGCACTCTCCTGACTCTTCCAATCACATGAACATTCGATTGGAAGCTGTTTTGGAAAACTTTTCTTTTCTTCCTGCCAAACACTCGGCAGACATCTCTGCAACTTCTAGAACACGATGGGAGATGTTTTCTGTGCTGGCACAGTTTTTCCTAGCAGACATATTGGAAAAGCTTTTTGCCGAGATGTAGATGAGAAGAGGCGCTAAAGACGAAGGTAGGATGCTGTCCGGAGCTAAGAGCCGCTCCCGGGCGTCTTTCGGCAGAAGCCGCGCTAAGGAGGGCACTGTGAGCGGCACAGTCGTCTTTGCGCGAAGAAGCCGCTTCTTCGGCTCCGGGAGCCGGAGAGAGCGGCAACTTCGGGAAGGTGAAGAAGCAAGCTGTACAACACTGGGATTGTGTGCGCAATTGCCAACTAATAGAAAACAGTACTTTTGCACTCTCCTGACTTTTCCAGTCACATGAACATTCGATTAGAAGCTGTTTTGGATAACTTTCCTTTTCTTCCTGCCAAACACTTGGCAGACATCCGTGCAACGTCTAGAACACCTTGGGAGATGTTTTCTGTGCTGGCACAGTGTTTCCTAGCCAGACATAGTGGGAAAGCGTTTTGCTGAGATGTAGATGAGAAGAGGCGCTAAAGACGAAGGTAGGATGCTGTCAGGAGCTAAGAGCCGCTCCCGGGCGTCTTTCGGCAGAAGCCGCGCTAAGGAGAGCACTGTGAGCGGCACAATCGTCTTTGCGCGAAGAAGCCGCTTCTTCGGCTCCGGGAGCCGGAGAGAGCGGCAGCTTCGGGAAGGTGAAGAAGCAAGCTGTACAACACTGGGATTGTGTGCGCACCTTGCCAACTGATACAAAACAGTACCTTTGCACTCTCCTGACTTTTCCAATCACATGAACATTCGATTAGAAGCTGTTTTGGATAACTTTTCTTTTCTTCCTGCCAAACACTTGGCAGACATCCGTGCAACGTCTAGAACACGATGGGAGATGTTTTCTGTGCTGGCACAGTTTTTCCTAGCCAGACATAGTGGAAAAGCTTTTTGCCGAGATGTAGATGAGAAGAGGCGCTAAAGACTAAGGTAGGATGCTGTCCGAAGCTAAGAGCTGCTCCCGGGCGTCTTTCGGCAGAAGCCGAGCTAAGGAGGGCACTGTGAGCGGCACAGTCGTCTTTGCGCGAAGAAGCCGCTTCTTCGGCTCCGGGAGCCGGAGAGAGCGGCAACTTTGGGAAGGTGAAGAAGCAAGCTGTACAACACTGGGATTGTGTGCGCAATTGCCAACTAATAGAAAACAGTACTTTTGCACTCTCCTGACTTTTCCAGTCACATGAACATTCGATTAGAAGCTGTTTTGGATAACTTTCCATTTCTTCCTGCCAAACACTTGGCAGACATCCGTGCAACGTCTAGAACACCTTGGGAGATGTTTTCTGTGCTGGCACAGTTTTTCCTAGCCAGACATAGTGGGAAAGCGTTTTGCTGAGATGTAGATGAGAAGAGGCGCTAAAGACGAAGGTAGGATGCTGTCCGGAGCTAAGAGCCGCTCCTGGGCGTCTTTCGGCAGAAGCTGCGCTAAGGAGAGCACTGTGAGCGGCACAATCGTCTTTGCGCGAAGAAGCCGCTTCTTCGGCTCCGGGAGCCGGAGAGAGCGGCAACTTCGGGAAGGTGAAGAAGCAAGCTGTACAACACTGGGATTGTGTGCGCAATTGCCAGCTAATAGAAAACAGTACTTTTGCACTCTCCTGACTTTTCCAGTCACATGAACATTCGATTAGAAGCTGTTTTGGATAACTTTCCTTTTCTTCCTGCCAAACACTTGGCAGACATCCGTGCAACGTCTAGAACACCTTGGGAGATGTTTTCTGTGCTGGCACAGTTTTTCCTAGCCAGACATAGTTGGAAAGCGTTTTGCTGAGATGTAGATGAGAAGAGGCGCTAAAGACGAAGGTAGGATGCTGTCCGGAGCTAAGAGCCGCTCCCGGGCGTCTTTCGGCAGAAGCCGCGCTAAGGAGAGCACTGTGAGCGGCACAATCGTCTTTGCGCGAAGAAGCCGCTTCTTCGGCTCCGGGAGCCGGAGAGAGCGGCAGCTTTGGGAAGGTGAAGAAGCAAGCTGTACAACACTGGGATTGTGTGCGCACCTTGCCAACTGATACAAAACAGTACCTTTGCACTCTCCTGACTTTTCCAATCACATGAACGTTCGATTGGAAGCTGTTTTGGACAACTTTTCTTTTCTTCCTGCCAAACACTTGGCAGACATCCGTGCAACGTCTAGAACACCTTGGGAGATGTTTTCTGTGCTGGCACAGTTTCTCCTAGCCAGACATAGTGGAAAAGCGTTTTGCTGAGATGTAGATGAGAAGAGACGCTAAAGACGAAGGTAGGATGCTGTCCAAAGCTAAGAGCCGCTCCCAGGCGTCTTTCGGCAGAAGTCGCGCTAAGGAGGGCACTGTGAGCGGCACAGTCGTCTTTGCGCGAAGAAGCCGCTTCTTCGGCTCCGGGAGCCGGAGAGAGCGGCAACTTCGGGAAGGTGAAGAAGCAAGCTGTACAACACTGGGATTGTGTGCGTGCCTTGCCAACTGATACAAAACAGTACTTTTGCACTCTCCTGACTCTTCCAATCACATGAACATTCGATTGGAAGCTGTTTTGGAAAACTTTTCTTTTCTTCCTGCCAAACACTCGGCAGACATCTCTGCAACTTCTAGAACACGATGGGAGATGTTTTCTGTGCTGGCACAGTTTTTCCAAGCAGACATATTGGAAAAGCTTTTTGCCGAGATGTAGATGAGAAGAGGCGCTAAAGACGAAGGTAGGATGCTGTCCGGAGCTAAGAGCCGCTCCCGGGCGTCTTTCGGCAGAAGCTGCGCTAAGGAGAGCACTGTGAGCGGCACAGTCGTCTTTGCGCGAAGAAGCCGCTTCTTCGGCTCCGGGAGCCGGAGAGAGCGGCAACTTCGGGAAGGTGAAGAAGCAAGCTGTACAACACTGGGATTGTGTGCGCAATTGCCAACCAATAGAAAACAGTACTTTTGCACTCTCCTGACTTTTCCAGTCACATGAACATTCGATTAGAAGCTGTCTTGGATAACTTTCCTTTTCTTCCTGCCAAACACTTGGCAGACATCCGTGCAACGTCTAGAACACCTTGGGAGATGTTTTCTGTGCTGGCACAGTTTTTCCTAGCCAGACATAGTGGGAAAGCATTTTGCTGAGATGTAGATGAGACGAGGCGCTAAAGACGAAGGTAGGATGCTGTCCGGAGCTAAGAGCCGCTCCCGGGCGTCTTTCGGCAGAAGCCGCGCTAAGGAGAGCACTGTGAGCGGCACAATCGTCTTTGCGCGAAGAAGCCGCTTCTTGGGCTCCGGGAGCCGGCGAGAGCGGCAGCTTCGGGAAGGTGAAGAAGCAAGCTGTACAACACTGGGATTGTGCGCGCACCTTGCCAACTGATAGAAAACAGTACCTTTGCACTCTCCTGACTTTTCCAATCACATGAACGTTCGATTCGAAGCTGTTTTGGACAACTTTTCTTTTCTTCCTGCCAAACACTTGGCAGACATCTCTGCAACTTCTAGAACACGATGGGAGATGTTTTCTGTGCTGGCACAATTTCTCCTTGCCAGATGTAGTGGAAAAGCTTTTTGCTAAGATGTAGACGACAAGAGAGGCTAAAGAGTGGATGTAAGCAAATGACACCCATCTTCCAAAAATGCAATTAAGAGGACTCGCGATAGTACAAACCAGCCAGCCTCTTTTTTATCCCCAGTAAGTTGATGAAGCAGCTCTTCCTGGAAATCCTTGCCAGGCACATGAAAGACGACCAAATAATGTAGTTAGCATGATTTTTCAGGGGAATTTCATGCTGAACATCACTTTAAACTCCTCTGATGAATCAACTTGACTGGTAGATGAAGGGAATATTATCTGCCTGGGCTTCAGGGCGGTTTTTGACATATCTCTACATGGCAGCACACATACATATGGAAGCAATAATGCAAAGGGGAGGGAATCAGTGTCTTTTCAGTGATGCTGAGGGAAAAGACAAGAGGCAGTGGGCACACACTGAAATACAGGAGATTGCCTTTGAACATCAGTAAATGTTTCTTTACTGTGAGGGTGACTGAACCACGGCACAGACTGCCCAGAAAGATTGTGGAGCCTGGATCTTTGAAGACATTAAAAGTACACCCAGATAGAATCCTGGGCAAGAGGCTCTAGGTATCCTGGTTTAGGCAGGGGGGTTGGGCCTGGTTAGCCCCACCAACCCCTTCCACTCTCTTTCATTCTGTGCTAGTGAATTCTCTTCAAGATGCATTTCAAGCACTGGCATGACAAAGTTCTGTGCAGACAGAGATCCAAATGGACATGGCATCTAAGTTCCTTAAGCAGTGTTCAAGAAGAATGTAAAACTCTGGCACAAGTGTCTCTTCCCTAACTGAATCCCTTTCATGGGAAAATTCCCAGCTCTAGAAAGATCTTCTGATACGCATGCTTAAGACTGACACTGGCTGAGCAAATTTCTCCCTATGTGTATCTAAGACCAGTTAGGATCTTCACCCAAAGTGCTGTCAACATAGTCACAGAATGCCTATTGTTAAGAAGTGACAGCTTCCATCAGAATGGCAACTATTGGTCCACAAAATGGATGAATGGATGGGAATTATCTACGTGGGTTAAAAACAAAAATAAAGAGTTGGTCTTTATTTATCAATTTCATTGCAATATTGATAAGGGAAGAAAAAGATCTAAGTCCTTGACTTTCTGAACTCGAGGAAAGATTTTAAAAATTCCTTGTAAAAATGTATGATCACAATCAGACTATTGAAACCATTTTAGTTGGGAACAAAGTTCCAAAATTGTCTAGATAGTGGCAAAGAAGCCAAGAAAATAGGAAAGAAACAAAAAGAGAGCAAAAGAGTCAGCTTCAGTGTACAAGCTCGTTCTAGAAGTAGTCTGCTGGGAAAAGGAACCCCCAGCTAAATTTCCAATGTATTCCTGCGCTTGATTCAGTAACTGGTCAATGTAAAAACCAATCCTTTTGTACAACTTCTTCCAGCAACAAAAACTCCAACAGGTTGACACTACCATCATGCCTGTTCCAGACATATTTAAAAGAGAAATGATGATTTTCTTGAAAACCTACTTGCATAAAAGTTGCAAGATGGTGGAGGGATTCCCACATCCTCCTTCCTCCATCTGGCTTGAAAGTATATTTGATAAAATATGCAACAAAGCACATGATTTATAAGGGAGAGTCAAATGGATGATTTGGGAATTGATCTCTTGTTGATAGTAAACTTCATATCCACTCGGTGTGACCTTTTTAAAACAAAATGTGGAGCTGAGGCATGAATCTGCCACAACAATTGTAAAGCAAACATACACACTCCCCTTCACATGCCTCCCCTTCCACACACACCTAGGCACACACAGAGATCAGCATAGCAGATCATGAACACCTTGGAAAAGACTGAAATGCTAAATGCCTCTCTTGATGGGCAAAAGAGCTGGTGCAGTAATTCAAATGCCTGGTACAAAAATTCTGTTTCATATTTAGCTCCTATTTAAAACACAGCTTTTCATTTCATTCTATTTACAGAATATTTTAATTTCATTTGTTTCTTTAAAATTACTTAGTTCTCACCTGTTGTATGTCTAGGAATATTTTCTTCCAAAAATAGAAAAAAATAGATGATATCTTTTCAGCAGAAAACATTGGTTGATACAATTTTAAACCATCATGATATGGAAGAATTCTTCTGTCCCTCTCGAAGGTGGAAGAAGCATTTGGATCACAGATCATCTACAATGAAATACTTGACATGTTTAAGATGCTTTCAATCAATTTTGATCGTCAATTGCTTATTCGTTGTAAACAGTAATTTTTCAGTGAAGGGAAAGTGTGTGTGGTATATCTACATGATGTGTTCAAAGCCAGTTCCTACTAATGGCCAGGCTGAATTCCAGTAAATAATGTCCCGAATGATATTTTGCCGCCTTCTTTGGCACTTCATGAAATCTTACCCCGATGAAGTGCTGAAACACAGAGATTTTCTCTTAGAGAGTGTCTCATGTTGTAACCCATCCCATGGATTTTATGCTGTAATTCTTATCTCTTTTAAAATTTACTATCTTCTGTACAGTTTTCATGAAACTTTCTGTTACAGTAGTGAATAGCACAGATAAATGTCATTTTGTACAACTTTGAATTTACCCCAAGAGCTGAGAGAAAACTTGCTCCTATACTTCAATCCGAGTTTCTTCTATAGTCCAACTTTGTTTCTCTACCATCAAGCTTCTCCTTTGTTGCTGCTCCAAGCCCCGTCCAAGGTGACCTTGAATACTTTCAGGGAGGGGACACCCACAACTTCTCTGGGCAACCTGTTCCAGTGTTCCAGCACTCCCACAGTAAAAAAGGCCTTCCTTTCATCTAATATGTGTAGGAAATCATAAATCTAGGCATAGAAGCTTGGAGTGCAAATTTGAAATTCTTTGGATTTGAAGCACATTTTATATGAATACTGACTTACAGATGACTAAAAGATGTTGATGGGCATTTGAGCTGACAAGTTTTGAAAAAGTGCATGGAAATTAAAATTGAAACCACTAAAATTAAAAACTCCTTGCCATTTTCTTTTTCCTCTCCTATTCAAAATTGCATATGTCAGATATCAGTGCTTCATGCAAACATCTCAGATGCTCTCAGAGAAAAAGCTTTTCTTTCAGACTAAGTTGCGGTTGACGTAGAACACTAGCAGGAGTGAAAGTTTTTCTGGGCATCGGGGCAGCACCTTCTCCTTGGATTTGTGTGCAGAATGCATTTTATCCAAACTGGAAAATAGATCCCAGCTCTGTTCTATTCATCATTCTTACTTCATCAGGCCTGAAGATTCTGTGAAAAGTAGCCTGTGGACCTTGAAGATAGCGCATGTGAAACAGATGAGAGGTGATAGAGAAGTTGAGGGAGAGAAGAAAGAGCATATGGCTGAAACCAGAAAGTATTTCTTCACGTGACCATGGAAGATTGCAGGAGCCACTTGGTGCTATCAAACCAGCCCGACTTGGCACTGGTGCCACCTTGGGTCTGGGAGCCATCTTGCATATCGTGCATTTTAAGGAGCCAGCTGGCCACTCCCAGCCATATGCCCCCAAACACAAACCACGGCCCTTTTCTCTGGCAAACAAAACTCAGCTGCCCAGCTTTTTGATGGCAGATGGCAGGAGCCACTTGGTACTATCAAACCAGCCTGACTTGGCACTGGTGCCACCATGGGTCTGGTAACCATCCTGCCTATTGTAGCTTTTCAGGAGCCAGCCGGTCACTCTCAGACATAGGCCCCAGACACAAACCTCGGCCCGTTTCCCTGGCAAACAAAACTCAGCTGCCCCTCTTCTGGATGGCAGTTTGCAGGAGCCACTTGGTACTACAAAAACAGCCCGACTTGGCACTGGTGCCACCTTGGGTCTGGTTACCATCCTGCGTATCGTGCATTTTAAGGAGCCAGCTGGCCACTCCCAGCCATATGCCCCCAAACAAAACCCACGGCCCTTTTCTCTGGCGAACAAAACTCAGCTGCCCCGCTACTGGATGGCAGATTGCAGGAGCCACTTGGTACTATCAAACCAGCCTGACTTGCCACTGGTGCCACCTTGGGTCTGGGAACCATCCTGCGAATTGTGGATTGTCAGGAGCCAGCCGACCGCTCTCGGCCACAGACCCCAATCAAAAACCTCGGCCCGTTTCCCTGGCAAACAAAACTAAGCTGCCCCGCTTCTGGATGGCAGATTGCAGGATGCACTTGGTACTACAAAAACAGCCCGACTTGGCAGTGGTACCACCTTGGGTCTGGGAACCATCCTGCGTATCGAGCATTTCAAGGAGCCAGCTGGCCACTCCAAACCATATGCCCCCAAAACAACCCACGGAACTATTCTCTGGCAAACAAAAATCAGCTGCCCCGCTTCTGGATGGCAAATTGCAAGAGCCATTTGCACCATCAAACCAGCCCGACTGACTCCTGAAAATCAACCATGCGCATGACGGCTTCCAGACCCAAGGTGGCACCACTGCCAAGTCGGGCTGGTTTGATAGTACCAAGTGGCTCCTGCAATCTGCCATCCAGAAGCGTGGCAGCTAATTTTTTGCCAGAGAAAAGGTCCGTGGTTTGTTTTTGGCGGCATATGGCTGGGAGTGGCCACCTGGCCCCTGAAAATTCACGATACGCAGGATGGTTCCCAGACCCATGGTGGCACCAGTGCCACGTCGGGCTGGTTTGATAGTCCCAAGTGACTCCTGCAATGTGCCATCCAGAAGCGGGGCAGCTGAGTTTTGTTTGCCAGAGAAAAGGGCTGTGGTTTGTGTTTGGGGGCCTGTGGCTGGGAGTGGCCGGCTGGCTCCTTAGAATCCACGATACGCAGGATGGTTCCCAGAGCCAAGGTGGCACCAGTGGCAAGTCAGGCTGGTTTGACAGTGTCAAGTGCCTCCTGCAATCTGCCATCCAGTAGCGGGGCAGCTGAGTTTTGTTCGCCAGAGAAAAGGGCCGTGGGTTTTGTTTGGGGGCATATGGCTGGGAGTGGCCAGCTGGCTCCTTAAAATGCACAATACGCAGGATGGTAACCAGACCCAAGGTGGCACCAGTGCCAAGTCGGGCTGTTTTTGTAGTACCAAGTGGCTCCTGCAAACTGCCATCCAGAAGAGGGGCAGCTGAGTTTTTTTTGCCAGGGAAATGGGCCGAGGTTTGTGTTTGGGGGCATATGGCTGGGAGTGGCCGGCTGGCCCCTGGAAATCCACGATACGCAGGATGGTTCCCAGATCCAAGGTGGTACCAGTGCCAAGTTGGGCTGGTTTGATAGTCCCAAGTGGCTCCTGCAAACTGCCATCCAGAAGCGGGGCAGCTGAGTTTTGTTTGCCAGGGAAATGGGCCGTGGTTTGTGTTTGGGGGCCTGTGGCTGGGAGTGGCCGGCTGTTTCCTGAAAATCCACGATAGGCAGGATGGTTCCCAGACCCAAGGTGGCACCAGTACCAAGTTGGGCTGGTTTGCTAGTACCAAGTGGCTCCTGCAATCTGCCATCCAGAAGCGGGGCAGCTTACTTTTGTTTGCCAGGGAAACGTGCCAAGGTTTGTGTTTGGGGGCCTATGGCCAGCAGTGTTCGGCTGGTTCCTGAATATGTACGATACGCAGGATGGTTCCCAGATCCAAGGTGGCACCAGTGCCAAGTCGGGCTGGTTTTATGGTGCAAAGTGGCTCCTGCAATCTGCCATCCAGAAGCGGGGCAGCTGATTTTTGTTTGCCAGAGAAATGGTCCGTGGTTTGTTTTTGGGGGCATATGGATGGGAGTGGCCGGCTGGCTCCTTAAAATGCTCGATACGCAGGATGGTTCCCAGACCCAAGGTGGCACCACTGCCAAGTTGGGCTGTTTTTATAGTACCAAGTGCGTCCTGCAATTTGCCAAGCAGAAGAGGGGCAGTTGAGTTTTGTTTGCCAGAGAAAAGGGCCGTGGTTTGTGTTTGGGGGCATATGGCTGAGAGTGGCCGGCTGGCCCCTGAAAATCCACGATACGCAGGATGGTTCCCAGACCCAAGGTGGCACCAGTGCCAAGTCGGGCTGGTTTGATAGTACTATGTAGCTCCTGCAATCTGCCATCCAGAAGCGGGGCAGCTTACTTTTGTTTGCCAGGGAAACGGGCCGAGGTTTGTGTCTGGGGCCTATGTCTGAGAGTGACCGGCTGGCTCCTGAAAAGCTACAATAGGCAGGATGGTTACCAGACCCATGGTGGCACCAGTGCCAAGTCAGGCTGGTTTGATAGTACCAAGTGGCTCCTGCCATCTGCCATCAAAAAGCTGGGCAGCTGAGTTTTGTTTGCCAGAGAAAAGGGCCGTGGTTTGTGTTTGGGGGCATATGGCTGGGAGTGGCCAGCTGGCTCCTTAAAATGCACGATATGCAAGATGGCTCCCAGACCCAAGGTGGCACCAGTGCCAAGTCGGGCTGGTTTGATAGCACCAAGTGGCTCCTGCAATCTTCCATGATCACGTGAAGAAATACTTTCTGGTTTCAGCCATATGCTCTTTCTTCTCTCCCTCAACTTCTCTATCACCTCTCATCTGTTTCACATGCGCTATCTTCAAGGTCCACAGGCTACTTTTCACAGAATCTTCAGGCCTGATGAAGTAAGAATGATGAATAGAACAGAGCTGGGATCTATTTTCCAGTTTGGATAAAATGCATTCTGCACACAAATCCAAGGAGAAGGTGCTGCCCCGATGCCCAGAAAAACTTTCACTCCTGCTAGTGTTCTACGTCAACCGCAACTTAGTCTGAAAGAAAAGCTTTTTCTCTGAGAGCATCTGAGATGTTTGCATGAAGCACTGATATCTGACATATGCAATTTTGAATAGGAGAGGAAAAAGAAAATGGCAAGGAGTTTTTAATTTTAGTGGTTTCAATTTTAATTTCCATGCACTTTTTCAAAACTTGTCAGCTCAAATGCCCATCAACATCTTTTAGTCATCTGTAAGTCAGTATTCATATAAAATGTGCTTCAAATCCAAAGAATTTCAAATTTGCACTCCAAGCTTCTATGCCTAGATTTATGATTTCCTACACATATTAGATGAAAGGAAGGCCTTTTTTACTGTGGGAGTGCTGGAACACTGGAACAGGTTGCCCAGAGAAGTTGTGGGTGTCCCCTCCCTGAAAGTATTCAAGGTCACCTTGGACGGGGCTTGGAGCAGCAACAAAGGAGAAGCTTGATGGTAGAGAAACAAAGTTGGACTATAGAAGAAACTCGGATTGAAGTATAGGAGCAAGTTTTCTCTCAGCTCTTGGGGTAAATTCAAAGTTGTACAAAATGACATTTATCTGTGCTATTCACTACTGTAACAGAAAGTTTCATGAAAACTGTACAGAAGATAGTAAATTTTAAAAGAGATAAGAATTACAGCATAAAATCCATGGGATGGGTTACAACATGAGACACTCTCTAAGAGAAAATCTCTGTGTTTCAGCACTTCATCGGGGTAAGATTTCATGAAGTGCCAAAGAAGGCGGCAAAATATCATTCGGGACATTATTTACTGGAATTCAGCCTGGCCATTAGTAGGAACTGGCTTTGAACACATCATGTAGATATACCACACACACTTTCCCTTCACTGAAAAATTACTGTTTACAACGAATAAGCAATTGACGATCAAAATTGATTGAAAGCATCTTAAACATGTCAAGTATTTCATTGTAGATGATCTGTGATCCAAATGCTTCTTCCACCTTCGAGAGGGACAGAAGAATTCTTCCATATCATGATGGTTTAAAATTGTATCAACCAATGTTTTCTGCTGAAAAGATATCATCTATTTTTTTCTATTTTTGGAAGAAAATATTCCTAGACATACAACAGGTGAGAACTAAGTAATTTTAAAGAAACAAATGAAATTAAAATATTCTGTAAATAGAATGAAATGAAAAGCTGTGTTTTAAATAGGAGCTAAATATGAAACAGAATTTTTGTACCAGGCATTTGAATTACTGCACCAGCTCTTTTGCCCATCAAGAGAGGCATTTAGCATTTCAGTCTTTTCCAAGGTGTTCATGATCTGCTATGCTGATCTCTGTGTGTGCCTAGGTGTGTGTGGAAGGGGAGGCATGTGAAGGGGAGTGTGTATGTTTGCTTTACAATTGTTGTGGCAGATTCATGCCTCAGCTCCACATTTTGTTTTAAAAAGGTCACACCGAGTGGATATGAAGTTTACTATCAACAAGAGATCAATTCCCAAATCATCCATTTGACTCTCCCTTATAAATCATGTGCTTTGTTGCATATTTTATCAAATATACTTTCAAGCCAGATGGAGGAAGGAGGATGTGGGAATCCCTCCACCATCTTGCAACTTTTATGCAAGTAGGTTTTCAAGAAAATCATCATTTCTCTTTTAAATATGTCTGGAACAGGCATGATGGTAGTGTCAACCTGTTGGAGTTTTTGTTGCTGGAAGAAGTTGTACAAAAGGATTGGTTTTTACATTGACCAGTTACTGAATCAAGCGCAGGAATACATTGGAAATTTAGCTGGGGGTTCCTTTTCCCAGCAGACTACTTCTAGAACGAGCTTGTACACTGAAGCTGACTCTTTTGCTCTCTTTTTGTTTCTTTCCTATTTTCTTGGCTTCTTTGCCACTATCTAGACAATTTTGGAACTTTGTTCCCAACTAAAATGGTTTCAATAGTCTGATTGTGATCATACATTTTTACAAGGAATTTTTAAAATCTTTCCTCGAGTTCAGAAAGTCAAGGACTTAGATCTTTTTCTTCCCTTATCAATATTGCAATGAAATTGATAAATAAAGACCAACTCTTTATTTTTGTTTTTAACCCACGTAGATAATTCCCATCCATTCATCCATTTTGTGGACCAATAGTTGCCATTCTGATGGAAGCTGTCACTTCTTAACAATAGGCATTCTGTGACTATGTTGACAGCACTTTGGGTGAAGATCCTAACTGGTCTTAGATACACATAGGGAGAAATTTGCTCAGCCAGTGTCAGTCTTAAGCATGCGTATCAGAAGATCTTTCTAGAGCTGGGAATTTTCCCATGAAAGGGATTCAGTTAGGGAAGAGACACTTGTGCCAGAGTTTTACATTCTTCTTGAACACTGCTTAAGGAACTTAGATGCCATGTCCATTTGGATCTCTGTCTGCACAGAACTTTGTCATGCCAGTGCTTGAAATGCATCTTGAAGAGAATTCACTAGCACAGAATGAAAGAGAGTGGAAGGGGTTGGTGGGGCTAACCAGGCCCAACCCCCCTGCCTAAACCAGGATACCTAGAGCCTCTTGCCCAGGATTCTATCTGGGTGTACTTTTAATGTCTTCAAAGATCCAGGCTCCACAATCTTTCTGGGCAGTCTGTGCCGTGGTTCAGTCACCCTCACAGTAAAGAAACATTTACTGATGTTCAAAGGCAATCTCCTGTATTTCAGTGTGTGCCCACTGCCTCTTGTCTTTTCCCTCAGCATCACTGAAAAGACACTGATTCCCTCCCCTTTGCATTATTGCTTCCATATGTATGTGTGCTGCCATGTAGAGATATGTCAAAAACCGCCCTGAAGCCCAGGCAGATAATATTCCCTTCATCTACCAGTCAAGTTGATTCATCAGAGGAGTTTAAAGTGATGTTCAGCATGAAATTCCCCTGAAAAATCATGCTAACTACATTATTTGGTCGTCTTTCATGTGCCTGGCAAGGATTTCCAGGAAGAGCTGCTTCATCAACTTACTGGGGATAAAAAAGAGGCTGGCTGGTTTGTACTATCGCGAGTCCTCTTAATTGCATTTTTTGAAGATGGGTGTCATTTGCTTACATCCACTCTTTAGCCTCTCTTGTCGTCTACATCTTAGCAAAAAGCTTTTCCACTACATCTGGCAAGGAGAAATTGTGCCAGCACAGAAAACATCTCCCATCGTGTTCTAGACGTTGCACGGAGGTCTGCCAAGTGTTTGGCAGGAAGAAAAGAAAAGTTGTCCAAAACAGATTCTAATCGAATGTTCATGTGACTGGAAAAGTCAGGAGAGTGCAAAAGTACTGTTTTCTATTAGTTGGCAAGTTGCGCACACAATCCCAGTGTTGTACAGCTTGCTTCTTCACCTTCCCAAAGTTGCAGCTCTCTCCGGCTCCCGGAGCCGAAGAAGCGGCTTTTTCACGCAAAGACGACTGTGCCGCTCACAGTGCTCTCCTTAGCGCGGCTTCTGCCGAAAGACGCCCGGGAGCGGCTCTTAGCTCTGGACAGCATCCTACCTTCGTCTTTAGCGCCTCTTCTCATCTACATCTCAGCAAAAAGCTTTTCCACTATGTCTGCTAGGAAAAACTGTGCCAGCACAGAAAACATCTCCCATCGTGTTCTAGACGTTGCAGAGATGTCTGCCAAGTGTTTGGCAGGAAGAAAAGAAAAGTTGTCCAAAACAGCTTCGAATCGAACGTTCATGTGATTGGAAAAGTCAGGAGAGTGCAAAAGTACTGTTTTGTATCAGTTGGCAAGGTGCGCACACAATCCCAGTGTTGTACAGCTTGCTTCTTCACCTTCCCGAAGCTGCCGCTCTCTCCGGCTCCCGGAGCCGAAGAAGCGGCTTCTTCGCGCAAAGACGATTGTGCCGCTCACAGTGCTCTCCTTAGCGCGGCTTCTGTCGAAAGACGCCCGGGAGCGGCTCTTAGCTCCGGACAGCATCCTACCTTCGTCTTTAGCGTCTCTTCTCATCTACATCTCAGCAAAACGCTTTTCCACTATGTCTGGCTAGGAAAAACTGTGCCAGCACAGAAAACATCTCCCAAGGTGTTCTAGAAGTTGCAGAGATGTCTGCCAAGTGTTTGGCAGGAAGAAAAGAAAAGTTGTCCAAAACAACTTCTAATCTATTGTTCATGTGATTGGAAGAGTCAGGAGAGTGCAAAAGTACTGTTTTGTATCAGTTGGCAAGGTGCGCACACAATCCCAGTGTTGTACAGCTTGCTTCTTCACCTTCCCGAAGCTGCCGCTCTCTCCGGCTCCCGGAGCCGAAGAAGCGGCTTCTTCGCGCAAAGACGATTGTGCCGCTCACAGTGCTCTCCTTAGCGCGGCTTCTGCCGAAAGACGCCCCGGAGCGGCTCTTAGCTCCGTACCTTCCAATTCAATTTTTTGGCTCGAGAAACCAAATGGTATACTTGCAGCAGTAGGGCAGGACATTGAACTGGACTTTCTCCTTGTAGAGAGAAGCTAATGAAAAAGTTTCACTGCAATCAGAGCAGGCTGTCAAACAAGAAAAATGTCATGAACATAAGCCAGCCTTATCCTCTTAGTCTTGCTTGTTGTGATTGGCCAAGAATGAAATGTGTCAACTCTGTGTTTCTGGGTATCACATCAGTAACAGGTACTTCAGCTGCTGTACTTCTCTCCTAAAGTTAAGAACAGAATCCAAGGAATTGTGATTCCATGGTCTCAAGTCACCCTATGAAAAAGGAGTGGAAGGTGCAGGGGTCAATTAACTTGAATGGCCTATGTCAATCAGCGGCCACTGATTTCCTGAAGGCTTCAACAGGTTACTTGCCCATGTTTTTCTTGGAATTGTTTTAACCTTTGGTCATGTTTTTCTTGGGATTCTTTTACCCTTTCCCCATTTGTTCAGCCTTTGCTCTCAAGCCTTTGCTGACATTTCCAATATCTCGGTAGCCTGGAAAAGTGTTGTCTTGATTGATCACATCATTATTCCCTTCCAAGGGTCGTTTGCCTCAAGTCTCAGTTTGGCTGGTTTTCTGCTAGTTGTTTGTCAGAGGGCAGCAGGTGTTATGTAAGAGCAAGTACACAATCCCATAGCTTGCTTTTCTTTGGATTTGGCCTGTCTAGAAAATGGAATGACTAAACATCTCTGAGAGGCTTTTCTCTCCCCATTAGGTTTCACTGGAAGGGCAGATGCAAATCGTCTACCTAAAGTCTTGGCACAGAAGAAAGTAGTGGTTTGCTGCTGCATATAGCTAGAAGCTTAAAAAAGGAAGGCCTTGGGCTGAGGCCCATTACTTTGGCTAAGTAGAAAAGGACTGCGGGAGGTGAGGCAGCTGAATTAGAGGTAAATCAACAAGTTCTAGAACCGTCGTGTGTTCACAGCATGGTGCATGGTGGTTGGTTGAATTGTGTTTGTTATGGCTTAAAGCTATGGAACTGATAAAGGCCTGATGTTGGAATCCATAAGGTTAGAGGATTTTTAAGAAATGGTTACAAAGAAGTATGTAGGCCTTAGACTGGAGTTTTGTTAGCATTGCAGAAAAGTTTCCCATGCAAGCAGAAAAGATTTCCGTGCAAGCAGAAAAGTTTCCCAAGCAGTAGACGTGACAAATGGAAACAAGTTAATTTAATGTATATCTTTAGAAGGTTAGCATGAATAGAACTCTGTTCTTTGTCTCTTATCAACTAGTCTTTGTTTTAGCTACGATTACCTATGTTTTATAAGATTGGATAGAATGCTTGTCAAGATGTGTTTTCTGTGTCTGATTGGCTGAATTCTAGTCTGAGATGATTTTATGTATTGCTGTATGAGCCCTGTTGAAGGAGACATTTTTTGGTGTGGATCAGTGAGCTGTCATGTCTCCATTTTGTATTTTGAGACTGATGTGCTGGAAATAAAAGCAAAAATCTCTTCACTGGTCTGGTTACCATGTTATCCATATTTGGATATTTTGCCACGACGTAGTGGGTTCCTTTTTTAAGGTTGGGCTCCTGACACTATTGGACTTATACCTGTCCCGTCCCCTGCATATTGGTGCCTCGTGTGAGGACGTAGAATAGAAGAAAAAGAAAGAAAAATCATGGAAGTACCAGCTGCGGAGACCCAAGTGTTAACAAGGAGCACACTGTATCATCTCTCCCGCCGAAGCCAAGAAAATTGTAAGTAACTTATCTCGGGAGAGCGCTTGGGTGACGTTGGGAGGCAAAATAGCGAAAAAGAAAATTATTAAAAGAACACAAAAATGGGAACGAATTTATCAAAAGTTGAATGGGATGTTTTTCATCAATTAGAGACAATGTTACAAGAAAAAGGTCACTCTGAAATTTCAAAAACTGAGCTTAAAAACTTACTTATCTGGGTTAAAGCGAATACGTAAGATTTAAATCTGCAGTCTGCTTTTACTTTTCATTTTTGGGATCAGATTAACTGGAGAATCTATAATCTAGTCTCTCTCAAAAAAGATGAAAGCTTAAGAGAACTTATGCCGGTTTGTAGAGCGCTGTTGGAGCGCTGTTTTAAACAAACTGATAATAATAAGATCAACTTGGACTCAGAAAACAAAGCTTCTGGTTCTGTCTCATTAAATTCCAGTAAACCGGAGACTGTGTGAGTATCGGAGAATGTTACAAGTGTTGTTGCAGATGCTGAAAGTATTGCTTTGAACTCTGTTGAACAAAATCTTTCTTCTCTCTCTCTGGGAAAAAATGAGACTCTTTTGGACTTTTCTTCGCGTTGTTCTGTTAATGTAAAAATATGTGACTCTTGTAAGGGGGATGGAACAAAGTGTGTAAAAGATGGAAATGAAAAAGTGACTGTACTTCCTAAAATTGTTTGTGCAGGGACACTGAAACCTGAATTGGATTCTGTTGGGCCTGGGGTGGAGGCTGAGGTGGCTTCTTCCACTCGGGAAATTGTGGTTCCGGGGAACTCTTTTTCAGTTATGCAAAAACAGGGTTGTTCTGGTGTTTGTCAATCTATAGATACAGAGAAAGAAAAATTGGCTTTAAGGGTGGAGTCCTTTGAAAGGAAGAGATGGAAGAAACTCGCGACTGTGTTGTTGCTGAAATTCAAAAAGCTGGACTTGAAATCTCTGCAACGAAAATTCAACAAGTTTCACCTTAGAAGTACCTGGGATGGAAGATGATGGAAGACGATGGAAGACGACAATAATACCACAGAAAATTCAGATCCGAACCAGAGTCAACAACCTACAAGAGTTACAACAACTTCTAGGAGAAATCAACTGGGTCAGACCGATGGTGGGAATCACCAATGATGAACTGAGTCCGCTCTTCCATTTGCTGAGAGGAAGTTGCGACATCACTTCGCCAAGAACTTTAACCCCTGAAGCTCGTGCTGCTCTCGACAAAGTCACAGAAGCTCTTCAAAAAAGACAAGCTCATCGCTGCGTTCCTGAAAATCCTTTCTTTCTTGCAATCTTAGGAGAGAAGATGCAGCTTTGTGGTCTCATTTTCCAGTGGGATGCCGCAGAACAAGATCCTTTGTTAATAATGGAATGGGTTTTTCCTCCCTACAGGTTTTCAAAGACCATTTGCTCAGTTTTAGAAATGATTGCATACATTATAATTAAGGCTAGAACCAGATTGTTAACTTTGGCAGGTCAAGAATGTTCAGTTATCTATTTGCCATTGAAAAATGATTATTTCAATTGGGCAATGCAAAATTCTGATGATTTACAATATGCATTCTTAGGTTTTCCAGGTGTTTGTTCCATACACTATCCAGCTCACAAACTACTGCAAGCAAAATTGAGTTTCAGAGAAAAACCTAAATTAAGTGAAGAACCTTTACATGCTGTGACTCTCTTCACTGATGGCTCTGGTAAAAGCCACAAGTCCGTTGTGACTTGGTTTAATCAAAAGACTGATGTTTGGGAATCTGATATTCAAACAGTAGAGGGATCCCCTCAAATTGTTGAGCTTGCTGCAGTAGTTTGAGCTTTTCAGCTGTTTCCTCAGCCTTTTAATTTGGTCACAGATTCTGCTTATGTTGCTAATGTAGTCAGGAGAATAGAAGGTTCCATTTTAAAGGATGTTAGTAATGAAACTTACATCGTTGGCTTTCATGTCTTTTTATAACTTTGCAATATAGAACTAATCCATATTTTGTTTCTCACATTAGGGCGCATTCTTCACTTCCTGGATTTTTAGTGGAAGGAAATGCAAGAGCGGACAAGCTGACAGTGGTCATTTCTAACACATTGCCAAATATTTTTGAACAAGCAAAATTGAGTCATGCCTTTTTCCACCAAAATGCACAAGCACTCATGCGAATGTTCCAAATCACTAAAAGTCAAGCTAAAGCTATCATTCATACTTGCCCTGACTGTCAATTGGTACAACCTCCTGTTTCTACAGGAGCAATCAACCCCCGAGGCTTACAAAGCCTACAGTTGTGGCAAACAGGTGTTACTAAATAGCCTTCTTTTGGTAAATTTAAAAATATTCATGTTTCCATAGACACGTTCTCTGGTGCAGTTTTTGCTTCCCTTCACACAGGTGAAACTGGCAGCCATGCCTGTCATCATTTCCTGCAAGCTTTTGCTTCATTGGGTATACCCCAAGAAGTAAAAACTGACAATGGTCCCGCATACATATCTCAAAAATTGGCCACATTTTTAAATGAATGGGGTGTTCGACACATTTTTGGTATTCCCCACTCTCCCACAAGCCAAGCAATCATTGAAAGAACACATCAAACCTTAAAACGCATATTAGATCAACAGAGAGGGGGAACGGAAATCACCCCACAGATGAGACTGAGTAAGGCTTTGTATGGTTTTAATTTTCTAAATAGTTCAAGTACAGAACCAGATCCACCAATCTTTAGACACTTTTCAAATAGCACACAGGCAAAACTGAAAGAACATCCTCCTCTTCTAATTAGAAACCCTGACTCTGGACAGATGGAAGGCCCGTTTCAATTAATAACGTGGGGCAAAGGGTATGCTTCTATTTCCACAGGTGCTGGAAGAATTAAGTGGGTTCCTGCCAAAAACGTCAAACCGTATCGCACTTCAGAACCTGTTGTCGAGCCTAGAACTGAGGAAGCAAGTACGCAGACGTGGACCGAATGGAAGGATCCCGGGTCTCGCCTGACGCCTCTTGTGCCTGACGTTCTTTGTGCATCGGTGGAACCCATGAACTCTGATTTTGTGCCAATGTTATTTATGAGTATACGAATTGAATGCTGAATGTTTGTTTAACAAAGCTAATTTTTGGCTGAAAATTTAGGTTATTGTTTTTGTTTAGAAAGAATTCTGCCAAAACTTAGTTCTTGAAAGAGATGGGGCAGAATCAAATGGTATACTTGTTTTGCTTGATGTTAATTGTTTTTTGTCGTGCAGATTTGCCTGTGGATCAACCGAAAATGAGTGTTTGGGTGACCTTAGCCAAGGCTGCCGGATTGGATACTATATGTCTGTCTAATTCGGAACCAGAAAAGCCTTTCTCAACCTGTTTGGTTGGTGTGCCAGTGAAAGAGTTTCCTTTGGTCAGAAAAGAATCCAATGGTAAACCAGGTGGAATTGACAATGGAAACAGTCCTTCCTTCAATTGGAACATTTGTTCGAAAAAACTTCTCAGGGCAGCAAATGTTTCAAACAGTTGGGATGTGTTTCTGGAGACGGACCAATATCCACGGCAATTGCCAAAAGGGTATTGGATCATTTGCGGAGACAGAGGTTGGCAAGGCATTCCAGCCCACCTTGAAGGTGGCCCTTGTAGCATTGGTATGCTTACCATAATTGCCCCCACTGCCAAAGCAGTGATGAAAAAGAAACAAAGGAAAACAAGAGCTGTTCCTCATTATGATGAGAACTGTCAGAGTGATTTTATGCCTTGGAATGCCGCCAGAAGGCTTTCAGCAGGTATATTTCTACCCCAATTGGCTTCAGCTGTGGCATTGAGACAATTAGATCGAGTTGGATGTTGGCTGAGCAAACAAGCTAATGCCACATCCTCCGCAATCAGTGATATGTTGACCGATGTTGATAGTATTAGACATGCTACTCTTCAAAACAGAGCAGCCATTGATTTTCTTTTACTGGCACAAGGACATGGTTGTGAGGAATTTGAAGGATTGTGTTGTATGAATTTGTCTGATCGTTCTGAATCCATTCACAAAAGCATTCAAAAATTAAAGGATCTGACAGCCCAAATTAAAGAAGATGGAGGTTCCTGGTTGGATGATTTGTTTCAAAATTGGAGTTTTGCACCTTGGCTAAGGCAACTTTGCAAGATAGGTCTTTACATATTAGGTGTTCTAATACTGATATTGATAGTGGCACCTTGTATACTCTGTTGTGTTCGGCGAATGATGAACAAAACAGTCCGAGAAGTTTTTGTCATTCAAGCAGGAGAACTAGGAAGTAGAAGCACAGAGAGTGTACGAAATCTCACGAAAGCAGTAGATGAGGGTATTGACATGAACGAAGGTTTTGAATTAAGGCCTTGGAATCGACCAGAGTTTTTTGAACGATGCCTTGTGACTGTTGCCAAACGTGATTCATAGCTCTCTTTCAGGGATTGGGTCTTCACAGCATTAAGTTGCTGTGCCGTAATATAGCAATGCTTCAGTTTAGTGAAAATAGGTCTTCAGCAGATAATAAGCAGAAATTTTGCAATAGAGCTATGAAACGCAAATAGCAAGCGACAAGAAAATGAAAGCTTCTGGGTCAAAGAGAGAGGGGGAAATGTTGGAATCCATAAGGTTAGAGGATTTTTAAGAAATGGTTACAAAGAAGTATGTAGGCCTTAGACTGGAGTTTTGTTAGCATTGCAGAAAAGTTTCCCATGCAAGCAGAAAAAGTTTTCCATGCAAGCAGAAAAGTTTCCCAAGCAGTAGACATGACAAATAACAATAGGCTTCTGTAGAATTGGCTTTAGGATGGCAACAAAGTTATTTAATGTATATCTTTAGAAGGTTAGCATGAATAGAACTCTGTTCTTTGTCTCTTATCAACTAGTCTTTGTTTTAGCTACGATTACCTATGTTTTATAAGATTGGATAGAATGCTTGTCAAGATGTGTTTTCTGTGTCTGATTGGCTGAATTCTAGTCTGAGATGATTTTATGTATTGCTGTATGAGCCCTGTTGAAGGAGACATTTTTTGGTGTGGATCAGTGAGCTGTCATGTCTCCATTTTGTATTTTGAGACTGATGTGCTGGAAATAAAAGCAAAAATCTCTTCACTGGTCTGGTTACCATGTTATCCATATTTGGATATTTTGCCGCGGCCTAGTGGGTTCCTTTTTTAAGGCGTGGGTCCCTGACACTATTGGACTTATACCTGTCCCGTCCCCCGCATATTGGTGCCTCGTGTGAGGACGTAGAATAGAAGAAAAACAAAGAAAAATCGTGGAAGTACCAGCTGCGGAGACCCAAGTGTTAACAAGGAGCACACTGTATCATCTCTCCCGCCGAAGCCAAGAAAATTGTAACTTATCTCGGGAGAGCGCTTGGGTGACGTTGGGAGGCAAAATAGCGAAAAAGAAAATTATTAAAAGAACACAAAAATGGGAACGAATTTATCAAAAGTTGAATGGGATGTTTTTCATCAATTAGAGACAATGTTACAAGAAAAAGGTCACTCTGCAATTTCAAAAACTGAGCTTAAAAACTTACTTATCTGGGTTAAAGCGAATACGCAAGACTTAAATCTGCAGTCTGCTTTTACTTTTCATTTTTGGGATCAGATAAACTGGAGAATCTATAATCTAGTCTCTCTCAAAAAAGATGAAAGCTTAAGAGAACTTATGCCGGTTTGTAGAGCGCTGTTGGAGCACTGTTTTAAACAAACTGATAATAATAAGATCAACTTGGACTCAGAAAACAAAGCTTCTGGTTCTGTCTCATTAAATTCCAGTAAACTGGAGACTGTGTGAGTATCGGAGAATGTTACAAGTGTTGTTGCAAATGCTGAAAGTATTGCTTTGAACTCTGTTGAACAAAATCTTTCTTCTCTCTCTCTGGGAAAAAATGAGACTCTTTTGGACTTTTCTTCGCGTTGTTCTGTTAATGTAAAAATATGTGACTCTTGTAAGGGGGATGGAACAAAGTGTGTAAAAGATGGAAATGAAAAAGTGACTGTACTTCCTAAAATTGTTTGTGCAGGGACACTGAAACCTGAATTGGATTCTGTTGGGCCTGGGGTGGAGGCTGAGGTGGCTGCTTCCACTCGGGAAATTGTGGTTCCGGGGAACTCTTTTTCACTTAAGCAAAAACATGGTTGTTCTGGTGTTTGTCAATCTATAGATACAGAGAAAGAAAAATTGGCTTTAAGGGTGGAGTCCTTTGAAAGGAAGAGATGGAAGAAACTCGCGACTGTGTTGTTGCTGAAATTCAAAAAGCTGGACTTGAAATCTCTGCAACGAAAATTCAACAAGTTTCACCTTAGAAGTACCTGGGATGGAAGATGATGGAAGACGATGGAAGACGACAATAATACCACAGAAAATTCAGATCCAAACCAGAGTCAACAACCTACAAGAGTTACAACAACTTCTAGGAGAAATCAACTGGGTCAGACCGATGCTGGGAATCACCAATGATGAACTGAGTCCGCTCTTCCATTTGCTGAGAGGAAGTTGCGACATCACTTCGCCAAGAACTTTAACCCCTGAAGCTCGTGCTGCTCTCGACAAAGTCACAGAAGCTCTTCAAAAAAGACAAGCTCATCGCTGCGTTCCTGAAAATCCTTTCTTTCTTGCAATCTTAGGAGAGAAGATGCAGCTTTTTGGTCTCATTTTCCAGTGGGATGCCACAGAACAAGATCCTTTGTTAATAATGGAATGGGTTTTTCCTCCCTACAGGTTTTCAAAGACCATTTGCTCAGTTTTAGAAATGATTGCATACATTATAATTAAGGCTAGAACCAGATTGTTAACTTTGGCAGGTCAAGAATGTTCAGTTATCTATTTGCCATTGAAAAATGATTATTGCAATTGGGCAATGCAAAATTCTGATGATTTACAATATGCATTCTTAGGTTTTCCAGGTGTTTGTTCCATACACTATCCAGCTCACAAACTACTGCAAGCAAAATTGAGTTTCAGAGAAAAACCTAAATTAAGTGAAGAACCTTTACATGCTGTGACTCTCTTCACTGATGGCTCTGGTAAAAGCCACAAGTCCGTTGTGACTTGGTTTAATCAAAAGACTGATGTTTGGGAATCTGATATTCAAACAGTAGAGGGATCCCCTCAAATTGTTGAGCTTGCTGCAGTAGTTTGAGCTTTTCAGCTGTTTCCTCAGCCTTTTAATTTGGTCACAGATTCTGCTTATGTTGCTAATGTAGTCAGGAGAATAGAAGGTTCCATTTTAAAGGATGTTAGTAATGAAACTTACATCGTTGGCTTTCATGTCTTTTTATAACTTTGCAATATAGAACTAATCCATATTTTGTTTCTCACATTAGGGCGCATTCTTCACTTCCTGGATTTTTAGTGGAAGGAAATGCAAGAGCGGACAAGCTGACAGTGGTCATTTCTAACACATTGCCAAATATTTTTGAACAAGCAAAATTGAGTCATGCCTTTTTCCACCAAAATGCACAAGCACTCATGCGAATGTTCCAAATCACTAAAAGTCAAGCTAAAGCTATCATTCATACTTGCCCTGACTGTCAATTGGTACAACCTCCTGTTTCTACAGGAGCAATCAACCCCCGAGGCTTACAAAGCCTACAGTTGTGGCAAACAGGTGTTACTAAATAGCCTTCTTTTGGTAAATTTAAAAATATTCATGTTTCCATAGACACGTTCTCTGGTGCAGTTTTTGCTTCCCTTCACACAGGTGAAACTGGCAGCCATGCCTGTCATCATTTCCTGCAAGCTTTTGCTTCATTGGGTATACCCCAAGAAGTAAAAACTGACAATGGTCCCGCATACATATCTCAAAAATTGGCCACATTTTTAAATGAATGGGGTGTTCGACACATTTTTGGTATTCCCCACTCTCCCACAAGCCAAGCAATCATTGAAAGAACACATCAAACCTTAAAACGCATATTAGATCGACAGAGAGGGGGAACGGAAATCACCCCACAGATGAGACTGAGTAAGGCTTTGTATGGTTTTAATTTTCTAAATAGTTCAAGTACAGAACCAGATCCACCAATCTTTAGACACTTTTCAAATAGCACACAGGCAAAACTGAAAGAACATCCTCCTCTTCTAATTAGAAACCCTGACTCTGGACAGATGGAAGGCCCGTTTCAATTAATAACGTGGGGCAAAGGGTATGCTTCTATTTCCACAGGTGCTGGAAGAATTAAGTGGGTTCCTGCCAAAAACGTCAAACCGTATCGCACTTCAGAACCTGTTGTCGAGCCTAGAACTGAGGAAGCGAGTACGCAGACGTGGACCGAATGGAAGGATCCCGGGTCTCGCCTGACGCCTCTTGTGCCTGACGTTCTTTGTGCATCGGTGGAACCCATGAACTCTGATTTTGTGCCAATGTTATTTATGAGTATACGAATTGAATGCTGAATGTTTGTCTAACGAAGCAAATTTTTGGCTGAAAATTTAGGTTATTGTTTTTGTTTAGAAAGAATTCTGCCAAAACTTAGTTCTTGAAAGAGATGGGGCAGAATCAAATGGTATACTTGTTTTGCTTGATTTTAATTGTTTTTTGTCGTGCAGATTTGCCTGTGGATCAACCGAAAACGAGTGTTTGGGTGACCTTAGCCAAGGCTGCCGGATCGGATACTATATGCCTGTCTAATTCGGAACCAGAAAAGCCTTTCTCAACCTGTTTGGTTGGTGTGCCAGTGAAAGAGTTTCCTTTGGTCAGAAAAGAATCCAATGGTAAACCAGGTGGAATTGACAATGGAAACAGTCCTTCCTTCAATTGGAACATTTGTTCGAAAAAACTTCTCAGGGCAGCAAATGTTTCAAACAGTTGGGATGTGTTTCTGGAGACGGACCAATATCCACGGCAATTGCCAAAAGGGTATTGGATCATATGCGGAGACAGAGGTTGGCAAGGCATTCCAGCCCACCTTGAAGGTGGCCCTTGTAGCATTGGTATGCTTACCATAATTGCCCCCACTGCCAAAGCAGTGATGAAAAAGAAACAAAGGAAAACAAGAGCTGTTCCTCATTATGATGAGAACTGTCAGAGTGATTTTATGCCTTGGAATGCTGCCAGAAGGCTTTCAGCAGGTATATTTCTACCCCAATTGGCTTCAGCTGTGGCATTGAGACAATTAGATCGAGTTGGATGTTGGCTGAGCAAACAAGCTAATGCCACATCCTCCGCAATCAGTGATATGTTGACCGATGTTGATAGTATTAGACATGCTACTCTTCAAAACAGAGCAGCCATTGATTTTCTTTTACTGGCACAAGGACATGGTTGTGAGGAATTTGAAGGATTGTGTTGTATGAATTTGTCTGATCATTCTGAATCCATTCACAAAAGCATTCAAAAATTAAAGGATCTGACAGCCCAAATTAAAGAAGATGGAGGTTCCTGGTTGGATGATTTGTTTCAAAATTGGAGTTTTGCACCTTGGCTAAGGCAACTTTGCAAGATAGGTCTTTACATATTAGGTGTTCTAATACTGATATTGATAGTGGCACCTTGTATACTCTGTTGTGTTCGGCGAATGATGAACAAAACAGTCCGAGAAGTTTTTGTCATTCAAGCAGGAGAACTAGGAAGTAGAAGCACAGAGAGTGTACGAAATCTCACGAAAGCAGTAGATGAGGGTATTGACATGAACGAAGGTTTTGAATTAAGGCCTTGGAATCGACCAGAGTTTTTTGAACGATGCCTTGTGACTGTTGCCAAACGTGATTCATAGCTCTCTTTCAGGGATTGGGTCTTCACAGCATTAAGTTGCTGTGCCGTAATATAGCAATGCTTCAGTTTAGTGAAAATAGGTCTTCAGCAGATAATAAGCAGAAATTTTGCAATAGAGCTATGAAACGCAAATAGCAAGCGACAAGAAAATGAAAGCTTCTGGGTCAAACAGAGAGGGGGAAATGTTGGAATCCATAAGGTTAGAGGATTTTTAAGAAATGGTTACAAAGAAGTATGTAGGCCTTAGACTGGAGTTTTGTTAGCATTGCAGAAAAGTTTCCCATGCAAGCAGAAAAAGTTTTCCATGCAAGCAGAAAAGTTTCCCAAGCAGTAGACATGACAAATAACAATAGGCTTCTGTAGAATTGGCTTTAGGATGGCAACAAGGTTATTTAATGTATATCTTTAGAAGGTTAGCATGAATAGAACTCTGTTCTTTGTCTCTTATCAACTAGTCTTTGTTTTAGCTACGATTACCTATGTTTTATAAGATTGGATAGAATGCTTGTCAAGATGTGTTTTCTGTGTCTGATTGGCTGAATTCTAGTCTGAGATGATTTTATGTATTGCTGTATGAGCCCTGTTGAAGGAGACATTTTTTGGTGTGGATCAGTGAGCTGTCATGTCTCCATTTTGTATTTTGAGACTGATGTGCTGGAAATAAAAGCAAAAATCTCTTCACTGGTCTGGTTACCATGTTATCCATATTTGGATATTTTGCCGCGGCCTAGTGGGTTCCTTTTTTAAGGCGTGGGTCCCTGACACTATTGGACTTATACCTGTCCCGTCCCCCGCATATTGGTGCCTCGTGTGAGGACGTAGAATAGAAGAAAAACAAAGAAAAATCGTGGAAGTACCAGCTGCGGAGACCCAAGTGTTAACAAGGAGCACACTGTATCATCTCTCCCGCCGAAGCCAAGAAAATTGTAAGTAACTTATCTCGGGAGAGCGCTTGGGTGAAGTTGGGAGGCAAAATAGCGAAAAAGAAAATTATTAAAAGAACACAAAAATGGGAACGAATTTATCAAAAGTTGAATGGGATGTTTTTCATCAATTAGAGGCAATGTTACAAGAAAAAGGTCACTCTGAAATTTCAAAAACTGAGCTTAAAAACTTACTTATCTGGGTTAAAGCGAATACGCAAGACTTGAATCTGCAGTCTGCTTTTACTTTTCATTTTTGGGATCAGATAAACTGGAGAATCTATAATCTAGTCTCTCTCAAAAAAGATGAAAGCTTAAGAGAACTTATGCCGGTTTGTAGAGCGCTGTTGGAGCACTGTTTTAAACAAACTGATAATAATAAGATCAACTTGGACTCAGAAAACAAAGCTTCTGGTTCTGTCTCATTAAATTCCAGTAAACCGGAGACTGTGTGAGTATCGGAGAATGTTACAAGTGTTGTTGCAGATGCTGAAAGTATTGCTTTGAACTCTGTTGAACAAAATCTTTCTTCTCTCTCTCTGGGAAAAAATGAGACTCTTTTGGACTTTTCTTCGCGTTGTTCTGTTAATGTAAAAATATGTGACTCTTGTAAGCGGGATGGAACAAAGTGTGTAAAAGATGGAAATGAAAAAGTGACTGTACTTCCTAAAATTGTTTGTGCAGGGACACTGAAACCTGAATTGGATTCTGTTGGGCCTGGGGTGGAGGCTGAGGTGGCTGCTTCCACTCGGGAAATTGTGGTTCCGGGGAACTCTTTTTCACTTAAGCAAAAACATGGTTGTTCTGGTGTTTGTCAATCTATAGATACAGAGAAAGAAAAATTGGCTTTAAGGGTGGAGTCCTTTGAAAGGAAGAGATGGAAGAAACTGGTGACTGTGTTGTTGCTGAAATTCAAAAAGCTGGACTTGAAATCTCTGCAACGAAAATTCAACAAGTTTCACCTTAGAAGTACCTGGGATGGAAGATGATGGAAGACGATGGAAGACGACAATAATACCACAGAAAATTCAGATCCAAACCAGAGTCAACAACCTACAAGAGTTACAACAACTTCTAGGAGAAATCAACTGGGTCAGACCGATGCTGGGAATCACCAATGATGAACTGAGTCCGCTCTTCCATTTGCTGAGAGGAAGTTGCGACATCACTTCGCCAAGAACTTTAACCCCTGAAGCTCGTGCTGCTCTCGACAAAGTCACAGAAGCTCTTCAAAAAAGACAAGCTCATTGCTGCGTTCCTGAAAATCCTTTCTTTCTTGCAATCTTAGGAGAGAAGATGCAGCTTTGTGGTCTCATTTTCCAGTGGGATGCCGCAGACCAAGATCCTTTGTTAATAATGGAATGGGTTTTTCCTCCCTACAGGTTTTCAAAGACCATTTGCTCAGTTTTAGAAATGATTGCATACATTATAATTAAGGCTAGAACCAGATTGTTAACTTTGGCAGGTCAAGAATGTTCAGTTATCTATTTGCCATTGAAAAATGATTATTGCAATTGGGCAATGCAAAATTCTGATGATTTACAATATGCATTCTTAGGTTTTCCAGGTGTTTGTTCCATACACTATCCAGCTCACAAACTACTGCAAGCAAAATTGAGTTTCAGAGAAAAACCTAAATTAAGTGAAGAACCTTTACATGCTGTGACTCTCTTCACTGATGGCTCTGGTAAAAGCCACAAGTCCGTTGTGACTTGGTTTAATCAAAAGACTGATGTTTGGGAATCTGATATTCAAACAGTAGAGGGATCCCCTCAAATTGTTGAGCTTGCTGCAGTAGTTTGAGCTTTTCAGCTGTTTCCTCAGCCTTTTAATTTGGTCACAGATTCTGCTTATGTTGCTAATGTAGTCAGGAGAATAGAAGGTTCCATTTTAAAGGATGTTAGTAATGAAACTGTACATCGTTGGCTTTCATGTCTTTTTATAACTTTGCAATATAGAACTAATCCATATTTTGTTTCTCACATTAGGGCGCATTCTTCACTTCCTGGATTTTTAGTGGAAGGAAATGCAAGAGCGGACAAGCTGACAATGGTCGTTTCTAACACATTGCCAAATATTTTTGAACAAGCAAAATTGAGTCATGCCTTTTTCCACCAAAATGCACAAGCACTCATGCGAATGTTCCAAATCACTAAAAGTCAAGCTAAAGCTATCATTCATACTTGCCCTGACTGTCAATTGGTACAACCTCCTGTTTCTACAGGAGCAATCAACCCCCGAGGCTTACAAAGCCTACAGTTGTGGCAAACAGGTGTTACTAAATAGCCTTCTTTTGGTAAATTTAAAAATATTCATGTTTCCATAGACACGTTCTCTGGTGCAGTTTTTGCTTCCCTTCACACAGGTGAAACTGGCAGCCATGCCTGTCATCATTTCCTGCAAGCTTTTGCTTCATTGGGTATACCCCAAGAAGTAAAAACTGACAATGGTCCCGCATACATATCTCAAAAATTGGCCACATTTTTAAATGAATGGGGTGTTCGACACATTTTTGGTATTCCCCACTCTCCCACAAGCCAAGCAATCATTGAAAGAACACATCAAACCTTAAAACGCATATTAGATCGACAGAGAGGGGGAACGGAAATCACCCCACAGATGAGACTGAGTAAGGCTTTGTATGGTTTTAATTTTCTAAATAGTTCAAGTACAGAACCAGATCCACCAATCTTTAGACACTTTTCAAATAGCACACAGGCAAAACTGAAAGAACATCCTCCTCTTCTAATTAGAAACCCTGACTCTGGACAGATGGAAGGCCCGTTTCAATTAATAACGTGGGGCAAAGGGTATGCTTCTATTTCCACAGGTGCTGGAAGAATTAAGTGGGTTCCTGCCAAAAACGTCAAACCGTATCGCACTTCAGAACCTGTTGTCGAGCCTAGAACTGAGGAAGCGAGTACGCAGACGTGGACCGAATGGAAGGATCCCGGGTCTCGCCTGACGCCTCTTGTGCCTGACGTTCTTTGTGCATCGGTGGAACCCATGAACTCTGATTTTGTGCCAATGTTATTTATGAGTATACGAACTGAATGCTGAATGTTTGTCTAACGAAGCAAATTTTTGGCTGAAAATTTAGGTTATTGTTTTTGTTTAGAAAGAATTCTGCCAAAACTTAGTTCTTGAAAGAGATGGGGCAGAATCAAATGGTATACTTGTTTTGCTTGATTTTAATTGTTTTTTGTCGTGCAGATTTGCCTGTGGATCAACCGAAAACGAGTGTTTGGGTGACCTTAGCCAAGGCTGCCGGATCAGATACTATATGTCTGTCTAATTCGGAACCAGAAAAGCCTTTCTCAACCTGTTTGGTTGGTGTGCCAGTGAAAGAGTTTCCTTTGGTCAGAAAAGAATCCAATGGTAAACCAGGTGGAATTGACAATGGAAACAGTCCTTCCTTCAATTGGAACATTTGTTCCAACAAACTTCTCAGGGCAGCAAATGTTTCAAACAGTTGGGATGTGTTTCTGGAGACGGACCAATATCCACGGCAATTGCCAAAAGGGTATTGGATCATATGCGGAGACAGAGGTTGGCAAGGCATTCCAGCCCACCTTGAAGGTGGCCCTTGTAGCATTGGTATGCTTACCATAATTGCCCCCACTGCCAAAGCAGTGATGAAAAAGAAACAAAGGAAAACAAGAGCTGTTCCTCATTATGATGAGAACTGTCAGAGTGATTTTATGCCTTGGAATGCCGCCAGAAGGCTTTCAGCAGGTATATTTCTACCCCAATTGGCTTCAGCTGTGGCATTGAGACAATTAGATCGAGTTGGATGTTGGCTGAGCAAACAAGCTAATGCCACATCCTCCGCAATCAGTGATATGTTGACCGATGTTGATAGTATTAGACATGCTACTCTTCAAAACAGAGCAGCCATTGATTTTCTCTTACTGGCACAAGGACATGGTTGTGAGGAATTTGAAAGATTGTGTTGTATGAATTTGTCTGATCATTCTGAATCCATTCACAAAAGCATTCAAAAATTAAAGGATCTGACAGCCCAAATTAAAGAAGATGGAGGTTCCTGGTTGGATGATTTGTTTCAAAATTAGAGTTTTGCACCTTGGCTAAGGCAGCTTTGCAAGATAGGTCTTTACATATTAGGTGTTCTAATACTGATATTGATAGTGACACCTTGTATACTCTGTTGTCTTCGGCGAATGATGAACAAAACAGTCCGAGAAGTTTTTGTCATTCAAGCAGGAGAACTAGGAAGTAGAAGCACAGAGAGTGTACGAAATCTCACGAAAGCAGTAGATGAGGGTATTGACATGAACGAAGGTTTTGAATTAAGGCCTTGGAATCGACCAGAGTTTTTTGAACGATGCCTTGTGACTGTTGCCAAACGTGATTCATATCTCTCTTTCAGGGATTGGGTCTTCACAGCATTAAGTTGCTGTGCTGTAATATAGCAATGCTTCAGTTTAGTGAAAATAGGTCTTCAGCAGATAATAAGCAGAAATTTTGCAATAGAGCTATGAAACGCAAATAGCAAGCGACAAGAAAATGAAAGCTTCTGGGTCAAACAGAGAGGGGGAAATGTTGGAATCCATAAGGTTAGAGGATTTTTAAGAAATGGTTACAAAGAAGTATGTAGGCCTTAGACTGGAGTTTTGTTAGCATTGCAGAAAAGTTTCCCATGCAAGCAGAAAAAGTTTTCCATGCAAGCAGAAAAGTTTCCCAAGCAGTAGATGTGACAAATAACAATAGGCTTCTGTAGAATTGGCTTTAGGATGGCAACAAAGTTATTTAATGTATATCTTTAGAAGGTTAGCATGAATAGAACTCTGTTCTTTGTCTCTTATCAACTAGTCTTTGTTTTAGCTACGATTACCTATGTTTTATAAGATTGGATAGAATGCTTGTCAAGATGTGTTTTCTGTGTCTGATTGGCTGAATTCTAGTCTGAGATGATTTTATGTATTGCTGTATGAGCCCTGTTGAAGGAGACATTTTTTGGTGTGGATCAGTGAGCTGTCATGTCTCCATTTTGTATTTTGAGACTGATGTGCTGGAAATAAAAGCAAAAATCTCTTCACTGGTCTGGTTACCATGTTATCCATATTTGGATATTTTGCCGCGACCTAGTGTGTTCCTTTTTTAAGGCGTGGGTTCCTGACACCATTGGACTTATACCTGTCCCGTCCCCCGCATATTGGTGCCTCGTGTGAGAATGTAGAATAGAAGAAAAAGAAAAAAATCGTAGAAGTACCAGCTGCAGAGACCCAAGTGTCAACAAGGAGCACACTGTATCATCTCTCCCGCCGAAGCCAAGAAAATTGTAAGTAACTTATCTCGGGAGAGCGCTTGGGTGACGTTGGGAGGCAAAATAGCGAAAAAGAAAATTATTAAAAGAACACAAAAATGGGAACGAATTTATCAAAAGTTGAATGGGATGTTTTTCATCAATTAGAGACAATGTTACAAGAAAAAGGTCACTCTGAAATTTCAAAAACTGAGCTTAAAAACTTACTTATCTGGGTTAAAGCGAATACGCAAGATTTAAATCTGCAGTCTGCTTTTACTTTTCATTTTTGGGATCAGATAAACTGGAGAATCTATAAACTAGTCTCTCTCAAAAAAGATGAAAGCTTAAGAGAACTTATGCCGGTTTGTAGAGCGCTGTTGGAGCACTGTTTTAAACAAACTGATAATAATAAGATCAACTTGGACTCAGAAAACAAAGCTTCTGGTTCTGTCTCATTAAATTCCAGTAAACCGGAGACTGTGTGAGTATCGGAGAATGTTACAAGTGTTGTTGCAGATGCTGAAAGTATTGCTTTGAACTCTGTTGAACAAAATCTTTCTTCTCTCTCTCTGGGAAAAAATGAGACTCTTTTGGACTTTTCTTCGCGTTGTTCTGTTAATGTAAAAATATGTGACTCTTGTAAGCGGGATGGAACAAAGTGTGTAAAAGATGGAAATGAAAAAGTGACTGTACTTCCTAAAATTGTTTGTGCAGGGACACTGAAACCTGAATTGGATTCTGTTGGGCCTGGGGTGGAGGCTGAGGTGGCTGCTTCCACTTGGGAAATTGTGGTTCCGGGGAACTCTTTTTCACTTAAGCAAAAACAGGGTTGTTCTGGTGTTTGTCAATCTATAGATACAGAGAAAGAAAAATTGGCTTTAAGGGTGGAGTCCTTTGAAAGGAAGAGATGGAAGAAACTCGCGACTGTGTTGTTGCTGAAATTCAAAAAGCTGGACTTGAAATCTCTGCAACGAAAATTCAACAAGTTTCACCTTAGAAGTACCTGGGATGGAAGATGATGGAAGACGATGGAAGACGACAAGAAGACCACAGAAAATTCAGATCCGAACCAGAGTCAACAACCTACAAGAGTTACAACAACTTCTAGGAGAAATCAACTGGGTCAGACCGATGCTGGGAATCACCAATGATGAACTGAGTCCGCTCTTCCATTTGCTGAGAGGAAGTTGCGACATCACTTCGCCAAGAACTTTAACCCCTGAAGCTCGTGCTGCTCTCGACAAAGTCACAGAAGCTCTTCAAAAAAGACAAGCTCATCGCTGCGTTCCTGAAAATCCTTTCTTTCTTGCAATCTTAGGAGAGAAGATGCAGCTTTGTGGTCTCATTTTCCAGTGGGATGCCACAGAACAAGATCCTTTGTTAATAATGGAATGGGTTTTTCCTCCCTACAGGTTTTCAAAGACCATTTGCTCAGTTTTAGAAATGATTGCATACATTATAATTAAGGCTAGAACCAGATTGTTAACTTTGGCAGGTCAAGAATGTTCAGTTATCTATTTGCCATTGAAAAATGATTATTGCAATTGGGCAATGCAAAATTCTGATGATTTACAATATGCATTCTTAGGTTTTCCAGGTGTTTGTTCCATACACTATCCAGCTCACAAACTACTGCAAGCAAAATTGAGTTTCAGAGAAAAACCTAAATTAAGTGAAGAACCTTTACATGCTGTGACTCTCTTCACTGATGGCTCTGGTAAAAGCCACAAGTCCGTTGTGACTTGGTTTAATCAAAAGACTGATGTTTGGGAATCTGATATTCAAACAGTAGAGGGATCCCCTCAAATTGTTGAGCTTGCTGCAGTAGTTTGAGCTTTTCAGCTGTTTCCTCAGCCTTTTAATTTGGTCACAGATTCTGCTTATGTTGCTAATGTAGTCAGGAGAATAGAAGGTTCCATTTTAAAGGATGTTAGTAATGAAACTGTACATCGTTGGCTTTCATGTCTTTTTATAACTTTGCAATATAGAACTAATCCATATTTTGTTTCTCACATTAGGGCGCATTCTTCACTTCCTGGATTTTTAGTGGAAGGAAATGCAAGAGCGGACAAGCTGACAATGGTCGTTTCTAACACATTGCCAAATATTTTTGAACAAGCAAAATTGAGTCATGCCTTTTTCCACCAAAATGCACAAGCACTCATGCGAATGTTCCAAATCACTAAAAGTCAAGCTAAAGCTATCATTCATACTTGCCCTGACTGTCAATTGGTACAACCTCCTGTTTCTACAGGAGCAATCAACCCCCGAGGCTTACAAAGCCTACAGTTGTGGCAAACAGGTGTTACTAAATAGCCTTCTTTTGGTAAATTTAAAAATATTCATGTTTCCATAGACACGTTCTCTGGTGCAGTTTTTGCTTCCCTTCACACAGGTGAAACTGGCAGCCATGCCTGTCATCATTTCCTGCAAGCTTTTGCTTCATTGGGTATACCCCAAGAAGTAAAAACTGACAATGGTCCCGCATACATATCTCAAAAATTGGCCACATTTTTAAATGAATGGGGTGTTCGACACATTTTTGGTATTCCCCACTCTCCCACAAGCCAAGCAATCATTGAAAGAACACATCAAACCTTAAAACGCATATTAGATCAACAGAGAGGGGGAACGGAAATCACCCCACAGATGAGACTGAGTAAGGCTTTGTATGGTTTTAATTTTCTAAATAGTTCAAGTACAGAACCAGATCCACCAATCTTTAGACACTTTTCAAATAGCACACAGGCAAAACTGAAAGAACATCCTCCTCTTCTAATTAGAAACCCTGACTCTGGACAGATGGAAGGCCCGTTTCAATTAATAACGTGGGGCAAAGGGTATGCTTCTATTTCCACAGGTGCTGGAAGAATTAAGTGGGTTCCTGCCAAAAACGTCAAACCGTATCGCACTTCAGAACCTGTTGTCGAGCCTAGAACTGAGGAAGCGAGTACGCAGACGTGGACCGAATGGAAGGATCCCGGGTCTCGCCTGACGCCTCTTGTGCCTGACGTTCTTTGTGCATCGGTGGAACCCATGAACTCTGATTTTGTGCCAATGTTATTTATGAGTATACGAATTGAATGCTGAATGTTTGTTTTACAAAGCTAGTTTTTGGCTGAAAATTTAGGTTATTGTTTTTGTTTAGAAAGAATTCTGCCAAAACTTAGTTCTTGAAAGAGATGGGGCAGAATCAAATGGTATACTTGTTTTGCTTGATTTTAATTGTTTTTTGTCGTGCAGATTTGCCTGTGGATCAACCGAAAACGAGTGTTTGGGTGACCTTAGCCAAGGCTGCCGGATCAGATACTATATGTCTGTCTAATTCGGAACCAGAAAAGCCTTTCTCAACCTGTTTGGTTGGTGTGCCAGTGAAAGAGTTTCCTTTGGTCAGAAAAGAATCCAATGGTAAACCAGGTGGAATTGACAATGGAAACAGTCCTTCCTTCAATTGGAACATTTGTTCCAACAAACTTCTCAGGGCAGCAAATGTTTCAAACAGTTGGGATGTGTTTCTGGAGACGGACCAATATCCACGGCAATTGCAAAAAGGGTATTGGATCATATGCGAAGACAGAGGTTGGCAAGGCATTCCAGCCCACCTTGAAGGTGGCCCTTGTAGCATTGGTATGCTTACCATAATTGCCACCACTGCCAAAGCAGTGATGAAAAAGAAACAAAGGAAAACAAGAGCTGTTCCTCATTATGATGAGAACTGTCAGAGTGATTTTATGCCTTGGAATGCCGCCAGAAGGCTTTCAGCAGGTATATTTCTACCCCAATTGGCTTCAGCTGTGGCATTGAGACAATTAGATCGAGTTGGATGTTGGCTGAGCAAACAAGCTAATGCCACATCCTCCGCAATCAGTGATATGTTGACCGATGTTGATAGTATTAGACATGCTACTCTTCAAAACAGAGCAGCCATTGATTTTCTCTTACTGGCACAAGGACATGGTTGTGAGGAATTGGAAGGATTGTGTTGTATGAATTTGTCTGATCATTCTGAATCCATTCACAAAAGCATTCAAAAATTAAAGGATCTGACAGCCCAAATTAAAGAAGATGGAGGTTCCTGGTTGGATGATTTGTTTCAAAATTGGAGTTTTGCACCTTGGCTAAGGCAACTTTGCAAGATAGGTCTTTACATATTAGGTGTTCTAATACTGATATTGATAGTGACACCTTGTATACTCTGTTGTCTTCGGCGAATGATGAACAAAACAGTCCGAGAAGTTTTTGTCATTCAAGCAGGAGAACTAGGAAGTAGAAGCACAGAGAGTGTACGAAATCTCACGAAAGCAGTAGATGAGGGTATTGACATGAACGAAGGTTTTGAATTAAGGCCTTGGAATCGACCAGAGTTTTTTGAACGATGCCTTGTGACTGTTGCCAAACGTGATTCATATCTCTCTTTCAGGGATTGGGTCTTCACAGCATTAAGTTGCTGTGCTGTAATATAGCAATGCTTCAGTTTAGTGAAAATAGGTCTTCAGCAGATAATAAGCAGAAATTTTGCAATAGAGCTATGAAACGCAAATAGCAAGCGACAAGAAAATGAAAGCTTCTGGGTCAAACAGAGAGGGGGAAATGTTGGAATCCATAAGGTTAGAGGATTTTTAAGAAATGGTTACAAAGAAGTATGTAGGCCTTAGACTGGAGTTTTGTTAGCATTGCAGAAAAGTTTCCCATGCAAGCAGAAAAAGTTTTCCATGCAAGCAGAAAAGTTTCCCAAGCAGTAGACGTGACAAATAACAATAGGCTTCTGTAGAATTGGCTTTAGGATGGCAACAAAGTTATTTAATGTATATCTTTAGAAGGTTAGCATGAATAGAACTCTGTTCTTTGTCTCTTATCAACTAGTCTTTGTTTTAGCTACGATTACCTATGTTTTATAAGATTGGATAGAATGCTTGTCAAGATGTGTTTTCTGTGTCTGATTGGCTGAATTCTAGTCTGAGATGATTTTATGTATTGCTGTATGAGCCCTGTTGAAGGAGACATTTTTTGGTGTGGATCAGTGAGCTGTCATGTCTCCATTTTGTATTTTGAGACTGATGTGCTGGAAATAAAAGCAAAAATCTCTTCACTGGTCTGGTTACCATGTTATCCATATTTGGATATTTTGCCGCGACCTAGTGGGTTCCTTTTTTAAGGCGTGGGTTCCTGACACCATTGGACTTATACCTGTCCCGTCCCCCGCATATTGGTGCCTCGTGTGAGAATGTAGAATAGAAGAAAAAGAAAAAAATCGTAGAAGTACCAGCTGCAGAGACCCAAGTGTCAACAAGGAGCACACTGTATCATCTCTCCCGCTGAAGCCAAGAAAATTGTAAGTAACTTATCTCGGGAGAGCGCTTGGGTGACGTTGGGAGGCAAAATAGCGAAAAAGAAAATTATTAAAAGAACACAAAAATGGGAACGAATTTATCAAAAGTTGAATGGGATGTTTTTCATCAATTAGAGACAATGTTACAAGAAAAAGGTCACTCTGAAATTTCAAAAACTGAGCTTAAAAACTTACTTATCTGGGTTAAAGCGAATACGCAAGATTTAAATCTGCAGTCTGCTTTTACTTTTCATTTTTGGGATCAGATAAACTGGAGAATCTATAAACTAGTCTCTCTCAAAAAAGATGAAAGCTTAAGAGAACTTATGCCGGTTTGTAGAGCGCTGTTGGAGCACTGTTTTAAACAAACTGATAATAATAAGATCAACTTGGACTCAGAAAACAAAGCTTCTGGTTCTGTCTCATTAAATTCCAGTAAACCGGAGACTGTGTGTCTATCGGAGAATGTTACAAGTGTTGTTGCAAATGCTGAAAGTATTGCTTTGAACTCTGTTGAACAAAATCTTTCTTCTCTCTCTCTGGGAAAAAATGAGACTCTTTTGGACTTTTCTTCGCGTTGTTCTGTTAATGTAAAAATATGTGACTCTTGTAAGGGGGATGGAACAAAGTGTGTAAAAGATGGAAATGAAAAAGTGACTGTACTTCCTAAAATTGTTTGTGCAGGGACACTGAAACCTGAATTGGATTCTGTTGGGCCTGAGGTGGAGGCTGAGGTGGCTGCTTCCACTCGGGAAATTGTGTTCCGGGGAACTCTTTTTCACTTAAGCAAAAACATGGTTGTTCTGGTGTTTGTCAATCTATAGATACAGAGAAAGAAAAATTGGCTTTAAGGGTGGAGTCCTTTGAAAGGAAGAGATGGAAGAAACTCGCGACTGTGTTGTTGCTGAAATTCAAAAAGCTGGACTTGAAATCTCTGCAACGAAAATTCAACAAGTTTCACCTTAGAAGTACCTGGGATGGAAGATGATGGAAGACGATGGAAGACGACAAGAAGACCACAGAAAATTCAGATCCGAACCAGAGTCAACAACCTACAAGAGTTACAACAACTTCTAGGAGAAATCAACTGGGTCAGACCGATGCTGGGAATCACCAATGATGAACTGAGTCCGCTCTTCCATTTGCTGAGAGGAAGTTGCGACATCACTTCGCCAAGAACTTTAACCCCTGAAGCTCGTGCTGCTCTCGACAAAGTCACAGAAGCTCTTCAAAAAAGACAAGCTCATTGCTGCGTTCCTGAAAATCCTTTCTTTCTTGCAATCTTAGGAGAGAAGATGCAGCTTTGTGGTCTCATTTTCCAGTGGGATGCCGCAGAACAAGATCCTTTGTTAATAATGGAATGGGTTTTTCCTCCCTACAGGTTTTCAAAGACCATTTGCTCAGTTTTAGAAATGATTGCATACATTATAATTAAGGCTAGAACCAGATTGTTAACTTTGACAGGTCAAGAATGTTCAGTTATCTATTTGCCATTGAAAAATGATTATTGCAATTGGGCAATGCAAAATTCTGATGATTTACAATATGCATTCTTAGGTTTTCCAGGTGTTTGTTCCATACACTATCCAGCTCACAAACTACTGCAAGCAAAATTGAGTTTCAGAGAAAAACCTAAATTAAGTGAAGAACCTTTACATGCTGTGACTCTCTTCACTGATGGCTCTGGTAAAAGCCACAAGTCCGTTGTGACTTGGTTTAATCAAAAGACTGATGTTTGGGAATCTGATATTCAAACAGTAGAGGGATCCCCTCAAATTGTTGAGCTTGCTGCAGTAGTTTGAGCTTTTCAGCTGTTTCCTCAGCCTTTTAATTTGGTCACAGATTCTGCTTATGTTGCTAATGTAGTCAGGAGAATAGAAGGTTCCATTTTAAAGGATGTTAGTAATGAAACTTTACATCGTTGGCTTTCATGTCTTTTTATAACTTTGCAATATAGAACTAATCCATATTTTGTTTCTCACATTAGGGCGCATTCTTCACTTCCTGGATTTTTAGTGGAAGGAAATGCAAGAGCGGACAAGCTGACAGTGGTCATTTCTAACACATTGCCAAATATTTTTGAACAAGCAAAATTGAGTCATGCCTTTTTCCACCAAAATGCACAAGCACTCATGCGAATGTTCCAAATCACTAAAAGTCAAGCTAAAGCTATCATTCATACTTGCCCTGACTGTCAATTGGTACAACCTCCTGTTTCTACAGGAGCAATCAACCCCCGAGGCTTACAAAGCCTACAGTTGTGGCAAACAGGTGTTACTAAATAGCCTTCTTTTGGTAAATTTAAAAATATTCATGTTTCCATAGACACGTTCTCTGGTGCAGTTTTTGCTTCCCTTCACACAGGTGAAACTGGCAGCCATGCCTGTCATCATTTCCTGCAAGCTTTTGCTTCATTGGGTATACCCCAAGAAGTAAAAACTGACAATGGTCCCGCATACATATCTCAAAAATTGGCCACATTTTTAAATGAATGGGGTGTTCGACACATTTTTGGTATTCCCCACTCTCCCACAAGCCAAGCAATCATTGAAAGAACACATCAAACCTTAAAACGCATATTAGATCAACAGAGAGGGGGAACGGAAATCACCCCACAGATGAGACTGAGTAAGGCTTTGTATGGTTTTAATTTTCTAAATAGTTCAAGTACAGAACCAGATCCACCAATCTTTAGACACTTTTCAAATAGCACACAGGCAAAACTGAAAGAACATCCTCCTCTTCTAATTAGAAACCCTGACTCTGGACAGATGGAAGGCCCGTTTCAATTAATAACGTGGGGCAAAGGGTATGCTTCTATTTCCACAGGTGCTGGAAGAATTAAGTGGGTTCCTGCCAAAAACGTCAAACCGTATCGCACTTCAGAACCTGTTGTCGAGCCTAGAACTGAGGAAGCGAGTACGCAGACGTGGACCGAATGGAAGGATCCCGGGTCTCGCCTGACGCCTCTTGTGCCTGACGTTCTTTGTGCATCGGTGGAACCCATGAACTCTGATTTTGTGCCAATGTTATTTATGAGTATACGAATTGAATGCTGAATGTTTGTTTAACAAAGCTAATTTTTGGCTGAAAATTTAGGTTATTGTTTTTGTTTAGAAAGAATTCTGCCAAAACTTAGTTCTTGAAAGAGATGGGGCAGAATCAAATGGTATACTTGTTTTGCTTGATGTTAATTGTTTTTTGTCGTGCAGATTTGCCTGTGGATCAACCGAAAACGAATGTTTGGGTGACCTTAGCCAAGGCTGCCGGATCGGATACTATATGCCTGTCTAATTCGGAACCAGAAAAGCCTTTCTCAACCTGTTTGGTTGGTGTGCCAGTGAAAGAGTTTCCTTTGGTCAGAAAAGAATCCAATGGTAAACCAGGTGGAATTGACAATGGAAACAGTCCTTCCTTCAATTGGAACATTTGTTCGAAAAAACTTCTCAGGGCAGCAAATGTTTCAAACAGTTGGGATGTGTTTCTGGAGACGGACCAATATCCACGGCAATTGCCAAAAGGGTATTGGATCATTTGCGGAGACAGAGGTTGGCAAGGCATTCCAGCCCACCTTGAAGGTGGCCCTTGTAGCATTGGTATGCTTACCATAATTGCCCCCACTGCCAAAGCAGTGATGAAAAAGAAACAAAGGAAAACAAGAGCTGTTCCTCATTATGATGAGAACTGTCAGAGTGATTTTATGCCTTGGAATGCCGCCAGAAGGCTTTCAGCAGGTATATTTCTACCCCAATTGGCTTCAGCTGTGGCATTGAGACAATTAGATCGAGTTGGATGTTGGCTGAGCAAACAAGCTAATGCCACATCCTCCGCAATCAGTGATATGTTGACCGATGTTGATAGTATTAGACATGCTACTCTTCAAAACAGAGCAGCCATTGATTTTCTCTTACTGGCACAAGGACATGGTTGTGAGGAATTTGAAGGATTGTGTTGTATGAATTTGTCTGATCGTTCTGAATCCATTCACAAAAGCATTCAAAAATTAAAGGATCTGACAGCCCAAATTAAAGAAGATGGAGGTTCCTGGTTGGATGATTTGTTTCAAAATTAGAGTTTTGCACCTTGGCTAAGGCAGCTTTGCAAGATAGGTCTTTACATATTAGGTGTTCTAATACTGATATTGATAGTGGCACCTTGTATACTCTGTTGTGTTCGGCGAATGATGAACAAAACAGTCCGAGAAGTTTTTGTCATTCAAGCAGGAGAACTAGGAAGTAGAAGCACAGAGAGTGTACGAAATCTCACGAAAGCAGTAGATGAGGGTATTGACATGAACGAAGGTTTTGAATTAAGGCCTTGGAATCGACCAGAGTTTTTTGAACGATGCCTTGTGACTGTTGCCAAACGTGATTCATATCTCTCTTTCAGGGATTGGGTCTTCACAGCATTAAGTTGCTGTGCCGTAATATAGCAATGCTTCAGTTTAGTGAAAATAGGTCTTCAGCAGATAATAAGCAGAAATTTTGCAATAGAGCTATGAAACGCAAATAGCAAGCGACAAGAAAATGAAAGCTTCTGGGTCAAACAGAGAGGGGGAAATGTTGGAATCCATAAGGTTAGAGGATTTTTAAGAAATGGTTACAAAGAAGTATGTAGGCCTTAGACTGGAGTTTTGTTAGCATTGCAGAAAAGTTTCCCATGCAAGCAGAAAAAGTTTTCCATGCAAGCAGAAAAGTTTCCCAAGCAGTAGACGTGACAAATAACAATAGGCTTCTGTAGAATTGGCTTTAGGATGGCAACAAAGTTATTTAATGTATATCTTTAGAAGGTTAGCATGAATAGAACTCTGTTCTTTGTCTCTTATCAACTAGTCTTTGTTTTAGCTACGATTACCTATGTTTTATAAGATTGGATAGAATGCTTGTCAAGATGTGTTTTCTGTGTCTGATTGGCTGAATTCTAGTCTGAGATGATTTTATGTATTGCTGTATGAGCCCTGTTGAAGGAGACATTTTTTGGTGTGGATCAGTGAGCTGTCATGTCTCCATTTTGTATTTTGAGACTGATGTGCTGGAAATAAAAGCAAAAATCTCTTCACTGGTCTGGTTACCATGTTATCCATATTTGGATATTTTGCCGCGACCTAGTGGGTTCCTTTTTTAAGGCGTGGGCTCCTGACACCATTGGACTTATACCTGTCCCGTCCCCCGCATATTGGTGCCTCGTGTGAGGACGTAGAATAGAAGAAAAAGAAAAAAATCGTAGAAGTACCAGCTGCAGAGACCCAAGTGTCAACAAGGAGCACACTGTATCATCTCTCCCGCCGAAGCCAAGAAAATTGTAAGTAACTTATCTCGGGAGAGCGCTTGGGTGACGTTGGGAGGCAAAATAGCGAAAAAGAAAATTATTAAAAGAACACAAAAATGGGAACGAATTTATCAAAAGTTGAATGGGATGTTTTTCATCAATTAGAGACAATGTTACAAGAAAAAGGTCACTCTGAAATTTCAAAAACTGAGCTTAAAAACTTACTTATCTGGGTTAAAGCGAATACGCAAGATTTAAATCTGCAGTCTGCTTTTACTTTTCATTTTTGGGATCAGATAAACTGGAGAATCTATAAACTAGTCTCTCTCAAAAAAGATGAAAGCTTAAGAGAACTTATGCCGGTTTGTAGAGCGCTGTTGGAGCACTGTTTTAAACAAACTGATAATAATAAGATCAACTTGGACTCAGAAAACAAAGCTTCTGGTTCTGTCTCATTAAATTCCAGTAAACCGGAGACTGTGTGTCTATCGGAGAATGTTACAAGTGTTGTTGCAAATGCTGAAAGTATTGCTTTGAACTCTGTTGAACAAAATCTTTCTTCTCTCTCTCTGGGAAAAAATGAGACTCTTTTGGACTTTTCTTCGCGTTGTTCTGTTAATGTAAAAATATGTGACTCTTGTAAGGGGGATGGAACAAAGTGTGTAAAAGATGGAAATGAAAAAGTGACTGTACTTCCTAAAATTGTTTGTGCAGGGACACTGAAACCTGAATTGGATTCTGTTGGGCCTGGGGTGGAGGCTGAGGTGGCTGCTTCCACTCGGGAAATTGTGTTCCGGGGAACTCTTTTTCACTTAAGCAAAAACATGGTTGTTCTGGTGTTTGTCAATCTATAGATACAGAGAAAGAAAAATTGGCTTTAAGGGTGGAGTCCTTTGAAAGGAAGAGATGGAAGAAACTCGCGACTGTGTTGTTGCTGAAATTCAAAAAGCTGGACTTGAAATCTCTGCAACGAAAATTCAACAAGTTTCACCTTAGAAGTACCTGGGATGGAAGATGATGGAAGACGATGGAAGACGACAAGAAGACCACAGAAAATTCAGATCCGAACCAGAGTCAACAACCTACAAGAGTTACAACAACTTCTAGGAGAAATCAACTGGGTCAGACCGATGCTGGGAATCACCAATGATGAACTGAGTCCGCTCTTCCATTTGCTGAGAGGAAGTTGCGACATCACTTCGCCAAGAACTTTAACCCCTGAAGCTCGTGCTGCTCTCGACAAAGTCACAGAAGCTCTTCAAAAAAGACAAGCTCATTGCTGCGTTCCTGAAAATCCTTTCTTTCTTGCAATCTTAGGAGAGAAGATGCAGCTTTGTGGTCTCATTTTCCAGTGGGATGCCGCAGAACAAGATCCTTTGTTAATAATGGAATGGGTTTTTCCTCCCTACAGGTTTTCAAAGACCATTTGCTCAGTTTTAGAAATGATTGCATACATTATAATTAAGGCTAGAACCAGATTGTTAACTTTGACAGGTCAAGAATGTTCAGTTATCTATTTGCCATTGAAAAATGATTATTGCAATTGGGCAATGCAAAATTCTGATGATTTACAATATGCATTCTTAGGTTTTCCAGGTGTTTGTTCCATACACTATCCAGCTCACAAACTACTGCAAGCAAAATTGAGTTTCAGAGAAAAACCTAAATTAAGTGAAGAACCTTTACATGCTGTGACTCTCTTCACTGATGGCTCTGGTAAAAGCCACAAGTCCGTTGTGACTTGGTTTAATCAAAAGACTGATGTTTGGGAATCTGATATTCAAACAGTAGAGGGATCCCCTCAAATTGTTGAGCTTGCTGCAGTAGTTTGAGCTTTTCAGCTGTTTCCTCAGCCTTTTAATTTGGTCACAGATTCTGCTTATGTTGCTAATGTAGTCAGGAGAATAGAAGGTTCCATTTTAAAGGATGTTAGTAATGAAACTTTACATCGTTGGCTTTCATGTCTTTTTATAACTTTGCAATATAGAACTAATCCATATTTTGTTTCTCACATTAGGGCGCATTCTTCACTTCCTGGATTTTTAGTGGAAGGAAATGCAAGAGCGGACAAGCTGACAATGGTCATTTCTAACACATTGCCAAATATTTTTGAACAAGCAAAATTGAGTCATGCCTTTTTCCACCAAAATGCACAAGCACTCATGCGAATGTTCCAAATCACTAAAAGTCAAGCTAAAGCTATCATTCATACTTGCCCTGACTGTCAATTGGTACAACCTCCTGTTTCTACAGGAGCAATCAACCCCCGAGGCTTACAAAGCCTACAGTTGTGGCAAACAGGTGTTACTAAATAGCCTTCTTTTGGTAAATTTAAAAATATTCATGTTTCCATAGACACGTTCTCTGGTGCAGTTTTTGCTTCCCTTCACACAGGTGAAACTGGCAGCCATGCCTGTCATCATTTCCTGCAAGCTTTTGCTTCATTGGGTATACCCCAAGAAGTAAAAACTGACAATGGTCCCGCATACATATCTCAAAAATTGGCCACATTTTTAAATGAATGGGGTGTTCGACACATTTTTGGTATTCCCCACTCTCCCACAAGCCAAGCAATCATTGAAAGAACACATCAAACCTTAAAACGCGTATTAGATCAACAGAGAGGGGGAACGGAAATCACCCCACAGATGAGACTGAGTAAGGCTTTGTATGGTTTTAATTTTCTAAATAGTTCAAGTACAGAACCAGATCCACCAATCTTTAGACACTTTTCAAATAGCACACAGGCAAAACTGAAAGAACATCCTCCTCTTCTAATTAGAAACCCTGACTCTGGACAGATGGAAGGCCCGTTTCAATTAATAACGTGGGGCAAAGGGTATGCTTCTATTTCCACAGGTGCTGGAAGAATTAAGTGGGTTCCTGCCAAAAACGTCAAACCGTATCGCACTTCAGAACCTGTTGTCGAGCCTAGAACTGAGGAAGCGAGTACGCAGACGTGGACCGAATGGAAGGATCCCGGGTCTCGCCTGACGCCTCTTGTGCCTGACGTTCTTTGTGCATCGGTGGAACCCATGAACTCTGATTTTGTGCCAATGTTATTTATGAGTATACGAATTGAATGCTGAATGTTTGTTTAACAAAGCTAATTTTTGGCTGAAAATTTAGGTTATTGTTTTTGTTTAGAAAGAATTCTGCCAAAACTTAGTTCTTGAAAGAGATGGGGAAGAATCAAATGGTATACTTGTTTTGCTTGATTTTAATTGTTTTTTGTCGTGCAGATTTGCCTGTGGATCAACCGAAAACGAGTGTTTGGGTGACCTTAGCCAAGGCTGCCAGATCGGATACTATATGCCTGTCTAATTCGGAACCAGAAAAGCCTTTCTCAACCTGTTTGGTTGGTGTGCCAGTGAAAGAGTTTCCTTTGGTCAGAAAAGAATCCAATGGTAAACCAGGTGGAATTGACAATGGAAACAGTCCTTCCTTCAATTGGAACATTTGTTCGAAAAAACTTCTCAGGGCAGCAAATGTTTCAAACAGTTGGGATGTGTTTCTGGAGACGGACCAATATCCACGGCAATTGCCAAAAGGGTATTGGATCATTTGCGGAGACAGAGGTTGGCAAGGCATTCCAGCCCACCTTGAAGGTGGCCCTTGTAGCATTGGTATGCTTACCATAATTGCCCCCACTGCCAAAGCAGTGATGAAAAAGAAACAAAGGAAAACAAGAGCTGTTCCTCATTATGATGAGAACTGTCAGAGTGATTTTATGCCTTGGAATGCCGCCAGAAGGCTTTCAGCAGGTATATTTCTACCCCAATTGGCTTCAGCTGTGGCATTGAGACAATTAGATCGAGTTGGATGTTGGCTGAGCAAACAAGCTAATGCCACATCCTCCGCAATCAGTGATATGTTGACCGATGTTGATAGTATTAGACATGCTACTCTTCAAAACAGAGCAGCCATTGATTTTCTCTTACTGGCACAAGGACATGGTTGTGAGGAATTTGAAGGATTGTGTTGTATGAATTTGTCTGATCGTTCTGAATCCATTCACAAAAGCATTCAAAAATTAAAGGATCTGACAGCCCAAATTAAAGAAGATGGAGGTTCCTGGTTGGATGATTTGTTTCAAAATTAGAGTTTTGCACCTTGGCTAAGGCAGCTTTGCAAGATAGGTCTTTACATATTAGGTGTTCTAATACTGATATTGATAGTGGCACCTTGTATACTCTGTTGTGTTCGGCGAATGATGAACAAAACAGTCCGAGAAGTTTTTGTCATTCAAGCAGGAGAACTAGGAAGTAGAAGCACAGAGAGTGTACGAAATCTCACGAAAGCAGTAGATGAGGGTATTGACATGAACGAAGGTTTTGAATTAAGGCCTTGGAATCGACCAGAGTTTTTTGAACGATGCCTTGTGACTGTTGCCAAACGTGATTCATATCTCTCTTTCAGGGATTGGGTCTTCACAGCATTAAGTTGCTGTGCCGTAATATAGCAATGCTTCAGTTTAGTGAAAATAGGTCTTCAGCAGATAATAAGCAGAAATTTTGCAATAGAGCTATGAAATGCAAATAGCAAGCGACAAGAAAATGAAAGCTTCTGGGTCAAACAGAGAGGGGGAAATGTTGGAATCCATAAGGTTAGAGGATTTTTAAGAAATGGTTACAAAGAAGTATGTAGGCCTTAGACTGGAGTTTTGTTAGCATTGCAGAAAAGTTTCCCATGCAAGCAGAAAAAGTTTTCCATGCAAGCAGAAAAGTTTCCCAAGCAGTAGACGTGACAAATAACAATAGGCTTCTGTAGAATTGGCTTTAGGATGGCAACAAAGTTATTTAATGTATATCTTTAGAAGGTTAGCATGAATAGAACTCTGTTCTTTGTCTCTTATCAACTAGTCTTTGTTTTAGCTACGATTACCTATGTTTTATAAGATTGGATAGAATGCTTGTCAAGATGTGTTTTCTGTGTCTGATTGGCTGAATTCTAGTCTGAGATGATTTTATGTATTGCTGTATGAGCCCTGTTGAAGGAGACATTTTTTGGTGTGGATCAGTGAGCTGTCATGTCTCCATTTTGTATTTTGAGACTGATGTGCTGGAAATAAAAGCAAAAATCTCTTCACTGGTCTGGTTACCATGTTATCCATATTTGGATATTTTGCCGCGACCTAGTGGGTTCCTTTTTTAAGGCGTGGGCTCCTGACACCATTGGACTTATACCTGTCCCGTCCCCCGCATATTGGTGCCTCGTGTGAGGACGTAGAATAGAAGAAAAAGAAAAAAATCGTAGAAGTACCAGCTGCAGAGACCCAAGTGTCAACAAGGAGCACACTGTATCATCTCTCCCGCCGAAGCCAAGAAAATTGTAAGTAACTTATCTCGGGAGAGCGCTTGGGTGACGTTGGGAGGCAAAATAGCGAAAAAGAAAATTATTAAAAGAACACAAAAATGGGAACGAATTTATCAAAAGTTGAATGGGATGTTTTTCATCAATTAGAGACAATGTTACAAGAAAAAGGTCACTCTGAAATTTCAAAAACTGAGCTTAAAAACTTACTTATCTGGGTTAAAGCGAATACGCAAGATTTAAATCTGCAGTCTGCTTTTACTTTTCATTTTTGGGATCAGATAAACTGGAGAATCTATAAACTAGTCTCTCTCAAAAAAGATGAAAGCTTAAGAGAACTTATGCCGGTTTGTAGAGCGCTGTTGGAGCACTGTTTTAAACAAACTGATAATAATAAGATCAACTTGGACTCAGAAAACAAAGCTTCTGGTTCTGTCTCATTAAATTCCAGTAAACCGGAGACTGTGTGTCTATCGGAGAATGTTACAAGTGTTGTTGCAAATGCTGAAAGTATTGCTTTGAACTCTGTTGAACAAAATCTTTCTTCTCTCTCTCTGGGAAAAAATGAGACTCTTTTGGACTTTTCTTCGCGTTGTTCTGTTAATGTAAAAATATGTGACTCTTGTAAGGGGGATGGAACAAAGTGTGTAAAAGATGGAAATGAAAAAGTGACTGTACTTCCTAAAATTGTTTGTGCAGGGACACTGAAACCTGAATTGGATTCTGTTGGGCCTGGGGTGGAGGCTGAGGTGGCTGCTTCCACTCGGGAAATTGTGTTCCGGGGAACTCTTTTTCACTTAAGCAAAAACATGGTTGTTCTGGTGTTTGTCAATCTATAGATACAGAGAAAGAAAAATTGGCTTTAAGGGTGGAGTCCTTTGAAAGGAAGAGATGGAAGAAACTCGCGACTGTGTTGTTGCTGAAATTCAAAAAGCTGGACTTGAAATCTCTGCAACGAAAATTCAACAAGTTTCACCTTAGAAGTACCTGGGATGGAAGATGATGGAAGACGATGGAAGACGACAAGAAGACCACAGAAAATTCAGATCCGAACCAGAGTCAACAACCTACAAGAGTTACAACAACTTCTAGGAGAAATCAACTGGGTCAGACCGATGCTGGGAATCACCAATGATGAACTGAGTCCGCTCTTCGATTTGCTGAGAGGAAGTTGCGACATCACTTCGCCAAGAACTTTAACCCCTGAAGCTCGTGCTGCTCTCGACAAAGTCACAGAAGCTCTTCAAAAAAGACAAGCTCATTGCTGCGTTCCTGAAAATCCTTTCTTTCTTGCAATCTTAGGAGAGAAGATGCAGCTTTGTGGTCTCATTTTCCAGTGGGATGCCGCAGAACAAGATCCTTTGTTAATAATGGAATGGGTTTTTCCTCCCTACAGGTTTTCAAAGACCATTTGCTCAGTTTTAGAAATGATTGCATACATTATAATTAAGGCTAGAACCAGATTGTTAACTTTGACAGGTCAAGAATGTTCAGTTATCTATTTGCCATTGAAAAATGATTATTGCAATTGGGCAATGCAAAATTCTGATGATTTACAATATGCATTCTTAGGTTTTCCAGGTGTTTGTTCCATACACTATCCAGCTCACAAACTACTGCAAGCAAAATTGAGTTTCAGAGAAAAACCTAAATTAAGTGAAGAACCTTTACATGCTGTGACTCTCTTCACTGATGGCTCTGGTAAAAGCCACAAGTCCGTTGTGACTTGGTTTAATCAAAAGACTGATGTTTGGGAATCTGATATTCAAACAGTAGAGGGATCCCCTCAAATTGTTGAGCTTGCTGCAGTAGTTTGAGCTTTTCAGCTGTTTCCTCAGCCTTTTAATTTGGTCACAGATTCTGCTTATGTTGCTAATGTAGTCAGGAGAATAGAAGGTTCCATTTTAAAGGATGTTAGTAATGAAACTTTACATCGTTGGCTTTCATGTCTTTTTATAACTTTGCAATATAGAACTAATCCATATTTTGTTTCTCACATTAGGGCGCATTCTTCACTTCCTGGATTTTTAGTGGAAGGAAATGCAAGAGCGGACAAGCTGACAATGGTCATTTCTAACACATTGCCAAATATTTTTGAACAAGCAAAATTGAGTCATGCCTTTTTCCACCAAAATGCACAAGCACTCATGCGAATGTTCCAAATCACTAAAAGTCAAGCTAAAGCTATCATTCATACTTGCCCTGACTGTCAATTGGTACAACCTCCTGTTTCTACAGGAGCAATCAACCCCCGAGGCTTACAAAGCCTACAGTTGTGGCAAACAGGTGTTACTAAATAGCCTTCTTTTGGTAAATTTAAAAATATTCATGTTTCCATAGACACGTTCTCTGGTGCAGTTTTTGCTTCCCTTCACACAGGTGAAACTGGCAGCCATGCCTGTCATCATTTCCTGCAAGCTTTTGCTTCATTGGGTATACCCCAAGAAGTAAAAACTGACAATGGTCCCGCATACATATCTCAAAAATTGGCCACATTTTTAAATGAATGGGGTGTTCGACACATTTTTGGTATTCCCCACTCTCCCACAAGCCAAGCAATCATTGAAAGAACACATCAAACCTTAAAACGCATATTAGATCAACAGAGAGGGGGAACGGAAATCACCCCACAGATGAGACTGAGTAAGGCTTTGTATGGTTTTAATTTTCTAAATAGTTCAAGTACAGAACCAGATCCACCAATCTTTAGACACTTTTCAAATAGCACACAGGCAAAACTGAAAGAACATCCTCCTCTTCTAATTAGAAACCCTGACTCTGGACAGATGGAAGGCCCGTTTCAATTAATAACGTGGGGCAAAGGGTATGCTTCTATTTCCACAGGTGCTGGAAGAATTAAGTGGGTTCCTGCCAAAAACGTCAAACCGTATCGCACTTCAGAACCTGTTGTCGAGCCTAGAACTGAGGAAGCGAGTACGCAGACGTGGACCGAATGGAAGGATCCCGGGTCTCGCCTGACGCCTCTTGTGCCTGACGTTCTTTGTGCATCGGTGGAACCCATGAACTCTGATTTTGTGCCAATGTTATTTATGAGTATACGAATTGAATGCTGAATGTTTGTTTAACAAAGCTAATTTTTGGCTGAAAATTTAGGTTATTGTTTTTGTTTAGAAAGAATTCTGCCAAAACTTAGTTCTTGAAAGAGATGGGGAAGAATCAAATGGTATACTTGTTTTGCTTGATTTTAATTGTTTTTTGTCGTGCAGATTTGCCTGTGGATCAACCGAAAACGAGTGTTTGGGTGACCTTAGCCAAGGCTGCCAGATCGGATACTATATGCCTGTCTAATTCGGAACCAGAAAAGCCTTTCTCAACCTGTTTGGTTGGTGTGCCAGTGAAAGAGTTTCCTTTGGTCAGAAAAGAATCCAATGGTAAACCAGGTGGAATTGACAATGGAAACAGTCCTTCCTTCAATTGGAACATTTGTTCGAAAAAACTTCTCAGGGCAGCAAATGTTTCAAACAGTTGGGATGTGTTTCTGGAGACGGACCAATATCCACGGCAATTGCCAAAAGGGTATTGGATCATTTGCGGAGACAGAGGTTGGCAAGGCATTCCAGCCCACCTTGAAGGTGGCCCTTGTAGCATTGGTATGCTTACCATAATTGCCCCCACTGCCAAAGCAGTGATGAAAAAGAAACAAAGGAAAACAAGAGCTGTTCCTCATTATGATGAGAACTGTCAGAGTGATTTTATGCCTTGGAATGCCGCCAGAAGGCTTTCAGCAGGTATATTTCTACCCCAATTGGCTTCAGCTGTGGCATTGAGACAATTAGATCGAGTTGGATGTTGGCTGAGCAAACAAGCTAATGCCACATCCTCCGCAATCAGTGATATGTTGACCGATGTTGATAGTATTAGACATGCTACTCTTCAAAACAGAGCAGCCATTGATTTTCTCTTACTGGCACAAGGACATGGTTGTGAGGAATTTGAAGGATTGTGTTGTATGAATTTGTCTGATCGTTCTGAATCCATTCACAAAAGCATTCAAAAATTAAAGGATCTGACAGCCCAAATTAAAGAAGATGGAGGTTCCTGGTTGGATGATTTGTTTCAAAATTAGAGTTTTGCACCTTGGCTAAGGCAGCTTTGCAAGATAGGTCTTTACATATTAGGTGTTCTAATACTGATATTGATAGTGGCACCTTGTATACTCTGTTGTGTTCGGCGAATGATGAACAAAACAGTCCGAGAAGTTTTTGTCATTCAAGCAGGAGAACTAGGAAGTAGAAGCACAGAGAGTGTACGAAATCTCACGAAAGCAGTAGATGAGGGTATTGACATGAACGAAGGTTTTGAATTAAGGCCTTGGAATCGACCAGAGTTTTTTGAACGATGCCTTGTGACTGTTGCCAAACGTGATTCATATCTCTCTTTCAGGGATTGGGTCTTCACAGCATTAAGTTGCTGTGCCGTAATATAGCAATGCTTCAGTTTAGTGAAAATAGGTCTTCAGCAGATAATAAGCAGAAATTTTGCAATAGAGCTATGAAACGCAAATAGCAAGCAACAAGAAAATGAAAGCTTCTGGGTCAAACAGAGAGGGGGAAATGTTGGAATCCATAAGGTTAGAGGATTTTTAAGAAATGGTTACAAAGAAGTATGTAGGCCTTAGACTGGAGTTTTGTTAGCATTGCAGAAAAGTTTCCCATGCAAGCAGAAAAAGTTTTCCATGCAAGCAGAAAAGTTTCCCAAGCAGTAGATGTGACAAATAACAATAGGCTTCTGTAGAATTGGCTTTAGGATGGCAACAAAGTTATTTAATGTATATCTTTAGAAGGTTAGCATGAATAGAACTCTGTTCTTTGTCTCTTATCAACTAGTCTTTGTTTTAGCTACGATTACCTATGTTTTATAAGATTGGATAGAATGCTTGTCAAGATGTGTTTTCTGTGTCTGATTGGCTGAATTCTAGTCTGAGATGATTTTATGTATTGCTGTATGAGCCCTGTTGAAGGAGACATTTTTTGGTGTGGATCAGTGAGCTGTCATGTCTCCATTTTGTATTTTGAGACTGATGTGCTGGAAATAAAAGCAAAAATCTCTTCACTGGTCTGGTTACCATGTTATCCATATTTGGATATTTTGCCGCGGCCTAGTGGGTTCCTTTTTTAAGGCGTGGGTTCCTGACACTATTGGACTTATACCTGTCCCGTCCCCCGCATATTGGTGCCTCGTGTGAGGACGTAGAATAGAAGAAAAACAAAGAAAAATCGTGGAAGTACCAGCTGCGGAGACCCAAGTGTTAACAAGGAGCACACTGGATCATCTCTCCCACCGAAGCCAAGAAAATTGTAAGTAACTTATCTCGGGAGAGCGCTTGGGTGACGTTGGGAGGCAAAATAGCGAAAAAGAAAATTATTAAAAGAACACAAAAATGGGAACGAATTTATCAAAAGTTGAATGGGATGTTTTTCATCAGTTAGAGACAATGTTACAAGAAAAAGGTCACTCTGAAATTTCAAAAACTGAGCTTAAAAACTTACTTATCTGGGTTAAAGCGAATACGCAAGATTTAAATCTGCAGTCTGCTTTTACTTTTCATTTTTGGGATCAGATAAACTGGAGAATCTATAAACTAGTCTCTCTCAAAAAAGATGAAAGCTTAAGAGAACTTATGCCGGTTTGTAGAGCGCTGTTGGAGCACTGTTTTAAACAAACTGATAATAATAAGATCAACTTGGACTCAGAAAACAAAGCTTCTGGTTCTGTCTCATTAAATTCCAGTAAACCGGAGACTGTGTGAGTATCGGAGAATGTTACAAGTGTTGTTGCAGATGCTGAAAGTATTGCTTTGAACTCTGTTGAACAAAATCTTTCTTCTCTCTCTCTGGGAAAAAATGAGACTCTTTTGGACTTTTCTTCGCGTTGTTCTGTTAATGTAAAAATATGTGACTCTTGTAAGGGGGATGGAACAAAGTGTGTAAAAGATGGAAATGAAAAAGTGACTGTACTTCCTAAAATTGTTTTTGCAGGGACACTGAAACCTGAATTGGATTCTGTTGGGCCTGGGGTGGAGGCTGAGGTGGCTTCTTCCACTCGGGAAATTGTGGTTCCGGGGAACTCTTTTTCAGTTATGCAAAAACAGGGTTGTTCTGGTGTTTGTCAATCTATAGATACAGAGAAAGAAAAATTGGCTTTAAGGGTGGAGTCCTTTGAAAGGAAGAGATGGAAGAAACTCGCGACTGTGTTGTTGCTGAAATTCAAAAAGCTGGACTTGAAATCTCTGCAACGAAAATTCAACAAGTTTCACCTTAGAAGTACCTGGGATGGAAGATGATGGAAGACGATGGAAGACGACAAGAAGACCACAGAAAATTCAGATCCGAACCAGAGTCAACAACCTACAAGAGTTACAACAACTTCTAGGAGAAATCAACTGGGTCAGACCGATGTTGGGAATCACCAATGATGAACTGAGTCCGCTCTTCAATTTGCTGAGAGGAAGTTGCGTCATCACTTCGCCAAGAACTTTAACCCCTGAAGCTCGTGCTGCTCGCGACAAAGTCACAGAAGCTCTTCAAAAAAGACAAGCTCATTGCGGCGTTCCTGAAAATCCTTTCTTTCTTGCGATCTTAGGAGAGAAGATGCAGCTTTGTGGTCTCATTTTCCAGTGGGATGCCGCAGAACAAGATCCTTTGTTAATAATGGAAGGGGTTTTTCCTCCCTACAGGTTTTCAAAGACCATTTGCTCAGTTTTAGAAATGATTGCATACATTATAATTAAGGCTAGAACCAGATTGTTAACTTTGACAGGTCAAGAATGTTCAGTTATCTATTTGCCATTGAAAAATGATTATTGCAATTGGGCAATGCAAAATTCTGATGATTTACAATATGCATTCTTAGGTTTTCCAGGTGTTTGTTCCATACACTATCCAGCTCACAAACTACTGCAAGCAAAATTGAGTTTCAGAGAAAAACCTAAATTAAGTGAAGAACCTTTACATGCTGTGACTCTCTTCACTGATGGCTCTGGTAAAAGCCACAAGTCCGTTGTGACTTGGTTTAATCAAAAGACTGATGTTTGGGAATCTGATATTCAAACAGTAGAGGGATCCCCTCAAATTGTTGAGCTTGCTGCAGTAGTTTGAGCTTTTCAGCTGTTTCCTCAGCCTTTTAATTTGGTCACAGATTCTGCTTATGTTGCTAATGTAGTCAGGAGAATAGAAGGTTCCATTTTAAAGGATGTTAGTAATGAAACTTTACATTGTTGGCTTTCATGTCTTTTTATAACTTTGCAATATAGAACTAATCCATATTTTGTTTCTCACATTAGGGCGCATTCTTCACTTCCTGGATTTTTAGTGGAAGGAAATGCAAGAGCGGACAAGCTGACAATGGTCATTTCTAACACATTGCCAAATATTTTTGAACAAGCAAAATTGAGTCATGCCTTTTTCCACCAAAATGCACAAGCACTCATGCGAATGTTCCAAATCACTAAAAGTCAAGCTAAAGCTATCATTCATACTTGCCCTGACTGTCAATTGGTACAACCTCCTGTTTCTACAGGAGCAATCAACCCCCGAGGCTTACAAAGCCTACAGTTGTGGCAAACAGGTGTTACTAAATAGCCTTCTTTTGGTAAATTTAAAAATATTCATGTTTCCATAGACACGTTCTCTGGTGCAGTTTTTGCTTCCCTTCACACAGGTGAAACTGGCAGCCATGCCTGTCATCATTTCCTGCAAGCTTTTGCTTCATTGGGTATACCCCAAGAAGTAAAAACTGACAATGGTCCCGCATACATATCTCAAAAATTGGCCACATTTTTCAATGAATGGGGTGTTCGACACATTTTTGGTATTCCCCACTCTCCCACAAGCCAAGCAATCATTGAAAGAACACATCAAACCTTAAAACGCATATTAGATCAACAGAGAGGGGGAACGGAAATCACCCCACAGATGAGACTGAGTAAGGCTTTGTATGGTTTTAATTTTCTAAATAGTTCAAGTACAGAACCAGATCCACCAATCTTTAGGCACTTTTCAAATAGCACACAGGCAAAACTGAAAGAACATCCTCCTCTTCTAATTAGAAACCCTGACTCTGGACAGATGGAAGGCCCGTTTCAATTAATAACGTGGGGCAAAGGGTATGCTTCTATTTCCACAGGTGCTGGAAGAATTAAGTGGGTTCCTGCCAAAAACGTCAAACCGTATCGCACTTCAGAACCTGTTGTCGAGCCTAGAACTGAGGAAGCGAGTACGCAGACGTGGACCGAATGGAAGGATCCCGGGTCTCGCCTGACGCCTCTTGTGCCTGACGTTCTTTGTGCATCGGTGGAACCCATGAACTCTGATTTTGTGCCAATGTTATTTATGAGTATACGAATTGAATGCTGAATGTTTGTTTAACAAAGCTAATTTTTGGCTGAAAATTTAGGTTATTGTTTTTGTTTAGAAAGAATTCTGCCAAAACTTAGTTCTTGAAAGAGATGGGGAAGAATCAAATGGTATACTTGTTTTGCTTGATTTTAATTGTTTTTTGTCGTGCAGATTTGCCTGTGGATCAACCGAAAACGAGTGTTTGGGTGACCTTAGCCAAGGCTGCCGGATCGGATACTATATGTCTGTCTAATTCGGAAACAGAAAAGCCTTTCTCAACCTGTTTGGTTGGTGTGCCAGTGAAAGAGTTTCCTTTGGTCAGAAAAGAATCCAATGGTAAACCAGGTGGAATTGACAATGGAAACAGTCCTTCCTTCAATTGGAACATTTGTTCCAACAAACTTCTCAGGGCAGCAAATGTTTCAAACAGTTGGGATGTGTTTCTGGAGACGGACCAATATCCACGGCAATTGCCAAAAGGGTATTGGATCATTTGCGGAGACAGAGGTTGGCAAGGCATTCCAGCCCACCTTGAAGGTGGCCCTTGTAGCATTGGTATGCTTACCATAATTGCCCCCACTGCCAAAGCAGTGATGAAAAAGAAACAAAGGAAAACAAGAGCTGTTCCTCATTATGATGAGAACTGTCAGAGTGATTTTATGCCTTGGAATGCCGCCAGAAGGCTTTCAGCAGGTATATTTCTACCCCAATTGGCTTCAGCTGTGGCATTGAGACAATTAGATCGAGTTGGATGTTGGCTGAGCAAACAAGCTAATGCCACATCCTCCGCAATCAGTGATATGTTGACCGATGTTGATAGTATTAGACATGCTACTCTTCAAAACAGAGCAGCCATTGATTTTCTCTTACTGGCACAAGGACATGGTTGTGAGGAATTTGAAGGATTGTGTTGTATGAATTTGTCTGATCGTTCTGAATCCATTCACAAAAGCATTCAAAAATTAAAGGATCTGACAGCCCAAATTAAAGAAGATGGAGGTTCCTGGTTGGATGATTTGTTTCAAAATTGGAGTTTTGCACCTTGGCTAAGGCAGCTTTGCAAGATAGGTCTTTACATATTAGGTGTTCTAATACTGATATTGATAGTGGCACCTTGTATACTCTGTTGTGTTCGGCGAATGATGAACAAAACAGTCCGAGAAGTTTTTGTCATTCAAGCAGGCGAACTAGGAAGTAGAAGCACAGAGAGTGTACGAAATCTCACGAAAGCAGTAGATGAGGGTATTGACATGAACGAAGGTTTTGAATTAAGGCCTTGGAATCGACCAGAGTTTTTTGAACGATGCCTTGTGACTGTTGCCAAACGTGATTCATATCTCTCTTTCAGGGATTGGGTCTTCACAGCATTAAGTTGCTGTGCCGTAATATAGCAATGCTTCAGTTTAGTGAAAATAGGTCTTCAGCAGATAATAAGCAGAAATTTTGCAATAGAGCTATGAAACGCAAATAGCAAGCAACAAGAAAATGAAAGCTTCTGGGTCAAACAGAGAGGGGGAAATGTTGGAATCCATAAGGTTAGAGGATTGTTAAGAAATGGTTACAAAGAAGTATGTAGGCCTTAGACAGGAGTTTTGTTAGCATTGCAGAAAAGTTTCCCATGCAAGCAGAAAAAGTTTTCCATGCAAGCAGAAAAGTTTCCCAAGCAGTAGACGTGACAAATAACAATAGGCTTATGTAGAATTGGCTTTAGGATGGCAACAAAGTTAATTTAATGTATATCATTAGAAGGTTAGCATGAATAGAACTCTGTTCTTTGTCTCTTATCAACTAGTCTTTGTTTTAGCTACGATTACCTATGTTTTATAAGATTGGATAGAATGCTTGTCAAGATGTGTTTTCTGTGTCTGATTGGCTGAATTCTAGTCTGAGATGATTTTATGTATTGCTGTATGAGCCCTGTTGAAGGAGACATTTTTTGGTGTGGATCAGTGAGCTGTCATGTCTCCATTTTGTATTTTGAGACTGATGTGCTGGAAATAAAAGCAAAAATCTCTTCACTGGTCTGGTTACCATGTTATCCATATTTGGATATTTTGCCGCGACCTAGTGGGTTCCTTTTTTAAGGTTGGGCTCCTGACACTATTGGACTTATACCTGTCCCGTCCCCCGCATATTGGTGCCTCGTGTGAGGACGTAGAATAGAAGAAAAACAAAGAAAAATCGTGGAAGTACCAGCTGCGGAGACCCAAGTGTTAACAAGGAGCACACTGTATCATCTCTCCCGCCGAAGCCAAGAAAATTGTAAGTAACTTATCTCGGGAGAGCGCTTGGGTGACGTTGGGAGGCAAAATAGCGAAAAAGAAAATTATTAAAAGAACACAAAAATGGGAACGAATTTATCAAAAGTTGAATGGGATGTTTTTCATCAATTAGAGACAATGTTACAAGAAAAAGGTCACTCTGAAATTTCAAAAACTGAGCTTAAAAACTTACTTATCTGGGTTAAAGCGAATACGCAAGATTTAAATATGCAGTCTGCTTTTACTTTTCACTTTTGGGATCCGATAAACTGGAGAATCTATAAACTAGTCTCTCTCAAAAAAGATGAAAGCTTAAGAGAACTTATGCCGGTTTGTAGAGCGCTGTTGGAGCACTGTTTTAAACAAACTGATAATAATAAGATCAACTTGGACTCAGAAAACAAAGCTTCTGGTTCTGTCTCATTAAATTCCAGTAAACCGGAGACTGTGTGAGTATCGGAGAATGTTACAAGTGTTGTTGCAAATGCTGAAAGTATTGCTTTGAACTCTGTTGAACAAAATCTTTCTTCTCTCTCTCTGGGAAAAAATGAGACTCTTTTGGACTTTTCTTCGTGTTGTTCTGTTAATGTAAAAATATGTGACTCTTGTAAGCGGGATGGAACAAAGTGTGTAAAAGATGGAAATGAAAAAGTGACTGCACTTCCTAAAATTGTTTGTGCAGGGACACTGAAACCTGAATTGGATTCTGTTGGGCCTGGGGTGGAGGCTGAGGTGGCTGCTTCCACTCGGGAAATTGTGGTTCCGGGGAACTCTTTTTCAGTTAAGCAAAAACAGGGTTGTTCTGGTGTTTGTCAATCTATAGATACAGAGAAAGAAAAATTGGCTTTAAGGGTGGAGTCCTTTGAAAGGAAGAGATGGAAGAAACTCGCGACTGTGTTGTTGCTGAAATTCAAAAAGCTGGACTTGAAATCTCTGCAACGAAAATTCAACAAGTTTCACCTTAGAAGTACCTGGGATGGAAGATGATGGAAGACGATGGAAGACGACAAGAAGACCACAGAAAATTCAGATCCGAACCAGAGTCAACAACCTACAAGAGTTACAACAACTTCTAGGAGAAATCAACTGGGTCAGACCGATGCTGGGAATCACCAATGATGAACTGAGTCCGCTCTTCCATTTGCTGAGAGGAAGTTGCGACATCACTTCGCCAAGAACTTTAACCCCTGAAGCTCGTGCTGCTCTCGACAAAGTCACAGAAGCTCTTCAAAAAAGACACGCTCATCGCTGCGTTCCTGAAAATCCTTTCTTCATGCAATCTTAGGAGAGAAGATGCAGCTTTGTGGTCTCATTTTCCAGTGGGATGCCACAGAACAAAATCCTTTGTTAATAATGGAATGGGTTTTTCCTCTCTACAGGTTTTCAAAGACCATTTGCTCAGTTTTAGAAATGATTGCATACATTATAATTAAGGCTAGAACCAGATTGTTAACTTTGACAGGTCAAGAATGTTCAGTTATCTATTTGCCTTTGAAAAATGATTATTGCAATTGGGCAATGCAAAATTCTGATGATTTACAATATGCATTCTTAGGTTTTCCAGGTGTTTGTTCCATACACTATCCAGCTCACAAACTACTGCAAGCAAAATTGAGTTTCAGAGAAAAACCTAAATTAAGTGAAGAACCTTTACATGCTGTGACTCTCTTCACTGATGGCTCTGGTAAAAGCCACAAGTCCGTTGTGACTTGGTTTAATCAAAAGACTGATGTTTGGGAATCTGATATTCAAACAGTAGAGGGATCCCCTCAAATTGTTGAGCTTGCTGCAGTAGTTTGAGCTTTTCAGCTGTTTCCTCAGCCTTTTAATTTGGTCACAGATTCTGCTTATGTTGCTAATGTAGTCAGGAGAATAGAAGGTTCCATATTAAAGGATGTTAGTAATGAAACTGTACATCGTTGGCTTTCATGTCTTTTTATAACTTTGCAATATAGAACTAATCCATATTTTGTTTCTCACATTAGGGCGCATTCTTCACTTCCTGGATTTTTAGTGGAAGGAAATGCAAGAGCGGACAAGCTGACAATGGTCATTTCTAACACATTGTCAAATATTTTTGAACAAGCAAAATTGAGTCATGCCTTTTTCCACCAAAATGCACAAGCACTCATGCGAATGTTCCAAATCACTAAAAGTCAAGCTAAAGCTATCATTCATACTTGCCCTGACTGTCAATTGGTACAACCTCCTGTTTCTACAGGAGCAATCAACCCCCGAGGCTTACAAAGCCTACAGTTGTGGCAAACAGGTGTTACTAAATAGCCTTCTTTTGGTAAATTTAAAAATATTCATGTTTCCATAGACACGTTCTCTGGTGCAGTTTTTGCTTCCCTTCACACAGGTGAAACTGGCAGCCATGCCTGTCATCATTTCCTGCAAGCTTTTGCTTCATTGGGTAGACCCCAAGAAGTAAAAACTGACAATGGTCCCGCATACATATCTCAAAAATTGGCCACATTTTTAAATGAATGGGGTGTTCGACACATTTTTGGTATTCCCCACTCTCCCACAAGCCAAGCAATCATTGAAAGAACACATCAAACCTTAAAACGCATATTAGATCAACAGAGAGGGGGAACGGAAATCACCCCACAGATGAGACTGAGTAAGGCTTTGTATGGTTTTAATTTTCTAAATAGTTCAAGTACAGAACCAGATCCACCAATCTTTAGGCACTTTTCAAATAGCACACAGGCAAAACTGAAAGAACATCCTCCTCTTCTAATTAGAAACCCTGACTCTGGACAGATGGAAGGCCCGTTTCAATTAATAACGTGGGGCAAAGGGTATGCTTCTATTTCCACAGGTGCTGGAAGAATTAAGTGGGTTCCTGCCAAAAACGTCAAACCGTATCGCACTTCAGAACCTGTTGTCGAGCCTAGAACTGAGGAAGCGAGTACGCAGACGTGGACCGAATGGAAGGATCCCGGGTCTCGCCTGACGCCTCTTGTGCCTGACGTTCTTTGTGCATCGGTGGAACCCATGAACTCTGATTTTGTGCCAATGTTATTTATGAGTATACGAATTGAATGCTGAATGTTTGTTTAACAAAGCTAATTTTTGGCTGAAAATTTAGGTTATTGTTTTTGTTTAGAAAGAATTCTGCCAAAACTTAGTTCTTGAAAGAGATGGGGAAGAATCAAATGGTATACTTGTTTTGCATGATTTTAATTGTTTTTTGTCGTGCAGATTTGCCTGTGGATCAACCGAAAACGAGTGTTTGTGTGACCTTAGCCAAGGCTGCCGGATCGGATACTATATGCCTGTCTAATTCGGAACCAGAAAAGCCTTTCTCAACCTGTTTGGTTGGTGTGCCAGTGAAAGAGTTTCCTTTGGTCAGAAAAGAATCCAATGGTAAACCAGGTGGAATTGACAATGGAAACAGTCCTTCCTTCAATTGGAACATTTGGTCCAACAAACTTCTCAGGGCAGCAAATGTTTCAAACAGTTGGGATGTGTTTCTGGAGACGGACCAATATCCACGGCAATTGCCAAAAGGGTATTGGATCATTTGCGGAGACAGAGGTTGGCAAGGCATTCCAGCCCACCTTGAAGGTGGCCCTTGTAGCATTGGTATGCTTACCATAATTGCCCCCACTGCCAAAGCAGTGATGAAAAAGAAACAAAGGAAAACAAGAGCTGTTCCTCATTATGATGAGAACTGTCAGAGTGATTTTATGCCTTGGAATGCCGCCAGAAGGCTTTCAGCAGGTATATTTCTACCCCAATTGGCTTCAGCTGTGGCATTGAGACAATTAGATCGAGTTGGATGTTGGCTGAGCAAACAAGCTAATGCCACATCCTCCGCAATCAGTGATATGTTGACCGATGTTGATAGTATTAGACATGCTACTCTTCAAAACAGAGCAGCCATTGATTTTCTCTTACTGGCAGAAGGACATGGTTGTGAGGAATTGGAAGGATTGTGTTGTATGAATTTGTCTGATCGTTCTGAATCCATTCACAAAAGCATTCAAAAATTAAAGGATCTGACAGCCCAAATTAAAGAAGATGGAGGTTCCTGGTTGGATGATTTGTTTCAAAATTGGAGTTTTGCACCTTGGCTAAGGCAACTTTGCAAGATAGGTCTTTACATATTAGGTGTTCTAATACTGATATTGATAGTGGCACCTTGTATACTCTGTTGTGTTCGGCGAATGATGAACAAAACAGTCCGAGAAGTTTTTGCCATTCAAGCAGGAGAACTAGGAAGTAGAAGCACAGAGAGTGTACGAAATCTCACGAAAGCAGTAGATGAGGGTATTGACATGAACGAAGGTTTTGAATTAAGGCCTTGGAATCGACCAGAGTTTTTTGAACGATGCCTTGTGACTGTTGCCAAACGTGATTCATATCTCTCTTTCAGGGATTGGGTCTTCACAGCATTAAGTTGCTGTGCCGTAATATAGCAATGCTTCAGTTTAGTGAAAATAGGTCTTCAGCAGATAATAAGCAGAAATTTTGCAATAGAGCTATGAAACGCAAATAGCAAGCAACAAGAAAATGAAAGCTTCTGGGTCAAACAGAGAGGGGGAAATGTTGGAATCCATAAGGTTAGAGGATTTTTAAGAAATGGTTACAAAGAAGTATGTAGGCCTTAGACTGGAGTTTTGTTAGCATTGCAGAAAAGTTTCCCATGCAAGCAGAAAAAGTTTTCCATGCAAGCAGAAAAGTTTCCCAAGCAGTAGACGTGACAAATAACAATAGGCTTCTGTAGAATTGGCTTTAGGATGGCAACAAGGTTATTTAATGTATATCTTTAGAAGGTTAGCATGAATAGAACTCTGTTCTTTGTCTCTTATCAACTAGTCTTTGTTTTAGCTACGATTACCTATGTTTTATAAGATTGGATAGAATGCTTGTCAAGATGTGTTTTCTGTGTCTGATTGGCTGAATTCTAGTCTGAGATGATTTTATGTATTGCTGTATGAGCCCTGTTGAAGGAGACATTTTTTGGTGTGGATCAGTGAGCTGTCATGTCTCCATTTTGTATTTTGAGACTGATGTGCTGGAAATAAAAGCAAAAATCTCTTCACTGGTCTGGTTACCATGTTATCCATATTTGGATATTTTGCCGCGACCTAGTGGGTTCCTTTTTTAAGGCGTGGGTTCCTGACACCATTGGACTTATACCTGTCCCGTCCCCCGCATATTGGTGCCTCGTGTGAGGACGTAGAATAGAAGAAAAACAAAGAAAAATCGTGGAAGTACCAGCTGCGGAGACCCAAGTGTTAACAAGGAGCACACTGTATCATCTCTCCCGCCGAAGCCAAGAAAATTGTAAGTAACTTATCTCGGGAGAGCGCTTGGATGACGTTGGGAGGCAAAATAGAGAAAAAGAAAATTATTAAAAGAACACAAAAATGGGAACGAATTTATCAAAAGTTGAATGGGATGTTTTTCATCAATTAGAGACAATGTTACAAGAAAAAGGTCACTCTGAAATTTCAAAAACTGAGCTTAAAAACTTACTTATCTGGGTTAAAGCGAATACGCAAGATTTAAATCTGCAGTCTGCTTTTACTTTTCATTTTTGGGATCAGATAAACTGGAGAATCTATAAACTAGTCTCTCTCAAAAAAGATGAAAGCTTAAGAGAACTTATGCCGGTTTGTAGAGCGCTGTTGGAGCACTGTTTTAAACAAACTGATAATAATAAGATCAACTTGGACTCAGAAAACAAAGCTTCTGGTTCTGTCTCATTAAATTCCAGTAAACCGGAGACTGTGTGAGTATCGGAGAATGTTACAAGTGTTGTTGCAAATGCTGAAAGTATTGCTTTGAACTCTGTTGAACAAAATCTTTCTTCTCTCTCTCTGGGAAAAAATGAGACTCTTTTGGACTTTTCTTTGCGTTGTTCTGTTAATGTAAAAATATGTGACTCTTGTAAGGGGGATGGAACAAAGTGTGTAAAAGATGGAAATGAAAAAGTGACTGCACTTCCTAAAATTGTTTGTGCAGGGACACTGAAACCTGAATTGGATTCTGTTGGGCCTGGGGTGGAGGCTGAGGTGGCTGCTTCCACTCGGGAAATTGTGGTTCCGGGGAACTCTTTTTCAGTTAAGCAAAAACAGGGTTGTTCTGGTGTTTGTCAATCTATAGATACAGAGAAAGAAAAATTGGCTTTAAGGGTGGAGTCCTTTGAAAGGAAGAGATGGAAGAAACTCGCGACTGTGTTGTTGCTGAAATTCAAAAAGCTGGACTTGAAATCTCTGCAACGAAAATTCAACAAGTTTCACCTTAGAAGTACCTGGGATGGAAGATGATGGAAGACGATGGAAGACGACAATAATACCACAGAAAATTCAGATCCGAACCAGAGTCAACAACCTACAAGAGTTACAACAACTTCTAGGAGAAATCAACTGGGTCAGACCGATGTTGGGAATCACCGATGATGAACTGAGTCCGCTCTTCCATTTGCTGAGAGGAAGTTGCGACATCACTTCGCCAAGAACTTTAACCCCTGAAGCTCGTGCTGCTCTCGACAAAGTCACAGAAGCTCTTCAAAAAAGACACGCTCATCGCTGCGTTCCTGAAAATCCTTTCTTCTTGCAATCTTAGGAGAGAAGATGCAGCTTTGTGGTCTCATTTTCCAGTGGGATGCCACAGAACAAAATCCTTTGTTAATAATGGAATGGGTTTTTCCTCTCTACAGGTTTTCAAAGACCATTTGCTCAGTTTTAGAAATGATTGCATACATTATAATTAAGGCTAGAACCAGATTGTTAACTTTGACAGGTCAAGAATGTTCAGTTATCTATTTGCCATTGAAAAATGATTATTTCAATTGGGCAATGCAAAATTCTTATGATTTACAATATGCATTCTTAGGTTTTCCAGGTGTTTGTTCCATACACTCTCCAGCTCACAAACTACTGCAAGCAAAATTGAGTTTCAGAGAAAAACCTAAATTAAGTGAAGAACCTTTACATGCTGTGACTCTCTTCACTGATGGCTCTGGTAAAAGCCACAAGTCCGTTGTGACTTGGTTTAATCAAAAGACTGATGTTTGGGAATCTGATATTCAAACAGTAGAGGGATCCCCTCAAATTGTTGAGCTTGCTGCAGTAGTTTGAGCTTTTCAGCTGTTTCCTCAGCCTTTTAATTTGGTCACAGATTCTGCTTATGTTGCTAATGTAGTCAGGAGAATAGAAGGTTCCATTTTAAAGGATGTTAGTAATGAAACTTTACATCGTTGGCTTTCATGTCTTTTTATAACTTTGCAATATAGAACTAATCCATATTTTGTTTCTCACATTAGGGCGCATTCTTCACTTCCTGGATTTTTAGTGGAAGGAAATGCAAGAGCGGACAAGCTGACAATGGTCATTTCTAACACATTGCCAAATATTTTTGAACAAGCAAAATTGAGTCATGCCTTTTTCCACCAAAATGCACAAGCACTCATGCGAATGTTCCAAATCACTAAAAGTCAAGCTAAAGCTATCATTCATACTTGCCCTGACTGTCAATTGGTACAACCTCCTGTTTCTACAGGAGCAATCAACCCCCGAGGCTTACAAAGCCTACAGTTGTGGCAAACAGGTGTTACTAAATAGCCTTCTTTTGGTAAATTTAAAAATATTCATGTTTCCATAGACACGTTCTCTGGTGCAGTTTTTGCTTCCCTTCACACAGGTGAAACTGGCAGCCATGCCTGTCATCATTTCCTGCAAGCTTTTGCTTCATTGGGTATACCCCAAGAAGTAAAAACTGACAATGGTCCCGCATACATATCTCAAAAATTGGCCACATTTTTAAATGAATGGGGTGTTCGACACATTTTTGGTATTCCCCACTCTCCCACAAGCCAAGCAATCATTGAAAGAACACATCAAACCTTAAAACGCATATTAGATCAACAGAGAGGGGGAACGGAAATCACCCCACAGATGAGACTGAGTAAGGCTTTGTATGGTTTTAATTTTCTAAAGAGTTCAAGTACAGAACCAGATCCACCAATCTTTAGACACTTTTCAAATAGCACACAGGCAAAACTGAAAGAACATCCTCCTCTTCTAATTAGAAACCCTGACTCTGGACAGATGGAAGGCCCGTTTCAATTAATAACGTGGGGCAAAGGGTATGCTTCTATTTCCACAGGTGCTGGAAGAATTAAGTGGGTTCCTGCCAAAAACGTCAAACCGTATCGCACTTCAGAACCTGTTGTCGAGCCTAGAACTGAGGAAGCGAGTACGCAGACGTGGACCGAATGGAAGGATCCCGGGTCTCGCCTGACGCCTCTTGTGCCTGACGTTCTTTGTGCATCGGTGGAACCCATGAACTCTGATTTTGTGCCAATGTTATTTATGAGTATACGAATTGAATGCTGAATGTTTGTTTTACAAAGCTAATTTTTGGCTGAAAATTTAGGTTATTGTTTTTGTTTAGAAAGAATTCTGCCAAAACTTAGTTCTTGAAAGAGATGGGGCAGAATCAAATGGTATACTTGTTTTGCTTGATGTTAATTGTTTTTTGTCGTGCAGATTTGCCTGTGGATCAACCGAAAACGAATGTTTGGGTGACCTTAGCCAAGGCTGCCGGATCGGATACTATATGCCTGTCTAATTCGGAACCAGAAAAGCCTTTCTCAACCTGTTTGGTTGGTGTGCCAGTGAAAGAGTTTCCTTTGGTCAGAAAAGAATCCAATGGTAAACCAGGTGGAATTGACAATGGAAACAGTCCTTCCTTCAATTGGAACATTTGTTCGAAAAAACTTCTCAGGGCAGCAAATGTTTCAAACAGTTGGGATGTGTTTCTGGAGACGGACCAATATCCACGGCAATTGCCAAAAGGGTATTGGATCATTTGCGGAGACAGAGGTTGGCAAGGCATTCCAGCCCACCTTGAAGGTGGCCCTTGTAGCATTGGTATGCTTACCATAATTGCCCCCACTGCCAAAGCAGTGATGAAAAAGAAACAAAGGAAAACAAGAGCTGTTCCTCATTATGATGAGAACTGTCAGAGTGATTTTATGCCTTGGAATGCCGCCAGAAGGCTTTCAGCAGGTATATTTCTACCCCAATTGGCTTCAGCTGTGGCATTGAGACAATTAGATCGAGTTGGATGTTGGCTGAGCAAACAAGCTAATGCCACATCCTCCGCAATCAGTGATATGTTGACCGATGTTGATAGTATTAGACATGCTACTCTTCAAAACAGAGCAGCCATTGATTTTCTTTTACTGGCACAAGGACATGGTTGTGAGGAATTTGAAGGATTGTGTTGTATGAATTTGTCTGATCATCCTGAATCCATTCACATAAGCATTCAAAAATAAAAGGATCTGACAGCCCAAATTAAAGAAGATGGAGGTTCCTGGTTGGATGATTTGTTTCAAAATTGGAGTTTTGCACCTTGGCTAAGGCAACTTTGCAAGATAGGTCTTTACATATTAGGTGTTCTAATACTGATATTGATAGTGGCACCTTGTATACTCTGTTGTGTTCGGCGAATGATGAACAAAACAGTCCGAGAAGTTTTTGTCATTCAAGCAGGAGAACTAGGAAGTAGAAGCACAGAGAGTGTACGAAATCTCACGAAAGCAGTAGATGAGGGTATTGACATGAACGAAGGTTTTGAATTAAGGCCTTGGAATCGACCAGAGTTTTTTGAACGATGCCTTGTGACTGTTGCCAAATGTGATTCATATCTCTCTTTCAGGGATTGGGTCTTCACAGCATTAAGTTGCTGTGCCATAATATAGCAATGCTTCAGTTTAGTGAAAATAGGTCTTCAGCAGATAATAAGCAGAAATTTTGCAATAGAGCTATGAAACGCAAATAGCAAGCGACAAGAAAATGAAAGCTTCTGGGTCAAACAGAGAGGGGGAAATGTTGGAATCCATAAGGTTAGAGGATTGTTAAGAAATGGTTACAAAGAAGTATGTAGGCCTTAGACTGGAGTTTTGTTAGCATTGCAGAAAAGTTTCCCATGCAAGCAGAAAAAGTTTTCCATGCAAGCAGAAAAGTTTCCCAAGCAGTAGATGTGACAAATAACAATAGGCTTCTGTAGAATTGGCTTTAGGATGGCAACAAGGTTATTTAATGTATATCTTTAGAAGGTTAGCATGAATAGAACTCTGTTCTTTGTCTCTTATCAACTAGTCTTTGTTTTTGCTACGATTACCTATGTTTTATAAGATTGGATAGAATGCTTGTCAAGATGTGTTTTCTGTGTCTGATTGGCTGAATTCTAGTCTGAGATGATTTTATGTATTGCTGTATGAGCCCTGTTGAAGGAGACATTTTTTGGTGTGGATCAGTGAGCTGTCATGTCTCCATTTTGTATTTTGAGACTGATGTGCTGGAAATAAAAGCAAAAATCTCTTCACTGGTCTGGTTACCATGTTATCCATATTTGGATATTTTGCCGCGACCTAGTGGGTTCCTTTTTTAAGGCATGGGCTCCTGACACCATTGGACTTATACCTGTCCCGTCCCCCGCATATTGGTGCCTCGTGTGAGGACGTAGAATAGAAGAAAAACAAAGAAAAATCGTGGAAGTACCAGCTGCGGAGACCCAAGTGTTAACAAGGAGCACACTGTATCATCTCTCCCGCCGAAGCCAAGAAAATTGTAAGTAACTTATCTCGGGAGAGCGCTTGGGTGACGTTGGGAGGCAAAATAGAGAAAAAGAAAATTATTAAAAGAACACAAAAATGGGAACGAATTTATCAAAAGTTGAATGGGATGTTTTTCATCAATTAGAGACAATGTTACAAGAAAAAGGTCACTCTGAAATTTCAAAAACTGAGCTTAAAAACTTACTTATCTGGGTTAAAGCGAATACGCAAGATTTAAATCTGCAGTCTGCTTTTACTTTTCATTTTTGGGATCAGATAAACTGGAGAATCTATAAACTAGTCTCTCTCAAAAAAGATGAAAGCTTAAGAGAACTTATGCCGGTTTGTAGAGCGCTGTTGGAGCACTGTTTTAAACAAACTGATAATAATAAGATCAACTTGGACTCAGAAAACAAAGCTTCTGGTTCTGTCTCATTAAATTCCAGTAAACCGGAGACTGTGTGAGTATCGGAGAATGTTACAAGTGTTGTTGCAGATGCTGAAAGTATTGCTTTGAACTCTGTTGAACAAAATCTTTCTTCTCTCTCTCTGGGAAAAAATGAGACTCTTTTGGACTTTTCTTCGTGTTGTTCTGTTAATGTAAAAATATGTGACTCTTGTAAGCGGGATGGAACAAAGTGTGTAAAAGATGGAAATGAAAAAGTGACTGCACTTCCTAAAATTGTTTGTGCAGGGACACTGAAACCTGAATTGGATTCTGTTGGGCCTGGGGTGGAGGCTGAGGTGGCTGCTTCCACTCGGGAAATTGTGGTTCCGGGGAACTCTTTTTCAGTTAAGCAAAAACAGGGTTGTTCTGGTGTTTGTCAATCTATAGATACAGAGAAAGAAAAATTGGCTTTAAGGGTGGAGTCCTTTGAAAGGAAGAGATGGAAGAAACTCGCGACTGTGTTGTTGCTGAAATTCAAAAAGCTGGACTTGAAATCTCTGCAACGAAAATTCAACAAGTTTCACCTTAGAAGTACCTGGGATGGAAGATGATGGAAGACGATGGAAGACGACAAGAAGACCACAGAAAATTCAGATCCGAACCAGAGTCAACAACCTACAAGAGTTACAACAACTTCTAGGAGAAATCAACTGGGTCAGACCGATGCTGGGAATCACCAATGATGAACTGAGTCCGCTCTTCCATTTGCTGAGAGGAAGTTGCGACATCACTTCGCCAAGAACTTTAACCCCTGAAGCTCGTGCTGCTCTCGACAAAGTCACAGAAGCTCTTCAAAAAAGACACGCTCATCGCTGCGTTCCTGAAAATCCTTTCTTTCTTGCAATCTTAGGAGAGAAGATGCAGCTTTGTGGTCTCATTTTCCAGTGGGATGCCACAGAACAAGATCCTTTGTTAATAATGGAATGGGTTTTTCCTCTCTACAGGTTTTCAAAGACCATTTGCTCAGTTTTAGAAATGATTGCATACATTATAATTAAGGCTAGAACCAGATTGTTAACTTTGGCAGGTCAAGAATGTTCAGTTATCTATTTGCCATTGAAAAATGATTATTTCAATTGGGCAATGCAAAATTCTGATGATTTACAATATGCATTCTTAGGTTTTCCAGGTGTTTGTTCCATACACTATCCAGCTCACAAACTACTGCAAGCAAAATTGAGTTTCAGAGAAAAACCTAAATTAAGTGAAGAACCTTTACATGCTGTGACTCTCTTCACTGATGGCTCTGGTAAAAGCCACAAGTCCGTTGTGACTTGGTTTAATCAAAAGACTGATGTTTGGGAATCTGATATTCAAACAGTAGAGGGATCCCCTCAAATTGTTGAGCTTGCTGCAGTAGTTTGAGCTTTTCAGCTGTTTCCTCAGCCTTTTAATTTGGTCACAGATTCTGCTTATGTTGCTAATGTAGTCAGGAGAATAGAAGGTTCCATATTAAAGGATGTTAGTAATGAAACTGTACATCGTTGGCTTTCATGTCTTTTTATAACTTTGCAATATAGAACTAATCCATATTTTGTTTCTCACATTAGGGCGCATTCTTCACTTCCTGGATTTTTAGTGGAAGGAAATGCAAGAGCGGACAAGCTGACAATGGTCATTTCTAACACATTGCCAAATATTTTTGAACAAGCAAAATTGAGTCATGCCTTTTTCCACCAAAATGCACAAGCACTCATGCGAATGTTCCAAATCACTAAAAGTCAAGCTAAAGCTATCATTCATACTTGCCCTGACTGTCAATTGGTACAACCTCCTGTTTCTACAGGAGCAATCAACCCCCGAGGCTTACAAAGCCTACAGTTGTGGCAAACAGGTGTTACTAAATAGCCTTCTTTTGGTAAATTTAAAAATATTCATGTTTCCATAGACACGTTCTCTGGTGCAGTTTTTGCTTCCCTTCACACAGGTGAAACTGGCAGCCATGCCTGTCATCATTTCCTGCAAGCTTTTGCTTCATTGGGTAGACCCCAAGAAGTAAAAACTGACAATGGTCCCGCATACATATCTCAAAAATTGGCCACATTTTTAAATGAATGGGGTGTTCGACACATTTTTGGTATTCCCCACTCTCCCACAAGCCAAGCAATCATTGAAAGAACACATCAAACCTTAAAACGCATATTAGATCGACAGAGAGGGGGAACGGAAATCACCCCACAGATGAGACTGAGTAAGGCTTTGTATGGTTTTAATTTTCTAAAGAGTTCAAGTACAGAACCAGATCCACCAATCTTTAGACACTTTTCAAATAGCACACAGGCAAAACTGAAAGAACATCCTCCTCTTCTAATTAGAAACCCTGACTCTGGACAGATGGAAGGCCCGTTTCAATTAATAACGTGGGGCAAAGGGTATGCTTCTATTTCCACAGGTGCTGGAAGAATTAAGTGGGTTCCTGCCAAAAACGTCAAACCGTATCGCACTTCAGAACCTGTTGTCGAGCCTAGAACTGAGGAAGCGAGTACGCAGACGTGGACCGAATGGAAGGATCCCGGGTCTCGCCTGACGCCTCTTGTGCCTGACGTTCTTTGTGCATCGGTGGAACCCATGAACTCTGATTTTGTGCCAATGTTATTTATGAGTATACGAATTGAATGCTGAATGTTTGTTTAACAAAGCTAGTTTTTGGCTGAAAATTTAGGTTATTGTTTTTGTTTAGAAAGAATTCTGCCAAAACTTAGTTCTTGAAAGAGATGGGGCAGAATCAAATGGTATACTTGTTTTGCTTGATGTTAATTGTTTTTTGTCATGCAGATTTGCCTGTGGATCAACCGAAAACGAATGTTTGGGTGACCTTAGCCAAGGCTGCCGGATCGGATACTATATGCCTGTCTAATTCGGAACCAGAAAAGCCTTTCTCAACCTGTTTGGTTGGTGTGCCAGTGAAAGAGTTTCCTTTGGTCAGAAAAGAATCCAATGGTAAACCAGGTGGAATTGACAATGGAAACAGTCCTTCCTTCAATTGGAACATTTGTTCGAAAAAACTTCTCAGGGCAGCAAATGTTTCAAACAGTTGGGATGTGTTTCTGGAGACGGACCAATATCCACGGCAATTGCCAAAAGGGTATTGGATCATTTGCGGAGACAGAGGTTGGCAAGGCATTCCAGCCCACCTTGAAGGTGGCCCTTGTAGCATTGGTATGCTTACCATAATTGCCCCCACTGCCAAAGCAGTGATGAAAAAGAAACAAAGGAAAACAAGAGCTGTTCCTCATTATGATGAGAACTGTCAGAGTGATTTTATGCCTTGGAATGCCGCCAGAAGGCTTTCAGCAGGTATATTTCTACCCCAATTGGCTTCAGCTGTGGCATTGAGACAATTAGATCGAGTTGGATGTTGGCTGAGCAAACAAGCTAATGCCACATCCTCCGCAATCAGTGATATGTTGACCGATGTTGATAGTATTAGACATGCTACTCTTCAAAACAGAGCAGCCATTGATTTTCTCTTACTGGCAGAAGGACATGGTTGTGAGGAATTTGAAGGATTGTGTTGTATGAATTTTTCTGATCATTCTGAATCCATTCACAAAAGCATTCAAAAATTAAAGGATCTGACAGCCCAAATTAAAGAAGATGGAGGTTCCTGGTTGGATGATTTGTTTCAAAATTGGAGTTTTGCACCTTGGCTAAGGCAACTTTGCAAGATAGGTCTTTACATATTAGGTGTTCTAATACTGATATTGATAGTGGCACCTTGTATACTCTGTTGTCTTCGGCAAATGATGAACAAAACAGTCCGAGAAGTTTTTGTCATTCAAGCAGGAGAATTAGGAAGTAGAAGCACAGAGAGTGTACGAAATCTCACGAAAGCAGTAGATGAGGGTATTGACATGAACGAAGGTTTTGAATTAAGGCCTTGGAATCGACCAGAGTTTTTTGAACGATGCCTTGTGACTGTTGCCAAACGTGATTCATATCTCTCTTTCAGGGATTGGGTCTTCACAGCATTAAGTTGCTGTGCCGTAATATAGCAATGCTTCAGTTTAGTGAAAATAGGTCTTCAGCAGATAATAAGCAGAAATTTTGCAATAGAGCTATGAAACGCAAATAGCAAGCGACAAGAAAATGAAAGCTTCTGGGTCAAACAGAGAGGGGGAAATGTTGGAATCCATAAGGTTAGAGGATTTTTAAGAAATGGTTACAAAGAATTATGTAGGCCTTAGACTGGAGTTTTGTTAGCATTGCAGGAAAGTTTCCCATGCAAGCAGAAAAAGTTTTCCATGCAAGCAGAAAAGTTTCCCAAGCAGTAGACGTGACAAATAACAATAGGCTTCTGTAGAATTGGCTTTAGGATGGCAACAAGGTTATTTAATGTATATCTTTAGAAGGTTAGCATGAATAGAACTCTGTTCTTTGTCTCTTATCAACTAGTCTTTGTTTTAGCTACGATTACCTATGTTTTATAAGATTGGATAGAATGCTTGTCAAGATGTGTTTTCTGTGTCTGATTGGCTGAATTCTAGTCTGAGATGATTTTATGTATTGCTGTATGAGCCCTGCTGAAGGAGACATTTTTTGGTGTGGATCAGTGAGCTGTCATGTCTCCATTTTGTATTTTGAGACTGATGTGCTGGAAATAAAAGCAAAAATCTCTTCACTGGTCTGGTTACCATGTTATCCATATTTGGATATTTTGCCGCGACCTAGTGGGTTTCTTTTTTAAGGCGTGGGCTCCTGACACCATTGGACTTATACCTGTCCCGTCCCCCGCATATTGGTGCCTCGTGTGAGGACGTAGAATAGAAGAAAAACAAAGAAAAATCGTGGAAGTACCAGCTGCGGAGACCCAAGTGTTAACAAGGAGCACACTGTATCATCTCTCCCGCCGAAGCCAAGAAAATTGTAAGTAACTTATCTCGGGACAGCGCTTGGGTGACGTTGGGAGGCAAAATAGCGAAAAAGAAAATTATTAAAAGAACACAAAAATGGGAACGAATTTATCAAAAGTTGAATGGGATGTTTTTCATCAATTAGAGACAATGTTACAAGAAAAAGGTCACTCTGAAATTTCAAAAACTGAGCTTAAAAACTTACTTATCTGGGTTAAAGCGAATACGCAAGATTTAAATCTGCAGTCTGCTTTTACTTTTCATTTTTGGGATCAGATAAACTGGAGAATCTATAAACTAGTCTCTCTCAAAAAAGATGAAAGCTTAAGAGAACTTATGCCGGTTTGTAGAGCGCTGTTGGAGCGCTGTTTTAAACAAACTGATAATAATAAGATCAACTTGGACTCAGAAAACAAAGCTTCTGGTTCTGTCTCATTAAATTCCAGTAAACCGGAGACTGTGTGAGTATTGGAGAATGTTACAAGTGTTGTTGCAAATGCTGAAAGTATTGCTTTGAACTCTGTTGAACAAAATCTTTCTTCTCTCTCTCTGGGAAAAAATGAGACTCTTTTGGACTTTTCTTCGCGTTGTTCTGTTAATGTAAAAATATGTGACTCTTGTAAGGGGGATGGAACAAAGTGTGTAAAAGATGGAAATGAAAAAGTGACTGTACTTCCTAAAATTGTTTGTGCAGGGACACTGAAACCTGAATTGGATTCTGTTGGGCCTGGGGTGGAGGCTGAGGTGGCTGCTTCCACGCGGGAAATTGTGGTTCCGGGGAACTCGTTTTCACTTAAGCAAAAACATGGTTGTTCTGGTGTTTGTCAATCTATAGATACAGAGAAAGAAAAATTGGCTTTAAGGGTGGAGTCCTTTGAAAGGAAGAGATGGAAGAAACTCGCGACTGTGTTGTTGCTGAAATTCAAAAAGCTGGACTTGAAATCTCTGCAACGAAAATTCAACAAGTTTCACCTTAGAAGTACCTGGGATGGAAGATGATGGAAGACGATGGAAGACGACAAGAAGACCACAGAAAATTCAGATCCGAACCAGAGTCAACAACCTACAAGAGTTACAACAACTTCTAGGAGAAATCAACTGGGTCAGACCGATGCTGGGAATCACCAATGATGAACTGAGTCCGCTCTTCCATTTGCTGAGAGGAAGTTGCGACATCACTTCGCCAAGAACTTTAACCCCTGAAGCTCGTGCTGCTCTCGACAAAGTCACAGAAGCTCTTCAAAAAAGACACGCTCATCGCTGCGTTCCTGAAAATCCTTTCTTTCTTGCAATCTTAGGAGAGAAGATGCAGCTTTGTGGTCTCATTTTCCAGTGGGATGCCACAGAACAAGATCCTTTGTTAATAATGGAATGGGTTTTTCCTCCCTACAGGTTTTCAAAGACCATTTGCTCAGTTTTAGAAATGATTGCATACATTATAATTAAGGCTAGAACCAGATTGTTAACTTTGGCAGGTCAAGAATGTTCAGTTATCTATTTGCCATTGAAAAATGATTATTTCAATTGGGCAATGCAAAATTCCGATGATTTACAATATGCATTCTTAGGTTTTCCAGGTGTTTGTTCCATACACTATCCAGCTCACAAACTACTGCAAGCAAAATTGAGTTTCAGAGAAAAACCTAAATTAAGTGAAGAACCTTTACATGCTGTGACTCTCTTCACTGATGGCTCTGGTAAAAGCCACAAGTCCGTTGTGACTTGGTTTAATCAAAAGACTGATGTTTGGGAATCTGATATTCAAACAGTAGAGGGATCCCCTCAAATTGTTGAGCTTGCTGCAGTAGTTTGAGCTTTTCAGCTGTTTCCTCAGCCTTTTAATTTGGTCACAGATTCTGCTTATGTTGCTAATGTAGTCAGGAGAATAGAAGGTTCCATTTTAAAGGATGTTAGTAATGAAACTTTACATCGTTGGCTTTCATGTCTTTTTATAACTTTGCAATATAGAACTAATCCATATTTTGTTTCTCACATTAGGGCGCATTCTTCACTTCCTGGATTTTTAGTGGAAGGAAATGCAAGAGCGGACAAGCTGACAATGGTCATTTCTAACACATTGCCAAATATTTTTGAACAAGCAAAATTGAGTCATGCCTTTTTCCACCAAAATGCACAAGCACTCATGCGAATGTTCCAAATCACTAAAAGTCAAGCTAAAGCTATCATTCATACTTGCCCTGACTGTCAATTGGTACAACCTCCTGTTTCTACAGGAGCAATCAACCCCCGAGGCTTACAAAGCCTACAGTTGTGGCAAACAGGTGTTACTAAATAGCCTTCTTTTGGTAAATTTAAAAATATTCATGTTTCCATAGACACGTTCTCTGGTGCAGTTTTTGCTTCCCTTCACACAGGTGAAACTGGCAGCCATGCCTGTCATCATTTCCTGCAAGCTTTTGCTTCATTGGGTATACCCCAAGAAGTAAAAACTGACAATGGTCCCGCATACATATCTCAAAAATTGGCCACATTTTTAAATGAATGGGGTGTTCGACACATTTTTGGTATTCCCCACTCTCCCACAAGCCAAGCAATCATTGAAAGAACACATCAAACCTTAAAACGCATATTAGATCAACAGAGAGGGGGAACGGAAATCACCCCACAGATGAGACTGAGTAAGGCTTTGTATGGTTTTAATTTTCTAAATAGTTCAAGTACAGAACCAGATCCACCAATCTTTAGACACTTTTCAAATAGCACACAGGCAAAACTGAAAGAACATCCTCCTCTTCTAATTAGAAACCCTGACTCTGGACAGATGGAAGGCCCGTTTCAATTAATAACGTGGGGCAAAGGGTATGCTTCTATTTCCACAGGTGCTGGAAGAATTAAGTGGGTTCCTGCCAAAAACGTCAAACCGTATCGCACTTCAGAACCTGTTGTCGAGCCTAGAACTGAGGAAGCGAGTACGCAGACGTGGACCGAATGGAAGGATCCCGGGTCTCGCCTGACGCCTCTTGTGCCTGACGTTCTTTGTGCATCGGTGGAACCCATGAACTCTGATTTTGTGCCAATGTTATTTATGAGTATACGAATTGAATGCTGAATGTTTGTTTAACAAAGCTAATTTTTGGCTGAAAATTTAGGTTATTGTTTCTGTTTAGAAAGAATTCTGCCAAAACTTAGTTCTTGAAAGAGATGGGGCAGAATCAAATGGTATACTTGTTTTGCTTGATGTTAATTGTTTTTTGTCGTGCAGATTTGCCTGTGGATCAACCGAAAACGAGTGTTTGGGTGACCTTAGCCAAGGCTGCCGGATCGGATACTATATGCCTGTCTAATTCGGAACCAGAAAAGCCTTTCTCAACCTGTTTGGTTGGTGTGCCAGTGAAAGAGTTTCCTTTGGTCAGAAAAGAATCCAATGGTAAACCAGGTGGAATTGACAATGGAAACAGTCCTTCCTTCAATTGGAACATTTGTTCCAACAAACTTCTCAGGGCAGCAAATGTTTCAAACAGTTGGGATGTGTTTCTGGAGACGGACCAATATCCACGGCAATTGCCAGAAGGGTATTGGATCATTTGCGGAGACAGAGGTTGGCAAGGCATTCCAGCCCACCTTGAAGGTGGCCCTTGTAGCATTGGTATGCTTACCATAATTGCCCCCACTGCCAAAGCAGTGATGAAAAAGAAACAAAGGAAAACAAGAGCTGTTCCTCATTATGATGAGAACTGTCAGAGTGATTTTATGCCTTGGAATGCCGCCAGAAGGCTTTCAGCAGGTATATTTCTACCCCAATTGGCTTCAGCTGTGGCATTGAGACAATTAGATCGAGTTGGATGTTGGCTGAGCAAACAAGCTAATGCCACATCCTCCGCAATCAGTGATATGTTGACCGATGTTGATAGTATTAGACATGCTACTCTTCAAAACAGAGCAGCCATTGATTTTCTCTTACTGGCACAAGGACATGGTTGTGAGGAATTGGAAGGATTGTGTTGTATGAATTTGTCTGATCATTCCGAATCCATTCACAAAAGCATTCAAAAATTAAAGGATCTGACAGCCCAAATTAAAGAAGATGGAGGTTCCTGGTTGGATGATTTGTTTCAAAATTGGAGTTTTGCACCTTGGCTAAGGCAACTTTGCAAGATAGGTCTTTACATATTAGGTGTTCTAATACTGATATTGATAGTGGCACCTTGTATACTCTGTTGTGTTCGGCGAATGATGAACAAAACAGTCCGAGAAGTTTTTGTCATTCAAGCAGGAGAATTAGGAAGTAGAAGCACAGAGAGTGTACGAAATCTCACGAAAGCAGTAGATGAGGGTATTGACATGAACGAAGGTTTTGAATTAAGGCCTTGGAATCGACCAGAGTTTTTTGAACGATGCCTTGTGACTGTTGCCAAACGTGATTCATATCTCTCTTTCAGGGATTGGGTCTTCACAGCATTAAGTTGCTGTGCCGTAATATAGCAATGCTTCAGTTTAGTGAAAATAGGTCTTCAGCAGATAATAAGCAGAAATTTTGCAATAGAGCTATGAAACGCAAATAGCAAGCGACAAGAAAATGAAAGCTTCTGGGTCAAACAGAGAGGGGGAAATGTTGGAATCCATAAGGTTAGAGGATTTTTAAGAAATGGTTACAAAGAAGTATGTAGGCCTTAGACTGGAGTTTTGTTAGCATTGCAGAAAAGTTTCCCATGCAAGCAGAAAAAGTTTTCCATGCAAGCAGAAAAGTTTCCCAAGCAGTAGACGTGACAAATAACAATAGGCTTCTGTAGAATTGGCTTTAGGATGGCAACAAGGTTATTTAATGTATATGTTTAGAAGGTTAGCATGAATAGAACTCTGTTCTTTGTCTCTTATCAACTAGTCTTTGTTTTAGCTACGATTACCTATGTTTTATAAGATTGGATAGAATGCTTGTCAAGATGTGTTTTCTGTGTCTGATTGGCTGAATTCTAGTCTGAGATGATTTTATGTATTGCTGTATGAGCCCTGTTGAAGGAGACATTTTTTGGTGTGGATCAGTGAGCTGTCATGTCTCCATTTTGTATTTTGAGACTGATGTGCTGGAAATAAAAGCAAAAATCTCTTCACTGGTCTGGTTACCATGTTATCCATATTTGGATATTTTGCCGCGACCTAGTGGGTTCCTTTTTTAAGGCGTGGGCTCCTGACACCATTGGACTTATACCTGTCCCGTCCCCCGCATATTGGTGCCTCGTGTGAGGACGTAGAATAGAAGAAAAACAAAGAAAAATCGTGGAAGTACCAGCTGCGGAGACCCAAGTGTTAACAAGGAGCACACTGTATCATCTCTCCCGCCGAAGCCAAGAAAATTGTAAGTAACTTATCTCGGGAGAGCGCTTGGGTGACGTGGGGAGGCAAAATAGCGAAAAAGAAAATTATTAAAAGAACACAAAAATGGGAACGAATTTATCAAAAGTTGACTGGGATGTTTTTCATCAATTAGAGACAATGTTACAAGAAAAAGGTCACTCTGAAATTTCAAAAACTGAGCTTAAAAACTTACTTATCTGGGTTAAAGCGAATACGCAAGATTTAAATCTGCAGTCTGCTTTTACTTTTCATTTTTGGGATCAGATAAACTGGAGAATCTATAAACTAGTCTCTCTCAAAAAAGATGAAAGCTTAAGAGAACTTATGCCGGTTTGTAGAGCGCTGTTGGAGCGCTGTTTTAAACAAACTGATAATAATAAGATCAACTTGGACTCAGAAAACAAAGCTTCTGGTTCTGTCTCATTAAATTCCAGTAAACCGGAGACTGTGTGAGTATCGGAGAATGTTACAAGTGTTGTTGCAAATGCTGAAAGTATTGCTTTGAACTCTGTTGAACAAAATCTTTCTTCTCTCTCTCTGGGAAAAAATGAGACTCTTTTGGACTTTTCTTCGCGTTGTTCTGTTAATGTAAAAATATGTGACTCTTGTAAGGGGGATGGAACAAAGTGTGTAAAAGATGGAAATGAAAAAGTGACTGTACTTCCTAAAATTGTTTGTGCAGGGACACTGAAACCTGAATTGGATTCTGTTGGGCCTGGGGTGGAGGCTGAGGTGGCTGCTTCCACTCGGGAAATTGTGGTTCCGGGGAACTCTTTTTCACTTAAGCAAAAACATGGTTGTTCTGGTGTTTGTCAATCTATAGATACAGAGAAAGAAAAATTGGCTTTAAGGGTGGAGTCCTTTGAAAGGAAGAGATGGAAGAAACTCGCGACTGTGTTGTTGCTGAAATTCAAAAAGCTGGACTTGAAATCTCTGCAACGAAAATTCAACAAGTTTCACCTTAGAAGTACCTGGGATGGAAGATGATGGAAGACGATGGAAGACGACAAGAAGACCACAGAAAATTCAGATCCGAACCAGAGTCAACAACCTACAAGAGTTACAACAACTTCTAGGAGAAATCAACTGGGTCAGACCGATGCTGGGAATCACCAATGATGAACTGAGTCCGCTCTTCCATTTGCTGAGAGGAAGTTGCGACATCACTTCGCCAAGAACTTTAACCCCTGAAGCTCGTGCTGCTCTCGACAAAGTCACAGAAGCTCTTCAAAAAAGACAAGCTCATCGCTGCGTTCCTGAAAATCCTTTCTTTCTTGCAATCTTAGGAGAGAAGATGCAGCTTTGTGGTCTCATTTTCCAGTGGGATGCCACAGAACAAGATCCTTTGTTAATAATGGAATGGGTTTTTCCTCCCTACAGGTTTTCAAAGACCATTTGCTCAGTTTTAGAAATGATTGCATACATTATAATTAAGGCTAGAACCAGATTGTTAACTTTGGCAGGTCAAGAATGTTCAGTTATCTATTTGCCATTGAAAAATGATTATTTCAATTGGGCAATGCAAAATTCTGATGATTTACAATATGCATTCTTAGGTTTTCCAGGTGTTTGTTCCATACACTATCCAGCTCACAAACTACTGCAAGCAAAATTGAGTTTCAGAGAAAAACCTAAATTAAGTGAAGAACCTTTACATGCTGTGACTCTATTCACTGATGGCTCTGGTAAAAGCCACAAGTCCGTTGTGACTTGGTTTAATCAAAAGACTGATGTTTGGGAATCTGATATTCAAACAGTAGAGGGATCCCTTCAAATTGTTGATCTTGCTGCAGTAGTTTGAGCTTTTCAGCTGTTTCCTCAGCCTTTTAATTTGGTCACAGATTCTGCTTATGTTGCTAATGTAGTCAGGAGAATAGAAGGTTCCATTTTAAAGGATGTTAGTAATGAAACTGTACATCGTTGGCTTTCATGTCTTTTTATAACTTTGCAATATAGAACTAATCCATATTTTGTTTCTCACATTAGGGCGCATTCTTCACTTCCTGGATTTTTAGTGGAAGGAAATGCAAGAGCGGACAAGCTGACAATGGTCATTTCTAACACATTGCCAAATATTTTTGAACAAGCAAAATTGAGTCATGCCTTTTTCCACCAAAATGCACAAGCACTCATGCGAATGTTCCAAATCACTAAAAGTCAAGCTAAAGCTATCATTCATACTTGCCCTGACTGTCAATTGGTACAACCTCCTGTTTCTACAGGAGCAATCAACCCCCGAGGCTTACAAAGCCTACAGTTGTGGCAAACAGGTGTTACTAAATAGCCTTCTTTTGGTAAATTTAAAAATATTCATGTTTCCATAGACACGTTCTCTGGTGCAGTTTTTGCTTCCCTTCACACAGGTGAAACTGGCAGCCATGCCTGTCATCATTTCCTGCAAGCTTTTGCTTCATTGGGTATACCCCAAGAAGTAAAAACTGACAATGGTCCCGCATACATATCTCAAAAATTGGCCACATTTTTAAATGAATGGGGTGTTCGACACATTTTTGGTATTCCCCACTCTCCCACAAGCCAAGCAATCATTGAAAGAACACATCAAACCTTAAAACGCATATTAGATCAACAGAGAGGGGGAACGGAAATCACCCCACAGATGAGACTGAGTAAGGCTTTGTATGGTTTTAATTTTCTAAATAGTTCAAGTACAGAACCAGATCCACCAATCTTTAGACACTTTTCAAATAGCACACAGGCAAAACTGAAAGAACATCCTCCTCTTCTAATTAGAAACCCTGACTCTGGACAGATGGAAGGCCCGTTTCAATTAATAACGTGGGGCAAAGGGTATGCTTCTATTTCCACAGGTGCTGGAAGAATTAAGTGGGTTCCTGCCAAAAACGTCAAACCGTATCGCACTTCAGAACCTGTTGTTGAGCCTAGAACTGAGGAAGCGAGTACGCAGACGTGGACCGAATGGAAGGATCCCGGGTCTCGTCTGACGCCTCTTGTGCCTGACGTTCTTTGTGCATCGGTGGAACCCATGAACTCTGATTTTGTGCCAATGTTATTTATGAGTATACGAATTGAATGCTGAATGTTTGTTTAACAAAGCTAATTTTTGGCTGAAAATTTAGGTTATTGTTTTTGTTTAGAAAGAATTCTGCCAAAACTTAGTTCTTGAAAGAGATGGGGCAGAATCAAATGGTATACTTGTTTTGCATGATTTTAATTGTTTTTTGTCGTGCAGATTTGCCTGTGGATCAACCGAAAACGAGTGTTTGGGTGACCTTAGCCAAGGCTGCCGGATCGGATACTATATGCCTGTCTAATTCGGAACCAGAAAAGCCTTTCTCAACCTGTTTGGTTGGTGTGCCAGTGAAAGAGTTTCCTTTGGTCAGAAAAGAATCCAATGGTAAACCAGGTGGAATTGACAATGGAAACAGTCCTTCCTTCAATTGGAACATTTGTTCGAAAAAACTTCTCAGGGCAGCAAATGTTTCAAACAGTTGGGATGTGTTTCTGGAGACGGACCAATATCCACGGCAATTGCCAGAAGGGTATTGGATCATTTGCGGAGACAGAGGTTGGCAAGGCATTCCAGCCCACCTTGAAGGTGGCCCTTGTAGCATTGGTATGCTTACCATAATTGCCCCCACTGCCAAAGCAGTGATGAAAAAGAAACAAAGGAAAACAAGAGCTGTTCCTCATTATGATGAGAACTGTCAGAGTGATTTTATGCCTTGGAATGCCGCCAGAAGGCTTTCAGCAGGTATATTTCTACCCCAATTGGCTTCAGCTGTGGCATTGAGACAATTAGATCAAGTTGGATGTTGGCTGAGCAAACAAGCTAATGCCACATCCTCCGCAATCAGTGATATGTTGACCGATGTTGATAGTATTAGACATGCTACTCTTCAAAACAGAGCAGCCATTGATTTTCTCTTACTGGCACAAGGACATGGTTGTGAGGAATTGGAAGGATTGTGTTGTATGAATTTGTCTGATCATTCCGAATCCATTCACAAAAGCATTCAAAAATTAAAGGATCTGACAGCCCAAATTAAAGAAGATGGAGGTTCCTGGTTGGATGATTTGTTTCAAAATTGGAGTTTTGCACCTTGGCTAAGGCAACTTTGCAAGATAGGTCTTTACATATTAGGTATACTAATACTGATATTGATAGTGGCACCTTGTATACTCTGTTGTGTTCGGCGAATGATGAACAAAACAGTCCGAGAAGTTTTTGTCATTCAAGCAGGAGAATTAGGAAGTAGAAGCACAGAGAGTGTACGAAATCTCACGAAAGCAGTAGATGAGGGTATTGACATGAACGAAGGTTTTGAATTAAGGCCTTGGAATCGACCAGAGTTTTTTGAACGATGCCTTGTGACTGTTGCCAAACGTGATTCATATCTCTCTTTCAGGGATTGGGTCTTCACAGCATTAAGTTGCTGTGCCGTAATATAGCAATGCTTCAGTTTAGTGAAAATAGGTCTTCAGCAGATAATAAGCAGAAATTTTGCAATAGAGCTATGAAACGCAAATAGCAAGCGACAAGAAAATGAAAGCTTCTGGGTCAAACAGAGAGGGGGAAATGTTGGAATCCATAAGGTTAGAGGATTTTTAAGAAATGGTTACAAAGAAGTATGTAGGCCTTAGACTGGAGTTTTGTTAGCATTGCAGAAAAGTTTCCCATGCAAGCAGAAAAAGTTTTCCATGCAAGCAGAAAAGTTTCCCAAGCAGTAGACGTGGCAAATAACAATAGGCTTATGTAGAATTGGCTTTAGGATGGCAACAAGGTTATTTAATGTATATCTTTAGAAGGTTAGCATGAATAGAACTCTGTTCTTTGTCTCTTATCAACTAGTCTTTGTTTTAGCTACGATTACCTATGTTTTATAAGATTGGATAGAATGCTTGTCAAGATGTGTTTTCTGTGTCTGATTGGCTGAATTCTAGTCTGAGATGATTTTATGTATTGCTGTATGAGCCCTGTTGAAGGAGACATTTTTTGGTGTGGATCAGTGAGCTGTCATGTTTCCATTTTGTATTTTGAGACTGATGTGCTGGAAATAAAAGCAAAAATCTCTTCACTGGTCTGGTTACCATGTTATCCATATTTGGATATTTTGCCGCGGCCTAGTGGGTTCCTTTTTTAAGGCGTGGGTTCCTGACACTATTGGACTTATACCTGTCCCGTCCCCCGCATATTGGTGCCTCGTGTGAGGACGTAGAATAGAAGAAAAACAAAGAAAAATCGTGGAAGTACCAGCTGCGGAGACCCAAGTGTTAACAAGGAGCACACTGTATCATCTCTCCCGCCGAAGCCAAGAAAATTGTAACTTATCTCGGGAGAGCGCTTAGGTGACGTTGGGAGGCAAAATAGAGAAAAAGAAAATTATTAAAAGAACACAAAAATGGGAACGAATTTATCAAAAGTTGAATGGGATGTTTTTCATCAATTAGAGGCAATGTTACAAGAAAAAGGTCACTCTGAAATTTCAAAAACTGAGCTTAAAAACTTACTTATCTGGGTTAAAGCGAATACGCAAGATTTAAATCTGCAGTCTGCTTTTACTTTTCATTTTTGGGATCAGATAAACTGGAGAATCTATAAACTAGTCTCTCTCAAAAAAGATGAAAGCTTAAGAGAACTTATGCCGGTTTGTAGAGCGCTGTTGGAGCACTGTTTTAAACAAACTGATAATAATAAGATCAACTTGGACTCAGAAAACAAAGCTTCTGGTTCTGTCTCATTAAATTCCAGTAAACCGGAGACTGTGTGAGTATCGGAGAATGTTACAAGTGTTGTTGCAAATGCTGAAAGTATTGCTTTGAACTCTGTTGAACAAAATCTTTCTTCTCTCTCTCTGGGAAAAAATGAGACTCTTTTGGACTTTTCTTCGCGTTGTTCTGTTAATGTAAAAATATGTGACTCTTGTAAGGGGGATGGAACAAAGTGTGTAAAAGATGGAAATGAAAAAGTGACTGTACTTCCTAAAATTGTTTGTGCAGGGACACTGAAACCTGAATTGGATTCTGTTGGGCCTGGGGTGGAGGCTGAGGTGGCTGCTTCCACTCGGGAAATTGTGGTTCCGGGGAACTCTTTTTCACTTAAGCAAAAACATGGTTGTTCTGGTGTTTGTCAATCTATAGATACAGAGAAAGAAAAATTGGCTTTAAGGGTGGAGTCCTTTGAAAGGAAGAGATGGAAGAAACTCGCGACTGTGTTGTTGCTGAAATTCAAAAAGCTGGACTTGAAATCTCTGCAACGAAAATTCAACAAGTTTCACCTTAGAAGTACCTGGGATGGAAGATGATGGAAGACGATGGAAGACGACAAGAAGACCACAGAAAATTCAGATCCGAACCAGAGTCAACAACCTACAAGAGTTACAACAACTTCTAGGAGAAATCAACTGGGTCAGACCGATGCTGGGAATCACCAATGATGAACTGAGTCCGCTCTTCCATTTGCTGAGAGGAAGTTGCGACATCACTTCGCCAAGAACTTTAACCCCTGAAGCTCGTGCTGCTCTCGACAAAGTCACAGAAGCTCTTCAAAAAAGACAAGCTCATCGCTGCGTTCCTGAAAATCCTTTCTTTCTTGCAATCTTAGGAGAGAAGATGCAGCTTTGTGGTCTCATTTTCCAGTGGGATGCCACAGAACAAGATCCTTTGTTAATAATGGAATGGGTTTTTCCTCCCTACAGGTTTTCAAAGACCATTTGCTCAGTTTTAGAAATGATTGCATACATTATAATTAAGGCTAGAACCAGATTGTTATCTTTGGCAGGTCAAGAATGTTCAGTTATCTATTTGCCATTGAAAAATGATTATTTCAATTGGGCAATGCAAAATTCCGATGATTTACAATATGCATTCTTAGGTTTTCCAGATGTTTGTTCCATACACTATCCAGCTCACAAACTACTGCAAGCAAAATTGAGTTTCAGAGAAAAACCTAAATTAAGTGAAGAACCTTTACATGCTGTGACTCTCTTCACTGATGGCTCTGGTAAAAGCCACAAGTCCGTTGTGACTTGGTTTAATCAAAAGACTGATGTTTGGGAATCTGATATTCAAACAGTAGAGGGATCCCCTCAAATTGTTGACCTTGCTGCAGTAGTTTGAGCTTTTCAGCTGTTTCCTCAGCCTTTTAATTTGGTCACAGATTCTGCTTATGTTGCTAATGTAGTCAGGAGAATAGAAGGTTCCATTTTAAAGGATGTTAGTAATGAAACTTTACATCGTTGGCTTTCATGTCTTTTTATAACTTTGCAATATAGAACTAATCCATATTTTGTTTCTCACATTAGGGCGCATTCTTCACTTCCTGGATTTTTAGTGGAAGGAAATGCAAGAGCGGACAAGCTGACAATGGTCATTTCTAACACATTGCCAAATATTTTTGAACAAGCAAAATTGAGTCATGCCTTTTTCCACCAAAATGCACAAGCACTCATGCGAATGTTCCAAATCACTAAAAGTCAAGCTAAAGCTATCATTCATACTTGCCCTGACTGTCAATTGGTACAACCTCCTGTTTCTACAGGAGCAATCAACCCCCGAGGCTTACAAAGCCTACAGTTGTGGCAAACAGGTGTTACTAAATAGCCTTCTTTTGGTAAATTTAAAAATATTCATGTTTCCATAGACACGTTCTCTGGTGCAGTTTTTGCTTCCCTTCACACAGGTGAAACTGGCAGCCATGCCTGTCATCATTTCCTGCAAGCTTTTGCTTCATTGGGTATACCCCAAGAAGTAAAAACTGACAATGGTCCCGCATACATATCTCAAAAATTGGCCACATTTTTAAATGAATGGGGTGTTCGACGCATTTTTGGTATTCCCCACTCTCCCACAAGCCAAGCAATCATTGAAAGAACACATCAAACCTTAAAACGCATATTAGATCAACAGAGAGGGGGAACGGAAATCACCCCACAGATGAGACTGAGTAAGGCTTTGTATGGTTTTAATTTTCTAAATAGTTCAAGTACAGAACCAGATCCACCAATCTTTAGACACTTTTCAAATAGCACACAGGCAAAACTGAAAGAACATCCTCCTCTTCTAATTAGAAACCCTGACTCTGGACAGATGGAAGGCCCGTTTCAATTAATAACGTGGGGCAAAGGGTATGCTTCTATTTCCACAGGTGCTGGAAGAATTAAGTGGGTTCCTGCCAAAAACGTCAAACCGTATCGCACTTCAGAACCTGTTGTCGAGCCTAGAACTGAGGAAGCGAGTACGCAGACGTGGACCGAATGGAAGGATCCCGGGTCTCGCCTGACGCCTCTTGTGCCTGACGTTCTTTGTGCATCGGTGGAACCCATGAACTCTGATTTTGTGCCAATGTTATTTATGAGTATACGAATTGAATGCTGAATGTTTGTTTAACGAAGCAAATTTTTGGCTGAAAATTTAGGTTATTGTTTTTGTTTAGAAAGAATTCTGCCAAAACTTAGTTCTTGAAAGAGATGGGGCAGAATCAAATGGTATACTTGTTTTGCTTGATTTTAATTGTTTTTTGTCGTGCAGATTTGCCTGTGGATCAACCGAAAACGAATGTTTGGGTGACCTTAGCCAAGGCTGCCGGATCGGATACTATATGCCTGTCTAATTCGGAACCAGAAAAGCCTTTCTCAACCTGTTTGGTTGGTGTGCCAGTGAAAGAGTTTCCTTTGGTCAGAAAAGAATCCAATGGTAAACCAGGTGGAATTGACAATGGAAACAGTCCTTCCTTCAATTGGAACATTTGTTCGAAAAAACTTCTCAGGGCAGCAAATGTTTCAAACAGTTGGGATGTGTTTCTGGAGACGGACCAATATCCACGGCAATTGCCAAAAGGGTATTGGATCATTTGCGGAGACAGAGGTTGGCAAGGCATTCCAGCCCACCTTGAAGGTGGCCCTTGTAGCATTGGTATGCTTACCATAATTGCCCCCACTGCCAAAGCAGTGATGAAAAAGAAACAAAGGAAAACAAGAGCTGTTCCTCATTATGATGAGAACTGTCAGAGTGATTTTATGCCTTGGAATGCCGCCAGAAGGCTTTCAGCAGGTATATTTCTACCCCAATTGGCTTCAGCTGTGGCATTGAGACAATTAGATCGAGTTGGATGTTGGCTGAGCAAACAAGCTAATGCCACATCCTCCGCAATCAGTGATATGTTGACCGATGTTGATAGTATTAGACATGCTACTCTTCAAAACAGAGCAGCCATTGATTTTCTCTTACTGGCACAAGGACATGGTTGTGAGGAATTTGAAGGATTGTGTTGTATGAATTTGTCTGATCGTTCTGAATCCATTCACAAAAGCATTCAAAAATTAAAGGATCTGACAGCCCAAATTAAAGAAGATGGAGGTTCCTGGTTGGATGATTTGTTTCAAAATTGGAGTTTTGCACCTTGGCTAAGGCAACTTTGCAAGATAGGTCTTTACATATTAGGTGTTCTAATGCTGATATTGATAGTGGCACCTTGTATACTCTGTTGTGTTCGGCGAATGATGAACAAAACAGTCTGAGAAGTTTTTGTCATTCAAGCAGGAGAACTAGGAAGTAGAAGCACAGAGAGTGTACGAAATCTCACGAAAGCAGTAGATGAGGGTATTGACATGAACGAAGGTTTTGAATTAAGGCCTTGGAATCGACCAGAGTTTTTTGAACGATGCCTTGTGACTGTTGCCAAACGTGATTCATATCTCTCTTTCAGGGATTGGGTCTTCACAGCATTAAGTTGCTGTGCCGTAATATAGCAATGCTTCAGTTTAGTGAAAATAGGTCTTCAGCAGATAATAAGCAGAAATTTTGCAATAGAGCTATGAAACGCAAATAGCAAGCGACAAGAAAATGAAAGCTTCTGGGTCAAACAGAGAGGGGGAAATGTTGGAATCCATAAGGTTAGAGGATTTTTAAGAAATGGTTACAAAGAAGTATGTAGGCCTTAGACTGGAGTTTTGTTAGCATTGCAGAAAAGTTTCCCATGCAAGCAGAAAAAGTTTTCCATGCAAGCAGATAAGTAAGTTTTTAAGCTCAGTTTTTGAAATTTCAGAGTGACCTTTTTCTTGTAACATTGTCTCTAATTGATGAAAAACATCCCATTCAACTTTTGATAAATTCGTTCCCATTTTTGTGTTCTTTTCATAATTTTCTTTTTCGCTATTTTGCCTCCCAACGTCACCCAAGCGCTGTCCCGAGATAAGTTACTTACAATTTTCTTGGCTTCGGCGGGAGAGATGATACAGTGTGCTCCTTGTTAACACTTGGGTCTCCGCAGCTGGTACTTCCACGATTTTTCTTTGTTTTTCTTCTATTCTACGTCCTCACACGAGGCACCAATATGCGGGGGACGGGACAGGTATAAGTCCAATGGTGTCAGGAACCCACGCCTTAAAAAAGGAACCCACTAGGCCGCGGCAAAATATCCAAATATGGATAACATGGTAACCAGACCAGTGAAGAGATTTTTGCTTTTATTTCGAGCACATCAGTCTCAAAATACAAAATGGAGACATGACAGCTCACTGATCCACACCAAAAAATGTCTCCTTCAACAGGGCTCATACAGCAATACATAAAATCATCTCAGACTAGAATTCAGCCAATCAGACACAGAAAACACATCTTGACAAGCATTCTATCCAATCTTATAAAACATAGGTAATCGTAGCTAAAACAAAGACTAGTTGATAAGAGACAAAGAACAGAGTTCTATTCATGCTAACCTTCTAAAGATATACATTAAATAACCTTGTTGCCATCCTAAAGCCAATTCTACAGAAGCCTATTGTTATTTGTCACGTCTACTGCTTGGGAAACTTTTCTGCTTGCATGGAAAACTTTTTCTGCTTGCATGGGAAACTTTTCTGCAATGCTAACAAAACTCCAGTCTAAGGCCTACATACTTCTTTGTAACCATTTCTTAAAAATCCTCTAACCTTATGGATTCCAACATTTCCCCCTCTCTGTTTGACCCAGAAGCTTTCATTTTCTTGTCGCTTGCTATTTGCGTTTCATAGCTCTATTGCAAAATTTCTGCTTATTATCTGCTGAAGACCTATTTTCACTAAACTGAAGCATTGCTATATTACGGCACAGCAACTTAATGCTGTGAAGACCCAATCCCTGAAAGAGAGATATGAATCACGTTTGGCAACAGTCACAAGGCATCGTTCAAAAAACTCTGGTCGATTCCAAGGCCTTAATTCAAAACCTTCGTTCATGTCAATACCCTCATCTACTGCTTTCGTGAGATTTCATACACTCTCTGTGCTTCTACTTCCTAGTTCTCCTGCTTGAATGACAAAAACTTCTCGGACTGTTTTGTTCATCATTCGCCGAAGACAACAGAGTATACAAGGTGCCACTATCAATATCAGTATTAGAACACCTAATATGTAAAGACCTATCTTGCAAAGTTGCCTTAGCCAAGGTGCAAAACTCCAATTTTGAAACAAATCATCCAACCAGGAACCTCCATCTTCTTTAATTTGGGCTGTCAGATCCTTTAATTTTTGAATGCTTTTGTGAATGGATTCAGAACGATCAGACAAATTCATACAACACAATCCTTCAAATTCCTCACAACCATGTCCTTGTGCCAGTAAAAGAAAATCAATGGCTGCTCTGTTTTGAAGAGTAGCATGTCTAATACTATCAACATCGGTCAACATATCACTGATTGCGGAGGATGTGGCATTAGCTTGTTTGCTCAGCCAACATCCAACTTGATCTAATTGTCTCAATGCCACAGCTGAAGCCAATTGGGGTAGAAATATACCTGCTGAAAGCCTTCTGGCGGCATTCCAAGGCATAAAATCACTCTGACAGTTCTCATCATAATGAGGAACAGCTCTTGTTTTCCTTTGTTTCTTTTTCATCACTGCTTTGGCAGTGGGGGCAATTATGGTAAGCATACCAATGCTACAAGGGCCACCTTCAAGGTGGGCTGGAATGCCTTGCCAACCTCTGTCTCCGCAAATGATCCAATACCCTTTTGGCAATTGCCGTGGATATTGGTCCGTCTCCAGAAACACATCCCAACTGTTTGAAACATTTGCTGCCCTGAGAAGTTTTTTCGAACAAATGTTCCAATTGAAGGAAGGACTGTTTCCATTGTCAATTCCACCTGGTTTACCATTGGATTCTTTTCTGACCAAAGGAAACTCTTTCACTGGCACACCAACCAAACAGGTTGAGAAAGGCTTTTCTGGTTCCGAATTCGACAGGCATATAGTATCCGATCCGGCAGCCTTGGCTAAGGTCACCCAAACATTCGTTTTCGGTTGATCCACAGGCAAATCTGCACGACAAAAAACAATTAACATCAAGCAAAACAAGTATACCATTTGATTCTGCCCCATCTCTTTCAAGAACTAAGTTTTGGCAGAATTCTTTCTAAACAAAAACAATAACCTAAATTTTCAGCCAAAAACTAGCTTTGTTAAACAAACATTCAGCATTCAATTCGTATACTCATAAATAACATTGGCACAAAATCAGAGTTCATGGGTTCCACCGATGCACAAAGAACGTCAGGCACAAGAGGCGTCAGGCGAGACCCGGGATCCTTCCATTCGGTCCACGTCTGCGTACTCGCTTCCTCAGTTCTAGGCTCGACAACAGGTTCTGAAGTGCGATACGGTTTGACGTTTTTGGCAGGAACCCACTTAATTCTTCCAGCACCTGTGGAAATAGAAGCATACCCTTTGCCCCACGTTATTAATTGAAACGGGCCTTCCATCTGTCCAGAGTCAGGGTTTCTAATTAGAAGAGGAGGATGTTCTTTCAGTTTTGCCTGTGTGCTATTTGAAAAGTGTCTAAAGATTGGTGGATCTGGTTCTGTACTTGAACTATTTAGAAAATTAAAACCATACAAAGCCTTACTCAGTCTCATCTGTGGGGTGATTTCCGTTCCCCCTCTCTGTTGATCTAATATGCGTTTTAAGGTTTGATGTGTTCTTTCAATGATTGCTTGGCTTGTGGGAGAGTGGGGAATACCAAAAATGTGTCGAACACCCCATTCATTTAAAAATGTGGCCAATTTTTGAGATATGTATGCGGGACCATTGTCAGTTTTTACTTCTTGGGGTATACCCAATGAAGCAAAAGCTTGCAGGAAATGATGACAGGCATGGCTGCCAGTTTCACCTGTGTGAAGGGAAGCAAAAACTGCACCAGAGAACGTGTCTATGGAAACATGAATATTTTTAAATTTACCAAAAGAAGGCTATTTAGTAACACCTGTTTGCCACAACTGTAGGCTTTGTAAGCCTCGGGGGTTGATTGCTCCTGTAGAAACAGGAGGTTGTACCAATTGACAGTCAGGGCAAGTATGAATGATAGCTTTAGCTTGACTTTTAGTGATTTGGAACATTCGCATGAGTGCTTGTGCATTTTGGTGGAAAAAGGCATGACTCAATTTTGCTTGTTCAAAAATATTTGGCAATGTGTTAGAAATGACCATTGTCAGCTTGTCCGCTCTTGCATTTCCTTCCACTAAAAATCCAGGAAGTGAAGAATGCGCCCTAATGTGAGAAACAAAATATGGATTAGTTCTATATTGCAAAGTTATAAAAAGACATGAAAGCCAACGATGTACAGTTTCATTACTAACATCCTTTAAAATGGAACCTTCTATTCTCCTGACTACATTAGCAACATAAGCAGAATCTGTGACCAAATTAAAAGGCTGAGGAAACAGCTGAAAAGCTCAAACTACTGCAGCAAGCTCAACAATTTGAGGGGATCCCTCTACTGTTTGAATATCAGATTCCCAAACATCAGTCTTTTGATTAAACCAAGTCACAACGGACTTGTGGCTTTTACCAGAGCCATCAGTGAAGAGAGTCACAGCATGTAAAGGTTCTTCACTTAATTTAGGTTTTTCTCTGAAACTCAATTTTGCTTGCAGTAGTTTGTGAGCTGGATAGTGTATGGAACAAACACCTGGAAAACCTAAGAATGCATATTGTAAATCATCAGAATTTTGCATTGCCCAATTGAAATAATCATTTTTCAATGGCAAATAGATAACTGAACATTCTTGACCTGCCAAAGTTAACAATCTGGTTTTAGCCTTAATTATAATGTATGCAATCATTTCTAAAACTGAGCAAATGGTCTTTGAAAACCTGTAGGGAGGAAAAACCCATTCCATTATTAACAAAGGATCTTGTTCTGTGGCATCCCACTGGAAAATGAGACCACAAAGCTGCATCTTCTCTCCTAAGATTGCAAGAAAGAAAGGATTTTCAGGAACGCAGCGATGAGCTTGTCTTTTTTGAAGAGCTTCTGTGACTTTGTCGAGAGCAGCACGAGCTTCAGGGGTTAAAGTTCTTGGCGAAGTGATGTCGCAACTTCCTCTCAGCAAATGGAAGAGCGGACTCAGTTCATCATTGGTGATTCCCAGCATCGGTCTGACCCAGTTGATTTCTCCTAGAAGTTGTTGTAACTCTTGTAGGTTGTTGACTCTGGTTCGGATCTGAATTTTCTGTGGTATTATTGTCGTCTTCCATCGTCTTCCATCATCTTCCATCCCAGGTACTTCTAAGGTGAAACTTGTTGAATTTTCGTTGCAGAGATTTCAAGTCCAGCTTTTTGAATTTCAGCAACAACACAGTCGCGAGTTTCTTCCATCTCTTCCTTTCAAAGGACTCCACCCTTAAAGCCAATTTTTCTTTCTCTGTATCTATAGATTGACAAACACCAGAACAACCCTGTTTTTGCTTAACTGAAAAAGAGTTCCCCGGAACACAATTTCCCGAGTGGAAGCAGCCACCTCAGCCTCCACCCCAGGCCCAACAGAATCCAATTCAGGTTTCAGTGTCCCTGCACAAACAATTTTAGGAAGTACAGTCACTTTTTCATTTCCATCTTTTACACACTTTGTTCCATCCCCCTTACAAGAGTCACATATTTTTACATTAACAGAACAACGCGAAGAAAAGTCCAAAAGAGTCTCATTTTTTCCCAGAGAGAGAGAAGAAAGATTTTGTTCAACAGAGTTCAAAGCAATACTTTCAGCATTTGCAACAACACTTGTAACATTCTCCGATACTCACACAGTCTCCGGTTTACTGGAATTTAATGAGACAGAACAAGAAGCTTGGTTTTCTGAGTCCAAGTTGATCTTATTATTATCAGTTTGTTTAAAACAGTGCTCCAACAGCGCTCTACAAACCGGCATAAGTTCTCTTAAGCTTTCATCTTTTTTGAGAGAGACTAGATTATAGATTCTCCAGTTTATCTGATCCCAAAAATGAAAAGTAAAAGCAGACTGCAGATTTAAATCTTGCGTATTCGCTTTAACCCAGATAAGTAAGTTTTTAAGCTCAGTTTTTGAAATTTCAGAGTGACCTTTTTCTTGTAACATTGCCTCTAATTGATGAAAAACATCCCATTCAACTTTTGATAAATTCGTTCCCATTTTTGTGTTCTTTTAATAATTTTCTTTTTCGCTATTTTGCCTCCCAACGTCACCCAAGCGCTCTCCCGAGATAAGTTACTTACAATTTTCTTGGCTTCGGCGGGAGAGATGATACAGTGTGCTCCTTGTTAACACTTGGGTCTCCGCAGCTGGTACTTCCACGATTTTTCTTTGTTTTTCTTCTATTCTACGTCCTCACACGAGGCACCAATATGCGGGGGACGGGACAGGTATAAGTCCAATGGTGTCAGGAGCCCACGCCTTAAAAAAGGAACCCACTAGGTCGCGGCAAAATATCCAAATATGGATAACATGGTAACCAGACCAGTGAAGAGATTTTTGCTTTTATTTCCAGCACATCAGTCTCAAAATACAAAATGGAGACATGACAGCTCACTGATCCACACCAAAAAATGTCTCCTTCAACAGGGCTCATACAGCAATACATAAAATCATCTCAGACTAGAATTCAGCCAATCAGACACAGAAAACACATCTTGACAAGCATTCTATCCAATCTTATAAAACATAGGTAATCGTAGCTAAAACAAAGACTAGTTGATAAGAGACAAAGAACAGAGTTCTATTCATGCTAACCTTCTGAAGATATACATTAAATAACCTTGTTGCCATCCTAAAGCCAATTCTACAGAAGCCTATTGTTATTTGTCACGTCTACTGCTTGGGAAACTTTTCTGCTTGCATGGAAAACTTTTTCTGCTTGCATGGGAAACTTTTCTGCAATGCTAACAAAACTCCAGTCTAAGGCCTACATACTTCTTTGTAACCATTTCTTAAAAATCCTCTAACCTTATGGATTCCAACATTTCCCCCTCTCTGTTTGACCCAGAAGCTTTCATTTTCTTGTCGCTTGCTATTTGCGTTTCATAGCTCTATTGCAAAATTTCTGCTTATTATCTGCTGAAGACCTATTTTCACTAAACTGAAGCATTGCTATATTACGGCACAGCAACTTAATGCTGTGAAGACCCAATCCCTGAAAGAGAGATATGAATCACGTTTGGCAACAGTCACAAGGCATCGTTCAAAAAACTCTGGTCGATTCCAAGGCCTTAATTCAAAACCTTCGTTCATGTCAATACCCTCATCTACTGCTTTCGTGAGATTTCATACACTCTCTGTGCTTCTACTTCCTAGTTCTCCTGCTTGAATGACAAAAACTTCTCGGACTGTTTTGTTCATCATTCGCCGAAGACAACAGAGTATACAAGGTGCCACTATCAATATCAGTATTAGAACACCTAATATGTAAAGACCTATCTTGCAAAGTTGCCTTAGCCAAGGTGCAAAACTCCAATTTTGAAACAAATCATCCAACCAGGAACCTCCATCTTCTTTAATTTGGGCTGTCAGATCCTTTAATTTTTGAATGCTTTTGTGAATGGATTCAGAACGATCAGACAAATTCATACAACACAATCCTTCAAATTCCTCACAACCATGTCCTTGTGCCAGTAAAAGAAAATCAATGGCTGCTCTGTTTTGAAGAGTAGCATGTCTAATACTATCAACATCGGTCAACATATCACTGATTGCGGAGGATGTGGCATTAGCTTGTTTGCTCAGCCAACATCCAACTTGATCTAATTGTCTCAATGCCACAGCTGAAGCCAATTGGGGTAGAAATATACCTGCTGAAAGCCTTCTGGCGGCATTCCAAGGCATAAAATCACTCTGACAGTTCTCATCATAATGAGGAACAGCTCTTGTTTTCCTTTGTTTCTTTTTCATCACTGCTTTGGCAGTGGGGGCAATTATGGTAAGCATACCAATGCTACAAGGGCCACCTTCAAGGTGGGCTGGAATGCCTTGCCAACCTCTGTCTCCGCAAATGATCCAATACCCTTTTGGCAATTGCCGTGGATATTGGTCCGTCTCCAGAAACACATCCCAACTGTTTGAAACATTTGCTGCCCTGAGAAGTTTTTTCGAACAAATGTTCCAATTGAAGGAAGGACTGTTTCCATTGTCAATTCCACCTGGTTTACCATTGGATTCTTTTCTGACCAAAGGAAACTCTTTCACTGGCACACCAACCAAACAGGTTGAGAAAGGCTTTTCTGGTTCCGAATTCGACAGGCATATAGTATCCGATCCGGCAGCCTTGGCTAAGGTCACCCAAACATTCGTTTTCGGTTGATCCACAGGCAAATCTGCACGACAAAAAACAATTAACATCAAGCAAAACAAGTATACCATTTGATTCTGCCCCATCTCTTTCAAGAACTAAGTTTTGGCAGAATTCTTTCTAAACAAAAACAATAACCTAAATTTTCAGCCAAAAACTAGCTTTGTTAAACAAACATTCAGCATTCAATTCGTATACTCATAAATAACATTGGCACAAAATCAGAGTTCATGGGTTCCACCGATGCACAAAGAACGTCAGGCACAAGAGGCGTCAGGCGAGACCCGGGATCCTTCCATTCGGTCCACGTCTGCGTACTCGCTTCCTCAGTTCTAGGCTCGACAACAGGTTCTGAAGTGCGATACGGTTTGACGTTTTTGGCAGGAACCCACTTAATTCTTCCAGCACCTGTGGAAATAGAAGCATACCCTTTGCCCCACGTTATTAATTGAAACGGAACTTCCATCTGTCCAGAGTCAGGGTTTCTAATTAGAAGAGGAGGATGTTCTTTCAGTTTTGCCTGTGTGCTATTTGAAAAGTGTCTAAAGATTGGTGGATCTGGTTCTGTACTTGAACTATTTAGAAAATTAAAACCATACAAAGCCTTACTCAGTCTCATCTGTGGGGTGATTTCCGTTCCCCCTCTCTGTTGATCTAATATGCGTTTTAAGGTTTGATGTGTTCTTTCAATGATTGCTTGGCTTGTGGGAGAGTGGGGAATACCAAAAATGTGTCGAACACCCCATTCATTTAAAAATGTGGCCAATTTTTGAGATATGTATGCGGGACCATTGTCAGTTTTTACTTCTTGGGGTATACCCAATGAAGCAAAAGCTTGCAGGAAATGATGACAGGCATGGCTGCCAGTTTCACCTGTGTGAAGGGAAGCAAAAACTGCACCAGAGAACGTGTCTATGGAAACATGAATATTTTTAAATTTACCAAAAGAAGGCTATTTAGTAACACCTGTTTGCCACAACTGTAGGCTTTGTAAGCCTCGGGGGTTGATTGCTCCTGTAGAAACAGGAGGTTGTACCAATTGACAGTCAGGGCAAGTATGAATGATAGCTTTAGCTTGACTTTTAGTGATTTGGAACATTCGCATGAGTGCTTGTGCATTTTGGTGGAAAAAGGCATGACTCAATTTTGCTTGTTCAAAAATATTTGGCAATGTGTTAGAAATGACCATTGTCAGCTTGTCCGCTCTTGCATTTCCTTCCACTAAAAATCCAGGAAGTGAAGAATGCGCCCTAATGTGAGAAACAAAATATGGATTAGTTCTATATTGCAAAGTTATAAAAAGACATGAAAGCCAACGATGTACAGTTTCATTACTAACATCCTTTAAAATGGAACCTTCTATTCTCCTGACTACATTAGCAACATAAGCAGAATCTGTGACCAAATTAAAAGGCTGAGGAAACAGCTGAAAAGCTCAAACTACTGCAGCAAGCTCAACAATTTGAGGGGATCCCTCTACTGTTTGAATATCAGATTCCCAAACATCAGTCTTTTGATTAAACCAAGTCACAACGGACTTGTGGCTTTTACCAGAGCCATCAGTGAAGAGAGTCACAGCATGTAAAGGTTCTTCACTTAATTTAGGTTTTTCTCTGAAACTCAATTTTGCTTGCAGTAGTTTGTGAGCTGGATAGTGTATGGAACAAACACCTGGAAAACCTAAGAATGCATATTGTAAATCATCAGAATTTTGCATTGCCCAATTGAAATAATCATTTTTCAATGGCAAATAGATAACTGAACATTCTTGACCTGCCAAAGTTAACAATCTGGTTTTAGCCTTAATTATAATGTATGCAATCATTTCTAAAACTGAGCAAATGGTCTTTGAAAACCTGTAGGGAGGAAAAACCCATTCCATTATTAACAAAGGATCTTGTTCTGTGGCATCCCACTGGAAAATGAGACCACAAAGCTGCATCTTCTCTCCTAAGATTGCAAGAAAGAAAGGATTTTCAGGAACGCAGCGATGAGCTTGTCTTTTTTGAAGAGCTTCTGTGACTTTGTCGAGAGCAGCACGAGCTTCAGGGGTTAAAGTTCTTGGCGAAGTGATGTCGCAACTTCCTCTCAGCAAATGGAAGAGCGGACTCAGTTCATCATTGGTGATTCCCAGCATCGGTCTGACCCAGTTGATTTCTCCTAGAAGTTGTTGTAACTCTTGTAGGTTGTTGACTCTGGTTCGGATCTGAATTTTCTGTGGTATTATTGTCGTCTTCCATCGTCTTCCATCATCTTCCATCCCAGGTACTTCTAAGGTGAAACTTGTTGAATTTTCGTTGCAGAGATTTCAAGTCCAGCTTTTTGAATTTCAGCAACAACACAGTCGCGAGTTTCTTCCATCTCTTCCTTTCAAAGGACTCCACCCTTAAAGCCAATTTTTCTTTCTCTGTATCTATAGATTGACAAACACCAGAACAACCCTGTTTTTGCTTAACTGAAAAAGAGTTCCCCGGAACACAATTTCCCGAGTGGAAGCAGCCACCTCAGCCTCCACCCCAGGCCCAACAGAATCCAATTCAGGTTTCAGTGTCCCTGCACAAACAATTTTAGGAAGTACAGTCACTTTTTCATTTCCATCTTTTACACACTTTGTTCCATCCCCCTTACAAGAGTCACATATTTTTACATTAACAGAACAACGCGAAGAAAAGTCCAAAAGAGTCTCATTTTTTCCCAGAGAGAGAGAAGAAAGATTTTGTTCAACAGAGTTCAAAGCAATACTTTCAGCATTTGCAACAACACTTGTAACATTCTCCGATACTCACACAGTCTCCGGTTTACTGGAATTTAATGAGACAGAACCAGAAGCTTTGTTTTCTGAGTCCAAGTTGATCTTATTATTATCAGTTTGTTTAAAACAGTGCTCCAACAGCGCTCTACAAACCGGCATAAGTTCTCTTAAGCTTTCATCTTTTTTGAGAGAGACTAGATTATAGATTCTCCAGTTTATCTGATCCCAAAAATGAAAAGTAAAAGCAGACTGCAGATTTAAATCTTGCGTATTCGCTTTAACCCAGATAAGTAAGTTTTTAAGCTCAGTTTTTGAAATTTCAGAGTGACCTTTTTCTTGTAACATTGCCTCTAATTGATGAAAAACATCCCATTCAACTTTTGATAAATTCGTTCCCATTTTTGTGTTCTTTTAATAATTTTCTTTTTCGCTATTTTGCCTCCCAACGTCACCCAAGCGCTCTCCCGAGATAAGTTACTTACAATTTTCTTGGCTTCGGCGGGAGAGATGATACAGTGTGCTCCTTGTTAACACTTGGGTCTCCGCAGCTGGTACTTCCACGATTTTTCTTTGTTTTTCTTCTATTCTACGTCCTCACACGAGGCACCAATATGCGGGGGACGGGACAGGTATAAGTCCAATGGTGTCAGGAGCCCACGCCTTAAAAAAGGAACCCACTAGGTCGCGGCAAAATATCCAAATATGGATAACATGGTAACCAGACCAGTGAAGAGATTTTTGCTTTTATTTCCAGCACATCAGTCTCAAAATACAAAATGGAGACATGACAGCTCACTGATCCACACCAAAAAATGTCTCCTTCAACAGGGCTCATACAGCAATACATAAAATCATCTCAGACTAGAATTCAGCCAATCAGACACAGAAAACACATCTTGACAAGCATTCTATCCAATCTTATAAAACATAGGTAATCGTAGCTAAAACAAAGACTAGTTGATAAGAGACAAAGAACAGAGTTCTATTCATGCTAACCTTCTGAAGATATACATTAAATAACCTTGTTGCCATCCTAAAGCCAATTCTACAGAAGCCTATTGTTATTTGTCACGTCTACTGCTTGGGAAACTTTTCTGCTTGCATGGAAAACTTTTTCTGCTTGCATGGGAAACTTTTCTGCAATGCTAACAAAACTCCAGTCTAAGGCCTACATACTTCTTTGTAACCATTTCTTAAAAATCCTCTAACCTTATGGATTCCAACATTTCCCCCTCTCTGTTTGACCCAGAAGCTTTCATTTTCTTGTCGCTTGCTATTTGCGTTTCATAGCTCTATTGCAAAATTTCTGCTTATTATCTGCTGAAGACCTATTTTCACTAAACTGAAGCATTGCTATATTACGGCACAGCAACTTAATGCTGTGAAGACCCAATCCCTGAAAGAGAGATATGAATCACGTTTGGCAACAGTCACAAGGCATCGTTCAAAAAACTCTGGTCGATTCCAAGGCCTTAATTCAAAACCTTCGTTCATGTCAATACCCTCATCTACTGCTTTCGTGAGATTTCGTACACTCTCTGTGCTTCTACTTCCTAGTTCTCCTGCTTGAATGACAAAAACTTCTCGGACTGTTTTGTTCATCATTCGCCGAAGACAACAGAGTATACAAGGTGCCACTATCAATATCAGTATTAGAACACCTAATATGTAAAGACCTATCTTGCAAAGTTGCCTTAGCCAAGGTGCAAAACTCCAATTTTGAAACAAATCATCCAACCAGGAACCTCCATCTTCTTTAATTTGGGCTGTCAGATCCTTTAATTTTTGAATGCTTTTGTGAATGGATTCAGAACGATCAGACAAATTCATACAACACAATCCTTCCAATTCCTCACAACCATGTCCTTGTGCCAGTAAAAGAAAATCAATGGCTGCTCTGTTTTGAAGAGTAGCATGTCTAATACTATCAACATCGGTCAACATATCACTGATTGCGGAGGATGTGGCATTAGCTTGTTTGCTCAGCCAACATCCAACTTGATCTAATTGTCTCAATGCCACAGCTGAAGCCAATTGGGGTAGAAATATACCTGCTGAAAGCCTTCTGGCGGCATTCCAAGGCATAAAATCACTCTGACAGTTCTCATCATAATGAGGAACAGCTCTTGTTTTCCTTTGTTTCTTTTTCATCACTGCTTTGGCAGTGGGGGCAATTATGGTAAGCATACCAATGCTACAAGGGCCACCTTCAAGGTGGGCTGGAATGCCTTGCCAACCTCTGTCTCCGCAAATGATCCAATACCCTTTTGGCAATTGCCGTGGATATTGGTCCGTCTCCAGAAACACATCCCAACTGTTTGAAACATTTGCTGCCCTGAGAAGTTTTTTCGAACAAATGTTCCAATTGAAGGAAGGACTGTTTCCATTGTCAATTCCACCTGGTTTACCATTGGATTCTTTTCTGACCAAAGGAAACTCTTTCACTGGCACACCAACCAAACAGGTTGAGAAAGGCTTTTCTGGTTCCGAATTCGACAGGCATATAGTATCCGATCCGGCAGCCTTGGCTAAGGTCACCCAAACATTCGTTTTCGGTTGATCCACAGGCAAATCTGCACGACAAAAAACAATTAACATCAAGCAAAACAAGTATACCATTTGATTCTGCCCCATCTCTTTCAAGAACTAAGTTTTGGCAGAATTCTTTCTAAACAAAAACAATAACCTAAATTTTCAGCCAAAAACTAGCTTTGTTAAACAAACATTCAGCATTCAATTCGTATACTCATAAATAACATTGGCACAAAATCAGAGTTCATGGGTTCCACCGATGCACAAAGAACGTCAGGCACAAGAGGCGTCAGGCGAGACCCGGGATCCTTCCATTCGGTCCACGTCTGCGTACTCGCTTCCTCAGTTCTAGGCTCGACAACAGGTTCTGAAGTGCGATACGGTTTGACGTTTTTGGCAGGAACCCACTTAATTCTTCCAGCACCTGTGGAAATAGAAGCATACCCTTTGCCCCACGTTATTAATTGAAACGGGCCTTCCATCTGTCCAGAGTCAGGGTTTCTAATTAGAAGAGGAGGATGTTCTTTCAGTTTTGCCTGTGTGCTATTTGAAAAGTGTCTAAAGATTGGTGGATCTGGTTCTGTACTTGAACTATTTAGAAAATTAAAACCATACAAAGCCTTACTCAGTCTCATCTGTGGGGTGATTTCCGTTCCCCCTCTCTGTTGATCTAATATGCGTTTTAAGGTTTGATGTGTTCTTTCAATGATTGCTTGGCTTGTGGGAGAGTGGGGAATACCAAAAATGTGTCGAACACCCCATTCATTTAAAAATGTGGCCAATTTTTGAGATATGTATGCGGGACCATTGTCAGTTTTTACTTCTTGGGGTATACCCAATGAAGCAAAAGCTTGCAGGAAATGATGACAGGCATGGCTGCCAGTTTCACCTGTGTGAAGGGAAGCAAAAACTGCACCAGAGAACGTGTCTATGGAAACATGAATATTTTTAAATTTACCAAAAGAAGGCTATTTAGTAACACCTGTTTGCCACAACTGTAGGCTTTGTAAGCCTCGGGGGTTGATTGCTCCTGTAGAAACAGGAGGTTGTACCAATTGACAGTCAGGGCAAGTATGAATGATAGCTTTAGCTTGACTTTTAGTGATTTGGAACATTCGCATGAGTGCTTGTGCATTTTGGTGGAAAAAGGCATGACTCAATTTTGCTTGTTCAAAAATATTTGGCAATGTGTTAGAAATGACCATTGTCAGCTTGTCCGCTCTTGCATTTCCTTCCACTAAAAATCCAGGAAGTGAAGAATGCGCCCTAATGTGAGAAACAAAATATGGATTAGTTCTATATTGCAAAGTTATAAAAAGACATGAAAGCCAACGATGTACAGTTTCATTACTAACATCCTTTAAAATGGAACCTTCTATTCTCCTGACTACATTAGCAACATAAGCAGAATCTGTGACCAAATTAAAAGGCTGAGGAAACAGCTGAAAAGCTCAAACTACTGCAGCAAGCTCAACAATTTGAGGGGATCCCTCTACTGTTTGAATATCAGATTCCCAAACATCAGTCTTTTGATTAAACCAAGTCACAACGGACTTGTGGCTTTTACCAGAGCCATCAGTGAAGAGAGTCACAGCATGTAAAGGTTCTTCACTTAATTTAGGTTTTTCTCTGAAACTCAATTTTGCTTGCAGTAGTTTGTGAGCTGGATAGTGTATGGAACAAACACCTGGAAAACCTAAGAATGCATATTGTAAATCATCAGAATTTTGCATTGCCCAATTGAAATAATCATTTTTCAATGGCAAATAGATAACTGAACATTCTTGACCTGCCAAAGTTAACAATCTGGTTTTAGCCTTAATTATAATGTATGCAATCATTTCTAAAACTGAGCAAATGGTCTTTGAAAACCTGTAGGGAGGAAAAACCCATTCCATTATTAACAAAGGATCTTGTTCTGTGGCATCCCACTGGAAAATGAGACCACAAAGCTGCATCTTCTCTCCTAAGATTGCAAGAAAGAAAGGATTTTCAGGAACGCAGCGATGAGCTTGTCTTTTTTGAAGAGCTTCTGTGACTTTGTCGAGAGCAGCACGAGCTTCAGGGGTTAAAGTTCTTGGCGAAGTGATGTCGCAACTTCCTCTCAGCAAATGGAAGAGCGGACTCAGTTCATCATTGGTGATTCCCAGCATCGGTCTGACCCAGTTGATTTCTCCTAGAAGTTGTTGTAACTCTTGTAGGTTGTTGACTCTGGTTCGGATCTGAATTTTCTGTGGTATTATTGTCGTCTTCCATCGTCTTCCATCATCTTCCATCCCAGGTACTTCTAAGGTGAAACTTGTTGAATTTTCGTTGCAGAGATTTCAAGTCCAGCTTTTTGAATTTCAGCAACAACACAGTCGCGAGTTTCTTCCATCTCTTCCTTTCAAAGGACTCCACCCTTAAAGCCAATTTTTCTTTCTCTGTATCTATAGATTGACAAACACCAGAACAACCCTGTTTTTGCTTAACTGAAAAAGAGTTCCCCGGAACACAATTTCCCGAGTGGAAGCAGCCACCTCAGCCTCCACCCCAGGCCCAACAGAATCCAATTCAGGTTTCAGTGTCCCTGCACAAACAATTTTAGGAAGTACAGTCACTTTTTCATTTCCATCTTTTACACACTTTGTTCCATCCCCCTTACAAGAGTCACATATTTTTACATTAACAGAACAACGCGAAGAAAAGTCCAAAAGAGTCTCATTTTTTCCCAGAGAGAGAGAAGAAAGATTTTGTTCAACAGAGTTCAAAGCAATACTTTCAGCATTTGCAACAACACTTGTAACATTCTCCGATACTCACACAGTCTCCGGTTTACTGGAATTTAATGAGACAGAACAAGAAGCTTGGTTTTCTGAGTCCAAGTTGATCTTATTATTATCAGTTTGTTTAAAACAGTGCTCCAACAGCGCTCTACAAACCGGCATAAGTTCTCTTAAGCTTACATCTTTTTTGAGAGAGACTAGATTATAGATTCTCCAGTTTATCTGATCCCAAAAATGAAAAGTAAATGCAGACTGCCGATTTAAATCTTGCGTATTCGCTTTAACCCAGATAAGTAAGTTTTTAAGCTCAGTTTTTGAAATTTCAGAGTGACCTTTTTCTTGTAACATTGTCTCTAATTGATGAAAAACATCCCATTCAACTTTTGATAAATTCGTTCCCATTTTTGTGTTCTTTTAATAATTTTCTTTTTCGCTATTTTGCCTCCCAACGTCACCCAAGCGCTGTCCCGAGATAAGTTACTTACAATTTTCTTGGCTTCGGCGGGAGAGATGATACAGTGTGCTCCTTGTTAACACTTGGGTCTCCGCAGCTGGTACTTCCACGATTTTTCTTTGTTTTTCTTCTATTCTACGTCCTCACACGAGGCACCAATATGCGGGGGACGGGACAGGTGTAAGTCCAATGGTGTCAGGAGCCCACGCCTTAAAAAAGGAACCCACTAGGTCGCGGCAAAATATCCAAATATGGATAACATGGTAACCAGACCAGTGAAGAGATTTTTGCTTTTATTTCCAGCACATCAGTCTCAAAATACAAAATGGAGACATGACAGCTCACTGATCCACACCAAAAAATGTCTCCTTCAACAGGGCTCATACAGCAATACATAAAATCATCTCAGACTAGAATTCAGCCAATCAGACACAGAAAACACATCTTGACAAGCATTCTATCCAATCTTATAAAACATAGGTAATCGTAGCTAAAACAAAGACTAGTTGATAAGAGACAAAGAACAGAGTTCTATTCATGCTAACCTTCTAAAGATATACATTAAATAACCTTGTTGCCATCCTAAAGCCTATTCTACAGAAGCCTATTGTTATTTGTCACGTCTACTGCTTGGGAAACTTTTCTGCTTGCATGGAAAACTTTTTCTGCTTGCATGGGAAACTTTTCTGCAATGCTAACAAAACTCCAGTCTAAGGCCTACATACTTCTTTGTAACCATTTCTTAAAAATCCTCTAACCTTATGGATTCCAACATTTCCCCCTCTCTGTTTGACCCAGAAGCTTTCATTTTCTTGTCGCTTGCTATTTGCGTTTCATAGCTCTATTGCAAAATTTCTGCTTATTATCTGCTGAAGACCTATTTTCACTAAACTGAAGCATTGCTATATTACGGCACAGCAACTTAATGCTGTGAAGACCCAATCCCTGAAAGAGAGATATGAATCACGTTTGGCAACAGTCACAAGGCATCGTTCAAAAAACTCTGGTCGATTCCAAGGCCTTAATTCAAAACCTTCGTTCATGTCAATACCCTCATCTACTGCTTTCGTGAGATTTCGTACACTCTCTGTGCTTCTACTTCCTAATTCTCCTGCTTGAATGACAAAAACTTCTCGGACTGTTTTGTTCATCATTCGCCGAAGACAACAGAGTATACAAGGTGCCACTATCAATATCAGTATTAGAACACCTAATATGTAAAGACCTATCTTGCAAAGTTGCCTTAGCCAAGGTGCAAAACTCCAATTTTGAAACAAATCATCCAACCAGGAACCTCCATCTTCTTTAATTTGGGCTGTCAGATCCTTTAATTTTTGAATGCTTTTGTGAATGGATTCAGAACGATCAGACAAATTCATACAACACAATCCTTCCAATTCCTCACAACCATGTCCTTGTGCCAGTAAGAGAAAATCAATGGCTGCTCTGTTTTGAAGAGTAGCATGTCTAATACTATCAACATCGGTCAACATATCACTGATTGCGGAGGATGTGGCATTAGCTTGTTTGCTCAGCCAACATCCAACTTGATCTAATTGTCTCAATGCCACAGCTGAAGCCAATTGGGGTAGAAATATACCTGCTGAAAGCCTTCTGGCGGCATTCCAAGGCATAAAATCACTCTGACAGTTCTCATCATAATGAGGAACAGCTCTTGTTTTCCTTTGTTTCTTTTTCATCACTGCTTTGGCAGTGGGGGCAATTATGGTAAGCATACCAATGCTACAAGGGCCACCTTCAAGGTGGGCTGGAATGCCTTGCCAACCTCTGTCTCCGCAAATGATCCAATACCCTTTTGGCAATTGCCGTGGATATTGGTCCGTCTCCAGAAACACATCCCAACTGTTTGAAACATTTGCTGCCCTGAGAAGTTTTTTCGAACAAATGTTCCAATTGAAGGAAGGACTGTTTCCATTGTCAATTCCACCTGGTTTACCATTGGATTCTTTTCTGACCAAAGGAAACTCTTTCACTGGCACACCAACCAAACAGGTTGAGAAAGGCTTTTCTGGTTCCGAATTCGACAGGCATATAGTATCCGATCCGGCAGCCTTGGCTAAGGTCACCCAAACATTCGTTTTCGGTTGATCCACAGGCAAATCTGCACGACAAAAAACAATTAACATCAAGCAAAACAAGTATACCATTTGATTCTGCCCCATCTCTTTCAAGAACTAAGTTTTGGCAGAATTCTTTCTAAACAAAAACAATAACCTAAATTTTCAGCCAAAAACTAGCTTTGTTAAACAAACATTCAGCATTCAATTCGTATACTCATAAATAACATTGGCACAAAATCAGAGTTCATGGGTTCCACCGATGCACAAAGAACGTCAGGCACAAGAGGCGTCAGGCGAGACCCGGGATCCTTCCATTCGGTCCACGTCTGCGTACTCGCTTCCTCAGTTCTAGGCTCGACAACAGGTTCTGAAGTGCGATACGGTTTGACGTTTTTGGCAGGAACCCACTTAATTCTTCCAGCACCTGTGGAAATAGAAGCATACCCTTTGCCCCACGTTATTAATTGAAACGGGCCTTCCATCTGTCCAGAGTCAGGGTTTCTAATTAGAAGAGGAGGATGTTCTTTCAGTTTTGCCTGTGTGCTATTTGAAAAGTGTCTAAAGATTGGTGGATCTGGTTCTGTACTTGAACTATTTAGAAAATTAAAACCATACAAAGCCTTACTCAGTCTCATCTGTGGGGTGATTTCCGTTCCCCCTCTCTGTTGATCTAATATGCGTTTTAAGGTTTGATGTGTTCTTTCAATGATTGCTTGGCTTGTGGGAGAGTGGGGAATACCAAAAATGTGTCGAACACCCCATTCATTTAAAAATGTGGCCAATTTTTGAGATATGTATGCGGGACCATTGTCAGTTTTTACTTCTTGGGGTATACCCAATGAAGCAAAAGCTTGCAGGAAATGATGACAGGCATGGCTGCCAGTTTCACCTGTGTGAAGGGAAGCAAAAACTGCACCAGAGAACGTGTCTATGGAAACATGAATATTTTTAAATTTACCAAAAGAAGGCTATTTAGTAACACCTGTTTGCCACAACTGTAGGCTTTGTAAGCCTCGGGGGTTGATTGCTCCTGTAGAAACAGGAGGTTGTACCAATTGACAGTCAGGGCAAGTATGAATGATAGCTTTAGCTTGACTTTTAGTGATTTGGAACATTCGCATGAGTGCTTGTGCATTTTGGTGGAAAAAGGCATGACTCAATTTTGCTTGTTCAAAAATATTTGGCAATGTGTTAGAAATGACCATTGTCAGCTTGTCCGCTCTTGCATTTCCTTCCACTAAAAATCCAGGAAGTGAAGAATGCGCCCTAATGTGAGAAACAAAATATGGATTAGTTCTATATTGCAAAGTTATAAAAAGACATGAAAGCCAACGATGTACAGTTTCATTACTAACATCCTTTAAAATGGAACCTTCTATTCTCCTGACTACATTAGCAACATAAGCAGAATCTGTGACCAAATTAAAAGGCTGAGGAAACAGCTGAAAAGCTCAAACTACTGCAGCAAGCTCAACAATTTGAGGGGATCCCTCTACTGTTTGAATATCAGATTCCCAAACATCAGTCTTTTGATTAAACCAAGTCACAACGGACTTGTGGCTTTTACCAGAGCCATCAGTGAAGAGAGTCACAGCATGTAAAGGTTCTTCACTTAATTTAGGTTTTTCTCTGAAACTCAATTTTGCTTGCAGTAGTTTGTGAGCTGGATAGTGTATGGAACAAACACCTGGAAAACCTAAGAATGCATATTGTAAATCATCAGAATTTTGCATTGCCCAATTGAAATAATCATTTTTCAATGGCAAATAGATAACTGAACATTCTTGACCTGCCAAAGTTAACAATCTGGTTTTAGCCTTAATTATAATGTATGCAATCATTTCTAAAACTGAGCAAATGGTCTTTGAAAACCTGTAGGGAGGAAAAACCCATTCCATTATTAACAAAGGATCTTGTTCTGTGGCATCCCACTGGAAAATGAGACCACAAAGCTGCATCTTCTCTCCTAAGATTGCAAGAAAGAAAGGATTTTCAGGAACGCAGCGATGAGCTTGTCTTTTTTGAAGAGCTTCTGTGACTTTGTCGAGAGCAGCACGAGCTTCAGGGGTTAAAGTTCTTGGCGAAGTGATGTCGCAACTTCCTCTCAGCAAATGGAAGAGCGGACTCAGTTCATCATTGGTGATTCCCAGCATCGGTCTGACCCAGTTGATTTCTCCTAGAAGTTGTTGTAACTCTTGTAGGTTGTTGACTCTGGTTCGGATCTGAATTTTCTGTGGTATTATTGTCGTCTTCCATCGTCTTCCATCATCTTCCATCCCAGGTACTTCTAAGGTGAAACTTGTTGAATTTTCGTTGCAGAGATTTCAAGTCCAGCTTTTTGAATTTCAGCAACAACACAGTCGCGAGTTTCTTCCATCTCTTCCTTTCAAAGGACTCCACCCTTAAAGCCAATTTTTCTTTCTCTGTATCTATAGATTGACAAACACCAGAACAACCCTGTTTTTGCTTAACTGAAAAAGAGTTCCCCGGAACACAATTTCCCGAGTGGAAGCAGCCACCTCAGCCTCCACCCCAGGCCCAACAGAATCCAATTCAGGTTTCAGTGTCCCTGCACAAACAATTTTAGGAAGTACAGTCACTTTTTCATTTCCATCTTTTACACACTTTGTTCCATCCCCCTTACAAGAGTCACATATTTTTACATTAACAGAACAACGCGAAGAAAAGTCCAAAAGAGTCTCATTTTTTCCCAGAGAGAGAGAAGAAAGATTTTGTTCAACAGAGTTCAAAGCAATACTTTCAGCATTTGCAACAACACTTGTAACATTCTCCGATACTCACACAGTCTCCGGTTTACTGGAATTTAATGAGACAGAACAAGAAGCTTGGTTTTCTGAGTCCAAGTTGATCTTATTATTATCAGTTTGTTTAAAACAGTGCTCCAACAGCGCTCTACAAACCGGCATAAGTTCTCTTAAGCTTACATCTTTTTTGAGAGAGACTAGATTATAGATTCTCCAGTTTATCTGATCCCAAAAATGAAAAGTAAATGCAGACTGCCGATTTAAATCTTGCGTATTCGCTTTAACCCAGATAAGTAAGTTTTTAAGCTCAGTTTTTGAAATTTCAGAGTGACCTTTTTCTTGTAACATTGTCTCTAATTGATGAAAAACATCCCATTCAACTTTTGATAAATTCGTTCCCATTTTTGTGTTCTTTTAATAATTTTCTTTTTCGCTATTTTGCCTCCCAACGTCACCCAAGCGCTGTCCCGAGATAAGTTACTTACAATTTTCTTGGCTTCGGCGGGAGAGATGATACAGTGTGCTCCTTGTTAACACTTGGGTCTCCGCAGCTGGTACTTCCACGATTTTTCTTTGTTTTTCTTCTATTCTACGTCCTCACACGAGGCACCAATATGCGGGGGACGGGACAGGTGTAAGTCCAATGGTGTCAGGAGCCCACGCCTTAAAAAAGGAACCCACTAGGTCGCGGCAAAATATCCAAATATGGATAACATGGTAACCAGACCAGTGAAGAGATTTTTGCTTTTATTTCCAGCACATCAGTCTCAAAATACAAAATGGAGACATGACAGCTCACTGATCCACACCAAAAAATGTCTCCTTCAACAGGGCTCATACAGCAATACATAAAATCATCTCAGACTAGAATTCAGCCAATCAGACACAGAAAACACATCTTGACAAGCATTCTATCCAATCTTATAAAACATAGGTAATCGTAGCTAAAACAAAGACTAGTTGATAAGAGACAAAGAACAGAGTTCTATTCATGCTAACCTTCTAAAGATATACATTAAATAACCTTGTTGCCATCCTAAAGCCTATTCTACAGAAGCCTATTGTTATTTGTCACGTCTACTGCTTGGGAAACTTTTCTGCTTGCATGGAAAACTTTTTCTGCTTGCATGGGAAACTTTTCTGCAATGCTAACAAAACTCCAGTCTAAGGCCTACATACTTCTTTGTAACCATTTCTTAAAAATCCTCTAACCTTATGGATTCCAACATTTCCCCCTCTCTGTTTGACCCAGAAGCTTTCATTTTCTTGTCGCTTGCTATTTGCGTTTCATAGCTCTATTGCAAAATTTCTGCTTATTATCTGCTGAAGACCTATTTTCACTAAACTGAAGCATTGCTATATTACGGCACAGCAACTTAATGCTGTGAAGACCCAATCCCTGAAAGAGAGATATGAATCACGTTTGGCAACAGTCACAAGGCATCGTTCAAAAAACTCTGGTCGATTCCAAGGCCTTAATTCAAAACCTTCGTTCATGTCAATACCCTCATCTACTGCTTTCGTGAGATTTCGTACACTCTCTGTGCTTCTACTTCCTAGTTCTCCTGCTTGAATGACAAAAACTTCTCGGACTGTTTTGTTCATCATTCGCCGAAGACAACAGAGTATACAAGGTGCCACTATCAATATCAGTATTAGAACACCTAATATGTAAAGACCTATCTTGCAAAGTTGCCTTAGCCAAGGTGCAAAACTCCAATTTTGAAACAAATCATCCAACCAGGAACCTCCATCTTCTTTAATTTGGGCTGTCAGATCCTTTAATTTTTGAATGCTTTTGTGAATGGATTCAGAACGATCAGACAAATTCATACAACACAATCCTTCCAATTCCTCACAACCATGTCCTTGTGCCAGTAAGAGAAAATCAATGGCTGCTCTGTTTTGAAGAGTAGCATGTCTAATACTATCAACATCGGTCAACATATCACTGATTGCGGAGGATGTGGCATTAGCTTGTTTGCTCAGCCAACATCCAACTTGATCTAATTGTCTCAATGCCACAGCTGAAGCCAATTGGGGTAGAAATATACCTGCTGAAAGCCTTCTGGCGGCATTCCAAGGCATAAAATCACTCTGACAGTTCTCATCATAATGAGGAACAGCTCTTGTTTTCCTTTGTTTCTTTTTCATCACTGCTTTGGCAGTGGGGGCAATTATGGTAAGCATACCAATGCTACAAGGGCCACCTTCAAGGTGGGCTGGAATGCCTTGCCAACCTCTGTCTCCGCAAATGATCCAATACCCTTTTGGCAATTGCCGTGGATATTGGTCCGTCTCCAGAAACACATCCCAACTGTTTGAAACATTTGCTGCCCTGAGAAGTTTTTTCGAACAAATGTTCCAATTGAAGGAAGGACTGTTTCCATTGTCAATTCCACCTGGTTTACCATTGGATTCTTTTCTGACCAAAGGAAACTCTTTCACTGGCACACCAACCAAACAGGTTGAGAAAGGCTTTTCTGGTTCCGAATTCGACAGGCATATAGTATCCGATCCGGCAGCCTTGGCTAAGGTCACCCAAACATTCGTTTTCGGTTGATCCACAGGCAAATCTGCACGACAAAAAACAATTAACATCAAGCAAAACAAGTATACCATTTGATTCTGCCCCATCTCTTTCAAGAACTAAGTTTTGGCAGAATTCTTTCTAAACAAAAACAATAACCTAAATTTTCAGCCAAAAACTAGCTTTGTTAAACAAACATTCAGCATTCAATTCGTATACTCATAAATAACATTGGCACAAAATCAGAGTTCATGGGTTCCACCGATGCACAAAGAACGTCAGGCACAAGAGGCGTCAGGCGAGACCCGGGATCCTTCCATTCGGTCCACGTCTGCGTACTCGCTTCCTCAGTTCTAGGCTCGACAACAGGTTCTGAAGTGCGATACGGTTTGACGTTTTTGGCAGGAACCCACTTAATTCTTCCAGCACCTGTGGAAATAGAAGCATACCCTTTGCCCCACGTTATTAATTGAAACGGGCCTTCCATCTGTCCAGAGTCAGGGTTTCTAATTAGAAGAGGAGGATGTTCTTTCAGTTTTGCCTGTGTGCTATTTGAAAAGTGTCTAAAGATTGGTGGATCTGGTTCTGTACTTGAACTATTTAGAAAATTAAAACCATACAAAGCCTTACTCAGTCTCATCTGTGGGGTGATTTCCGTTCCCCCTCTCTGTCGATCTAATATGCGTTTTAAGGTTTGATGTGTTCTTTCAATGATTGCTTGGCTTGTGGGAGAGTGGGGAATACCAAAAATGTGTCGAACACCCCATTCATTTAAAAATGTGGCCAATTTTTGAGATATGTATGCGGGACCATTGTCAGTTTTTACTTCTTGGGGTATACCCAATGAAGCAAAAGCTTGCAGGAAATGATGACAGGCATGGCTGCCAGTTTCACCTGTGTGAAGGGAAGCAAAAACTGCACCAGAGAACGTGTCTATGGAAACATGAATATTTTTAAATTTACCAAAAGAAGGCTATTTAGTAACACCTGTTTGCCACAACTGTAGGCTTTGTAAGCCTCAGGGGTTGATTGCTCCTGTAGAAACAGGAGGTTGTACCAATTGACAGTCAGGGCAAGTATGAATGATAGCTTTAGCTTGACTTTTAGTGATTTGGAACATTCGCATGAGTGCTTGTGCATTTTGGTGGAAAAAGGCATGACTCAATTTTGCTTGTTCAAAAATATTTGGCAATGTGTTAGAAATGACCATTGTCAGCTTGTCCGCTCTTGCATTTCCTTCCACTAAAAATCCAGGAAGTGAAGAATGCGCCCTAATGTGAGAAACAAAATATGGATTAGTTCTATATTGCAAAGTTATAAAAAGACATGAAAGCCAACGATGTACAGTTTCATTACTAACATCCTTTAAAATGGAACCTTCTATTCTCCTGACTACATTAGCAACATAAGCAGAATCTGTGACCAAATTAAAAGGCTGAGGAAACAGCTGAAAAGCTCAAACTACTGCAGCAAGCTCAACAATTTGAGGGGATCCCTCTACTGTTTGAATATCAGATTCCCAAACATCAGTCTTTTGATTAAACCAAGTCACAACGGACTTGTGGCTTTTACCAGAGCCATCAGTGAAGAGAGTCACAGCATGTAAAGGTTCTTCACTTAATTTAGGTTTTTCTCTGAAACTCAATTTTGCTTGCAGTAGTTTGTGAGCTGGATAGTGTATGGAACAAACACCTGGAAAACCTAAGAATGCATATTGTAAATCATCAGAATTTTGCATTGCCCAATTGAAATAATCATTTTTCAATGGCAAATAGATAACTGAACATTCTTGACCTGCCAAAGTTAACAATCTGGTTCTAGCCTTAATTATAATGTATGCAATCATTTCTAAAACTGAGCAAATGGTCTTTGAAAACCTGTAGGGAGGAAAAACCCATTCCATTATTAACAAAGGATCTTGTTCTGTGGCATCCCACTGGAAAATGAGACCACAAAGCTGCATCTTCTCTCCTAAGATTGCAAGAAAGAAAGGATTTTCAGGAACGCAGCGATGAGCTTGTCTTTTTTGAAGAGCTTCTGTGACTTTGTCGAGAGCAGCACGAGCTTCAGGGGTTAAAGTTCTTGGCGAAGTGATGTCGCAACTTCCTCTCAGCAAATGGAAGAGCGGACTCAGTTCATCATTGGTGATTCCCAGCATCGGTCTGACCCAGTTGATTTCTCCTAGAAGTTGTTGTAACTCTTGTAGGTTGTTGACTCTGGTTCGGATCTGAATTTTCTGTGGTCTTCTTGTCGTCTTCCATCGTCTTCCATCATCTTCCATCCCAGGTACTTCTAAGGTGAAACTTGTTGAATTTTCGTTGCAGAGATTTCAAGTCCAGCTTTTTGAATTTCAGCAACAACACAGTCGCGAGTTTCTTCCATCTCTTCCTTTCAAAGGACTCCACCCTTAAAGCCAATTTTTCTTTCTCTGTATCTATAGATTGACAAACACCAGAACAACCCTGTTTTTGCTTAACTGAAAAAGAGTTCCCCGGAACACAATTTCCCGAGTGGAAGCAGCCACCTCAGCCTCCACCCCAGGCCCAACAGAATCCAATTCAGGTTTCAGTGTCCCTGCACAAACAATTTTAGGAAGTACAGTCACTTTTTCATTTCCATCTTTTACACACTTTGTTCCATCCCCCTTACAAGAGTCACATATTTTTACATTAACAGAACAACGCGAAGAAAAGTCCAAAAGAGTCTCATTTTTTCCCAGAGAGAGAGAAGAAAGATTTTGTTCAACAGAGTTCAAAGCAATACTTTCAGCATTTGCAACAACACTTGTAACATTCTCCGATACTCACACAGTCTCCGGTTTACTGGAATTTAATGAGACAGAACAAGAAGCTTGGTTTTCTGAGTCCAAGTTGATCTTATTATTATCAGTTTGTTTAAAACAGTGCTCCAACAGCGCTCTACAAACCGGCATAAGTTCTCTTAAGCTTTCATCTTTTTTGAGAGAGACTAGATTATAGATTCTCCAGTTTATCTGATCCCAAAAATGAAAAGTAAATGCAGACTGCCGATTTAAATCTTGCGTATTCGCTTTAACCCAGATAAGTAAGTTTTTAAGCTCAGTTTTTGAAATTTCAGAGTGACCTTTTTCTTGTAACATTGTCTCTAATTGATGAAAAACATCCCATTCAACTTTTGATAAATTCGTTCCCATTTTTGTGTTCTTTTAATAATTTTCTTTTTCGCTATTTTGCCTCCCAACGTCACCCAAGCGCTCTCCCGAGATAAGTTACTTACAATTTTCTTGGCTTCGGCGGGAGAGATGATACAGTGTGCTCCTTGTTAACACTTGGGTCTCCGCAGCTGGTACTTCCACGATTTTTCTTTGTTTTTCTTCTATTCTACGTCCTCACACGAGGCACCAATATGCGGGGGACGGGACAGGTGTAAGTCCAATGGTGTCAGGAGCCCACGCCTTAAAAAAGGAACCCACTAGGTCGCGGCAAAATATCCAAATATGGATAACATGGTAACCAGACCAGTGAAGAGATTTTTGCTTTTATTTCCAGCACATCAGTCTCAAAATACAAAATGGAGACATGACAGCTCACTGATCCACACCAAAAAATGTCTCCTTCAACAGGGCTCATACAGCAATACATAAAATCATCTCAGACTAGAATTCAGCCAATCAGACACAGAAAACACATCTTGACAAGCATTCTATCCAATCTTATAAAACATAGGTAATCGTAGCTAAAACAAAGACTAGTTGATAAGAGACAAAGAACAGAGTTCTATTCATGCTAACCTTCTAAAGATATACATTAAATAACCTTGTTGCCATCCTAAAGCCAATTTTACAGAAGCCTATTGTTATTTGTCACGTCTACTGCTTGGGAAACTTTTCTGCTTGCATGGAAAACTTTTTCTGCTTGCATGGGAAACTTTTCTGCAATGCTAACAAAACTCCAGTCTAAGGCCTACATACTTCTTTGTAACCATTTCTTAAAAATCCTCTAACCTTATGGATTCCAACATTTCCCCCTCTCTGTTTGACCCAGAAGCTTTCATTTTCTTGTCGCTTGCTATTTGCGTTTCATAGCTCTATTGCAAAATTTCTGCTTATTATCTGCTGAAGACCTATTTTCACTAAACTGAAGCATTGCTATATTACGGCACAGCAACTTAATGCTGTGAAGACCCAATCCCTGAAAGAGAGATATGAATCACGTTTGGCAACAGTCACAAGGCATCGTTCAAAAAACTCTGGTCGATTCCAAGGCCTTAATTCAAAACCTTCGTTCATGTCAATACCCTCATCTACTGCTTTCGTGAGATTTCATACACTCTCTGTGCTTCTACTTCCTAGTTCTCCTGCTTGAATGACAAAAACTTCTCGGACTGTTTTGTTCATCATTCGCCGAAGACAACAGAGTATACAAGGTGCCACTATCAATATCAGTATTAGAACACCTAATATGTAAAGACCTATCTTGCAAAGTTGCCTTAGCCAAGGTGCAAAACTCCAATTTTGAAACAAATCATCCAACCAGGAACCTCCATCTTCTTTAATTTGGGCTGTCAGATCCTTTAATTTTTGAATGCTTTTGTGAATGGATTCAGAACGATCAGACAAATTCATACAACACAATCCTTCCAATTCCTCACAACCATGTCCTTGTGCCAGTAAAAGAAAATCAATGGCTGCTCTGTTTTGAAGAGTAGCATGTCTAATACTATCAACATCGGTCAACATATCACTGATTGCGGAGGATGTGGCATTAGCTTGTTTGCTCAGCCAACATCCAACTTGATCTAATTGTCTCAATGCCACAGCTGAAGCCAATTGGGGTAGAAATATACCTGCTGAAAGCCTTCTGGCGGCATTCCAAGGCATAAAATCACTCTGACAGTTCTCATCATAATGAGGAACAGCTCTTGTTTTCCTTTGTTTCTTTTTCATCACTGCTTTGGCAGTGGGGGCAATTATGGTAAGCATACCAATGCTACAAGGGCCACCTTCAAGGTGGGCTGGAATGCCTTGCCAACCTCTGTCTCCGCAAATGATCCAATACCCTTTTGGCAATTGCCGTGGATATTGGTCCGTCTCCAGAAACACATCCCAACTGTTTGAAACATTTGCTGCCCTGAGAAGTTTTTTCGAACAAATGTTCCAATTGAAGGAAGGACTGTTTCCATTGTCAATTCCACCTGGTTTACCATTGGATTCTTTTCTGACCAAAGGAAACTCTTTCACTGGCACACCAACCAAACAGGTTGAGAAAGGCTTTTCTGGTTCCGAATTCGACAGGCATATAGTATCCGATCCGGCAGCCTTGGCTAAGGTCACCCAAACATTCGTTTTCGGTTGATCCACAGGCAAATCTGCACGACAAAAAACAATTAAAATCAAGCAAAACAAGTATACCATTTGATTCTGCCCCATCTCTTTCAAGAACTAAGTTTTGGCAGAATTCTTTCTAAACAAAAACAATAACCTAAATTTTCAGCCAAAAACTAGCTTTGTTAAACAAACATTCAGCATTCAATTCGTATACTCATAAATAACATTGGCACAAAATCAGAGTTCATGGGTTCCACCGATGCACAAAGAACGTCAGGCACAAGAGGCGTCAGGCGAGACCCGGGATCCTTCCATTCGGTCCACGTCTGCGTACTCGCTTCCTCAGTTCTAGGCTCGACAACAGGTTCTGAAGTGCGATACGGTTTGACGTTTTTGGCAGGAACCCACTTAATTCTTCCAGCACCTGTGGAAATAGAAGCATACCCTTTGCCCCACGTTATTAATTGAAACGGGCCTTCCATCTGTCCAGAGTCAGGGTTTCTAATTAGAAGAGGAGGATGTTCTTTCAGTTTTGCCTGTGTGCTATTTGAAAAGTGTCTAAAGATTGGTGGATCTGGTTCTGTACTTGAACTATTTAGAAAATTAAAACCATACAAAGCCTTACTCAGTCTCATCTGTGGGGTGATTTCCGTTCCCCCTCTCTGTTGATCTAATATGCGTTTTAAGGTTTGATGTGTTCTTTCAATGATTGCTTGGCTTGTGGGAGAGTGGGGAATACCAAAAATGTGTCGAACACCCCATTCATTTAAAAATGTGGCCAATTTTTGAGATATGTATGCGGGACCATTGTCAGTTTTTACTTCTTGGGGTATACCCAATGAAGCAAAAGCTTGCAGGAAATGATGACAGGCATGGCTGCCAGTTTCACCTGTGTGAAGGGAAGCAAAAACTGCACCAGAGAACGTGTCTATGGAAACATGAATATTTTTAAATTTACCAAAAGAAGGCTATTTAGTAACACCTGTTTGCCACAACTGTAGGCTTTGTAAGCCTCGGGGGTTGATTGCTCCTGTAGAAACAGGAGGTTGTACCAATTGACAGTCAGGGCAAGTATGAATGATAGCTTTAGCTTGACTTTTAGTGATTTGGAACATTCGCATGAGTGCTTGTGCATTTTGGTGGAAAAAGGCATGACTCAATTTTGCTTGTTCAAAAATATTTGGCAATGTGTTAGAAATGACCATTGTCAGCTTGTCCGCTCTTGCATTTCCTTCCACTAAAAATCCAGGAAGTGAAGAATGCGCCCTAATGTGAGAAACAAAATATGGATTAGTTCTATATTGCAAAGTTATAAAAAGACATGAAAGCCAACGATGTACAGTTTCATTACTAACATCCTTTAAAATGGAACCTTCTATTCTCCTGACTACATTAGCAACATAAGCAGAATCTGTGACCAAATTAAAAGGCTGAGGAAACAGCTGAAAAGCTCAAACTACTGCAGCAAGCTCAACAATTTGAGGGGATCCCTCTACTGTTTGAATATCAGATTCCCAAACATCAGTCTTTTGATTAAACCAAGTCACAACGGACTTGTGGCTTTTACCAGAGCCATCAGTGAAGAGAGTCACAGCATGTAAAGGTTCTTCACTTAATTTAGGTTTTTCTCTGAAACTCAATTTTGCTTGCAGTAGTTTGTGAGCTGGATAGTGTATGGAACAAACACCTGGAAAACCTAAGAATGCATATTGTAAATCATCAGAATTTTGCATTGCCCAATTGAAATAATCATTTTTCAATGGCAAATAGATAACTGAACATTCTTGACCTGCCAAAGTTAACAATCTGGTTCTAGCCTTAATTATAATGTATGCAATCATTTCTAAAACTGAGCAAATGGTCTTTGAAAACCTGTAGGGAGGAAAAACCCATTCCATTATTAACAAAGGATCTTGTTCTGTGGCATCCCACTGGAAAATGAGACCACAAAGCTGCATCTTCTCTCCTAAGATTGCAAGAAAGAAAGGATTTTCAGGAACGCAGCGATGAGCTTGTCTTTTTTGAAGAGCTTCTGTGACTTTGTCGAGAGCAGCACGAGCTTCAGGGGTTAAAGTTCTTGGCGAAGTGATGTCGCAACTTCCTCTCAGCAAATGGAAGAGCGGACTCAGTTCATCATTGGTGATTCCCAGCATCGGTCTGACCCAGTTGATTTCTCCTAGAAGTTGTTGTAACTCTTGTAGGTTGTTGACTCTGGTTCGGATCTGAATTTTCTGTGGTATTATTGTCGTCTTCCATCGTCTTCCATCGTCTTCCATCCCAGGTACTTCTAAGGTGAAACTTGTTGAATTTTCATTGCAGAGATTTCAAGTCCAGCTTTTTGAATTTCAGCAACAACACAGTCGCGAGTTTCTTCCATCTCTTCCTTTCAAAGGACTCCACCCTTAAAGCCAATTTTTCTTTCTCTGTATCTATAGATTGACAAACACCAGAACAACCCTGTTTTTGCTTAACTGAAAAAGAGTTCCCCGGAACACAATTTCCCGAGTGGAAGCAGCCACCTCAGCCTCCACCCCAGGCCCAACAGAATCCAATTCAGGTTTCAGTGTCCCTGCACAAACAATTTTAGGAAGTACAGTCACTTTTTCATTTCCTTCTTTTACACACTTTGTTCCATCCCCCTTACAAGAGTCACATATTTGTACATTAACAGAACAACGCGAAGAAAAGTCCAAAAGAGTCTCATTTTTTCCCAGAGAGAGAAGAAAGATTTTGTTCAACAGAGTTCAAAGCAATACTTTCAGCATTTGCAACAACACTTGTAACATTCTCCGATACTCACACAGTCTCCGGTTTACTGGAATTTAATGAGACAGAACAAGAAGCTTTGTTTTCTGAGTCCAAGTTGATCTTATTATTATCAGTTTGTTTAAAACAGTGCTCCAACAGCGCTCTACAAACCGGCATAAGTTCTCTTAAGCTTTCATCTTTTTTGAGAGAGACTAGATTATAGATTCTCCAGTTTATCTGATCCCAAAAATGAAAAGTAAATGCAGACTGCAGATTTAAATCTTGCGTATTCGCTTTAACCCAGATAAGTAAGTTTTTAAGCTCAGTTTTTGAAATTTCAGAGTGACCTTTTTCTTGTAACATTGTCTCTAATTGATGAAAAACATCCCATTCAACTTTTGATAAATTCGTTCCCATTTTTGTGTTCTTTTAATAATTTTCTTTTTCTCTATTTTGCCTCCCAACGTCACCCAAGCGCTCTCCTGAGATAAGTAAGTTACAATTTTCTTGGCTTCGGCGGGAGAGATGATACAGTGTGCTCCTTGTTAACACTTGGGTCTCCGCAGCTGGTACTTCCACGATTTTTCTTTGTTTTTCTTCTATTCTACGTCCTCACACGAGGCACCAATATGCGGGGGACGGGACAGGTATAAGTCCAATAGTGTCAGGAACCCACGCCTTAAAAAAGGAACCCACTAGGCCGCGGCAAAATATCCAAATATGGATAACATGGTAACCAGACCAGTGAAGAGATTTTTGCTTTTATTTCCAGCACATCAGTCTCAAAATACAAAATGGAGACATGACAGCTCACTGATCCACACCAAAAAATGTCTCCTTCAACAGGGCTCATACAGCAATACATAAAATCATCTCAGACTAGAATTCAGCCAATCAGACACAGAAAACACATCTTGACAAGCATTCTATCCAATCTTATAAAACATAGGTAATCGTAGCTAAAACAAAGACTAGTTGATAAGAGACAAAGAACAGAGTTCTATTCATGCTAACCTTCTAAAGATATACATTAAATAACCTTGTTGCCATCCTAAAGCCAATTCTACAGAAGCCTATTGTTATTTGTCACGTCTACTGCTTGGGAAACTTTTCTGCTTGCATGGAAAACTTTTTCTGCTTGCATGGGAAACTTTTCTGCAATGCTAACAAAACTCCAGTCTAAGGCCTACATACTTCTTTGTAACCATTTCTTAAAAATCCTCTAACCTTATGGATTCCAACATTTCCCCCTCTCTGTTTGACCCAGAAGCTTTCATTTTCTTGTCGCTTGCTATTTGCGTTTCATAGCTCTATTGCAAAATTTCTGCTTATTATCTGCTGAAGACCTATTTTCACTAAACTGAAGCATTGCTATATTACGGCACAGCAACTTAATGCTGTGAAGACCCAATCCCTGAAAGAGAGATATGAATCACGTTTGGCAACAGTCACAAGGCATCGTTCAAAAAACTCTGGTCGATTCCAAGGCCTTAATTCAAAACCTTCGTTCATGTCAATACCCTCATCTACTGCTTTCGTGAGATTTCATACACTCTCTGTGCTTCTACTTCCTAGTTCTCCTGCTTTAATGACAAAAACTTCTCGGACTGTTTTGTTCATCATTCGCCTAACACAACAGAGTATACAAGGTGCCACTATCAATATCAGTATTAGAACACCTAATATGTAAAGACCTATCTTGCAAAGTTGCCTTAGCCAAGGTGCAAAACTCCAATTTTGAAACAAATCATCCAACCAGGAACCTCCATCTTCTTTAATTTGGGCTGTCAGATCCTTTAATTTTTGAATGCTTTTGTGAATGGATTCGGAATGATCAGACAAATTCATACAACACAATCCTTCCAATTCCTCACAACCATGTCCTTGTGCCAGTAAGAGAAAATCAATGGCTGCTCTGTTTTGAAGAGTAGCATGTCTAATACTATCAACATCGGTCAACATATCACTGATTGCGGAGGATGTGGCATTAGCTTGTTTGCTCAGCCAACATCCAACTCGATCTAATTGTCTCAATGCCACAGCTGAAGCCAATTGGGGTAGAAATATACCTGCTGAAAGCCTTCTGGCGGCATTCCAAGGCATAAAATCACTCTGACAGTTCTCATCATAATGAGGAACAGCTCTTGTTTTCCTTTGTTTCTTTTTCATCACTGCTTTGGCAGTGGGGGCAATTATGGTAAGCATACCAATGCTACAAGGGCCACCTTCAAGGTGGGCTGGAATGCCTTGCCAACCTCTGTCTCCGCAAATGATCCAATACCCTTTTGGCAATTGCCGTGGATATTGGTCCGTCTCCAGAAACACATCCCAACTGTTTGAAACATTTGCTGCCCTGAGAAGTTTGTTGGACCAAATGTTCCAATTGAAGGAAGGACTGTTTCCATTGTCAATTCCACCTGGTTTACCATTGGATTCTTTTCTGACCAAAGGAAACTCTTTCACTGGCACACCAACCAAACAGGTTGAGAAAGGCTTTTCTGGTTCCGAATTAGACAGGCATATAGTATCCGATCCAGCAGCCTTGGCTAAGGTCACCCAAACATTCGTTTTCGGTTGATCCACAGGCAAATCTGCACGACAAAAAACAATTAACATCAAGCAAAACAAGTATACCATTTGATTCTGCCCCATCTCTTTCAAGAACTAAGTTTTGGCAGAATTCTTTCTAAACAAAAGCAATAACCTAAATTTTCAGCCAAAAATTTGCTTCGTTAAACAAACATTCAGCATTCAATTCGTATACTCATAAATAACATTGGCACAAAATCAGAGTTCATGGGTTCCACCGATGCACAAAGAACGTCAGGCACAAGAGGCGTCAGGCGAGACTCGGGATCCTTCGATTCGGTCCACGTCTGCGTACTCGCTTCCTCAGTTCTAGGCTCGACAACAGGTTCTGAAGTGCGATACGGTTTGACGTTTTTGGCAGGAACCCACTTAATTCTTCCAGCACCTGTGGAAATAGAAGCATACCCTTTGCCCCACGTTATTAATTGAAACGGGCCTTCCATCTGTCCAGAGTCAGGGTTTCTAATTAGAAGAGGAGGATGTTCTTTCAGTTTTGCCTGTGTGCTATTTGAAAAGTGTCTAAAGATTGGTGGATCTGGTTCTGTACTTGAACTATTTAGAAAATTAAAACCATACAAAGCCTTACTCAGTCTCATCTGTGGGGTGATTTCCGTTCCCCCTCTCTGTTGATCTAATATGCGTTTTAAGGTTTGATGTGTTCTTTCAATGATTGCTTGGCTTGTGGGAGAGTGGGGAATACCAAAAATGTGTCGAACACCCCATTCATTTAAAAATGTGGCCAATTTTTGAGATATGTATGCGGGACCATTGTCAGTTTTTACTTCTTGGGGTCTACCCAATGAAGCAAAAGCTTGCAGGAAATGATGACAGGCATGGCTGCCAGTTTCACCTGTGTGAAGGGAAGCAAAAACTGCACCAGAGAACGTGTCTATGGAAACATGAATATTTTTAAATTTACCAAAAGAAGGCTATTTAGTAACACCTGTTTGCCACAACTGTAGGCTTTGTAAGCCTCAGGGGTTGATTGCTCCTGTAGAAACAGGAGGTTGTACCAATTGACAGTCAGGGCAAGTATGAATGATAGCTTTAGCTTGACTTTTAGTGATTTGGAACATTCGCATGAGTGCTTGTGCATTTTGGTGGAAAAAGGCATGACTCAATTTTGCTTGTTCAAAAATATTTGGCAATGTGTTAGAAATGACCATTGTCAGCTTGTCCGCTCTTGCATTTCCTTCCACTAAAAATCCAGGAAGTGAAGAATGCGCCCTAATGTGAGAAACAAAATATGGATTAGTTCTATATTGCAAAGTTATAAAAAGACATGAAAGCCAACGATGTAAAGTTTCATTACTAAAATCCTTTAAAATGGAACCTTCTATTCTCCTGACTACATTAGCAACATAAGCAGAATCTGTGACCAAATTAAAAGGCTGAGGAAACAGCTGAAAAGCTCAAACTACTGCAGCAAGCTCAACAATTTGAGGGGATCCCTCTACTGTTTGAATATCAGATTCCCAAACATCAGTCTTTTGATTAAACCAAGTCACAACGGACTTGTGGCTTTTACCAGAGCCATCAGTGAAGAGAGTCACAGCATGTAAAGGTTCTTCACTTAATTTAGGTTTTTCTCTGAAACTCAATTTTGCTTGCAGTAGTTTGTGAGCTGGATAGTGTATGGAACAAACACCTGGAAAACCTAAGAATGCATATTGTAAATCATCAGAATTTTGCATTGCCCAATTGAAATAATCATTTCTCAATGGCAAATAGATAACTGAACATTCTTGACCTGCCAAAGTTAACAATCTGGTTCTAGCCTTAATTATAATGTATGCAATCATTTCTAAAACTGAGCAAATGGTCTTTGAAAACCTGTAGGGAGGAAAAACCCATTCCATTATTAACAAAGGATCTTGTTCTGTGGCATCCCACTGGAAAATGAGACCAAAAAGCTGCATCTTCTCTCATAAGATTGCAAGAAAGAAAGGATTTTCAGGAACGCAGCGATGAGCTTGTCCTTTTTGAAGAGCTTCTGTGACTTTGTCGAGAGCAGCACGAGCTTCAGGGGTTAAAGTTCTTGGCGAAGTGATGTCGCAACTTCCTCTCAGCAAATGGAAGAGCGGACTCAGTTCATCATTGGTGATTCCCAGCATCGGTCTGACCCAGTTGATTTCTCCTAGAAGTTGTTGTAACTCTTGTAGGTTGTTGACTCTGGTTCGGATCTGAATTTTCTGTGGTATTATTGTCGTCTTCCATCGTCTTCCATCATCTTCCATCCCAGGTACTTCTAAGGTGAAACTTGTTGAATTTTCGTTGCAGAGATTTCAAGTCCAGCTTTTTGAATTTCAGCAACAACACAGTCGCGAGTTTCTTCCATCTCTTCCTTTCAAAAGACTCCACCCTTAAAGCCAATTTTTCTTTCTCTGTATCTATAGATTGACAAACACCAGAACAACCATGTTTTTGCTTAACTGAAAAAGAGTTCCCCGGAACACAATTTCCCAAGTGGAAGCAGCCACCTCAGCCTCCATCCCAGGCCCAACAGAATCCAATTCAGGTTTCAGTGTCCCTGCACAAACAATTTTAGGAAGTACAGTCACTTTTTCATTTCCATCTTTTACACACTTTGTTCCATCCCCCTTACAAGAGTCACATATTTTTACATTAACAGAACAACGCGAAGAAAAGTCCAAAAGAGTCTCATTTTTTCCCAGAGAGAGAAGAAAGATTTTGTTCAACAGAGTTCAAAGCAATACTTTCAGCATTTGCAACAACACTTGTAACATTCTCCGATACTCACACAGTCTCCGGTTTACTGGAATTTAATGAGACAGAACAAGAAGCTTTGTTTTCTGAGTCCAAGTTGATCTTATTATTATCAGTTTGTTTAAAACAGTGCTCCAACAGCGCTCTACAAACCGGCATAAGTTCTCTTAAGCTTTCATCTTTTTTGAGAGAGACTAGATTATAGATTCTCCAGTTTATCTGATCCCAAAAATGAAAAGTAAATGCAGACTGCAGATTTAAATCTTGCGTATTCGCTTTAACCCAGATAAGTAAGTTTTTAAGCTCAGTTTTTGAAATTTCAGAGTGACCTTTTTCTTGTAACATTGTCTCTAATTGATGAAAAACATCCCATTCAACTTTTGATAAATTCGTTCCCATTTTTGTGTTCTTTTAATAATTTTCTTTTTCTCTATTTTGCCTCCCAACGTCACCCAAGCGCTCTCCTGAGATAAGTAAGTTACAATTTTCTTGGCTTCGGCGGGAGAGATGATACAGTGTGCTCCTTGTTAACACTTGGGTCTCCGCAGCTGGTACTTCCACGATTTTTCTTTGTTTTTCTTCTATTCTACGTCCTCACACGAGGCACCAATATGCGGGGGACGGGACAGGTATAAGTCCAATAGTGTCAGGAACCCACGCCTTAAAAAAGGAACCCACTAGGCCGCGGCAAAATATCCAAATATGGATAACATGGTAACCAGACCAGTGAAGAGATTTTTGCTTTTATTTCCAGCACATCAGTCTCAAAATACAAAATGGAGACATGACAGCTCACTGATCCACACCAAAAAATGTCTCCTTCAACAGGGCTCATACAGCAATACATAAAATCATCTCAGACTAGAATTCAGCCAATCAGACACAGAAAACACATCTTGACAAGCATTCTATCCAATCTTTTAAAACATAGGTAATCGTAGCTAAAACAAAGACTAGTTGATAAGAGACAAAGAACAGAGTTCTATTCATGCTAACCTTCTAAAGATATACATTAAATAACCTTGTTGCCATCCTAAAGCCAATTCTACAGAAGCCTATTGTTATTTGTCACGTCTACTGCTTGGGAAACTTTTCTGCTTGCATGGAAAACTTTTTCTGCTTGCATGGGAAACTTTTCTGCAATGCTAACAAAACTCCAGTCTAAGGCCTACATACTTCTTTGTAACCATTTCTTAAAAATCCTCTAACCTTATGGATTCCAACATTTCCCCCTCTCTGTTTGACCCAGAAGCTTTCATTTTCTTGTCGCTTGCTATTTGCGTTTCATAGCTCTATTGCAAAATTTCTGCTTATTATCTGCTGAAGACCTATTTTCACTAAACTGAAGCATTGCTATATTACGGCACAGCAACTTAATGCTGTGAAGACCCAATCCCTGAAAGAGAGATATGAATCACGTTTGGCAACAGTCACAAGGCATCGTTCAAAAAACTCTGGTCGATTCCAAGGCCTTAATTCAAAACCTTCGTTCATGTCAATACCCTCATCTACTGCTTTCGTGAGATTTCATACACTCTCTGTGCTTCTACTTCCTAGTTCTCCTGCTTTAATGACAAAAACTTCTCGGACTGTTTTGTTCATCATTCGCCTAACACAACAGAGTATACAAGGTGCCACTATCAATATCAGTATTAGAACACCTAATATGTAAAGACCTATCTTGCAAAGTTGCCTTAGCCAAGGTGCAAAACTCCAATTTTGAAACAAATCATCCAACCAGGAACCTCCATCTTCTTTAATTTGGGCTGTCAGATCCTTTAATTTTTGAATGCTTTTGTGAATGGATTCGGAATGATCAGACAAATTCATACAACACAATCCTTCCAATTCCTCACAACCATGTCCTTGTGCCAGTAAGAGAAAATCAATGGCTGCTCTGTTTTGAAGAGTAGCATGTCTAATACTATCAACATCGGTCAACATATCACTGATTGCGGAGGATGTGGCATTAGCTTGTTTGCTCAGCCAACATCCAACTCGATCTAATTGTCTCAATGCCACAGCTGAAGCCAATTGGGGTAGAAATATACCTGCTGAAAGCCTTCTGGCGGCATTCCAAGGCATAAAATCACTCTGACAGTTCTCATCATAATGAGGAACAGCTCTTGTTTTCCTTTGTTTCTTTTTCATCACTGCTTTGGCAGTGGGGGCAATTATGGTAAGCATACCAATGCTACAAGGGCCACCTTCAAGGTGGGCTGGAATGCCTTGCCAACCTCTGTCTCCGCAAATGATCCAATACCCTTTTGGCAATTGCCGTGGATATTGGTCCGTCTCCAGAAACACATCCCAACTGTTTGAAACATTTGCTGCCCTGAGAAGTTTGTTGGACCAAATGTTCCAATTGAAGGAAGGACTGTTTCCATTGTCAATTCCACCTGGTTTACCATTGGATTCTTTTCTGACCAAAGGAAACTCTTTCACTGGCACACCAACCAAACAGGTTGAGAAAGGCTTTTCTGGTTCCGAATTAGACAGGCGTATAGTATCCGATCCAGCAGCCTTGGCTAAGGTCACCCAAACATGGTTTTCGGTTGATCCACAGGCAAATCTGCACGACAAAAAACAATTAACATCAAGCAAAACAAGTATACCATTTGATTCTGCCCCATCTCTTTCAAGAACTAAGTTTTGGCAGAATTCTTTCTAAACAAAAACAATAACCTAAATTTTCAGCCAAAAATTTGCTTCGTTAAACAAACATTCAGCATTCAATTCGTATACTCATAAATAACATTGGCACAAAATCAGAGTTCATGGGTTCCACCGATGCACAAAGAACGTCAGGCACAAGAGGCGTCAGGCGAGACTCGGGATCCTTCGATTCGGTCCACGTCTGCGTACTCGCTTCCTCAGTTCTAGGCTCGACAACAGGTTCTGAAGTGCGATACGGTTTGACGTTTTTGGCAGGAACCCACTTAATTCTTCCAGCACCTGTGGAAATAGAAGCATACCCTTTGCCCCACGTTATTAATTGAAACGGGCCTTCCATCTGTCCAGAGTCAGGGTTTCTAATTAGAAGAGGAGGATGTTCTTTCAGTTTTGCCTGTGTGCTATTTGAAAAGTGTCTAAAGATTGGTGGATCTGGTTCTGTACTTGAACTATTTAGAAAATTAAAACCATACAAAGCCTTACTCAGTCTCATCTGTGGGGTGATTTCCGTTCCCCCTCTCTGTTGATCTAATATGCGTTTTAAGGTTTGATGTGTTCTTTCAATGATTGCTTGGCTTGTGGGAGAGTGGGGAATACCAAAAATGTGTCGAACACCCCATTCATTTAAAAATGTGGCCAATTTTTGAGATATGTATGCGGGACCATTGTCAGTTTTTACTTCTTGGGGTATACCCAATGAAGCAAAAGCTTGCAGGAAATGATGACAGGCATGGCTGCCAGTTTCACCTGTGTGAAGGGAAGCAAAAACTGCACCAGAGAACGTGTCTATGGAAACATGAATATTTTTAAATTTACCAAAAGAAGGCTATTTAGTAACACCTGTTTGCCACAACTGTAGGCTTTGTAAGCCTCAGGGGTTGATTGCTCCTGTAGAAACAGGAGGTTGTACCAATTGACAGTCAGGGCAAGTATGAATGATAGCTTTAGCTTGACTTTTAGTGATTTGGAACATTCGCATGAGTGCTTGTGCATTTTGGTGGAAAAAGGCATGACTCAATTTTGCTTGTTCAAAAATATTTGGCAATGTGTTAGAAATGACCATTGTCAGCTTGTCCGCTCTTGCATTTCCTTCCACTAAAAATCCAGGAAGTGAAGAATGCGCCCTAATGTGAGAAACAAAATATGGATTAGTTCTATATTGCAAAGTTATAAAAAGACATGAAAGCCAACGATGTAAAGTTTCATTACTAACATCCTTTAAAATGGAACCTTCTATTCTCCTGACTACATTAGCAACATAAGCAGAATCTGTGACCAAATTAAAAGGCTGAGGAAACAGCTGAAAAGCTCAAACTACTGCAGCAAGCTCAACAATTTGAGGGGATCCCTCTACTGTTTGAATATCAGATTCCCAAACATCAGTCTTTTGATTAAACCAAGTCACAACGGACTTGTGGCTTTTACCAGAGCCATCAGTGAAGAGAGTCACAGCATGTAAAGGTTCTTCACTTAATTTAGGTTTTTCTCTGAAACTCAATTTTGCTTGCAGTAGTTTGTGAGCTGGATAGTGTATGGAACAAACACCTGGAAAACCTAAGAATGCATATTGTAAATCATCAGAATTTTGCATTGCCCAATTGAAATAATCATTTCTCAATGGCAAATAGATAACTGAACATTCTTGACCTGCCAAAGTTAACAATCTGGTTCTAGCCTTAATTATAATGTATGCAATCATTTCTAAAACTGAGCAAATGGTCTTTGAAAACCTGTAGGGAGGAAAAACCCATTCCATTATTAACAAAGGATCTTGTTCTGTGGCATCCCACTGGAAAATGAGACCAAAAAGCTGCATCTTCTCTCATAAGATTGCAAGAAAGAAAGGATTTTCAGGAACGCAGCGATGAGCTTGTCCTTTTTGAAGAGCTTCTGTGACTTTGTCGAGAGCAGCACGAGCTTCAGGGGTTAAAGTTCTTGGCGAAGTGATGTCGCAACTTCCTCTCAGCAAATGGAAGAGCGGACTCAGTTCATCATTGGTGATTCCCAGCATCGGTCTGACCCAGTTGATTTCTCCTAGAAGTTGTTGTAACTCTTGTAGGTTGTTGACTCTGGTTCGGATCTGAATTTTCTGTGGTATTATTGTCGTCTTCCATCGTCTTCCATCATCTTCCATCCCAGGTACTTCTAAGGTGAAACTTGTTGAATTTTCGTTGCAGAGATTTCAAGTCCAGCTTTTTGAATTTCAGCAACAACACAGTCGCGAGTTTCTTCCATCTCTTCCTTTCAAAAGACTCCACCCTTAAAGCCAATTTTTCTTTCTCTGTATCTATAGATTGACAAACACCAGAACAACCATGTTTTTGCTTAACTGAAAAAGAGTTCCCCGGAACACAATTTCCCAAGTGGAAGCAGCCACCTCAGCCTCCACCCCAGGCCCAACAGAATCCAATTCAGGTTTCAGTGTCCCTGCACAAACAATTTTAGGAAGTACAGTCACTTTTTCATTTCCATCTTTTACACACTTTGTTCCATCCCCCTTACAAGAGTCACATATTTTTACATTAACAGAACAACGCGAAGAAAAGTCCAAAAGAGTCTCATTTTTTCCCAGAGAGAGAGAAGAAAGATTTTGTTCAACAGAGTTCAAAGCAATACTTTCAGCATTTGCAACAACACTTGTAACATTCTCCGATACTCACACAGTCTCCGGTTTACTGGAATTTAATGAGACAGAACCAGAAGCTTTGTTTTCTGAGTCCAAGTTGATCTTATTATTATCAGTTTGTTTAAAACAGTGCTCCAACAGCGCTCTACAAACCGGCATAAGTTCTCTTAAGCTTTCATCTTTTTTGAGAGAGACTAGATTATAGATTCTCCAGTTTATCTGATCCCAAAAATGAAAAGTAAAAGCAGACTGCAGATTTAAATCTTGCGTATTCGCTTTAACCCAGATAAGTAAGGTTTTAAGCTCAGTTTTTGAAATTTCAGAGTGACCTTTTTCTTGTAACATTGTCTCTAATTGATGAAAAACATCCCATTCAACTTTTGATAAATTCGTTCCCATTTTGTGTTCTTTTAATAATTTTCTTTTTCTCTATTTTGCCTCCCAACGTCACCCAAGCGCTCTCCCGAGATAAGTTACTTACAATTTTCTTGGCTTCGGCGGGAGAGATGATACAGTGTGCTCCTTGTTAACACTTGGGTCTCCGCAGCTGGTACTTCCACGATTTTTCTTTGTTTTTCTTCTATTCTACGTCCTCACACGAGGCACCAATATGCAGGGGACGGGACAGGTATAAGTCCAATGGTGTCAGGAGCCCACGCCTTAAAAAAGGAACCCACTAGGTCGCGGCAAAATATCCAAATATGGATAACATGGTAACCAGACCAGTGAAGAGATTTTTGCTTTTATTTCCAGCACATCAGTCTCAAAATACAAAATGGAGACATGACAGCTCACTGATCCACACCAAAAAATGTCTCCTTCAACAGGGCTCATACAGCAATACATAAAATCATCTCAGACTAGAATTCAGCCAATCAGACACAGAAAACACATCTTGACAAGCATTCTATCCAATCTTATAAAACATAGGTAATCATAGCTAAAACAAAGACTAGTTGATAAGAGACAAAGAACAGAGTTCTATTCATGTCGGATCCCATTTTTCTCTTTCTCCTCTGTTTTATGGTTGATTTATGTTTGCTGGTTGTCGGTTTCTCTTCCCGGCTGTTTTATGTCCGGAGATAGCTCAGGGATGCCACTTGCTCGGTTTCTGCTCTCTTTTCTCGGCTGTTTCAAAGACCTGGAAAGGCCCAGAGTGGCCTTGGACAGCCCGCGCTTCAAAGGACGAGGAGAGACTTCTGATCTTGTTTCGGTCTCAGTGTTTATTAATTGTTTATCTAAAAGATTTTCTTTCAGCCCGACAGAGGTCTGCACAGCAAGTCAGCCATGGGCACACACCCGAGCCTCCGGGGCTGTCACTTATCTTTATACCTAAAGTTACGTGTACAATATTTATGATTTTTCTCCAATACCTTCTACTCTTATTAACCGGTGCACTTTTAGTAAAGACCAATCCCAAAGTGCCACCATCACCACAGAAGATGGAGGCCAAGAAGAAGAAGAAGAAGAACAGGACACGCCCCAATTCCTCCATCTTACTTCTTTAGACCCCCCTGTACAGAAATCCTAAACCCTGTGTTCTACACCTTAATTAACTTATCCCTTCACCATTCACCCAGTGAAATCCTCCCAGTCCTCATACAGGTGTCGTCTCCTGTGTAGGATCAAAGTCCTGTCACCAGACACTTCTGGCAACATTCCAGGACTCCCGAGCCCCCCAAGGGTGTTCTCGGTCTCTCTGTACCTCAGTCCTGAGGTGCTGAGATCCCACATATTCATGCTAACCTTCTAAAGATATACATTAAATAACCTTGTTGCCATCCTAAAGCCAATTCTACAGAAGCCTATTGTTATTTGTCACGTCTACTGCTTGGGAAACTTTTCTGCTTGCATGGAAAAATTTTTCTGCTTGCATGGGAAACTTTTCTGCAATGCTAACAAAACTCCAGTCTAAGGCCTACATACTTCTTTGTAACCATTTCTTAAAAATCCTCTAACCTTATGGATACCAACATTTCCCCCTCTCTGTTTGACCCAGAAGCTTTCATTTTCTTGTCGCTTGCTATTTGCGTTTCATAGCTCGATTGCAAAATTTCTGCTTATTATCTGCTGAAGACCTATTTTCACTAAACTGAAGCATTGCTATATTACGGCACAGCAACTTAATGCTGTGAAGACCCAATCCCTGAAAGAGAGATATGAATCACGTTTGGCAACAGTCACAAGGCATCGTTCAAAAAACTCTGGTCGATTCCAAGGCCTTAATTCAAAACCTTCGTTCATGTCAATACCCTCATCTACTGCTTTCGTGAGATTTCATACACTCTCTGTGCTTCTACTTCCTAGTTCTCCTGCTTGAATGACAAAAACTTCTCGGACTGTTTTGTTCATCATTCGCCGAAGACAACAGAGTATACAAGGTGCCACTATCAATATCAGTATTAGAACACCTAATATGTAAAGACCTATCTTGCAAAGTTGCCTTAGCCAAGGTGCAAAACTCCAATTTTGAAACAAATCATCCAACCAGGAACCTCCATCTTCTTTAATTTGGGCTGTCAGATCCTTTAATTTTTGAATGCTTTTGTGAATGGATTCGGAATGATCAGACAAATTCATACAACACAATCCTTCCAATTCCTCACAACCATGTCCTTGTGCCAGTAAGAGAAAATCAATGGCTGCTCTGTTTTGAAGAGTAGCATGTCTAATACTATCAACATCGGTCAACATATCACTGATTGCGGAGGATGTGGCATTAGCTTGTTTGCTCAGCCAACATCCAACTCGATCTAATTGTCTCAATGCCACAGCTGAAGCCAATTGGGGTAGAAATATACCTGCTGAAAGCCTTCTGGCGGCATTCCAAGGCATAAAATCACTCTGACAGTTCTCATCATAATGAGGAACAGCTCTTGTTTTCCTTTGTTTCTTTTTCATCACTGCTTTGGCAGTGGGGGCAATTATGGTAAGCATACCAATGCTACAAGGGCCACCTTCAAGGTGGGCTGGAATGCCTTGCCAACCTCTGTCTCCGCAAATGATCCAATACCCTTTTGGCAATTGCCGTGGATATTGGTCCGTCTCCAGAAACACATCCCAACTGTTTGAAACATTTGCTGCCCTGAGAAGTTTTTTCGAACAAATGTTCCAATTGAAGGAAGGACTGTTTCCATTGTCAATTCCACCTGGTTTACCATTGGATTCTTTTCTGACCAAAGGAAACTCTTTCACTGGCACACCAACCAAACAGGTTGAGAAAGGCTTTTCTGGTTCCGAATTCGACAGGCATATAGTATCCGATCCGGCAGCCTTGGCTAAGGTCACCCAAACATTCGTTTTCGGTTGATCCACAGGCAAATCTGCACGACAAAAAACAATTATCATCAAGCAAAACAAGTATACCATTTGATTCTGCCCCATCTCTTTCAAGAACTAAGTTTTGGCAGAATTCTTTCTAAACAAAAACAATAACCTAAATTTTCAGCCAAAAATTTGCTTCGTTAAACAAACATTCAGCATTCAATTCGTATACTCATAAATAACATTGGCACAAAATCAGAGTTCATGGGTTCCACCGATGCACAAAGAACGTCAGGCACAAGAGGCGTCAGGCGAGACCCGGGATCCTTCCATTCGGTCCACGTCTGCGTACTCGCTTCCTCAGTTCTAGGCTCGACAACAGGTTCTGAAGTGCGATACGGTTTGACGTTTTTGGCAGGAACCCACTTAATTCTTCCAGCACCTGTGGAAATAGAAGCATACCCTTTGCCCCACGTTATTAATTGAAACGGGCCTTCCATCTGTCCAGAGTCAGGGTTTCTAATTAGAAGAGGAGGATGTTCTTTCAGTTTTGCCTGTGTGCTATTTGAAAAGTGTCTAAAGATTGGTGGATCTGGTTCTGTACTTGAACTATTTAGAAAATTAAAACCATACAAAGCCTTACTCAGTCTCATCTGTGGGGTGATTTCCGTTCCCCCTCTCTGTCGATCTAATATGCGTTTTAAGGTTTGATGTGTTCTTTCAATGATTGCTTGGCTTGTGGGAGAGTGGGGAATACCAAAAATGTGTCGAACACCCCATTCATTTAAAAATGTGGCCAATTTTTGAGATATGTATGCGGGACCATTGTCAGTTTTTACTTCTTGGGGTCTACCCAATGAAGCAAAAGCTTGCAGGAAATGATGACAGGCATGGCTGCCAGTTTCACCTGTGTGAAGGGAAGCAAAAACTGCACCAGAGAACGTGTCTATGGAAACATGAATATTTTTAAATTTACCAAAAGAAGGCTATTTAGTAACACCTGTTTGCCACAACTGTAGGCTTTGTAAGCCTCGGGGGTTGATTGCTCCTGTAGAAACAGGAGGTTGTACCAATTGACAGTCAGGGCAAGTATGAATGATAGCTTTAGCTTGACTTTTAGTGATTTGGAACATTCGCATGAGTGCTTGTGCATTTTGGTGGAAAAAGGCATGACTCAATTTTGCTTGTTCAAAAATATTTGGCAATGTGTTAGAAATGACCATTGTCAGCTTGTCCGCTCTTGCATTTCCTTCCACTAAAAATCCAGGAAGTGAAGAATGCGCCCTAATGTGAGAAACAAAATATGGATTAGTTCTATATTGCAAAGTTATAAAAAGACATGAAAGCCAACGATGTAAAGTTTCATTACTAACATCCTTTAAAATGGAACCTTCTATTCTCCTGACTACATTAGCAACATAAGCAGAATCTGTGACCAAATTAAAAGGCTGAGGAAACAGCTGAAAAGCTCAAACTACTGCAGCAAGCTCAACAATTTGAGGGGATCCCTCTACTGTTTGAATATCAGATTCCCAAACATCAGTCTTTTGATTAAACCAAGTCACAACGGACTTGTGGCTTTTACCAGAGCCATCAGTGAATAGAGTCACAGCATGTAAAGGTTCTTCACTTAATTTAGATTTTTCTCTGAAACTCAATTTTGCTTGCAGTAGTTTGTGAGCTGGATAGTGTATGGAACAAACACCTGGAAAACCTAAGAATGCATATTGTAAATCATCAGAATTTTGCATTGCCCAATTGAAATAATCATTTTTCAATGGCAAATAGATAACTGAACATTCTTGACCTGCCAAAGTTAACAATCTGGTTCTAGCCTTAATTATAATGTATGCAATCATTTCTAAAACTGAGCAAATGGTCTTTGAAAACCTGTAGGGAGGAAAAACCCATTCCATTATTAACAAAGGATCTTGTTCTGTGGCATCCCACTGGAAAATGAGACCACAAAGCTGCATCTTCTCTCCTAAGATTGCAAGAAAGAAAGGATTTTCAGGAACGCAGCAATGAGCTTGTCTTTTTTGAAGAGCTTCTGTGACTTTGTCGAGAGCAGCACGAGCTTCAGGGGTTAAAGTTCTTGGCGAAGTGATGTCGCAACTTCCTCTCAGCAAATGGAAGAGCGGACTCAGTTCATCATTGGTGATTCCCAGCATCGGTCTGACCCAGTTGATTTCTCCTAGAAGTTGTTGTAACTCTTGTAGGTTGTTGACTCTGGTTCGGATCTGAATTTTCTGTGGTATTATTGTCGTCTCAGTCATCTTCCATCCCAGGTACTTCTAAGGTGAAACTTGTTGAATTTTCGTTGCAGAGATTTCAAGTCCAGCTTTTTGAATTTCAGCAACAACACAGTCGCGAGTTTCTTCCATCTCTTCCTTTCAAAGGACTCCACCCTTAAAGCCAATTTTTCTTTCTCTGTATCTATAGATTGACAAACACCAGAACAACCCTGTTTTTGCTTAACTGAAAAAGAGTTCCCCGGAACACAATTTCCCGAGTGGAAGCAGCCACCTCAGCCTCCACCCCAGGCCCAACAGAATCCAATTCAGGTTTCAGTGTCCCTGCACAAACAATTTTAGGAAGTACAGTCACTTTTTCATTTCCATCTTTTACACACTTTGTTCCATCCCCCTTACAAGAGTCACATATTTGCACATTAACAGAACAACGCGAAGAAAAGTCCAAAAGAGTCTCATTTTTTCCCAGAGAGAGAGAAGAAAGATTTTGTTCAACAGAGTTCAAAGCAATACTTTCAGCATTTGCAACAACACTTGTAACATTCTCCGATACTCACACAGTCTCCGGTTTACTGGAATTTAATGAGACAGAACCAGAAGCTTTGTTTTCTGAGTCCAAGTTGATCTTATTATTATCAGTTTGTTTAAAACAGTGCTCCAACAGCGCTCTACAAACCGGCATAAGTTCTCTTAAGCTTTCATCTTTTTTGAGAGAGACTAGATTATAGATTCTCCAGTTTATCTGATCCCAAAAATGAAAAGTAAAAGCAGACTGCAGATTTAAATCTTGCGTATTCGCTTTAACCCAGATAAGTAAGTTTTTAAGCTCAGTTTTTGAAATTTCAGAGTGACCTTTTTCTTGTAACATTGTCTCTAATTGATGAAAAACATCCCATTCAACTTTTGATAAATTCGTTCCCATTTTTGTGTTCTTTTAATAATTTTCTTTTTCGCTATTTTGCCTCCCAACATCACCCAAGCGCTCTCCCGAGATAAGTAACTTACAATTTTCTTGGCTTCGGCGGGAGAGATGATACAGTGTGCTCCTTGTTAACACTTGGGTCTCCGCAGCTGGTACTTCCACGATTTTTCTTTCTTTTTCTTCTATTCTACGTCCTCACACGAGGCACCAATATGCGGGGGACGGGACAGGTATAAGTCCAATAGTGTCAGGAACCCACGCCTTAAAAAAGGAACCCACTAGGCCGCGGCAAAATATCCAAATATGGATAACATGGTAACCAGACCAGTGAAGAGATTTTTGCTTTTATTTCCAGCACATCAGTCTCAAAATACAAAATGGAGACATGACAGCTCACTGATCCACACCAAAAAATGTCTCCTTCAACAGGGCTCATACAGCAATACATAAAATCATCTCAGACTAGAATTCAGCCAATCAGACACAGAAAACACATCTTGACAAGCATTCTATCCAATCTTATAAAACATAGGTAATCGTAGCTAAAACAAAGACTAGTTGATAAGAGACAAAGAACAGAGTTCTATTCATGCTAACCTTCTAAAGATATACATTAAATAACCTTGTTGCCATCCTAAAGCCAATTTTACAGAAGCCTATTGTTATTTGTCACGTCTACTGCTTGGGAAACTTTTCTGCTTGCATGGAAAACTTTTTCTGCTTGCATGGGAAACTTTTCTGCAATGCTAACAAAACTCCAGTCTAAGGCCTACATACTTCTTTGTAACCATTTCTTAAAAATCCTCTAACCTTATGGATTCCAACATTTCCCCCTCTCTGTTTGACCCAGAAGCTTTCATTTTCTTGTCGCTTGCTATTTGCGTTTCATAGCTCTATTGCAAAATTTCTGCTTATTATCTGCTGAAGACCTATTTTCACTAAACTGAAGCATTGCTATATTACGGCACAGCAACTTAATGCTGTGAAGACCCAATCCCTGAAAGAGAGATATGAATCACGTTTGGCAACAGTCACAAGGCATCGTTCAAAAAACTCTGGTCGATTCCAAGGCCTTAATTCAAAACCTTCGTTCATGTCAATACCCTCATCTACTGCTTTCATGAGATTTCGTACACTCTCTGTGCTTCTACTTCCTAATTCTCCTGCTTGAATGACAAAAACTTCTCGGACTGTTTTGTTCATCATTCGCCGAAGACAACTGAGTATACAAGGTGCCACTATCAATATCAGTATTAGAACACCTAATATGTAAAGACCTATCTTGCAAAGTTGCCTTAGCCAAGGTGCAAAACTCCAATTTTGAAACAAATCATCCAACCAGGAACCTCCATCTTCTTTAATTTGGGCTGTCAGATCCTTTAATTTTTGAATGCTTTTGTGAATGGATTCGGAATGATCAGACAAATTCATACAACACAATCCTTCCAATTCCTCACAACCATGTCCTTCTGCCAGTAAGAGAAAATCAATGGCTGCTCTGTTTTGAAGAGTAGCATGTCTAACACTATCAACATCAGTCCACATATCACTGATTGTGGAGGATGTGGCATTAGCTTGTTTGCTCAGCCAACATCCAACTCGATCTAATTGTCTCAATGCCACAGCTGAAGCCAATTGGGGTAGAAATATACCTGCTGAAAGCCTTCTGGCGGCATTCCAAGGCATAAAATCACTCTGACAGTTCTCATCATAATGAGGAACAGCTCTTGTTTTCCTTTGTTTCTTTTTCATCACTGCTTTGGCAGTGGGGGCAATTATGGTAAGCATACCAATGCTACAAGGGCCACCTTCAAGGTGGGCTGGAATGCCTTGCCAACCTCTGTCTCCGCAAATGATCCAATACCCTTTTGGCAATTTCCGTGGATATTGGTCCGTCTCCAGAAACACATCCCAACTGTTTGAAACATTTGCTGCCCTGAGAAGTTTTTTCGAACAAATGTTCCAACTGAAGGAAGGACTGTTTCCATTGTCAATTCCACCTGGTTTACCATTGGATTCTTTTCTGACCAAAGGAAACTCTTTCACTGGCACACCAACCAAACAGGTTGAGAAAGGCTTTTCTGGTTCCGAATTAGACAGGCATATAGTATCCGATCCGGCAGCCTTGGCTAAGGTCACCCAAACATTCGTTTTCAGGTGATCCACAGGCAAATCTGCACGACAAAAAACAATTAACATCAAGCAAAACAAGTATACCATTTGATTCTGCCCCATCTCTTTCAAGAACTAAGTTTTGGCAGAATTCTTTCTAAACAAAAACAATAACCTAAATTTTCAGCCAAAAATTAGCTTCGTTAAACAAACATTCAGCATTCAATTCGTATACTCATAAATAACATTGGCACAAAATCAGAGTTCATGGGTTCCACCGATGCACAAAGAACGTCAGGCACAAGAGGCGTCAGGCGAGACCCGGGATCCTTCCATTCGGTCCACGTCTGCGTACTCGCTTCCTCAGTTCTAGGCTCGACAACAGGTTCTGAAGTGCGATACGGTTTGACGTTTTTGGCAGGAACCCACTTAATTCTTCCAGCACCTGTGGAAATAGAAGCATACCCTTTGCCCCACGTTATTAATTGAAACGGGCCTTCCATCTGTCCAGAGTCAGGGTTTCTAATTAGAAGAGGAGGATGTTCTTTCAGTTTTGCCTGTGTGCTATTTGAAAAGTGTCTAAAGATTGGTGGATCTGGTTCTGTACTTGAACTATTTAGAAAATTAAAACCATACAAAGCCTTACTCAGTCTCATCTGTGGGGTGATTTCCATTCCCCCTCTCTGTTGATCTAATATGCGTTTTAAGGTTTGATGTGTTCTTTCAATGATTGCTTGGCTTGTGGGAGAGTGGGGAATACCAAAAATGTGTCGAACACCCCATTCATTTAAAAATGTGGCCAATTTTTGAGATATGTATGCGGGACCATTGTCAGTTTTTACTTCTTGGGGTATACCCAATGAAGCAAAAGCTTGCAGGAAATGATGACAGGCATGGCTGCCAGTTTCACCTGTGTGAAGGGAAGCAAAAACTGCACCAGAGAACGTGTCTGTGGAAACATGAATATTTTTAAATTTACCAAAAGAAGGCTATTTAGTAACACCTGTTTGCCACAACTGTAGGCTTTGTAAGCCTCGGGGGTTGATTGCTCCTGTAGAAACAGGAGGTTGTACCAATTGACAGTCAGGGCAAGTATGAATGATAGCTTTAGCTTGACTTTTAGTGATTTGGAACATTCGCATGAGTGCTTGTGCATTTTGGTGGAAAAAGGCATGACTCAATTTTGCTTGTTCAAAAATATTTGGCAATGTGTTAGAAATGACCATTGTCAGCTTGTCCGCTCTTGCATTTCCTTCCACTAATATTGTGGTGTGCTGTAATGTCCCATTTTGGCCTTCCAGGTCACTTTCCCAGGTGTGCCAATACCTCTCTCCCTTCCCCCTTGCCCCCATGCTGAGTGAGTCCTGTCACTCAGACTTAACATTCCAGCAAGGCGTCGTGTGGTTGGTCAAGTTCAAAGGATGCCACTCAGGCCCAGGGGTCATTGGCCTGTCTGGGTGTCATCTTCCCCTGAGACCCTGCCCCTCTCACCTGGTTGGTGGCTCACCTGTACCTCCCCTTCCCCTGTCCCTGAGCTTAAAAAGGTCATCAGACCATGCGGTCGGTGTTCTGTTGGAGCAGGTCCTCACGTTCAGACCTCTGTAACCATGGAATAAACCTCTGGACATTAAACCCTCCAGCAGAATCCTCTCCTTTTTCTCTTCACCATCGCCTGAAGCTATCCTCCTGAGGTAACGGGGTCCCTTACAAGCCTGGACTTGTTCAGTGCCCAGCTGCAACCACCAGCAAGCTAAGGTATCTCTGGGGTGACACGCCGCAGTTGCTGCCTTTGGCCCAGCAGCGAGGGTCAGACCGGCCCAGGCACAATCTAACTGGTAATATTGGGAGCTTTTTTTTCCAATACACTAAAAATCCAGGAAGTGAAGAATGCGCCCTAATGTGAGAAACAAAATATGGATTAGTTCTATATTGCAAAGTTATAAAAAGACATGAAAGCCAACGATGTAAAGTTTCATTACTAACATCCTTTAAAATGGAACCTTCTATTCTCCTGACTACATTAGCAACATAAGCAGAATCTGTGACCAAATTAAAAGGCTGAGGAAACAGCTGAAAAGCTCAAACTACTGCAGCAAGCTCAACAATTTGAAGGGATCCCTCTACTGTTTGAATATCAGATTCCCAAACATCAGTCTTTTGATTAAACCAAGTCACAACGGACTTGTGGCTTTTACCAGAGCCATCAGTGAAGAGAGTCACAGCATGTAAAGGTTCTTCACTTAATTTAGGTTTTTCTCTGAAACTCAATTTTGCTTGCAGTAGTTTGTGAGCTGGATAGTGTATGGAACAAACACCTGGAAAACCTAAGAATGCATATTGTAAATCATCAGAATTTTGCATTGCCCAATTGAAATAATCATTTTTCAATGGCAAATAGATAACTGAACATTCTTGACCTGCCAAAGTTAACAATCTGGTTCTAGCCTTAATTATAATGTATGCAATCATTTCTAAAACTGAGCAAATGGTCTTTGAAAACCTGTAGGGAGGAAAAACCCATTCCATTATTAACAAAGGATCTTGTTCTGTGGCATCCCACTGGAAAATGAGACCACAAAGCTGCATCTTCTCTCCTAAGATTGCAAGAAAGAAAGGATTTTCAGGAACGCAGCAATGAGCTTGTCTTTTTTGAAGAGCTTCTGTGACTTTGTCGAGAGCAGCACGAGCTTCAGGGGTTAAAGTTCTTGGCGAAGTGATGTCGCAACTTCCTCTCAGCAAATGGAAGAGCGGACTCAGTTCATCATTGGTGATTCCCAGCATCGGTCTGACCCAGTTGATTTCTCCTAGAAGTTGTTGTAACTCTTGTAGGTTGTTGACTCTGGTTCGGATCTGAATTTTCTGTGGTATTATTGTCGTCTCAGTCATCTTCCATCCCAGGTACTTCTAAGGTGAAACTTGTTGAATTTTCGTTGCAGAGATTTCAAGTCCAGCTTTTTGAATTTCAGCAACAACACAGTCGCGAGTTTCTTCCATCTCTTCCTTTCAAAGGACTCCACCCTTAAAGCCAATTTTTCTTTCTCTGTATCTATAGATTGACAAACACCAGAACAACCCTGTTTTTGCTTAACTGAAAAAGAGTTCCCCGGAACACAATTTCCCGAGTGGAAGCAGCCACCTCAGCCTCCACCCCAGGCCCAACAGAATCCAATTCAGGTTTCAGTGTCCCTGCACAAACAATTTTAGGAAGTACAGTCACTTTTTCATTTCCATCTTTTACACACTTTGTTCCATCCCCCTTACAAGAGTCACATATTTGCACATTAACAGAACAACGCGAAGAAAAGTCCAAAAGAGTCTCATTTTTTCCCAGAGAGAGAGAAGAAAGATTTTGTTCAACAGAGTTCAAAGCAATACTTTCAGCATTTGCAACAACACTTGTAACATTCTCCGATACTCACACAGTCTCCGGTTTACTGGAATTTAATGAGACAGAACCAGAAGCTTTGTTTTCTGAGTCCAAGTTGATCTTATTATTATCAGTTTGTTTAAAACAGTGCTCCAACAGCGCTCTACAAACCGGCATAAGTTCTCTTAAGCTTTCATCTTTTTTGAGAGAGACTAGATTATAGATTCTCCAGTTTATCTGATCCCAAAAATGAAAAGTAAAAGCAGACTGCAGATTTAAATCTTGCGTATTCGCTTTAACCCAGATAAGTAAGTTTTTAAGCTCAGTTTTTGAAATTTCAGAGTGACCTTTTTCTTGTAACATTGTCTCTAATTGATGAAAAACATCCCATTCAACTTTTGATAAATTCGTTCCCATTTTTGTGTTCTTTTAATAATTTTCTTTTTCGCTATTTTGCCTCCCAACATCACCCAAGCGCTCTCCCGAGATAAGTAACTTACAATTTTCTTGGCTTCGGCGGGAGAGATGATACAGTGTGCTCCTTGTTAACACTTGGGTCTCCGCAGCTGGTACTTCCACGATTTTTCTTTGTTTTTCTTCTATTCTACGTCCTCACACGAGGCACCAATATGCGGGGGACGGGACAGGTATAAGTCCAATAGTGTCAGGAACCCACGCCTTAAAAAAGGAACCCACTAGGCCGCGGCAAAATATCCAAATATGGATAACATGGTAACCAGACCAGTGAAGAGATTTTTGCTTTTATTTCCAGCACATCAGTCTCAAAATACAAAATGGAGACATGACAGCTCACTGATCCACACCAAAAAATGTCTCCTTCAACAGGGCTCATACAGCAATACATAAAATCATCTCAGACTAGAATTCAGCCAATCAGACACAGAAAACACATCTTGACAAGCATTCTATCCAATCTTATAAAACATAGGTAATCGTAGCTAAAACAAAGACTAGTTGATAAGAGACAAAGAACAGAGTTCTATTCATGCTAACCTTCTAAAGATATACATTAAATAACCTTGTTGCCATCCTAAAGCCAATTTTACAGAAGCCTATTGTTATTTGTCACGTCTACTGCTTGGGAAACTTTTCTGCTTGCATGGAAAACTTTTTCTGCTTGCATGGGAAACTTTTCTGCAATGCTAACAAAACTCCAGTCTAAGGCCTACATACTTCTTTGTAACCATTTCTTAAAAATCCTCTAACCTTATGGATTCCAACATTTCCCCCTCTCTGTTTGACCCAGAAGCTTTCATTTTCTTGTCGCTTGCTATTTGCGTTTCATAGCTCTATTGCAAAATTTCTGCTTATTATCTGCTGAAGACCTATTTTCACTAAACTGAAGCATTGCTATATTACGGCACAGCAACTTAATGCTGTGAAGACCCAATCCCTGAAAGAGAGATATGAATCACGTTTGGCAACAGTCACAAGGCATCGTTCAAAAAACTCTGGTCGATTCCAAGGCCTTAATTCAAAACCTTCGTTCATGTCAATACCCTCATCTACTGCTTTCATGAGATTTCGTACACTCTCTGTGCTTCTACTTCCTAATTCTCCTGCTTGAATGACAAAAACTTCTCGGACTGTTTTGTTCATCATTCGCCGAAGACAACTGAGTATACAAGGTGCCACTATCAATATCAGTATTAGAACACCTAATATGTAAAGACCTATCTTGCAAAGTTGCCTTAGCCAAGGTGCAAAACTCCAATTTTGAAACAAATCATCCAACCAGGAACCTCCATCTTCTTTAATTTGGGCTGTCAGATCCTTTAATTTTTGAATGCTTTTGTGAATGGATTCGGAATGATCAGACAAATTCATACAACACAATCCTTCCAATTCCTCACAACCATGTCCTTCTGCCAGTAAGAGAAAATCAATGGCTGCTCTGTTTTGAAGAGTAGCATGTCTAACACTATCAACATCAGTCCACATATCACTGATTGTGGAGGATGTGGCATTAGCTTGTTTGCTCAGCCAACATCCAACTCGATCTAATTGTCTCAATGCCACAGCTGAAGCCAATTGGGGTAGAAATATACCTGCTGAAAGCCTTCTGGCGGCATTCCAAGGCATAAAATCACTCTGACAGTTCTCATCATAATGAGGAACAGCTCTTGTTTTCCTTTGTTTCTTTTTCATCACTGCTTTGGCAGTGGGGGCAATTATGGTAAGCATACCAATGCTACAAGGGCCACCTTCAAGGTGGGCTGGAATGCCTTGCCAACCTCTGTCTCCGCAAATGATCCAATACCCTTTTGGCAATTTCCGTGGATATTGGTCCGTCTCCAGAAACACATCCCAACTGTTTGAAACATTTGCTGCCCTGAGAAGTTTTTTCGAACAAATGTTCCAACTGAAGGAAGGACTGTTTCCATTGTCAATTCCACCTGGTTTACCATTGGATTCTTTTCTGACCAAAGGAAACTCTTTCACTGGCACACCAACCAAACAGGTTGAGAAAGGCTTTTCTGGTTCCGAATTAGACAGGCATATAGTATCCGATCCGGCAGCCTTGGCTAAGGTCACCCAAACATTCGTTTTCAGGTGATCCACAGGCAAATCTGCACGACAAAAAACAATTAACATCAAGCAAAACAAGTATACCATTTGATTCTGCCCCATCTCTTTCAAGAACTAAGTTTTGGCAGAATTCTTTCTAAACAAAAACAATAACCTAAATTTTCAGCCAAAAATTAGCTTCGTTAAACAAACATTCAGCATTCAATTCGTATACTCATAAATAACATTGGCACAAAATCAGAGTTCATGGGTTCCACCGATGCACAAAGAACGTCAGGCACAAGAGGCGTCAGGCGAGACCCGGGATCCTTCCATTCGGTCCACGTCTGCGTACTCGCTTCCTCAGTTCTAGGCTCGACAACAGGTTCTGAAGTGCGATACGGTTTGACGTTTTTGGCAGGAACCCACTTAATTCTTCCAGCACCTGTGGAAATAGAAGCATACCCTTTGCCCCACGTTATTAATTGAAACGGGCCTTCCATCTGTCCAGAGTCAGGGTTTCTAATTAGAAGAGGAGGATGTTCTTTCAGTTTTGCCTGTGTGCTATTTGAAAAGTGTCTAAAGATTGGTGGATCTGGTTCTGTACTTGAACTATTTAGAAAATTAAAACCATACAAAGCCTTACTCAGTCTCATCTGTGGGGTGATTTCCGTTCCCCCTCTCTGTTGATCTAATATGCGTTTTAAGGTTTGATGTGTTCTTTCAATGATTGCTTGGCTTGTGGGAGAGTGGGGAATACCAAAAATGTGTCGAACACCCCATTCATTTAAAAATGTGGCCAATTTTTGAGATATGTATGCGGGACCATTGTCAGTTTTTACTTCTTGGGGTATACCCAATGAAGCAAAAGCTTGCAGGAAATGATGACAGGCATGGCTGCCAGTTTCACCTGTGTGAAGGGAAGCAAAAACTGCACCAGAGAACGTGTCTGTGGAAACATGAATATTTTTAAATTTACCAAAAGAAGGCTATTTAGTAACACCTGTTTGCCACAACTGTAGGCTTTGTAAGCCTCGGGGGTTGATTGCTCCTGTAGAAACAGGAGGTTGTACCAATTGACAGTCAGGGCAAGTATGAATGATAGCTTTAGCTTGACTTTTAGTGATTTGGAACATTCGCATGAGTGCTTGTGCATTTTGGTGGAAAAAGGCATGACTCAATTTTGCTTGTTCAAAAATATTTGGCAATGTGTTAGAAATGACCATTGTCAGCTTGTCCGCTCTTGCATTTCCTTCCACTAATATTGTGGTGTGCTGTAATGTCCCATTTTGGCCTTCCAGGTCACTTTCCCAGGTGTGCCAATACCTCTCTCCCTTCCCCCTTGCCCCCATGCTGAGTGAGTCCTGTCACTCAGACTTAACATTCCAGCAAGGCGTCGTGTGGTTGGTCAAGTTCAAAGGATGCCACTCAGGCCCAGGGGTCATTGGCCTGTCTGGGTGTCATCTTCCCCTGAGACCCTGCCCCTCTCACCTGGTTGGTGGCTCACCTGTACCTCCCCTTCCCCTGTCCCTGAGCTTAAAAAGGTCATCAGACCATGCGGTCGGTGTTCTGTTGGAGCAGGTCCTCACGTTCAGACCTCTGTAACCATGGAATAAACCTCTGGACATTAAACCCTCCAGCAGAATCCTCTCCTTTTTCTCTTCACCATCGCCTGAAGCTATCCTCCTGAGGTAACGGGGTCCCTTACAAGCCTGGACTTGTTCAGTGCCCAGCTGCAACCACCAGCAAGCTAAGGTATCTCTGGGGTGACACGCCGCAGTTGCTGCCTTTGGCCCAGCAGCGAGGGTCAGACCGGCCCAGGCACAATCTAACTGGTAATATTGGGAGCTTTTTTTTCCAATACACTAAAAATCCAGGAAGTGAAGAATGCGCCCTAATGTGAGAAACAAAATATGGATTAGTTCTATATTGCAAAGTTATAAAAAGACATGAAAGCCAACGATGTAAAGTTTCATTACTAACATCCTTTAAAATGGAACCTTCTATTCTCCTGACTACATTAGCAACATAAGCAGAATCTGTGACCAAATTAAAAGGCTGAGGAAACAGCTGAAAAGCTCAAACTACTGCAGCAAGCTCAACAATTTGAGGGGATCCCTCTACTGTTTGAATATCAGATTCCCAAACATCAGTCTTTTGATTAAACCAAGTCACAACGGACTTGTGGCTTTTACCAGAGCCATCAGTGAAGAGAGTCACAGCATGTAAAGGTTCTTCACTTAATTTAGGTTTTTCTCTGAAACTCAATTTTGCTTGCAGTAGTTTGTGAGCTGGATAGTGTATGGAACAAACACCTGGAAAACCTAAGAATGCATATTGTAAATCATCAGAATTTTGCATTGCCCAATTGAAATAATCATTTTTCAATGGCAAATAGATAACTGAACATTCTTGACCTGCCAAAGTTAACAATCTGGTTCTAGCCTTAATTATAATGTATGCAATCATTTCTAAAACTGAGCAAATGGTCTTTGAAAACCTGTAGGGAGGAAAAACCCATTCCATTATTAACAAAGGATCTTGTTCTGTGGCATCCCACTGGAAAATGAGACCACAAAGCTGCATCTTCTCTCCTAAGATTGCAAGAAAGAAAGGATTTTCAGGAACGCAGCAATGAGCTTGTCTTTTTTGAAGAGCTTCTGTGACTTTGTCGAGAGCAGCACGAGCTTCAGGGGTTAAAGTTCTTGGCGAAGTGATGTCGCAACTTCCTCTCAGCAAATGGAAGAGCGGACTCAGTTCATCATTGGTGATTCCCAGCATCGGTCTGACCCAGTTGATTTCTCCTAGAAGTTGTTGTAACTCTTGTAGGTTGTTGACTCTGGTTCGGATCTGAATTTTCTGTGGTATTATTGTCGTCTCAGTCATCTTCCATCCCAGGTACTTCTAAGGTGAAACTTGTTGAATTTTCGTTGCAGAGATTTCAAGTCCAGCTTTTTGAATTTCAGCAACAACACAGTCGCGAGTTTCTTCCATCTCTTCCTTTCAAAGGACTCCACCCTTAAAGCAAATTTTTCTTTCTCTGTATCTATAGATTGACAAACACCAGAACAACCCTGTTTTTGCTTAACTGAAAAAGAGTTCCCCGGAACACAATTTCCCGAGTGGAAGCAGCCACCTCAGCCTCCACCCCAGGCCCAACAGAATCCAATTCAGGTTTCAGTGTCCCTGCACAAACAATTTTAGGAAGTACAGTCACTTTTTCATTTCCTTCTTTTACACACTTTGTTCCATCCCCCTTACAAGAGTCACATATTTTTACATTAACAGAACAACGCGAAGAAAAGTCTAAAAGAGTCTCATTTTTTTCCCAGAGAGAGAGAAGAAAGATTTTGTTCAACAGAGTTCAAAGCAATACTTTCAGCATTTGCAACAACACTTGTAAAATTCTCCGATACACACACAGTCTCCGGTTTACTGGAATTTAATGAGACAGAACCAGAAGCTTTGTTTTCTGAGTCCAAGTTGATCTTATTATTATCAGTTTGTTTAAAACAGTGCTCCAACAGCGCTCTACAAACCGGCATAAGTTCTCTTAAGCTTTCATCTTTTTTGAGAGAGACTAGATTATAGATTCTCCAGTTTATCTGATCCCAAAAATGAAAAGTAAAAGCAGACTGCAGATTTAAATCTTGCGTATTCGCTTTAACCCAGATAAGTAAGTTTTTAAGCTCAGTTTTTGAAATTTCAGAGTGACCTTTTTCTTGTAACATTGTCTCTAATTGATGAAAAACATCCCATTCAACTTTTGATAAATTCGTTCCAATTTTTGTGTTCTTTTAATAATTTTCTTTTTCGCTATTTTGCCTCCCAACGTCACCCAAGCGCTCTCCCGAGATAAGTTACTTACAATTTTCTTGGCTTCGGCGGGAGAGATGATACAGTGTGCTCCTTGTTAACACTTGGGTCTCCGCAGCTGGTACTTCCACGATTTTTCTTTCTTTTTCTTCTATTCTACGTCCTCACACGAGGCACCAATATGCGGGGGACGGGACAGGTATAAGTCCAATGGTGTCAGGAGCCCACGCCTTAAAAAAGGAACCCACTAGGTCGCGGCAAAATATCCAAATATGGATAACATGGTAACCAGACCAGTGAAGAGATTTTTGCTTTTATTTCCAGCACATCAGTCTCAAAATACAAAATGGAGACATGACAGCTCACTGATCCACACCAAAAAATGTCTCCTTCAACAGGGCTCATACAGCAATACATAACATCATCTCAGACTAGAATTCAGCCAATCAGACACAGAAAACACATCTTGACAAGCATTCTATCCAATCTTATAAAACATAGGTAATCGTAGCTAAAACAAAGACTAGTTGATAAGAGACAAAGAACAGAGTTCTATTCATGCTAACCTTCTAAAGATATACATTAAACAACCTTGTTGCCATCCTAAAGCCAATTCTACAGAAGCCTATTGTTATTTGTCACGTCTACTGCTTGGGAAACTTTTCTGCTTGCATGGAAAACTTTTTCTGCTTGCATGGGAAACTTTTCTGCAATGCTAACAAAACTCCAGTCTAAGGCCTACATAATTCTTTGTAACCATTTCTTAAAAATCCTCTCACCTTATGGATTCCAACATTTCCCCCTCTCTGTTTGACCCAGAAGCTTTCATTTTCTTGTCGCTTGCTATTTGCGTTTCATAGCTCTATTGCAAAATTTCTGCTTATTATCTGCTGAAGACCTATTTTCACTAAACTGAAGCATTGCTATATTACAGCACAGCAACTTAATGCTGTGAAGACCCAATCCGTGAAAGAGAGATGTGAATCACGTTTGGCAACAGTCACAAGGCATCGTTCAAAAAACTCTGGTCGATTCCAAGGCCTTAATTCAAAACCTTCGTTCATGTCAATACCCTCATCTACTGCTTTCGTGAGATTTCGTACACTCTCTGTGCTTCTACTTCCTAATTCTCCTGCTTGAATGACAAAAACTTCTCGGACTCTTTTGTTCATCATTCGCTGAAGACAACAGAGTATACAAGGTGCCACTATCAATATCAGTATTAGAACACCTAATATGTAAAGACCTATCTTGCAAAGTTGCCTTAGCCAAGGTGCAAAACTCCAATTTTGAAACAAATCATCCAACCAGGAACCTCCATCTTCTTTAATTTGGGCTGTCAGATCCTTTAATTTTTGAATGCTTTTTTGAATGGATTCGGAATGATCAGACAAATTCATACAACACAATCCTTCAAATTCCTCACAACCATGTCCTTGTGCCAGTAAGAGAAAATCAATGGCTGCTCTGTTTTGAAGAGTAGCATGTCTAACACTATCAACATCAGTCCACATATCACTGATTGTGGAGGATGTGGCATTAGCTTGTTTGCTCAGCCAACATCCAACTCGATCTAATTGTCTCAATGCCACAGCTGAAGCCAATTGGGGTAGAAATATACCTGCTGAAAGCCTTCTGGCGGCATTCCAAGGCATAAAATCACTCTGACAGTTCTCATCATAGTGAGGAACAGCTCTTGTTTTCCTTTGTTTCTTTTTCATCACTGCTTTGGCAGTGGTGGCAATTATGGTAAGCATACCAATGCTACAAGGGCCACCTTCAAGGTGGGCTGGAATGCCTTGCCAACCTCTGTCTCCGCAAATGATCCAATACCCTTTTGGCAATTTCCGTGGATATTGGTCCGTCTCCAGAAACACATCCCAACTGTTTGAAACATTTGCTGCCCTGAGAAGTTTTTTCGAACAAATGTTCCAATTGAAGGAAGGACTGTTTCCATTGTCAATTCCACCTGGTTTACCATTGGATTCTTTTCTGACCAAAGGAAACTCTTTCACTGGCACACCAACCAAACAGGTTGAGAAAGGCTTTTCTGGTTCCGAATTAGACAGGCATATAGTATCCGATCCGGCAGCCTTGGCTAAGGTCACCCAAACATTCGTTTTCGGTTGATCCACAGGCAAATCTGCACGACAAAAAACAATTAACATCAAGCAAAACAAGTATACCATTTGATTCTGCCCCATCTCTTTCAAGAACTAAGTTTTGGCAGAATTCTTTCTAAACAAAAACAATAACCTAAATTTTCAGCCAAAAACTAGCTTTGTTAAACAAACATTCAGCATTCAATTCGTATACTCATAAATAACATTGGCACAAAATCAGAGTTCATGGGTTCCACCGATGCACAAAGAACGTCAGGCACAAGAGGCGTCAGGCGAGACCCGGGATCCTTCCATTCGGTCCACGTCTGCGTACTCGCTTCCTCAGTTCTAGGCTCGACAACAGGTTCTGAAGTGCGATACGGTTTGACGTTTTTGGCAGGAACCCACTTAATTCTTCCAGCACCTGTGGAAATAGAAGCATACCCTTTGCCCCACGTTATTAATTGAAACGGGCCTTCCATCTGTCCAGAGTCGGGGTTTCTAATTAGAAGAGGAGGATGTTCTTTCAGTTTTGCCTGTGTGCTATTTGAAAAGTGTCTAAAGATTGGTGGATCTGGTTCTGTACTTGAACTATTTAGAAAATTAAAACCATACAAAGCCTTACTCAGTCTCATCTGTGGGGTGATTTCCGTTCCCCCTCTCTGTTGATCTAATATGCGTTTTAAGGTTTGATGTGTTCTTTCAATGATTGCTTGGCTTGTGGGAGAGTGGGGAATACCAAAAATGTGTCGAACACCCCATTCATTTAAAAATGTGGCCAATTTTTGAGATATGTATGCGGGACCATTGTCAGTTTTTACTTCTTGGGGTCTACCCAATGAAGCAAAAGCTTGCAGGAAATGATGACAGGCATGGCTGCCAGTTTCACCTGTGTGAAGGGAAGCAAAAACTGCACCAGAGAACGTGTCTATGGAAACATGAATATTTTTAAATTTACCAAAAGAAGGCTATTTAGTAACACCTGTTTGCCACAACTGTAGGCTTTGTAAGCCTCGGGGGTTGATTGCTCCTGTAGAAACAGGAGGTTGTACCAATTGACAGTCAGGGCAAGTATGAATGATAGCTTTAGCTTGACTTTTAGTGATTTGGAACATTCGCATGAGTGCTTGTGCATTTTGGTGGAAAAAGGCATGACTCAATTTTGCTTGTTCAAAAATATTTGACAATGTGTTAGAAATGACCATTGTCAGCTTGTCCGCTCTTGCATTTCCTTCCACTAAAAATCCAGGAAGTGAAGAATGCGCCCTAATGTGAGAAACAAAATATGGATTAGTTCTATATTGCAAAGTTATAAAAAGACATGAAAGCCAACGATGTAAAGTTTCATTACTAACATCCTTTAAAATGGAACCTTCTATTCTCCTGACTACATTAGCAACATAAGCAGAATCTGTGACCAAATTAAAAGGCTGAGGAAACAGCTGAAAAGCTCAAACTACTGCAGCAAGCTCAACAATTTGAGGGGATCCCTCTACTGTTTGAATATCAGATTCCCAAACATCAGTCTTTTGATTAAACCAAGTCACAACGGACTTGTGGCTTTTACCAGAGCCATCAGTGAAGAGAGTCACAGCATGTAAAGGTTCTTCACTTAATTTAGGTTTTTCTCTGAAACTCAGTTTTGCTTGCAGTAGTTTGTGAGCTGGATAGTGTATGGAACAAACACCTGGAAAACCTAAGAATGTATATTGTAAATCATCAGAATTTTGCATTGCCCAATTGAAATAATCATTTTTCAATGGCAAATAGATAACTGAACATTCTTGACCTGCCAAAGTTAACAATCTGGTTCTAGCCTTAATTATAATGTATGCAATCATTTCTAAAACTGAGCAAATGGTCTTTGAAAACCTGTAGGGAGGAAAAACCCATTCCATTATTAACAAAGGATCTTGTTCTGTGGCATCCCACTGGAAAATGAGACCAAAAAGCTGCATCTTTTCTCCTAAGATTGCAAGAAAGAAAGGATTTTCAGGAACGCAGCGATGAGCTTGTCTTTTTTGAAGAGCTTCTGTGACTTTGTCGAGAGCAGCACGAGCTTCAGGGGTTAAAGTTCTTGGCGAAGTGATGTCGCAACTTCCTCTCAGCAAATGGAAGAGCGGACTCAGTTCATCATTGGTGATTCCCAGCATCAGTCTGACCCAGTTGATTTCTCCTAGAAGTTGTTGTAACTCTTGTAGGTTGTTGACTCTGGTTCGGATCTGAATTTTCTGTGGTATTATTGTCGTCTTCCATCGTCTTCCATCATCTTCCATCCCAGGTACTTCTAAGGTGAAACTTGTTGAATTTTCGTTGCAGAGATTTCAAGTCCAGCTTTTTGAATTTCAGCAACAACACAGTCGCGAGTTTCTTCCATCTCTTCCTTTCAAAGGACTCCACCCTTAAAGCCAATTTTTCTTTCTCTGTATCTATAGATTGACAAACACCAGAACAACCCTGTTTTTGCTTAACTGAAAAAGAGTTCCCCGGAACACAATTTCCCGAGTGGAAGCAGCCACCTCAGCCTCCACCCCAGGCCCAACAGAATCCAATTCAGGTTTCAGTGTCCCTGCACAAACAATTTTAGGAAGTACAGTCACTTTTTCATTTCCATCTTTTACACACTTTGTTCCATCCTCCTTACAAGAGTCACATATTTTTACATTAACAGAACAACGCAAAGAAAAGTCCAAAAGAGTCTCATTTTTTCCCAGAGAGAGAAGAAAGATTTTGTTCAACAGAGTTCAAAGCAATACTTTCAGCATTTGCAACAACACTTGTAACATTCTCCGATACTCACACAGTCTCCGGTTTACTGGAATTTAATGAGACAGAACCAGAAGCTTTGTTTTCTGAGTCCAAGTTGATCTTATTATTATCCGTTTGTTTAAAACAGTGCTCCAACAGCGCTCTACAAACCGGCATAAGTTCTCTTAAGCTTTCATCTTTTTTGAGAGAGACTAGATTATAGATTCTCCAGTTTATCTGATCCCAAAAATGAAAAGTAAAAGCAGACTGCAGATTTAAATCTTGCGTATTCGCTTTAACCCAGATAAGTAAGTTTTTAAGCTCAGTTTTTGAAATTTCAGAGTGACCTTTTTCTTGTAACATTGTCTCTAATTGATGAAAAACATCCCATTCAACTTTTGATAAATTCGTTCCCATTTTTGTGTTCGTTTAATAATTTTCTTTTTCTCTATTTTGCCTCCCAACGTCACCCAAGCGCTCTCCTGAGATAAGTAACTTACAATTTTCTTGGCTTCGGCGGGAGAGATGATACAGTGTGCTCCTTGTTAACACTTGGGTCTCCGCAGCTGGTACTTCCACGATTTTTCTTTGTTTTTCTTCTATTCTACGTCCTCACACGAGGCACCAATATGCGGGGGACGGGACAGGTATAAGTCCAATAGTGTCAGGAACCCACGCCTTAAAAAAGGAACCCACTAGGCCGCGGCAAAATATCCAAATATGGATAACATGGTAACCAGACCAGTGAAGAGATTTTTGCTTTTATTTCCAGCACATCAGTCTCAAAATACAAAATGGAGACATGACAGCTCACTGATCCACACCAAAAAATGTCTCCTTCAACAGGGCTCATACAGCAATACATAAAATCATCTCAGACTAGAATTCAGCCAATCAGACACAGAAAACACATCTTGACAAGCATTCTATCCAATCTTATAAAACATAGGTAATCGTAGCTAAAACAAAGACTAGTTGATAAGAGACAAAGAACAGAGTTCTATTCATGCTAACCTTCTAAAGATATACATTAAATAACCTTGTTGCCATCCTAAAGCCAATTCTACAGAAGCCTATTGTTATTTGTCACGTCTACTGCTTGGGAAACTTTTCTGCTTGCATGGAAAACTTTTTCTGCTTGCATGGGAAACTTTTCTGCAATGCTAACAAAACTCCAGTCTAAGGCCTACATACTTCTTTGTAACCATTTCTTAAAAATCCTCTAACCTTATGGATTCCAACATTTCCCCCTCTCTGTTTGACCCAGAAGCTTTCATTTTCTTGTCGCTTGCTATTTGCGTTTCATAGCTCTATTGCAAAATTTCTGCTTATTATCTGCTGAAGACCTATTTTCACTAAACTGAAGCATTGCTATATTACGGCACAGCAACTTAATGCTGTGAAGACCCAATCCCTGAAAGAGAGATATGAATCACGTTTGGCAACAGTCACAAGGCATCGTTCAAAAAACTCTGGTCGATTCCAAGGCCTTAATTCAAAACCTTCGTTCATGTCAATACCCTCATCTACTGCTTTCGTGAGATTTCGTACACTCTCTGTGCTTCTACTTCCTAGTTCTCCTGCTTGAATGACAAAAACTTCTCGGACTGTTTTGTTCATCATTCGCCGAAGACAACAGAGTATACAAGGTGCCACTATCAATATCAGTATTAGAACACCTAATATGTAAAGACCTATCTTGCAAAGTTGCCTTAGCCAAGGTGCAAAACTCCAATTTTGAAACAAATCATCCAACCAGGAACCTCCATCTTCTTTAATTTGGGCTGTCAGATCCTTTAATTTTTGAATGCTTTTGTGAATGGATTCAGAATGATCAGACAAATTCATACAACACAATCCTTCAAATTCCTCACAACCATGTCCTTGTGCCAGTAAGAGAAAATCAATGGCTGCTCTGTTTTGAAGAGTAGCATGTCTAACACTATCAACATCAGTCCACATATCACTGATTGTGGAGGATGTGGCATTAGCTTGTTTGCTCAGCCAACATCCAACTCGATCTAATTGTCTCAATGCCACAGCTGAAGCCAATTGGGGTAGAAATATACCTGCTGAAAGCCTTCTGGCGGCATTCCAAGGCATAAAATCACTCTGACAGTTCTCATCATAGTGAGGAACAGCTCTTGTTTTCCTTTGTTTCTTTTTCATCACTGCTTTGGCAGTGGTGGCAATTATGGTAAGCATACCAATGCTACAAGGGCCACCTTCAAGGTGGGCTGGAATGCCTTGCCAACCTCTGTCTCCGCAAATGATCCAATACCCTTTTGGCAATTTCCGTGGATATTGGTCCGTCTCCAGAAACACATCCCAACTGTTTGAAACATTTGCTGCCCTGAGAAGTTTTTTCGAACAAATGTTCCAATTGAAGGAAGGACTGTTTCCATTGTCAATTCCACCTGGTTTACCATTGGATTCTTTTCTGACCAAAGGAAACTCTTTCACTGGCACACCAACCAAACAGGTTGAGAAAGGCTTTTCTGGTTCCGAATTAGACAGGCATATAGTATCCGATCCGGCAGCCTTGGCTAAGGTCACCCAAACATTCGTTTTCGGTTGATCCACAGGCAAATCTGCACGACAAAAAACAATTAACATCAAGCAAAACAAGTATACCATTTGATTCTGCCCCATCTCTTTCAAGAACTAAGTTTTGGCAGAATTCTTTCTAAACAAAAACAATAACCTAAATTTTCAGCCAAAAACTAGCTTTGTTAAACAAACATTCAGCATTCAATTCGTATACTCATAAATAACATTGGCACAAAATCAGAGTTCATGGGTTCCACCGATGCACAAAGAACGTCAGGCACAAGAGGCGTCAGGCGAGACCCGGGATCCTTCCATTCGGTCCACGTCTGCGTACTCGCTTCCTCAGTTCTAGGCTCGACAACAGGTTCTGAAGTGCGATACGGTTTGACGTTTTTGGCAGGAACCCACTTAATTCTTCCAGCACCTGTGGAAATAGAAGCATACCCTTTGCCCCACGTTATTAATTGAAACGGGCCTTCCATCTGTCCAGAGTCGGGGTTTCTAATTAGAAGAGGAGGATGTTCTTTCAGTTTTGCCTGTGTGCTATTTGAAAAGTGTCTAAAGATTGGTGGATCTGGTTCTGTACTTGAACTATTTAGAAAATTAAAACCATACAAAGCCTTACTCAGTCTCATCTGTGGGGTGATTTCCGTTCCCCCTCTCTGTTGATCTAATATGCGTTTTAAGGTTTGATGTGTTCTTTCAATGATTGCTTGGCTTGTGGGAGAGTGGGGAATACCAAAAATGTGTCGAACACCCCATTCATTTAAAAATGTGGCCAATTTTTGAGATATGTATGCGGGACCATTGTCAGTTTTTACTTCTTGGGGTCTACCCAATGAAGCAAAAGCTTGCAGGAAATGATGACAGGCATGGCTGCCAGTTTCACCTGTGTGAAGGGAAGCAAAAACTGCACCAGAGAACGTGTCTATGGAAACATGAATATTTTTAAATTTACCAAAAGAAGGCTATTTAGTAACACCTGTTTGCCACAACTGTAGGCTTTGTAAGCCTCGGGGGTTGATTGCTCCTGTAGAAACAGGAGGTTGTACCAATTGACAGTCAGGGCAAGTATGAATGATAGCTTTAGCTTGACTTTTAGTGATTTGGAACATTCGCATGAGTGCTTGTGCATTTTGGTGGAAAAAGGCATGACTCAATTTTGCTTGTTCAAAAATATTTGACAATGTGTTAGAAATGACCATTGTCAGCTTGTCCGCTCTTGCATTTCCTTCCACTAAAAATCCAGGAAGTGAAGAATGCGCCCTAATGTGAGAAACAAAATATGGATTAGTTCTATATTGCAAAGTTATAAAAAGACATGAAAGCCAACGATGTAAAGTTTCATTACTAACATCCTTTAAAATGGAACCTTCTATTCTCCTGACTACATTAGCAACATAAGCAGAATCTGTGACCAAATTAAAAGGCTGAGGAAACAGCTGAAAAGCTCAAACTACTGCAGCAAGCTCAACAATTTGAGGGGATCCCTCTACTGTTTGAATATCAGATTCCCAAACATCAGTCTTTTGATTAAACCAAGTCACAACGGACTTGTGGCTTTTACCAGAGCCATCAGTGAAGAGAGTCACAGCATGTAAAGGTTCTTCACTTAATTTAGGTTTTTCTCTGAAACTCAGTTTTGCTTGCAGTAGTTTGTGAGCTGGATAGTGTATGGAACAAACACCTGGAAAACCTAAGAATGTATATTGTAAATCATCAGAATTTTGCATTGCCCAATTGAAATAATCATTTTTCAATGGCAAATAGATAACTGAACATTCTTGACCTGCCAAAGTTAACAATCTGGTTCTAGCCTTAATTATAATGTATGCAATCATTTCTAAAACTGAGCAAATGGTCTTTGAAAACCTGTAGGGAGGAAAAACCCATTCCATTATTAACAAAGGATCTTGTTCTGTGGCATCCCACTGGAAAATGAGACCAAAAAGCTGCATCTTTTCTCCTAAGATTGCAAGAAAGAAAGGATTTTCAGGAACGCAGCGATGAGCTTGTCTTTTTTGAAGAGCTTCTGTGACTTTGTCGAGAGCAGCACGAGCTTCAGGGGTTAAAGTTCTTGGCGAAGTGATGTCGCAACTTCCTCTCAGCAAATGGAAGAGCGGACTCAGTTCATCATTGGTGATTCCCAGCATCAGTCTGACCCAGTTGATTTCTCCTAGAAGTTGTTGTAACTCTTGTAGGTTGTTGACTCTGGTTCGGATCTGAATTTTCTGTGGTATTATTGTCGTCTTCCATCGTCTTCCATCATCTTCCATCCCAGGTACTTCTAAGGTGAAACTTGTTGAATTTTCGTTGCAGAGATTTCAAGTCCAGCTTTTTGAATTTCAGCAACAACACAGTCGCGAGTTTCTTCCATCTCTTCCTTTCAAAGGACTCCACCCTTAAAGCCAATTTTTCTTTCTCTGTATCTATAGATTGACAAACACCAGAACAACCCTGTTTTTGCTTAACTGAAAAAGAGTTCCCCGGAACACAATTTCCCGAGTGGAAGCAGCCACCTCAGCCTCCACCCCAGGCCCAACAGAATCCAATTCAGGTTTCAGTGTCCCTGCACAAACAATTTTAGGAAGTACAGTCACTTTTTCATTTCCATCTTTTACACACTTTGTTCCATCCTCCTTACAAGAGTCACATATTTTTACATTAACAGAACAACGCAAAGAAAAGTCCAAAAGAGTCTCATTTTTTCCCAGAGAGAGAAGAAAGATTTTGTTCAACAGAGTTCAAAGCAATACTTTCAGCATTTGCAACAACACTTGTAACATTCTCCGATACTCACACAGTCTCCGGTTTACTGGAATTTAATGAGACAGAACCAGAAGCTTTGTTTTCTGAGTCCAAGTTGATCTTATTATTATCCGTTTGTTTAAAACAGTGCTCCAACAGCGCTCTACAAACCGGCATAAGTTCTCTTAAGCTTTCATCTTTTTTGAGAGAGACTAGATTATAGATTCTCCAGTTTATCTGATCCCAAAAATGAAAAGTAAAAGCAGACTGCAGATTTAAATCTTGCGTATTCGCTTTAACCCAGATAAGTAAGTTTTTAAGCTCAGTTTTTGAAATTTCAGAGTGACCTTTTTCTTGTAACATTGTCTCTAATTGATGAAAAACATCCCATTCAACTTTTGATAAATTCGTTCCCATTTTTGTGTTCGTTTAATAATTTTCTTTTTCTCTATTTTGCCTCCCAACGTCACCCAAGCGCTCTCCTGAGATAAGTAACTTACAATTTTCTTGGCTTCGGCGGGAGAGATGATACAGTGTGCTCCTTGTTAACACTTGGGTCTCCGCAGCTGGTACTTCCACGATTTTTCTTTGTTTTTCTTCTATTCTACGTCCTCACACGAGGCACCAATATGCGGGGGACGGGACAGGTATAAGTCCAATAGTGTCAGGAACCCACGCCTTAAAAAAGGAACCCGCTAGGCCGCGGCAAAATATCCAAATATGGATAACATGGTAACCAGACCAGTGAAGAGATTTTTGCTTTTATTTCCAGCACATCAGTCTCAAAATACAAAATGGAGACATGACAGCTCACTGATCCACACCAAAAAATGTCTCCTTCAACAGGGCTCATACAGCAATACATAAAATCATCTCAGACTAGAATTCAGCCAATCAGACACAGAAAACACATCTTGACAAGCATTCTATCCAATCTTATAAAACATAGGTAATCGTAGCTAAAACAAAGACTAGTTGATAAGAGACAAAGAACAGAGTTCTATTCATGCTAACCTTCTAAAGATATACATTAAATAACCTTGTTGCCATCCTAAAGCCAATTCTACAGAAGCCTATTGTTATTTGTCACGTCTACTGCTTGGGAAACTTTTCTGCTTGCATGGAAAACTTTTTCTGCTTGCATGGGAAACTTTTCTGCAATGCTAACAAAACTCCAGTCTAAGGCCTACATACTTCTTTGTAACCATTTCTTAAAAATCCTCTAACCTTATGGATTCCAACATTTCCCCCTCTCTGTTTGACCCAGAAGCTTTCATTTTCTTGTCGCTTGCTATTTGCGTTTCATAGCTCTATTGCAAAATTTCTGCTTATTATCTGCTGAAGACCTATTTTCACTAAACTGAAGCATTGCTATATTACGACACAGCAACTTAATGCTGTGAAGACCCAATCCCTGAAAGAGAGATATGAATCACGTTTGGCAACAGTCACAAGGCATCGTTCAAAAAACTCTGGTCGATTCCAAGGCCTTAATTCAAAACCTTCGTTCATGTCAATACCCTCATCTACTGCTTTCGTGAGATTTCGTACACTCTCTGTGCTTCTACTTCCTAGTTCTCCTGCTTGAATGACAAAAACTTCTCGGACTGTTTTGTTCATCATTCGCCGAAGACAACAGAGTATACAAGGTGCCACTATCAATATCAGTATTAGAACACCTAATATGTAAAGACCTATCTTGCAAAGTTGCCTTAGCCAAGGTGCAAAACTCCAATTTTGAAACAAATCATCCAACCAGGAACCTCCATCTTCTTTAATTTGGGCTGTCAGATCCTTTAATTTTTGAATGCTTTTGTGAATGGATTCAGAATGATCAGACAAATTCATACAACACAATCCTTCCAATTCCTCACAACCATGTCCTTGTGCCAGTAAGAGAAAATCAATGGCTGCTCTGTTTTGAAGAGTAGCATGTCTAATACTATCAACATCGGTCAACATATCACTGATTGCGGAGGATGTGGCATTAGCTTGTTTGCTCAGCCAACATCCAACTCGATCTAATTGTCTCAATGCCACAGCTGAAGCCAATTGGGGTAGAAATATACCTGCTGAAAGCCTTCTGGCGGCATTCCAAGGCATAAAATCACTCTGACAGTTCTCATCATAATGAGGAACAGCTCTTGTTTTCCTTTGTTTCTTTTTCATCACTGCTTTGGCAGTGGGGGCAATTATGGTAAGCATACCAATGCTACAAGGGCCACCTTCAAGGTGGGCTGGAATGCCTTGCCAACCTCTGTCTCCGCAAATGATCCAATACCCTTTTGGCAATTGCCGTGGATATTGGTCCGTCTCCAGAAACACATCCCAACTGTTTGAAACATTTGCTGCCCTGAGAAGTTTGTTGGAACAAATGTTCCAACTGAAGGAAGGACTGTTTCCATTGTCAATTCCACCTGGTTTACCATTGGATTCTTTTCTGACCAAAGGAAACTCTTTCACTGGCACACCAACCAAACAGGTTGAGAAAGGCTTTTCTGGTTCCGAATTCGACAGGCATATAGTATCCGATCCGGCAGCCTTGGCTAAGGTCACCCAAACATTCGTTTTCAGGTGATCCACAGGCAAATCTGCACGACAAAAAACAATTAACATCAAGCAAAACAAGTATACCATTTGATTCTGCCCCATCTCTTTCAAGAACTAAGTTTTGGCAGAATTCTTTCTAAACAAAAACAATAACCTAAATTTTCAGCCAAAAACTAGCTTTGTTAAACAAACATTCAGCATTCAATTCGTATACTCATAAATAACATTGGCACAAAATCAGAGTTCATGGGTTCCACCGATGCACAAAGAACGTCAGGCACAAGAGGCGTCAGGCGAGACCCGGGATCCTTCCATTCGGTCCACGTCTGCGTACTCGCTTCCTCAGTTCTAGGCTCGACAACAGGTTCTGAAGTGCGATACGGTTTGACGTTTTTGGCAGGAACCCACTTAATTCTTCCAGCACCTGTGGAAATAGAAGCATACCCTTTGCCCCACGTTATTAATTGAAACGGGCCTTCCATCTGTCCAGAGTCAGGGTTTCTAATTAGAAGAGGAGGATGTTCTTTCAGTTTTGCCTGTGTGCTATTTGAAAAGTGTCTAAAGATTGGTGGATCTGGTTCTGTACTTGAACTATTTAGAAAATTAAAACCATACAAAGCCTTACTCAGTCTCATCTGTGGGGTGATTTCCGTTCCCCCTCTCTGTTGATCTAATATGCGTTTTAAGGTTTGATGTGTTCTTTCAATGATTGCTTGGCTTGTGGGAGAGTGGGGAATACCAAAAATGTGTCGAACACCCCATTCATTTAAAAATGTGGCCAATTTTTGAGATATGTATGCGGGACCATTGTCAGTTTTTACTTCTTGGGGTCTACCCAATGAAGCAAAAGCTTGCAGGAAATGATGACAGGCATGGCTGCCAGTTTCACCTGTGTGAAGGGAAGCAAAAACTGCACCAGAGAACGTGTCTATGGAAACATGAATATTTTTAAATTTACCAAAAGAAGGCTATTTAGTAACACCTGTTTGCCACAACTGTAGGCTTTGTAAGCCTCGGGGGTTGATTGCTCCTGTAGAAACAGGAGGTTGTACCAATTGACAGTCAGGGCAAGTATGAATGATAGCTTTAGCTTGACTTTTAGTGATTTGGAACATTCGCATGAGTGCTTGTGCATTTTGGTGGAAAAAGGCATGACTCAATTTTGCTTGTTCAAAAATATTTGACAATGTGTTAGAAATGACCATTGTCAGCTTGTCCGCTCTTGCATTTCCTTCCACTAAAAATCCAGGAAGTGAAGAATGCGCCCTAATGTGAGAAACAAAATATGGATTAGTTCTATATTGCAAAGTTATAAAAAGACATGAAAGCCAACGATGTAAAGTTTCATTACTAACATCCTTTAAAATGGAACCTTCTATTCTCCTGACTACATTAGCAACATAAGCAGAATCTGTGACCAAATTAAAAGGCTGAGGAAACAGCTGAAAAGCTCAAACTACTGCAGCAAGCTCAACAATTTGAGGGGATCCCTCTACTGTTTGAATATCAGATTCCCAAACATCAGTCTTTTGATTAAACCAAGTCACAACGGACTTGTGGCTTTTACCAGAGCCATCAGTGAAGAGAGTCACAGCATGTAAAGGTTCTTCACTTAATTTAGGTTTTTCTCTGAAACTCAATTTTGCTTGCAGTAGTTTGTGAGCTGGATAGTGTATGGAACAAACACCTGGAAAACCTAAGAATGCATATTGTAAATCATCAGAATTTTGCATTGCCCAATTGAAATAATCATTTCTCAATGGCAAATAGATAACTGAACATTCTTGACCTGCCAAAGTTAACAATCTGGTTCTAGCCTTAATTATAATGTATGCAATCATTTCTAAAACTGAGCAAATGGTCTTTGAAAACCTGTAGGGAGGAAAAACCCATTCCATTATTAACAAAGGATCTTGTTCTGTGGCATCCCACTGGAAAATGAGACCAAAAAGCTGCATCTTCTCTCATAAGATTGCAAGAAAGAAAGGATTTTCAGGAACGCAGCGATGAGCTTGTCTTTTTTGAAGAGCTTCTGTGACTTTGTCGAGAGCAGCACGAGCTTCAGGGGTTAAAGTTCTTGGCGAAGTGATGTCGCAACTTCCTCTCAGCAAATGGAAGAGCGGACTCAGTTCATCATTGGTGATTCCCAGCATCGGTCTGACCCAGTTGATTTCTCCTAGAAGTTGTTGTAACTCTTGTAGGTTGTTGACTCTGGTTCGGATCTGAATTTTCTGTGGTATTATTGTCGTCTTCCATCGTCTTCCATCATCTTCCATCCCAGGTACTTCTAAGGTGAAACTTGTTGAATTTTCGTTGCAGAGATTTCAAGTCCAGCTTTTTGAATTTCAGCAACAACACAGTCGCGAGTTTCTTCCATCTCTTCCTTTCAAAGGACTCCACCCTTAAAGCCAATTTTTCTTTCTCTGTATCTATAGATTGACAAACACCAGAACAACCCTGTTTTTGCTTAACTGAAAAAGAGTTCCCCGGAACACAATTTCCCGAGTGGAAGCAGCCACCTCAGCCTCCACCCCAGGCCCAACAGAATCCAATTCAGGTTTCAGTGTCCCTGCACAAACAATTTTAGGAAGTACAGTCACTTTTTCATTTCCATCTTTTACACACTTTGTTCCATCCCCCTTACAAGAGTCACATATTTTTACATTAACAGAACAACGCAAAGAAAAGTCCAAAAGAGTCTCATTTTTTCCCAGAGAGAGAAGAAAGATTTTGTTCAACAGAGTTCAAAGCAATACTTTCAGCATTTGCAACAACACTTGTAACATTCTCCGATACTCACACAGTCTCCGGTTTACTGGAATTTAATGAGACAGAACCAGAAGCTTTGTTTTCTGAGACCAAGTTGATCTTATTATTATCCGTTTGTTTAAAACAGTGCTCCAACAGCGCTCTACAAACCGGCATAAGTTCTCTTAAGCTTTCATCTTTTTTGAGAGAGACTAGATTATAGATTCTCCAGTTTATCTGATCCCAAAAATGAAAAGTAAAAGCAGACTGCAGATTTAAATCTTGCGTATTCGCTTTAACCCAGATAAGTAAGTTTTTAAGCTCAGTTTTTGAAATTGCAGAGTGACCTTTTTCTTGTAACATTGTCTCTAATTGATGAAAAACATCCCATTCAACTTTTGATAAATTTGTTCCCATTTTTGTGTTCGTTTAATAATTTTCTTTTTCTCTATTTTGCCTCCCAACGTCACCCAAGCGCTCTCCTGAGATAAGTAACTTACAATTTTCTTGGCTTCGGCGGGAGAGATGATACAGTGTGCTCCTTGTTAACACTTGGGTCTCCGCAGCTGGTACTTCCACGATTTTTCTTTGTTTTACTTCTATTCTACGTTCTCACACGAGGCACCAATATGCGGGGGACGGGACAGGTATAAGTCCAATAGTGTCAGGAACCCACGCCTTAAAAAAGGAACCCGCTAGGCCGCGGCAAAATATCCAAATATGGATAACATGGTAACCAGACCAGTGAAGAGATTTTTGCTTTTATTTCCAGCACATCAGTCTCAAAATACAAAATGGAGACATGACAGCTCACTGATCCACACCAAAAAATGTCTCCTTCAACAGGGCTCATACAGCAATACATAAAATCATCTCAGACTAGAATTCAGCCAATCGGACACAGAAAACACATCTTGACAAGCATTCTATCCAATCTTATAAAACATAGGTAATCGTAGCTAAAACAAAGACTAGTTGATAAGAGACAAAGAACAGAGTTCTATTCATGCTAACCTTCTAAAGATATACATTAAATAACCTTGTTTCCATTTTTCACGTCTACTGCTTGGGAAACTTTTCTGCAATGCTAACAAAACTCCAGTCTAAGGCCTGCATACTTCTTTTTAACCATTTCTTAAAAATCCTCTAACCTTATGGATTCCAACATCAGGCCTTTATCAGTTCCATAGCTTTAAGCCATAACAAACACAATTCAACCAACCACCATGCACCACGCTGTGAACACACGACGGTTCTAGAACTTGTTGATTTACCTCTAATTCAGCTGCCTCACCTCCCACAGTCCTTTTCTACTTAGCCAAAGTAATGGGCCTCAGCCCAAGGCCTTCCTTTTTTAAGCTTCTAGCTATATGCAGCAGCAAACCACTACTTTCTTCTGTGCCAAGACTTTAGGTAGACGATTTGCATCTGCCCTTCCAGTGAAACCTAATGGGGGGAGAAAAGCCTCTCAGAGATGTTTAGTCATTCCATTTTCTAGACAGGCCAAATCCAAAGAAAAGCAAGCTATGGGATTGTGTACTTGCTCTTACAAAACACCTGCTGCCCTCTGACAATCAACTAGCAGAAAACCAGCCAAACTGAGACTTGAGGCAAACGACCCTTGGAAGGGAATAATGATGTGATCAATCAAGACAACACTTTTCCAGGCTACCGAGATATTGGAAATGTCAGCAAAGGCTTGAGAGCAAAGGCTGAACAAATGGGGAAAGGGTAAAAGAATCCCAAGAAAAACATGACCAAAGGTTAAAACAATTCCAAGAGAAACATAGGCAAGTAACCTGTTGAAGCCTTCAGGAAATCAGTGGCCGCTGATTGACATAGGCCATTCAAGTTAATTGACCCCTGCACCTTCCACTCCTTTTTCATAGGGTGAATTGAGACCATGGAATCACAATTCCTTGGATTCTGTTCTTAACTTTAGGAGAGAAGTACAGCAGCTGAAGTACCTGTTACTGATGTGATACCCAGAAACACAGAGTTGACACATTTCATTCTTGGCCAATCACAACAAGCAAGACTAAGAGGATAAGGCTGGCTTATTTTCATGACATTTTTCTTGTTTGACAGCCTGCTCTGATTGCAGTGAAACTTGTTCATTCGCTTCTCTCTACAAGGAGAAAGTCCAGTTCACTGTCCTGCCCTACTGCTGCAAGTATACCATTTGGTTTGTCGAGCCAAAAAATTGAATTGGAAGGTACGGAGCTAAGAGCCGCTCCGGGGCGTCTTTCGGCAGAAGCCGCGCTAAGGAGAGCACTGTGAGCGGCACAATCGTCTTTGCGCGAAGAAGCCGCTTCTTCGGCTCCGGGAGCCGGAGAGAGCGGCAGCTTCGGGAAGGTGAAGAAGCAAGCTGTACAACACTGGGATTGTGTGCGCACCTTGCCAACTGATACAAAACAGTACCTTTGCACTCTCCTGACTCTTCCAATCACATGAACATTCGATTGGAAGCTGTTTTGGACAACTTTTCTTCCTGCCAAACACTTGGCAGACATCTCTGCAACGTCTAGAACACGATGGGAGATGTTTTCTGTGCTGGCACAGTTTTTCCTAGCAGACATAGTGGAAAAGCTTTTTGCCGAGATGTAGATGAGAAGAGGCGCTAAAGACGAAGGTAGGATGCTGTCCGGAGCTAAGAGCCGCTGCCGGGCGTCTTTTGGCAGAAGCCGCGCTAAGGAGAGCACTGTGAGCGGCACAATCGTCTTTGCGCGAAGAAGCCGCTTCTTCGGCTCCGGGAGCCAGAGAGAGCGGCAGCTTCGGGAAGGTGAAGAAGCAAGCTGTACAACACTGGGATTGTGTGCGCACCTTGCCAACTGATCGAAAACAGTACTTTTGCACTCTCCTGACTCTTCCAATCACATGAACATTCGATTGGAAGCTGTTTTGGACAACTTTTCTTTTCTTCCTGCCAAACACTTGGCAGACATCCGTGCAACGTCTAGAACACGATGGGAGATGTTTTCTGTGCTGGCCCAGTTTTTCCTAGCAGACATAGTGGATAAGCTTTTTGCCGAGATGTAGATGAGAAGAGGCGCTAAAGACGAAGGTAGGATGCTGTCCGGAGCTAAGAGCCGCTCCCGGGCGTCTTTCGGCAGAAGCCGCGCTAAGGAGAGCACTGTGAGCGGCACAATCGTCTTTGCGCGAAGAAGCCGCTTCTTCGGCTCCGGGAGCCGGAGAGAGCGGCAGCTTCGGGAAGGTGAAGAAGCAAGCTGTACAACACTGGGATTGTGAGCGCACCTTGCCAACTGATAGAAAACAGTACTTTTGCGCTCTCCTGACTTTTCCAATCACATGAACGTTCGATTGGAAGCTGTTTTGGACAACTTTTCTTTTCTTCCTGCCAAACACTTGGCAGACATCCGTGCAACGTCTAGAACACGATGGGAGATGTTTTCTGTGCTGGCACAATTTCTCCTTGCCAGATGTAGTGGAAAAGCTTTTTGCTAAGATGTAGATGACAAGAGAGGCTAAAGAGTGGATGTAAGCATATGACACCCATCTTCAAAAAAGGCAATTAAGAGGACTCGCGATAATACAAACCAGCCAGCCTCTTTTTTATCCCCAGGAAGTTGATGAAGCAGCTCTTCCTGGAAATCCTTGCCAGGCACATGAAAGACGACCAAATAATGTAGTTAGCATGATTTTTCAGGGGAATTTCATGCTGAACATCACTTTAAACTCCTCTGATGAATCAACTTGACTGGTAGATGAAGGGAATATTATCTGCCTGGGCTTCAGGGCGGTTTTTGACATATCTCTACATGGCAGCACACATACATATGGAAGCAATAGTGCAAAGGGGAGGGAATCAGTGTCTTTTCAGTGATGCTGAGGGAAAAGACAAGAGGCAGTGGGCACACACTGAAATACAGGAGATTGCCTTTGAACATCAGTAAATGTTTCTTTACTGTGAGGGTGACTGAACCACGGCACAGACTGCCCAGAAAGATTGTGGAGTCTGGATCTTTGAAGACATTAAAAGTACACCCAGATAGAATCCTGGGCAAGAGGCTCTAGGTATGCTGGTTTAGGCAGGGGGGTTGGGCCTGGTTAGCCCCACCAACCCCTTCCACTCTCTTTCATTCTGTGCTAGTGAATTCTCTTCAAGATGCATTTCAAGCACTGGCATGACAAAGTTCTGTGCAGACAGAGATCCAAATGGACATGGCATCTAAGTTCCTTAAGCAGTGTTCAAGAAGAATGTAAAACTCTGGCACAAGTGTCTCTTCCCTAACTGAATCCTTTTCATGGGAAAATTCCCAGCTCTAGAAAGATCTTCTGATACGCATGCTTAAGACTGACACTGGCTGAGCAAATTTCTCCCTATGTGTATCTAAGACCAGTTAGGATCTTCACCCAAAGTGCTGTCAACATAGTCACAGAATGCCTATTGTTAAGAAGTGACAGCTTCCATCAGAATGGCAACTATTGGTCCACAAAATGGATTAATGGATGGGAATTATCTACGTGGGTTAAAAACAAAAATAAAGAGTTGGTCTTTATTTATCAATTTCATTGCAATATTGATAAGGGAAGAAAAAGATCTAAGTCCTTGACTTTCTGAACTCGAGGAAAGATTTTAAAAATTCCTTGTTAAAATGTATGATCACAATCAGACTATTGAAACCATTTTAGTTGGGAACAAAGTTCCAAAATTGTCTAGATAGTGGCAAAGAAGCCAAGAAAATAGGAAAGAAACAAAAAGAGAGCAAAAGAGTCAGCTTCAGTGTACAAGCTCGTTCTAGAAGTAGTCTGCTTGGAAAAGGAACCCCCAGCTAAATTTCCAATGTATTCCTGCGCTTGATTCAGTAACTGGTCAATGTAAAAACCAATCCTTTTGTACAACTTCTTCCAGCAACAAAAACTCCAACAGGTTGACACTACCATCATGCCTGTTCCAGACATATTTAAAAGAGAAATGATGATTTTCTTGAAAACCTACTTGCATAAAAGTTGCAAGATGGTGGAGGGATTCCCACATCCTCCTTCCTCCATCTGGCTTGAAAGTATATTTGATAAAATATGCAACAAAGCACATGATTTATAAGGGAGAGTCAAATGGATGATTTGGGAATTGATCTCTTGTTGATAGTAAACTTCATATCCACTCGGTATGACCTTTTTAAAACAAAATGTGGAGCTGAGGCATGAATCTGCCACAATAATTGTAAAGCAAACATACACACTCCCCTTCACATGCCCCCCCTTCCACACACACCTAGGCACACACAGAGAGCAGCATAGCAGATCATGAACACCTTGGAAAAGACTGAAATGCTAAATGCCTCTCTTGATGGGCAAAAGAGCTGGTGCAGTAATTCAAATGCCTGGTACAAAAATTCTGTTTAATATTTAGCTCCTATTTAAAACACAGCTTTTCATTTCATTCTATTTACAGAATATTTTAATTTCATTTGTTTCTTTAAAATTACTTAGTTCTCACCTGTTGTATGTCTAGGAATATTTTATTCCAAAAATAGAAAAAAATAGATGATATCTTTTCAGCAGAAAACATTGGTTGATACAATTTTAAACCATCATGATATGGAAGAATTCTTCTGTCCCTCTCGAAGGTGGAAGAAGCATTTGGATCACAGATCATCTACAATGAAATACTTGACATGTTTAAGATGCTTTCAATCAATTTTGATCGTCAATTGCTTATTCGTTGTAAACAGTAATTTTTCAGTGAAGGGAAAGTGTGTGTGGTATATCTACATGATGTGTTCAAAGCCAGTTCCTACTAATGGCCAGGCTGAATTCCAGTAAATAATGTCCCGAATGATATTTTGCCGCCTTCTTTGGCACTTCATGAAATCTTACCCCGATGAAGTGCTGAAACACAGAGATTTTCTCTTAGAGAGTGTCTCATGTTGTAACCCATCCCATGGATTTTATGCTGTAATTCTTATCTCTTTTAAAATTTACTATCTTCTGTACAGTTTTCATGAAACTTTCTGTTACAGTAGTGAATAGCACAGATAAATGTCATTTTGTACAACTTTGAATTTACCCCAAGAGCTGAGAGAAAACTTGCTCCTATACTTCAATCCGAGTTTCTTCTATAGTCCAACTTTGTTTCTCTACCATCAAGCTTCTCCTTTGTTGCTGCTCCAAGCCCCGTCCAAGGTGACCTTGAATACTTTCAGGGAGGGGACACCCACAACGTCTCTGGGCAACCTGTTCCAGTGTTCCAGCACTCCCACAGTAAAAAAGGCCTTCCTTCAATCTAATATGTGTAGGAAATCATAAATCTAGGCATAGAAGCTTGGAGTGCAAATTTGAAATTCTTTGGATTTGAAGCACATTTTATATGAATACTGACTTACAGATGACTAAAAGATGTTGATGGGCATTTGAGCTGACAAGTTTTGAAAAAGTGCACGGAAATTAAAATTGAAACCACTAAAATTAAAAACTCCTTGCCATTTTCTTTTTCCTCTCCTATTCAAAATTGCATATGTCAGATATCAGTGCTTCATGCAAACATCTCAGATGCTCTCAGAGAAAAAGCTTTTCTTTCAGACTAAGTTGCGGTTGACGGAGAACACTAGCAGGAGTGAAAGTTTTTCTGGGCATCGGGGCAGCACCTTCTCCTTGGATTTGTGTGCAGAATGCATTTTATCCAAACTGGAAAAAAGATCCCAGCTCTGTTCTATTCATCATTCTTACTTCATCAGGCCTGAAGATTCTGTGAAAAGTAGCCTGTGGACCTTGAAGATAGCGCATGTGAAACCGATGAGAGGTGATAGAGAAGTTGAGGGAGAGAAGAAAGAGCATATGGCTGAAACCAGAAAGTATTTCTTCACGTGATCATGGAAGATTGCAGGAGCCACTTGGTGCTATCAAACCAGCCCGACTTGGCACTGGTGCCACCTTGGGTCTGGGAGCCATCTTGCATATCGTGCATTTTAAGGAGCCAGCTGGCCACTCCCAGCCATATGCCCCCAAACACAACCCACGGCCCTTTTCTCTGGCAAACAAAACTCAGCTGCCCAGCTTTTTGATGGCAGATTGCAGGAGCCACTTGGTACTATCAAACCAGCCCGACTTGGCACTGGTGCCACCATGGGTCTGGTAACCATCCTGCCTATTGTAGCTTTTCAGGAGCCAGCCGGTCACTCTCAGCCATAGGCCCCAGACAAAAACCTCGGCCCGATTCCCTGGGAAACAAAAGTAAGCTGCCCCGCTTCTGGATGGCAGATTACAGGAGCTACTTAATACTATCAAACCAGCCCGACTTGGCACTGGTGCCACCTTGGCTCTGGGAACCATCCTGCGTATCGTGGATTTTCAGGGGCCAGCCGGCCACTCTCAGCCATATGCCCCCAAACACAAACCACGGCCCTTTTCTCTGGCAAACAAAACTCAACTGCCCCTCTTCTGCTTGGCAAATTGCAGGACGCACTTGGTACTACAAAAACAGCCCGACTTGGCAGTGGTGCCACCTTGGGTCTGGGAACCATCCTGCATATCGAGCATTTTAAGGAGCCAGCCGGCCACTCCCATCCATATGCCCCCAAAAACAAACCACGGACCTTTTCTCTGGCAAACAAAAATCAGCTGCCCCGCTTCTGGATGGCAGATTGCAGGAGCCACTTTGCACCATCAAACCAGCCCGACTTGGCACTGGTGCCACCTTGGATCTGGGAACCATCCTGCCTATCGTGGATTTTCAGGGGCCAGCCGGCCACTCTCAGCCATAGGCCCCAAACACAAAACACGGCCCTTTTCTCTGGCAAACAAAACTCAACTTCCCCACTTCTGGATGGCAGATTGCAGGAGCCACTTGGTACTGTCAAACCAGCCCGACTTGGCACTGGTGCCACCTTGGATCTGGGAACCATCCTGCGTATCGTACATATTCAGGAACCAGCCGAACAATGCTGGCCATCGGCCCCCAGACACAAACCTTGGCACGTTTCCCTGGCAAACAAAAGTAAGCTGCCCCGCTTCTCGATGGCAGATTGCAGGAGCCACTTTGCACCATCAAACCAGCCCAACTTGGCACTGGTACCACCTTGGATCTGGGAACCATCCTGCCTATCGTGGATTTGCAGGGGCCAGCCGGCCACTCCCAGCCATATGCCCCCAAACACAAACCACGGCCCTTTTCTCTGGCAAATAAAACTCAACTGCCCCTCTTCTGGATGGCAGTTTGCAGGAGCCACTTGGTACTACAAAAACAGCCCGACTTGCCACTGGTGCCACCTTGGCTCTGGGAACCATCCTGCGTATCGTGGATTCTAAGGAGCCAGCCGGCCACTCCCAGCCACAGGCCCCCAAACACAAACCACAGCCTTTTTCTCTGGCAAACAAAACTCAGCTGCCCCGCTTCTGGATGGCAGATTGCAAGAGCCACTTGGTGCTATCAAACCAGCCACACTTGGCACTGGTGCCACCTTGGCTCTGGGAACCATCCTGTGTATCGTGGATTTTCAGGGGCCAGCCGGCCACTCTCAGCCATATGCCCCCAAACACAAACCACGGCCCTTTTCTCTGGCAAACAAAACTCAACTGCCCCTCTTCTGGATGGCAAATTGCAGGACGCACTTGGTACTACAAAAACAGCCTGACTTGGTAGTGGTGCCATGTCGGGAGTTTAGTTCAAGCATGGCTTAAAGAAAAAGGCCATGAAGGCATACAATTGAGAGAAAAGTAAAAGGTAGTTGTAAAGCAGTTCCAAAGCAGTTCCCAGCCTGACTTCTATAAACAATTAGACTCTCTGAGGCATCATTGTATAAACAATAAGGTTCTCAGGCAGTCTTCCCATAACAAGTGTAACACTCTCTCTGGGAAAGATGGCACCCTGAGAACAGATGTGTAAGTTTTGGGAACCGTTCATAACAAAGTGAGAACACTGGTTTATTTTTTGTAAACAATCAACGGTGTAGTAAAACAAAAGGTGTGGTTAGAGTTTTCTCTGTTAGCCTTTCATAAACCTGTATTTCAGAATATGCATGAAGTTCGTTAACACTATTATTTAAGCTGACTGATCGATCAATAAATCGAGTTCGATGCATCACAGGATGGTCGTTCTCCCCTCACTTCAACAAATGGTGACCACCCGGACGTGATAGCGGACACGACGATCGCGACCACCACGGGGATTGCGAACACCACGAGAAGTGAGGACTGGTTCAGGCTCCGAAGCTGCGGGAGCGGCAAATAAGCGCGAAACCAAAGCGGAGGGAAAAAGCCGCTGATACGCGCCGTGCCCTGGCGACCATATTAGATGGGTCCAGCTGATACGTGTGGCCGATGCCTGGAAAACGCTGCTAGGTAAAAGTGCGCACTTAAAAGAGGTATGGAAAGGCAAGCCACATATGAACTTTTTATTATGTTTTTGCAAAAAAGGCAAATTAAGGGAATAGACTTACGGAAGGAATTGCAAGGTCTTTTGGCTTATGGTCTGGAATGGGGAGTCTTCGTGAATCCCCACACAGTTTACGAGTTAACGGAATTGCGTGAATTCGGTGATTTATTGTCAGAGGCTGCTTTAGAGAGTGGTAAAACTGCCAAGAAGCTAAGCAGGCCATGGCGAGTGATATATGGTGGACTGTTTTACTATCTCTCTGAGTGCAAGACAGCGGCCGCGGCTCGTGGAGCTTGCGGGGCTGTGCTACTCCGAACTCGGCACGGGCGCTCCGCCATGGCGAGCAGCCGCGGCGAGCGACGCGGGAGCCGAGGCGCGCCGCCCCGGGAAAGAGCGAAGCCGCCGCGGGGGGAGCCGCGGGTGCAGCGGTGCCTGCAGCAGAGTCAGCCTGCCGGCGAGTAAACAGAGAGCCGAGCGCAGCGGGGGGGTTTTCGCCCGCTCCGACACACGCACTGCGGGACTGGAGCGCTTTTTGCAGCGGGAGCATTTCTCCCTCCCCCCACAGCCGGCAAAAACTTCAGTTTAAAACCTAACAGCCTAATGGATGCCTCGGTCTAGGACCTAACAGCCTAATGGATGTAACTTTTGTCAGCAAAAGGAAAAGATCCCTGTTGAAATTAAGAAACAAGTGATGGTAAACAAGGAAAGTTAAAGGCACTTTTGTTCTTCCTGTCAGAGACTATGAAACAGGAATCAGCGTACTGTATGCATGGGTCAAATTTCGGCCGATTTGGCTCGGCATTGGTTATGCTGTCTTGAAATCACCTGCATTAACAAAAACTTTAACATCAGAAGCCCGGATGGTTCAGTCAGTGGAACATCAGACTCTAAAATTATATTTTGAAAAGTTTAAAAATGTTAAGATGTGTTGGATTGATTGTATGAGTGAGATGTTGTGAGTGTGCTTTTTGGTATAGAAATGCTATAGCAAACACATGAAGAAAGTTATTTTAGCTTAATATTTTAGAATCAGGCCTGTAAGTAAGTTATAGTAAATGCTATATTTTATTTCTATAGTAAGTTTTATCCGTTGCTAAGTAGTTTAAGTTGAATTATCTATTAAGTGCCGTTAAATGTTAAATACTGTTAAGGTTTAGTTTTGTTAAGTTGATCTCCTGTTAAGTTTAAGTGTTATTAAGTTTAAATAAAGCTAGATTCTGTTTAAATTATATTAAGTTTAAGTTAAGTTAGATTCTGTTAAGTTTGATCTTACATTATTTACAAATAAGTCTGTTATTTAAAGTCAGTTAAGTTTTGTTATAGTTAAGTTTTATTAGAATTAAGAGATTTTACATGTAAGTTCTGTTGATTTAAAAATCTATTAAGTTTAAGTAAAGATAAGTTTAAGTAATGTTAAGATCTATTAAGTTTAAATATTTTAAGTTTAAGTATTTTAAGTATAAGTGCTATTAAGTTTAAGTGATGTTAGATAGATTTATGCTTTTACGATAGGCATTTATTTTATGGCTTGTGTGCAAAGTGTTGTTGTGAACTTCAGAGAAACCTTGCTAGCTGAAAATACTATTTAACTATTAGAACTGCCTATTCTTATGTTGCAAAGAGTGTAACACAGCTAGCCCATAGAATTTTGAAGCCAGTTAAGTTCTGTTAATTTACAAATAAGTCTGCTAAGTTAAATATTTTAAGTGCTTTAAGTGTATACTATTTTCTCACCACTCCAAATCAACAAAGGACTGAGAATCGCCCAGCTGATGCCATTTCAGCCAAATGACTAAAGGATTACAGACTGTAAAACTGATTTTGAACTTTTCTGAGAGGCCCAGGGAAGGGGTGGATGTGAAAATCTCAAGGACAAAAAGGATTGTTTTCAGACTTGCCGTTCACCTCCTCTCCAGGTTCACATGAATGAAAGCAGCTAGCAGCTGTCTTTTCTTAGTCCAATTACCACCTATCTTGCAATGCCTGATAAGGCCGGACATAGTGGCTCAGCTGGGGGTGCGTTTAACCCTTTGGGATAACACGCCGTTGCCGGACGACCAGGGAACTGATTGACATTATTGAATCATTATCATCTTTCCATATAAAAGGACCGGCAAAAGAGAACTGCCTTGAATGTCACAGCCCACATTGTGCTGCTTGGGTTGCACTGTGTTGTGGGGGTTGTGACAGGACCTTTTGGGTGGATCAGTTGTCACTTTTTCGTTTATGGTGTAATACCTGTAATTATAGACATAACTGGGAACATAATTGGGAGTGGGCACTACGGAATGAAACAGGACTAAACACTGCCTCAGCTTTAGATCTTTATGAATCGCATGAGCAGAAAATCTTGGCTTATTATCGGTGGGAGGTACAGTGTATTTTGAAAAGGATTAAAGCTCAAAGTGCATCATATATAACCTCTGTAAGGTGTAAAAAACTGGTGCCTTTAACACAACATTCCATTGTAGGGCCTATAAAAGGAGATCCCAATCAGGCATTAGACAACTGCATTAGAAGGTTACAAAGGTGTGGTCTTCAGGTCTCGGGAACAGTAAGGTTAAAAACTGATAAGAAGAAAGTCAAAGTAAAACCAGAAAAATGAGGTTTTCTTTTATTATATTACTTGGTGTAGTGGTAGCTGAAGAATTAAAGGTAACACATTTTAGTCAATCTAGAGATAATGTATGATTAACACTTGCTAGGCAGATTAATCAGACATTGCTTTGTCTCAGCATTGGAGGAGTTACTAACCCCTTTCGAACATGTTTGGTAGGACTTCCAGTATGGTCTCCTCAAGAATTCTGCAGTTTTATTAATAACCGTGCCTTATGTATGCACAGTATGGTAAATATTAAATTGCCTAAAGGGTATACTGCCAGTCAGAGTGACGGCTACCGTCAATGCCTGTTAATTCAATCACTAAATATTCCTTTGCATTCTCCACCTGAGGAATTGGAGCTTTTCGGGAGTGCAAATGCTAGCATGACCAGCACTTCCGACGGTGGGTGGTTTAGCTCTGATTATTCTAATCCTCAAAAGATGAATCAACATACACAAACGTGGGCTACCCTGGATTCAGCTCTAAAGCCAAACATAGTGTCTAAACAACTCTACAATCATTGTAAAGGCTCTAGCATCATAACACCTAAGAAATTACCTACGGGTATATTTCTAATTTGTGGAGATAGAGCCTGGAATGGTATACCTGCTCAGCCTCAGGGTGGACCTTGTTATTTAGGCAAGTTATCACTATTCCACCCTAATATATCTGTGCTAATGCAATTAAGTCATAAGCAGGCAAAAGCGTAGCTTACATAATTTAGACTGTAGTCAAATAGGAGATCCATGGTTCTGGAGTAAATTTAAGCAAGTGATGGTTTCAGCTCTCCTACCGTGGGGTGCTGCCAGCAAAGCATTGACTCTAGCAAAACAAATAGGTTGGGCTAAGGGTGAATTGAATAAAACTTCACAGATATTAGATATGTTAACTTCAGATGTACAGAGTGTTAATCACGCTGTTCTGCAAAATAGAGCTGCCATAGAATTTCTTACTATTAGCACAAGGCCATGGGTGTGAGGAGTTTGAAGGGATGTGTTGCATGAACTTATCTGATCATTCTGTATCTATTCATGCTAAGTTAAAAAAGCTACGGCTAGGATTCAACAAACTTAAGGAAGAAGAAAGATTAAGTATTGATGAGTAGCTTAAAAGTTTCAGATTGAGACTATGGCTAAGAAACCTTGTAATATATGCTATAGAGATATTAAGTGTACTCTTATTGCTATTACTTATATTACCTTGTTTCTGTAGCTGTATCCAAAAGATGGTTAGTAGGATGATAGAGAAAACCTGGCAAACTAAACTCCTTCCTCTTAAAGAAAAAAGCGGGGGAAATGTCGGGAGTTTAGTTCAAGCATGGCTTAAAGAAAAAGGCCATGAAGGCATACAATTGAGAGAAAAGTAAAAGGTAGTTGTAAAGCAGTTCCAAAGCAGTTCCCAGCCTGACTTCTATAAACAATTAGACTCTCTGAGGCATCATTGTATAAACAATAAGGTTCTCAGGCAGTCTTCCCATAACAAGTGTAACACTCTCTCTGGGAAAAGATGGCACCCTGAGAACAGATGTGTAAGTTTTGGGAACCGTTCATAACAAAGTGAGAACACTGGTTTTGTTTTGTGTAAACAATCAACGGTGTAGTAAAACAAAAGGTGTGGTTAGAGTTTTCTCTGTTAGCCTATCATAAACCTGTATTTCAGAATATGCATGAAGTTCGTTGACACTATTATTTAAGCTGACTGATCGATCAATAAATCGAGTTCGATGCATCACAGGATGGTCGTTCTCCCCTCACTTCAACAGTGCCACCTTGGGTCTGGGAACCAACCTGCGTATCGAGCATTTTAAGGAGCCAGCCGGCCACTCCCAGCTATATGCCCACAAAAACAAACCACGGACCTTTTCTCTGGCAAACAAAAATCAGCTGCCCCGCTTCTGGATGGCAAATTGCAGGAGCCACTTTGCACCATCAAACCAGCCCGACTTGCCACTGGTGCCACCTTGGGTCTGGGAACCATCCTGCCTATCGTGGATTCTAAGGAGCCAGCCGGCCACTCCCAGCCACAGGCCCCCAAACACAAACAACGGCGCTTTTCTCTGGAAAACAAAACTCGCCTGCCAACTTTTTGATGGCAGATTGCAGGAGCCACTTGGTACTATCAAACCAGCCACACTTGGCACTGGTGCCACCATGGGTCTGGTAACCCTCCTGCCTATCGTACCTTTTCAGGAGCCAGCCGGTCACTCCCAGCCATAGGTCCCCAGACACAAACCTCGGCCCGTTTCCCTGGCAAACAAAAGTAAGCTGCCCCGCTTCTGGATGGCCGATTGCAGGACGCACTTGGTACTACAAAAGCAGCCCGACTTGGCAGTGGGGCCAACTTGGGTCTGGGAACCATCCTGCGTATCGAGCATTTTAAGGAGCCAGCCGCCGCTCCAAACCATATGCCCCCAAAAACAAACCACGGACCTTTTCTCTGGCAAACAAAAATCAGCTGCCCCGCTTCTGGATGGCAGATTGCAGGAGCCACTTTGCACCATCAAACCAGCCCGACTTGGCACTGGTGCCACCTTGGATCTGGGAACCATCCTGCCTATCGTGGATTTTCAGGGGCCAGCAGGCCACTCTCAGCCATAGGCCCCCAAACACAAACCACGGCCCTTTTCTCTGGCAAACAAAACTCAACTGCCCCTCTTCTGGATGGCAAATTGCAGGAGCCACTTGATACTACAAAAACAGCCCGACTTGGCACTGGTGCCATCTTGGGTCTGGTTACAATCCTGCGTATCGTGCATTTTAAGGAGCCAGCTGGCCACTCCCAGCCACAGGCCCCCAAACACAAACCACGGCCCTTTTCTCTGGCAAACAAAACTCAGCTGCCCCGCTTCTGGATGGCAGATTGCAGGAGCCACTTGCTATTATCAAACCAGCCCAACTTGGCACTGGTGCCACCTTGGGTCTGGGAACCATCCTGCGTATTGTGGATTGTCAGGAGCCAGCCGACCACTCTCGGCCACAGACCCCAATCAAAAACAACGGCCCGTTTCTCTGGCAAAAAAACTCAGCTGCACCGCTTCTGGATGGCAGATTGCAGGAGGTACTTGACACTGTCAAACCAGCCCGACTTGGCACTGGTGCCACCTTGGGTCTGGGAACCATCCTGCCTATCGTGGATTCTAAGGAGCCAGCCGGCCACTCCCAGCCACAGGCCCCCAAACACAAACAACGGCGCTTTTCCCTGGAAAACAAAACTCGCCTGCCAACTTTTTGATGGCAGATTGCAGGAGCCACTTGGTACTATCGAACCAGCCACACTTGGCACTGGTGCCACCATGGGTCTGGTCACCATCCTGCCTATCGTAGCTTTTCAGGAGCCAGCCGGTCACTACCAGCCATAATCCCCCAGACACAAACCTCGGCCCGTTTCCCTGGCAAACAAAAGTAAGCTGCCCCGCTTCTGGATGGCCGATTGCAGGACGCACTTGGTACTACAAAAACAGCCCGACTTGGCAGTGGTACCACCTTGGGTCTGAGAACCATCCTGCGTATCGAGCATTTTAAGGAACCAGCCGGCCACTCCAAACCTTATGCCCCCAAAAACAATCCACGGAACTTTTCTCTGGCAAACAAAAATCAGCTGCCCCGCTTCTGGATGGCAAATTGCAGGGGCCACTTTGCACCATCAAACCAGCCCGACTGACTCCTGAAAATCAACCATACGCATGATGGCTTCCAGACCCAATGTGGCACCAGTGCCAAGTCGGGCTGGTTTGATAGTACCAAGTGGCTCCTGCAATCTGCAATCCAGAAGCGGGGCAGCTGATTTTTTTTTGCCAGAGAAAAGGTCCGTGGTTTGTTTTTGGGGGCATATGGCTGAGAGTGGCCGGCTGGCCCCTGAAATTCCACGATACGCAGGGTAGTTCCCAGAGCCATGGTGGCACCAGTGCCAAGTCGGGCTGGTTTGATAGTACCAAGTGGCTCCTGCAATCTGTCATCAAAAAGTTGGCAGGCGAGTTTTGTTTTCCAGGGAAAAGCGCCGTTGTTTTTGTGTTTGGGGGCCTGTGGCTGGGAGTGGCAGGCTGGCTCCTTAGAATCCACGATACGCAGGATGGTTCCCAGACCCAAGGTGGCACCAGTGCCAAGTTGGGCTGGTTTGATAGCACCAAGTGGCTCCTGCAATCTGCCATCAAAAAGCTGGGCAGCTGAGTTTTGTTTGCCAGAGAAAAGGGCCGTGGGTTGTGTTTGGGGGCATATGGCTGGGAGTGGCCAGCTGGCTCCTTAAAATGCACGATATGCAAGATGGCTCCCAGACCCAAGGTGGCACCAGTGCCAAGTCGGGTTGGTTTGATAGCACCAAGTGGCTCCTGCAATCTTCCATGATCACGTGAAGAAATACTTTCTGGTTTCAGCCATATGCTCTTTCTTCTCTCCCTCAACTTCTCTATCACCTCTCATCTGTTTCACATGCGCTATCTTCAAGGTCCACAGGCTACTTTTCACAGAATCTTCAGGCCTGATGAAGTAAGAATGATGAATAGAACAGAGCTGGGATCTTTTTTCCAGTTTGGATAAAATGCATTCTGCACACAAATCCAAGGAGAAGGTGCTGCCCCGATGCCCAGAAAAACTTTCACTCCTGCTAGTGTTCTCCGTCAACCGCAACTTAGTCTGAAAGAAAAGCTTTTTCTCTGAGAGCATCTGAGATGTTTGCATGAAGCACTGATATCTGACATATGCAATTTTGAATAGGAGAGGAAAAAGAAAATGGCAAGGAGTTTTTAATTTTAGTGGTTTCAATTTTAATTTCCGTGCACTTTTTCAAAACTTGTCAGCTCAAATGCCCATCAACATCTTTTAGTCATCTGTAAGTCAGTATTCATATAAAATGTGCTTCAAATCCAAAGAATTTCAAATTTGCACTCCAAGCTTCTATGCCTAGATTTATGATTTCCTACACATATTAGATGAAAGGAAGGCCTTTTTTACTGTGGGAGTGCTGGAACACTGGAACAGGTTGCCCAGAGAAGTTGTGGGTGTCCCCTCCCTGAAAGTATTCAAGGTCACCTTGGACGGGGCTTGGAGCAGCAACAAAGGAGAAGCTTGATGGTAGAGAAACAAAGTTGGACTATAGAAGAAACTCGGATTGAAGTATAGGAGCAAGTTTTCTCTCAGCTCTTGGGGTAAATTCAAAGTTGTACAAAATGACATTTATCTGTGCTATTCACTACTGTAACAGAAAGTTTCATGAAAACTGTACAGAAGATAGTAAATTTTAAAAGAGATAAGAATTACAGCATAAAATCCATGGGATGGGTTACAACATGAGACACTCTCTAAGAGAAAATCTCTGTGTTTCAGCACTTCATCGGGGTAAGATTTCATGAAGTGCCAAAGAAGGCGGCAAAATATCATTCGGGACATTATTTACTGGAATTCAGCCTGGCCATTAGTAGGAACTGGCTTTGAACACATCATGTAGATATACCACACACACTTTCCCTTCACTGAAAAATTACTGTTTACAACGAATAAGCAATTGACGATCAAAATTGATTGAAAGCATCTTAAACATGTCAAGTATTTCATTGTAGATGATCTGTGATCCAAATGCTTCTTCCACCTTCGAGAGGGACAGAAGAATTCTTCCATATCATGATGGTTTAAAATTGTATCAACCAATGTTTTCTGCTGAAAAGATATCATCTATTTTTTTCTATTTTTGGAATAAAATATTCCTAGACATACAACAGGTGAGAACTAAGTAATTTTAAAGAAACAAATGAAATTAAAATATTCTGTAAATAGAATGAAATGAAAAGCTGTGTTTTAAATAGGAGCTAAATATTAAACAGAATTTTTGTACCAGGCATTTGAATTACTGCACCAGCTCTTTTGCCCATCAAGAGAGGCATTTAGCATTTCAGTCTTTTCCAAGGTGTTCATGATCTGCTATGCTGATCTCTGTGTGTGCCTAGGTGTGTGTGGAAGGGGGGGCATGTGAAGGGGAGTGTGTATGTTTGCTTTACAATTGTTGTGGCAGATTCATGCCTCAGCTCCACATTTTGTTTTAAAAAGGTCACACCGAGTGGATATGAAGTTTACTATCAACAAGAGATCAATTCCCAAATCATCCATTTGACTCTCCCTTATAAATCATGTGCTTTGTTGCATATTTTATCAAATATACTTTCAAGTCAGATGGAGGAAGGAGGATGTGGGAATCCCTCCACCATCTTGCAACTTTTATGCAAGTAGGTTTTCAAGAAAATCATCATTTCTCTTTTAAATATGTCTGGAACAGGCATGATGGTAGTGTCAACCTGTTGGAGTTTTTGTTGCTGGAAGAAGTTGTACAAAAGGATTGGTTTTTACATTGACCAGTTACTGAATCAAGCGCAGGAATACATTGGAAATTTAGCTGGGGGTTCCTTTTCCCAGCAGACTACTTCTAGAACGAGCTTGTACACTGAAGCTGACTCTTTTGCTCTCTTTTTGTTTCTTTCCTATTTTCTTGGCTTCTTTGCCACTATCTAGACAATTTTGGAACTTTGTTCCCAACTAAAATGGTTTCAATAGTCTGATTGTGATCATACATTTTAACAAGGAATTTTTAAAATCTTTCCTCGAGTTCAGAAAGTCAAGGACTTAGATCTTTTTCTTCCCTTATCAATATTGCAATGAAATTGATAAATAAAGACCAACTCTTTATTTTTGTTTTTAACCCACATAGATAATTCCCATCCATTAATCCATTTTGTGGACCAATAGTTGCCATTCTGATGGAAGCTGTCACTTCTTAACAATAGGCATTCTGTGACTATGTTGACAGCACTTTGGGTGAAGATCCTAACTGGTCTTAGATACACATAGGGAGAAATTTGCTCAGCCAGTGTCAGTCTTAAGCATGCGTATCAGAAGATCTTTCTAGAGCTGGGAATTTTCCCATGAAAAGGATTCAGTTAGGGAAGAGACACTTGTGCCAGAGTTTTACATTCTTCTTGAACACTGCTTAAGGAACTTAGATGCCATGTCCATTTGGATCTCTGTCTGCACAGAACTTTGTCATGCCAGTGCTTGAAATGCATCTTGAAGAGAATTCACCAGCACAGAATGAAAGAGAGTGGAAGGGGTTGGTGGGGCTAACCAGGCCCAACCCCCCTGCCTAAACCAGGATACCTAGAGCCTCCTCCCCAGGATTCTATCTGGGTGTACTTTTAATGTCTTCAAAGATCCAGACTCCACAATCTTTCTGGGCAGTCTGTGCCGTGGTTCAGTCACCCTCACAGTAAAGAAACATTTACTGATGTTCAAAGGCAATCTCCTGTATTTCAGTGTGTGCCCACTGCCTCTTGTCTTTTCCCTCAGCATCACTGAAAAGACACTGATTCCCTCCCCTTTGCACTATTGCTTCCATATGTATGTGTGCTGCCATGTAGAGATATGTCAAAAACCGCCCTGAAGCCCAGGCAGATAATATTCCCTTCATCTACCAGTCAAGTTGATTCATCAGAGGAGTTTAAAGTGATGTTCAGCATGAAATTCCCCTGAAAAATCATGCTAACTACATTATTTGGTCGTCTTTCATGTGCCTGGCAAGGATTTCCAGGAAGAGCTGCTTCATCAACTTCCTGGGGATAAAAAAGAGGCTGGCTGGTTTGTACTATCGCGAGTCCTCTTAATTGCCTTTTTTGAAGATGGGTGTCATTTGCTTACATCCACTCTTTAGCCACTCTTGTCGTCTACATCTTAGCAAAAAGCTTTTCCACTACATCTGGCAAGGAGAAATTGTGCCAGCACAGTAAACATCTCCCATCGTGTTCTAGACGTTGCACTGATGTCTGCCAAGTGTTTGGCAGGAAGAAAAGAAAAGTTGTCCAAAACAGCTTCTAATCGAATGTTCATGTGATTGGAAAAGTCAGGAGATTGCAAAAGTACTGTTTTCTATTAGTTGGCAAGGTGCGCACACAATCCCAGTGTTGTACAGCTTGCTTCTTCACCTTCCCGAAGTTGCCGCTCTCTCCGGCTCCCGGAGCCGAAGAAGCGGCTTCTTCGCGCAAAGACGATTGTGTCACTCACAGTGCTCTCCTTAGCGCGGCTTCTGCCGAAAGACGCCCAGGAGCGGCTCTTAGCTCCGGACAGCATCCTACCTTCGTCTTTAGCGCCTCTTCTCATCTACATCTCGGCAAAATCTTTTCCACTATGTCTGGCTAGGAAAAACTGTGCCAGCACAGAAAACATCTCCCATCGTGTTCTAGAAGTTGCACGGATGTCTGCCAAGTGTTTGGCAGGAAGAAAAGAAAAGTTGTCCAAAACAGCTTCCAATCGAACGTTCATGTGATTGGAAAAGTCAGCAGAGTGCAAAAGTACTGTTTTTGATCAGTTGGCAAGGTGCGCACACAATCCCAGTGTTGTACAGCTTGCTTCTTCACCTTCCCGAAGTTGCCGCTCTCTCGGGCTCCCGGAGCCGAAGAAGCGGCTTCTTTCCGCAAAGACGATTGTGCCGCTCACAGTGCTCTCCTTAGCGCGGCTTCTCCCGAATGTCGCCCGGGTGCGGCTCTTAGCTCCGGACAGCATCCTACCTTCGTCTTTCGCGTCTTTTGTAGTCTACATCTTAGCAAAACGCTTTCCCACTATGTCTGGCTAGGAAAAACTGTGCCAGCATAGAAAACATCTCCCATCGTGTTCTAGAAGTTGCAGAGATGTCTGCCAAGTGTTTGGCAGGAAGAAAAGAAAAGTTGTCCAAAACAGCTTCCAATCGAATGTTCATGTGATTGGAAAAGTCAGGAGAGTGCAAAAGTACTGTTTTCTATCAGTTGGCAAGGTGCGCTCACAATCCCAGTGTTGTACAGCTTGCTTCTTCACCTTCCCGAAGCTGCCGGTCTCCCCGGCTCCCGGAGCCGAAGAAGCGGCTTCTTCGCGCAAAGACGATTGTGCCGCTCACAGTGCTCTCCTTAGCGCGGCTTCTGCCGAAAGATGCCCCGGAGCGGCTCTTAGCTCCGTACCTTCCAATTCAATTTTTTGGCTCGACAAACCAAATGGTATACTTGCAGCAGTAGGGCAGGACAGTGAACTGGACTTTCTCCTTGTAGAGAGAAGCGAATGAAAAAGTTTCACTGCAATCAGAGCAGGCTGTCAAACAAGAAAAATGTCATGAAAATAAGCCAGCCTTATCCTCTTAGTCTTGCTTGTTGTGATTGGCCAAGAATGAAATGTGTCAACTCTGTGTTTCTGGGTATCACATCAGTAACAGGTACTTCAGCTGCTGTACTTCTCTCCTAAAGTTAAGAACAGAATCCAAGGAATTGTGATTCCATGGTCTCAATTCACCCTATGAAAAAGGAGTGGAAGGTGCAGGGGTCAATTAACTTGAATGGCCTATGTCAATCAGCGGCCACTGATTTCCTGAAGGCTTCAACAGGTTACTTGCCTATGTTTCTCTTGGAATTGTTTTAACCTTTGGTCATGTTTTTCTTGGGATTCTTTTACCCTTTCCCCATTTGTTCAGCCTTTGCTCTCAAGCCTTTGCTGACATTTCCAATATCTCGGTAGCCTGGAAAAGTGTTGTCTTGATTGATCACATCATTATTCCCTTCCAAGGGTCGTTTGCCTCAAGTCTCAGTTTGGCTGGTTTTCTGTTAGTTGATTGTCAGAGGGCAGCAGGTGTTTTGTAAGAGCAAGTACACAATCCCATAGCTTGCTTTTCTTTGGATTTGGCCTGTCTAGAAAATGGAATGACTAAACATCTCTGAGAGGCTTTTCTCTCCCCATTAGGTTTCACTGGAAGGGCAGATGCAAATCGTCTACCTAAAGTCTTGGCACAGAAGAAAGTAGTGGTTTGCTGCTGCATATAGCTAGAAGCTTAAAAAAGGAAGGCCTTGGGCTGAGGCCCATTACTTTGGCTAAGTAGAAAAGGACTGTGGGAGGTGAGGCAGCTGAATTAGAGGTAAATCAACAAGTTCTAGAACCGTCGTGTGTTCACAGCGTGGTGCATGGTGGTTGGTTGAATTGTGTTTGTTATGGCTTAAAGCTATGGAACTGATAAAGGCCTGATGTTGGAATCCATAAGGTTAGAGGATTTTTAAGAAATGGTTAAAAAGAAGTATGCAGGCCTTAGACTGGAGTTTTGTTAGCATTGCAGAAAAGTTTCCCAAGCAGTAGACGTGAAAAATGGAAACAAGGTTATTTAATGTATATCTTTAGAAGGTTAGCATGAATAGAACTCTGTTCTTTGTCTCTTATCAACTAGTCTTTGTTTTAGCTACGATTACCTATGTTTTATAAGATTGGATAGAATGCTTGTCAAGATGTGTTTTCTGTGTCTGATTGGCTGAATTCTAGTCTGAGATGATTTTATGTATTGCTGTATGAGCCCTGTTGAAGGAGACATTTTTTGGTGTGGATCAGTGAGCTGTCATGTCTCCATTTTGTATTTTGAGACTGATGTGCTGGAAATAAAAGCAAAAATCTCTTCACTGGTCTGGTTACCATGTTATCCATATTTGGATATTTTGCCGCAGCCTAGTGCGTTCCTTTTTTAAGGTGTGGGTTCCTGACACTATTGGACTTATACCTGTCCCGTCCCCCGCATATTGGTGCCTCGTGTGAGGACGTAGAATAGAAGAAAAACAAAGAAAAATCGTGGAAGTACCAGCTGCGGAGACCCAAGTGTTAACAAGGAGCACACTGTATCATCTCTCCCGCCAAAGCCAAGAAAATTGTAAGTAACTTATCTCGGGAGAGCGCTTGGGTGACGTTGGGAGGCAAAATAGCAAAAAAGAAAATTATTAAAAGAACACAAAAATGGGAACGAATATATCAAAAGTTGAATGGGATGTTTTTCATCAATTAGAGACAATGTTACAAGAAAAAGGTCCCTCTGAAATTTCAAAAACTGAGCTTAAAAACTTACTTATCTGGGTTAAAGCGAATACGCAAGATTTAAATCTGCAGTCTGCTTTTACTTTTCATTTTTGGGATCAGATAAACTGGAGAATCTATAAACTAGTCTCTCTCAAAAAAGATGAAAGCTTAAGAGAACTTATGCCGGTTTGTAGAGCGCTGTTGGAGCACTGTTTTAAACAAACTGATAATAATAAGATCAACTTGGACTCAGAAAGCAAAGCTTCTGGTTCTGTCTCATTAAATTCCAGTAAACCGGAGACTGTGTGAGTATCGGAGAATGTTACGAGTGTTGTTGCAAATGCTGAAAGTATTGCTTTGAACTCTGTTGAACAAAATCTTTCTTCTCTCTCTCTGGGAAAAAATGAGACTCTTTTGGACTTTTCTTCGCGTTGTTCTGTTAATGTAAAAATATGTGACTCATGTAAGGGGGATGGAACAAAGTGTGCACAAGATGGAAATGAAAAAGTGACTGTACTTCCTAAAATTGTTTGTGCAGGGACACTGAAACCTGAATTGGATTCTGTTGGGCCTGGGGTGGAGGCTGAGGTGGCTGCTTCCACTCGGGAAATTGTGGTTCCGGGGAACTCTTTTTCAGTTAAGCAAAAACAGGGTTGTTCTGGTCTTTGTCAATCTATAGATACAGAGAAAGAAAAATTGGCTTTAAGGGTGGAGTCCTTTGAAAGGAAGAGATGGAAGAAACTCGCGACTGTGTTGTTGCTGAAATTCAAAAAGCTGGACTTGAAATCTCTGCAATGAAAATTCAACAAGCTTCACCTTAGAAGTACCTGGGATGGAAGATGATGGAAGACGATGGAAGACGACAATAATACCACAGAAAATTCAGATCCGAACCAGAGTCAACAACCTACAAGAGTTACAACAACTTCTAGGAGAAATCAACTGGGTCAGACCGATGCTGGGAATCACCAATGATGAACTGAGTCCGCTCTTCCATTTGCTGAGAGGAAGTTGCGACATCACTTCGCCAAGAACTTTAACCCCTGAAGCTCGTGCTGCTCTCGACAAAGTCACAGAAGCTCTTCAAAAAAGACAAGCTCATCGCTGCGTTCCTGAAAATCCTTTCTTTCTTGCAATCTTAGGAGAGAAGATGCAGCTTTGTGGTCTCATTTTCCAGTGGGATGCCACAGACCAAGATCCTTTGTTAATAATGGAATGGGTTTTTCCTCCCTACAGGTTTTCAAAGACCATTGCTCAGTTTTAGAAATGATTGCATACATTATAATTAAGGCTAGAACCAGATTGTTAACTTTGGCAGGTCAAGAATGTTCAGTTATCTATTTGCCATTGAAAAATGATTATTTCAATTGGGCAATGCAAAATTCTGATGATTTACAATATGCATTCTTAGGTTTTCCAGGTGTTTGTTCCATACACTATCCAGCTCACAAACTACTGCAAGCAAAATTGAGTTTCAGAGAAAAACCTAAATTAAGTGAAGAACCTTTACATGCTGTGACTCTCTTCACTGATGGCTCTGGTAAAAGCCACAAGTCCGTTGTGACTTGGTTTAATCAAAAGACTGATGTTTGGGAATCTGATATTCAAACAGTAGAGGGATCCCCTCAAACTGTTGAGCTTGCTGCAGTAGTTTGAGCTTTTCAGCTGTTTCCTCAGCCTTTTAATTTGGTCACAGATTCTGCTTATGTTGCTAATGTAGTCAGGAGAATAGAAGGTTCCATTTTAAAGGATGTTAGTAATGAAACTGTACATCGTTGGCTTTCATGTCTTTTTATAACTTTGCAATATAGAACTAATCCATATTTTGTTTCTCACATTAGGGCGCATTCTTCACTTCCTGGATTTTTAGTGGAAGGAAATGCAAGAGCGGACAAGCTGACAATGGTCATTTCTAACACATTGCCAAATATTTTTGAACAAGCAAAATTGAGTCATGCCTTTTTCCACCAAAATGCACAAGCACTCATGCGAATATTCCAAATCACTAAAAGTCAAGCTAAAGCTATCATTCATACTTGCCCTGACTGTCAATTGGTACAACCTCCTGTTTCTACAGGAGCAATCAACCCCCGAGGCTTACAAAGCCTACAGTTGTGGCAAACAGGTGTTACTAAATAGCCTTCTTTTGGTAAATTTAAAAATATTCATGTTTCCATAGACACGTTCTCTGGTGCAGTTTTTGCTTCCCTTCACACAGGTGAAACTGGCAGCCATGCCTGTCATCATTTCCTGCAAGCTTTTGCTTCATTGGGTATACCCCAAGAAGTAAAAACTGACAATGGTCCCGCATACATATCTCAAAAATTGGCCACATTTTTAAATGAATGGGGTGTTCGACACATTTTTGGTATTCCCCACTCTCCCACAAGCCAAGCAATCATTGAAAGAACACATCAAACCTTAAAACGCATATTAGATCAACAGAGAGGGGGAACGGAAATCACCCCACAGATGAGACTGAGTAAGGCTTTGTATGGTTTTAATTTTCTAAATAGTTCAAGTACAGAACCAGATCCACCAATCTTTAGACACTTTTCAAATAGCACACAGGCAAAACTGAAAGAACATCCTCCTCTTCTAATTAGAAACCCTGACTCTGGACAGATGGAAGGCCCATTTCAATTAATAACGTGGGGCAAAGGGTATGCTTCTATTTCCACAGGTGCTGGAAGAATTAAGTGGGTTCCTGCCAAAAACGTCAAACCGTATCGCACTTCAGAACCTGTTGTTGAGCCTAGAACTGAGGAAGCGAGTACGCAGACGTGGACCGAATGGAAGGATCCCGGGTCTCGCCTGACGCCTCTTGTGCCTGACGTTCTTTGTGCATCGGTAGAACCCATGAACTCTGATTTTGTGCCAATGTTATTTATGAGTATACGAATTGAATGCTGAATGTTTGTTTTACAAAGCTAGTTTTTGGCTGAAAATTTAGGTTATTGTTTTTGTTTAGAAAGAATTCTGCCAAAACTTAGTTCTTGAAAGAGATGGGGCAGAATCAAATGGTATACTTGTTTTGCTTGATGTTAATTGTTTTTTGTCGTGCAGATTTGCCTGTGGATCAACCGAAAACGAGTGTTTGGGTGACCTTAGCCAAGGCTGCCAGATCGGATACTATATGTCTGTCTAATTCGGAACCAGAAAAGCCTTCCTCAACCTGTTTGGTTGGTGTGCCAGTGAAAGAGTTTCCTTTGGTCAGAAAAGAATCCAATGGTAAACCAGGTGGAATTGACAATGGAAACAGTCCTTCCTTCAATTGGAACATTTGGTCCAACAAACTTCTCAGGGCAGCAAATGTTTCAAACAGTTGGGATGTGTTTCTGGAGACGGACCAATATCCACGGCAATTGCCAGAAGGGTATTGGATCATTTGCGGAGACAGAGGTTGGCAAGGCATTCCAGCCCACCTTGAAGGTGGCCCTTGTAGCATTGGTATGCTTACCATAATTGCCCCCACTGCCAAAGCAGTGATGAAAAAGAAACAAAGGAAAACAAGAGCTGTTCCTCATTATGATGAGAACTGTCAGAGTGATTTTATGCCTTGGAATGCCGCCAGAAGGCTTTCAGCAGGTATATTTCTACCCCAATTGGCTTCAGCTGTGGCATTGAGACAATTAGATCGACTTGGATGTTGGCTGAGCAAACAAGCTAATGCCACATCCTCCGCAATCAGTGATATGTTGACCGATGTTGATAGTATTAGACCTGCTACTCTTCAAAACAGAGCAGCCATTGATTTTCTCTTACTGGCACAAGGACATGGTTGTGAGGAATTTGAAGGATTGTGTTGTATGAATTTGTCTGATCATTCTGAATCCATTCACAAAAGCATTCAAAAATTAAAGGATCTGACAGCCCAAATTAAAGAAGATGGAGGTTCCTGGTTGGATGATTTGTTTCAAAATTGGAGTTTTGCACCTTGGCTAAGGCAACTTTGCAAGATAGGTCTTTACATATTAGGTGTTCTAATACTGATATTGATAGTGGCACCTTGTATACTCTGTTGTCTTCAGCGAATAATGAACAAAACAGTCCGAGAAGTTTTTGTCATTCAAGCAGGAGAACTAGGAAGTAGAAGCACAGAGAGTGTACGAAATCTCACGAAAGCAGTAGATGAGGGTATTGACATGAACGAAGGTTTTGAATTAAGGCCTTGGAATCGACCAGAGTTTTTTGAACGATGCCTTGTGACTGTTGCCAAACGTGATTCATATCTCTCTTTCAGGGATTGGGTCTTCACAGCATTAAGTTGCTGTGCCGTAATATAGCAATGCTTCAGTTTAGTGAAAATAGGTCTTCAGCAGATAATAAGCAGAAATTTTGCAATAGAGCTATGAAACGCAAATAGCAAGCGACAAGAAAATGAAAGCTTCTGGGTCAAACAGAGAGGGGGAAATGTTGGAATCCATAAGGTTAGAGGATTTTTAAGAAATGGTTACAAAGAAGTATGTAGGCCTTAGACTGGAGTTTTGTTAGCATTGCAGAAAAGTTTCCCATGCAAGCAGAAAAAGTTTTCCATGCAAGCAGAAAAGTTTCCCAAGCAGTAGACGTGACAAATAACAATAGGCTTCTGTAAAATTGGCTTTAGGATGGCAACAAGGTTATTTAATGTATATCTTTAGAAGGTTAGCATGAATAGAACTCTGTTCTTTGTCTCTTATCAACTAGTCTTTGTTTTAGCTACGATTACCTATGTTTTATAAGATTGGATAGAATGCTTGTCAAGATGTGTTTTCTGTGTCTGATTGGCTGAATTCTAGTCTGAGATGATTTTATGTATTGCTGTATGAGCCCTGTTGAAGGAGACATTTTTTGGTGTGGATCAGTGAGCTGTCATGTCTCCATTTTGTATTTTGAGACTGATGTGCTGGAAATAAAAGCAAAAATCTCTTCACTGGTCTGGTTACCATGTTATCCATATTTGGATATTTTGCCGCAGCCTAGTGGGTTCCTTTTTTAAGGCGTGGGTTCCTGACACTATTGGACTTATACCTGTCCCGTCCCCCGCATATTGGTGCCTAGTGTGAGGACGTAGAATAGAAGAAAAACAAAGAAAAATCGTGGAAGTACCAGCTGCGGAGACCCAAGTGTTAACAAGGAGCACACTGTATCATCTCTCCCGCCGAAGCCAAGAAAATTGTAAGTAACTTATCTCGGGAGAGCGCTTGGGTGACGTTGGGAGGCAAAATAGCGAAAAAGAAAATTATTAAAAGAACACAAAAATGGGAACGAATTTATCAAAAGTTGAATGGGATGTTTTTCATCAATTAGAGACAATGTTACAAGAAAAAGGTCACTCTGAAATTTCAAAAACTGAGCTTAAAAACTTACTTATCTGGGTTAAAGCAAATATGCAAGATTTAAATCTGCAGTCTGCTTTTACTTTTCATTTTTGGGATCAGATAAACTGGAGAATCTATAATCTAGTCCCTCTCAAAAAATATGAAAGCTTAAGAGAACTTATGCCGGTTTGTAGAGCGCTGTTGGAGCGCTGTTTTAAACAAACTGATAATAATAAGATCAACTTGGACTCAGAAAACAAAGCTTCTGGTTCTGTCTCATTAAATTCCAGTAAACCGGAGACTGTGTGAGTATCGGAGAATGTTACAAGTGTTGTTGCAAATGCTGAAAGTATTGCTTTGAACTCTGTTGATTAAAATCTTTCTTCTCTCTCTCTGGGAAAAAATGAGACTCTTTTGGACTTTTCTTTGCGTTGTTCTGTTAATGTAAAAATATGTGACTCTTGTAAGGGGGATGGAACAAGGTGTGTAAAAGATGGAAATGAAAGGCAGAAAATCACTCTGACAGTTCTCATCATAATGAGGAACAGCTCTTGTTTTCCTTTGTTTCTTTTTCATTACTGCTTTGGCAGTGGGGGTAATTATGGTAAGCATACCAATGCTACAAGGGCCACCTTCAAGGTGGGCTGGAATGCCTTGCCAACCTCTGTCTCCGCATATGATCCAATACCCTTTTGGCAATTGCCGTGGATATTGGTCCGTCTCCAGAAACACATCCCAACTGTTTGAAACATTTGCTGCCCTGAGAAGTTTTTTCGAACAAATGTTCCAATTGAAGGAAGGACTGTTTCCATTGTCAATTCCACCTGGTTTACCATTGGATTCTTTTCTGACCAAAGGAAACTCTTTCACTGGCACACCAACCAAACAGGTTGAGAAAGGCTTTTCTGGTTCCGAATTAGACAGACATATAGTATCCGATCCGGCAGCCTTGGCTAAGGTCACCCAAACACTCATTTTCGGTTGATCCACAGGCAAATCTGCACGACAAAAAACAATTAAAATCAAGCAAAACAAGTATACCATTTGATTCTGCCCCATCTCTTTCAAGAACTAAGTTTTGGCAGAATTCTTTCTAAATAAAAACAATAACCTAAATTTTCAGCCAAAAATTAGCTTTGTTAAACAAACATTCAGCATTCAATTCGTATACTCATAAATAACATTGGCACAAAATCAGAGTTCATGGGTTCCACCGATGCACAAAGAACGTCAGGCACAAGAGGCGTCAGGCGAGACCCGGGATCCTTCCATTCGGTCCACGTCTGCGTACTCGCTTCCTCAGTTCTAGGCTCGACAACAGGTTCTGAAGTGCGATACGGTTTGACGTTTTTGGCAGGAACCCACTTAATTCTTCCAGCACCTGTGGAAATAGAAGCATACCCTTTGCCCCACGTTATTAATTGAAACGGGCCTTCCATCTGTCCAGAGTCAGGGTTTCTAATTAGAAGAGGAGGATGTTCTTTCAGTTTTGCCTGTGTGCTATTTGAAAAGTGTCTAAAGATTGGTGGATCTGGTTCTGTACTTGAACTATTTAGAAAATTAAAACCATACAAAGCCTTACTCAGTCTCATCTGTGGGGTGATTTCCGTTCCCCCTCTCTGTTGATCTAATATGCGTTTTAAGGTTTGATGTGTTCTTTCAATGATTGCTTGGCTTGTGGGAGAGTGGGGAATACCAAAAATGTGTTGAACACCCCATTCATTTAAAAATGTGGCCAATTTTTGAGATATGTATGCGGGACCATTGTCAGTTTTTACTTCTTGGGGTATACCCAATGAAGCAAAAGCTTGCAGGAAATGATGACAGGCATGGCTGCCAGTTTCACCTGTGTGAAGGGAAGCAAAAACTGCACCAGAGAACGTGTCTATGGAAACATGAATATTTTTAAATTTACCAAAAGAAGGCTATTTAGTAACACCTGTTTGCCACAACTGTAGGCTTTGTAAGCCTCGGGGGTTGATTGCTCCTGTAGAAACAGGAGGTTGTACCAATTGACAGTCAGGGCAAGTATGAATGATAGCTTTAGCTTGACTTTTAGTGATTTGGAACATTCGCATGAGTGCTTGTGCATTTTGGTGGAAAAAGGCATGACTCAGTTTTGCTTGTTCAAAAATATTTGGCAATGTGTTAGAAATGACCATTGTCAGCTTGTCCGCTCTTGCATTTCCTTCCACTAAAAATCCAGGAAGTGAAGAATGCGCCCTAATGTGAGAAACAAAATATGGATTAGTTCTATATTGCAAAGTTATAAAAAGACATGAAAGCCAACGATGTAAAGTTTCATTACTAACATCCTTTAAAATGGAACCTTCTATTCTCCTGACTACATTAGCAACATAAGCAGAATCTGTGACCAAATTAAAAGGCTGAGGAAACAGTATAAACTATAAATATATATAAAATATCAACTATCCATAAGAAGGAATAAAAGCTCTGTGTCACGTGCAGCAGTAGAAAATTTCAGGCTCCCAGGGAATAAATAGTTTTCTTTAAATCATTTTTGTTTTGGAGTTTTTCTTTTACTCCCGCTAGCCTGAAAGTTTCTACTGCTGCTTTTTTATTCTAAAGGTGGAAAGGTAAACCAAGATCAGAAATACAAGAAAGGCGAAGGGAAGGGAAGGGAAGGGAAGGGAAGGGAAGGGAAGGGAAGGGAAGGGAAGGGAAGGGAAGGGAAGGGAAGGGAAGGGAAGGGAAGGGAAGGGAAGGGAAGGGAAGGGAAGGGAAGGGAAGGGAAGGGAAGGGAAGGGAAGGGAAAGGAAAGGGAAAGGGAAGGGAAGGGAAGGGAAGGGAAGGGAAGGGAAGGGAAGGGAAGGGAAGGGAAGGGAAGGGAAGGGAAGGGAAGGGAAGGGAAGGGAAGGGAAGGGAAGGGAAGGGAAGGGAAGGAAAGGAAAGGAAAGGAAAGGAAAGGAAAGGAAAGGAAAGGAAAGGAAAGGAAAGGAAAGGAAAGGAAAGGAAAGGAAAGGAAAGGAAAGGAAAGGAAAGGAAAGGAAAGGAAAGGAAAGGAAAGGAAAGGAAAGGAAAGGAAAGGAAAGGAAAGGAAGAAGGAGAGCAAGAAGGAAGGGAAGTGGTGAAAAAAAAAACCGAGTGAAAAAAGTAAAAAGAGTTGGAGGGAAAAAGAGAGGGCATTCGGGAGGAGCGGTGCTGCCTCAGGTGCTTCCCCGCCCTGGGGCGAAGGACCCGTTTGATGCCCGGGAGGGACTGCAGCTCCCGGTGGCGGGGGACGGAGCCGTGGCTGTCAGCCCGAGACTACAACTCCCGGCAGGCCCTGCTGCCAGTGCGGCGTGTGACGCAACGGGTGACGCGGCACATGAGTGGCTGGCGTGCCAGGCGGCCGCGCGGGGCTGTGCGCGAGCGGCGCCCGGCGCTCCCCCGGTCCCGGTGACGCGGCTGCCCTCGGGCTGGCGGAGGCGCCGGAGGAGCCCCCGAGCTGCAGCCGTCTCCCTCGGGCTGGTGCCGGTGCTGCGGGCGGAGGCGGCTCCGCCGCGTGTTGGGTGCTGCGAGCAGGGAGCGCTGCGATATCGCCGGCATGACGGGGCTGCTGCCTGCATTAGTGCTCGCGGCTCTTTGTGCCATGGAAACGGATGGAGCGGCGCTGAGCGGGACACCCAGAGATGGCCGGGAGAATGCCCAGCGCAGAGAGCGGGCGGGCTGTATGCTTCGGATGGCACAGGTGCGAGCTGCAAAGTCACCCCCCCTTCCGCCCCTGCCCTCCCGAGCCCCGGGGAAAATGCTTTCCAGCATTGTCGAGCTTCTGAAAGACAAAACTTGTGATTTGACACTAGCATCCAGAAAAGGTTTCTGTCTAGATTAGCAAATGCCTGAATTGTTCTTGGTTATATCCCATGACCGGTTTTAGGCAGTGACTTTATACTGCTTTTAGGATTTTCTTGTACACTGGTGAGAAAATAGGCAGGTCTGATAGTGGTTTCACTTTTTTTCTACTTCACGTTCCATAAGATTCTTTTATCCAAGCGATTGTTTTAAAATTCTACTGTAAGCGTTTGTGGTTCACTTTTTTTTTCTTTGCAGCACCCGGGCCTTTTTTTTTTTCTCTTAATCGGGAGTAAATATAGCTGAGTAAAATTACCTTGGTTATCTTCCTTCTTTTTAAACTTAATTGTTTTTATTAATAATTCTATTTGAATATGCAGAAAAAGTGGGTATGTCCTGTAATCTATGCTGGCTTTTCTCGTTTACAGGGTACTCACAAAATATGTCTCCCTTAGTGTCCCACAGAAACATTCTGGGTGAAATCTGAATTAAGGTATGTGTTTTCAAATAAGTAATCAGTTTAGATATTTGCCTGTGTACCTTTTCCTGTAATTCAGAGCTTGCGTTCTGTGGGTTTTATGATAAACCTGTAAAACATGTAAGAATGGTTTTGCAAGTCTGAATCGTTGAAGGCAGCAATAAGTGGATTTAGAGCCTGTTCTTGAGCAGACAAAGGGAAAAAGTGTGACTTTGATGCTGAACTTGTCATTTTTCATTTGACTTGCCTTTAATTATTGAAGAAGAGAGAGAACTAGGAAAAGAAATAGAATTGGTTATTGAGCCCTCCTAAAAAGCTCACCATGATTCTGTGTAGAGCCAAAGTGAAGGATGATGGAACAGAGCTCTGTGCATTAGAAGGAAATAAACCTGATGTCCACACAGAGTCTTACTAATTTCTGTTTTTAAAATGCAAAATAAGTTTAGGAAGTGTTGGAAGTTAGTATTTTGGGAAAGAAATGGCAGTTCCGCAAAACATTCCATTCCATTGAACAGAGGCTCTGGGAACGATTCATGTTGTAACTGCTGTCACTGCAATCAGTTGGTGGTTCAGCCTTGAAACGTGCACTTGGCCTTCTATAAAGCACTGTTTTGTTTGCCTTTCAGTGCTATGAGTCTTGATAAATTGGAGAAGTGCCCAAGAGAAATTCATCATCCTGAGATACAAAAGGTAGGAAGTGACTTTTTTTGGTTTGGTTCTTTTTCTTTATTATTTTCTGGAAATAGAAGTAATTAAGTATAGATACTACTGGTTTGTTTCTTCCAGTAGCTGATAATACTATTACCAATAATAATAATAATAAGAGTAAAGTAATACTACTTAAACTGTCTTTATTTATCCATTGAACTGGCCATTTAAAATCTAAACTTCTAAACACAAATCTTGTAGAATCTTTAATAGGAGTGGGCTAAAGATCCTGGTTTTGTTTACAGGATTTATTGGTTTATTGGCTCATGAAGAGCAAGAGGTAAGTACAAGCCTAACTACCCTCTAGCTCACAGACCTGCCCAGTGAATAGAGCTTTGTTTTTTTGATGGGCTTGTGATGACTTTGAGATCAATTGCTCATTCATTACAGTAAAAAAAAAAAAAATTGTTTTGAACATGACATCAAAAATAACTTTAAGCACAACTTAATAATAATAGATCACCAATTTTAGTTAATAATTTTATGCTATACTCTTGGGTGAGGGAAGACTCGGACACTCAATATGAGATCAGCAAGCTATGTTTATTGCAGAGAGTATCAGACACTTATACAGCACATAATAAGCTTATGAATATTCTGTAAGCCAAGCGATCTATTGGTTAAACTATACCATCAACTCTTCCTCATTCCTTTGGGCCTACATTCCCTATTTCCCACGTCTCTCTGTCTACTTGTTATCCTACCCAGCTAGGCCCAGGCACACGCTATCTTGCAGGTGCAAAACTCAAACTACCTGTGTTCGGTACTTTCCCAGCTCCTGGTCGGCTAACAAGCGAATGTCTGTGTGACCTCTGTCATGGAGCCATTTCTCCACACTATACTATCAAAGTTTAAAGGTAAATTATTATATATTAGGAGATGGTATAAAGTGTATGTTGTAATGTGTAGGATATATACAAAGATACATACTTGAAAGTCCGTAGAGGAAACAAATTTTTACGCCTTCTGTTTGACTGTTTGTCATATATTTGGTTTTATTTCCCAGGGATCAGTGAATTTTAACTCTGGAGTCCTCTATGCTAAGGATGCTCAGCTTACAGATGATGAAATGTTCAGTAATGGTGAGTTTTTCACCTTCTCCTTCATTGTTTTGCTCATCTGAATAAAAAAAAAAAGGCAAGATTAAAGAAAAAGCAATAGTTTTATTATTTTTACCCTGTTATGTCTGTTTCCTCAGTATTTGCTGGAGCTGTGCTTACCCAAGGTTTGGGTAAAACAAGCTTTGGGTTCCTTCTGTCTCACTGGGAGTTGCCCAATTCAGTTGCATCTGGTGAAATTCACCCTGAGACCTTACAGAACTAGCTCCAACTACGTGAGAGCCATTTGCAGTTCTCTCCAGACACCTGGAGAATGGGCGACGTTTCTGAGGATCCGGCGAGCGTGCTTCTATCAAAACTCAGTCTGTGAAATTTCTGGGGAAAACACTTCTGTGTCCTGAAGGGTTCAAACTCTGGTGAGGATCCAGTTATCAGGTGCTCACCTGGATGGTTCCAGCTCCCAAAGGTAACACTTGTACTCTTGCCCTGTAGTTTACATCTATTGTATTTTTGTTATTTTGCAAGATTTTTTGTCTTTGCAAAATATTGTGCATTTCACTCTTTGGAACCTCTCAGATGGTTCTTTGGTGCAGCACCACCCCACGGGACACTTGGCTGCTGTCCTGAAGGGGTTGGTCGCTGGAATTGTAAATCCTGGAGAGTTTGTAAGTCTACTGTCCCCAGGGAGGTATCATGCTTTGTTTATTTCTGTTCTGTTGGTTAGGCGCTGCTTTTGTTGCAAGTATGAATTTCAAACTGCCCTGTTCTTATTTTAACTGTTTTCCTGGTTCTCTCCGCACGGCAGGGAAAGGCTCTCGTATCCTTGTCGTCGGGCTCGGTGCTGTCCAAGAAGATACAGAGACTAAAAAAATCATAAGAAGCAAAATATGACTGCAGGGAAAAGAAGCTGGAGAGAACAGAAGGTGATATTGTTATCCTTACCCTGTATTAGAAACATCCGCTGTGCTTTGATGCTGGCAGCTGCCAGGGGCTTGTTAGCTCTTTGTAGGCAGGTGTAGGTGTTCACTTGTAGGTGTTTTCTCTGGACAAGTCAATTCAAACTTTGCTAAGCTTACATTTGAAAATTACTCTCTAGAACAGTCCAGCATGACATGCTGGATGTCGTCTCCCAGAGGGACCCAAAACTGCCATAAATTTCACAGGGAGGGGTGGGTGTAGAATACTAAAACCTGTCAAGGTTTTCATTTTTATAGGTATTGGCAAAGAAAAGGAATTTATCTCTAAATTCATTTGGAAAGAAACCCTCTCTCTATCCACTTATTTGTATACAGGAATGTAGGAAACTCTGACTAGAGATGGGTAATAGCTTTGAAAATAAAGACATAAGTTTTATCTAGGAATGAACCAATCAAGTGCCCTGAAAGCATGAGAACAGCTGCAGGGGCTGAAGGGAACAGAAAGGGTTCTATCTCATGAACAGAGGTACCTTTTCCTTACAGGTGCTTGTGCTGTAGTTTGGATTCTGCTTCCTAACATTTCTAGTGTGATAGGGTTTACCATAGAGACAATCTGCCAGGAGGTAGCGCTTTGGGGGGTATGACAGTCCTGGGTGTGTATTCTGAACTCCTTCAGAATGTTAGGTTTGGAGTATTTCTTATCTCAGGAAAACAGCAGTCTTTTGCATCTGCATATCAGCTGTTGAAATGTTGGGTTCAATTTCTTGAATCACAAATGTCATAGGATTCCTCCCAGATGGCAGCTGTCATGAAGTATGGCTCTTCTTGGTCTTGGGTTTCAGGGGCTGTTTCCAAAGTGACCTACAGACATTGGAATGAAATCATTATTTACTGTGTAAAAGAATCACTCTCCAAAGCATCAGCCAGGGTCTAAATGTGCCATTCTGCCTTTTAAAAGTACCAACATCACAGGATTTTTCTCAGATTAAAGCTTCCATGGAGTCGGATCTCTCAAGCCTGGCCCTTGAGAATTGTGGGCCTCCTGTGAACTGGTCTTGCCAGAAGGGCTTGCTGAGTTTTCCATTGTGTGGAAAAGAGATCCCATTTGCAGCCTGAAGCCTCATGTTTCCTGTAGGATTTCCACTCCTAGAATTGCACACTTTGAAGGATTTCTTATAGCAGAAGTTTTTTGGGAACTAGGACTCTGGCTGGATTTGGGTCTCTGGACTCTCAGGTGAAGTGACCTTGAGACACTAGGGCGTGCAGATTTCCTTGCTGTTGTAAAGAGCTATTGTTCGCACCCAGGAGCCATGGTCTGAATGGGGGTGTCACCTCTTAAATTTGCAAATGTCACAGGATTTCTTCTAAATGAATGGTGCTAAGAACATAAGGTCTGGCTGGCTTTCGACTTAGAGGCGCCTCCTCTAAATTGGTCTTCAGACGCTAGGTTGGAAAGTGTTCCTACATATGCCAAATAGCCCTTGCTATGCAATTAATAAGCTTCAAATTACCATGGAGTTGCTGCCCCTGCAAAGATTTTGGCAGAGCCTGGTTGTGGTGCCCCACTCCACTCCACCACCCTTAGCAGGTCCTTATGGTTGCATGGGGAATCATCGTGGAGCATGCCAACCCAGCTCCATCCTGGGAACAGCACCTGTATTTTACCCTAAAATTTCTGTCCCATTATAGCTCCTGTTAGGATACAAATGTAACTTCTCGGTTTCCACTGATTTTACCCCCAGTCATCTTTCCATACAGACATTGCTCCACTCCCCAGAGGATTATTGTGAGCAGATGTGAGCTCTGCTGTCCCTTTGGACTGACAAAGACAGAGGTTTTGTCCCAAGTTGCTTTTGAACCTGTCCTGCACCCGTTACGAGTCCTCAGTCTCCTGCAATTTTGTGGGTCAGTCACATGTAAAACAGCACAGCTGGCTGGCATGCTTTGCTCATGAGGGGAGACAAGAGAAGAATCCCTCTGCTCACACCAGACCTGCAGCTGCCAAACCTCACCAAAGCACCTGAGGAGCCCCCAGGGACTGATGGTACAGAAGGGAGGTGATGGAGGACAGCACAGCAGGCAGCCTGCCCTCCATCTGGCTGTGAAGAAGGCAGGGCTGGGAACTGTCAGCAACATCCCAGCAGGTCTGGCTGATGGTGCCACCCTGAGGGCTTCCCCTGCCTTTGGGCAGTCCCAGCTGCTGCAGCTCACTTGACAGAGACTCATTGTCTATACTGTGCTTGGCTGCACTGGAGATGATGAAGCCGAGGACAGCAATGGTTGCCTTCACATCCCCTGACTGCAGATGGGAAGGAGGGCGAGCTCTGTCACCTTGGGAAGGCCTCTGCAGAGTCACTGCTGCCCGTCTCTGGAGCGTGGCTCCATCGGGGGACCGTGGTAAGGACAGCAGTGCTCACCTAACTGCGCACCTGAGGACAGCTTCAGGACCTTGTCATACTGTGGGAGAGCAGAGCTTCACAGTAAACACCAGCTAACACACTGACTGCCAGTGTTAACACTAACAGTTCTTACCTAAATATTAATACTAGTAACACTTACTATGCGTATTATTAATCCTAGTAGAGGCTGGTAGCGTTCTTTAGGCTGAGGCTTGCATGAAGAATACAAAATTAATTAACGTTGCTGATTATGCTATTGTGTTGAAATACTTGGCCTCCACTGCGGTAGCCCCACGCTTACCTCGATGGCCTCCCCCAGCAGGTCCCAAAACACCTGGATGCAGATCAGCTTAAGCTTCACTGATGTGATAAACAGAGTTCACTCTTTATAATTTTTAAAATTTTAATAAAGGATAAAAGGACAAAATAATCCAGCACTGGGATGCTTTTAGCACACAGCCAAAGAGCACAGAGGTAGCTTAAAAACATGTTCACTATATACTGTTACATTGCTGAGGTTACAGGCATATTCATTAACTTACACATTATTCAAACATTCCTTTGACTTTTTGATGTTCCAGGAACTCTCTTGTTTGGTTTTAACCTCTGACTTGTCTGCAGAACGTTCTGTAAATTAGGTCTACATATTTTATTTCTTCCTGTAGTTTTATCCTGTTGCTTCACACTCCTTGATAACACTGGTAAGAGTCGATAAATCCTTCCTGGATGCTTAAGCTCTTTTTGTGTCACTATTATCTTATCACTTGGTAGGGGCAGTCTGCAGTTATAAGAAACAGAATAATTGCTTTACACCATTTTCTGAGTTAGTTACATAGAAGTATTTTAGTTTCTATTTTAACATTTTGCCTACCATATATTTATCACGCTACTATTCACATGAAATATACAGTGCATACATAAACTGGCATATTACACTATACAAAGCAGTTCAAAGTAAGTATAAGTTTTACCACATCAAAATACTTGTAATGCAAAAAGCTAATCTATGAATGTGAAAGCCAGTATTGTTTTATCATCTATAACATCCGACGACGAGGGTGAGCAGCGGGCCCGCAGCAGGCGGAGGGTGGGCAGGGGGACGCGGGCACTTAACTTTGGCCAGGGTGCTGATCTCGGCCAGGCGGGGCAGGCCAAGTCCCCGCAGAAGCGGAAGCACTGCGGTAGAAGAGGCACCCAGAGCCCGCAGCGGGCGCTGCACGCCCTCCCCGCTCCCGAGCCCTCTCCTGACCAAATCGCCGCCGCTCCCTGGTCCGCGCTGCTGTCGCAAAGACGACCCGGAACCCCTCCCGGGCTACACTCCTCTCCGCCTCCTGCCCCGAGTGCCGATGGGGCGCTCCGGTAGGCGCTCTGCGGGGGTCTTTTCGCCGGGATCTGGGCACGAGAGAGGGCCGAAGAAGGAGACGGGGGTTTCGCGAGCGGGACCGCCGCCGCCGCCGCCGCCGCCTGCGAGCCCTTCGGGCAGCCCGAGCTCCGCCCCACGCTCCCACGGGCCGCAGCCTGACGGCTCCCAAGCCTGCCAATCACGGCCCGCCTTTCTCTGTCCGCCCTGTCCAATCACAGCCGCCCTTTCAAACCGGAAGCGGTCCCGCCAATCTCAGCCCGCTCAGTGGCGGCTCGACCCGTCAGACTGGCCCCGCTCGCCCGTACGCCTGAGGTGCCGCTCCTGCCACCGCTGCTTTGGGAGCCGGCGGAGCAGTGTCCCTGCTGCCGCTGCCTCGGCAGGCGCTGTTGCGGACGGGAAGGGCGGCCAGGAGCTTCCAGTTCAGGTCCTGGTCGGGATCAGGTTCTGGTCCAGGGAAACGGGCAGGCGGCGGGGAGCGGGCGGACGCGGCCACAGCAATGGCGGCGGCGGGAGCAGCGCTTGAGGGGACCGCGGGGAGTCGCGGAGCAGAGCGCGGCGGGAATGGGCGGGCTGGGATTGGTGGAGCCGGCAGGTGCTGCCTCGGGTTGTGATTGGCTGGCTGTCCGCCCGTGGGGCATAAATAGCGTGCGTTGGGGCGGCAGTGGCGTCAGTTCGGCGGTGAAGCTGGGAGAGACGGGAGCTGCGGATACGCGATCTGAGGCGCGGCGCTGCGCCAGGACGGGACCCCCGCGGCAGCTGATCCGGGGAGCGCTGGTGAGCACGGACGCGACGCCTGCGGCAGTATCTGGGGGCCGGCCGTGTCCAGTTCTTTCTGCCGCGCCCTGCGTGGCTCGGGTAGCCGGCGGCTGGTGTGGGGCCTGGAGTGGCGCGGTGGGGGGGGGCACCGCCTGCTGTCACTGGGGACTGGGAAGTAGCCGCTTCGCGGTTTCTGGATTTAAAGAAATGTTCAGAATACGAGGAATAAAGCTTGCTTTTTGTATTTTTATTACTTTATTTTGTTTTTACTTGTAATGTTTTTCTTTCTTAATTGTGTTATTTTAGTATTGCCCGTTTTAATACATCTTTTTGGTTTGATTTGTTTTCTTTACTGGATATCTCATGTTAATTCGGTAAGGGTTGTGGGACTGGGGCTGAAACACCAGTTGTGAGAGCAGTGGGGACATAAAACCCCAGGGTGTGGAATAATGATTTTGGCATGAGTCAGGCCCAAAACAATGTGGAGTGGTGGAAATGCTGAGGCCAGATAAATGCCATGGGAGGAAGGCATGGAGCTGCAGCACAGGGCCTGCAGGTTATGCCTGGGGGTTCCCAGCCCCTGCCCTGTGGTACCAACGAGGGGCTGAGGGTGTGGGGGCTCAGAGGGTTCTAGGGCCCAAGAACCAGCCCAAGACTGCCTTTTGGGATGGGGAGGAAGGAGTCCAGTGGCTCTTCCCAGCCCCTGGAGCTGCCTGAGGGGAGGTGAGGGGGCCTTTGTGCACGTGCTGGGCAGAGAGCCAGGGTGAGGGGGAGGGTGGATGTTGAGCTTCAGGCCTCCAGTGTCCCCAGAGTTGGGATGCCACTTAGGGTTGCCACTTAGGGCTGGGTGGGTGGATGGGACAGCTTCTAGAGACACTGAAATTGAAATGATGGCAGTAACTGATTTGTGGCCTTATGAACAGTCCCAAGGTGCAGTGAGAAGCATGAGCAGCTTTTAGCTGCAGCCAGTAGGAAGCTGAGGAGCTGGAGCTGAGGCAGCAGAGCTGGAGGAGACAGAAATATGGTAGGGTTTGATGTAAAACCTCTGTGGGGCTGGGATAGGGATTGTGGAGTGGGGAGGTGAACTGCATGGTTGGAATTGAAATTGCTGTAAGGGCTGTGATCTGAGCTCAAGAACTACAGTTAAAATAAAGATCCTGTCCTGAGAAGCACAAGTAGTATTGTGTGGCACTACTGTGAAGATGTTGAGCAGGAAGTGTAAGAGAAGAGCTGGCAGTTAAATAAAGCTTGTGGGACTGGAGCTGAAATCACTGGGGACGGGGTGGGGACTGCAGTGCTGCAGAAACCGTCACTGCTAGAAGGGATACTCACTGTGGATCTGAGGACTAAACACAGAATGGGACACAGAGCTGGAAGAAGGGAGCTGGCAGTAAAATAAACCTTGTGGGCCAAGAACTGAAAGAGCTGGAATCACTGGGCCTGGTCTTATCATTGTGGGACTGGGATCGGGTCTGCACACAACATGGGAACTATAGGGCTGGCACAGAGACGATAAAATAAAGCTTGTGGGACCAGAGCTGAAAGAGCATAAATCACTGGGCCTGCTATTGTCATATTGTGGCACTGGTATTTTGTGTGTTAATGTGTTAATTGTAGCTTAACACATCACAGCAACCTTAGGGCTGGGAAAGGCAGTGTATTGTTCTTGCGCCGAGATCACTCTAGGCCTGTGACATGGATGCAGGGGCTGGGTATTGCCACTAATAGTAGAACAGGATGTGTGGAGTGGGGAAAGGGGGCCGCAAGCTTGCGCCTGAAAACCCCGTCGATGGTAGACTATTGCCTGCGCCTGTGATGGCACCTCTTGGGGCGCACTGTGGGGCTGGGAAGTGGACTGCGGGGCTGGCAATTTGAATGAAAATGGCAAAGGCACTAGACCTGTGAACGGGGCTGCGGGCATCCAGGAGAACTTATGCAGGGGTGTGCAAAGTGACTGGGGACTGCTCGGTGGGAGCTAAAATCACTGCGGGGCTAGCATATGGATGGTGGGGTGGCCTTCCAGAGGCTCGTGCCAGAGCTGAATTGTCGCCGAGCTGGAGCCAAGAGCCAGATGCTGCCATTTGAAGCTGGAGAAACACAGAGCTGGGGCTGGAAGAAGAGAGCTGGCAGTAAAATAAAGCTTATGGGTCAAGAGCTGAAAGAGCTGGAGTCACTGCGCCTGCTCTTGTCATCCTTTGGGGACTGGAATTGTAGCTTAACACATCACAGCAACCTTAGGGCTGGTAAAGGCAGTGTATTGTTCTTGCGCCGAGATCCCTCTAGGCCTGTGACATGGATGCAGAGGCTGGGTATTGCCACTAATAGTAGAACAGGATGTGTGGAGTGGGGAAAGGGGGCCGCAAGCTTGCGCCTGAATATCCCGTCGATGGTAGAATATTGCCTGTGCCTGTAATGGCACCTCTTGGGACGCACTGTGGGGCTGGGAAGTGGACTGCGGGGCTGGCAATTTGAATGAAAATGGCAAAGGCACTAGACCTGTGAACGGGGCTGCGGGCATCCAGGAGAACTTGTGCAGGGGTGTGCAAAGTGACTGGGGACTGCTCGGTGGGAGCTAAAATCACTGCGGGGCTAGCATATGGATGGTGGGGTGGGCTTCCAGAGGCTCGTGCCAGAGCTGAATTGTCGCCGAGCTGGAGCCAAGAGCCAGATGCTGCCATTTGAAGCTGGAGAAACACAGAGCTGGGGCTGGAAGAAGAGAGCTGGCAGTAAAATAAAGCTTATGGGTCAAGAGCTGAAAGAGCTGGAGTCACTGCGCCTGCTCTTGTCATCCTTTGGGGACTGGAATTGTAGCTTAACACATCACAGCAACCTTAGGGCTGGTAAAGGCAGTGTATTGTTCTTGCGCCGAGATCACTCTAGGCCTGTGACATGGATGCAGGGGCTGGGTATTGCCACTAATAGTAGAACAGGATGTGTGGAGTGGGGAAAGGGGGCCGCAAGCTTGCGCCTGAAAACCCCGTCGATGGTAGAATATTGCCTGCGCCTGTGATGGCACCTCTTGGGACGCACTGTGGGGCTGGGAAGTGGACTGCGGGGCTGGCAATTTGAATGAAAATGGCAAAGGCACTAGACCTGTGAACGGGGCTGCGGGCATCCAGGAGAACTTGTGCAGGGGTGTGCAAAGTGACTGGGGACTGCTCGGTGGGAGCTAAAATCACTGCGGGGCTAGCATATGGATGGTGGGGTGGGCTTCCAGAGGCTCGTGCCAGAGCTGAATTGTCGCCGAGCTGGAGCCAAGAGCCAGATGCTGCCATTTGAAGCTGGAGAAACACAGAGCTGGGGCTGGAAGAAGAGAGCTGGCAGTAAAATAAAGCTTATGGGTCAAGAGCTGAAAGAGCTGGAGTGACTGCGCCTGCTCTTGTCATCCTTTGGGGACTGGAATTGTAGCTTAACACATCACAGCAACCTTAGGGCTGGTAAAGGCAGTGTATTGTTCTTGCGCCGAGATCACTCTAGGCCTGTGACATGGATGCAGGGGCTGGGTATTGCCACTAATAGTAGAACAGGATGTGTGGAGTGGGGAAAGGGGGCCGCAAGCTTGCGCCTGAAAACCCCGTCGATGGTAGAATATTGCCTGCGCCTGTGATGGCACCTCTTGGGGTGCGGATGAAATCTCAGTGGGGCTGTTAAGTGGACTGCGCGGCGTGCAATTTGAATGAAAATGGCAAAGGCACTAGACCTGTGAACGGGGCTGCGGGCATCCAGGAGAACTTATGCAGGGGTGTGCAAAGTGACTGGGGACTGCTCGGTGGGAGCTAAAATCACTGCGGGGCTAGCATATGGATGGTGGGGTGGGCTTCCCGAGGCTCGTGCCAGAGCTGAATTGTCGCCGAGCTGGAGCCAAGAGCCAGATGCTGCCATTTGAAGCTGGAGAAACACAGAGCTGGGGCTGGAAGAAGAGAGCTGGCAGTAAAATAAAGCTTATGGGTCAAGAGCTGAAAGAGCTGGAGTCACTGCGCCTGCTCTTGTCATCCTTTGGGGTCTGGAATTGTAGCTTAACACATCACAGCAACCTTAGGGCTGGTAAAGGCAGTGTATTGTTCTTGCGCCGAGATCCCTCTAGGCCTGTGACATGGATGCAAAGGCTGGGTATTGCCACTAATAGTAGAACAGGATGTGTGGAGTGGGGAAAGGGGGCCGCAAGCTTGCGCCTGAAAACCCCGTCGATGGTAGAATATTGCCTGTGCCTGTAATGGCACCTCTTGGGGCGCACTGTGAGGCTGGGAAGTGGACTGCGGGGCTGGCAATTTGAATGAAAATGGCAAAGGCACTAGACCTGTGAACAGGGCTGCGGGCATCCAGGAGAACTTATGCAGGGGTGTGCAAAGTGACTGGGGACTGCTCGGTGGGAGCTAAAATCACTGCGGGGCTAGCATATGGATGGTGGGGTGGCCTTCCAGAGGCTCGTGCCAGAGCTGAATTGTCGCCGAGCTGGAGCCAAGAGCCAGATGCTGCCATTTGAAGCTGGAGAAACACAGAGCTGGGGCTGGAAGAAGAGAGCTGGCAGTAAAATAAAGCTTATGGGTCAAGAGCTGAAAGAGCTGGAGTCACTGCGCCTGCTCTTGTCATCCTTTGGGGACTGGAATTGTAGCTTAACACATCACAGCAACCTTAGGGCTGGTAAAGGCAGTGTATTCTTCTTGAGCCGAGATCACTCTAGGCCTGTGACATGGATGCAGGGGCTGGGTATTGCCACTAATAGTAGAACAGGATGTGTGGAGTGGGGAAAGGGGGCCGCAAGCTTGCGCCTGAATATCCCGTCGATGGTAGAATATTGCCTGCGCCTGTGATGGCACCTCTTGGGGTGCGGATGAAATCTCGGTGGGGCTGTTAAGTGGACTGCGCGGCGTGCAATTTGAATGAAAATGGCAAAGGCACTAGACCTGTGAACGGGGCTGCGGGCATCCAGGAGAACTTATGCAGGGGTGTGCAAAGTGACTGGGGACTGCTCGGTGGGAGCTAAAATCACTGCGGGGCTAGCATATGGATGGTGGGGTGGCCTTCCAGAGGCTCGTGCCAGAGCTGAATTGTCGCCGAGCTGGAGCCAAGAGCCAGATGCTGCCATTTGAAGCTGGAGAAACACAGAGCTGGGGCTGGAAGAAGAGAGCTGGCAGTAAAATAAAGCTTATGGGTCAAGAGCTGAAAGAGCTGGAGTCACTGCGCCTGCTCTTGTCATCCTTTGGGGACTGGAATTGTAGCTTAACACATCACAGCAACCTTAGGGCTGGTAAAGGCAGTGTATTCTTCTTGAGCCGAGATCACTCTAGGCCTGTGACATGGATGCAGGGGCTGGGTATTGCCACTAATAGTAGAACAGGATGTGTGGAGTGGGGAAAGGGGGCCGCAAGCTTGCGCCTGAATATCCCGTCGATGGTAGAATATTGCCTGCGCCTGTGATGGCACCTCTTGGGGTGCGGATGAAATCTCGGTGGGGCTGTTAAGTGGACTGCGCGGCGTGCAATTTGAATGAAAATGGCAAAGGCACTAGACCTGTGAACGGGGCTGCGGGCATCCAGGAGAACTTATGCAGGGGTGTGCAAAGTGACTGGGGACTGCTCGGTGGGAGCTAAAATCACTGCGGGGCTAGCATATGGATGGTGGGGTGGCCTTCCAGAGGCTCGTGCCAGAGCTGAATTGTCGCCGAGCTGGAGCCAAGAGCCAGATGCTGCCATTTGAAGCTGGAGAAACACAGAGCTGGGGCTGGAAGAAGAGAGCTGGCAGTAAAATAAAGCTTATGGGTCAAGAGCTGAAAGAGCTGGAGTCACTGCGCCTGCTCTTGTCATCCTTTGGGGACTGGAATTGTAGCTTAACACATCACAGCAACCTTAGGGCTGGTAAAGGCAGTGTATTGTTCTTGCGCCGAGATCACTCTAGGCCTGTGACATGGATGCAGGGGCTGGGTATTGCCACTAATAGTAGAACAGGATGTGTGGAGTGGGGAAAGGGGGCCGCAAGCTTGCGCCTGAATATCCCGTCGATGGTAGAATATTGCCTGTGCCTGTGATGGCACCTCTTGGGGTGCGGATGAAATCTCGGTGGGGCTGTTAAGTGGACTGCGCGGCGTGCAATTTGAATGAAAATGGCAAAGGCACTAGACCTGTGAACGGGGCTGCGGGCATCCAGGAGAACTTATGCAGGGGTGTGCAAAGTGACTGGGGACTGCTCGGTGGGAGCTAAAATCACTGCGGGGCTAGCATATGGATGGTGGGGTGGCCTTCCAGAGGCTCGTGCCAGAGCTGAATTGTCGCCGAGCTGGAGCCAAGAGCCAGATGCTGCCATTTGAAGCTGGAGAAACACAGAGCTGGGGCTGGAAGAAGAGAGCTGGCAGTAAAATAAAGCTTATGGGTCAAGAGCTGAAAGAGCTGGAGTCACTGCGCCTGCTCTTGTCATCCTTTGGGGACTGGAATTGTAGCTTAACACATCACAGCAACCTTAGGGCTGGTAAAGGCAGTGTATTCTTCTTGAGCCGAGATCACTCTAGGCCTGTGACATGGATGCAGAGGCTGGGTATTGCCACTAATAGTAGAACAGGATGTGTGGAGTGGGGAAAGGGGGCCGCAAGCTTGCGCCTGAATACCCCGTCGATGGTAGAATATTGCCTGTGCCTGTGATGGCACCTCTTGGGGCGCACTGTGGGGCTGGGAAGTGGACTGCGGGGCTGGCAATTTGAATGAAAATGGCAAAGGCACTAGACCTGTGAACGGGGCTGCGGGCATCCAGGAGAACTTATGCAGGGGTGTGCAAAGTGACTGGGGACTGCTCGGTGGGAGCTAAAATCACTGCGGGGCTAGCATATGGATGGTGGGGTGGCCTTCCAGAGGCTCGTGCCAGAGCTGAATTGTCGCCGAGCTGGAGCCAAGAGCCAGATGCTGCCATTTGAAGCTGGAGAAACACAGAGCTGGGGCTGGAAGAAGAGAGCTGGCAGTAAAATAAAGCTTATGGGTCAAGAGCTGAAAGAGCTGGAGTCACTGCGCCTGCTCTTGTCATCCTTTGGGGACTGGAATTGTAGCTTAACACATCACAGCAACCTTAGGGCTGGTAAAGGCAGTGTATTGTTCTTGCGCCGAGATCACTCTAGGCCTGTGACATGGATGCAGGGGCTGGGTATTGCCACTAATAGTAGAACAGGATGTGTGGAGTGGGAAAGGGGGCCGCAAGCTTGCGCCTGAATACCCCGTCAATGGTAGAATATTGCCTGTGCCTGTGATGGCACCTCTTGGGGTGCGGCTGAAATCTCTGTGGGGCTGGGAAGTGGACTGCAGGGCTGGCAATTTGAATGAAAATGGCAAAGGCACTAGACCTGTGAACAGGGCTGCGGGCATCCAGGAGAACTTATGCAGGGGTGTGCAAAGTGACTGGGGACTGCTCGGTGGGAGCTAAAATCACTGCGGGGCTAGCATATGGATGGTGGGGTGGCCTTCCAGAGGCTCGTGCCAGAGCTGAATTGTCGCCGAGCTGGAGCCAAGAGCCAGATGCTGCCATTTGAAGCTGGAGAAACACAGAGCTGGGGCTGGAAGAAGAGAGCTGGCAGTAAAATAAAGCTTATGGGTCAAGAGCTGAAAGAGCTGGAGTCACTGCGCCTGCTCTTGTCATCCTTTGGGGACTGGAATTGTAGCTTAACACATCACAGCAACCTTAGGGCTGGTAAAGGCAGTGTATTGTTCTTGCGCTGAGATCCCTCTAGGCCTGTGACATGGATGCAGAGGCTGGGTATTGCCACTAATAGTAGAACAGGATGTGTGGAGTGGGGAAAGGGGGCCGCAAGCTTGCGCCTGAAAACCCCGTCGATGGTAGAATATTGCCTGTGCCTGTGATGGCACCTCTTGGGGCGCACTGTGGGGCTGGGAAGTGGACTGCGGGGCTGGCAATTTGAATTAAAATGGCAAAGGCACTAGACCTGTGAACGGGGCTGCGGGCATCCAGGAGAACTTATGCAGGGGTGTGCAAAGTGACTGGGGACTGTTCGGTGGGAGCTAAAATCACTGCGGGGCTAGCATATGGATGGTGGGGTGGCCTTCCAGAGGCTCGTGCCAGAGCTGAATTGTCGCCGAGCTGGAGCCAAGAGCCAGATGCTGCCATTTGAAGCTGGAGAAACACAGAGCTGGGGCTGGAAGAAGAGAGCTGGCAGTAAAATAAAGCTTATGGGTCAAGAGCTGAAAGAGCTGGAGTCACTGCGCCTGCTCTTGTCATCCTTTGGGGACTGGAATTGTAGCTTAACACATCACAGCAACCTTTGGGCTCTTAAAGGCAGTGTATTGTTCTTGCGCCGAGATCACTCTAGGCCTGTGACATGGATGCAGGGGCTGGGTATTGCCACTAATAGTAGAACAGGATGTGTGGAGTGGGGAAAGGGGGCCGCAAGCTTGCGCCTGAATACCCCGTCGATGGTAGAATATTGCCTGTGCCTGTGATGGCACCTCTTGGGGTGCGGCTGAAATCTCTGTGGGGCTGGGAAGTGGACTGCAGGGCTGGCAATTTGAATGAAAATGGCAAAGGCACTAGACCTGTGAACGGGGCTGCGGGCATCCAGGAGAACTTATGCAGGGGTGTGCAAAGTGACTGGGGACTGCTCGGTGGGAGCTAAAATCACTGCGGGGCTAGCATATGGACGGTGGGGTGGGCTTCCCGAGGCTCGTGCCAGAGCTGAATTGTCGCCGAGCTGGAGCCAAGAGCCAGATGCTGCCATTTGAAGCTGGAGAAACACAGAGCTGGGGCTGGAAGAAGAGAGCTGGCAGTAAAATAAAGCTTATGGGTCAAGAGCTGAAAGACCTGGAGTCACTGCGCCTGCTCTTGTCATCCTTTGGGGACTGGAATTGTAGCTTAACACATCACAGCAACCTTAGGGCTGGTAAAGGCAGTGTATTGTTCTTGCGCTGAGATCCCTCTAGGCCTGTGACATGGATGCAGAGGCTGGGTATTGCCACTAATAGTAGAACAGGATGTGTGGAGTGGGGAAAGGGGGCCGCAAGCTTGCGCCTGAAAACCCCATCGATGGTAGAATATTGCCTGTGCCTGTGATGGCACCTCTTGGGGTGCGGTTGAAATCTCTGTAATGCTGGGAAGTGGACTGCAGGGCTGGCAATTTGAATGAAAATGGCAAAGGCACTAGACCTGTGAACGGGGCTGCGGGCATCCAGGAGAACTTATGCAGGGGTGTGCAAAGTGACTGGGGACTGCTCGGGGGGAGCTAAAATCACTGCGGGGCTAGCATATGGATGGTGGGTTGGGCTTCCAGAGGCTCGTGCCAGAGCTGAATTGTCGCCGAGCTGGAGCCAAGAGCCAGATGCTGCCTTTTGAAGCTGGAGAAACACAGAGCTGGGGCTGGAAGAAGAGAGCTGGCAGTAAAATAAAGCTTATGGGTCAAGAGCTGAAAGAGCTGGAGTCACTGCGCCTGCTCTTGTCATCCTTTGGGGACTGGAATTGTAGCTTAACACATCACAGCAACCTTAGGGCTGGTAAAGGCAGTGTATTGTTCTTGCGCCGAGATCCCTCTAGGCCTGTGACATGGATGCAGGGGCTGGGTATTGCCACTAATAGTAGAACAGGATGTGTGGAGTGGGGAAAGGGGGCCGCAAGCTTGCGCCTGAAAACCCCATCGATGGTAGAATATTGCCTGTGCCTGTGATGGCACCTCTTGGGGTGCAGCTGCAATCTCTGTAATGCTGGGAAGTGGACTGCGGGGCTGGCAATTTGAATGAAAATGGCAAAGGCGCTAGACCTGTTAACGGGGCTGCGGGCATCCAGGAGAACTTATGCAGGGGTGTGCAAAGTGACTGGGGACTGCTCGGTGGGAGCTAAAATCACTGCTGGGCTAGCATATGGATGGTGGGGTGGGCTTCCAGAGGCTCGTGCCAGAGCTGAATTGTCGCCGAGCTGGAGCCAAGAGCCAGATGCTGCCATTTGAAGCTGGAGAAACACAGAGCTGGGGCTGGAAGAAGAGAGCTGGCAGTAAAATAAAGCTTATGGGTCAAGAGCTGAAAGAGCTGGAGTCACTGCGCCTGCTCTTGTAATCTTTTGGGGACTGGAATTGTAGCTTAACACATCACAGCAACCTTAGGGCTGATAAAGGCAGTGTATTGTTCTTGCGCCGAGATCACTCTAGGCCTGTGACATGGATGCAGGGGCTGGGTATTGCCACTAATTATAGAACAGGATGTGTGGAGTGGGGAAAGGGGGCCGCAAGCTTGCGCCTGAAAACCCCGTCGATGGTAGAATATTGCCTGTGCCTGTGATGGCACCTCTTGGGGCGCACTGTGGGGCTGGGAAGTGGACTGCGGGGCTGGCAATTTGAATGAAAATGGCAAAGGCACTAGACCTGTGAACGGGGCTGCGGGCATCCAGGAGAACTTATGCAGGGGTGTGCAAAGTGACTGGGGACTGCTCGGTGGGAGCTAAAATCACTGCGGGGCTAGCATATGGATGGTGGGGTGGCCTTCCAGAGGCTCGTGCCAGAGCTGAATTGTCGCCGAGCTGGAGCCAAGAGCCAGATGCTGCCATTTGAAGCTGGAGAAACACAGAGCTGGGGCTGGAAGAAGAGAGCTGGCAGTAAAATAAAGCTTATGGGTCAAGAGCTGAAAGAGCTGGAGTCACTGCGCCTGCTCTTGTCATCCTTTGGGGACTGGAATTGTAGCTTAACACATCACAGCAACCTTAGGGCTGGTAAAGGCAGTGTATTCTTCTTGAGCCGAGATCACTCTAGGCCTGTGACATGGATGCAGGGGCTGGGTATTGCCACTAATAGTAGAACAGGATGTGTGGAGTGGGGAAAGGGGGCCGCAAGCTTGCACTTGAATACCCTGTCGATGGTAGAATATTGCCTGTGCCTGTGATGGCACCTCTTGGGGTGCGGCTAAAATCTCTGTGGGGCTGGGAAGTGGACTGCGGGGCTGGCAATTTGAATGAAAATGGCAAAGGTGTTTGATGGGGGTCTCAGAGCAGCACCAGGTGTGAGTGTGAAAATGGTGGGGGCTCGGAGCAGCCCAGGTGTGAGTGTGAGGATGAGGAGTCGCTCGGAGCAGCCGAGGTGTGAGTGTGAGGATGATGGGGGCTCGGAGCAGCCCAGGTGTGAGTTGTGAGGATGAAGGGGGTTCCGAGCAGCCCAGGTGTGAGTGTGAGGATGATTAGGGGCTGGCTCATGCCGGGGCGAGGCTGTTTTAGGGGGAGGCTTTGCCTCAGCTCTCTTTTGCATGGAGCAGCTGAGTGGAGGGGTTTATGGGCCGCTCCCGGCGCTGTCTCATGGAAGGACTGCGAGAGCTTCCCGCAGGGTCGGGGGGAACACCTGGATCCGCGCTTGGGTACGTAGAGCATCGCTTAAAGGAGGTGCCGAGGGACGAATCTTTGTGCCGGGGAGCAGCAGCCGAACAGGTGAGCCCGTGTGGGTTCGGAGTGGGGAATTTTCTCCTTCCCCTTTGCAATTTCATCTTGCCAGTCCCTCCCCGGTTTCCCATGAACAAAAATGGAGCTTATGAAGACAAAAGGAATTAAGGAGAAGGAAGTAGCTCCTCTTCTTTTATTGTCTGCATTTGAACAGAAGGGATCCCTCTTCACTTGTGGTTTTAAGGGTGTTGATTGCAGGAAAAGCTGCCTTTGCCAGGGTGTTAGGGGTATCACAGGGGTGACAGGGAATCCCTGTGTTCTATTTTAAGGGGAATGGGAAAAGTATTCTTGTGGTGTTATGGGTTTGATTTGAAGGCAGCCACCCCGTTTTCATCACCCTCGGGTTTAAATGGAGGGGGCAGCCCGGGTGTCCCTCATTTTCAAGGGTTTGAATGGAGGTCGAAATCCCCCTTTCCCATCAGTCGAAGGCTTTCATTTGAGGAGCACCCCTTTTTTCTGCTGTTGTAGGGGGTGAAATTTTAGGGGAGAACGCATTTCTTTGCCCTTGTTGAAGTGAGGTGAGCCCGCCTGCGGCGTCAGTTTCGGGGTTGGCTTGCGGGAAGCCGCAGCTCCGGCAGCATTTGCAGGGCTGCAATGGGGCTGTGCCGCTGCATTGGAGGGCGCTCCTCGTGCCCGCGGCCCGGCCCGGAACGTTCCTGGCCCGGAACGTTCCCGCTCGGGAGCGCTGCTGGCACGGCCCGGGCAGCTGCCGGCGCGCACGGGGGATTTGGCGTGGCCGGGCCGGCCAAGGGCGGCAGTGGCAAAGCCGTGCCGGTGCGAGCCGTGCGAAACCGAGCGGAGCCGGGCCGGGCCGGCCAAGGGCGGCAGAGACGGCGCGGGCGCTGCTGCGTCGGCCCGGGCGGTGCCAGCCACTCCGTCCGCTCCGGGCGCGGGGCTCGGGCGCTGCCGGTAGCCCCAGGCCTGGTGCCGGCCCCGCCGGGCACGGGCAGCGGGTGGGGCTCCCCGGAACGGCGCCGGCCCCGCATGCCGGAGCAGCCGCCGCAGGAGCCGCTTTCCTGCCCGGAGCCGCGCTCCGTGCAGGGCCGGCAGCGAGCGCGGGCTTCGGCCGCTCAAAGTTCGGCGGTGCCGTGGCTCGGAGGCGCTTTGGAGGCCTTGATTGCATCGCTGGGTTCGGTTTGCAGCGGGTGTACGCTAAGGGATACGGTGTTCTTCCTGAGCGGCACGGTTCTCGGTGCCGGTAGGGATGATAAAGGTTCATTTTGGATTGAGTTTTTTAGTCGGATTTTTTTTTTTTCCCGGGGTATTATGTTTAGAAGGGCGCGCAATGGTTTTTACGAGTCGCAGCGTGAAGCAGCGGTTCGGATTTTAATTCTGTTGCGGTGGCTTTTGTTAGCGTGAGTGTGTAGTGTTTGTTTTGGGGGGCTTGACGTAGCGTCGTGTCGTTCATTGCAGCGGGTTTTTAATCTCGATAATTGCATGTGTGTTTATTGTCTTCCAGGGTTTTTATTTATTTGGTTTGTTTGATTGTAGTGTATGTTTTATGGTTACGGGTAATTTGGGGGACATTGTTTATGGTTACGTTTGTCTTTAGTCTTTGTGTTTGTTTCTAGGTGGTATTTTTATTTTGATAGCTTGAGGCACTATGGGTTTATCCAGTGGGGAATAATTTTTTTGTTGCAGATTTATCTAGTTTTTGGTGTTATTCTTGTTGTTGGTTTCTTTATTTTCCTTTTTTGTTGTTGTTGTTGTCTTTTAATGTATTTGAGTATTGTTTATCAGGGGTTTTTTTGGGAACATGGGTATTTATATGGTGGGTTTTTAAAGTATTTATTTATTTGGGTAGTTAATTTCTTAGTTTTTAGTGGTTGAGATGTTTTTCCATTTTGTTAATTAGTTCAGGTTTTAAAGTTATTTTTACAGAGGATTGTTTATTCTTTGAGTTAGTGTAGAGGTCGAATTTTGTTGTTTTTTATTTTTTTTAGTAACGTCGTTCAGGGTGAGTGGCACTGGCTTGAGTTTAGTAGATTGGTTTGACTTTTTTTTAGTACTTTTTGTAATTTGCTGTGTGTGTTTCTAGAGGATTTTCTTTTATTTTGGTTCCATTTTTCTGTCGTGATGAGAATTGTTATTGAAAAGAGTGTTCTTTGTTTTTTTGCTGACACTTGTTTGGCTGTTGGAGGTATCTTGATGTTTTTGGAAGATATTGGTGGGAATTTGATGCTGTTTGTTTTGTCATTTCATTTAGGAATTGGATTTTAAATATGCAATTATGACTCTAACTATATTGAAACAAAAGAAATAGATGTGTAGCAATGGGAATGAGCCAATTTTATTTTTATATATTCGGTCAATTTTTAAAATTTAACATGTAACATAAGTCATTATATGTTACAATAAGTTACTCTAATTTTAATAGAGTATTGTGTATGTTTATAGATATATGAATAGAGAATATAAATGTAAATACAACCAAAACAAAAATACAAATATATAAATGTATTGCAACTATATGCAGATATATAAAAAATTAATAATAAATTGTAAATGTAAAATAACATGAATTGTAAAATATATAATACACGTAATACTGCATATATTTTATGAAAAATATTATAGGAAATGGATATAAAATAGATATAAATATGGATGTGATATATCTATCTATCTATATCTATCATTTGTTGTATATTATGATAAATATAAATATAAAAAAAATTTAGGTAGTTTAAAATAATGGATGGTTTTGTTTTTTCTTTGCCAAAGCAGGGGTTTTCGTGTAAAAATTACAAATACAAATAATATAAAGGTAGAAATATAAGTATAGAAATATACCATAAACACATTAAAGATTTATATAAAAATTAGAAATATAAGGAAAAATAGGTTGTAGCAGTAGATATGGTAAATAATTTAAAAAATAATTCCCGTATATTTTTTGAATAAGGTGCATATTCTATATAGTTATTAATATAATGCATCAATATAAACTATAAACATATATAAAATATCAACTATCCATAAGAAGGAATAAAAGCTCTGTGTCACGTGCAGCAGTAGAAAATTTCAGGCTCCCAGGGAATAAATAGTTTTCTTTAAATCATTTTCGTTTTAGAGTTTTTTTTTTTACTCCCGGGTAGCCTGAAAGTTTCTACTGCTGCTTTTTTATTCTAAAGGTGGAAAGGTAAACCAAGATCAGAAATAGAAGAAAGGCAAAGGGAAGGGAAGGGAAGGGAAAGGAAAGGAAAGGAAAGGAAAGGAAAGGAAAGGAAAGGAAAGGAAAGGAAAGGAAAGGAAAGGAAAGGAAAGGAAAGGAAAGGAAAGGAAAGGAAAGGAAAGGAAAGGAAAGGAAAGGAAAGGAAAGGAAAGGAAAGGAAAGGAAAGGAAAGGAAAGGAAAGGAAAGGAAAGGAAAGGAAAGGAAAGGAAAGGAAAGGAAAGGAAAGGAAAGGAAAGGAAGCAGGAGAGCAAGAAGGAAGGGAAGGGGTGAAAAATAAAACCGAGTGAAAAAAGTAAAAAGAGTTGGAAGGAAAAAGAGAGGGCATTCGGGAGGAGCGGTGCTGCCTCAGGTGCTTCCCCGCGCTGGGGCGAAGGACCCGTTTGATGCCCGGGAGGGACTGCAGCTCCCAGTGGTGGGGGACGGAGCCGTGGCTGTCAGCCCGAGACTACAACTCCCGGCAGACCGTGCTGCCGGCGCGGCGTGTGACGCAACGGCTGACGCGGCACATGAGTGGCTGGCGTGCTAGGCGGCCGCGCGGGGCTGTGCGTGCGCAGCTGCCGGCGCCTCTCCCGCGCGGGACAGCGACGCTGGAGGGGCGGAGCCTCCGTCTGGCCGCCCGCACCGAGCTGAGCAGCGCGGAAGGAGCGTCCGCCCGGTTCCTCGGCCTCACCCAGCGGTGCCGGGGGCGGGGGCGCTGCCGCCCGCCGATGGCGGAGGGCGAGGCGGTGCTTTGCTGCCGCGGGCCGGGAGCTGCAGGAGCCGCCCCGGGCGAGCGGCGCCGGCCGCTCCCGCGGTCCCGGTGGGGCGGCTGCCCTCAGGCTGGCGGAGGCGCCGGAGGAGCCCCCGAGCTGCAGCCGTCTCCCTCGGGCTGCTGCCGGTGCTGCGGGCGGAGGCGGCTCCGCCGCGTGTTGGGCGTTGCGAGCAGGGAGCGCTGCGATATCGCCGGCATGACGGGGCTGCTGCCTGCGTTAGTGCTCGCGGCTCTTTGTGCCATGGAAAAGGATGGAGCGGCGCTGAGCGGGACACCCAGAGATGGCCGGGAGAATGCCCAGCGCAGGGAGCGGGCGGGCTGTATGCTTCGGATGGCACAGGTGCGAGCTGCAAAGTCTCCCCCCCCTTCCGCCCCTGCCGTCCTGAGCCCCGGGGAAAATGCTTTCCAGCATTGTCGAGCTTCTGAAAGACAAAACTTGTGATTTGACACTAGCATCCAGAAAAGGTTTCTGTCTAGATTAGCAAATGCCTGAATTGTTCTTGGTTATATCCCATGACCGGTTTTAGGCAGTGACTTTATACTGCTTTTAGGATTTTCTTGTACACTGGTGAGAAAATAGGCAGGTCTGATAGTGGTTTCACTTTTTTTCTACTTCACGTTCCATAAGATTCTTTTATCCAAGTGATTGTTTTAAAATTCTACTGTAAGCGTTTGTGGTTCACTTTTTTTTTCTTTGCAGCACCCGGGCCTTTTTTTTTTCTCTAAATCGGGAGTAAATATAGCTGAGTAAAATTACCTTGGTTATCTTCCTTCTTTTTAAACTTAATTGTTTTTATTAATAATTCTATTTGAGTATGCAGAAAAAGTGGGTATGTCCTGTAATCTATGCTAGCTTTTCTCGTTTACAGGGTACTCACAAAATATGTCTCCCTTAGTGTCCCACAGAAACATTCTGGGTGAAATCTGAATTAAGGTATATGTTTTCAAATAAGTAATCAGTTTAGATATTTGCCTGTGTACCTTTTCCTGTAATTCAGAGCTTGCGTTCTGTGGGTTTTATGATAAACCTGTAAAACATGTAAGAATGGTTTTGCAAGTCTGAATCGTTGAAGGCAGCAATAAGTGGATTTAGAGCCTGTTCTTGAGCAGACAAAGGCAAAAAGTGTGACTTTGATCCTGAACTTGTCGTTTTTCATTTGACTTGCCTTTAATTATTGAAGAAGAGAGAGAACTAGTAAAAGAAAATGAATTGGTTATTGAGCACTCCTAAAAAGCTCACCATGATTCTGTGTAGAGCCAAAGTGAAGGATGATGGAACAGAGCTCTGTCCATTAGAAGGAAATAAACCTGATGTCCACGCAGAGTCTTACTAATTTCTGTTTTTAAAATGCAAAATAAGTTTAGGAAGTGTTGGAAGTTAGTATTTTGGGAAAGAAATGGTAGTTCCACAAAACATTCCATTCCATTTAAGAGAGACCCTTGGACTGATTCATGTCTTTTTATAACTTTGCAATATAGAACTAATCCATATTTTGTTTCTCACATTAGGGCGCATTCTTCACTTCCTGGATTTTTAGTGGAAGGAAATGCAAGAGCGGAAAAGCTGACAATGGTCATTTCTAACACATTGCCAAATATTTTTGAACAAGCAAAATTGAGTCATGCCTTTTTCCACCAAAATGCACAAGCACTCATGCGAATGTTCCAAATCACTAAAAGTCAAGCTAAAGCTATCATTCATACTTGCCCTGACTGTCAATTGGTACAACCTCCTGTTTCTACAGGAGCAATCAACCCCCGAGGCTTACAAAGCCTACAGTTGTGGCAAACAGGTGTTACTAAATAGCCTTCTTTTGGTAAATTTAAAAATATTCATGTTTCCATAGACACGTTCTCTGGTGCAGTTTTTGCTTCCCTTCACACAGGTGAAACTGGCAGCCATGCCTGTCATCATTTCCTGCAAGCTTTTGCTTCATTGGGTAGACCCCAAGAAGTAAAAACTGACAATGGTCCCGCATACATATCTCAAAAATTGGCCACATTTTTAAATGAATGGGGTGTTCGACACATTTTTGGTATTCCCCACTCTCCCACAAGCCAAGCAATCATTGAAAGAACGCATCAAACCTTAAAACGCGTATTAGATCAACAGAGAGGGGGAAGGGAAATCACCCCACAGATGAGACTGAGTAAGGCTTTGTATGGTTTTAATTTTCTAAATAGTTCAAGTACAGAACCAGATCCACCAATCTTTAGACACTTTTCAAATAGCACACAGGCAAAACTGAAAGAACATCCTCCTCTTCTAATTAGAAACCCTGACTCTGGACAGATGGAAGGCCCGTTTCAATTAATAACGTGGGGCAAAGGGTATGCTTCTATTTCCACAGGTGCTGGAAGAATTAAGTGGGTTCCTGCCAAAAACGTCAAACCGTATCGCACTTCAGAACCTGTTGTCGAGCCTAGAACTGAGGAAGCGAGTACGCAGACGTGGACCGAATGGAAGGATCCCGGGTCTCGCCTGACGCCTCTTGTGCCTGACGTTCTTTGTGCATCGGTGGAACCCATGAACTCTGATTTTGTGCCAATGTTATTTATGAGTATACGAATTGAATGCTGAATGTTTGTTTTGCAAAGCTAATTTTTGGCTGAAAATTTAGGTTCTTGTTTTTATTTAGAAAGAATTCTGCCAAAACTTAGTTCTTGAAAGAGATGGGGCAGAATCAAATGGTATACTTGTTTTGCTTGATTTTAATTGTTTTTTGTCGTGCAGATTTGCCTGCGGATCAACCGAAAACGAGTGTTTGGGTGACCTTAGCCAAGGCTGCCGGATCGGATACTATATGTCTGTCTAATTCGGAACCAGAAAAGCCTTTCTCAACCTGTTTGGTTGGTGTGCCAGTGAAAGAGTTTCCTTTGGTCAGAAAAGAATCCAATGGTAAACCAGGTGGAATTGACAATGGAAACAGTCCTTCCTTCAATTGGAACATTTGTTTGAAAAAACTTCTCAGGGCAGCAAATGTTTCAAACAGTTGGGATGTGTTTCTGGAGACGGACCAATATCCACGGCAATTGCCAGAAGGGTATTGGATCATTTGCGGAGACAGAGGTTGGCAAGGCATTCCAGCCCACCTTGAAGGTGGCCCTTGTAGCATTGGTATGCTTACCATAATTGCCCCCACTGCCAAAGCAGTGATGAAAAAGAAACAAAGGAAAACAAGAGCTGTTCCTCATTATGATGAGAACTGTCAGAGTGATTTTATGCCTTGGAATGCCGCCAGAAGGCTTTCAGCAGGTATATTTCTACCCCAATTGGCTTCAGCTGTGGCATTGAGACAATTAGATCGAGTTGGATGTTGGCTGAGCAAACAAGCTAATGCCACATCCTCCGCAATCAGTGATATGTTGACCGATGTTGATAGTATTAGACATGCTACTCTTCAAAACAGAGCAGCCATTGATTTTCTTTTACTGGCACAAGGACATGGTTGTGAGGAATTTGAAGGATTGTGTTGTATGAATTTGTCTGATCGTTCTGAATCCATTCACAAAAGCATTCAAAAATTAAAGGATCTGACAGCCCAAATTAAAGAAGATGGAGGTTCCTGGTTGGATGATTTGTTTCAAAATTGGAGTTTTGCACCTTGGCTAAGGCAACTTTGCAAGATAGGTCTTTACATATTAGGTGTTCTAATACTGATATTGATAGTGGCACCTTGTATACTCTGTTGTGTTCGGCGAATGATGAACAAAACAGTCCGAGAAGTTTTTGTCATTCAAGCAGGAGAACTAGGAAGTAGAAGCGCAGAGAGTGTACGAAATCTCACGAAAGCAGTAGATGAGGGTATTGACATGAACGAAGGTTTTGAATTAAGGCCTTGGAATCGACCAGAGTTTTTTGAACGATGCCTTGTGACTGTTGCCAAACGTGATTCATAGCTCTCTTTCAGGGATTGGGTCTTCACAGCATTAAGTTGCTGTGCCGTAATATAGCAATGCTTCAGTTTAGTGAAAATAGGTCTTCAGCAGATAATAGGCAGAAATTTTGCAATAGAGCTATGAAACGCAAATAGCAAGCGACAAGAAAATGAAAGCTTCTGGGTCAAACAGAGAGGGGGAAATGTTGGAATCCATAAGGTTAGAGGATTTTTAAGAAATGGTTACAAAGAAGTATGTAGGCCTTAGACAGGAGTTTTGTTAGCATTGCAGAAAAGTTTCCCATGGAAGCAGAAAAAGTTTTCCATGCAAGCAGAAAAGTTTTCCAAGCAGTAGACGTGACAAATAACAATAGGCTTCTGTAGAATTGGCTTTAGGATGGCAACAAGGTTATTTAATGTATATCTTTAGAAGGTTAGCATGAATAGAACTCTGTTCTTTGTCTCTTATCAACTAGTCTTTGTTTTAGCTACGATTACCTATGTTTTATAAGATTGGATAGAATGCTTGTCAAGATGTGTTTTCTGTGTCTGATTGGCTGAATTCTAGTCTGAGATGATTTTATGTATTGCTGTATGAGCCCTGTTGAAGGAGACATTTTTTGGTGTGGATCAGTGAGCTGTCATGTCTCCATTTTGTATTTTGAGACTGATGTGCTGGAAATAAAAGCAAAAATCTCTTCACTGGTCTGGTTACCATGTTATCCATATTTGGATATTTTGCCGCGGCCTAGTGGGTTCCTTTTTTAAGGCGTGGGTTCCTGACACTATTGGACTTATACCTGTCCCGTCCCCCGCATATTGGTGCCTCGTGTGAGGACGTAGAATAGAAGAAAAACAAAGAAAAATCGTGGAAGTACCAGCTGCGGAGACCCAAGTGTTAACAAGGAGCACACTGTATCATCTCTCCCGCTGAAGCCAAGAAAATTGTAAGTAACTTATCTCGGGAGAGCGCTTGGGTGACGTTGGGAGGCAAAATAGCGAAAAAGAAAATTATTAAAAGAACACAAAAATGGGAACGAATTTATCAAAAGTTGAATGGGATGTTTTTCATCAATTAGAGACAATGTTACAAGAAAAAGGTCACTCTGAAATTTCAAAAACTGAGCTTAAAAACTTACTTATCTGGGTTAAAGCGAATACGCAAGATTTAAATCTGCAGTCTGCTTTTACTTTCCATTTTTGGGGCCAGATAAACTGGAGAATCTATAAACTAGTCTCTCTCAAAAAAGATGAAAGCTTAAGAGAACTTATGCCGGTTTGTAGAGCGCTGTTGGAGCACTGTTTTAAACAAACTGATAATAATAAGATCAACTTGGACTCAGAAAACAAAGCTTCTGGTTCTGTCTCATTAAATTCCAGTAAACCGGAGACTGTGTGAGTATCGGAGAATGTTACAAGTGTTGTTGCAAATGCTGAAAGTATTGCTTTGAACTCTGTTGAACAAAATCTTTCTTCTCTCTCTCTGGGAAAAAATGAGACTCTTTTGGACTTTTCTTCGCGTTGTACTGTTAATGTAAAAATATGTGACTCTTGTAAGGGGGATGGAACAAAGGGTGTAAAAGATGGAAATGAAAAAGTGACTGTACTTCCTAAAATTGTTTGTGCAGGGACACTGAAACCTGAATTGGATTCTGTTGGGCCTGGGGTGGAGGCTGAGGTGGCTGCTTCCACTCGGGAAATTGTGGTTCCGGGGAACTCTTTTTCACTTAAGCAAAAACATGGTTGTTCTGGTGTTTGTCAATCTATAGATACAGAGAAAGAAAAATTGGCTTTAAGGGTGGAGTCCTTTGAAAGGAAGAGATGGAAGAAACTCACGACTGTGTTGTTGCTGAAATTCAAAAAGCTGGACTTGAAATCTCTGCAACGAAAATTCAACAAGTTTCACCTTAGAAGTACCTGGGATGGAAGATGATGGAAGACGATGGAAGACGACAATAATACCACAGAAAATTCAGATCCGAACCAGAGTCAACAACCTACAAGAGTTACAACAACTTCTAGGAGAAATCAACTGGGTCAGACCGATGTTGGGAATCACCGATGATGAACTGAGTCCGCTCTTCCATTTGCTGAGAGGAAGTTGCGACATCACTTCGCCAAGAACTTTAACCCCTGAAGCTCGTGCTGCTCTCGACAAAGTCACAGAAGCTCTTCAAAAAAGACAAGCTCATCGCTGCGTTCCTGAAAATCCTTTCTTTCTTGCAATCTTAGGAGAGAAGATGCAGCTTTGTGGTCTCATTTTCCAGTGGGATGCCACAGAACAAGATCCTTTGTTAATAATGGAATGGGTTTTTCCTCCCTACAGGTTTTCAAAGACCATTTGCTCAGTTTTAGAAATGATTGCATACATTATAATTAAGGCTAGAACCAGATTGTTAACTTTGGCAGGTCAAGAATGTTCAGTTATCTATTTGCCATTGAAAAATGATTATTTCAATTGGGCAATGCAAAATTCTGATGATTTACAATATGCATTCTTAGGTTTTCCAGGTGTTTGTTCCATACACTATCCAGCTCACAAACTACTGCAAGCAAAATTGAGTTTCAGAGGAAAACCTAAATTAAGTGAAGAACCTTTACATGCTGTGACTCTCTTCACTGATGGCTCTGGTAAAAGCCACAAGTCCGTTGTGACTTGGTTTAATCAAAAGACTGATGTTTGGGAATCTGATATTCAAACAGTAGAGGGATCCCCTCAAATTGTTGAGCTTGCTGCAGTAGTTTGAGCTTTTCAGCTGTTTCCTCAGCCTTTTAATTTGGTCACAGATTCTGCTTATGTTGCTAATGTAGTCAGGAGAATAGAAGGTTCCATTTTAAAGGATGTTAGTAATGAAACTGTACATCGTTGGCTTTCATGTCTTTTTATAACTTTGCAATATAGAACTAATCCATATTTTGTTTCTCACATTAGGGCGCATTCTTCACTTCCTGGATTTTTAGTGGAAGGAAATGCAAGAGCGGACAAGCTGACAATGGTCATTTCTAACACATTGCCAAATATTTTTGAACAAGCAAAATTGAGTCATGCCTTTTTCCACCAAAATGCACAAGCACTCATGCGAATGTTCCAAATCACTAAAAGTCAAGCTAAAGCTATCATTCATACTTGCCCTGACTGTCAATTGGTACAACCTCCTGTTTCTACAGGAGCAATCAACCCCCGAGGCTTACAAAGCCTACAGTTGTGGCAAACAGGTGTTACTAAATAGCCTTCTTTTGGTAAATTTAAAAATATTCATGTTTCCATAGACACGTTCTCTGGTGCAGTTTTTGCTTCCCTTCACACAGGTGAAACTGGCAGCCATGCCTGTCATCATTTCCTGCAAGCTTTTGCTTCATTGGGTATACCCCAAGAAGTAAAAACTGACAATGGTCCCGCATACATATCTCAAAAATTGGCCACATTTTTAAATGAATGGGGTGTTCAACACATTTTTGGTATTCCCCACTCTCCCACAAGCCAAGCAATCATTGAAAGAACACATCAAACCTTAAAACGCATATTAGATCAGCAGAGAGGGGGAACGGAAATCACCCCACAGATGAGACTGAGTAAGGCTTTGTATGGTTTTAATTTTCTAAATAGTTCAAGTACAGAACCAGATCCACCAATCTTGAGATACTTTTCAAATAGCACACAGGCAAAACTGAAAGAACGTCCTCCTCTTCTAATTAGAAACCCTTACTCTGGACAGATGGAAGGTCAGTTTCAATTAATAACGTGGGGCAAAGGGTATGCTTCTATTTCCACAGGTGCTGGAAGAATTAAGTGGGTTCCTGCCAAAAACGTCAAACCGTATCGCACTTCAGAACCTGTTGTCGAGCCTAGAACTGAGGAAGCGAGTACGCAGACGTGGACCGAATGGAAGGATCCCGGGTCTCGCCTGACGCCTCTTGTGCCTGACGTTCTTTGTGAATCGGTGGAACCCATGAACTCTTATTTTGTGCCAATGTTATTTATGAGTATACGAATGGAATGCTGAATGTTTGTTTAACAAAGCTAATTTTTGGCTGAAAATTTAGGTTCTTGTTTTTATTTAGAAAGAATTCTGCCAAAACTTAGTTCTTGAAAGAGATGGGGCAGAATCAAATAGTATACTTGTTTTGCTTGATTTTAATTGTTTTTTGTCGTGCAGATTTGCCTGTGGATCAACCGAAAACGAGTGTTTGGGTGACCTTAGCCAAGGCTGCCGGATCGGATACTATATGTCTGTCTAATTCGGAACCAGAAAAGCCTTTCTCAACCTGTTTGGTTGGTGTGCCAGTGAAAGAGTTTCCTTTGGTCAGAAAAGAATCCAATGGTAAACCAGGTGGAATTGACAATGGAAACAGTCCTTCCTTCAATTGGAACATTTGTTTGAAAAAACTTCTCAGGGCAGCAAATGTTTCAAACAGTTGGGATGTGTTTCTGGAGACGGACCAATATCCACGGCAATTGCCAGAAGGGTATTGGATCATTTGCGGAGACAGAGGTTGGCAAGGCATTCCAGCCCACCTTGAAGGTGGCCCTTGTAGCATTGGTATGCTTACCATAATTGCCCCCACTGCCAAAGCAGTGATGAAAAAGAAACAAAGGAAAACAAGAGCTGTTCCTCATTATGATGAGAACTGTCAGAGTGATTTTATGCCTTGGAATGCCGCCAGAAGGCTTTCAGCAGGTATATTTCTACCCCAATTGGCTTCAGCTGTGGCATTGAGACAATTAGATCGAGTTGGATGTTGGCTGAGCAAACAAGCTAATGCCACATCCTCTGCAATCAGTGATATGTTGACCGATGTTGATAGTATTAGACATGCTACTCTTCAAAACAGAGCAGCCATTGATTTTCTTTTACTGGCACAAGGACATGGTTGTGAGGAATTGGAAGGATTGTGTTGTATGAATTTGTCTGATCGTTCTGAATCCATTCACAAAAGCATTCAAAAATTAAAGGATCTGACAGCCCAAATTAAAGAAGATGGAGGTTCCTGGTTGGATGATTTGTTTCAAAATTGGAGTTTTGCACCTTGGCTAAGGCAACTTTGCAAGATAGGTCTTTACATATTAGGTGTTCTAATACTGATATTGATAGTGGCACCTTGTATACTCTGTTGTCTTCGGCGAATGATGAACAAAACAGTCCGAGAAGTTTTTGTCATTCAAGCAGGAGAACTAGGAAGTAGAAGCACAGAGAGTGTACGAAATCTCACGAAAGCAGTAGATGAGGGTATTGACATGAACGAAGGTTTTGAATTAAGGCCTTGGAATCGACCAGAGTTTTTTGAACGATGCCTTGTGACTGTTGCCAAACGTGATTCATATCTCTCTTTCAGGGATTGGGTCTTCACAGCATTAAGTTGCTGTGCCGTAATATAGCAATGCTTCAGTTTAGTGAAAATAGGTCTTCAGCAGATAATAGGCAGAAATTTTGCAATAGAGCTATGAAACGCAAATAGCAAGCGACAAGAAAATGAAAGCTTCTGGGTCAAACAGAGAGGGGGAAATGTTGGAATCCATAAGGTTAGAGGATTTTTAAGAAATGGTTACAAAGAAGTATGTAGGCCTTAGACAGGAGTTTTGTTAGCATTGCAGAAAAGTTTCCCATGCAAGCAGAAAAGTTTTCCAAGCAGTAGACGTGACAAATAAAAATAGGCTTCTGTAGAATTGGCTTTAGGATGGCAACAAGGTTATTTAATGTATATCTTTAGAAGGTTAGCATGAATAGAACTCTGTTCTTTGTCTCTTATCAACTAGTCTTTGTTTTAGCTACGATTACCTATGTTTTATAAGATTGGATAGAATGCTTGTCAAGATGTGTTTTCTGTGTCTGATTGGCTGAATTCTAGTCTGAGATGATTTTATGTATTGCTGTATGAGCCCTGTTGAAGGAGACATTTTTTGGTGTGGATCAGTGAGCTGTCATGTCTCCATTTTGTATTTTGAGACTGATGTGCTGGAAATAAAAGCAAAAATCTCTTCACTGGTCTGGTTACCATGTTATCCATATTTGGATATTTTGCCGCGGCCTAGTGGGTTCCTTTTTTAAGGCGTGGGTTCCTGACACTATTGGACTTATACCTGTCCCGTCCCCCGCATATTGGTGCCTCGTGTGAGGACGTAGAATAGAAGAAAAACAAAGAAAAATCGTGGAAGTACCAGCTGCGGAGACCCAAGTGTTAACAAGGAGCACACTGTATCATCTCTCCCGCCGAAGCCAAGAAAATTGTAAGTAACTTATCTCGGGAGAGCGCTTGGGTGACGTTGGGAGGCAAAATAGCGAAAAAGAAAATTATTAAAAGAACACAAAAATGGGAACGAATTTATCAAAAGTTGAATGGGATGTTTTTCATCAATTAGAGACAATGTTACAAGAAAAAGGTCACTCTGAAATTTCAAAAACTGAGCTTAAAAACTTACTTATCTGGGTTAAAGCGAATACGCAAGATTTAAATCTGCAGTCTGCTTTTACTTTTCATTTTTGGGATCAGATAAACTGGAGAATCTATAAACTAGTCTCTCTCAAAAAAGATGAAAGCTTAAGAGAACTTATGCCGGTTTGTAGAGCGCTGTTGGAGCACTGTTTTAAACAAACGGATAATAATAAGATCAACTTGGACTCAGAAAACAAAGCTTCTGGTTCTGTCTCATTAAATTCCAGTAAACCGGAGACTGTGTGAGTATCGGAGAATGTTACAAGTGTTGTTGCAAATGCTGAAAGTATTGCTTTGAACTCTGTTGAACAAAATCTTTCTTCTCTCTCTCTGGGAAAAAATGAGACTCTTTTGGACTTTTCTTTGCGTTGTTCTGTTAATGTAAAAATATGTGACTCTTGTAAGGGGGATGGAACAAAGTGTGTAAAAGATGGAAATGAAAAAGTGACTGTACTTCCTAAAATTGTTTGTGCAGGGACACTGAAACCTGAATTGGATTCTGTTGGGCCTGGGGTGGAGGCTGAGGTGGCTGCTTCCACTCGGGAAATTGTGGTTCCGGGGAACTCTTTTTCAGTTAAGCAAAAACATGGTTGTTCTGGTGTTTGTCAATCTATAGACACAGAGAAAGAAAAATTGGCTTTAAGGGTGGAGTCCTTTGAAAGGAAGAGATGGAAGAAACTCGCGACTGTGTTGTTGCTGAAATTCAAAAAGCTGGACTTGAAATCTCTGCAACGAAAATTCAACAAGTTTCACCTTAGAAGTACCTGGGATGGAAGATGATGGAAGACGATGGAAGACGACAATAATACCACAGAAAATTCAGATCCGAACCAGAGTCAACAACCTACAAGAGTTACAACAACTTCTAGGAGAAATCAACTGGGTCAGACCGATGCTGGGAATCACCAATGATGAACTGAGTCCGCTCTTCCATTTGCTGAGAGGAAGTTGCGACATCACTTCGCCAAGAACTTTAACCCCTGAAGCTCGTGCTGCTCTCGACAAAGTCACAGAAGCTCTTCAAAAAAGACAAGCTCATCGCTGCGTTCCTGAAAATCCTTTCTTTCTTGCAATCTTAGGAGAGAAGATGCAGCTTTGTGGTCTCATTTTCCAGTGGGATGCCACAGAACAAGATCCTTTGTTAATAATGGAATGGGTTTTTCCTCCCTACAGGTTTTCAAAGACCATTTGCTCAGTTTTAGAAATGATTGCATACATTATAATTAAGGCTAGAACCAGATTGTTAACTTTGGCAGGTCAAGAATGTTCAGTTATCTATTTGCCATTGAAAAATGATTATTTCAATTGGGCAATGCAAAATTCTGATGATTTACAATATGCATTCTTAGGTTTTCCAGGTGTTTGTTCCATACACTATCCAGCTCACAAACTACTGCAAGCAAAATTGAGTTTCAGAGGAAAACCTAAATTAAGTGAAGAACCTTTACATGCTGTGACTCTCTTCACTGATGGCTCTGGTAAAAGCCACAAGTCCGTTGTGACTTGGTTTAATCAAAAGACTGATGTTTGGGAATCTGATATTCAAACAGTAGAGGGATCCCCTCAAATTGTTGAGCTTGCTGCAGTAGTTTGAGCTTTTCAGCTGTTTCCTCAGCCTTTTAATTTGGTCACAGATTCTGCTTATGTTGCTAATGTAGTCAGGAGAATAGAAGGTTCCATTTTAAAGGATGTTAGTAATGAAACTGTACATCGTTGGCTTTCATGTCTTTTTATAACTTTGCAATATAGAACTAATCCATATTTTGTTTCTCACATTAGGGCGCATTCTTCACTTCCTGGATTTTTAGTGGAAGGAAATGCAAGAGCGGACAAGCTGACAATGGTCATTTCTAACACATTGCCAAATATTTTTGAACAAGCAAAATTGAGTCATGCCTTTTTCCACCAAAATGCACAAGCACTCATGCGAATGTTCCAAATCACTAAAAGTCAAGCTAAAGCTATCATTCATACTTGCCCTGACTGTCAATTGGTACAACCTCCTGTTTCTACAGGAGCAATCAACCCCCGAGGCTTACAAAGCCTACAGTTGTGGCAAACAGGTGTTACTAAATAGCCTTCTTTTGGTAAATTTAAAAATATTCATGTTTCCATAGACACGTTCTCTGGTGCAGTTTTTGCTTCCCTTCACACAGGTGAAACTGGCAGCCATGCCTGTCATCATTTCCTGCAAGCTTTTGCTTCATTGGGTATACCCCAAGAAGTAAAAACTGACAATGGTCCCGCATACATATCTCAAAAATTGGCCACATTTTTAAATGAATGGGGTGTTCGACACATTTTTGGTATTCCCCACTCTCCCACAAGCCAAGCAATCATTGAAAGAACACATCAAACCTTAAAACGCATATTAGATCAACAGAGAGGGGGAACGGAAATCACCCCACAGATGAGACTGAGTAAGGCTTTGTATGGTTTTAATTTTCTAAATAGTTCAAGTACAGAACCAGATCCACCAATCTTGAGATACTTTTCAAATAGCACACAGGCAAAACTGAAAGAACGTCCTCCTCTTCTAATTAGAAACCCTTACTCTGGACAGATGGAAGGTCAGTTTCAATTAATAACGTGGGGCAAAGGGTATGCTTCTATTTCCACAGGTGCTGGAAGAATTAAGTGGGTTCCTGCCAAAAACGTCAAACCGTATCGCACTTCAGAACCTGTTGTCGAGCCTAGAACTGAGGAAGCGAGTACGCAGACGTGGACCGAATCGAAGGATCACGGGTCTCGCCTGACGCCTCTTGTGCCTGACGTTCTTTGTGAATCGGTGGAACCCATGAACTCTGATTTTGTGCCAATGTTATTTATGAGTATACGAATTGAATGCTGAATGTTTGTTTAACGAAGCAAATTTTTGGCTGAAAATTTAGGTTATTGTTTTTGTTTAGAAAGAATTCTGCCAAAACTTAGTTCTTGAAAGAGATGGGGCAGAATCAAATGGTATACTTGTTTTGCTTGATGTTAATTGTTTTTTGTCGTGCAGATTTGCCTGTGGATCAACCGAAAACGAATGTTTGAGTGACCTTAGCCAAGGCTGCCTGATTGGATACTATATGCCTGTCTAATTCGGAACCAGAAAAGCCTTTCTCAACCTGTTTGGTTGGTGTGCCAGTGAAAGAGTTTCCTTTGGTGAGAAAAGAATCCAATGGTAAACCAGGTGGAATTGACAATGGAAACAGTCCTTCCTTCAATTGGAACATTTGTTTGAAAAAACTTCTCAGGGCAGCAAATGTTTCAAACAGTTGGGATGTGTTTCTGGAGACGGACCAATATCCACGGCAATTGCCAAAAGGGTATTGGATCATTTGCGGAGACAGAGGTTGGCAAGGCATTCCAGCCCACCTTGAAGGTGGCCCTTGTAGCATTGGTATGCTTACCATAATTGCCCCCACTGCCAAAGCAGTGATGAAAAAGAAACAAAGGAAAACAAGAGCTGTTCCTCACTATGATGAGAACTGTCAGAGTGATTTTATGCCTTGGAATGCCGCCAGAAGGCTTTCAGCAGGTATATTTCTACCCCAATTGGCTTCAGCTGTGGCATTGAGACAATTAGATCGAGTTGGATGTTGGCTGAGCAAACAAGCTAATGCCACATCCTCCGCAATCAGTGATATGTTGACCGATGTTGATAGTATTAGACATGCTACTCTTCAAAACAGAGCAGCCATTGATTTTCTCTTACTGGCACAAGGACATGGTTGTGAGGAATTTGAAGGATTGTGTTGTATGAATTTGTCTGATCATTCTGAATCCATTCACAAAAGCATTCAAAAATTAAAGGATCTGACAGCCCAAATTAAAGAAGATGGAGGTTCCTGGTTGGATGATTTGTTTCAAAATTGGAGTTTTGCACCTTGGCTAAGGCAACTTTGCAAGATAGGTCTTTACATATTAGGTGTTCTAATACTGATATTGATAGTGACACCTTGTATACTCTGTTGTCTTCGGCGAATGATGAACAAAACAGTCCGAGAAGTTTTTGTCATTCAAGCAGGAGAACTAGGAAGTAGAAGCACAGAGAGTGTACGAAATCTCACGAAAGCAGTAGATGAGGGTATTGAAATGAACGAAGGTTTTGAATTAAGGCCTTGGAATCGACCAGAGTTTTTTGAACGATGCCTTGTGACTGTTGCCAAACGTGATTCATATCTCTCTTTCAGGGATTGGGTCTTCACAGCATTAAGTTGCTGTGCCGTAATATAGCAATGCTTCAGTTTAGTGAAAATAGGTCTTCAGCAGATAATAAGCAGAAATTTTGCAATAGAGCTATGAAACGCAAATAGCAAGCGACAAGAAAATGAAAGCTTCTGGGTCAAACAGAGAGGGGGAAATGTTGGAATCCATAAGGTTAGAGGATTTTTAAGAAATGGTTACAAAGAAGTATGTAGGCCTTAGACAGGAGTTTTGTTAGCATTGCAGAAAAGTTTCCCATGCAAGCAGAAAAAGTTTTCCATGCAAGCAGAAAAGTTTCCCAAGCAGTAGACGTGACAAATAACAATAGGCTTCTGTAGAATTGGCTTTAGGATGGCAACAAAGTTATTTAATGTATATCTTTAGAAGGTTAGCATGAATAGAACTCTGTTCTTTGTCTCTTATCAACTAGTCTTTGTTTTAGCTACGATTACCTATGTTTTATAAGATTGGATAGAATGCTTGTCAAGATGTGTTTTCTGTGTCTGATTGGCTGAATTCTAGTCTGAGATGATTTTATGTATTGCTGTATGAGCCCTGTTGAAGGAGACATTTTTTGGTGTGGATCAGTGAGCTGTCATGTCTCCATTTTGTATTTTGAGACTGATGTGCTGGAAATAAAAGCAAAAATCTCTTCACTGGTCTGGTTACCATGTTATCCATATTTGGATATTTTGCCGCGGCCTAGTGGGTTCCTTTTTTAAGGCGTGGGTTCCTGACACTATTGGACTTATACCTGTCCCGTCCCCCGCATATTGGTGCCTCGTGTGAGGACGTAGAATAGAAGAAAAACAAAGAAAAATCGTGGAAGTACCAGCTGCGGAGACCCAAGTGTTAACAAGGAGCACACTGTATCATCTCTCCCGCCGAAGCCAAGAAAATTGTAAGTAACTTATCTCGGGAGAGCGCTTGGGTGACGTTGGGAGGCAAAATAGCGAAAAAGAAAATTATTAAAAGAACACAAAAATGGGAACGAATTTATCAAAAGTTGAATGGGATGTTTTTCATCAATTAGAGACAATGTTACAAGAAAAAGGTCACTCTGAAATTTCAAAAACTGAGCTTAAAAACTTACTTATCTGGGTTAAAGCGAATACGCAAGATTTAAATCTGCAGTCTGCTTTTACTTTTCATTTTTGGGATCAGATAAACTGGAGAATCTATAAACTAGTCTCTCTCAAAAAAGATGAAAGCTTAAGAGAACTTATGCCGGTTTGTAGAGCGCTGTTGGAGCACTGTTTTAAACAAACGGATAATAATAAGATCAACTTGGACTCAGAAAACAAAGCTTCTGGTTCTGTCTCATTAAATTCCAGTAAACCGGAGACTGTGTGAGTATCGGAGAATGTTACAAGTGTTGTTGCAAATGCTGAAAGTATTGCTTTGAACTCTGTTGAACAAAATCTTTCTTCTCTCTCTCTGGGAAAAAATGAGACTCTTTTGGACTTTTCTTTGCGTTGTTCTGTTAATGTAAAAATATGTGACTCTTGTAAGGGGGATGGAACAAAGTGTGTAAAAGATGGAAATGAAAAAGTGACTGTACTTCCTAAAATTGTTTGTGCAGGGACACTGAAACCTGAATTGGATTCTGTTGGGCCTGGGGTGGAGGCTGAGGTGGCTGCTTCCACTCGGGAAATTGTGGTTCCGGGGAACTCTTTTTCAGTTAAGCAAAAACATGGTTGTTCTGGTGTTTGTCAATCTATAGACACAGAGAAAGAAAAATTGGCTTTAAGGGTGGAGTCCTTTGAAAGGAAGAGATGGAAGAAACTCGCGACTGTGTTGTTGCTGAAATTCAAAAAGCTGGACTTGAAATCTCTGCAACGAAAATTCAACAAGTTTCACCTTAGAAGTACCTGGGATGGAAGATGATGGAAGACGATGGAAGACGACAATAATACCACAGAAAATTCAGATCCGAACCAGAGTCAACAACCTACAAGAGTTACAACAACTTCTAGGAGAAATCAACTGGGTCAGACCGATGCTGGGAATCACCAATGATGAACTGAGTCCGCTCTTCCATTTGCTGAGAGGAAGTTGCGACATCACTTCGCCAAGAACTTTAACCCCTGAAGCTCGTGCTGCTCTCGACAAAGTCACAGAAGCTCTTCAAAAAAGACAAGCTCATCGCTGCGTTCCTGAAAATCCTTTCTTTCTTGCAATCTTAGGAGAGAAGATGCAGCTTTGTGGTCTCATTTTCCAGTGGGATGCCACAGAACAAGATCCTTTGTTAATAATGGAATGGGTTTTTCCTCCCTACAGGTTTTCAAAGACCATTTGCTCAGTTTTAGAAATCATTGCATACATTATAATTAAGGCTAGAACCAGATTGTTAACTTTGGCAGGTCAAGAATGTTCAGTTATCTATTTGCCATTGAAAAATTATTATTTCAATTGGGCAATGCAAAATTCTGATGATTTACAATATGCATTCTTAGGTTTTCCAGGTGTTTGTTCCATACACTATCCAGCTCACAAACTACTGCAAGCAAAATTGAGTTTCAGAGAAAAACCTAAATTAAGTGAAGAACCTTTACATGCTGTGACTCTCTTCACTGATGGCTCTGGTAAAAGCCACAAGTCCGTTGTGACTTGGTTTAATCAAAAGACTGATGTTTGGGAATCTGATATTCAAACAGTAGAGGGATCCCCTCAAATTGTTGAGCTTGCTGCAGTAGTTTGAGCTTTTCAGCTGTTTCCTCAGCCTTTTAATTTGGTCACAGATTCTGCTTATGTTGCTAATGTAGTCAGGAGAATAGAAGGTTCCATTTTAAAGGATGTTAGTAATGAAACTGTACATCGTTGGCTTTCATGTCTTTTTATAACTTTGCAATATAGAACTAATCCATATTTTGTTTCTCACATTAGGGCGCATTCTTCACTTCCTGGATTTTTAGTGGAAGGAAATGCAAGAGCGGACAAGCTGACAATGGTCATTTCTAACACATTGCCAAATATTTTTGAACAAGCAAAATTGAGTCATGCCTTTTTCCACCAAAATGCACAAGCACTCATGCGAATGTTCCAAATCACTAAAAGTCAAGCTAAAGCTATCATTCATACTTGCCCTGACTGTCAATTGGTACAACCTCCTGTTTCTACAGGAGCAATCAACCCCCGAGGCTTACAAAGCCTACAGTTGTGGCAAACAGGTGTTACTAAATAGCCTTCTTTTGGTAAATTTAAAAATATTCATGTTTCCATAGACACGTTCTCTGGTGCAGTTTTTGCTTCCCTTCACACAGGTGAAACTGGCAGCCATGCCTGTCATCATTTCCTGCAAGCTTTTGCTTCATTGGGTATACCCCAAGAAGTAAAAACTGACAATGGTCCCGCATACATATCTCAAAAATTGGCCACATTTTTAAATGAATGGGGTGTTCGACACATTTTTGGTATTCCCCACTCTCCCACAAGCCAAGCAATCATTGAAAGAACACATCAAACCTTAAAACGCATATTAGATCAACAGAGAGGGGGAACGGAAATCACCCCACAGATGAGACTGAGTAAGGCTTTGTATGGTTTTAATTTTCTAAATAGTTCAAGTACAGAACCAGATCCACCAATCTTGAGATACTTTTCAAATAGCACACAGGCAAAACTGAAAGAACGTCCTCCTCTTCTAATTAGAAACCCTTACTCTGGACAGATGGAAGGTCAGTTTCAATTAATAACGTGGGGCAAAGGGTATGCTTCTATTTCCACAGGTGCTGGAAGAATTAAGTGGGTTCCTGCCAAAAACGTCAAACCGTATCGCACTTCAGAACCTGTTGTCGAGCCTAGAACTGAGGAAGCGAGTACGCAGACGTGGACCGAATCGAAGGATCACGGGTCTCGCCTGACGCCTCTTGTGCCTGACGTTCTTTGTGAATCGGTGGAACCCATGAACTCTGATTTTGTGCCAATGTTATTTATGAGTATACGAATTGAATGCTGAATGTTTGTTTAACGAAGCAAATTTTTGGCTGAAAATTTAGGTTATTGTTTTTGTTTAGAAAGAATTCTGCCAAAACTTAGTTCTTGAAAGAGATGGGGCAGAATCAAATGGTATACTTGTTTTGCTTGATGTTAATTGTTTTTTGTCGTGCAGATTTGCCTGTGGATCAACCGAAAACGAATGTTTGAGTGACCTTAGCCAAGGCTGCCTGATTGGATACTATATGCCTGTCTAATTCGGAACCAGAAAAGCCTTTCTCAACCTGTTTGGTTGGTGTGCCAGTGAAAGAGTTTCCTTTGGTGAGAAAAGAATCCAATGGTAAACCAGGTGGAATTGACAATGGAAACAGTCCTTCCTTCAATTGGAACATTTGTTTGAAAAAACTTCTCAGGGCAGCAAATGTTTCAAACAGTTGGGATGTGTTTCTGGAGACGGACCAATATCCACGGCAATTGCCAAAAGGGTATTGGATCATTTGCGGAGACAGAGGTTGGCAAGGCATTCCAGCCCACCTTGAAGGTGGCCCTTGTAGCATTGGTATGCTTACCATAATTGCCCCCACTGCCAAAGCAGTGATGAAAAAGAAACAAAGGAAAACAAGAGCTGTTCCTCACTATGATGAGAACTGTCAGAGTGATTTTATGCCTTGGAATGCCGCCAGAAGGCTTTCAGCAGGTATATTTCTACCCCAATTGGCTTCAGCTGTGGCATTGAGACAATTAGATCGAGTTGGATGTTGGCTGAGCAAACAAGCTAATGCCACATCCTCCGCAATCAGTGATATGTTGACCGATGTTGATAGTATTAGACATGCTACTCTTCAAAACAGAGCAGCCATTGATTTTCTCTTACTGGCACAAGGACATGGTTGTGAGGAATTTGAAGGATTGTGTTGTATGAATTTGTCTGATCATTCTGAATCCATTCACAAAAGCATTCAAAAATTAAAGGATCTGACAGCCCAAATTAAAGAAGATGGAGGTTCCTGGTTGGATGATTTGTTTCAAAATTGGAGTTTTGCACCTTGGCTAAGGCAACTTTGCAAGATAGGTCTTTACATATTAGGTGTTCTAATACTGATATTGATAGTGACACCTTGTATACTCTGTTGTCTTCGGCGAATGATGAACAAAACAGTCCGAGAAGTTTTTGTCATTCAAGCAGGAGAACTAGGAAGTAGAAGCACAGAGAGTGTACGAAATCTCACGAAAGCAGTAGATGAGGGTATTGAAATGAACGAAGGTTTTGAATTAAGGCCTTGGAATCGACCAGAGTTTTTTGAACGATGCCTTGTGACTGTTGCCAAACGTGATTCATATCTCTCTTTCAGGGATTGGGTCTTCACAGCATTAAGTTGCTGTGCCGTAATATAGCAATGCTTCAGTTTAGTGAAAATAGGTCTTCAGCAGATAATAAGCAGAAATTTTGCAATAGAGCTATGAAACGCAAATAGCAAGCGACAAGAAAATGAAAGCTTCTGGGTCAAACAGAGAGGGGGAAATGTTGGAATCCATAAGGTTAGAGGATTTTTAAGAAATGGTTACAAAGAAGTATGTAGGCCTTAGACAGGAGTTTTGTTAGCATTGCAGAAAAGTTTCCCATGCAAGCAGAAAAAGTTTTCCATGCAAGCAGAAAAGTTTCCCAAGCAGTAGACGTGACAAATAACAATAGGCTTCTGTAGAATTGGCTTTAGGATGGCAACAAAGTTATTTAATGTATATCTTTAGAAGGTTAGCATGAATAGAACTCTGTTCTTTGTCTCTTATCAACTAGTCTTTGTTTTAGCTACGATTACCTATGTTTTATAAGATTGGATAGAATGCTTGTCAAGATGTGTTTTCTGTGTCTGATTGGCTGAATTCTAGTCTGAGATGATTTTATGTATTGCTGTATGAGCCCTGTTGAAGGAGACATTTTTTGGTGTGGATCAGTGAGCTGTCATGTCTCCATTTTGTATTTTGAGACTGATGTGCTGGAAATAAAAGCAAAAATCTCTTCACTGGTCTGGTTACCATGTTATCCATATTTGGGTATTTTGCCGCAGCCTAGTGGGTTCCTTTTTTAAGGCGTGGGTTCCTGACACTATTGGACTTATACCTGTCCCGTCCCCCGCATATTGGTGCCTCGTGTGAGGACGTAGAATAGAAGAAAAACAAAGAAAAATCGTGGAAGTACCAGCTGCGGAGACCCAAGTGTTAACAAGGAGGACACTGTATCATCTCTCCCGCCGAAGCCAAGAAAATTGTAAGTAACTTATCTCGGGAGAGCGCTTGGGTGACGTGGGGAGGCAAAATAGCGAAAAAGAAAATTATTAAAAGAACACAAAAATGGGAACGAATTTATCAAAAGTTGAATGGGATGTTTTTCATCAATTAGAGACAATGTTACAAGAAAAAGGTCACTCTGAACTTTCCAAAACTGAGCTTAAAACTTACTTATCTGGGTTAAAGCGAATACGCAAGATTTAAATCTGCAGTCTGCTTTTACTTTTCATTTTTGGGATCAGATAAACTGGAGAATCTATAAACTAGTCTCTCTCAAAAAAGATGAAAGCTTAAGAGAACTTATGCCGGTTTGTAGAGCGCTGTTGGAGCGCTGTTTTAAACAAACTGATAATAATAAGATCAACTTGGACTCAGAAAACAAAGTTTCTGGTTCTGTCTCATTAAATTCCAGTAAACCGGAGACTGTGTGAGTATCGGAGAATGTTACAAGTGTTGTTGCAAATGCTGAAAGTATTGCTTTGAACTCTGTTGAACAAAATCTTTCTTCTCTCTCTCTGGGAAAAAATGAGACTCTTTTGGACTTTGCGTTGTTCTGTTAATGTAAAAATATGTGACTCTTGTAAGGGGGATGGAACAAAGTGTGTAAAAGATGGAAATGAAAAAGTGACTGTACTTCCTAAAATTGTTTGTGCAGGGACACTGAAACCTGAATTGGATTCTGTTGGGCCTGGGGTGGAGGCTGAGGTGGCTGCTTCCACTCGGGAAATTGTGGTTCCGGGGAACTCTTTTTCACTTAAGCAAAAACATGGTTGTTCTGGTGTTAATTTAGGTTTTTCTCTGAAACTCAATTTTGCTTGCAGTAGTTTGTGAGCTGGAGAGTGTATGGAACAAACACCTGGAAAACCTAAGAATGCATATTGTAAATCATCAGAATTTTGCATTGCCCAATTGAAATAATCATTTTTCAATGGCAAATCGATAACTGAACATTCTTGACCTGCCAAAGTTAACAATCTGGTTCTAGCCTTAATTATAATGTATGCAATCATTTCTAAAACTGAGCAAATGGTCTTTGAAAACCTGTAGGGAGGAAAAACCCATTCCATTATTAACAAAGGATCTTGGTCTGTGGCATCCCACTGGAAAATGAGACCACAAAGCTGCATCTTCTCTCCTAAGATTGCAAGAAAGAAAGGATTTTCAGGAACGCAGCGATGAGCTTGTCTTTTTTGAAGAGCTTCTGTGACTTTGTCGAGAGCAGCACGAGCTTCAGGGGTTAAAGTTCTTGGCGAAGTGATGTCGCAACTTCCTCTCAGCAAATGGAAGAGCGGACTCAGTTCATCATTGGTGATTCCCAGCATCGGTCTGACCCAGTTGATTTCTCCTAGAAGTTGTTGTAACTCTTGTAGGTTGTTGACTCTGGTTCGGATCTGAATTTTCTGTGGTATTATTGTCGTCTTCCATCGTCTTCCATCCCAGGTACTTCTAAGGTGAAACTTGTTGAATTTTCGTTGCAGAGATTTCAAGTTCAGCTTTTTGAATTTCAGCAACAACACAGTCGCGAGTTTCTTCCATCTCTTCCTTTCAAAGGACTCCACCCTTAAAGCCAATTTTTCTTTCTCTGTATCTATAGATTGACAAACACCAGAACAACCATGTTTTTGCTTAACTGAAAAAGAGTTCCCCGGAACCACAATTTCCCGAGTGGAAGCAGCCACCTCAGCCTCCACCCCAGGCCCAACAGAATCCAATTCAGGTTTCAGTGTCCCTGCACAAACAATTTTAGGAAGTACAGTCACTTTTTCATTTCCATCTTTTACACACTTTGTTCCATCCCCCTTACAAGAGTCACATATTTTTACATTAACAGAACAACGCGAAGAAAAGTCCAAAAGAGTCTCATTTTTTCCCAGAGAGAGAGAAGAAAGATTTTGTTCAACAGAGTTCAAAGCAATACTTTCAGCATTTGCAACAACACTTGTAACATTCTCCCATACTCACACAGTCTCCGGTTTACTGGAATTTAATGAGACAGAACCAGAAGCTTTGTTTTCTGAGTCCAAGTTGATCTTATTATTATCCGTTTGTTTAAAACAGCGCTCCAACAGCGCTCTACAAACCGGCATAAGTTCTCTTAAGCTTTCATCTTTTTTGAGAGAGAGTAGATTATAGATTCTCCAGTTTATCTGATCCCAAAAATGAAAAGTAAAAGCAGACTGCAGATTTAAATCTTGCGTATTCGCTTTAACCCAGATAAGTAAGTTTTTAAGCTCAGTTTTTGAAATTTCAGAGTGACCTTTTTCTTGTAACATTGTCTCTAATTGATGAAAAACATCCCATTCAACTTTTGATAAATTCGTTCCCATTTTTGTGTTCTTTTAATAATTTTCTTTTTCTCTATTTTGCCTCCCCACGTCACCCAAGCGCTCTCCCGAGATAAGTTACTTACAATTTTCTTGGCTTCAGCGGGAGAGATGATACAGTGTGCTCCTTGTTAACACTTGGGTCTCCGCAGCTGGTACTTCCACGATTTTTCTTTGTTTTTCTTCTATTCTACGTCCTCACACGAGGCACCAATATGCGGGGGACAGGACAGGTATAAGTCCAATAGTGTTAGGAACCCACGCCTTTAAAAAGGAACCCGCTAGGCCGCGGCAAAATATCCAAATATGGATAACATGGTAACCAGACCAGTGAAGAGATTTTTGCTTTTATTTCCAGCACATCAGTCTCAAAATACAAAATGGAGACATGACAGCTCACTGATCCACACCAAAAAATGTCTCCTTCAACAGGGCTCATACAGCAATACATAAAATCATCTCAGACTAGAATTCAGTCAATCAGACACAGAAAACACATCTTGACAAGCATTCTATCCAATCTTATAAAACATAGGTAATCGTAGCTAAAACAAAGACTAGTTGATAAGAGACAAAGAACAGAGTTCTATTCATGCTAACCTTCTAAAGATATATGTTAAATAACCTTGTTTCCATTTTTCACGTCTACTGCTTGGGAAACTTTTCTGCTTGCACGGAGATCTTTTCTGCTTGCATGGGAAACTTTTCTGCAATGCTAACAAAACTCCAGTCTAAGGCCTACATACTTCTTTTTAACCATTTCTTAAAAATCCTCTAACCTTATGGATTCCAACATCAGGCCTTTATCAGTTCCATAGCTTTAAGCCATAACAAACCCAATTCAACCAACCACCATGCACCACGCTGTGAACACACGACGATTCTAGAACTTGTTGATTTACCTCTAATTCAGCTGCCTCACCTCCCACAGTCCTTTTCTACTTAGCCAAAGTAATGGGCCTCAGCCCAAGGCCTTCCTTTTTTAAGCTTCTAGCTATATGCAGCAGCAAACCACTACTTTCTTCTGTGCCAAGACTTTAGGTAGACGATTTGCATCTGCCCTTCCAGTGAAACCTAATGGGGAGAGAAAAGCCTCTCAGAGATGTTTAGTCATTCCATTTTCTAGACAGGCCAAATCCAAAGAAAAGCAAGCTATGGGATTGTGTACTTGCTCTTACAAAACACCTGCTGCCCTCTGACAATCAACTAGCAGAAAACCAGCCAAACTGAGACTTGAGGCAAACGCCCCTTGGAAGGGAATAATGATGTGATCAATCAAGACAACACTTTTCCAGGCTACCGAGATATTGGAAATGTCAGCAAAGGCTTGAGAGCAAAGGCTGAACAAATGGGGAAAGGGTAAAAGAATCCCAAGAAAAACATGACCAAAGGTTAAAACAATTCCAAGAAAAACATGGGCAAGTAACCTGTTGAAGCCTTCAGGAAATCAGTGGCCGCTGATTGACATAGGCCATTCAAGTTAATTGACCCCTGCACCTTCCACTCCTTTTTCATAGGGTGAATTGAGACCATGGAAGCACAATTCCTTGGATTCTGTTCTTAACTTTAGGAGAGAAGTACAGCAGCTGAAGTACCTGTTACTGATGTGATACCCAGAAACACAGAGTTGACACATTTCATTCTTGGCCAATCACAACAAGCAAGACCAAGAGGATAAGGCTGGCTTATTTTCATGACATTTTTCTTGTTTGACAGCCTGCTCTGATTGCAGTGAAACTTTTTCATTAGCTTCTCTCTACAAGGAGAAAGTCCAGTTCACTGTCCTGCCCTACGGCTGCAAGTATACCATTTGGTTTGTCGAGCCAAAAAATTGACTTGGAAGGTACGGAGCTAAGAGCCGCTCCGGGGCGTCTTTCGGCAGAAGCCGCGCTAAGGAGAGCACTGTGAGCGGCACAATCGTCTTTGCGCGAAGAAGCCACTTCTTCGGCTCCGGGAGCCGGAGAGAGCGGCAGCTTCGGGAAGGTGAAGAAGCAAGCTGTACAACACTGGGATTGTGTGCGCACCTTGCCAACTGATACAAAACAGTACTTTTGCACTTTCCTGACTCTTCCAATCACATGAACATTCGATTGGAAGCTGTTTTGGACAACTTTTCTTTTCTTCCTGCCAAACACTTGGCAGACATCCGTGCAACGTCTAGAACACAATGGGAGATGTTTTCTGTGCTGGCACAATTTCTCCCTGCCAGATGTAGTGGAAAAGCTTTTTGATAAGATGTAGACGACAAGAGAGGCTAAAGAGTGGATGCGAGCAAATGACACCCATCTTCAAAAAAGGCAATTCAGAGGACTCGCGATAGTACAAACCAGCCAGCCTCTTTTTTATCCCCAGGAAGTTGATGAAGCAGCTCTTCCTGGAAATCCTTGCCAGGCACATGAAAGACGACCAAATAATGTAGTTAGCATGATTTTTCAGGGGAATTTCATGCTGAACATCACTTTAAACTCCTCTGATGAATCAACTTGACTGGTAGATGAAGGGAATATTATCTGCCTGGGCTTCAGGGCGGTTTTTGACATATCTCTACATGGCAGCACACATACATATGGAAGCAATAGTGCAAAGGGGAGGGAATCAGTGTCTTTTCAGTGATGCTGAGGGAAAAGACAAGAGGCAGTGGGCACACACTGAAATACAGGAGATTGCCTTTGAACATCAGTAAATGTTTCTTTACTGTGAGGGTGACTGAACCACGGCACAGACTGCCCAGAAAGATTGTGGAGCCTGGATCTTTGAAGACATTAAAAGTACACCCAGATAGAATCCTGGGCAAGAGGCTCTAGGTATCCTGGTTTAGGCAGGGGGGTTGGGCCTGGTTAGCCCCACCAACCCCTTCCACTCTCTTTCATTCTGTGCTAGTGAATTCTCTTCAAGATGCATTTCAAGCACTGGCATGACAAAGTTCTGTGCAGACAGAGATCCAAATGGACATGGCATCTAAGTTCCTTAAGCAGTGTTCAAGAAGAATGTAAAACTCTGGCACAAGTGTCTCTTCCCTAACTGAATCCCTTTCATGGGAAAATTCCCAGCGCTAGAAAGATCTTCTGATACGCATGCTTAAGACTGACACTGGCTGAGCAAATTTCTCCCTATGTGTATCTAAGACCAGTTAGGATCTTCACCCAAAGTGCTGTCAACATAGTCACAGAATGCCTATTGTTAAGAAGTGACAGCTTCCATCAGAATGGCAACTATTGGTCCACAAAATGGATGAATGGATGGGAATTATCTACGTGGGTTAAAAACAAAAATAAAGAGTTGGTCTTTATTTATCAATTTCATTGCAATATTGATAAGGGAAGAAAAAGATCTAAGTCCTTGACTTTCTGAACTCGAGGAAAGATTTTAAAAATTCCTTGTAAAAATGTATGATCACAATCAGACTATTGAAACCATTTTAGTTGGGAACAAAGTTCCAAAATTGTCTAGATAGTGGCAAAGAAGCCAAGAAAATAGGAAAGAAACAAAAAGAGAGCAAAAGAGTCAGCTTCAGTGTACAAGCTCGTTCTAGAAGTAGTCTGCTGGGAAAAGGAACCCCCAGCTGAATTTCCAATGTATTCCTGCGCTTGATTCAGTAACTGGTCAATGTAAAAACCAATCCTTTTGTACAACTTCTTCCAGCAACAAAAACTCCAACAGGTTGACACTACCATCATGCCTGTTCCAGACATATTTAAAAGAGAAATGATGATTTTCTTGAAAACCTACTTGCATAAAAGTTGCAAGATGGTGGAGGGATTCCCACATCCTCCTTCCTCCATCTGGCTTGAAAGTATATTTGATAAAATATGCAACAAAGCACATGATTTATATGGGAGAGTCAAATGGATGATTTGGGAATTGATCTCTTGTTGATAGTAAACTTCATATCCACTCGTTGTGACCTTTTTAAAACAAAATGTGGAGCTGAGGCATGAATCTGCCACAACAATTGTAAAGCAAACATACACACTCCCCTTCACATGCCCCCCCTTCCACACACACCTAGGCACACACAGAGATCAGCATAGCAGATCATGAACACCTTGGAAAAGACTGAAATGCTAAATGCCTCTCTTGATGGGCAAAAGAGCTGGTGCAGTAATTCAAATGCCTGGTACAAAAATTCTGTTTAATATTTAGCTCCTATTTAAAACACAGCTTTTCATTTCATTCTATTTACAGAATATTTTAATTTCATTTGTTTCTTTAAAATTACTTAGTTCTCACCTGTTGTATGTCTAGGAATATTTTCTTCCAAAAATAGAAAAAAATAGATGATATCTTTTCAGCAGAAAACATTGGCTGATACAATTTTAAACCATCATGATATGGAAGAATTCTTCTGTCCCTCTCGAAGGTGGAAGAAGCATTTGGATCACAGATCATCTACAATGAAATACTTGACATGTTTAAGATGCTTTCAATCAATTTTGATCGTCAATTGCTTATTCGTTGTAAACAGTAATTTTTCAGTGAAGGGAAAGTGTGTGTGGTATATCTACATGATGTGTTCAAAGCCAGTTCCTACTAATGGCCAGGCTGAATTCCAGTAAATAATGTCCCGAATGATATTTTGCCGCCTTCTTTGGCACTTCATGAAATCTTACCCCGATGAAGTGCTGAAACACAGAGATTTTCTCTTAGAGAGTGTCTCATGTTGTAACCCATCCCATGGATTTTATGCTGTAATTCTTATCTCTTTTAAAATTTACTATCTTCTGTACAGTTTTCATGAAACTTTCTGTTACAGTAGTGAATAGCACAGATAAATGTCATTTTGTACAACTTTGAATTTACCCCAAGAGCTGAGAGAAAACTTGCTCCTATACTTCAATCCGAGTTTCTTCTATAGTCCAACTTTGTTTCTCTACCGTCAAGCTTCTCCTTTGTTGCTGCTCCAAGCCCCGTCCAAGGTGACCTTGAATACTTTCAGGGAGGGGACACCCACAACTTCTCTGGGCAACCTGTTCCAGTGTTCCAGCACTCCCACAGTAAAAAAGGCCTTCCTTTCATCTAATATGTGTAGGAAATCATAAATCTAGGCAAAGAAGCTTGGAGTGCAAATTTGAAATTCTTTGGATTTGAAGCACATTTTATATGAATACTGACTTACAGATGACTAAAAGATGTTGATGGGCATTTGAGCTGACAAGTTTTGAAAAAGTGCACGGAAATTAAAATTGAAACCACTAAAATTAAAAACTCCTTGCCATTTTCTTTTTCCTCTCCTATTCAAAATTGCATATGTCAGATATCAGTGCTTCATGCAAACATCTCAGATGCTCTCAGAGAAAAAGCTTTTCTTTCAGACTAAGTTGCGGTTGACGTAGAACACTAGCAGGAGTGAAAGCTTTTCTGGGCATCGGGGCAGCACCTTCTCCTTGGATTTGTGTGCAGAATGCATTTTATCCAAACTGGAAAATCGATCCCAGCTCTGTTCTATTCATCATTCTTACTTCATCAGGCCTGAAGATTCTGTGAAAAGTAGCCTGTGGACCTTCAAGATAGCGAAAGTGAAACAGATGAGAGGTGATAGAGAAGTTGAGGGAGAGAAGAAAGAGCATATGGCTGAAAGAAGAAAGTATTTCTTCACGTGATCATGGAAGATTGCAGGAGCCACTTGGTGCTATCAAACCAGCCCGACTTGGCACTGGTGCCACCTTGGGTCTGGGAGCCATCTTGCATATTGTGCATTTTAAGGAGCCAGCTGGCCACTCCCAGCCATATGCCCCCAAACACAAACCACGGCCCTTTTCTCTGGCAAACAAAACTCAGCTGCCCCTCTTCTGGATGGCAGATTGCAGGAGCGACTTGGTACTATCAAACCAGCCCGACTTGGCACTGGTGCCACCTTGGATCTGGGAACCATCCTGCGTATCGTACATATTCAGGAACCAGCCGAACTCTGCTGGCCATAGGCCCCCAGACACAAACATTGGCACGTTTCCCTGGCAGACAAAAGTAAGCTGCCCCGCTTATGGATGGCAGATTGCGGGAGCCACTTGGTACTATCAAACCAGCCCGACTTGGCACTGGTGCCACCTTGGCTCTGGGAACCATCCTGCCTATTGTAGCTTTTCAGGAGCCAGCCGGTCACTCTCAGCCATAGGCCCCAGACACAAACCTCAGCCCGTTTCCCTGGCAAACAAAAGTAAGCTGCCCCGCTTCTGGATGGCAGATTGCAGGAGCCACTTGGTACTATCAAACCAGCCCAACTTGGCACTGGTGCAACCTTGGGTCTGGGAACCATCCTGCGTATCGTGGATTTTCAGGGGCCAGCCGGCCACTCTCAGCCATATGCCCCCAAACACAAACCACGGCCGTTTTCTCTGGCAAACAAAACTCAACTGCCCCTCTTCTGCTTGGCAAATTGCAGGACGCAATTTGTACTACAAAAACAGCCCGACTTGGCACTGGTGCCACCTTGGGTCTGGGAACCATCCTGCGTATCGAGCATTTTAAGGAGCCAGCCGGCCACTCCCATCCATATGCCCCCAAAAACAAACCACGGACCTTTTCTCTGGCAAACAAAAATCAGCTGCCCCGCTTCTGGATGGCAGATTGCAGGAGCCACTTTGCACCATCAAACCAGCCCGACTTGGCACTGGTGCCACCTTGGATCTGGGAACCATCGTGCCGAGCGTGGATTTTCAGGGGCCAGCCGGCCACTCTCAGCCATAGGCCCCAAACACAAAACATGGCCCTTTTCTCTGGCAAACAAAACTCAACTGCCCCTCTTCTGGATGGCAGATTGCAGGAGACACTTGGGACTATCAAACCAGCCCGACTTGGCACTGGTGCCACCTTGGATCTGGGAACCATCCTGCGTATCGTACATATTCAGGAACCAGCCGAACTCTGCTGGCCATAGGCCCCCAGACACAAACATTGGCACGTTTCCCTGGCAGACAAAAGTAAGCTGCCCCGCTTATGGATGGCAGATTGCGGGAGACACTTGGTACTATCAAACCAGCCCGACTTGGCACTGGTGCCACCTTGGCTCTGGGAACCATCCTGCCTATCGTGGATTTTCAGGAAACAGCCGGCCACTCCCAGCCACAGGCCCCCAAACACAAACCAGGGCTCATTCCCCTGGCAAACAAAACTCAGCTGCCCCGCTTCTGGATGGCAGTTTGCAGGAGCAACTTGGGACTATCAAACCAGCCCGACTTGGCACTGGTACCACCTTTGCTCTGGGAACCATCCTGAGTATCCTGGATTTTCAGGGGCCAGCCGGCCACTCCCAGCCATATGACCCCAAACACAAACCTCGGCCCTTTTCTCTGGAAAACAAATCTCAACTGCCCCTCTTCGGGATGGCAAATTGCAGGACGCACTTGGTACTACAAAAACAGCCCGACTTGGCAGTGGTGCCACCTTGGCTCTGGGAACCATGCTGCGTATCATGGATTTTCAGGGGCCAGCCGGCCACTCTCAGCCACAGGGCCCACAAAACAAACCATGGCCATTTTCCTTGGCAAACAAAAATCAGCTGCCCCAGTTCTGGATGGCCGATTGCAGGAGCCACTTGGTACTACAAAAACAGCCCGACTTGGCACTGGTGCCACCTTGGGTCTGGTTACCGTCCTGCGTATCGTGCATTTTAAGGAGCCAGCCGGCCACTCCCAGCCATATGCCCCCAAACACAAACCACGGCCCATTTCCCTGGCAAACAAAACTCAGGATCCCCGCTTTTGGATGGCAGATTGCAGGAGCCACTTTGCACCATCAAACCAGCCCGACTTGGCACTGGTGCCACCTTGGATCTGGGAACCATCCTGCCTATCGTGGATTTTCAGGGGCCAGCCGGCCACTCTCAGCCATAGGCCCCCAAACACAAACCACGGCCCTTTTCTCTGGCAAACAAAACTCAACTGCCCCTCTTCTGGGTGGCAAATTGCAGGAGCCACTTGGTACTCCAAAAACAGCTTGACTTGGCACTGGTGCCACCTTGGGTGTGGTTACCGTCCTGCGTATCGTGCATTTGAAGGAGCAAGCCGGCTACTCCCAGCCATATGCACCCAAACACAACCCACGGCCCTTTTCTCTGGCAAACAAAACTCAGCTGCCCAGCTTCTGGATGGCAGATTGCAGGAGCCACTTGGTGCTATCAAACCAGCCCGACTTTGCACTGGTGCCACCAGGGGTCTAGGAACCATCCTGCGTATTGTGGATTGTCAGGAGCCAGCCGACCACTCTCGGCCGCAGACCCCAATCAAAAACAACGGCCCGTTTCCCTGGCAAAAAAAACTCAGCTGCCCCGCTTCTGGATGGGAGATTTCAGGAGCCACTTGGTACTATCAAACCAGCCCGACTTGGCACAGGTGCCACATTGGGTCTGGGAACCATCCTGCCTGTCGTGGATTCTAAGGAGCCAGCCGGCCACTCCCAGCCATATGCCCCCAAAAACAATCCACGGACCTTTTCTCTGGCAAACAAAACTCAACTGCCCCTCTTCTGGATGGCAAATTGCAGGAGCCACTTGATACTGCAAAAACCAGCCCGACTTGGCACTGGTGCCACCTTGGGTCTGGAAGCCATCCTGCGTATGGTTGATTTTCAGGAGTCAGTCAGGCTGGTTTGATGGTGCAAAGTGGCTCCTGCAATCTGCCATCCAGAAGCGGGGCAGCTGATTTTTGTTTGCCAGAGAAAAGTTCCGTGGATTGTATTTGGGGCCATATGGTTTGGAGTGGCCGGCTGGCTCCTTAAAATGCTCGATACGCAGGATGGTTCCCAGACCCAAGGTGGCACCAGTGCCAAGTCGGGCTGTTTTTGTAGAACCAAGGGCGTCCTGCAATCTGCCATCCAGAAGCGGGGCAGCTTAGTTTTGTTTGCCAGGGAAACGGGCCGAGGTTTGTGTCTGGGTGATTATGGCTGGGAGTGACCGGCTGGCTCCTGAAAAGCTACGATAGGCAGGATGGTGACCAGACCCATGGTGGCACCAGTACCAAGTTGGGCTGTTTTGATAGTACCAAGTGGCTCCTGCAATCTGCCATCAAAAAGTTGGCAGCTGAGTTTTGTTTTCCAGAGAAAAGCGCCGTTGTTTGTGTTTGGGGGCCTGTGGTTGGGAGTGGCCGGCTGGCTCCTTAGAATCCACAATACACAGGATGGTTCCCAGAGCCAAGGTGGCACCAGTGCCAAGTCGGGCTGGTTTGATGGTGCAAAGTGGCTCCTGCAATCTGCCATCCAGAAGGGGGGAGCTGATTTTTTTTTGCCAGAGAAAAGGTCCGTGGTTTGTTTTTGGGGGCATATGGCTGGGAGTGGCCGGCTGGCTCCTTAAAATGCTCGATACGCAGGATGGTTCCCAGACCCAAGGTGGCACCACTACCAAGTCGGGCTGTTTTTGTAGTACCAAGTGCGTCCTGCAATTTGCCATCCAGAAGAGGGGCAGTTGAGTTTTGTTTGCCAGAGAAAAGGGCCGTGGTTTGTGTTTGGGGGCATATGGCTGAGAGTGGCCGGCTGGCCCCTGAAAATTTACGATAGGCAGGATGGTTCCCAGATCCGAAGTGGCACCAGTGCCAAGTTGGGCTGGTTTGATAGTCCCAAGTTGCTCCTGCAATCGGCCATCCAGAAGCGGGGCACCTGAGTTTTGTTTGCCAGAGAAATGGGCCTAGGTTTGTTTTCGGGGGCCTGTGGCTGGGAGTGGCCAGCTGGCTCCTGAAAATCCACGATACGCAGGATGGTTCCCAGACTCAAGGTGGCACCAGTGCCAAGTTGGGCTGGTTTGATAGTCCCAAGTTGCTCCTGCAATCTGCCATCCAGAAGCGAGGCAGCTAAGTTTTGTTTGCCAGAAAAAAGGGCCGTGGTTTTTGTTGAGGGCCTGTGGCTGGGAGCAGCCGGCTGGCTCCTTTAAATCCACGAAGGCAGGATGGTTCCCAGACCCAAGGTGGCACCAGTGGCAAGTCGGGCTGGTTTGATAGTACCAAGTGGCTCCTGCAATCTCCCATCCAGAAGCGGGGCAGCTGAGTTTTTTTTGCCAGGGAAACTGGCCGTTGTTTCTGATTGGGGTCTGTGGCCGAGAGTGGTCGGCTGGCTCCTGACAATCCACAATTCGCAGGATGGTTCCCAGACCCAAGGTGGCACCAGTGCCAAGTTGGGCTGGTTTTATAGTACCAAGTGGCTCCTGTAATCTGCCATCCAGAAGCTGGGCAGCTGAGTTTTGTTTGTCAGAGAAAAGTGCCGTGGGTTGTGTTTGCGGGCATATGGCTGGGAGTGGTCAGCTGGCTCCTTAAAATGCACGATACGCAGGATGGTAACCAGACCCAAGGTGGCACCAGTGCCAAGTCGGGCTGTTTTCGTAGTACCAAGTGTCTCCTGCAATTTGCCACCCAGAAGAGGGGCAGTTGAGTTTTGTTTGCCAGAGAAAAGGGCCGTGGTTTGTGTTTAGGGGCCTATGGCTGAGAGTGGCCGGCTGGCCCCTGAAAATCCACGATAGGCAGGATGGTTCCCAGATCCAAGGTGGCACCAGTGCCAAGTTGGGCTGGTTCTATGGTTCAAAGTGGCTCCTGCAATCTGCCATCCAGAAGCGGGCAGCTGATTTTTGTTTGCCAGAGAAAAGGTCCGTGGTTTGTTTTTGGGGCATATGGATGGGAGTGGCCGGCTGGCTCCTTAAAATGCTCGATACGCAGGATGGTTCCCAGACCCAAGGTGGCACCACTGCCAAGTCAGGCTGTTTTTATAGTACCATGTGGCTCCTGTAATCTGCCATCCAGAAGCTGGGCAGCTGAGTTTTTTTTGCCAGAGAAAAGTGCCGTGGGTTGTGTTTGCGGGCATATGGCTGGGAGTGGTCAGCTGGCTCCTTAAAATGCACGATACGCAGGATGGTAACCAGACCCAAGGTGGCACCAGTGCCAAGTCAAGCTGTTTTCGTAGTACCAAGGGTCTCCTGCAATTTGCCACCCAGAAGAGGGGCAGTTGAGTTTTGTTTGCCAGAGAAAAGGGCCGTGGTTTTTGTTTGGGGGCCTATGGCTGAGAGTGGCCGGCTGGCCCCTGAAAATCCACGATACGCAGGATGGTTCCCAGATCCGAAGTGGCACCAGTGCCAAGTTGGGCTGGTTTGATAGTCCCAAGTTGCTCCTGCAATCTGCCATCCAGAAGCGAGGCAGCTAAGTTTTGTTTGCCAGAAAAAAGGGCCGTGGTTTTTGTTGAGGGCCTGTGGCTGGGAGCAGCCGGCTGGCTCCTTTAAATCCACGAAGGCAGGATGGTTCCCAGACCCAAGGTGGCACCAGTGGCAAGTCGGGCTGGTTTGACAGTGTCAAGTGCCTCCTGCAATCTGCCATCCAGAAGCGGGGCAGCTGAGTTTTTTTTGCCAGGGAAACTGGCCGTTGTTTCTGATTGGGGTCTGTGGCCGAGAGTGGTCGGCTGGCTCCTGACAATCCACAATTCGCAGGATGGTTCCCAGACCCAAGGTGGCACCAGTGCCAAGTTGGGCTGGTTTTATAGTACCAAGTGGCTCCTGTAATCTGCCATCCAGAAGCTGGGCAGCTGAGTTTTGTTTGTCAGAGAAAAGTGCCGTGGGTTGTGTTTGCGGGCATATGGCTGGGAGTGGTCAGCTGGCTCCTTAAAATGCACGATACGCAGGATGGTAACCAGACCCAAGGTGGCACCAGTGCCAAGTCGGGCTGTTTTCGTAGTACCAAGTGTCTCCTGCAATTTGCCACCTAGAAGAGGGGCAGTTGAGTTTTGTTTGCCAGAGAAAAGGGCCGTGGTTTGTGTTTGGGGGCCTATGGCTGAGAGTGGCCGGCTGGCCCCTGAAAATCCACGATAGGCAGGATGGTTCCCAGATCCAAGGTGGCACCAGTGCCAAGTCGGGCTGGTTTGATGGTGCAAAGTGGCTCCTGCAATCGGCCATCCAAAAGCGGGGATCCTGAGTTTTGTTTGCCAGGGAAATGGGCCGTGGTTTGTGTTTGGGGGCATATGGCTGGGAGTGGCCGGCTGGCCCCTGAAAATCCACGATAGGCAGGATGGTTCCCAGATCCAAGGTGGCACCAGTGCCAAGTCGGGCTGGTTTGATGGTGCAAAGTGGCTCCTGCAATCTGCCATCCAAAAGCGGGGATCCTGAATTTTGTTTGCCAGGGAAATGGGCCGTGGTTTGTGTTTGGGGGCATATGGCTGGGAGTGGCCGGCTGGCTCCTTAAAATGCACGATACGCAGGACGGTAACCAGACCCAAGGTGGCACCAGTGCCAAGTCGGGCTGTTTTTGTAGTACCAAGTGGCTCCTGCAATCGGCCATCCAGAACCGGGGCAGCTGATTTTTGTTTGCCAAGGAAAATGGCCATGGTTTGTTTTGTGGGCCCTGTGGCTGAGAGTGGCAGGCTGGCCCCTGAAAATCCATGATACGCAGCATGGTTCCCAGAGCCAAGGTGGCACCACTGCCAAGTCGGGCTGTTTTTGTAGTACCAAGTGCGTCCTGCAATTTGCCATCCCGAAGAGGGGCAGTTGAGATTTGTTTTCCAGAGAAAAGGGCCGAGGTTTGTGTTTGGGGTCATATGGCTGGGAGTGGCCGGCTGGCCCCTGAAAATCCAGGATACTCAGGATGGTTCCCAGAGCAAAGGTGGTACCAGTGCCAAGTCGGGCCGGTTTGATAGTCCCAAGTTGCTCCTGCAATCGGCCATCCAGAAGCGGGGCAGCTGAGTTTTGTTTGCCAGAGAAAAGTGCCGTGGGTTGTGTTTGCGGGCATATGGCTGGGAGTGGTCAGCTGGCTCCTTAAAATGCACGATACGCAGGATGGTAACCAGACCCAAGGTGGCACCAGTGCCAAGTCGGGCTGTTTTCGTAGTACCAAGTGTCTCCTGCAATTTGCCACCCAGAAGAGGGGCAGTTGAGTTTTGTTTGCCAGAGAAAAGGGCCGTGGTTTGTGTTTAGGGGCCTATGGCTGAGAGTGGCCGGCTGGCCCCTGAAAATCCACGATAGGCAGGATGGTTCCCAGATCCAAGGTGGCACCAGTGCCAAGTTGGGCTGGTTCTATGGTTCAAAGTGGCTCCTGCAATCTGCCATCCAGAAGCGGGCAGCTGAGTTTTGTTTGCCAGAGAAAAGGTCCGTGGTTTGTTTTTGGGGCATATGGATGGGAGTGGCCGGCTGGCTCCTTAAAATGCTCGATACGCAGGATGGTTCCCAGACCCAAGTTGGCACCACTGCCAAGTCAGGCTGTTTTTGTAGTACCAAGTGCGTCCTGCAATTTGCCATCCAGAAGAGGGGCAGTTGAGTTTTGTTTGCCAGAGAAAAGGGCCGAGGTTTGTTTTTGGGGGCATATGGCTGAGAGTGGCCGGCTGGCCCCTGAAAATCCACGATAGGCAGGATGGTTCCCAGATCCAAGGTGGCACCAGTGCCAAGTTGGGCTGGTTTGATAGTACCAAGTGGCTCCTGCAATCTGCCATCCAGAAGCGGGGCAGCTGAGTTTCGTTTGCCAGGGAAATGGGCAATGGTTTGTCTTTGGGGGCCTGTGGCTGGGAGTGGCCGGCTGTTTCCTGAAAATCCACGATAGGCAGGATGGTTCCCAGAGCCAAGGTGGCACCAGTGCCAAGTCGGGCTGGTTTGATAGTACCAAGTGGCTCCCGCAATCTGCCATCCAGAAGCGGGGCAGCTTACTTTTGTTTGCCAGGGAAACGTGCCAAGGTTTGTGTCTGGGGGCCTATGGCCAGCAGTGTTCGGCTGGTTCCTGAATATGTACGATACGCAGGATGGGTCCCAGATCCAAGGTGGCACCAGTGCCAAGTTGGGCTGATTTGATAGTACTAAGTGGCTCCTGCAATCTGCCCTCCAGAAGCGGGGCAGCTGATTTTTGTTTGCCAGAGAAAAGGTCCGTGGATTGTTTTTGGGGGCATATGGCTGAGAGTGGCCGGCTGGCCCCTGAAAATCCACGATAGGCAGGATGGTTCCCAGATCCGAAGTGGCACCAGTGCCAAGTTGGGCTGGTTTGATAGTCCCAAGTTGCTCCTGCAATCTGCCATCCAAAAGCGAGGCAGCTAAGTTTTGTTTGCCAGAAAAAAGGGCCGTGGTTTTTGTTGAGGGCCTGTGGCTGGGAGCAGCCGGCTGGCTCCTTTAAATCCACGATAGGCAGGATGGTTCCCAGACCCAAGGTGGCACCAGTGGCAAGTCGGGCTGGTTTGACAGTGTCAAGTGCCTCCTGCAATCTGCCATCCAGAAGCGGGGCAGCTGAGTTTTTTTTGCCAGGGAAACTGGCCGTTGTTTCTGATTGGGGTCTGTGGCCGAGAGTGGTCGGCTGGCTCCTGACAATCCACAATTCGCAGGATGGTTCCCAGACCCAAGGTGGCACCAGTGCCAAGTTGGGCTGGTTTTATAGTCCCAAGTGGCTCCTGTAATCTGCCATCCAGAAGCTGGGCACGGGCAGCTGAGTTTTGTTTGTCAGAGAAAAGTGCCGTGGGTTGTGTTTGCGGGCATATGGCTGGGAGTGGTCAGCTGGCTCCTTAAAATGCACGATACGCAGGACGGTAACCACACCCAAGGTGGCACCAGTGCCAAGTCAAGCTGTTTTTGGAGTACCAAGTGTCTCCTGCAATTTGCCACCCAGAAGAGGGGCAGTTGAGTTTTGTTTGCCAGAGAAAAGGGCCGTGGTTTGTGTTTGGGGGCCTATGGCTGAGAGTGGCCGGCTGGCCCCTGAAAATCCACGATAGGCAGGATGGTTCCCAGATCCAAGGTGGCACCAGTGCCAAGTCGGGCTGGTTTGATGGTGCAAAGTGGCTCCTGCAATCTGCCATCCAAAAGCGGGGATCCTGAGTTTTGTTTGCCAGGGAAATGGGCCGTGGTTTGTGTTTGGGGGCATATGGCTGGGAGTGGCCGGCTGGCTCCTTAAAATGCACGATACGCAGGACGGTAACCAGACCCAAGGTGGCACCAGTGCCAAGTCGGGCTGTTTTTGTAGTACCAAGTGGCTCCTGCAATCGGCCATCCAGAACCGGGGCAGCTGATTTTTGTTTGCCAAGGAAAATGGCCATGGTTTGTTTTGTGGGCCCTGTGGCTGAGAGTGGCAGGCTGGCCCCTGAAAATCCATGATACGCAGCATGGTTCCCAGAGCCAAGGTGGCACCACTGCCAAGTCGGGCTGTTTTTGTAGTACCAAGTGCGTCCTGCAATTTGCCATCCCGAAGAGGGGCAGTTGAGATTTGTTTTCCAGAGAAAAGGGCCGAGGTTTGTGTTTGGGGTCATATGGCTGGGAGTGGCCGGCTGGCCCCTGAAAATCCAGGATACTCAGGATGGTTCCCAGAGCAAAGGTGGTACCAGTGCCAAGTCGGGCTGGTTTGATAGTCCCAAGTTGCTCCTGCAAACTGCCATCCAGAAGCGGGGCAGCTGAGTTTTGTTTGCCAGGGGAATGAGCCCTGGTTTGTGTTTGGGGGCCTGTGGCTGGGAGTGGCCGGCTGTTTCCTGAAAATCCACGATAGGCAGGATGGTTCCCAGAGCCAAGGTGGCACCAGTGCCAAGTCGGGCTGGTTTGATAGTACCAAGTGGCTCCCGCAATCTGCCATCCATAAGCGGGGCAGCTTACTTTTGTCTGCCAGGGAAACGTGCCAATGTTTGTGTCTGGGGGCCTATGGCCAGCAGAGTTCGGCTGGTTCCTGAATATGTACGATACGCAGGATGGTTCCCAGATCCAAGGTGGCACCAGTGCCAAGTTGGGCTGGTTTGATAGTACCAAGTGTCTCCTGCAATCTGCCATCCAGAAGAGGGGCAGTTGAGTTTTGTTTGCCAGAGAAAAGGGCCATGTTTTGTGTTTGGGGGCATATGGATGGGAGTGGCCGGCTGGCTCCTTAAAATGCTCGATACGCAGGATGGTTCCCAGACCCAAGGTGGCACCACTGCCAACTCGGGCTGTTTTTGTAGTACAAATTGCGTTCTGCAATTTGCCAAGCAGAAGAGGGGCAGTTGAGTTTTGTTTGCCAGAGAAAACGGCCGTGGTTTGTGTTTGGGGGCATATGGCTGAGAGTGGCCGGCTGGCCCCTGAAAATCCACGATACCCAGGATGGTTCCCAGACCCAAGGTTGCACCAGTGCCAAGTTGGGCTGGTTTGATAGTACCAAGTGGCTCCTGCAATCTGCCATCCAGAAGCGGGGCAGCTTACTTTTGTTTGCCAGGGAAACGGGCTGAGGTTTGTGTCTGGGGCCTATGGCTGAGAGTGACCGGCTGGCTCCTGAAAAGCTACAATAGGCAGGATGGTTACCAGACCCATGGTGGCACCAGTGCCAAGTCGGGCTGGTTTGATAGTACCAAGTGGCTCCTGCCATCTGCCATCAAAAAGCTGGGCAGCTGAGTTTTGTTTGCCAGAGGAAAGGGCCGTGGTTTGTGTTTGGGGGCATATGGCTGGGAGTGGCCAGCTGGCTCCTTAAAATGCACAATATGCAAGATGGCTCCCAGACCCAAGGTGGCACCAGTGCCAAGTCGGGCTGGTTTGATAGCACCAAGTGGCTCCTGCAATCTTCCATGATCACGTGAAGAAATACTTTCTTCTTTCAGCCATATGCTCTTTCTTCTCTCCCTCAACTTCTCTATCACCTCTCATCTGTTTCACTTGCGCTATCTTCAAGGTCCACAGGCTACTTTTCACAGAATCTTCAGGCCTGATGAAGTAAGAATGATGAATAGAACAGAGCTGGGATCTATTTTCCAGTTTGGATAAAATGCATTCTGCACACAAATCCAAGGAGAAGGTGCTGCCCCGATGCCCAGAAAAGCTTTCACTCCTGCTAGTGTTCTACGTCAACCGCAACTTAGTCTGAAAGAAAAGCTTTTTCTCTGAGAGCATCTGAGATGTTTGCATGAAGCACTGATATCTGACATATGCAATTTTGAATAGGAGAGGAAAAAGAAAATGGCAAGGAGTTTTTAATTTTAGTGGTTTCAATTTTAATTTCCGTGCACTTTTTCAAAACTTGTCAGCTCAAATGCCCATCAACATCTTTTAGTCATCTGTAAGTCAGTATTCATATAAAATGTGCTTCAAATCCAAAGAATTTCAAATTTGCACTCCAAGCTTCTTTGCCTAGATTTATGATTTCCTACACATATTAGATGAAAGGAAGGCCTTTTTTACTGTGGGAGTGCTGGAACACTGGAACAGGTTGCCCAGAGAAGTTGTGGGTGTCCCATCCCTGAAAGTATTCAAGGTCACCTTGGACGGGGCTTGGAGCAGCAACAAAGGAGAAGCTTGACGGTAGAGAAACAAAGTTGGACTATAGAAGAAACTCGGATTGAAGTATAGGAGCAAGTTTTCTCTCAGCTCTTGGGGTAAATTCAAAGTTGTACAAAATGACATTTATCTGTGCTATTCACTACTGTAACAGAAAGTTTCATGAAAACTGTACAGAAGATAGTAAATTTTAAAAGAGATAAGAATTACAGCATAAAATCCATGGGATGGGTTACAACATGAGACACTCTCTAAGAGAAAATCTCTGTGTTTCAGCACTTCATCGGGGTAAGATTTCATGAAGTGCCAAAGAAGGCAGCAAAATATCATTCGGGACATTATTTACTGGAATTCAGCCTGGCCATTAGTAGGAACTGGCTTTGAACACATCATGTAGATATACCACACACACTTTCCCTTCACTGAAAAATTACTGTTTACAACGAATAAGCAATTGACGATCAAAATTGATTGAAAGCATCTTAAACATGTCAAGTATTTCATTGTAGATGATCTGTGATCCAAATGCTTCTTCCACCTTCGAGAGGGACAGAAGAATTCTTCCATATCATGATGGTTTAAAATTGTATCAGCCAATGTTTTCTGCTGAAAAGATATCATCTATTTTTTTCTATTTTTGGAAGAAAATATTCCTAGACATACAACAGGTGAGAACTAAGTAATTTTAAAGAAACAAATGAAAATATTCTGTAAATAGAATGAAATGAAAAGCTGTGTTTTAAATAGGAGCTAAATATGAAACAGAATTTTTGTACCAGGCATTTGAATTACTGCACCAGCTCTTTTGCCCTTCAAGAGAGGCATTTAGCATTTCAGTCTTTTCCAAGGTGTTCATGATCTGCTATGCTGATCTCTGTGTGTGCCTAGGTGTGTGTGGAAGGGGGGGCATGTGAAGGGGAGTGTGTATGTTTGCTTTACAATTGTTGTGGCAGATTCATGCCTCAGCTCCACATTTTGTTTTAAAAAGGTCACACCGAGTGGATATGAAGTTTACTATCAACAAGAGATCAATTCCCAAATCATCCATTTGACTCTCCCTTATAAATCATGTGCTTTGTTGCATATTTTATCAAATATACTTTCAAGCCAGATGGAGGAAGGAGGATGTGGGAATCCCTCCACCATCTTGCAACTTTTATGCAAGTAGGTTTTCAAGAAAATCATCACTTCTCTTTTAAATATGTCTGGAACAGGCATGATGGTAGTGTCAACCTGTTGGAGTTTTTGTTGCTGGAAGAAGTTGTACAAAAGGATTGGTTTTTACATTGACCAGTTACTGAATCAAGCGCAGGAATACATTGGAAATTTAGCTGGGGGTTCCTTTTCCCAGCAGACTACTTCTAGAACAAGCTTGTACACTGAAGCTGACTCTTTTGCTCTCTTTTTGTTTCTTTCCTATTTTCTTGGCTTCTTTGCCACTATCTAGACAATTTTGGAACTTTGTTCCCAACTAAAATGGTTTCAATAGTCTGATTGTGATCATACATTTTTACAAGGAATTTTTAAAATCTTTCCTCGAGTTCAGAAAGTCAAGGACTTAGATCTTTTTCTTCCCTTATCAATATTGCAATGAAATTGATAAATAAAGACCAACTCTTTATTTTTGTTTTTAACCCACGTAGATAATTCCCATCCATTCATCCATTTTGTGGACCAATAGTTGCCATTCTGATGGAAGCTGTCACTTCTTAACAATAGGCATTCTGTGACTATGTTGACAGCACTTTGGGTGAAGATCCTAACTGGTCTTAGATACACATAGGGAGAAATTTGCTCAGCCAGTGTCAGTCTTAAGCATGCGTATCAGAAGATCTTTCTAGAGCTGGGAATTTTCCCATGAAAGGGATTCAGTTAGGGAAAAGACACTTGTGCCAGAGTTTTACATTCTTCTTGAACACTGCTTAAGGAACTTAGATGCCATGTCCATTTGGATCTCTGTCTGCACAGAACTTTGTCATGCCAGTGCTTGAAATGCATCTTGAAGAGAATTCACTAGCACAGAATGAAAGAGAGTGGAAGGGGTTGGTGGGGCTAACCAGGCCCAACCCCCCTGCCTAAACCAGGATACCTAGAGCCTCTTGCCCAGGATTCTATCTGGGTGTACTTTTAATGTCTTCAAAGATCCAGGCTCCACAATCTTTCTGGGCAGTCTGTGCCGTGGTTCAGTCACCCTCACAGTAAAGAAACATTTACTGATGTTCAAAGGCAATCTCCTGTATTTCAGTGTGTGCCCACTGCCTCTTGTCTTTTCCCTCAGCATCACTGAAAAGACACTGATTCCCTCCCCTTTGCACTATTGCTTCCATATGTATGTGTGCTGCCATGTAGAGATAAGTCAAAAACCGCCCTGAAGCCCAGGCAGATAATATTCCCTTCATCTACCAGTCAAGTTAATTCATCAGAGGAGTTTAAAGTGATGTTCAGCCTGAAATTCCCCTGAAAAATCATGCTAACTACATTATTTGGTCGTCTTTCATGTGCCTGGCAAGGATTTCCAGGAAGAGCTGCTTCATCAACTTCCTGGGGATAAAAAAGAGGCTGGCTGGTTTGTACTATCGCGAGTCCTCTTAATTGCCTTTTTTGAAGATGGGTGTCATTTGCTTACATCCACTCTTTAGCCTCTCTTGTCGTTTACATCTTAGCAAAAAGCTTTTCCACTACATCTTGCAAGGAGAAATTGTGCCAGCACAGAAAACATCTCCCATCGTGTTCTAGAAGTTGCAGAGATGTCTGCCAAGTGTTTGGCAGGAAGAAAAGAAAAGTTGTCCAAAACAGCTTCCAATCGAATGTTCATGTGATTGGAAGAGTCAGGAGAGTGCAAAAGTACTGTTTTCTATCAGTTGGCAAGGTGCGCACACAATCCCAGTGTTGTACAGCTTCCTTCTTCACCTTCCCGAAGTTGCCGCTCTCTCCGGCTCCGGAGCCGAAGAAGCGGCTTCTTCGCGCAAAGACGATTGTGCCGCTCACAGTGCTCTCCTTAGCGCGGCTTCTGCCGAAAGACGCCCGGGAGTGGCCCTTAGCTCCAGACAGTATCCTACCTTCGTCTTTAGCGCCTCTTCTCATCTACATCTCAGCAAAAAGCTTTTCCACTATGTCTGGCTAGGAAAAACTGTGCCAGCACAGAAAACATCTCCCATCGTGTTCTAGACGTTGCACGGAGGTGTGCCGAGTGTTTTGGAAGAAGGGAATGAAACCTCTCCAAAACAGCTTCCAATCGAATGTTCATGTGATTGGAAAAGTCAGGAGAGTGCAAAGGTACTGTTTTCTATCAGTTGGCAAGGTGCGCTCACAATCCCAGTGTTGTACAGCTTGCTTCTTCACCTTCCCGAAGCTGCCGCTCTCTCCGGCTCCCAGAGCCGAAGAAGCGGCTTCTTCGCGCAAAGACGATTGTGCCGCTCACAGTGCTCTCCTTAGCGCGGCTTCTGCTGAAAGACGCCCCGGAGCGGCTCTTAGCTCCGTACCTTCCAATTCAATTTTTTGGCTCGACAAACCAAATGGTATACTTGCAGCCGTAGGGCAGGACAGTGAACTGGACTTTCTCCTTGTAGAGAGAAGCTAATGAAAAAGTTTCACTGCAATCAGAGCAGGCTGTCAAACAAGAAAAATGTCATGAAAATAAGCCAGCCTTATCCTCTTGGTCTTGCTTGTTGTGATTGGCCAAGAATTGAAATGTGTCAACTCTGTGTTTCTGGGTATCACATCAGTAACAGGTACTTCAGCTGCTGTACTTCTCTCCTAAAGTTAAGAACAGAATCCAAGGAATTGTGCTTCCATGGTCTCAATTCACCCTATGAAAAAGGAGTGGAAGGTGCAGGGGTCAATTAACTTGAATGGCCTATGTCAATCAGCGGCCACTGATTTCCTGAAGGCTTCAACAGGTTACTTGCCCATGTTTTTCTGGAATTGTTTTAACCTTTGGTCATGTTTTTCTTGGGATTCTTTTACCCTTTCCCCATTTGTTCAGCCTTTGCTCTCAAGCCTTTGCTGACATTTCCAATATCTCGGTAGCCTGGAAAAGTGTTGTCTTGATTGATCACATCATTCTTCCCTTCCAAGGGTCGTTTGCCTCAAGTCTCAGTTTGGCTGGTTTTCTGCTAGTTGATTGTCAGAGGGCAGCAGGTGTTTTGTAAGAGCAAGTACACAATCCCATAGCTTGCTTTTCTTTGGATTTGGCCTGTCTAGAAAATGGAATGACTAAACATCTCTGAGAGGCTTTTCTCTCCCCATTAGGTTTCACTGGAAGGGCAGATGCAAATCGTCTACCTAAAGTCTTGGCACAGAAGAAAGTAGTGGTTTGCTGCTGCATATAGCTAGAAGCTTAAAAAAGGAAGGCCTTGGGCTGAGGCCCATTACTTTGGCTAAGTAGAAAAGGACTGTGGGAGGTGAGGCAGCTGAATTAGAGGTAAATCAACAAGTTCTAGAATCGTCGTGTGTTCACAGCGTGGTGCATGGTGGTTGGTTGAATTGGGTTTGTTATGGCTTAAAGCTATGGAACTGATAAAGGCCTGATGTTGGAATCCATAAGGTTAGAGGATTTTTAAGAAATGGTTAAAAAGAAGTATGTAGGCCTTAGACTGGAGTTTTGTTAGCATTGCAGAAAAGTTTCCCATGCAAGCAGAAAAGATCTCCGTGCAAGCAGAAAAGTTTCCCAAGCAGTAGACGTGAAAAATGGAAACAAGGTTTTTTAACATATATCTTTAGAAGGTTAGCATGAATAGAACTCTGTTCTTTGTCTCTTATCAACTAGTCTTTGTTTTAGCTACGATTACCTATGTTTTATAAGATTGGATAGAATGCTTGTCAAGATGTGTTTTCTGTGTCTGATTGACTGAATTCTAGTCTGAGATGATTTTATGTATTGCTGTATGAGCCCTGTTGAAGGAGACATTTTTTGGTGTGGATCAGTGAGCTGTCATGTCTCCATTTTGTATTTTGAGACTGATGTGCTGGAAATAAAAGCAAAAATCTCTTCACTGGTCTGGTTACCATGTTATCCATATTTGGATATTTTGCCGCGGCCTAGCGGGTTCCTTTTTTAAGGCGTGGGTTCCTGACACTATTGGACTTATACCTGTCCTGTCCCCCGCATATTGGTGCCTCGTGTGAGGACGTAGAATAGAAGAAAAACAAAGAAAAATCGTGGAAGTACCAGCTGCGGAGACCCAAGTGTTAACAAGGAGCACACTGTATCATCTCTCCCGCTGAAGCCAAGAAAATTGTAAGTAACTTATCTCGGGAGAGCGCTTGGGTGACGTGGGGAGGCAAAATAGAGAAAAAGAAAATTATTAAAAGAACACAAAAATGGGAACGAATTTATCAAAAGTTGAATGGGATGTTTTTCATCAATTAGAGACAATGTTACAAGAAAAAGGTCACTCTGAAATTTCAAAAACTGAGCTTAAAAACTTACTTATCTGGATTAAAGCGAATACGCAAGATTTAAATCTGCAGTCTGCTTTTACTTTTCATTTTTGGGATCAGATAAACTGGAGAATCTATAATCTACTCTCTCTCAAAAAAGATGAAAGCTTAAGAGAACATATGCCAGTTTTTAGAGCGCTGTTGGAGCGCTGTTTTAAACAAACGGATAATAATAAGATCAACTTGGACTCAGAAAACAAAGCTTCTGGTTCTGTCTCATTAAATTCCAGTAAACCGGAGACTGTGTGAGTATCGGAGAATGTTACAAGTGTTGTTGCAAATGCTGAAAGTATTGCTTTGAACTCTGTTGAACAAAATCTTTCTTCTCTCTCTCTGGGAAAAAATGAGACTCTTTTGGACTTTTCTTCGCGTTGTTCTGTTAATGTAAAAATATGTGACTCTTGTAAGGGGGATGGAACAAAGTGTGTAAAAGATGGAAATGAAAAAGTGACTGTACTTCCTAAAATTGTTTGTGCAGGGACACTGAAACCTGAATTGGATTCTGTTGGGCCTGGGGTGGAGGCTGAGGTGGCTGCTTCCACTCGGGAAATTGTGGTTCCGGGGAACTCTTTTTCAGTTAAGCAAAAACATGGTTGTTCTGGTCTTTGTCAATCTATAGATACAGAGAAAGAAAAATTGGCTTTAAGGGTGGAGTCCTTTGAAAGGAAGAGATGGAAGAAAGTCGCGACTGTGTTGTTGCTGAAATTCAAAAAGCTGGACTTGAAATCTCTGCAATGAAAATTCAACAAGTTTCACCTTAGAAGTACCTGGGATGGAAGACGATGGAAGACGACAATAATACCACAGAAAATTCAGATCCGAACCAGAGTCAACAACCTACAAGAGTTACAACAACTTCTAGGAGAAATCAACTGGGTCAGACCGATGTTGGGAATCACCAATGATGAACTGAGTCCGCTCTTCGATTTGCTGAGAGGAAGTTGCGACATCACTTCGCCAAGAACTTTAACCCCTGAAGCTCGTGCTGCTCTCGACAAAGTCACAGAAGCTCTTCAAAAAAGACAAGCTCATCGCTGCGTTCCTGAAAATCCTTTCTTTCTTGCAATCTGAGGAGAGAAGATGCAGCTTTGTGGTCTCATTTTCCAGTGGGATGCCACAGAACAAGATCCTTTGTTAATAATGGAATGGGTTTTTCCTCCCTACAGGTTTTCAAAGACCATTTGCTCAGTTTTAGAAATGATTGCATACATTATAATTAAGGCTAGAACCAGATTGTTAACTTTGGCAGGTCAAGAATGTTCAGTTATCGATTTGCCATTGAAAAATGATTATTTCAATTGGGATATGCAAAATTCTGATGATTTACAATATGCATTCTTAGGTTTTCCAGGTGTTTGTTCCATACACTATCCAGCTCACAAACTACTGCAAGCAAAACTGAGTTTCAGAGAAAAACCTAAATTAAGTGAAGAACCTTTACATGCTGTGACTCTCTTCACTGATGGCTCTGGTAAAAGCCACAAGTCCGTTGTGACTTGGTTTAATCAAAAGACTGATGTTTGGGAATCTGATATTCAAACAGTAGAGGGATCCCCTCAAATTGTTGAGCTTGCTGCAGTAGTTTGAGCTTTTCAGCTGTTTCCTCAGCCTTTTAATTTGGTCACAGATTCTGCTTATGTTGCTAATGTAGTCAGGAGAATAGAAGGTTCCATTTTAAAGGATGTTAGTAATGAAACTTTACATCGTTGGCTTTCATGTCTTTTTATAACTTTGCAATATAGAACTAATCCATATTTTGTTTCTCACATTAGGGCGCATTCTTCACTTCCTGGATTTTTAGTGGAAGGAAATGCAAGAGCGGACAAGCTGACAATGGTCATTTCTAACACATTGCCAAATATTTTTGAACAAGCAAAATCGAGTCATGCCTTTTTCCACCAAAATGCACAAGCACTCATGCGAATGTTCCAAATCACTAAAAGTCAAGCTAAAGCTATCATTCATACTTGCCCTGACTGTCAATTGGTACAACCTCCTGTTTCTACAGGAGCAATCAACCCCCGAGGCTTACAAAGCCTACAGTTGTGGCAAACAGGTGTTACTAAATAGCCTTCTTTTGGTAAATTTAAAAATATTCATGTTTCCATAGACACGTTCTCTGGTGCAGTTTTTGCTTCCCTTCACACAGGTGAAACTGGCAGCCATGCCTGTCATCATTTCCTGCAAGCTTTTGCTTCATTGGGTATACCCCAAGAAGTAAAAACTGACAATGGTCCCGCATACATATCTCAAAAGTTGGCCACATTTTTAAATGAATGGGGTGTTCGACACATTTTTGGTATTCCCCACTCTCCCACAAGCCAAGCAATCATTGAAAGAACACATCAAACCTTAAAACGCATATTAGATCAGCAGAGAGGGGGAACGGAAATCACCCCACAGATGAGACTGAGTAAGGCTTTGTATGGTTTTAATTTTCTAAATAGTTCAAGTACAGAACCAGATCCACCAATCTTTAGACACTTTTCAAATAGCACACAGGCAAAACTGAAAGAACGTCCTCCTCTTCTAATTAGAAACCCTTACTCTGGACAGATGGAAGGTCAGTTTCAATTAATAACGTGGGGCAAAGGGTATGCTTCTATTTCCACAGGTGCTGGAAGAATTAAGTGGGTTCCTGCCAAAAACGTCAAACCGTATCGCACTTCAGAACCTGTTGTCGAGCCTAGAACTGAGGAAGCGAGTACGCAGACGTGGACCGAATCAAAGGATCCCGGGTCTCGCCTGACGCCTCTTGTGCCTGACGTTCTTTGTGAATCGGTGGAACCCATGAACTCTGATTTTGTGCCAATGTTATTTATGAGTATACGAATTGAATGCTGAATGTTTGTTTAACAAAGCTAATTTTTGGCTGAAAATTTAGGTTATTGTTTTTGTTTAGAAAGAATTCTGCCAAAACTTAGTTCTTGAAAGAGATGGGGCAGAATCAAATGGTATACTTGTTTTGCTTGATTTTAATATTTTTTTGTCGTGCAGATTTGCCTGTGGATCAACCGAAAACGAATGTTTGGGTGACCTTAGCCAAGGCTGTCGGATCGGATACTATATGTCTGTCTAATTCGGAACCAGAAAAGCCTTTCTCAACCTGTTTGGTTGGTGTGCCAGTGAAAGAGTTTCCTATTGGTCAGAAAAGAATCCAATGGTAAACCAGGTGGAATTGACAATGGAAACAGTCCTTCCTTCACTTGGAACATTTGTTCGAAAAAACTTCTCAGGGCAGCAAATGTTTCAAACAGTTGGGATGTGTTTCTGGAGACGGACCAATATCCACGGCAATTGCCAGAAGGGTATTGGATCATTTGCGGAGACAGAGGTTGGCAAGGCATTCCAGCCCACCTTGAAGGTGGCCCTTGTAGCATTGGTATGCTTACCATAATTGCCCCCACTGCCAAAGCAGTGATGAAAAAGAAACAAAGGAAAACAAGAGCTGTTCCTCATTATCATGAGAACTGTCAGAGTGATTTTATGCCTTGGAATGCCGCCAGAAGGCTTTCAGCAGGTATATTTCTACCCAATTGGCTTCAGCTGTGGCATTGAGACAATTAGATCGAGTTGGATGTTGGCTGAGCAAACAAGCTAATGCCACATCCTCCGCAATCAGTGATATGTTGACCAATGTTGATAGTATTAGACATGCTACTCTTCAAAACAGAGCAGCCATTGATTTTCTCTTACTGGCACAAGGACATGGTTGTGAGGAATTTGAAGGATTGTGTTGTATAAATTTGTCTTATCATTCTGAATCCATTCACAAAAGCATTCAAAAATTAAAGGATCTGACAGCCCAAATTAAAGAAGATGGAGGTTCCTGGTTGGATGATTTGTTTCAAAATTGGAGTTTTGCACCTTGGCTAAGGCAACTTTGCAAGATAGGTCTTTACATATTAGGTGTTCTAATACTGATATTGATAGTGGCACCTTGTATACTCTGTTGTGTTCGGCGAATGATGAACAAAACAGCCCAAGAAGTTTTTGTCATTCAAGCAGGAGAATTAGGATGTAGAAGCACAGAGAGTGTACGAAATCTCACGAAAGCAGTAGATGAGTGTATTGACATGAACGAAGGTTTTGAATTAAGGCCTTGGAATCGACCAGAGTTTTTTGAACGATGCCTTGTGACTGTTGCCAAACGTGATTCATATCTCTCTTTCAGGGATTGGGTCTTCACAGCATTAAGTTGCTGTGCCGTAATATAGCAATGCTTCAGTTTAGTGAAAATAGGTCTTCAGCAGATAATAAGCAGAAATTTTGCAATAGAGCTATGAAACGCAAATAGCAAGCGACAAGAAAATGAAAGCTTCTGGGTCAAACAGAGAGGGGGAAATGTTGGAATCCATAAGGTTAGAGGATTGTTAAGAAATGGTTACAAAGAAGTATGTAGGCCTTAGACTGGAGTTTTGTTAGCATTGCAGAAAAGTTTCCCATGCAAGCAGAAAAAGTTTTCCATGCAAGCAGAAAAGTTTCCCAAGCAGTAGACGTGTCAAATAAAAATAGGCTTCTGTAGATTTGGCTTTGGGATGGCAACAAGGTTATTTAATGTATATCTTTAGAAGGCCAGCATGAATAGAACTCTGTTCTTTGTCTCTTATCAATTAATCTTTGTTTTAGCTACGATTACCTATGTTTTATAAGATTGGATAGAATGCTTGTCAAGATGTGTTTTCTGTGTCTGATTGGCTGAAATCTAGTCTGAGATGATTTTATGTATTGCTGTATGAGCCCTGTTGAAGGAGACATTTTTTGGTGTGGATCAGTGAGCTGTCATGTCTCCATTTTGTATTTTGAGACTGATGTGCTGGAAATAAAAGCAAAAAATCTCTTCACTGGTCTGGTTACCATGTTATCCATATTTGAATATTTTGCCGCGGGCTAGCAGGTTCCTTTTTTAAGGCGTGGGTTCCTGACACTATTGGACTTATACCTGTCCCGTCCCCCGCATATTGGTGCCTCGTGTGAGGATGTAGAATAGAAGAAAAAGAAAAATCGTGGAAGTACCAGCTGCGGAGACCCAAGTGTTAACAAGGAGCACACTGTATCATCTCTCCCCGCTGAAGCCAAGAAAATTGTAAGTAACTTATCTCGGGAGAGCGCTTGGGTGACGTTGGGAGGCAAAATAGCGAAAAAGAAAATTATTAAAAGAACACAAAAATGGGAACGAATTTATCAAAAGTTGAATGGGATGTTTTTCATCAATTAGAGACAATGTTACAAGAAAAAGGTCACTCTGAAATTTCAAAAACTGAGCTTAAAAACTTACTTATCTGGGTTAAAGCGAATACGCAAGATTTAAATCTGCAGTCTGCTTTTACTTTTCATTTTTGGGATCAGATAAACTGGAGAATCTATAATCTAGTCTCTCTCAAAAAGATGAAAGCTTAAGAGAACTTATGCCGGTTTGTAGAGCGCTGTTGGAGCACTGTTTTAAACAAACTGATAATAATAAGATCAACTTGGACTCAGAAAACAAAGCTTCTGGTTCTGTCTCATTAAATTCCAGTAAACCGGAGACTGTGTGAGTATGGGAGAATGTTACAAGTGTTGTTGCAAATGCTGAAAGTATTGCTTTGAACTCTGTTGAACAAAATCTTTCTTCTCTCTCTCTGGGAAAAAATGAGACTCTTTTGGACTTTTCTTTGGGTTGTTCTGTTAATGTAAAAATATGTGACTCTTGTAAGGGGGGATGGAACAAGTGTGTAAAAGATGGAAATGAAAAAGTGACTGTACTTCCTAAAATTGTTTGTGCAGGGACACTGAAACCTGAATTGGATTCTGTTGGGCCTGGGGTGGAGGCTGAGGTGGCTGCTTCCACTCGGGAAATTGTGGTTCCGGGGAACTGTTTTTCAGTTAAGCAAAAACATGGTTGTTCTGGTGTTTGTCAATCTATAGATACAGAGAAAGAAAAATTGGCTTTAAGGGTGGAGTCCTTTGAAAGGAAGAGATGGAAGAAACTCGCGACTGTGTTGTTGCTGAAATTCAAAAAGCTGGACTTGAAATCTCTGCAACGAAAATTCAACAAGTTTCACCTTAGAAGTACCTGGGATGGAAGATGACTGTGACAACAGGAGAAATCAACTGGGTCAGACTGATGTTGGGAATCACCAATGATGAACTGAGTCCGCTCTTCCATTTGCCTGAAAGGAAGTTGCGACATCACTTCGCCAAGAACATTAAACCCTGAAGCTCGTGCTGCTCTCGACAAAGTCACAGAAGCTCTTCAAGAAAGACAAGCTCATCGCTGCATTCCTGAAAATCCTTTCTTTCTTGCAATCTTAGGAGAGAAGATGCAGCTTTGTGGTCTCATTTTCCAGTGGGATGCCACAGAACAAGATCCCTCTGTTAATAATGGAATGGGTTTTTCCTCCGTACAGGTTTTCAAAGACCATTTGTGTCACAAACACCAGAACAACCATGTTTTTGCTTAACTGAAAAAGAGTTCCCCCGGATCCACAATTTCCCGAGTGGAAGCAGCCACCTCAGCCTCCCACCCCAGGCCCAACAGAATCCAATTCAGGTTTCAGTGTCCCTGCACAAACAATTTTAAGAAGTACAGTCACTTTTTCATTTCCATCTTTTACACACTTTGTTACATCCCCCTTACAAGAGTCACATATTTTTACATTAACAGAACAACCCAAAGAAAAGTCCAAAAGTCTCATTTTTTCCCAGAGAGAGAGAAGAAAGATTTTGTTCAACAGAGTTCAAAGCAATACTTTCAGCATTTGCAACAACACTTGTAACATTCTCCCATACTCACACAGTCTCCGGTTTACTGGAATTTAATGAGACAGAACCAGAAGCTTTCTTTTGTGAGTCCAAGTGATCTTATTATTATCCGTTTGTTTAAAACAGTGCTCCAACAGTGCTCTACAAACCGGCATAAGTTCTCTTAAGCTTTCATCTTTTTTGAGAGAGACTAGATTATAGATGCTCCAGTTTATCTGATCCCAAAAATGAAAAGTAAAAGCAGACTGCAGATTTAAATCTTGCATATTCGCTTTAACCCAGATAAGTAAGTTTTTAAGCTCAGTTTTTGAAATTTCAGAGGGACCTTTTTCTTGTAACATTGTCTCTAATTGATGAAAAACATCCCATTCAACTTTTGATAAATTCGTTCCCATTTTTGTGTTCTTTTAATAATTTTCTTTTTCTCTATTTTGCCTCCAGACGTCACCCAAGCGCTCTCCCGAGATAAGTTACTTACAATTTTCTTGGCTTCGGCGGGAGAGATGATACAGTGTGCTCCTTGTTAACACTTGGGTCTCCGCAGCTGGTACTTCCACGATTTTTCTTTCTTTTTCTTCTATTCTACGTCCTCACACGAGGCACCAATATGCGGGGGGACGGGACAGGTATAAGTCCAATAGTGTCAGGAACCCACGCTTTAAAAAAGGAACCCGCTAGCCCGCGGCAAAATATCCAAATATGGATAACATGGTAACCAGACCAGTGAAGAGATTTTTGCTTTTATTTCCAGCACATCAGTCTCAAAATACAAAATGGAGACATGACAGCTCACTGATCCACACCAAAAAATGTCTCCTTCAACAGGGCTCATACAGCAATACATAAAATCATCTCAGACTAGATTTCAGCCAATCAGACACAGAAAACACATCTTGACAAGCATTCTATCCAATCTTATAAAACATAGGTAATCGTAGCTAAAACAAAGACTAGTTGATAAGAGACAAAGAACAGAGTTCTATTCATGCTAGCCTTCTGAAGATATACATTAAATAACCTTGTTGCCATCCTAAAGCCAATTCTACAGAAGCCTATTGTTATTTGTCACGTCTACTGCTTGGGAAACTTTTCTGCTTGCATGGAAAACTTTTTCTGCTTGCATGGGAAACTTTTCTGCAATGCTAACAAAACTCCAGTCTAAGGCCTACATACTTCTTTGTAACCATTTCTTAAAAATCCTCTAACCTTATGGATTCCAACATTTCCCCCTCTCTGTTTGACCCAGAAGCTTTCATTTTCTTGTCGCTTGCTATTTGCGTTTCATAGCTCTATTGCAAAATTTCTGCTTATTATCTGCTGAAGACCTATTTTCACTAAACTGAAGCATTGCTATATTACGGCACAGCAACTTAATGCTGTGAAGACCCAATCCCTGAAAGAGAGATATGAATCACGTTTGGCAACAGTCACAAGGCATCGTTCAAAAAACTCTGGTCGATTCCAAGGCCTTAATTCAAAACCTTCGTTCATGTCAATACCCTCATCTACTGCTTTCGTGAGATTTCGTACACTCTCTGTGCTTCTACTTCCTAATTCTCCTGCTTGAATGACAAAAACTTCTCGGACTGTTTTGTTCATCATTCGCCGAACACAACAGAGTATACAAGGTGCCACTATCAATATCAGTATTAGAACACCTAATATGTAAAGACCTATCTTGCAAAGTTGCCTTAGCCAAGGTGCAAAACTCCAATTTTGAAACAAATCATCCAACCAGGAACCTCCATCTTCTTTAATTTGGGCTGTCAGATCCTTTAATTTTTGAATGCTTTTGTGAATGGATTCAGAATGATCAGACAAATTCATACAACACACTCCTTCAAATTCCTCACAACCATGTCCTTGTGCCAGTAAAAGAAAATCAATGGCTGCTCTGTTTTGAAGAGTAGCATGTCTAATACTATCAACATCGGTCAACATATCACTGATTGCGGAGGATGTGGCATTAGCTTGTTTGCTCAGCCAACATCCAACTCGATCTAATTGTCTCAATGCCACAGCTGAAGCCAATTGCGGTAGAAATACACCTGCTGAAAGCCTTCTGGCGGCATTCCAAGGCATAAAATCACTCTGACAGTTCTCATCATAATGAGGAACAGCTCTTGTTTTCCTTTGTTTCTTTATCATCACTGCTTTGGCAGTGGGGGCAATTATGGTAAGCATACCAATGCTACAAGGGCCACCTGCAAGGTGGGCTGGAATGCCTTGCCAACCTCTGTCTCCGCAAATGATCCAATACCCTTTTGGCAATTGCCGTGGATATTGGTCCGTCTCCAGAAACACATCCCAACTGTTGGAAACATTTGCTGCCCTGAGAAGTTTTTTCGAACAAATGTTCCAATTGAAGGAAGGACTGTTTCCATTGTCAATTCCACCTGGTTTACCATTGGATTCTTTTCTGACCAAAGGAAACTCTTTCACTGGCACACCAACCAAACAGGTTGAGAAAGGCTTTTCTGGTTCCGAATTAGACAGACATATAGTATCCGATCCGGCAGCCTTGGCTAAGGTCACCCAAACATTCGTTTTCGGTTGATCCACAGGCAAATCTGCACGACAAAAAACAATTAAAATCAAGCAAAACAAGTATACCATTTGATTCTGCCCCATCTCTTTCAAGAACTAAGTTTTGGCAGAATTCTTTCTAAACAAAAACAATAACCTAATTTTTCAGCCAAAAATTAGCTTTGTTAAACAAACATTCAGCATTCAATTCGTATACTCATAAATAACATTGGCACAAAAACAGAGTTCATGGGTTCCACCGATGCACAAAGAACGTCAGGCACAAGAGGCGTCAGGCGAGACCCGGGATCCTTCCATTCGGTCCACGTCTGCGTACTCGCTTCCTCAGTTCCAGGCTCAACAACAGGTTCTGAAGTGCGATACGGTTTGATGTTTTTGGCAGGAACCCACTTAATTCTTCCAGCACCTGTGGAAATAGAAGCATACCCTTTGCCCCACGTTATTAATTGAAACGGGCCTTCCATCTGTCCAGAGTCAGAGTTTCTAATTAGAAGAGGAGGATGTTCTTTCAGTTTTGCCTGTGTGCTATTTGAAAAGTGTCTAAAGATTGGTGGATCTGGTTCTGTACTTGAACTATTTAGAAAATTAAAACCATACAAAGCCTTACTCAGTCTCATCTGTGGGGTGATTTCCGTTCCCCCTCTCTGTTGATCTAATATGCGTTTTAAGGTTTGATGTGTTCTTTCAATGATTGCTTGGCTTGTGGGAGAGTGGGGAATACCAAAAATGTGTCGAACACCCCATTCATTTAAAAATGTGGCCAATTTTTGAGATATGTATGCGGGACCATTGTCAGTTTTTACTTCTTGGGGTATACCCAATGAAGCAAAAGCTTGCAGGAAATGATGACAGGCATGGCTGCCAGTTTCACCTGTGTGAAGGGAAGCAAAAACTGCACCAGAGAACGTGTCTATGGAAACATGAATATTTTTAAATTTACCAAAAGAAGGCTATTTAGTAACACCTGTTTGCCACAACTGTAGGCTTTGTAAGCCTCGGGGGTTGATTGCTCCTGTAGAAACAGGAGGTTGTACCAATTGACAGTCAGGGCAAGTATGAATGATAGCTTTAGCTTGACTTTTAGTGATTTGGAACATTCGCATGAGTGCTTGTGCATTTTGGTGGAAAAAGGCATGACTCAATTTTGCTTGTTCAAAAATATTTGACAATGTGTTAGAAATGACCATTGTCAGCTTGTCCGCTCTTGCATTTCCTTCCACTAAAAATCCAGGAAGTGAAGAATGCGCCCTAATGTGAGAAACAAAATATGGATTAGTTCTATATTGCAAAGTTATAAAAAGACATGAAAGCCAACGATGTACAGTTTCATTACTAACATCCTTTAAAATGGAACCTTCTATTCTCCTGACTACATTAGCAACATAAGCAGAATCTGTGACCAAATTAAAAGGCTGAGGAAACAGCTGAAAAGCTCAAACTACTGCAGCAAGCTCAACAATTTGAGGGGATCCCTCTACTGTTTGAATATCAGATTCCCAAACATCAGTCTTTTGATTAAACCAAGTCACAATGGACTTGTGGCTTTCACCAGAGCCATCAGTGAAGAGAGTCACAGCATGTAAGGGTTCTTCACTTAATTTAGGTTTTTCTCTGAAACTCAATTTTGCTTGCAGTAGTTTGTGAGCTGGATAGTGTATGGAACAAACACCTGGAAAACCTAAGAATGCATATTGTAAATCATCAGAATTTTGCATTGCCCAATTGAAATAATCATTTTTCAATGGCAAATAGATAACTGAACATTCTTGACCTGCCAAAGTTAACAATCTGGTTCTAGCCTTAATTATAATGTATGCAATCATTTCTAAAACTGAGCAAATGGTCTTTGAAAACCTGTAGGGAGGAAAAACCCATTCCATTATTAACAAAGGATCTTGGTCTGTGGCATCCCACTGGAAAATGAGACCACAAAGCTGCATCTTCTCTCCTAAGATTGCAAGAAAGAAAGGATTTTCAGGAACGCAGCGATGAGCTTGTCTTTTTTGAAGAGCTTCTGTGACTTTGTCGAGAGCAGCACGAGCTTCAGGGGTTAAAGTTCTTGGCGAAGTGATGTCGCAACTTCCTCTCAGCAAATGGAAGAGCGGACTCAGTTCATCATTGGTGATTCCCAACATCGGTCTGACCCAGTTGATTTCTCCTAGAAGTTGTTGTAACTCTTGTAGGTTGTTGACTCTGGTTCGGATCTGAATTTTCTGTGGTATTATTGTCGTCTTCCATCGTCTTCCATCATCTTCCATCCCAGGTACTTCTAAGGTGAAACTTGTTGAATTTTCGTTGCAGAGATTTCAAGTCCAGCTTTTTGAATTTCAGCAACAACACAGTCGCGACTTTCTTCCATCTCTTCCTTTCAAAGGACTCCACCCTTAAAGCCAATTTTTCTTTCTCTGTATCTATAGATTGACAAACACCAGAACAACCATGTTTTTGCTTAACTGAAAAAGAGTTCCCCGGAACCACAATTTCCCGAGTGGAAGCAGCCACCTCAGCCTCCACCCCAGGCCCAACAGAATCCAATTCAGGTTTCAGTGTCCCTGCACAAACAATTTTAGGAAGTACAGTCACTTTTTCATTTCCATCTTTTACACACTTTGTTCCATCCCCCTTACAAGAGTCACATATTTTTACATTAACAGAACAACCCAAAGAAAAGTCCAAAAGAGTCTCATTTTTTCCCAGAGAGAGAGAAGAAAGATTTTGTTCAACAGAGTTCAAAGCAATACTTTCAGCATTTGCAACAACACTTGTAACATTCTCCGATACTCACACAGTCTCCGGTTTACTGGAATTTAATGAGACAGAACCAGAAGCTTTGTTTTCTGAGTCCAAGTTGATCTTATTATTATCAGTTTGTTTAAAACAGTGCTCCAACAGCGCTCTACAAACCGGCATAAGTTCTCTTAAGCTTTCATCTTTTTTGAGAGAGACTAGATTATAGATTCTCCAGTTTATCTGATCCCAAAAATGAAAAGTAAAAGCAGACTGCAGATTTAAATCTTGCGTATTCGCTTTAACCCAGATAAGTAAGTTTTTAAGCTCAGTTTTTGAAATTTCAGAGTGACCTTTTTCTTGTAACATTGTCTCTAATTGATGAAAAACATCCCAGTCAACTTTTGATAAATTCGTTCCCATTTTTGTGTTCTTGTAATAATTTTCTTTTTCTCTATTTTGCCTCCAGACGTCACCCAAGCGCTCTCCCGAGATAAGTTACTTACAATTTTCTTGGCTTCGGCGGGGGAGATGATACAGTGTCCTCCTTCTTAACACTTGGGTCTCCACAGCTGGTACTTCCACGATTTTTCTTTGTTTTTCTTCTATTCTACGTCCTCACACGAGGCACCAATATGCGGGGGACGGGACAGGTATAAGTCCAATAGTGTCAGGAACCCACGCCTTAAAAAAGGAACCCACTAGGCCGCGGCAAAATATCCAAATATGGATAACATGGTAACCAGACCAGTGAAGAGATTTTTGCTTTTATTTCCAGCACATCAGTCTCAAAATACAAAATGGAGACATGACAGCTCACTGATCCACACCAAAAAATGTCTCCTTCAACAGGGTTCATACAGCAATACATAAAATCATCTCAAACTAGAATTCAGCCAATCAGACACAGAAAACACATCTTGACAAGCATTCTATCCAATCTTATAAAACATAGGTAATCGTAGCTAAAACAAAGACTAGTTGATAAGAGACAAAGAACAGAGTTCTATTCATGCTAACCTTCTAAAGATATACATTAAATAACCTTGTTGCCATCCTAAAGCCAATTCTACAGAAGCCTATTGTTATTTGTCACGTCTACTGCTTGGGAAACTTTTCTGCTTGCATGGAAAACTTTTTCTGCTTGCATGGGAAACTTTTCTGCAATGCTAACAAAACTCCAGTCTAAGGCCTACATACTTCTTTGTAACCATTTCTTAAAAATCCTCTAACCTTATGGATTCCAACATTTCCCCCTCTCTGTTTGACCCAGAAGCTTTCATTTTCTTGTCGCTTGCTATTTGCGTTTCATAGCTCTATTGCAAAATTTCTGCTTATTATCTGCTGAAGACCTATTTTCACTAAACTGAAGCATTGCTATATTACGGCACAGCAACTTAATGCTGTGAAGACCCAATCCCTGAAAGAGAGATATGAATCACGTTTGGCAACAGTCACAAGGCATCGTTCAAAAAACTCTGGTCGATTCCAAGGCCTTAATTCAAAACCTTCGTTCATGTCAATACCCTCATCTACTGCTTTCGTGAGATTTCGTACACTCTCTGTGCTTCTACTTCCTAGTTCTCCTGCTTGAATGACAAAAACTTCTCGGACTGTTTTGTTCATCATTCGCCGAACACAACAGAGTATACAAGGTGCCACTATCAATATCAGTATTAGAACACCTAATATGTAAAGACCTATCTTGCAAAGTTGCCTTAGCCAAGGTGCAAAACTCCAATTTTGAAACAAATCATCCAACCAGGAACCTCCATCTTCTTTAATTTGGGCTGTCAGATCCTTTAATTTTTGAATGCTTCTGTGAATGGATTCAGAATGATCAGACAAATTCATACAACACAATCCTTCAAATTCCTCACAACCATGTCCTTGTGCCAGTAAAAGAAAATCAATGGCTGCTCTGTTTTGAAGAGTAGCATGTCTAATACTATCAACATCGGTCAACATATCACTGATTGCGGAGGATGTGGCATTAGCTTGTTTGCTCAGCCAACATCCAACTCGATCTAATTGTCTCAATGCCACAGCTGAAGCCAATTGGGGTAGAAATATACCTGCTGAAAGCCTTCTGGCGGCATTCCAAGGCATAAAATCACTCTGACAGTTCTCATCATAATGAGGAACAGCTCTTGTTTTCCTTTGTTTCTTTATCATCACTGCTTTGGCAGTGGGGGCAATTATGGTAAGCATACCAATGCTACAAGGGCCACCTTCAAGGTGGGCTGGAATGCCTTGCCAACCTCTGTCTCCGCAAATGATCCAATACCCTTTTGGCAATTGCCGTGGATATTGGTCCGTCTCCAGAAACACATCCCAACTGTTTGAAACATTTGCTGCCCTGAGAAGTTTTTTCGAACAAATGTTCCAATTGAAGGAAGGACTGTTTCCATTGTCAATTCCACCTGGTTTACCATTGGATTCTTTTCTGACCAAAGGAAACTCTTTCACTGGCACACCAACCAAACAGGTTGAGAAAGGCTTTCTGGTTCCGAATTAGACAGGCATATAGTATCCGATCCGGCAGCCTTGGCTAAGGTCACCCAAACACTCGTTTTCGGTTGATCCACAGGCAAATCTGCACGACAAAAAACAATTAAAATCAAGCAAAACAAGTATACCATTTGATTCTGCCCCATCTCTTTCAAGAACTAAGTTTTGGCAGAATTCTTTCTAAACAAAAACAATAACCTAATTTTTCAGCCAAAAATTAGCTTTGTTAAACAAACATTCAGCATTCAATTCGTATACTCATAAATAACATTGGCACAAAAACAGAGTTCATGGGTTCTACCGATGCACAAAGAACGTCAGGCACAAGAGGCGTCAGGCGAGACCCGGGATCCTTCCATTCGGTCCACGTCTGCGTACTCGCTTCCTCAGTTCTAGGCTCGACAACAGGTTCTGAAGTGCGATACGGTTTGACGTTTTTGGCAGGAACCCACTTAATTCTTCCAGCACCTGTGGAAATAGAAGCATACCCTTTGCCCCACGTTATTAATTGAAACGGGCCTTCCATCTGTCCAGAGTCAGGGTTTCTAATTAGAAGAGGAGGATGTTCTTTCAGTTTTGCCTGTGTGCTATTTGAAAAGTGTCTAAAGATTGGTGGATCTGGTTCTGTACTTGAACTATTTAGAAAATTAAAACCATACAAAGCCTTACTCAGTCTCATCTGTGGGGTGATTTCCGTTCCCCCTCTCTGTTGATCTAATATGCGTTTTAAGGTTTGATGTGTTCTTTCAATGATTGCTTGGCTTGTGGGAGAGTGGGGAATACCAAAAATGTGTCGAACACCCCATTCATTTAAAAATGTGGCCAATTTTTGAGATATGTATGCGGGACCATTGTCAGTTTTTACTTCTTGGGGTATACCCAATGAAGCAAAAGCTTGCAGGAAATGATGACAGGCATGGCTGCCAGTTTCACCTGTGTGAAGGGAAGCAAAAACTGCACCAGAGAACGTGTCTATGGAAACATGAATATTTTTAAATTTACCAAAAGAAGGCTATTTAGTAACACCTGTTTGCCACAACTGTAGGCTTTGTAAGCCTCGGGGGTTGATTGCTCCTGTAGAAACAGGAGGTTGTACCAATTGACAGTCAGGGCAAGTATGAATGATAGCTTTAGCTTGACTTTTAGTGATTTGGAACATTCGCATGAGTGCTTGTGCATTTTGGTGGAAAAAGGCATGACTCAGTTTTGCTTGTTCAAAAATATTTGACAATGTGTTAGAAATGACCATTTTCAGCTTGTCCGCTCTTGCATTTCCTTCCACTAAAAATCCAGGAAGTGAAGAATGCGCCCTAATGTGAGAAACAAAATATGGATTAGTTCTATATTGCAAAGTTATAAAAAGACATGAAAGCCAACGATGTACAGTTTCATTACTAACATCCTTTAAAATGGAACCTTCTATTCTCCTGACTACATTAGCAACATAAGCAGAATCTGTGACCAAATTAAAAGGCTGAGGAAACAGCTGAAAAGCTCAAACTACTGCAGCAAGCTCAACAATTTGAGGGGATCCCTCTACTGTTTGAATATCAGATTCCCAAACATCAGTCTTTTGATTAAACCAAGTCACAACGGACTTGTGGCTTTTACCAGAGCCATCAGTGAAGAGAGTCACAGCATGTAAAGGTTCTTCACTTAATTTAGGTTTTTCTCTGAAACTCAATTTTGCTTGCAGTAGTTTGTGAGCTGGATAGTGTATGGAACAAACACCTGGAAAACCTAAGAATGCATATTGTAAATCATCAGAATTTTGCATTGCCCAATTGAAATAATCATTTTTCAATGGCAAATAGATAACTGAACATTCTTGACCTGCCAAAGTTAACAATCTGGTTCTAGCCTTAATTATAATGTATGCAATCATTTCTAAAACTGAGCAAATGGTCTTTGAAAACCTGTAGGGAGGAAAAACCCATTCCATTATTAACAAAGGATCTTGGTCTGTGGCATCCCACTGGAAAATGAGACCACAAAGCTGCATCTTCTCTCCTAAGATTGCAAGAAAGAAAGGATTTTCAGGAACGCAGCGATGAGCTTGTCTTTTTTGAAGAGCTTCTGTGACTTTGTCGAGAGCAGCACGAGCTTCAGGGGTTAAAGTTCTTGGCGAAGTGATGTCGCAACTTCCTCTCAGCAAATGGAAGAGCGGACTCAGTTCATCATCGGTGATTCCCAACATCGGTCTGACCCAGTTGATTTCTCCTAGAAGTTGTTGTAACTCTTGTAGGTTGTTGACTCTGGTTCGGATCTGAATTTTCTGTGGTATTATTGTCGTCTTCCATCGTCTTCCATCATCTTCCATCCCAGGTACTTCTAAGGTGAAACTTGTTGAATTTTCGTTGCAGAGATTTCAAGTCCAGCTTTTTGAATTTCAGCAACAACACAGTCGCGAGTTTCTTCCATCTCTTCCTTTCAAAGGACTCCACCCTTAAAGCCAATTTTTCTTTCTCTGTATCTATAGATTGACAAACACCAGAACAACCATGTTTTTGCTTAAGTGAAAAAGAGTTCCCCGGAACCACAATTTCCCGAGTGGAAGCAGCCACCTCAGCCTCCACCCCAGGCCCAACAGAATCCAATTCAGGTTTCAGTGTCCCTGCACAAACAATTTTAGGAAGTACAGTCACTTTTTCATTTCCATCTTTTACACACTTTGTTCCATCCCCCTTACAAGAGTCACATATTTTTACATTAACAGAACAACGCGAAGAAAAGTCCAAAAGAGTCTCATTTTTTCCCAGAGAGAGAGAAGAAAGATTTTGTTCAACAGAGTTCAAAGCAATACTTTCAGCATTTGCAACAACACTTGTAACATTCTCCCATACTCACACAGTCTCCGGTTTACTGGAATTTAATGAGACAGAACCAGAAGCTTTGTTTTCTGAGTCCAAGTTGATCTTATTATTATCCGTTTGTTTAAAACAGCGCTCCAACAGCGCTCTACAAACCGGCATAAGTTCTCTTAAGCTTTCATCTTTTTTGAGAGAGACTAGATTATAGATTCTCCAGTTTATCTGATCCCAAAAATGAAAAGTAAAAGCAGACTGCAGATTTAAATCTTGCGTATTCGCTTTAACCCAGATAAGTAAGTTTTTAAGCTCAGTTTTTGAAATTTCAGAGTGACCTTTTTCTTGTAACATTGTCTCTAATTGATGAAAAACATCCCATTCAACTTTTGATAAATTCGTTCCCATTTTTGTGTCCTTGTAATAATTTTCTTTTTCTCTATTTTGCCTCCAGACGTCACCCAAGCGCTCTCCCGAGATAAGTTACTTACAATTTTCTTGGCTTCGGCGGGAGAGATGATACAGTGTCCTCCTTCTTAACACTTGGGTCTCCGCAGCTGGTACTTCCACGATTTTTCTTTGTTTTTCTTCTATTCTACGTCCTCACACGAGGCACCAATATGCGGGGGACGGGACAGGTATAAGTCCAATAGTGTCAGGAACCCATGCCTTAAAAAAGGAACCCACTAGGCCGCGGCAAAATATCCAAATATGGATAACATGGTAACCAGACCAGTGAAGAGATTTTTGCTTTTATTTCCAGCACATCAGTCTCAAAATACAAAATGGAGACATGACAGCTCACTGATCCACACCAAAAAATGTCTCCTTCAACAGGGCTCATACAGCAATACATAAAATCATCTCAAACTAGAATTCAGCCAATCAGACACAGAAAACACATCTTGACAAGCATTCTATCCAATCTTATAAAACATAGGTAATCGTAGCTAAAACAAAGACTAGTTGATAAGAGACAAAGAACAGAGTTCTATTCATGCTAGCCTTCTAAAGATATACATTAAATAACCTTGTTGCCATCCTAAAGCCAATTCTACAGAAGCCTATTGTTATTTGTCACGTCTACTGCTTGGGAAACTTTTCTGCTTGCATGGAAAACTTTTTCTGCTTCCATGGGAAACTTTTCTGCAATGCTAACAAAACTCCAGTCTAAGGCCTACATACTTCTTTGTAACCATTTCTTAACAATCCTCTAACCTTATGGATTCCAACATTTCCCCCTCTCTGTTTGACCCAGAAGCTTTCATTTTCTTGTCGCTTGCTATTTGCGTTTCATAGCTCTATTGCAAAATTTCTGCTTATTATCTGCTGAAGACCTATTTTCACTAAACTGAAGCATTGCTATATTACGGCACAGCAACTTAATGCTGTGAAGACCCAATCCCTGAAAGAGAGATATGAATCACGTTTGGCAACAGTCACAAGGCATCGTTCAAAAAACTCTGGTCGATTCCAAGGCCTTAATTCAAAACCTTCGTTCATGTCAATACCCTCATCTACTGCTTTCGTGAGATTTCGTACACTCTCTGTGCTTCTACTTCCTAATTCTCCTGCTTGAATGACAAAAACTTCTCGGACTGTTTTGTTCATCATTCGCCGAACACAACAGAGTATACAAGGTGCCACTATCAATATCAGTATTAGAACACCTAATATGTAAAGACCTATCTTGCAAAGTTGCCTTAGCCAAGGTGCAAAACTCCAATTTTGAAACAAATCATCCAACCAGGAACCTCCATCTTCTTTAATTTGGGCTGTCAGATCCTTTAATTTTTGAATGCTTTTGTGAACGGATTCAGAATGATCAGACAAATTCATACAACACACTCCTTCAAATTCCTCACAACCATGTCCTTGTACCAGTAAAAGAAAATCAATGGCTGCTCTGTTTTGAAGAGTAGCATGTCTAATACTATCAACATCGGTCAACATATCACTGATTGCGGAGGATGTGGCATTAGCTTGTTTGCTCAGCCAACATCCAACTCGATCTAATTGTCTCAATGCCACAGCTGAAGCCAATTGGGGTAGAAATATACCTGCTGAAAGCCTTCTGGCGGCATTCCAAGGCATAAAATCACTCTGACAGTTCTCATCATAATGAGGAACAGCTCTTGTTTTCCTTTGTTTCTTTATCATCACTGCTTTGGCAGTGGGGGCAATTATGGTAAGCATACCAATGCTACAAGGGCCACCTTCAAGGTGGGCTGGAATGCCTTGCCAACCTCTGTCTCCGCAAATGATCCAATACCCTTCTGGCAATTGCCGTGGATATTGGTCCGTCTCCAGAAACACATCCCAACTGTTTGAAACATTTGCTGCCCTGAGAAGTTTTTTCAAACAAATGTTCCAATTGAAGGAAGGACTGGTTTCCATTGTCAATTCCACCTGGTTTACCATTGGATTCTTTTCTGACCAAAGGAAACTCTTTCACTGGCACACCAACCAAACAGGTTGAGAAAGGCTTTTCTGGTTCCGAATTAGACAGACATATAGTATCCGATCCGGCAGCCTTGGCTAAGGTCACCCAAACACTCGTTTTCGGTTGATCCACAGGCAAATCTGCACGACAATAAACAATTAAAATCAAGCAAAACAAGTATACCATTTGATTCTGCCCCATCTCTTTCAAGAACTAAGTTTTGGCAGAATTCTTTCTAAACAAAAACAATAACCTAATTTTTCAGCCAAAAATTAGCTTTGTTAAACAAACATTCAGCATTCAATTCGTATACTCATAAATAACATTGGCACAAAATCAGAGTTCATGGGTTCCACCGATGCACAAAGAACGTCAGGCACAAGAGGCGTCAGGCGAGACCCGGGATCCTTCCATTCGGTCCACGTCTGCGTACTCGCTTCCTCAGTTCTAGGCTCGACAACAGGTTCTGAAGTGCGATACGGTTTGACGTTTTTGGCAGGAACCCACTTAATTCTTCCAGCACCTGTGGAAATAGAAGCATACCCTTTGCCCCACGTTATTAATTGAAACGGGCCTTCCATCTGTCCAGAGTCAGGGTTTCTAATTAGAAGAGGAGGATGTTCTTTCAGTTTTGCCTGTGTGCTATTTGAAAAGTGTCTAAAGATTGGTGGATCTGGTTCTGTACTTGAACTATTTAGAAAATTAAAACCTGGTTTTGTACTTGAACTATTTAGAAAATTAAAACCATAAAAAGCCTTACTCAGTCTCATCTGTGGGGTGATTTCCGTTCCCCCTCTCTGTTGATCTAATATGCGTTTTAAGGTTTGATGTGTTCTTTCAATGATTGCTTGGCTTGTGGGAGAGTGGGGAATACCAAAAATGTGTCAAACACCCCATTCATTTAAAAATGTGGCCAATTTTTGAGATATGTATGCGGGACCATTGTCAGTTTTTACTTCTTGGGGTATACCCAATGAAGCAAAAGCTTGCAGGAAATGATGACAGGCATGGCTGCCAGTTTCACCTGTGTGAAGGGAAGCAAAAACTGCACCAGAGAACGTGTCTATGGAAACATGAATATTTTTAAATTTACCAAAAGAAGGCTATTTAGTAACACCTGTTTGCCACAACTGTAGGCTTTGTAAGCCTCGGGGGTTGATTGCTCCTGTAGAAACAGGAGGTTGTACCAATTGACAGTCAGGGCAAGTATGAATGATAGCTTTAGCTTGACTTTTAGTGATTTGGAACATTCGCATGAGTGCTTGTGCATTTTGGTGGAAAAAGGCATGACTCGATTTTGCTTGTTCAAAAATATTTGGCAATGTGTTAGAAATGACCATTGTCAGCTTGTCCGCTCTTGCATTTCCTTCCACTAAAAATCCAGGAAGTGAAGAATGCGCCCTAATGTGAGAAACAAAATATGGATTAGTTCTATATTGCAAAGTTATAAAAAGACATGAAAGCCAACGATGTACAGTTTCATTACTAACATCCTTTAAAATGGAACCTTCTATTCTCCTGACTACATTAGCAACATAAGCAGAATCTGTGACCAAATTAAAAGGCTGAGGAAACAGCTGAAAAGCTCAAACTACTGCAGCAAGCTCAACAATTTGAGGGGATCCCTCTACTGTTTGAATATCAGATTCCCAAACATCAGTCTTTTGATTAAACCAAGTCACAACGGACTTGTGGCTTTCACCAGAGCCATCAGTGAAGAGAGTCACAGCATGTAAAGGTTCTTCACTTAATTTAGGTTTTTCTCTGAAACTCAATTTTGCTTGCAGTAGTTTGTGAGCTGGATAGTGTATGGAACAAACACCTGGAAAACCTAAGAATGCATATTGTAAATCATCAGAATTTTGCATTGCCCAATTGAAATAATCATTTTTCAATGGCAAATAGATAACTGAACATTCTTGACCTGCCAAAGTTAACAATCTGGTTCTAGCCTTAATTATAATGTATGCAATCATTTCTAAAACTGAGCAAATGGTCTTTGAAAACCTGTAGGGAGGAAAAACCCATTCCATTATTAACAAAGGATCTTGTTCTGTGGCATCCCACTGGAAAATGAGACCACAAAGCTGCATCTTCTCTCCTAAGATTGCAAGAAAGAAAGGATTTTCAGGAACGCAGCGATGAGCTTGTCTTTTTTGAAGAGCTTCTGTGACTTTGTCGAGAGCAGCACGAGCTTCAGGGGTTAAAGTTCTTGGCGAAGTGATGTCGCAACTTCCTCTCAGCAAATGGAAGAGCGGACTCAGTTCATCATTGGTGATTCCCAACATCGGTCTGACCCAGTTGATTTCTCCTAGAAGTTGTTGTAACTCTTGTAGGTTGTTGACTCTGGTTCGGATCTGAATTTTCTGTGGTATTATTGTCGTCTTCCATCGTCTTCCATCATCTTCCATCCCAGGTACTTCTAAGGTGAAACTTGTTGAATTTTCGTTGCAGAGATTTCAAGTCCAGCTTTTTGAATTTCAGCAACAACACAGTCGCCAGTTTCTTCCATCTCTTCCTTTCAAAGGACTCCACCCTTAAAGCCAATTTTTCTTTCTCTGTATCTATAGATTGACAAAGACCAGAACAACCATGTTTTTGCTTAACTGAAAAAGAGTTCCCCGGAACCACAATTTCCCGAGTGGAAGCAGCCACCTCAGCCTCCACCCCAGGCCCAACAGAATCCAATTCAGGTTTCAGTGTCCCTGCACAAACAATTTTAGGAAGTACAGTCACTTTTTCATTTCCATCTTTTACACACTTTGTTCCATCCCCCTTGCAAGAGTCACATATTTTTACATTAACAGAACAACGCGAAGAAAAGTCCAAAAGAGTCTCATTTTTTCCCAGAGAGAGAGAAGAAAGATTTTGTTCAACAGAGTTCAAAGCAATACTTTCAGCATTTGCAACAACACTTGTAACATTCTCCCATACTCACACAGTCTCCGGTTTACTGGAATTTAATGAGACAGAACCAGAAGCTTTGTTTTCTGAGTCCAAGTTGATCTTATTATTATCCGTTTGTTTAAAACAGTGCTCCAACAGCGCTCTACAAACCGGCATAAGTTCTCTTAAGCTTTCATCTTTTTTGAGAGAGACTAGATTATAGATTCTCCAGTTTATCTGATCCCAAAAATGAAAAGTAAATGCAGACTGCAGATTTAAATCTTGCGTATTGGCTTTAACCCAGATAAGTAAGTTTTTAAGCTCAGTTTTTGAAATTTCAGAGTGACCTTTTTCTTGTAACATTGTCTCTAATTGATGAAAAACATCCCATTCAACTTTTGATAAATTTGTTCCCATTTTTGTGTCCTTGTAATAATTTTCTTTTTCTCTATTTTACCTCCAGACGTCACCCAAGCGCTCTCCCGAGATAAGTTACTTACAATTTTCTTGGCTTCGGCAGGAGAGATGATACAGTGTGCTCCTTGTTAACACTTGGGTCTCCGCAGCTGGTACTTCCACGATTTTTCTTTGTTTTTCTTCTATTCTACGTCCTCACACGAGGCACCAATATGCGGGGGACGGGACAGGTATAAGTCCAATAGTGTCAGGAACCCACGCCTTAAAAAAGGAACCCACCAGGCCGCGGCAAAATATCCAAATATGGATAACATGGTAACCAGACCAGTGAAGAGATTTTTGCTTTTATTTCCAGCACATCAGTCTCAAAATACAAAATGGAGACATGACAGCTCACTGATCCACACCAAAAAATGTCTCCTTCAACAGGGCTCATACAGCAATACATAAAATCATCTCAAACTAGAATTCAGCCAATCAGACACAGAAAACACATCTTGACAAGCATTCTATCCAATCTTATAAAACATAGGTAATCGTAGCTAAAACAAAGACTAGTTGATAAGAGACAAAGAACAGAGTTCTATTCATGCTAACCTTCTAAAGATATACATTAAATAACCTTGTTGCCATCCTAAAGCCAATTCTACAGAAGCCTATTTTTATTTGTCACGTCTACTGCTTGGGAAACTTTTCTGCTTGCATGGAAAACTTTTTCTGCTTGCATGGGAAACTTTTCTGCAATGCTAACAAAACTCCAGTCTAAGGCCTACATACTTCTTTGTAACCATTTCTTAAAAATCCTCTAACCTTATGGATTCCAACGTTTCCCCCTCTCTGTTTGACCCAGAAGCTTTCATTTTCTTGTCGCTTGCTATTTGCGTTTCATAGCTCTATTGCAAAATTTCTGCTTATTATCTGCTGAAGACCTATTTTCACTAAACTGAAGCATTGCTATATTACGGCACAGCAACTTAATGCTGTGAAGACCCAATCCCTGAAAGAGAGATATGAATCACGTTTGGCAACAGTCACAAGGCATCGTTCAAAAAACTCTGGTCGATTCCAAGGCCTTAATTCAATACCTTCGTTCATGTCAATACGCTCATCTACTGCTTTCGTGAGATTTCATACACTCTCTGTGCTTCTACTTCCTAGTTCTCCTGCTTGAATGACAAAAACTTCTCGGACTGTTTTGTTCATCATTCGCCGAACACAACAGAGTATACAAGGTGCCACTATCAATATCAGTATTAGAACACCTAATATGTAAAGACCTATCTTGCAAAGTTGCCTTAGCCAAGGTGCAAAACTCCAATTTTGAAACAAATCATCCAACCAGGAACCTCCATCTTCTTTAATTTGGGCTGTCAGATCCTTTAATTTTTGAATGCTTTTGTGAATGGATTCGGAACGATCAGACAAATTCATACAACACAATCCTTCAAATTCCTCACAACCATGTCCTTGTGCCAGTAAGAGAAAATCAATGGCTGCTCTGTTTTGAAGAGTAGCATGTCTAATACTATCAACATCGGTCAACATATCACTGATTGCGGAGGATGTGGCATTAGCTTGTTTGCTCAGCCAACATCCAACTCGATCTAATTGTCTCAATGCCACAGCTGAAGCCAATTGGGGTAGAAATATACCTGCTGAAAGCCTTCTGGCGGCATTCCAAGGCATAAAATCACTCTGACAGTTCTCATCATAATGAGGAACAGCTCTTGTTTTCCTTTGTTTCTTTTTCATCACTGCTTTGGCAGTGGGGGCAATTATGGTAAGCATACCAATGCTACAAGGGCCACCTTCAAGGTGGGCTGGAATGCCTTGCCAACCTCTGTCTCCACAAATGATCCAATACCCTTTTGGCAATTGCCGTGGATATTGGTCCGTCTCCAGAAACACATCCCAACTGTTTGAAACATTTGCTGCCCTGAGAAGTTTTTTCAAACAAATGTTCCAATTGAAGGAAGGACTGTTTCCATTGTCAATTCCACCTGGTTTACCATTGGATTCTTTTCTGACCAAAGGAAACTCTTTCACTGGCACACCAACCAAACAGGTTGAGAAAGGCTTTTCTGGTTCCGAATTAGACAGACATATAGTATCCGATCCGGCAGCCTTGGCTAAGGTCACCCAAACACTCGTTTTCGGTTGATCCACAGGCAAATCTGCACGACAATAAACAATTAAAATCAAGCAAAACAAGCATACCATTTGATTCTTCCCCATCTCTTTCAAGAACTAAGTTTTGGCAGAATTCTTTCTAAACAAAAACAATAACCTAATTTTTCAGCCAAAAACTAGCTTTGTAAAACAAACATTCAGCATTCAATTCGTATACTCATAAATAACATTGGCACAAAATCAGAGTTCATGGGTTCCACCGATGCACAAAGAACGTCAGGCACAAGAGGCGTCAGGCGAGACCCGGGATCCTTCCATTCGGTCCACGTCTGCGTACTCGCTTCCTCAGTTCTAGGCTCGACAACAGGTTCTGAAGTGCGATACGGTTTGACGTTTTTGGCAGGAACCCACTTAATTCTTCCAGCACCTGTGGAAATAGAAGCATACCCTTTGCCCCACGTTATTAATTGAAACGGGCCTTCCATCTGTCCAGAGTCAGGGTTTCTAATTAGAAGAGGAGGATGTTCTTTCAGTTTTGCCTGTGTGCTATTTGAAAAGTGTCTAAAGATTGGTGGATCTGGTTCTGTACTTGAACTATTTAGAAAATTAAAACCATACAAAGCCTTACTCAGTCTCACCTGTGGGGTGATTTCCGTTCCCCCTCTCTGTTGATCTAATATGCGTTTTAAGGTTTGATGTGTTCTTTCAATGATTGCTTGGCTTGTGGGAGAGTGGGGAATACCAAAAATGTGTCAAACACCCCATTCATTTAAAAATGTGGCCAATTTTTGAGATATGTATGCGGGACCATTGTCAGTTTTTACTTCTTGGGGTATACCCAATGAAGCAAAAGCTTGCAGGAAATGATGACAGGCATGGCTGCCAGTTTCACCTGTGTGAAGGGAAGCAAAAACTGCACCAGAGAACGTGTCTATGGAAACATGAATATTTTTAAATTTACCAAAAGAAGGCTATTTAGTAACACCTGTTTGCCACAACTGTAGGCTTGTAAGCCTCGGGGGTTGATTGCTCCTGTAGAAACAGGAGGTTGTACCAACTGACAGTCAGGGCAAGCATGAATGATAGCTTTAGCTTGACTTTTAGTGATTTGGAACATTCGCATGAGTGCTTGTGCATTTTGGGGGAAAAAGGCATGACTCAATTTTGCTTGTTCAAAAATATTTGACAATGTGTTAGAAATGACCATTGTCAGCTTGTCCGCTCTTGCATTTCCTTCCACTAAAAATCCAGGAAGTGAAGAATGCGCCCTAATGTGAGAAACAAAATATGGATTAGTTCTATATTGCAAAGTTATAAAAAGACATGAAAGCCAACGATGTACAGTTTCATTACTAACATCCTTTAAAATGGAACCTTCTATTCTCCTGACTACATTAGCAACATAAGCAGAATCTGTGACCAAATTAAAAGGCTGAGGAAACAGCTGAAAAGCTCAAACTACTGCAGCAAGCTCAACAATTTGAGGGGATCCCTCTACTGTTTGAATATCAGATTCCCAAACATCAGTCTTTTGATTAAACCAAGTCACAACGGACTTGTGGCTTTTACCAGAGCCATCAGTGAAGAGAGTCACAGCATGTAAAGGTTCTTCACTTAATTTAGGTTTTTCTCTGAAACTCAGTTTTGCTTGCAGTAGTTTGTGAGCTGGATAGTGTATGGAACAAACACCTGGAAAACCTAAGAATGCATATTGTAAATCATCAGAATTTTGCATTGCCCAATTGAAATAATCATTTTTCAATGGCAAATAGATAACTGAACATTCTTGACCTGCCAAAGTTAACAATCTGGTTCTAGCCTTAATTATAATGTATGCAATCATTTCTAAAACTGAGCAAATGGTCTTTGAAAACCTGTAGGGAGGAAAAACCCATTCCATTATTAACAAAGGATCTTGTTCTGTGGCATCCCACTGGAAAATGAGACCACAAAGCTGCATCTTCTCTCCTAAGATTGCAAGAAAGAAAGGATTTTCAGGAACGCAGCGATGAGCTTGTCTTTTTTGAAGAGCTTCTGTGACTTTGTCGAGAGCAGCACGAGCTTCAGGGGTTAAAGTTCTTGGCGAAGTGATGTCGCAACTTCCTCTCAGCAAATGGAAGAGCGGACTCAGTTCATCATTGGTGATTCCCAACATCGGTCTGACCCAGTTGATTTCTCCTAGAAGTTGTTGTAACTCTTGTAGGTTGTTGACTCTGGTTCGGATCTGAATTTTCTGTGGTATTATTGTCGTCTTCCATCGTCTTCCATCATCTTCCATCCCAGGTACTTCTAAGGTGAAACTTGTTGAATTTTCGTTGCAGAGATTTCAAGTCCAGCTTTTTGAATTTCAGCAACAACACAGTCGCGAGTTTCTTCCATCTCTTCCTTTCAAAGGACTCCACCCTTAAAGCCAGTTTTTCTTTCTCTGTATCTATAGATTGACAAACACCAGAACAACCATGTTTTTGCTTAACTGAAAAAGAGTTCCCCGGAACCACAATTTCCCGAGTGGAAGCAGCCAACTCAGCCTCCACCCCAGGCCCAACAGAATCCAATTCAGGTTTCAGTGTCCCTGCACAAACAATTTTAGGAAGTACAGTCACTTTTTCATTTCCATCTTTTACACACTTTGTTCCATCCCCCTTGCAAGAGTCACATATTTTTACATTAACAGAACAACGCGAAGAAAAGTCCAAAAGAGTCTCATTTTTTCCCAGAGAGAGAGAAGAAAGATTTTGTTCAACAGAGTTCAAAGCAATACTTTCAGCATTTGCAACAACACTTGTAACATTCTCCCATACTCACACAGTCTCCGGTTTACTGGAATTTAATGAGACAGAACCAGAAGCTTTGTTTTCTGAGTCCAAGTTGATCTTATTATTATCCGTTTGTTTAAAACAGTGCTCCAACAGCGCTCTACAAACCGGCATAAGTTCTCTTAAGCTTTCATCTTTTTTGAGAGAGACTAGATTATAGATTCTCCAGTTTATCTGATCCCAAAAATGAAAAGTAAAAGCAGACTGCAGATTTAAATCTTGCGTATTGGCTTTAACCCAGATAAGTAAGTTTTTAAGCTCAGTTTTTGAAATTTCAGAGTGACCTTTTTCTTGTAACATTGTCTCTAATTGATGAAAAACATCCCATTCAACTTTTGATAAATTTGTTCCCATTTTTGTGTCCTTGTAATAATTTTCTTTTTCTCTATTTTACCTCCAGACGTCACCCAAGCGCTCTCCCGAGATAAGTTACTTACAATTTTCTTGGCTTCGGCAGGAGAGATGATACAGTGTGCTCCTTGTTAACACTTGGGTCTCCGCAGCTGGTACTTCCACGATTTTTCTTTGTTTTTCTTCTATTCTACGTCCTCACACGAGGCACCAATATGCGGGGGACGGGACAGGTATAAGTCCAATAGTGTCAGGAACCCACGCCTTAAAAAAGGAACCCACCAGGCCGCGGCAAAATATCCAAATATGGATAACATGGTAACCAGACCAGTGAAGAGATTTTTGCTTTTATTTCCAGCACATCAGTCTCAAAATACAAAATGGAGACATGACAGCTCACTGATCCACACCAAAAAATGTCTCCTTCAACAGGGCTCATACAGCAATACATAAAATCATCTCAAACTAGAATTCAGCCAATCAGACACAGAAAACACATCTTGACAAGCATTCTATCCAATCTTATAAAACATAGGTAATCGTAGCTAAAACAAAGACTAGTTGATAAGAGACAAAGAACAGAGTTCTATTCATGCTAACCTTCTAAAGATATACATTAAATAACCTTGTTGCCATCCTAAAGCCAATTCTACAGAAGCCTATTTTTATTTGTCACGTCTACTGCTTGGGAAACTTTTCTGCTTGCATGGAAAACTTTTTCTGCTTGCATGGGAAACTTTTCTGCAATGCTAACAAAACTCCAGTCTAAGGCCTACATACTTCTTTGTAACCATTTCTTAAAAATCCTCTAACCTTATGGATTCCAACGTTTCCCCCTCTCTGTTTGACCCAGAAGCTTTCATTTTCTTGTCGCTTGCTATTTGCGTTTCATAGCTCTATTGCAAAATTTCTGCTTATTATCTGCTGAAGACCTATTTTCACTAAACTGAAGCATTGCTATATTACGGCACAGCAACTTAATGCTGTGAAGACCCAATCCCTGAAAGAGAGATATGAATCACGTTTGGCAACAGTCACAAGGCATCGTTCAAAAAACTCTGGTCGATTCCAAGGCCTTAATTCAATACCTTCGTTCATGTCAATACGCTCATCTACTGCTTTCGTGAGATTTCATACACTCTCTGTGCTTCTACTTCCTAGTTCTCCTGCTTGAATGACAAAAACTTCTCGGACTGTTTTGTTCATCATTCGCCGAACACAACAGAGTATACAAGGTGCCACTATCAATATCAGTATTAGAACACCTAATATGTAAAGACCTATCTTGCAAAGTTGCCTTAGCCAAGGTGCAAAACTCCAATTTTGAAACAAATCATCCAACCAGGAACCTCCATCTTCTTTAATTTGGGCTGTCAGATCCTTTAATTTTTGAATGCTTTTGTGAATGGATTCGGAACGATCAGACAAATTCATACAACACAATCCTTCAAATTCCTCACAACCATGTCCTTGTGCCAGTAAGAGAAAATCAATGGCTGCTCTGTTTTGAAGAGTAGCATGTCTAATACTATCAACATCGGTCAACATATCACTGATTGCGGAGGATGTGGCATTAGCTTGTTTGCTCAGCCAACATCCAACTCGATCTAATTGTCTCAATGCCACAGCTGAAGCCAATTGGGGTAGAAATATACCTGCTGAAAGCCTTCTGGCGGCATTCCAAGGCATAAAATCACTCTGACAGTTCTCATCATAATGAGGAACAGCTCTTGTTTTCCTTTGTTTCTTTTTCATCACTGCTTTGGCAGTGGGGGCAATTATGGTAAGCATACCAATGCTACAAGGGCCACCTTCAAGGTGGGCTGGAATGCCTTGCCAACCTCTGTCTCCACAAATGATCCAATACCCTTTTGGCAATTGCCGTGGATATTGGTCCGTCTCCAGAAACACATCCCAACTGTTTGAAACATTTGCTGCCCTGAGAAGTTTTTTCAAACAAATGTTCCAATTGAAGGAAGGACTGTTTCCATTGTCAATTCCACCTGGTTTACCATTGGATTCTTTTCTGACCAAAGGAAACTCTTTCACTGGCACACCAACCAAACAGGTTGAGAAAGGCTTTTCTGGTTCCGAATTAGACAGACATATAGTATCCGATCCGGCAGCCTTGGCTAAGGTCACCCAAACACTCGTTTTCGGTTGATCCACAGGCAAATCTGCACGACAAAAAACAATTAAAATCAAGCAAAACAAGCATACCATTTGATTCTGCCCCATCTCTTTCAAGAACTAAGTTTTGGCAGAATTCTTTCTAAACAAAAACAATAACCTAATTTTTCAGCCAAAAACTAGCTTTGTAAAACAAACATTCAGCATTCAATTCGTATACTCATAAATAACATTGGCACAAAATCAGAGTTCATGGGTTCCACCGATGCACAAAGAACGTCAGGCACAAGAGGCGTCAGGCGAGACCCGGGATCCTTCCATTCGGTCCACGTCTGCGTACTCGCTTCCTCAGTTCTAGGCTCGACAACAGGTTCTGAAGTGCGATACGGTTTGACGTTTTTGGCAGGAACCCACTTAATTCTTCCAGCACCTGTGGAAATAGAAGCATACCCTTTGCCCCACGTTATTAATTGAAACGGGCCTTCCATCTGTCCAGAGTCAGGGTTTCTAATTAGAAGAGGAGGATGTTCTTTCAGTTTTGCCTGTGTGCTATTTGAAAAGTGTCTAAAGATTGGTGGATCTGGTTCTGTACTTGAACTATTTAGAAAATTAAAACCATACAAAGCCTTACTCAGTCTCACCTGTGGGGTGATTTCCGTTCCCCCTCTCTGTTGATCTAATATGCGTTTTAAGGTTTGATGTGTTCTTTCAATGATTGCTTGGCTTGTGGGAGAGTGGGGAATACCAAAAATGTGTCAAACACCCCATTCATTTAAAAATGTGGCCAATTTTTGAGATATGTATGCGGGACCATTGTCAGTTTTTACTTCTTGGGGTATACCCAATGAAGCAAAAGCTTGCAGGAAATGATGACAGGCATGGCTGCCAGTTTCACCTGTGTGAAGGGAAGCAAAAACTGCACCAGAGAACGTGTCTATGGAAACATGAATATTTTTAAATTTACCAAAAGAAGGCTATTTAGTAACACCTGTTTGCCACAACTGTAGGCTTGTAAGCCTCGGGGGTTGATTGCTCCTGTAGAAACAGGAGGTTGTACCAACTGACAGTCAGGGCAAGCATGAATGATAGCTTTAGCTTGACTTTTAGTGATTTGGAACATTCGCATGTGTGCTTGTGCATTTTGGGGGAAAAAGGCATGACTCAATTTTGCTTGTTCAAAAATATTTGACAATGTGTTAGAAATGACCATTGTCAGCTTGTCCGCTCTTGCATTTCCTTCCACTAAAAATCCAGGAAGTGAAGAATGCGCCCTAATGTGAGAAACAAAATATGGATTAGTTCTATATTGCAAAGTTATAAAAAGACATGAAAGCCAACGATGTACAGTTTCATTACTAACATCCTTTAAAATGGAACCTTCTATTCTCCTGACTACATTAGCAACATAAGCAGAATCTGTGACCAAATTAAAAGGCTGAGGAAACAGCTGAAAAGCTCAAACTACTGCAGCAAGCTCAACAATTTGAGGGGATCCCTCTACTGTTTGAATATCAGATTCCCAAACATCAGTCTTTTGATTAAACCAAGTCACAACGGACTTGTGGCTTTTACCAGAGCCATCAGTGAAGAGAGTCACAGCATGTAAAGGTTCTTCACTTAATTTAGGTTTTTCTCTGAAACTCAGTTTTGCTTGCAGTAGTTTGTGAGCTGGATAGTGTATGGAACAAACACCTGGAAAACCTAAGAATGCATATTGTAAATCATCAGAATTTTGCATTGCCCAATTGAAATAATCATTTTTCAATGGCAAATAGATAACTGAACATTCTTGACCTGCCAAAGTTAACAATCTGGTTCTAGCCTTAATTATAATGTATGCAATCATTTCTAAAACTGAGCAAATGGTCTTTGAAAACCTGTAGTATTGGAAAATAAAGCTCCCAATATTACCAGTTAGATTGTGCCTGGGCCAGTCTGACCCTCGCTGCTGGGCCAAAGGCAGCAACTGCGGTGTAACACCCCAGAGATACCTTGCCTTCCTGGTGGTTGCAGCTGGGCACTGAACAAGTCCAGGCTTGTAAGGGACCCCGTTACCTCAGGAGGAATAGCTTCAGGCGATGGTGAAGAGAAAAAGATTCCATGGTTACAGAGGTCTGAACGTGAGCAACTGCTCCAACAGAATAAGGACCGCATGGTCTGATCACCTTTTTAAGCTCAGGGACAGGGGGAGGGGAGGTACAGGTGAGCCACCAACCAGGTGAGAGGGGCAGGGTCTCAGGGGAAGATGACACCCAGACAGGCCAATGACCTCTGGGCATAGGGGCATCCTTTAAACTTGACCAACCACACGACGCCTTGCTGGAACGTTTAGCCTGATTGACAGGACTCACTCAGCATGGGGGCAAGGGGGAAGGGATAGACGTATAGGCACACCTGGGAAAGTGACCTGGAAGGCCAAAATGGGACATCACAGCACACCACAACATCTCCCCCTAGTTTTGTTTAAAAAGAAGAGGACTATGTTTGTGGTGCAGAATGATTGCCAAACCATGGTTGGTAAATCAGTTCTTCCTCTACAGGAGGGTCAGTGTTTTCTACTGAGGCTTCCAGGTCATCCATTGGAGCACTGAGGGCTTCCAAATGGTAGACTTCAGGAGGGGGAGATGAGCTTGAAATTAACTTGAGCACCATGCGTTTGATTAGTCTAAAAACAATGCTATAAACTACAATAACTATAACTAAAATAAACAGCTCTAAAAACACAGTTTTCAGAATAGATCCCAACCAGCCCGAGAGTCCCCAGCCTTTGAACAGTCCATTCAGCCAGTTGTCAGTTTCTCTGTTGATGTCTGAGAGCCGTTGTCAAGGTAGTCCATATGTGGTTTGGGCTGAGGGACTATGCAGGAGGTCACAGGTGGGATGATCACGAGTAGGACGAGAAGCAGGCTCGGTCTCGTGGCATCTCGAGGCTACACACGAACAGTGGGATCTAAACTGGTACAAAAACTTGAAACAAACATATATTATAAACTATTCCAGATAGGAGGCTTAAATGGAATTTCCTCCAGAGAACACGTGCGGCGTTTTCTTCTCCAGGCAGCATGAGCAACCTGGGGTGCTTCTGTAGATTTCTCTGAGACCTTGGGAACATAGGGCTTTACCCATTTGGAAGGAACCCACCTTAAACCAGAGGGGGTGGACACACAGGCATATCCACGTCCCCAAGTAACTAATTTGTAAGGTCCCACCATTTTCCAAGTCTCAGGGTCCTTTACTAAAACTGGAGGTTTTTCCTTAATTAACCTATGATTGCTCCCCCCAAAGTGGCGTAGGATGGGTGGGTTCAGGCTGTCAAAAGAACAATTCAGAAAATTTATTGTGAATAGCGCCCTGGATAACCGGATGTGGGGAGGTTCCACCTTCAGAACCTGTTGTTGCTGGTCCAGGACCCTTTTAATATCACAGTGAGTTCTTTCTACAATGGCTTGACCTGTAGGGGAGTAGGGGATGCCAGTTTTGTGCTCTACTCCCCATTGCTGCAGGAAGCTCCCGAATTCCTTGGATTTGTAAGCAGGCCCATTATCAGTTTTCAGCTCCTTGGGGATGCCCATGAAAGAAAAAGCCTGTAAGAGGTGCTTAATAGCATCAAAAGATGATTCTCCTGTGTGGGCAGAAGCATAGACTGCTCCAGAAAAGGTATCTACACTAACATGAACATATTTCTGCCGTCCAAAAGACTGTATGTGTGTTACATCTGTTTGCCACAGTTCACAACTGTTCAGTCCCCTTGGGTTTGCTCCCATACTCACTGTAGGGAGTGCATGTTGTTGGCAATTTGGGCATGTGGCCACAATCGCTTTGGCCTGTTCTCGAGTGATGTTAAACTGACGAACCAGGCCAGGTGCATTTTGGTGGAAAAGCTGGTGGCTGATTTTTGCCTGTTCAAAAACATTTGGGAGAGTGGCCATCACTGCAGGTGCAGCAAGAGCATCTGCCCTTCTGTTGCCTTCAGCGATAAACCCTGGCAAGTCAGTGTGTGACCTGACATGCATCACATAAAATGGTTGCTCTCGGTGAGTGACTAACTTTACCAGTTTTGAGAGCAATTCGAAAAGTGTGATGTTAGACACATCTTGCAGTACTGCTTGATCTGCCCTGGATACTACTCCTGCCACATATGCAGAATCTGTAATCAGATTGAACGGTTCTGAGAACCTTTCAAAGGCCCTAACAACCGCAGCTAATTCAGCAACCTGAGGTGAACCTTCCACCTCAGCAATGTCCGTCTCCCACTGCTGGGTTTGAGGATCCTTCCAAGTCATAACAGACTTGTGGGACCTCCCAGATGCATCTGTGAAGACAGTTAGAGCCCTTTTTAAAGGTCTCCTACTTAGAGCACTTCTCAGTTTTAAGGTAAATTGAACATCTTGTTTGAACAATTTGTGAGCGGGCCGCGCTACCGAAATTTGTCCTGAGTAGGAATCCAGAGCAAACTGCAACACTTCATTTTCTTGAAACAATTGTTCCAGTATTTTCATAGTATTTTGACCTGATTTTAACTCAACTGGAATGTGAATGCACTTGAAATCACATCCTGCTAACTCCCTGATCCGGGTCCTTGCTTTCCGGATCAGTTCTGCTACCAGCTCCTGAGGCTTTGTCAGTCTCTTGGACCTTTTGTGACTGAGGAAAACCCATTCTATGATCAAGAGAGGGTCCCTCTGGTCCCGGTCCTTTTTTGGTGTGTTCTTTGCCTTAGGTGTTTGTTTTTCCTCCCACTGGAAAATAATTCCATGGAGGTGTGGCAACTTACCTAGAATGATAAATTTGAATGGCAGGTCAGGCCGGCATCGGTTGGCCTGTCTTGTGGACATTGCAATCTGAACCTTTTCTAGAGCTTTCCGCGCCTCTGGGGTAATAGACCTAGGAGCACCTGGGTCCTCTCCCCCTTTCAATAAATTGAAAAGAGGGGCAAGGTCTTCATTAGTCAGACCGAGCCATGGTCTTACCCAATTCAAAGACCCACACAACTTGTGGACATCCGCAAGGGTCTTGATCTTTGGATTGATTTCTAGTTTTTGAGGAACAACGGTCCTATTTCCAATTTCTAAGCCCAAATATTTCCAAGGTGGCATCTTTTGAATTTTCTTTTCCTGGAGCTCGAACCCTGCAACAATCAATGCATCGATCGTTAGGTCAAGCGCATGTGTGAGTAAATCATCATTGGGGGCACACACAAGGATATCATCCATATAATGATAGATAATGGCCTTCTCTGCGGCTGCACGTACTGGGGAAAGCAGGGAAGACACATACCACTGGCAGATAGCTGGAGAGACCTTTAATCCCTGAGGAAGAACGGTCCAATGGTACCTTTTCATAGGGGATTCCATATTAATAGAAGGTACTGAGAATGCAAAACGCGGTGCATCATCAGGGTGCAAGGGGATTTGGAAAAAACAATCCTTAATATCAATAACAGCTAATTTCCAATCTTGGGGAAGCATTGTTGGGGATGGCATACCAGGTTGGGGAGAACCCATATCTTCAATTACATTATTAATTTGTCGGAGGTCGCAGAGGAGCCGCCATCTCTTTTTGTCAGCTTTTTGGATGACAAACACTGGAGAGTTCCATGGGGACATGGTCTCCACAATGTGGCCCTTTTTTAGTTGCTCTTCCACTAGTTCCTGAAGCACCTTTATTTTTTGTTTACTGAGCGGCCACTGTTTCACCTGAACTGGTTTGTCTGTTTTCCACTTCAGTTTTTGGGTGGGGCGCTGTTGTTCAATGACTGCTGTACAAATATGCTGTGGAGAGTCTGGAATATCAATTGTGACACCCCACTGAGCCATTAAATCTCTCCCTAACAAAGGTTCCGAATAATCTAACACAAATGGACGGATATTTGCCAATTGTCCGTTTGGTCCCTCAAATTGAATAATGCTTTTGGATTGTCTTGCCAATTGCAGACCTCCTACACCTTGAAGGTGACCGGCAACATTTTGCAAAGGCCAATGTGCTGGCCAGTCTTGTACTGGAATTACTGTGCAGTCTGCACCTGTGTCTACAAGCATCTCAATGCGTTTAGACTCCCCACCCCCACTGACATTACACCATAATTTGGGTTTGTCTTTCCCAATAACTTGTACTCGGGCGACTGTGGGCCCTTTTTTTTTGATATTTTCAGGTAAAGATGGCACAGGGATAGCTTGTGCAACAATTTGTCCCTTGGGAAGAAAGAGGGGTGGGTGGAAACAATGCAGGCCGAGAACGAATTGCTCAGGATCTGATGTTGTCATTCCTGGAGCAATTTCGATCTCTTGTGGTGTGTGTTTGGTGTCCCCAATGACGATGTACTTACAACGAATCCGGTTCCAAGTACCTTTCTGTTCAGGATTTACAGACACAAAATGCCAATCAGTGTCCTCAAGATGGAGTGACTCAGTCAGCTGCAACCTGTAAGGCTCATTGACAGAAGATGTGGTTAACACAGGATCACTTAAATCATACACAGTCTTTGAAGCACCTGCTTCACTTACACAAACATTAATATTATCGCGCGCTTGATTTGTTTTGCTACCCTTATTCCCTTGGCCTGTTCTTTTTGTGTCTGCGCGCCTGGCAGGCGGGCGCTTTCTTTTCAGTTTTTTTGTTGTTGTTGACCCCCAGGGAGGGCTTGTAGTTCTCCTCCCCTGCCATTTCTAAATTCATCAAATTCCCTTTTCAGGGGGCACTGGTTACTCCAGTGCCCTAGGTTGCTACAAAGCAGGCATGGTTTTGTGGGCTTAGCCAGTGCTGGTCTCCGCTGCTGCCCAGGGTACTGCTGTGCTGAGGGAAAAGGCGCAGGGCTGGCAACGGCGACACGCTGAGGTGGTCTTGGCAGCAGCCTTGGTCTGGTGTCTTCAGCCACACTCATCAGAGGCACCTTCCTGTTACAGACTAGGAGCATGTCTTTTAACGTTGGAGAAGGTTCAATAGGAAGGCTCAGGATTGCTGCTTGACACAGTTCATTAGCATTTGTAAACGCCATTTCTTCTAAAATCGCTTCTCTAGCATTCTCTTTTTTAACTTGTATTTCAATAGCTCTAGTTAACCTTTCTACAAATTTCAAAAAAGGCTCTGATGGTAGCTGTTTAATTTTACTATAGGGCTCAAAAGGCCCCTCAGGTTGTAGGGAAAAGAATGCTTTTTCAGCTGCTTCTTTTACTTTCTCGAGTGTTTCTGCAGGAATTGCAGTAGCTTGGATCGAGGGAGAAGACCATTGGCGCTCACCACAGAGGTGCTCAATGGTGATAGGGTTACCACTGTTGTTTTTGGCTGTGTTTGGATCAGAATGCAAGCCTGGGAGAGCATCATTCAGCAGTTGTTTCCATGCTATTTCCCATAATTTAAATTCCGTGGAGGTCATGAGACAGGAAAAAAGCTGTTTTAAATCATGTGGAATCACTACAGTCCTACTCAATTCAGAATTTAAAAGGCCACGGAAATATGGAATGTGTGGACCATATTCTTTATGAGACTTACAGATCTCTTTAATCAATTGTCGTCCAAAAGAACTCCAATTAGCAGTTGGAGCTGCTCCCCCCTGAGCTGCAGGCTGAAAGGTAACAGGAGCCAGTGACAACATGGGACTATGCATTGAATCTGCTATTCCCTGCTCTGTATCCCTTGAAACAGAAGCATTGGGATCACAGATACAGGTTTGGGGACAGGCAGCGGGTGTGTCCCCACCGTGGGAACCCGGGGAGGGGGCGGAGATGCAACGGGTACAGGGGGCGGGGTCAGGGGGCAAGCAGGGGGCGGGGACACCGTGGGAACAAGGGGCGGGGTCAAGGGGCAGGCAGGGGGCGGGGACACCTGGTGACATCACGTCAGCAGACGCCCCCTGGGAGGAGTAGAGGGGCGGAGCTGAGGGTACTGCAGGAAAGGGAGGGGGAGGGGGGAAGGTATCACGAGGAACAGAAGGAGAGGGGGATTGGGCTGGAGTTTCGGGATTCTTAAGAGGATTTTGGGAAGAAGAAGACCAGGTTTGGGAAGATGCCACGTGGCATCCACCATCTTGTGGACCCCCTAGGGACTGGGGGCCATTTTGGGTAACACTACTCTCTGCAAAGCTAACACGTGCTGTGGGTTTCTGAGGATGGGACACAGGGGATTGGGAAAGGTTCCACGCAGCCTGGCCAGGGCCTTGTGGACAGGGCAACTCAGGCATTTCAACAGACTTTGGGCGTCGACTTCCCAATGAGTTTGATCTGTTTAAAATACCAAGTTTTGGGGAAAGAGGTTTAGGGGTTTTAGAACTAGGAGAGGGAGAAACAGGGAGAGCAGAGGTACATGGCTTTACATTTGGCTTTTTCTCCATTTCCTTTTGTTTGAGCAATGCTGTACGAATTTGTAAACTCCAAAAAACAAATTTAGCTGAGGGGGCATTGCTAGATTGTCCTAAGGTAATCAATTCATTCCCAACTTTATCCCAGAATTGAATATTGTGGATTTCTTCAGGGGAGATTTGTGGGAAGTGGAGGAAAAGCCATCTTATAAACTGTTTAAATTTTGCCTTTGAGAACTTCACATTACCACTATTTAAAATGCTAACAATATTATAATACACTCCTTTTTGTACAATGCTGAGTTTCAAACCCATGTTAGATGTAAAAAGCAAAGTACTAAATCCCGCCTGACCAAAAACAAAGCCAAAATCAGCTACTGATTTCTAAAAAAAAACGCAGATAGGAAAGCGATAACGAGCCGACAAAAGCTTCACAATGCAGCTGTATATACTGCTTTTAAAATTCCCGGGCAGCAGCAGCAGGGCAAGCCCTGCTGAGCTGAGGCAGAAACAAAGCCTCCCCCACCGTGGAATGCAGCCCCCCGCGGAGCAGAGAGAGCAGCCACGCCACGTGGCAAGCCGAAACCGGGCCCCCCCGCGCCGCGTGTGCAGAGACCCCCCCTTCCCCACACAGAGAGAGAGAGAGAGAGAGAGTCCCCCGCGGCAAGAGAGCCGAGAGCCCCCCCTCCCCCGCACAGAGAGAGACAGAGAGTGGGATCCCCCGACCACGTGGAGAGAGCTGAGCTGCAAAGCCGGGGGGAAGGGCAGAGCGCTCCCACTCCGGCGCGAATTCCAAAAGACAGCAAACAACGCGGCAGAAAGCTAATAGCTAGAAATCAATTAATTCCCGTCTGTGGGGCTGCGCAGCCAAAAATGCAAAGGCAAAAAGGAACAGAACTCACGGCAGAGTCTGTTTTTGAGCTCCTGCCCTACCGAGAGCAGAGATACTCACCCGAAATGGAAGCTGTAGCTGGCTGGGTACAGGCAGGTCTCTTCACCGGAACAGGACCTCTCTTGGGCGAGAGAGGCTACCCTGTCCTTCCTCTGGAAAATCTGCTCACCAGAAAGGAGCTGGGCTTTCCAGAGGTGCCGAACAGTCCACGAAACTTCTTCTGGGAATATTCCCAAAGTCTCTAGCCGAGGGCGTTGCAACCAAAGCCCCTTTCAGCTGGATGCACGGCTGCCAGAAGCTTCTCCAAGGTACTGCAGGTCCGTCTCAGGCTGCAGAGTCGCTTTGCCCGCCTCAGGGACTCCAAATATTGGAAAAAAAAGCTCCCAATATTACCAGTTAGATTGTGCCTGGGCCAGTCTGACCCTCGCTGCTGGGCCAAAGGCAGCAACTGCGGTGTAACAGCCCAGAGATACCTTGGCTTGCTGGTGGTTGCAGCTGGGCACTGAACAAGTCCAGGCTTGTAAGGGACCCAGTTACCTCAGGAGGAATAGCTTCAGGCGATGGTGAAGAGAAAAAGGAGAGATTCTGCTGGAGGGTTTAATGTCCAGAGGTTTATTCCATGGTTACAGAGGTCTGAACGTGAGCAACTGCTCCAACAGAATAAGGACTGCATGGTCTGATCACCTTTTTAAGCTCAGGGACAGGGGGAGGGGGAGTACAGGTGAGCCACCAACCAGGTGAGAGGGGCAGGGTCTCAGGGGAAGATGACACCCAGACAGGCCAATGACCTCTGGGCATAGGGGCATCCTTTAAACTTGACCAACCACACGACGCCTTGCTGGAACGTTTAGCCTGATTGACAGGACTCACTCAGCATGGGGGCAAGGGGGAAGGGATCGACCTATAGGCACACCTGGGAAAGTGACCTGGAAGGCCAAAATGGGACATCACAGCACACCACAACACTGTAGGGAGGAAAAACCCATTCCATTATTAACAAAGGATCTTGTTCTGTGGCATCCCACTGGAAAATGAGACCACAAAGCTGCATCTTCTCTCCTAAGATTGCAAGAAAGAAAGGATTTTCAGGAACGCAGCGATGAGCTTGTCTTTTTTGAAGAGCTTCTGTGACTTTGTCGAGAGCAGCACGAGCTTCAGGGATGAAAGTTCTTGGCGAAGTGATGTCGCAACTTCCTCTCAGCAAATGGAAGAGCGGACTCAGTTCATCATTGGTGATTCCCAGCATCGGTCTGACCCAGTTGATTTCTCCTAGAAGTTGTTGTAACTCTTGTAGGTTGTTGACTCTGGTTCGGATCTGAATTTTCTGTGGTCTTCTTGTCATCTTCCATCGTCTTCCATCATCTTCCATCCCAGGTACTTCTAAGGTGAAACTTGTTGAATTTTCGTTGCAGAGATTTCAAGTCCAGCTTTTTGAATTTCAGCAACAACACAGTCGCGAGTTTCTTCCATCTCTTCCTTTCAAAGGACTCCACCCTTAAAGCCAGTTTTTCTTTCTCTGTATCTATAGATTGACAAACACCAGAACAACCATGTTTTTGCTTAACTGAAAAAGAGTTCCCCGGAACCACAATTTCCCGAGTGGAAGCAGCCACCTCAGCCTCCACCCCAGGCCCAACAGAATCCAATTCAGGTTTCAGTGTCCCTGCACAAACAATTTTAGGAAGTACAGTCACTTTTTCATTTCCATCTTTTACACACTTTGTTCCATCCCCCTTACAAGAGTCACATATTTTTACATTAACAGAACAACGCAAAGAAAAGTCCAAAAGAGTCTCATTTTTTCCCAGAGAGAGAGAAGAAAGATTTTGGTCAACAGAGTTCAAAGCAATACTTTCAGCATTTGCAACAACACTTGTAACATTCTCCGATACACACAGAGTCTCCGGTTTACTGGAATTTAATGAGACAGAACCAGAAGCTTTGTTTTCTGAGTCCAAGTTGATCTTATTATTATCCGTTTGTTTAAAACAGTGCTCCAACAGTGCTCTACAAACCGGCATAAGTTCTCTTAAGCTTTCATCTTTTTTGAGATTAGTTTATAGATTCTCCAGTTTATCTGATCCCAAAAATGAAAAGTAAAAGCAGACTGCAGATTTAAATCTTGCGTATTCGCTTTAACCCAGATAAGTAAGTTTTTAAGCTCAGTTTTTGAAATTTCATAGAGACCTTTTTCTTGTAACATTGTCCCTAATTGATGAAAAACATCCCATTCAACTTTTGATAAATTCGTTCCCATTTTTGTGTTCTTTTAATAATTTTCTTTTTCGCTATTTTGCCTCCCCACGTCACCCAAGCGCTCTCCCGAGATAAGTTACTTACAATTTTCTTGGCTTCGGCGGGAGAGATGATACAGTGTGCTCCTTGTTAACACTTGGGTCTCCGCAGCTGGTACTTCCACGATTTTTCTTTGTTTTTCTTCTATTCTACGTCCTCACACGAGGCACCAATATGCGGGGGACGGGACAGGTTTAAGTCCAATAGTGTCAGGAACCCACGCCTTAAAAAAGGAACCCACTAGGCCGCGGCAAAATATCCAAATATAGATAACATGGTAACCAGACCAGTGAAGAGATTTTTGCTTTTATTTCCAGCACATCAGTCTCAAAATACAAAATGGAGACATGACAGCTCACTGATCCACACCAAAAAATGTCTCCTTCAACAGGGCTCATACAGCAATACATAAAATCATCTCAGACTAGAATTCAGCCAATCAGACACAGAAAACACATCTTGACAAGCATTCTATCCAATCTTATAAAACATAGGTAATCGTAGCTAAAACAAAGACTAGTTGATAAGAGACAAAGAACAGAGTTCTATTCATGCTAACCTTCTAAAGATATACATTAAATAACCTTGTTGCCATCCTAAAGCCTATTCTACAGAAGCCTATTGTTATTTGTCACGTCTACTGCTTGGGAAACTTTTCTGCTTGCATGGAAAACTTTTTCTGCTTGCATGGGAAACTTTTCTGCAATGCTAACAAAACTCCAGTCTAAGGCCTACATACTTCTTTGTAACCATTTCTTAAAAATCCTCTAACCTTATGGATTCCAACATTTCCCCCTCTCTGTTTGACCCAGAAGCTTTCATTTTCTTGTCGCTTGCTATTTGCGTTTCATAGCTCTATTGCAAAATTTCTGCTTATTATCTGCTGAAGACCTATTTTCACTAAACTGAAGCATTGCTATATTACGGCACAGCAACTTAATGCTGTGAAGACCCAATCCCTGAAAGAGAGATATGAATCACGTTTGGCAACAGTCACAAGGCATCGTTCAAAAAACTCTGGTCGATTCCAAGGCCTTAATTCAAAACCTTCGTTCATGTCAATACCCTCATCTACTGCTTTCGTGAGATTTCGTACACTCTCTGTGCTTCTACTTCCTAGTTCTCCTGCTTGAATGACAAAAACTTCTCGGACTGTTTTGTTCATCATTCGCCGAAGACAACAGAGTATACAAGGTGCCACTATCAATATCAGTATTAGAACACCTAATATGTAAAGACCTATCTTGCAAAGTTGCCTTAGCCAAGGTGCAAAACTCCAATTTTGAAACAAATCATCCAACCAGGAACCTCCATCTTCTTTAATTTGGGCTGTCAGATCCTTTAATTTTTGAATGCTTTTGTGAATGGATTCAGAATGATCAGACAAATTCATACAACACAATCCTTCAAATTCCTCACAACCATGTCCTTCTGCCAGTAAGAGAAAATCAATGGCTGCTCGGTTTTGAAGAGTAGCATGTCTAATACTACCAACATCGGTCAACATATCACTGATTGCGGAGGATGTGGCATTAGCTTGTTTGCTCAGCCAACATCCAACTCGATCTAATTGTCTCAATGCCACAGCTGAAGCCAATTGGGGTAGAAATATACCTGCTGAAACCCTTCTGGCGGCATTCCAAGGCATAACATCACTCTGACAGTTCTCATCATAATGAGGAACAGCTCTTGTTTTCCTTTGTTTATTTTTCATCACTGCTTTGGCAGTGGGGGCAATTATGGTAAGCATACCAATGCTTCAAGGGCCACCTTCAAGGTGGGCTGGAATGCCTTGCCAACCTCTGTCTCCACAAATGATCCAATACCCTTTTGGCAATTGCCGTGGATATTGGTCCGTCTCCAGAAACACATCCCAACTGTTGGAAACATTTGCTGCCCTGAGAAGTTTTTTCGAACAAATGTTCCAATTGAAGGAAGGACTGTTTCCATTGTCAATTCCACCTGGTTTACCATTGGATTCTTTTCTGACCAAAGGAAACTCTTTCACTGGCACACCAACCAAACAGGTTGAGAAAGGCTTTTCTGGTTCCGAATTAGACAGACATGTAGTATCCGATCCGGCAGCCTTGGCTAAGGTCACCCAGACATTCGTTTTCAGTTGATCCACAGGCAAATCTGCACGACAAAAAACAATTAACATCAAGCAAAACAAGTATACCATTTGATTCTGCCCCATCTCTTTCAAGAACTAAGTTTTGGCAGAATTCTTTCTAAACAAAAACAATAACCTAAATTTTCAGCCAAAAATTAGCTTTGTTAAACAAACATTCAGCATTCAATTCGTATACTCATAAATAACATTGGCACAAAATCAGAGTTCATGGGTTCCACCGATGCACAAAGAACGTCAGGCACAAGAGGCGTCAGGCGAGACCCGGGATCCTTCCATTCGGTCCACGTCTGCGTACTCGCTTCCTCAGTTCTAGGCTCGACAACAGGTTCTGAAGTGCGATACGGTTTGACGTTTTTGGCAGGAACCCACTTAATTCTTCCAGCACCTGTGGAAATAGAAGCATACCCTTTGCCCCACGTTATTAATTGAAACGGGCCTTCCATCTGTCCAGAGTCAGGGTTTCTAATTAGAAGAGGAGGATGTTCTTTCAGTTTTGCCTGTGTGCTATTTGAAAAGTGTCTAAAGATTGGTGGATCTGGTTCTGTACTTGAACTATTTAGAAAATTAAAACCATACAAAGCCTTACTCAGTCTCATCTGTGGGGTGATTTCCGTTCCCCCTCTCTGTTGATCTAATATGCGTTTTAAGGTTTGATGTGTTCTTTCAATGATTGCTTGGCTTGTGGGAGAGTGGGGAATACCAAAAATGTGTCGAACACCCCATTCATTTAAAAATGTGGCCAATTTTTGAGATATGTATGCGGGACCATTGTCAGTTTTTACTTCTTGGGGTATACCCAATGAAGCAAAAGCTTGCAGGAAATGATGACAGGCATGGCTGCCAGTTTCACCTGTGTGAAGGGAAGCAAAAACTGCACCAGAGAACGTGTCTATGGAAACATGAATATTTTTAAATTTACCAAAAGAAGGCTATTTAGTAACACCTGTTTGCCACAACTGTAGGCTTTGTAAGCCTCGGGGGTTGATTGCTCCTGTAGAAACAGGAGGTTGTACCAATTGACAGTCAGGGCAAGTATGAATGATAGCTTTAGCTTGACTTTTAGTGATTTGGAACATTCGCATGAGTGCTTGTGCATTTTGGTGGAAAAAGGCATGACTCAATTTTGCTTGTTCAAAAATATTTGGCAATGTGTTAGAAATGACCATTGTCAGCTTGTCCGCTCTTGCATTTCCTTCCACTAAAAATCCAGGAAGTGAAGAATGCGCCCTAATGTGAGAAACAAAATATGGATTAGTTCTATATTGCAAAGTTATAAAAAGACATGAAAGCCAACGATGTAAAGTTTCATTACTAACATCCTTTAAAATGGAACCTTCTATTCTCCTGACTACATTAGCAACATAAGCAGAATCTGTGACCAAATTGAAAGGCTGAGGAAACAGCTGAAAAGCTCAAACTACTGCAGCAAGCTCAACAATTTGAGGGGATCCCTCTACTGTTTGAATATCAGATTCCCAAACATCAGTCTTTTGATTAAACCAAGTCACAACGGACTTGTGGCTTTTACCAGAGCCATCAGTGAAGAGAGTCACAGCATGTAAAGGTTCTTCACTTAATTTAGGTTTTTCTCTGAAACTCAATTTTGCTTGCAGTAGTTTGTGAGCTGGATAGTGTATGGAACAAACACCTGGAAAACCTAAGAATGCATATTGTAAATCATCAGAATTTTGCATTGCCCAATTGAAATAATCATTTTTCTATGGCAAATAGATAACTGAACATTCTTGACCTGCCAAAGTTAACAATCTGGTTCTAGCCTTAATTATAATGTATGCAATCATTTCTAAAACTGAGCAAATGGTCTTTGAAAACCTGTAGGGAGGAAAAACCCATTCCATTATTAACAAAGGATCTTGTTCTGTGGCATCCCACTGGAAAATGAGACCACAAAGCTGCATCTTCTCTCCTAAGATTGCAAGAAAGAAAGGATTTTCAGGAACGCAGCGATGAGCTTGTCTTTTTTGAAGAGCTTCTGTGACTTTGTCAAGAGCAGCACGAGCTTCAGGGGTTAAAGTTCTTGGCGAAGTGATGTCGCAACTTCCTCTCAGCAAATCGAAGAGCGGACTCAGTTCATCATTGGTGATTCCCACCATCGGTCTGACCCAGTTGATTTCTCCTAGAAGTTGTTGTAACTCTTGTAGGTTGTTGACTCTGGTTCGGATCTGAATTTTCTGTGGTATTATTGTCGTCTTCCATCGTCTTCCATCATCTTCCATCCCAGGTACTTCTAAGGTGAAACTTGTTGAATTTTCGTTGCAGAGATTTCAAGTCCAGCTTTTTGAATTTCAGCAACAACACAGTCGCGAGTTTCTTCCATCTCTTCCTTTCAAAGGACTCCACCCTTAAAGCCAATTTTTCTTTCTCTGTATCTATAGATTGACAAAGACCAGAACAACCATGTTTTTGCTTAACTGAAAAAGAGTTCCCCGGAACCACAATTTCCCGAGTGGAAGCAGCCACCTCAGCCTCCACCCCAGGCCCAACAGAATCCAATTCAGGTTTCAGTGTCCCTGCACAAACAATTTTAGGAAGTACAGTCACTTTTTCATTTCCATCTTTTACACACTTTGTTCCATCCCCCTTACAAGAGTCACATATTTTTACATTAACAGAACAACGCAAAGAAAAGTCCAAAAGAGTCTCATTTTTTCCCAGAGAGAGAGAAGAAAGATTTTGTTCAACAGAGTTCAAAGCGATACTTTCAGCATTTGCAACAACACTTGTAACATTCTCCGATACTCACACAGTCTCCGGTTTACTGGAATTTAATGAGACAGAACCAGAAGCTTTGTTTTCTGAGTCCAAGTTGATCTTATTATTATCAGTTTGTTTAAAACAGTGCTCCAACAGCGCTCTACAAACCGGCATAAGTTCTCTTAAGCTTTCATCTTTTTTGAGACTAGTTTATAGATTCTCCAGTTTATCTGATCCCAAAAATGAAAAGTAAAAGCAGACTGCAGATTTAAATCTTGCGTATTCGCTTTAACCCAGATAAGTAAGTTTTTAAGCTCAGTTTTTGAAATTTCAGAGTGACCTTTTTCTTGCAACATTGTCTCTAATTGATGAAAAACATCCCATTCAACTTTTGATAAATTCGTTCCCATTTTTGTGTGCTTTTAATAATTTTCTTTTTCGCTATTTTGCCTCCCAACGTCACCCAAGCGCTCTCCCGAGATAAGTTACTTACAATTTTCTTGGCTTCGGCGGGAGAGATGATACAGTGTGCTCCTTGTTAACACTTGGGTCTCCGCAGCTGGTACTTCCACGATTTTTCTTTGTTTTTCTTCTATTCTACGTCCTCACACGAGGCACCAATATGCGGGGGACGGGACAGGTATAAGTCCAATGGTGTCAGGAACCCACACCTTAAAAAAGGAACCCACTAGGCCGCGGCAAAATATCCAAATATGGATAACATGGTAACCCGACCAGTGAAGAGATTTTTGCTTTTATTTCCAGCACATCAGTCTCAAAATACAAAATGGAGACATGACAGCTCACTGATCCACACCAAAAAATGTCTCCTTCAACAGGGCTCATACAGCAATACATAAAATCATCTCAGACTAGAATTCAGCCAATCAGACACAGAAAACACATCTTGACAAGCATTCTATCCAATCTTATAAAACATAGGTAATCGTAGCTAAAACAAAGACTAGTTGATAAGAGACAAAGAACAGAGTTCTATTCATGCTAACCTTCTAAAGATATACATTAAATAACCTTGTTGCCATCCTAAAGCCAATTCTACAGAAGCCTATTGTTATTTGTCACGTCTACTGCTTGGGAAACTTTTCTGCTTGCATGGAAAACTTTTTCTGCTTGCATGGGAAACTTTTCTGCAATGCTAACAAAACTCCAGTCTAAGGCCTACATACTTCTTTGTAACCATTTCTTAAAAATCCTCTAACCTTATGGATTCCAACATTTCCCCCTCTCTGTTTGACCCAGAAGCTTTCATTTTCTTCTCGGTTGCTATTTGCGTTTCATAGCTCTATTGCAAAATTTCTGCTTATTATCTGCTGAAGACCTATTTTCACTAAACTGAAGCATTGCTATATTACGGCACAGCAACTTAATGCTGTGAAGACCCAATCCCTGAAAGAGAGATATGAATCACGTTTGGCAACAGTCACAAGGCATCGTTCAAAAAACTCTGGTCGATTCCAAGGCCTTAATTCAAAACCTTCGTTCATGTCAATACCCTCATCTACTGCTTTCGTGAGATTTCGTACACTCTCTGTGCTTCTACATCCTAATTCTCCTGCTTGAATGACAAAAACTTCTCGGACTGTTTTGTTCATCATTCGCCGAAGACAACAGAGTATACAAGGTGCCACTATCAATATCAGTATTAGAACACCTAATATGTAAAGACCTATCTTGCAAAGTTGCCTTAGCCAAGGTGCAAAACTCCAATTTTGAAACAAATCATCCAACCAGGAACCTCCATCTTCTTTAATTTGGGCTGTCAGATCCTTTAATTTTTGAATGCTTTTGTGAATGGATTCAGAATGATCAGACAAATTCATACAACACAATCCTTCAAATTCCTCACAACCATGTCCTTCTGCCAGTAAGAGAAAATCAATGGCTGCTCGGTTTTGAAGAGTAGCATGTCTAATACTACCAACATCGGTCAACATATCACTGATTGCGGAGGATGTGGCATTAGCTTGTTTGCTCAGCCAACATCCAACTCGATCTAATTGTCTCAATGCCACAGCTGAAGCCAATTGGGGTAGAAATATACCTGCTGAAACCCTTCTGGCGGCATTCCAAGGCATAACATCACTCTGACAGTTCTCATCATAATGAGGAACAGCTCTTGTTTTCCTTTGTTTATTTTTCATCACTGCTTTGGCAGTGGGGGCAATTATGGTAAGCATACCAATGCTTCAAGGGCCACCTTCAAGGTGGGCTGGAATGCCTTGCCAACCTCTGTCTACCGCAAATGATCCAATACCCTTTTGGCAATTGCCGTGGATATTGGTCCGTCTCCAGAAACACATCCCAACTGTTGGAAACATTTGCTGCCCTGAGAAGTTTTTTCGAACAAATGTTCCAATTGAAGGAAGGACTGTTTCCATTGTCAATTCCACCTGGTTTACCATTGGATTCTTTTCTGACCAAAGGAAACTCTTTCACTGGCACACCAACCAAACAGGTTGAGAAAGGCTTTTCTGGTTCCGAATTAGACAGACATATAGTATCCGATCCGGCAGCCTTGGCTAAGGTCACCCAGACATTCGTTTTCAGTTGATCCACAGGCAAATCTGCACGACAAAAAACAATTAACATCAAGCAAAACAAGTATACCATTTGATTCTGCCCCATCTCTTTCAAGAACTAAGTTTTGGCAGAATTCTTTCTAAACAAAAACAATAACCTAAATTTTCAGCCAAAAATTAGCTTTGTTAAACAAACATTCAGCATTCAATTCGTATACTCATAAATAACATTGGCACAAAATCAGAGTTCATGGGTTCCACCGATGCACAAAGAACGTCAGGCACAAGAGGCGTCAGGCGAGACCCGGGATCCTTCCATTCGGTCCACGTCTGCGTACTCGCTTCCTCAGTTCTAGGCTCGACAACAGGTTCTGAAGTGCGATACGGTTTGACGTTTTTGGCAGGAACCCACTTAATTCTTCCAGCACCTGTGGAAATAGAAGCATACCCTTTGCCCCACGTTATTAATTGAAACGGGCCTTCCATCTGTCCAGAGTCAGGGTTTCTAATTAGAAGAGGAGGATGTTCTTTCAGTTTTGCCTGTGTGCTATTTGAAAAGTGTCTAAAGATTGGTGGATCTGGTTCTGTACTTGAACTATTTAGAAAATTAAAACCATACAAAGCCTTACTCAGTCTCATCTGTGGGGTGATTTCCGTTCCCCCTCTCTGTTGATCTAATATGCGTTTTAAGGTTTGATGTGTTCTTTCAATGATTGCTTGGCTTGTGGGAGAGTGGGGAATACCAAAAATGTGTCGAACACCCCATTCATTTAAAAATGTGGCCAATTTTTGAGATATGTATGCGGGACCATTGTCAGTTTTTACTTCTTGGGGTATACCCAATGAAGCAAAAGCTTGCAGGAAATGATGACAGGCATGGCTGCCAGTTTCACCTGTGTGAAGGGAAGCAAAAACTGCACCAGAGAACGTGTCTATGGAAACATGAATATTTTTAAATTTACCAAAAGAAGGCTATTTAGTAACACCTGTTTGCCACAACTGTAGGCTTTGTAAGCCTCGGGGGTTGATTGCTCCTGTAGAAACAGGAGGTTGTACCAATTGACAGTCAGGGCAAGTATGAATGATAGCTTTAGCTTGACTTTTAGTGATTTGGAACATTCGCATGAGTGCTTGTGCATTTTGGTGGAAAAAGGCATGACTCAATTTTGCTTGTTCAAAAATATTTGGCAATGTGTTAGAAATGACCATTGTCAGCTTGTCCGCTCTTGCATTTCCTTCCACTAAAAATCCAGGAAGTGAAGAATGCGCCCTAATGTGAGAAACAAAATATGGATTAGTTCTATATTGCAAAGTTATAAAAAGACATGAAAGCCAACGATGTAAAGTTTCATTACTAACATCCTTTAAAATGGAACCTTCTATTCTCCTGACTACATTAGCAACATAAGCAGAATCTGTGACCAAATTAAAAGGCTGAGGAAACAGCTGAAAAGCTCAAACTACTGCAGCAAGCTCAACAATTTGAGGGGATCCCTCTACTGTTTGAATATCAGATTCCCAAACATCAGTCTTTTGATTAAACCAAGTCACAACGGACTTGTGGCTTTCACCAGAGCCATCAGTGAAGAGAGTCACAGCATGTAAAGGTTCTTCACTTAATTTAGGTTTTTCTCTGAAACTCAATTTTGCTTGCAGTAGTTTGTGAGCTGGATAGTGTATGGAACAAACACCTGGAAAACCTAAGAATGCATATTGTAAATCATCAGAATTTTGCATTGCCCAATTGAAATAATAATTTTTCAATGGCAAATAGATAACTGAACATTCTTGACCTGCCAAAGTTAACAATCTGGTTCTAGCCTTAATTATAATGTATGCAATCATTTCTAAAACTGAGCAAATGGTCTTTGAAAACCTGTAGGGAGGAAAAACCCATTCCATTATTAACAAAGGATCTTGTTCTGTGGCATCCCACTGGAAAATGAGACCAAAAAGCTGCATCTTCTCTCATAAGATTGCAAGAAAGAAAGGATTTTCAGGAACGTAGCGATGAGCTTGTCTTTTTTGAAGAGCTTCTGTGACTTTGTCGAGAGCAGCACGAGCTTCAGGGGTTAAAGTTCTTGGCGAAGTGATGTCGCAACTTCCTCTCAGCAAATGGAAGAGCGGACTCAGTTCATCATTGGTGATTCCCAACATCGGTCTGACCCAGTTGATTTCTCCTAGAAGTTGTTGTAACTCTTGTAGGTTGTTGACTCTGGTTCGGATCTGAATTTTCTGTGGTCTTCTTGTCGTCTTCCATCGTCTTCCATGATCTTCCATCCCAGGTACTTCTAAGGTGAAACTTGTTGAATTTTCGTTGCAGAGATTTCAAGTCCAGCTTTTTGAATTTCAGCAACAACACAGTCGCGAGTTTCTTCCATCTCTTCCTTTCAAAGGACTCCACCCTTAAAGCCAATTTTTCTTTCTCTGTATCTATAGATTGACAAACACCAGAACAACCATGTTTTTGCTTAACTGAAAAAGAGTTGCCCGGAACCACAATTTCCCGAGTGGAAGCAGCCACCTCAGCCTCCACCCCAGGCCCAACAGAATCCAATTCAGGTTTCAGTGTCCCTGCACAAACAATTTTAGGAAGTACAGTCACATTTTCATTTCCATCTTTTACACACTTTGTTCCATCCCCCTTACAAGAGTCACATATTTTTACATTAACAGAACAACGCAAAGAAAAGTCCAAAAGAGTCTCATTTTTTCCCAGAGAGAGAGAAGAAAGATTTTGTTCAACAGAGTTCAAAGCAATACTTTCAGCATTTGCAACAACACTTGTAACATTCTCCGATACTCACACAGTCTCCGGTTTACTGGAATTTAATGAGACAGAACCAGAAGCTTTGTTTTCTGAGTCCAAGTTGATCTTATTATTATCAGTTTGTTTAAAACAGTGCTCCAACAGCGCTCTACAAACCGGCATAAGTTCTCTTAAGCTTTCATCTTTTTTGAGAGAGACTAGATTATAGATTCTCCAGTTTATCTGATCCCAAAAATGAAAAGTAAAAGCAGACTGCAGATTTAAATCTTGCGTATTCGCTTTAACCCAGATAAGTAAGTTTTTAAGCTCAGTTTTTGAAATTTCAGAGTGACCTTTTTCTTGCAACATTGTCTCTAATTGATGAAAAACATCCCATTCAACTTTTGATAAATTCGTTCCCATTTTTGTGTTCTTTTAATAATTTTCTTTTTCGCTATTTTGCCTCCCAACGTCACCCAAGCGCTCTCCCGAGATAAGTTACTTACAATTTTCTTGGCTTCGGCGGGAGAGATGATACAGTGCGCTCCTTGTTAACACTTGGGTCTCCGCAGCTGGTACTTCCACGATTTTTCTTTGTTTTTCTTCTATTCTACGTCCTCACACGAGGCACCAATATGCGGGGGACGGGACAGGTATAAGTCCAATGGTGTCAGGAACCCACACCTTAAAAAAGGAACCCACTAGGTCGCGGCAAAATATCCAAATATGGATAACATGGTAACCCGACCAGTGAAGAGATTTTTGCTTTTATTTCCAGCACATCAGTCTCAAAATACAAAATGGAGACATGACAGCTCACTGATCCACACCAAAAAATGTCTCCTTCAACAGGGCTCATACAGCAATACATAAAATCATCTCAGACTAGAATTCAGCCAATCAGACACAGAAACACATCTTGACAAGCATTCTATCCAATCTTATAAAACATAGGTAATCGTAGCTAAAACAAAGACTAGTTGATAAGAGACAAAGAACAGAGTTCTATTCATGCTAACCTTCTAAAGATATACATTAAATAACCTTGTTGCCATCCTAAAGCCAATTCTACAGAAGCCTATTGTTATTTGTCACGTCTACTGCTTGGGAAACTTTTCTGCTTGCATGGAAAACTTTTTCTGCTTGCATGGGAAACTTTTCTGCAATGCTAACAAAACTCCAGTCTAAGGCCTACATACTTCTTTGTAACCATTTCTTAAAAATCCTCTAACCTTATGGATTCCAACATTTCCCCCTCTCTGTTTGACCCAGAAGCTTTCATTTTCTTCTCGGTTGCTATTTGCGTTTCATAGCTCTATTGCAAAATTTCTGCTTATTATCTGCTGAAGACCTATTTTCACTAAACTGAAGCATTGCTATATTACGGCACAGCAACTTAATGCTGTGAAGACCCAATCCCTGAAAGAGAGATATGAATCACGTTTGGCAACAGTCACAAGGCATCGTTCAAAAAACTCTGGTCGATTCCAAGGCCTTAATTCAAAACCTTCGTTCATGTCAATACCCTCATCTACTGCTTTCGTGAGATTTCGTACACTCTCTGTGCTTCTACATCCTAATTCTCCTGCTTGAATGACAAAAACTTCTTGGGCTGTTTTGTTCATCATTCGCCGAAGACAACAGAGTATATAAGGTGCCACTATCAATATCAGTATTAGAACACCTAATATGTAAAGACCTATCTTGCAAAGTTGCCTTAGCCAAGGTGCAAAACTCCAATTTTGAAACAAATCATCCAACCAGGAACCTCCATCTTCTTTAATTTGGGCTGTCAGATCCTTTAATTTTTGAATGCTTTTGTGAATGGATTCAGAACAATCAGACAAATTCATACAACACAATCCTTCAAATTCCTCACAACCATGTCCTTCTGCCAGTAAGAGAAAATCAATGGCTGCTCGGTTTTGAAGAGTAGCATGTCTAATACTATCAACATCGGTCAACATATCACTGATTGCGGAGGATGTGGCATTAGCTTGTTTGCTCAGCCAACATCCAACTCGATCTAATTGTCTCAATGCCACAGCTGAAGCCAATTGGGGTAGAAATATACCTGCTGAAACCCTTCTGGCGGCATTCCAAGGCATAACATCACTCTGACAGTTCTCATCATAATGAGGAATGTTGTATTCGTATTGTTGTCTATTTATATTTCCTGAGTCTCATACCTTCTTGGTGGTTTTCTCATGGCAGATCTTCACAGCAGTGGTGTTGTTGCTTCTCGGTCAGGGCTCCTCTCCCAGGCTCTCCCTGACCACCCCGCCCCCTTTTATCTCAGTTACCTCCATGGGCTACAGCTGCTGCCCAATCAAGGACATCACAGCTGCAGCCCATTTACAATAACTAGAATCTGTGCAGGTTCACTAATACAATACAAAGATCTTTCACTGCCATTCATATATTTACAATACATAAGTTAACTCAGGCCCCTACATTTCCCCCTATTCTTTTAGCAACTTTACAATTACAATATACATATCTGTCCCAGCTCTCAGGCTGCCACAGCTCTCGGCTGTCTTTTCTTCTAGAGTCCCAGCTCTCAGGCTGCCACAGCTCTCGGCTGTCTTTAAACACACACACAAATCCCTAGATGTTCCCAGGCTCTTCTCCTCAAAGGCCATAGTCTTACAGCTCTCTGAAAAGCCATAATCTTATAGCTTTCTGCTGTTACAGCTCCTTGATTTAAAGGCCTTACTATATTTTAGAGTCCCAGCTCTCAGGCTGCCACAGCTCTCAGCTGTCTAGTCCCAGCTCTCAGGCTGCCACAGCTCTCAGCTGTCTTTTCTTCTAGAGTCCCAGCTCTCAGGCTGCCACAGCTCTCAGCTGTCCTATCCGCTGTCCCAGCTCTCTGGCTCCCACAGCTCTCGGCTGTCCTATCTTCTGTCCCAGCTCTCTGGCTGCCACAGCTCTCGGCTGTCCAGGGGATTCCATACCTTCATTCGATGTTCGTTGTGGCTGCAGATCTTTATCACGTCGGGGTCACCAGATGTTGTATTCATATTGTTGTCTAATTATATTTCCTGAGTCTCATACCTTCTTGGTGGTTTTCTCATGGCAGATCTTCACAGCAGCGGTGTTGTTGCTTCTCGGTCAGGGCTCCTCTCCCAGGCTCTCCCTGACCACCCCGCCCCCTTTTATCTCAGTTACCTCCATGGGCTACAGCTGCTGCCCAATCAAGGACATCACAGCTGCAGCCCATTTACAATAACTAGAATCAGGGCAGGGTCACAAATACAATACAAAGATCTTTCACTGCCATTCATATATTTACAATACATAAGTTAACTCAGGCCCCTACAGAGGAACAGCTCTTGTTTTCCTTTGTTTCTTTTTCATCGCTGCTTTGGCAGTGGGGGCAATTATGGTAAGCATACCAATGCTACAAGGGCCACCTTCAAGGTGGGCTGGAATGCCTTGCCAACCTCTGTCTACTGCAAATGATCCAATACCCTTTTGGCAATTGCCGTGGATATTGGTCCGTCTCCAGAAACACATCCCAACTGTTTGAAACATTTGCTGCCCTGAGAAGTTTTTTCGAACAAATGTTCCAATTGAAGGAAGGACTGTTTCCATTGTCAATTCCACCTGGTTTACCATTGGATTCTTTTCTGACCAAAGGAAACTCTTTCACTGGCACACCAACCAAACAGGTTGAGAAAGGCTTTTCTGGTTCCGAATTAGACAGACATATAGTATCCGATCCGGCAGCCTTGGCTAAGGTCACCCAGACATTCGTTTTCGGTTGATCCACAGGCAAATCTGCACGACAAAAAACAATTAACATCAAGCAAAACAAGTATACCATTTGATTCTGCCCCATCTCTTTCAAGAACTAAGTTTTGGCAGAATTCTTTCTAAACAAAAACAATAACCTAAATTTTCAGCCAAAAATTAGCTTTGTTAAACAAACATTCAGCATTCAATTCGTATACTCATAAATAACATTGGCACAAAATCAGAGTTCATGGGTTCCACCGATGCACAAAGAACGTCAGGCACAAGAGGTGTCAGGCGAGACCCGGGATCCTTCCATTCGGTCCACGTCTGCGTACTCGCTTCCTCAGTTCTAGGCTCGACAACAGGTTCTGAAGTGCGATACGGTTTGACGTTTTTGGCAGGAACCCACTTAATTCTTCCAGCACCTGTGGAAATAGAAGCATACCCTTTGCCCCACGTTATTAATTGAAACGGGCCTTCCATCTGTCCAGAGTCAGGGTTTCTAATTAGAAGAGGAGGATGTTCTTTCAGTTTTGCCTGTGTGCTATTTGAAAAGTGTCTAAAGATTGGTGGATCTGGTTCTGTACTTGAACTATTTAGAAAATTAAAACCATACAAAGCCTTACTCAGTCTCATCTGTGGGGTGATTTCCGTTCCCCCTCTCTGTTGATCTAATATGCGTTTTAAGGTTTGATGTGTTCTTTCAATGATTGCTTGGCTTGTGGGAGAGTGGGGAATACCAAAAATGTGTCGAACACCCCATTCATTTAAAAATGTGGCCAATTTTTGAGATATGTATGCGGGACCATTGTCAGTTTTTACTTCTTGGGGTCTACCCAATGAAGCAAAAGCTTGCAGGAAATGATGACAGGCATGGCTGCCAGTTTCACCTGTGTGAAGGGAAGCAAAAACTGCACCAGAGAACGTGTCTATGGAAACATGAATATTTTTAAATTTACCAAAAGAAGGCTATTTAGTAACACCTGTTTGCCACAACTGTAGGCTTTGTAAGCCTCGGGGGTTGATTGCTCCTGTAGAAACAGGAGGTTGTACCAATTGACAGTCAGGGCAAGTATGAATGATAGCTTTAGCTTGACTTTTAGTGATTTGGAACATTCGCATGAGTGCTTGTGCATTTTGGTGGAAAAAGGCATGACTCAATTTTGCTTGTTCAAAAATATTTGACAATGTGTTAGAAATGACCATTGTCAGCTTGTCCGCTCTTGCATTTCCTTCCACTAAAAATCCAGGAAGTGAAGAATGCGCCCTAATGTGAGAAACAAAATATGGATTAGTTCTATATTGCAAAGTTATAAAAAGACATGAAAGCCAACGATGTAAAGTTTCATTACTAACATCCTTTAAAATGGAACCTTCTATTCTCCTGACTACATTAGCAACATAAGCAGAATCTGTGACCAAATTAAAAGGCTGAGGAAACAGCTGAAAAGCTCAAACTACTGCAGCAAGCTCAACAATTTGAGGGGATCCCTCTACTGTTTGAATATCAGATTCCCAAACATCAGTCTTTTGATTAAATCAAGTCACAACGGACTTGTGGCTTTTACCAGAGCCATCAGTGAGGAGAGTCACAGCATGTAAAGGTTCTTCACTTAATTTAGGTTTTTCTCTGAAACTCAGTTTTGCTTGCAGTAGTTTGTGAGCTGGATAGTGTATGGAACAAACACCTGGAAAACCTAAGAATGCATATTGTAAATCATCAGAATTTTGCATTGCCCAATTGAAATAATCATTTTTCAATGGCAAATAGATAACTGAACATTCTTGACCTGCCAAAGTTAACAATCTGGTTCTAGCCTTAATTATAATGTATGCAATCATTTCTAAAACTGAGCAAATGGTCTTTGAAAACCTGTAGGGAGGAAAAACCCATTCCATTATTAACAAAGGATCTTGTTCTGTGGCATCCCACTGGAAAATGAGACCACAAAGCTGCATCTTCTCTCCTAAGATTGCAAGAAAGAAAGGATTTTCAGGAACGCAGCGATGAGCTTGTCTTTTTTGAAGAGCTTCTGTGACTTTGTCAAGAGCAGCACGAGCTTCAGGGGTTAAAGTTCTTGGCAAAGTGATGTCGCAACTTCCTCTCAGCAAATCGAAGAGCGGACTCAGTTCATCATTGGTGATTCCCAACATCGGTCTGACCCAGTTGATTTCTCCTAGAAGTTGTTGTAACTCTTGTAGGTTGTTGACTCTGGTTCGGATCTGAATTTTCTGTGGTATTATTGTCATCTTCCATCGTCTTCCATGATCTTCCATCCCAGGTACTTCTAAGGTGAAACTTGTTGAATTTTCATTGCAGAGATTTCAAGTCCAGCTTTTTGAATTTCAGCAACAACACAGTCGTGAGTTTCTTCCATCTCTTCCTTTCAAAGGACTCCACCCTTAAAGCCAATTTTTCTTTCTCTGTATCTATAGATTGACAAAGACCAGAACAACCCTGTTTTTGCTTAACTGAAAAAGAGTTCCCCGGAACCACAATTTCCCGAGTGGAAGCAGCCACCTCAGCCTCCACCCCAGGCCCAACAGAATCCAATTCAGGTTTCAGTGTCCCTGCACAAACAATTTTAGGAAGTACAGTCACATTTTCATTTCCATCTTTTACACACTTTGTTCCATCCCCCTTACAAGAGTCACATATTTTTACATTAACAGAACAACGCAAAGAAAAGTCCAAAAGAGTCTCATTTTTTCCCAGAGAGAGAGAAGAAAGATTTTGTTCAACAGAGTTCAAAGCAATACTTTCAGCATTTGCAACAACACTTGTAACATTCTCCGATACTCACACAGTCTCCGGTTTACTGGAATTTAATGAGACAGAACCAGAAGCTTTGTTTTCTGAGTCCAAGTTGATCTTATTATTATCAGTTTGTTTAAAACAGTGCTCCAACAGCGCTCTACAAACCGGGATAAGTTCTCTTAAGCTTTCATCTTTTTTGAGAGAGACTAGATTATAGATTCTCCAGTTTATCTGATCCCAAAAATGAAAAGTAAAAGCAGACTGCAGATTTAAATCTTGCGTATTCGCTTTAACCCAGATAAGTAAGTTTTTAAGCTCAGTTTTTGAAATTTCAGAGTGACCTTTTTCTTGCAACATTGTCTCTAATTGATGAAAAACATCCCATTCAACTTTTGATAAATTCGTTCCCATTTTTGTGTTCTTTTAATAATTTTCTTTTTCGCTATTTTGCCTCCCAACGTCACCCAAGCGTTCTCCCGAGATAAGTTACTTACAATTTTCTTGGCTTCGGCGGGAGAGATGATACAGTGTGCTCCTTGTTAACACTTGGGTCTCCGCAGCTGGTACTTCCACGATTTTTCTTTGTTTTTCTTCTATTCTACGTCCTCACACGAGGCACCAATATGCGGGGGACGGGACAGGTATAAGTCCAATGGTGTCAGGAACCCACACCTTAAAAAAGGAACCCACTACGCCGCGGCAAAATATCCAAATATGGATAACATGGTAACCCGACCAGTGAAGAGATTTTTGCTTTTATTTCCAGCACATCAGTCTCAAAATACAAAATGGAGACATGACAGCTCACTGATCCACACCAAAAAATGTCTCCTTCAACAGGGCTCATACAGCAATACATAAAATCATCTCAGACTAGAATTCAGCCAATCAGACACAGAAACACATCTTGACAAGCATTCTATCCAATCTTATAAAACATAGGTAATCGTAGCTAAAACAAAGACTAGTTGATAAGAGACAAAGAACAGAGTTCTATTCATGCTAACCTTCTAAAGATATACATTAAATAACCTTGTTGCCATCCTAAAGCCAATTCTACAGAAGCCTATTGTTATTTGTCACGTCTACTGCTTGGGAAACTTTTCTGCTTGCATGGAAAACTTTTTCTGCTTGCATGGGAAACTTTTCTGCAATGCTAACAAAACTCCAGTCTAAGGCCTACATACTTCTTTGTAACCATTTCTTAAAAATCCTCTAACCTTATGGATTCCAACATTTCCCCCTCTCTGTTTGACCCAGAAGCTTTCATTTTCTTGTCGCTTGCTATTTGCGTTTCATAGCTCTATTGCAAAATTTCTGCTTATTATCTGCTGAAGACCTATTTTCACTAAACTGAAGCATTGCTATATTACGGCACAGCAACTTAATGCTGTGAAGACCCAATCCCTGAAAGAGAGATATGAATCACGTTTGGCAACAGTCACAAGGCATCGTTCAAAAAACTCTGGTCGATTCCAAGGCCTTAATTCAAAACCTTCGTTCATGTCAATACCCTCATCTACTGCTTTTGTGAGATTTCGTACACTCTCTGTGCTTCTACATCCTAATTCTCCTGCTTGAATGACAAAAACTTCTTGGGCTGTTTTGTTCATCATTCGCCGAAGACAACAGAGTATATAAGGTGCCACTATCAATATCAGTATTAGAACACCTAATATGTAAAGACCTATCTTGCAAAGTTGCCTTAGCCAAGGTGCAAAACTCCAATTTTGAAACAAATCATCCAACCAGGAACCTCCATCTTCTTTAATTTGGGCTGTCAGATCCTTTAATTTTTGAATGCTTTTGTGAATGGATTCAGAACAATCAGACAAATTCATACAACACAATCCTTCAAATTCCTCACAACCATGTCCTTCTGCCAGTAAGAGAAAATCAATGGCTGCTCGGTTTTGAAGAGTAGCATGTCTAATACTATCAACATCGGTCAACATATCACTGATTGCGGAGGATGTGGCATTAGCTTGTTTGCTCAGCCAACATCCAACTCGATCTAATTGTCTCAATGCCACAGCTGAAGCCAATTGGGGTAGAAATATACCTGCTGAAACCCTTCTGGCGGCATTCCAAGGCATAACATCACTCTGACAGTTCTCATCATAATGAGGAATGTTGTATTCATATTGTTGTCTATTTATATTTCCTGAGTCTCATACCTTCTTGGTGGTTTTCTCATGGCAGATCTTCACAGCAGTGGTGTTGTTGCTTCTCGGTCAGGGCTCCTCTCCCAGGCTCTCCCTGACCACCCCGCCCCCTTTTATCTCAGTTACCTCCATGGGCTACAGCTGCTGCCCAATCAAGGACATCACAGCTGCAGCCCATTTACAATAACTAGAATCTGTGCAGGTTCACTAATACAATACAAAGATCTTTCACTGCCATTCATATATTTACAATACATAAGTTAACTCAGGCCCCTACATTTCCCCCTTTTCTTTTAGCAACTTTACAATTACAATATACATATCTGTCCCAGCTCTCAGGCTGCCACAGCTCTCAGCTGTCTTTTCTTCTAGAGTCCCAGCTCTCTGGCTCCCACAGCTCTCGGCTGTCCTATCTTCTGTCCCAGCTCTCTGGCTGCCACAGCTCTCGGCTGTCCAGGGGATTCCATACCTTCATTCGATGTTCGTTGTGGCTGCAGATCTTTATCACGTCGGGGTCACCAGATGTTGTATTCATATTGTTGTCTAATTATATTTCCTGAGTCTCATACCTTCTTGGTGGTTTTCTCATGGCAGATCTTCACAGCAGTGGTGTTGTTGCTTCTCGGTCAGGGCTCCTCTCCCAGGCTCTCCCTGACCACCCCGCCCCCTTTTATCTCAGTTACCTCCATGGGCTACAGCTGCTGCCCAATCAAGGACATCACAGCTGCAGCCCATTTACAATAACTAGAATCAGGGCAGGGTCACAAATACAATACAAAGATCTTTCACTGCCATTCATATATTTACAATACATAAGTTAACTCAGGCCCCTACAGAGGAACAGCTCTTGTTTTCCTTTGTTTCTTTTTCATCGCTGCTTTGGCAGTGGGGGCAATTATGGTAAGCATACCAATGCTACAAGGGCCACCTTCAAGGTGGGCTGGAATGCCTTGCCAACCTCTGTCTACTGCAAATGATCCAATACCCTTTTGGCAATTGCCGTGGATATTGGTCCGTCTCCAGAAACACATCCCAACTGTTTGAAACATTTGCTGCCCTGAGAAGTTTTTTCGAACAAATGTTCCAATTGAAGGAAGGACTGTTTCCATTGTCAATTCCACCTGGTTTACCATTGGATTCTTTTCTGACCAAAGGAAACTCTTTCACTGGCACACCAACCAAACAGGTTGAGAAAGGCTTTTCTGGTTCCGAATTAGACAGACATATAGTATCCGATCCGGCAGCCTTGGCTAAGGTCACCCAGACATTCGTTTTCGGTTGATCCACAGGCAAATCTGCACGACAAAAAACAATTAACATCAAGCAAAACAAGTATACCATTTGATTCTGCCCCATCTCTTTCAAGAACTAAGTTTTGGCAGAATTCTTTCTAAACAAAAACAATAACCTAAATTTTCAGCCAAAAATTAGCTTTGTTAAACAAACATTCAGCATTCAATTCGTATACTCATAAATAACATTGGCACAAAATCAGAGTTCATGGGTTCCACCGATGCACAAAGAACGTCAGGCAGAAGAGGCGTCAGGCGAGACCCGGGATCCTTCGATTCGGTCCACGTCTGCGTACTCGCTTCCTCAGTTCTAGGCTCGACAACAGGTTCTGAAGTGCGATACGGTTTGACGTTTTTGGCAGGAACCCACTTAATTCTTCCAGCACCTGTGGAAATAGAAGCATACCCTTTGCCCCACGTTATTAATTGAAACGGGCCTTCCATCTGTCCAGAGTCAGGGTTTCTAATTAGAAGAGGAGGATGTTCTTTCAGTTTTGCCTGTGTGCTATTTGAAAAGTGTCTAAAGATTGGTGGATCTGGTTCTGTACTTGAACTATTTAGACAATTAAAACCATACAAAGCCTTACTCAGTCTCATCTGTGGGGTGATTTCCGTTCCCCCTCTCTGTTGATCTAATATGCGTTTTAAGGTTTGATGTGTTCTTTCAATGATTGCTTGGCTTGTGGGAGAGTGGGGAATACCAAAAATGTGTCGAACACCCCATTCATTTAAAAATGTGGCCAATTTTTGAGATATGTATGCGGGACCATTGTCAGTTTTTACTTCTTGGGGTATACCCAATGAAGCAAAAGCTTGCAGGAAATGATGACAGGCATGGCTGCCAGTTTCACCTGTGTGAAGGGAAGCAAAAACTGCACCAGAGAACGTGTCTATGGAAACATGAATATTTTTAAATTTACCAAAAGAAGGCTATTTAGTAACACCTGTTTGCCACAACTGTAGGCTTTGTAAGCCTCGGGGGTTGATTGCTCCTGTAGAAACAGGAGGTTGTACCAATTGACAGTCAGGGCAAGTATGAATGATAGCTTTAGCTTGACTTTTAGTGATTTGGAACATTCGCATGAGTGCTTGTGCATTTTGGTGGAAAAAGGCATGACTCAATTTTGCTTGTTCAAAAATATTTGGCAATGTGTTAGAAATGACCATTGTCAGCTTGTCCGCTCTTGCATTTCCTTCCACTAAAAATCCAGGAAGTGAAGAATGCGCCCTAATGTGAGAAACAAAATATGGATTAGTTCTATATTGCAAAGTTATAAAAAGACATGAAAGCCAACGATGTAAAGTTTCATTACTAACATCCTTTAAAATGGAACCTTCTATTCTCCTGACTACATTAGCAACATAAGCAGAATCTGTGACCAAATTAAAAGGCTGAGGAAACAGCTGAAAAGCTCAAACTACTGCAGCAAGCTCAACAATTTGAGGGGATCCCTCTACTGTTTGAATATCAGATTCCCAAACATCAGTCTTTTGATTAAACCAAGTCACAACGGACTTGTGGCTTTTACCAGAGCCATCAGTGAAGAGAGTCACAGCATGTAAAGGTTCTTCACTTAATTTAGGTTTTTCTCTGAAACTCAGTTTTGCTTGCAGTAGTTTGTGAGCTGGATAGTGTATGGAACAAACACCTGGAAAACCTAAGAATGCATATTGTAAATCATCAGAATTTTGCATTGCCCAATTGAAATAATAATTTTTCAATGGCAAATAGATAACTGAACATTCTTGACCTGCCAAAGTTAACAATCTGGTTCTAGCCTTAATTATAATGTATGCAATCATTTCTAAAACTGAGCAAATGGTCTTTGAAAACCTGTAGGGAGGAAAAACCCATTCCATTATTAACAAAGGATCTTGTTCTGTGGCATCCCACTGGAAAATGAGACCACAAAGCTGCATCTTCTCTCCTAAGATTGCAAGAAAGAAAGGATTTTCAGGAACGCAGCGATGAGCTTGTCTTTTTTGAAGAGCTTCTGTGACTTTGTCAAGAGCAGCACGAGCTTCAGGGGTTAAAGTTCTTGGCGAAGTGATGTCGCAACTTCCTCTCAGCAAATGGAAGAGCGGACTCAGTTCATCATTGGTGATTCCCAGCATCGGTCTGACCCAGTTGATTTCTCCTAGAAGTTGTTGTAACTCTTGTAGGTTGTTGACTCTGGTTCGGATCTGAATTTTCTGTGGTATTATTGTCGTCTTCCATCGTCTTCCATCATCTTCCATCCCAGGTACTTCTAAGGTGAAACTTGTTGAATTTTCGTTGCAGAGATTTCAAGTCCAGCTTTTTGAATTTCAGCAACAACACAGTCGCCAGTTTCTTCCATCTCTTCCTTTCAAAGGACTCCACCCTTAAAGCCAATTTTTCTTCCTCTGTATCTATAGATTGACAAACACCAGAACAACCATGTTTTTGCTTAACTGAAAAAGAGTTCCCCGGAACCACAATTTCCCGAGTGGAAGCAGCCACCTCAGCCTCCACCCCAGGCCCAACAGAATCCAATTCAGGTTTCAGTGTCCCTGCACAAACAATTTTAGGAAGTACAGTCACTTTTTCATTTCCATCTTTTACACACTTTGTTCCATCCCCCTTACAAGAGTCACATATTTTTACATTAACAGAACAACGCGAAGAAAAGTCCAAAAGAGTCTCATTTTTTCGCAGAGAGAGAGAAGAAAGATTTTGTTCAACAGAGTTCAAAGCGATACTTTCAGCATTTGCAACACACTTGTAACATTCTCCGATACTCACACAGTCTCCGGTTTACTGGAATTTAATGAGACAGAACCAGAAGCTTTGTTTTCTGAGTCCAAGTTGATCTTATTATTATCAGTTTGTTTAAAACAGTGCTCCAACAGCGCTCTACAAACCGGCATAAGTTCTCTTAAGCTTTCATCTTTTTTGAGAGAGACTAGTTTATAGATTCTCCAGTTTATCTGATCCCGAAAATGAAAAGTAAAAGCAGACTGCAGATTTAAATCTTGCCTATTCGCTTTAACCCAGATAAGTAAGTTTTTAAGCTCAGTTTTTGAAATTTCAGAGTGACCTTTTTCTTGTAACATTGTCCCTAATTGATGAAAAACATCCCATTCAACTTTTGATAAATTCGTTCCCATTTTTGTGTTCTTTTAATAATTTTCTTTTTCGCTATTTTGCCTCCCCACGTCACCCAAGCGCTCTCCCGAGATAAGTTACTTACAATTTTCTTGGCTTCGGCGGGAGAGATGATACAGTGTGCTCCTTGTTAACACTTGGGTCTCCGCAGCTGGTACTTCCACGATTTTTCTTTGTTTTTCTTCTATTCTACGTCCTCACACGAGGCACCAATGTGCGGGGGACGGGACAGGTATAAGTCCAATAGTGTCAGGAACCCACGCCTTAAAAAAGGAACCCACTAGGCCGCGGCAAAATATCCAAATATGGATAACATGGTAACCAGACCAGTGAAGAGATTTTTGCTTTTATTTCCAGCACATCAGTCTCAAAATACAAAATGGAGACATGACAGCTCACTGATCCACACCAAAAAATGTCTCCTTCAACAGGGCTCATACAGCAATAAATAAAATCATCTCAGACTAGAATTCAGCCAATCAGACACAGAAAACACATCTTGACAAGCATTCTATCCAATCTTATAAAACATAGGTAATCGTAGCTAAAACAAAGACTAGTTGATAAGAGACAAAGAACAGAGTTCTATTCATGCTAACCTTCTAAAGATATACATTAAATAACCTTGTTGCCATTTTTCACGTCTACTGCTTGGGAAACTTTTCTCCTTGCACGGAAATCTTTTCTGCTTGCATGGGAAACTTTTCTGCAATGCTAACAAAACTCCAGTCTAAGGCCTACATACTTCTTTTTAACCATTTCTTAATAATCCTCTAACCCTATGGATTCCAACATCAGGCCTTTATCAGTTTCATAGCTTTGAGCCATAACAAACACAATTCAACCAACCACCATGCACCACGCTGTGAACACACGACGGTTCTAGAACTTGTTGATTTACCTCTAATTCAGCTGCCTCACCTCCCACAGTCCTTTTCTACTTAGCCAAAGTAATGGGCCTCAGCCCAAGGCCTTCCTTTTTTAAGCTTCTAGCTATATGCAGCCGCAAACCACTACTTTCTTCTGTGCCAAGACTTTAGGTAGACGATTTGCATCTGCCCTTCCAGTGAAACCTAATGGGGAGAGAAAAGCCTCTCAGAGATGTTTAGTCATTCCATTTTCTAGACAGGCCAAATCCAAAGAAAAGCAAGCTATGGGATTGTGTACTTGCTCTTACAAAACACCTGCTGCCCTCTGACAATCAACTAGCAGAAAACCAGCCAAACTGAGACTTGAGGCAAACGACCCTTGGAAGGGAAGAATGATGTGATCAATCAAGACAACACTTTTCCAGGCTACAGAGATATTGGAACTGTCAGCAAAGGCTTGAGAGCAAAGGCTGAACAAATGGGGAAAGGGTAAAAGAATCCCAAGAAAAACATGACCAAAGGTTAAAACAATTCCAAGAAAAACATGGGCAAGTAACCTGTTGAAGCCTTCAGGAAATCAGTGGCCGCTGATTGACATAGGCCATTCAAGTTAATTGACCCCTGCACCTTCCACTCCTTTTTCATAGGGTGAATTGAGACCATGGAATCACAATTCCTTGGATTCTGTTCTTAACTTTAGGAGAGAAGTACAGCAGCTGAAGTACCTGTTACTGATGTGATACCCAGAAACACAGAGTTGACACATTTCATTCTTGGCCAATCACAACAAGCAAGACTAAGAGGATAAGGCTGGCTTATTTTCATGACATTTTTCTTGTTTTACAGCCTGCTCTGATTGCAGTGAAACATTTTCATTAGCTTCTCTCTGCAAGGAGAAAGTCCAGTTCACTGTCCTGCCCTACTGCTGCAAGTATACCATTTGGTTTGTCGAGCCAAAAAATTGAATTGGAAGGTACGGAGCTAAGAGCCGCTCTGGGGCGTCTTTCGGCAGAAGCCGCGCTAAGGAGAGCACTGTGAGCGGCACAATCGTCTTTGCGCGAAGAAGCCGCTTCTTCGGCTCCGGGAGCCGGGGAGAGCGGCAGCTTCGGAAAGGTGAAGAAGCAAGCTGTACAACACTGGGATTGTGTGCGCAGCTTGCCAACTGATAGAAAACAGTACTTTTGCACTCTCCTGACTCTTCCAATCACATGAACATTCGATTGGAAGCTGTTTTGGACAACTTTTCTTTTCTTCCTGCCAAACACTTGGCAGACATCCGTGCAACGTCTAGAACACGATGGGAGATGTTTTGTGTGCTGGCACAGTTTTTCCTAGCAGACATAGTGGAAAAGCTTTTTGCTGAGATGTAGATGAGAAGAGGCGCTAAAGACGAAGGTAGGATGCTCTCCGGAGCTAAGAGCCGCTCCCGGGCGTCTTTAGGCAGAAGCCGCTCTAAGGAGAGCACTGTGAGCGGCACAATCGTCTTTGCGCGAAGAAGCCGCTTCTTCGGCTCCGGGAGCCGGGGAGAGCGGCAGCTTCGGAAAGGTGAAGAAGCAAGCTGTACAACACTGGGATTGTGTGCGCACCTTGCCAACTGATAGAAAACAGTACCTTTGCACTCTCCTGACTTTTCCAATCACATGAACATTCGATTGGAAGCTGTTTTGGACAACTTTTCTTTTCTTCCTGCCAAACACTTGGCAGACATCTCTGCAACTTCTAGAACACGATGGGAGATGTTTTCTGTGCTGGCACAGTTTTTCCTAGCAGACATAGTGGAAAAGCTTTTTGCTGAGATGTAGATGAGAAGAGGCGCTAAAGGCGAAGGTAGGATGCTGTCCGGAGCTAAGAGCCGCTCCCGGGCGTCTTTCGGCAGAAGCCGCGCTAAGGAGAGCACTGTGAGCGGCACAATCGTCTTTGCGCGAAGAAGCCGCTTCTTCGGCTCCGGGAGCCGGAGAGAGCGGCACCTTCGGAAAGGTGAAGAAGGAAGCTGTACAACACTGGGATTGTGTGCGCAGCTTGCCAACTGATAGAAAACAGTACCTTTGCACTCTCCTGACTTTTCCAATCACATGGACATTCGATTGGAAGCTGTTTTGGACAACTTTTCTTTTCTTCCTGCCAAACACTTGGCAGACCTCCGTGCAACGTCTAGAACACGATGGGAGATGTTTTCTGTGCTGGCACAATTTCTCCCTGCCAGATGTAGTGGAAAAGCTTTTTGATAAGATGTAGACGACAAGAGAGGCTAAAGAGTGGATGTAAGCAAATGACACCCATCTTCAAAAAAGGCAATTAAGAGGACTCGCGATAGTACAAACCAGCCAGCCTCTTTTTTATCCCCAGGAAGTTGATGAAGCAGCTCTTCCTGGAAATCCTTGCCAGGCACATGAAAGACGACCAAATAATGTAGTTAGCATGATTTTTCAGGGGAATTTCAGGCTGAACATCACTTTAAACTCCTCTGATGAATCAACTTGACTGGTAGATGAAGGGAATATTATCTGCCTGGGCTTCAGGGCGGTTTTTGACATATCTCTACATGGCAGCACACATACATATGGAAGCAATAGTGCAAAGGGGAGGGAATCAGTGTCTTTTCAGTGATGCTGAGGGAAAAGACAAGAGGCAGTGGGCACACACTGAAATACAGGAGATTGCCTTTGAACATCAGTAAATGTTTCTTTACTGTGAGGGTGACTGAACCACGGCACAGACTGCCCAGAAAGATTGTGGAGCCTGGATCTTTGAAGACATTAAAAGTACACCCAGATAGAATCCTGGGCAAGAGGCTCTAGGTATCCTGGTTTAGGCAGGGGGGTTGGGCCTGGTTAGCCCCACCAACCCCTTCCACTCTCTTTCATTCTGTGCTAGTGAATTCTCTTCAAGATGCATTTCAAGCACTGGCATGACAAAGTTCTGTGCAGACAGAGATCCAAATGGACATGGCATCTAAGTTCCTTAAGCAGTGTTCAAGAAGAATGTAAAACTCTGGCACAAGTGTCTCTTCCCTAACTGAATCCCTTTCATGGGAAAAATCCCAGCTCTAGAAAGATCTTCTGATACGCATGCTTAAGACTGACACTGGCTGAGCAAATTTCTCCCTATGTGTATCTAAGACCAGTTAGGATCTTCACCCAAAGTGCTGTCAACATAGTCACAGAATGCCTATTGTTAAGAAGTGACAGCTTCCATCAGAATGGCAACTATTGGTCCACAAAATGGATTAATGGATGGGAATTATCTACGTGGGTTAAAACAAAAATAAAGAGTTGGTCTTTATTTATCAATTTCATTGCAATATTGATAAGGGAAGAAAAAGATCTAAGTCCTTGACTTTCTGAACTCGAGGAAAGATTTTAAAAATTCCTTGTAAAAATGTATGATCACAATCAGACTATTGAAACCATTTTAGTTGGGAACAAAGTTCCAAAATTGTCTAGATAGTGGCAAAGAAGCCAAGAAAATAGGAAAGAAACAAAAAGAGAGCAAAAGAGTCAGCTTCAGTGTACAAGCTCGTTCTAGAAGTAGTCTGCTGGGAAAAGGAACCCCCAGCTAAATTTCCAATGTATTCCTGCGCTTGATTCAGTAACTGGTCAATGTAAAAACCAATCCTTTTGTACAACTTCTTCCAGCAACAAAAACTCCAACAGGTTGACACTACCATCATGCCTGTTCCAGACATATTTAAAAGAGAAATGATGATTTTCTTGAAAACCTACTTGCATAAAAGTTGCAAGATGGTGGAGGGATTCCCACATCCTCCTTCCTCCATCTGGCTTGAAAGTATATTTGATAAAATATGCAACAAAGCACATGATTTATAAGGGAGAGTCAAATGGATGATTTGGGAATTGATCTCTTGTTGATAGGAAACTTCATATCCACTCGGTATGACCTTTTTAAAACAAAATGTGGAGCTGAGGCATGAATCTGCCACAACAATTGTAAAGCAAACATACACACTCCCCTTCACATGCCCCCCCTTCCACACACACCTAGGCACACACAGAGATCAGCATAGCAGATCATGAACACCTTGGAAAAGACTGAAATGCTAAATGCCTCTCTTGATGGGCAAAAGAGCTGGTGCAGTAATTCAAATGCCTGGTACAAAAATTCTGTTTAATATTTAGCTCCTATTTAAAACACAGCTTTTCATTTCATTCTATTTACAGAATATTTTAATTTCATTTGTTTCTTTAAAATTACTTAGTTCTCACCTGTTGTATGTCTAGGAATATTTTCTTCCAAAAATAGAAAAAAATAGATGATATCTTTTCAGCAGAAAACATTGGTTGATACAATTTTAAACCATCATGATATGGAAGAATTCTTCTGTCCCTCTCGAAGGTGGAAGAAGCATTTGGATCACAGATCATCTACAATGAAATACTTGACATGTTTAAGATGCTTTCAATCAATTTTGATCGTCAATTGCTTATTCGTTGTAAACAGTAATTTTTCAGTGAAGGGAAAGTGTGTGTGGTATATCTACATGATGTGTTCAAAGCCAGTTCCTACTAATGGCCAGGCTGAATTCCAGTAAATAATGTCCCGAATGATATTTTGCCGCCTTCTTTGGCACTTCATGAAATCTTACCCCGATGAAGTGCTGAAACACAGAGATTTTCTCTTAGAGAGTGTCTCATGTTGTAACCCATCCCATGGATTTTATGCTGTAATTCTTATCTCTTTTAAAATTTACTATCTTCTGTACAGTTTTCATGAAACTTTCTGTTACAGTAGTGAATAGCACAGATAAATGTCATTTTGTACAACTTTGAATTTACCCCAAGAGCTGAGAGAAAACTTGCTCCTATACTTCAATCCGAGTTTCTTCTATAGTCCAACTTTGTTTCTCTACCGTCAAGCTTCTCCTTTGTTGCTGCTCCAAGCCCCGTCCAAGGTGACCTTGAATACTTTCAGGGAGGGGACACCCACAACTTCTCTGGGCAACCTGTTCCAGTGTTCCAGCACTCCCACAGTAAAAAAGGCCTTCCTTTCATCTAATATGTGTAGGAAATCATAAATCTAGGCATAGAAGCTTGGAGTGCAAATTTGAAATTCTTTGGATTTGAAGCACATTTTATATGAATACTGACTTACAGATGACTAAAAGATGTTGATGGGCATTTGAGCTGACAAGTTTTGAAAAAGTGCACGGAAATTAAAATTGAAACCACTAAAATTAAAAACTCCTTGCCATTTTCTTTTTCCTCTCCTATTCAAAATTGCATATGTCAGATATCAGTGCTTCATGCAAACATCTCAGATGCTCTCAGAGAAAATGCTTTTCTTTCAGACTAAGTTGCGGTTGACGGAGAACACTAGCAGGAGTGAAAGTTTTTCTGGGCATCGGGGCAGCACCTACTCCTTGGATTTGTGTGCAGAATGCATTTTATCCAAACTGGAAAATAGATCCCAGCTCTGTTCTATTCATCATTCTTACTGCATCAGGCCTGAAGATTCTGTGAAAAGTAGCCTGTGGATCTTGAAGATAGCGCATGTGAAACAGATGAGAGGTGATAGAGAAGTTGAGGGAGAGAAGAAAGAGCATATGGCTAAAACCAGAAAGTATTTCTTCACGTGATCATGGAAGATTGCAGGAGCCACTTGGTGCTATCAAACCAGCCCGACTTGGCACTGGTGCCACCTTGGGTCTGGGAGCCATCTTGCATATTGTGCATTTTAAGGAGCCAGCTGGCCACTCCCAGCCATATGCCCCCAAACACAAATCACGGCCCTTTTCTCTAGCAAACAAAACTCAGCTGCCCAGCTTTTTGATGGCAGATGGCAGGAGCCACTTGGTACTATCAAACCAGCCCAACTTGGCACTGGTGCCACCTTGGCTCTGGGAACCATCCTGCCTATTGTAGCTTTTCAGGAGCCAGCCGGTCACTCTCTGCCATAGGCCCCAGACACAAACCTCGGCCCGTTTCCCTGGCAAACAAAAGTAAGCTGCCCCGCTTCTGGATGGCAAATTGCAGGAGCTACTTAATACTATCAAACCAGCCCGACTTGGCACTGGTGCCACCTTGGATCTGGGAACCATCCTGCCTATCGTGGATTTTCAGGGGCCAGCCGGCCACTCTCAGCCATATGCCCCCAAACACAAACCACGGCCCTTTTCTCTGGCAAACAAAACTCAACTGCCCCTCTTCTTGATGGCAAATTGCAGGACGCATTTGGTACTACAAAAACAGCCCGACTTGGCAGTGGTGCCACCTTGGGTCTGGGAACCATCCTGCGTATCGTGGATTCTAAGGAGCCAGCCGGCCACTCCCATCCATATGCCCCCAAAAACAAACCACGGACCTTTTCTCTGGCAAACAAAAATCAGCTGCCCCGCTTCTGGATGGCAGATTGCAGGAGCCACTTTGCACCATCAAACCAGCCCGACTTGGCACTGGTGCCACCTTGGATCTGGGAACCATCCTGCCTATCGTGGATTTTCAGGGGCCAGCCGGCCACTCTCAGCCATAGACCCCAAACACAAAACACGGCCCTTTTCTCTAGCAAACAAAAAACAACTTCCCCGCTTCTGGATGGCAGATTGCAGGAGCCACTTTGCACCATCAAACCAGACCAACTTGGCGCTGGTGCCACCTTGGATCTGGGAACCATCCTGCGTATCGTACATATTCAGGAACCAGCCGAACACTGCTGGCCATAGGCCCCCAGACACAAAACTTGGCACGTTTCCCTGGCAAACAAAAGTAAGCTGCCCCGCTTCTGGATGGCAGATTGCGGGAGCCACTTCGTACTATCAAACCAGCCCAACTTGGCACTGGTGCCACCTTGGATCTGGGAACCATCCTGCGTATCGTACATATTCAGGAACCAGCCGAACACTGCTGGCCATAGGCCCCCAGACACAAAACTTGGCACGTTTCCCTGGCAAACAAAAGTAAGCTGCCCCGCTTCTGGATGGCAGATTGCGGGAGCCACTTGGTACTATCAAACCAGCCCAACTTGGCACTGGTGCCACCTTGGCTCTGGGAACCATCCTGCCTATCGTGGATTTTCAGGAAACAGCCGGCCACTCCCAGCCACAGGCCCCCAAACACAAACCACGGCCCATTTCCCTGGCAAACAAAACTCAGATGCCCCGCTTCTGGATGGCAGTTTGCAGGAGCCACTTGGGACTATCAAACCAGCCCAACTTGGCGCTGGTACCACCTTGGATCTGGGAACCATCCTGCGTATCGTGGATTTTCAGGGGCCAGCTGGCCACTCCCAGCCATATGCCCCCAAACACAAACCACGGCTCTTTTCTCTGGCAAACAAAACTCAGCTGCCCCGCTTCTGGATGGCAGATTGCAGGAGGCACTTGACACTGTCAAACCAGCCTGACTTGCCACTGGTGCCACCTTGGCTCTGGGAACCATCCTGCGTATCGTGGATTCTAAGGAGCCAGCCGGCCACTCCCAGCCACAGGCCCCCAAACACAAACCACAGCCCTTTTCTCTGGCAAACAAAACTCAGCTGCCCCGCATCTGGATGGCAGATTGCAGGGCCCACTTGGGACTATCAAACCAGCCCGACTTGGCACTGGTGCCACCTTGGGTCTGGGAACTATCCTGCGTATCGTGGATTCTAAGGAGCCAGCCGGCCACTCCCAGCCATATGCCCCCAAAAACAAACCACGGACCTTTTCTCTGGCAAAAAAAAATTAGCTGCCACGCTTCTGGATGGCAGATTGCAGGAGCCACTTGGTACTATCAAACCAGCCCGACTTGGCACTGGTGCCACCTTGGGTCTGGAAGCCATCATGCGTATGGTTGATTTTCAGGAGTCAGTCGGGCTGGTTTGATGGTGCAAAGTGGCTCCTGCAATTTGCCATCCAGAAGAGGGGCAGCTGATTTTTGTTTGCCAGGGAAACGGGCCGTGGTTTGTGTCTGGGGGATTATGGCTGGGAGTTACTGGCTGGCTCCTGAAAAGCTACAATAGGCAGGATGGTGACCAGACCCATGGTGGCACCAGTGCCAAGTTGGGCTGGTTTGATAGAACCAAGTGGCTCCTGCAATCTGCCATGAAAAAGTTGGCAGGCGAGTTTTGTTTTCCAGGGAAAAGCGCCTTTGTTTGTGTTTGGGGGCCTGTGGCTGGGAGTGGCCGGCTGGCTCCTTAGAATCCACGAGAGGCAGGATGGTTCCCAGACCCAAGGTGGCACCAGTGCCAAGTCGGGCTGGTTTCGCAGTGTCAAGTACCTCCTGCAATCTGCCATCCAGAAGCGGTGCAGCTGAGTTTTTTTGCCAGAGAAACGGGCCGTTGTTTTTGATTGGGGTCTGTGGCCGAGAGTGGTCGGCTGGCTCCTGACAATCCACAATTCGCAGGATGGTTCCCAGACCCATGGTGGCACCAGTGCCAAGTTGGGCTGGTTTGATAGTACCAAGTGGCTCCTGCAATCTGCCATCCAGAAGCGGGGCAGCTGATTTTTGTTTGCCAGAGAAAATGTCCGTGGTTTGTTTTTGGGGGCATATGGCTGGGAGTGGCCGGCTGGCTCCTTAAAATGCTCGATACGCAGGATGGTTCCCAGACCCAAGGTGGCACCACTACCAAGTCGGGCTGTTTTTGTAGTACCAAGTGTGTCCTGCAATTTGCCATCAAGAAGAGGGGCAGTTGAGTTTTGTTTGCCAGAGAAAAGGGCCGTGGTTTGTGTTTGGGGGCATATGGCTGAGAGTGGCCGGCTGGCCCCTGAAAATCCACGATACACAGGATGGTTCCCAGAGCCAAGGGGGCACCAGTGCCAAGTTGGGCTGATTTGATAGTCCCAAGTGGCTCCTGCAATCTGCCATCCAGAAGAGGGGCACCTGAGTTTTGTTTGCCAGAGAAATGGGCCTAGGTTTGTTTTTGGGGGCCTGTGGCTGGGAGTGGCCGGCTGGCTCCAGAAAATCCATGATACGCCGGATGGTTCCCAGAGCCAAGGTGGCACCAGTGCCAAGTTGGGCTGGTTTGATAGTACCAAGTGGCTCCTGCAATCTGACATCAAAAAGTTGGCAGGCGAGTTTTGTTTGCCAGGGAAAAGCTCCGTTGTTTTTGTTTGGGGGCCTGTGGCTGGGAGTGGCCGGCTGGCTCCTTAGAATCCACGACACGCAGGATGGTTCCCAGGCCCAAGGTGGCACCAGTGCCAAGTTGGGCTGGTTTGATAGTCCCAAGTGGCTCCTGCAAACTGCCATCCAGAAGCGGAGCAGCTGAGTTTTGTTTGCCAGGGAAATGGGCCGTGGTTTGTGTTTGGGGGCCTGTGGCTGGGAGTGGCCGGCTGGCTCCTTAGAATCCACGATACGCAGGATGGTTCCCAGAGCCAAGGTGGCACCAGTGGCAAGTCAGGCTGGTTTGACAGTGTCAAGTGCCTCCTGCAATCTGCCATCCAGAAGCGGGGCAGCTGAGTTTTGTTTGCCAGGGAAAAGGGCCGAGGTTTGTGTTTGGGGGCATATTGCTGGGAGTTGCCGGATGGCCCCTGAAAATCCACGATACGCAGGATGGTTCCCAGATCCAAGGTGGTACCAGTGCCAAGTTGGGCTGGTTTGATAGTCCCAAGTGTCTCCTGCAAACTGCCATCCAGAAGAGGGGCAGTTGAGTTTTTTTTGACAGAGAAAAGGGCCGTGTTTTGTGTTTGGGGCCTATGGCTGAGAGTGGCCGGCTGGCCCCTGAAAATCCACGATAGGCAGGATGGTTCCCAGATCCAAGGTGGCACCAGTGCCAGGTCGGGCTGGTTTGATGGTGCAAAGTGGCTCCTGCAATCTGCCATCCAGAAGCGGGGCAGCTGATTTTTGTTTGCCAGAGAAAAGGTCCGTGGTTTGTTTTTGGGGGCATATGGATGGGAGTGGCCGGCTGGCTCCTTAGAATCCACGATACGCAGGATGGTTCCCAGACCCAAGGTGGCACCACTGCCAAGTCGGGCTGTTTTTGTAGTACCAAGTGCGTCCTGCAATTTGCCATCAAGAAGAGGGGCAGTTGAGTTTTGTTTGCCAGAGAAAAGGGCCGAGGTTTGTGTTTGGGGGCATATGGCTGGGAGTGGCCAGCTGGCTCCTTAAAATGCACAATATGCAAGATGGCTCCCAGACCCAAGGTGGCACCAGTGCCAAGTCGGGCTGGTTTGATAGCACCAAGTGGCTCCTGCAATCTTCCATGATCACGTGAAGAAATACTTTCTGGTTTCAGCCATATGCTCTTTCTTCTCTCCCTCAACTTCTCTATCACCTCTCATCTGTTTCACATGCGCTATCTTCAAGGTCCACAGGCTACTTTTCACAGAATCTTCAGGCCTGATGCAGTAAGAATGATGAATAGAACAGAGCTGGGATCTATTTTCCAGTTTGGATAAAATGCATTCTGCACACAAATCCAAGGAGTAGGTGCTGCCCCGATGCCCAGAAAAACTTTCACTCCTGCTAGTGTTCTCCGTCAACCGCAACTTAGTCTGAAAGAAAAGCATTTTCTCTGAGAGCATCTGAGATGTTTGCATGAAGCACTGATATCTGACATATGCAATTTTGAATAGGAGAGGAAAAAGAAAATGGCAAGGAGTTTTTAATTTTAGTGGTTTCAATTTTAATTTCCGTGCACTTTTTCAAAACTTGTCAGCTCAAATGCCCATCAACATCTTTTAGTCATCTGTAAGTCAGTATTCATATAAAATGTGCTTCAAATCCAAAGAATTTCAAATTTGCACTCCAAGCTTCTATGCCTAGATTTATGATTTCCTACACATATTAGATGAAAGGAAGGCCTTTTTTACTGTGGGAGTGCTGGAACACTGGAACAGGTTGCCCAGAGAAGTTGTGGGTGTCCCCTCCCTGAAAGTATTCAAGGTCACCTTGGACGGGGCTTGGAGCAGCAACAAAGGAGAAGCTTGACGGTAGAGAAACAAAGTTGGACTATAGAAGAAACTCGGATTGAAGTATAGGAGCAAGTTTTCTCTCAGCTCTTGGGGTAAATTCAAAGTTGTACAAAATGACATTTATCTGTGCTATTCACTACTGTAACAGAAAGTTTCATGAAAACTGTACAGAAGATAGTAAATTTTAAAAGAGATAAGAATTACAGCATAAAATCCATGGGATGGGTTACAACATGAGACACTCTCTAAGAGAAAATCTCTGTGTTTCAGCACTTCATCGGGGTAAGATTTCATGAAGTGCCAAAGAAGGCGGCAAAATATCATTCGGGACATTATTTACTGGAATTCAGCCTGGCCATTAGTAGGAACTGGCTTTGAACACATCATGTAGATATACCACACACACTTTCCCTTCACTGAAAAATTACTGTTTACAACGAATAAGCAATTGACGATCAAAATTGATTGAAAGCATCTTAAACATGTCAAGTATTTCATTGTAGATGATCTGTGATCCAAATGCTTCTTCCACCTTCGAGAGGGACAGAAGAATTCTTCCATATCATGATGGTTTAAAATTGTATCAACCAATGTTTTCTGCTGAAAAGATATCATCTATTTTTTTCTATTTTTGGAAGAAAATATTCCTAGACATACAACAGGTGAGAACTAAGTAATTTTAAAGAAACAAATGAAATTAAAATATTCTGTAAATAGAATGAAATGAAAAGCTGTGTTTTAAATAGGAGCTAAATATTAAACAGAATTTTTGTACCAGGCATTTGAATTACTGCACCAGCTCTTTTGCCCATCAGGAGAGGCATTTAGCATTTCAGTCTTTTCCAAGGTGTTCATGATCTGCTATGCTGATCTCTGTGTGTGCCTAGGTGTGTGTGGAAGGGGGGGCATGTGAAGGGGAGTGTGTATGTTTGCTTTACAATTGTTGTGGCAGATTCATGCCTCAGCTCCACATTTTGTTTTAAAAAGGTCACACCGAGTGGATATGAAGTTTACTATCAACAAGAGATCAATTCCCAAATCATCCATTTGACTCTCCCATATAAATCATGTGCTTTGTTGCATATTTTATCAAATATACTTTCAAGCCAGATGGAGGAAGGAGGATGTGGGAATCCCTCCACCATCTTGCAACTTTTATGCAAGTAGGTTTTCAAGAAAATCATCATTTCTCTTTTAAATATGTCTGGAACAGGCATGATGGTAGTGTCAACCTGTTGGAGTTTTTGTTGCTGGAAGAAGTTGTACAAAAGGATTGGTTTTTACATTGACCAGTTACTGAATCAAGCGCAGGAATACATTGGAAATTTAGCTGGGGGTTCCTTTTCCCAGCAGACTACTTCTAGAACGAGCTTCTACACTGAAGCTGACTCTTTTGCTCTCTTTTTGTTTCTTTCCTATTTTCTTGGCTTCTTTGCCACTATCTAGACAATTTTGGAACTTTGTTCCCAACTAAAATGATTTCAATAGTCTGATTGTGATCATACATTTTTACAAGGAATTTTTAAAATCTTTCCTCGAGTTCAGAAAGTCAAGGACTTAGATCTTTTTCTTCCCTTATCAATATTGCAATGAAATTGATAAATAAAGACCAACTCTTTATTTTTGTTTTAACCCACGTAGATAATTCCCATCCATTAATCCATTTTGTGGACCAATAGTTGCCATTCTGATGGAAGCTGTCACTTCTTAACAATAGGCATTCTGTGACTATGTTGACAGCACTTTGGGTGAAGATCCTAACTGGTCTTAGATACACATAGGGAGAAATTTGCTCAGCCAGTGTCAGTCTTAAGCATGCGTATCAGAAGATCTTTCTAGAGCTGGGAATTTTCCCATGAAAGGGATTCAGTTAGGGAAGAGACACTTGTGCCAGAGTTTTACATTCTTCTTGAACACTGCTTAAGGAACTTAGATGCCATGTCCATTTGGATCTCTGTCTGCACAGAACTTTGTCATGCCAGTGCTTGAAATGCATCTTGAAGAGAATTCACTAGCACAGAATGAAAGAGAGTGGAAGGGGTTGGTGGGGCTAACCAGGCCCAACCCCCCTGCCTAAACCAGGATACCTAGAGCCTCTTGCCCAGGATTCTATCTGGGTGTACTTTTAATGTCTTCAAAGATCCAGGCTCCACAATCTTTCTGGGCAGTCTGTGCCGTGGTTCAGTCACCCTCACAGTAAAGAAACATTTACTGATGTTCAAAGGCAATCTCCTGTATTTCAGTGTGTGCCCACTGCCTCTTGTCTTTTCCCTCAGCATCACTGAAAAGACACTGATTCCCTCCCCTTTGCACTATTGCTTCCATATGTATGTGTGCTGCCATGTAGAGATATGTCAAAAACCGCCCTGAAGCCCAGGCAGATAATATTCCCTTCATCTACCAGTCAAGTTGATTCATCAGAGGAGTTTAAAGTGATGTTCAGCCTGAAATTCCCCTGAAAAATCATGCTAACTACATTATTTGGTCGTCTTTCATGTGCCTGGCAAGGATTTCCAGGAAGAGCTGCTTCATCAACTTCCTGGGGATAAAAAAGAGGCTGGCTGGTTTGTACTATCGCGAGTCCTCTAATTTGCCTTTTTTGAAGATGGGTGTCATTTGCTTACATCCACTCTTTAGCCTCTCTTGTTGTCTACATCTTATCAAAAAGCTTTTCCACTACATCTGGCAGGGAGAAATTGTGCCAGCACAGAAAACATCTCCCATCGTGTTCTAGACGTTGCACGGAGGTCTGCCAAGTGTTTGGCAGGAAGAAAAGAAAAGTTGTCCAAAACAGCTTCCAATCGAATGTCCATGTGATTGGAAAAGTCAGGAGAGTGCAAAGGTACTGTTTTCTATCAGTTGGCAAGCTGCGCACACAATCCCAGTGTTGTACAGCTTCCTTCTTCACCTTTCCGAAGGTGCCGCTCTCTCCGGCTCCCGGAGGCGAAGAAGCGGCTTCTTCCCGCAAAGACGATTGTGCCGCTCACAGTGCTCTCCTTAGCGCGGCTTCTGCCTAAAGACGCCCGGGAGCGGCTCTTAGCTCCGGAGAGCATCCTACCTTCGTCTTTAGCGCCTCTTCTCATCTACATCTCAGCAAAAAGCTTTTCCACTATGTCTGCTAGGAAAAACTGTGCCAGCACAGAAAACATCTCCCATGGTGTTCTAGACGTTGCACGGATGTCTGCCAAGTGTTTGGCAGGAAGAAAAGAAAAGTTGTCCAAAACAGCTTCCAATCGAATGTTCATGTGATTGGAAAAGTCAGGAGAGTGCAAAAGTACTGTTTTCTATCAGTTGGCAAGCTGCGCACACAATCCCAGTGTTGTACAGCTTCCTTCTTCACCTTTCCGAAGGTGCCGCTCTCTCCGGCTCCCGGAGCCGAAGAAGCGGCTTCTTCGCGCAAAGACGATTGTGCCGCTCACAGTGCTCTCCTTAGCGCGGCTTCTGCCGAAAGACGCCCCGGAGCGGCTCTTAGCTCCGTACCTTCCAATTCAATTTTTTGGCTCGACAAACCAAATGGTATACTTGCAGCAGTAGGGCAGGACAGTGAACTGGACTTTCTCCTTGCAGAGAGAAGCTAATGAAAATGTTTCACTGCAATCAGAGCAGGCTGTAAAACAAGAAAAGTGTCCTGAAAATAAGCCAGCCTTATCCTCTTAGTCTTGCTTGTTGTGATTGGCCAAGAATGAAATGTGTCAACTCTGTGTTTCTGGGTATCACATCAGTAACAGGTACTTCAGCTGCTGTACTTCTCTCCTAAAGTTAAGAACAGAATCCAAGGAATTGTGATTCCATGGTCTCAATTCACCCTATGAAAAAGAAGTGGAAGGTGCAGGGGTCAATTAACTTGAATGGCCTATGTCAATCAGCGGCCACTGATTTCCTGAAGGCTTCAACAGGTTACTTGCCCATGTTTTTCTTGGAATTGTTTTAACCTTTGGTCATGTTTTTCTTGGGATTCTTTTACCCTTTCCCCATTTGTTCAGCCTTTGCCCTCAAGCCTTTGCTGACATTTCCAATATCTCGGTAGCCTGGAAAAGTGTTGTCTTGATTGATCACATCATTATTCCCTTCCAAGGGTCGTTTGCCTCAAGTCACAGTTTGGCTGGTTTTCTGCTAGTTGATTGTCAGAGGGCAGCAGGTGTTTTGTAAGAGCAAGTACACAATCCCATAGCTTGCTTTTCTTTGGATTTGGCCTGTCTAGAAAATGGAATGACTAAACATCTCTGAGAGGCTTTTCTCTCCCCATTAGGTTTCACTGGAAGGGCAGATGCAAATCGTCTACCTAAAGTCTTGGCACAGAAGAAAGTAGTGGTTTGCTGCTGCATATAGCTAGAAGCTTAAAATAGGAAGGCCTTGGGCTGAGGCCCATTACTTTGGCTAAGTAGAAAAGGACTGTGGGAGGTGAGGCAGCTGAATTAGAGGTAAATCAACAAGTTCTAGAACCGTCGTGTGTTCACAGCGTGGTGCATGGTGGTTGGTTGAATTGTGTTTGTTATGGCTTAAAGCTATGGAACTGATAAAGGCCTGATGTTGGAATCCATAATGTTAGAGGATTTTTGAGAAATGGTTAAAAAGAAGTATGTAGGCCTTAGACTGGAGTTTTGTTAGCATTGCAGAAAAGTTTCCCATGCAAGCAGAAAAGATTTCCGTGCAAGCAGAAAAGTTTCCCAAGTAGTAGACGTGAAAAATGGAAACAAGGTTATTTAATGTATATCTTTAGAAGGTTAGCATGAATAGAACTCTGTTCTTTGTCTCTTATCAACTAGTCTTTGTTTTAGCTACGATTACCTATGTTTTATAAGATTGGATAGAATGCTTGTCAAGATGTGTTTTCTGTGTCTGATTGGCTGAATTCTAGTCTGAGATGATTTTATGTATTGCTGTATGAGCCCTGTTGAAGGAGACATTTTTTGGTGTGGATCAGTGAGCTGTCATGTCTCCATTTTGTATTTTGAGACTGATGTGCTGGAAATAAAAGCAAAAATCTCTTCACTGGTCTGGTTACCATGTTATCCATATTTGGATATTTTGCCGCGACCTAGTGGGTTCCTTTTTTAAAGCGTGGGTTCCTGACACCATTGGACTTATACCTGTCCCGTCCCCCGCATATTGGTGCCTCGTGTGAGAACGTAGAATAGAAGAAAAAGAAAAAAATTGTAGAAGTACCAGCTGCGGAGACCCAAGTGTTAACAAGGAGCACACTGTATCATCTCTCCCGCCGAAGCCAAGAAAATTATAAGTAACTTATCTCGGGAGAGCGCTTGGGTGATGTTGGGAGGCAAAATAGAGAAAAAGAAAATTATTAAAAGAACACAAAAATGGGAACGAATTTATCAAAAGTTGAATGGGATGTTTTTCATCATTTAGAGACAATGTTACAAGAAAAAGGTCACTCTGAAATTTCAAAAACTGAGCTTAAAAACTTACTTATCTGGGTTAAAGCGAATACGCAAGATTTAAATCTGCAGTCTGCTTTTACTTTTCATTTTCGGGATCAGATAAACTGGAGAATCTATAATCTAGTCTCTCTCAAAAAAGATGAAAGCTTAAGAGAACTTATGCCGGTTTGTAGAGCGCTGTTGGAGCGCTGTTTTAAACAAACGGATAATAATAAGATCAACTTGGACTCAGAAAACAAAGCTTCTGGTTCTGTCTCATTAAATTCCAGTAAACCGGAGACTGTGTGAGTATCGGAGAATGTTACAAGTGTTGTTGCAAATGCTGAAAGTATTGCTTTGAACTCTGTTGACCAAAATCTTTCTTCTCTCTCTCTGGGAAAAAATGAGACTCTTTTGGACTTTTCTTTGCGTTGTTCTGTTAATGTAAAAATATGTGACTCTTGTAAGGGGGATGGAACAAAGTGTGTAAAAGATGGAAATGAAAAAGTGACTGTACTTCCTAAAATTGTTTGTGCAGGGACACTGAAACCTGAATTGGATTCTGTTGGGCCTGGGGTGGAGGCTGAGGTGGCTGCTTCCACTCGGGAAATTGTGGTTCCGGGGAACTCTTTTTCAGTTAAGCAAAAACATGGTTGTTCTGGTTGATGCCGAATTTTGCCCCAAAAGGCGAGAATAACTGCTTAAGAGACTCAGTCTAAGTCAGATAAGCAGGAGGTATTTTATTACGACGCGTCAGAGAAATCACAAAATGGATTTCTGAATTATGTACAGCAAAAGCGGGTTTTTATACAATTCTAAACAAGGATTACATCATTTATTACACGCATATTCATAGGCAGGCGGGGTCTTCCGGGAATTCCTGGTTTTCCTTAGTTAAATTTTAAGCTCTTCCTAATTTGGACTTCTTCCTGTTATCTTTGGCATGTTTTTCCATGGCTTGGCTGAAGTTACTGTTGTACTTGGCTTGATCCTAGCGGCTTGGCAGGTCACTTTAACTTATTGGCTTCCACTTCTGTTTCTTCAAATACTCTAATTCCAAAGTTTCTTCTGTGTGTGTATTTTAGACTACCTTATCCAAATATTGAGAGTGTTTTTTACATTGCCTTATCTAAATATCTGATCAAAGGTCTTCCTGAAAGTGTGTTTTTAGGTTATTTCTTAACTGCTGCTATTCCCTTGATATATTTTTGAGTATCTTTTAATTCTTTTTTTTTCAGAAGCTATTAGCCATTATAATAAATGGCTTCATTTCCCCCCTTTTCTTATAACCTACGAATTCTTTCGTCAAATTCTAACCCTGTAGGGCGCTGATATGCTCGTACCATAGCCCAGATCATTTGGGTTCTTTTCATTATGATTCTCAGTCGCCACCACGTACAAATATTTGTGAGAGTTAATAGTAACAGAACTATGATTATTATCAGCATTGGGTGCACCAAATAGTTAAAGACTTGTATAGCTGTTGGGGAGTATCCCACCAATGATGCTGGCCTACTTGTTCTACTTTAGTCAGGACATTCTTTATTTTTTCTGAATTATGTTCTACCTGCCATACCATTCGTTTTGTTGTTTGATTTACCTTTTGTATCAATTCCTTTACTTTAGGATGTGTGAGCATTGCTTTAAGAACTTCAATGTCCATCCCTATTTGTAATTTCGGTATCTCTTGATATAGGTCGAAATCTGCGTTAATTAGCTGTTGAGTAGTTATTGGGACAGTATAATGAAAATCACAACCTACTATCTTGGTGAAGTTGCATACACAGAAGTTAGTATTATTAGTCTTTTCTTGGCAATTATCTATGGTGACATTGTCACAAGCTGTCCTCACGCAAGCGCACCCATTCCCTATATAATAAACTTGTGATTGTGTTTTATTATGCGGAAGCATTTCAAAGGTACATACACTGTTCTCGGCATCTAAGCATAGATCTTCTGCTTCTACTACAGCGTTTTCACAAACATAGCCTAATTGTCCTCTAGGAATACATGCTTCTGTGCTAACCGATTGCCACCTATTTTTGGTATTATCATAACTAGCCCAGACATTATGGTCTATTGGCCTGACAATAACATCTTGATGTATTGTCCCTAGAGTGAGGATAGGAAAGATAGCTCTTTCCTCTGCTGCACTAATGGTAAGGACATAGGCTTCGATGTGTTCCTGTTGAGGCTCATAAGTGAAATTTACTAATTGCCACCAGGCTTGGTGGTCCTTCTCAAATTGTGTAGTATGATCATCCTTTAATATTGTTTCTCTTATTTCCTGAGGTAATATACCTGACGTTCCTTCTCTCATTATTCCTGCCGCTACTGATTGTACCCATTGTTGTGTCTGAGGGCACTGGATAGCTAATGCAATTTCCTTGCTAAGTTCCCCTGTATAGTTAGCGAACTTCAAAAAATCCTCTTCAGTGTGGTTTGCTACCATGGTTAGCAATTTTGCTACTAGCGATTGTGTTTCTGCTAATGTAAGCATGGATGAACTGAGGGGCATTTTTAGTTTTCCTAAGTTCGACGTGACGGTACTTAATTTATTCACTAATACTTCTTGATCTATCGTGTTTAATATACCAAATCCAGTGCCAATCCACCCACTCAAATCTCTTTGTGCTCTTCTATGATGAGACCTTGTTGCTAGCCATGCATTCCATCCCTTAAGGCTTTGCTTTATAAACGGTTGGCAATCCTTCTGCAAATACGTAATATCGGTGTGGAAGTTCATCTGCACCTTTTTCAGGGAATAAGTGGGGTCTAACAATAATTTTTGTTCGTTAGATTTTCTTATCACCTGAGGCCCTATAAAGGTTAGGTTATGTACTACTTTACATACCACCGGTGGAGTGGTTTCTTGGGGCAAGTCTAGATCTGGATACAATGGAATCACGTCTTCCGGTAATGCTACCTTATATGCGACAGCACGCTTAGGGAAGCCAAAACCCATTTCCAGGGCTTTCAGCTCCCTTTCACATGTGAACGTCATCGACTGTTCCAATCTAAATGCCATCTCACACTGTGCTTTCCCTTCCTCAGGACCATTAGATGCTACAATCTTTCCCGCAGAAAAGAGAAGAGGGTGTAAGTCAAGGGTTATGTTTTCAGGATGTATTTCCCCAAGCGGATCTTCTCTAAAAACTACTGAATTTCGGGGTTGTGATCCGGGTGGATCTCCCCTGAAGTCACTCCACTGGCATGAAATTGGGCCCTTTTGCTGAATCCAGACAGTGGGTTTCCCCATTTTCACTGGACTAAAGGTGATTAAGTTGTGTTCAGAGGCTGCCATCAAGGGTTGAATTGTTAATACCAGCCGCCTTGTTGTTCCTTCTATTGGGTCAAGCTCTCGACACCCGACTTGAATTTGGTCTCCCTCGTACGCTACCATGGAGGGCTGATCCCATACTTTACTCGCATATGGCTGATTGTTACGTAAGGCATACACCTCAAAGTAGGGCCCCTTCGGTCCCGTTTCCAACTCCGGGTGGATACACTGGTGTGCATTAGACCATGGGTCTATTGAGACAGAGCCTTGGGGAAGAACTATACTTATCATTAGTCCAATGATCAGGGTTGTGAAGATCTGCGGTGAAGTCAGGATCATGATGTCTGCTCCTCTTGTTTATTCTCCGGAGCTTTCTTGACTCGTGAGTAATGGATCCACGTAGGTCGCTCCTTGATCCGAACCGCGGTGAAGGTAGTCAGCAGCACTTGGAAAGGTCCCTCCCACTTTTCTTGTAGGGGTTTTCCTAAAAGATTCTTAACATACACCCAATCACCGGGATTAAACGGATGCAACTTACAATCAGGTTGTTTAGGTTGGTGTCCTATCACCACAGTAGCATTCTTATCGAACTGTTTCCCCACCGTAATTATATAATCATAAATGTACTGATTACCGATTTGGTCTATAGCGTCCCCATTTACAACTTGCATAGCATAGGGTCTACCATACAGAATTTCAAATGGACTTAACTTTTCTTTTGATCTTGGTTTGACTCTCAGTCTGAGCAGAGCAATAGGCAAAGCCTGATACCACTGCAAATTAGTCTCCTGGCATATTTTGGCAATTTGCTGTTTGATGAGATGATTCATCTTTTCCACTTGCCCACTGGCCTGTGGACGATAAGGTGTGTGTAGTTGCCATTTGATTTGTAATGCTTTGCTTATTGCTCTCACCACTTTTGCACAGAAATGTGTACCTCTATCCGAAGAAATGCTTTTCGGTACCCCAAACCGTGGAATAATTTCATTCAACAGTACTTTAGTCACCTCTCTTTCCTTATTTGTCCTACAAGGGAATGCTTCAGGCCACCCAGAAAATGTATCAGTTAATACCAACAAATATCGAAACCCCCCTTTTCTTGGGAGTTCAGAAAAATCAATTTGCCATACTTCACCTGGAAATTTACCTCGATTTATGGCTCCTTGGTGTACCTTGGTTCCCGTATTCGGGTTATTTCTCAGACACCGCTCGCACTGGGATGTAACGTGTTTTACAGTAGTAAATAATTTTGGTCCTGCTATCCTAGCTCACAAATGTTGGTAAAGTGGATCTAGGCCCCAATGGGCCTTTTCATGCTCCGTTTTCACAATCTGCCACATTAGGTTCCCTGGTATTATCAATTGTCCTGTCTCTAATTGTCCCCATCCACTGTCTAACAGTTTACCTTTATTCCTTTGGATCCATCTGTGATCAGATTCCTGGTATTCTGGCTTGATATCAGTATCCAGCTGCTACTGCTACAGCCACTACTCGAGCTAGCCTCTTATCTTCCTTTTTCTTTTCCTCTATTTCTCTATTATTATATACTTTCCATGCCTCATTCAGCAATGTCTCCAGGTTTTTATTTGCTGGATGTTCAAGCTTTTGTAATTTCTTCCTGATGTCTGGGTTACTCTGTCCCATCATCAACCCTAGCAAGTGCTGTTTCCCTTCTTCCGTTGCTGGGTCCAGGGGTGTGTATTGTCTCATGGCTGCTCTAAGTCTATCCAAAAACTCTGACGGGGTCTCATCCTTTCCCTGCCTAATGTCATATAGCATTGACCAATTGATAGCCTTAGGGATCGCGTTACGCAAGCCCATCGCTATCAGCTTTCTATACTGCACCAGTCGTCGATAGTGCTCTTCGTTGCCCAGGTCCCATTCTGGTTTACTGCTGGGGAAATTATCTTCTAGTCTCCCTGATAATACTTGAGCATGTCGTTTTCCTGTTTCCAATACGAGTTCCCTTTCTGTATCTGTCAATTCTGACAGCATCACCTCTATATCTTCCCAATCAATATCTAAATTCTTTGCCATTAATTCAAACCTCTTCGCTACTCCCTCTGGATTCCTCCTGAAATTCCTTGCCTCATCCCTCCAATTGTTCAGATCACTCGTGGAGAACGGCACCTTTACCCTAGTCCTTTCTCCTACCATTGGCATAAGTTGTCGGAGAGGAGCTATTGTATGATTCCCTTCTTTTTGCTTTGCTTCCCTCTGTGCCACAGATCTGGTATAATACGAATGACTGGTCCCTTCCCCGGGATCTTCCTCCTTTGCCTCAATGTCTTCCCTATTCTTTCTCTTCTCCTTTCTCTTTCCCTTTCCCTGTTCTTCATCTTCACCTTCTATTCCTGTTAATTCTTTTCCTATTACTCCCCTAGCATGGTTTACACAGTCCAACCGCCTCTCACTCTGCATTTGTCGCCTTTCTTCCCGCATCTGCCGGCGCCTATCCTGTTCCGGGCTACTGTCCTCATCTTCTGTTCCCCTTCCATCTCTCTTATCCTCTATCTGAATTACTATATTCAGCTTCTGTGAGTTGTTCTCTGCCTCCCTTTCGCATATCTCATTGTCATTCTTCTCACTATACTTCAGCTTAGAGACGTCGCCTCCTAGTGAGTTACTTTTATCCCCAGTCCTCGGTGTGCTGGTTTCTATTCTACAGGTACCTGATTTTCTAAAACCCCCATTCCTGGGTGTGCTACTATCCCCATATGGACTTAGTTCGGGCAGGCTGCGTGTTTCCCCTCGACTCTCTGCTTCATGTGGACTGCCTTCTTCCCTCTCAACTTCTAGTCTGGGTGGGCTGTCAGCATCCCTGTAGCTCCCCGACCCCTGTGGACTATCTGGTCCCTGTGGACTGCTTTCCCTCTTGTCAATCCCCGATTTTAATGGACTATCCTCCTCCCAAGTGTTGTCTAATTTCTGAGGGCTGTGCCCAAACTTAGATTTCCACCATCGTTCCAGCTCCTTTAATGGGCTAGGGTCCCCTTGTTCCTCCTTTGGCCTGGGAAGAGGCCCTTCCCGTCCTGGGGCGAATGGATGGTATTCCCATAGGCTTATTTTGCTCTCCTTTCCACTATCCCTTCTTGTTAATTTAAGACATTGTTGCCCAATGCTACATGCATCACAGCAACGTTCTTTAGGCTTTGAACCTTTCTTATCTTTTTCCAGGGCTAGTACTAAGGGGTCCTGAGGTGCTACGTTTACCCCGCACTCTCTTTGCCACTCCGGTTTATTTCTTAGGGTAAAGAACATGTCAGCATACATTACTTCGTCCCATTTATTAAGTCGGCGGAGGAAAAGCATCAATTGCAAAATAGTGTTATAATTAGTTGTTCCCTCCGGCGGCCATTTCTCATTGTCATCTAACTTGTACAACGGCCACCACTGTGTACAATATTTAAGGAGTGCCTTTTTACTTATGTTTCCCCCCGGGATCCCTCCCAAGTCCTTCCAGTGCTTTAGGATACATCCTAAGGGGGTTTTCATATTTATGTCCTTACTCTGTTGGCCTCCCATTGCTATTCCCTGTGTCTAACCAGATCAGTCTCTGTTGTCTCACATGTACTGTTACTAATTTATTTTAACACTTCATACACACAATCTGCAATCGCTTCGTCCTTTTCCGACCTGGCTTCTCGCGAAGAACAGGAAATGCGGAGTGGGACTCCCTCTCGCTTCGCAGCGATGCTGCGTCTCATTCACTCTCACTCATACCCACACCTTTACGAAATAGTTCCTACCTTTTAGTCTATATCAGAACGGACTGTTTTACCAGGTTTGGTCACGAGAGGTCGCCTACTGACCGCGAGATACCGGTTTGCCACACTCATGCAATCACAACTGTAGACAGTATAACAGTTGCAGGGGGGTGACAAATTTCTTCCCAGACGTCTATCAACTTATTCTCTTCTAAAAGATTACAGAGAGAGCGACAAGATGTTTCCTGTAAGATTTTGCAACAGACACATACAAAAAGATCACCGGCTGACAGACCTCTCAGAGAGCAATCTTAGTTCTTAACCCTTAATCCACAGTATTATAACATTAAATACAATATTGAAAACAGTTTCCCACACAGTAAAAAACAGACCAAAGATACCAAGATAAACAAGCACTCCTTCAAACCAAATGCTGGGACTCTAACCCAGTAACTGGGACTCTAACCCAGTCGCAGGACTTTAACCTGCGTTTCTATTTCTGGGAGTCTAACCCAGTAGGGATTCTTTTACCGGGGCGTCCCCCAGCTTTCCCATCGGGCAGTCACATCTGAACCCCGTTCCCAACAAAGCGCTTTATCCCAAAACCAATAAACAATTAAAATACCTCTTAATTGGAGCAGGAGATGCAGGGTACTCTTTGTCCACCGAAAGCACTGGTCCGGGGGGGAGTCTCTTCTGACAAAAGTTAGTCAGGGGCGCCAGAGGGTCCCGACCCCGGACCCGGCTAGGGGAGGACCCCTCAAGGCCTGGATCTCCTGTCTGGTCCCATCTGGGGTGCCAGAAAATGATGCCGAATTTTGACCCAAAAGGCGAGAATAACTGCTTAAGAGACTCAGTCTAAGTCAGATAAGCAGGAGGTATTTTATTACGACGCGTCGGAGAAATCACAAAATGGATTTCTGAATTATGTACAGCAAAAGCGGGTTTTTATACAATTCTAAACAAGGATTACATCATTTATTACATGCATATTCATAGGCAGGCGGGGTCTTCCGGGAATTCCTGGTTTTCCTTAGTTAAATTTTAAGCTCTTCCTAATTTGGACTTCTTCCTGTTATCTTTGGCATGTTTTTCCATGGCTTGGCTGAAGTTACTGTTGTACTTGGCTTGATCCTAGCGGCTTGGCAGGTCACTTTAACTTATTGGCTTCCACTTCTGTTTCTTCAAATACTCTAATTCCAAAGTTTCTTCTGTGTGTGTATTTTAAACTACCTTATCCAAATATTGAGAGTGTTTTTTACATTGCCTTATCTAAATATCTGATCAAAGGTCTTCCTGAAAGTGTGTTTTTAGGTTATTTATTAACTGCTGCTATTCCCTTGATATATTTTTGAGTATCTTTTAATTCTTTTATTTTCAGAAGCTATTAGCCATTATAATAAATGGCTTCATGGTGTTTGTCAATCTATAGATACAGAGAAAGAAAAATTGGCTTTAAGGGTGGAGTCCTTTGAAAGGAAGAGATGGAAGAAACTCGCGACTGTGTTGTTGCTGAAATTCAAAAAGCTGGACTTGAAATCACTGCAACGAAAATTCAACAAGTTTCACCTTAGAAGTACCTGGGATGGAAGATCATGGAAGACGATGGAAGACGACAATAATACCACAGAAAATTCAGATCCAAACCAGAGTCAACAACCTACAAGAGTTACAACAACTTCTAGGAGAAATCAACTGGGTCAGACCGATGCTGGGAATCACCAATGATGAACTGAGTCCGCTCTTCCATTTGCTGAGAGGAAGTTGCGACATCACTTCGCCAAGAACTTTAACCCCTGAAGCTCGTGCTGCTCTTGACAAAGTCACAGAAGCTCTTCAAAAAAGACAAGCTCATCGCTGCGTTCCTGAAAATCCTTTCTTTCTTGCAATCTTAGGAGAGAAGATGCAGCTTTGTGGTCTCATTTTCCAGTGGGATGCCACAGAACAAGATCCTTTGTTAATAATGGAATGGGTTTTTCCTCCCTACAGGTTTTCAAAGACCATTTGCTCAGTTTTAGAAATGATTGCATACATTATAATTAAGGCTAGAACCAGATTGTTAACTTTGGCAGGTCAAGAATGTTCAGTTATCTATTTGCCATTGAAAAATGATTATTTCAATTGGGCAATGCAAAATTCTGATGATTTACAATATGCATTCTTAGGTTTTCCAGGTGTTTGTTCCATACACTATCCAGCTCACAAACTACTGCAAGCAAAATTGAGTTTCACAGAAAAACCTAAATTAAGTGAAGAACCTTTACATGCTGTGACTCTCTTCACTGATGGCTCTGGTAAAAGCCAGAAGTCCGTTGTGACTTGGTTTAATCAAAACACTGATGTTTGGGAATCTGATATTCAAACAGTAGAGGGATCCCCTCAAATTGTTGAGCTTGCTGCAGTAGTTTGAGCTTTTCAGCTGTTTCCTCAGCCTTTTAATTTGGTCACAGATTCTGCTTATGTTGCTAATGTAGTCAGGAGAATAGAAGGTTCCATTTTAAAGGATGTTAGTAATGAAACTTTACATCGTTGGCTTTCATGTCTTTTTATAACTTTGCAATATAGAACTAATCCATATTTTGTTTCTCACATTAGGGCGCATTCTTCACTTCCTGGATTTTTAGTGGAAGGAAATGCAAGAGCGGACAAGCTGACAATGGTCATTTCTAACACATTGCCAAATATTTTTGAACAAGCAAAATTGAGTCATGCCTTTTTCCACCAAAATGCACAAGCACTCATGCGAATGTTCCAAATCACTAAAAGTCAAGCTAAAGCTATCATTCATACTTGCCCTGACTGTCAATTGGTACAACCTCCTGTTTCTACAGGAGCAATCAACCCCCGAGGCTTACAAAGCCTACAGTTGTGGCAAACAGGTGTTACTAAATAGCCTTCTTTTGGTAAATTTAAAAATATTCATGTTTCCATAGACACGTTCTCTGGTGCAGTTTTTGCTTCCCTTCACACAGGTGAAACTGGCAGCCATGCCTGTCATCATTTCCTGCAAGCTTTTGCTTCATTGGGTATACCCCAAGAAGTAAAAACTGACAATGGTCCCGCATACATATCTCAAAAATTGGCCACATTTTTAAATGAATGGGGTGTTCGACACATTTTTGGTATTCCCCACTCTCCCACAAGCCAAGCAATCATTGAAAGAACACATCAAACCTTAAAACGCATATTAGATCAACAGAGAGGGGGAACGGAAATCACCCCACAGATGAGACTGAGTAAGGCTTTGTATGGTTTTAATTTTCTAAATAGTTCAAGTACAGAACCAGATCCACCAATCTTTAGACACTTTTCAAATAGCACACAGGCAAAACTGAAAGAACATCCTCCTCTTCTAGTTAGAAACCCTGATGTCGCAGACATTTCTCCACAGAAATCCTTTCTTTCGGATTTCTGTGTCTTCGGGAGGCCAGAGGCCTCCGAAGAGAAGGTAAGCAATTATTATCAGCTGCTGTGGAATGCAACAGGGACATCTTGATTGGTTCATTTCCTATGTTTATAATTAAGGGCCAATCACCAGTACAAGCTAGGGGACTGAGTCCCTGGACACAGCTTTGTTTGGGATTCTTTTCTATCTATTCTTAGCTTAGCTAGCAGCTCTGCAAACCTCTCTCTATGTTCTATTTAGAATAGTCATAATGTATTATATATCATATCTTAATAAATAAGCCTTCTGATCAAGATACAAGATTCACCGTCTCTCTCTCACCAGCAGCGACCCACTCAGGTCGCTGTAATATCTGGTGACCCCTCGTGTAAGAGCAAAAATTAATCTAATAAGACCAGAGGAGCAAAAATTTCTGCACTGGGTAAAAATCCTGTATGTGTACCATTTGAGGGTTGCTTTGAAGTGACCACAGAAGTGGATTCAAGCCAGGAGCTGAAGAACTGAAGATCCTGATATGGACAGAGTTCACAGCCAAGGCTGACCACAACAGAACTTTCTTCTGGAAAATCATCAGGAAACATGGTAGACAAGAACAGCACACCTGCAGAGCTGGCCAGAGAAAGCTGGACTCTTTCAAAAGGTACTGTTCACTTTTCTATCCCTGATGAACCAGCCCTTCGTAGTTTGTGGCTGTTCGTATGGCAGACCCATGCCTTGCCAGAAGAGATTCAATTCTCCCCTTCAGAGGAAAAAATTATGGCCCTCTGGAAACATTGGTGCAGGGAAGACGGTTTCCTTTTGTCAAAAACAGATATCTATGAATTCTTTCGATGGGCAAAGCTTTTTGGGTTCTTTGCTGATGTCTTATATGCTTTAGATGCTTTCGTCTGGGAGTGCATGGACTCGATTATTCAGCGTGTCTACACTGAGGGACGCGTGTTGCCTTCTACCTATCCAGCATTTATAAAGCTTTTCCCAGTTCTGAAACGCAAAGCAGCTTGTTTTCAATGGATCTCTCATTGTTATGGCCAGGCTCCGTTTCCACCACCTTTGGCAGAAGACCCCGTGGGTGGTGACTTAGGGTTTTTCCCCCCCCCCCCTGCTTCGCGGCGGCGGGGGCTGAAACTTTGCGGCCCGAAGAAGTTTTTTTTACTCTTGCTCCGGAGCATGCTCAGATGGAGTCGTCTCCTTCCCCCTCTTCTCTCTCTCCGGGGGGATGGGAGTGGCCGCTCAAGCCAGCGCCGGCCTCTGAGGCTTCCTCCAAGGCCCTGCCAGAGCCGTCACTCCAGGAGATCCCGCCCGCGGTTTCACCGGCATCCCCGCCCCTGCCAGCGCCTGTGTCGGAGAAGGCGGAAGAGACAACACCTTCGGCGATTGACCTGTTGCTAAGCAACGGAGACGCTCCGCCGCTTCTCCCGCCTCCGCTGATGCCCGTGCCGTGCCCGCCGCCGCTCTCAGAGACAAGGGACGCAGCAACAGCGTGTTCCCGAGCGTCCCCGCCTGCTCCAGCCGAGACGGTTCCTGTTCAGGATGGGGCTGAAAACGGCGTTGAGCCCGCGGGACCCTCGGAGCAGCCCGGGGCGGATCCCACGGTTCCCTCCCCAGTTCCGGCTCCCTCCCCGCTGCTTCCACCGGACGTCCCAGCAGTCGCTCCGGCGGGGGGTCTCTCCTTCCGTGGAGCGGGGGCTGCCCGCCAACTCACTGTTGTGGCAGTCCAGCTGCCTGTTTTTAAGATCAGCATTCTCGGCGGTTTGGGGGGTGGTTTTTCGGGGATTGTCCCATGGAGGCCGCCGCCTCTCTTGTGCCCTAGTGGCATGGGGGGGCAGGTGCATCCAGAGAGTTCTGCCTCTGATCCCCAGCCCGGAGGGGATGGGGATGAAGCCATGGGGCAGATGAGAGACAAACCCGATGCAGTGCAGAGGGAGAGGGCACAGCTGGAGGAGACCATAGCTGGTTTGCTGTGGGAAACAAACATCTCCAGACCCCAGATGGGATTGCTGGGGAAGGCTTCTATTTCCCTGCTGCTGGCATGCCTCAGTGGTTTAGGGGAAAGGAAGCGTCTCACTACCCGTGCTGCCATTGTGCTTGCAGCAAGGTTCAGGCCTGCGGGAATGCAGTGCCTTCCTTATGAGTTTGGCCTGGGCCGTTGGGCTCAGGAGGTTCCTGGGCCAGGGCCATCACTTGGCCTCTTGATATTTTTGGGAATTGTGGTTTGTCCTACCGGTCCAGGTCCACCTGTGTGAGCCAGTTTTGGGGTTCCTGGTCCGGCATGGGCCAGGGCCCCCAGGGCCTTTCCTTCTTTGTTTTTCGATTCAAAAAAAAAAAAAAAAAAAAAAAAAAAAAAAAAAAAAAAAAAATTAAATAAAAAAGATTGAAAATACTGGGCAGCAGCTCTGAAGCGCTGAAGCATTGAAGGGCCAGAAAGGACATTCCAAAATTGTTCAAGTTGTTTCAAATCGTTTCAAATTGTATTAAGACTGTCAATGGTTTTTGATAACTATTGATGGAACTCTTTTGCAGAAGTCTGTTTCAGGACCAAAAGGACTCTCAGATATTCCAAGGGAAACACCTTCGGCTCTTGGACTGTTCCTGAAATTCATCTGCATGGACTCAAATTCTCTTTACATTGTATTTTGCATTTTTCTTATATTATAGCATTGTTTTAGTGATTTGTTAGTTATTGTATATTCTATAGGTGAAGAAACTTCCTGTTCATTCCACATCAGCATTTTTCTTTTATTTTATACAATTTAGAAAGGTGAGATGTCGCAGACATTTCTCCACAGAAATCCTTTCTTTCGGATTTCTGTGTCTTCGGGAGGCCAGAGGCCTCCGAAGAGAAGGTAAACAATTATTATCAGCTGCTGTGGAATGCAACAGGGACACCTTGATTGGTTCATTTCCTATGTTTATAATTAAGGGCCAATCACCAGTACAAGCTAGGGGACTGAGTCCCTGGACACAGCTTTGTTTGGGATTCTTTTCTATCTATTCTTAGCTTAGCTAGCAGCTCTGCAAACCTCTCTCTATGTTCTATTTAGTATAGTCATAATGTATTATATATCATATCTTGAAAAATAAGCCTTCTGATCAAGATACAAGACTCACCGTCTCTCTCTCACCAGCAGCGACCCACTCAGGTCGCTGTAATACCCTGACTCTGGACAGATGGAAGGCCCGTTTCAATTAATAACGTGGGGCAAAGGGTATGCTTCTATTTCCACAGGTGCTGGAAGAATTAAGTGGGTTCCTGCCAAAAACGTCAAACCGTATCGCACTTCAGAACCTGTTGTCGAGCCTAGAACTGAGGAAGCGAGTACGCAGACGTGGACCGAATGGAAGGATCCCGGGTCTCGCCTGACGCCTCTTGTGCCTGACGTTCTTTGTGCATCGGTGGAACCCATGAACTCTGATTTTGTGCCAATGTTATGTATGAGTATACGAATTGAATGCTGAATGTTTGTTTAACAAAGCTAATTTTTGGCTGAAAATTTAGGTTATTGTTTTTGTTTAGAAAGAATTCTGCCAAAACTTAGTTCTTGAAAGAGATGGGGCAGAATCAAATGGTATACTTGTTTTGCTTGATTTTAATTGTTTTTTGTCGTGCAGATTTGCCTGTGGATCAACCGAAAACGAGTGTTTGGGTGACCTTAGCCAAGGCTGCCGGATCGGATACTATATGTCTGTCTAATTCGGAACCAGAAAAGCCTTCCTCAACCTGTTTGGTTGGTGTGCCAGTGAAAGAGTTTCCTTTGGTCAGAAAAGAATCCAATGGTAAACCAGGTGGAATTGACAATGGAAACAGTCCTTCCTTCAATTGGAACATTTGGTCCAACAAACTTCTCAGGGCAGCAAATGTTTCAAACAGTTGGGATGTGTTTCTGGAGACGGACCAATATCCACGGCAATTGCCAAAAGGGTATTGGATCATTTGCGGAGACAGAGGTTGGCAAGGCATTCCAGCCCACCTTGAAGGTGGCCCTTGTAGCATTGGTATGCTTACCATAATTGCCCCCACTGCCAAAGCAGTGATGAAAAAGAAACAAAGGAAAACAAGAGCTGTTCCTCATTATGATGAGAACTGTCAGAGTGATTTTATGCCTTGGAATGCCGCCAGAAGGCTTTCAGCAGGTATATTTCTACCCCAATTGGCTTCAGCTGTGGCATTGAGACAATTAGATCGAGTTGGATGTTGGCTGAGCAAACAAGCTAATGCCACATCCTCCGCAATCAGTGATATGTTGACCGATGTTGATAGTATTAGACATGCTACTCTTCAAAACAGAGCAGCCATTGATTTTCTTTTACTGGCACAAGGACATGGTTGTGAGGAATTTGAAGGATTGTGTTGTATGAATTTGTCTGATCATTCTGAATCCATTCACAAAAGCATTCAAAAATTAAAGGATCTGACAGCCCAAATTAAAGAAGATGGAGGTTCCTGGTTGGATGATTTGTTTCAAAATTGGAGTTTTGCACCTTGGCTAAGGCAACTTTGCAAGATAGGTCTTTACATATTAGGTGTTCTAATACTGATATTGATAGTGGCACCTTGTATACTCTGTTGTCTTCGGCGAATGATGAACAAAACAGTCCGAGAAGTTTTTGTCATTCAAGCAGGAGAACTAGGAAGTAGAAGCACAGAGAGTGTACGAAATCTCACGAAAGCAGTAGATGAGGGTATTGACATGAACGAAGGTTTTGAATTAAGGCCTTGGAATCGACCAGAGTTTTTTGAACGATGCCTTGCGACTGTTGCCAAACGTGATTCATATCTCTCTTTCAGGGATTGGGTCTTCACAGCATTAAGTTGCTGTGCCGTAATATAGCAATGCTTCAGTTTAGTGAAAATAGGTCTTCAGCAGATAATAAGCAGAAATTTTGCAATAGAGCTATGAAACGCAAATAGCAAGCGACAAGAAAATGAAAGCTTCTGGGTCAAACAGAGAGGGGGAAATGTTGGAATCCATAAGGTTAGAGGATTTTTAAGAAATGGTTACAAAGAAGTATGTAGGCCTTAGACTGGAGTTTTGTTAGCATTGCAGAAAAGTTTCCCATGCAAGCAGAAAAAGTTTTCCATGCAAGCAGAAAAGATTCCCAAGCAGTAGACGTGACAAATAACAATAGGCTTCTGTAGAATTGGCTTTAGGATGGCAACACGGTTATTTAATGTATATCTTTAGAAGGTAAGCCTGAATAGAACTCTGTTCTTTGTCTCTTATCAACTAGTCTTTGTTTTAGCTATGATTACCTATGTTTTATAAGATTGGATAGAATGCTTGTCAAGATGTGTTTTCTGTGTCTGATTGGCTGAATTCTAGTCTGAGATGATTTTATGTATTGCTGTATGAGCCCTGTTGAAGGAGACATTTTTTTGGTGTGGATCAGTGAGCTGTCATGTCTCCATTTTGAATTTTGAGACTGATGTGCTGGAAATAAAAGCAAAAATCTCTTCACTGGTCTGGTTACCATGTTATCCATATTTGGATATTTTGCCGCGGCCTAGTGGGTTCCTTTTTTAAGGCCTGGGTTCCTGACACTATTGGACTTATACCTGTCCCATCCCCCGCATATTGGTGCCTCGTGTGAGGACGTAGAATAGAAGAAAAACAAAGAAAAATCGTGGAAGTACCAGCTGCGGAGACCCAAGTGTTAACAAGGAGCATACTGTATCATCTCTCCCGCCGAAGCCAAGAAAATTGTAAGTAACTTATCTCGGGAGAGCGCTTGGGTGACGTTGGGAGGCAAAATAGCGAAAAAGAAAATTATTAAAAGAACACAAAAATGGGAACGAATTTATCAAAAGTTGAATGGGATGTTTTTCATCAATTAGAGACAATGTTACAAGAAAAAGGTCACTCTGAAATTTCAAAAACTGAGCTTAAAAACTTACTTATCTGGGTTAAAGCGAATACGCAAGATTTAAATCTGCAGTCTGCTTTTACTTTTCAATTTTGGGATCAGATAAACTGGAGAATCTATAATCTAGTCTCTCTCAAAAAAGATGAAAGCTTAAGAGAACTTATGCCGGTTTGTAGAGCGCTGTTGGAGCACTGTTTTAAACAAACTGATAATAATAAGATCAACTTGGACTCAGAAAACAAAGCTTCTGGTACTGTCTCATTAAATTCCAGTAAACCGGAGACTGTGTGAGTATCGGAGAATGTTACAAGTGTTGTTGCAAATGCTGAAAGTATTGCTTTGAACTCTGTTGACCAAAATCTTTCTTCTCTCTCTCTGGGAAAAAATGAGACTCTTTTGGACTTTTCTTCGCGTTGTTCTGTTAATGTAAAAATATGTGACTCTTGTAAGGGGGATGGAACAAAGTGTGTAAAAGATGGAAATGAAAAAGTGACTGTACTTCCTAAAATTGTTTGTGCAGGGACACTGAAACCTGAATTGGATTCTGTTGGGCCTGGGGTGGAGGCTGAGGTGGCTGCTTCCACTCGGGAAATTGTGGTTCCGGGGAACTCTTTTTCAGTTAAGCAAAAACATGGTTGTTCTGGTGTTTGTCAATCTATAGATACAGAGAAAGAAAAGTTGGCTTTAAGGGTGGAGTCCTTTGAAAGGAAGAGATGGAAGAAACTCGCGACTGTGTTGTTGCTGAAATTCAAAAAGCTGGACTTGAAATCTCTGCAACGAAAATTCAACAAGTTTCACCTTAGAAGTACCTGGGATGGAAGACGATGGAAGACGATGGAAGACGACAATAATACCACAGAAAATTCAGATCCGAACCAGAGTCAACAACCTACAAGAGTTACAACAACTTCTAGGAGAAATCAACTGGGTCAGACCGATGTTGGGAATCACCAATGATGAACTGAGTCCGCTCTTCGATTTGCTGAGAGGAAGTTGCGACATCACTTCGCCAAGAACTTTAACCCCTGAAGCTCGTGCTGCTCTCGACAAAGTCACAGAAGCTCTTCAAAAAAGACAAGCTCATCGCTGCGTTCCTGAAAATCCTTTCTTTCTTGCAATCTTAGGAGAGAAGATGCAGCTTTGTGGTCTCATTTTCCAGTGGGATGCCACAGAACAAGTTCCTTTGTTAATAATGGAATGGGCTTTTCCTCCCTACAGGTTTTCAAAGACCATTGGCTCAGTTTTAGAAATGATTGCATACATTATAATTAAGGCTAGAACCAGATTGTTAACTTTGGCAGGTCAAGAATGTTCAGTTATCTATTTGCCATTGAAAAATGATTATTTCAATTGGGCAATGCAAAATTCTGATGATTTACAATATGCATTCTTAGGTTTTCCAGGTGTTTGTTCCATACACTATTCAGCTCACAAACTACTGCAAGCAAAATTGAGTTTCAGAGAAAAACCTAAATTAAGTGAAGAACCTTTACATGCTGTGACTCTCTTCACTGATGGCTCTGGTAAAAGTCACAAGTCCGTTGTGACTTGGTTTAATCAAAAGACTGATGTTTGGGAATCTGATATTCAAACAGTAGAGGGATCCCCTCAAATTGTTGAGCTTGCTGCAGTAGTTTGAGCTTTTCAGCTGTTTCCTCAGCCTTTTAATTTGGTCACAGATTCTGCTTATGTTGCTAATGTAGTCAGGAGAATAGAAGGTTCCATTTTAAAGGATGTTAGTAATGAAACTTTACATCGTTGGCTTTCATGTCTTTTTATAACTTTGCAATATAGAACTAATCCATATTTTGTTTCTCACATTAGGGCGCATTCTTCACTTCCTGGATTTTTAGTGGAAGGAAATGCAAGAGCGGACAAGCTGACAATGGTCATTTCTAACACATTGCCAAATATTTTTGAACAAGCAAAATTGAGTCATGCCTTTTTCCACCAAAATGCACAAGCACTCATGCGAATGTTCCAAATCACTAAAAGTCAAGCTAAAGCTATCATTCATACTTGCCCTGACTGTCAATTGGTACAACCTCCTGTTTCTACAGGAGCAATCAACCCCCGAGGCTTACAAAGCCTACAGTTGTGGCAAACAGGTGTTACTAAATAGCCTTCTTTTGGTAAATTTAAAAATATTCATGTTTCCATAGACACGTTCTCTGGTGCAGTTTTTGCTTCCCTTCACACAGGTGAAACTGGCAGCCATGCCTGTCATCATTTCCTGCAAGCTTTTGCTTCATTGGGTATACCCCAAGAAGTAAAAACTGACAATGGTCCCGCATACATATCTCAAAAATTGGCCACATTTTTAAATGAATGGGGTGTTCGACACATTTTTGGTATTCCCCACTCTCCCACAAGCCAAGCAATCATTGAAAGAACACATCAAACCTTAAAACGCATATTAGATCAACAGAGAGGGGGAACGGAAATCACCCCACAGATGAGACTGAGTAAGGCTTTGTATGGTTTTAATTTTCTAAATAGTTCAAGTACAGAACCAGATCCACCAATCTTTAGACACTTTTCAAATAGCACACAGGCAAAACTGAAAGAACATCCTCCTCTTCTAGTTAGAAACCCTGATGTCGCAGACATTTCTCCACAGAAATCCTTTCTTTCGGATTTCTGTGTCTTCAGGAGGCCAGAGGCCTCCGAAGAGAAGGTAAGCAATTATTATCAGCTGCTGTGGAATGCAACAGGGACATCTTGATTGGTTCATTTCCTATGTTTATAATTAAGGGCCAATCACCAGTACAAGCTAGGGGACTGAGTCCCTGGACACAGCTTTGTTTGGGATTCTTTTCTATCTATTCTTAGCTTAGCTAGCAGCTCTGCAAACCTCTCTCTATGTTCTATTTAGAATAGTCATAATGTATTATATATCATATCTTAATAAATAAGCCTTCTGATCAAGATACAAGATTCACCGTCTCTCTCTCACCAGCAGCGACCCACTCAGGTCGCTGTAATATCTGGTGACCCCTCGTGTAAGAGCAAAAATTAATCTAATAAGACCAGAGGAGCAAAAATTTCTGCACTGGGTAAAAATCCTGTATGTGTACCATTTGAGGGTTGCTTTGAAGTGACCACAGAAGTGGATTCAAGCCAGGAGCTGAAGAACTGAAGATCCTGATATGGACAGAGTTCACAGCCAAGGCTGACCACAACAGAACTTTCTTCTGGAAAATCATCAGGAAACATGGTAGACAAGAACAGCACACCTGCAGAGCTGGCCAGAGAAAGCTGGACTCTTTCAAAAGGTACTGTTCACTTTTCTATCCCTGATGAACCAGCCCTTCGTAGTTTGTGGCTGTTCGTATGGCAGACCCATGCCTTGCCAGAAGAGATTCAATTCTCCCCTTCAGAGGAAAAAATTATGGCCCTCTGGAAACATTGGTGCAGGGAAGACGGTTTCCTTTTGTCAAAAACAGATATCTATGAATTCTTTCGATGGGCAAAGCTTTTTGGGTTCTTTGCTGATGTCTTATATGCTTTAGATGCTTTCGTCTGGGAGTGCATGGACTCGATTATTCAGCGTGTCTACACTGAGGGACGCGTGTTGCCTTCTACCTATCCAGCATTTATAAAGCTTTTCCCAGTTCTGAAACGCAAAGCAGCTTGTTTTCAATGGATCTCTCATTGTTATGGCCAGGCTCCGTTTCCACCACCTTTGGCAGAAGACCCCGTGGGTGGTGACTTAGGGTTTTTCCCCCCCCCCCCTGCTTCGCGGCGGCGGGGGCTGAAACTTTGCGGCCCGAAGAAGTTTTTTTTACTCTTGCTCCGGAGCATGCTCAGATGGAGTCGTCTCCTTCCCCCTCTTCTCTCTCTCCGGGGGGATGGGAGTGGCCGCTCAAGCCAGCGCCGGCCTCTGAGGCTTCCTCCAAGGCCCTGCCAGAGCCGTCACTCCAGGAGATCCCGCCCGCGGTTTCACCGGCATCCCCGCCCCTGCCAGCGCCTGTGTCGGAGAAGGCGGAAGAGACAACACCTTCGGCGATTGACCTGTTGCTAAGCAACGGAGACGCTCCGCCGCTTCTCCCGCCTCCGCTGATGCCCGTGCCGTGCCCGCCGCCGCTCTCAGAGACAAGGGACGCAGCAACAGCGTGTTCCCGAGCGTCCCCGCCTGCTCCAGCCGAGACGGTTCCTGTTCAGGATGGGGCTGAAAACGGCGTTGAGCCCGCGGGACCCTCGGAGCAGCCCGGGGCGGATCCCACGGTTCCCTCCCCAGTTCCGGCTCCCTCCCCGCTGCTTCCACCGGACGTCCCAGCAGTCGCTCCGGCGGGGGGTCTCTCCTTCCGTGGAGCGGGGGCTGCCCGCCAACTCACTGTTGTGGCAGTCCAGCTGCCTGTTTTTAAGATCAGCATTCTCGGCGGTTTGGGGGGTGGTTTTTCGGGGATTGTCCCATGGAGGCCGCCGCCTCTCTTGTGCCCTAGTGGCATGGGGGGGCAGGTGCATCCAGAGAGTTCTGCCTCTGATCCCCAGCCCGGAGGGGATGGGGATGAAGCCATGGGGCAGATGAGAGACAAACCCGATGCAGTGCAGAGGGAGAGGGCACAGCTGGAGGAGACCATAGCTGGTTTGCTGTGGGAAACAAACATCTCCAGACCCCAGATGGGATTGCTGGGGAAGGCTTCTATTTCCCTGCTGCTGGCATGCCTCAGTGGTTTAGGGGAAAGGAAGCGTCTCACTACCCGTGCTGCCATTGTGCTTGCAGCAAGGTTCAGGCCTGCGGGAATGCAGTGCCTTCCTTATGAGTTTGGCCTGGGCCGTTGGGCTCAGGAGGTTCCTGGGCCAGGGCCATCACTTGGCCTCTTGATATTTTTGGGAATTGTGGTTTGTCCTACCGGTCCAGGTCCACCTGTGTGAGCCAGTTTTGGGGTTCCTGGTCCGGCATGGGCCAGGGCCCCCAGGGCCTTTCCTTCTTTGTTTTTCGATTCAAAAAAAAAAAAAAAAAAAAAAAAAAAAAAAAAAAAAATTAAATAAAAAAGATTGAAAATACTGGGCAGCAGCTCTGAAGCGCTGAAGCATTGAAGGGCCAGAAAGGACATTCCAAAATTGTTCAAGTTGTTTCAAATCGTTTCAAATTGTATTAAGACTGTCAATGGTTTTTGATAACTATTGATGGAACTCTTTTGCAGAAGTCTGTTTCAGGACCAAAAGGACTCTCAGATATTCCAAGGGAAACACCTTCGGCTCTTGGACTGTTCCTGAAATTCATCTGCATGGACTCAAATTCTCTTTACATTGTATTTTGCATTTTTCTTATATTATAGCATTGTTTTAGTGATTTGTTAGTTATTGTATATTCTATAGGTGAAGAAACTTCCTGTTCATTCCACATCAGCATTTTTCTTTTATTTTATACAATTTAGAAAGGTGAGATGTCGCAGACATTTCTCCACAGAAATCCTTTCTTTCGGATTTCTGTGTCTTCGGGAGGCCAGAGGCCTCCGAAGAGAAGGTAAACAATTATTATCAGCTGCTGTGGAATGCAACAGGGACACCTTGATTGGTTCATTTCCTATGTTTATAATTAAGGGCCAATCACCAGTACAAGCTAGGGGACTGAGTCCCTGGACACAGCTTTGTTTGGGATTCTTTTCTATCTATTCTTAGCTTAGCTAGCAGCTCTGCAAACCTCTCTCTATGTTCTATTTAGTATAGTCATAATGTATTATATATCATATCTTGAAAAATAAGCCTTCTGATCAAGATACAAGACTCACCGTCTCTCTCTCACCAGCAGCGACCCACTCAGGTCGCTGTAATACCCTGACTCTGGACAGATGGAAGGCCCGTTTCAATTAATAACGTGGGGCAAAGGGTATGCTTCTATTTCCACAGGTGCTGGAAGAATTAAGTGGGTTCCTGCCAAAAACGTCAAACCGTATCGCACTTCAGAACCTGTTGTCGAGCCTAGAACTGAGGAAGCGAGTACGCAGACGTGGACCGAATGGAAGGATCCCGGGTCTCGCCTGACGCCTCTTGTGCCTGACGTTCTTTGTGCATCGGTGGAACCCATGAACTCTGATTTTGTGCCAATGTTATGTATGAGTATACGAATTGAATGCTGAATGTTTGTTTAACAAAGCTAATTTTTGGCTGAAAATTTAGGTTATTGTTTTTGTTTAGAAAGAATTCTGCCAAAACTTAGTTCTTGAAAGAGATGGGGCAGAATCAAATGGTATACTTGTTTTGCTTGATTTTAATTGTTTTTTGTCGTGCAGATTTGCCTGTGGATCAACCGAAAACGAGTGTTTGGGTGACCTTAGCCAAGGCTGCCGGATCGGATACTATATGTCTGTCTAATTCGGAACCAGAAAAGCCTTCCTCAACCTGTTTGGTTGGTGTGCCAGTGAAAGAGTTTCCTTTGGTCAGAAAAGAATCCAATGGTAAACCAGGTGGAATTGACAATGGAAACAGTCCTTCCTTCAATTGGAACATTTGGTCCAACAAACTTCTCAGGGCAGCAAATGTTTCAAACAGTTGGGATGTGTTTCTGGAGACGGACCAATATCCACGGCAATTGCCAAAAGGGTATTGGATCATTTGCGGAGACAGAGGTTGGCAAGGCATTCCAGCCCACCTTGAAGGTGGCCCTTGTAGCATTGGTATGCTTACCATAATTGCCCCCACTGCCAAAGCAGTGATGAAAAAGAAACAAAGGAAAACAAGAGCTGTTCCTCATTATGATGAGAACTGTCAGAGTGATTTTATGCCTTGGAATGCCGCCAGAAGGCTTTCAGCAGGTATATTTCTACCCCAATTGGCTTCAGCTGTGGCATTGAGACAATTAGATCGAGTTGGATGTTGGCTGAGCAAACAAGCTAATGCCACATCCTCCGCAATCAGTGATATGTTGACCGATGTTGATAGTATTAGACATGCTACTCTTCAAAACAGAGCAGCCATTGATTTTCTTTTACTGGCACAAGGACATGGTTGTGAGGAATTTGAAGGATTGTGTTGTATGAATTTGTCTGATCATTCTGAATCCATTCACAAAAGCATTCAAAAATTAAAGGATCTGACAGCCCAAATTAAAGAAGATGGAGGTTCCTGGTTGGATGATTTGTTTCAAAATTGGAGTTTTGCACCTTGGCTAAGGCAACTTTGCAAGATAGGTCTTTACATATTAGGTGTTCTAATACTGATATTGATAGTGGCACCTTGTATACTCTGTTGTCTTCGGCGAATGATGAACAAAACAGTCCGAGAAGTTTTTGTCATTCAAGCAGGAGAACTAGGAAGTAGAAGCACAGAGAGTGTACGAAATCTCACGAAAGCAGTAGATGAGGGTATTGACATGAACGAAGGTTTTGAATTAAGGCCTTGGAATCGACCAGAGTTTTTTGAACGATGCCTTGCGACTGTTGCCAAACGTGATTCATATCTCTCTTTCAGGGATTGGGTCTTCACAGCATTAAGTTGCTGTGCCGTAATATAGCAATGCTTCAGTTTAGTGAAAATAGGTCTTCAGCAGATAATAAGCAGAAATTTTGCAATAGAGCTATGAAACGCAAATAGCAAGCGACAAGAAAATGAAAGCTTCTGGGTCAAACAGAGAGGGGGAAATGTTGGAATCCATAAGGTTAGAGGATTTTTAAGAAATGGTTACAAAGAAGTATGTAGGCCTTAGACTGGAGTTTTGTTAGCATTGCAGAAAAGTTTCCCATGCAAGCAGAAAAAGTTTTCCATGCAAGCAGAAAAGATTCCCAAGCAGTAGACGTGACAAATAACAATAGGCTTCTGTAGAATTGGCTTTAGGATGGCAACACGGTTATTTAATGTATATCTTTAGAAGGTAAGCCTGAATAGAACTCTGTTCTTTGTCTCTTATCAACTAGTCTTTGTTTTAGCTATGATTACCTATGTTTTATAAGATTGGATAGAATGCTTGTCAAGATGTGTTTTCTGTGTCTGATTGGCTGAATTCTAGTCTGAGATGATTTTATGTATTGCTGTATGAGCCCTGTTGAAGGAGACATTTTTTTGGTGTGGATCAGTGAGCTGTCATGTCTCCATTTTGAATTTTGAGACTGATGTGCTGGAAATAAAAGCAAAAATCTCTTCACTGGTCTGGTTACCATGTTATCCATATTTGGATATTTTGCCGCGGCCTAGTGGGTTCCTTTTTTAAGGCCTGGGTTCCTGACACTATTGGACTTATACCTGTCCCATCCCCCGCATATTGGTGCCTCGTGTGAGGACGTAGAATAGAAGAAAAACAAAGAAAAATCGTGGAAGTACCAGCTGCGGAGACCCAAGTGTTAACAAGGAGCATACTGTATCATCTCTCCCGCCGAAGCCAAGAAAATTGTAAGTAACTTATCTCGGGAGAGCGCTTGGGTGACGTTGGGAGGCAAAATAGCGAAAAAGAAAATTATTAAAAGAACACAAAAATGGGAACGAATTTATCAAAAGTTGAATGGGATGTTTTTCATCAATTAGAGACAATGTTACAAGAAAAAGGTCACTCTGAAATTTCAAAAACTGAGCTTAAAAACTTACTTATCTGGGTTAAAGCGAATACGCAAGATTTAAATCTGCAGTCTGCTTTTACTTTTCAATTTTGGGATCAGATAAACTGGAGAATCTATAATCTAGTCTCTCTCAAAAAAGATGAAAGCTTAAGAGAACTTATGCCGGTTTGTAGAGCGCTGTTGGAGCACTGTTTTAAACAAACTGATAATAATAAGATCAACTTGGACTCAGAAAACAAAGCTTCTGGTACTGTCTCATTAAATTCCAGTAAACCGGAGACTGTGTGAGTATCGGAGAATGTTACAAGTGTTGTTGCAAATGCTGAAAGTATTGCTTTGAACTCTGTTGACCAAAATCTTTCTTCTCTCTCTCTGGGAAAAAATGAGACTCTTTTGGACTTTTCTTCGCGTTGTTCTGTTAATGTAAAAATATGTGACTCTTGTAAGGGGGATGGAACAAAGTGTGTAAAAGATGGAAATGAAAAAGTGACTGTACTTCCTAAAATTGTTTGTGCAGGGACACTGAAACCTGAATTGGATTCTGTTGGGCCTGGGGTGGAGGCTGAGGTGGCTGCTTCCACTCGGGAAATTGTGGTTCCGGGGAACTCTTTTTCAGTTAAGCAAAAACATGGTTGTTCTGGTGTTTGTCAATCTATAGATACAGAGAAAGAAAAGTTGGCTTTAAGGGTGGAGTCCTTTGAAAGGAAGAGATGGAAGAAACTCGCGACTGTGTTGTTGCTGAAATTCAAAAAGCTGGACTTGAAATCTCTGCAACGAAAATTCAACAAGTTTCACCTTAGAAGTACCTGGGATGGAAGACGATGGAAGACGATGGAAGACGACAATAATACCACAGAAAATTCAGATCCGAACCAGAGTCAACAACCTACAAGAGTTACAACAACTTCTAGGAGAAATCAACTGGGTCAGACCGATGTTGGGAATCACCAATGATGAACTGAGTCCGCTCTTCGATTTGCTGAGAGGAAGTTGCGACATCACTTCGCCAAGAACTTTAACCCCTGAAGCTCGTGCTGCTCTCGACAAAGTCACAGAAGCTCTTCAAAAAAGACAAGCTCATCGCTGCGTTCCTGAAAATCCTTTCTTTCTTGCAATCTTAGGAGAGAAGATGCAGCTTTGTGGTCTCATTTTCCAGTGGGATGCCACAGAACAAGTTCCTTTGTTAATAATGGAATGGGCTTTTCCTCCCTACAGGTTTTCAAAGACCATTGGCTCAGTTTTAGAAATGATTGCATACATTATAATTAAGGCTAGAACCAGATTGTTAACTTTGGCAGGTCAAGAATGTTCAGTTATCTATTTGCCATTGAAAAATGATTATTTCAATTGGGCAATGCAAAATTCTGATGATTTACAATATGCATTCTTAGGTTTTCCAGGTGTTTGTTCCATACACTATTCAGCTCACAAACTACTGCAAGCAAAATTGAGTTTCAGAGAAAAACCTAAATTAAGTGAAGAACCTTTACATGCTGTGACTCTCTTCACTGATGGCTCTGGTAAAAGTCACAAGTCCGTTGTGACTTGGTTTAATCAAAAGACTGATGTTTGGGAATCTGATATTCAAACAGTAGAGGGATCCCCTCAAATTGTTGAGCTTGCTGCAGTAGTTTGAGCTTTTCAGCTGTTTCCTCAGCCTTTTAATTTGGTCACAGATTCTGCTTATGTTGCTAATGTAGTCAGGAGAATAGAAGGTTCCATTTTAAAGGATGTTAGTAATGAAACTTTACATCGTTGGCTTTCATGTCTTTTTATAACTTTGCAATATAGAACTAATCCATATTTTGTTTCTCACATTAGGGCGCATTCTTCACTTCCTGGATTTTTAGTGGAAGGAAATGCAAGAGCGGACAAGCTGACAATGGTCATTTCTAACACATTGCCAAATATTTTTGAACAAGCAAAATTGAGTCATGCCTTTTTCCACCAAAATGCACAAGCACTCATGCGAATGTTCCAAATCACTAAAAGTCAAGCTAAAGCTATCATTCATACTTGCCCTGACTGTCAATTGGTACAACCTCCTGTTTCTACAGGAGCAATCAACCCCCGAGGCTTACAAAGCCTACAGTTGTGGCAAACAGGTGTTACTAAATAGCCTTCTTTTGGTAAATTTAAAAATATTCATGTTTCCATAGACACGTTCTCTGGTGCAGTTTTTGCTTCCCTTCACACAGGTGAAACTGGCAGCCATGCCTGTCATCATTTCCTGCAAGCTTTTGCTTCATTGGGTATACCCCAAGAAGTAAAAACTGACAATGGTCCCGCATACATATCTCAAAAATTGGCCACATTTTTAAATGAATGGGGTGTTCGACACATTTTTGGTATTCCCCACTCTCCCACAAGCCAAGCAATCATTGAAAGAACACATCAAACCTTAAAACGCATATTAGATCAACAGAGAGGGGGAACGGAAATCACCCCACAGATGAGACTGAGTAAGGCTTTGTATGGTTTTAATTTTCTAAATAGTTCAAGTACAGAACCAGATCCACCAATCTTTAGACACTTTTCAAATAGCACACAGGCAAAACTGAAAGAACATCCTCCTCTTCTAATTAGAAACCCTGACTCTGGACAGATGGAAGGCCCGTTTCAATTAATAACGTGGGGCAAAGGGTATGCTTCTATTTCCACAGGTGCTGGAAGAATTAAGTGGGTTCCTGCCAAAAACGTCAAACCGTATCGCACTTCAGAACCTGTTGTCGAGCCTAGAACTGAGGAAGCGAGTACGCAGACGTGGACCGAATGGAAGGATCCCGGGTCTCGCCTGACGCCTCTTGTGCCTGACGTTCTTTGTGCATCGGTGAACCCATGAACTCTGATTTTGTGCCAATGTTATTTATGAGTATACGAATTGAATGCTGAATGTTTGTTTAACGAAGCTAATTTTTGGCTGAAAATTTAGGTTATTGTTTTTGTTTAGAAAGAATTCTGCCAAAACTTAGTTCTTGAAAGAGATGGGGCAGAATCAAATGGTATACTTGTTTTGCTTGATTTTAATTGTTTTTTGTCGTGCAGATTTGCCTGTGGATCAACCGAAAACGAGTGTTTGGGTGACCTTAGCCAAGGCTGCCGGATCGGATACTATATGCCTGTCTAATTCGGAACCAGAAAAGCCTTCCTCAACCTGTTTGGTTGGTGTGCCAGTGAAAGAGTTTCCTTTGGTCAGAAAAGAATCCAATGGTAAACCAGGTGGAATTGACAATGGAAACAGTCCTTCCTTCAATTGGAACATTTGGTCCAACAAACTTCTCAGGGCAGCAAATGTTTCAAACAGTTGGGATGTGTTTCTGGAGACGGACCAATATCCACGGCAATTGCCAAAAGGGTATTGGATCATTTGCGGAGACAGAGGTTGGCAAGGCATTCCAGCCCACCTTGAAGGTGGCCCTTGTAGCATTGGTATGCTTACCATAATTGCCCCCACTGCCAAAGCAGTGATGAAAAAGAAACAAAGGAAAACAAGAGCTGTTCCTCATTATGATGAGAACTGTCAGAGTGATTTTATGCCTTGGAATGCCGCCAGAAGGCTTTCAGCAGGTATATTTCTACCCCAATTGGCTTCAGCTGTGGCATTGAGACAATTAGATCGAGTTGGATGTTGGCTGAGCAAACAAGCTAATGCCACATCCTCCGCAATCAGTGATATGTTGACCGATGTTGATAGTATTAGACATGCTACTCTTCAAAACAGAGCAGCCATTGATTTTCTTTTACTGGCACAAGGACATGGTTGTGAGGAATTTGAAGGATTGTGTTGTATGAATTTGTCTGATCATTCTGAATCCATTCACAAAAGCATTCAAAAATTAAAGGATCTGACAGCCCAAATTAAAGAAGATGGAGGTTCCTGGTTGGATGATTTGTTTCAAAATTGGAGTTTTGCACCTTGGCTAAGGCAACTTTGCAAGATAGGTCTTTACATATTAGGTGTTCTAATACTGATATTGATAGTGGCACCTTGTATACTCTGTTGTCTTCGGCGAATGATGAACAAAACAGTCCGAGAAGTTTTTGTCATTCAAGCAGGAGAACTAGGAAGTAGAAGCACAGAGAGTGTACGAAATCTCACGAAAGCAGTAGATGAGGGTATTGACATGAACGAAGGTTTTGAATTAAGGCCTTGGAATCGACCAGAGTTTTTTGAACGATGCCTTGCGACTGTTGCCAAACGTGATTCATATCTCTCTTTCAGGGATTGGGTCTTCACAGCATTAAGTTGCTGTGCCGTAATATAGCAATGCTTCAGTTTAGTGAAAATAGGTCTTCAGCAGATAATAAGCAGAAATTTTGCAATAGAGCTATGAAACGCAAATAGCAAGCGACAAGAAAATGAAAGCTTCTGGGTCAAACAGAGAGGGGGAAACGTTGGAATCCATAAGGTTAGAGGATTTTTAAGAAATGGTTACAAAGAAGTATGTAGGCCTTAGACTGGAGTTTTGTTAGCATTGCAGAAAAGTTTCCCATGCAAGCAGAAAAAGTTTTCCATGCAAGCAGAAAAGTTTCCCAAGCAGTAGACGTGACAAATAACAATAGGCTTCTGTAGAATTGGCTTTAGGATGGCAACAAGGTTATTTAATGTATATCTTTAGAAGGTTAGCATGAATAGAACTCTGTTCTTTGTCTCTTATCAACTAGTCTTTGTTTTAGCTATGATTACCTATGTTTTATAAGATTGGATAGAATGCTTGTCAAGATGTGTTTTCTGTGTCTGATTGGCTGAATTCTAGTCTGAGATGATTTTATGTATTGCTGTATGAGCCCTGTTGAAGGAGACATTTTTTTGGTGTGGATCAGTGAGCTATCATGTCTCCATTTTGAATTTTGAGACTGATGTGCTGGAAATAAAAGCAAAAATCTCTTCACTGGTCTGGTTACCATGTTATCCATATTTGGATATTTTGCCGCGGCCTAGTGGGTTCCTTTTTTAAGGCGTGGGTTCCTGACACTATTGGACTTATACCTGTCCCGTCCCCCGCATATTGGTGCCTCGTGTGAGGACGTAGAATAGAAGAAAAACAAAGAAAAATCGTGGAAGTACCAGCTGCGGAGACCCAAGTGTTAACAAGGAGCACACTGTATCATCTCTCCCGCCGAAGCCAAGAAAATTGTAAGTAACTTATCTCGGGAGAGCGCTTGGGTGACGTTGGGAGGCAAAATAGCGAAAAAGAAAATTATTAAAAGAACACAAAAATGGGAACGAATTTATCAAAAGTTGAATGGGATGTTTTTCATCAATTAGAGACAATGTTACAAGAAAAAGGTCACTCTGAAATTTCAAAAACTGAGCTTAAAAACTTACTTATCTGGGTTAAAGCGAATACGCAAGATTTAAATCTGCAGTCTGCTTTTACTTTTCAATTTTGGGATCAGATAAACTGGAGAATCTATAATCTAGTCTCTCTCAAAAAAGATGAAAGCTTAAGAGAACTTATGCCGGTTTGTAGAGCGCTGTTGGAGCACTGTTTTAAACAAACTGATAATAATAAGATCAACTTGGACTCAGAAAACAAAGCTTCTGGTTCTGTCTCATTAAATTCCAGTAAACCGGAGACTGTGTGAGTATCGGAGAATGTTACAAGTGTTGTTGCAAATGCTGAAAGTATTGCTTTGAACTCTGTTGACCAAAATCTTTCTTCTCTCTCTCTGGGAAAAAAATGAGACTCTTTTGGACTTTTCTTCGCGTTGTTCTGTTAATGTAAAAATATGTGACTCTTGTAAGGGGGATGGAACAAAGTGTGTAAAAGATGGAAATGAAAAAGTGACTGTACTTCCTAAAATTGTTTGTGCAGGGACACTGAAACCTGAATTGGATTCTGTTGGGCCTGGGGTGGAGGCTGAGGTGGCTGCTTCCACTCGGGAAATTGTGGTTCCGGGGAACTCTTTTTCAGTTAAGCAAAAACATGGTTGTTCTGGTCTTTGTCAATCTATAGATACAGAGAAAGAAAAATTGGCTTTAAGGGTGGAGTCCTTTGAAAGGAAGAGATGGAAGAAACTGGCGACTGTGTTGTTGCTGAAATTCAAAAAGCTGGACTTGAAATCTCTGCAACGAAAATTCAACAAGTTTCACCTTAGAAGTACCTGGGATGGAAGATGATGGAAGACGATGGAAGACGACAATAATACCACAGAAAATTCACATCCGAACCAGAGTCAACAACCTACAAGAGTTACAACAACTTCTAGGAGAAATCAACTGGGTCAGACCGATGCTGGGAATCACCAATGATGAACTGAGTCCGCTCTTCCATTTGCTGAGAGGAAGTTGCGACATCACTTCGCCAAGAACTTTAACCCCTGAAGCTCGTGCTGCTCTCGACAAAGTCACAGAAGCTCTTCAAAAAAGACAAGCTCATCGCTGCGTTCCTGAAAATCCTTTCTTTCTTGCAATCTTAGGAGAGAAGATGCAGCTTTGTGGTCTCATTTTCCAGTGGGATGCCACAGAACAAGTTCCTTTGTTAATAATGGAATGGGTTTTTCCTCCCTACAGGTTTTCAAAGACCATTTGCTCAGATTTAGAAATGATTGCATACATTATAATTAAGGCTAGAACCAGATTGTTAACTTTGGCAGGTCAAGAATGTTCAGTTATCTATTTGCCATTGAAAAATGAGTATTTCAATTGGGCAATGCAAAATTCTGATGATTTACAATATGCATTCTTAGGTTTTCCAGGTGTTTGTTCCATACACTATCCAGCTCACAAACTACTGCAAGCAAAATTGATTTTCAGAGAAAAACCTAAATTAAGTGAAGAACCTTTACAAGCTGTGACTCTCTTCACTGATGGCTCTGGTAAAAGCCACAAGTCCGTTGTGACTTGGTTTAATCAAAAGACTGATGTTTGGGAATCTGATATTCAAACAGTAGAGGGATCCCCTCAAATTGTTGAGCTTGCTGCAGTAGTTTGAGCTTTTCAGCTGTTTCCTCAGCCTTTTAATTTGGTCACAGATTCTGCTTATGTTGCTAATGTAGTCAGGAGAATAGAAGGTTCCATTTTAAAGGATGTTAGTAATGAAACTTTACATCGTTGGCTTTCATGTCTTTTTATAACTTTGCAATATAGAACTAATCCATATTTTGTTTCTCACATTAGGGCGCATTCTTCACTTCCTGGATTTTTAGTGGAAGGAAATGCAAGAGCGGACAAGCTGACAATGGTCATTTCTAACACATTGCCAAATATTTTTGAACAAGCAAAATTGAGTCATGCCTTTTTCCACCAAAATGCACAAGCACTCATGCGAATGTTCCAAATCACTAAAAGTCAAGCTAAAGCTATCATTCATACTTGCCCTGACTGTCAATTGGTACAACCTCCTGTTTCTACAGGAGCAATCAACCCCCGAGGCTTACAAAGCCTACAGTTGTGGCAAACAGGTGTTACTAAATAGCCTTCTTTTGGTAAATTTAAAAATATTCATGTTTCCATAGACACGTTCTCTGGTGCAGTTTTTGCTTCCCTTCACACAGGTGAAACTGGCAGCCATGCCTGTCATCATTTCCTGCAAGCTTTTGCTTCATTGGGTATACCCCAAGAAGTAAAAACTGACAATGGTCCCGCATACATATCTCAAAAATTGGCCACATTTTTAAATGAATGGGGTGTTCGACACATTTTTGGTATTCCCCACTCTCCCACAAGCCAAGCAATCATTGAAAGAACACATCAAACCTTAAAACGCATATTAGATCAACAGAGAGGGGGAACGGAAATCACCCCACAGATGAGACTGAGTAAGGCTTTGTATGGTTTTAATTTTCTAAACAGTTCAAGTACAGAACCAGATCCACCAATCTTTAGACACTTTTCAAATAGCACACAGGCAAAACTGAAAGAACATCCTCCTCTTCTAATTAGAAACCCTGACTCTGGACAGATGGAAGGCCCGTTTCAATTAATAACGTGGGGCAAAGGGTATGCTTCTATTTCCACAGGTGCTGGAAGAATTAAGTGGGTTCCTGCCAAAAACGTCAAACCGTATCGCACTTCAGAACCTGTTGTCGAGCCTAGAACTGAGGAAGCGAGTACGCAGACATGGACCGAATGGAAGGATCCCGGGTCTCGCCTGACGCCTCTTGTGCCTGACGTTCTTTGTGCATCGGTGAACCCATGAACTCTGATTTTGTGCCAATGTTATTTATGAGTATACAAATTGAATGCTGAATGTTTGTTTAACGAAGCTAATTTTTGGCTGAAAATTTAGGTTATTGTTTTTGTTTAGAAAGAATTCTGCCAAAACTTAGTTCTTGAAAGAGATGGGGCAGAATCAAATGGTATACTTGTTTTGCTTGATTTTAATTGTTTTTTGTCGTGCAGATTTGCCTGTGGATCAACCGAAAACGAGTGTTTGGGTGACCTTAGCCAAGGCTGCCGGATCGGATACTATATGCCTGTCTAATTCGGAACCAGAAAAGCCTTCCTCAACCTGTTTGGTTGGTGTGCCAGTGAAAGAGTTTCCTTTGGTCAGAAAAGAATCCAATGGTAAACCAGGTGGAATTGACAATGGAAACAGTCCTTCCTTCAATTGGAACATTTGGTCCAACAAACTTCTCAGGGCAGCAAATGTTTCAAACAGTTGGGATGTGTTTCTGGAGACGGACCAATATCCACGGCAATTGCCAAAAGGGTATTGGATCATTTGCGGAGACAGAGGTTGGCAAGGCATTCCAGCCCACCTTGAAGGTGGCCCTTGTAGCATTGGTATGCTTACCATAATTGCCCCCACTGCCAAAGCAGTGATGAAAAAGAAACAAAGGAAAACAAGAGCTGTTCCTCATTATGATGAGAACTGTCAGAGTGATTTTATGCCTTGGAATGCCGCCAGAAGGCTTTCAGCAGGTATATTTCTACCCCAATTGGCTTCAGCTGTGGCATTGAGACAATTAGATCGAGTTGGATGTTGGCTGAGCAAACAAGCTAATGCCACATCCTCCGCAATCAGTGATATGTTGACCGATGTTGATAGTATTAGACATGCTACTCTTCAAAACAGAGCAGCCATTGATTTTCTTTTACTGGCACAAGGACATGGTTGTGAGGAATTTGAAGGATTGTGTTGTATGAATTTGTCTGATCATTCTGAATCCATTCACAAAAGCATTCAAAAATTAAAGGATCTGACAGCCCAAATTAAAGAAGATGGAGGTTCCTGGTTGGATGATTTGTTTCAAAATTGGAGTTTTGCACCTTGGCTAAGGCAACTTTGCAAGATAGGTCTTTACATATTAGGTGTTCTAATACTGATATTGATAGTGGCACCTTGTATACTCTGTTGTCTTCGGCGAATGATGAACAAAACAGTCCGAGAAGTTTTTGTCATTCAAGGAGGAGAACTAGGAAGTAGAAGCACAGAGAGTGTACGAAATCTCACGAAAGCAGTAGATGAGGGTATTGACATGAACGAAGGTTTTGAATTAAGGCCTTGGAATCGACCAGAGTTTTTTGAACGATGCCTTGCGACTGTTGCCAAACGTGATTCATATCTCTCTTTCAGGGATTGGGTCTTCACAGCATTAAGTTGCTGTGCCGTAATATAGCAATGCTTCAGTTTAGTGAAAATAGGTCTTCAGCAGATAATAAGCAGAAATTTTGCAATAGAGCTATGAAACGCAAATAGCAAGCGACAAGAAAATGAAAGCTTCTGGGTCAAACAGAGAGGGGGAAACGTTGGAATCCATAAGGTTAGAGGATTTTTAAGAAATGGTTACAAAGAAGTATGTAGGCCTTAGACTGGAGTTTTGTTAGCATTGCAGAAAAGTTTCCCATGCAAGCAGAAAAAGTTTTCCATGCAAGCAGAAAAGTTTCCCAAGCAGTAGACGTGACAAATAACAATAGGCTTCTGTAGAATTGGCTTTAGGATGGCAACAAGGTTATTTAATGTATATCTTTAGAAGGTTAGCATGAATAGAACTCTGTTCTTTGTCTCTTATCAACTAGTCTTTGTTTTAGCTATGATTACCTATGTTTTATAAGATTGGATAGAATGCTTGTCAAGATGTGTTTTCTGTGTCTGATTGGCTGAATTCTAGTCTGAGATGATTTTATGTATTGCTGTATGAGCCCTGTTGAAGGAGACATTTTTTTGGTGTGGATCAGTGAGCTATCATGTCTCCATTTTGAATTTTGAGACTGATGTGCTGGAAATAAAAGCAAAAATCTCTTCACTGGTCTGGTTACCATGTTATCCATATTTGGATATTTTGCCGCGGCCTAGTGGGTTCCTTTTTTAAGGCGTGGGTTCCTGACACTATTGGACTTATACCTGTCCCGTCCCCCGCATATTGGTGCCTCGTGTGAGGACGTAGAATAGAAGAAAAACAAAGAAAAATCGTGGAAGTACCAGCTGCGGAGACCCAAGTGTTAACAAGGAGCACACTGTATCATCTCTCCCGCCGAAGCCAAGAAAATTGTAAGTAACTTATCTCGGGAGAGCGCTTGGGTGACGTTGGGAGGCAAAATAGCGAAAAAGAAAATTATTAAAAGAACACAAAAATGGGAACGAATTTATCAAAAGTTGAATGGGATGTTTTTCATCAATTAGAGACAATGTTACAAGAAAAAGATCACTCTGAAATTTCAAAAACTGAGCTTAAAAACTTACTTATCTGGGTTAAAGCGAATACGCAAGATTTAAATCTGCAGTCTGCTTTTACTTTTCAATTTTGGGATCAGATAAACTGGAGAATCTATAATCTAGTCTCTCTCAAAAAAGATGAAAGCTTAAGAGAACTTATGCCGGTTTGTAGAGCGCTGTTGGAGCACTGTTTTAAACAAACTGATAATAATAAGATCAACTTGGACTCAGAAAACAAAGCTTCTGGTTCTGTCTCATTAAATTCCAGTAAATCGGAGACTGTGTGAGTATCGGAGAATGTTACAAGTGTTGTTGCAAATGCTGAAAGTATTGCTTTGAACTCTGTTGACCAAAATCTTTCTTCTCTCTCTCTGGGAAAAAAATGAGACTCTTTTGGACTTTTCTTCGCGTTGTTCTGTTAATGTAAAAATATGTGACTCTTGTAAGGGGGATGGAACAAAGTGTGTAAAAGATGGAAATGAAAAAGTGACTGTACTTCCTAAAATTGTTTGTGCAGGGACACTGAAACCTGAATTGGATTCTGTTGGGCCTGGGGTGGAGGCTGAGGTGGCTGCTTCCACTCGGGAAATTGTGGTTCCGGGGAACTCTTTTTCAGTTAAGCAAAAACATGGTTGTTCTGGTCTTTGTCAATCTATAGATACAGAGAAAGAAAAATTGGCTTTAAGGGTGGAGTCCTTTGAAAGGAAGAGATGGAAGAAACTGGCGACTGTGTTGTTGCTGAAATTCAAAAAGCTGGACTTGAAATCTCTGCAACGAAAATTCAACAAGTTTCACCTTAGAAGTACCTGGGATGGAAGATGATGGAAGACGATGGAAGACGACAATAATACCACAGAAAATTCAGATCCGAACCAGAGTCAACAACCTACAAGAGTTACAACAACTTCTAGGAGAAATCAACTGGGTCAGACCGATGCTGGGAATCACCAATGATGAACTGAGTCCGCTCTTCCATTTGCTGAGAGGAAGTTGCGACATCACTTCGCCAAGAACTTTAACCCCTGAAGCTCGTGCTGCTCTCGACAAAGTCACAGAAGCTCTTCAAAAAAGACAAGCTCATCGCTGCGTTCCTGAAAATCCTTTCTTTCTTGCAATCTTAGGAGAGAAGATGCAGCTTTGTGGTCTCATTTTCCAGTGGGATGCCACAGAACAAGTTCCTTTGTTAATAATGGAATGGGTTTTTCCTCCCTACAGGTTTTCAAAGACCATTTGCTCAGATTTAGAAATGATTGCATACATTATAATTAAGGCTAGAACCAGATTGTTAACTTTGGCAGGTCAAGAATGTTCAGTTATCTATTTGCCATTGAAAAATGAGTATTTCAATTGGGCAATGCAAAATTCTGATGATTTACAATATGCATTCTTAGGTTTTCCAGGTGTTTGTTCCATACACTATCCAGCTCACAAACTACTGCAAGCAAAATTGATTTTCAGAGAAAAACCTAAATTAAGTGAAGAACCTTTACAAGCTGTGACTCTCTTCACTGATGGCTCTGGTAAAAGCCACAAGTCCGTTGTGACTTGGTTTAATCAAAAGACTGATGTTTGGGAATCTGATATTCAAACAGTAGAGGGATCCCCTCAAATTGTTGAGCTTGCTGCAGTAGTTTGAGCTTTTCAGCTGTTTCCTCAGCCTTTTAATTTGGTCACAGATTCTGCTTATGTTGCTAATGTAGTCAGGAGAATAGAAGGTTCCATTTTAAAGGATGTTAGTAATGAAACTTTACATCGTTGGCTTTCATGTCTTTTTATAACTTTGCAATATAGAACTAATCCATATTTTGTTTCTCACATTAGGGCGCATTCTTCACTTCCTGGATTTTTAGTGGAAGGAAATGCAAGAGCGGACAAGCTGACAATGGTCATTTCTAACACATTGCCAAATATTTTTGAACAAGCAAAATTGAGTCATGCCTTTTTCCACCAAAATGCACAAGCACTCATGCGAATGTTCCAAATCACTAAAAGTCAAGCTAAAGCTATCATTCATACTTGCCCTGACTGTCAATTGGTACAACCTCCTGTTTCTACAGGAGCAATCAACCCCCGAGGCTTACAAAGCCTACAGTTGTGGCAAACAGGTGTTACTAAATAGCCTTCTTTTGGTAAATTTAAAAATATTCATGTTTCCATAGACACGTTCTCTGGTGCAGTTTTTGCTTCCCTTCACACAGGTGAAACTGGCAGCCATGCCTGTCATCATTTCCTGCAAGCTTTTGCTTCATTGGGTATACCCCAAGAAGTAAAAACTGACAATGGTCCCGCATACATATCTCAAAAATTGGCCACATTTTTAAATGAATGGGGTGTTCGACACATTTTTGGTATTCCCCACTCTCCCACAAGCCAAGCAATCATTGAAAGAACACATCAAACCTTAAAACGCATATTAGATCAACAGAGAGGGGGAACGGAAATCACCCCACAGATGAGACTGAGTAAGGCTTTGTATGGTTTTAATTTTCTAAACAGTTCAAGTACAGAACCAGATCCACCAATCTTTAGACACTTTTCAAATAGCACACAGGCAAAACTGAAAGAACATCCTCCTCTTCTAATTAGAAACCCTGACTCTGGACAGATGGAAGGCCCGTTTCAATTAATAACGTGGGGCAAAGGGTATGCTTCTATTTCCACAGGTGCTGGAAGAATTAAGTGGGTTCCTGCCAAAAACGTCAAACCGTATCGCACTTCAGAACCTGTTGTCGAGCCTAGAACTGAGGAAGCGAGTACGCAGACGTGGACCGAATGGAAGGATCCCGGGTCTCGCCTGACGCCTCTTGTGCCTGACGTTCTTTGTGCATCGGTGAACCCATGAACTCTGATTTTGTGCCAATGTTATTTATGAGTATACAAATTGAATGCTGAATGTTTGTTTAACGAAGCTAATTTTTGGCTGAAAATTTAGGTTATTGTTTTTGTTTAGAAAGAATTCTGCCAAAACTTAGTTCTTGAAAGAGATGGGGCAGAATCAAATGGTATACTTGTTTTGCATGATTTTAATTGTTTTTTGTCGTGCAGATTTGCCTGTGGATCAACCGAAAACGAGTGTTTGGGTGACCTTAGCCAAGGCTGCCGGATCGGATACTATATGGCTGTCTAATTCGGAACCAGAAAAGCCTTTCTCAACCTGTTTGGTTGGTGTGCCAGTGAAAGAGTTTCCTTTGGTCAGAAAAGAATCCAATGGTAAACCAGGTGGAATTGACAATGGAAACAGTCCTTCCTTCAATTGGAACATTTGTTCGAAAAAACTTCTCAGGGCAGCAAATGTTTCAAACAGTTGGGATGTGTTTCTGGAAACGGACCAATATCTACGGCAATTGCCAAAAGGGTATTGGATCATTTGCGGAGACAGAGGTTGGCAAGGCATTCCAGCCCACCTTGAAGGTGGCCCTTGTAGCATTGGTATGCTTACCATAATTGCCCCCACTGCCAAAGCAGTGATGAAAAAGAAACAAAGGAAAACAAGAGCTGTTCCTCATTATGATGAGAACTGTCAGAGTGATTTTATGCCTTGGAATGCCGCCAGAAGGCTTTCAGCAGGTATATTTCTACCCCAATTGGCTTCAGCTGTGGCATTGAGACAATTAGATCGAGTTGGATGTTGGCTGAGCAAACAAGCTAATGCCACATCCTCTGCAATCAGTGATATGTTGACCGATGTTGATAGTATTAGACATGCTACTCTTCAAAACAGAGCAGCCATTGATTTTCTTTTACTGGCACAAGGACATGGTTGTGAGGAATTTGAAGGATTGTGTTGTATGAATTTGTCTGATCATTCTGAATCCATTCACAAAAGCATTCAAAAATTAAAGGATCTGACAGCCCAAATTAAAGAAGATGGAGGTTCCTGGTTGGATGATTTGTTTCAAAATTGGAGTTTTGCACCTTGGCTAAGGCAACTTTGCAAGATAGGTCTTTACATATTAGGTGTTCTAATACTGATATTGATAGTGGCACCTTGTATACTCTGTTGTCTTCGGCGAATGATGAACAAAACAGTCCGAGAAGTTTTTGTCATTCAAGCAGGAGAACTAGGAAGTAGAAGCACAGAGAGTGTACGAAATCTCACGAAAGCAGTAGATGAGGGTATTGACATGAACGAAGGTTTTGAATTAAGGCCTTGGAATCGACCAGAGTTTTTTGAACGATGCCTTGCGACTGTTGCCAAACGTGATTCATATCTCTCTTTCAGGGATTGGGTCTTCACAGCATTAAGTTGCTGTGCCGTAATATAGCAATGCTTCAGTTTAGTGAAAATAGGTCTTCAGCAGATAATAAGCAGAAATTTTGCAATAGAGCTATGAAATGCAAATAGCAAGCGACAAGAAAATGAAAGCTTCTGGGTCAAACAGAGAGGGGGAAACGTTGGAATCCATAAGGTTAGAGGATTTTTAAGAAATGGTTACAAAGAAGTATGTAGGCCTTAGACTGGAGTTTTGTTAGCATTGCAGAAAAGTTTCCCATGCAAGCAGAAAAAGTTTTCCATGCAAGCAGAAAAGTTTCCCAAGCAGTAGACGTGACAAATAACAATAGGCTTCTGTAGAATTGGCTTTAGGATGGCAACAAGGTTATTTAATGTATATCTTTAGAAGGTTAGCATGAATAGAACTCTGTTCTTTGTCTCTTATCAACTAGTCTTTGTTTTAGCTATGATTACCTATGTTTTATAAGATTGGATAGAATGCTTGTCAAGATGTGTTTTCTGTGTCTGATTGGCTGAATTCTAGTCTGAGATGATTTTATGTATTGCTGTATGAGCCCTGTTGAAGGAGACATTTTTTTGGTGTGGATCAGTGAGCTATCATGTCTCCATTTTGAATTTTGAGACTGATGTGCTGGAAATAAAAGCAAAAATCTCTTCACTGGTCTGGTTACCATGTTATCCATATTTGGATATTTTGCCGCGGCCTAGTGGGTTCCTTTTTTAAGGCGTGGGTTCCTGACACTATTGGACTTATACCTGTCCCATCCCCCGCATATTGGTGCCTCGTGTGAGGACGTAGAATAGAAGAAAAACAAAGAAAAATCGTGGAAGTACCAGCTGCGGAGACCCAAGTGTTAACAAGGAGCATACTGTATCATCTCTCCCGCCGAAGCCAAGAAAATTGTAAGTAACTTATCTCGGGAGAGCGCTTGGGTGACGTTGGGAGGCAAAATAGCGAAAAAGAAAATTATTAAAAGAACACAAAAATGGGAACGAATTTATCAAAAGTTGAATGGGATGTTTTTCATCAATTAGAGACAATGTTACAAGAAAAAGGTCACTCTGAAATTTCAAAAACTGAGCTTAAAAACTTACTTATCTGGGTTAAAGCGAATACGCAAGATTTAAATCTGCAGTCTGCTTTTACTTTTCAATTTTGGGATCAGATAAACTGGAGAATCTATAATCTAGTCTCTCTCAAAAAAGATGAAAGCTTAAGAGAACTTATGCCGGTTTGTAGAGCGCTGTTGGAGCACTGTTTTAAACAAACTGATAATAATAAGATCAACTTGGACTCAGAAAACAAAGCTTCTGGTTCTGTCTCATTAAATTCCAGTAAACCGGAGACTGTGTGAGTATCGGAGAATGTTACAAGTGTTGTTGCAAATGCTGAAAGTATTGCTTTGAACTCTGTTGAACAAAATCTTTCTTCTCTCTCTCTGGGAAAAAAATGAGACTCTTTTGGACTTTTCTTCGCGTTGTTCTGTTAATGTAAAAATATGTGACTCTTGTAAGGGGGATGGAACAAAGTGTGTAAAAGAAGGAAATGAAAAAGTGACTGTACTTCCTAAAATTGTTTGTGCAGGGACACTGAAACCTGAATTGGATTCTGTTGGGCCTGGGGTGGAGGCTGAGGTGGCTGCTTCCACTCGGGAAATTGTGGTTCCGGGGAACTCTTTTTCAGTTAAGCAAAAACATGGTTGTTCTGGTGTTTGTCAATCTATAGATACAGAGAAAGAAAAATTGGCTTTAAGGGTGGAGTCCTTTGAAAGGAAGAGATGGAAGAAACTGGCGACTGTGTTGTTGCTGAAATTCAAAAAGCTGGACTTGAAATCTCTGCAACGAAAATTCAACAAGTTTCACCTTAGAAGTACCTGGGATGGAAGATGATGGAAGACGATGGAAGACAACAATAATACCACAGAAAATTCAGATCCGAACCAGAGTCAACAACCTACAAGAGTTACAACAACTTCTAGGAGAAATCAACTGGGTCAGACCGATGCTGGGAATCACCAATGATGAACTGAGTCCGCTCTTCCATTTGCTGAGAGGAAGTTGCGACATCACTTCGCCAAGAACTTTAACCCCTGAAGCTCGTGCTGCTCTCGACAAAGTCACAGAAGCTCTTCAAAAAAGACAAGCTCATCGCTGCATTCCTGAAAATCCTTTCTTTCTTGCAATCTTAGGAGAGAAGATGCAGCTTTGTGGTCTCATTTTCCAGTGGGATGCCACAGAACAAGTTCCTTTGTTAATAATGGAATGGGTTTTTCCTCCCTACAGGTTTTCAAAGACCATTTGCTCAGTTTTAGAAATGATTGCATACATTATAATTAAGGCTAGAACCAGATTGTTAACTTTGGCAGGTCAAGAATGTTCAGTTATCTATTTGCCATTGAAAAATGAGTATTTCAATTGGGCAATGCAAAATTCTGATGATTTACAATATGCATTCTTAGGTTTTCCAGGTGTTTGTTCCATACACTATCCAGCTCACAAACTACTGCAAGCAAAATTGAGTTTCAGAGAAAAACCTAAATTAAGTGAAGAACCTTTACAAGCTGTGACTCTCTTCACTGATGGCTCTGGTAAAAGTCACAAGTCCGTTGTGACTTGGTTTAATCAAAAGACTGATGTTTGGGAATCTGATATTCAAACAGTAGAGGGATCCCCTCAAATTGTTGAGCTTGCTGCAGTAGTTTGAGCTTTTCAGCTGTTTCCTCAGCCTTTTAATTTGGTCACAGATTCTGCTTATGTTGCTAATGTAGTCAGGAGAATAGAAGGTTCCATTTTAAAGGATGTTAGTAATGAAACTTTACATCGTTGGCTTTCATGTCTTTTTATAACTTTGCAATATAGAACTAATCCATATTTTGTTTCTCACATTAGGGCGCATTCTTCACTTCCTGGATTTTTAGTGGAAGGAAATGCAAGAGCGGACAAGCTGACAATGGTCATTTCTAACACATTGCCAAATATTTTTGAACAAGCAAAATTGAGTCATGCCTTTTTCCACCAAAATGCACAAGCACTCATGCGAATGTTCCAAATCACTAAAAGTCAAGCTAAAGCTATCATTCGTACTTGCCCTGACTGTCAATTGGTACAACCTCCTGTTTCTACAGGAGCAATCAACCCCCGAGGCTTACAAAGCCTACAGTTGTGGCAAACAGGTGTTACTAAATAGCCTTCTTTTGGTAAATTTAAAAATATTCATGTTTCCATAGACACGTTCTCTGGTGCAGTTTTTGCTTCCCTTCACACAGGTGAAACTGGCAGCCATGCCTGTCATCATTTCCTGCAAGTTTTGCTTCATTGGGTATACCCCAAGAAGTAAAAACTGACAATGGTCCCGCATACATATCTCAAAAATTGGCCACATTTTTAAATGAATGGGGTGTTCGACACATTTTTGGTATTCCCCACTCTCCCACAAGCCAAGCAATCATTGAAAGAACACATCAAACCTTAAAACGCATATTAGATCAACAGAGAGGGGGAACGGAAATCACCCCACAGATGAGACTGAGTAAGGCTTTGTATGGTTTTAATTTTCTAAACAGTTCAAGTACAGAACCAGATCCACCAATCTTTAGACACTTTTCAAATAGCACACAGGCAAAACTGAAAGAACATCCTCCTCTTCTAATTAGAAACCCTGACTCTGGACAGATGGAAGGCCCGTTTCAATTAATAACGTGGGGCAAAGGGTATGCTTCTATTTCCACAGGTGCTGGAAGAATTAAGTGGGTTCCTGCCAAAAACGTCAAACCGTATCGCACTTCAGAACCTGTTGTCGAGCCTAGAACTGAGGAAGCGAGTACGCAGACGTGGACCGAATCGAAGGATCCCGGGTCTCGCCTGACGCCTCTTGTGCCTGACGTTCTTTGTGCATCGGTGAACCCATGAACTCTGATTTTGTGCCAATGTTATTTATGAGTATACAAATTGAATGCTGAATGTTTGTTTAACGAAGCTAATTTTTGGCTGAAAATTTAGGTTATTGTTTTTGTTTAGAAAGAATTCTGCCAAAACTTAGTTCTTGAAAGAGATGGGGCAGAATCAAATGGTATACTTGTTTTGCTTGATTTTAATTGTTTTTTGTCGTGCAGATTTGCCTGTGGATCAACCGAAAACGAGTGTTTGGGTGACCTTAGCCAAGGCTGCCGGATCGGATACTATATGTCTGTCTAATTCGGAACCAGAAAAGCCTTCCTCAACCTGTTTGGTTGGTGTGCCAGTGAAAGAGTTTCCTTTGGTCAGATAAGAATCCAATGGTAAACCAGGTGGAATTGACAATGGAAACAGTCCTTCCTTCAATTGGAACATTTGGTCCAACAAACTTCTCAGGGCAGCAAATGTTTCAAACAGTTGGGATGTGTTTCTGGAGACGGACCAATATCCACGGCAATTGCCAAAAGGGTATTGGATCATTTGCGGAGACAGAGGTTGGCAAGGCATTCCAGCCCACCTTGAAGGTGGCCCTTGTAGCATTGGTATGCTTACCATAATTGCCCCCACTGCCAAAGCAGTGATGAAAAAGAAACAAAGGAAAACAAGAGCTGTTCCTCATTATGATGAGAACTGTCAGAGTGATTTTATGCCTTGGAATGCCGCCAGAAGGGTTTCAGCAGGTATATTTCTACCCCAATTGGCTTCAGCTGTGGCATTGAGACAATTAGATCGAGTTGGATGTTGGCTGAGCAAACAAGCTAATGCCACATCCTCCGCAATCAGTGATATGTTGACCGATGTTGATAGTATTAGACATGCTACTCTTCAAAACAGAGCAGCCATTGATTTTCTTTTACTGGCACAAGGACATGGTTGTGAGGAATTGGAAGGATTGTGTTGTATGAATTTGTCTGATCATTCTGAATCCATTCACAAAAGCATTCAAAAATTAAAGGATCTGACAGCCCAAATTAAAGAAGATGGAGGTTCCTGGTTGGATGATTTGTTTCAAAATTGGAGTTTTGCACCTTGGCTAAGGCAACTTTGCAAGATAGGTCTTTACATATTAGGTGTTCTAATACTGATATTGATAGTGGCACCTTGTATACTCTGTTGTCTTCGGCGAATGATGAACAAAACAGTCCGAGAAGTTTTTGTCATTCAAGCAGGAGAACTAGGAAGTAGAAGCACAGAGAGTGTACGAAATCTCACGAAAGCAGTAGATGAGGGTATTGACATGAACGAAGGTTTTGAATTAAGGCCTTGGAATCGACCAGAGTTTTTTGAACGATGCCTTGCGACTGTTGCCAAACGTGATTCATATCTCTCTTTCAGGGATTGGGTCTTCACAGCATTAAGTTGCTGTGCCGTAATATAGCAATGCTTCAGTTTAGTGAAAATAGGTCTTCAGCAGATAATAAGCAGAAATTTTGCAATAGAGCTATGAAACGCAAATAGCAAGCGACAAGAAAATGAAAGCTTCTGGGTCAAACAGAGAGGGGGAAATGTTGGAATCCATAAGGTTAGAGGATTTTTAAGAAATGGTTACAAAGAAGTATGTAGGCCTTAGACTGGAGTTTTGTTAGCATTGCAGAAAAGTTTCCCATGCAAGCAGAAAAAGTTTTCCATGCAAGCAGAAAAGTTTCCCAAGCAGTAGACGTGACAAATAACAATAGGCTTCTGTAGAATTGGCTTTAGGATGGCAACAAGGTTATTTAATGTATATCTTTAGAAGGTTAGCATGAATAGAACTCTGTTCTTTGTCTCTTATCAATTAATCTTTGTTTTAGCTACGATTACCTATGTTTTATAAGATTGGATAGAATGCTTGTCAAGATGTGTTTTCTGTGTCTGATTGGCTGAATTCTAGTCTGAGATGATTTTATGTATTGCTGTATGAGCCCTGTTGAAGGAGACATTTTTTTGGTGTGGATCAGTGAGCTGTCATGTCTCCATTTTGTATTTTGAGACTGATGTGCTGGAAATAAAAGCAAAAATCTCTTCACTGGTCTGGTTACCATGTTATCCATATTTGGATATTTTGCCGCGGCCTAGTGGGTTCCTTTTTTAAGGCGTGGGTTCCTGACACTATTGGACTTATACCTGTCCCGTCCCCCGCATATTGGTGCCTCGTGTGAGGACGTAGAATAGAAGAAAAAGAAAGAAAAATCGTGGAAGTACCAGCTGCGGAGACCCAAGTGTTAACAAGGAGCACACTGTATCATCTCTCCCGCCGAAGCCAAGAAAATTGTAAGTAACTTATCTCGGGAGAGCGCTTGGGTGACGTCTGGAGGCAAAATAGCGAAAAAGAAAATTATTAAAAGAACACAAAAATGGGAACGAATTTATCAAAAGTTGAATGGGATGTTTTTCATCAATTAGAGACAATGTTACAAGAAAAAGGTCACTCTGAAATTTCAAAAACTGAGCTTAAAAACTTACTTATCTGGGTTAAAGCGAATACGCAAGATTTAAATCTGCAGTCTGCTTTTACTTTTCAATTTTGGGATCAGATAAACTGGAGAATCTATAATCTAGTCTCTCTCAAAAAAGATGAAAGCTTAAGAGAACTTATGCCGGTTTGTAGAGCGCTGTTGGAGCACTGTTTTAAACAAACTGATAATAATAAGATCAACTTGGACTCAGAAAACAAAGCTTCTGGTTCTGTCTCATTAAATTCCAGTAAACCGGAGACTGTGTGAGTATCGGAGAATGTTACAAGTGTTGTTGCAAATGCTGAAAGTATTGCTTTGAACTCTGTTGAACAAAATCTTTCTTCTCTCTCTCTGGGAAAAAATGAGACTCTTTTGGACTTTTCTTCGCGTTGTTCTGTTAATGTAAAAATATGTGACTCTTGTAAGGGGGATGGAACAAAGTGTGTAAAAGATGGAAATGAAAAAGTGACTGTACTTCCTAAAATTGTTTGTGCAGGGACACTGAAACCTGAATTGGATTCTGTTGGGCCTGGGGTGGAGGCTGAGGTGGCTGCTTCCACTCTGGAAATTGTGTTCCGGGGAACTCTTTTTCAGTTAAGCAAAAACATGGTTGTTCTGGTGTTTGTCAATCTATAGATACAGAGAAAGAAAAATTGGCTTTAAGGGTGGAGTCCTTTGAAAGGAAGAGATGGAAGAAACTCGCAACTCTGTTGTTGCTGAAATTCAAAAAGCTGGACTTGAAATCTCTGCAACGAAAATTCAACAAGTTTCACCTTAGAAGTACCTGGGATGGAAGACGATGGAAGACGATGGAAGACGACAATAATACCACAGAAAATTCAGATCCGAACCAGAGTCAACAACCTACAAGAGTTACAACAACTTCTAGGAGAAATCAACTGGGTCAGACCGATGCTGGGAATCACCAATGATGAACTGAGTCCGCTCTTCCATTTGCTGAGAGGAAGTTGCGACATCACTTCGCCAAGAACTTTAACCCCTGAAGCTCGTGCTGCTCTCGACAAGGTCACAGAAGCTCTTCAAAAAAGACAAGCTCATTGCTGCGTTCCTGAAAATCCTTTCTTTCTTGCAATCTTAGGAGAGAAGATGCAGCTTTGTGGTCTCATTTTCCAGTGGGATGCCACAGAACAAGATCCTTTGTTAATAATGGAATGGGTTTTTCCTCCCTACAGGTTTTCAAAGACCATTGGCTCAGTTTTAGAAATGATTGCATACATTATAATTAAGGCTAGAACCAGATTGTTAACTTTGGCAGGTCAAGAATGTTCAGTTATCTATTTGCCATTGAAAAATGATTATTTCAATTGGGCAATGCAAAATTCTGATGATTTACAATATGCATTCTTAGGTTTTACCAGGTGTTTTTTCCATACACTATCCAGCTCACAAACTACTGCAAGCAAAATTGAGTTTCAGAGAAAAACCTAAATTAAGTGAAGAACCTTTACAAGCTGTGACTCTCTTCACTGATGGCTCTGGTAAAAGCCACAAGTCCGTTGTGACTTGGTTTAATCAAAAGACTGATGTTTGGGAATCTGATATTCAAACAGTAGAGGGATCCCCTCAAATTGTTGAGCTTGCTGCAGTAGTTTGAGCTTTTCAGCTGTTTCCTCAGCCTTTCAATTTGGTCACAGATTCTGCTTATGTTGCTAATGTAGTCAGGAGAATAGAAGGTTCCATTTTAAAGGATGTTAGTAATGAAACTTTACATCGTTGGCTTTCATGTCTTTTTATAACTTTGCAATATAGAACTAATCCATATTTTGTTTCTCACATTAGGGCGCATTCTTCACTTCCTGGATTTTTAGTGGAAGGAAATGCAAGAGCGGACAAGCTGACAATGGTCATTTCTAACACATTGCCAAATATTTTTGAACAAGCAAAATTGAGTCATGCCTTTTTCCACCAAAATGCACAAGCACTCATGCGAATGTTCCAAATCACTAAAAGTCAAGCTAAAGCTATCATTCGTACTTGCCCTGACTGTCAATTGGTACAACCTCCTGTTTCTACAGGAGCAATCAACCCCCGAGGCTTACAAAGCCTACAGTTGTGGCAAACAGGTGTTACTAAATAGCCTTCTTTTGGTAAATTTAAAAATATTCATGTTTCCATAGACACGTTCTCTGGTGCAGTTTTTGCTTCCCTTCACACAGGTGAAACTGGCAGCCATGCCTGTCATCATTTCCTGCAAGCTTTTGCTTCATTGGGTATACCTCAAGAAGTAAAAACTGACAATGGTCCCGCATACATATCTCAAAAATTGGCCACATTTTTAAATGAATGGGGTGTTCGACACATTTTTGGTATTCCCCACTCTCCCACAAGCCAAGCAATCATTGAAAGAACACATCAAACCTTAAAACGCATATTAGATCAACAGAGAGGGGGAACGGAAATCACCCCACAGATGAGACTGAGTAAGGCTTTGTATGGTTTTAATTTTCTAAATAGTTCAAGTACAGAACCAGATCCACCAATCTTTAGACACTTTTCAAATAGCACACAGGCAAAACTGAAAGAACATCCTCCTCTTCTAATTAGAAACCCTGACTCTGGACAGATGGAAGTTCCGTTTCAATTAATAACGTGGGGCAAAGGGTATGCTTCTATTTCCACAGGTGCTGGAAGAATTAAGTGGGTTCCTGCCAAAAACGTCAAACCGTATCGCACTTCAGAACCTGTTGTTGAGCCTAGAACTGAGGAAGCGAGTACGCAGACGTGGACCGAATGGAAGGATCCCGGGTCTCGCCTGACGCCTCTTGTGCCTGACGTTCTTTGTGCATCGGTGGAACCCATGAACTCTGATTTTGTGCCAATGTTATTTATGAGTATACGAATTGAATGCTGAATGTTTGTTTAACGAAGCTAATTTTTGGCTGAAAATTTAGGTTATTGTTTTTGTTTAGAAAGAATTCTGCCAAAACTTAGTTCTTGAAAGAGATGGGGCAGAATCAAATGGTATACTTGTTTTGCTTGATTTTAATTGTTTTTTGTCGTGCAGATTTGCCTGCGGATCAACCGAAAACGAGTGTTTGGGTGACCTTAGCCAAGGCTGCCGGATCGGATACTATATGCCTGTCTAATTCGGAACCAGAAAAGCCTTTCTCAACCTGTTTGGTTGGTGTGCCAGTGAAAGAGTTTCCTTTGGTCAGAAAAGAATCCAATGGTAAACCAGGTGGAATTGACAATGGAAACAGTCCTTCCTTCAATTGGAACATTTGTTCGAAAAAACTTCTCAGGGCAGCAAATGTTTCAAACAGTTGGGATGTGTTTCTGGAGACGGACCAATATCCACGGCAATTGCCAAAAGGGTATTGGATCATTTGCGGAGACAGAGGTTGGCAAGGCATTCCAGCCCACCTTGAAGGTGGCCCTTGTAGCATTGGTATGCTTACCATAATTGCCCCCACTGCCAAAGCAGTGATGAAAAAGAAACAAAGGAAAACAAGAGCTGTTCCTCATTATGATGAGAACTGTCAGAGTGATTTTATGCCTTGGAATGCCGCCAGAAGGGTTTCAGCAGGTATATTTCTACCCCAATTGGCTTCAGCTGTGGCATTGAGACAATTAGATCGAGTTGGATGTTGGCTGAGCAAACAAGCTAATGCCACATCCTCCGCAATCAGTGATATGTTGACCGATGTTGATAGTATTAGACATGCTACTCTTCAAAACAGAGCAGCCATTGATTTTCTTGTACTGGCACAAGGACATGGTTGTGAGGAATTTGAAGGATTGTGTTGTATGAATTTGTCTGATCATTCTGAATCCATTCACAGAAGCATTCAAAAATTAAAGGATCTGACAGCCCAAATTAAAGAAGATGGAGGTTCCTGGTTGGATGATTTGTTTCAAAATTGGAGTTTTGCACCTTGGCTAAGGCAACTTTGCAAGATAGGTCTTTACATATTAGGTGTTCTAATACTGATATTGATAGTGGCACCTTGTATACTCTGTTGTCTTCGGCGAATGATGAACAAAACAGTCTGAGAAGTTTTTGTCATTCAAGCAGGAGAACTAGGAAGTAGAAGCACAGAGAGTGTACGAAATCTCACGAAAGCAGTAGATGAGGGTATTGACATGAACGAAGGTTTTGAATTAAGGCCTTGGAATCGACCAGAGTTTTTTGAACGATGCCTTGTGACTGTTGCCAAACGTGATTCATATCTCTCTTTCAGGGATTGGGTCTTCACAGCATTAAGTTGCTGTGCCGTAATATAGCAATGCTTCAGTTTAGTGAAAATAGGTCTTCAGCAGATAATAAGCAGAAATTTTGCAATAGAGCTATGAAACGCAAATGGCAAGCGACAAGAAAATGAAAGCTTCTGGGTCAAACAGAGAGGGGGAAATGTTGGAATCCATAAGGTTAGAGGATTTTTAAGAAATGGTTACAAAGAAGTATGTAGGCCTTAGACTGGAGTTTTGTTAGCATTGCAGAAAAGTTTCCCATGCAAGCAGAAAAAGTTTTCCATGCAAGCAGAAAAGTTTCCCAAGCAGTAGACGTGACAAATAACAATAGGCTTCTGTAGAATTGGCTTTAGGATGGCAACAAGGTTATTTAATGTATATCTTTAGAAGGTTAGCATGAATAGAACTCTGTTCTTTGTCTCTTATCAACTAGTCTTTGTTTTAGCTACGATTACCTATGTTTTATAAGATTGGATAGAATGCTTGTCAAGATGTGTTTTCTGTGTCTGATTGGCTGAATTCTAGTCTGAGATGATTTTATGTATTGCTGTATGAGCCCTGTTGAAGGAGACATTTTTTGGTGTGGATCAGTGAGCTGTCATGTCTCCATTTTGTATTTTGAGACTGATGTGCTGGAAATAAAAGCAAAAATCTCTTCACTGGTCTGGTTACCATGTTATCCATATTTGGATATTTTGCCGTGGCCTAGTGGGTTCCTTTTTTAAGGCGTGGGTTCCTGACACTATTGGACTTATACCTGTCCCGTCCCCCGCATATTGGTGCCTCGTGTGAGGACGTAGAATAGAAGAAAAAGAAAGAAAAATCGTGGAAGTACCAGCTGCGGAGACCCAAGTGTTAACAAGGAGCACACTGTATCATCTCTCCCGCCGAAGCCAAGAAAATTGTAAGTAACTTATCTCGGGAGAGCGCTTGGGTGACGTTGGGAGGCAAAATAGCGAAAAAGAAAATTATTAAAAGAACACAAAAATGGGAACGAATTTATCAAAAGTTGAATGGGATGTTTTTCATCAATTAGAGACAATGTTACAAGAAAAAGGTCACTCTGAAATTTCAAAAACTGAGCTTAAAATCTTACTTATCTGGGTTAAAGCAAATACGCAAGATTTAAATCTGCAGTCTGCTTTTACTTTTCATTTTTGGGATCAGATAAACTGGAGAATCTATAATCTAGTCTCTCTCAAAAAAGATGAAAGCTTAAGAGAACTTATGCCGGTTTGTAGAGCGCTGTTGGAGCACTGTTTTAAACAAACTGATAATAATAAGATCAACTTGGACTCAGAAAACAAAGCTTCTGGTTCTGTCTCATTAAATTCCAGTAAACCGGAGACTGTGTGAGTATCGGAGAATGTTACAAGTGTTGTTGCAAATGCTGAAAGTATTGCTTTGAACTCTGTTGAACAAAATCTTTCTTCTCTCTCTCTGGGAAAAAAATGAGACTCTTTTGGACTTTTCTTCGCGTTGTTCTGTTAATGTAAAAATATGTGACTCTTGTAAGGGGGATGGAACAAAGTGTGTAAAAGAAGGAAATGAAAAAGTGACTGTACTTCCTAAAATTGTTTGTGCAGGGACACTGAAACCTGAATTGGATTCTGTTGGGCCTGGGGTGGAGGCTGAGGTGGCTGCTTCCACTCGGGAAATTGTGGTTCCGGGGAACTCTTTTTCAGTTAAGCAAAAACAGGGTTGTTCTGGTGTTTGTCAATCTATAGATACAGAGAAAGAAAAATTGGCTTTAAGGGTGGAGTCCTTTGAAAGGAAGAGATGGAAGAAACTGGCGACTGTGTTGTTGCTGAAATTCAAAAAGCTGGACTTGAAATCTCTGCAACGAAAATTCAACAAGTTTCACCTTAGAAGTACCTGGGATGGAAGACGATGGAAGACGATGGAAGACGACAATAATACCACAGAAAATTCAGATCCGAACCAAAGTCAACAACCTACAAGAGTTACAACAACTTCTAGGAGAAATCAACTGGGTCAGACCGATGCTGGGAATCACCAATGATGAACTGAGTCCGCTCTTCCATTTGCTGAGAGGAAGTTGCGACATCACTTCGCCAAGAACTTTAACCCCTGAAGCTCGTGCTGCTCTCGACAAAGTGACAGAAGCTCTTCAAAAAAGACAAGCTCATCGCTGCATTCCTGAAAATCCTTTCTTTCTTGCAATCTTAGGAGAGATGCAGCTTTGTGGTCTCATTTTCCAGTGGGATGCCACAGAACAAGATCCTTTGTTAATAATGGAATGGGTTTTTCCTCCCTACAGGTTTTCAAAGACCATTTGCTCAGTTTTAGAAATGATTGCATACATTATAATTAAGGCTAGAACCAGATTGTTAACTTTGGCAGGTCAAGAATGTTCAGTTATCTATTTGCCATTGAAAAATGATTATTTCAATTGGGCAATGCAAAATTCTGATGATTTACAATATGCATTCTTAGGTTTTCCAGGTGTTTGTTCCATACACTATCCAGCTCACAAACTACTGCAAGCAAAATTGAGTTTCAGAGAAAAACCTAAATTAAGTGAAGAACCTTTACATGCTGTGACTCTCTTCACTGATGGCTCTGGTAAAAGCCACAAGTCCGTTGTGACTTGGTTTAGTCAAAAGACTGATGTTTGGGAATCTGATATTCAAACAGTAGAGGGATCCCCTCAAATTGTTGAGCTTGCTGCAGTAGTTTGAGCTTTTCAGCTGTTTCCTCAGCCTTTCAATTTGGTCACAGATTCTGCTTATGTTGCTAATGTAGTCAGGAGAATAGAAGGTTCCATTTTAAAGGATGTTAGTAATGAAACTTTACATCGTTGGCTTTCATGTCTTTTTATAACTTTGCAATATAGAACTAATCCATATTTTGTTTCTCACATTAGGGCGCATTCTTCACTTCCTGGATTTTTAGTGGAAGGAAATGCAAGAGCGGACAAGCTGACAATGGTCATTTCTAACACATTGCCAAATATTTTTGAACAAGCAAAATTGAGTCATGCCTTTTTCCACCAAAATGCACAAGCACTCATGCGAATGTTCCAAATCACTAAAAGTCAAGCTAAAGCTATCATTCATACTTGCCCTGACTGTCAATTGGTACAACCTCCTGTTTCTACAGGAGCAATCAACCCCCGAGGCTTACAAAGCCTACAGTTGTGGCAAACAGGTGTTACTAAATAGCCTTCTTTTGGTAAATTTAAAAATATTCATGTTTCCATAGACACGTTCTCTGGTGCAGTTTTTGCTTCCCTTCACACAGGTGAAACTGGCAGCCATGCCTGTCATCATTTCCTGCAAGCTTTTGCTTCATTGGGTATACCCCAAGAAGTAAAAACTGACAATGGTCCCGCATACATATCTCAAAAATTGGCCACATTTTTAAATGAATGGGGTGTTCGACACATTTTTGGTATTCCCCACTCTCCCACAAGCCAAGCAATCATTGAAAGAACACATCAAACCTTAAAACGCATATTAGATCAACAGAGAGGGGGAACGGAAATCACCCCACAGATGAGACTGAGTAAGGCTTTGTATGGTTTTAATTTTCTAAATAGTTCAAGTACAGAACCAGATCCACCAATCTTTAGACACTTTTCAAATAGCACACAGGCAAAACTGAAAGAACATCCTCCTCTTCTAATTAGAAACCCTGACTCTGGACAGATGGAAGTTCCGTTTCAATTAATAACGTGGGGCAAAGGGTATGCTTCTATTTCCACAGGTGCTGGAAGAATTAAGTGGGTTCCTGCCAAAAACGTCAAACCGTATCGCACTTCAGAACCTGTTGTCGAGCCTAGAACTGAGGAAGCGAGTACGCAGACGTGGACCGAATGGAAGGATCCTGGGTCTCGCCTGACGCCTCTTGTGCCTGACGTTCTTTGTGCATCGGTGGAACCCATGAACTCTGATTTTGTGCCAATGTTATTTATGAGTATACGAATTGAATGCTGAATGTTTGTTTAACGAAGCAAATTTTTCGCTGAAAATTTAGGTTATTGTTTTTGTTTAGAAAGAATTCTGCCAAAACTTAGTTCTTGAAAGAGATGGGGCAGAATCAAATGGTATACTTGTTTTGCTTGATTTTAATTGTTTTTTGTCGTGCAGATTTGCCTGTGGATCAACCGAAAACGAGTGTTTGGGTGACCTTAGCCAAGGCTGCCGGATCGGATACTATATGCCTGTCTAATTCGGAACCAGAAAGCCTTTCTCAACCTGTTTGGTTGGTGTGCCAGTGAAAGAGTTTCCTTTGGTCAGAAAAGAATCCAATGGTAAACCAGGTGGAATTGACAATGGAAACAGTCCTTCCTTCAATTGGAACATTTGTTCGAAAAAACTTCTCAGGGCAGCAAATGTTTCAAACAGTTGGGATGTGTTTCTGGAGACGGACCAATATCCACGGCAATTGCCAGAAGGGTATTGGATCATTTGCGGAGACAGAGGTTGGCAAGGCATTCCAGCCCACCTTGAAGGTGGCCCTTGTAGCATTGGTATGCTTACCATAATTGCCCCCACTGCCAAAGCAGTGATGAAAAAGAAACAAAGGAAAACAAGAGCTGTTCCTCATTATGATGAGAACTGTCAGAGTGATTTTATGCCTTGGAATGCCGCCAGAAGGCTTTCAGCAGGTATATTTCTACCCCAATTGGCTTCAGCTGTGGCATTGAGACAATTAGATCGAGTTGGATGTTGGCTGAGCAAACAAGCTAATGCCACATCCTCCGCAATCAGTGATATGTTGACCGATGTTGATAGTATTAGACATGCTACTCTTCAAAACAGAGCAGCCATTGATTTTCTTTTACTGGCACAAGGACATGGTTGTGAGGAATTTGAAGGATTGTGTTGTATGAATTTGTCTGATCATTCTGAATCCATTCACAGAAGCATTCAAAAATTAAAGGATCTGACAGCCCAAATTAAAGAAGATGGAGGTTCCTGGTTGGATGATTTGTTTCAAAATTGGAGTTTTGCACCTTGGCTAAGGCAACTTTGCAAGATAGGTCTTTACATATTAGGTGTTCTAATACTGATATTGATAGTGGCACCTTGTATACTCTGTTGTCTTCGGCGAATGATGAACAAAACAGTCCGAGAAGTTTTTGTCATTAAAGCAGGAGAACTAGGAAGTAGAAGCACAGAGAGTGTACGAAATCTCACGAAAGCAGTAGATGAGGGTATTGACATGAACGAAGGTTTTGAATTAAGGCCTTGGAATCGACCAGAGTTTTTTGAACGATGCCTTGCGACTGTTGCCAAACGTGATTCATATCTCTCTTTCAGGGATTGGGTCTTCACAGCATTAAGTTGCTGTGCCGTAATATAGCAATGCTTCAGTTTAGTGAAAATAGGTCTTCAGCAGATAATAAGCAGAAATTTTGCAATAGAGCTATGAAACGCAAATAGCAAGCGACAAGAAAATGAAAGCTTCTGGGTCAAACAGAGAGGGGGAAATGTTGGAATCCATAAGGTTAGAGGATTTTTAAGAAATGGTTACAAAGAAGTATGTAGGCCTTAGACTGGAGTTTTGTTAGCATTGCAGAAAAGTTTCCCATGCAAGCAGAAAAAGTTTTCCATGCAAGCAGAAAAGTTTCCCAAGCAGTAGACGTGACAAATAACAATAGGCTTCTGTAGAATTGGCTTTAGGATGGCAACAAGGTTATTTAATGTATATCTTTAGAAGGTTAGCATGAATAGAACTCTGTTCTTTGTCTCTTATCAACTAGTCTTTGTTTTAGCTACGATTACCTATGTTTTATAAGATTGGATAGAATGCTTGTCAAGATGTGTTTTCTGTGTCTGATTGGCTGAATTCTAGTCTGAGATGATTTTATGTATTGCTGTATGAGCCCTGTTGAAGGAGACATTTTTTGGTGTGGATCAGTGAGCTGTCATGTCTCCATTTTGTATTTTGAGACTGATGTGCTGGAAATAAAAGCAAAAATCTCTTCACTGGTCTGGTTACCATGTTATCCATATTTGGATATTTTGCCGCGGCCTAGTGGGTTCCTTTTTTAAGGCGTGGGTTCCTGACACTATTGGACTTATACCTGTCCCGTCCCCCGCATATTGGTGCCTCGTGTGAGGACGTAGAATAGAAGAAAAACAAAGAAAAATCGTGGAAGTACCAGCTGCGGAGACCCAAGTGTTAACAAGGAGCACACTGTATCATCTCTCCCGCCGAAGCCAAGAAAATTGTAAGTAACTTATCTCGGGAGAGCGCTTGGGTGACGTTGGGAGGCAAAATAGCGAAAAAGAAAATTATTAAAAGAACACAAAAATGGGAACGAATTTATCAAAAGTTGAATGGGATGTTTTTCATCAATTAGAGACAATGTTACAAGAAAAAGGTCACTCTGAAATTTCAAAAACTGAGCTTAAAAACTTACTTATCTGGGTTAAAGCCAATACGCAAGATTTAAATCTGCAGTCTGCTTTTACTTTTCATTTTTGGGATCAGATAAACTGGAGAATCTATAAACTAGTCTCTCTCAAAAAAGATGAAAGCTTAAGAGAACTTATGCCGGTTTGTAGAGCGCTGTTGGAGCACTGTTTTAAACAAACTGATAATAATAAGATCAACTTGGACTCAGAAAACAAAGCTTCTGGTTCTGTCTCATTAAATTCCAGTAAACCGGAGACTGTGTGAGTATCGGAGAATGTTACAAGTGTTGTTGCAAATGCTGAAAGTATTGCTTTGAACTCTGTTGAACAAAATCTTTCTTCTCTCTCTCTGGGAAAAAATGAGACTCTTTTGGACTTTTCTTCGCGTTGTTCTGTTAATGTAAAAATATGTGACTCTTGTAAGGGGGATGGAACAAAGTGTGTAAAAGAAGGAAATGAAAAAGTGACTGTACTTCCTAAAATTGTTTGTGCAGGGACACTGAAACCTGAATTGGATTCTGTTGGGCCTGGGGTGGAGGCTGAGGTGGCTGCTTCCACTCGGGAAATTGTGGTTCCGGGGAACTCTTTTTCAGTTAAGCAAAAACATGGTTGTTCTGGTGTTTGTCAATCTATAGATACAGAGAAAGAAAAATTGGCTTTAAGGGTGGAGTCCTTTGAAAGGAAGAGATGGAAGAAACTCGCGACTGTGTTGTTGCTGAAATTCAAAAAGCTGGACTTGAAATCTCTGCAACGAAAATTCAACAAGTTTCACCTTAGAAGTACCTGGGATGGAAGATGATGGAAGACGATGGAAGACGACAATAATACCACAGAAAATTCAGATCCGAACCAGAGTCAACAACCTACAAGAGTTACAACAACTTCTAGGAGAAATCAACTGGGTCAGACCGATGCTGGGAATCACCAATGATGAACTGAGTCCGCTCTTCCATTTGCTGAGAGGAAGTTGCGACATCACTTCGCCAAGAACTTTAACCCCTGAAGCTCGTGCTGCTCTCGACAAAGTCACAGAAGCTCTTCAAAAAAGACAAGCTCATCGCTGCATTCCTGAAAATCCTTTCTTTCTTGCAATCTTAGGAGAGATGCAGCTTTGTGGTCTCATTTTCCAGTGGGATGCCACAGAACAAGATCCTTTGTTAATAATGGAATGGGTTTTTCCTCCCTACAGGTTTTCAAAGACCATTTGCTCAGTTTTAGAAATGATTGCATACATTATAATTAAGGCTAGAACCAGATTGTTAACTTTGGCAGGTCAAGAATGTTCAGTTATCTATTTGCCATTGAAAAATGATTATTTCAATTGGGCAATGCAAAATTCTGATGATTTACAATATGCATTCTTAGGTTTTCCAGGTGTTTGTTCCATACACTATCCAGCTCACAAACTACTGCAAGCAAAATTGAGTTTCAGAGAAAAACCTAAATTAAGTGAAGAACCTTTACATGCTGTGACTCTCTTCACTGATGGCTCTGGTAAAAGCCACAAGTCCGTTGTGACTTGGTTTAATCAAAAGACTGATGTTTGGGAATCTGATATTCAAACAGTAGAGGGATCCCCTCAAATTGTTGAGCTTGCTGCAGTAGTTTGAGCTTTTCAGCTGTTTCCTCAGCCTTTCAATTTGGTCACAGATTCTGCTTATGTTGCTAATGTAGTCAGGAGAATAGAAGGTTCCATTTTAAAGGATGTTAGTAATGAAACTTTACATCGTTGGCTTTCATGTCTTTTTATAACTTTGCAATATAGAACTAATCCATATTTTGTTTCTCACATTAGGGCGCATTCTTCACTTCCTGGATTTTTAGTGGAAGGAAATGCAAGAGCGGACAAGCTGACAATGGTCATTTCTAACACATTGCCAAATATTTTTGAACAAGCAAAATTGAGTCATGCCTTTTTCCACCAAAATGCACAAGCACTCATGCGAATGTTCCAAATCACTAAAAGTCAAGCTAAAGCTATCATTCATACTTGCCCTGACTGTCAATTGGTACAACCTCCTGTTTCTACAGGAGCAATCAACCCCCGAGGCTTACAAAGCCTACAGTTGTGGCAAACAGGTGTTACTAAATAGCCTTCTTTTGGTAAATTTAAAAATATTCATGTTTCCATAGACACGTTCTCTGGTGCAGTTTTTGCTTCCCTTCACACAGGTGAAACTGGCAGCCATGCCTGTCATCATTTCCTGCAAGCTTTTGCTTCATTGGGTAGACCCCAAGAAGTAAAAACTGACAATGGTCCCGCATACATATCTCAAAAATTGGCCACATTTTTAAATGAATGGGGTGTTTGACATATTTTTGGTATTCCCCACTCTCCCACAAGCCAAGCAATCATTGAAAGAACACATCAAACCTTAAAACGCATATTAGATCAACAGAGAGGGGGAACGGAAATCACCCCACAGATGAGACTGAGTAAGGCTTTGTATGGTTTTAATTTTCTAAATAGTTCAAGTACAGAACCAGATCCACCAATCTTTAGACACTTTTCAAATAGCACACAGGCAAAACTGAAAGAACATCCTCCTCTTCTAATTAGAAACCCTGACTCTGGACAGATGGAAGTTCCGTTTCAATTAATAACGTGGGGCAAAGGGTATGCTTCTATTTCCACAGGTGCTGGAAGAATTAAGTGGGTTCCTGCCAAAAACGTCAAACCGTATCGCACTTCAGAACCTGTTGTCGAGCCTAGAACTGAGGAAGCGAGTACGCAGACGTGGACCGAATGGAAGGATCCCGGGTCTCGCCTGACGCCTCTTGTGCCTGACGTTCTTTGTGCATCGGTGGAACCCATGAACTCTGATTTTGTGCCAATGTTATTTATGAGTATACGAATTGAATGCTGAATGTTTGTTTAACGAAGCAAATTTTTGGCTGAAAATTTAGGTTATTGTTTTTGTTTAGAAAGAATTCTGCCAAAACTTAGTTCTTGAAAGAGATGGGGCAGAATCAAATGGTATACTTGTTTTGCTTGATTTTAATTGTTTTTTGTCGTGCAGATTTGCCTGCGGATCAACCGAAAACGAGTGTTTGGGTGACCTTAGCCAAGGCTGCCGGATCGGATACTATATGTCTGTCTAATTCGGAACCAGAAAAGCCTTCCTCAACCTGTTTGGTTGTTGTGCCAGTGATAGAGTTTCCTTTGGTCAGAAAAGAATCCAATGGTAAACCAGGTGGAATTGACAATGGAAACAGTCCTTCCTTCAATTGGAACATTTGTTCGAAAAAACTTCTCAGGGCAGCAAATGTTTCAAACAGTTGGGATGTGTTTCTGGAGACGGACCAATATCCACGGCAATTGCCAAAAGGGTATTGGATCATTTGCGGAGACAGAGGTTGGCAAGGCATTCCAGCCCACCTTGAAGGTGGCCCTTGTAGCATTGGTATGCTTACCATAATTGCCCCCACTGCCAAAGCAGTGATGAAAAAGAAACAAAGGAAAACAAGAGCTGTTCCTCATTATGATGAGAACTGTCAGAGTGATTTTATGCCTTGGAATGCCGCCAGAAGGGTTTCAGCAGGTATATTTCTACCCCAATTGGCTTCAGCTGTGGCATTGAGACAATTAGATCGAGTTGGATGTTGGCTGAGCAAACAAGCTAATGCCACATCCTCCGCAATCAGTGATATGTTGACCGATGTTGATAGTATTAGACATGCTACTCTTCAAAACAGAGCAGCCATTGATTTTCTTTTACTGGCACAAGGACATGGTTGTGAGGAATTTGAAGGATTGTGTTGTATGAATTTGTCTGATCATTCTGAATCCATTCACAAAAGCATTCAAAAATTAAAGGATCTGACAGCCCAAATTAAAGAAGATGGAGGTTCCTGGTTGGATGATTTGTTTCAAAATTGGAGTTTTGCACCTTGGCTAAGGCAACTTTGCAAGATAGGTCTTTACATATTAGGTGTTCTAATACTGATATTGATAGTGGCACCTTGTATACTCTGTTGTCTTCGGCGAATGATGAACAAAACAGTCCGAGAAGTTTTTGTCATTAAAGCAGGAGAACTAGGAAGTAGAAGCACAGAGAGTGTACGAAATCTCACGAAAGCAGTAGATGAGGGTATTGACATGAACGAAGGTTTTGAATTAAGGCCTTGGAATCAACCAGAGTTTTTTGAACGATGCCTTGTGACTGTTGCCAAACGTGATTCATATCTCTCTTTCAGGGATTGGGTCTTCACAGCATTAAGTTGCTGTGCCGTAATATAGCAATGCTTCAGTTTAGTGAAAATAGGTCTTCAGCAGATAATAAGCAGAAATTTTGCAATAGAGCTATGAAACGCAAATAGCAAGCGACAAGAAAATGAAAGCTTCTGGGTCAAACAGAGAGGGGGAAATGTTGGAATCCATAAGGTTAGAGGATTTTTAAGAAATTGTTACAAAGAAGTATGTAGGCCTTAGACTGGAGTTTTGTTAGCATTGCAGAAAAGTTTCCCATGCAAGCAGAAAAAGTTTTCCATGCAAGCAGAAAAGTTTCCCAAGCAGTAGACGTGACAAATAACAATAGGCTTCTGTAGAATTGGCTTTAGGATGGCAACAAGGTTATTTAATGTATATCTTTAGAAGGTTAGCATGAATAGAACTCTGTTCTTTGTCTCTTATCAACTAGTCTTTGTTTTAGCTACGATTACCTATGTTTTATAAGATTGGATAGAATGCTTGTCAAGATGTGTTTTCTGTGTCTGATTGGCTGAATTCTAGTCTGAGATGATTTTATGTATTGCTGTATGAGCCCTGTTGAAGGAGACATTTTTTGGTGTGGATCAGTGAGCTGTCATGTCTCCATTTTGTATTTTGAGACTGATGTGCTGGAAATAAAAGCAAAAATCTCTTCACTGGTCTGGTTACCATGTTATCCATATTTGGATATTTTGCCGTGGCCTAGTGGGTTCCTTTTTTAAGGCGTGGGTTCCTGACACTATTGGACTTATACCTGTCCCGTCCCCCGCATATTGGTGCCTCGTGTGAGGACGTAGAATAGAAGAAAAACAAAGAAAAATCGTGGAAGTACCAGCTGCGGAGACCCAAGTGTTAACAAGGAGCACACTGTATCATCTCTCCCGCCGAAGCCAAGAAAATTGTAAGTAACTTATCTCGGGAGAGCGCTTGGGTGACGTTGGGAGGCAAAATAGCGAAAAAGAAAATTATTAAAAGAACACAAAAATGGGAACGAATTTATCAAAAGTTGAATGGGATGTTTTTCATCAATTAGAGACAATGTTACAAGAAAAAGGTCACTCTGAAATTTCAAAAACTGAGCTTAAAAACTTACTTATCTGCTTGCATGGAAAACTTTTCTGCAATGCTAACAAAACTCCAGTCTAAGGCCTACATACTTCTTTGTAACCATTTCTTAAAAATCCTCTAACCTTATGGATTCCAACATTTCCCCCTCTCTGTTTGACCCAGAAGCTTTCATTTTCTTGTAGCTTGCTATTTGCGTTTCATAGCTCTATTGCAAAATTTCTGCTTATTATCTGCTGAAGACCTATTTTCACTAAACTGAAGCATTGCTATATTACGGCACAGCAACTTAATGCTGTGAAGACCCAATCCCTGAAAGAGAGATATGAATCACGTTTGGCAACAGTCACAAGGCATCGTTCAAAAAACTCTGGTCAATTCCAAGGCCTTAATTCAAAACCTTCGTTCATGTCAATACCCTCATCTACTGCTTTCGTGAGATTTCGTACACTCTCTGTGCTTCTACTTCCTAATTCTCCTGCTTGAATGACAAAAACTTCTCGGACTGTTTTGTTCATCATTCGCCGAAGACAACAGAGTATACAAGGTGCCACTATCAATATCAGTATTAGAACACCTAATATGTAAAGACCTATCTTGCAAAGTTGCCTTAGCCAAGGTGCAAAACTCCAATTTTGAAACAAATCATCCAACCAGGAACCTCCATCTTCTTTAATTTGGGCTGTCAGATCCTTTAATTTTTGAATGCTTCTGTGAATGGATTCAGAACGATCAGACAAATTCATACAACACAATCCTTCAAATTCCTCACAACCATGTCCTTGTGCCAGTAAGAGAAAATCAATGGCTGCTCTGTTTTGAAGAGTAGCATGTCTAATACTATCAACATCGGTCAACATATCACTGATTGCGGAGGATGTGGCATTAGCTTGTTTGCTCAGCCAACATCCAACTCGATCTAATTGTCTCAATGCCACAGCTGAAGCCAATTGGGGTAGAAATATATCTGCTGAAAGCCTTCTGGCGGCATTCCAAGGCATAAAATCACTCTGACAGTTCTCATCATAATGAGGAACAGCTCTTGTTTTCCTTTGTTTCTTTTTCATCACTGCTTTGGCAGTGGGGGCAATTATGGTAAGCATACCAATGCTACAAGGGCCACCTTCAAGGTGGGCTGGAATGCCTTGCCAACCTCTGTCTCCGCAAATGATCCAATACCCTTTTGGCAATTGCCGTGGATATTGGTCCGTCTCCAGAAACACATCCCAACTGTTTGAAACATTTGCTGCCCTGAGAAGTTTTTTCGAACAAATGTTCCAATTGAAGGAAGGACTGTTTCCATTGTCAATTCCACCTGGTTTACCATTGGATTCTTTTCTGACCAAAGGAAACTCTTTCACTGGCACACCAACCAAACAGGTTGAGAAAGGCTTTTCTGGTTCCGAATTAGACAGACATATAGTATCCGATCCGGCAGCCTTGGCTAAGGTCACCCAAACATTCGTTTTCGGTTGATCCACAGGCAAATCTGCACGACAAAAAACAATTAAAATCATGCAAAACAAGTATACCATTTGATTCTGCCCCATCTCTTTCAAGAACTAAGTTTTGGCAGAATTCTTTCTAAACAAAAACAATAACCTAAATTTTCAGCCAAAAATTAGCTTCGTTAAACAAACATTCAGCATTCAATTCGTATACTCATAAATAACATTGGCACAAAATCAGAGTTCATGGGTTCCACCGATGCACAAAGAACGTCAGGCACAAGAGGCGTCAGGCGAGACCCGGGATCCTTCCATTCGGTCCACGTCTGCGTACTCGCTTCCTCAGTTCTAGGCTCGACAACAGGTTCTGAAGTGCGATACGGTTTGACGTTTTTGGCAGGAACCCACTTAATTCTTCCAGCACCTGTGGAAATAGAAGCATACCCTTTGCCCCACGTTATTAATTGAAACGGGCCTTCCATCTGTCCAGAGTCAGGGTTTCTAATTAGAAGAGGAGGATGTTCTTTCAGTTTTGCCTGTGTGCTATTTGAAAAGTGTCTAAAGATTGGTGGATCTGGTTCTGTACTTGAACTGTTTAGAAAATTAAAACCATACAAAGCCTTACTCAGTCTCATCTGTGGGGTGATTTCCGTTCCCCCTCTCTGTTGATCTAATATGCGTTTTAAGGTTTGATGTGTTCTTTCAATGATTGCTTGGCTTGTGGGAGAGTGGGGAATACCAAAAATGTGTCGAACACCCCATTCATTTAAAAATGTGGCCAATTTTTGAGATATGTATGCGGGACCATTGTCAGTTTTTACTTCTTGGGGTATACCCAATGAAGCAAAAGCTTGCAGGAAATGATGACAGGCATGGCTGCCAGTTTCACCTGTGTGAAGGGAAGCAAAAACTGCACCAGAGAACGTGTCTATGGAAACATGAATATTTTTAAATTTACCAAAAGAAGGCTATTTAGTAACACCTGTTTGCCACAACTGTAGGCTTTGTAAGCCTCGGGGGTTGATTGCTCCTGTAGAAACAGGAGGTTGTACCAATTGACAGTCAGGGCAAGTATGAATGATAGCTTTAGCTTGACTTTTAGTGATTTGGAACATTCGCATGAGTGCTTGTGCATTTTGGTGGAAAAAGGCATGACTCAATTTTGCTTGTTCAAAAATATTTGGCAATGTGTTAGAAATGACCATTGTCAGCTTGTCCGCTCTTGCATTTCCTTCCACTAAAAATCCAGGAAGTGAAGAATGCGCCCTAATGTGAGAAACAAAATATGGATTAGTTCTATATTGCAAAGTTATAAAAAGACATGAAAGCCAACGACGTAAAGTTTCATTACTAACATCCTTTAAAATGGAACCTTCTATTCTCCTGACTACATTAGCAACATAAGCAGAATCTGTGACCAAATTGAAAGGCTGAGGAAACAGCTGAAAAGCTCAAACTACTGCAGCAAGCTCAACAATTTGAGGGGATCCCTCTACTGTTTGAATATCAGATTCCCAAACATCAGTCTTTTGATTAAACCAAGTCACAACGGACTTGTGGCTTTTACCAGAGCCATCAGTGAAGAGAGTCACAGCATGTAAAGGTTCTTCACTTAATTTAGGTTTTTCTCTGAAACTCAATTTTGCTTGCAGTAGTTTGTGAGCTGGATAGTGTATGGAACAAACACCTGGAAAACCTAAGAATGCATATTGTAAATCATCAGAATTTTGCATTGCCCAATTGAAATAATCATTTTTCAATGGCAAATAGATAACTGAACATTCTTGACCTGCCAAAGTTAACAATCTGGTTCTAGCCTTAATTATAATGTATGCAATCATTTCTAAAACTGAGCAAATGGTCTTTGAAAACCTGTAGGGAGGAAAAACCCATTCCATTATTAACAAAGGATCTTGTTCTGTGGCATCCCACTGGAAAATGAGACCACAAAGCTGCATCTTCTCTCCTAAGATTGCAAGAAAGAAAGGATTTTCAGGAACGCAGCGATGAGCTTGTCTTTTTTGAAGAGCTTCTGTGACTTTGTCGAGAGCAGCACGAGCTTCAGGGGTTAAAGTTCTTGGCGAAGTGATGTCGCAACTTCCTCTCAGCAAATGGAAGAGCGGACTCAGTTCATCATTGGTGATTCCCAGCATCGGTCTGACCCAGTTGATTTCTCCTAGAAGTTGTTGTAACTCTTGTAGGTTGTTGACTCTGGTTCGGATCTGAATTTTCTGTGGTATTATTGTCGTCTTCCATCGTCTTCCATCATCTTCCATCCCAGGTACTTCTAAGGTGAAACTTGTTGAATTTTCGTTGCAGAGATTTCAAGTCCAGCTTTTTGAATTTCAGCAACAACACAGTCGCGAGTTTCTTCCATCTCTTCCTTTCAAAGGACTCCACCCTTAAAGCCAATTTTTCTTTCTCTGTATCTATAGATTGACAAAGACCAGAACAACCATGTTTTTGCTTAACTGAAAAAGAGTTCCCCGGAACCACAATTTCCCGAGTAGAAGAAGCCACCTCAGCCTCCACCCCAGGCCCAACAGAATCCAATTCAGGTTTCAGTGTCCCTGCACAAACAATTTTAGGAAGTACAGTCACTTTTTTATTTCCATCTTTTACACACTTTGTTCCATCCCCCTTACAAGAGTCACATATTTTTACATTAACAGAACAACGCGAAGAAAAGTCCAAAAGAGTCTCATTTTTTCCCAGAGAGAGAGGAGAAAGATTTTGTTCAACAGAGTTCAAAGCAATACTTTCAGCATTTGCAACAACACTTGTAACATTCTCCGATACTCACACAGTCTCCGGTTTACTGGAATTTAATGAGACAGAACCAGAAGCTTTGTTTTCTGAGTCCAAGTTGATCTTATTATTATCAGTTTGTTTAAAACAGTGCTCCAACAGCGCTCTACAAACCGGCATAAGTTCTCTTAAGCTTTCATCTTTTTTGAGAGAGACTAGTTTATAGATTCTCCAGTTTATCTGATCCCAAAAATGAAAAGTAAAAGCAGACTGCAGATTTAAATCTTGCGTATTCGCTTTAACCCAGATAAGTAAGTTTTTAAGCTCAGTTTTTGAAATTTCAGAGTGACCTTTTTCTTGTAACATTGTCTCTAATTGATGAAAAACATCCCATTCAACTTTTGATAAATTCGTTCCCATTTTTGTGTTCTTTTAATAATTTTCTTTTTCTCTATTTTGCCTCCCAACGTCACCCAAGCGCTGTCCCGAGATAAGTTACAATTTTCTTGGCTTCGGCGGGAGAGATGATCCAGTGTGCTCCTTGTTAACACTTGGGTCTCCGCAGCTGGTACTTCCACGATTTTTCTTTGTTTTTCTTCTATTCTACGTCCTCACACGAGGCACCAATATGCGGGGGACGGGACAGGTATAAGTCCAATAGTGTCAGGAACCCACGCCTTAAAAAAGGAACCCACTAGGCCGCGGCAAAATATCCAAATATGGATAACATGGTAACCAGACCAGTGAAGAGATTTTTGCTTTTATTTCCAGCACATCAGTCTCAAAATACAAAATGGAGACATGACAGCTCACTGATCCACACCAAAAAATGTCTCCTTCAACAGGGCTCATACAGCAATACATAAAATCATCTCAGACTAGAATTCAGCCAATCAGACACAGAAAACACATCTTGACAAGCATTCTATCCAATCTTATAAAACATAGGTAATCGTAGCTAAAACAAAGACTAGTTGATAAGAGACAAAGAACAGAGTTCTATTCATGCTAACCTTCTAAAGATATACATTAAATAATTTTGTTGCCATCCTAAAGCCAATTCTACAGAAGCCTATTGTTATTTGTCACGTCTACTGCTTGGGAAACTTTTCTGCTTGCATGGAAAACTTTTTCTGCTTGCATGGGAAACTTTTCTGCAATGCTAACAGAACTCCAGTCTAAGGCCTACATACTTCTTTGTAACCATTTCTTAAAAATCCTCTAACCTTATGGATTCCAACATTTCCCCCTCTCTGTTTGACCCAGAAGCTTTCATTTTCTTGTCGCTTGCTATTTGCGTTTCATAGCTCTATTGCAAAATTTCTGCTTATTATCTGCTGAAGACCTATTTTCACTAAACTGAAGCATTGCTATATTACGGCACAGCAACTTAATGCTGTGAAGACCCAATCCCTGAAAGAGAGATATGAATCACGTTTGGCAACAGTCACAAGGCATCGTTCAAAAAACTCTGGTCGATTCCAAGGCCTTAATTCAAAACCTTCGTTCATTTCAATACCCTCATCTACTGCTTTCGTGAGATTTCGTACACTCTCTGTGCTTCTACTTCCTAGTTCTCCTGCTTGAATGACAAAAACTTCTCGGACTGTTTTGTTCATCATTCGCCGAACACAACAGAGTATACAAGGTGCCACTATCAATATCAGTATTAGAACACCTAATATGTAAAGACCTATCTTGCAAAGTTGCCTTAGCCAAGGTGCAAAACTCCAATTTTGAAACAAATCATCCAACCAGGAACCTCCATCTTCTTTAATTTGGGCTGTCAGATCCTTTAATTTTTGAATGCTTTTGTGAATGGATTCAGAACGATCAGACAAATTCATACAACACAATCCTTCCAATTCCTCACAACCATGTCCTTGTGCCAGTAAGAGAAAATCAATGGCTGCTCTGTTTTGAAGAGTAGCATGTCTAATACTATCAACATCGGTCAACATATCACTGATTGCGGAGGATGTGGCATTAGCTTGTTTGCTCAGCCAACATCCAACTCGATCTAATTGTCTCAATGCCACAGCTGAAGCCAATTGGGGTAGAAATATACCTGCTGAAAGCCTTCTGGCGGCATTCCAAGGCATAAAATCACTCTGACAGTTCTCATCATAATGAGGAACAGCTCTTGTTTTCCTTTGTTTCTTTTTCATCACTGCTTTGGCAGTGGGGGCAATTATGGTAAGCATACCAATGCTACAAGGGCCACCTTCAAGGTGGGCTGGAATGCCTTGCCAACCTCTGTCTCCGCAACTGATCCAATACCCTTTTGGCAATTGCCGTGGATATTGGTCCGTCTCCAGAAACACATCCCAACTGTTTGAAACATTTGCTGCCCTGAGAAGTTTTTTCGAACAAATGTTCCAATTGAAGGAAGGACTGTTTCCATTGTCAATTCCACCTGGTTTACCATTGGATTCTTTTCTGACCAAAGGAAACTCTTTCACTGACACACCAACCAAACAGGTTGAGAAAGGCTTTTCTGGTTCCGAATTAGACAGACATATAGTATCCGATCCGGCAGCCTTGGCTAAGGTCACCCAAACACTCGTTTTCGGTTGATCCACAGGCAAATCTGCACGACAAAAAACAATTAAAATCATGCAAAACAAGTATACCATTTGATTCTGCCCCATCTCTTTCAAGAACTAAGTTTTGGCAGAATTCTTTCTAAACAAAAACAATAACCTAAATTTTCAGCCAAAAATTAGCTTTGTTAAACAAACATTCAGCATTCAATTCGTATACTCATAAATAACATTGGCACAAAATCAGAGTTCATGGGTTCCACCGATGCACAAAGAACGTCAGGCACAAGAGGCGTCAGACGAGACCCGGGATCCTTCCATTCGGTCCACGTCTGCGTACTCGCTTCCTCAGTTCTAGGCTCGACAACAGGTTCTGAAGTGCGATACGGTTTGACGTTTTTGGCAGGAACCCACTTAATTCTTCCAGCACCTGTGGAAATAGAAGCATACCCTTTGCCCCACGTTATTAATTGAAACGGGCCTTCCATCTGTCCAGAGTCAGGGTTTCTAATTAGAAGAGGAGGATGTTCTTTCAGTTTTGCCTGTGTGCTATTTGAAAAGTGTCTAAAGATTGGTGGATCTGGTTCTGTACTTGAACTATTTAGACAATTAAAACCATACAAAGCCTTACTCAGTCTCATCTGTGGGGTGATTTCCGTTCCCCCTCTCTGTTGATCTAATATGCGTTTTAGGGTTTGATGTGTTCTTTCAATGATTGCTTGGCTTGTGGGAGAGTGGGGAATACCAAAAATGTGTCGAACACCCCATTCATTTAAAAATGTGGCCAATTTTTGAGATATGTATGCGGGACCATTGTCAGTTTTTACTTCTTGGGGTATACCCAATGAAGCAAAAGCTTGCAGGAAATGATGACAGGCATGGCTGCCAGTTTCACCTGTGTGAAGGGAAGCAAAAACTGCACCAGAGAACGTGTCTATGGAAACATGAATATTTTTAAATTTACCAAAAGAAGGCTATTTAGTAACACCTGTTTGCCACAACTGTAGGCTTTGTAAGCCTCGGGGGTTGATTGCTCCTGTAGAAACAGGAGGTTGTACCAATTGACAGTCAGGGCAAGTATGAATGATAGCTTTAGCTTGACTTTTAGTGATTTGGAACATTCGCATGAGTGCTTGTGCATTTTGGTGGAAAAAGGCATGACTCAATTTTGCTTGTTCAAAAATATTTGGCAATGTGTTAGAAATGACCATTGTCAGCTTGTCCGCTCTTGCATTTCCTTCCACTAAAAATCCAGGAAGTGAAGAATGTGCCCTAATGTGAGAAACAAAATATGGATTAGTTCTATATTGCAAAGTTATAAAAAGACATGAAAGCCAACGATGTAAAGTTTCATTACTAACATCCTTTAAAATGGAACCTTCTATTCTCCTGACTACATTAGCAACATAAGCAGAATCTGTGACCAAATTAAAAGGCTGAGGAAACAGCTGAAAAGCTCAAACTACTGCAGCAAGCTCAACAATTTGAGGGGATCCCTCTACTGTTTGAATATCAGATTCCCAAACATCAGTCTTTTGATTAAACCAAGTCACAACGGACTTGTGGCTTTTACCAGAGCCATCAGTGAAGAGAGTCACAGCATGTAAAGGTTCTTCACTTAATTTAGGTTTTTCTCTGAAACTCAATTTTGCTTGCAGTAGTTTGTGAGCTGGATAGTGTATGGAACAAACACCTGGAAAACCTAAGAATGCATATTGTAAATCATCAGAATTTTGCATTGCCCAATTGAAATAATCATTTTTCAATGGCAAATAGATAACTGAACATTCTTGACCTGCCAAAGTTAACAATCTGGTTCTAGCCTTAATTATAATGTATGCAATCATTTCTAAAACTGAGCAAATGGTCTTTGAAAACCTGTAGGGAGGAAAAACCCATTCCATTATTAACAAAGGATCTTGTTCTGTGGCATCCCACTGGAAAATGAGACCACAAAGCTGCATCTTCTCTCCTAAGATTGCAAGAAAGAAAGGATTTTCAGGAACGCAGCGATGAGCTTGTCTTTTTTGAAGAGCTTCTGTGACTTTGTCGAGAGCAGCACGAGCTTCAGGGGTTAAAGTTCTTGGCGAAGTGATGTCGCAACTTCCTCTCAGCAAATGGAAGAGCGGACTCAGTTCATCATTGGTGATTCCCAGCATCGGTCTGACCCAGTTGATTTCTCCTAGAAGTTGTTGTAACTCTTGTAGGTTGTTGACTCTGGTTCGGATCTGAATTTTCTGTGGTATTATTGTCGTCTTCCATCGTCTTCCATCATCTTCCATCCCAGGTACTTCTAAGGTGAAACTTGTTGAATTTTCGTTGCAGAGATTTCAAGTCCAGCTTTTTGAATTTCAGCAACAACACAGTCGCGAGTTTCTTCCATCTCTTCCTTTCAAAGGACTCCACCCTTAAAGTCAATTTTTCTTTCTCTGTATCTATAGATTGACAAACACCAGAACAACCATGTTTTTGCTTAACTGAAAAAGAGTTCCCCGGAACCACAATTTCCCGAGTGGAAGAAGCCACCTCAGCCTCCACCCCAGGCCCAACAGAATCCAATTCAGGTTTCAGTGTCCCTGCACAAACAATTTTAGGAAGTACAGTCACTTTTTCATTTCCATCTTTTACACACTTTGTTCCATCCCCCTTACAAGAGTCACATATTTTTACATTAACAGAACAACGCAAAGAAAAGTCCAAAAGAGTCTCATTTTTTCCCAGAGAGAGAGAAGAAAGATTTTGTTCAACAGAGTTCAAAGCAATACTTTCAGCATTTGCAACAACACTTGTAACATTCTCCGATACTCACACAGTCTCCGGTTTACTGGAATTTAATGAGACAGAACCAGAAGCTTTGTTTTCTGAGTCCAAGTTGATCTTATTATTATCAGTTTGTTTAAAACAGTGCTCCAACAGCGCTCTACAAACCGGCATAAGTTCTCTTAAGCTTTCATCTTTTTTGAGAGAGACTAGTTTATAGATTCTCCAGTTTATCTGATCCCAAAAATGAAAAGTAAAAGCAGACTGCAGATTTAAATCTTGCGTATTCGCTTTAACTCAGATAAGTAAGTTTTTAAGCTCAGTTTTTGAAATTTCAGAGTGACCTTTTTCTTGTAACATTGTCTCTAATTGATGAAAAACATCCCATTCAACTTTTGATAAATTCGTTCCCATTTTTGTGTTCTTTTAATAATTTTCTTTTTCGCTATTTTGCCTCCCAACGTCACCCAAGCGCTCTCCCGAGATAAGTTACAATTTTCTTGGCTTCGGCAGGAGAGATGATACAGTGTGCTCCTTGTTAACACTTGGGTCTCCGCAGCTGGTACTTCCACGATTTTTCTTTGTTTTTCTTCTATTCTACGTCCTCACACGAGGCACCAATATGCGGGGGACGTGAGAGGTATAAGTCCAATAGTTTCAGGAACCCACGCCTTAAAAAAGGAACCCACTAGGCCGTGGCAAAATATCCAAATATGGATAACATGGTAACCAGACCAGTGAAGAGATTTTTGCTTTTATTTCCAGCACATCAGTCTCAAAATACAAAATGGAGACATGACAGCTCACTGATCCACACCAAAAAATGTCTCCTTCAACAGGGCTCATACAGCAATACATAAAATCATCTCAGACTAGAATTCAGCCAATCAGACACAGAAAACACATCTTGACAAGCATTCTGTCCAATCTTATAAAACATAGGTAATCGTAGCTAAAACAAAGACTAGTTGATAAGAGACAAAGAACAGAGTTCTATTCATGCTAACCTTCTAAAGATATACATTAAATAACTTTGTTGCCATCCTAAAGCCAATTCTACAGAAGCCTATTGTTATTTGTCACGTCTACTGCTTGGGAAACTTTTCTGCTTGCATGGAAAACTTTTTCTGCTTGCATGGGAAACTTTTCTGCTATGCTAACAAAACTCCAGTGTAAGGCCTACATACTTCTTTGTAACCATTTCTTAGAAATCCTCTAACCTTATGGATTCCAACATTTCCCCCTCTCTGTTTGACCCAGAAGCTTTCATTTTCTTGTCGCTTGCTATTTGCGTTTCATAGCTCTATTGCAAAATTTCTGCTTATTATCTGCTGAAGACCTATTTTCACTAAACTGAAGCATTGCTATATTACGGCACAGCAACTTAATGCTGTGAAGACCCAATCCCTGAAAGAGAGATATGAATCACGTTTGGCAACAGTCACAAGGCATCGTTCAAAAAACTCTGGTCGATTCCAAGGCCTTAATTCAAAACCTTCGTTCATGTCAATACCATCATCTACTGCTTTCGTGAGATTTCGTACACTCTCTGTGCTTCTACTTCCTAATTCTCCTGCTTGAATGACAAAAACTTCTCGGACTGTTTTGTTCATCATTCGCCGAAGACAACAGAGTATACAAGGTGCCACTATCAATATCAGTATTAGAACACCTAATATGTAAAGACCTATCTTGCAAAGCTGCCTTAGCCAAGGTGCAAAACTCCAATTTTGAAACAAATCATCCAACCAGGAACCTCCATCTTCTTTAATTTGGGCTGTCAGATCCTTTAATTTTTGAATGCTTTTGTGAATGGATTCAGAACGATCAGACAAATTCATACAACACAATCCTTCCAATTCCTCACAACCATGTCCTTGTGCCAGTAAGAGAAAATCAATGGCTGCTCTGTTTTGAAGAGTAGCATGTCTAATACTATCAACATCGGTCAACATATCACTGATTGCGGAGGATGTGGCATTAGCTTGTTTGCTCAGCCAACATCCAACTCGATCTAATTGTCTCAATGCCACAGCTGAAGCCAATTGGGGTAGAAATATACCTGCTGAAAGCCTTCTGGCGGCATTCCAAGGCATAAAATCACTCTGACAGTTCTCATCATAATGAGGAACAGCTCTTGTTTTCCTTTGTTTCTTTTTCATCACTGCTTTGGCAGTGGGGGCAATTATGGTAAGCATACCAATGCTACAAGGGCCACCTTCAAGGTGGGCTGGAATGCCTTGCCAACCTCTGTCTCCGCAAATGATCCAATACCCTTTTGGCAATTGCCGTGGATATTGGTCCGTCTCCAGAAACACATCCCAACTGTTTGAAACATTTGCTGCCCTGAGAAGTTTTTTCGAACAAATGTTCCAATTGAAGGAAGGACTGTTTCCATTGTCAATTCCACCTGGTTTACCATTGGATTCTTTTCTGACCAAAGGAAACTCTTTCACTGGCACACCAACCAAACAGGTTGAGAAAGGCTTTTCTGGTTCCGAATTAGACAGACATATAGTATCCGATCCGGCAGCCTTGGCTAAGGTCACCCAAACATTCGTTTTCGGTTGATCCACAGGCAAATCTGCACGACAAAAAACAATTAAAATCATGCAAAACAAGTATACCATTTGATTCTGCCCCATCTCTTTCAAGAACTAAGTTTTGGCAGAATTCTTTCTAAACAAAAACAATAACCTAAATTTTCAGCCAAAAATTAGCTTCGTTAAACAAACATTCAGCATTCAATTCGTATACTCATAAATAACATTGGCACAAAATCAGAGTTCATGGGTTCCACCGATGCACAAAGAACGTCAGGCACAAGAGGCGTCAGGCGAGACCCGGGATCCTTCCATTCGGTCCACGTCTGCGTACTCGCTTCCTCAGTTCTAGGCTCGACAACAGGTTCTGAAGTGCGATACGGTTTGACGTTTTTGGCAGGAACCCACTTAATTCTTCCAGCACCTGTGGAAATAGAAGCATACCCTTTGCCCCACGTTATTAATTGAAACGGGCCTTCCATCTGTCCAGAGTCAGGGTTTCTAATTAGAAGAGGAGGATGTTCTTTCAGTTTTGCCTGTGTGCTATTTGAAAAGTGTCTAAAGATTGGTGGATCTGGTTCTGTACTTGAACTGTTTAGAAAATTAAAACCATACAAAGCCTTACTCAGTCTCATCTGTGGGGTGATTTCCGTTCCCCCTCTCTGTTGATCTAATATGCGTTTTAAGGTTTGATGTGTTCTTTCAATGATTGCTTGGCTTGTGGGAGAGTGGGGAATACCAAAAATGTGTCGAACACCCCATTCATTTAAAAATGTGGCCAATTTTTGAGATATGTATGCGGGACCATTGTCAGTTTTTACTTCTTGGGGTATACCCAATGAAGCAAAAGCTTGCAGGAAATGATGACAGGCATGGCTGCCAGTTTCACCTGTGTGAAGGGAAGCAAAAACTGCACCAGAGAACGTGTCTATGGAAACATGAATATTTTTAAATTTACCAAAAGAAGGCTATTTAGTAACACCTGTTTGCCACAACTGTAGGCTTTGTAAGCCTCGGGGGTTGATTGCTCCTGTAGAAACAGGAGGTTGTACCAATTGACAGTCAGGGCAAGTATGAATGATAGCTTTAGCTTGACTTTTAGTGATTTGGAACATTCGCATGAGTGCTTGTGCATTTTGGTGGAAAAAGGCATGACTCAATTTTGCTTGTTCAAAAATATTTGGCAATGTGTTAGAAATGACCATTGTCAGCTTGTCCGCTCTTGCATTTCCTTCCACTAAAAATCCAGGAAGTGAAGAATGCGCCCTAATGTGAGAAACAAAATATGGATTAGTTCTATATTGCAAAGTTATAAAAAGACATGAAAGCCAACGACGTAAAGTTTCATTACTAACATCCTTTAAAATGGAACCTTCTATTCTCCTGACTACATTAGCAACATAAGCAGAATCTGTGACCAAATTGAAAGGCTGAGGAAACAGCTGAAAAGCTCAAACTACTGCAGCAAGCTCAACAATTTGAGGGGATCCCTCTACTGTTTGAATATCAGATTCCCAAACATCAGTCTTTTGATTAAACCAAGTCACAACGGACTTGTGGCTTTTACCAGAGCCATCAGTGAAGAGAGTCACAGCATGTAAAGGTTCTTCACTTAATTTATGTTTTTCTCTGAAACTCAATTTTGCTTGCAGTAGTTTGTGAGCTGGATAGTGTATGGAACAAACACCTGGAAAACCTAAGAATGCATATTGTAAATCATCAGAATTTTGCATTGCCCAATTGAAATAATCATTTTTCAATGGCAAATAGATAACTGAACATTCTTGACCTGCCAAAGTTAACAATCTGGTTCTAGCCTTAATTATAATGTATGCAATCATTTCTAAAACTGAGCAAATGGTCTTTGAAAACCTGTAGGGAGGAAAAACCCATTCCATTATTAACAAAGGATCTTGTTCTGTGGCATCCCACTGGAAAATGAGACCACAAAGCTGCATCTTCTCTCCTAAGATTGCAAGAAAGAAAGGATTTTCAGGAACGCAGCGATGAGCTTGTCTTTTTTGAAGAGCTTCTGTGACTTTGTCGAGAGCAGCACGAGCTTCAGGGGTTAAAGTTCTTGGCGAAGTGATGTCGCAACTTCCTCTCAGCAAATGGAAGAGCGGACTCAGTTCATCATTGGTGATTCCCAGCATCGGTCTGACCCAGTTGATTTCTCCTAGAAGTTGTTGTAACTCTTGTAGGTTGTTGACTCTGGTTCGGATCTGAATTTTCTGTGGTATTATTGTCGTCTTCCATCGTCTTCCATCATCTTCCATCCCAGGTACTTCTAAGGTGAAACTTGTTGAATTTTCGTTGCAGAGATTTCAAGTCCAGCTTTTTGAATTTCAGCAACAACACAGTCGCGAGTTTCTTCCATCTCTTCCTTTCAAAGGACTCCACCCTTAAAGCCAATTTTTCTTTCTCTGTATCTATAGATTGACAAAGACCAGAACAACCATGTTTTTGCTTAACTGAAAAAGAGTTCCCCGGAACCACAATTTCCCGAGTAGAAGAAGCCACCTCAGCCTCCACCCCAGGCCCAACAGAATCCAATTCAGGTTTCAGTGTCCCTGCACAAACAATTTTAGGAAGTACAGTCACTTTTTTATTTCCATCTTTTACACACTTTGTTCCATCCCCCTTACAAGAGTCACATATTTTTACATTAACAGAACAACGCGAAGAAAAGTCCAAAAGAGTCTCATTTTTTCCCAGAGAGAGAGGAGAAAGATTTTGTTCAACAGAGTTCAAAGCAATACTTTCAGCATTTGCAACAACACTTGTAACATTCTCCGATACTCACACAGTCTCCGGTTTACTGGAATTTAATGAGACAGAACCAGAAGCTTTGTTTTCTGAGTCCAAGTTGATCTTATTATTATCAGTTTGTTTAAAACAGTGCTCCAACAGCGCTCTACAAACCGGCATAAGTTCTCTTAAGCTTTCATCTTTTTTGAGAGAGACTAGTTTATAGATTCTCCAGTTTATCTGATCCCAAAAATGAAAAGTAAAAGCAGACTGCAGATTTAAATCTTGCGTATTCGCTTTAACCCAGATAAGTAAGTTTTTAAGCTCAGTTTTTGAAATTTCAGAGTGACCTTTTTCTTGTAACATTGTCTCTAATTGATGAAAAACATCCCATTCAACTTTTGATAAATTCGTTCCCATTTTTGTGTTCTTTTAATAATTTTCTTTTTCTCTATTTTGCCTCCCAACGTCACCCAAGCGCTGTCCCGAGATAAGTTACAATTTTCTTGGCTTCGGCGGGAGAGATGATCCAGTGTGCTCCTTGTTAACACTTGGGTCTCCGCAGCTGGTACTTCCACGATTTTTCTTTGTTTTTCTTCTATTCTACGTCCTCACACGAGGCACCAATATGCGGGGGACGGGACAGGTATAAGTCCAATAGTGTCAGGAACCCACGCCTTAAAAAAGGAACCCACTAGGCCGCGGCAAAATATCCAAATATGGATAACATGGTAACCAGACCAGTGAAGAGATTTTTGCTTTTATTTCCAGCACATCAGTCTCAAAATACAAAATGGAGACATGACAGCTCACTGATCCACACCAAAAAATGTCTCCTTCAACAGGGCTCATACAGCAATACATAAAATCATCTCAGACTAGAATTCAGCCAATCAGACACAGAAAACACATCTTGACAAGCATTCTATCCAATCTTATAAAACATAGGTAATCGTAGCTAAAACAAAGACTAGTTGATAAGAGACAAAGAACAGAGTTCTATTCATGCTAACCTTCTAAAGATATACATTAAATAATTTTGTTGCCATCCTAAAGCCAATTCTACAGAAGCCTATTGTTATTTGTCACGTCTACTGCTTGGGAAACTTTTCTGCTTGCATGGAAAACTTTTTCTGCTTGCATGGGAAACTTTTCTGCAATGCTAACAGAACTCCAGTCTAAGGCCTACATACTTCTTTGTAACCATTTCTTAAAAATCCTCTAACCTTATGGATTCCAACATTTCCCCCTCTCTGTTTGACCCAGAAGCTTTCATTTTCTTGTCGCTTGCTATTTGCGTTTCATAGCTCTATTGCAAAATTTCTGCTTATTATCTGCTGAAGACCTATTTTCACTAAACTGAAGCATTGCTATATTACGGCACAGCAACTTAATGCTGTGAAGACCCAATCCCTGAAAGAGAGATATGAATCACGTTTGGCAACAGTCACAAGGCATCGTTCAAAAAACTCTGGTCGATTCCAAGGCCTTAATTCAAAACCTTCGTTCATTTCAATACCCTCATCTACTGCTTTCGTGAGATTTCGTACACTCTCTGTGCTTCTACTTCCTAGTTCTCCTGCTTGAATGACAAAAACTTCTCGGACTGTTTTGTTCATCATTCGCCGAACACAACAGAGTATACAAGGTGCCACTATCAATATCAGTATTAGAACACCTAATATGTAAAGACCTATCTTGCAAAGTTGCCTTAGCCAAGGTGCAAAACTCCAATTTTGAAACAAATCATCCAACCAGGAACCTCCATCTTCTTTAATTTGGGCTGTCAGATCCTTTAATTTTTGAATGCTTTTGTGAATGGATTCAGAACGATCAGACAAATTCATACAACACAATCCTTCCAATTCCTCACAACCATGTCCTTGTGCCAGTAAGAGAAAATCAATGGCTGCTCTGTTTTGAAGAGTAGCATGTCTAATACTATCAACATCGGTCAACATATCACTGATTGCGGAGGATGTGGCATTAGCTTGTTTGCTCAGCCAACATCCAACTCGATCTAATTGTCTCAATGCCACAGCTGAAGCCAATTGGGGTAGAAATATACCTGCTGAAAGCCTTCTGGCGGCATTCCAAGGCATAAAATCACTCTGACAGTTCTCATCATAATGAGGAACAGCTCTTGTTTTCCTTTGTTTCTTTTTCATCACTGCTTTGGCAGTGGGGGCAATTATGGTAAGCATACCAATGCTACAAGGGCCACCTTCAAGGTGGGCTGGAATGCCTTGCCAACCTCTGTCTCCGCAACTGATCCAATACCCTTTTGGCAATTGCCGTGGATATTGGTCCGTCTCCAGAAACACATCCCAACTGTTTGAAACATTTGCTGCCCTGAGAAGTTTTTTCGAACAAATGTTCCAATTGAAGGAAGGACTGTTTCCATTGTCAATTCCACCTGGTTTACCATTGGATTCTTTTCTGACCAAAGGAAACTCTTTCACTGACACACCAACCAAACAGGTTGAGAAAGGCTTTTCTGGTTCCGAATTAGACAGACATATAGTATCCGATCCGGCAGCCTTGGCTAAGGTCACCCAAACACTCGTTTTCGGTTGATCCACAGGCAAATCTGCACGACAAAAAACAATTAAAATCATGCAAAACAAGTATACCATTTGATTCTGCCCCATCTCTTTCAAGAACTAAGTTTTGGCAGAATTCTTTCTAAACAAAAACAATAACCTAAATTTTCAGCCAAAAATTAGCTTTGTTAAACAAACATTCAGCATTCAATTCGTATACTCATAAATAACATTGGCACAAAATCAGAGTTCATGGGTTCCACCGATGCACAAAGAACGTCAGGCACAAGAGGCGTCAGACGAGACCCGGGATCCTTCCATTCGGTCCACGTCTGCGTACTCGCTTCCTCAGTTCTAGGCTCGACAACAGGTTCTGAAGTGCGATACGGTTTGACGTTTTTGGCAGGAACCCACTTAATTCTTCCAGCACCTGTGGAAATAGAAGCATACCCTTTGCCCCACGTTATTAATTGAAACGGGCCTTCCATCTGTCCAGAGTCAGGGTTTCTAATTAGAAGAGGAGGATGTTCTTTCAGTTTTGCCTGTGTGCTATTTGAAAAGTGTCTAAAGATTGGTGGATCTGGTTCTGTACTTGAACTATTTAGACAATTAAAACCATACAAAGCCTTACTCAGTCTCATCTGTGGGGTGATTTCCGTTCCCCCTCTCTGTTGATCTAATATGCGTTTTAGGGTTTGATGTGTTCTTTCAATGATTGCTTGGCTTGTGGGAGAGTGGGGAATACCAAAAATGTGTCGAACACCCCATTCATTTAAAAATGTGGCCAATTTTTGAGATATGTATGCGGGACCATTGTCAGTTTTTACTTCTTGGGGTATACCCAATGAAGCAAAAGCTTGCAGGAAATGATGACAGGCATGGCTGCCAGTTTCACCTGTGTGAAGGGAAGCAAAAACTGCACCAGAGAACGTGTCTATGGAAACATGAATATTTTTAAATTTACCAAAAGAAGGCTATTTAGTAACACCTGTTTGCCACAACTGTAGGCTTTGTAAGCCTCGGGGGTTGATTGCTCCTGTAGAAACAGGAGGTTGTACCAATTGACAGTCAGGGCAAGTATGAATGATAGCTTTAGCTTGACTTTTAGTGATTTGGAACATTCGCATGAGTGCTTGTGCATTTTGGTGGAAAAAGGCATGACTCAATTTTGCTTGTTCAAAAATATTTGGCAATGTGTTAGAAATGACCATTGTCAGCTTGTCCGCTCTTGCATTTCCTTCCACTAAAAATCCAGGAAGTGAAGAATGTGCCCTAATGTGAGAAACAAAATATGGATTAGTTCTATATTGCAAAGTTATAAAAAGACATGAAAGCCAACGATGTAAAGTTTCATTACTAACATCCTTTAAAATGGAACCTTCTATTCTCCTGACTACATTAGCAACATAAGCAGAATCTGTGACCAAATTAAAAGGCTGAGGAAACAGCTGAAAAGCTCAAACTACTGCAGCAAGCTCAACAATTTGAGGGGATCCCTCTACTGTTTGAATATCAGATTCCCAAACATCAGTCTTTTGATTAAACCAAGTCACAACGGACTTGTGGCTTTTACCAGAGCCATCAGTGAAGAGAGTCACAGCATGTAAAGGTTCTTCACTTAATTTAGGTTTTTCTCTGAAACTCAATTTTGCTTGCAGTAGTTTGTGAGCTGGATAGTGTATGGAACAAACACCTGGAAAACCTAAGAATGCATATTGTAAATCATCAGAATTTTGCATTGCCCAATTGAAATAATCATTTTTCAATGGCAAATAGATAACTGAACATTCTTGACCTGCCAAAGTTAACAATCTGGTTCTAGCCTTAATTATAATGTATGCAATCATTTCTAAAACTGAGCAAATGGTCTTTGAAAACCTGTAGGGAGGAAAAACCCATTCCATTATTAACAAAGGATCTTGTTCTGTGGCATCCCACTGGAAAATGAGACCACAAAGCTGCATCTTCTCTCCTAAGATTGCAAGAAAGAAAGGATTTTCAGGAACGCAGCGATGAGCTTGTCTTTTTTGAAGAGCTTCTGTGACTTTGTCGAGAGCAGCACGAGCTTCAGGGGTTAAAGTTCTTGGCGAAGTGATGTCGCAACTTCCTCTCAGCAAATGGAAGAGCGGACTCAGTTCATCATTGGTGATTCCCAGCATCGGTCTGACCCAGTTGATTTCTCCTAGAAGTTGTTGTAACTCTTGTAGGTTGTTGACTCTGGTTCGGATCTGAATTTTCTGTGGTATTATTGTCGTCTTCCATCGTCTTCCATCATCTTCCATCCCAGGTACTTCTAAGGTGAAACTTGTTGAATTTTCGTTGCAGAGATTTCAAGTCCAGCTTTTTGAATTTCAGCAACAACACAGTCGCGAGTTTCTTCCATCTCTTCCTTTCAAAGGACTCCACCCTTAAAGTCAATTTTTCTTTCTCTGTATCTATAGATTGACAAACACCAGAACAACCATGTTTTTGCTTAACTGAAAAAGAGTTCCCCGGAACCACAATTTCCCGAGTGGAAGAAGCCACCTCAGCCTCCACCCCAGGCCCAACAGAATCCAATTCAGGTTTCAGTGTCCCTGCACAAACAATTTTAGGAAGTACAGTCACTTTTTCATTTCCATCTTTTACACACTTTGTTCCATCCCCCTTACAAGAGTCACATATTTTTACATTAACAGAACAACGCAAAGAAAAGTCCAAAAGAGTCTCATTTTTTCCCAGAGAGAGAGAAGAAAGATTTTGTTCAACAGAGTTCAAAGCAATACTTTCAGCATTTGCAACAACACTTGTAACATTCTCCGATACTCACACAGTCTCCGGTTTACTGGAATTTAATGAGACAGAACCAGAAGCTTTGTTTTCTGAGTCCAAGTTGATCTTATTATTATCAGTTTGTTTAAAACAGTGCTCCAACAGCGCTCTACAAACCGGCATAAGTTCTCTTAAGCTTTCATCTTTTTTGAGAGAGACTAGTTTATAGATTCTCCAGTTTATCTGATCCCAAAAATGAAAAGTAAAAGCAGACTGCAGATTTAAATCTTGCGTATTCGCTTTAACTCAGATAAGTAAGTTTTTAAGCTCAGTTTTTGAAATTTCAGAGTGACCTTTTTCTTGTAACATTGTCTCTAATTGATGAAAAACATCCCATTCAACTTTTGATAAATTCGTTCCCATTTTTGTGTTCTTTTAATAATTTTCTTTTTCGCTATTTTGCCTCCCAACGTCACCCAAGCGCTCTCCCGAGATAAGTTACAATTTTCTTGGCTTCGGCAGGAGAGATGATACAGTGTGCTCCTTGTTAACACTTGGGTCTCCGCAGCTGGTACTTCCACGATTTTTCTTTGTTTTTCTTCTATTCTACGTCCTCACACGAGGCACCAATATGCGGGGGACGTGAGAGGTATAAGTCCAATAGTTTCAGGAACCCACGCCTTAAAAAAGGAACCCACTAGGCCGTGGCAAAATATCCAAATATGGATAACATGGTAACCAGACCAGTGAAGAGATTTTTGCTTTTATTTCCAGCACATCAGTCTCAAAATACAAAATGGAGACATGACAGCTCACTGATCCACACCAAAAAATGTCTCCTTCAACAGGGCTCATACAGCAATACATAAAATCATCTCAGACTAGAATTCAGCCAATCAGACACAGAAAACACATCTTGACAAGCATTCTGTCCAATCTTATAAAACATAGGTAATCGTAGCTAAAACAAAGACTAGTTGATAAGAGACAAAGAACAGAGTTCTATTCATGCTAACCTTCTAAAGATATACATTAAATAACTTTGTTGCCATCCTAAAGCCAATTCTACAGAAGCCTATTGTTATTTGTCACGTCTACTGCTTGGGAAACTTTTCTGCTTGCATGGAAAACTTTTTCTGCTTGCATGGGAAACTTTTCTGCTATGCTAACAAAACTCCAGTGTAAGGCCTACATACTTCTTTGTAACCATTTCTTAGAAATCCTCTAACCTTATGGATTCCAACATTTCCCCCTCTCTGTTTGACCCAGAAGCTTTCATTTTCTTGTCGCTTGCTATTTGCGTTTCATAGCTCTATTGCAAAATTTCTGCTTATTATCTGCTGAAGACCTATTTTCACTAAACTGAAGCATTGCTATATTACGGCACAGCAACTTAATGCTGTGAAGACCCAATCCCTGAAAGAGAGATATGAATCACGTTTGGCAACAGTCACAAGGCATCGTTCAAAAAACTCTGGTCGATTCCAAGGCCTTAATTCAAAACCTTCGTTCATGTCAATACCATCATCTACTGCTTTCGTGAGATTTCGTACACTCTCTGTGCTTCTACTTCCTAATTCTCCTGCTTGAATGACAAAAACTTCTCGGACTGTTTTGTTCATCATTCGCCGAAGACAACAGAGTATACAAGGTGCCACTATCAATATCAGTATTAGAACACCTAATATGTAAAGACCTATCTTGCAAAGCTGCCTTAGCCAAGGTGCAAAACTCCAATTTTGAAACAAATCATCCAACCAGGAACCTCCATCTTCTTTAATTTGGGCTGTCAGATCCTTTAATTTTTGAATGCTTTTGTGAATGGATTCAGAACGATCAGACAAATTCATACAACACAATCCTTCCAATTCCTCACAACCATGTCCTTGTGCCAGTAAGAGAAAATCAATGGCTGCTCTGTTTTGAAGAGTAGCATGTCTAATACTATCAACATCGGTCAACATATCACTGATTGCGGAGGATGTGGCATTAGCTTGTTTGCTCAGCCAACATCCAACTCGATCTAATTGTCTCAATGCCACAGCTGAAGCCAATTGGGGTAGAAATATACCTGCTGAAAGCCTTCTGGCGGCATTCCAAGGCATAAAATCACTCTGACAGTTCTCATCATAATGAGGAACAGCTCTTGTTTTCCTTTGTTTCTTTTTCATCACTGCTTTGGCAGTGGGGGCAATTATGGTAAGCATACCAATGCTACAAGGGCCACCTTCAAGGTGGGCTGGAATGCCTTGCCAACCTCTGTCTCCGCAACTGATCCAATACCCTTTTGGCAATTGCCGTGGATATTGGTCCGTCTCCAGAAACACATCCCAACTGTTTGAAACATTTGCTGCCCTGAGAAGTTTTTTCGAACAAATGTTCCAATTGAAGGAAGGACTGTTTCCATTGTCAATTCCACCTGGTTTACCATTGGATTCTTTTCTGACCAAAGGAAACTCTTTCACTGGCACACCAACCAAACAGGTTGAGAAAGGCTTTTCTGGTTCCGAATTAGACAGCCATATAGTATCCGATCCGGCAGCCTTGGCTAAGGTCACCCAAACACTCGTTTTCGGTTGATCCACAGGCAAATCTGCACGACAAAAAACAATTAACATCAAGCAAAACAAGTATACCATTTGATTCTGCCCCATCTCTTTCAAGAACTAAGTTTTGGCAGAATTCTTTCTAAACAAAAACAATAACCTAAATTTTCAGCCAAAAATTAGCTTTGTTAAACAAACATTCAGCATTCAATTCGTATACTCATAAATAACATTGGCACAAAATCAGAGTTCATGGGTTCCACCGATGCACAAAGAACGTCAGGCACAAGAGGCGTCAGGCGAGACCCGGGATCCTTCCATTCGGTCCACGTCTGCGTACTCGCTTCCTCAGTTCTAGGCTCGACAACAGGTTCTGAAGTGCGATACGGTTTGACGTTTTTGGCAGGAACCCACTTAATTCTTCCAGCACCTGTGGAAATAGAAGCATACCCTTTGCCCCACGTTATTAATTGAAACGGGCCTTCCATCTGTCCAGAGTCAGGGTTTCTAATTAGAAGAGGAGGATGTTCTTTCAGTTTTGCCTGTGTGCTATTTGAAAAGTGTCTAAAGATTGGTGGATCTGGTTCTGTACTTGAACTATTTAGACAATTAAAACCATACAAAGCCTTACTCAGTCTCATCTGTGGGGTGATTTCCGTTCCCCCTCTCTGTTGATCTAATATGCGTTTTAAGGTTTGATGTGTTCTTTCAATGATTGCTTGGCTTGTGGGAGAGTGGGGAATACCAAAAATGTGTCGAACACCCCATTCATTTAAAAATGTGGCCAATTTTTGAGATATGTATGCGGGACCATTGTCAGTTTTTACTTCTTGGGGTATACCCAATGAAGCAAAAGCTTGCAGGAAATGATGACAGGCATGGCTGCCAGTTTCACCTGTGTGAAGGGAAGCAAAAACTGCACCAGAGAACGTGTCTATGGAAACATGAATATTTTTAAATTTACCAAAAGAAGGCTATTTAGTAACACCTGTTTGCCACAACTGTAGGCTTTGTAAGCCTCGGGGGTTGATTGCTCCTGTAGAAACAGGAGGTTGTACCAATTGACAGTCAGGGCAAGTATGAATGATAGCTTTAGCTTGACTTTTAGTGATTTGGAACATTCGCATGAGTGCTTGTGCATTTTGGTGGAAAAAGGCATGACTCAATTTTGCTTGTTCAAAAATATTTGGCAATGTGTTAGAAATGACCATTGTCAGCTTGTCCGCTCTTGCATTTCCTTCCACTAAAAATCCAGGAAGTGAAGAATGCGCCCTAATGTGAGAAACAAAATATGGATTAGTTCTATATTGCAAAGTTATAAAAAGACATGAAAGCCAACGATGTAAAGTTTCATTACTAACATCCTTTAAAATGGAACCTTCTATTCTCCTGACTACATTAGCAACATAAGCAGAATCTGTGACCAAATTAAAAGGCTGAGGAAACAGCTGAAAAGCTCAAACTACTGCAGCAAGCTCAACAATTTGAGGGGATCCCTCTACTGTTTGAATATCAGATTCCCAAACATCAGTCTTTTGATTAAACCAAGTCACAACGGACTTGTGGCTTTTACCAGAGCCATCAGTGAAGAGAGTCACAGCATGTAAAGGTTCTTCACTTAATTTAGGTTTTTCTCTGAAACTCAATTTTGCTTGCAGTAGTTTGTGAGCTGGAGAGTGTATGGAACAAACACCTGGAAAACCTAAGAATGCATATTGTAAATCATCAGAATTTTGCATTGCCCAATTGAAATAATCATTTTTCAATGGCAAATAGATAACTGAACATTCTTGACCTGCCAAAGTTAACAATCTGGTTCTAGCCTTAATTATAATGTATGCAATCATTTCTAAAACTGAGCAAATGGTCTTTGAAAACCTGTAGAGAGGAAAAACCCATTCCATTATTAACAAAGGATTTTGTTCTGTGGCATCCCACTGGAAAATGAGACCACAAAGCTGCATCTTCTCTCCTAAGATTGCAAGAAGAAAGGATTTTCAGGAACGCAGCGATGAGCGTGTCTTTTTTGAAGAGCTTCTGTGACTTTGTCGAGAGCAGCACGAGCTTCAGGGGTTAAAGTTCTTGGCGAAGTGATGTCGCAACTTCCTCTCAGCAAATGGAAGAGCGGACTCAGTTCATCATTGGTGATTCCCAGCATCGGTCTGACCCAGTTGATTTCTCCTAGAAGTTGTTGTAACTCTTGTAGGTTGTTGACTCTGGTTCGGATCTGAATTTTCTGTGGTATTATTGTCGTCTTCCATCGTCTTCCATCATCTTCCATCCCAGGTACTTCTAAGGTGAAACTTGTTGAATTTTCGTTGCAGAGATTTCAAGTCCAGCTTTTTGAATTTCAGCAACAACACAGTCGCGAGTTTCTTCCATCTCTTCCTTTCAAAGGACTCCACCCTTAAAGCCAATTTTTCTTTCTCTGTATCTATAGATTGACAAACACCAGAACAACCCTGTTTTTGCTTAACTGAAAAAGAGTTCCCCGGAACCACAATTTCCCGAGTGGAAGCAGCCACCTCAGCCTCCACCCCAGGCCCAACAGAATCCAATTCAGGTTTCAGTGTCCCTGCACAAACAATTTTAGGAAGTGCAGTCACTTTTTCATTTCCATCTTTTACACACTTTGTTCCATCCCCCTTACAAGAGTCACATATTTTTACATTAACAGAACAACACGAAGAAAAGTCCAAAAGAGTCTCATTTTTTCCCAGAGAGAGAGAAGAAAGATTTTGTTCAACAGAGTTCAAAGCAATACTTTCAGCATTTGCAACAACACTTGTAACATTCTCCGATACTCACACAGTCTCCGGTTTACTGGAATTTAATGAGACAGAACCAGAAGCTTTGTTTTCTGAGTCCAAGTTGATCTTATTATTATCAGTTTGTTTAAAACAGTGCTCCAACAGCGCTCTACAAACCGGCATAAGTTCTCTTAAGCTTTCATCTTTTTTGAGAGAGACTAGTTTATAGATTCTCCAGTTTATCTGATCCCAAAAATGAAAAGTAAAAGCAGACTGCAGATTTAAATCTTGCGTATTCGCTTTAACCCAGATAAGTAAGTTTTTAAGCTCAGTTTTTGAAATTTCAGAGTGACCTTTTTCTTGTAACATTGTCTCTAATTGATGAAAAACATCCCATTCAACTTCTGATAAATTCGTTCCCATTTTTGTGTTCTTTTAATAATTTTCTTTTTCTCTATTTTGCCTCCCAACGTCATCCAAGCGCTCTCCCGAGATAAGTTACTTACAATTTTCTTGGCTTCGGCGGGAGAGATGATACAGTGTGCTCCTTGTTAACACTTGGGTCTCCGCAGCTGGTACTTCCACGATTTTTCTTTGTTTTTCTTCTATTCTACGTCCTCACACGAGGCACCAATATGCGGGGGACGGGACAGGTATAAGTCCAATGGTGTCAGGAGCCCATGCCTTAAAAAAGGAACCCACTAGGTCGCGGCAAAATATCCAAATATGGATAACATGGTAACCAGACCAGTGAAGAGATTTTTGCTTTTATTTCCAGCACATCAGTCTCAAAATACAAAATGGAGACATGACAGCTCACTGATCCACACCAAAAAATGTCTCCTTCAACAGGGCTCATACAGCAATACATAAAATCATCTCAGACTAGAATTCAGCCAATCAGACACAGAAAACACATCTTGACAAGCATTCTATCCAATCTTATAAAACATAGGTAATCGTAGCTAAAACAAAGACTAGTTGATAAGAGACAAAGAACAGAGTTCTATTCATGCTAACCTTCTAAAGATATACATTAAATAACCTTGTTGCCATCCTAAAGCCAATTCTACAGAAGCCTATTGTTATTTGTCACGTCTACTGCTTGGGAAACTTTTCTGCTTGCATGGAAAACTTTTTCTGCTTGCATGGGAAACTTTTCTGCAATGCTAACAAAACTCCAGTCTAAGGCCTACATACTTCTTTGTAACCATTTCTTAAAAATCCTCTAACCTTATGGATTCCAACATTTCCCCCTCTCTGTTTGACCCAGAAGCTTTCATTTTCTTGTCGCTTGCTATTTGCGTTTCATAGCTCTATTGCAAAATTTCTGCTTATTATCTGCTGAAGACCTATTTTCACTAAACTGAAGCATTGCTATATTATGGCACAGCAACTTAATGCTGTGAAGACCCAATCCCTGAAAGAGAGATATGAATCACGTTTGGCAACAGTCACAAGGCATCGTTCAAAAAACTCTGGTCGATTCCAAGGCCTTAATTCAAAACCTTCGTTCATGTCAATACCCTCATCTACTGCTTTCGTGAGATTTCGTACACTCTCTGTGCTTCTACTTCCTAGTTCTCCTGCTTGAATGACAAAAACTTCTCGGACTGTTTTGTTCATCATTCGCCGAAGACAACAGAGTATACAAGGTGCCACTATCAATATCAGTATTAGAACACCTAATATGTAAAGACCTATCTTGCAAAGTTGCCTTAGCCAAGGTGCAAAACTCCAATTTTGAAACAAATCATCCAACCAGGAACCTCCATCTTCTTTAATTTGGGCTGTCAGATCCTTTAATTTTTGAATGCTTTTGTGAATGGATTCAGAACGATCAGACAAATTCATACAACACAATCCTTCCAATTCCTCACAACCATGTCCTTGTGCCAGTAAGAGAAAATCAATGGCTGCTCTGTTTTGAAGAGTAGCATGTCTAATACTATCAACATCGGTCAACATATCACTGATTGCGGAGGATGTGGCATTAGCTTGTTTGCTCAGCCAACATCCAACTCGATCTAATTGTCTCAATGCCACAGCTGAAGCCAATTGGGGTAGAAATATACCTGCTGAAAGCCTTCTGGCGGCATTCCAAGGCATAAAATCACTCTGACAGTTCTCATCATAATGAGGAACAGCTCTTGTTTTCCTTTGTTTCTTTTTCATCACTGCTTTGGCAGTGGGGGCAATTATGGTAAGCATACCAATGCTACAAGGGCCACCTTCAAGGTGGGCTGGAATGCCTTGCCAACCTCTGTCTCCGCAAATGATCCAATACCCTTTTGGCAATTGCCGTGGATATTGGTCCGTCTCCAGAAACACATCCCAACTGTTTGAAACATTTGCTGCCCTGAGACGTTTTTTCGAACAAATGTTCCAATTGAAGGAAGGACTGTTTCCATTGTCAATTCCACCTGGTTTACCATTGGATTCTTTTCTGACCAAAGGAAACTCTTTCACTGGCACACCAACCAAACAGGTTGAGAAAGGCTTTTCTGGTTCCGAATTAGACAGGCATATAGTATCCGATCCGCCAGCCTTGGCTAAGGTCACCCAAACACTCGTTTTCGGTTGATCCACAGGCAAATCTGCACGACAAAAAACAATTAACATCAAGCAAAACAAGTATACCATTTGATTCTGCCCCATCTCTTTCAAGAACTAAGTTTTGGCAGAATTCTTTCTAAACAAAAACAATAACCTAAATTTTCAGCCAAAAATTAGCTTTGTTAAACAAACATTCAGCATTCAATTCGTATACTCATAAATAACATTGGCACAAAATCAGAGTTCATGGGTTCCACCGATGCACAAAGAACGTCAGGCACAAGAGGCGTCAGGCGAGACCCGGGATCCTTCCATTCGGTCCACGTCTGCGTACTCGCTTCCTCAGTTCTAGGCTCGACAACAGGTTCTGAAGTGCGATACGGTTTGACGTTTTTGGCAGGAACCCACTTAATTCTTCCAGCACCTGTGGAAATAGAAGCATACCCTTTGCCCCACGTTATTAATTGAAACGGGCCTTCCATCTGTCCAGAGTCAGGGTTTCTAATTAGAAGAGGAGGATGTTCTTTCAGTTTTGCCTGTGTGCTATTTGAAAAGTGTCTAAAGATTGGTGGATCTGGTTCTGTACTTGAACTATTTAGAAAATTAAAACCATACAAAGCCTTAGACAGTCTCATCTGTGGGGTGATTTCCGTTCCCCCTCTCTGTTGATCTAATATGCGTTTTAAGGTTTGATGTGTTCTTTCAATGATTGCTTGGCTTGTGGGAGAGTGGGGAATACCAAAAATGTGTCGAACACCCCATTCATTTAAAAATGTGGCCAATTTTTGAGATATGTATGCGGGACCATTGTCAGTTTTTACTTCTTGGGGTATACCCAATGAAGCAAAAGCTTGCAGGAAATGATGACAGGCATGGCTGCCAGTTTCACCTGTGTGAAGGGAAGCAAAAACTGCACCAGAGAACGTGTCTATGGAAACATGAATATTTTTAAATTTACCAAAAGAAGGCTATTTAGTAACACCTGTTTGCCACAACTGTAGGCTTTGTAAGCCTCGGGGGTTGATTGCTCCTGTAGAAACAGGAGGTTGTACCAATTGACAGTCAGGGCAAGTATGAATGATAGCTTTAGCTTGACTTTTAGTGATTTGGAACATTCGCATGAGTGCTTGTGCATTTTGGTGGAAAAAGGCATGACTCAATTTTGCTTGTTCAAAAATATTTGACAATGTGTTAGAAATGACCATTGTCAGCTTGTCCGCTCTTGCATTTCCTTCCACTAAAAATCCAGGAAGTGAAGAATGCGCCCTAATGTGAGAAACAAAATATGGATTAGTTCTATATTGCAAAGTTATAAAAAGACATGAAAGCCAACGATGTAAAGTTTCATTACTAACATCCTTTAAAATGGAACCTTCTATTCTCCTGACTACATTAGCAACATAAGCAGAATCTGTGACCAAATTAAAAGGCTGAGGAAACAGCTGAAAAGCTCAAACTACTGCAGCAAGCTCAACAATTTGAGGGGATCCCTCTACTGTTTGAATATCAGATTCCCAAACATCAGTCTTTTGATTAAACCAAGTCACAACGGACTTGTGGCTTTTACCAGAGCCATCAGTGAAGAGAGTCACAGCATGTAAAGGTTCTTCACTTAATTTAGGTTTTTCTCTGAAACTCAATTTTGCTTGCAGTAGTTTGTGAGCTGGATAGTGTATGGAACAAACACCTGGAAAACCTAAGAATGCATATTGTAAATCATCAGAATTTTGCATTGCCCAATTGAAATAATCATTTTTCAATGGCAAATAGATAACTGAACATTCTTGACCTGCCAAAGTTAACAATCTGGTTCTAGCCTTAATTATAATGTATGCAATCATTTCTAAAACTGAGCAAATGGTCTTCGAAAACCTGTAGGGAGGAAAAACCCATTCCATTATTAACAAAGGATCTTGTTCTGTGGCATCCCACTGGAAAATGAGACCACAAAGCTGCATCTTCTCTCCTAAGATTGCAAGAAAGAAAGGATTTTCAGGAACGCAGCGATGAGCTTGTCTTTTTTGAAGAGCTTCTGTGACTTTGTCGAGAGCAGCACGAGCTTCAGGGGTTAAAGTTCTTGGCGAAGTGATGTCGCAACTTCCTCTCAGCAAATGGAAGAGCGGACTCAGTTCATCATTGGTGATTCCCAGCATCGGTCTGACCCAGTTGATTTCTCCTAGAAGTTGTTGTAACTCTTGTAGGTTGTTGACTCTGGTTCGGATCTGAATTTTCTGTGGTCTTCTTGTCGTCTCAGTCATCTTCCATCCCAGGTACTTCTAAGGTGAAACTTGTTGAATTTTCGTTGCAGAGATTTCAAGTCCAGCTTTTTGAATTTCAGCAACAACACAGTCGCGAGTTTCTTCCATCTCTTCCTTTCAAAGGACTCCACCCTTAAAGCCAATTTTTCTTCCTCTGTATCTATAGATTGACAAACACCAGAACAACCATGTTTTTGCTTAACTGAAAAAGAGTTCCCCGGAACCACAATTTCCCGAGTGGAAGAAGCCACCTCAGCCTCCACCCCAGGCCCAACAGAATCCAATTCAGGTTTCAGTGTCCCTGCACAAACAATTTTAGGAAGTACAGTCACTTTTTCATTTCCTTCTTTTACACACTTTTTTCCATCCCCCTTACAAGAGTCACATATTTGTACATTAACAGAACAACGCGAAGAAAAGTCCAAAAGAGTCTCATTTTTTCCCAGAGAGAGAGAAGAAAGATTTTGTTCAACAGAGTTCAAAGCAATACTTTCAGCATTTGCAACAACACTTGTAACATTCTCCGATACTCACACAGTCTCCGGTTTACTGGAATTTAATGAGACAGAACCAGAAGCTTTGTTTTCTGAGTCCAAGTTGATCTTATTATTATCCGTTTGTTTAAAACAGTGCTCCAACAGCGCTCTACAAACCGGCATAAGTTCTCTTAAGCTTTCATCTTTTTTGAGAGAGACTAGATTATAGATTCTCCAGTTTATCTGATCCCAAAAATGAAAAGTAAAAGCAGACTGCAGATTTAAATCTTGCGTATTCGCTTTAACCCAGATAAGTAAGTTTTTAAGCTCAGTTTTTGAAATTTCAGAGTGACCTTTCTCTTGTAACATTGTCTCTAATTGATGAAAAACATCCCATTCAACTTTTGATAAATTCGTTCCCATTTTTGTGTTCTTTTAATAATTTTCTTTTTCGCTATTTTGCCTCCCAACATCACCCAAGCGCTCTCCCGAGATAAGTTACTTACAATTTTCTTGGCTTCGGCGGGAGAGATGATACAGTGTGCTCCTTGTTAACACTTGGGTCTCCGCAGCTGGTACTTCCACGATTTTTCTTTGTTTTTCTTCTATTCTACGTCCTCACACGAGGCACCAATATGCGGGGGACGGGACAGGTATAAGTCCAATAGTGTCAGGAACCCACGCCTTAAAAAAGGAACCCACTAGGCCGCGGCAAAATATCCAAATATGGATAACATGGTAACCAGACCAGTGAAGAGATTTTTGCTTTTATTTCCAGCACATCAGTCTCAAAATACAAAATGGAGACATGACAGCTCACTGATCCACACCAAAAAATGTCTCCTTCAACAGGGCTCATACAGCAATACATAAAATCATCTCAGACTAGAATTCAGCCAATCAGACACAGAAAACACATCTTGACAAGCATTCTATCCAATCTTATAAAACATAGGTAATCGTAGCTAAAACAAAGACTAGTTGATAAGAGACAAAGAACAGAGTTCTATTCATGCTAACCTTCTAAAGATATACATTAAATAACCTTGTTTCCATTTTTCACGTCTACTGCTTGGGAAACTTTTCTGCTTGCATGGAAAACTTTTTCTGCTTGCATGGGAAACTTTTCTGCAATGCTAACAAAACTCCAGTCTAAGGCCTACATACTTCTTTGTAACCATTTCTTAAAAATCCTCTAACCTTATGGATTCCAATATCAGGCCTTTATCAGTTCCATAGCTTTAAGCCATAACAAACACAATTCAACCAACCACCATGCACCATGCTCTGAACACCCGACGGTTCTAGAACTTGTTGATTTACCTCTAATTCAGCTGCCTCACCTCCCACAGTCCTTTTCTACTTAGCCAAAGTAATGGGCCTCAGCCCAAGGCCTTCCTTTTTTAAGCTTCTAGCTATATGCAGCAGCAAACCACTACTTTCTTCTGTGCCAAGACTTTAGGTAGACGATTTGCATCTGCCCTTCCAGTGAAACCTAATGGGGAGAGAAAAGCCTCTCAGAGATGTTTAGTCATTCCATTTTCTAGACAGGCCAAATCCAAAGAAAAGCAAGCTATGGGATTGTGTACTTGCTCTTACAAAACACCTGCTGCCCTCTGACAATCAACTAGCAGAAAACCAGCCAAACTGAGACTTGAGGCAAACGACCCTTGGAAGGGAATAATGATGTGATCAATCAAGACAACACTTTTCCAGGCTACCAAGATATTGGAAATGTCAGCAAAGGCTTGAAAGCAAAGGCTGAACAAATGGGGAAAGGGTAAAAGAATCCCAAGAAAAACATGACCAAAGGTTAAAACAATTCCAAGAAAAACATGGGCAAGTAACCTGTTGAAGCCTTCAGGAAATCAGTGGCCGCTGATTGACATAGGCCATTCAAGTTAATTGACCTCTGCACCTTCCACTCCTTTTTCATAGGGTGAATTGAGACCATGGAATCACAATTCCTTGGATTCTGTTCTTAACTTTAGGAGAGAAGTACAGCAGCTGAAGTACCTGTTACTGATGGGATACCCAGAAACACAGAGTTGACACATTTCATTCTTGGCCAATCACAACAAGCAAGACTAAGAGGATAAGGCTGGCTTATTTTCATGACATTTTTCTTGTTTGACAGCCTGCTCTGATTGCAGTGAAATTTTTTCATTAGCTTCTCTCTACAAGGAGAAAGTCCAGTTCACTGTCCTGCCCTACTGCTGCAAGTATACCATTTGGTTTGTCGAGCCAAAAAATTGAATTGGAAGGTACGGAGCTAAGAGCCGCTCCTGGGCGTCTTTCGGCAGAAGCCGCGCTAAGGAGAGCACTGTGAGCGGCACAATCGTCTTTGCGCGAAGAAGCCGCTTCTTCGGCTCCGGGAGCCGGGGAGAGCGGCAGCTTCGGGAAGGTGAAGAAGCAAGCTGTACAACACTGGGATTGTGTGCGCACCTTGCCAACTGATACAAAACAGTACTTTTGCACTCTCCTGACTCTTCCAATCACATGAACATTCGATTGGAAGCTGTTTTGGACAACATTTCTTTTCTTCCTGCCAAACACTTGGCAGACATCTCTGCAACTTCTAGAACACGATGGGAGATGTTTTCTGTGCTGGCACAGTTTTTCCTAGCCAGACATAGTGGGAAAGCGTTTTGCTGAGATGTAGATGAGAAGAGGCGCTAAAGACGAAGGTAGGATGCTGTCCGGAGCTAAGAACCGCTCCCGGGCGTCTTTCGGGAGAAGCCGCGCTAAGGAGAGCACTGTGAGCGGCACAATCGTCTTTGCGCGAAGAAGCCGCTTCTTCGGCTCCGGGAGCCGGAGAGAGCGGCAGCTTCGGGAAGGTGAAGAAGCAAGCTGTACAACACTGGGATTGTGTGCGCACCTTGCCAACTGATAGAAAACAGTACCTTTGCACTCTCCTGACTTTTCCAGTCCCATGAACATTCGATTAGAAGCTGTTTTGGACAACATTTCTTTTCTTCCGGCCAAACACTTGGCAGACATCTCTGCAACTTCTAGAACACCTTGGGAGATGTTTTCTGTGCTGGCACAGTTTTTCCTAGCCAGACATAGTGGGAAAGCGTTTTGCTGAGATGTAGACTACAAATGACGCTAAAGACGAAGGTAGGATGCTCTCCGGAGCTAAGAGCCGCTCCCGGGCGTCTTTCGGCCCGTGCCAAGTCGGGCTGGTTTGATAGTACTAAGTAGCTCCTGCAATCTGCCATCCAGAAGCGGGGCAGCTTACTTTTGTTTGCCAGGGAAACGGGCCGAGGTTTGTGTCTGGGGCCTATGGCTGAGAGTGACCGGCTGGCTCCTGAAAAGCTACAATAGGCGAAAGATGCCCGGGAGCGGCTCTTAGCTCCGGACAGCATCCTACCTTCGTCTTTAGCGCCTCTTCTCATCTACATTTTGGCAAAAAGCTTTTCCACTATGTCTGGCTAGGAAAAACTGTGCCAGCACAGAAAACATCTCCCATCGTGTTCTAGAAGTTGCAGAGATGTCTGCCAAGTGTTTGGCAGGAAGAAAAGAAAAGTTGTTCAAAACAGCTTCTAATCGAATGTTCATGTGATTGGAAAAGTCAGGAGAGTGCAAAGGTACTGTTTTCTATCAGTTGGCAAGGTGCGCTCACAATCCCAGTGTTGTACAGCTTGCTTCTTCACCTTCCCGAAGCTGCCGCTCTCTCCGGCTCCCGGAGCCGAAGAAGCGGCTTCTTCGCGCAAAGACGATTGTGCCGCTCACAGTGCTCTCCTTAGCGCGGCTTCTGCCGAAAGACGCCCCGGAGCGGCTCTTAGCTCCGTACCTTCCAATTCAATTTTTTGGCTCGACAAACCAAATGGTATACTTGCAGCAGTAGGGCAGGACAGTGAACTGGACTTTCTCCTTGTAGAGAGAAGCTAATGAAAAAATTTCACTGCAATCAGAGCAGGCTGTCAAACAAGAAAAATGTCATGAAAATAAGCCAGCCTTATCCTCTTAGTCTTGCTTGTTGTGATTGGCCAAGAATGAAATGTGTCAACTCTGTGTTTCTGGGTATCCCATCAGTAACAGGTACTTCAGCTGCTGTACTTCTCTCCTAAAGTTAAGAACAGAATCCAAGGAATTGTGATTCCATGGTCTCAATTCACCCTATGAAAAAGGAGTGGAAGGTGCAGGGGTCAATTAACTTGAATGGCCTATGTCAATCAGCGGCCACTGATTTCCTGAAGGCTTCAACAGGTTACTTGCCCATGTTTTTCTTGGAATTGTTTTAACCTTTGGTCATGTTTTTCTTGGGATTCTTTTACCCTTTCCCCATTTGTTCAGCCTTTGCTCTCAAGCCTTTGCTGACATTTCCAATATCTCGGTAGCCTGGAAAAGTGTTGTCTTGATTGATCACATCATTATTCCCTTCCAAGGGTCGTTTGCCTCAAGTCTCAGTTTGGCTGGTTTTCTGCTAGTTGATTGTCAGAGGGCAGCAGGTGTTTTGTAAGAGCAAGTACACAATCCCATAGCTTGCTTTTCTTTGGATTTGGCCTGTCTAGAAAATGGAATGACTAAACATCTCTGAGAGGCTTTTCTCTCCCCATTAGGTTTCACTGGAAGGGCAGATGCAAATCGTCTACCTAAAGTCTTGGCACAGAAGAAAGTAGTGGTTTGCTGCTGCATATAGCTAGAAGCTTAAAAAAGGAAGGCCTTGGGCTGAGGCCCATTACTTTGGCTAAGTAGAAAAGGACTGTGGGAGGTGAGGCAGCTGAATTAGAGGTAAATCAACAAGTTCTAGAACCGTCGGGTGTTCAGAGCATGGTGCATGGTGGTTGGTTGAATTGTGTTTGTTATGGCTTAAAGCTATGGAACTGATAAAGGCCTGATATTGGAATCCATAAGGTTAGAGGATTTTTAAGAAATGGTTACAAAGAAGTATGTAGGCCTTAGACTGGAGTTTTGTTAGCATTGCAGAAAAGTTTCCCATGCAAGCAGAAAAAGTTTTCCATGCAAGCAGAAAAGTTTCCCAAGCAGTAGACGTGAAAAATGGAAACAAGGTTATTTAATGTATATCTTTAGAAGGTTAGCATGAATAGAACTCTGTTCTTTGTCTCTTATCAACTAGTCTTTGTTTTAGCTACGATTACCTATGTTTTATAAGATTGGATAGAATGCTTGTCAAGATGTGTTTTCTGTGTCTGATTGGCTGAATTCTAGTCTGAGATGATTTTATGTATTGCTGTATGAGCCCTGTTGAAGGAGACATTTTTTGGTGTGGATCAGTGAGCTGTCATGTCTCCATTTTGTATTTTGAGACTGATGTGCTGGAAATAAAAGCAAAAATCTCTTCACTGGTCTGGTTACCATGTTATCCCTATTTGGATATTTTGCCGCGGCCTAGTGGGTTCCTTTTTAAGGCGTGGGTTCGTGACACTATTGGACTTATACCTGTCCCGTCCCCCGCATATTGGTGCCTCGTGTGAGGACGTAGAATAGAAGAAAAACAAAGAAAAATCGTGGAAGTACCAGCTGCGGAGACCCAAGTGTTAACAAGGAGCACACTGTATCATCTCTCCCGCCGAAGCCAAGAAAATTGTAAGTTACTTATCTCAGGAGAGCGCTTGGGTGACGTTGGGAGGCAAAATAGAGAAAAAGAAAATTATTAAAAGAACACAAAAATGGGAACGAATTTATCAAAAGTTGAATGGGATGTTTTTCATCAATTAGAGACAATGTTGCAAGAAAAAGGTCACTCTGAAATTTCAAAAACTGAGCTTAAAAACTTACTTATCTGGGTTAAAGCGAATACGCAAGATTTAAATCTGCAGTCTGCTTTTACTTTTCATTTTTGAGATCAGATAAACTGGAGAATCTATAATCTAGTCTCTCTCAAAAAAGATGAAAGCTTAAGAGAACTTATGCCGGTTTGTAGAGCGCTGCTGGAGCACTGTTTTAAACAAACTGATAATAATAAGATCAACTTGGACTCAGAAAACAAAGCTTCTGGTTCTGTCTCATTAAATTCCAGTAAACCGGAGACTGTGTGAGTATGGGAGAATGTTACAAGTGTTGTTGCAAATGCTGAAAGTATTGCTTTGAACTCTGTTGAACAAAATCTTTCTTCTCTCTCTCTGGGAAAAAATGAGATTCTTTTGGACTTTTCTTTGCGTTGTTCTGTTAATGTAAAAATATGTGACTCTTGTATGGGGGATGGAACAAAGTGTGTAAAAGATGGAAATGAAAAAGTGACTGTACTTCCTAAAATTGTTTGTGCAGGGACACTGAAACCTGAATTGGATTCTGTTGGGCCTGGGGTGGAGGCTGAGGTGGCTGCTTCCACTCGGGAAATTGTGGTTCCGGGGAACTCTTTTTCACTTAAGCAAAAACATGGTTGTTCTGGTGTTTGTCAATCTATAGATACAGAGAAAGAAAAATTGGCTTTAAGGGTGGAGTCCTTTGAAAGGAAGAGATGGAAGAAACTCGCGACTGTGTTGTTGCTGAAATTCAAAAAGCTGGACTTGAAATCTCTGCAACGAAAATTCAACAAGCTTCACCTTAGAAGTACCTGGGATGGAAGATGATGGAAGACGATGGAAGACGACAATAATACCACAGAAAATTCAGATCCGAACCAGAGTCAACAACCTACAAGAGTTACAACAACTTCTAGGAGAAATCAACTGGGTCAGACCGATGCTGGGAATCACCAATGATGAACTGAGTCCGCTCTTCCATTTGCTGAGAGGAAGTTGCGACATCACTTCGCCAAGAACTTTAACCCCTGAAGCTCGTGCTGCTCTCGACAAAGTCACAGAAGCTCTTCAAAAAAGACAAGCTCATCGCTGCGTTCCTGAAAATCCTTTCTTTCTTGCAATCTTAGGAGAGAAGATGCAGCTTTGTGGTCTCATTTTCCAGTGGGATGCCACAGAACAAGATCCTTTGTTAATAATGGAATGGGTTTTTCCTCCCTACAGGTTTTCAAAGACCATTTGCTCAGTTTTAGAAATGATTGCATACATTATAATTAAGGCTAGAACCAGATTGTTAACTTTGGCAGGTCAAGAATGTTCAGTTATCTATTTGCCATTGAAAAATGATTATTTCAATTGGGCAATGCAAAATTCTGATGATTTACAATATGCATTCTTAGGTTTTCCAGGTGTTTGTTCCATACACTATCCAGCTCACAAACTACTGCAAGCAAAATTGAGTTTCAGAGAAAAACCTAAATTAAGTGAGGAACCTTTACATGCTGTGACTCTCTTCACTGATGGCTCTGGTAAAAGCCACAAGTCCGTTGTGACTTGGTTTAATCAAAAGACTGATGTTTGGGAATCTGATATTCAAACAGTAGAGGGATCCCCTCAAATTGTTGCGCTTGCTGCAGTAGTTTGAGCTTTTCAGCTGTTTCCTCAGCCTTTTAATTTGGTCACAGATTCTGCTTATGTTGCTAATGTAGTCAGGAGAATAGAAGGTTCCATTTTAAAGGATGTTAGTAATGAAACTTTACATCGTTGGCTTTCATGTCTTTTTATAACTTTGCAATATAGAACTAATCCATATTTTGTTTCTCACATTAGGGCGCATTCTTCACTTCCTGGATTTTTAGTGGAAGGAAATGCAAGAGCGGACAAGCTGACAATGGTCATTTCTAACACATTGCCAAATATTTTTGAACAAGCAAAATTGAGTCATGCCTTTTTCCACCAAAATGCACAAGCACTCATGCGAATGTTCCAAATCACTAAAAGTCAAGCTAAAGCTATCATTCATACTTGCCCTGACTGTCAATTGGTACAACCTCCTGTTTCTACAGGAGCAATCAACCCCCGAGGCTTACAAAGCCTACAGTTGTGGCAAACAGGTGTTACTAAATAGCCTTCTTTTGGTAAATTTAAAAATATTCATGTTTCCATAGACACGTTCTCTGGTGCAGTTTTTGCTTCCCTTCACACAGGTGAAACTGGCAGCCATGCCTGTCATCATTTCCTGCAAGCTTTTGCTTCATTGGGTATACCCCAAGAAGTAAAAACTGACAATGGTCCCGCATACATATCTCAAAAATTGGCCACATTTTTAAATGAATGGGGTGTTCGACACATTTTTGGTATTCCCCACTCTCCCACAAGCCAAGCAATCATTGAAAGAACACATCAAACCTTAAAACGCATATTAGATCAACAGAGAGGGGGAACGGAAATCACCCCACAGATGAGACTGAGTAAGGCTTTGTATGGTTTTAATTTTCTAAATAGTTCAAGTACAGAACCAGATCCACCAATCTTTAGACACTTTTCAAATAGCACACAGGCAAAACTGAAAGAACATCCTCCTCTTCTAATTAGAAACCCTGACTCTGGACAGATGGAAGGCCCGTTTCAATTAATAACGTGGGGCAAAGGGTATGCTTCTATTTCCACAGGTGCTGGAAGAATTAAGTGGGTTCCTGCCAAAAACGTCAAACCGTATCGCACTTCAGAACCTGTTGTCGAGCCTAGAACTGAGGAAGCGAGTACGCAGACGTGGACCGAATCGAAGGATCCCGGGTCTTGCCTGACGCCTCTTGTGCCTGACGTTCTTTGTGCATCGGTGGAACCCATGAACTCTGATTTTGTGCCAATGTTATTTATGAGTATACGAATTGAATGCTGAATGTTTGTTTAACAAAGCTAGTTTTTGGCTGAAAATTTAGGTTATTGTTTTTGTTTAGAAAGAATTCTGCCAAAACTTAGTTCTTGAAAGAGATGGGGCAGAATCAAATGGTATACTTGTTTTGCTTGATGTTAATTGTTTTTTGTCGTGCAGATTTGCCTGTGGATCAACCGAAAACGAATGTTTGGGTGACCTTAGCCAAGGCTGCCGGATCGGATACTATATGCCTGTCTAATTCGGAACCAGAAAAGCCTTTCTCAACCTGTTTGGTTGGTGTGCCAGTGAAAGAGTTTCCTTTGGTCAGAAAAGAATCCAATGGTAAACCAGGTGGAATTGACAATGGAAACAGTCCTTCCTTCAATTGGAACATTTGTTCGAAAAAACTTCTCAGGGCAGCAAATGTTTCAAACAGTTGGGATGTGTTTCTGGAGACGGACCAATATCCACGGCAATTGCCAAAAGGGTATTGGATCAGTTGCGGAGACAGAGGTTGGCAAGGCATTCCAGCCCACCTTGAAGGTGGCCCTTGTAGCATTGGTATGCTTACCATAATTGCCCCCACTGCCAAAGCAGTGATGAAAAAGAAACAAAGGAAAACAAGAGCTGTTCCTCATTATGATGAGAACTGTCAGAGTGATTTTATGCCTTGGAATGCTGCCAGAAGGCTTTCAGCAGGTATATTTCTACCCCAATTGGCTTCAGCTGTGGCATTGAGACAATTAGATCGAGTTGGATGTTGGCTGAGCAAACAAGCTAATGCCACATCCTCCGCAATCAGTGATATGTTGACCGATGTTGATAGTATTAGACATGCTACTCTTCAAAACAGAGCAGCCATTGATTTTCTCTTACTGGCACAAGGACATGGTTGTGAGGAATTGGAAGGATTGTGTTGTATGAATTTGTCTGATCATTCCGAATCCATTCACAAAAGCATTCAAAAATTAAAGGATCTGACAGCCCAAATTAAAGAAGATGGAGGTTCCTGGTTGGATGATTTGTTTCAAAATTGGAGTTTTGCACCTTGGCTAAGGCAACTTTGCAAGATAGGTCTTTACATATTAGGTGTTCTAATACTGATATTGATAGTGGCACCTTGTATACTCTGTTGTGTTCGGCGAATGATGAACAAAACAGTCCGAGAAATTTTTGTCATTCAAGCAGGAGAACTAGGAAGTAGAAGCACAGAGAGTGTACGAAATCTCACGAAAGCAGTAGATGAGGGTATTGACATGAACGAAGGTTTTGAATTAAGGCCTTGGAATCGACCAGAGTTTTTTGAACGATGCCTTGTGACTGTTGCCAAACGTGATTCATATCTCTCTTTCAGGGATTGGGTCTTCACAGCATTAAGTTGCTGTGCCGTAATATAGCAATGCTTCAGTTTAGTGAAAATAGGTCTTCAGCAGATAATAAGCAGAAATTTTGCAATCGAGCTATGAAACGCAAATAGCAAGCGACAAGAAAATGAAAGCTTCTGGGTCAAACAGAGAGGGGGAAATGTTGGAATCCATAAGGTTAGAGGATTTTTAAGAAATGGTTACAAAGAAGTATGTAGGCCTTAGACTGGAGTTTTGTTAGCATTGCAGAAAAGTTTCCCATGCAAGCAGAAAAAGTTTTCCATGCAAGCAGAAAAGTTTCCCAAGCAGTAGACGTGACAAATAACAATAGGCTTCTGTAGAATTGGCTTTAGGATGGCAACAAGGTTATTTAATGTATATCTTTAGAAGGTTAGCATGAATAGAACTCTGTTCTTTGTCTCTTATCAACTAGTCTTTGTTTTAGCTACGATTACCTATGTTTTATAAGATTGGATAGAATGCTTGTCAAGATGTGTTTTCTGTGTCTGATTGGCTGAATTCTAGTCTGAGATGATTTTATGTATTGCTGTATGAGCCCTGTTGAAGGAGACATTTTTTGGTGTGGATCAGTGAGCTGTCATGTCTCCATTTTGTATTTTGAGACTGATGTGCTGGAAATAAAAGCAAAAATCTCTTCACTGGTCTGGTTACCATGTTATCCATATTTGGATATTTTGCCGCGGCCTAGTGGGTTCCTTTTTTAAGGCGTGGTTTCGTGACACTATTGGACTTATACCTGTCCCGTCCCCCGCATATTGGTGCCTCGTGTGAGGACGTAGAATAGAAGAAAAACAAAGAAAAATCGTGGAAGTACCAGCTGCGGAGACCCAAGTGTTAACAAGGAGCACACTGTATCATCTCTCCCGCCGAAGCCAAGAAAGTTGTAAGTTACTTATCTCAGGAGAGCGCTTGGGTGACGTTGGGAGGCAAAATAGAGAAAAAGAAAATTATTAAAAGAACACAAAAATGGGAACGAATTTATCAAAAGTTGAATGGGATGTTTTTCATCAATTAGAGACAATGTTACAAGAAAAAGGTCACTCTGAAATTTCAAAAACTGAGCTTAAAAACTTACTTATCTGGGTTAAAGCGAATACGCAAGATTTAAATCTGCAGTCTGCATTTACTTTTCATTTTTGGGATCAGATAAACTGGAGAATCTATAAACTAGTCTCTCTCAAAAAAGATGAAGCTTAAGAGAACTTATGCCGGTTTGTAGAGCGCTGTTGGAGCACTGTTTTAAACAAACTGATAATAATAAGATCAACTTGGACTCAGAAAACAAAGCTTCTGGTTCTGTCTCATTAAATTCCAGTAAACCGGAGACTGTGTGAGTATCGGAGAATGTTACAAGTGTTGTTGCAAATGCTGAAAGTATTGCTTTGAACTCTGTTGAACAAAATCTTTCTCCTCTCTCTCTGGGAAAAAATGAGACTCTTTTGGACTTTTCTTCGCGTTGTTCTGTTAATGTAAAAATATGTGACTCTTGTAAGGGGGATGGAACAAAGTGTGTAAAAGATGGAAATGAAAAAGTGACTGTACTTCCTAAAATTGTTTGTGCAGGGACACTGAAACCTGAATTGGATTCTGTTGGGCCTGGGGTGGAGGCTGATGTGGCTGCTTCCACTCGGGAAATTGTGGTTCCGGGGAACTCTTTTTCAGTTAAGCAAAAACAGGGTTGTTCTGGTGTTTGTCAATCTATAGATACAGAGAAAGAAAAATTGGCTTTAAGGGTGGAGTCCTTTGAAAGGAAGAGATGGAAGAAACTCGCGACTGTGTTGTTGCTGAAATTCAAAAAGCTGGACTTGAAATCTCTGCAACGAAAATTCAACAAGTTTCACCTTAGAAGTACCTGGGATGGAAGATGATGGAAGACGATGGAAGACGACAAGAAGACCACAGAAAATTCAGATCCAAACCAGAGTCAACAACCTACAAGAGTTACAACAACTTCTAGGAGAAATCAACTGGGTCAGACCGATGCTGGGAATCACCAATGATGAACTGAGTCCGCTCTTCCATTTGCTGAGAGGAAGTTGTGACATCACTTCGCCAAGAACTTTAACCCCTGAAGCTCGTGCTGCTCTCGACAAAGTCACAGAAGCTCTTCAAAAAAGACAAGCTCATCGCTGCGTTCCTGAAAATCCTTTCTTTCTTGCAATCTTAGGAGAGAAAATGCAGCTTTTTGGTCTCATTTTCCAGTGGGATGCCACAGAACAAGATCCTTTGTTAATAATGGAATGGGTTTTTCCTCCCTACAGGTTTTCAAAGACCATTTGCTCAGTTTTAGAAATGATTGCATACATTATAATTAAGGCTAGAACCAGATTGTTAACTTTGGCAGGTCAAGAATGTTCAGTTATCTATTTGCCATTGAAAAATGATTATTTCAATTGGGCAATGCAAAATTCTGATGATTTACAATATGCATTCTTAGGTTTTCCAGGTGTTTGTTCCATACACTATCCAGCCCACAAACTACTGCAAGCAAAACTGAGTTTCAGAGAAAAACCTAAATTAAGTGAAGAACCTTTACATGCTGTGACTCTCTTCACTGATGGCTCTGGTAAAAGCCACAAGTCCGTTGTGACTTGGTTTAATCAAAAGACTGATGTTTGGGAATCTGATATTCAAACAGTAGAGGGATCCCCTCAAATTGTTGAGCTTGCTGCAGTAGTTTGAGCTTTTCAGCTGTTTCCTCAGCCTTTTAATTTGGTCACAGATTCTGCTTATGTTGCTAATGTAGTCAGGAGAATAGAAGGTTCCATTTTAAAGGATGTTAGTAATGAAACTTTACATCGTTGGCTTTCATGTCTTTTTATAACTTTGCAATATAGAACTAATCCATATTTTGTTTCTCACATTAGGGCGCATTCTTCACTTCCTGGATTTTTAGTGGAAGGAAATGCAAGAGCGGACAAGCTGACAATGGTCATTTCTAACACATTGCCAAATATTTTTGAACAAGCAAAATTGAGTCATGCCTTTTTCCACCAAAATGCACAAGCACTCATGCGAATGTTCCAAATCACTAAAAGTCAAGCTAAAGCTATCATTCATACTTGCCCTGACTGTCAATTGGTACAACCTCCTGTTTCTACAGGAGCAATCAACCCCCGAGGCTTACAAAGCCTACAGTTGTGGCAAACAGGTGTTACTAAATAGCCTTCTTTTGGTAAATTTAAAAATATTCATGTTTCCATAGACACGTTCTCTGGTGCAGTTTTTGCTTCCCTTCACACAGGTGAAACTGGCAGCCATGCCTGTCATCATTTCCTGCAAGCTTTTGCTTCATTGGGTATACCCCAAGAAGTAAAAACTGACAATGGTCCCGCATACATATCTCAAAAATTGGCCACATTTTTAAATGAATGGGGTGTTCGACACATTTTTGGTATTCCCCACTCTCCCACAAGCCAAGCAATCATTGAAAGAACACATCAAACCTTAAAACGCATATTAGATCAACAGAGAGGGGGAACGGAAATCACCCCACAGATGAGACTGAGTAAGGCTTTGTATGGTTTTAATTTTCTAAATAGTTCAAGTACAGAACCAGATCCACCAATCTTTAGACACTTTTCAAATAGCACACAGGCAAAACTGAAAGAACATCCTCCTCTTCTAATTAGAAACCCTGACTCTGGACAGATGGAAGGCCCGTTTCAATTAATAACGTGGGGCAAAGGGTATGCTTCTATTTCCACAGGTGCTGGAAGAATTAAGTGGGTTCCTGCCAAAAACGTCAAACCGTATCGCACTTCAGAACCTGTTGTCGAGCCTAGAACTGAGGAAGCGAGTACGCAGACGTGGACCGAATGGAAGGATCCCGGGTCTCGCCTGACGCCTCTTGTGCCTGACGTTCTTTGTGCATCGGTGGAACCCATGAACTCTGATTTTGTGCCAATGTTATTTATGAGTATACGAATTGAATGCTGAATGTTTGTTTAACAAAGCTAATTTTTGGCTGAAAATTTAGGTTATTGTTTTTGTTTAGAAAGAATTCTGCCAAAACTTAGTTCTTGAAAGAGATGGGGCAGAATCAAATGGTATACTTGTTTTGCTTGATGTTAATTGTTTTTTGTCGTGCAGATTTGCCTGTGGATCAACCGAAAACGAATGTTTGGGTGACCTTAGCCAAGGCTGCCGGATCGGATACTATATGCCTGTCTAATTCGGAACCAGAAAAGCCTTTCTCAACCTGTTTGGTTGGTGTGCCAGTGAAAGAGTTTCCTTTGGTCAGAAAAGAATCCAATGGTAAACCAGGTGGAATTGACAATGGAAACAGTCCTTCCTTCAATTGGAACATTTGTTTGAAAAAACTTCTCAGGGCAGCAAATGTTTCAAACAGTTGGGATGTGTTTCTGGAGACGGACCAATATCCACGGCAATTGCCAAAAGGGTATTGGATCATTTGCGGAGACAGAGGTTGGCAAGGCATTCCAGCCCACCTTGAAGGTGGCCCTTGTAGCATTGGTATGCTTACCATAATTGCCCCCACTGCCAAAGCAGTGATGAAAAAGAAACAAAGGAAAACAAGAGCTGTTCCTCATTATGATGAGAACTGTCAGAGTGATTTTATGCCTTGGAATGCCGCCAGAAGGGTTTCAGCAGGTATATTTCTACCCCAATTGGCTTCAGCTGTGGCATTGAGACAATTAGATCGAGTTGGATGTTGGCTGAGCAAACAAGCTAATGCCACATCCTCCGCAATCAGTGATATGTTGACCGATGTTGATAGTATTAGACATGCTACTCTTCAAAACAGAGCAGCCATTGATTTTCTCTTACTGGCAGAAGGACATGGTTGTGAGGAATTGGAAGGATTGTGTTGTATGAATTTGTCTGATCATTCTGAATCCATTCACAAAAGCATTCAAAAATTAAAGGATCTGACAGCCCAAATTAAAGAAGATGGAGGTTCCTGGTTGGATGATTTGTTTCAAAATTGGAGTTTTGCACCTTGGCTAAGGCAACTTTGCAAGATAGGTCTTTACATATTAGGTGTTCTAATACTGATATTGATAGTGGCACCTTGTATACTCTGTTGTGTTCGGCGAATGATGAACAAAACAGTCCGAGAAATTTTTGTCATTCAAGCAGGAGAACTAGGAAGTAGAAGCACAGAGAGTGTACGAAATCTCACGAAAGCAGTAGATGAGGGTATTGACATGAACGAAGGTTTTGAATTAAGGCCTTGGAATCGACCAGAGTTTTTTGAACAATGCCTTGTGACTGTTGCCAAACGTGATTCATATCTCTCTTTCAGGGATTGGGTCTTCACAGCATTAAGTTTCTGTGCTGTAATATAGCAATGCTTCAGTTTAGTGAAAATAGGTCTTCAGCAGATAATAAGCAGAAATTTTGCAATCGAGCTATGAAACGCAAATAGCAAGCGACAAGAAAATGAAAGCTTCTGGGTCAAACAGAGAGGGGGAAATGTTTGAATCCATAAGGTTAGAGGATTTTTAAGAAATGGTTACAAAGAAGTATGTAGGCCTTAGACTGGAGTTTTGTTAGCATTGCAGAAAAGTTTCCCATGCAAGCAGAAAAAGTTTTCCATGCAAGCAGAAAAGTTTCCCAAGCAGTAGACGTGACAAATAACAATAGGCTTCTGTAGAATTGGCTTTAGGATGGCAACAAGGTTATTTAATGTATATCTTTAGAAGGTTAGCATGAATAGAACTCTGTTCTTTGTCTCTTATCAACTAGTCTTTGTTTTAGCTACGATTACCTATGTTTTATAAGATTGGATAGAATGCTTGTCAAGATGTGTTTTCTGTGTCTGATTGGCTGAATTCTAGTTTGAGATGATTTTATGTATTGCTGTATGAGCCCTGTTGAAGGAGACATTTTTTGGTGTGGATCAGTGAGCTGTCATGTCTCCATTTTGTATTTTGAGACTGATGTGCTGGAAATAAAAGCAAAAATCTCTTCACTGGTCTGGTTACCATGTTATCCATATTTGGATATTTTGCCGCGGCCTAGTGGGTTCCTTTTTTAAGGCGTGGGTTCCTGACACTATTGGACTTATACCTGTCCCGTCCCCCGCATATTGGTGCCTCGTGTGAGGACGTAGAATAGAAGAAAAACAAAGAAAAATCGTGGAAGTACCAGCTGCGGAGACCCAAGTGTTAACAAGGAGCACACTGGATCATCTCTCCCGCCGAAGCCAAGAAAATTGTAAGTAACTTATCTCGGGACAGCGCTTGGGTGACGTTGGGAGGCAAAATAGAGAAAAAGAAAATTATTAAAAGAACACAAAAATGGGAACGAATTTATCAAAAGTTGAATGGGATGTTTTTCATCAATTAGAGACAATGTTACAAGAAAAAGGTCACTCTGAAATTTCAAAAACTGAGCTTAAAAACTTACTTATCTGGGTTAAAGCGAATACGCAAGATTTAAATCTGCAGTCTGCTTTTACTTTTCATTTTTGGGATCAGATAAACTGGAGAATCTATAAACTAGTCTCTCTCAAAAAAGATGAAAGCTTAAGAGAACTTATGCCGGTTTGTAGAGCGCTGTTGGAGCACTGTTTTAAACAAACTGATAATAATAAGATCAACTTGGACTCAGAAAACAAAGCTTCTGGTTCTGTCTCATTAAATTCCAGTAAACCGGAGACTGTGTGAGTATCGGAGAATGTTACAAGTGTTGTTGCAAATGCTGAAAGTATTGCTTTGAACTCTGTTGAACAAAATCTTTCTTCTCTCTCTCTGGGAAAAAATGAGACTCTTTTGGACTATTCTTCGCATTGTTCTGTTAATGTAAAAATATGTGACTCTTGTAAGGGGGATGGAACAAAGTGTGTAAAAGATGGAAATGAAAAAGTGACTGTACTTCCTAAAATTGTTTGTGCAGGGACACTGAAACCTGAATTGGATTCTGTTGGGCCTGGGGTGGAGGCTGAGGTGGCTGCTTCCACTCGGGAAATTGTGGTTCCGGGGAACTCTTTTTCACTTAAGCAAAAACATGGTTGTTCTGGTGTTTGTCAATCTATAGATACAGAGAAAGAAAAATTGGCTTTAAGGGTGGAGTCCTTTGAAAGGAAGAGATGGAAGAAACTCGCGACTGTGTTGTTGCTGAAATTCAAAAAGCTGGACTTGAAATCTCTGCAACGAAAATTCAACAAGCTTCACCTTAGAAGTACCTGGGATGGAAGATGATGGAAGACGATGGAAGACGACAATAATACCACAGAAAATTCAGATCCGAACCAGAGTCAACAACCTACAAGAGTTACAACAACTTCTAGGAGAAATCAACTGGGTCAGACCGATGTTGGGAATCACCAATGATGAACTGAGTCCGCTCTTCCATTTGCTGAGAGGAAGTTGCGACATCACTTCGCCAAGAACTTTAACCCCTGAAGCTCGTGCTGCTCTCGACAAAGTCACAGAAGCTCTTCAAAAAAGACAAGCTCATCGCTGCGTTCCTGAAAATCCTTTCTTTCTTGCAATCTTAGGAGAGAAGATGCAGCTTTGTGGTCTCATTTTCCAGTGGGATGCCGCAGAACAAGATCCTTTGTTAATAATGGAATGGGTTTTTCCTCCCTACAGGTTTTCAAAGACCATTTGCTCAGTTTTAGAAATGATTGCATACATTATAATTAAGGCTAGAACCAGATTGTTAACTTTGGCAGGTCAAGAATGTTCAGTTATCTATTTGCCATTGAAAAATGATTATTTCAATTGGGCAATGCAAAATTCTGATGATTTACAATATGCATTCTTAGGTTTTCCAGGTGTTTGTTCCATACACTATCCAGCTCACAAACTACTGCAAGCAAAATTGAGTTTCAGAGAAAAACATAAATTAAGTGAAGAACCTTTACATGCTGTGACTCTCTTCACTGATGGCTCTGGTAAAAGCCACAAGTCCGTTGTGACTTGGTTTAATCAAAAGACTGATGTTTGGGAATCTGATATTCAAACAGTAGAGGGATCCCCTCAAATTGTTGAGCTTGCTGCAGTAGTTTGAGCTTTTCAGCTGTTTCCTCAGCCTTTTAATTTGGTCACAGATTCTGCTTATGTTGCTAATGTAGTCAGGAGAATAGAAGGTTCCATTTTAAAGGATGTTAGTAATGAAACTTTACATCGTTGGCTTTCATGTCTTTTTATAACTTTGCAATATAGAACTAATCCATATTTTGTTTCTCACATTAGGGCGCATTCTTCACTTCCTGGATTTTTAGTGGAAGGAAATGCAAGAGCGGACAAGCTGACAATGGTCATTTCTAACACATTGCCAAATATTTTTGAACAAGCAAAATTGAGTCATGCCTTTTTCCACCAAAATGCACAAGCACTCATGCGAATGTTCCAAATCACTAAAAGTCAAGCTAAAGCTATCATTCATACTTGCCCTGACTGTCAATTGGTACAACCTCCTGTTTCTACAGGAGCAATCAACCCCCGAGGCTTACAAAGCCTACAGTTGTGGCAAACAGGTGTTACTAAATAGCCTTCTTTTGGTAAATTTAAAAATATTCATGTTTCCATAGACACGTTCTCTGGTGCAGTTTTTGCTTCCCTTCACACAGGTGAAACTGGCAGCCATGCCTGTCATCATTTCCTGCAAGCTTTTGCTTCATTGGGTATACCCCAAGAAGTAAAAACTGACAATGGTCCCGCATACATATCTCAAAAATTGGCCACATTTTTAAATGAATGGGGTGTTCGACACATTTTTGGTATTCCCCACTCTCCCACAAGCCAAGCAATCATTGAAAGAACACATCAAACCTTAAAACGCATATTAGATCAACAGAGAGGGGGAACGGAAATCACCCCACAGATGAGACTGAGTAAGGCTTTGTATGGTTTTAATTTTCTAAATAGTTCAAGTACAGAACCAGATCCACCAATCTTTAGACACTTTTCAAATAGCACACAGGCAAAACTGAAAGAACATCCTCCTCTTCTAATTAGAAACCCTGACTCTGGACAGATGGAAGGCCCGTTTCAATTAATAACGTGGGGCAAAGGGTATGCTTCTATTTCCACAGGTGCTGGAAGAATTAAGTGGGTTCCTGCCAAAAACGTCAAACCGTATCGCACTTCAGAACCTGTTGTCGAGCCTAGAACTGAGGAAGCGAGTACGCAGACGTGGACCGAATGGAAGGATCCCGGGTCTCGCCTGACGCCTCTTGTGCCTGACGTTCTTTGTGCATCGGTGGAACCCATGAACTCTGATTTTGTGCAATGTTATTTATGAGTATACGAATTGAATGCTGAATGTTTGTTTTACAAAGCTAGTTTTTGGCTGAAAATTTAGGTTATTGTTTTTGTTTAGAAAGAATTCTGCCAAAACTTAGTTCTTGAAAGAGATGGGGCAGAATCAAATGGTATACTTGTTTTGCTTGATGTTAATTGTTTTTTGTCGTGCAGATTTGCCTGTGGATCAACCGAAAACGAGTGTTTGGGTGACCTTAGCCAAGGCTGCCGGATCGGATACTACATGTCTGTCTAATTCGGAACCAGAAAAGCCTTTCTCAACCTGTTTGGTTGGTGTGCCAGTGAAAGAGTTTCCTTTGGTCAGAAAAGAATCCAATGGTAAACCAGGTGGAATTGACAATGGAAACAGTCCTTCCTTCAATTGGAACATTTGTTCGAAAAAACTTCTCAGGGCAGCAAATGTTTCAAACAGTTGGGATGTGTTTCTGGAGACGGACCAATATCCACGGCAATTGCCAAAAGGGTATTGGATCATTTGCGGAGACAGAGGTTGGCAAGGCATTCCAGCCCACCTTGAAGGTGGCCCTTGTAGCATTGGTATGCTTACCATAATTGCCCCCACTGCCAAAGCAGTGATGAAAAAGAAACAAAGGAAAACAAGAGCTGTTCCTCATTATGATGAGAACTGTCAGAGTGATTTTATGCCTTGGAATGCCGCCAGAAGGCTTTCAGCAGGTATATTTCTACCCCAATTGGCTTCAGCTGTGGCATTGAGACAATTAGATTGAGTTGGATGTTGGCTGAGCAAACAAGCTAATGCCACATCCTCCGCAATCAGTGATATGTTGACCGATGTTGATAGTATTAGACATGCTACTCTTCAAAACAGAGCAGCCATTGATTTTCTCTTACTGGCAGAAGGACATGGTTGTGAGGAATTGGAAGGATTGTGTTGTATGAATTTGTCTGATCGTTCTGAATCCATTCACAAAAGCATTCAAAAATTAAAGGATCTGACAGCCCAAATTAAAGAAGATGGAGGTTCCTGGTTGGATGATTTGTTTCAAAATTGGAGTTTTGCACCTTGGCTAAGGCAACTTTGCAAGATAGGCCTTTACATATTAGGTGTTCTAATACTGATATTGATAGTGGCACCTTGTATACTCTGTTGTGTTCGGCGAATGATGAACAAAACAGTCCGAGAAGTTTTTGTCATTCAAGCAGGAGAACTAGGAAGTAGAAGCACAGAGAGTGTACGAAATCTCACGAAAGCAGTAGATGAGGGTATTGACATGAACGAAGGTTTTGAATTAAGGCCTTGGAATCGACCAGAGTTTTTTCAACAATGCCTTGTGTGTGTTGCCAAACGTGATTCACATCTCTCTTTCAGGGATTGGGTCTTCACAGCATTAAGTTGCTGTGCCGTAATATAGCAATGCTTCAGTTTAGTGAAAATAGGTCTTCAGCAGATAATAAGCAGAAATTTTGCAATAGAGCTATGAAACGCAAATAGCAAGCGACAAGAAAATGAAAGCTTCTGGGTCAAACAGAGAGGGGGAAATGTTGGAATCCATAAGGTTAGAGGATTTTTAAGAAATGGTTACAAAGAAGTATGTAGGCCTTAGACTGGAATTTTGTTAGCATTGCAGAAAAGTTTCCCATGCAAGCAGAAAAAGTTTTCCATGCAAGCAGAAAAGTTTCCCAAGCAGTAGACGTGACAAATAACAATAGGCTTCTGTAGAATTGGCTTTAGGATGGCAACAAAGTTATTTAATGTATATCTTTAGAAGGTTAGCATGAATAGAACTCTGTTCTTTGTCTCTTATCAACTAGTCTTTGTTTTAGCTACGATTACCTATGTTTCATAAGACTGGATAGAATGCTTGTCAAGATGTGTTTTCTGTGTCTGATTGGCTGAATTCTAGTCTGAGATGATTTTATGTATTGCTGTATGAGCCCTGTTGAAGGAGACATTTTTTGGTGTGGATCAGTGAGCTGTCATGTCTCCATTTTGTATTTTGAGACTGATGTGCTGGAAATAAAAGCAAAAATCTCTTCACTGGTCTGGTTACCATGTTATCCATATTTGGATATTTTGCCGCGGCCTAGTGGGTTCCTTTTTTAAGGCGTGGGTTCCTGACACTATTGGACTTATACCTGTCCCGTCCCCCGCATATTGGTGCCTCGTGTGAGGACGTAGAATAGAAGAAAAACAAAGAAAAATCGTGGAAGTACCAGCTGCGGAGACCCAAGTGTTAACAAGGAGCACACTGTATCATCTCTCCCGCCGAAGCCAAGAAAATTGTAAGTAACTTATCTCGGGAGAGCGCTTGGGTGACGTTGGGAGGCAAAATAGAGAAAAAGAAAATTATTAAAAGAACACAAAAATGGGAACGAATTTATCAAAAGTTGAATGGGATGTTTTTCATCAATTAGAGACAATGTTACAAGAAAAAGGTCACTCTGAAATTTCAAAAACTGAGCTTAAAAACTTACTTATCTGGGTTAAAGCGAATACGCAAGATTTAAATCTGCAGTCTGCTTTTACTTTTCATTTTTGGGATCAGATAAACTGGAGAATCTATAAACTAGTCTCTCTCAAAAAAGATGAAAGCTTAAGAGAACTTATGCCGGTTTGTAGAGCGCTGTTGGAGCACTGTTTTAAACAAACTGATAATAATAAGATCAACTTGGACTCAGAAAACAAAGCTTCTGGTTCTGTCTCATTAAATTCCAGTAAACCGGAGACTGTGTGAGTATCGGAGAATGTTACAAGTGTTGTTGCAAATGCTGAAAGTATTGCTTTGAACTCTGTTGAACAAAATCTTTCTTCTCTCTCTCTGGGAAAAAATGAGACTCTTTTGGACTTTTCTTCGCGTTGTTCTGTTAATGTAAAAATATGTGACTCTTGTAAGGGGGATGGAACAAAGTGTGTAAAAGATGGAAATGAAAAAGTGACTGTACTTCCTAAAATTGTTTGTGCAGGGACACTGAAACCTGAATTGGATTCTGTTGGGCCTGGGGTGGAGGCTGAGGTGGCTGCTTCCACTCGGGAAATTGTGGTTCCAGGGAACTCTTTTTCACTTAAGCAAAAACATGGTTGTTCTGGTGTTTGTCAATCTATAGATACAGAGAAAGAAAAATTGGCTTTAAGGGTGGAGTCCTTTGAAAGGAAGAGATGGAAGAAACTCGCGACTGTGTTGTTGCTGAAATTCAAAAAGCTGGACTTGAAATCTCTGCAACGAAAATTCAACAAGTTTCACCTTAGAAGTACCTGGGATGGAAGATGATGGAAGACGATGGAAGACGACAATAATACCACAGAAAATTCAGATCCGAACCAGAGTCAACAACCTACAAGAGTTACAACAACTTCTAGGAGAAATCAACTGAGTCAGAACGATGTTGGGAATCACCAATGATGAACTGAGTCCGCTCTTCCATTTGCTGAGAGGAAGTTGCGACATCACTTCGCCAAGAACTTTAACCCCTGAAGCTCGTGCTGCTCTCGACAAAGTCACAGAAGCTCTTCAAAAAAGACAAGCTCATCGCTGCGTTCCTGAAAATCCTTTCTTTCTTGCAATCTTAGGAGAGAAGATGCAGCTTTGTGGTCTCATTTTCCAGTGGGATGCCGCAGAACAAGATCCTTTGTTAATAATGGAATGGGTTTTTCCTCCCTACAGGTTTTCAAAGACCATTTGCTCAGTTTTAGAAATGATTGCATACATTATAATTAAGGCTAGAACCAGATTGTTAACTTTGGCAGGTCAAGAATGTTCAGTTATCTATTTGCCATTGAAAAATGATTATTTCAATTGGGCAATGCAAAATTCTGATGATTTACAATATGCATTCTTAGGTTTTCCAGGTGTTTGTTCCATACACAATCCAGCTCACAAACTACTGCAAGCAAAATTGAGTTTCAGAGAAAAACATAAATTAAGTGAAGAACCTTTACATGCTGTGACTCTCTTCACTGATGGCTCTGGTAAAAGCCACAAGTCCGTTGTGACTTGGTTTAATCAAAAGACTGATGTTTGGGAATCTGATATTCAAACAGTAGAGGGATCCCCTCAAATTGTTGAGCTTGCTGCAGTAGTTTGAGCTTTTCAGCTGTTTCCTCAGCCTTTTAATTTGGTCACAGATTCTGCTTATGTTGCTAATGTAGTCAGGAGAATAGAAGGTTCCATTTTAAAGGATGTTAGTAATGAAACTTTACATCGTTGGCTTTCATGTCTTTTTATAACTTTGCAATATAGAACTAATCCATATTTTGTTTCTCACATTAGGGTGCATTCTTCACTTCCTGGATTTTTAGTGGAAGGAAATGCAAGAGCGGACAAGCTGACAATGGTCATTTCTAACACATTGCCAAATATTTTTGAACAAGCAAAATTGAGTCATGCCTTTTTCCACCAAAATGCACAAGCACTCATGCGAATGTTCCAAATCACTAAAAGTCAAGCTAAAGCTATCATTCATACTTGCCCTGACTGTCAATTGGTACAACCTCCTGTTTCTACAGGAGCAATCAACCCCCGAGGCTTACAAAGCCTACAGTTGTGGCAAACAGGTGTTACTAAATAGCCTTCTTTTGGTAAATTTAAAAATATTCATGTTTCCATAGACACGTTCTCTGGTGCAGTTTTTGCTTCCCTTCACACAGGTGAAACTGGCAGCCATGCCTGTCATCATTTCCTGCAAGCTTTTGCTTCATTGGGTATACCCCAAGAAGTAAAAACTGACAATGGTCCCGCATACATATCTCAAAAATTGGCCACATTTTTAAATGAATGGGGTGTTCGACACATTTTTGGTATTCCCCACTCTCCCAAGAGCCAAGCAATCATTGAAAGAACACATCAAACCTTAAAACGCGTATTAGATCAACAGAGAGGGGGAACGGAAATCACCCCACAGATGAGACTGAGTAAGGCTTTGTATGGTTTTAATTTTCTAAATAGTTCAAGTACAGAACCAGATCCACCAATCTTTAGACACTTTTCAAATAGCACACAGGCAAAACTGAAAGAACATCCTCCTCTTCTAATTAGAAACCCTGACTCTGGACAGATGGAAGGCCCGTTTCAATTAATAACGTGGGGCAAAGGGTATGCTTCTATTTCCACAGGTGCTGGAAGAATTAAGTGGGTTCCTGCCAAAAACGTCAAACCGTATCGCACTTCAGAACCTGTTGTCGAGCCTAGAACTGAGGAAGCGAGTACGCAGACGTGGACCAAATGGAAGGATCCCGGGTCTCGCCTGACGCCTCTTGTGCCTGACGTTCTTTGTGCATCGGTGGAACCCATGAACTCTGATTTTGTGCCAATGTTATTTATGAGTATACGAATTGAATGCTGAATGTTTGTTTTACAAAGCTAGTTTTTGGCTGAAAATTTAGGTTATTGTTTTTGTTTAGAAAGAATTCTGCCAAAACTTAGTTCTTGAAAGAGATGGGGCAGAATCAAATGGTATACTTGTTTTGCTTGATGTTAATTGTTTTTTGTCATGCAGATTTGCCTGTGGATCAACCGAAAACGAGTGTTTGGGTGACCTTAGCCAAGGCTGCCGGATCGGATACTACATGTCTGTCTAATTCGGAACCAGAAAAGCCTTTCTCAACCTGTTTGGTTGGTGTGCCAGTGAAAGAGTTTCCTTTGGTCAGAAAAGAATCCAATGGTAAACCAGGTGGAATTGACAATGGAAACAGTCCTTCCTTCAATTGGAACATTTGTTCGAAAAAAATTCTCAGGGCAGCAAATGTTTCAAACAGTTGGGATGTGTTTCTGGAGACGGACCAATATCCACGGCAATTGCCAAAAGGGTATTGGATCATTTGCGGAGACAGAGGTTGGCAAGGCATTCCAGCCCACCTTGAAGGTGGCCCTTGTCAAGATGTGTTTTCTGTGTCTGATTGGCTGAATTCTAGTCTGAGATGATTTTATGTATTGCTGTATGAGCCCTGTTGAAGGAGACATTTTTGGTGTGGTTCATCTTGACAAGCATTCTATCCAATCTTATAAAACATAGGTAATCATAGCTAAAACAAAGACTAGTTGATAAGAGACAAAGAACAGAGTTCTATTCATGCTAGCCTTCTAAAGATATACATTAAATAACCTTGTTGCCATCCTAAAGCCAATTCTACAGAAGCCTATTGTTATTTGTCACGTCTACTGCTTGGGAAACTTTTCTGCTTGCATGGAAAACTTTTTCTGTTTGCATGGGAAACTTTTCTGCAATGCTAACAAAACTCCAGTCTAAGGCCTACATACTTCTTTGTAACCATTTCTTAAAAATCCTCTAACCTTATGGATTCCAACATTTCCCCCTCTCTGTTTGACCCAGAAGCTTTCATTTTCTTGTCGCTTGCTATTTGTGTTTCATAGCTCTATTGCAAAATTTCTGCTTATTATCTGCTGAAGGCCTATTTTCACTAAACTGAAGCATTGCTATATTACGGCACAGCAACTTAATGTTGTGAAGACCCAATCCCTGAAAGAGAGATATGAATCACGTTTGGCAACAGTCACAAGGCATCGTTCAAAAAACTCTGGTCGATTCCAAGGCCTTAATTCAAAACCTTCGTTCATGTCAATACCCTCATCTACTGCTTTCATGAGATTTCGTACACTCTCTGTGCTTCTACTTCCTAGTTCTCCTGCTTGAATGACAAAAACTTCTCGAACTGTTTTGTTCATCATTCGCCGAACACAAAAGAGTATACAAGGTGCCACTATCAATATCAGTATTAGAACACCTAATATGTAAAGACCTATCTTGCAAAGTTGCCTTAGCCAAGGTGCAAAACTCCAATTTTGAAACAAATCATCCAACCAGGAACCTCCATCTTCTTTAATTTGGGCTATCAGATCCTTTAATTTTTGAATGCTTTTGTGAATGGATTCAGAACGATCAGACAAATTCATACAACACAATCCTTCAAATTCCTCACAACCATGTCCTTGTGCCAGTAAGAGAAAATCAATGGCTGCTCTGTTTTGAAGAGTAGCATGTCTAATACTATCAACATCGGTCAACATATCACTGATTGCGGAGGATGTGGCATTAGCTTGTTTGCTCAGCCAACATCCAACTCGATCTAATTGTCTCAATGCCACAGCTGAAGCCAATTGGGGTAGAAATATACCTGCTGAAAGCCTTCTGGCGGCATTCCAAGGCATAAAATCACTCTGACAGTTCTCATCATAATGAGGAACAGCTCTTGTTTTCCTTTGTTTCTTTTTCATCACTGCTTTGGCAGTGGGGGCAATTATGGTAAGCATACCAATGCTACAAGGGCCACCTTCAAGGTGGGCTGGAATGCCTTGCCAACCTCTGTCTCCGCAAATGATCCAATACCCTTCTGGCAATTGCCGTGGATATTGGTCCGTCTCCAGAAACACATCCCAACTGTTTGAAACATTTGCTGCCCTGAGAAGTTTGTTGGACCAAATGTTCCAATTGAAGGAAGGACTGTTTCCATTGTCAATTCCACCTGGTTTACCATTGGATTCTTTTCTGACCAAAGGAAACTCTTTCACTGGCACACCAACCAAACAGGTTGAGAAAGGCTTTTCTGGTTCCGAATTAGACAGACATGTAGTATCCGATCCGGCAGCCTTGGCTAAGGTCACCCAAACACTCGTTTTCGGTTGATCCACAGGCAAATCTGCACGACAAAAAACAATTAAAATCAAGCAAAACAAGTATACCATTTGATTCTGCCCCATCTCTTTCAAGAACTAAGTTTTGGCAGAATTCTTTCTAAACAAAAACAATAACCTAAATTTTCAGCCAAAAACTAGCTTTGTAAAACAAACATTCAGCATTCAATTCGTATACTCATAAATAACATTGGCACAAAATCAGAGTTCATGGGTTCCACCGATGCACAAAGAACGTCAGGCACAAGAGGCGTCAGGCGAGACCCGGGATCCTTCCATTCGGTCCACGTCTGCGTACTCGCTTCCTCAGTTCTAGGCTCGACAACAGGTTCTGAAGTGCGATACGGTTTGACGTTTTTGTCAGGAACCCACTTAATTCTTCCAGCACCTGTGGAAATAGAAGCATACCCTTTGCCCCACGTTATTAATTGAAACGGGCCTTCCATCTGTCCAGAGTCAGGGTTTCTAATTAGAAGAGGAGGATGTTCTTTCAGTTTTGCCTGTGTGCTATTTGAAAAGTGTCTAAAGATTGGTGGATCTGGTTCTGTACTTGAACTATTTAGAAAATTAAAACCATACAAAGCCTTACTCAGTCTCATCTGTGGGGTGATTTCCGTTCCCCCTCTCTGTTGATCTAATATGCGTTTTAAGGTTTGATGTGTTCTTTCAATGATTGCTTGGCTTGTGGGAGAGTGGGGAATACCAAAAATGTGTCGAACACCCCATTCATTTAAAAATGTGGCCAATTTTTGAGATATGTATGCGGGACCATTGTCAGTTTTTACTTCTTGGGGTATACCCAATGAAGCAAAAGCTTGCAGGAAATGATGACAGGCATGGCTGCCAGTTTCACCTGTGTGAAGGGAAGCAAAAACTGCACCAGAGAACGTGTCTACGGAAACATGAATATTTTTAAATTTACCAAAAGAAGGCTATTTAGTAACACCTGTTTGCCACAACTGTAGGCTTTGTAAGCCTCGGGGGTTGATTGCTCCTGTAGAAACAGGAGGTTGTACCAATTGACAGTCAGGGCAAGTATGAATGATAGCTTTAGCTTGACTTTTAGTGATTTGGAACATTCGCATGAGTGCTTGTGCATTTTGGTGGAAAAAGGCATGACTCAATTTTGCTTGTTCAAAAATATTTGGCAATGTGTTAGAAATGACCATTGTCAGCTTGTCCGCTCTTGCATTTCCTTCCACTAAAAATCCAGGAAGTGAAGAATGCGCCCTAATGTGAGAAACAAAATATGGATTAGTTCTATATTGCAAAGTTATAAAAAGACATGAAAGCCAACGATGTAAAGTTTCATTACTAACATCCTTTAAAATGGAACCTTCTATTCTCCTGACTACATTAGCAACATAAGCAGAATCTGTGACCAAATTAAAAGGCTGAGGAAACAGCTGAAAAGCTCAAACTACTGCAGCAAGCTCAACAATTTGAGGGGATCCCTCTACTGTTTGAATATCAGATTCCCAAACATCAGTCTTTTGATTAAACCAAGTCACAACGGACTTGTGGCTTTTACCAGAGCCATCAGTGAAGAGAGTCACAGCATGTAAAGGTTCTTCACTTAATTTAGGTTTTTCTCTGAAACTCAATTTTGCTTGCAGTAGTTTGTGAGCTGGATAGTGTATGGAACAAACACCTGGAAAACCTAAGAATGCATATTGTAAATCATCAGAATTTTGCATTGCCCAATTGAAATAATCATTTTTCAATGGCAAATAGATAACTGAACATTCTTGACCTGCCAAAGTTAACAATCTGGTTCTAGCCTTAATTATAATGTATGCAATCATTTCTAAAACTGAGCAAATGGTCTTTGAAAACCTGTAGGGAGGAAAAACCCATTCCATTATTAACAAAGGATCTTGGTCTGTGGCATCCCACTGGAAAATGAGACCACAAAGCTGCATCTTCTCTCCTAAGATTGCAAGAAAGAAAGGATTTTCAGGAACGCAGCGATGAGCTTGTCTTTTTTGAAGAGCTTCTGTGACTTTGTCGAGAGCAGCACGAGCTTCAGGGGTTAAAGTTCTTGGCGAAGTGATGTCGCAACTTCCTCTCAGCAAATGGAAGAGCGGACTCAGTTCATCATTGGTGATTCCCAGCATCGGTCTGACCCAGTTGATTTCTCCTAGAAGTTGTTGTAACTCTTGTAGGTTGTTGACTCTGGTTCGGATCTGAATTTTCTGTGGTATTATTGTCGTCTTCCATCGTCTTCCATCATCTTCCATCCCAGGTACTTCTAAGGTGAAACTTGTTGAATTTTCGTTGCAGAGATTTCAAGTCCAGCTTTTTGAATTTCAGCAACAACACAGTCGCGAGTTTCTTCCATCTCTTCCTTTCAAAGGACTCCACCCTTAAAGCCAATTTTTCTTTCTCTGTATCTATAGATTGACAAACACCAGAACAACCATGTTTTTGCTTAACTGAAAAAGAGTTCCCCGGAACCACAATTTCCCGAGTGGAAGAAGCCACCTCAGCCTCCACCCCAGGCCCAACAGAATCCAATTCAGGTTTCAGTGTCCCTGCACAAACAATTTTAGGAAGTACAGTCACTTTTTCATTTCCATCTTTTACACACTTTGTTCCATCCCCCTTACAAGAGTCACATATTTTTACATTAACAGAACAACGCGAAGAAAAGTCCAAAAGAGTCTCATTTTTTCCCAGAGAGAGAGAAGAAAGATTTTGTTCAACAGAGTTCAAAGCAATACTTTCAGCATTTGCAACAACACTTGTAACATTCTCCGATACTCACACAGTCTCCGGTTTACTGGAATTTAATGAGACAGAACCAGAAGCTTTGTTTTCTGAGTCCAAGTTGATCTTATTATTATCAGTTTGTTTAAAACAGTGCTCCAACAGCGCTCTACAAACCGGCATAAGTTCTCTTAAGCTTTCATCTTTTTTGAGAGAGACTAGTTTATAGATTCTCCAGTTTATCTGATCCCAAAAATGAAAAGTAAAAGCAGACTGCAGATTTAAATCTTGCGTATTCGCTTTAACCCAGATAAGTAAGTTTTTAAGCTCAGTTTTTGAAATTTCAGAGTGACCTTTTTCTTGTAACATTGTCTCTAATTGATGAAAAACATCCCATTCAACTTTTGATAAATTCGTTCCCATTTTTGTGTTCTTTTAATAATTTTCTTTTTCGCTATTTTGCCTCCCAACGTCACCCAAGCGCTCTCCCGAGATAAGTTACTTACAATTTTCTTGGCTTCGGCGGGAGAGATGATACAGTGTGCTCCTTGTTAACACTTGGGTCTCCGCAGCTGGTACTTCCACGATTTTTCTTTGTTTTTCTTCTATTCTACGTCCTCACACGAGGCACGAATATGCGGGGGACGGGACAGGTATAAGTCCAATAGTGTCAGGAACCCACGCCTTAAAAAAGGAACCCACTAGGCCGCGGCAAAATATCCAAATATGGATAACATGGTAACCAGACCAGTGAAGAGATTTTTGCTTTTATTTCCAGCACATCAGTCTCAAAATACAAAATGGAGACATGACAGCTCACTGATCCACACCAAAAAATGTCTCCTTCAACAGGGCTCATACAGCAATACATAAAATCATCTCAGACTAGAATTCAGCCAATCAGACACAGAAAACACATCTTGACAAGCATTCTATCCAATCTTATAAAACATAGGTAATCGTAGCTAAAACAAAGACTAGTTGATAAGAGACAAAGAACAGAGTTCTATTCATGCTAACCTTCTAAAAATATACATTAAATAACCTTGTTGCCATCCTAAAGCCAATTCTACAGAAGCCTATTGTTATTTGTCACGTCTACTGCTTGGGAAACTTTTCTGCTTGCATGGAAAACTTTTTCTGCTTGCATGGGAAACTTTTCTGCAATGCTAACAAAACTCCAGTCTAAGGCCTACATACTTCTTTTTAACCATTTCTTAAAAATCCTCTAACCTTATGGATTCCAACATTTCCCCCTCTCTGTTTGACCCAGAAGCTTTCATTTTCTTGTCGCTTGCTATTTGCGTTTCATAGCTCTATTGCAAAATTTCTGCTTATTATCTGCTGAAGACCTATTTTCACTAAACTGAAGCATTGCTATATTACGGCACAGCAACTTAATGCTGTGAAGACACAATCCCTGATAGAGAGATATGAATCACGTTTGGCAACAGTCACAAGGCATCGTTCAAAAAACTCTGGTCGATTCCAAGGCCTTAATTCAAAACCTTCGTTCATGTCAATACCCTCATCTACTGCTTTCGTGAGATTTCGTACACTCTCTGTGCTTCTACTTCCTAGTTCTCCTGCTTGAATGACAAAAACTTCTCGGACTGTTTTGTTCATCATTCGCCGAAGACAACAGAGTATACAAGGTGCCACTATCAATATCAGTATTAGAACACCTAATATGTAAAGGCCTATCTTGCAAAGTTGCCTTAGCCAAGGTGCAAAACTCCAATTTTGAAACAAATCATCCAACCAGGAACCTCCATCTTCTTTAATTTGGGCTGTCAGATCCTTTAATTTTTGAATGCTTTTGTGAATGGATTCAGAACGATCAGACAAATTCATACAACACAATCCTTCAAATTCCTCACAACCATGTCCTTGTGCCAGTAAGAGAAAATCAATGGCTGCTCTGTTTTGAAGAGTAGCATGTCTAATACTATCAACATCGGTCAACATATCACTGATTGCGGAGGATGTGGCATTAGCTTGTTTGCTCAGCCAACATCCAACTCGATCTAATTGTCTCAATGCCACAGCTGAAGCCAATTGGGGTAGAAATATACCTGCTGAAAGCCTTCTGGCGGCATTCCAAGGCATAAAATCACTCTGACAGTTCTCATCATAATGAGGAACAGCTCTTGTTTTCCTTTGTTTCTTTTTCATCACTGCTTTGGCAGTGGGGGCAATTATGGTAAGCATACCAATGCTACAAGGGCCACCTTCAAGGTGGGCTGGAATGCCTTGCCAACCTCTGTCTCCGCAAATGATCCAATACCCTTCTGGCAATTGCCGTGGATATTGGTCCGTCTCCAGAAACACATCCCAACTGTTTGAAACATTTGCTGCCCTGAGAAGTTTTTTCAAACAAATGTTCCAATTGAAGGAAGGACTGTTTCCATTGTCAATTCCACCTGGTTTACCATTGGATTCTTTTCTGACCAAAGGAAACTCTTTCACTGGCACACCAACCAAACAGGTTGAGAAAGGCTTTTCTGGTTCCGAATTAGACAGACATATAGTATCCGATCCGGCAGCCTTGGCTAAGGTCACCCAAACACTCGTTTTCGGTAGATCCACAGGCAAATCTGCACGACAAAAAACAATTAAAATCAAGCAAAACAAGTATACCATTTGATTCTGCCCCATCTCTTTCAAGAACTAAGTTTTGGCAGAATTCTTTCTAAACAAAAACAATAACCTAAATTTTCAGCCAAAAATTAGCTTCGTTAAAAAAACATTCAGCATTCAATTCGTATACTCATAAATAACATTGGCACAAAATCAGAGTTCATGGGTTCCACCGATGCACAAAGAACGTCAGGCACAAGAGGCGTCAGGCGAGACCCGGGATCCTTCCATTCGGTCCATGTCTGCGTACTCGCTTCCTCAGTTCTAGGCTTGACAACAGGTTCTGAAGTGCGATACGGTTTGACGTTTTTGGCAGGAACCCACTTAATTCTTCCAGCACCTGTGGAAATAGAAGCATACCCTTTGCCCCACGTTATTAATTGAAACGGGCCTTCCATCTGTCCAGAGTCAGGGTTTCTAATTAGAAGAGGAGGATGTTCTTTCAGTTTTGCCTGTGTGCTATTTGAAAAGTGTCTAAAGATTGGTGGATCTGGTTCTGTACTTGAACTATTTAGAAAATTAAAACCATACAAAGCCTTACTCAGTCTCATCTGTGGGGTGATTTCCGTTCCCCCTCTCTGTTGATCTAATACGCGTTTTAAGGTTTGATGTGTTCTTTCAATGATTGCTTGGCTCTTGGGAGAGTGGGGAATACCAAAAATGTGTCGAACACCCCATTCATTTAAAAATGTGGCCAATTTTTGAGATATGTATGCGGGACCATTGTCAGTTTTTACTTCTTGGGGTATACCCAATGAAGCAAAAGCTTGCAGGAAATGATGACAGGCATGGCTGCCAGTTTCACCTGTGTGAAGGGAAGCAAAAACTGCACCAGAGAACGTGTCTATGGAAACATGAATATTTTTAAATTTACCAAAAGAAGGCTATTTAGTAACACCTGTTTGCCACAACTGTAGGCTTTGTAAGCCTCGGGGGTTGATTGCTCCTGTAGAAACAGGAGGTTGTACCAATTGACAGTCAGGGCAAGTATGAATGATAGCTTTAGCTTGACTTTTAGTGATTTGGAACATTCGCATGAGTGCTTGTGCATTTTGGTGGAAAAAGGCATGACTCAATTTTGCTTGTTCAAAACTATTTGGCAATGTGTTAGAAATGACCATTGTCAGCTTGTCCGCTCTTGCATTTCCTTCCACTAAAAATCCAGGAAGTGAAGAATGCGCCCTAATGTGAGAAACAAAATATGGATTAGTTCTATATTGCAAAGTTATAAAAAGACATGAAAGCCAACGATGTAAACTTTCATTACTAACATCCTTTAAAATGGAACCTTCTATTCTCCTGACTACATTAGCAACATAAGCAGAATCTGTGACCAAATTAAAAGGCTGAGGAAACAGTATAAACTATAAATATATATAAAATATCAACTATCCATAAGAAGGAATAAAAGCTCTGTGTCACGTGCAGCAGTAGAAAATTTCAGGCTCCCAGGGAATAAATAGTTTTCTTTAAATCATTTTCGTTTTGGAGTTTTTTTTTTACTCCCGGGTAGCCTGAAAGTTTCTACTGCTGCTTTTTTATTCTAAAGGTGGAAAGGTAAACCAAGATCAGAAATACAAGAAAGGCAAAGGGAAGGATAGGGAAGGATAGGGAAGGGAAGGGAAGGGAAGGGAAGGGAAGGGAAGGGAAGGGAAGGGAAGGGAAGGGAAGGGAAGGGAAGGGAAGGGAAGGGAAGGGAAGGAAAGGAAAGGAAAGGAAAGGAAAGGAAAGGAAAGGAAAGGAAAGGAAAGGAAAGGAAAGGAAAGGAAAGGAAAGGAAAGGAAAGGAAAGGAAAGGAAAGGAAAGGAAGCAGGAGAGCAAGAAGGAAGGGAAGTGGTGAAAAAAAAAACCGAGTGAAAAAAGTAAAAAGAGTTGGAGGGAAAAAGAGAGGGCATTCGGGAGGAGCGGTGCTGCCTCAGGTGCTTCCCCGCCCTGGGGCGAAGGACCCGTTTGATGCCCGGGAGGGACTGCAGCTCCCGGTGGCGGGGAACGGAGCCGTGGCTGTCAGCCCGAGACTACAACTCCCGGCAGGCCCTGCTGCCAGCGCGGCGTGTGACGCAACGGGTGACGCGGCACATGAGTGGCTGGCGTGCCAGGCGGCCGCGCGGGGCTGTGCGCGCGCAGCTGCCGGCGCCTCTCCCGCGCGGGACAGCGACGCTGGAGGGGCGCAGCCTCCGTCTGGCCGCCCGCACCGAGCTGAGCAGCGCGGAAGGAGCGTCCGCCCGGTTCCTCGGCGTCACTCAGCGGTGCCGGGGGCGGGGGCGCTTCCGCCCGCCGATGGCGGAGGGCGAGGCGGTGCTTTGCTGCCGCGGGCCGGGAGCTGCAGGAGCCGCCCCGGGCGAGCGGCGCCGGGCGCTCCCGCGGTCCCGGTGGGGCGGCTGCCCTCGGGCTGGCGGAGGCGCCGGAGGAGCCCCCGAGCTGCAGCCGTCTCCCTCGGGCTGCTGCCGGTGCTGCGGGCGGCGGCGGCTCCGCCGCGTTTTGGGTGCTGCGAGCAGGGAGCGCTGCGATATCGCCGGCATGACGGGGCTGCTGCCTGCGTTAGTGCTCGCGGCTCTTTGTGCCATGGAAACGGATGGAGCGGCACTGAGCGGGACACCCAGAGATGGCCGGGAGAATGCCCAGCGCAGAGAGCGGGCGGGCTGTATGCTTCGGATGGCACAGGTGCGAGCTGCAAAGTCACCCCCCCTTCCGCCCCTGCCCTCCCGAGCCCCGGGGAAAATGCTTTCCAGCATTGTCGAGCTTCTGAAAGACAAAACTTGTGATTTGACACTAGCATCCAGAAAAGGTTTCTGTCTAGATTAGCAAATGCCTGAATTGTTCTTGGTTATATCCCATGACCGGTTTTAGGCAGTGACTTTATACTGCTTTTAGGATTTTCTTGTACACTGGTGAGAAAATAGGCAGGTCTGATAGTGGTTTCACTTTTTTTCTACTTCACGTTCCATAAGATTCTTTTATCCAAGCGATTGTTTTAAAATTCTACTGTAAGCGTTTGTGGTTCACTTTTTTTTTCTTTGCAGCACCCGGGCCTTTTTTTTTTTCTCTAAATCGGGAGTAAATATAGCTGAGTAAAATTACCTTGGTTATCTTCCTTCTTTTTAAACTTAATTGTTTTTATTAATAATTCTATTTGAATATGCAGAAAAAGTGGGTATGTCCTGTAATCTATGCTGGCTTTTCTCGTTTACAGGGTACTCACAAAATATGTCTCCCTTAGTGTCCCACAGAAACATTCTGGGTGAAATCTGAATTAAGGTATGTGTTTTCAAATAAGTAATCAGTTTAGATATTTGCCTGTGTACCTTTTCCTGTAATTCAGAGCTTGCGTTCTGTGGGTTTTATGATAAACCTGTAAAACATGTAAGAATGGTTTTGCAAGTCTGAATCGTTGAAGGCAGCAATAAGTGGATTTAGAGCCTGTTCTTGAGCAGACAAAGGGAAAAAGTGTGACTTTGATGCTGAACTTGTCATTTTTCATTTGACTTGCCTTTAATTATTGAAGAAGAGAGAGAACTAGGAAAAGAAATAGAATTGGTTATTGAGCACTCCTAAAAAGCTCACCATGATTCTGTGTAGAGCCAAAGTGAAGGATGATGGAACAGAGCTCTGTGCATTAGAAGGAAATAAACCTGATGTCCACACAGAGTCTTACTAATTTCTGTTTTTAAAATGCAAAATAAGTTTAGGAAGTGTTGGAAGTTAGTATTTTGGGAAAGAAATGGCAGTTCCGCAAAACATTCCATTCCATTGAACAGAGGCTCTGGGAACGATTCATGTTGTAACTGCTGTCACTGCAATCAGTTGGTGGTTCAGCCTTGAAACGTGCACTTGGCCTTCTATAAAGCACTGTTTTGTTTGCCTTTCAGTGCTATGAGTCTTGATAAATTGGAGAAGTGCCCAAGAGAAATTCATCATCCTGAGATACAAAAGGTAGGAAGTGACTTTTTTTGGTTTGGTTCTTTTTCTTTATTATTTTCTGGAAATAGAAGTAATTAAGTATAGATAGTACTGGTTTGTTTCTTCCAGTAGCTGATAATACTATTACCAATAATAATAATAATAAGAGTAAAGTAATACTTCTTAAACTGTCTTTATTTATCCATTGAACTGGCCATTTCAAATCTAAACTTCTAAACACAAATCTTGTTGAATCTTTAATAGGAGTGGGCTAAAGATCCTGGTTTTGTTTACAGGATTTATTGATTTATTTGTTCATGAAGAGCAAGAGGTAAGTACAAGCCTAACTACCCTCTAGCTCACAGACCTGCCCGGTGAATAGAGCTTTGTTTTTTTGATGGGCTTGTGATGACTTTGAGATCAATTGCTCATTCATTACAGTAAAAAAAAAAAAAAAAATTGTTTTGAACATGACAGCAAAAATAACTTTAAGCACAACTTAATAATAATAGATCACCAATTTTAGTTAATAATTTTATGCTATACTCTTGGGTGAGGGAAGACTCGGACACTCAATATGAGATCAGCAAGCTATGTTTATTGCAGAGAGTATCAGACACTTATACAGCACATAATAAGCTTATGAATATTCTGTAAGCCAAGCGATCTATTGGTTAAACTATACCATCAACTCTTCCTCATTCCTTTGGGCCTACATTCCCTATTTCCCACGTCTCTCTGTCTACTTGTTATCCTACCCAGCTAGGCCCAGGCACACGCTATCTTGCAGGTGCAAAACTCAAACTACCTGTGTTCGGTACTTTCCCAGCTCCTGGTCGGCTAACAAGCAAATGTCTGTGTGACCTCTGTCATGGAGCCATTTCTCCACACTATACTATCAAAGTTTAAAGGTAAATTATTATATATTAGGAGATGGTATAAAGTGTATGTTGTAATGTGTAGGATATATACAAAGATACATACTTGAAAGTCCGTAGAGGAAACAAATTTTTATGCCTTCTGTTTGACTGTTTGTCATATATTTGGTTTTATTTCCCAGGGATCAGTGAATTTTAACTCTGGAGTCCTCTATGCTAAGGATGCTCAGCTTACAGATGATGAAATGTTCAGTAATGGTGAGTTTTTCACCTTCTCCTTCATTGTTTTGCTCATCTGAATAAAAAAAAAAAAGACAAGATTAAAGAAAAAGCAATAGTTTTATTATTTTTACCCTGTTATGTCTGTTTCCTCAGTATTTGCTGGAGCTGTGCTTACCCAAGGTTTGGGTAAAACAAGCTTTGGGTTCCTTCTGTCTCACTGGGAGTTGCCCAATTCAGTTGCATCTGGTGAAATTCACCCTGAGACCTTACAGAACTAGCTCCAACTACGTGAGAGCCATTTGCAGTTCTCTCCAGACACCTGGAGAATGGGCGACGTTTCTGAGGATCCGGCGAGCGTGCTTCTGTCAAAACTCAGTCTGTGAAATTTCTGGGGAAAACACTTCTGTGTCCTGAAGGGTTCAAACTCTGGTGAGGATCCAGTTATCAGGTGCTCACCTGGATGGTTCCAGCTCCCAAAGGTAACACTTGTACTCTTGCCCTGTAGTTTACATCTATTGTATTTTTGTTATTTTGCAAGATTTTTTGTCTTTGCAAAATATTGTGCATTTCACTCTTTGGAACCTCTCAGATGGTTCTTTGGTGCAGCACCACCCCACGGGACACTTGGCTGCTGTCCTGAAGGGGTTGGTCGCTGGAATTGTAAATCCTGGAGAGTTTGTAAGTCTACTGTCCCCAGGGAGGTATCATGCTTTGTTTATTTCTGTTCTGTTGGTTAGGCGCTGCTTTTGTTACAAGTATGAATTTCAAACTGCCCTGTTCTTATTTTAACTGTTTTCCTGGTTCTCTCCGCACGGCAGGGAAAGGCTCTCGTATCCTTGTCGTCGGGCTCGGTGCTGTCCAAGAAGATACAGAGACTAAAAAAATCATAAGAAGCAAATATGACTGCAGGGAAAAGAAGCTGGAGAGAACAGAAGGTGATATTGTTATCCTTACCCTGTATTAGAAACATCCGCTGTGCTTTGATGCTGGCAGCTGCCAGGGGCTTGTTAGCTCTTTGTAGGCAGGTGTAGGTGTTCACTTGTAGGTGTTTTCTCTGGACAAGTCAATTCAAACTTTGCTAAGCTTACATTTGAAAATTACTCTCTAGAACAGTCCAGCATGACATGCTGGATGTCGTCTCCCAGAGGGACCCAAAACTGCCATAAATTTCACAGGGAGGGGTGGGTGTAGAATACTAAAACCTGTCAAGGTTTTCATTTTTATAGGTATTGGCAAAGAAAAGGAATTTATCTCTAAATTCATTTGGAAAGAAACCCTCTCTCTATCCACTTATTTGTATACAGGAATGTAGGAAACTCTGACTAGAGATGGGTAATAGCTTTGAAAATAAAGACATAAGTTTTATCTAGGAATGAACCAATCAAGTGCCCTGAAAGCATGAGAACAGCTGCAGGGGCTGAAGGGAACAGAAAGGGTTCTATCTCATGAACAGAGGTACCTTTTCCTTACAGGTGCTTGTGCTGTAGTTTGGATTCTGCTTCCTAACATTTCTAGTGTGACAGGGTTTACCATAGAGACAATCTGCCAGGAGGTAGCGCTTTGGGGGGTATGACAGTCCTGGGTGTGTATTCTGAACTCCTTCAGAATGTTAGGTTTGGAGTATTTCTTATCTCAGGAAAACAGCAGTCTTTTGCATCTGCATATCAGCTGTTGAAATGTTGGGTTCAATTTCTTGAATCACAAATGTCATAGGATTCCTCCCAGATGGCAGCTGTCATGAAGTATGGCTCTTCTTGGTCTTGGGTTTCAGGGGCTGTTTCCAAAGTGACCTACAGACATTGGAATGAAATCATTATTTACTGTGTAAAAGAATCACTCTCCAAAGCATCAGCCAGGGTCTAAATGTGCCATTCTGCCTTTTAAAAGTACCAACATCACAGGATTTTTCTCAGATTAAAGCTTCCATGGAGTCGGATCTCTCAAGCCTGGCCCTTGAGAATTGTGGGCCTCCTGTGAACTGGTCTTGCCAGAAGGGCTTGCTGAGTTTTCCATTGTGTGGAAAAGAGATCCCATTTGCAGCCTGAAGCCTCATGTTTCCTGTAGGATTTCCACTCCTAGAATTGCACACTTTGAAGGATTTCTTATAGCAGAAGTTTTTTGGGAACTAGGACTCTGGCTGGATTTGGGTCTCTGGACTCTCAGGTGAAGTGACCTTGAGACACTAGGGCGTGCAGATTTCCTTGCTGTTGTAAAGAGCTATTGTTCGCACCCAGGAGCCATGGTCTGAATGGGGGTGTCACCTCTTAAATTTGCAAATGTCACAGGATTTCTTCTAAATGAATGGTGCTAAGAACATAAGGTCTGGCTGGCTTTCGACTTAGAGGCGCCTCCTCTAAATTGGTCTTCAGACGCTAGGTTGGAAAGTGTTCCTACATATGCCAAATAGCCCTTGCTATGCAATTAATAAGCTTCAAATTACCATGGAGTTGCTGCCCCTGCAAAGATTTTGGCAGAGCCTGGTTGTGGTGCCCCACTCCACTCCACCACCCTTAGCAGGTCCTTATGGTTGCATGGGGAATCATCGTGGAGCATGCCAACCCAGCTCCATCCTGGGAACAGCACCTGTATTTTACCCTAAAATTTCTGTCCCATTATAGCTCCTGTTAGGATACAAATGTAACTTCTCGGTTTCCACTGATTTTACCCCCAGTCATCTTTCCATACAGACATTGCTCCACTCCCCAGAGGATTATTGTGAGCAGATGTGAGCTCTGCTGTCCCTTTGGACTGACAAAGACAGAGGTTTTGTCCCAAGTTGCTTTTGAACCTGTCCTGCACCCGTTACGAGTCCTCAGTCTCCTGCAATTTTGTGGGTCAGTCACATGTAAAACAGCACAGCTGGCTGGCATGCTTTGCTCATGAGGGGAGACAAGAGAAGAATCCCTCTGCTCACACCAGACCTGCAGCTGCCAAACCTCACCAAAGCACCTGAGGAGCCCCCAGGGACTGATGGTACAGAAGGGAGGTGATGGAGGACAGCACAGCAGGCAGCCTGCCCTCCATCTGGCTGTGAAGAAGGCAGGGCTGGGAACTGTCAGCAACATCCCAGCAGGTCTGGCTGATGGTGCCACCCTGAGGGCTTCCCCTGCCTTTGGGCAGTCCCAGCTGCTGCAGCTCACTTGACAGAGACTCATTGTCTATACTGTGCTTGGCTGCACTGGAGATGATGAAGCCGAGGACAGCAATGGTTGCCTTCACATCCCCTGACTGCAGATGGGAAGGAGGGCGAGCTCTGTCACCTTGGGAAGGCCTCTGCAGAGTCACTGCTGCCCGTCTCTGGAGCGTGGCTCCATCGGGGGACCGTGGTAAGGACAGCAGTGCTCACCTAACTGCGCACCTGAGGACAGCTTCAGGACCTTGTCATACTGTGGGAGAGCAGAGCTTCACAGTAAACACCAGCTAACACACTGACTGCCAGTGTTAACACTAACAGTTCTTACCTAAATATTAATACTAGTAACACTTACTATGCGTATTATTAATCCTAGTAGAGGCTGGTAGCGTTCTTTAGGCTGAGGCTTGCATGAAGAATACAAAATTAATTAACGTTGCTGATTATGCTATTGTGTTGAAATACTTGGCCTCCACTGCGGTAGCCCCACGCTTACCTCGATGGCCTCCCCCAGCAGGTCCCAAAACACCTGGATGCAGATCAGCTTAAGCTTCACTGATGTGATAAACAGAGTTCACTCTTTATAATTTTTAAAATTTTAATAAAGGATAAAAGGACAAAATAATCCAGCACTGGGATGCTTTTAGCACACAGCCAAAGAGCACAGAGGTAGCTTAAAAACATGTTCACTATATACTGTTACATTGCTGAGGTTACAGGCATATTCATTAACTTACACATTATTCAAACATTCCTTTGACTTTTTGATGTTCCAGGAACTCTCTTGTTTGGTTTTAACCTCTGACTTGTCTGCAGAACGTTCTGTAAATTAGGTCTACATATTTTATTTCTTCCTGTAGTTTTATCCTGTTGCTTCACACTCCCTGATAACACTGGTAAGAGTCGATAAATCCTTCCTGGATGCTTAAGCTTTTTGTGTCACTATTATCTTATCACTTGGTAGGGGCAGTCTGCAGTTATAAGAAACAGAATAATTGCTTTACACCATTTTCTGAGTTAGTTACATAGAAGTATTTTAGTTTCTATTTTAACATTTTGCCTACCATATATTTATCACGCTACTATTCACATGAAATATACAGTGCATACATAAACTGGCATATTACACTATACAAAGCAGTTCAAAGTAAGTATAAGTTTTACCACATCAAAATACTTGTAATGCAAAAAGCTAATCTATGAATGTGAAAGCCAGTATTGTTTTATCATCTATAACATCCGACGACGAGGGTGAGCAGCGGGCCCGCAGCAGGCGGAGGGCGGGCAGGGGGACGCGGGCACTTAACTTTGGCCAGGGTGCTGATCTCGGCCAGGCGGGGCAGGCCAAGTCCCCGCAGAAGCGGAAGCACTGCGGTAGAAGAGGCACCCAGAGCCCGCAGCGGGCGCTGCACGCCCTCCCCGCTCCCGAGCCCTCTCCTGACCAAATCGCCGCCGCTCCCTGGTCCGCGCTGCTGTCGCAAAGACGACCCGGAACCCCTCCCGGGCTACACTCCTCTCCGCCTCCTGCCCCGAGTGCCGATGGGGCGCTCCGGTAGGCGCTCTGCGGGGGTCTTTTCGCCAGGATCTGGGCACGAGAGAGGGCCGGAGAAGGGGACGGGGGTTTCGCGAGCGGGACCGCCACCGCCGCCGCCTGCGAGCCCTTCGGGCAGCCCGAGCTCCGCCCCACGCTCCCACGGGCCGCAGCCTGACGGCTCCCAAGCCTGCCAATCACGGCCCGTCTTTCTCTGTCCGCCCTGTCCAATCACAGCCGCCCTTTCAAACCGGAAGCGGTCCCGCCAATCTCAGCCCGCTCAGTCGCGGCTTGACCCGTCAGACTGGCCCCGCTCGCCCGTACGCCTGAGGTGCCGCTCCTGCCACTGCTGCTTTGGGAGCCGGCGGAGCAGTGTCCCTGCTGCCGCTGCCTCGGCAGGCGCTGTTGCGGACGGGAAGGGCGGCCGGGAGCTTCCAGTTCAGGTCCTGGTCGGGATCAGGTTCTGGTCCAGGGAAACGGGCAGGCGGCGGGGAGCGGGCGGACGCGGCCACAGCAATGGCGGCGGCGGGAGCAGCACTTGAGGGGACCGCGGGGAGTCGCGGAGCAGAGCGCGGCGGGAATGGGCGGGCTGGGATTGGTGGAGCCGGCAGGCGCTGCCTCGGGTTGTGATTGGCTGGCTGTCCGCCCGTGGGGCATAAATAGCGTGCGTTGGGGCGGCAGTGGCGTCAGTTCGGCAGTGAAGCTGGGAGAGACGGGAGCTGCGGATACGCGATCTGAGGAGCGGCGCTGCGCCAGGACGGGACCCCCGCGGCAGCCGATCCGGGGAGCGCTGGTGAGCACGGACGCGACGCCTGCGGCAGTATCTGGGGGCCGGCCGTGTCCAGTTCTTTCTGCCGCGCCCTGCGTGGCTCGGGTAGCCGACGGCTGGTGTGGGGCCTGGAGTGGCGCGGTGGGGGGGGGGGGCACCGCCTGCTGTCACTGGGGACTGGGAAGTAGCCGCTTCGCGGTTTCTGGATTTAAAGAAATGTTCAGAATACGAGGAATAAAGCTTGCTTTTTGTATTTTTATTACTTTATTTTGTTTTTACTTGTAATGTTTTTCTTTTAATTGTGTTATTTTAGTATTGCCCGTTTTAATACATCTTTTTGGTTTGATTTGTTTTCTTTACTGGATATCTCATGTTAATTCGGTAAGGGTTGTGGGACTGGGGCTGAAACACCAGTTGTGAGAGCAGTGGGGACATAAAACCCCAGGGTGTGGAATAATGATTTTGGCATGAGTCAGGCCCAAAACAATGTGGAGTGGTGGAAATGCTGAGGCCAGATAAATGCCATGGGAGGAAGGCATGGAGCTGCAGCACAGGGCCTGCAGGTTATGCCTGGGGGTTCCCAGCCCCTGCCCTGTGGTACCAACGAGGGGCTGAGGGTGTGGGGGCTCAGAGGTTTCTAGGGCCCAAGAACCAGCCCAAGAGTGCCTTTTGGGATGGGGAGGAAGGAGTCCAGTGGCTCTTCCCAGCCCCTGGAGCTGCCTGAGGGGAGGTGAGGGGGCCTTTGTGCACGTGCTGGGCAGAGAGCCAGGGTGAGGGGGAGGGTGGATGTTGAGCTTCAGGCCTCCAGTGTCCCCAGATTTGGGATGCCACTTAGGGTTGCCACTTAGGGCTGGGTGGGTGGATGGGACAGCTTCTAGAGACACTGAAATTGAAATGATGGCAGTAACTGATTTGTGGCCTTATGAACAGCCCCAAGGTGCAGTGAGAAGCATGAGCAGCTTTTAGCTGCAGCCAGTAGGAAGCTGAGGAGCTGGAGCTGAGGCAGCAGAGCTGGAGGAGACAGAAATATGGTAGGGTTTGATGTAAAACCTCTGTGGGGCTGGGATAGGGATTGTGGAGTGGGGAGGTGAACTGCATGGTTGGAATTGAAATTGCTGTAAGGGCTGTGATCTGAGCTCAAGAACTAGAGCTAAAACAAAGATCCTGTCCTGAGAAGCACAAGTAGTATTGTGTGGCACTACTGCGAAAATGTTGAGCAGGAAGTGTAAGAGAAGAGCTGGCAGTTAAATAAAGCTTGTGGGACTGGAGCTGAAATCACTGGGGACGGGGTGGGGACTGCAGTGCTGCAGAAACCGTCACTGCTAGAAGGGATACTCACTGTGGATCTGAGGACTAAACGCAGAATGGGACACAGAGCTGGAAGAAGGGAGCTGGCAGTAAAATAAAGCTTGTGGGTAAAGAACTGAAAGAGCTGGAATCACTGGGCCTGGTCTTATCATTGTGGGACTAAGATCGGGTCTGCACACAACATGGGAACTATAGGGCTGGCACAGAGACGATAAAATAAAGCTTGTGGGTCAAGAGCTGAAAGAGCATAAATCACTGGGCCTGCTATTGTCATAATTGTGGCACTGGTATTTTGTGTGTTAATGTGTTAATTGTAGCTTAACACATCACATCAACCTTAGGGCTGGTAAAGGCAGTGTATTGTTCTTGCGCCGAGATCACTGTAGGCCTGTGACAAGGATGCAGGGGGTGGGTATTGCCACTAATAGTAGAACAGGATGTGTGGAGTGGGGAAAGGGGGCCGCAAGCTTGCGCCTGAATACCCCGTCGATGGTAGAATATTGCCTGTGCCTGTGAGGGCACCTCTTGGGGCGCACTGTGGGGCTGGGAAGTGGACTGCACGGCTGGCAATTTGAATGAAAATGGCAAAGGCACTAGACCTGTGAACGGGGCTGCGGGCATCCAGGAGAACTTATGCAGGGGTGTGCAAAGTGACTGGGGACTGCTCGGTGGGAGCTAAAATCACTGCGGGGCTAGCATATGGATGGTGGGGTGGCCTTCCAGAGGCTCGTGCCAGAGCTGAATTGTCGCCGAGCTGGAGCCAAGAGCCAGATGCTGCCATTTGAAGCTGGAGAAACACAGAGCTGGGGCTGGAAGAAGAGAGCTGGCAGTAAAATAAAGCTTATGGGTCAAGAGCTGAAAGAGCTGGAGTCACTGCGCCTGCTCTTGTCATCCTTTGGAGACTGGAATTGTAGCTTAACACATCACAGCAACCTTAGGGCTGGTAAAGGCAGTGTATTGTTCTTGCGCCGAGATCACTCTAGGCCTGTGACATGGATGCAGGGGCTGGGTATTGCCACTAATAGTAGAACAGGATGTGTGGAGTGGGGAAAGGGGGCCGCAAGCTTGCGCCAGAAAACCCCGTCGATGGTAGAATATTGCCTGTGCCTGTGATGGCACCTCTTGGGGCGCACTGTGGGGCTGGGAAGTGGACTGCGGGGCTGGCAATTTGAATGAAAATGGCAAAGGCACTAGAACTGTGAACGGGGCTGCGGGCATCCAGGAGAACTTATGCAGGGGTGTGCAAAGTGACTGGGGACTGCTCGGTGGGAGCTAAAATCACTGCGGGGCTAGCATATGGATGGTGGGGTGGCCTTCCAGAGGCTCGTGCCAGAGCTGAATTGTCGCCGAGCTGGAGCCAAGAGCCAGATGCTGCCATTTGAAGCTGGAGAAACACAGAGCTGGGGCTGGAAGAAGAGAGCTGGCAGTAAAATAAAGCTTATGGGTCAAGAGCTGAAAGAGCTGGAGTCACTGCGCCTGCTCTTGTCATCCTTTGGGGACTGGAATTGTAGCTTAACACATCACAGCAACCTTAGGGCTGGTAAAGGCAGTGTATTGTTCTTGCGCCGAGATCACTCTAGGCCTGTGACATGGATGCAGGGGCTGGGTATTGCCACTAATAGTAGAACAGGACGTGTGGAGTGGGGAAAGTGGGCCGCAAGCTTGCGCCTGAATACCCCGTCGATGGTAGAATATTGCCTGTGCCTGTGATGGCACCTCTTGGGGCACACTGTGGGGCTGGGAAGTGGACTGCGGGGCTGGCAATTTGAATGAAAATGGCAAAGGCACTAGACGTGTGAACGGGGCTGCGGGCATCCAGGAGAACTTATGCAGGGGTGTGCAAAGTGACTGGGGACTGCTCGGTGGGAGCTAAAATCACTGCGGGGCTAGCATATGGATGGTGGGCTGGGCTTCCAGAGGCTCGTGCCAGAGCTGAATTGTCGCCGAGCTGGAGCCAAGAGCCAGATGCTGCCATTTGAAGCTGGAGAAACACAGAGCTGGGGCTGGAAGAAGAAAGCTGGCAGTAAAATAAAGCTTATGAGTTAAGAGCTGAAAGAGCTGGAGTCACTGTGCCTGCACTTGTCATCCTTTGGGGACTGGAATTGTAGCTTAACACATCACAGCAACCTTAGGGCTGGTAAAGGCAGTGTATTGTTCTTGCGCCGAGATCACTCTAGGCCTGTGACATGGATGCAGGGGCTGGGTATTGCCACTAATAGTAGAACAGGATGTGTGGAGTGGGGAAAGGGGGCCGCAAGCTTGCGCCTGAATACCCCGTCGATGGTAGAATATTGCCTGTGCCTGTGATGGCACCTCTTGGGGCGCACTGTGGGGCTGGGAAGTGGACTGCGGGGCTGGCAATTTGAATGAAAATGGCAAAGGCACTAGACCTGTGAACGGGGCTGCGGGCATCCAGGAGAACTTATGCAGGGGTGTGCAAAGTGACTGGGGACTGCTCGGTGGGAGCTAAAATCACTGCGGGGCTAGCATATGGATGGTGGGGTGGCCTTCCAGAGGCTCATGCCAGAGCTGAATTGTCGCCGAGCTGGAGCCAAGAGCCAGATGCTGCCATTTGAATCTGGAGAAACACAGAGCTGGGGCTGGAAGAAGAGAGCTGGCAGTAAAATAAAGCTTATGGGTCAAGAGCTGAAAGAGCTGGAGTCACTGCGCCTGCTCTTGTCATCCTTTGGGGACTGGAATGGTAGCTTAACACATCACAGCAACCTTAGGGCTGGTAAAGGCAGTGTATTGTTCTTTCGCCGAGATCACTCTAGGCCTGTGACATGGATGCAGGGGCTGGGTATTGCCACTAATAGTAGAACAGGATGTGTGGAGTGGGGAAAGGGGGCCGCAAGCTTGCGCCAGAAAACCCCGTCGATGGTAGAATATTGCCTGTGCCTGTGATGGCACCTCTTGGGGCGCACTGTGGGGCTGGGAAGTGGACTGCGGGGCTGGCAATTTGAATGAAAATGGCAAAGGCACTAGACCTGTGAACGGGGCTGCGGGCATCCAGGAGAACTTATGCAGGGGTGTGCAAAGTGACTGGGGACTGCTCGGGGGGAGCTAAAATCACTGCGAGGCTAGCATATGGATGGTGGGGTGGGCTGCCAGAGGCTCGTGCCAGAGCTGAATTGTCGCCGAGCTGGAGCCAAGAGCCAGATGCAGCCATTTGAAGCTGGAGAAACATAGAGCTGGGGCTGGAAGAAGAGAGCTGGCAGTAAAATAAAGCTTATGAGTTAAGAGCTGAAAGAGCTGGAGTCACTGCGCCTGCTCTTGTCATCCTTTGGAGACTGGAATTGTAGCTTAACACATCACAGCAACCTTAGGGCTGGTAAAGGCAGTGTATTGTTCTTGCGCCGAGATCACTCTAGGCCTGTGACATGGATGCAGGGGCTGGGTATTGCCACTAATAGTAGAACAGGATGTGTGGAGTGGGGAAAGGGGGCCGCACGCTTGCGCCTGAAAACCTCGTCAATGGTAGAATATTGCCTGTGATGGCACCTCTTGGGGCGCACTGTGGGGCTGGGAAGTGGACTGCGGGGCTGGCAATTTGAATGAAAATGGCAAAGGCACTAGACCTGTGAACGGGGCTGCGGGCATCCAGGGGAACTTATGCAAAGGTGTGCAAAGTGACTGGGGACTGCTCGGTGGGAGCTAAAATCACTGCGGGGCTAGCATATGGATGGTGGGGTGGGCTTCCAGAGGCTCGTGCCAGAGCTGAATTGTCGCCGAGCTGGAGCCAAGAGCCAGATGCTGCCATTTGAAGCTGGAGAAACACAGAGCTGGGGCTGGAAGAAGAGAGCTGGCAGTAAAATAAAGCTTATGGGTCAAGAGCTGAAAGAGCTGGAGTCACTGCGCTTGCTCTTGTCATCCTTTGGGGACTGGAATTGTAGCTTAACACATCACAGCAACCTTAGGGCTGGTAAAGGCAGTGTATTGTTCTTGCGCCGAGATCACTCTAGGCCTGTGACATGGATGCAGGGGCTGGGTATTGCCACTAATAGTACAACAGGATGTGTGGAGTGGAGAAAGGGGGCCGCAAGCTTGCGCCTGAATACACCATCGATGGTAGAATATTGCCTGTATCTGTGATGGCACCTCTTGGGATGCGGCTGAAATCTCTGTGGGGCTGGGAAGTGGACTGCGGGGCTGGCAATTTGAATGAAAATGGCAAAGGCACTAGACCTGTGAACGGGGCTGCGGGCATCCAGGAGAACTTATGCAGGGGTGTGCAAAGTGACTGGGGACTGCTCGGTGGGAGCTAAAATCACTGCGGGGCTAGCATATGGATGGTGGGGTGGGCTTCCAGAGGCTCGTGCCAGAGCTGAATTGTCGCCGAGCTGGAGCCAAGAGCCAGATGCTGCCATTTGAAGCTGGAGAAACACAGAGCTGGGGCTGGAAGAAGAGAGCTGGCAGTAAAATAAAGCTTATGGGTCAAGAGCTGAAAGAGCTGGAGTCACTGCGCCTGCTCTTCTCATCCTTTGGGGACTTGAATTGTAGCTTAACACATCACAGCAACCTTAGGGCTGGTAAAGGCAGTGTATTGTTCTTGCGCCGAGATCACTCTAGGCCTGTGACATGGATGCAGGGGCTGGGTATTGCCACTAATAGTAGAACAGGATGTGTGGAGTGGGGAAAGGGGGCCGCAAGCTTGCGCCTGAATACCCCGTCGATGGTAGAATATTGCCTGTGCCTGTGATGGCACCTCTTGGGGTGCGGCTGAAATCTCTGTGGGGCTGGGAAGTGGACTGCGGGGCTGGCAATTTGAATGAAAATGGCAAAGGCACTAGACCTGTGAACGGGGCTGCGGGCATCCAGGAGAACTTATGCAGGGGTGTGCAAAGTGACTGGGGACTGCTCGGTGGGAGCTAAAATCACTGCGGGGCTAGCATATGGATGGTGGGGTGGCCTTCCAGAGGCTCGTGCCAGAGCTGAATTGTCGCCGAGCTGGAGCCAAGAGCCAGATGCTGCCATTTGAAGCTGGAGAAACACAGAGCTGGGGCTGGAAGAAGAGAGCTGGCAGTAAAATAAAGCTTATGGGTCAAGAGCTGAAAGAGCTGGAGTCACTGCGCCTGCTCTTGTCATCCTTTGGGGACTGGAATTGTAGGTTAACACATCACAGCAACCTTAGGGCTGGTAAAGGCAGTGTATTGTTCTTGTGCCGAGATCACTCTAGGCCTGTGACATGGATGCAGGGGCTGGGTATTGCCACTAATAGTAGAACAGGACGTGTGGAGTGGGGAAAGGGGGCCGCAAGCTTGCGCCTGAATACCCCGTCAATGGTAGAATATTGCCTGTGCCTGTGATGGCACCTCTTGGGGTGCGGCTGAAATCTCTGTGGGGCTGGGAAGTGGACTGCGGGGCTGGCAATTTGAATGAAAATGGCAAAGGCACTAGACCTGTGAACGGGGCTGCGGGCATCCAGGAGAACTTATGCAGGGGTGTGCAAAGTGACTGGGGACTGCTCGGGGGGAGCTAAAATCACTGCGGGGCTAGCATATGGATGGTGGGGTGGCCTTCCAGAGGTTCGTGCCAGAGCTGAATTGTCACCGAGCTGGAGCCAAGAGCCAGATGCTGCCATTTGAAGCTGGAGAAACACAGTGCTGGGCCTGGAAGAAGAGAGCTGGCAGTAAAATAAAGCTTATGGGTCAAGGGCTGAAAGAGCTGGAGTCACTGCGCCTGCTCTTGTCATCCTTTGGGGACTGGAATTGTAGCTTAACACATCACAGCAACCTTAGGGCTGGTAAAGGCAGTGTATTGTTCTTGCGCCGAGATCACTCTAGGCCTGTGACATGGATGCAGGGGCTGGGTATTGCCACTAATAGTAGAACAGGATGTGTGGAGTGGGGAAAGGGGGCCGCACGCTTGCGCCTGAAAACCTCGTCAATGGTAGAATATTGCCTGTGATGGCACCTCTTGGGGCGCACTGTGGGGCTGGGAAGTGGACTGCGGGGCTGGCAATTTGAATGAAAATGGCAAAGGCACTAGACCTGTGAACGGGGCTGCGGGCAACCAGGAGAACTTATGCAGGGGTGTGCAAAGTGACTGGGGACTGCTCGGTGGGAGCTAAAATCACTGCGGGGCTAGCATATGGATGGTGGGGTGGGCTTCCAGAGGCTCGTGCCAGAGCTGAATTGTCGCCGAGCTGGAGCCAAGAGCCAGATGCTGCCATTTGAAGCTGGAGAAACACAGAGCTGGGGCTGGAAGAAGAGAGCTGGCAGTAAAATAAAGCTTATGGGTCAAGAGCTGAAAGAGCTGGAGTCACTGCGCCTGCTCTTGTCATCCTTTGGGGACTGGAATTGTAGCTTAACACATCACAGCAACCTTAGGGCTGGTAAAGGCAGTGTATTGTTCTTGCGCCGAGATCACTCTAGGCCTGTGACATGGATGCAGGGGCTGGGTATTGCCACTAATAGTAGAACAGGATGTGTGGAGTGGGGAAAGGGGGCCGCAAGCTTGCGCCTGAATACCCCGTCGATGGTAGAATATTGCCTGTGCCTGTGATGGCACCTCTTGGGGTGCGGCTGAAATCTCTGTGGGGCTGGGAAGTGGACTGCGGGGCTGGCAATTTGAATGAAAATGGCAAAGGCACTAGACCTGTGAACGGGGCTGCGGGCATCCAGGAGAACTTATGCAGGGGTGTGCAAAGTGACTGGGGACTGCTCGGTGGGAGCTAAAATCGCTGCGGGGCTAGCATATGGATGGTGGGGTGGCCTTCCAGAGGTTCGTGCCAGAGCTGAATTGTCGCCGAGCTGGAGCAAAGAGCCAGATGCTGCCATTTGAAGCTGGAGAAACACAGAGCTGGGGCTGGAAGAAGAGAGCTGGCAGTAAAATAAAGCTTATGGGTCAAGAGCTGAAAGAGCTGGAGTCACTGCGCCTGCTCTTGTCATCCTTTGGGGACTGGAATGGTAGCTTAACACATCACAGCAACCTTAGGGCTGGTAAAGGCAGTGTATTGTTCTTGCGCCGAGATCACTCTAGGCCTGTGACATGGATGCAGGGGCTGGGTATTGCCACTAATAGTAGAACAGGATGTGTGGAGTGGGGAAAGGGGGCCGCAAGCTTGCGCCTGAATACCCCGTCGATGGTAGAATATTGCCTGTGCCTGTGATGGCACCTCTTGGGGTGCGGCTGAAATCTCTGTGGGGCTGGGAAGTGGACTGCGGGGCTGGCAATTTGAATGAAAATGGCAAAGGCACTAGACCTGTGAACGGGGCTGCGGGCATCCAGGAGAACTTATGCAGGGGTGTGCAAAGTGACTAGGGACTTCTCGGTGGGAGATAAAATCACTGCGGGGCTAGCATATGGATGGTGGGGGGGGCTGCCAGAGGCTCGTGCCAGAGCTGAATTGTCGCCGAGCTGGAGCCAAGAGCCAGATGCAGCCATTTGAAGCTGGAGAAAAATAGAGCTGGGCCTGGAAGAAGAGAGCTGGCAGTAAAATAAAGCTTATGGGTCAAGGGCTGAAAGAGCTGGAGTCACTGCGCCTGCTCTTGTCATCCTTTGGGGACTGGAATTGTAGCTTAACACATCACAGCAACCTTAGGGCTGGTAAAGGCAGTGTATTGTTCTTGCGCCGAGATCACTCTAGGCCTGTGACATGGATGCAGGGGCTGGGTATTGCCACTAATAGTAGAACAGGATGTGTGGAGTGGGGAAAGGGGGCCGCAAGCTTGCGCCTGAATACCCCGTCAATGGTAGAATATTGCCTGTGCCTGTGATGGCACCTCTTGGGGCGCACTGTGGGGCTGGGAAGTGGACTGCGGGGCTGGCAATTTGAATGAAAATGGCAAAGGCACTAGACCTGTGAACGGGGCTGCGGGCATCCAGGAGAACTTATTCAGGGGTGTGCAAAGTGACTGGGGACTGCTCGGTGGGAGCTAAAATCACTGCGGGGCTAGCATATGGATGGTGGGGTGGCCTTCCAGAGGCTCGTGCCAGAGCTGAATTGTTGCCGAGGTGGAGCCAAGAGCCAGATGCTGCCATTTGAAGCTGGAGAAACACAGAGCTGGGGCTGGAAGAAGAGAGCTGGCAGTAAAATAAAGCTTATGGGTCAAGAGCTGAAAGAGCTGGAGTCACTGCGCCTGCTCTTGTCATCCTTTGGGGACTGGAATTGTAGCTTAACACATCACAGCAACCTTAGGGCTGGTAAAGGCAGTGTATTGTTCTTGTGCCGAGATCACTCTAGGCCTGTGACATGGATGCAGGGGCTGGGTATTGCCACTAATAGTAGAACAGGATGTGTGGAGTGGGGAAAGGGGGCCGCAAGCTTGCGCCTGAATACCCCGTCGATGGTAGAATATTGCCTGTGCCTGTGATGGCACCTCTTGGGGTGCGGCTGAAATCTCTGTGGGGCTGGGAAGTGGACTGCGGGGCTGGCAATTTGAATGAAAATGGCAAAGGCACTAGACCTGTGAACGGGGCTGCGGGCATCCAGGAGAACTTATGCAGGGGTGTGCAAAGTGACTGGGGACTGCTCGGTGGGAGCTAAAATCGCTGCGGGGCTAGCATATGGATGGTGGGGTGGCCTTCCAGAGGTTCGTGCCAGAGCTGAATTGTCGCCGAGCTGGAGCAAAGAGCCAGATGCTGCCATTTGAAGCTGGAGAAACACAGAGCTGGGGCTGGAAGAAGAGAGCTGGCAGTAAAATAAAGCTTATGGGTCAAGAGCTTAAAGAGCTGGAGTCACTGCGCCTGCTCTTGTCATCCTTTGGGGACTGGAATGGTAGCTTAACACATCACAGCAACCTTAGGGCTGGTAAAGGCAGTGTATTGTTCTTGCGCCGAGATCGCTCTAGGCCTGTGACATGGATGAGGAGGCTGGGTATTGCCACTAATAGTAGAACAGGATGTGTGGAGTGGGGAAAGGGGGCCGCAAGCTTGCGCCTGAATACCCCGTCGATGGTAGAATATTGCCTGTGCCTGTGATGGCACCTCTTGGGGTGCGGCTGAAATCTCTGTGGGGCTGGGAAGTGGACTGCGGGGCTGGCAATTTGAATGAAAATGGCAAAGGCACTAGACCTGTGAACGGGGCTGCGGGCATCCAGGAGAACTTATTCAGGGGTGTGCAAAGTGACTGGGGACTGCTCGGTGGGAGCTAAAATCACTGCGGGGCTAGCATATGGATGGTGGGGTGGCCTTCCAGAGGCTCGTGCCAGAGCTGAATTGTTGCCGAGCTGGAGCCAAGAGCCAGATGCTGCCATTTGAAGCTGGAGAAACACAGAGCTGGGCCTGGAAGAAGAGAGCTGGCAGTAAAATAAAGCTTATTAGTTTAGAGCTGAAAGAGCTGGAGTCACTGCGCCTGCTCTTGTCATCCTTTGGGGACTGGAATTGTAGCTTAACACATCACAGCAACCTTAGGGCTGGTAAAGGCAGTGTATTGTTCTTGCGCCGAGATCACTCTAGGCCTGTGACATGGATGCAGGGGCTGGGTATTGCCACTAATAGTAGAACAGGATGTGTGGAGTGGGGAAAGGGGGCCGCAAGCTTGCGCCTGAATACCCCGTCGATGGTAGAATATTGCCTGTGCCTGTGATGGCACCTCTTGGGGTGCGGCTGAAATCTCTGTGGGGCTGGGAAGTGGACTGCGGGGCTGGCAATTTGAATGAAAATGGCAAAGGCACTAGACCTGTGAACGGGGCTGCGGGCATCCAGGAGAACTTATGCAGGGGTGTGCAAAGTGACTGGGGACTGCTCGGTGGGAGCTAAAATCGCTGCGGGGCTAGCATATGGATGGTGGGGTGGCCTTCCAGAGGCTCGTGCCAGAGCTGAATTGTCGCCGAGCTGGAGCCAAGAGCCAGATGCTGCCATTTGAATCTGGAGAAACACAGAGCTGGGGCTGGAAGAAGAGAGCTGGCAGTAAAATAAAGCTTATGGGTCAAGAGCTTAAAGAGCTGGAGTCACTGCGCCTGCTCTTGTCATCCTTTGGGGACTGGAATGGTAGCTTAACACATCACAGCAACCTTAGGGCTGGTAAAGGCAGTGTATTGTTCTTGCGCCGAGATCACTCTAGGCCTGTGACATGGATGCAGGGGCTGGGTATTGCCACTAATAGTAGAACAGGATGTGTGGAGTGGGGAAAGGGGGCCGCAAGCTTGCACCTGAATACCCCGTCAATGGTAGAATATTGCCTGTGCCTGTGATGGCACCTCTTGGGGTGCGGCTGAAATCTCTGTGGGGCTGGGAAGTGGACTGCGGGGCTGGCAATTTGAATGAAAATGGCAAAGGCACTAGACCTGTGAACGGGGCTGCGGGCATCCAGGAGAACTTATTCAGGGGTGTGCAAAGTGACTGGGGACTGCTCGGTGGGAGCTAAAATCACTGCGGGGCTAGCATATGGATGGTGGGGTGGGCTTCCAGAGGCTCGTGCCAGAGCTGAATTGTCGCCGAGCTGGAGCCAAGAGCCAGATGCTGCCATTTGAATCTGGAGAAACACAGAGCTGGGGCTGGAAGAAGAGAGCTGGCAGTAAAATAAAGCTTATGGGTCAAGAGCTGAAAGAGCTGCAGTCACTGCGCCTGCTCTTGTCATCCTTTGGGGACTGGAATTGTAGCTTAACACATCACAGCAACCTTAGGGCTGGTAAAGGCAGTGTATTGTTCTTGCGCCGAGATCACTCTAGGCCTGTGACATGGATGCAGGGGCTGGGTATTGCCACTAATAGTAGAACAGGACGTGTGGAGTGGGGAAAGAGGGGCCGCAAGCTTGCGCCTGAAAACCCCGTCGATGGTAGAATATTGCCTGTGCCTGTGATGGCACCTCTTGGGGCGCACTGTGGGGCTGGGAAGTGGACTGCGGGGCTGGCAATTTGAATGAAAATGGCAAAGGCACTAGACCTGTGAACGGGGCTGCGGGCATCCAGGAGAACTTATGCAGGGGTGTGCAAAGTGACTGGGGACTGCTCGGTGGGAGCTAAAATCACTGCGGGGCTAGCATATGGATGGTGGGGTGGGCTTCCAGAGGCTCGTGCCAGAGCTGAATTGTCGCCGAGCTGGAGCCAAGAGCCAGATGCTGCCATTTGAAGCTGGAGAAACACAGAGCTGGGGCTGGAAGAAGAGAGCTGGCAGTAAAATAAAGCTTATGGGTCAAGAGCTGAAAGAGCTGGAGTCACTGTGCCTGCTCTTGTCATCCTTTGGGGACTGGAATTGTAGCTTAACACATCACAGCAACCTTAGGGCTGGTAAAGGCAGTGTATTGTTCTTGCGCCGAGATCACTCTAGGCCTGTGACATGGATGCAGGGGCTGGGTATTGCCACTAATAGTAGAACAGGATGTGTGGAGTGGGGAAAGGGGGCCGCAAGCTTGCGCCTGAATACCCCGTCAATGGTAGAATATTGCCTGTGCCTGTGATGGCACCTCTTGGGGTGCAACTGAAATCTCTGTGGGGCTGGGAAGTGGACTGCGGGGCTGGCAATTTGAATGAAAATGGCAAAGGCACTAGACCTGTGAACGGGGCTGCGGGCATCCAGGAGAACTTATGCAGGGGTCTGCAAAGTGACTGGGGACTGCTCGGTGGGAGCTAAAATCACTGCGGGGCTAGCATATGGATGGTGGGGTGGGCTTCCAGAGGCTCGTGCCAGAGCTGAATTGTCGCCGAGCTGGAGCCAAGAGCCAGATGCTGCCATTTGAAGCTGGAGAAACACAGAGCTGGGGCTGGAAGAAGAGAGCTGGCAGTAAAATAAAGCTTATTAGTTTAGAGCTGAAAGAGCTGGAGTCACTGCGCCTGCTCTTGTCATCCTTTGGGAACTGGAATTGTAGCTTAACACATCACAGCAACCTTAGGGCTGGTAAAGGCAGTGTATTGTTCTTGCGCCGAGATCACTCTAGGCCTGTGACATGGATGCAGGGGCTGGGTATTGCCACTAATAGTAGAACAGGATGTGTGGAGTGGGTAAAGGGGGCCGCAAGCTTGCGCCTGAAAACCCCGTCAATGGTAGAATATTGCCTGTGCCTGTGATGGCACCTCTTGGGGCGCACTGTGGGGCTGGGAAGTGGACTGCGGGGCTGGCAATTTGAATGAAAATGGCAAAGGCACTAGACCTGTGAACGGGGCTGCGGGCATCCAGGAGAACTTATGCAGGGGTGTGCAAAGTGACTGGGGACTGCTCGGTGGGAGCTAAAATCACTGCGGGGCTAGCATATGGATGGTGGGGTGGCCTTCCAGAGGCTCGTGCCAGAGCTGAATTGTCGCCGAGCTGGAGCCAAGAGCCAGATGCTGCCATTTGAAGCTGGAGAAACACAGAGCTGGGGCTGGAAGAAGAGAGCTGGCAGTAAAATAAAGCTTATGAGTTAAGAGCTGAAAGAGCTGGAGTCACTGTGCCTGCTCTTGTCATCCTTTGGGGACTGGAATTGTAGCTTAACACATCACAGCAACCTTAGGGCTGGTAAAGGCAGTGTATTGTTCTTGTGCCGAGATCACTCTAGGCCTGTGACATGGATGCAGGGGCTGGGTATTGCCACTAATAGTAGAACAGGACGTGTGGAGTGGGGAAAGGGGGCCGCAAGCTTGCGCCTGAATACCCCGTCAATGGTAGAATATTGCCTGTGCCTGTGATGGCACCTCTTGGGGTGCGGCTGAAATCTCTGTGGGGCTGGGAAGTGGACTGCGGGGCTGGCAATTTGAATGAAAATGGCAAAGGCACTAGACCTGTGAACGGGGCTGCGGGCATCCAGGAGAACTTATGCAGGGGTCTGCAAAGTGACTGGGGACTGCTCGGGGGGAGATAAAATCACTGCCGGGCTAGCATATGGATGGTGGGGTGGGCTTCCAGAGGCTCGTGCCAGAGCTGAATTGTCGCCGAGCTGGAGCCAAGAGCCAGATGCAGCCATTTGAAGCTGGAGAAACACAGAGCTGGGGCTGGAAGAAAAGAGCTGGCAGTAAAATAAAGCTTATGAGTTAAGAGCTGAAAGAGCTGGAGTCACTGTGCCTGCTCTTGTCATCCTTTGGGGACTGGAATTGTAGCTTAACACATCACAGCAACCTTAGGGCTGGTAAAGGCAGTGTATTGTTCTTGCGCCGAGATCACTCTAGGCCTGTGACATGGATGCAGGGGCTGGGTATTGCCACTAATAGTAGAACAGGATGTGTGGAGTGGGTAAAGGGGGCCGCAAGCTTGCGTCTGAAAACCCCGTCGATGGTAGAATATTGCCTGTGCCTGTGATGGCACCTCTTGGGGCGCACTGTTGGGCTGGGAAGTGGACTGCGGGGCTGGCAATTTGAATGAAAATGGCAAAGGCACTAGACCTGTGAACGGGGCTGCGGGCATCCAGGAGAACTTATGCAGGGGTGTGCAAAGTGACTGGGGACTGCTCGGTGGGAGCTAAAATCACTGCGGGGCTAGCATATGGATGGTGGGGTGGCCTTCCAGAGGCTCGTGCCAGAGCTGAATTGTCGCCGAGCTGGAGCCAAGAGCCAGATGCTGCCATTTGAAGCTGGAGAAACACAGAGCTGGGGCTGGAAGAAGAGAGCTGGCAGTAAAATAAAGCTTATGGGTCAAGAGCTGAAAGAGCTGGAGTCACTGCGCCTGCTCTTGTCATCCTTTGGGGACTGGAATTGTAGCTTAACACATCACAGCAACCTTAGGGCTGGTAAAGGCAGTGTATTGTTCTTGCGCCGAGATCACTCTAGGCCTGTGACATGGATGCAGGGGCTGGGTATTGCCACTAATAGTAGAACAGGACGTGTGGAGTGGGGAAAGGGGGCCGCAAGCTTGCGCCAGAAAACCCTGTCGATGGTAGAATATTGCCTGTGCCTGTGATGGCACCTCTTGGGGCGCACTGTGGGGCTGGGAAGTGGACTGCGGGGCTGGCAATTTGAATGAAAATGGCAAAGGCACTAGACCTTTGAACGGGGCTGCGGGCATCCAGGAGAACTTATGCAGGGGTGTGCAAAGTGACTGGGGACTGTTCGGTGGGAGCTAAAATCACTGCGGGGCTAGCATATGGATGGTGGGGTGGGCTTCCAGAGGCTAGTGCCAGAGCTGAATTGTCGCCGAGCTGGAGCCAAGAGCCAGATGCTGCCATTTGAAGCTGGAGAAAAACAGAGCTTGGGCTGGAAGAAGAGAGCTGGCAGAAAAATAAAGCTTATGGGTCAAGAGCTGAAAGAGCTGGAGTCACTGCGCCTGCTCTTGTCATCCTTTGGGGACTGGAATTGTAGCTTAACACATCACAGCAACCTTAGGGCTGGTAAAGGCAGTGTATTGTTCTTGCGCCGAGATCACTCTAGGCCTGTGACATGGATGCAGGGGCTGGGGATTGCCACTAATAGTAGAACAGGATGTGTGGAGTGGGGAAAGGGGGCTGCAAGCTTGTGCCTGAAAACCCCGTCAATGGTAGAATATTGCCTGTGCCTGTGATGGCACCTCTTGGGGTGCGGCTGAAATCTCTGTGGGGCTGGGAAATGGACTGCGCGGCTGGCAATTTGAATGAAAATGGCAAAGGCACTAGACCTGTGAACGGGGCTGCGGGCATCCAGGAGAACTTATGCAGGGGTGTGCAAAGTGACTGGGGACTGCTCGGTGGGAGCTAAAATCACTGCGGGGCTAGCATATGGATGGTGGGGTGGCCTTCCAGAGGCTCGTGCCAGAGCTGAATTGTCTCCGAGCTGGAGCCAAGAGCCAGATGCAGCCATTTGAAGCTGGAGAAACACAGAGCTGGGGCTGGAAGAAGAGAGCTGGCAGTAAAATAAAGCTTATGGGTCAAGAGCTGAAAGAGCTGGAGTCACTGCGCCTGCTCGTGTAATCTTTTGGGAACTGGAATTGTAGCTTAACACATCACAGCAACCTTAGGGCTGGTAAAGGCAGTGTATTGTTCTTGCGCCGAGATCACTCTAGGCCTGTGACATGGATGCAGGGGCTGGGTATTGCCACTAATAGTAGAACAGGATGTGTGGAGTGGGGAAAGGGGGCCGCAAGCTTGCGCCTGAATACCCCGTCAATGGTAGAATATTGCCTGTGCCTGTGATGGCACCTCTTGGGGTGCGGCTGAAATCTCTGTGGGGCTGGGAAGTGGACTGCGCTGCTGGCAATTTGAATGAAAATGGCAAAGGCACTAGACCTGTGAACGGGGCTGCGGGCATCCAGGAGAACTTATGCAGGGGTGTGCAAAGTGACTGGGGACTGCTCGGTGGGAGCTAAAATCACTGCGGGGCTAGCATATGGATGGTGGGGTGGCCTTCCAGAGGCTCGTGCCAGAGCTGAATTGTCGCCGAGCTGGAGCCAAGAGCCAGATGCTGCCATTTGAAGCTGGAGAAACACAGAGCTGGGGCTGGAAGAAGAGAGCTGGCAGTAAAATAAAGCTTATGGGTCAAGAGGTGAAAGAGCTGGAGTCACTGTGCCTGCTCTTGTCATCCTTTGGGGACTGGAATTGTAGCTTAACACATCACAGCAACGTTAAGGCTGGTAAAGGCAGCGTATTGTTCTTGCGCCGAGATCACTCTAGGCCTGTGACATGGATGCAGGGGCTGGGTATTGCCACTAATAGTAGAACAGGACGTGTGGAGTGGGGAAAGGGGGCCGCAAGCTTGCGCCTGAATACCCCGTCGATGGTAGAATATTGCCTGTGCCTGTGATGGCACCTCTTGGGGCGCACTGTGGGGCTGGGAAGTGGACTGCTGGGCTGGCAATTTGAATGAAAATGGTTAAGGCACTAGACCTGTGAACGGGGCTGCGGGCATCCAGGAGAACTTATGCAGGGGTGTGCAAAGTGACTGGGGACTTCTCGGTGGGAGCTAAAATCACTGCAGGGCTAGCATATGTATGGTAGGCTGGGCTTCCAGAGGCTCGTGCCAGAGCTGAATTGTCTCCGAGCTGGAGCCAAGAGCCAGATGCAGCCATTTGAAGCTGGAGAAACACAGAGCTGGGGCTGGAAGAAGAGAGCTGGCAGTAAAATAAAGCTTATGAGTTAAGAGCTGAAAGAGCTGGAGTCACTGTGCCTGCTCTTGTCATCCTTTGGGGACTGGAATTGTAGCTTAACACATCACAGCAACCTTAGGGCTGGTAAAGGCAGTGTATTGTTCTTGCGCCGAGATCACTCTAGGCCTGTGACATGGATGCAGGGGCTGGGTATTGCCACTAATAGTAGAACAGGACGTGTGGAGTGGGGAAAGGGGGCCGCAAGCTTGCGCCTGAAAACCCCGTCGATGGTAGAATATTGCCTGTGCCTGTGATGGCACCTCTTGGGGCGCACTGTCGGGCTGGGAAGTGGACTGCGGGGCTGGCAATTTGAATGAAAATGGCAAAGGCACTAGACCTGTGAACGGGGCTGCGGGCATCCAGGAGAACTTATTCAGGGGTGTGCAAAGTGACTGGGGACTGCTCGGTGGGAGCTAAAATCACTGCGGGGCTAGCATATGGATGGTGGGGTGGGCTTCCAGAGGCTCGTGCCAGAGCTGAATTGTCGCCGAGCTGGAGCCAAGAGCCAGATGCTGCCATTTGAAGCTGGAGAAAAACAGAGCTTGGGCTGGAAGAAGAGAGCTGGCAGAAAAATAAAGCTTATGGGTCAAGAGCTGAAAGAGCTGGAGTCACTGCGCCTGCTCTTGTCATCCTTTGGGGACTGGAATTGTAGCTTAACACATCACAGCAACCTTAGGGCTGGTAAAGGCAGTGTATTGTTCTTGCGCCGAGATCACTCTAGGCCTGTGACATGGATGCAGGGGCTGGGGATTGCCACTAATAGTAGAACAGGATGTGTGGAGTGGGGAAAGGGGGCTGCAAGCTTGTGCCTGAAAACCCCGTCAATGGTAGAATATTGCCTGTGCCTGTGATGGCACCTCTTGGGGTGCGGCTGAAATCTCTGTGGGGCTGGGAAATGGACTGCGCGGCTGGCAATTTGAATGAAAATGGCAAAGGCACTAGACCTGTGAACGGGGCTGCGGGCATCCAGGAGAACTTATGCAGGGGTGTGCAAAGTGACTGGGGACTGCTCGGTGGGAGCTAAAATCACTGCGGGGCTAGCATATGGATGGTGGGGTGGCCTTCCAGAGGCTCGTGCCAGAGCTGAATTGTCTCCGAGCTGGAGCCAAGAGCCAGATGCAGCCATTTGAAGCTGGAGAAACACAGAGCTGGGGCTGGAAGAAGAGAGCTGGCAGTAAAATAAAGCTTATGGGTCAAGAGCTGAAAGAGCTGGAGTCACTGCGCCTGCTCGTGTAATCTTTTGGGAACTGGAATTGTAGCTTAACACATCACAGCAACCTTAGGGCTGGTAAAGGCAGTGTATTGTTCTTGCGCCGAGATCACTCTAGGCCTGTGACATGGATGCAGGGGCTGGGTATTGCCACTAATAGTAGAACAGGATGTGTGGAGTGGGGAAAGGGGGCCGCAAGCTTGCGCCTGAATACCCCGTCAATGGTAGAATATTGCCTGTGCCTGTGATGGCACCTCTTGGGGTGCGGCTGAAATCTCTGTGGGGCTGGGAAGTGGACTGCGCTGCTGGCAATTTGAATGAAAATGGCAAAGGCACTAGACCTGTAAACGGGGCTGCGGGCATCCAGGAGAACTTATGCAGGGGTGTGCAAAGTGACTGGGGACTGCTCGGTGGGAGCTAAAATCACTGCGGGGCTAGCATATGGATGGTGGGGTGGCCTTCCAGAGGCTCGTGCCAGAGCTGAATTGTCGCCGAGCTGGAGCCAAGAGCCAGATGCTGCCATTTGAAGCTGGAGAAACACAGAGCTGGGGCTGGAAGAAGAGAGCTGGCAGTAAAATAAAGCTTATGGGTCAAGAGGTGAAAGAGCTGGAGTCACTGTGCCTGCTCTTGTCATCCTTTGGGGACTGGAATTGTAGCTTAACACATCACAGCAACGTTAAGGCTGGTAAAGGCAGCGTATTGTTCTTGCGCCGAGATCACTCTAGGCCTGTGACATGGATGCAGGGGCTGGGTATTGCCACTAATAGTAGAACAGGACGTGTGGAGTGGGGAAAGGGGGCCGCAAGCTTGCGCCTGAATACCCCGTCGATGGTAGAATATTGCCTGTGCCTGTGATGGCACCTCTTGGGGCGCACTGTGGGGCTGGGAAGTGGACTGCTGGGCTGGCAATTTGAATGAAAATGGTTAAGGCACTAGACCTGTGAACGGGGCTGCGGGCATCCAGGAGAACTTATGCAGGGGTGTGCAAAGTGACTGGGGACTTCTCGGTGGGAGCTAAAATCACTGCAGGGCTAGCATATGTATGGTAGGCTGGGCTTCCAGAGGCTCGTGCCAGAGCTGAATTGTCTCCGAGCTGGAGCCAAGAGCCAGATGCAGCCATTTGAAGCTGGAGAAACACAGAGCTGGGGCTGGAAGAAGAGAGCTGGCAGTAAAATAAAGCTTATGAGTTAAGAGCTGAAAGAGCTGGAGTCACTGTGCCTGCTCTTGTCATCCTTTGGGGACTGGAATTGTAGCTTAACACATCACAGCAACCTTAGGGCTGGTAAAGGCAGTGTATTGTTCTTGCGCCGAGATCACTCTAGGCCTGTGACATGGATGCAGGGGCTGGGTATTGCCACTAATAGTAGAACAGGACGTGTGGAGTGGGGAAAGGGGGCCGCAAGCTTGCGCCTGAAAACCCCGTCGATGGTAGAATATTGCCTGTGCCTGTGATGGCACCTCTTGGGGCGCACTGTCGGGCTGGGAAGTGGACTGCGGGGCTGGCAATTTGAATGAAAATGGCAAAGGCACTAGACCTGTGAACGGGGCTGCGGGCATCCAGGAGAACTTATTCAGGGGTGTGCAAAGTGACTGGGGACTGCTCGGTGGGAGCTAAAATCACTGCGGGGCTAGCATATGGATGGTGGGGTGGGCTTCCAGAGGCTCGTGCCAGAGCTGAATTGTTGCCGAGCTGGAGCCAAGAGCCAGATGCTGCCATTTGAAGCTGGAGAAACACAGAGCTGGGGCTGGAAGAAGAGAGCTGGCAGTAAAATAAAGCTTATGGGTCAAGAGCTGAAAGAGCTGGAGTCACTGCGCCTGCTCTTGTCATCCTTTGGGGACTGGAATTGTAGCTTAACACATCACAGCAACCTTAGGGCTGGTAAAGGCAGTGTATTGTTCTTGCGCCGAGATCACTCTAGGCCTGTGACATGGATGCAGGGGCTGGGTATTGCCACTAATAGTAGAACAGGACGTGTGGAGTGGGGAAAGGGGGCCGCAAGCTTGCGCCTGAATACCCCGTCAATGGTAGAATATTGCCTGTGCCTGTGATGGCACCTCTTGGGGTGCGGCTGAAATCTCTGTGGGGCTGGGAAGTGGACTGCGGGGCTGGCAATTTGAATGAAAATGGCAAAGGCACTAGACCTGTGAACGGGGCTGCGGGCATCCAGGAGAACTTATGCAGGGGTCTGCAAAGTGACTGGGGACTTCTCGGTGGGAGATAAAATCACTGCCGGGCTAGCATATGGATGGTGGGGTGGGCTTCCAGAGGCTCGTGTCAGAGCTGAATTGTCGCCGAGCTGGAGCCAAGAGCCAGATGCAGCCATTTGAAGCTGGAGAAACACAGAGCTGGGGCTGGAAGAAGAGAGCTGGCAGTAAAATAAAGCTTATGAGTTAAGAGCTGAAAGAGCTGGAGTCACTGTGCCTGCTCTTGTCATCCTTTGGGGACTGGAATTGTAGATTAACACATCACAGCAACCTTAGGGCTGGTAAAGGCAGTGTATTGTTCTTGCGCCGAGATCACTCTAGGCCTGTGACATGGATGCAGGGGCTGGGTATTGCCACTAATAGTAGAACAGGATGTGTGGAGTGGGGAAAGGGGGCCGCACGCTTGCGCCTGAAAACCTCGTCAATGGTAGAATATTGCCTGTGATGGCACCTCTTGGGGCGCACTGTGGGGCTGGGAAGTGGACTGCGGGGCTGGCAATTTGAATGAAAATGGCAAAGGCACTAGACCTGTGAACGGGGCTGCGGGCATCCAGGAGAACTTATGCAGGGGTGTGCAAAGTGACTGGGGACTGCTCGGTGGGAGCTAAAATCACTGCGGGGCTAGCATATGGATGGTGGGGTGGCCTTCCAGAGGCTCGTGCCAGAGCTGAATTGTCGCCGAGCTGGAGCCAAGAGCCAGATGCTGCCATTTGAAGCTGGAGAAACACAGAGCTGGGGCTGGAAGAAGAGAGCTGGCAGTAAAATAAAGCTTATGAGTTAAGAGCTGAAAGAGCTGGAGTCACTGTGCCTGCTCTTGTCATCCTTTGGGGACTGGAATTGGAGCTTAACACATCACAGCAACCTTAGGGCTGGTAAAGGCAGTGTATTGTTCTTGCGCCGAGATCACTCTAGGCCTGTGACATGGATGCAGGGGCTGGGTATTGCCACTAATAGTAGAACAGGATGTGTGGAGTGGGTAAAGGGAGCCGCAAGCTTGCGCCTGAAAACCCCGTCGATGGTAGAATATTGCCTGTGCCTGTGATGGCACCACTTGGGGCGCACTGTGGGGCTGGGAAGTGGACTGCGGGGCTGGCAATTTGAATGAAAATGGCAAAGGCACTAGACCTGTGAACGGGGCTGCGGGCATCCAGGAGAACTTATGCAGGGGTGTGCAAAGTGACTGGGGACTGCTCGGTGGGAGCTAAAATCACTGCGGGGCTAGCATATGGATGGTGGGGTGGCCTTCCAGAGGCTCGTGCCAGAGCTGAATTGTCGCCGAGCTGGAGCCAAGAGCCAGATGCTGCCATTTGAAGCTGGAGAAACACAGAGCTGGGCCTGGAAGAAGAGAGCTGGCAGTAAAATAAAGCTTATGGGTCAAGAGCTGAAAGAGCTGGAGTCACTGCGCCTGCTCTTGTCATCCTTTGGGGACTGGAATGGTAGCTTAACACATCACAGCAACCTTAGGGCTGGTAAAGGCAGTGTATTGTTCTTGCGCCGAGATCACTCTAGGCCTGTGACATGGATGCAGGGGCTGGGTATTGCCACTAATAGTAGAACAGGATGTGTGGAGTGGGGAAAGGGGGCCGCAAGCTTGCGCCTGAATACCCCGTCGATGGTAGAATATTGCCTGTGCCTGTGATGGCACCTCTTGGGGTGCGGCTGAAATCTCTGTGGGGCTGGGAAGTGGACTGCGGGGCTGACAATTTGAATGAAAATGGCAAAGGCACTAGACCTGTGAACGGGGCTGCGGGCATCCAGGAGAACTTATGCAGGGGTGTGCAAAGTGACTGGGGACTGCTCGGTGGGAGCTAAAATCACTGCGGGGCTAGCATATGGATGGTGGGGTGGCCTTCCAGAGGCTCGTGCCAGAGCTGAATTGCCGCCGAGCTGGAGCCAAGAGCCAGATGCTGCCATTTGAAGCTGGAGAAACACAGAGCTGGGGCTGGAAGAAGAGAGCTGGCAGTAAAATAAAGCTTATGGGTCAAGAGCTGAAAGAGCTGGAGTCACTGCGCCTGCTCTTGTCATCCTTTGGGGACTGGAATTGTAGCTTAACACATCACAGCAACCTTAGGGCGGGTAAAGGCAGTGTATTGTTCTTGCGCCGAGATCACTCTAGGCCTGTGACATGGATGCAGGGGCTGGGTATTGCCACTAATAGTAGAACAGGACGTGTGGAGTGGGGAAAGGGGGCCGCAAGCTTGCGCCTGAAAGCCCCGTCAATGGTAGAATATTGCCTGTGCCTGTGATGGCACCTCTTGGGGTGCCGCTGAAATCTCTGAGGGGCTGGGAAGTGGACTGCGCGGCTGGCAATTTGAATGAAAATGGCAAAGGCACTAGACCTGTGAACAGGGCTGCGGGCATCCAGGAGAACTTATGCAGGGGTGTGCAAAGTGACTGGGGACTGCTCGGTGGGAGCTAAAATCACTGCGGGGCTAGCATATGGATGGTGGGCTGGGCTTCCAGTGGCTCGTGCCAGAGCTGAATTGTCGCCGAGCTGGAGCCAAGAGCCATATGGTGCCATTTGAAGCTGGAGAAACACAGAGCTGGGGCTGGAAGAAGAAAGCTGGCAGTAAAATAAAGCTTATGGGTCAAGAGCTGAAAGAGCTGGAGTCACTGCGCCTGCTCTTGTCATCCTTTGGGAACTGGAATTGTAGCTTAACACATCACAGCAACCTTAGGGCTGGTAAAGGCAGTGTATTGTTCTTGCGCTGAGATCACTCTAGGCCTGTGACATGGATGCAGGGGCTGGGTATTGCCACTAATAGTAGAACAGGATGTGTGGAGTGGGTAAAGGGGGCCGCAAGCTTGCGCCTGAATACCCCGTCGATGGTAGAATATTGCCTGTGCCTGTGATGGCACCTCTTGGGGTGCGGCTGAAATCTCTGTGGGGCTGGGAAGTGGACTGCGGGGCTGGCAATTTGAATGAAAATGGCAAAGGCACTAGACCTGTGAACGGGGCTGCGGGCATCCAGGAGAACTTATGCCGGGGTGTGCAAAGTGAGTGGGGACTGCTCGGGGGGAGCTAAAATCACTGCGGGGCTAGCATATGGATGGTGGGGTGGGCTTCCAGAGGCTCGTGCCAGAGCTGAATTGTCGCCGAGCTGGAGCCAAGAGCCAGATGCTGCCATTTGAAGCTGGAGAAACACAGAGCTGGGGCTGGAAGAAGAGAGCTGGCAGTAAAATAAAGCTTATGAGTTAAGAGCTGAAAGAGCTGGAGTCACTGTGCCTGCTCTTGTCATCCTTTGGGGACTGGAATTGGAGCTTAACACATCACAGCAACCTTAGGGCTGGTAAAGGCAGTGTATTGTTCTTGCGCCGAGATCACTCTAGGCCTGTGACATGGATGCAGGGGCTGGGTATTGCCACTAATAGTAGAACAGGATGTGTGGAGTGGGGAAAGGGGGCCGCAAGCTTGCGCCTGAATACCCCATCGATAGTAGAATATTACCTGTGCCTGTGATGGCACATCTTGGGGCGGACTGTGGGGCTGGGAAGTGTACTGCGGGGCTGGCAATTTGAATGAAAATGGCAAAGGCACTAGACCTGTGAACGGGGCTGCGGGCATCCAGGAGAACTTATGCAGGGGTGTGCAAAGTGAGTGGGGACTGCTCGGTGGGAGCTAAAATCACTGCGGGGCTAGCATATGGATGGTGGGGTGGCCTTCCAGAGGCTCGTGCCAGAGCTGAATTGTCGCCGAGCTGGAGCCAAGAGCCAGATGCTGCCATTTGAAGCTGGAGAAACACAGAGCTGGGGCTGGAAGAAGAGAGCTGGCAGTAAAATAAAGCTTATGGGTCAAGGGCTGAAAGAGCTGGAGTCACTGCGCCTGCTCTTGTCATCCTTTAGGGACTGGAATTGTAGCTTAACACATCACAGCAACCTTAGGGCTGGTAAAGGCAGTGTATTGTTCTTGCGCCGAGATCACTCTAGGCTTGTGACATGGATGCAGGGGGTGGGTATTGCCACTAATAGTAGAACAGGACGTGTGGAGTGGGGAAAGGGGGCCGCACGCTTGCGCCTGAAAACCTCGTCAATGGTAGAATATTGCCTGTGCCTGTGATGGCACCTCTTGGGGCGCACTGTGGGGCTGGGAAGTGGACTGCGGGGCTGGCAATTTGAATGAAAATGGCAAAGGCACTAGACCTGTGAACGGGGCTGTGGGCATCCAGGAGAACTTATTCAGGGGTGTGCAAAGTGACTGGGGACTGCTCGGTGGGAGCTAAAATCACTGCGGGGCTAGCATATGGATGGTGGGGTGGCCTTCCAGAGGCTCGTGCCAGAGCTGAATTGTTGCCGAGCTGGAGCCAAGAGCCAGATGCTGCCATTTGAAGCTGGAGAAACACAGAGCTGGGCCTGGAAGAAGAGAGCTGGCAGTAAAATAAAGCTTATGGGTCAAGAGCTGAAAGAGCTGGAGTCACTGTGCCTGCACTTGTCATCCTTTGGGGACTTGAATTGTAGCTTAAAACATCACAGCAACCTTAGGGCTGGTAAAGGCAGTGTATTGTTCTTGCGCTGAGATCACTCTAGGCCTGTGACATGGATGCAGGGGCTGGGTATTGCCACTAATAGTAGAACAGGATGTGTGGAGTGGGGAAAGGGGGCCGCAAGCTTGCGCCTGAATACCCCGTCGATGGTAGAATATTGCCTGTGCCTGTGATGGCACCTCTTGGGGTGCGGCTGAAATCTCTGTGGGGCTGGGAAGTGGACTGCGGGGCTGGCAATTTGAATGAAAATGGCAAAGGCACTAGACCTGTGAACGGGGCTGCGGGCATCCAGGAGAACTTATGCAGGGGTGTGCAAAGTGACTGGGGACTGCTCGGTGGGAGCTAAAATCACTGCGGGGCTAGCATATGGATGGTGGGGTGGACTTCCAGAGGCTCGTGCCAGAGCTGAATTGTCGCCGAGCTGGAGCCAAGAGCCAGATGCAGCCATTTGAAGCTGGAGAAACACAGAGCTGGGGCTGGAAGAAGAGAGCTGGCAGTAAAATAAAGCTTATTAGTTTAGAGCTGAAAGAGCTGGAGTCACTGTGCCTGCTCTTGTCATCCTTTGGGGACTGGAATTGTAGCTTAACACATCACAGCAACCTTAGGGCTGGTAAAGGCAGTGTATTGTTCTTGCGCCGAGATCACTCTAGGCCTGTGACATGGATGCAGGGGCTGGGTATTGCCACTAATAGTAGAACAGGATGTGTGGAGTGGGTAATGGGGGCCGCAAGCTTGCGCCTGAAAACCCCGTCGATGGTAGAATATTGCCTGTGCCTGTGATGGCACCTCTTGGGGCGCACTGTGGGGCTGGGAAGTGGACTGCGGGGCTGGCAATTTGAATGAAAATGGCAAAGGCACTAGACCTGTGAACGGGGCTGCGGGCATCCAGGAGAACTTATGCAGGGGTGTGCAAAGTGAGTGGGGACTGCTCGGGGGGAGCTAAAATCACTGCGGGGCTAGCATATGGATGGTGGGGTGGCCTTCCAGAGGCTCGTGCCAGAGCTGAATTGTCGCCGAGCCGAAGCCAAGAGCCAGATGCTGCCATTTGAAGCTGGAGAAACACAGAGCTGGGGCTGGAAGAAGAGAGCTGGCAGTAAAATAAAGCTTATGGGTCAAGGGCTGAAAGAGCTGGAGTCACTGCGCCTGCTCTTGTCATCCTTTGGGGACTGGAATTGTAGCTTAACACATCACAGCAACCTTAGGGCTGGTAAAGGCAGTGTATTGTTCTTGCGCCGAGATCACTCTAGGCCTGTGACATGGATGCAGGGGCTGGGTATTGCCACTAATAGTAGAACAGGATGTGTGGAGTGGGTAAAGGGGGCCGCACGCTTGCGCCTGAAAACCTCGTCAATGGTAGAATATTGCCTGTGCCTGTGATGGCACATCTTGGGGCGCACTGTGGGGCTGGGAAGTGGACTGCGGGGCTGGCAATTTGAATGAAAATGGCAAAGGCACTAGACCTGTGAACGGGGCTGCGGGCATCCAGGAGAACTTATGCAGGGGTGTGCAAAGTGACTGGGGACTGCTCGGTGGGAGCTAAAATCACTGCGGGGCTAGCATATGGATGGTGGGGTGGCCTTCCAGAGGCTCGTGCCAGAGCTGAATTGTTGCCGAGCTGGAGCCAAGAGCCAGATGCTGCCATTTGAAGCTGGAGAAACACAGAGCTGGGCCTGGAAGAAGAGAGCTGGCAGTAAAATAAAGCCTATGGGTCAAGAGCTGAAAGAGCTGGAGTCACTGCGCCTGCTCTTGTCATCCTTTAGGGACTGGAATTGTAGCTTAACACATCACAGCAACCTTAGGGCTGGTAAAGGCAGTGTATTGTTCTTGCGCTGAGATCACTCTAGTCCTGTGACATGGATGCAGGGGCTGGGTATTGCCACTAATAGTAGAACAGGATGTGTGGAGTGGGGAAAGGGGGCCGCAAGCTTGCGCCTGAAAACCCCGTCGATGGTAGAATATTGCCTGTGCCTGTGATGGCACCTCTTGGGGTGCGGCTGAAATCTCTGTGGGGCTGGGAAGTGGACTGCGGGGCTGGCAATTTGAATGAAAATGGCAAAGGCACTAGACCTGTGAACGGGGCTGCGGGCATCCAGGAGAACTTATGCAGGGGTGTGCAAAGTGACTGGGGACTGCTCGGTGGGAGCTAAAATCACTGCGGGGCTAGCATATGAATGGTGGGGTGGGCTTCCAGAGGCTCGTGCCAGAGCTGAATTGTCGCCGAGCTGGAGCCAAGAGCCAGATGCAGCCATTTGAAGCTGGAGAAACACAGAGCTGGGGCTGGAAGAAGAGAGCTGGCAGTAAAATAAAGCTTATTAGTTTAGAGCTGAAAGAGCTGCAGTCACTGTGCCTGCTCTTGTCATCTTTTGGGGACTGGAATTGTAGCTTAACACATCACAGCAACCTTAGGGCTGGTAAAGGCAGTGTATTGTTCTTGCGCCGAGATCACTCTAGGCCTGTGACATGGATGCAGGGGCTGGGTATTGCCACTAATAGTAGAACAGGATGTGTGGAGTGGGTAAAGGGGGCCGCAAGCTTGCGCCTGAAAACCCCGTCGATGGTAGAATATTGCCTGTGCCTGTGATGGCACCTCTTGGGGCGCACTGTGGGGCTGGGAAGTGGACTGCGGGGCTGGCAATTTGAATGAAAATGGCAAAGGCACTAGACCTGTGAACGGGGCTGCGGGCATCCAGGAAAACTTATGCAGGGGTGTGCAAAGTGACTGGGGACTGCTCGGTGGGAGCTAAAATCACTGCGGGGCTAGCATATGGATGGTGGGGTGGCCTTCCAGAGGCTCGTGCCAGAGCTGAATTGTCGCCGAGCTGGAGCCAAGAGCCAGATGCTGCCATTTGAAGCTGGAGAAACACAGAGCTGGGGCTGGAAGAAGAGAGCTGGCAGTAAAATAAAGCTTATTAGTTTAGAGCTGAAAGAGCTGCAGTCACTGTGCCTGCTCTTGTCATCTTTTGGGGACTGGAATTGTAGCTTAACACATCACAGCAACCTTAGGGCTGGTAAAGGCAGTGTATTGTTCTTGCGCCGAGATCACTCTAGGCCTGTGACATGGATGCAGGGGCTGGGTATTGCCACTAATAGTAGAACAGGATGTGTGGAGTGGGGAAAGGGGGCCGCAAGCTTGCGCCAGAAAACCCCGTCGATGGTAGAATATTGCCTGTGCCTGTGATGGCACCTCTTGGGGCGCACTGTGGGGCTGGGAAGTGGACTGCGGGGCTGGCAATTTGAATGAAAATGGCAAAGGCACTAGACCTGTGAACGGGGCTGCGGGCATCCAGGAAAACTTATGCAGGGGTGTGCAAAGTGACTGGGGACTGCTCGGTGGGAGCTAAAATCACTGCGGGGCTAGCATATGGATGGTGGGGTGGCCTTCCAGAGGCTCGTGCCAGAGCTGAATTGTCGCCGAGCCGGAGCCAAGAGCCAGATGCTGCCATTTGAAGCTGGAGAAACACAGAGCTGGGGCTGGAAGAAGAGAGCTGGCAGTAAAAGAAAGCTTATGGGTCAAGAGCTGAAAGAGCTGGAGTCACTGCGCCTGCTCTTGTAATCCTTTGGGGACTGGAATTGTAGCTTAACACATCACAGCAACCTTAGGGCTGGTAAAGGCAGTGTATTGTTCTTGCGCCGAGATCACTCTAGTGCTTTGACATGGATGCAGGGGCTGGGTATTGCCACTAATAGTAGAACAGGATGTGTGGAGTGGGGAAAGGGGGCCGCAAGCTTGCGCCTGAAAACCCCGTCAATGGTAGAATATTGCCTGTGCCTGTGATGGCACCTCTTGGGGTGCGGCTGAAATCTCTGTGGGGCTGGGAAGTGGACTGCGGGGCTGGCAATTTGAATGAAAATGGCAAAGGCACTAGACCTGTGAACGGGGCTGCGGGCATCCAGGAGAACTTATGCAGGGGTGTGCAAAGTGACTGGGGACTTCTCGGTGGGAGATAAAATCACTGCGGGGCTAGCATATGGATGGTGGGGTGGGCTTCCAGAGGCTCGTGCCAGAGCTGAATTGTCGCTGAGCTGGAGCCAAGAGCCAGATGCAGCCATTTGAAGCTGGAGAAACACAGAGCTGGGGCTGGAAGAAGAGAGCTGGCAGTAAAATAAAGCTTATGAGTTAAGAGCTGAAAGAGCTGGAGTCACTGTGCCTGCTCTTGTCATCCTTTGGGGACTGGAATTGTAGCTTAACACATCACAGCAACCTTAGGGCTGGTAAAGGCAGTGTATTGTTCTTGCGCCGAGATCACTCTAGGCCTGTGACATGGATGCAGGGGCTGGGTATTGCCACTAATAGTAGAACAGGATGTGTGGAGTGGGGAAAGGGGGCCGCAAGCTTGCGCCTGAATACCCCATCGATAGTAGAATATTACCTGTGCCTGTGATGGCACCTCTTGGGGCGCACTGTGGGGCTGGGAAGTGGACTGCGGGGCTGGCAATTTGAATGAAAATGGCAAAGGCACTAGACCTGTGAACGGGGCTGCGGGCATCCAGGAGAACTTATGCAGGGGTGTGCAAAGTGAGTGGGGACTGCTCGGGGGGAGCTAAAATCACTGCGGGGCTAGCATATGGATGGTGCGGTGGCCTTCCAGCGGTTCGTGCCAGAGCTGAATTGTCGCCGAGCTGGAGCCAAGAGCCAGATGCTGCCATTTGAAGCTGGAGAAACACAGAGCTGGGGCTGGAAGAAGAGAGCTGGCAGTAAAATTAAGCTTATGGGTCAAGGGCTGAAAGAGCTGGAGTCACTGCGCCTGCTCTTGTCATCCTTTGGGGACTGGAATTGTAGCTTAACACATCACAGCAACCTTAGGGCTGGTAAAGGCAGTGTATTGTTCTTGCGCCGAGATCACTCTAGGCCTGTGACATGGATGCAGGGGCTGGGTATTGCCACTAATAGTAGAACAGGATGTGTGGAGTGGGTAAAGGGGGCCGCAAGCTTGCGCCTGAAAACCTCGTCGATGGTAGAATATTGCCTGTGCCTGTGATGGCACCTCTTGGGGTGCGGCTGAAATCTCTGTGGGGCTGGGAAGTGGACTGCGGGGCTGGCAATTTGAATGAAAATGGCAAAGGCACTAGACCTGTGAACGGGGCTGCGGGCATCCAGGAGAACTTATGCAGGGGTGTGCAAAGTGACTGGGGACTGCTCGGGGGGAGCTAAAATCACTGCGGGGCTAGCATATGGATGGTGGGGTGGCCTTCCAGAGGCTCGTGCCAGAGCTGAATTGTCGCCGAGCTGGAGCCAAGAGCCAGATGCTGCCATTTGAAGCTGGAGAAACACAGAGCTGGGGCTGGAAGAAGAGAGCTGGCAGTAAATTAAAGCTTATTATTTTAGAGCTGAAAGAGCTGGAGTCACTGTGCCTGCTCTTGTCATCCTTTGGGGACTGGAATTGTAGCTTAACACATCACAGCAACCTTAGGGCTGGTAAAGGCAGTGTATTGTTCTTGCGCCGAGATCACTCTAGGCCTGTGACATGGATGCAGGGGCTGGGTATTGCCACTAATAGTAGAACAGGATGTGTGGAGTGGGTAAAGGGGGCCGCAAGCTTGCGCCTGAAAACCCCGTCGATGGTAGAATATTGCCTGTGCCTGTGATGGCACCTCTTGGGGCGCACTGTGGGGCTGGGAAGTGGACTGCGGGGCTGGCAATTTGAATGAAAATGGCAAAGGCACTAGACCTGTGAACGGGGCTGCGGGCATCCAGGAGAACTTATGCAGGGGTGTGCAAAGTGACTGGGGACTGCTCGGGGGGAGCTAAAATCACTGCGGGGCTAGCATATGGATGGTGGGGTGGCCTTCCAGAGGCTCGTGCCACAGCTGAATTGTCGCCGAGCCGAAGCCAAGAGCCAGATGCTGCCATTTGAAGCTGGAGAAACACAGAGCTGGGGCTGGAAGAAGAGAGCTGGCAGTAAAATAAAGCTTATGGGTCAAGGGCTGAAAGAGCTGGAGTCACTGCGCCTGCTCTTGTCATCCTTTGGGGACTGGAATTGTAGCTTAACACATCACAGCAACCTTAGGGCTGGTAAAGGCAGTGTATTGTTCTTGCGCCGAGATCACTCTAGGCCTGTGACATGGATGCAGGGGCTGGGTATTGCCACTAATAGTAGAACAGGATGTGTGGAGTGGGGAAAGGGGGCCGCACGCTTGCGCCTGAAAACATCGTCAATGGTAGAATATTGCCTGTGCCTGTGATGGCACATCTTGGGGCGCACTGTGGGGCTGGGAAGTGGACTGCGGGGCTGGCAATTTGAATGAAAATGGCAAAGGCACTAGACCTGTGAACGGGGCTGCGGGCATCCAGGAGAACTTATGCAGGGGTGTGCAAAGTGAGTGGGGACTGCTCGGGGGGAGCTAAAATCACTGCGGGGCTAATATATGGATGGTGCGGTGGCCTTCCAGCGGTTCGTGCCAGAGCTGAATTGTCGCCGAGCTGGAGCCAAGAGCCAGATGCTGCCATTTGAAGCTGGAGAAACACAGAGCTGGGGCTGGAAGAAGAGAGCTGGCAGTAAAATAAAGCTTATGGGTCAAGAGCTGAAAGAGCTGGAGTCACTGCGCCTGCTCTTGTCATCCTTTGGGGACTGGAATTGTAGCTTAACACATCACAGCAACCTTAGGGCTGGTAAAGGCAGTGTATTGTTCTTGCGCCGAGATCACTCTAGGCCTGTGACATGGATGCAGGGGCTGGGTATTGCCACTAATAGTAGAACAGGATGTGTGGAGTGGGTAAAGGGGGCCGCAAGCTTGCGCCTGAAAACCTCGTCGATGGTAGAATATTGCCTGTGCCTGTGATGGCACCTCTTGGGGTGCGGCTGAAATCTCTGTGGGGCTGGGAAGTGGACTGCGGGGCTGGCAATTTGAATGAAAATGGCAAAGGCACTAGACCTGTGAACGGGGCTGCGGGCATCCAGGAGAACTTATGCAGGGGTGTGCAAAGTGACTGGGGACTGCTCGGTGGGAGCTAAAATCACTGCGGGGCTAGCATATGGATGGTGGGGTGGCCTTCCAGAGGCTCGTGCCAGAGCTGAATTGTCGCCGAGCTGGAGCCAAGAGCCAGATGCTGCCATTTGAAGCTGGAGAAACACAGAGCTGGGGCTGGAAGAAGAGAGCTGGCAGTAAAATAAAGCTTATTATTTTAGAGCTGAAAGAGCTGCAGTCACTGTGCCTGCTCTTGTCATCCTTTGGGGACTGGAATTGTAGCTTAACACATCACAGCAACCTTAGGGCTGGTAAAGGCAGTGTATTGTTCTTGCGCCGAGATCACTCTAGGCCTGTGACATGGATGCAGGGGCTGGGTATTGCCACTAATAGTAGAACAGGATGTGTGGAGTGGGTAATGGGGGCCGCAAGCTTGCGCCTGAAAACCCCGTCGATGGTAGAATATTGCCTGTGCCTGTGATGGCACCTCTTGGGGCGCACTGTGAGGCTGGGAAGTGGACTGCGGGGCTGGCAATTTGAATGAAAATGGCAAAGGCACTAGACCTGTGAACGGGGCTGCGGGCATCCAGGAGAACTTATGCAGGGGTGTGCAAAGTGAGTGGGGACTGCTCGGGGGGAGCTAAAATCACTGCGGGGCTAGCATATGGATGGTGGGGTGGCCTTCCAGAGGCTCGTGCCAGAGCTGAATTGTCGCCGAGCCGAAGCCAAGAGCCAGATGCTGCCATTTGAAGCTGGAGAAACACAGAGCTGGGGCTGGAAGAAGAGAGCTGGCAGTAAAATAAAGCTTATGGGTCAAGGGCTGAAAGAGCTGGAGTCACTGCGCCTGCTCTTGTCATCCTTTGGGGACTGGAATTGTAGCTTAACACATCACAGCAACCTTAGGGCTGGTAAAGGCAGTGTATTGTTCTTGCGCCGAGATCTTTCTAGGCCTGTGACATGGATGCAGGGGCTGGGTATTGCCACTAATAGTAGAACAGGATGTGTGGAGTGGGGAAAGGGGGCCGCACGCTTGCGCCTGAAAACCTCGTCAATGGTAGAATATTGCCTGTGCCTGTGATGGCACCTCTTGGGGCGCACTGTGGGGCTGGGAAGTGGACTGCGGGGCTGGCAATTTGAATGAAAATGGCAAAGGCACTAGACCTGTGAACGGGGCTGCGGGCATCCAGGAGAACTTATGCAGGGGTGTGCAAAGTGACTGGGGACTGCTCGGGGGGAGCTAAAATCACTGCGGGGCTACTATTTGGATGGTGCGGTGGCCTTCCAGCGGTTCGTGCCAGAGCTGAATTGTCGCCGAGCTGGAGCCAAGAGCCAGATGCTGCCATTTGAAGCTGGAGAAACACAGAGCTGGGGCTGGAAGAAGAGAGCTGGCAGTAAAATTAAGCTTATGGGTCAAGGGCTGAAAGAGCTGGAGTCACTGCGCCTGCTCTTGTCATCCTTTGGGGACTGGAATTGTAGCTTAACACATCACAGCAACCTTAGGGCTGGTAAAGGCAGTGTATTGTTCTTGCGCCGAGATCACTCTAGGCCTGTGACATGGATGCAGGGGCTGGGTATTGCCACTAATAGTAGAACAGGATGTGTGGAGTGGGTAAAGGGGGCCGCAAGCTTGCGCCTGAAAACCTCGTCGATGGTAGAATATTGCCTGTGCCTGTGATGGCACCTCTTGGGGGGCGGCTGAAATCTCTGTGGGGCTGGGAAGTGGACTGCGGGGCTGGCAATTTGAATGAAAATGGCAAAGGCACTAGACCTGTGAACGGGGCTGCGGGCATCCAGGAGAACTTATGCAGGGGTGTGCAAAGTGACTGGGGACTGCTCGGTGGGAGCTAAAATCACTGCGGGGCTAGCATATGGATGGTGGGGTGGCCTTCCAGAGGCTCGTGCCAGAGCTGAATTGTCGCCGAGCTGGAGCCAAGAGCCAGATGCTGCCATTTGAAGCTGGAGAAACACAGAGCTGGGGCTGGAAGAAGAGAGCTGGCAGTAAAATAAAGCTTATTATTTTAGAGCTGAAAGAGCTGGAGTCACTGTGCCTGCTCTTGTCATCCTTTGGGGACTGGAATTGTAGCTTAACACATCACAGCAACCTTAGGGCTGGTAAAGGCAGTGTATTGTTCTTGCGCCGAGATCACTCTAGGCCTGTGACATGGATGCAGGGGCTGGGTATTGCCACTAATAGTAGAACAGGATGTGTGGAGTGGGTAATGGGAGCCGCAAGCTTGCGCCTGAATACCCCGTCGATGGTAGAATATTGCCTGTGCCTGTGATGGCACCTCTTGGGGCGCACTGTGGGGCTGGGAAGTGGACTGCGGGGCTGGCAATTTGAATGAAAATGGCAAAGGCACTAGACCTGTGAACGGGGCTGCGGGCATCCAGGAGAACTTATGCAGGGGTGTGCAAAGTGACTGGGGACTGCTCGGGGGGAGCTAAAATCACTGCGGGGCTAGCATATGGATGGTGGGGTGGCCTTCCAGAGGCTGGTGCCACAGCTGAATTGTCGCCGAGCCGAAGCCAAGAGCCAGATGCTGCCATTTGAAGCTGGAGAAACACAGAGCTGGGGCTGGAAGAAGAGAGCTGGCAGTAAAATAAAGCTTATGGGTCAAGGGCTGAAAGAGCTGGAGTCACTGCGCCTGCTCTTGTCATCCTTTGGGGACTGGAATTGTAGCTTAACACATCACAGCAACCTTAGGGCTGGTAAAGGCAGTGTATTGTTCTTGCGCCGAGATCACTCTAGGCCTGTGACATGGATGCAGGGGCTGGGTATTGCCACTAATAGTAGAACAGGATGTGTGGAGTGGGGAAAGGGGGCCGCGTGCTTGCGCCTGAAAACCTCGTCAATGGTAGAATATTGCCTGTGCCTGTGATGGCACCTCTTGGGGCGCACTGTGGGGCTGGGAAGTGGACTGCGGGGCTGGCAATTTGAATGAAAATGGCAAAGGCACTAGACCTGTGAACGGGGCTGCGGGCATCCAGGAGAACTTATGCAGGGGTGTGCAAAGTGACTGGGGACTGCTCGGGGGGAGCTAAAATCACTGCGGGGCTACTATTTGGATGGTGCGGTGGCCTTCCAGCGGTTCGTGCCAGAGCTGAATTGTCGCCGAGCTGGAGCCAAGAGCCAGATGCTGCCATTTGAAGCTGGAGAAACACAGAGCTGGGGCTGGAAGAAGAGAGCTGGCAGTAAAATTAAGCTTATGGGTCAAGGGCTGAAAGAGCTGGAGTCACTGCGCCTGCTCTTGTCATCCTTTGGGGACTGGAATTGTAGCTTAACACATCACAGCAACCTTAGGGCTGGTAAAGGCAGTGTATTGTTCTTGCGCCGAGATCACTCTAGGCCTGTGACATGGATGCAGGGGCTGGGTATTGCCACTAATAGTAGAACAGGATGTGTGGAGTGGGTAAAGGGGGCCGCAAGCTTGCGCCTGAAAACCTCGTCGATGGTAGAATATTGCCTGTGCCTGTGATGGCACCTCTTGGGGGGCGGCTGAAATCTCTGTGGGGCTGGGAAGTGGACTGCGGGGCTGGCAATTTGAATGAAAATGGCAAAGGCACTAGACCTGTGAACGGGGCTGCGGGCATCCAGGAGAACTTATGCAGGGGTGTGCAAAGTGACTGGGGACTGCTCGGTGGGAGCTAAAATCACTGCGGGGCTAGCATATGGATGGTGGGGTGGCCTTCCAGAGGCTCGTGCCAGAGCTGAATTGTCGCCGAGCTGGAGCCAAGAGCCAGATGCTGCCATTTGAAGCTGGAGAAACACAGAGCTGGGGCTGGAAGAAGAGAGCTGGCAGTAAAATAAAGCTTATTATTTTAGAGCTGAAAGAGCTGGAGTCACTGTGCCTGCTCTTGTCATCCTTTGGGGACTGGAATTGTAGCTTAACACATCACAGCAACCTTAGGGCTGGTAAAGGCAGTGTATTGTTCTTGCGCCGAGATCACTCTAGGCCTGTGACATGGATGCAGGGGCTGGGTATTGCCACTAATAGTAGAACAGGATGTGTGGAGTGGGTAATGGGGGCCGCAAGCTTGCGCCTGAATACCCCGTCGATGGTAGAATATTGCCTGTGCCTGTGATGGCACCTCTTGGGGCGCACTGTGGGGCTGGGAAGTGGACTGCGGGGCTGGCAATTTGAATGAAAATGGCAAAGGCACTAGACCTGTGAACGGGGCTGCGGGCATCCAGGAGAACTTATGCAGGGGTGTGCAAAGTGACTGGGGACTGCTCGGGGGGAGCTAAAATCACTGCGGGGCTAGCATATGGATGGTGGGGTGGCCTTCCAGAGGCTGGTGCCACAGCTGAATTGTCGCCGAGCCGAAGCCAAGAGCCAGATGCTGCCATTTGAAGCTGGAGAAACACAGAGCTGGGGCTGGAAGAAGAGAGCTGGCAGTAAAATAAAGCTTATGGGTCAAGGGCTGAAAGAGCTGGAGTCACTGCGCCTGCTCTTGTCATCCTTTGGGGACTGGAATTGTAGCTTAACACATCACAGCAACCTTAGGGCTGGTAAAGGCAGTGTATTGTTCTTGCGCCGAGATCACTCTAGGCCTGTGACATGGATGCAGGGGCTGGGTATTGCCACTAATAGTAGAACAGGATGTGTGGAGTGGGGAAAGGGGGCCGCGTGCTTGCGCCTGAAAACCTCGTCAATGGTAGAATATTGCCTGTGCCTGTGATGGCACCTCTTGGGGCGCACTGTGGGGCTGGGAAGTGGACTGCGGGGCTGGCAATTTGAATGAAAATGGCAAAGGCACTAGACCTGTGAACGGGGCTGCGGGCATCCAGGAGAACTTATGCAGGGGTGTGCAAAGTGACTGGGGACTGCTCGGTGGGAGCTAAAATCACTGCGGGGCTAGCATATGGATGGTGGGGTGGCCTTCCAGAGGCTCGTGCCAGAGCTGAATTGTCGCCGAGCTGGAGCCAAGAGCCAGATGCTGCCATTTGAAGCTGGAGAAACACAGAGCTGGGGCTGGAAGAAGAGAGCTGGCAGTAAAATAAAGCTTATGGGTCAAGAGCTGAAAGAGCTGGAGTCAATGCGCCTGCTCTTTTCATCCTTTGGGGACTTGAATTGTAGCTTAACACATCACAGCAACCTTAGGGCTGGTAAAGGCAGTGTATTGTTCTTGCGCCGAGATCACTCTAGGCCTGTGACATGGATGCAGGGGCTGGGTATTGCCACTAATAGTAGAACAGGATGTGTGGAGTGGGGAAAGGGGGCCGCAAGCTTGCGCCTGAATACCCCGTCGATGGTAGAATATTGCCTGTGCCTGTGATGGCACCTCTTGGGGTGCGGCTGAAATCTCTGTGGGGCTGGGAAGTGGACTGCGGGACTGGCAATTTGAATGAAAATGGCTTAGGCACTAGACCTGTGAACGGGGCTGCGGGCATCCAGGAGAACTTATGCAGGGGTGTGCAAAGTGACTGGGGACTGCTCGGTGGGAGCTAAAATACCTGCGGGGCTAGCATATGGATGGTGGGGTGGGCTTCCAGAGGCTCGTGCCAGAGCTGAATTGTCGCCGAGCTGGAGCCAAGAGCCAGATGCTGCCATTTGAAGCTGGAGAAACACAGAGCTGGGGCTGGAAGAAGAGAGCTGGCAGTAAAATAAAGCTTATGGGTCAAGAGCTGAAAGAGCTGGAGTCACTGCGCCTGCTCTTGTCATCCTTTGGGGACTGGAATTGTAGCTTAACACATCACAGCAACCTTAGGGCTGGTAAAGGCAGTGTATTGTTCTTGCGCCGAGATCACTCTAGGCCTGTGACATGGATGCAGGGGCTGGGTATTGCCACTAATAGTAGAACAGGATGTGTGGAGTGGGGAAAGGGGGCCGCAAGCTTGCGCCTGAATACCCCGTCGATGGTAGAATATTGCCTGTGCCTGTGATGGCACCTCTTGGGGCGCACTGTGGGACTGGGAAGTGGACTGCGGGGCTGGCAATTTGAATGAAAATGGCAAAGGCACTAGACCTGGGAACGGGGCTGCGGGCATCCAGGAGAACTTATGCAGGGGTGTGCAAAGTGACTGGGGACTGCTCGGTGGGAGCTAAAATCACTGCAGGGCTAGCATATGGATGGTGGGGTGGGCTTCCAGAGGCTCGTGCCAGAGCTGAATTGTCGCCGAGCTGGAGCCAAGAGCCAGATGCTGCCATTTGAAGCTGGAGAAACACAGAGCTGGGGCTGGAAGAAGAGAGCTGGCAGTAAAATAAAGCTTATGGGTCAAGAGCTGAAAGAGCTGGAGTCACTGCGCCTGCTCTTGTCATCCTTTGGGGACTGGAATTGTAGCTTAACACATCACAGCAACCTTAGGGCTGGTAAAGGCAGTGTATTGTTCTTGCGCCGAGATCACTCTAGGCCTGTGACATGGATGAGGAGGCTGGGTATTGCCACTAATAGTAGAACAAGATGTGTGGAGTGGGGAAAGGGGGCCGCAAGCTTGCGCCTGAAAACCCCGTCGATGGTAGAATATTTCCTGTGCCTGTGATGGCACCTCTTGGGGTGCGGCTGAAATCTCTGTGGAGCTGGGAAGTGTACTGCAAGGCTGGCAATTTGAATGAAAATGGCAAAGGCACTAGACCTGTGAACGGGGCTGCGGGCATCTAGGAGAACTTATGCAGGGGTGTGCAAAGTGACTGGGGACTGCTCGGTGGGAGCTAAAATCACTGCGGGGCTAGCATATGGATGGTGGGGTGGGCTTCCAGAGGCTCGTGCCAGAGCTGAATTGTCGCCGAGCTGGAGCCAAGAGCCAGATGCTGCCATTTGAAGCTGGAGAAACACAGAGCTGGGGCTGGAAGAAGAGAGCTGGCAGTAAAATTAAGCTTATGGGTCAAGGGCTGAAAGAGCTGGAGTCACTGCGCCTGCTCTTGTCATCCTTTGGGGACTGGAATTGTAGCTTAACACATCACAGCAACCTTAGGGCTGGTAAAGGCAGTGTATTGTTCTTGCGCCGAGATCACTCTACGCCTGTGACATGGATGCAGGGGCTGGGTATTGCCACTAATAGTAGAACAGGATGTGTGGAGTGGGGAAAGGGGGCCGCAAGCTTGCGCCTGAATACCCCGTCGATGGTAGAATATTGCCTGTGCCTGTGATGGCACCTCGTGGGGCGCACTGTGGGGCTGGGAAGTAGACTGCGGGGCTGGCAATTTGAATGAAAATGGCAAAGGCACTAGACCTGTGAACGGGGCTGCGGGCATCCAGGAGAACTTATGCAGGGGTGTGCAAAGTGACTGGGGACTGCTCGGTGGGAGCTAAAATCACTGCGGGGCTAGCATATGGATGGTGGGGTGGGCTTCCAGAGGCTCGTGCCAGAGCTGAATTGTCGCCGAGCTGGAGCCAAGAGCCAGATGCTGCCATTTGAAGCTGGAGAAACACAGAGCTGGGGCTGGAAGAAGAGAGCTGGCAGTAAAATAAAGCTTATGGGTCAAGAGTTGAAAGAGCTGCAGTCACTGCGCCTGCTCTTGTCATCCTTTGGGGACTGGAATTGTAGCTTAACACATCACAGCAACCTTAGGGCTGGTAAAGGCAGTGTATTGTTCTTGCGCCGAGATCACTCTAGGCCTGTGACATGGATGCAGGGGCTGGGTATTGCCACTAATAGTAGAACAGGATGTGTGGAGTGGGGAAAGGGGGCCGCAAGCTTGCGCCTGAATACCCCGTCGATGGTAGAATATTGCCTGTGCCTGTGATGGCACCTCTTGGGGCGCACTGTGGGGCTGGGAAGTGGACTGCGAGGCTGGCAATTTGAATGAAAATGGCAAAGGCACTAGACCTGTGAACGGGGTTGTGGGCATCCAGGAGAACTTATGCAGGGGTGTGCAAAGTGACTGGGGACTGCTCGGTGGGAGCTAAAATCACTGCGGAGCTAGCATATGGATGGTGGGGTGGGCTTCCAGAGGCTCGTGCCAGAGCTGAATTGTCGCCGAGCTGGAGCCAAGAGCCAGATGCTGCCATTTGAAGCTGGAGAAACACAGAGCTGGGGCTGGAAGAAGAGAGCTGGCAGTAAAATAAAGCTTATGAGTTAAGAGCTGAAAGAGCTGGAGTCACTGTGCCTGCTCTTGTCATCCTTTGGGGACTGGAATTGTAGCTTAACACATCACAGCAACCTTAGGGCTGGTAAAGGCAGTGTATTGTTCTTGCGCCGAGATCACTCTAGGCCTGTGACATGGATGCAGGGGCTGGGTATTGCCACTAATAGTAGAACAGGATGTGTGGAGTGGGGAAAGGGGGCCGCAAGCTTGCGCCTGAATACCCCGTCGATGGTAGAATATTGCCTGTGCCTGTGATGGCACCTCTTGGGGTGCGGCTGAAATCTCTGTGGGGCTGGGAAGTGGACTGCGGGGCTGGCAATTTGAATGAAAATGGCAAAGGCACTAGACCTGTGAACGGGGCTGCGGGCATCCAGGAGAACTTATGCAGGTGTGTGCAAAGTGACTGGGGACTGCTCGGTGGGAGCTAAAATCACTGCGGGGCTAGCATATGGATGGTGGGGTGGCCTTCCAGAGGCTCGTGCCAGAGCTGAATTGTCGCCGAGCTGGAGCCAAGAGCCAGATGCTGCCATTTGAAGCTGGAGAAACACAGAGCTGGGGCTGGAAGAAGAGAGCTGGCAGTAAAATAAAGCTTATGGGTCAAGAGCTGAAAGAGCTGCAGTCACTGCGCCTGCTCTTGTCATCCTTTGGGGACTGGAATTGTAGCTTAACACATCACAGCAACCTTAGGGCTGGTAAAGGCAGTGTATTGTTCTTGCGCCGAGATCACTCTAGGCCTGTGACATGGATGCAGGGGCTGGGTATTGCCACTAATAGTAGAACAGGATGTGTGGAGTGGGGAAAGGGGGCCGCAAGCTTGCGCCTGAATACCCCGTCAATGGTAGAATATTGCCTGTGCCTGTGATGGCACCTCTTGGGGCGCACTGTGGGGCTGGGAAGTGGACTGCGGGGCTGGCAATTTGAATGAAAATGGCAAAGGCACTAGACCTGTGAACGGGGCTGCGGGCATCCAGGAGAAGTTATGCAGGGGTGTGCAAAGTGACTGGGGACTGCTCGGTGGGAGCTAAAATCACTGCGGGGCTAGCATATGGATGGTGGGGTAGGCTTCCAGAGGCTCGTGCCAGAGCTGAATTGTTGCCGAGCTGGAGCCAAGAGCCAGATGCTGCCATTTGAAGCTGGAGAAACACAGAGCTGGGGCTGGAAGAAGAGAGCTGGCAGTAAAATAAAGCTTATGGGTCAAGAGCTGAAAGAGCTGGAGTCACTGCGCCTGCTCTTGTCATCCTTTAGGGACTGGAATTGTAGCTTAACACATCACAGCAACCTTAGGGCTGGCAAAGGCAGTGTATTGTTCTTGCGCCGAGATCACTCTAGGCCTGTGACATGGATGCAGGGGCTGGGTATTGCCACTAATAGTAGAACAGGATGTGTGGAGTGGGGAAAGGGGGCCGCAAGCTTGCGCCTGAATACCCCGTCGATGGTAGAATATTGCCTGTGCCTGTGATGGCACCTCTTGGGGTGCGGCTGAAATCTCTGTAGGGCTGGGAAGTGGACTGCGGGGCTGGCAATTTGAATGAAAATGGCAAAGGCACTAGACCTGTGAACGGGGCTGCGGGCATCCAGGAGAACTTATGCAGGGGTGTGCAAAGTGACTGGGGACTGCTCGGTGGGAGCTAAAATCACTGCGGGGCTAGCATATGGATGGTGGGGTGGGCTTCCAGAGGCTCGTGCCAGAGCTGAATTGTCGCCGAGCTGGAGCCAAGAGCCAGATGCTGCCATTTGAAGCTGGAGAAACACAGAGCTGGGGCTGGAAGAAGAGAGCTGGCAGTAAAATAAAGCTTATGGGTCAAGAGCTGAAAGAGCTGGAGTCACTGCGCCTGCTCTTCTCATCCTTTGGGGACTGGAATTGTAGCTTAACACATCACAGCAACCTTAGGGCTGGTAAAGGCAGTGTATTGTTCTTGCGCCGAGATCACTCTAGGCCTGTGACATGGATGAGGAGGCTGGGTATTGCCACTAATAGTAGAACAAGATGTGTGGAATGGGGAAAGGGGGCCGCAAGCTTGCGCCTGAAAACCCCGTCGATGGTAGAATATTGCCTGTGCCTGTGATGGCACCTCTTGGGTTGCGGCTGAAATCTCTGTGGGGCTGGGAAGTGTACTGCGGGGCTGGCAATTTGAATGAAAATGGCAAAGGCACTAGACCTGTGAACGGGGCTGCGGGCATCCAGGAGAAGTTATGCAGGGGTGTGCAAAGTGACTGGGGACTGCTCGGTGGGAGCTAAAATCACTGCGGGGCTAGCATATGGATGGTGGGGTGGCCTTCCAGAGGCTCGTGCCAGAGCTGAATTGTCGCCGAGCTGGAGCCAAGAGCCAGATATTGCCATTTGAAGCTGGAGAAACACAGAGCTGGGGCTGGAAGAAGAGAGCTGGCAGTAAAATAAAGCTTATGGGTCAAGAGCTGAAAGAGCTGGAGTCACTGCGCCTGCTCTTGTAATCTTTTGGGGACTGGAATTGTAGCTTAACACATCACAGCAACCTTAAGGCTGATAAAGGCAGTGTATTGTTCTTGCGCCGAGATCACTCTAGGCCTGTGACATGGATGCAGGGGCTGGGTATTGCCACTAATAGTAGAACAGGATGTGTGGAGTGGGGAAAGGGGGCCGCAAGCTTGCGCCTGAATACCCCGTCGATGGTAGAATATTGCCTGTGCCTGTGATGGCACCTCTTGGGGTGCGGCTGAAATCACTGTGAGGCTGGGAAGTGGACTGCGGGGCTGGCAATTTGAATGAAAATGGCAAAGGCACTAGACCTGTGAACGGGGCTGCGGGCATCCAGGAGAAGTTATGCAGGGGTGTGCAAAGTGACTGGGGACTGCTCGGTGGGAGCTAAAATCACTGCGGGGCTAGCATATGGATGGTGGGGTGGCCTTCCAGAGGCTCGTGCCAGAGCTGAATTGTCGCCGAGCTGGAGCCAAGAGCCAGATATTGCCATTTGAAGCTGGAGAAACACAGAGCTGGGGCTGGAAGAAGAGAGCTGGCAGTAAAATAAAGCTTATGGGTCAAGAGCTGAAAGAGCTGGAGTCACTGCGCCTGCTCTTGTAATCTTTTGGGGACTGGAATTGTAGCTTAACACATCACAGCAACCTTAGGGCTGGTAAAGGCAGTGTATTGTTCTTGCGCCGAGATCACTCTAGGCCTGTGACATGGATGCAGGGGCTGGGTATTGCCACTAATAGTAGAACAGGATGTGTGGAGTGGGGAAAGGGGGCCGCAAGCTTGCGCCTGAATACCCCGTCGATGGTAGAATATTGCCTGTGCCTGTGATGGCACCTCTTGGGGTGCGGCTGAAATCACTGTGGGGCTGGGAAGTGGACTGTGGGGCTGGCAATTTGAATGAAAATGGCAAAGGCACTAGACCTGTAAACGGGGCTGCGGGCATCCAGGAGAACTTATGCAGGGGTGTGCAAAGTGACTGGGGACTGCTCGGTGGGAGCTAAAATCACTGCGGGGCTAGCATATGGATGGTGGGGTGGCCTTCCAGAGGCTCGTGCCAGAGCTGAATTGTCGCCGAGCTGGAGCCAAGAGCCAGATGCTGCCATTTGAAGCTGGAGAAACACAGAGCTGGGGCTGGAAGAAGAGAGCTGGCAGTAAAATAAAGCTTATGGGTCAAGAGCTGAAAGAGCTGGAGTCACTGCGCCTGCTCTTGTCATCCTTTGGGGACTGGAATTGTAGCTTAACACATCACAGCAACCTTAGGGCTGGTAAAGGCAGTGTATTGTTCTTGCGCCGAGATCACTCTAGGCCTGTGACATGGATGCAGGGGCTGGGTATTGCCACTAATAGTAGAACAGGATGTGTGGAGTGGGGAAAGGGGGCCGCAAGCTTGCGCCTGAATACCCCGTCGATGGTAGAATATTGCCTGTGCCTGTGATGGCACCTCTTGGGGCGCACTGTGGGGCTGGGAAGTGGACTGCGGGGCTGGCAATTTGAATGAAAATGGCAAAGGCACTAGACCTGTGAACGGGGCTGCGGGCATCCAGGAGAACTTATGCAGGGGTGTGCAAAGTGACTGGGGACTGCTCGGTGGGAGCTAAAATCACTGCGGGTCTAGCATATGGATGGTGGGGTGGGCTTCCAGAGGCTCGTGCCAGAGCTGAATTGTCGCCGAACTGGAGCCAAGAGCCAGATGCTGCCATTTGAAGCTGGAGAAACACAGAGCTGGGGCTGGAAGAAGAGAGCTGGCAGTAAAATAAAGCTTATGGGTCAAGAGCTGAAAGAGCTGGAGTCACTGCGCCTGCTCTTGTCATCCTTTGGGGACTGGAATTGTAGCTTAACACATCACAGCAACCTTAGGGCTGGTAAAGGCAGTGTATTGTTCTTGCGCCGAGATCACTCTAGGCCTGTGACATGGATGCAGGGGCTGGGTATTGCCACTAATAGTAGAACAGGATGTGTGGAGTGGGGAAAGGGGGCCGCAAGCTTGCGCCTGAATACCCCGTCGATGGTAGAATATTGCCTGTGCCTGTGATGGCACCTCTTGGGGCGCACTGTGGGGCTGGGAAGTGGACTGCGAGGCTGGCAATTTGAATGAAAATGGCAAAGGCACTAGACCTGTGAACGGGGTTGTGGGCATCCAGGAGAACTTATGCAGGGGTGTGCAAAGTGACTGGGGACTGCTCGGTGGGAGCTAAAATCACTGCGGAGCTAGCATATGGATGGTGGGGTGGCCTTCCAGAGGCTCGTGCCAGAGCTGAATTGTCGCCGAGCTGGAGCCAAGAGCCAGATGCTGCCATTTGAAGCTGGAGAAACACAGAGCTGGGGCTGGAAGAAGAGAGCTGGCAGTAAAATAAAGCTTATGAGTTAAGAGCTGAAAGAGCTGGAGTCACTGTGCCTGCTCTTGTCATCCTTTGGGGACTGGAATTGTAGCTTAACACATCACAGCAACCTTAGGGCTGGTAAAGGCAGTGTATTGTTCTTGCGCCGAGATCACTCTAGGCCTGTGACATGGATGCAGGGGCTGGGTATTGCCACTAATATTAGAACAGGATGTGTGGAGTGGGGAAAGGGGGCCGCAAGCTTGCGCCTGAATACCCCGTCGATGGTAGAATATTGCCTGTGCCTGTGATGGCACCTCTTGGGGTGCGGCTGAAATCTCTGTGGGGCTGGGAAGTGGACTGCGGGGCTGGCAATTTGAATGAAAATGGCAAAGGCACTAGACCTGTGAACGGGGCTGCGGGCATCCAGGAGAACTTATGCAGGTGTGTGCAAAGTGACTGGGGACTGCTCGGTGGGAGCTAAAATCACTGCGGGGCTAGCATATGGATGGTGGGGTGGGCTTCCAGAGGCTCGTGCCAGAGCTGAATTGTCGCCGAGCTGGAGCCAAGAGCCAGATGCTGCCATTTGAAGCTGGAGAAACACAGAGCTGGGGCTGGAAGAAGAGAGCTGGCAGTAAAATAAAGCTTATGGGTCAAGAGCTGAAAGAGCTGCAGTCACTGCGCCTGCTCTTGTCATCCTTTGGGGACTGGAATTGTAGCTTAACACATCACAGCAACCTTAGGGCTGGTAAAGGCAGTGTATTGTTCTTGCGCCGAGATCACTCTAGGCCTGTGACATGGATGCAGGGGCTGGGTATTGCCACTAATAGTAGAACAGGATGTGTGGAGTGGGGAAAGGGGGCCGCAAGCTTGCGCCTGAAAACCCCGTCAATGGTAGAATATTGCCTGTGCCTGTGATGGCACCTCTTGGGGCGCACTGTGGGGCTGGGAAGTGGACTGCGGGGCTGGCAATTTGAATGAAAATGGCAAAGGCACTAGACCTGTGAACGGGGCTGCGGGCATCCAGGAGAAGTTATGCAGGGGTGTGCAAAGTGACTGGGGACTGCTCGGTGGGAGCTAAAATCACTGCGGGGCTAGCATATGGATGGTGGGGTAGGCTTCCAGAGGCTCGTGCCAGAGCTGAATTGTTGCCGAGCTGGAGCCAAGAGCCAGATGCTGCCATTTGAAGCTGGAGAAACACAGAGCTGGGGCTGGAAGAAGAGAGCTGGCAGTAAAATAAAGCTTATGGGTCAAGAGCTGAAAGAGCTGGAGTCACTGCGCCTGCTCTTGTAATCTTTTGGGGACTGGAATTGTAGCTTAACACATCACAGCAACCTTAAGGCTGATAAAGGCAGTGTATTGTTCTTGCGCCGAGATCACTCTAGGCCTGTGACATGGATGCAGGGGCTGGGTATTGCCACTAATAGTAGAACAGGATGTGTGGAGTGGGGAAAGGGGGCCGCAAGCTTGCGCCTGAATACCCCGTCGATGGTAGAATATTGCCTGTGCCTGTGATGGCACCTCTTGGGGTGCGGCTGAAATCACTGTGAGGCTGGGAAGTGGACTGCGGGGCTGGCAATTTGAATGAAAATGGCAAAGGCACTAGACCTGTGAACGGGGCTGCGGGCATCCAGGAGAAGTTATGCAGGGGTGTGCAAAGTGACTGGGGACTGCTCGGTGGGAGCTAAAATCACTGCGGGGCTAGCATATGGATGGTGGGGTGGCCTTCCAGAGGCTCGTGCCAGAGCTGAATTGTCGCCGAGCTGGAGCCAAGAGCCAGATATTGCCATTTGAAGCTGGAGAAACACAGAGCTGGGGCTGGAAGAAGAGAGCTGGCAGTAAAATAAAGCTTATGGGTCAAGAGCTGAAAGAGCTGGAGTCACTGCGCCTGCTCTTGTAATCTTTTGGGGACTGGAATTGTAGCTTAACACATCACAGCAACCTTAGGGCTGGTAAAGGCAGTGTATTGTTCTTGCGCCGAGATCACTCTAGGCCTGTGACATGGATGCAGGGGCTGGGTATTGCCACTAATAGTAGAACAGGATGTGTGGAGTGGGGAAAGGGGGCCGCAAGCTTGCGCCTGAATACCCCGTCGATGGTAGAATATTGCCTGTGCCTGTGATGGCACCTCTTGGGGTGCGGCTGAAATCACTGTGGGGCTGGGAAGTGGACTGTGGGGCTGGCAATTTGAATGAAAATGGCAAAGGCACTAGACCTGTGAACGGGGCTGCGGGCATCCAGGAGAACTTATGCAGGGGTGTGCAAAGTGACTGGGGACTGCTCGGTGGGAGCTAAAATCACTGCGGGGCTAGCATATGGATGGTGGGGTGGCCTTCCAGAGGCTCGTGCCAGAGCTGAATTGTCGCCGAGCTGGAGCCAAGAGCCAGATGCTGCCATTTGAAGCTGGAGAAACACAGAGCTGGGGCTGGAAGAAGAGAGCTGGCAGTAAAATAAAGCTTATGGGTCAAGAGCTGAAAGAGCTGGAGTCACTGCGCCTGCTCTTGTCATCCTTTGGGGACTGGAATTGTAGCTTAACACATCACAGCAACCTTAGGGCTGGTAAAGGCAGTGTATTGTTCTTGCGCCGAGATCACTCTAGGCCTGTGACATGGATGCAGGGGCTGGGTATTGCCACTAATAGTAGAACAGGATGTGTGGAGTGGGGAAAGGGGGCCGCAAGCTTGCGCCTGAATACCCCGTCGATGGTAGAATATTGCCTGTGCCTGTGATGGCACCTCTTGGGGCGCACTGTGGGGCTGGGAAGTGGACTGCGGGGCTGGCAATTTGAATGAAAATGGCAAAGGCACTAGACCTGTGAACGGGGCTGCGGGCATCCAGGAGAACTTATGCAGGGGTGTGCAAAGTGACTGGGGACTGCTCGGTGGGAGCTAAAATCACTGCGGGTCTAGCATATGGATGGTGGGGTGGGCTTCCAGAGGCTCGTGCCAGAGCTGAATTGTCGCCGAACTGGAGCCAAGAGCCAGATGCTGCCATTTGAAGCTGGAGAAACACAGAGCTGGGGCTGGAAGAAGAGAGCTGGCAGTAAAATAAAGCTTATGGGTCAAGAGCTGAAAGAGCTGGAGTCACTGCGCCTGCTCTTGTCATCCTTTGGGGACTGGAATTGTAGCTTAACACATCACAGCAACCTTAGGGCTGGTAAAGGCAGTGTATTGTTCTTGCGCCGAGATCACTCTAGGCCTGTGACATGGATGCAGGGGCTGGGTATTGCCACTAATAGTAGAACAGGATGTGTGGAGTGGGGAAAGGGGGCCGCAAGCTTGCGCCTGAATACCCCGTCGATGGTAGAATATTGCCTGTGCCTGTGATGGCACCTCTTGGGGCGCACTGTGGGGCTGGGAAGTGGACTGCGAGGCTGGCAATTTGAATGAAAATGGCAAAGGCACTAGACCTGTGAACGGGGTTGTGGGCATCCAGGAGAACTTATGCAGGGGTGTGCAAAGTGACTGGGGACTGCTCGGTGGGAGCTAAAATCACTGCGGAGCTAGCATATGGATGGTGGGGTGGCCTTCCAGAGGCTCGTGCCAGAGCTGAATTGTCGCCGAGCTGGAGCCAAGAGCCAGATGCTGCCATTTGAAGCTGGAGAAACACAGAGCTGGGGCTGGAAGAAGAGAGCTGGCAGTAAAATAAAGCTTATGAGTTAAGAGCTGAAAGAGCTGGAGTCACTGTGCCTGCTCTTGTCATCCTTTGGGGACTGGAATTGTAGCTTAACACATCACAGCAACCTTAGGGCTGGTAAAGGCAGTGTATTGTTCTTGCGCCGAGATCACTCTAGGCCTGTGACATGGATGCAGGGGCTGGGTATTGCCACTAATATTAGAACAGGATGTGTGGAGTGGGGAAAGGGGGCCGCAAGCTTGCGCCTGAATACCCCGTCGATGGTAGAATATTGCCTGTGCCTGTGATGGCACCTCTTGGGGTGCGGCTGAAATCTCTGTGGGGCTGGGAAGTGGACTGCGGGGCTGGCAATTTGAATGAAAATGGCAAAGGCACTAGACCTGTGAACGGGGCTGCGGGCATCCAGGAGAACTTATGCAGGTGTGTGCAAAGTGACTGGGGACTGCTCGGTGGGAGCTAAAATCACTGCGGGGCTAGCATATGGATGGTGGGGTGGGCTTCCAGAGGCTCGTGCCAGAGCTGAATTGTCGCCGAGCTGGAGCCAAGAGCCAGATGCTGCCATTTGAAGCTGGAGAAACACAGAGCTGGGGCTGGAAGAAGAGAGCTGGCAGTAAAATAAAGCTTATGGGTCAAGAGCTGAAAGAGCTGCAGTCACTGCGCCTGCTCTTGTCATCCTTTGGGGACTGGAATTGTAGCTTAACACATCACAGCAACCTTAGGGCTGGTAAAGGCAGTGTATTGTTCTTGCGCCGAGATCACTCTAGGCCTGTGACATGGATGCAGGGGCTGGGTATTGCCACTAATAGTAGAACAGGATGTGTGGAGTGGGGAAAGGGGGCCGCAAGCTTGCGCCTGAAAACCCCGTCAATGGTAGAATATTGCCTGTGCCTGTGATGGCACCTCTTGGGGCGCACTGTGGGGCTGGGAAGTGGACTGCGGGGCTGGCAATTTGAATGAAAATGGCAAAGGCACTAGACCTGTGAACGGGGCTGCGGGCATCCAGGAGAAGTTATGCAGGGGTGTGCAAAGTGACTGGGGACTGCTCGGTGGGAGCTAAAATCACTGCGGGGCTAGCATATGGATGGTGGGGTAGGCTTCCAGAGGCTCGTGCCAGAGCTGAATTGTTGCCGAGCTGGAGCCAAGAGCCAGATGCTGCCATTTGAAGCTGGAGAAACACAGAGCTGGGGCTGGAAGAAGAGAGCTGGCAGTAAAATAAAGCTTATGGGTCAAGAGCTGAAAGAGCTGGAGTCACTGCGCCTGCTCTTGTCATCCTTTAGGGACTGGAATTGTAGCATAACACATCACAGCAACCTTAGGGCTGGCAAAGGCAGTGTATTGTTCTTGCGCCGAGATCACTCTAGGCCTGTGACATGGATGCAGGGGCTGGGTATTGCCACTAATAGTAGAACAGGATGTGTGGAGTGGGGAAAGGGGGCCGCAAGCTTACACCTGAATACCCCGTCGATGGTAGAATATTGCCTGTGCCTGTGATGGCACCTCTTGGGGTGCGGCTGAAATCTCTGTAGGGCTAGGAAGTGGACTGCGGGGCTGGCAATTTGAATGAAAATGGCAAAGGCACTAGACCTGTGAACGGGGCTGCGGGCATCCAGGAGAACTTATGCAGGGGTGTGCAAAGTGACTGGGGACTGCTCAGTGGGAGCTAAAATCACTGCGGGTCTAGCATATGGATGGTGGGGTGGGCTTCCAGAGGCTCGTGCCAGAGCTGAATTGTCGCCGAACTGGAGCCAAGAGCCAGATGCTGCCATTTGAAGCTGGAGAAACACAGAGCTGGGGCTGGAAGAAGAGAGCTGGCAGTAAAATAAAGCTTATGGGTCAAGAGCTGAAAGAGCTGGAGTCACTGCGCCTGCTCTTGTCATCCTTTGGGGACTGGAATTGTAGCTTAACACATCACAGCAACCTTAGGGCTGGTAAAGGCAGTGTATTGTTCTTGCGCCGAGATCACTCTAGGCCTGTGACATGGATGCAGGGGCTGGGTATTGCCACTAATAGTAGAACAGGATGTGTGGAGTGGGGAAAGGGGGCCGCAAGCTTGCGCCTGAATACCCCGTCGATGGTAGAATATTGCCTGTGCCTGTGATGGCACCTCTTGGGGCGCACTGTGGGGCTGGGAAGTGGACTGCGGGGCTGGCAATTTGAATGAAAATGGCAAAGGCACTAGACCTGTGAACGGGGTTGTGGGCATCCAGGAGAACTTATGCAGGGGTGTGCAAAGTGACTGGGGACTGCTCGGTGGGAGCTAAAATCACTGCGGAGCTAGCATATGGATGGTGGGGTGGCCTTCCAGAGGCTCGTGCCAGAGCTGAATTGTCGCCAAGCTGGAGCCAAGAGCCAGATGCTGCCATTTGAAGCTGGAGAAACACAGAGCTGGGGCTGGAAGAAGAGAGCTGGCAGTAAAATAAAGCTTATGAGTTAAGAGCTGAAAGAGCTGGAGTCACTGTGCCTGCTCTTGTCATCCTTTGGGGACTGGAATTGTAGCTTAACACATCACAGCAACCTTAGGGCTGGTAAAGGCAGTGTATTGTTCTTGCGCCGAGATCACTCTAGGCCTGTGACATGGATGCAGGGGCTGGGTATTGCCACTAATAGTAGAACAGGATGTGTGGAGTGGGGAAAGGGGGCCGCAAGCTTGCGCCTGAATACCCCGTCGATGGTAGAATATTGCCTGTGCCTGTGATGGCACCTCTTGGGGTGCGGCTGAAATCTCTGTGGGGCTGGGAAGTGGACTGCGGGGCTGGCAATTTGAATGAAAATGGCAAAGGCACTAGACCTGTGAACGGGGCTGCGGGCATCCAGGAGAACTTATGCAGGTGTGTGCAAAGTGACTGGGGACTGCTCGGTGGGAGCTAAAATCACTGCGGGGCTAGCATATGGATGGTGGGGTGGCCTTCCAGAGGCTCGTGCCTGAGCTTAATTGTCGCCGAGCTGGAGCCAAGAGCCAGATGCTGCCATTTGAAGCTGGAGAAACACAGAGCTGGGGCTGGAAGAAGAGAGCTGGCAGTAAAATAAAGCTTATGGGTCAAGAGCTGAAAGAGCTGCAGTCACTGCGCCTGCTCTTGTCATCCTTTGGGGACTGGAATTGTAGCTTAACACATCACAGCAACCTTAGGGCTGGTAAAGGCAGTGTATTGTTCTTGCGCCGAGATCACTCTAGGCCTGTGACATGGATGCAGGGGCTGGGTATTGCCACTAATAGTAGAACAGGATGTGTGGAGTGGGGAAAGGGGGCCGCAAGCTTCCGCCTGAATACCCCGTCAATGGTAGAATATTGCCTGTGCCTGTGATGGCACCTCTTGGGGCGCACTGTGGGGCTGGGAAGTGGACTGCGGGGCTGGCAATTTGAATGAAAATGGCAAAGGCACTAGACCTGTGAACGGGGCTGCGGGCATCCAGGAGAAGTTATGCAGGGGTGTGCAAAGTGACTGGGGACTGCTCGGTGGGAGCTAAAATCACTGCGGGGCTAGCATATGGATGGTGGGGTAGGCTTCCAGAGGCTCGTGCCAGAGCTGAATTGTTGCCGAGCTGGAGCCAAGAGCCAGATGCTGCCATTTGAAGCTGGAGAAACACAGAGCTGGGGCTGGAAGAAGAGAGCTGGCAGTAAAATAAAGCTTATGGGTCAAGAGCTGAAAGAGCTGGAGTCACTGCGCCTGCTCTTGTCATCCTTTAGGGACTGGAATTGTAGCTTAACACATCACAGCAACCTTAGGGCTGGCAAAGGCAGTGTATTGTTCTTGCGCCGAGATCACTCTAGGCCTGTGACATGGATGCAGGGGCTGGGTATTGCCACTAATAGTAGAACAGGATGTGTGGAGTGGGGAAAGGGGGCCGCAAGCTTGCGCCTGAATACCCCGTCGATGGTAGAATATTGCCTGTGCCTGTGATGGCACCTCTTGGGGTGCGGCTGAAATCTCTGTAGGGCTGGGAAGTGGACTGCGGGGCTGGCAATTTGAATGAAAATGGCAAAGGCACTAGACCTGTGAACGGGGCTGCGGGCATCCAGGAGAACTTATGCAGGGGTGTGCAAAGTGACTGGGGACTGCTCGGTGGGAGCTAAAATCACTGCGGGGCTAGCATATGGATGGTGGGGTGGGCTTCCAGAGGCTCGTGCCAGAGCTGAATTGTCGCCGAACTGGAGCCAAGAGCCAGATGCTGCCATTTGAAGCTGGAGAAACACAGAGCTGGGCCTGGAAGAAGAGAGCTGGCAGTAAAATAAAGCTTATGGGTCAAGAGCTGAAAGAGCTGGAGTCACTGCGCCTGCTCTTGTCATCCTTTGGGGACTGGAATTGTAGCTTAACACATCACAGCAACCTTAGGGCTGGTAAAGGCAGTGTATTGTTCTTGCGCCGAGATCACTCTAGGCCTGTGACATGGATGAGGAGGCTGGGTATTGCCACTAATAGTAGAACAAGATGTGTGGAATGGGGAAAGGGGGCCGCAAGCTTGCGCCTGAAAACCCCGTCGATGGTAGAATATTGCCTGTGCCTGTGATGGCACCTCTTGGGGTGCGGCTGAAATCTCTGTGGGGCTGGGAAGTGTACTGCGGGGCTGGCAATTTGAATGAAAATGGCAAAGGCACTAGACCTGTGAACGGGGCTGCGGGCATCCAGGAGAAGTTATGCAGGGGTGTGCAAAGTGACTGGGGACTGCTCGGTGGGAGCTAAAATCACTGCGGGGCTAGCATATGGATGGTGGGGTGGCCTTCCAGAGGCTTGTGCCAGAGCTGAATTGTCGCCGAGCTGGAGCCAAGAGCCAGATATTGCCATTTGAAGCTGGAGAAACACAGAGCTGGGGCTGGAAGAAGAGAGCTGGCAGTAAAATAAAGCTTATGGGTCAAGAGCTGAAAGAGCTGGAGTCACTGCGCCTGCTCTTGTAATCTTTTGGGGACTGGAATTGTAGCTTAACACATCACAGCAACCTTAAGGCTGATAAAGGCAGTGTATTGTTCTTGCGCCGAGATCACTCTAGGCCTGTGACATGGATGCAGGGGCTGGGTATTGCCACTAATAGTAGAACAGGATGTGTGGAGTGGGGAAAGGGGGCCGCAAGCTTACACCTGAATACCCCGTCGATGGTAGAATATTGCCTGTGCCTGTGATGGCACCTCTTGGGGTGCGGCTGAAATCTCTGTAGGGCTAGGAAGTGGACTGCAAGGCTGGCAATTTGAATGAAAATGGCAAAGGCACTAGACCTGTGAACGGGGCTGCGGGCATCCAGGAGAACTTATGCAGGGGTGTGCAAAGTGACTGGGGACTGCTCGGTGGGAGCTAAAATCACTGCGGGTCTAGCATATGGATTTTGGGGTGGGCTTCCAGAGGCTCGTGCCAGAGCTGAATTGTCGCCGAACTGGAGCCAAGAGCCAGATGCTGCCATTTGAAGCTGGAGAAACACAGAGCTGGGGCTGGAAGAAGAGAGCTGGCAGTAAAATAAAGCTTATGAGTTAAGAGCTGAAAGAGCTGGAGTCACTGTGCCTGCTCTTGTCATCCTTTGGGGACTGGAATTGTAGCTTAACACATCACAGCAACCTTAGGGCTGGTAAAGGCAGTGTATTGTTCTTGCGCCGAGATCACTCTAGGCCTGTGACATGGATGCAGGGGCTGGGTATTGCCACTAATAGTAGAACAGGATGTGTGGAGTGGGGAAAGGGGGCCGCAAGCTTGCGCCTGAATACCCCGTCGATGGTAGAATATTGCCTGTGCCTGTGATGGCACCTCTTGGGGTGCGGCTGAAATCTCTGTGGGGCTGGGAAGTGGACTGCGGGGCTGGCAATTTGAATGAAAATGGCAAAGGCACTAGACCTGTGAACGGGGCTGCGGGCATCCAGGAGAACTTATGCAGGTGTGTGCAAAGTGACTGGGGACTGCTCGGTGGGAGCTAAAATCACTGCGGGGCTAGCATATGGATGGTGGGGTGGCCTTCCAGAGGCTCGTGCCAGAGCTGAATTGTCGCCGAGCTGGAGCCAAGAGCCAGATGCTGCCATTTGAAGCTGGAGAAACACAGAGCTGGGGCTGGAAGAAGAGAGCTGGCAGTAAAATAAAGCTTATGGGTCAAGAGCTGAAAGAGCTGCAGTCACTGCGCCTGCTCTTGTCATCCTTTGGGGACTGGAATTGTAGCTTAACACATCACAGCAACCTTAGGGCTGGTAAAGGCAGTGTATTGTTCTTGCGCCGAGATCACTCTAGGCCTGTGACATGGATGCAGGGGCTGGGTATTGCCACTAATAGTAGAACAGGATGTGTGGAGTGGGGAAAGGGGGCCGCAAGCTTGCGCCTGAATACCCCGTCAATGGTAGAATATTGCCTGTGCCTGTGATGGCACCTCTTGGGGCGCACTGTGGGGCTGGGAAGTGGACTGCGGGGCTGGCAATTTGAATGAAAATGGCAAAGGCACTAGACCTGTGAACGGGGCTGCGGGCATCCAGGAGAACTTATGCAGGGGTGTGCAAAGTGACTGGGGACTGCTCGGTGGGAGCTAAAATCACTGCGGGGCTAGCATATGGATGGTGGGGTAGGCTTCCAGAGGCTCGTGCCAGAGCTGAATTGTTGCCGAGCTGGAGCCAAGAGCCAGATGCTGCCATTTGAAGCTGGAGAAACACAGAGCTGGGGCTGGAAGAAGAGAGCTGGCAGTAAAATAAAGCTTATGGGTCAAGAGCTGAAAGAGCTGGAGTCACTGCGCCTGCTCTTGTCATCCTTTAGGGACTGGAATTGTAGCTTAACACATCACAGCAACCTTAGGGCTGGCAAAGGCAGTGTATTGTTCTTGCGCCGAGATCACTCTAGGCCTGTGACATGGATGCAGGGGCTGGGTATTGCCACTAATAGTAGAACAGGATGTGTGGAGTGGGGAAAGGGGGCCGCAAGCTTGCGCCTGAATACCCCGTCGATGGTAGAATATTGCCTGTGCCTGTGATGGCACCTCTTGGGGTGCGGCTGAAATCTCTGTAGGGCTGGGAAGTGGACTGCGGGGCTGGCAATTTGAATGAAAATGGCAAAGGCACTAGACCTGTGAACGGGGCTGCGGGCATCCAGGAGAACTTATGCAGGGGTGTGCAAAGTGACTGGGGACTGCTCGGTGGGAGCTAAAATCACTGCGGGGCTAGCATATGGATGGTGGGGTGGGCTTCCAGAGGCTCGTGCCAGAGCTGAATTGTCGCCGAGCTGGAGCCAAGAGCCAGATGCTGCCATTTGAAGCTGGAGAAACACAGAGCTGGGCCTGGAAGAAGAGAGCTGGCAGTAAAATAAAGCTTATGGGTCATGAGCTGAAAGAGCTGGAGTCACTGCGCCTGCTCTTGTCATCCTTTGGGGACTGGAATTGTAGCTTAACACATCACAGCAACCTTAGGGCTGGTAAAGGCAGTGTATTGTTCTTGCGCCGAGATCACTCTAGGCCTGTGACATGGATGAGGAGGCTGGGTATTGCCACTAATAGTAGAACAAGATGTGTGGAATGGGGAAAGGGGGCCGCAAGCTTGCGCCTGAAAACCCCGTCGATGGTAGAATATTGCCTGTGCCTGTGATGGCACCTCTTGGGGTGCGGCTGAAATCTCTGTGGGGCTGGGAAGTGGACTGCGGGGCTGGCAATTTGAATGAAAATGGCAAAGGCACTAGACCTGTGAACGGGGCTGCGGGCATCCAGGAGAACTTATGCAGGGGTGTGCAAAGTGACTGGGGACTGCTCGGTGGGAGCTAAAATCACTGCGGGGCTAGCATATGGATGGTGGGGTGGCCTTCCAGAGGCTTGTGCCAGAGCTGAATTGTCGCCGAGCTGGAGCCAAGAGCCAGATATTGCCATTTGAAGCTGGAGAAACACAGAGCTGGGGCTGGAAGAAGAGAGCTGGCAGTAAAATAAAGCTTATGGGTCAAGAGCTGAAAGAGCTGGAGTCACTGCGCCTGCTCTTGTAATCTTTTGGGGACTGGAATTGTAGCTTAACACATCACAGCAACCTTAAGGCTGATAAAGGCAGTGTATTGTTCTTGCGCCGAGATCACTCTAGGCCTGTGACATGGATGCAGGGGCTGGGTATTGCCACTAATAGTAGAACAGGATGTGTGGAGTGGGGAAAGGGGGCCGCAAGCTTGCGCCTGAATACCCCGTCGATGGTAGAATATTGCCTGTGCCTGTGATGGCACCTCTTGGGGTGCGGCGGAAATCACTGTGGGGCTGGGAAGTGGACTGCGGGGCTGGCAATTTGAATGAAAATGGCAAAGGCACTAGACCTGTGAACGGGGCTGCGGGCATCCAAGAGAAGTTATGCAGGGGTGTGCAAAGTGACTGGGGACTGCTCGGTGGGAGCTAAAATCACTGCGGGGCTAGCATATGGATGGTGGGGTGGCCTTCCAGAGGCTCGTGCCAGAGCTGAATTGTCGCCGAGCTGGAGCCAAGAGCCAGATATTGCCATTTGAAGCTGGAGAAACACAGAGCTGGGGCTGGAAGAAGAGAGCTGGCAGTAAAATAAAGCTTATGGGTCAAGAGCTGAAAGAGCTGCAGTCACTGCGCCTGCTCTTGTAATCTTTTGGGGACTGGAATTGTAGCTTAACACATCACAGCAACCTTAGGGCTGGTAAAGGCAGTGTATTGTTCTTGCGCCGAGATCACTCTAGGCCTGTGACATGGATGCAGGGGCTGGGTATTGCCACTAATAGTAGAACAGGATGTGTGGAGTGGGGAAAGGGGGCCGCAAGCTTGCGCCTGAATACCCCGTCGATGGTAGAATATTGCCTGTGCCTGTGATGGCACCTCTTGGGGCGCACTGTGGGGCTGGGAAGTGGACTGCGGGGCTGGCAATTTGAATGAAAATGGCAAAGGCACTAGACCTGTGAACGGGGCTGCGGGCATCCAGGAGAACTTATGCAGGGGTGTGCAAAGTGACTGGGGACTGCTCGGTGGGAGCTAAAATCACTGCGGGGCTAGCATATGGATGGTGGGGTGGGCTTCCAGAGGCTCGTGCCAGAGCTGAATTGTCGCCGAACTGGAGCCAAGAGCCAGATGCTGCCATTTGAAGCTGGAGAAACACAGAGCTGGGCCTGGAAGAAGAGAGCTGGCAGTAAAATAAAGCTTATGGGTCAAGAGCTGAAAGAGCTGGAGTCACTGCGCCTGCTCTTGTCATCCTTTGGGGACTGGAATTGTAGCTTAACACATCACAGCAACCTTAGGGCTGGTAAAGGCAGTGTATTGTTCTTGCGCCGAGATCACTCTAGGCCTGTGACATGGATGCAGGGGCTGGGTATTGCCACTAATAGTAGAACAGGATGTGTGGAGTGGGGAAAGGGGGCCGCAAGCTTGCGCCTGAATACCCCGTCGATGGTAGAATATTGCCTGTGCCTGTGATGGCACCTCTTGGGGCGCACTGTGGGGCTGGGAAGTGGACTGCGGGGCTGGCAATTTGAATGAAAATGGCAAAGGCACTAGACCTGTGAACGGGGCTGCGGGCATCCAGGAGAAGTTATGCAGGGGTGTGCAAAGTGACTGGGGACTGCTCGGTGGGAGCTAAAATCACTGCGGGGCTAGCATATGGATGGTGGGGTAGGCTTCCAGAGGCTCGTGCCAGAGCTGAATTGTCGCCGAGCTGGAGCCAAGAGCCAGATGCTGCCGTTTGAAGCTGGAGAAACACAGAGCTGGGCCTGGAAGAAGAGAGCTGGCAGTAAAATAAAGCTTATGGGTCAAGAGCTGAAAGAGCTGGAGTCACTGCGCCTGCTCTTGTCATCCTTTGGGGACTGGAATTGTAGCTTAACACATCACAGCAACCTTAGGGCTGGTAAAGGCAGTGTATTGTTCTTGCGGCGAGATCACTCTAGGCCTGTGACATGGATGCAGGGGCTGGGTATTGCCACTAATAGTAGAACAGGATGTGTGGAGTGGGGAAAGGGGGCCGCAAGCTTGCGCCTGAATACCCCGTCGATGGTAGAATATTGCCTGTGCCTGTGATGGCACCTCTTGGGGCGCACTGTGGGGCTGGGAAGTGGACTGCGGGGCTGGCAATTTGAATGAAAATGGCAAAGGCACTAGACCTGTGAACGGGGCTGCGGGCATCCAGGAGAACTTATGCAGGGGTGTGCAAAGTGACTGGGGACTGCTCGGTGGGAGCTAAAATCACTGCGGGGCTAGCATATAGATGGTGGGGTGGGCTTCCAGAGGCTCGTGCCAGAGCTGAATTGTCGCCGAGCTGGAGCCAATAGCCAGATGCTGCCATTTGAAGCTGGAGAAACACAGAGCTGGGGCTGGAAGAAGAGAGCTGGCAGTAAAATAAAGCTTATGGGTCAAGAGCTGAAAGAGCTGGAGTCACTGCGCCTGCTCTTGTCATCCTTTGGGGACTGGAATTGTAGCTTAACACATCACAGCAACCTTAGGGCTGGTAAAGGCAGTGTATTGTTCTTGCGCCGAGATCACTCTAGGCCTGTGACATGGATGCAGGGGCTGGGTATTGCCACTAATAATATAACAGGAAGTGTGGAGTGGGGAAAGTGGGCTGCGAGCTTACACCTGAATACCCCGTCGATGGTAGAATATTGCCTGTGCCTGTGATGGCACCTCTTGGGGCGCACTGTGAGGCTGGGAAGTGGACTGCGGGGCTGGCAATTTGAATGAAAATGGCAAAGGCACTAGACCTGTGAACGGGGCTGCGGGCATCCAGGAGAACTTATGCAGGGGTGTGCAAAGTGACTGGGGACTGCTCGGTGGGAGCTAAAATCACTGCGGGGCTAGCATATGGATGGTGGGGTGGCCTTCCAGAGGCTCGTGCCAGAGCTGAATTGCCGCCGAGCTGGAGCCAAGAGCCAGATGCTGCCATTTGAAGCTGGAGAAACACAGAGCTGGGACTGGAATAAGAGAGCTGGCAGAAAAATAAAGCTTATGGGTCAAGGTCTGAAAGAACTGGAGTCACTGCGCCTGCTCTTGTCATTCTTTGGGGACTGGAATTGTAGCTTAACACATCACAGCAACCTTAGGGCTGGTAAAGGCAGTGTATTCTTCTTGCGCCAAGATCACTTTGGGCCTGTGACATGGATGCAGGGGCTGGGTATTGCCACTAATAGTAGAACAGGATGTGTGGAGTGGGGAAAGGGGGCCGCAAGCTTGCGCCTGAATACCCCGTCGATGGTAGAATATTGCCTGTGCCTGTGATGGCACCTCTTGGGGCGCACTGTGGGGCTGGGAAGTGGACTGCGGGGCTGGCAATTTGAATGAAAATGGCAAAGGCACTAGACCTGTGAACGGGGCTGCGGGCATCCAGGAGAACTTATGCAGGGGTGTGCAAAGTGACTGGGGACTGCTCGGTGGGAGCTAAAATCACTGCGGGGCTAGCATATGGATGGTGGGGTGGGCTTCCAGAGGCTCGTGCCAGAGCTGAATTGTCGCCGAGCTGGAGCCTAGAGGCAGATGCTGCCATTTGAAGCTGGAGAAACACAGAGCTGGGACTGGAATAAGAGAGCTGGCAGAAAAATAAAGCTTATGGGTCAAGGGCTGAAAGAGCTGGAGTCACTGCGCCTGCTCTTGTCATCCTTTGGGGACTGGAATTGTAGCTTAACACATCACAGCAACCTTAGGGCTGGTAAAGGCAGTGTATTGTTCTTGCGCCGAGATCACTTTGGGCCTGTGACATGGATGCAGGGGCTGGGTATTGCCACTAATAGTAGAACAGGATGTGTGGAGTGGGGAAAGGGGGCCGCAAGCTTGCGCCTGAAAACCCCGTCGATGGTAGAATATTGCCTGTGCCTGTGATGGCACCTCTTGGAGCGCACTGTGGGGCTGGGAAGTGGACTGCGGGGCTGGCAATTTGAATGAAAATGGCAAAGGCACTAGACCTGTGAACGGGGCTGCGGACATCCAGGAGAACTTGTGCAGGGGTGTGCAAAGTGACTGGGGACTGCTCGGTGGGAGCTAAAATCACTGCGGAGCTAGCATATGGATGGTGGGGTGGGCTTCCAGAGGCTCGTGCCAGAGCTGAATTGTCGCCGAGCTGGAGCCAAGAGCTAGATGCTGCCATTTGAAGCTGGAGAAACACAGAGCTGGGCCTGGAGGAAGAGAGCTGGCAGTAAAATAAAGCTTATGGGTCAAGGGCTGAAAGAGCTGGAGTTACTGCGCCTGCTCTTGTCATCCTTTGGGGACTGGAATTGTAGCTTAACACATCACAGCAACCTTAGGGCTGGTAAAGGCAGTGTATTGTTCTTGCGCCGAGATCACTCTAGGCCTGTGACATGGATGCAGGGGCTGGGTATTGCCACTAATAATAGAACAGGAAGTGTGGAGTGGGGAAAGTGTGCCGCGAGCTTACACCTGAATACCCCGTCGATGGTAGAATATTGCCTGTGCCTGTGATGGCACCTCTTGGGGCGCACTGTGGGGCTGGGAAGTGGACTGCGGGGCTGGCAATTTGAATGAAAATGGCAAAGGCACTAGACCTGTGAACGGGGCTGCGGGCATCCAGGAGAACTTATGCAGGGGTGTGCAAAGTGACTGGGGACTGCTCGGTGGGAGCTAAAATCACTGCGGAGCTAGCATATGGATGGTGGGGTGGCCTTCCAGAGGCTCGTGCCAGAGCTGAATTGTCGCCGAGCTGGAGCCAATAGCCAGATGCAGCCATTTGAAGCTGGAGAAACACAGAGCTGGGGCTGGAAGAAGAGAGCTGGCAGTAAAATAAAGCTTATGGGTCAAGAGCTGAAAGAGCTGGAGTCACTGCGCCTGCTCTTGTCATCCTTTGGGGACTGGAATTGTAGCTTAACACATCACAGCAACCTTAGGGCTGGTAAAGGCAGTGTATTGTTCTTGCGCCGAGATCACTCTAGGCCTGTGACATGGATGCAGGGGCTGGGTATTGCCACTAATAATAGAACAGGAAGTGTGGAGTGGGGAAAGTGGGCTGCGAGCTTACACCTGAATACCCCGTCGATGGTAGAATATTGCCTGTGCCTGTGATGGCACCTCTTGGGGCGCACTGTGGGGCTGGGAAGTGGACTGCGGGGCTGGCAATTTGAATGAAAATGGCAAAGGCACTAGACCTGTGAACGGGGCTGCGGGCATCCAGGAGAACTTATGCAGGGGTGTGCAAAGTGACTGGGGACTGCTCGGTGGGAGCTAAAATCACTGCGGGGCCAGCATATGGATGGTGGGGTGGCCTTCCAGAGGCTCGTGCCAGAGCTGAATTGCCGCCGAGCTGGAGCCAAGAGCCAGATGCTGCCATTTGAAGCTGGAGAAACACAGAGCTGGGACTGGAATAAGAGAGCTGGCAGAAAAATAAAGCTTATGGGTCAAGGTCTGCAAGAACTGGAGTCACTGCGCCTGCTCTTGTCATCCTTTGGGGACTGGAATTGTAGCTTAACACATCACAGCAACCTTAGGGCTGGTAAAGGCAGTGTATTGTTCTTGCGCCGAGATCACTCTAGGCCTGTGACATGGATGCAGGGGCTGGGTATTGCCACTAATAGTAGAACAGGATGTGTGGAGTGGGGAAAGGGGGCCGCAAGCTTGCGCCTGAATACCCCGTCGATGGTAGAATATTGCCTGTGCCTGTGATGGCACCTCTTGGGGCGCACTGTGGGGCTGGGAAGTGGACTGCGGGGCTGGCAATTTGAATGAAAATGGCAAAGGCACTAGACCTGTGAACGGGGCTGCGGGCATCCAGGAGAACTTATGCAGGGGTGTGCAAAGTGACTGGGGACTGCTCGGTGGGAGCTAAAATCACTGCGGGGCTAGCATATGGATGGTGGGGTGGCCTTCCAGAGGCTCGTGCCAGAGCTGAATTGTCGCCGAGCTGGAGCCAAGAGCCAGATGCTGCCATTTGAAGCTGGAGAAACACAGAGCTGGGCCTGGAAGAACAGAGCTGGCAGTAAAATAAAGCTTATGGGTCAAGAGCTGAAAGAGCTGGAGTCACTGCGCCTGCTCTTGTCATCCTTTGGGGACTGGAATTGTAGCTTAACACATCACAGCAACCTTAGGGCTGGTAAAGGCAGTGTATTCTTCTTGCGCCAAGATCACTCTAGGCCTGTGACATGGATGCAGGGGCTGGGTATTGCCACTAATAGTAGAACAGGAAGTGTGGAGTGGGGAAAGTGGGCTGCGAGCTTACACCTGAATACCCCGTCGATGGTAGAATATTGCCTGTGCCTGTGATGGCACCTCTTGGGGCGCACTGTGGGGCTGGGAAGTGGACTGCGGGGCTGGCAATTTGAATGAAAATGGCAAAGGCACTAGACCTGTGAACGGGGCTGCGGGCATCCAGGAGAACTTATGCAGGGGTGTGCAAAGTGACTGGGGACTGCTCGGTGGGAGCTAAAATCACTGCGGGGCTAGCATATGGATGGTGGGGTGGGCTTCCAGAGGCTCGTGCCAGAGCTGAATTGTCGCCGAGCTGGAGCCAAGAGCCAGATGCTGCCATTTGAAGCTGGAGAAACACAGAGCTGGGACTGGAATAAGAGAGCTGGCAGAAAAATAAAGCTTATGGGTCAAGGGCTGAAAGAGCTGGAGTCACTGCGCCTGCTCTTGTCATCCTTTGGGGACTGGAATTGTAGCTTAACACATCACAGCAACCTTAGGGCTGGTAAAGGCAGTGTATTGTTCTTGCGCCGAGATCACTTTGGGCCTGTTACATGGATGCAGGGGCTGGGTATTGCCACTAATAGTAGAACAGGATGTGTGGAGTGGGGAAAGGGGGCCGCAAGCTTGCGCCTGAATACCCCGTCGATGGTAGAATATTGCCTGTGCCTGTGATGGCACCTCTTGGGGCGCACTGTGGGGCTGGGAAGTGGACTGCGCGGCTGGCAATTTGAATGAAAATGGCAAAGGCACTAGACCTGTGAACGGGGCTGCGGACATCCAGGAGAACTTGTGCAGGGGTGTGCAAAGTGACTGGGGACTGCTCGGTGGGAGCTAAAATCACTGCGGAGCTAGCATATGGATGGTGGGGTGGGCTTCCAGAGGCTCGTGCCAGAGCTGAATTGTCGCCGAGCTGGAGCCAAGAGCTAGATGCTGCCATTTGAAGCTGGAGAAACACAGAGCTGGGCCTGGAGGAAGAGAGCTGGCAGTAAAATAAAGCTTATGGGTCAAGGGCTGAAAGAGCTGGAGTTACTGCGCCTGCTCTTGTCATCCTTTGGGGACTGGAATTGTAGCTTAACACATCACAGCAACCTTATGGCTGGTAAAGGCAGTGTATTGTTCTTGCGCCGAGATCACTCTAGGCCTGTGACATGGATGCAGGGGCTGGGTATTGCCACTAATAATAGAACAGGAAGTGTGGAGTGGGGAAAGTGTGCCGCGAGCTTACACCTGAATACCCCGTCAATGGTAGAATATTGCCTGTGCCTGTGATGGCACCTCTTGGGGCGCACTGTGGGGCTGGGAAGTGGACTGCGGGGCTGGCAATTTGAATGAAAATGGCAAAGGCACTAGACCTGTGAACGGGGCTGCGGGCATCCAGGAGAACTTATGCAGGGGTGTGCAAAGTGACTGGGGACTGCTCGGTGGGAGCTAAAATCACTGCGGAGCTAGCATATGGATGGTGGGGTGGCCTTCCAGAGGCTCATGCCAGAGCTGAATTGTCGCCGAGCTGGAGCCAATAGCCAGATGCAGCCATTTGAAGCTGGAGAAACACAGAGCTGGGGCTGGAAGAAGAGAGCTGGCAGTAAAATAAAGCTTATGGGTCAAGAGCTGAAAGAGCTGGAGTCACTGCGCCTGCTCTTGTCATCCTTTGGGGACTGGAATTGTAGCTTAACACATCACAGCAACCTTAGGGCTGGTAAAGGCAGTGTATTGTTCTTGCGCCGAGATCACTCTAGGCCTGTGACATGGATGCAGGGGCTGGGTATTGCCACTAATAATAGAACAGGAAGTGTGGAGTGGGGAAAGTGGGCTGCGAGCTTACACCTGAATACCCCGTCGATGGTAGAATATTGCCTGTGCCTGTGATGGCACCTCTTGGGGCGCACTGTGGGGCTGGGAAGTGGACTGCGGGGCTGGCAATTTGAATGAAAATGGCAAAGGCACTAGACCTGTGAACGGGGCTGCGGGCATCCAGGAGAACTTATGCAGGGGTGTGCAAAGTGACTGGGGACTGCTCGGTGGGAGCTAAAATCACTGCGGGGCCAGCATATGGATGGTGGGGTGGCCTTCCAGAGGCTCGTGCCAGAGCTGAATTGCCGCCGAGCTGGAGCCAAGAGCCAGATGCTGCCATTTGAAGCTGGAGAAACACAGAGCTGGGACTGGAATAGGAGAGCTGGCAGAAAAATAAAGCTTATGGGTCAAGGTCTGCAAGAACTGGAGTCACTGCGCCTGCTCTTGTCATCCTTTGGGGACTGGAATTGTAGCTTAACACATCACAGCAACCTTAGGGCTGGTAAAGGCAGTGTATTGTTCTTGCGCCGAGATCACTCTAGGCCTGTGACATGGATGCAGGGGCTGGGTATTGCCACTAATAGTAGAACAGGATGTGTGGAGTGGGGAAAGGGGGCCGCAAGCTTGCGCCTGAATACCCCGTCGATGGTAGAATATTGCCTGTGCCTGTGATGGCACCTCTTGGGGCGCACTGTGGGGCTGGGAAGTGGACTGCGGGGCTGGCAATTTGAATGAAAATGGCAAAGGCACTAGACCTGTGAACGGGGCTGCGGGCATCCAGGAGAACTTATGCAGGGGTGTGCAAAGTGACTGGGGACTGCTCGGTGGGAGCTAAAATCACTGCGGGGCTAGCATATGGATGGTGGGGTGGCCTTCCAGAGGCTCGTGCCAGAGCTGAATTGTCGCCGAGCTGGAGCCAAGAGCCAGATGCTGCCATTTGAAGCTGGAGAAACACAGAGCTGGGCCTGGAAGAAGAGAGCTGGCAGTAAAATAAAGCTTATGGGTCAAGAGCTGAAAGAGCTGGAGTCACTGCGCCTGCTCTTGTCATCCTTTGGGGACTGGAATTGTAGCTTAACACATCACAGCAACCTTAGGGCTGGTAAAGGCAGTGTATTCTTCTTGCGCCAAGATCACTCTAGGCCTGTGACATGGATGCAGGGGCTGGGTATTGCCACTAATAGTAGAACAGGAAGTGTGGAGTGGGGAAAGTGGGCTGCGAGCTTACACCTGAATACCCCGTCGATGGTAGAATATTGCCTGTGCCTGTGATGGCACCTCTTGGGGCGCACTGTGGGGCTGGGAAGTGGACTGCGGGGCTGGCAATTTGAATGAAAATGGCAAAGGCACTAGACCTGTGAACGGGGCTGCGGGCATCCAGGAGAACTTATGCAGGGGTGTGCAAAGTGACTGGGGACTGCTCGGTGGGAGCTAAAATCACTGCGGGGCCAGCATATGGATGGTGGGGTGGCCTTCCAGAGGCTCGTGCCAGAGCTGAATTGCCGCCGAGCTGGAGCCAAGAGCCAGATGCTGCCATTTGAAGCTGGAGAAACACAGAGCTGGGACTGGAATAAGAGAGCTGGCAGAAAAATAAAGCTTATGGGTCAAGGTCTGAAAGAACTGGAGTCACTGCGCCTGCTCTTGTCATCCTTTGGGGACTGGAATTGTAGCTTAACACATCACAGCAACCTTAGGGCTGGTAAAGGCAGTGTATTGTTCTTGCGCCGAGATCACTCTAGGCCTGTGACATGGATGCAGGGGCTGGGTATTGCCACTAATAGTAGAACAGGATGTGTGGAGTGGGGAAAGGGGGCCGCAAGCTTGCGCCTGAATACCCCGTCGATGGTAGAATATTGCCTGTGCCTGTGATGGCACATCTTGGGGCGCACTGTGGGGCTGGGAAGTGGACTGCGGGGCTGGCAATTTGAATGAAAATGGCAAAGGCACTAGACCTGTGAACGGGGCTGCGGGCATCCAGGAGAACTTATGCAGGGGTGTGCAAAGTGACTGGGGACTGCTCGGTGGGAGCTAAAATCACTGCGGGGCTAGCATATGGATGGTGGGGTGGCCTTCCAGAGGCTCGTGCCAGAGCTGAATTGTCGCCGAGCTGGAGCCAAGAGCCAGATGCTGCCATTTGAAGCTGGAGAAACACAGAGCTGGGGCTGGAAGAAGAGAGCTGGCAGTAAAATAAAGCTTATGGGTCAAGAGCTGAAAGAGCTGGAGTCACTGCGCCTGCTCTTGTCATCCTTTGGGGACTGGAATTGTAGCTTAACACATCACAGCAACCTTAGGGCTGGTAAAGGCAGTGTATTCTTCTTGCGCCAAGATCACTTTGGGCCTGTGACATGGATGCAGGGGCTGGGTATTGCCACTAATAGTAGAACAGGATGTGTGGAGTGGGGAAAGGGGGCCGCAAGCTTGCGCCTGAATACCCCGTCGATGGTAGAATATTGCCTGTGCCTGTGATGGCACCTCTTGGGGCGCACTGTGGGGCTGGGAAGTGGACTGCGGGGCTGGCAATTTGAATGAAAATGGCAAAGGCACTAGACCTGTGAACGGGGCTGCGGGCATCCAGGAGAACTTATGCAGGGGTGTGCAAAGTGACTGGGGACTGCTCGGTGGGAGCTAAAATCACTGCGGGGCTAGCATATGGATGGTGGGGTGGGCTTCCAGAGGCTCGTGCCAGAGCTGAATTGTCGCCGAGCTGGAGCCAAGAGCCAGATGCTGCCATTTGAAGCTGGAGAAACACAGAGCTGGGACTGGAATAAGAGAGCTGGCAGAAAAATAAAGCTTATGGGTCAAGGGCTGAAAGAGCTGGAGTCACTGCGCCTGCTCTTGTCATCCTTTGGGGACTGGAATTGTAGCTTAACACATCACAGCAACCTTAGGGCTGGTAAAGGCAGTGTATTGTTCTTGCGCCGAGATCACTTTGGGCCTGTGACATGGATGCAGGGGCTGGGTATTGCCACTAATAGTAGAACAGGATGTGTGGAGTGGGGAAAGGGGGCCGCAAGCTTGCGCCTGAAAACCCCGTCGATGGTAGAATATTACCTGTGCCTGTGATGGCACCTCTTGGGGCGCACTGTGGGGCTGGGAAGTGGACTGCGGGGCTGGCAATTTGAATGAAAATGGCAAAGGCACTAGACCTGTGAACGGGGCTGCGGACATCCAGGAGAACTTGTGCAGGGGTGTGCAAAGTGACTGGGGACTGCTCGGTGGGAGCTAAAATCACTGCGGAGCTAGCATATGGATGGTGGGGTGGGCTTCCAGAGGCTCGTGCCAGAGCTGAATTGTCGCCGAGCTGGAGCCAAGAGCTAGATGCTGCCATTTGAAGCTGGAGAAACACAGAGCTGGGCCTGGAGGAAGAGAGCTGGCAGTAAAATAAAGCTTATGGGTCAAGGGCTGAAAGAGCTGGAGTTACTGCGCCTGCTCTTGTCATCCTTTGGGGACTGGAATTGTAGCTTAACACATCACAGCAACCTTAGGGCTGGTAAAGGCAGTGTATTGTTCTTGCGCCGAGATCACTCTAGGCCTGTGACATGGATGCAGGGGCTGGGTATTGCCACTAATAATAGAACAGGAAGTGTGGAGTGGGGAAAGTGGGCCGCGAGCTTACACCTGAATACCCCGTCGATGGTAGAATATTGCCTGTGCCTGTGATGGCACCTCTTGGGGCGCACTGTGGGGCTGGGAAGTGGACTGCGGGGCTGGCAATTTGAATGAAAATGGCAAAGGCACTAGACCTGTGAACGGGGCTGCGGGCATCCTGGAGAACTTATGCAGGGGTGTGCAAAGTGACTGGGGACTGCTCGGTGGGAGCTAAAATCACTGCGGGGCTAGCATATGGATGGTGGGGTGGGCTTCCAGAGGCTCGTGCCAGAGCTGAATTGTCGCCGAGCTGGAGCCAATAGCCAGATGCTGCCATTTGAAGCTGGAGAAACACAGAGCTGGGGCTGGAAGAAGAGAGCTGGCAGTAAAATAAAGCTTATGGGTCAAGAGCTGAAAGAGTTGGAGTCACTGCGCCTGCTCTTGTCATCCTTTGGGGACTGGAATTGTAGCTTAACACATCACAGCAACCTTAGGGCTGGTAAAGGCAGTGTATTGTTCTTGCGCCGAGATCACTCTAGGCCTGTGACATGGATGCAGGGGCTGGGTATTGCCACTAATAATAGAACAGGAAGTGTGGAGTGGGGAAAGTGGGCTGCGAGCTTACACCTGAATACCCCGTCGATGGTAGAATATTGCCTGTGCCTGTGATGGCACCTCTTGGGGCGCACTGTGGGGCTGGGAAGTGGACTGCGGGGCTGGCAATTTGAATGAAAATGGCAAAGGCACTAGACCTGTGAACGGGGCTGCGGGCATCCAGGAGAACTTATGCAGGGGTGTGCAAAGTGACTGGGGACTGCTCGGTGGGAGCTAAAATCACTGCGGGGCCAGCATATGGATGGTGGGGTGGCCTTCCAGAGGCTCGTGCCAGAGCTGAATTGCCGCCGAGCTGGAGCCAAGAGCCAGATGCTGCCATTTGAAGCTGGAGAAACACAGAGCTGGGACTGGAATAAGAGAGCTGGCAGAAAAATAAAGCTTATGGGTCAAGGGCTGAAAGAGCTGGAGTCACTGCGCCTGCTCTTGTCATCCTTTGGGGACTGGAATTGTAGCTTAACACATCACAGCAACCTTAGGGCTGGTAAAGGCAGTGTATTCTTCTTGCGCCAAGATCACTTTGGGCCTGTGACATGGATGCAGGGGCTGGGTATTGCCACTAATAGTAGAACAGGATGTGTGGAGTGGGGAAAGGGGGCCGCAAGCTTGCGCCTGAATACCCCGTCGATGGTAGAATATTGCCTGTGCCTGTGATGGCACCTCTTGGGGCGCACTGTGGGGCTGGGAAGTGGACTGCGGGGCTGGCAATTTGAATGAAAATGGCAAAGGCACTAGACCTGTGAACGGGGCTGCGGACATCCAGGAGAACTTGTGCAGGGGTGTGCAAAGTGACTGGGGACTGCTCGGTGGGAGCTAAAATCACTGCGGAGCTAGCATATGGATGGCGGGGTGGGCTTCCAGAGGCTCGTGCCAGAGCTGAATTGTCGCCGAGCTGGAGCCAAGAGCTAGATGCTGCCATTTGAAGCTGGAGAAACACAGAGCTGGGCCTGGAAGAAGAGAGCTGGCAGTAAAATAAAGCTTATGGGTCAAGGGCTGAAAGAGCTGGAGTTACTGCGCCTGCTCTTATCATCCTTTGGGGACTGGAATTGTAGCTTAACACATCACAGCAACCTTAGGGCTGGTAAAGGCAGTGTATTGTTCTTGCGCCGAGATCACTCTAGTCCTGTGACATGGATGCAGGGGCTGGGTATTGCCACTAATAATAGAACAGGAAGTGTGGAGTGGGGAAAGTGGGCCGCGAGCTTACACCTGAATACCCCGTCGATGGTAGAATATTGCCTGTGCCTGTGATGGCACCTCTTGGGGCGCTCTGTGGGGCTGGGAAGTGGACTGCGGGGCTGGCAATTTGAATGAAAATGGCAAAGGCACTAGACCTGTGAACGGGGCTGCGGGCATCCAGGAGAACTTATGCAGGGGTGTGCAAAGTGACTGGGGACTGCTCGGTGGGAGCTAAAATCACTGCGGGGCTAGCATATGGATGGTGGGGTGGCCTTCCAGAGGCTCGTGCCAGAGCTGAATTGCCGCCGAGCTGGAGCCAAGAGCCAGATGCTGCCATTTGAAGCTGGAGAAACACAGAGCTGGGACTGGAATAAGAGAGCTGGCAGAAAAATAAAGCTTATGGGTCAAGGTCTGAAAGAACTGGAGTCACTGCGCCTGCTCTTGTAATCTTTTGGGGACTGGAATTGTAGCTTAACACATCACAGCAACCTTAGGGCTGGTAAAGGCAGTGTATTGTTCTTGCGCCGAGATCACTCTAGGCCTGTGACATGGATGCAGGGGCTGGGTATTGCCACTAATAGTAGAACAGGATGTGTGGAGTGGGGAAAGGGGGCCGCAAGCTTGCGCCTGAAAACCCCGTCGATGGTAGAATATTGCCTGTGCCTGTGATGGCACCTCTTGGGGCGCACTGTGGGGCTGGGAAGTGGACTGCGGGGCTGGCAATTTGAATGAAAATGGCAAAGGCACTAGACCTGTGAACGGGGCTGCGGGCATCCAGGAGAACTTATGCAGGGGTGTGCAAAGTGACTGGGGACTGCTCGGTGGGAGTTAAAATCACTGCGGGGCTAGCATATGGATGGTGGGGTGGCCTTCCAGAGGCTCGTGCCAGAGCTGAATTGTCGCCGAGCTGGAGCCAAGAGCCAGATGCTGCCATTTGAAGCTGGAGAAACACAGAGCTGGGCCTGGAAGAAGAGAGCTGGCAGTAAAATAAAGCTTATGGGTCAAGAGCTGAAAGAGCTGGAGTCACTGCGCCTGCTCTTGTCATCCTTTGGGGACTGGAATTGTAGCTTAACACATCACAGCAACCTTAGGGCTGGTAAAGGCAGTGTATTGTTCTTGCGCCGAGATCACTCTAGGCCTGTGACATGGATGCAGGGGCTGGGTATTGCCACTAATAGTAGAACAGGATGTGTGGAGTGGGGAAAGGGGGCCGCAAGCTTGCGCCTGAATACCCCGTCGATGGTAGAATATTGCCTGTGCCTGTGATGGCACCTCTTGGGGCGCACTGTGGGGCTGGGAAGTGGACTGCGGGGCTGGCAATTTGAATGAAAATGGCAAAGGCACTAGACCTGTGAACGGGGCAGCGGGCATCCAGGAGAACTTATGCAGGGGTGTGCAAAGTGACTGGGGACTGCTCGGTGGGAGCTAAAATCACTGCGGGGCTAGCATATGGATGGTGGGGTGGGCTTCCAGAGGCTCGTGCCAGAGCTGAATTGTCGCCGAGCTGGAGCCAATAGCCAGATGCTGCCATTTGAAGCTGGAGAAACACAGAGCTGGGGCTGGAAGAAGAGAGCTGGCAGTAAAATAAAGCTTATGGGTCAAGAGCTGAAAGAGCTGGAGTCACTGCGCCTGCTCTTGTCATCCTTTGGGGACTGGAATTGTAGCTTAACACATCACAGCAACCTTAGGGCTGGTAAAGGCAGTGTATTGTTCTTGCGCCGAGATCACTCTAGGCCTGTGACATGGATGCAGGGGCTGGGTATTGCCACTAATAATAGAACAGGAAGTGTGGAGTGGGGAAAGTGGGCTACGAGCTTACACCTGAATACCCCGTCGATGGTAGAATATTGCCTGTGCCTGTGATGGCACCTCTTGGGGCGCACTGTGGGGCTGGGAAGTGGACTGCGGGGCTGGCAATTTGAATGAAAATGGCAAAGGCACTAGACCTGTGAACGGGGCTGCGGGCATCCAGGAGAACTTATGCAGGGGTGTGCAAAGTGACTGGGGACTGCTAGGTGGGAGCTAAAATCACTGCGGGGCTAGCATATGGATGGTGGGGTGGCCTTCCAGAGGCTCGTGCCAGAGCTGAATTGCCGCCGAGCTGGAGCCAAGAGCCAGATGCTGCCATTTGAAGCTGGAGAAACACAGAGCTGGGACTGGAATAAGAGAGCTGGCAGAAAAATAAAGCTTATGGGTCAAGGTCTGAAAGAACTGGAGTCACTGCGCCTGCTCTTGTAATCTTTTGGGGACTGGAATTGTAGCTTAACACATCACAGCAACCTTAGGGCTGGTAAAGGCAGTGTATTGTTCTTGCGCCGAGATCACTCTAGGCCTGTGACATGGATGCAGGGGCTGGGTATTGCCACTAATAGTAGAACAGGATGTGTGGAGTGGGTAAAGGGGGCCGCAAGCTTGCGCCTGAATACCCCGTCGATGGTAGAATATTGCCTGTGCCTGTGATGGCACCTCTTGGGGCGCACTGTGGGGCTGGGAAGTGGACTGCGGGGCTGGCAATTTGAATGAAAATGGCAAAGGCACTAGACCTGTGAACGGGGCTGCGGGCATCCAGGAGAACTTATGCAGGGGTGTGCAAAGTGACTGGGGACTGCTCGGTGGGAGCTAAAATCACTGCGGGGCTAGCATATGGATGGTGGGGTGGGCTTCCAGAGGCTCGTGCCAGAGCTGAATTGTCGCCGAGCTGGAGCCAAGAGCCAGATGCTGCCATTTGAAGCTGGAGAAACACAGAGCTGGGCCTGGAAGAAGAGAGCTGGCAGTAAAATAAAGCTTATGGGTCAAGAGCTGAAAGAGCTGGAGTCACTGCGCCTGCTCTTGTCATCCTTTGGGGACTGGAATTGTAGCTTAACACATCACAGCAACCTTAGGGCTGGTAAAGGCAGTGTATTCTTCTTGCGCCAAGATCAATTTGGGCCTGTGACATGGATGCAGGGGCTGGGTATTGCCACTAATAGTAGAACAGGATGTGTGGAGTGGGGAAAGGGGGCCGCAAGCTTGCGCCTGAATACCCCGTCGATGGTAGAATATTGCCTGTGCCTGTGATGGCACCTCTTGGGGCGCACTGTGGGGCTGGGAAGTGGACTGCGGGGCTGGCAATTTGAATGAAAATGGCAAAGGCACTAGACCTGTGAACGGGGCTGCGGGCATCCAGGAGAACTTATGCAGGGGTGTGCAAAGTGACTGGGGACTGCTCGGTGGGAGCTAAAATCACTGCGGGGCTAGCATATGGATGGTGGGGTGGGCTTCCAGAGGCTCGTGCCAGAGCCGAATTGTCGCCGAGCTGGAGCCAAGAGCCAGATGCTGCCATTTGAAGCTGGAGAAACACAGAGCTGGGACTGGAATAAGAGAGCTGGCAGAAAAATAAAGCTTATGGGTCAAGGGCTGAAAGAGCTGGAGTCACTGCGCCTGCTCTTGTCATCCTTTGGGGACTGGAATTGTAGCTTAACACATCACAGCAACCTTAGGGCTGGTAAAGGCAGTGTATTGTTCTTGCGCCGAGATCACTTTGGGCCTGTGACATGGATGCAGGGGCTGGGTATTGCCACTAATAGTAGAACAGGTTGTGTGGAGTGAGGAAAGGGGGCCGCAAGCTTGCGCCTGAAAACCCCGTCGATGGTAGAATATTACCTGTGCCTGTGATGGCACCTCTTGGGGCGCACTGTGGGGCTGGGAAGTGGACTGCGGGGCTGGCAATTTGAATGAAAATGGCAAAGGCACTAGACCTGTGAACGGGGCTGCGGACATCCAGGAGAACTTGTGCAGGGGTGTGCAAAGTGACTGGGGACTGCTCGGTGGGAGCTAAAATCACTGCGGAGCTAGCATATGGATGGTGGGGTGGGCTTCCAGAGGCTCGTGCCAGAGCTGAATTGTCGCCGAGCTGGAGCCAAGAGCTAGATGCTGCCATTTGAAGCTGGAGAAACACAGAGCTGGGCCTGGAGGAAGAGAGCTGGCAGTAAAATAAAGCTTATGGGTCAAGGGCTGAAAGAGCTGGAGTTACTGCGCCTGCTCTTGTCATCCTTTGGGGACTGGAATTGTAGCTTAACACATCACAGCAACCTTAGGGCTGGTAAAGGCAGTGTATTGTTCTTGCGCCGAGATCACTCTAGGCCTGTGACATGGATGCAGGGGCTGGGTATTGCCACTAATAATAGAACAGGAAGTGTGGAGTGGGGAAAGTGGGCCGCGAGCTTACACCTGAATACCCCGTCGATGGTAGAATATTGCCTGTGCCTGTGATGGCACCTCTTGGGGCGCACTGTGGGGCTGGGAAGTGGACTGCGGGGCTGGCAATTTGAATGAAAATGGCAAAGGCACTAGACCTGTGAACGGGGCTGCGGGCATCCAGGAGAACTTATGCAGGGGTGTGCAAAGTGACTGGGGACTGCTCGGTGGGAGCTAAAATCACTGCGGGGCTAGCATATGGATGGTGGGGTGGCCTTCCAGAGGCTCGTGCCAGAGCTGAATTGCCGCCGAGCTGGAGCCAAGAGCCAGATGCTGCCATTTGAAGCTGGAGAAACACAGAGCTGGGACTGGAATAAGAGAGCTGGCAGAAAAATAAAGCTTATGGGTCAAGGTCTGAAAGAACTGGAGTCACTGCGCCTGCTCTTGTAATCTTTTGGGGACTGGAATTGTAGCTTAACACATCACAGCAACCTTAGGGCTGGTAAAGGCAGTGTATTGTTCTTGCGCCGAGATCACTCTAGGCCTGTGACATGGATGCAGGGGCTGGGTATTGCCACTAATAGTAGAACAGGATGTGTGGAGTGGGGAAAGGGGGCCGCAAGCTTGCGCCTGAATACCCCGTCGATGGTAGAATATTGCCTGTGCCTGTGATGGCACCTCTTGGGGCGCACTGTGGGGCTGGGAAGTGGACTGCGGGGCTGGCAATTTGAATGAAAATGGCAAAGGCACTAGACCTGTGAACGGGGCTGCGGGCATCCAGGAGAACTTATGCAGGGGTGTGCAAAGTGACTGGGGACTGCTCGGTGGGAGCTAAAATCACTGCGGGGCTAGCATATGGATGGTGGGGTGGGCTTCCAGAGGCTCGTGCCAGAGCTGAATTGTCGCCGAGCTGGAGCCAAGAGCCAGATGCTGCCATTTGAAGCTGGAGAAACACAGAGCTGGGACTGGAATAAGAGAGCTGGCAGAAAAATAAAGCTTATGGGTCAAGGGCTGAAAGAGCTGGAGTCACTGCGCCTGCTCTTGTCATCCTTTGGGGACTGGAATTGTAGCTTAACACATCACAGCAACCTTAGGGCTGGTAAAGGCAGTGTATTGTTCTTGCGCCGAGATCACTTTGGGCCTGTGACATGGATGCAGGGGCTGGGTATTGCCACTAATAGTAGAACAGGATGTGTGGAGTGGGGAAAGGGGGCCGCAAGCTTGCGCCTGAAAACCCCGTCGATGGTAGAATATTACCTGTGCCTGTGATGGCACCTCTTGGGGCGCACTGTGGGGCTGGGAAGTGGACTGCGGGGCTGGCAATTTGAATGAAAATGGCAAAGGCACTAGACCTGTGAACGGGGCTGCGGACATCCAGGAGAACTTGTGCAGGGGTGTGCAAAGTGACTGGGGACTGCTCGGTGGGAGCTAAAATCACTGCGGAGCTAGCATATGGATGGTGGGGTGGGCTTCCAGAGGCTCGTGCCAGAGCTGAATTTTCGCCGAGCTGGAGCCAAGAGCTAGATGCTGCCATTTGAAGCTGGAGAAACACAGAGCTGGGCCTGGAGGAAGAGAGCTGGCAGTAAAATACAGCTTATGGGTCAAGGGCTGAAAGAGCTGGAGTTACTGCGCCTGCTCTTGTCATCCTTTGGGGACTGGAATTGTAGCTTAACACATCACAGCAACCTTAGGGCTGGTAAAGGCAGTGTATTGTTCTTGCGCCGAGATCACTCTAGGCCTGTGACATGGATGCAGGGGCTGGGTATTGCCACTAATAATAGAACAGGAAGTGTGGAGTGGGGAAAGTGGGCCGCGAGCTTACACCTGAATACCCCGTCGATGGTAGAATATTGCCTGTGCCTGTGATGGCACCTCTTGGGGCGCACTGTGGGGCTGGGAAGTGGACTGCGGGGCTGGCAATTTGAATGAAAATGGCAAAGGCACTAGACCTGTGAACGGGGCTGCGGGCATCCAGGAGAACTTATGCAGGGGTGTGCAAAGTGACTGGGGACTGCTCGGTGGGAGTTAAAATCACTGCGGGGCTAGCATATGGATGGTGGGGTGGCCTTCCAGAGGCTCGTGCCAGAGCTGAATTGTCGCCGAGCTGGAGCCAAGAGCCAGATGCTGCCATTTGAAGCTGGAGAAACACAGAGCTGGGCCTGGAAGAAGAGAGCTGGCAGTAAAATAAAGCTTATGGGTCAAGAGCTGAAAGAGCTGGAGTCACTGCGCCTGCTCTTGTCATCCTTTGGGGACTGGAATTGTAGCTTAACACATCACAGCAACCTTAGGGCTGGTAAAGGCAGTGTATTGTTCTTGCGCCAAGATCACTTTGGGCCTGTGACATGGATGCAGGGGCTGGGTATTGCCACTAATAGCAGAACAGGATGTGTGGAGTGGGGAAAGGGGGCCGCAAGCTTGCGCCTGAATACCCCGTCGATGGTAGAATATTGCCTGTGCCTGTGATGGCACCTCTTGGGGCGCACTGTGGGGCTGGGAAGTGGACTGCGGGGCTGGCAATTTGAATGAAAATGGCAAAGGCACTAGACCTGTGAACGGGGCTGCGGGCATCCAGGAGAACTTATGCAGGGGTGTGCAAAGTGACTGGGGACTGCTCGGTGGGAGCTAAAATCACTGCGGGGCTAGCATATGGATGGTGGGGTGGGCTTCCAGAGGCTCGTGCCAGAGCTGAATTGTCGCCGAGCTGGAGCCAAGGGCCAGATGCTGCCATTTGAAGCTGGAGAAACACAGAGCTGGGACTGGAATAAGAGAGCTGGCAGAAAAATAAAGCTTATGGGTCAAGGGCTGAAAGAGCTGGAGTCACTGCGCCTGCTCTTGTCATCCTTTGGGGACTGGAATTGTAGCTTAACACATCACAGCAACCTTAGGGCTGGCAAAGGCAGTGTATTGTTCTTGCGCCGAGATCACTCTAGGCCTGTGACATGGATGCAGGGGCTGGGTATTGCCACTAATAGTAGAACAGGATGTGTGGAGTGGGGAAAGGGGGCCGCAAGCTTGCGCCTGAATACCCCGTCGATGGTAGAATATTGCCTGTGCCTGTGATGGCACCTCTTGGGGTGCGGCTGAAATCTCTGTAGGGCTGGGAAGTGGACTGCGGGGCTGGCAATTTGAATGAAAATGGCAAAGGCACTAGACCTGTGAACGGGGCTGCGGGCATCCAGGAGAACTTATGCAGGGGTGTGCAAAGTGACTGGGGACTGCTCGGTGGGAGCTAAAATCACTGCGGGGCTAGCATATGGATGGTGGGGTGGGCTTCCAGAGGCTCGTGCCAGAGCCGAATTGTCGCCGAGCTGGAGCCAAGAGCCAGATGCTGCCATTTGAAGCTGGAGAAACACAGAGCTGGGCCTGGAAGAAGAGAGCTGGCAGTAAAATAAAGCTTATGGGTCAAGAGCTGAAAGAGCTGGAGTCACTGCGCCTGCTCTTGTCATCCTTTGGGGACTGGAATTGTAGCTTAACACATCACAGCAACCTTAGGGCTGGTAAAGGCAGTGTATTGTTCTTGCGCCAAGATCACTTTGGGCCTGTGACATGGATGCAGGGGCTGGGTATTGCCACTAATAGTAGAACAGGATGTGTGGAGTGGGGAAAGGGGGCCGCAAGCTTGCGCCTGAATACCCCGTCGATGGTAGAATATTGCCTGTGCCTGTGATGGCACCTCTTGGGGCGCACTGTGGGGCTGGGAAGTGGACTGCGGGGCTGGCAATTTGAATGAAAATGGCAAAGGCACTAGACCTGTGAACGGGGCTGCGGGCATCCAGGAGAACTTATGCAGGGGTGTGCAAAGTGACTGGGGACTGCTCGGTGGGAGCTAAAATCACTGCGGGGCTAGCATATGGATGGTGGGGTGGGCTTCCAGAGGCTCGTGCCAGAGCTGAATTGTCGCCGAGCTGGAGCCAAGAGCCAGATGCTGCCATTTGAAGCTGGAGAAACACAGAGCTGGGACTGGAATAAGAGAGCTGGCAGAAAAATAAAGCTTATGGGTCAAGGGCTGAAAGAGCTGGAGTCACTGCGCCTGCTCTTGTCATCCTTTGGGGACTGGAATTGTAGCTTAACACATCACAGCAACCTTAGGGCTGGTAAAGGCAGTGTATTGTTCTTGCGCCGAGATCACTCTAGGCCTGTGACATGGATGCAGGGGCTGGGTATTGCCACTAATAGTAGAACAGGATGTGTGGAGTGGGGAAAGGGGGCCGCAAGCTTGCGCCTGAAAACCCCGTCGATGGTAGAATATTGCCTGTGCCTGTGATGGCACCTCTTGGGGCGCACTGTGGGGCTGGGAAGTGGACTGTGGGGCTGGCAATTTGAATGAAAATGGCAAAGGCACTAGACCTGTGAACGGGGCTGCGGACATCCAGGAGAACTTGTGCAGGGGTGTGCAAAGTGACTGGGGACTGCTCGGTGGGAGCTAAAATCACTGCGGAGCTAGCATATGGATGGTGGGGTGGGCTTCCAGAGGCTCGTGCCAGAGCTGAATTGTCGCCGAGCTGGAGCCAAGAGCTAGATGCTGCCATTTGAAGCTGGAGAAACACAGAGCTGGGCCTGGAGGAAGAGAGCTGGCAGTAAAATAAAGCTTATGGGTCAAGGGCTGAAAGAGCTGGAGTTACTGCGCCTGCTCTTGTCATCCTTTGGGGACTGGAATTGTAGCTTAACACATCACAGCAACCTTAGGGCTGGTAAAGGCAGTGTATTGTTCTTGCGCCGAGATCACTCTAGGCCTGTGACATGGATGCAGGGGCTGGGTATTGCCACTAATAGTAGAACAGGATGTGTGGAGTGGGGAAAGAAGGCCGCAAGCTTGCGCCTGAAAACCCCGTCGATGGTAGAATATTGCCTGTGCCTGTGATGACACCTCTTGGGGTGCGGCTGAAATCTCTGTGGGGCTGGGAAGTGGACTGCGGGGCTGGCAATTTGAATGAAAATGGCAAAGGCATTTGATGGGGGTCTCAGCGCAGCACCAGGTGTGAGTGTGAAGATGGTGGGGGCTCGGAGCAGCCCAGGTGTGAGTGTGAGGATGAGGAGTAGCTCGGAGCAGCCCAGGTGTGACTGTGAGGATGATGGGGGCTCGGAGCGGCCCAGGTGTGAGTTGTTATGATGAAGGGGGTTCCGAGCAGCCCAGGTGTGAGTGTGAGGATGATGAGGGGCTGGCTCATGCCGGGGCGAGGCTTTTTTAGGGTGAGGCTTTGCCTCAGCTCTCTTTTGCATGGAGCAGCTGAGTGGAGGGGTTTATGGGCCGCTCCCGGCGCTGTCTCATGGAAGGACTGCGAGAGCTTTCCGCAGGGTCGGGGGGAACACCTGGATCCGCGCTTGGGTACGTGGAGCATCGCTTAAAGGAGGTGCCGAGGGACGAATCTTTGTGCCGGGGAGCAGCAGCCGAACAGGTGAGCCCGTGTGGGTTTGGAGCGGGGAATTTTCTCCTTCCCCTTTGCAATTTCATCTTGCCAGTCCCTCCCCGGTTCCCCATGAACAAAAATGGAGCTTATGAAGACAAAAGGAATTAAGGAGAAGGAAGTAGCTCCTCTTCTTTTATTGTCTGCATTTGAACAGAAGGGATCCCTCTTGACTTGTGGTTTTAAGGGTGTTGATTGCAGGAAAAGCTGCCTTTTCCAGGCTGTTAGGGGTATCACAGGGGTGACAGGGAATCCCTGTGTTCTATTTTAAGGGGAATGGGAAAAGTATTCTTGTGGTGTTATGGGTTTGATTTGAAGGCAGCCACCCCGTTTTCATCACCCTCGGGTTTAAATGGAGGGGGCAGCCCTGGTGTCCCTCCTTTTCAAGGGTTTGAATGGAGGTCGAAATCCCCCTTTCCCCTCAGTCGAAGGCTTTCATTTGAGGAGCACCCCTTTTTTCTGCTGTTGTAGGGGGTGAAATTTTAGGGGAGAACGCATTTCTTTGCCCTTGTTGAAGTGAGGTGAGCCCGCCTGCGGTGTCAGTTTCGGGGTTGGCTTGCGGGAAGCCGCAGCTCCGGCAGCGTTTGCAGGGCTGCAATGGGGCTGTGCCGCTGCATTGGAGGGCGCTCCTCGTGCCCGCGGCCCGGCCCGGAACGTTCCTGGCCCGGAACATTCCCGCTCGGGAGCGCTGCTGGCATGGCCCGGGCAGCTGCCGGGGCGCACAGGGGATTTGGCGCGGCCGGGCGGGCCAAGGGCGGCAGTGGCGGAGCCGCGCCGGTGCGAGCCGTGCGGAGCCGAGCGGAGCCGGGCCGGGCAGGCCAAGGGCGGCAGAAACGGCGCGGGCGCTGCTGCGCCGGCCCGGGCGGTGCCGGCCGCTCCGTCCGCTTTGGGCGCGGGGCTCGGGTGCCGCCGGCCCCGCCGGGCCCGGTGCCAGCTCCGCCGGGCACGGGCAGCGGGTGGGGCTCCCCGGAACGGCGCCGGCCCCGCGTGCCGGGGCAGCCGCCGCAGGAGCCGCTTTCCTGCCGGGAGCCGCGCTCCGTGCAGGGCCGGCAGCGAGCGCCGGCTTCGGCCGCTCAAAGTTTGGCGGTGCCATGGTTCGGAGGCGCTTTGGAGGCCTTGATTGCATCGCTGGGTTCGGTTTGCAGCGGGTGTACGCTAAGGAATATGGTGTTCTTCCTGAGCGGCACGGTTCTCGGTGCCGGTAGGGATGATAAAGGTTCGTTTTGGATTGAGTTTTTTAGTCGGATTTTTTTTTTTTTTCCCGGGGTATTATGTTTAGAAGGGCGCGCAATGGTTTTTACGGGTCGTAGCGTGAAGCAGCGGTTCGCATTTTAATTCTGTTGCGGTGGCTTTTGTTAGCGTGAGTGTGTAGTGTTTGTTTTGGGGGGCTTGAGGTAGCGTCGTGTCGTTCATTGCAGCGGGTTTTTAATCTCGATAATTGCATGTGTATTTATCGTCTTCCAGGGTTTTTATTTATTTGGTTTGTTTGATTGTAGTGTATGTTTTATGGTTACGGGTAATTTGGGGGACATTGTTTATGGTTACGTTTGTCTTTAGTCTTTGTGTTTGTTTCTAGGTGGTATTTTTATTTTGATAGCTTGAGGCACTATGGGTTTATTCAGTTGGGAATAATTTTTTTGTTGTAAATTTAAGTCTATTTGGTTTTGGGGCTTTTTCTTTTGTGTGTCCTTTGATGAATTTGGTTGTTGTTTTTCAGTTTTAGTTTTGGGAATATGGGTATTTACATGGTGGGTCTTTTTAAGTATTTATTTGGGTAGTTGTTTTCTTAGTTTTTAGGGGTTGAGATTTTTTTTTTTCCCATTTCGTTAATTAGTTCGGTTTTTAAAGTTATTTTTACACAGGATTGGTTCTTCTTTGAGTTAGTGTAGAGGCAGAATTTTGTTTATTTTTTTTAGTAACATTCAGGATCATTGGCACTGTTTGGAGTTTATTAGGCTGGTTTCATTTTTTTCAGTAGTTTCTGTGATTTGCTGTGTGTGTTTCAATAGGGTTTCCTTTTATTTTGGTTCCATTTTTCTGACCTGATGAGAATTGTTATCGAAAAGAGCGTTGTGTGGTTTTTTTGCTGGCAGTTGCTTGGCTGTTGGAGGTGTCTTGATGTTTTTGGAAGATATTGGTGGGAATTCGATGCTGTTTGTCATTTTATTTAGGAATTGCATTTTAAATGTTACATTTAAGTGTAACGCTAATTAAACAAAACAAATATATGTATTGAAGTGAGAATAAAAATCCTAAAATGTAAATCAAATCGAATATATTAAAAAAATCCATGTAACATATATCATTATATATTACAATAAGATATAATTTTAATACAGGATATGATGCATGTTTATAGATGTGTAAAAATAGATATTAGAAATAGAAACCCCAATCAAAAAATAAATATAGAAATGTATGACAAATATATGCAGACATATCTAGAAATAGAAAATATTCATAAATATAGAAAAATAAAAATTGATATAATACATAATGCAAGTAACACTGTATATAAAGTATTATAACATATTATAGGAAATATGTATAAAGTATTTCTAAATACAGTACATCAATATGTTATAGTATTTAACAAATTATAAACATACATATCAAAATTATAAATATATATATATTTTTAAAAACAGTTAAATAAAGCAGGTTTTTTATTTGCCAATAGGCAGGTTTTGATTTTAAAAATTACAAATACAAACAATATAAAGGTGGTAATCTAAGTATAGTAATATGTCATAAATACATCTAGATATGTAAAATTTAAAATTAGAGGAAAAAATTTGGTATAGGAGTAGATATGACAAGGAATTTAAATAAGCATTTAAATAAACTTCTGGAATTTTATATATATTATATATTATGATTATTGCGTCAAAAGAGACAATAAATATAAATCTGAATATAATTATACAAAGTATAAATTATACTATTTCAATGTCGCTTAAAAGAAAGGGCTTTTTTGTGTTTATTTGTTTACTGATGGGGTTTTTATTTGGAATAATGGAACTGGTATAGAAATATAAATCTAAGTATAGAAATATGCAATCAGTATATAAAGATATATATGAAAACACAAGAGATAAATAAATATCAATAATAGGAATAGACGTAATGAACTATATCAATTACTTAACGCATCAATGTCCGGTATAAATATGCATGTGAATGTAAATATAAAAAATAGAAATATAAAATATATTTCAAGATGGTTTTAAAGGAAGGGGGCTTTTTTGGCTCTTGTAGGGTAAGAGGCAGGTGTTTGGCATTTATTTTAGAGGATTTTTGAGGGCATCGCAGCTGGTCTTCTGCCCGCCTTCCCCGCCCGCCCCAGAGCGCGGCAGCAGCGCAGCCCCCCCGCACAGGCAGCCGAGGGGCGGCGGCCATGACGCGTCTCTGCCGCGGCGCAGGCGCGATCGCGACCTTGGCAGCGGCTCGGCCGGGACGCGCTCGAGCGTCCCGAGATGGCGCCACCAAGGGCGGGAGAAAGGAGCCGCGCGGCCCGTGCCCCGGACCGGCTGTTGGGCACCCCGAGGCCGCAGCGGCGGGATTGTCCGTGAGGTACGCAGTGCCGAGCCCACGGGCTGTGGGCTCAGCGGCGCCGTGGGCGGGCGGGTTCTGGGGGGCCGCTGACGGGCATTGGCGGGGGCGCTTCTCTTGGCCGAGGTAGTCGTGGTACGTCCTGTGCTGCTGGAGAGGGGTTTTGTACTGGAAAAGCTCATTTCATTTGTCCGAATGAAAATAAGCTGCCCAGTATGGCCAAGCAGACAGCAGTAAGACACTTGCTTTGGTAGAGAATTCAGTGCTTCAAAGTGGGGGGTTTATTTCATTTTAGCATGGATGACTTAATAGTCGTGACAATGCCAGCGTTACAGCCAACGTTATCAGACAGATGTGGGGGAAAAAAATACACTGATATTCCTGTGCTGGCACGCATCTGTAGCTGGGAAACAGCAGAGGAGCTGCAGTGTACAGCTGTTAGCAGCAAATTGGGGAAGAACTGGTCTGGTGAAATTTGGGGTTCAGGTTGAGGATTCATCAGTGGCTGTCAGAATGGCTCAGTGACTCTCTGCCAGGCTGGTGTGGCCTCAAAGGCTGCCCCTGCTGCTGGCAGAGTGTGTGGAGCCTCTGCTGAGCAGGCAGTGGCATCCCCCCAAACACCTTCTCACAGCAGGGACGGAGATGGACCCAGCCCAGCGCGTGGAAATGGATCTCTCCAGCTGAACGCTCAGGTGAAGCGAGCAGAGAGCGTGCCCAGCATGAACCAGGTGACCTGCACATCTCCAGGGTAATGATTCTTGCACCTTCAGAGCCACAGTATCGCTGAGCTTTTTTTTTCCCCAGGCTTTTAATCACCTCTCAAACAGACGAATACTCCCCTTGGAGGCTGCTGTGCCCTGTGCACCGGGGAGCCTGGCAGGTGGCCCCGTTGGTGAGAGGAGGGCAGCTGCAAGCAGGCAGCCCCCAGGAAAACACGGGAGTTTCAGTGCTTTCTGATGCCTGAGGAATGGGGAGATGGCCTGAGCTCAGCAGGAGTTAAGCGCGGCCATACAGAGGCCTGGCTGTTATGATTTAAGATTGCTTATTGAATGTCTGTAGTTTCTATAGATATTTGTATATCTGTCAAAGTAGGATATAGAGCCTTGTGCAGGAGAAAAAGAACTCTTTATGTAAGATATGACCTGGGGGGGCATCATGCCAGGCTATCCCTTCCAGATTTGGAAGGCTTCAGTGTTTTGTGCGGCGTGATGGGAAGTTTTGAAAATTAAGATTTTCTCTTTGGTGCAGGTCAGATGGGTGACGCCTGGCAGCTCGTGCACTGCCACTGTGCTAACCTGTGTGCCTTCCCTCCCTGCTCCACAGGCAGAGCAACACGGGAGCAGCAGGGAGAGGTGGCTTTGTCCTGGAGGATCCAGGAGCTCGGGGTGGATATCTGAGCCTGCAGCTCCAGGCTGCCGCAGGACCCAAGGGCTGCACACACCCAGAGCGTACAGGTACTCTCAGAAACGTGGGCTGTCGTGGCTGAGCCCTCAGGAGCTGGGAGAAGAGCAGCAACTTCCAGCCTTTTCTTTTGTCTGCTGTTCCCGTGTTCAGTCAGTCTGATTACTTCTGGGCATTTGCCCAGCAGGGTGCGAAATGCTTCAGGGGCTAAAGGGGGGGGAAAAAAGGGAAAAAGAAGCTATAATGTAAACCTCAGGAGGGAGAAGACATCTGTCAGGACAAACTCTTAAGAGAAATGGGCTGAAGAATACTTGTTTACTCAATCTTCCGTATCTGTAGCTAGTTCAAAGAGGTCTCGAAGTCCTTCCCATTAGCAGAGCAAAGGAAGAACAGAAAAGCTCTCAGCCTAAGCCATTAAAAGCAGCAGCAGCAGCTTTGTGTGCTGGAGTGTGGCAGGCATTCCTAGGTTGGCTTTTTAGTTTTGCATCTAGCACTGGTAGAGGAAAGTTCTTTGCAAGGTGATAGTTCCAGCCTTGTATTGAAATGTGAGCAAAGAGGAACTTTCTCAGTTGGATTTGGGTTTATTCACAGCACTTGTGAACAGAGTTAACATTCAGATAACATGTGCAGGGAGTGTGCTGCGGGTTACCACAAGTGACAAAGGAAGTGGGACAGGGACAGGGCACTTTCCCCTTCAAGGTACTGTTTTTTTCTGGAAGAATGATGTGAGAGCAGAAAAGTTGCAATGGCATTGCAGTTCCCTGCACAGAATATACCCAGGGAGGTGAAGCACAGCCCAGTGGTGCCATTCACTGGCACCACAACTGGGAGCATCAGTGAAGTGAGGAGCACTGAGGAGCTCTCCCCTCTAGCAAACACAACAGTCATGTCAACCAGTGTCACCCTTTTCCAGACCACTGGCATGTCCTTGGGGACAATAACCTGTGTTTTTTACAGCCAGGTCTTCTGAGCTGCTGCTCACAGTGAAAAGAAACTTGTGTACAGGCACTCTGCAAAATTGCCACCTCAGATGCCACTGAAGCACAGCTTTGGCTTTCAGGCATTTCCCCTGCAAGCTGTCCCTTGTGGCGTTTCCGCACTGGATTCATTGTAAATTCATTCCTCCCATTTTTTATTTGTAATTTCCAAAGAATATCAGTTGGCTTTCACGGCCTCTTCAGGGCTCCCCAAGCTTCATACCACACCTAAATGCTCGTTTTCACTGCCTGAAGGGCTTTTCTGGCCCGAATGATTCTATGAATTTGGCCTGTACTTTAGCTTAAGGGGAAAGCTGTACATTGATTGCATTTTGGAGAAAAAGATTTGACTGTCCAGCTGTAAATTTATCTTGTGCTTTGTCTTCCAGGTTCGCTCGCATTGTAATTTGCAAATGGCACGGCAAATGCCACGAGAGCAGCTGGTGAAGGTGGCTCTGAAGCAATGACAAGAATGTGCTGCAAAGTTGGGTCCAGCAGTCCAGCTTCCCGACACGGTAGGGCAGACACACCTTTTGATAAAGCATCAAACGCTGTAATTTTTATTCTTTGTGTTTGTCTGTGCTCCCATTCTGATCACCCCTTGAAGTATTATTTTTCAAAATGATATCTAGGAGAGAAATCATGTTTATTCAGGGGCAGCCATAATTTTCATCTGTTTCAAATGCACCGGGTGTGTTTTAAGCCCTGCACACACAGCGAGAGCTGCAGAGCTTGTAGTGCAGTTCACTGCAGCACTGATTTATTCTGTATTCCAGTAACCGTGCGCTGGGGTGCCAGCTAGGCTCAATAGCAGGAGCGGGAGAAGCAGACCCGAGAGGTGCTTTGGGTGGAGCCCAGCCAGGTTTCAGGCAGCCTGCAGAGTCTGCCCTTGCAGTACACACCGGTCTGCTGTTGCCATCTGCTGGAAAAATCCCTAATGGATATTTCCAAACGTGGGGAGGAGCATCTGCTCCTGTCACGGAACTGCTGGGGGCTCTTTGCCCTCGAGCTCCGTGCAGTCTGCCCAAGAACAGCGTGTGCAGCAGGCTGTTAGTGCTCTCTGCAGGGTGAAGCACCTTCAGCCAAGGTCAGTGCAAGAGCAAAACAATCCTGCCAGCAAAGCCTGCTACTAGAGAGGCAAACAATTATCCTTCCAAAGGAATTCATCCTTCTTCTCCCTTGCAACTCTCCTGTTTCATCACACCACAGAGTGGTTTGGGGTGGAAGAGATCCTGAAAACGACCTAGTTCCACCCCTGTCCTGGGCAGGCTCACCTTCCTCTCGGCCAGGGTGCTGTGCTGTCACAGATCAGGTGACAGATCTGTGGAAATTGTAATGATATTATTAAGGCGCGTCTCTTATCGCCTTGCCCTTTGTGAAGCCCGAGGCTGTCTTGTCCTAGTTTAGCTTTCTGATGTGGAGGAACAGAACTGCCACCTGATCTAGAATTTGGAAAAGACAAAAACCTGCTTTGCATCCTTGTGCCTGGAAGTCATTGTGACCCAGGGAAGTGAGGGAGGGGCTGGCTGAGGTCACTGAGGCTCTGAGATGGAGGTGAGTTTGCATTCCAGTTTATTGGAACGGAGGCTCATCAGAAGTTTCCTCGGCTATCCAAGGCACAGAGCCCTGGAGCCGAGTGAGCCTGAGCTGCTGCATGCTTGCTGTGAGCTTTGGGGTGAGCGTGCATCATTGCAGGCCTGGGATGGATTGAAATGCGCTGAGGAAACCAGAGGGGGGGAGGGAGGGAGGGAGGGAAATGCTCTGTTAACATGTGCCAATTCTTCTGTCAGACTCATCACGGCGGGACAGCGTGAGGACTGAAAGTGTAAGAAGATGTGGAGGGAAACAGAGAATCTGACAGGAGCAGCAAACGCACGAGTGCACGAATTTTGCTTTTTTGCTTGGATGTAAACTCAGGAGTTGAAAGGAATTTGGGAGTGAGAAGGGACATTTCAGAAGGAGAAGAAGAAAAAGAAGTTGTTGCTACAGTCCTGGCAAAATCTTTTGTTCTAGCTAATAAAAGAAGTTAGTTTAAAAAACAAAAAGGAAAAAAATGTAGTGTTTTTTTTTTACTTCACTATTATATTCATTGGTGGTATATGGTGTGTTGTTTTATTTCTTGGTATTATTAACTCTGTGTAAATTGTTTTTTGAGTGAAGCTGACTTTCTGGATGGGTTGGTTTGTATTTGAGGCAGGATTAATTTCAATAGGATTCTTTCATAGGTTTCTGATGGGTATTACTGGGATTTTGGTTTTGTTTACTGTATGTATAAACATAGAGCTTTGGTAGGGCCAGCTGGGCTGCTGGAATTTTGGGTGTGAATTTATTAGATGGCTTTTGTTAAATGCAGTTTTTAATTTTTGAAATGTTTTTCAATGTAGTGGTCTTAAGGTGGTTTTTAAGAATTCATTGTATTGTTTTATCTTGTTTGTAGTTGGTGTATGATAAGGGATGTGGTGTGAGTTCTTGAACGCTATGGTTTTGGTGTTCCTAAGTTCTGATTTCTTTCTGGTTCGATAGTTTTTTTTATTTTTATTTTTTGGGACAGGGGCATTTATATGGTGGGTTTTTATAGGCAATACATTTTTTAATTTAGGTAGTGATATTTTTTAGTATTTTAATGGTTTAGGTTTTTTATTTTCATGGTTTTTATTTTTTTAATTTTTTCAAATAACTTTTATAGATTATAGGTTATTATTTGTGCATTAGCATAAAGGTAGAGCTTTGGGGACTTTTTTTAGTAATGTTTAGGGTCAGTTGTACAGTTTTGAGTCTAGTGAGTTGGTTTGATTTAATTTTTATTGGGTGTTTGTTTTTATTAGCAGTTGTGTCATTTTCGGGGTGTATTTGAGTTTTTTGGGGTTTTTGAGGTACTGGTTTAGGAGGAAGTTTATGATGAGCATGTGCGGAGGTTTTGGGCTACTTTATAGTGGGATTTAAAATTTATTTACAGTTAGGTTTATTTGAGTTTTTATTAGGGTTCAATGAGGTTGTGGGATGTTTGTTCCGTTAGAAATAGGTTTTGTTTTGATGTGCTGCGATGGGATGGGCGTGTGCTGCGTGCCGGTGCTGACAAAGGTACAGTATTGTTGTGGTTCTGGTGTGTCGGGTTAATGAACTTCTATGGTTTAATATAGAGATGAAAATAGAAATAAATATAAATTTAAAAATAAATCTAAAATTAGAGTGGTAAATATAAATATAGATAACAGATACATACATAAAACTATAATATATGGTATATAATTGGAACATATCATATAGGTCTATTTTATATAGATATATATACACAAAGATATATAAATATAGATTGTAAATATAAAAATATTTAAATAGAGTTAAAGTAAATTGGGGTTTTTTTTTAGGTTATAGGCTGGGGTTTTTAAATAAATGATAGAAATAAAATATAAATTCAGATATACAAATATATATAGAAATACAAATATCTATACATATTTAATTTAAATAAATATAAGTAAAAAATATATATAATACAGAAAATATATATCTATGATTATATTAGAAGGTATTCTCTCTAATATATATAATATCTATGAATAAAATAAATAAAAATATCCATATAAATATCATTATAATTTTGAAAAATAAATTTACTTCCTAAATTTTAAATCTGGTTCAAATAAAGGGGTGTCCTTGGTTTTTATTTGGTTAGAGGCAGGAGTTTTATTTTAAATAATATAAGTAATAGAGAAATGTGGATCTTAAGATAGAAATATATAATAAATATATAAAGAGAAATTGCTGAACTATGACTATAAATTTAAATATATGTAAGTAATATGAAGAGTTGTAGTATAGAATATAAATAACATTATATGGCAATATAAATTATAAATGGGAATATAAATATAAAAATATGTAAATATAGTTTAAGAGAAAGGGAATGTTTTTGCTTTTATTTAAGTAGAGGCAGGGTTTTTATTTTGAATATTATAAGTGTTCCAGAAGTAAAAATCTTGACGCAGAAATATTTAATCAATATAAAAAATATGAATAAAAATATATAAAAAATGTAAATACCTACTCGCATCAGATGTAATATAGAATATAAATTTATTTATAAATTGACATTGGTAAAGATAAATGTAGAAGTAAGCAATATACATTAATATACATTATAAATACAAATATGAATATAAAAATTGAACATTAGAATAAAATCTATTTAAATATTGTTTAAAACAAAGGGTTGGGGTTTTTTTTGTTCTTCTTGTGTTAGAGGCAGGGTTTTTATTTTAGATAATATGAATGTAGATATTATTGTTATATATTTCTAAATATTGAGATATACAATCAAGATATAAATATATATATATAAACACAAAATATAAATAAATACAAATAATAGGAAGAGATGTAATGAAGAATACAAATAACAGTATACATAAGTATACATTTAAAATGTAAATGTGAATATGAACCTGAAAAATAGAATTTAAAAAAATACTTAAGTACAGTTTTGAAGAAAGGGGTTCTTTCTGGCTTTAATGTGGATGGAGGCAAAGGTTTTATTTTAAATAATCCAAATGTTACAGAAGTAAAAATCGTAACAGAAATATTTACTTACTATGTAAAAATATTTATAAAAATATACAAATAAATTTAAGTTTTAGGGATATATGCAATATGGAATAAAAATGTATTTATAAAAAGAAATGTATAAATGGACAGTGTACATCAATATACATTGCAAATAGAAATGTGAATATTAATATGAAAAAATATTTTAAAAAATATTTAAATATTTCTTAAAAGAAATTGGTTTTGTTTTTTTTTGTTTTTTTTTTTTTTTTTGTGTTGTGTTTTGTTTTGTTTTGTTTTGTCTTTTATCCTATTAGATTAGAGGCAGAAGTCTTTTTTCCCTCTTCCCGGTTGTTTTGGGGCATTTATTTCAGAGCAGTTTTCGGCGGGGGTCGCCCCTGTTCTTTTTTGCCGCCTTCGCTGCCCGCAGCCCCGAGGCGCGCTGCGCCCCCGGCTGGGGCGGGCGGCAGTGTTGCCGCCTTGTGGGCAGAGCGCGGTACTGCAGCCGTGCACCGAGAGGCCGCCACCTTGGGAGTGGCGCGTGGCCGATGTCGCGGACTTTTGGTTGACCTTCTCAGCATGGCGGCGAAAAGGGCGGGGAAGTGGAGGACCGGGTGGGTGTAACTGGACTGCCTGCACGGAATACCGACATCGTGACGGCCCCGACGGATTTTTCTGTGGCGTTTCATGTGTACCCGAGACATGCTGTGGGCTCAGGGGCGCCGCAGGCGGGCGTATTTTGGCGAGTTTGTGAGAGGCATCTGGGTAAACGCCTCGCTGTGCCGGGGTCCTCTCACGTCCGCTTTCCCGCCCCGAGGGAACCGAGCCGGGCCGAATTGTTCCGAAGAGCCAAGTGTGGCCGAAAAGAGCCGAGTTTCACCGAAGAGCCGAGTGTGGCCGGAAACAGCCAACTTGAACCGAAGAGCCCAGTGCGGCCGAAAACAGCCGAGTTTACACCAAGAGCCGATGATAGCCGACTGGAACCGATAGCTGACTGTAGCCGACTTGAGCCGCATTTAGACAATGTGCCGAATACGACCGAGTTTAGCCAAACCGTGGGGAGTTCAGCTGAAGAGCCGAACTGAAACGAGTTTAGACCAAGAGCCGAACCAAGCCGAATTCAGCCGAGTTTCGTTAAACAGAACCGAACGACGCCGCAGCGCTCTGCCTGCAGTGCGCCGGTGCACACGGCAGGGATCGCTGTGCCTGCAGTGCGCCCGTGCACACGGCAGGGGGCGCTGTATAAAGTATAAAATATCAACTATCCATAAGAAGGAATAAAAGCTCTATGTCATGTGCAGCAGTAGAAAATTTCAGGCTCCCAGGGAATAAATAGTTTTCTTTAAATCATTTTCGTTTTGGAGTTTTTTTACTTCCAGGTAGCCTGAAAGTTACTACTGCTGCTTTTTTATTCTAAAGCTAGAAAGGAAAACCAAGATTAGAAATGCAGGGAAAGGAAGAAAGGGAGGAAGGAAGGAAGGAAGGAAGGAAGGAAGGAAGGAAGGAAGGAAGGAAGGAAGGAAGGAAGGAAGGAAGGAAGGAAGGAAGGAAGAAAGAAAGAAAGAAAGAAAGAAAGAAAGAAAGAAAGAAAGAAAGAAAGGAAGGAAAAGAAAAAAGAAAATAAGGAAAAGAAATGAAAGGAAGAAAGAAGAAAGGACAGGAAGGAAGGAAGGAAGACAGACAAAAAAAACCAAAAACCAGGAGGGCAAGGAGAAACCTAGGGAAAAAAAAAAAAAGAAAAAGAAAAAGAAAAGAAAAGAAAAAAACAACAAAAAACAAACCCACAGGAAAAAAACTCGGGATGGGCGAGAAACCCCCCCCTCCCCGAAAAATCCAAGATGGGCAAGAAAAATCCCAGAAATACCACAGCCAAATAAAACAGGAAAAAAAACCAAAATAAAGACAAAAACAAAAAAACCCCAAAAAAACAACAACAAGATGGGCAAGAAAAAAACGCAGAAGAAAACCCCAAGATGGGCATGAAAAAGCCCAGAATAAAGCCCCAAGATGGGCGAGAAAAAGCCCAGAAAAATAAAAAAAAAAACCAGAAAAAACCGTAAGAAACGCAGAGAAAAAAAAAAACAGAAAAGAACCCAAGATGGGCAAGAAAAATCCCTGAAAACAGACCAGAGAAAATCCCCAAAAATGGGCAAGAAATAAAATCAGAACAAAAAACCAAGATGGGGAAGAAAAAATCCAGAAAAGAAAAAAAAAAAAAAAAGAGAAAAAAAAAAAAAAAACAACAAAAAAACACCTGAAAAAGAACCCCAAGGGGGGCAAGGAAAAACCAGAAAAAACACCAAGATGGGCAAGAAGAAACGAAGAAAAAACCCCAAGAAGTGCCAGAAAAAAATCAAGGAAAAAGGGAGTAAAAGCCCCAAGAAACAAGGCAAGAAAGAGAGGCAATAAAGGCCACCAAAAATTCAAGAAAAAACACAAGAAATGCCAGAAAAAGGTACGAAAATGGTTTTGCCAGGTGCGATCAAGGTGAGCGGGTTCAGTTTCAGGTCCAGGAGATGAACAAGTGTCAGATTAGCTTGGGGCACTGCTGTGCAATGCAGCCATGACAGGATGTTTATCTTTAAATATAGTTTAAATAAATTGGGGATTGTTTGGCTTTTATTGGGGTATAGGCTGGAGATTTCATAAAAAATATAAAACTAGGAATCCAAATATATCATATATATGTCGATATCAAAAAATATTTAATACATATAAATATCAGTAAAAGAAATCTATTGTGTCAAAAGAATATATCTATTATTATATAAAAAGGTATTCTCTCCAATATATATAATATCTATAAATATAACAAATGAAAATTACAAATATAGATGTGAATAGAATTATGACAAACAAATTTATTTTAAAAATTTTAAATGTGTTTTTAATAGAGGGGTGTCTTTTCTTTTTATTTCGTTAGAGGCAGGGGTTTTATTTTAAATAATGTAAGTACTATAGAAATGTAAATCGACATACAGAAATATATAATAAATATATAGGGATATAAAGATATAATACCAAACTATGAATAGAAATAGAAATCTATGTAAGTAACATGAAGAGATGCAATATATAATATAATTTTTAATATACAGTAATATAAATTCTAAATATAAATGCGAATATAAGTATGAAAAATATATGATGGGGGCTCGGAGCAGCCCAGGTGTGAGCTGTGAGGATGAAGGGGGTTCCGAGCAGCCCAGGTGTGAGTGTGAGGATGATGAGGGCCGGCTCCTGCCGGGGCGAGGCTGTTTTAGAAGGAGGCTTTGCCTCAGCTCCCTTTTGCATGGAGCTGCTGAGTGGAGGGGTTTATGGGCCGCTCCCGGCGCTGTCTCATGGAAGGACTGCGAGAGCTTCCCGCAGGGTCGGGGGGAGCACCTGGATCCGCGCTTGGGTACGTGGAGCATCGCTTAAAGGAGGTGCCGAGGGACGAATCTTTGTGCCGGGGAGCAGCAGCCGAACAGGTGAGCCCGTGTGGGTTTGGAGCGGGGAATTTTCTCCTTCCCCTTTGCAATTTCATCTTGCCAGTCCCTCCCCGGTTCCCCAGGAACAAAAATGGAGCTTATGAGGACAAAAGGGATTAAGGAGAAGGAAGCAGCTCCTCTTATTGTCTGCATTTGACCTGAGGGGATCCCTCTTGACTTGTGGTTTTAAGGGTGTTGATTGCAGGAAAAGCTGCCTTTGCCAGGCTGTTAGGGGTATCACAGGGGTGACAGGGAATCCCTGTGTTCTATTCTAAGGGGAATGGGAAAAGTATTCTTGTGGTGTTATGGGTTTGATTTGAAGGCAGCCACCCCATTTTCATCACCCTCGGGTTTAAATGGAGGGGGCAGCCCTGGTGTCCCTCCTTTTCAAGGGTTTGAATGGAGGTTGAAATCGCCCTTTCCCATCAGTCGAAGGCTTTCATTTGGGGAGCACCCCTTCTTTTCTGCTCTCCTAGGGGGTGAAATTGGAGGGGAGAACGCATTTCTTTGCCCTTGTTGAAGTGAGGTGAGCCCGCCTGCGGTGTCAGTTTCGGGGTTGGCTTGCGGGAAGCCGCAGCTCCGGCAGCGTTTGCAGGGCTGCAATGGGGCTGTGCCGCTGCATTGGAGGGCGCTCCTCGTGCCCGCGGCCCGGCCTGGAACGTTCCTGGCCCGGAACATTCCCGCTCGGGAGCGCTGCTGGCACGGCCCGGGCAGCTGCCGGGGCGCACAGGGGATTTGGCGCGGCCGGGCCGGCCAAGGGCGGCAGTGGCGGAGCCGCGCCGGTGCGAGCCGTGCGGAGCCGAGCGGAGCCAGGCCGGGCCGGCCAAGGGCGGCAGAGGCGGCGCGGGCGCTGCTGCGCCGGCCCGGGCGGTGCTGGCCGCTCCGTCCGCTCCAGGCGCGGGGCTCGGGCGCCGCCGGTAGCCCCGGGCCCGGTGCCGGCCCCGCCGGGCACGTGCAGCGGGCGGGGCTCCCCGGGACGGCGCCGGCCCCGCGTGCCGGAGCGGCCGCCGCTGGAGCCGCTTTCCTGCCGGGAGCCACGCTCCGTCCGGGGCCGGCAGCGAGCGCGGGCTTTGGCCGCTCAAAGTTCGGCGGTGCCGTGGCTCGGAGGCGCTTTGGAGGCGTTGATTGCATCGCTGGGTTCGGTTTGCAGCGGGTGTACGCTAAGGGATACGGTGTTCTTCCTGAGCGGCACGGTTCTCGGTGCCGGTTGGGATGATAAAGGTTTGTTTTGGATTGAGTTTTGTAGTCGGATTTTTTTTTTCCCGGGGTATTATGTTTAGAAGGGCGCGCAATGGTTTTTACGGATCGTAGCGCGAAGCAGCGGTTCGCATTTTAATTCTGTTGCGGTGGCTTTTATTAGCGTGAGTGTGTAGTGTTTGTTTTGGGGGGCTTGAGGTAGCGTCGTGTCGTTCATTGCAGCGGGTTTTTAATCTCGATAATTGCATGTGTGTTTATCGTCTTCCAGGGTTTTTATTTATTTGGTTTGTTTGATTGTAGTGTATGTTTTATGGTTACGGGTAATTTGGGGGACATTGTTTATGGTTACGTTTGTCTTTAGTCTTTGTGTTTGTTTCTAGGTGGTATTTTTATTTTGATAGCTTGAGGCACTATGGGTTTATTCAGTGGGGAATAATTTTTTTGTTGCAGATTTATCTGGTTTTTGGTATTATTCTTGTTGTTGGTTTCTTTATTTTCCTTTTTTGTTGTTGTTGTTGTCTTTTAATGTATTTGAGTATTGTTTATCAGGGTTTTTTTTGGGAACATGGGTATTTATATGGTGGGTTTTTAAAGTATTTATTTATTTGGGTAGTTAATTTCTTAGTTTTTAGTGGTTGAGATGTTTTTCCATTTTGTTAATTAGTTCAGGTTTTAAAGTTATTTTTACAGAGGATTGTTTATTCTTTGAGTTAGTGTAGAGGTCGAATTTTGTTGTTTTTTATTTTTTTTTAGTAACGTCGTTCAGGGTGAGTGGCACTGGCTTGAGTTTAGTAGATTGGTTTGACTTTTTTTTAGTACTTTTTGTAATTTGCTGTGTGTGTTTCTATAGGATTTTCTTTTATTTTGGTTCCATTTTTCTGTCGTGATGAGAATTGTTATTGAAAAGAGTGTTCTTTGTTTTTTTGCTGACACTTGTTTGGCTGTTGGAGGTATCTTGATGTTTTTGGAAGATATTGGTGGGAATTTGATGCTGTTTGTTTTGTCATTTCATTTAGGAATTGGATTTTAAATATGCAATTATGACTCTAACTATATTGAAACAAAAGAAATAGATGTGTAGCAATGGGAATGAGCCAATTTTATTTTTATATATTCGGTCAATTTTTAAAATTTAATATGTAACATAAGTCATTATATGTTACAATAAGTTACTCTAATTTTAATAGAGTATTGTGTTTGTTTATAGATATATGAATAGAGAATATAAATGTAAATACAACCCAAACAAAAATACAAATATATAAATGTATTGCAACTATATGCAGATATATAAAAAATTAATAATAAATTGTAAATGTAAAATAACATGAATTGTAAAATATATAATACACGTAATACTGCATATATTTTATGAAAAATATTATAGGAAATGGATATAAAATAGATATAAATATGGATGTGATATATCTATCTATATCTATCATTTGTTGTATATTATGATAAATATAAATGTAAAAAAATTTAGGTAGTTTAAAATAATGGATGGTTTTGTTTTTTCTTTGCCAAAGCAGGGATTTTCGTGTAAAAATTACAAATACAAATAATATAAAGGTAGAAATATAAGTATAGAAATATACCATAAACACATTAAAGATTTATATAAAAATTAGAAATATAAGGAAAAATAGGTTGTAGCAGTAGATATGGTAAATAATTTAAAAAATAATTCCCGTACATTTTTTTAATAAGGTGCATATTATATATAGTTATTAATATAATGCATCAATATAAACTATAAATATATATAAAATATCAACTATCTATAAGAAGGAATAAAAGCTCTGTGTCATGTGCAGCAGTAGAAAATTTCAGGCTCCCAGGGAATAAATCGTTTTCTTTAAATCATTTTCGTTTTGGAGTTTTTTTTTTTACTCCCGGGTAGCCTGAAAGTTTCTACTGCTGCTTTTTTATTCTAAAGGTGGAAAGGTAAACCAAGATCAGAAATAGAAGAAAGGCAAAGGGAAGGGAAGGGAAGGGAAAGGAAAGGAAAGGAAAGGAATGGAAAGGAAAGGAAAGGGAAAGGGAAAGGAAAGGGAAAGGAAAGGAAGCAGGAGAGCAAGAAGGAAGGGAAGTGGTGAAAAAAAAAAACCGAGTGAAAAAAGTAAAAAGAGTTGGAGGGAAAAAGAGAGGGCATTCGGGAGGAGCAGTGCTGCCTCAGGTGCTTCCCCGCCCTGGGGCGAAGGACCCGTTTGATGCCCGGGAGGGACTGCAGCTCCCGGTGGCGGGGGACGGAGCCGTGGCTGTCAGCCCGAGACTACAACTCCCGGCAGGCCGTGCTGCCTACGCGGCGTGTGACGCAGCGGCTGACGCGGCACATGAGTGGCTGGCGTGCCAGGCGGCCGCGCGGGGCTGTGCGCGCGCAGCTGCCGGCGCCTCTCCCGCGCGGGACAGCGACGCTGGAGGGGCGGAGCCTCCGTCTGGCCGCCCGCACGGAGCTGAGCTGCGCGGAAGGAGCGTCCGCCCGGTTCCTCGGCCTCACCCAGCGGTGCCGGGGGCGGGGGCGCTGCCGCCCGCCGATGGCGGAGGGCGAGGCGGTGCTTTGCTGCCGCGGGCCGGGAGCTGCAGGAGCCGCCCCGGGCGAGCGGCGCCGGGCGCTCCCGTGGTCCCGGTGGGGCGGCTGCCCTCAGGCTGGCGGAGGCGCCGGAGGAGCCCCCGAGCTGCAGCCATCTCCCTCGGGCTGCTGCCGGTGCTGCGGGCGGAGGCGGCTCCGCCGCGTGTAGGGCGTTGCGAGCAGGGAGCGCTGCGATATCGCCGGCATGACGGGGCTGCTGCCTGCGTTAGTGCTCGCGGCTCTTTGTGCCATGGAAACGGATGGAGCGGCGCTGAGAGGGACACCCAGAGATGGCCGGGAGAATGCCCAGCGCAGGGAGCGGGCGGGCTGTATGCTTCGGATGGCACAGGTGCGAGCTGCAAAGTCACCCCCCCTTCCGCCCCTGCCCTCCCGAGCCCCGGGGAAAATGCTTTCCAGCATTGTCGAGCTTCTGAAAGACAAAACTTGTGATTTGACACTAGCATCCAGAAAAGGTTTCTGTCTAGATTAGCAAATGTCTAAATTGTTCTTGGTTACATCCCATGACCGGTTTTAGGCAGTGACTTTATACTGCTTTTAGGATTTTCTTGTACACTGGTGAGAAAATAGGCAGGTCTGATAGTGGTTTGACTTTTTTTCTACTTCACGTTCCATAAGATTCTTTTATCCTAGCGATTGTTTTAAAATTCTACTGTAAGCGTTTGTGGTTCACTTTTTTTTTCTTTGCAGCACCTGGGCCTTTTTTTTTTTCTCTAAATCAGGAGTAAATATAGCTGAGTAAAATTACCTTGGTTATCTTCCTTCTTTTTAAACTTAATTGTTTTTATTAATAATTCTATTTGAATATGCAGAAAAAGTGGGTATGTCCTGTAATCTATGCTAGCTTTTCTCGTTTACAGGGTACTCACAAAATATGTCTCACTTAGTGTCCCACAGAAACATTCTGGGTGAAATCTGAATTAAGGTATATGTTTTCAAATAAGTAATCAGTTTAGATATTTGCCTGTGTACCTTTTCCTGTAATTCAGAGCTTGCGTTCTGTGGGTTTTATGATAAACCTGTAAAACATGTAAGAATGGTTTTGCAAGTCTGAATCGTTGAAGGCAGCAATAAGTGGATTTAGAGCCTGTTCTTGAGCAAAGGGAAAAAGTGTGACTTTGATGCTGAACTTGTCGTTTTTCATTTGACTTGCCTTTAATTATTGAAGAAGAGAGAGAACTAGGAAAAGAAATAGAATTGGTTATTGAGCACTCCTAAAAAGCTCACCATGATTCTGTGTAGAGCCAAAGTGAAGGATGATGGAACAGAGCTCTGTGCATTAGAAGGAAATAAACCTGATGTCCACGCAGAGTCTTACTAATTTCTGTTTTTAAAATGCAAAATAAGTTTAGGAAGTGTTGGAAGTTAGTATTTTGGGAAAGAAATGGCAGTTCCACAAAACATTCCATTCCATTTAAGAGAGGCCCTTGGACTGATTCATGTCTTTTTATAACTTTGCAATATAGAACTAATCCATATTTTGTTTCTCACATTAGGGCGCATTCTTCACTTCCTGGATTTTTAGTGGAAGGAAATGCAAGAGCGGACAAGCTGACAATGGTCATTTCTAACACATTGCCAAATATTTTTGAACAAGCAAAATTGAGTCATGCCTTTTTCCACCAAAATGCACAAGCACTCATGCGAATGTTCCAAATCACTAAAAGTCAAGCTAAAGCTATCATTCATACTTGCCCTGACTGTCAATTGGTACAACCTCCTGTTTCTACAGGAGCAATCAACCCCCGAGGCTTACAAAGCCTACAGTTGTGGCAAACAGGTGTTACTAAATAGCCTTCTTTTGGTAAATTTAAAAATATTCATGTTTCCATAGACACGTTCTCTGGTGCAGTTTTTGCTTCCCTTCACACAGGTGAAACTGGCAGCCATGCCTGTCATCATTTCCTGCAAGCTTTTGCTTCATTGGGTATACCCCAAGAAGTAAAAACTGACAATGGTCCCGCATACATATCTCAAAAATTGGCCACATTTTTAAATGAATGGGGTGTTCGACACATTTTTGGTATTCCCCACTCTCCCACAAGCCAAGCAATCATTGAAAGAACACATCAAACCTTAAAACGCATATTAGATCAACAGAGAGGGGGAACGGAAATCACCCCACAGATGAGACTGAGTAAGGCTTTGTATGGTTTTAATTTTCTAAATAGTTCAAGTACAGAACCAGATCCACCAATCTTTAGACACTTTTCAAATAGCACACAGGCAAAACTGAAAGAACATCCTCCTCTTCTAATTAGAAACCCTGACTCTGGACAGATGGAAGGCCCGTTTCAATTAATAACGTGGGGCAAAGGGTATGCTTCTATTTCCACAGGTGCTGGAAGAATTAAGTGGGTTCCTGCCAAAAACGTCAAACCGTATCGCACTTCAGAACCTGTTGTCGAGCCTAGAACTGAGGAAGCGAGTACGCTGACGTGGACCGAATGGAAGGATCCCGGGTCTCGCCTGACGCCTCTTGTGCCTGACGTTCTTTGTGTATCGGTGGAACCCATGAACTCTGATTTTGTGCCAATGTTATTTATGAGTATACGAATTGAATGCTGAATGTTTGTTTAACGAAGCAAATTTTTGGCTGAAAATTTAGGTTATTGTTTTTGTTTAGAAAGAATTCTGCCAAAACTTAGTTCTTGAAAGAGATGGGGCAGAATCAAGTGGTATACTTGTTTTGCTTGATGTTAATTGTTTTTTGTCGTGCAGATCTGCCTGTGGATCAACCGAAAACGAATGTTTGGGTGACCTTAGCCAAGGCTGCCGGATCGGATACTATATGCCTGTCTAATTCGGAACCAGAAAAGCCTTTCTCAACCTGTTTGGTTGGTGTGCCAGTGAAAGAGTTTCCTTTGGTCAGAAAAGAATCCAATGGTAAACCAGGTGGAATTGACAATGGAAACAGTCCTTCCTTCAATTGGAACATTTGTTCAAAAAAACTTCTCAGGGCAGCAAATGTTTCAAACAGTTGGGATGTGTTTCTGGAGACGGACCAATATCCACGGCAATTGCCAAAAGGGTATTGGATCATTTGCGGAGACAGAGGTTGGCAAGGCATTCCAGCCCACCTTGAAGGTGGCCCTTGTAGCATTGGTATGCTTACCATAATTGCCCCCACTGCCAAAGCAGTGATGAAAAAGAAACAAAGGAAAACAAGAGCTGTCCCTCATTATGATGAGAACTGTCAGAGTGATTTTATGCCTTGGAATGCCGCCAGAAGGCTTTCAGCAGGTATATTTCTACCCCAATTGGCTTCAGCTGTGGCATTGAGACAATTAGATCGAGTTGGATGTTGGCTGAGCAAACAAGCTAATGCCACATCCTCCGCAATCAGTGATATGTTGACCGATGTTGATAGTATTAGACATGCTACTCTTCAAAACAGAGCAGCCATTGATTTTCTCTTACTGGCACAAGGACATGGTTGTGAGGAATTTGAAGGATTGTGTTGTATGAATTTGTCTGATCGTTCTGAATCCATTCACAAAAGCATTCAAAAATTAAAGGATCTGACAGCCCAAATTAAAGAAGATGGAGGTTCCTGGTTGGATGATTTGTTTCAAAATTGGAGTTTTGCACCTTGGCTAAGGCAACTTTGCAAGATAGGCCTTTACATATTAGGTGTTCTAATACTGATATTGATAGTGGCACCTTGTATACTCTGTTGTCTTCGGCGAATGATGAACAAAACAGTCCGAGAAGTTTTTGTCATTCAAGCAGGAGAACTAGGAAGTAGAAGCACAGAGAGTGTACGAAATCTCACGAAAGCAGTAGATGAGGGTATTGACATGAACGAAGGTTTTGAATTAAGGCCTTGGAATCGACCAGAGTTTTTTGAACGATGCCTTGTGACTGTTGCCAAACGTGATTCACATCTCTCTTTCAGGGATTGGGTCTTCACAGCATTAAGTTGCTGTGCCGTAATATAGCAATGCTTCAGTTTAGTGAAAATAGGTCTTCAGCAGATAATAAGCAGAAATTTTGCAATAGAGCTATGAAACGCAAATAGCAAGCGACAAGAAAATGAAAGCTTCTGGGTCAAACAGAGAGGGGGAAATGTTGGAATCCATAAGGTTAGAGGATTTTTAAGAAATGGTTACAAAGAAGTATGTAGGCCTTAGACTGGAGTTTTGTTAGCATTGCAGAAAAGTTTCCCATGCAAGCAGAAAAAATTTTCCATGCAAGCAGAAAAGTTTCCCAAGCAGTAGACGTGACAAATAACAATAGGCTTCTGTAGAATTGGCTTTAGGATGGCAACAAAGTTATTTAATGTATATCTTTAGAAGGTTAGCATGAATAGAACTCTGTTCTTTGTCTCTTATCAACTAGTCTTTGTTTTAGCTACGATTACCTATGTTTTATAAGAATGGATAGAATGCTTGTCAAGATGTGTTTTCTGTGTCTGATTGGCTGAATTCTAGTCTGAGATGATTTTATGTATTGCTGTATGAGCCCTGTTGAAGGAGACATTTTTTGGTGTGGATCAGTGAGCTGTCATGTCTCCATTTTGTATTTTGAGACCGATGTGCTGGAAATAAAAGCAAAAATCTCTTCACTGGTCTGGTTACCATGTTATCCATATTTGGATATTTTGCCGCGGCCTAGTGGGTTCCTTTTTTAAGGCGTGGGTTCCTGACACTATTGGACTTATACCTGTCCCGTCCCCCGCATATTGGTGCCTCGTGTGAGGACGTAGAATAGAAGAAAAACAAAGAAAACTCGTGGAAGTACCAGCTGCGGAGACCCAAGTGTTAACAAGGAGCACACTGTATCATCTCTCCCGCCGAAGCCAAGAAAATTGTAAGTAACTTATCTCGGGAGAGCGCTTGGGTGACGTTGGGAGGCAAAATAGAGAAAAAGAAAATTATTAAAAGAACACAAAAATGGGAACGAATTTATCAAAAGTTGAATGGGATGTTTTTCATCAATTAGAGACAATGTTACAAGAAAAAGGTCACTCTGAAATTTCAAAAATTGAGCTTAAAAACTTACTTATCTGGGTTAAAGCGAATACGCAAGATTTAAATCTGCAGTCTGCTTTTACTTTTCATTTTTGGGATCAGATAAACTGGAGAATCTATAAACTAGTCTCTCTCAAAAAAGATGAAAGCTTAAGAGAACTTATGCCGGTTTGTAGAGCGCTGTTGGAGCACTGTTTTAAACAAACTGATAATAATAAGATCAACTTGGACTCAGAAAACAAAGCTTCTGGTTCTGTCTCATTAAATTCCAGTAAACCGGAGACTGTGTGAGTATCGGAGAATGTTACAAGTGTTGTTGCAAATGCTGAAAGTATTGCTTTGAACTCTGTTGAACAAAATCTTTCTTCTCTCTCTCTGGGAAAAAATGAGACTCTTTTGGACTTTTCTTCGCGTTGTTCTGTTAATGTACAAATATGTGACTCTTGTAAGGGGGATGGAACAAAGTGTGTAAAAGATGGAAATGAAAAAGTGACTGTACTTCCTAAAATTGTTTGTGCAGGGACACTGAAACCTGAATTGGATTCTGTTGGGCCTGGGGTGGAGGCTGAGGTGGCTGCTTCCACTCGGGAAATTGTGGTTCCGGGGAACTCTTTTTCACTTAAGCAAAAACATGGTTGTTCTGGTGTTTGTCAATCTATAGATACAGAGAAAGAAAAATTGGCTTTAAGGGTGGAGTCCTTTGAAAGGAAGAGATGGAAGAAACTCGCGACTGTGTTGTTGCTGAAATTCAAAAAGCTGGACTTGAAATCTCTGCAATGAAAATTCAACAAGTTTCACCTTAGAAGTACCTGGGATGGAAGATGATGGAAGACGATGGAAGACGACAATAATACCACAGAAAATTCAGATCCGAACCAGAGTCAACAACCTACAAGAGTTACAACAACTTCTAGGAGAAATCAACTGGGTCAGACCGATGCTGGGAATCACCAATGATGAACTGAGTCCGCTCTTCCATTTGCTGAGAGGAAGTTGCGACATCACTTCGCCAAGAACTTTAACCCCTGAAGCTCGTGCTGCTCTCGACAAAGTCACAGAAGCTCTTCAAAAAAGACAAGCTCATCGCTGCGTTCCTGAAAATCCTTTCTTTCTTGCAATCTTAGGAGAGAAGATGCAGCTTTGTGGTCTCATTTTCCAGTGGGATGCCGCAGAACAAGATCCTTTGTTAATAATGGAATGGGTTTTTCCTCCCTACAGGTTTTCAAAGACCATTTGCTCAGTTTTAGAAATGATTGCATACATTATAATTAAGGCTAGAACCAGATTGTTAACTTTGGCAGGTCAAGAATGTTCAGTTATCTATTTGCCATTGAAAAATGATTATTTCAATTGGGCAATGCAAAATTCTGATGATTTACAATATGCATTCTTAGGTTTTCCAGGTGTTTGTTCCATACACTATCCAGCTCACAAACTACTGCAAGCAAAATTGAGTTTCAGAGAAAAACCTAAATTAAGTGAAGAACCTTTACATGCTGTGACTCTCTTCACTGATGGCTCTGGTAAAAGCCACAAGTCCGTTGTGACTTGGTTTAATCAAAAGACTGATGTTTGGGAATCTGATATTCAAACAGTAGAGGGATCCCCTCAAATTGTTGAGCTTGCTGCAGTAGTTTGAGCTTTTCAGCTGTTTCCTCAGCCTTTTAATTTGGTCACAGATTCTGCTTATGTTGCTAATGTAGTCAGGAGAATAGAAGGTTCCATTTTAAAGGATGTTAGTAATGAAACTTTACATCGTTGGCTTTCATGTCTTTTTATAACTTTGCAATATAGAACTAATCCATATTTTGTTTCTCACATTAGGGTGCATTCTTCACTTCCTGGATTTTTAGTGGAAGGAAATGCAAGAGCGGACAAGCTGACAATGGTCATTTCTAACACATTGCCAAATAGTTTTGAACAAGCAAAATTGAGTCATGCCTTTTTCCACCAAAATGCACAAGCACTCATGCGAATGTTCCAAATCACTAAAAGTCAAGCTAAAGCTATCATTCATACTTGCCCTGACTGTCAATTGGTACAACCTCCTGTTTCTACAGGAGCAATCAATCCCCGAGGCTTACAAAGCCTACAGTTGTGGCAAACAGGTGTTACTAAATAGCCTTCTTTTGGTAAATTTAAAAATATTCATGTTTCCATAGACACGTTCTCTGGTGCAGTTTTTGCTTCCCTTCACACAGGTGAAACTGGCAGCCATGCCTGTCATCATTTCCTGCAAGCTTTTGCTTCATTGGGTATACCCCAAGAAGTAAAAACTGACAATGGTCCCGCATACATATCTCAAAAATTGGCCACATTTTTAAATGAATGGGGTGTTCGACACATTTTTGGTATTCCCCACTCTCCCACAAGCCAAGCAATCATTGAAAGAACACATCAAACCTTAAAACGCATATTAGATCAACAGAGAGGGGGAACGGAAATCACCCCACAGATGAGACTGAGTAAGGCTTTGTATGGTTTTAATTTTCTAAATAGTTCAAGTACAGAACCAGATCCACCAATCTTTAGACACTTTTCAAATAGCACACAGGCAAAACTGAAAGAACATCCTCCTCTTCTAATTAGAAACCCTGACTCTGGACAGATGGAAGGCCCGTTTCAATTAATAACGTGGGGCAAAGGGTATGCTTCTATTTCCACAGGTGCTGGAAGAATTAAGTGGGTTCCTGCCAAAAACGTCAAACCGTATCGCACTTCAGAACCTGTTGTCGAGCCTAGAACTGAGGAAGCGAGTACGCAGACGTGGACCGAATGGAAGGATCCCGGGTCTCGCCTGACGCCTCTTGTGCCTGACGTTCTTTGTGCATCGGTGGAACCCATGAACTCTGATTTTGTGCCAATGTTATTTATGAGTATACGAATTGAATGCTGAATGTTTGTTTTACAAAGCTAGTTTTTGGCTGAAAATTTAGGTTATTGTTTTTGTTTAGAAAGAATTCTGCCAAAACTTAGTTCTTGAAAGAGATGGGGCAGAATCAAATGGTATACTTGTTTTGCTTGATTTTAATTGTTTTTTGTCGTGCAGATTTGCCTGTGGATCAACCGAAAACGAGTGTTTGGGTGACCTTAGCCAAGGCTGCCGGATCGGATACTACATGTCTGCTAATTCGGAACCAGAAAAGCCTTTCTCAACCTGTTTGGTTGGTGTGCCAGTGAAAGAGTTTCCTTTGGTCAGAAAAGAATCCAATGGTAAACCAGGTGGAATTGACAATGGAAACAGTCCTTCCTTCAATTGGAACATTTGTTCGAAAAAACTTCTCAGGGCAGCAAATGTTTCAAACAGTTGGGATGTGTTTCTGGAGACGGACCAATATCCACGGCAATTGCCAAAAGGGTATTGGATCATTTGCGGAGACAGAGGTTGGCAAGGCATTCCAGCCCACCTTGAAGGTGGCCCTTGTCAAGATGTGTTTTCTGTGTCTGATTGGCTGAATTCTAGTCTGAGATGATTTTATGTATTGCTGTATGAGCCCTGTTGAAGGAGACATTTTTGGTGTGGTTCATCTTGACAAGCATTCTATCCAATCTTATAAAACATAGGTAATCATAGCTAAAACAAAGACTAGTTGATAAGAGACAAAGAACAGAGTTCTATTCATGCTAGCCTTCTAAAGATATACATTAAATAACCTTGTTGCCATCCTAAAGCCAATTCTACAGAAGCCTATTGTTATTTGTCACGTCTACTGCTTGGGAAACTTTTCTGCTTGCATGGAAAATTTTTTCTGCTTGCATGGGAAACTTTTCTGCAATGCTAACAAAACTCCTGTCTAAGGCCTACATACTTCTTTTTAACCATTTCTTAACAATCCTCTAACCTTATGGATTCCAACATTTCCCCCTCTCTGTTTGACCCAGAAGCTTTCATTTTCTTGTCGCTTGCTATTTGCGTTTCATAGCTCTATTGCAAAATTTCTGCTTATTATCTGCTGAAGGCCTATTTTCACTAAACTGAAGCATTGCTATATTACGGCACAGCAACTTAATGCTGTGAAGACCCAATCCCTGAAAGAGAGATATGAATCACGTTTGGCAACAGTCACAAGGCATCGTTCAAAAACCTCTGGTCGATTCCAAGGCCTTAATTCAAAACCTTCGTTCATGTCAATACCCTCATCTACTGCTTTCATGAGATTTCGTACACTCTCTGTGCTTCTACTTCCTAGTTCTCCTGCTTGAATGACAAAAACTTCTCGGACTGTTTTGTTCATCATTCGCCGAAGACAACAGAGTATACAAGGTGCCACTATCAATATCAGTATTAGAACACCTAATATGTAAAGACCTATCTTGCAAAGTTGCCTTAGCCAAGGTGCAAAACTCCAATTTTGAAACAAATCATCCAACCAGGAACCTCCATCTTCTTTAATTTGGGCTATCAGATCCTTTAATTTTTGAATGCTTTTGTGAATGGATTCAGAACGATCAGACAAATTCATACAACACAATCCTTCAAATTCCTCACAACCATGTCCTTCTGCCAGTAAGAGAAAATCAATGGCTGCTCTGTTTTGAAGAGTAGCATGTCTAATACTATCAACATCAGTCAACATATCACTGATTGCGGAGGATGTGGCATTAGCTTGTTTGCTCAGCCAACATCCAACTCGATCTAATTGTCTCAATGCCACAGCTGAAGCCAATTGGGGTAGAAATATACCTGCTGAAAGCCTTCTGGCAGCATTCCAAGGCATAAAATCACTCTGACAGTTCTCATCATAATGAGGAACAGCTCTTGTTTTCCTTTGTTTCTTTTTCATCACTGCTTTGGCAGTGGGGGCAATTATGGTAAGCATACCAATGCTACAAGGGCCACCTTCAAGGTGGGCTGGAATGCCTTGCCAACCTCTGTCTCCGCAAATGATCCAATACCCTTCTGGCAATTGCCGTGGATATTGGTCCGTCTCCAGAAACACATCCCAACTGTTTGAAACATTTGCTGCCCTGAGAAGTTTTTTCAAACAAATGTTCCAATTGAAGGAAGGACTGTTTCCATTGTCAATTCCACCTGGTTTACCATTGGATTCTTTTCTGACCAAAGGAAACTCTTTCACTGGCACACCAACCAAACAGGTTGAGAAAGGCTTTTCTGGTTCCGAATTAGACAGACATATAGTATCCGATCCGGCAGCCTTGGCTAAGGTCACCCAAACATTCGTTTTCGGTTGATCCACAGGCAAATCTGCACGACAAAAAACAATTAAAATCAAGCAAAACAAGTATACCATTTGATTCTGCCCCATCTCTTTCAAGAACTAAGTTTTGGCAGAATTCTTTCTAAACAAAAACAATAACCTAAATTTTCAGCCAAAAATTAGCTTCGTTAAAAAAACATTCAGCATTCAATTCGTATACTCATAAATAACATTGGCACAAAATCAGAGTTCATGGGTTCCACCGATGCACAAAGAACGTCAGGCACAAGAGGCGTCAGGCGAGACCCGGGATCCTTCGATTCGGTCCATGTCTGCGTACTCGCTTCCTCAGTTCTAGGCTCGACAACAGGTTCTGAAGTGCGATACGGTTTGACGTTTTTGTCAGGAACCCACTTAATTCTTCCAGCACCTGTGGAAATAGAAGCATACCCTTTGCCCCACGTTATTAATTGAAACGGGCCTTCCATCTGTCCAGAGTCAGGGTTTCTAATTAGAAGAGGAGGATGTTCTTTCAGTTTTGCCTGTGTGCTATTTGAAAAGTGTCTAAAGATTGGTGGATCTGGTTCTGTACTTGAACTATTTAGAAAATTAAAACCATACAAAGTCTTACTCAGTCTCATCTGTGGGGTGATTTCCGTTCCCCCTCTCTGTTGATCTAATATGCGTTTTAAGGTTTGATGTGTTCTTTCAATGATTGCTTGGCTTGTGGGAGAGTGGGGAATACCAAAAATGTGTCGAACACCCCATTCATTTAAAAATGTGGCCAATTTTTGAGATATGTATGCGGGACCATTGTCAGTTTTTACTTCTTGGGGTATACCCAATGAAGCAAAAGCTTGCAGGAAATGATGACAGGCATGGCTGCCAGTTTCACCTGTGTGAAGGGAAGCAAAAACTGCACCAGAGAACGTGTCTATGGAAACATGAATATTTTTAAATTTACCAAAAGAAGGCTATTTAGTAACACCTGTTTGCCACAACTGTAGGCTTTGTAAGCCTCGGGGGTTGATTGCTCCTGTAGAAACAGGAGGTTGTACCAATTGACAGTCAGGGCAAGTATGAATGATAGCTTTAGCTTGACTTTTAGTGATTTGGAACATTCGCATGAGTGCTTGTGCATTTTGGTGGAAAAAGGCATGACTCAATTTTGCTTGTTCAAAAATATTTGGCAATGTGTTAGAAATGACCATTGTCAGCTTGTCCGCTCTTGCATTTCCTTCCACTAAAAATCCAGGAAGTGAAGAATGCGCCCTAATGTGAGAAACAAAATATGGATTAGTTCTATTTTGCAAAGTTATAAAAAGACATGAAAGCCAACGATGTACAGTTTCATTACTAACATCCTTTAAAATGGAACCTTCTATTCTCCTGACTACATTAGCAACATAAGCAGAATCTGTGACCAAATTAAAAGGCTGAGGAAACAGTATAAACTATAAATATATATAAAATATCAACTATCCATAAGAAGGAATAAAAGCTCTGTGTCACGTGCAGCAGTAGAAAATTTCAGGCTCCCAGGGAATAAATAGTTTTCTTTAAATCATTTTCGTTTTGGATTTTTTTTTTTACTCCCGGGTAGCCTGAAAGTTTCTACTGCTGCTTTTTTATTCTAAAGGTGGAAAGGTAAACCAAGATCAGAAATACAAGAAAGGCAAAGGGAAGGATAGGGAAGGGAAGGGAAGGGAAGGGAAGGGAAGGGAAGGGAAGGGAAGGGAAGGGAAGGGAAGGGAAGGAAAGGAAAGGAAAGGAAAGGAAAGGAAAGGAAAGGAAAGGAAAGGAAAGGAAAGGAAAGGAAAGGAAAGGAAAGGAAAGGAAGCAGGAGAGCAAGAAGGAAGGGAAGTGGTGAAAAAAAAAAACCGAGTGAAAAAAGTAAAAAGAGTTGGAGGGAAAAAGAGAGGGCATTCGGGAGGAGCAGTGCTGCCTCAGGTGCTTCCCCGCCCTGGGGCGAAGGACCCGTTTGATGCCCGGGAGGGACTGCAGCTCCCGGTGGCGGGGGACGGAGCCGTGGCTGTCAGCCCGAGACTACAACTCCCGGCAGGCCCTGCTGCCAGCGCGGCGTGTGACGCAACGGCTGACGCGGCACATGAGTGGCTGGCGTGCCAGGCGGCCGCGCGGGGCTGTGCGCGCGCAGCTGCCGGCGCCTCTCCCGCGCGGGACAGCGACGCTGGAGGGGCGCAGCCTCCGTCTGGCCGCCCGCACCGAGCTGAGCAGCGCGGAAGGAGCGTCCGCCCGGTTCCTCGGCGTCACTCAGCGGTGCCGGGGGCGGGGGCGCTTCCGCCCGCCGATGGCGGAGGGCGAGGCGGTGCTTTGCTGCCGCGGGCCGGGAGCTGCAGGAGCCGCCCCGGGCGAGCGGCGCCGGGCGCTCCCGCGGTCCCGGTGGGGCGGCTGCCCTCGGGCTGGCGGAGGCGCCGGTGGAGCCCCCGAGCTGCAGCCGTCTCCCTCGGGCTGCTGCCGGTGCTGCGGGCGGCGGCGGCTCCGCCGCGTGTTGGGTGCTGCGAGCAGGGAGCGCTGCGATATCGCCGGCATGACGGGGCTGCTGCCTGCGTTAGTGCTCGCGGCTCTTTGTGCCATGGAAACGGATGGAGCGGCACTGAGCGGGACACCCAGAGATGGCCGGGAGAATGCCCAGCGCAGAGAGCGGGCGGGCTGTATGCTTCGGATGGCACAGGTGCGAGCTGCAAAGTCACCCCCCCTTCCGCCCCTGCCCTCCCGAGCCCCGGGGAAAATGCTTTCCAGCATTGTCGAGCTTCTGAAAGACAAAACTTGTGATTTGACACTAGCATCCAGAAAAGGTTTCTGTCTAGATTAGCAAATGCCTGAATTGTTCTTGGTTATATCCCATGACCGGTTTTAGGCAGTGACTTTATACTGCTTTTAGGATTTTCTTGTACACTGGTGAGAAAATAGGCAGGTCTGATAGTGGTTTCACTTTTTTTCTACTTCACGTTCCATAAGATTTTTTTATCCAAGCGATTGTTTTAAAATTCTACTGTAAGCGTTTGTGGTTCACTTTTTTTTTCTTTGCAGCACCCGGGCCTTTTTTTTTTTCTCTAAATCAGGAGTAAATATAGCTGAGTAAAATTACCTTGGTTATCTTCCTTCTTTTTAAACTTAATTGTTTTTATTAATAATTCTATTTGAATATGCAGAAAAAGTGGGTATGTCCTGTAATCTATGCTGGCTTTTCTCGTTTACAGGGTACTCACAAAATATGTCTCCCTTAGTGTCCCACAGAAACATTCTGGGTGAAATCTGAATTAAGGTATGTGTTTTCAAATAAGTAATCAGTTTAGATATTTGCCTGTGTACCTTTTCCTGTAATTCAGAGCTTGCGTTCTGTGGGTTTTATGATAAACCTGTAAAACATCTAAGAATGGTTTTGCAAGTCTGAATCGTTGAAGGCAGCAATAAGTGGATTTAGAGCCTGTTCTTGAGCAGACAAAGGGAAAAAGTGTGACTTTGATGCTGAACTTGTCATTTTTCATTTGACTTGCCTTTAATTATTGAAGAAGAGAGAGAACTAGGAAAAGAAATAGAATTGGTTATTGAGCACTCCTAAAAAGCTCACCATGATTCTGTGTAGAGCCAAAGTGAAGGATGATGGAACAGAGCTCTGTGCATTAGAAGGAAATAAACCTGATGTCCACACAGAGTCTTACTAATTTCTGTTTTTAAAATGCAAAATAAGTTTAGGAAGTGTTGGAAGTTAGTATTTTGGGAAAGAAATGGCAGTTCCGCAAAACATTCCATTCCATTGAACAGAGGCTCTGGGAACGATTCATGTTGTAACTGCTGTCACTGCAATCAGTTGGTGGTTCAGCCTTGAAACGTGCACTTGGCCTTCTATAAAGCACTGTTTTGTTTGCCTTTCAGTGCTATGAGTCTTGATAAATTGGAGAAGTGCCCAAGAGAAATTCATCATCCTGAGATACAAAAGGTAGGAAGTGACTTTTTTTGGTTTGGTTCTTTTTCTTTATTATTTTCTGGAAATAGAAGTAATTAAGTATAGATAGTACTGGTTTGTTTCTTCCAGTAGCTGATAATACTAATACCAATAATAATAATAATAAGAGTAAAGTAATACTACTTAAACTGTCTTTATTTATCCATTGAACTGGCCATTTCAAATCTAAACTTCTAAACACAAATCTTGTTGAATCTTTAATAGGAGTGGGCTAAAGATCCTGGTTTTGTTTACAGGATTTATTGATTTATTTGTTCATGAAGAGCAAGAGGTAAGTACAAGCCTAACTACCCTCTAGCTCACAGACCTGCCCGGTGAATAGAGCTTTGTTTTTTTGATGGGCTTGTGATGACTTTGAGATCAATTGCTCATTCATTACAGTAAAAAAAAAAAAAAAATTGTTTTGAACATGACAGCAAAAATAACTTTAAGCACAACTTAATAATAATAGATCACCAATTTTAGTTAATAATTTTATGCTATACTCTTGGGTGAGGGAAGACTCGGACACTCAATATGAGATCAGCAAGCTATGTTTATTGCAGAGAGTATCAGACACTTATACAGCACATAATAAGCTTATGAATATTCTGTAAGCCAAGCGATCTATTGGTTAAACTATACCATCAACTCTTCCTCATTCCTTTGGGCCTACATTCCCTATTTCCCACGTCTCTCTGTCTACTTGTTATCCTACCCAGCTAGGCCCAGGCACACGCTATCTTGCAGGTGCAAAACTCAAACTACCTGTGTTCGGTACTTTCCCAGCTCCTGGTCGGCTAACAAGCGAATGTCTGTGTGACCTCTGTCATGGAGCCATTTCTCCACACTATACTATCAAAGTTTAAAGGTAAATTATTATATATTAGGAGATGGTATAAAGTGTATGTTGTAATGTGTAGGATATATACAAAGATACATACTTGAAAGTCCGTAGAGGAAACAAATTTTTATGCCTTCTGTTTGACTGTTTGTCATATATTTGGTTTTATTTCCCAGGGATCAGTGAATTTTAACTCTGGAGTCCTCTATGCTAAGGATGCTCAGCTTACAGATGATGAAATGTTCAGTAATGGTGAGTTTTTCACCTTCTCCTTCATTGTTTTGCTCATCTGAATAAAAAAAAAAAAGACAAGATTAAAGAAAAAGCAATAGTTTTATTATTTTTACCCTGTTATGTCTGTTTCCTCAGTATTTGCTGGAGCTGTGCTTACCCAAGGTTTGGGTAAAACAAGCTTTGGGTTCCTTCTGTCTCACTGGGAGTTGCCCAATTCAGTTGCATCTGGTGAAATTCACCCTGAGACCTTACAGAACTAGCTCCAACTACGTGAGAGTCATTTGCAGTTCTCTCCAGACACCTGGAGAATGGGCGACGTTTCTGAGGATCCGGCGAGCGTGCTTCTGTCAAAACTCAGTCTGTGAAATTTCTGGGGAAAACACTTCTGTGTCCTGAAGGGTTCAAACTCTGGTGAGGATCCAGTTATCAGGTGCTCACCTGGATGGTTCCAGCTCCCAAAGGTAACACTTGTACTCTTGCCCTGTAGTTTACATCTATTGTATTTTTGTTATTTTGCAAGATTTTTTGTCTTTGCAAAATATTGTGCATTTCACTCTTTGGAACCTCTCAGATGGTTCTTTGGTGCAGCACCACCCCACGGGACACTTGGCTGCTGTCCTGAAGGGGTTGGTCGCTGGAATTGTAAATCCTGGAGAGTTTGTAAGTCTACTGTCCCCAGGGAGGTATCATGCTTTGTTTATTTCTGTTCTGTTGGTTAGGCGCTGCTTTTGTTACAAGTATGAATTTCAAACTGCCCTGTTCTTATTTTAACTGTTTTCCTGGTTCTCTCCGCACGGCAGGGAAAGGCTCTCGTATCCTTGTCGTCGGGCTCGGTGCTGTCCAAGAAGATACAGAGACTAAAAAAATCATAAGAAGCAAATATGACTGCAGGGAAAAGAAGCTGGAGAGAACAGAAGGTGATATTGTTATCCTTACCCTGTATTAGAAACATCCACTGTGCTTTGATGCTGGCAGCTGCCAGGGGCTTGTTAGCTCTTTGTAGGCAGGTGTAGGTGTTCACTTGCAGGTGTTTTCTCTGGACAAGTCAATTCAAACTTTGCTAAGCTTACATTTGAAAATTACTCTCTAGAACAGTCCAGCATGACATGCTGGATGTCGTCTCCCAGAGGGACCCAAAACTGCCATAAATTTCACAGGGAGGGGTGGGTGTAGAATACTAAAACCTGTCAAGGTTTTCATTTTTATAGGTATTGGCAAAGAAAAGGAATTTATCTCTAAATTCATTTGGAAAGAAACCCTCTCTCTATCCACTTATTTGTATACAGGAATGTAGGAAACTCTGACTAGAGATGGGTAATAGCTTTGAAAATAAAGACATAAGTTTTATCTAGGAATGAACCAATCAAGTGCCCTGAAAGCATGAGAACAGCTGCAGGGGCTGAAGGGAACAGAAAGGGTTCTATCTCATGAACAGAGGTACCTTTTCCTTACAGGTGCTTGTGCTGTAGTTTGGATTCTGCTTCCTAACATTTCTAGTGTGACAGGGTTTACCATAGAGACAATCTGCCAGGAGGTAGCGCTTTGGGGGGTATGACAGTCCTGGGTGTGTATTCTGAACTCCTTCAGAATGTTAGGTTTGGAGTATTTCTTATCTCAGGAAAACAGCAGTCTTTTGCATCTGCATATCAGCTGTTGAAATGTTGGGTTCAATTTCTTGAATCACAAATGTCATAGGATTCCTCCCAGATGGCAGCTGTCATGAAGTATGGCTCTTCTTGGTCTTGGGTTTCAGGGGCTGTTTCCAAAGTGACCTACAGACATTGGAATGAAATCATTATTTACTGTGTAAAAGAATCACTCTCCAAAGCATCAGCCAGGGTCTAAATGTGCCATTCTGCCTTTTAAAAGTACCAACATCACAGGATTTTTCTCAGATTAAAGCTTCCATGGAGTCGGATCTCTCAAGCCTGGCCCTTGAGAATTGTGGGCCTCCTGTGAACTGGTCTTGCCAGAAGGGCTTGCTGAGTTTTCCATTGTGTGGAAAAGAGATCCCATTTGCAGCCTGAAGCCTCATGTTTCCTGTAGGATTTCCACTCCTAGAATTGCACACTTTGAAGGATTTCTTATAGCAGAAGTTTTTTGGGAACTAGGACTCTGGCTGGATTTGGGTCTCTGGACTCTCAGGTGAAGTGACCTTGAGACACTAGGGCGTGCAGATTTCCTTGCTGTTGTAAAGAGCTATTGTTCGCACCCAGGAGCCATGGTCTGAATGGGGGTGTCACCTCTTAAATTTGCAAATGTCACAGGATTTCTTCTAAATGAATGGTGCTAAGAACATAAGGTCTGGCTGGCTTTCGACTTAGAGGCGCCTCCTCTAAATTGGTCTTCAGACGCTAGGTTGGAAAGTGTTCCTACATATGCCAAATAGCCCTTGCTATGCAATTAATAAGCTTCAAATTACCATGGAGTTGCTGCCCCTGCAAAGATTTTGGCAGAGCCTGGTTGTGGTGCCCCACTCCACTCCACCACCCTTAGCAGGTCCTTATGGTTGCATGGGGAATCATCGTGGAGCATGCCAACCCAGCTCCATCCTGGGAACAGCACCTGTATTTTACCCTAAAATTTCTGTCCCATTATAGCTCCTGTTAGGATACAAATGTAACTTCTCGGTTTCCACTGATTTTACCCCCAGTCATCTTTCCATACAGACATTGCTCCACTCCCCAGAGGATTATTGTGAGCAGATGTGAGCTCTGCTGTCCCTTTGGACTGACAAAGACAGAGGTTTTGTCCCAAGTTGCTTTTGAACCTGTCCTGCACCCGTTACGAGTCCTCAGTCTCCTGCAATTTTGTGGGTCAGTCACATGTAAAACAGCACAGCTGGCTGGCATGCTTTGCTCATGAGGGGAGACAAGAGAAGAATCCCTCTGCTCACACCAGACCTGCAGCTGCCAAACCTCACCAAAGCACCTGAGGAGCCCCCAGGGACTGATGGTACAGAAGGGAGGTGATGGAGGACAGCACAGCAGGCAGCCTGCCCTCCATCTGGCTGTGAAGAAGGCAGGGCTGGGAACTGTCAGCAACATCCCAGCAGGTCTGGCTGATGGTGCCACCCTGAGGGCTTCCCCTGCCTTTGGGCAGTCCCAGCTGCTGCAGCTCACTTGACAGAGACTCATTGTCTATACTGTGCTTGGCTGCACTGGAGATGATGAAGCCGAGGACAGCAATGGTTGCCTTCACATCCCCTGACTGCAGATGGGAAGGAGGGCGAGCTCTGTCACCTTGGGAAGGCCTCTGCAGAGTCACTGCTGCCCGTCTCTGGAGCGTGGCTCCATCGGGGGACCGTGGTAAGGACAGCAGTGCTCACCTAACTGCGCACCTGAGGACAGCTTCAGGACCTTGTCATACTGTGGGAGAGCAGAGCTTCACAGTAAACACCAGCTAACACACTGACTGCCAGTGTTAACACTAACAGTTCTTACCTAAATATTAATACTAGTAACACTTACTATGCGTATTATTAATCCTAGTAGAGGCTGGTAGCGTTCTTTAGGCTGAGGCTTGCATGAAGAATACAAAATTAATTAACGTTGCTGATTATGCTATTGTGTTGAAATACTTGGCCTCCACTGCGGTAGCCCCACGCTTACCTCGATGGCCTCCCCCAGCAGGTCCCAAAACACCTGGATGCAGATCAGCTTAAGCTTCACTGATGTGATAAACAGAGTTCACTCTTTATAATTTTTAAAATTTTAATAAAGGATAAAAGGACAAAATAATCCAGCACTGGGATGCTTTTAGCACACAGCCAAAGAGCACAGAGGTAGCTTAAAAACATGTTCACTATATACTGTTACATTGCTGAGGTTACAGGCATATTCATTAACTTACACATTATTCAAACATTCCTTTGACTTTTTGATGTTCCAGGAACTCTCTTGTTTGGTTTTAACCTCTGACTTGTCTGCAGAACGTTCTGTAAATTAGGTCTACATATTTTATTTCTTCCTGTAGTTTTATCCTGTTGCTTCACACTCCCTGATAACACTGGTAAGAGTCGATAAATCCTTCCTGGATGCTTAAGCTTTTTGTGTCACTATTATCTTATCACTTGGTAGGGGCAGTCTGCAGTTATAAGAAACAGAATAATTGCTTTACACCATTTTCTGAGTTAGTTACATAGAAGTATTTTAGTTTCTATTTTAACATTTTGCCTACCATATATTTATCACGCTACTATTCACATGAAATATACAGTGCATACATAAACTGGCATATTACACTATACAAAGCAGTTCAAAGTAAGTATAAGTTTTACCACATCAAAATACTTGTAATGCAAAAAGCTAATCTATGAATGTGAAAGCCAGTATTGTTTTATCATCTATAACATCCGACGACGAGGGTGAGCAGCGGGCCCGCAGCAGGCGGAGGGCGGGCAGGGGGACGCGGGCACTTAACTTTGGCCAGGGTGCTGATCTCGGCCAGGCGGGGCAGGCCAAGTCCCCGCAGAAGCGGAAGCACTGCGGTAGAAGAGGCACCCAGAGCCCGCAGCGGGCGCTGCACGCCCTCCCCGCTCCCGAGCCCTCTCCTGACCAAATCGCCGCCGCTCCCTGGTCCGCGCTGCTGTCGCAAAGACGACCCGGAACCCCTCCCGGGCTACACTCCTCTCCGCCTCCTGCCCCGAGTGCCGATGGGGCGCTCCGGTAGGCGCTCTGCGGGGGTCTTTTCGCCGGGATCTGGGCACGAGAGAGGGCCGGAGAAGGGGACGGGGGTTTCGCGAGCGGGACCGCCACCGCCGCCGCCTGCGAGCCCTTCGGGCAGCCCGAGCTCCGCCCCACGCTCCCACGGGCCGCAGCCTGACGGCTCCCAAGCCTGCCAATCACGGCCCGTCTTTCTCTGTCCGCCCTGTCCAATCACAGCCGCCCTTTCAAACCGGAAGCGGTCCCGCCAATCTCAGCCCGCTCAGTCGCGGCTTGACCCGTCAGACTGGCCCCGCTCGCCCGTACGCCTGAGGTGCCGCTCCTGCCACTGCTACTTTGGGAGCCGGCGGAGCAGTGTCCCTGCTGCCGCTGCCTCGGCAGGCGCTGTTGCGGACGGGAAGGGCGGCCGGGAGCTTCCAGTTCAGGTCCTGGTCGGGATCAGGTTCTGGTCCAGGGAAACGGGCAGGCGGCGGGGAGCGGGCGGACGCGGCCACAGCAATGGCGGCGGCGGGAGCAGCACTTGAGGGGACCGCGGGGAGTCGCGGAGCAGAGCGCGGCGGGAATGGGCGGGCTGGGATTGGTGGAGCCGGCAGGCGCTGCCTCGGGTTGTGATTGGCTGGCTGTCCGCCCGTGGGGCATAAATAGCGTGCGTTGGGGCGGCAGTGGCGTCAGTTCGGCGGTGAAGCTGGGAGAGACGGGAGCTGCAGATGCGCGATCTGAGGAGCGGCGCTGCGCCAGGACGGGACCCCCGCGGCAGCTGATCCGGGGAGCGCTGGTGAGCACGGACGCGACGCCTGCGGCAGTATCTGGGGGCCGGCCGTGTCCAGTTCTTTCTGCCGCGCCCTGCGTGGCTCGGGTAGCCGGCGGCTGGTGTGGGGCCTGGAGTGGCGCGGTGGGGGGGGGGGCACCGCCTGCTGTCACTGGGGACTGGGAAGTAGCCGCTTCGCGGTTTCTGGATTTAAAGAAATGTTCAGAATACGAGGAATAAAGCTTGCTTTTTGTATTTTTATTACTTTATTTTGTTTTTACTTGTAATGTTTTTCTTTTAATTGTGTTATTTTAGTATTGCCCGTTTTAATACATCTTTTTGGTTTGATTTGTTTTCTTTACTGGATATCTCATGTTAATTCGGTAAGGGTTGTGGGACTGGGGCTGAAACACCAGTTGTGAGAGCAGTGGGGACATAAAACCCCAGGGTGTGGAATAATGATTTTGGCATGAGTCAGGCCCAAAACAATGTGGAGTGGTGGAAATGCTGAGGCCAGATAAATGCCATGGGAGGAAGGCATGGAGCTGCAGCACAGGGCCTGCAGGTTATGCCTGGGGGTTCCCAGCCCGTGCCCTGTGGTACCAACGAGGGGCTGAGGGTGTGGGGGCTCAGAGGGTTCTAGGGCCCAAGAACCAACCCAAGAGTGCCTTTTGGGATGGGGAGGAAGGAGTCCAGTGGCTCTTCCCAGCCCCTGGAGCTGCCTGAGGGGAGGTGAGGGGGCCTTTGTGCACGTGCTGGGCAGAGAGCCAGGGTGAGGGGGAGGGTGGATGTTGAGCTTCAGGCCTCCAGTGTCCCCAGAGTTGGGATGCCACTTAGGGTTGCCACTTAGGGCTGGGTGGGTGGATGGGACAGCTTCTAGAGACACTGAAATTGAAATGATGGCAGTAACTGATTTGTGGCCTTATGAACAGCCCCAAGGTGCAGTGAGAAGCATGAGCAGCTTTTAGCTGCAGCCAGTAGGAAGCTGAGGAGCTGGAGCTGAGACAGCAGAGCTGGAGGAGACAGAAATATGGTAGGGTTTGATGTAAAACCTCTGTGGGGCTGGGATAGGGATTGTGGAGAGGGGAGGTGAACTGCATGGTTGGAATTGAAATTGCTGTAAAGGCTGTGATCTGAGCTCAAGAACTACAGCTAAAACAAAGATCCTGTCCTGAGAAGCACAAGTAGTATTGTGTGGCACTACTGCGAAAATGTTGAGCAGGAAGTGTAAGTGAAGAGCTGGCAGTTAAATAAAGCTTGTGGGACTGGAGCTGAAATCACTGGGGACGGGGTGGGGACTGCAGTGCTGCAGAAACCGTCACTGCTAGAAGGGATACTCACTGTGGATCTGAGGACTAAACGCAGAATGGGACACAGAGCTGGAAGAAGGGAGCTGGCAGTAAAATAAAGCTTGTGGGTCAAGAACTGAAAGAGCTGGAATCACTGGGCCTGGTCTTATCATTGTGGGACTGGGATCGGGTCTGCACACAACATGGGAACTATAGGGCTGGCACAGAGACGATAAAATAAAGCTTGTGGGTCAAGAGCTGAAAGAGCATAAATCACTGGGCCTGCTATTGTCATAATTGTGGCACTGGTATTTTGTGAGTTAATGTGTTAATTGTAGCTTAACACATCACATCAACCTTAAGGCTGGTAAAGGCAGTGTATTGTTCTTGCGCCGAGATCACTGTAGGTCTGTGACAAGGATGCAGGGGGTGGGTATTGCCACTAATAGTAGAACAGGATGTGTGGAGTGGGGAAAGGGGGCCGCAAGCTTGCGCCTGAATACCCCGTCGATGGTAGAATATTGCCTGTGCCTGTGAGGGCACCTCTTGGGGCGCACTGTGGGGATGGGAAGTGGACTGCGGGGCTGGCAATTTGAATGAAAATGGCAAAGGCACTAGACCTGTGAACGGGGCTGCGGGCATCCAGGAGAAGTTATGCAGGGGTGTGCAAAGTGACTGGGGACTTCTCGGTGGGAGATAAAATCACTGCGGGGCTAGCATATGGATGGTGGGGTGGGCTTCCAGAGGCTCGTGCCAGAGCTGAATTGTCACCGAGCTGGAGCCAAGAGCCAGATGCTGCCATTTGAAGCTGGAGAAACACAGAGCTGGGGCTGGAAGAAGAGAGCTGGCAGTAAAATAAAGCTTATGGGTCAAGAGCTGAAAGAGCTGGAGTCACTGCGCCTGCTCTTGTCATCCTCTGGGGACTTGAATTGTAGCTTAACACATCACAGCAACCTTAGGGCTGGTAAAGGCAGTGTATTGTTCTTGCGCCGAGATCACTCTAGGCCTGTGACATGGATGCAGGGGCTGGGTATTGCCACTAATAGTAGAACAGGATGTGTGGAGTGGGGAAAGGGGGCCGCAAGCTTGCGCCTGAAAACCCCGTCGATGGTAGAATATTGCCTGTGCCTGTGATGGCACCTCTTGGGGTGCGGCTGAAATCTCTGTGAGGCAGGGAAGTGGACTGCGGGGCTGGCAATTTGAATGAAAATGGCAAAGGCACTAGACCTGTGAACGGGGCTGCGGGCATCCAGGAGAACTTATGCAGGGGTGTGCAAAGTGACTGGGGACTGTTCGGTGGGAGCTAAAATCACTGCGGGGCTAGCATATGGATGGTGGGGTGGGCTTCCAGAGGCTCGTGCCAGAGCTGAATTGTCGCCGAGCTGGAGCCAAGAGCCAGATGCTGCCATTTGAAGCTGGAGAAACACAGAGCTGGGGCTGGAAGAAGAGAGCTGGCAGTAAAATAAAGCTTATGAGTTAAGAGCTGAAAGAGCTGGAGTCACTGTGCCTGCTCTTGTCATCCTTTGGGGACTGGAATTGTAGCTTAACACATCACAGCAACCTTAGGGCTGGTAAAGGCAGTGTATTGTTCTTGCGCCGAGATCACTCTAGGCCTGTGACATGGATGCAGGGGCTGGGTATTGCCACTAATAGTAGAACAGGATGTGTGGAGTGGGGAAAGGGGGCCGCAAGCTTGCGCCAGAAAACCCCGTCGATGGTAGAATATTGCCTGTGCCTGTGATGGCACCTCTTGGGGCGCACTGTGGGGCTGGGAAGTGGACTGCGGGGCTGGCAATTTGAATGAAAATGGCAAAGGCACTAGACCTGTGAACGGGGCTGCGGGCATCCAGGAGAACTTATTCAGGGGTGTGCAAAGTGACTGGGGACTGCTCGGTGGGAGCTAAAATCACTGCGGGGCTAGCATATGGATGGTGGGGTGGGCTTCCAGAGGCTCGTGCCAGAGCTGAATTGTCGCCGAGCTGGAGCCAAGAGCCAGATGCTGCCATTTGAAGCTGGAGAAACACAGAGCTGGGGCTGGAAGAAGAGAGCTGGCAGTAAATTAAAGCTTATGGGTCAAGAGCTGAAAGAGCTGGAGTCACTGCGCCTGCTCTTGTCATCCTTTGGGGACTGGAATTGTAGCTTAACACATCACAGCAACCTTAGTGCTGGTAAAGGCAGTGTATTGTTCTTGCGCCGAGATCACTCTAGGCCTGTGACATGGATGCAGGGGCTGGGTATTGCCACTAATAGTAGAACAGGATGTGTGGAGTGGGGAAAGGGGGCCGCAAGCTTGCGCCTGATTACCCCGTCAATGGTAGAATATTGCCTGTGCCTGTGATGGCACCTCTTGGGGTGCGGCTGAAATCTCTGTGCGGCTGGGAAGTGGACTGCGGGGCTGGCAATTTGAATGAAAATGGCAAAGGCACTAGACCTGTGAACGGGGCTGCGGGCATCCAGGAGAACTTATGCAGGGGTGTGCAAAGTGACTGGGGACTTCTCGGTGGGAGATAAAATCACTGCAGGGCTAGCATATGGATGGTGGGGTGGGCTGCCAGAGGCTCGTGCCAGAGCTGAATTGTCGCCGAGCTGGAGCCAAGAGCCAGATGCTGCCATTTGAAGCTGGAGAAACACAGAGCTGGGGCTGGAAGAAGAGAGCTGGCAGTAAATTAAAGCTTATGGGTCAAGAGCTGAAAGAGCTGGAGTCACTGCGCCTGCTCTTGTCATCCTTTGGGGACTGGAATTGTAGCTTAACACATCACAGCAACCTTAGGGCTGGTAAAGGCAGTGTATTGTTCTTGCGCCGAGATCACTCTAGGCCTGTGACATGGATGCAGGGGCTGGGTATTGCCACTAATAGTAGAACAGGATGTGTGGAGTGGGGAAAGGGGGCCGCAAGCTTGCGCCTGTATACCCCGTCAATGGTAGAATATTGCCTGTGCCTGTGATGGCACCTCTTGGGGTGCGGCTGAAATCTCTGTGGGGCTGGGAAGTGGACTGCGGGGCTGGCAATTTGAATGAAAATGGCAAAGGCACTAGACCTGTGAACGGGGCTGCGGGCATCCAGGAGAAGTTATGCAGGGGTGTGCAAAGTGACTGGGGACTTCTCGGTGGGAGATAAAATCACTGCGGGGCTAGCATATGGATGGTGGGGTGGGCTTCCAGAGGCTCGTGCCAGAGCTGAATTGTCGCCGAGCTGGAGCCAAGAGCCAGATGCAGCCATTTGAAGCTGGAGAAACATAGAGCTGGGGCTGGAAGAAGAGAGCTGGCAGTAAAATAAAGCTTATGAGTTAAGAGGTGAAAGAGCTGGAGTCACTGTGCCTGCTCTTGTCATCCTTTGGGGACTGGAATTGTAGCTTAACACATCACAGCAACCTTAGGGCTGGTAAAGGCAGTGTATTGTTCTTGCGCCGAGATCACTCTAGGCCTGTGACATGGATGCAGGGGCTGGGTATTGCCACTAATAGTAGAACAGGATGTGTGGAGTGGAGAAAGGGGGCCGCAAGCTTGCGCCTGAATACCCCGTCGATGGTAGAATATTGCCTGTGCCTGTGATGGCACCTCTTGGGGCGCACTGTGGGGCTGGGAAGTGGACTGCGGGGCTGGCAATTTGAATGAAAATGGCAAAGGCACTAGACCTGTGAACGGGGCTGCGGGCATCCAGGAGAACTTATGCAGGGGTGTGCAAAGTGACTGGGGACTGCTCGGTGGGAGCTAAAATCACTGCGGGGCTAGCATATGGATGGTGGGGTGGGCTTCCAGAGGCTCGTGCCAGAGCTGAATTGTCGCCGAGCTGGAGCCAAGAGCCAGATGCTGCCATTTGAAGCTGGAGAAACACAGAGCTGGGGCTGGAAGAAGAAAGCTGGCAGTAAAATAAAGCTTATGGGTCAAGAGCTGAAAGAGCTGGAGTCACTGTGCCTGCTCTTGTCATCCTTTGGGGACTGGAATTGTAGCTTAACACATCACAGCAACCTTAGGGCTGGTAAAGGCAGTGTATTGTTCTTGCGCCGAGATCACTCTAGGCCTGTGACATGGATGCAGGGGCTGGGTATTGCCACTAATAGTAGAACAGGATGTGTGGAGTGGGGAAAGGGGGCCGCAAGCTTGCGCCTGATTACCCCGTCAATGGTAGAATATTGCCTGTGCCTGTGATGGCACCTCTTGGGGTGCGGCTGAAATCTCTGTGGGGCTGGGAAGTGGACTGCGGGGCTGGCAATTTGAATGAAAATGGCAAAGGCACTAGACCTGTGAACGGGGCTGCCGGCATCCAGGAGAACTTATGCAGGGGTGTGCAAAGTGAGTGGGGACTGCTCGGTGGGAGCTAAAATCACTGCGGGGCTAGCATATGGATGGTGGGGTGGGCTTCCAGAGGCTCGTGCCAGAGCTGAATTGTCGCCGAGCTGGAGCCAAGAGCCAGATGCTGCCATTTGAAGCTGGAGAAACACAGAGCTGGGGCTGGAAGAAGAGAGCTGGCAGTAAATTAAAGCTTATGGGTCAAGAGCTGAAAGAGCTGGAGTCACTGCGCCTGCTCTTGTCATCCTTTGGGGACTGGGATTGTAGCTTAACACATCACAGCAACCTTAGTGCTGGTAAAGGCAGTGTATTGTTCTTGCGCCGAGATCACTCTAGGCCTGTGACATGGATGCAGGGGCTGGGTATTGCCACTAATAGTAGAACAGGATGTGTGGAGTGGGGAAAGGGGGCCGCAAGCTTGCGCCTGAAAACCCCGTCGATGGTAGAATATTGCCTGTGCCTGTGATGGCACCTCTTGGGGCGCGCTGTGGGGTTGGGAAGTGGACTGCGGGGCTGGCAATTTGAATGAAAATGGCAAAGGCACTAGACCTGTGAACGGGGCTGCGGGCATCCCGAAGAACTTATGCAGGGGTGTGCAAAGTGAGTGGGGACTGCTCGGTGGGAGCTAAAATCACTGCGGGGCTAGCATATGGATGGTGGGCTGGGCTTCCAGAGGCTCGTGCCAGAGCTGAATTGTCGCCGAGCTGGAGCCAAGAGCCAGATGCTGCCATTTGAAGCTGGAGAAACACAGAGCTGGGGCTGGAAGAAGAAAGCTGGCAGTAAAATAAAGCTTATGGGTCAAGAGCTGAAAGAGCTGAAGTCACTTCGCCTGCTCTTGTAATCTTTTGGGAACTGGAATTGTAGCTTAACACATCACAGCAACCTTAGGGCTGGTAAAGGCAGTGTATTGTTCTTGCGCCGAGATCACTCTAGGCCTGTGACATGGATGCAGGGGCTGGGTATTGCCACTAATAGTAGAACAGGATGTGTGGAGTGGGGAAAGGGGTCCGCAAGCTTGCGCCTTAATACCCCGTCATGGTAGAATATTGCCTGTGCCTGTGATGGCACCTCTTGGGGTGCGGCTGAAATCTCTGTGGCGCTGGGAAGTGGACTGCGGGGCTGGCAATTTGAATGAAAATGGCAAAGGCACTAGACCTGTGAACGGGGCTGCGGGCATCCAGGAGAACTTATGCAGGGGTGTGCAAAGTGACTGGGGACTGCTCGGGGGGAGCTAAAATCACTGCGGGGCTAGCATATGGATGGTGGGGTGGCCTTCCAGAGGCTCGTGCCAGAGCTGAATTGTCGCCGAGCTGGAGCCAAGAGCCAGATGCTGCCATTTGAAGCTGGAGAAACACAGAGCTGGGGCTGGAAGAAGAGAGCTGGCAGTAAAATAAAGCTTATGGGTCAAGAGCTGAAAGAGGTGGAGTCACTGCGCCTGCTCTTGTCATCCTTTGGGGACTGGAATTGTAGCTTAACACATCACAGCAACCTTAGGGCTGGTAAAGGCAGTGTATTGTTCTTGCGCCGAGATCACTCTAGGCCTGTGACATGGATGCAGGGGCTGGGTATTGCCACTAATAGTAGAACAGGATGTGTGGAGTGGGGAAAGGGGGCCGCAAGCTTGCGCCTGAATACCCCGTCGATGGTAGAATATTGCCTGTGCCTGTGATGGCACCTCTTGGGGTGCGGCTGAAATCTCTGTGGGGCTGGGAAGTGGACTGCGGGGCTGGCAATTTGAATGAAAATGGCAAAGGCACTAGACCTGTGAACGGGGCTGCGGGCATCCAGGAGAAGTTATGCAGGGGTGTGCAAAGTGACTGGGGACTGCTCGGTGGGAGCTAAAATCACTGCGGGGCTAGCATATGGATGGTGGGGTGGGCTTCCAGAGGCTCGTGCCAGAGCTGAATTGTCGCCGAGCTAGAGCAAAGAGCCAGATGCAGCCATTTGAAGCTGGAGAAACACAGAGCTGGGGCTGGAAGAAGAGAGCTGGCAGTAAAATAAAGCTTATGAGTTAAGAGCTGAAAGAGCTGGAGTCACTGCGCCTGCTCTTGTCATCCTTTGGGGACTGGAATTGTAGCTTAACACATCACAGCAACCTTAGTGCTGGTAAAGGCAGTGTATTGTTCTTGCGCCGAGATCACTCTAGGCCTGTGACATGGATGCAGGGGCTGGGTATTGCCACTAATAGTAGAACAGGATGTGTGGAGTGGGGAAAGGGGGCCGCAAGCTTGCGCCTGAATACCCCGTCGATGGTAGAATATTGCCTGTGCCTGTTATGGCACCTCTTGGGGTGCGGCTGAAATCTCTGTGCGGCTGGGAAGTGGACTGCGGGGCTGGCAATTTGAATGAAAATGGCAAAGGCACTAGACCTGTGAACGGGGCTGCGGGCATCCAGGAGAACTTATGCAGGGGTGTGCAAAGTGACTGGGGACTTCTCGGTGGGAGATAAAATCACTGCAGGGCTAGCATATGGATGGTGGGGTGGGCTGCCAGAGGCTCGTGCCAGAGCTGAATTGTCGCCGAGCTGGAGCCAAGAGCCAGATGCTGCCATTTGAAGCTGGAGAAACACAGAGCTGGGGCTGGAAGAAGAGAGCTGGCAGTAAATTAAAGCTTATGGGTCAAGAGCTGAAAGAGCTGGAGTCACTGCGCCTGCTCTTGTCATCCTTTGGGGACTGGAATTGTAGCTTAACACATCACAGCAACCTTAGGGCTGGTAAAGGCAGTGTATTGTTCTTGCGCCGAGATCACTCTAGGCCTGTGACATGGATGCAGGGGCTGGGTATTGCCACTAATAGTAGAACAGGATGTGTGGAGTGGGGAAAGGGGGCCGCAAGCTTGCGCCTGTATACCCCGTCAATGGTAGAATATTGCCTGTGCCTGTGATGGCACCTCTTGGGGTGCGGCTGAAATCTCTGTGGGGCTGGGAAGTGGACTGCGGGGCTGGCAATTTGAATGAAAATGGCAAAGGCACTAGACCTGTGAACGGGGCTGCGGGCATCCAGGAGAAGTTATGCAGGGGTGTGCAAAGTGACTGGGGACTTCTCGGTGGGAGATAAAATCACTGCGGGGCTAGCATATGGATGGTGGGGTGGGCTTCCAGAGGCTCGTGCCAGAGCTGAATTGTCGCCGAGCTGGAGCCAAGAGCCAGATGCAGCCATTTGAAGCTGGAGAAACATAGAGCTGGGGCTGGAAGAAGAGAGCTGGCAGTAAAATAAAGCTTATGAGTTAAGAGGTGAAAGAGCTGGAGTCACTGTGCCTGCTCTTGTCATCCTTTGGGGACTGGAATTGTAGCTTAACACATCACAGCAACCTTAGGGCTGGTAAAGGCAGTGTATTGTTCTTGCGCCGAGATCACTCTAGGCCTGTGACATGGATGCAGGGGCTGGGTATTGCCACTAATAGTAGAACAGGATGTGTGGAGTGGAGAAAGGGGGCCGCAAGCTTGCGCCTGAATACCCCGTCGATGGTAGAATATTGCCTGTGCCTGTGATGGCACCTCTTGGGGCGCACTGTGGGGCTGGGAAGTGGACTGCGGGGCTGGCAATTTGAATGAAAATGGCAAAGGCACTAGACCTGTGAACGGGGCTGCGGGCATCCAGGAGAACTTATGCAGGGGTGTGCAAAGTGACTGGGGACTGCTCGGTGGGAGCTAAAATCACTGCGGGGCTAGCATATGGATGGTGGGGTGGGCTTCCAGAGGCTCGTGCCAGAGCTGAATTGTCGCCGAGCTGGAGCCAAGAGCCAGATGCTGCCATTTGAAGCTGGAGAAACACAGAGCTGGGGCTGGAAGAAGAAAGCTGGCAGTAAAATAAAGCTTATGGGTCAAGAGCTGAAAGAGCTGGAGTCACTGCGCCTGCTCTTGTCATCCTTTGGGGACTGGAATTGTAGCTTAACACATCACAGCAACCTTAGGGCTGGTAAAGGCAGTGTATTGTTCTTGCGCCGAGATCACTCTAGGCCTGTGACATGGATGCAGGGGCTGGGTATTGCCACTAATAGTAGAACAGGATGTGTGGAGTGGGGAAAGGGGGCCGCAAGCTTGCGCCTGAATACCCCGTCAATGGTAGAATATTGCCTGTGCCTGTGATGGCACCTCTTGGGGTGCGGCTGAAATCTCTGTGGGGCTGGGAAGTGGACTGCGGGGCTGGCAATTTGAATGAAAATGGCAAAGGCACTAGACCTGTGAACGGGGCTGCGGGCATCCAGGAGAACTTATGCAGGGGTGTGCAAAGTGACTGGGGACTTCTCGGTGGGAGATAAAATCACTGCGGGGCTAGCATATGGATGGTGGGGTGGGCTGCCAGAGGCTCGTGCCAGAGCTGAATTGTCGCCGAGCTGGAGCCAAGAGCCAGATGCAGCCATTTGAAGCTGGAGAAACACAGAGCTGGGGCTGGAAGAAGAGAGCTGGCAGTAAATTAAAGCTTATGGGTCAAGAGCTGAAAGAGCTGGAGTCACTGCGCCTGCTCTTGTCATCCTTTGGGGACTGGAATTGTAGCTTAACACATCACAGCAACCTTAGGGCTGGTAAAGGCAGTGTATTGTTCTTGCGCCGAGATCACTCTAGGCCTGTGACATGGATGCAGGGGCTGGGTATTGCCACTAATAGTAGAACAGGATGTGTGGAGTGGGGAAAGGGGGCCGCAAGCTTGCGCCTGAATACCCCGTCAATGGTAGAATATTGCCTGTGCCTGTGATGGCACCTCTTGGGGTGCGGCTGAAATCTCTGTGGGGCTGGGAAGTGGACTGCGGGGCTGGCAATTTGAATGAAAATGGCAAAGGCACTAGACCTGTGAACGGGGCTGCGGGCATCCAGGAGAACTTATGCAGGGGTGTGCAAAGTGAGTGGGGACTGCTCGGTGGGAGCTAAAATCACTGCGGGGCTAGCATATGGATGGTGGGGTGGGCTTCCAGACGCTCGTGCCAGAGCTGAATTGTCGCCGAGCTGGAGCCAAGAGCCAGATGCTGCCATTTGAAGCTGGAGAAACACAGAGCTGGGGCTGGAAGAAGAGAGCTGGCAGTAAAATAAAGCTTATGGGTCAAGAGCTGAAAGAGCTGGAGTCACTGCGCCTGCTCTTGTCATCCTTTGGGGACTGGGATTGTAGCTTAACACATCACAGCAACCTTAGTGCTGGTAAAGGCAGTGTATTGTTCTTGCGCCGAGATCACTCTAGGCCTGTGACATGGATGCAGGGGCTGGGTATTGCCACTAATAGTAGAACAGGATGTGTGGAGTGGGGAAAGGGGGCCGCAAGCTTGCGCCTGAAAACCCCGTCGATGGTAGAATATTGCCTGTGCCTGTGATGGCACCTCTTGGGGCGCGCTGTGGGGTTGGGAAGTGGACTGCGGGGCTGGCAATTTGAATGAAAATGGCAAAGGCACTAGACCTGTGAACGGGGCTGCGGGCATCCCGAAGAACTTATGCAGGGGTGTGCAAAGTGAGTGGGGACTGCTCGGTGGGAGCTAAAATCACTGCGGGGCTAGCATATGGATGGTGGGCTGGGCTTCCAGAGGCTCGTGCCAGAGCTGAATTGTCGCCGAGCTGGAGCCAAGAGCCAGATGCTGCCATTTGAAGCTGGAGAAACACAGAGCTGGGGCTGGAAGAAGAAAGCTGGCAGTAAAATAAAGCTTATGGGTCAAGAGCTGAAAGAGCTGAAGTCACTTCGCCTGCTCTTGTAATCTTTTGGGAACTGGAATTGTAGCTTAACACATCACAGCAACCTTAGGGCTGGTAAAGGCAGTGTATTGTTCTTGCGCCGAGATCACTCTAGGCCTGTGACATGGATGCAGGGGCTGGGTATTGCCACTAATAGTAGAACAGGATGTGTGGAGTGGGGAAAGGGGTCCGCAAGCTTGTGCCTGAATACCCCGTCGATGGTAGAATATTGCCTGTGCCTGTGATGGCACCTCTTGGGGTGCGGCTGAAATCTCTGTGGGGCTGGGAAGTGGACTGCGGGGCTGGCAATTTGAATGAAAATGGCAAAGGCACTAGACCTGTGAACGGGGCTGCGGGCATCCAGGAGAACTTATGCAGGGGTGTGCAAAGTGACTGGGGACTGCTCGGGGGGAGCTAAAATCACTGCGGGGCTAGCATATGGATGGTGGGGTGGCCTTCCAGAGGCTCGTGCCAGAGCTGAATTGTCGCCGAGCTGGAGCCAAGAGCCAGATGCTGCCATTTGAAGCTGGAGAAACACAGAGCTGGGGCTGGAAGAAGAGAGCTGGCAGTAAAATAAAGCTTATGGGTCAAGAGCTGAAAGAGCTGGAGTCACTGCGCCTGCTCTTGTCATCCTTTGGGGACTGGAATTGTAGCTTAACACATCACAGCAACCTTAGGGCTGGTAAAGGCAGTGTATTGTTCTTGCGCCGAGATCACTCTAGGCCTGTGACATGGATGCAGGGGCTGGGTATTGCCACTAATAGTAGAACAGGATGTGTGGAGTGGGGAAAGGGGGCCGCAAGCTTGCGCCTGAATACCCCGTCGATGGTAGAATATTGCCTGTGCCTGTGATGGCACCTCTTGGGGTGCGGCTGAAATCTCTGTGGGGCTGGGAAGTGGACTGCGGGGCTGGCAATTTGAATGAAAATGGCAAAGGCACTAGACCTGTGAACGGGGCTGCGGGCATCCAGGAGAAGTTATGCAGGGGTGTGCAAAGTGACTGGGGACTGCTCGGTGGGAGCTAAAATCACTATGAGGCTAGCATATGGATGGTGGGGTGGGCTTCCAGAGGCTCGTGCCAGAGCTGAATTGTCGCCGAGCTAGAGCAAAGAGCCAGATGCAGCCATTTGAAGCTGGAGAAACACAGAGCTGGGGCTGGAAGAAGAGAGCTGGCAGTAAAATAAAGCTTATGAGTTAAGAGCTGAAAGAGCTGGAGTCACTGCGCCTGCTCTTGTCATCCTTTGGGGACTGGAATTGTAGCTTAACACATCACAGCAACCTTAGTGCTGGTAAAGGCAGTGTATTGTTCTTGCGCCGAGATCACTCTAGGCCTGTGACATGGATGCAGGGGCTGGGTATTGCCACTAATAGTAGAACAGGATGTGTGGAGTGGGGAAAGGGGGCCGCAAGCTTGCGCCTGAATACCCCGTCGATGGTAGAATATTGCCTGTGCCTGTTATGGCACCTCTTGGGGTGCGGCTGAAATCTCTGTGCGGCTGGGAAGTGGACTGCGGGGCTGGCAATTTGAATGAAAATGGCAAAGGCACTAGACCTGTGAACGGGGCTGCGGGCATCCAGGAGAACTTATGCAGGGGTGTGCAAAGTGACTGGGGACTGCTCGGTGGGAGATAAAATCACTGCGGGGCTAGCATATGGATGGTGGGGTGGCCTTCCAGAGGCTCGTGCCAGAGCTGAATTGTCGCCGAGCTGGAGCCAAGAGCCAGATGCAGCCATTTGAAGCTGGAGAAACACAGAGCTGGGGCTGGAAGAAGAGAGCTGGCAGTAAAATAAAGCTTATGAGTTAAGAGCTGACAGAGCTGGAGTCACTGTGCCTGCTCTTGTCATCCTTTGGGGACTGGAATGGTAGCTTAACACATCACAGCAACCTTAGGGCTGGTAAAGGCAGTGTATTGTTCTTGCGCCGAGATCACTCTAGGCCTGTGACATGGATGCAGGGGCTGGGTATTGCCACTAATAGTAGAACAGGATGTGTGGAGTGGGGAAAGGGGGCCGCAAGCTTGCGCCTGAATACCCCGTCGATGGTAGAATATTGCCTGTGCCTGTGATGGCACCTCTTGGGGTGCGGCTGAAATCTCTGTGCGGCTGGGAAGTGGACTGCGGGGCTGGCAATTTGAATGAAAATGGCAAAGGCACTAGACCTGTGAACGGGGCTGCGGGCATCCAGGAGAACTTATGCAGGGGTGTGCAAAGTGACTGGGGACTGCTCGGTGGGAGATAAAATCACTGCGGGGCTAGCATATGGATGGTGGGGTGGCCTTCCAGAGGCTCGTGCCAGAGCTGAATTGTCGCCGAGCTGGAGCCAAGAGCCAGATGCTGCCATTTGAAGCTGGAGAAACACAGAGCTGGGGCTGGAAGAAGAGAGCTGGCAGTAAATTAAAGCTTATGGGTCAAGAGCTGAAAGAGCTGGAGTCACTGCGCCTGCTCTTGTCATCCTTTGGGGACTGGAATTGTAGCTTAACACATCACAGCAACCTTAGGGCTGGTAAAGGCAGTGTATTGTTCTTGCGCCGAGATCACTCTAGGCCTGTGACATGGATGCAGGGGCTGGGTATTGCCACTAATAGTAGAACAGGATGTGTGGAGTGGGGAAAGGGGGCCGCAAGCTTGCGCCTGAATACCCCGTCGATGGTAGAATATTGCCTGTGCCTGTGATGGCACCTCTTGGGGTGCGGCTGAAATCTCTGTGGGGCTGGGAAGTGGACTGCGGGGCTGGCAATTTGAATGAAAATGGCAAAGGCACTAGACCTGTGAACGGGGCTGCGGGCATCCAGGAGAAGTTATGCAGGGGTGTGCAAAGTGACTGGGGACTTCTCGGTGGGAGATAAAATCACTGCGGGGCTAGCATATGGATGGTGGGGTGGGCTTCCAGAGGCTCGTGCCAGAGCTGAATTGTCGCCGAGCTGGAGCCAAGAGCCAGATGCAGCCACTTGAAGCTGGAGAAACATAGAGCTGGGGCTGGAAGAAGAGAGCTGGCAGTAAAATAAAGCTTATGAGTTAAGAGCTGAAAGAGCTGGAGTCACTGCGCCTGCTCTTGTCATCCTTTGGGGACTTGAATTGTAGTTTAACACATCACAGCAACCTTAGGGCTGGTAAAGGCAGTGTATTGTTCTTGCGCTGAGATCACTCTAGGCCTGTGACATGGATGAGGGGGCTGGGTATTGCCACTAATAGTAGAACAGGATGTGTGGAGTGGGGAAAGAGGGGCCGCAAGCTTGCGCCTGAATACCCCGTCGATGGTAGAATGTTGCCTGTGCCTGTGATGGCACCTCTTGGGGCGCACTGTGGGGCTGGGAAGTGGACTGCGGGGCTGGCAATTTGAATGAAAATGGCACAGGCACTAGACCTGTGAACGGGGCTGCGGGCATCCAGGAGAACTTATGCAGGGGTGTGCAAAGTGACTGGGGACTGCTCGGTGGGAGCTAAAATCACTGCGGGGCTAGCATATGGATGGTGGGGTGGGCTTCCAGAGGCTCGTGCCAGAGCTGAATTGTCGCCGAGCTGGAGCCAAGAGCCAGATGCTGCCATTTGAAGCTGGAGAAACACAGAGCTGGGCCTGGAAGAAGAGAGCTGGCAGTAAAATAAAGCTTATGGGTCAAGAGCTGAAAGAGCTGGAGTCACTGCGCCTGCTCTTGTCATCCTTTGGGGACTGGAATTGTAGCTTAACACATCACAGCAACCTTAGGGCTGGTAAAGGCAGTGTATTGGTCTTGCGCCGAGATCACACTAGGCCTGTGACATGGAAGCAGGGGCTGGGTATTGCCACTAATAGTAGAACAGGATGTGTGGAGTGGGTAAAGGGGGCCGCAAGCTTGCGCCTGAATACCCCGTCGATGGTAGAATATTGCCTGTGCCTGTGATGGCACCTCTTGGGGCGCACTGTGGGGCTGGGAAGTGGACTGCGGGGCTGGCAATTTGAATGAAAATGGCAAAGGCACTAGACCTGTGAACGGGGCTGCGGGCATCCAGGAGAACTTATGCAGGGGTGTGCAAAGTGACTGGGGACTGCTCGGTGGGAGATAAAATCACTGCGGGGCTAGCATATGGATGGTGGGGTGGCCTTCCAGAGGCTCGTGCCAGAGCTGAATTGTCGCCGAGCTGGAGCCAAGAGCCAGATGCTGCCATTTGAAGCTGGAGAAACACAGAGCTGGGGCTGGAAGAAGAGAGCTGGCAGTAAAATAAAGCTTATGGGTCAAGAGCTGAAAGAGCTGGAGTCACTGCGCCTGCTCTTGTTATCCTTTGGGGACTGGAATTGTAGCTTAACACATCACAGCAACCTTAGGGCTGGTAAAGGCAGTGTATTGTTCTTGCGCCGAGATCACTCTAGGCCTGTGACATGGATGCAGGGGCTGGGTATTGCCACTAATAGTAGAACAGGACGTTTGGAGTGGGGAAAGGGGGCCGCAAGCTTGCGCCTGAATACCCCGTCGATGGTAGAATATTGCCTGTGCCTGTGATGGCACCTCTTGGGGTGCACTGTGGTGCTGGGAAGTGGACTGCGGGGCTGGCAATTTGAATGAAAATGGCAAAGGCACTAGACCTGTGAACGGGGCTGCGGGCATCCAGGAGAAGTTATGCAGGGGTGTGCAAAGTGACTGGGGACTGTTCGGTGGGAGCTAAAATCACTGCGGGGCTAGCATATGGATGGTGGGGTGGGCTTCCAGAGGCTCGTGCCAGAGCTGAATTGTCGCCGAGCTGGAGCCAAGAGCCAGATGCTGCCATTTGAAGCTGGAGAAAAACAGAGCTGGGGCTGGAAGAAGAGAGCTGGCAGAAAAATAAAGCTTATGGGTCAAGAGCTGAAAGAGCTGTAGTCACTGCGCCTGCTCTTGTCATCCTTTGGGGACTGGAATTGTAGCTTAACACATCACAGCAACCTTAGTGCTGGTAAAGGCAGTGTATTGTTCTTGCGCCGAGATCACTCTAGGCCTGTGACATGGATGCAGGGGCTGGGTATTGCCACTAATAGTAGAACAGGATGTGTGGAGTGGGGAAAGGGGGCTGCAAGCTTGTGCCTGAAAACCCCGTCAATGGTAGAATATTGCCTGTGCCTGTGATGGCACCTCTTGGGGTGCCGCTGAAATCTCTGTGGGGCTGGGAAGTGGACTGCGCGGCTGGCAATTTGAATGAAAATGGCAAAGGCACTAGACCTGTGAACGGGGCTGCGGGCATCCAGGAGAACTTATGCAGGGGTGTGCAAAGTGACTGGGGACTGCTCGGTGGGAGCTAAAATCACTGCGGGGCTAGCATATGGATGGTGGGGTGGGCTTCCAGAGGCTCGTGCCAGAGCTGAATTGTCGCCGAGCTGGAGCCAAGAGCCAGATGCTGCCATTTGAAGCTGGAGAAACACAGAGCTGGGGCTGGAAGAAGAGAGCTGGCAGTAAAATAAAGCTTATGGGTCAAGAGCTGAAAGAGCTGGAGTCACAGTGCCTGCTCGTGCAATCTTTTGGGAACTGGATTTGTAGCTTAACACATCACAGCAACCTTAGGGCTGGAAAAGGCAGTGTATTGTTCTTGCGCCGAGATCACTCTAGGCCTGTGACATGGATGCAGGGGCTGGGTATTGCCACTAATAGTAGAACAGGATGTGTGGAGTGGGGAAAGGGGGCCGCAAGCTTGCGCCTGAATACCCCGTCGATGGTAGAATATTGCCTGTGCCTGTGATGGCACCTCTTGGGGCGCACTGTGGGGCTGGGAAGTGGACTGCGGGGCTGGCAATTTGAATGAAAATGGCAAAGGCACTAGACCTGTGAACGGGGCTGCGGGCATCCAGGAGAACTTATTCAGGGGTGTGCAAAGTGACTGGGGACTGCTCGGTGGGAGCTAAAATCACTGCGGGGCTAGCATATGGATGGTGGGGTGGCCTTCCAGAGGCTCGTGCCAGAGCTGAATTGTTGCCGAGCTGGAGCCAAGAGCCAGATGCTGCCATTTGAAGCTGGAGAAACACAGAGCTGGGGCTGGAAGAAGAGAGCTGGCAGTAAAATAAAGCTTATGGGTCAAGAGCTGAAAGAGCTGGAGTCACTGCGCCTGCTCTTGTCATCCTTTGGGGACTGGAATTGTAGCTTAACACATCACAGCAACCTTAGGGCTGGTAAAGGCAGTGTATTGTTCTTGCGCCGAGATCACTCTAGGCCTGTGACATGGATGCAGGGGCTGGGTATTGCCACTAATAGTAGAACAGGATGTGTGGAGTGGGGAAAGGGGGCCGCAAGCTTGCGCCTGAATACCCCGTCGATGGTAGAATATTGCCTGTGCCTGTGATGGCACCTCTTGGGGTGCGGCTGAAATCTCTGTGGGGCTGGGAAGTGGACTGCGGGGCTGGCAATTTGAATGAAAATGGCAAAGACACTAGACCTGTGAACGGGGCTGCGGGCATCCAGGAGAACTTATGCAGGGGTGTGCAAAGTGACTGGGGACTGCTCGGTGGGAGCTAAAATCACTGCGGGGCTAGAATATGGATGGTGGGGTGGGCTTTCAGAGGCTCGTGCCAGAGCTGAATTGTCGCCGAGCTGGAGCCAAGAGCCAGATGCAGCCATTTGAAGCTGGAGAAACACAGAGCTGGGGCTGGAAGAAGAGAGCTGGCAGTAAAATAAAGCTTATTAGTTTAGAGCTGAAAGAGCTGGAGTCACTGCGCCTGCTCTTGTCATCCTTTCGGGACTGGAATTGTAGCTTAACACATCACAGCAACCTTAGGGCTGGTAAAGGCAGTGTATTGTTCTTGCGCCGAGATCACTCTAGGCCTGTTACATGGATGCAGGGGCTGGGTATTGCCACTAATAGTAGAACAGGATGTGTGGAGTGGGTAAAGGGGGCCGCAAGCTTGCGCCTGAATACCCCGTCAATGGTAGAATATTGCCTGTGCCTGTGATGGCACCTCTTGGGGCGCACTGTGGGGCTGGGAAGTGGACTGCGGGGCTGGCAATTTGAATGAAAATGGCAAAGGCACTAGACCTGTGAACGGGGCTGCGGGCATCCAGGAGAACTTATGCAGGGGTGTGCAAAGTGACTGGGGACTTCTCGGTGGGAGATAAAATCACTGCGGGGCTAGCATATGGATGGTGGGGTGGGCTTCCAGAGGCTCGTGCCAGAGCTGAATTGTCGCCGAGCTGGAGCCAAGAGCCAGATGCAGCCATTTGAAGCTGGAGAAACACAGAGCTGGGGCTGGAAGAAGAGAGCTGGCAGTAAAATAAAGCTTATGAGTTAAGAGCTGAAAGAGCTGGAGTCACTTCGCCTGCTCTTGTCATCCTTTGGGGACTGGAATTGTAGCTTAACACATCACAGCAACCTTAGGGCTGGTAAAGGCAGTGTATTGTTCTTGCGCAGAGATCCCTCTAGGCCTGTGACATGGATGCAGGGGCTGGGTATTGCCACTAATAGTAGAACAGGATGTGTGGAGTGGGGAAAGGGGGCCGCACGCTTGCGCCTGAAAACCTCGTCAATGGTAGAATATTGCCTGTGATGGCACCTCTTGGGGCGCACTGTGGGGCTGGGAAGTGGACTGCGGGGCTGGCAATTTGAATGAAAATGGCAAAGGCACTAGACCTGTGAACGGGGCTGCGGGCATTCAGGAGAACTTATGCAGGGGTGTGCAAAGTGACTAGGGACTGCTCGGTGGGAGCTAAAATCACTGCGGGGCTAGCATATGGATGGTGGGGTGGGCTTCCAGAGGCTCGTGCCAGAGCTGAATTGTCGCCGAGCTGGAGCCAAGAGCCAGATGCTGCCATTTGAAGCTGGAGAAACACAGAGCTGGGGCTGGAAGAAGAGAGCTGGCAGTAAAATAAAGCTTATGAGTTAAGAGCTGAAAGAGCTGGAGTCACTTTGCCTGCCCTTGTCATCCTTTGGGGACTGGAATTGGAGCTTAACACATCACAGCAACCTTAGGGCTGGTAAAGGCAGTGTATTGTTCTTGCGCTGAGATCACTCTAGGCCTGGGACATGGATGCAGGGGCTGGGTATTGCCACTAATAGTAGAACAGGATGTGTGGAGTGGGTAAAGGGGGCCGCAAGCTTGCGCCTGAATACCCCGTCGATGGTAGAATATTGCCTGTGCCTGTGATGGCACCTCTTGGGGCGCACTGTGGGGCTGGGAAGTGGACTGCGGGGCTGGCAATTTGAATGAAAATGGCAAAGACACTAGACCTGTGAACGGGGCTGCGGGCATCCAGGAGAACTTATGCAGGGGTGTGCAAAGTGACTGGGGACTGCTCGGTGGGAGCTAAAATCACTGCAGGGCTAGAATATGGATGGTGGGGTGGGCTTCCAGAGGCTCGTGCCAGAGCTGAATTGTCGCCGAGCTGGAGCCAAGAGCCAGATGCAGCCATTTGAAGCTGGAGAAACACAGAGCTGGGGCTGGAAGAAGAGAGCTGGCAGTAAAATAAAGCTTATTAGTTTAGAGCTGAAAGAGCTGGAGTCACTGCGCCTGCTCTTGTCATCCTTTGGGGACTGGAATTGTAGCTTAACACATCACAGCAACCTTAGGGCTGGTAAAGGCAGTGTATTGTTCTTGCGCCGAGATCACTCTAGGCCTGTTACATGGATGCAGGGGCTGGGTATTGCCACTAATAGTAGAACAGGATGTGTGGAGTGGGTAAAGGGGGCCGCAAGCTTGCGCCTGAATACCCCGTCAATGGTAGAATATTGCCTGTGCCTGTGATGGCACCTCTTGGGGCGCACTGTGGGGCTGGGAAGTGGACTGCGGGGCTGGCAATTTGAATGAAAATGGCAAAGGCACTAGACCTGTGAACGGGGCTGCGGGCATCCAGGAGAACTTATGCAGGGGTGTGCAAAGTGACTGGGGACTTCTCGGTGGGAGATAAAATCACTGCGGGGCTAGCATATGGATGGTGGGGTGGGCTTCCAGAGGCTCGTGCCAGAGCTGAATTGTCGCCGAGCTGGAGCCAAGAGCCAGATGCAGCCATTTGAAGCTGGAGAAACACAGAGCTGGGGCTGGAAGAAGAGAGCTGGCAGTAAAATAAAGCTTATGAGTTAAGAGCTGAAAGAGCTGGAGTCACTGTGCCTGCTCTTGTCATCCTTTGGGGACTGGAATTGTACCTTAACACATCACAGCAACCTTAGGGCTGGTAAAGGCAGTGTATTGTTCTTGCGCAGAGATCCCTCTAGGCCTGTGACATGGATGCAGGGGCTGGGTATTGCCACTAATAGTAGAACAGGATGTGTGGAGTGGGTAAAGGGGGCCGCAAGCTTGCGCCTGAATACCCCGTCGATGGTAGAATATTGCCTGTGCCTGTGATGGCACCTCTTGGGGCGCACTGTGGGGCTGGGAAGTGGACTGCGGGGCTGGCAATTTGAATGAAAATGGCAAAGGCACTAGACCTGTGAACGGGGCTGCGGGCATCCAGGAGAACTTATGCAGGGGTGTGCAAAGTGACTGGGGACTGCTCGGTGGGAGCTAAAATCACTGCGTGGCTAGCATATGGATGGTGGGGTGGCCTTCCAGAGGCTCGTGCCAGAGCTGAATTGTCGCCGAGCTGGAGCCAAGAGCCAGATGCTGCCATTTGAAGCTGGAGAAACACAGAGCTGGGGCTGGAAGAAGAGAGCTGGCAGTAAAATAAAGCTTATGGGTCAAGAGCTGAAAGAGCTGGAGTCACTGCGCCTGCTCTTGTCATCCTTTCGGGACTGGAATGGTAGCTTAACACATCACAGCAACCTTAGGGCTGGTAAAGGCAGTGTATTGTTCTTGCGCCGAGATCACTCTAGGCCTGTGACATGGATGCAGGGGCTGGGTATTGCCACTAATAGTAGAACAGGATGTGTGGAGTGGGGAAAGGGGGCCGCAAGCTTGCGCCTGAATACCCCGTCGATGGTAGAATATTGCCTGTGCCTGTGATGGCACCTCTTGGGGCGCACTGTGGGGCTGGGAAGTGGACTGCGGGGCTGGCAATTTGAATGAAAATGGCAAAGGCACTAGACCTGTGAACGGGGCTGCGGGCATCCAGGAGAACTTATGCAGGGGTGTGCAAAGTGACTGGGGACTGCTCGGTGGGAGCTAAAATCACTGCGGGGCTAGCATATGGATGGTGGGGTGGCCTTCCAGAGGCTCGTGCCAGATCTGAATTGTCGCCGAGCTGGAGCCAAGAGCCAGATGCTGCCATTTGAAGCTGGAGAAACACAGAGCTGGGGCTGGAAGAAGAGAGCTGGCAGTAAATTAAAGCTTATGGGTCAAGAGCTGAAAGAGCTGGAGTCACTGCGCCTGCTCTTGTCATTCTTTGGGGACTGGAATTGCAGCTTAACACATCACAGCAACCTTAGCGCTGGTAAAGGCAGTGTATTGTTCTTGCGCCGAGATCACTCTAGGCCTGTGACATGGATGCAGGGGCTGGGTATTGCCACTAATAGTAGAACAGGATGTGTGGAGTGGGGAAAGGGGGCCGCAAGCTTGCGCCTGAATACCCCGTCGATGGTAGAATATTGCCTGTGCCTGTGATGGCACCTCTTGGGGCGCACTGTGGGGCTGGGAAGTGGACTGCGGGGCTGGCAATTTGAATGAAAATGGCAAAGGCACTAGACCTGTGAACGGGGCTGCGGGCATCCAGGAGAACTTATGCAGGGGTGTGCAAAGTGAGTGGGGACTGCTCGGTGGGAGCTAAAATCACTGCGGGGCTAGCATATGGATGGTGGGGTGGCCTTCCAGAGGCTCGTGCCAGAGCTGAATTGTCGCCGAGCTGGAGCCAAGAGCCAGATGCTGCCATTTGAAGCTGGAGAAACACAGAGCTGGGGCTGGAAGAAGAGAGCTGGCAGTAAAATTAAGCTTATGGGTCAAGAGCTGAAAGAGCTGGAGTCACTGCGCCTGCTCTTGTCATCCTTTCGGGACTGGAATGGTAGCTTAACACATCACAGCAACCTTAGGGCTGGTAAAGGCAGTGTATTGTTCTTGCGCCGAGATCACTCTAGGCCTGTGACATGGATGCAGGGGCTGGGTATTGCCACTAATAGTAGAACAGGATGTGTGGAGTGGGGAAAGGGGGCCGCAAGCTTGCGCCTGAATACCCCGTCGATGGTAGAATATTGCCTGTGCCTGTGATGGCACCTCTTGGGGCGCACTGTGGGGCTGGGAAGTGGACTGCGGGGCTGGCAATTTGAATGAAAATGGCAAAGGCACTAGACCTGTGAACGGGGCTGCGGGCATCCAGGAGAACTTATGCAGGGGTGTGCAAAGTGACTGGGGACTGCTCGGTGGGAGCTAAAATCACTGCGGGGCTAGCATATGGATGGTGGGGTGGCCTTCCAGAGGCTCGTGCCAGAGCTGAATTGTCGCCGAGCTGGAGCCAAGAGCCAGATGCTGCCATTTGAAGCTGGAGAAACACAGAGCTGGGGCTGGAAGAAGAGAGCTGGCAGTAAAATAAAGCTTATGGGTCAAGAGCTGAAAGAGCCGGAGTCACTGCGCCTGCTCTTGTCATCCTTTCGGGACTGGAATGGTAGCTTAACACATCACAGCAACCTTAGGGCTGGTAAAGGCAGTGTATTGTTCTTGCGCTGAGATCACTCTAGGCCTGTGACATGGATGCAGGGGCTGGGTATTGCCACTAATAGTAGAACAGGACGTGTGGAGTGGGGAAAGGGGGCCGCAAGCTTGCGCCTGAATACCCCGTCGATGGTAGAATATTGCATGTGCCTGTGATGGCACCTCTTGGGGCGCACTGTGGGGCTGGGAAGTGGACTGCGGGGCTGGCAATTTGAATGAAAATGGCAAAGGCACTAGACCTGTGAACGGGGCTGCGGGCATCCAGGAGAACTTATGCAGGGGTGTGCAAAGTGACTGGGGACTGTTCGGTGGGAGCTAAAATCACTGCGGGGCTAGCATATGGATGGTGGGGTGGGCTTCCAGACGCTCGTGCCAGAGCTGAATTGTCGCCGAGCTGGAGCCAAGAGCCAGATGCTGCCATTTGAAGCTGGAGAAAAACAGAGCTGGGGCTGGAAGAAGAGAGCTGGCAGAAAAATAAAGCTTATGGGTCAAGAGCTGAAAGAGCTGGAGTCACTGCGCCTGCTCTTGTCATCCTTTGGGGACTGGAATTGTAGCTTAACACATCACAGCAACCTTAGTGCTGGTAAAGGCAGTGTATTGTCCTTGCGCCGAGATCACTCTAGGCCTGTGACATGGATGCAGGGGCTGGGTATTGCCACTAATAGTAGAACAGGATGTGTGGAGTGGGGAAAGGGGGCCGCAAGCTTGCGCCTGAATACCCCGTCAATGGTAGAATATTGCCTGTGCCTGTGATGGCACCTCTTGGGGTGCGGCTGAAATCTCTGTGGGGCTGGGAAGTGGACTGCGGGGCTGGCAATTTGAATGAAAATGGCAAAGGCACTAGACCTGTGAACGGGGCTGCGGGCATCCAGGAGAAGTTATGCAGGGGTGTGCAAAGTGACTGGGGACTTCTCGGTGGGAGATAAAATCACTGCGGGGCTAGCATATGGATGGTGGGGTGGGCTGCCAGAGGCTCGTGCCAGAGCTGAATTGTCGCCGAGCTGGAGCCAAGAGCCAGATGCTGCCATTTGAAGCTGGAGAAACACAGAGCTGGGGCTGGAAGAAGAGAGCTGGCAGTAAATTAAAGCTTATGGGTCAAGAGCTGAAAGAGCTGGAGTCACTGCGCCTGCTCTTGTCATCCTTTGGGGACTGGAATTGTAGCTTAACACATCACAGCAACCTTAGGGCTGGTAAAGGCAGTGTATTGTTCTTGCGCCGAGATCACTCTAGGCCTGTGACATGGATGCAGGGGCTGGGTATTGCCACTAATAGTAGAACAGGATGTGTGGAGTGGGTAAAGGGGGCCGCAAGCTTGCGCCTGAAAACCCCGTCGATGGTAGAATATTGCCTGTGCCTGTGATGGCACCTCTTGGGGCGCACTGTGGGGCTGGGAAGTGGACTGCGGGGCTGGCAATTTGAATGAAAATGGCAAAGGCACTAGACCTGTGAACGGGGCTGCGGGCATCCAGGAGAACTTATGCAGGGGTGTGCAAAGTGAGTGGGGACTGCTCGGTGGGAGCTAAAATCACTGCGGGGCTAGCATATGGATGGTGGGGTGGGCTTCCAGACGCTCGTGCCAGAGCTGAATTGTCGCCGAGCTGGAGCCAAGAGCCAGATGCTGCCATTTGAAGCTGGAGAAACACAGAGCTGGGGCTGGAAGAAGAGAGCTGGCAGTAAAATAAAGCTTATGGGTCAAGAGCTGAAAGAGCTGGAGTCACTGCGCCTGCTCTTGTCATCCTTTCGGGACTGGAATGGTAGCTTAACACATCACAGCAACCTTAGGGCTGGTAAAGGCAGTGTATTGTTCTTGCGCCGAGATCACTCTAGGCCTGTGACATGGATGCAGGGGCTGGGTATTGCCACTAATAGTAGAACAGGATGTGTGGAGTGGGGAAAGGGGGCCGCAAGCTTGCGCCTGAATACCCCGTCGATGGTAGAATATTGCCTGTGCCTGTGATGGCACCTCTTGGGGTGCGGCTGAAATCTCTGTGGGGCTGGGAAGTGGACTGCGGGGCTGGCAATTTGAATGAAAATGGCAAAGGCACTAGACCTGTGAACGGGGCTGCGGGCATTCAGGAGAACTTATGCAGGGGTGTGCAAAGTGACTGGGGACTGCTCGGTGGGAGCTAAAATCACTGCGGGGCTAGCATATGGATGGTGGGGTGGGCTTCCAGAGGCTCGTGCCAGAGCTGAATTGTCGCTGAGCTGGAGCCAAGAGCCTGATGCAGCCATTTGAAGCTGGAGAAACACAGAGCTGGGGCTGGAAGAAGAGAGCTGGCAGTAATATAAAGCTTGTGAGTTAAGAGCTGAAAGAGCTGGAGTCACTGCGCCTGCTCTTGTCATTTTTTGGGGACTGGAATGGTAGCTTAACACATCACAGCAACCTTAGGGCTGGTAAAGGCAGTGTATTGTTCTTGCGCCGAGATCACTCTAGGCCTGTGACATGGATGCAGGGGCTGGGTATTGCCACTAATAGTAGAACAGGACTGGTGGAGTGGGGAAAGGGGGCCGCAAGCTTGCGCCTGAATACCCCGTCGATGGTAGAATATTGCCTGTGCCTGTGATGGCACCTCTTGGGGCGCACGGTGGGGCTGGGAAGTGGACTGCGGGGCTGGCAATTTGAATGAAAATGGCAAAGGCACTAGACCTGTGAACGGGGCTGCGGGCATCCAGGAGAACTTATGCAGGGGTGTGCAAAGTGAGTGGGGACTGCTCGGTGGGAGCTAAAATCACTGCGGGGCTAGCATATGGATGGTGGGGTGGCCTTCCAGAGGCTCGTGCCAGAGCTGAATTGTCGCCGAGCTGGAGCCAAGAGCCAGATGCTGCCATTTGAAGCTGGAGAAACACAGAGCTGGGGCTGGAAGAAGAGAGCTGGCAGTAAAATAAAGCTTATGGGTCAAGAGCTGAAAGAGCTGGAGTCACTGCGCCTGCTCTTGTCATTTTTTGGGGACTGGAATGGTAGCTTAACACATCACAGCAACCTTAGGGCTGGAAAAGGCAGTGTATTGTTCTTGCGCCGAGATCACTCTAGGCCTGTGACATGGATGCAGGGGCTGGGTATTGCCACTAATAGTAGAACAGGATGTGTGGAGTGGGGAAAGGGGGCCGCAAGCTTGCGCCTGAATACCCAGTCGATGGTAGAATATAGCCTGTGCCTGTGATGGCACCTCTTGGGGCGCACTGTGGGGCTGGGAAGTGGACTGCGGGGCTGGCAATTTGAATGAAAATGGCAAAGGCACTAGACCTGTGAACGGGGCTGCGGGCATCCAGGAGAACTTATGCAGGGGTGTGCAAAGTGACTGGGGACTGCTCGGTGGGAGCTAAAATCACTGCGGGGCTAGCATATGGAATGTGGGGTGGCCTTCCAGAGGCTCGTGCCAGAGCTGAATTGTCGCCGAGCTGGAGCCAAGAGCCAGATGCTGCCATTTGAAGCTGGAGAAACACAGAGCTGGGGCTGGAAGAAGAGAGCTGGCAGTAAAATAAAGCTTATGGGTCAAGAGCTGAAAGAGCCGGAGTCACTGCGCCTGCTCTTGTCATCCTTTGGGGACTGGAATTGTAGCTTAACACATCACAGCAACCTTAGGGCTGGTAAAGGCAGTGTATTGTTCTTGCGCCGAGATCACTCTAGGCCTGTGACATGGATGCAGGGGCTGGGTATTGCCACTAATAGTAGAACAGGATGTGTGGAGTGGGGAAAGGGGGCCGCAAGCTTGCGCCTGAATACCCCGTCGATGGTAGAATATTGCCTGTGCCTGTGATGGCACCTCTTGGGGCGCACTGTGGGGCTGGGAAGTGGACTGCGGGGCTGGCAATTTGAATGAAAATGGCAAAGGCACTAGACCTGTGAACGGGGCTGCGGACATCCAGGAGAACTTATGCAGGGGTGTGCAAAGTGACTGGGGACTGCTCGGTGGGAGCTAAAATCACTGCAGGGCTAGCATATGGATGGTGGGGTGGCCTTCCAGAGGCTCGTGCCAGAGCTGAATTGTCGCCGAGCTGGAGCCAAGAGCCAGATGCTGCCATTTGAAGCTGGAGAAACACAGAGCTGGGGCTGGAAGAAGAGAGCTGGCAGTAAAATAAAGCTTATGGGTCAAGAGCTGAAAGAGCTGGAGTCACTGCGCCTGCTCTTGTCATCCTTTCGGGACTGGAATGGTAGCTTAACACATCACAGCAACCTTAGGGCTGGTAAAGGCAGTGTATTGTTCTTGCGCCGAGATCACTCTAGGCCTGTGACATGGATGCAGGGGCTGGGTATTGCCACTAATAGTAGAACAGGATGTGTGGAGTGGGGAAAGGGGGCCGCAAGCTTGCGCCTGAATACCCCGTCGATGGTAGAATATTGCCTGTGCCTGTGATGGCACCTCTTGGGGCGCACTGTGGGGCTGGGAAGTGGACTGCGGGGCTGGCAATTTGAATGAAAATGGCAAAGGCACTAGACCTGTGAACGGGGCTGCGGGCATCCAGGAGAACTTATGCAGGGGTGTGCAAAGTGAGTGGGGACTGCTCGGTGGGAGCTAAAATCACTGCGGGGCTAGCATATGGATGGTGGGGTGGCCTTCCAGAGGCTCGTGCCAGAGCTGAATTGTCGCCGAGCTGGAGCCAAGAGCCAGATGCTGCCATTTGAAGCTGGAGAAACACAGAGCTGGGGCTGGAAGAAGAGAGCTGGCAGTAAAATAAAGCTTATGGGTCAAGAGCTGAAAGAGCCGGAGTCACTGCGCCTGCTCTTGTCATCCTTTCGGGACTGGAATGGTAGCTTAACACATCACAGCAACCTTAGGGCTGGTAAAGGCAGTGTATTGTTCTTGCGCCGAGATCACTCTAGGCCTGTGACATGGATGCAGGGGCTGGGTATTGCCACTAATAGTAGAACAGGACGTGTGGAGTGGGGAAAGGGAGCCGCAAGCTTGCGCCTGAATACCCCGTCGATGGTAGAATATTGCCTGTGCCTGTGATGGCACCTCTTGGGGCGCACTGTGGGGCTGGGAAGTGGACTGCGGGGCTGGCAATTTGAATGAAAATGGCAAAGGCACTAGACCTGTGAACGGGGCTGCGGGCATCCAGGAGAACTTATGCAGGGGTGTGCAAAGTGACTGGGGACTGCTCGGTGGGAGCTAAAATCACTGCGGGGCTAATATATGGATGGTGGGGTGGGCTTCCAGAGGCTCGTGCCAGAGCTGAATTGTCGCCGAGCTGGAGCCAAGAGCCAGATGCTGCCATTTGAAGCTGGAGAAACACAGAGCTGGGGCTGGAAGAAGAGAGCTGGCAGTAAAATAAAGCTTATGGGTCAAGAGCTGAAAGAGGTGGAGTCACTGCGCCTGCTCTTGTCATCCTTTGGGGACTGGAATTGTAGCTTAACACATCACAGCAACCTTAGGGCTGGTAAAGGCAGTGTATTGTTCTTGCGCCGAGATCACTCTAGGCCTGTGACATGGATGCAGGGGCTGGGTATTGCCACTAATAGTAGAACAGGATGTGTGGAGTGGGTAAAGGGGGCCGCAAGCTTGCGCCTGAAAACCCCGTCGATGGTAGAATATTGCCTGTGCCTGTGATGGCACCTCTTGGGGCGCACTGTGGGGCTGGGAAGTGGACTGCGGGGCTGGCAATTTGAATGAAAATGGCAAAGGCACTAGACCTGTGAACGGGGCTGCGGGCATCCAGGAGAACTTATGCAGGGGTGTGCAAAGTGACTGGGGACTGCTCGGTGGGAGCTAAAATCACTGCGGGGCTAGCATATGGATGGTGCGGTGGCCTTCCAGAGGCTCGTGCCAGAGCTGAATTGTCTCCGAGCTGGAGCCAAGAGCCAGATGCTGCCATTTGAAGCTGGAGAAACACAGAGCTGGGGCTGGAAGAAGAGAGCTGGCAGTAAAATAAAGCTTATGGGCCAAGAGCTGAAAGAGCTGGAGTCACTGCGCCTGCTCTTGTCATCCTTTGGGGACTGGAATTGTAGCTTAACACATCACAGCAACCTTAGGGCTGGTAAAGGCAGTGTATTGTTCTTGCGCCGAGATCACTCTAGGCCTGTGACATGGATGCAGGGGCTGGGTATTGCCACTAATAGTAGAACAGGATGTGTGGAGTGGGGAAAGGGGGCCGCAAGCTTGCGCCTGAATACCCCGTCGATGGTAGAATATTGCCTGTGCCTGTGATGGCACCTCTTGGGGTGTGGCTGAAATCTCTGTGGGGCTGGGAAGTGGACTGCGGGGCTGGCAATTTGAATGAAAATGGCAAAGGCACTAGACCTGTGAACGGGGCTGCGGGCATTCAGGAGAACTTATGCAGGGGTGTGCAAAGTGACTGGGGACTGCTCGGTGGGAGCTAAAATACCTGCGGGGCTAGCATATGGATGGTGGGGTGGCCTTCCAGAGGCTCGTGCCAGAGCTGAATTGTCGCCGAGCTGGAGCCAAGAGCCTGATGCAGCCATTTGAAGCTGGAGAAACACAGAGCTGGGGCTGGAAGAAGAGAGCTGGCAGTAAAATATAGCTTATGAGTTAAGAGCTGAAAGAGCTGGAGTCACTGTGCCTGCTCTTGTCATCCTTTGGGGACTGGAATTGTAGCTTAACACATCACAGCAACCTTAGGGCTGGTAAAGGCAGTGTATTGTTCTTGCGCCGAGATCACTCTAGGCCTGTGACATGGATGCAGGGGCTGGGTATTGCCACTAATAGTAGAACAGGATGTGTGGAGTGGGTAAAGGGGGCCGCAACCTTGCGCCTGAATACCCCGTCGATGGTAGAATATTGCCTGTGCCTGTGATGGCACCTCTTGGGGCGCACTGTGGGGCTGGGAAGTGGACTGCGGGGCTGGCAATTTGAATGAAAATGGCAAAGGCACTAGACCTGTGAACGGGGCTGCGGGCATCCAGGAGAACTTATGCAGGGGTGTGCAAAGTGACTGGGGACTGCTCGGTGGGAGCTAAAATCACTGCGGGGCTAGCATATGGATGGTGGGGTGGCCTTCCAGAGGCTCGTGCCAGAGCTGAATTGTCGCCGAGCTGGAGCCAAGAGCCAGATGCTGCCATTTGAAGCTGGAGAAACACAGAGCTGGGGCTGGAAGAAGAGAGCTGGCAGTAAAATAAAGCTTATGGGTCAAGAGCTGAAAGAGCCGGAGTCACTGCGCCTGCTCTTGTCATCCTTTGGGGACTGGAATTGTAGCTTAACACATCACAGCAACCTTAGGGCTGGTAAAGGCAGTGTATTGTTCTTGCGCCGAGATCACTCTAGGCCTGTGACATGGATGCAGGGGCTGGGTATTGCCACTAATAGTAGAACAGGACTGGTGGAGTGGGGAAAGGGGGCCGCAAGCTTGCGCCTGAATACCCCGTCGATGGTAGAATATTGCCTGTGCCTGTGATGGCACCTCTTGGGGCGCACTGTGGGGCTGGGAAGTGGACTGCGGGGCTGGCAATTTGAATGAAAATGGCAAAGGCACTAGACCTGTGAACGGGGCTGCGGGCATCCAGGAGAACTTATGCAGGGGTGTGCAAAGTGACTGGGGACTGTTCGGTGGGAGCTAAAATCACTGCGGGGCTAGCATATGGATGGTGGGGTGGGCTTCCAGAGGCTCGTGCCAGAGCTGAATTGTCGCCGAGCTGGAGCCAAGAGCCAGATGCTGCCATTTGAAGCTGGAGAAACACAGAGCTGGGGCTGGAAGAAGAGAGCTGGCAGAAAAATAAAGCTTATGGGTCAAGAGCTGAAAGAGCTGGAGTCACTGCGCCTGCTCTTGTCATCCTTTGGGGACTGGAATTGTAGCTTAACACATCACAGCAACCTTAGGGCTGGTAAAGGCAGTGTATTGTTCTTGCGCCGAGATCACTCTAGGCCTGTGACATGGATGCAGGGGCTGGGTATTGCCACTAATAGTAGAACAGGATGTGTGGAGTGGGGAAAGGGGGCTGCAAGCTTGTGCCTGAATACCCCGTCGATGGTAGAATATTGCCTGTGCCTGTGATGGCACCTCTTAAGGTGCCGCTGAAATCTCTGAGGGGCTGGGAAGTGGACTGCGTGGCTGGCAATTTGAATGAAAATGGCAAAGGCACTAGACCTGTGAACGGGGCTGCGGGCATCCAGGAGAACTTATGCAGGGGTGTGCAAAGTGAGTGGGGACTGCTCGGTGGGAGCTAAAATCACTGCGGGGCTAGCATATGGATGGTGGGGTGGGCTTCCAGAGTCTCGTGCCAGAGCTGAATTGTCGCCGAGCTGGAGCCAAGAGCCAGATGCTGCCATTTGAAGCTGGAGAAACACAGAGCTGGGGCTGGAAGAAGAGAGCTGGCAGTAAAATAAAGCTTATGGGTCAAGAGCTGAAAGAGCTGGAGTCACTGTGCCTGCTCTTGTCATCCTTTGGGGACTGGAATTGTAGCTTAACACATCACAGCAACCTTAGGGCTGGTAAAGGCATTGTATTGTTCTTGCGCCGAGATCACTCTAGGCCTGTGACATGGATGCAGGGGCTGGGTATTGCCACCAATAGTAGAACAGGATGTGTGGAGTGGGGAAAGGGGGCCGCAAGCTTGCGCCTGAATACCCCGTCGATGGTAGAATATTGCCTGTGCCTGTGATGGCACCTCTTGGGTTGCGGCTGAAATCTCTGTGGGGCTGGGAAGTGGACTGCGCAGCTGGCAATTTGAAAGAAAATGGCAAAGGCACTAGACCTGTGAACGGGGCTGCGGGCATCCAGGAGAAGTTATGCAGGGGTGTGCAAAGTGACTGGGGACTTCTCGGTGGGAGCTAAAATCACTGCGGGGCTAGCATATGGATGGTGGGGTGGGCTTCCAGAGGCTCGTGCCAGAGCTGAATTGTCGCCGAGCTGGAGCCAAGAGCCAGATGCAGCCATTTGAAGCTGGAGAAACACAGAGCTGGGGCTGGAAGAAGAGAGCTGGCAGTAAAATAAAGCTTATGAGTTAAGAGCTGAAAGAGCTGGAGTCACTGTGCCTGCTCTTGTCATCCTTTGGGGACTGGAATTGTAGCTTAACACATCACAGCAACCTTAGGGCTGGTAAAGGCAGTGTATTGTTCTTGCGCCGAGATCACTCTAGGCCTGTGACATGGATGCAGGGGCTGGGTATTGCCACTAATAGTAGAACAGGATGTGTGGAGTGGGGAAAGGGGGACGCAAGCTTGCGTCTGAATACCCCATCGATAGTAGAATATTACCTGTGCCTGTGATGGCACCTCTTGGGGCGCACTGTGGGGCTGGGAAGTGGACTGCAGGGCTGGCAATTTGAATGAAAATGGCAAAGGCACTAGACCTGTGAACGGGGCTGCGGGCATCCAGGAGAACTTATGCAGGGGTGTGCAAAGTGAGTGGGGACTGCTCGGGGGGAGCTAAAATCACTGCGGGGCTAGCATATGGATGGTGGGGTGGCCTTCCAGAGGCTCGTGCCAGAGCTGAATTGTCGCCGAGCTGGAGCCAAGAGCCAGATGCTGCCATTTGAAGCTGGAGAAACACAGAGCTGGGGCTGGAAGAAGAGAGCTGGCAGTAAAATAAAGCTTATGGGTCAAGAGCTGAAAGAGCTGGAGTCACTGTGCCTGCTCTTGTCATCCTTTGGGGACTGGAATTGTAGCTTAACACATCACAGCAACCTTAGGGCTGGTAAAGGCAGTGTATTGTTCTTGCGCCGAGATCACTCTAGGCCTGTGACATGGATGCAGGGGCTGGGTATTGCCACTAATAGTAGAACAGGATGTGTGGAGTGGGTAAAGGGGGCCGCAAGCTTGCACCTGAAAACCCCGTCGATGGTAGAATATTGCCTGTGCCTGTGATGGCACCACTTGGGGCGCACTGTGGGGCTGGGAAGTGGACTGCGGGGCTGGCAGTTTGAATGAAAATGGCAAACACACTAGACCTGTGAACGGGGCTGCGGGCATCCAGGAGAACTTATGCAGGGGTGTGCAAAGTGACTGGGGACTGCTCGGTGAGAGATAAAATCACTGCGGGGCTAGCATATGGATGGTGGGGTGGGCTTCCAGAGGCTCGTGCCAGAGCTGAATTGTCGCCGAGCTGGAGCCAAGAGCCAGATGCTGCCATTTGAAGCTGGAGAAACACAGAGCTGGGGCTGGAAGAAGAGAGCTGGCAGTAATATAAAGCTTATGAGTTAAGAGCTGAAAGAGCTGGAGTCACTGTGCCTGCTCTTGTCATCCTTTGGGGACTGGAATTGTAGCTTAACACATCACAGCAACCTTAGGGCTGGTAAAGGCAGTGTATTGTTCTTGCGCCGAGATCACTCTAGGCCTGTGACATGGATGCAGGGGCTGGGTATTGCCACTAATAGTAGAACAGGATGTGTGGAGTGGGGAAAGGGGGCCGCAAGCTTGCGCCTGAATACCCCATCGATAGTAGAATATTACCTGTGCCTGTGATGGCACCTCTTGGGGCGCAATGTGGGGCTGGGAAGTGGACTGCGGGGCTGGCAATTTGAATGAAAATGGCAAAGGCACTAGACCTGTGAACGGGGCTGCGGGCATCCAGGAGAACTTATGCAGGGGTGTGCAAAGTGACTGGGGACTGCTCGGTGGGAGATAAAATCACTGCGGGGCTAGCATATGGATGGTGGGGTGGGCTTCCAGAGGCTCGTGCCAGAGCTGAATTGTCGCCGAGCTGGAGCCAAGAGCCAGATGCAGCCATTTGAAGCTGGAGAAACACAGAGCTGGGCCTGGAAGAAGAGAGCTGGCAGTAAAATAAAGCTTATTAGTTTAGAGCTGAAAGAGCTGGAGTCACTGTGCCTGCTCTTGTCATCCTTTGGGGACTGGAATTGTAGCTTAACACATCACAGCAACCTTAGGGCTGGTAAAGGCAGTGTATTGTTCTTGCGCCGAGATCACTCTAGGCCTGTGACATGGATGCAGGGGCTGGGTATTGCCACTAATAGTAGAACAGGATGTGTGGAGTGGGTAAAGGGGGCCGCAAGCTTGCGCCTGAATACCCCGTCGATGGTAGAATATTGCCTGTGCCTGTGATGGCACCTCTTGGGGCGCACTGTGGGGCTGGGAAGTGGACTGCGGGGCTGGCAATTTGAATGAAAATGGCAAAGGCACTAGACCTGTGAACGGGGCTGCGGGCATCCAGGAGAACTTATGCAGGGGTGTGCAAAGTGACTGGGGACTGCTCGGTGGGAGCTAAAATACCTGCGGGGCTAGCATATGGATGGTGGGGTGGCCTTCCAGAGGCTCGTGCCAGAGCTGAATTGTCGCCGAGCTGGAGCCAAGAGCCAGATGCTGCCATTTGAAGCTGGAGAAACACAGAGCTGGGGCTGGAAGAAGAGAGCTGGCAGTAAAATAAAGCTTATTAGTTAAGAGCTGAAAGAGCTGGAGTCACTGTGCCTGCTCTTGTCATCCTTTCGGGACTGGAATTGTAGCTTAACACATCACAGCAACCTTAGGGCTGGTAAAGGCAGTGTATTGTTCTTGCGCCGAGATCACTCTAGGCCTGTGACATGGATGCAGGGGCTGGGTATTGCCACTAATAGTAGAACAGGACTGGTGGAGTGGGGAAAGGGGGCCGCAAGCTTGCGCCTGAATACCCCATCGATAGTAGAATATTACCTGTGCCTGTGATGGCACCTCTTGGGGCGCACTGTGGGGCTGGGAAGTGGACTGCGGGGCTGGCAATTTGAATGAAAATGGCAAAGGCACTAGACCTGTGAACGGGGCTGCGGGCATCCAGGAGAACTTATGCAGGGGTGTACAAAGTGAGTGGGGACTGCTCGGGGGGAGCTAAAATCACTGCACGGCTAGCATATGGATGGTGGGGTGGCCTTCCAGAGGCTCGTGCCAGAGCTGAATTGTCGCCGAGCTGGAGCCAAGAGCCAGATGCTGCCATTTGAAGCTGGAGAAACACAGAGCTGGGGCTGGAAGAAGAGAGCTGGCAGTAAAATAAAGCTTATGGGTCAAGGGCTGAAAGAGCTGGAGTCACTGCGCCTGCTCTTGTCATCCTTTGGGGACTGGAATTGTAGCTTAACACATCACAGCAACCTTAGGGCTGGTAAAGGCAGTGTATTGTTCTTGCGCCGAGATCACTCTAGGCCTGTGACATGGATGCAGGGGCTGGGTATTGCCACTAATAGTAGAACAGGATGTGTGGAGTGGGGAAAGGGGGCCGCACGCTTGCGCCTGAAAACCTCGTCAATGGTAGAATATTGCCTGTGCCTGTGATGGCACCTCTTGGGGCGCACTGTGGGGCTGGGAAGTGGACTGCGGGGCTGGCAATTTGAATGAAAATGGCAAAGGCACTAGACCTGTGAACGGGGCTGCGGGCATCCAGGAGAACTTATGCAGGGGTGTGCAAAGTGACTGGGGACTGCTCGGTGGGAGCTAAAATACCTGCGGGGCTAGCATATGGATGGTGGGGTGGCCTTCCAGAGGCTCGTGCCAGAGCTGAATTGTCGCCGAGCTGGAGCCAAGAGCCAGATGCTGCCATTTGAAGCTGGAGAAACACAGAGCTGGGGCTGGAAGAAGAGAGCTGGCAGTAAAATAAAGCTTATTAGTTAAGAGCTGAAAGAGCTGGAGTCACTGTGCCTGCTCTTGTCATCCTTTCGGGACTGGAATTGTAGCTTAACACATCACAGCAACCTTAGGGCTGGTAAAGGCAGTGTATTGTTCTTGCGCCGAGATCACTCTAGGCCTGTGACATGGATGCAGGGGCTGGGTATTGCCACTAATAGTAGAACAGGACTGGTGGAGTGGGGAAAGGGGGCCGCAAGCTTGCGCCTGAATACCCCATCGATAGTAGAATATTACCTGTGCCTGTGATGGCACCTCTTGGGGCGCACTGTGGGGCTGGGAAGTGGACTGCGGGGCTGGCAATTTGAATGAAAATGGCAAAGGCACTAGACCTGTGAACGGGGCTGCGGGCATCCAGGAGAACTTATGCAGGGGTGTACAAAGTGAGTGGGGACTGCTCGGGGGGAGCTAAAATCACTGCGGGGCTAGCATATGGATGGTGGGGTGGCCTTCCAGAGGCTCGTGCCAGAGCTGAATTGTCGCCGAGCTGGAGCCAAGAGCCAGATGCTGCCATTTGAAGCTGGAGAAACACAGAGCTGGGGCTGGAAGAAGAGAGCTGGCAGTAAAATAAAGCTTATGGGTCAAGGGCTGAAAGAGCTGGAGTCACTGCGCCTGCTCTTGTCATCCTTTGGGGACTGGAATTGTAGCTTAACACATCACAGCAACCTTAGGGCTGGTAAAGGCAGTGTATTGTTCTTGCGCCGAGATCACTCTAGGCCTGTGACATGGATGCAGGGGCTGGGTATTGCCACTAATAGTAGAACAGGATGTGTGGAGTGGGGAAAGGGGGCCGCACGCTTGCGCCTGAAAACCTCGTCAATGGTAGAATATTGCCTGTGCCTGTGATGGCACCTCTTGGGGCGCACTGTGGGGCTGGGAAGTGGACTGCGGGGCTGGCAATTTGAATGAAAATGGCAAAGGCACTAGACCTGTGAACGGGGCTGCGGGCATCCAGGAGAACTTATTCAGGGGTGTGCAAAGTGACTGGGGACTGCTCGGTGGGAGCTAAAATCACTGCAGGGCTAGCATATGGATGGTGGGGTGGCCTTCCAGAGGCTCGTGCCAGAGCTGAATTGTTGCCGAGCTGGAGCCAAGAGCCAGATGCTGCCATTTGAAGCTGGAGAAACACAGAGCTGGGGCTGGAAGAAGAGAGCTGGCAGTAAAATAAAGCTTATGGGTCAAGAGCTGAAAGAGCTGGAGTCACTGCGCCTGCTCTTGTCATCCTTTGGGGACTTGAATTGTAGCTTAACACATCACAGCAACCTTAGGGCTGGTAAAGGCAGTGTATTGTTCTTGCGCTGAGATCACTCTAGGCCTGTGACATGGATGCAGGGGCTGGGTATTGCCACTAATAGTAGAACAGGATGTGTGGAGTGGGGAAAGGGGGCCGCAAGCTTGCGCCTGAATACTCCGTCGATGGTAGAATATTGCCTGTGCCTGTGATGGCACCTCTTGGGGTGCGGCTGAAATCTCTGTGGGCCTGAGAAGTAGACTGCGGGGCTGGCAATTTGAATGAAAATGGCAAAGGCACTAGACCTGTGAACGGGGCTGCGGGCATCCAGGAGAACTTATGCAGGGGTGTGCAAAGTGACTGGGGACTGCTCGGTGGGAGCTAAAATCACTGCGGGGCTAGCATATGGATGGTGGGGTGGGCTTCCAGAGGCTCGTGCCAGAGCTGAATTGTTGCCGAGCTGGAGCCAAGAGCCAGATGCTGCCATTTGAAGCTGGAGAAACACAGAGCTGGGGCTGGAAGAAGAGAGCTGGCAGTAAAATAAAGCTTATGAGTTAAGAGCTGAAAGAGCTGGAGTCACTGTGCCTGCTCTTGTCATCCTTTGGGGACTGGAATTGTAGCTTAACACATCACAGCAACCTTAGGGCTGGTAAAGGCAGTGTATTGTTCTTGCGCCGAGATCACTCTAGGCCTGTGACATGGATGCAGGGGCTGGGTATTGCCACTAATAGTAGAACAGGATGTGTGGAGTGGGTAAAGGGGGCCGCAAGCTTGCGCCTGAAAACCCCGTCGATGGTAGAATATTGCCTGTGCCTGTGATGGCACCACTTGGGGCGCACTGTGGGGCTGGGAAGTGGACTGCGGGGCTGGCAGTTTGAATGAAAATGGCAAAGGCACTAGACCTGTGAACGGGGCTGCGGGCATCCAGGAGAACTTATGCAGGGGTGTGCAAAGTGACTGGGGACTGCTCGGTGGGAGATAAAATCACTGCGGGGCTAGCATATGGATGGTGGGGTGGGCTTCCAGAGGCTCGTGCCAGAGCTGAATTGTCGCCGAGCTGGAGCCAAGAGCCAGATGCTGCCATTTGAAGCTGGAGAAACACAGAGCTGGGGCTGGAAGAAGAGAGCTGGCAGTAAAATAAAGCTTATGAGTTAAGAGCTGAAAGAGCTGGAGTCACTGTGCCTGCTCTTGTCATCCTTTGGGGACTGGAATTGTAGCTTAACACATCACAGCAACCTTAGGGCTGGTAAAGGCAGTGTATTGTTCTTGCGCCGAGATCACTCTAGGCCTGTGACATGGATGCAGGGGCTGGGTATTGCCACTAATAGTAGAACAGGATGTGTGGAGTGGGGAAAGGGGGCCGCAAGCTTGCGCCTGAATACCCCATCGATAGTAGAATATTACCTGTGCCTGTGATGGCACCTCTTGGGGCGCACTGTGGGGCTGGGAAGTGGACTGCGGGGCTGGCAATTTGAATGAAAATGGCAAAGGCACTAGACCTGTGAAAGGGGCTGCGGGCATCCAGGAGAACTTATGCAGGGGTGTGCAAAGTGACTGGGGACTGCTCGGTGGGAGATAAAATCACTGCGGGGCTAGCATATGGATGGTGGGGTGGGCTTCCAGAGGCTCGTGCCAGAGCTGAATTGTCGCCGAGCTGGAGCCAAGAGCCAGATGCAGCCATTTGAAGCTGGAGAAACACAGAGCTGGGCCTGGAAGAAGAGAGCTGGCAGTAAAATAAAGCTTATTAGTTTAGAGCTGAAAGAGCTGGAGTCACTGTGCCTGCTCTTGTCATCCTTTGGGGACTGGAATTGTAGCTTAACACATCACAGCAACCTTAGGGCTGGTAAAGGCAGTGTATTGTTCTTGCGCCGAGATCACTCTAGGCCTGTGACATGGATGCAGGGGCTGGGTATTGCCACTAATAGTAGAACAGGATGTGTGGAGTGGGTAAAGGGGGCCGCAAGCTTGCGCCTGAAATACCCGTCGATGGTAGAATATCGCCTGTGCCTGTGATGGCACCTCTTGGGGCGCACTGTGGGGCTGGGAAGTGGACTGCGGGGCTGGCAATTTGAATGAAAATGGCAAAAGCACTAGACCTGTGAACGGGGCTGCGGGCATCCAGGAGAACTTATGCAGGGGTGTGCAAAGTGACTGGGGACTGCTCGGTGGGAGCTAAAATACCTGCGGGGCTAGCATATGGATGGTGGGGTGGGCTTCCAGAGGCTCGTGCCAGAGCTGAATTGTCGCCGAGCTGGAGCCAAGAGCCAGATGCTGCCATTTGAAGCTGGAGAAACACAGAGCTGGGGCTGGAAGAAGAGAGCTGGCAGTAAAATAAAGCTTATTAGTTAAGAGCTGAAAGAGCTGGAGTCACTGTGCCTGCTCTTGTCATCCTTTGGGGACTGGAATTGTAGCTTAACACATCACAGCAACCTTAGGGCTGGTAAAGGCAGTGTATTGTTCTTGCGCCGAGATCACTCTAGGCCTGTGACATGGATGCAGGGGCTGGGTATTGCCACTAATAGTAGAACAGGATGTGTGGAGTGGGGAAAGGGGGCCGCAAGCTTGCGCCTGAATACCCCATCGATAGTAGAATATTACCTGTGCCTGTGATGGCACCTCTTGGGGCGCACTGTGGGGCTGGGAAGTGGACTGCGGGGCTGGCAATTTGAATGAAAATGGCAAAGGCACTAGACCTGTGAACGGGGCTGCGGGCATCCAGGAGAACTTATGCAGGGGTGTACAAAGTGAGTGGGGACTGCTCGGGGGGAGCTAAAATCACTGCGGGGCTAGCATATGGATGGTGGGGTGGCCTTCCAGAGGCTCGTGCCAGAGCTGAATTGTCGCCGAGCTGGAGCCAAGAGCCAGATGCTGCCATTTGAAGCTGGAGAAACACAGAGCTGGGGCTGGAAGAAGAGAGCTGGCAGTAAAATAAAGCTTATGAGTCAAGGGCTGAAAGAGCTGGAGTCACTGCGCCTGCTCTTGTCATCCTTTGGGGACTGGAATTGTAGCTTAACACATCACAGCAACCTTAGGGCTGGTAAAGGCAGTGTATTGTTCTTGCGCCGAGATCACTCTAGGCCTGTGACATGGATGCAGGGGCTGGGTATTGCCACTAATAGTAGAACAGGATGTGTGGAGTGGGGAAAGGGGGCCGCACGCTTGCGCCTGAAAACCTCGTCAATGGTAGAATATTGCCTGTGCCTGTGATGGCACCTCTTGGGGCGCACTGTGGGGCTGGGAAGTGGACTGCGGGGCTGGCAATTTGAATGAAAATGGCAAAGGCACTAGACCTGTGAACGGGGCTGCGGGCATCCAGGAGAACTTATTCAGGGGTGTGCAAAGTGACTGGGGACTGCTCGGTGGGAGCTAAAATCACTGCAGGGCTAGCATATGGATGGTGGGGTGGCCTTCCAGAGGCTCGTGCCAGAGCTGAATTGTTGCCGAGCTGGAGCCAAGAGCCAGATGCTGCCATTTGAAGCTGGAGAAACACAGAGCTGGGGCTGGAAGAAGAGAGCTGGCAGTAAAATAAAGCTTATGGGTCAAGAGCTGAAAGAGCTGGAGTCACTGCGCCTGCTCTTGTCATCCTTTGGGGACTTGAATTGTAGCTTAACACATCACAGCAACCTTAGGGCTGGTAAAGGCAGTGTATTGTTCTTGCGCTGAGATCACTCTAGGCCTGTGACATGGATGCAGGGGCTGGGTATTGCCACTAATAGTAGAACAGGATGTGTGGAGTGGGGAAAGGGGGCCGCACGCTTGCGCCTGAATGCCCCGTCGATGGTAGAATATTGCCTGTGCCTGTGATGGCACCTCTTGGGGTGCGGCTGAAATCTCTGTAATGCTGGGAAGTGGACTGCGGGGCTGGCAATTTGAATGAAAATGGCAAAGGCACTAGACCTGTGAACGGGGCTGCGGGCATCCAGGAGAACTTATGCAGGGGTGTGCAAAGTGACTGGGGACTTCTCGGTGGGAGATAAAATCACTGCGAGGCTAGCATATGGATGGTGGGGTGGCCTTCCAGAGGCTCGTGCCAGAGCTGAATTGTTGCCGAGCTGGAGCCAAGAGCCAGATGCTGCCATTTGGAGCTGGAGAAACACAGAGCTGGGCCTGGAAGAAGAGAGCTGGCAGTAAAATAAAGCTTATGGGTTAAGAGCTGAAAGAGCTGGAGTCACTGCGCCTGCTCTTGTCATCCTTTGGGGACTTGAATTGTAGCTTAACACATCACAGCAACCTTAGGGCTGGTAAAGGCAGTGTATTGTTCTTGCGCTGAGATCACTCTAGGCCTGTGACATGGATGCAGGGGCTGGGTATTGCCACTAATAGTAGAACAGGATGTGTGGAGTGGGGAAAGGGGGCCGCAAGCTTGCGCCTGAATACCCCGTCGATGGTAGAATATTGCCTGTGCCTGTGATGGCACCTCTTGGGGTGCGGCTGAAATCTCTGTGGGGCTGGGAAGTGGACTGCAGGGCTGGCAATTTGAATGAAAATGGCAAAGGCACTAGACCTGTGAACGGGGCTGCGGGCATCCAGGAGAACTTATGCAAGGGTGTGCAAAGTGACTGGGGACTGCTCGGTGGGAGCTAAAATCACTGCGGGGCTAGCATATGGATGGTGGGGTGGCCTTCCAGAGGCTCGTGCCAGAGCTGAATTGTCGCCGAGCTGGAGCCAAGAGCCAGATGCAGCCATTTGAAGCTGGAGAAACACAGAGCTGGGCCTGGAAGAAGAGAGCTGGCAGTAAAATAAAGCTTATGGGTCAAGAGCTGAAAGAGCTGGAGTCACTGCGCCTGCTCTTGTCATCCTTTGGGGACTTGAATTGTAGCTTAACACATCACAGAAACCTTAGGGCTGGTAAAGGCAGTGTATTGTTCTTGCGCTGAGATCACTCTAGGCCTGTGACATGGATGCAGGGGCTGGGTATTGCCACTAATAGTAGAACAGGATGTGTGGAGTGGGGAAAGGGGGCCGCAAGCTTGCGCCTGAATACCCCGTCGATGGTAGAATATTGCCTGTGCCTGTGATGGCACCTCTTGGGGTGCGGCTGAAATCTCTGTGGGGCTGGGAAGTGGACTGCGGGGCTGGCAATTTGAATGAAAATGGCAAAGGCACTAGACCTGTGAACGGGGCTGCGGGCATCCAGGAGAACTTATGCAGGGGTGTGCAAAGTGACTGGGGACTGCTCGGTGGGAGCTAAAATCACTGCGGGGCTAGCATATGGATGGTGGGGTGGGCTTCCAGAGGCTCGTGCCAGAGCTGAATTGTCGCCGAGCTGGAGCCAAGAGCCAGATGCAGCCATTTGAAGCTGGAGAAACACAGAGCTGGGGCTGGAAGAAGAGAGCTGGCAGTAAAATAAAGCTTATGAGTTAAGAGCTGAAAGAGCTGGAGTCACTGTGCCTGCTCTTGTCATCCTTTGGGGACTGGAATTGTAGCTTAACACATCACAGCAACCTTAGGGCTGGTAAAGGCAGTGTATTGTTCTTGCGCCGAGATCACTCTAGGCCTGTGACATGGATGCAGGGGCTGGGTATTGCCACTAATAGTAGAACAGGATGTGTGGAGTGGGTAAAGGGGGCCGCAAGCTTGCGCCTGAAAACCCCGTCGATGGTAGAATATTGCCTGTGCCTGTGATGGCACCACTTGGGGCGCACTGTGGGGCTGGGAAGTGGACTGCGGGGCTGGCAGTTTGAATGAAAATGGCAAACACACTAGACCTGTGAACGGGGCTGCGGGCATCCAGGAGAACTTATGCAGGGGTGTGCAAAGTGACTGGGGACTGCTCGGTGGGAGATAAAATCACTGCGGGGCTAGCATATGGATGGTGGGGTGGGCTTCCAGAGGCTCGTGCCAGAGCTGAATTGTCGCCGAGCTGGAGCCAAGAGCCAGATGCTGCCATTTGAAGCTGGAGAAACACAGAGCTGGGGCTGGAAGAAGAGAGCTGGCAGTAAAATAAAGCTTATGAGTTAAGAGCTGAAAGAGCTGGAGTCACTGTGCCTGCTCTTGTCATCCTTTGGGGACTGGAATTGTAGCTTAACACATCACAGCAACCTTAGGGCTGGTAAAGGCAGTGTATTGTTCTTGCGCCGAGATCACTCTAGGCCTGTGACATGGATGCAGGGGCTGGGTATTGCCACTAATAGTAGAACAGGATGTGTGGAGTGGGGAAAGGGGGCCGCAAGCTTGCGCCTGAATACCCCATCGATAGTAGAATATTACCTGTGCCTGTGATGGCACCTCTTGGGGCGCACTGTGGGGCTGGGAAGTGGACTGCGGGGCTGGCAATTTGAATGAAAATGGCAAAGGCACTAGACCTGTGAACGGGGCTGCGGGCATCCAGGAGAACTTATGCAGGGGTGTGCAAAGTGACTGGGGACTGCTCGGTGGGAGATAAAATCACTGCGGGGCTAGCATATGGATGGTGGGGTGGGCTTCCAGAGGCTCGTGCCAGAGCTGAATTGTCGCCGAGCTGGAGCCAAGAGCCAGATGCAGCCATTTGAAGCTGGAGAAACACAGAGCTGGGCCTGGAAGAAGAGAGCTGGCAGTAAAATAAAGCTTATTAGTTTAGAGCTGAAAGAGCTGGAGTCACTGTGCCTGCTCTTGTCATCCTTTGGGGACTGGAATTGTAGCTTAACACATCACAGCAACCTTAGGGCTGGTAAAGGCAGTGTATTGTTCTTGCGCCGAGATCACTCTAGGCCTGTGACATGGATGCAGGGGCTGGGTATTGCCACTAATAGTAGAACAGGATGTGTGGAGTGGGTAAAGGGGGCCGCAAGCTTGCGCCTGAAAACCCCGTCGATGGTAGAATATTGCCTGTGCCTGTGAGGGCACCACTTGGGGCGCACTGTGGGGCTGGGAAGTGGACTGCGGGGCTGGCAGTTTGAATGAAAATGGCAAACACACTAGACCTGTGAACGGGGCTGCGGGCATCCAGGAGAACTTATGCAGGGGTGTGCAAAGTGACTGGGGACTGCTCGGTGGGAGATAAAATCACTGCGGGGCTAGCATATGGATGGTGGGGTGGGCTTCCAGAGGCTCGTGCCAGAGCTGAATTGTCGCCGAGCTGGAGCCAAGAGCCAGATGCTGCCATTTGAAGCTGGAGAAACACAGAGCTGGGGCTGGAAGAAGAGAGCTGGCAGTAAAATAAAGCTTATGAGTTAAGAGCTGAAAGAGCTGGAGTCACTGTGCCTGCTCTTGTCATCCTTTGGGGACTGGAATTGTAGCTTAACACATCACAGCAACCTTAGGGCTGGTAAAGGCAGTGTATTGTTCTTGCGCCGAGATCACTCTAGGCCTGTGACATGGATGCAGGGGCTGGGTATTGCCACTAATAGTAGAACAGGATGTGTGGAGTGGGGAAAGGGGGCCGCAAGCTTGCGCCTGAATACCCCATCGATAGTAGAATATTACCTGTGCCTGTGATGGCACCTCTTGGGGCGCACTGTGGGGCTGGGAAGTGGACTGCGGGGCTGGCAATTTGAATGAAAATGGCAAAGGCACTAGACCTGTGAACGGGGCTGCGGGCATCCAGGAGAACTTATGCAGGGGTGTGCAAAGTGACTGGGGACTGCTCGGTGGGAGATAAAATCACTGCGGGGCTAGCATATGGATGGTGGGGTGGGCTTCCAGAGGCTCGTGCCAGAGCTGAATTGTCGCCGAGCTGGAGCCAAGAGCCAGATGCAGCCATTTGAAGCTGGAGAAACACAGAGCTGGGCCTGGAAGAAGAGAGCTGGCAGTAAAATAAAGCTTATTAGTTTAGAGCTGAAAGAGCTGGAGTCACTGTGCCTGCTCTTGTCATCCTTTGGGGACTGGAATTGTAGCTTAACACATCACAGCAACCTTAGGGCTGGTAAAGGCAGTGTATTGTTCTTGCGCCGAGATCACTCTAGGCCTGTGACATGGATGCAGGGGCTGGGTATTGCCACTAATAGTAGAACAGGATGTGTGGAGTGGGTAAAGGGGGCCGCAAGCTTGCGCCTGAAATACCCGTCGATGGTAGAATATCGCCTGTGCCTGTGATGGCACCTCTTGGGGCGCACTGTGGGGCTGGGAAGTGGACTGCGGGGCTGGCAATTTGAATGAAAATGGCAAAGGCACTAGACCTGTGAACGGGGCTGCGGGCATCCAGGAGAACTTATGCAGGGGTGTGCAAAGTGACTGGGGACTGCTCGGTGGGAGCTAAAATACCTGCGGGGCTAGCATATGGATGGTGGGGTGGGCTTCCAGAGGCTCGTGCCAGAGCTGAATTGTCGCCGAGCTGGAGCCAAGAGCCAGATGCTGCCATTTGAAGCTGGAGAAACACAGAGCTGGGGCTGGAAGAAGAGAGCTGGCAGTAAAATGAAGCTTATTAGTTAAGAGCTGAAAGAGCTGGAGTCACTGTGCCTGCTCTTGTCATCCTTTGGGGACTGGAATTGTAGCTTAACACATCACAGCAACCTTAGGGCTGGTAAAGGCAGTGTATTGTTCTTGCGCCGAGATCACTCTAGGCCTGTGACATGGATGCAGGGGCTGGGTATTGCCACTAATAGTAGAACAGGATGTGTGGAGTGGGGAAAGGGGGCCGCAAGCTTGCGCCTGAATACCCCATCGATAGTAGAATATTACCTGTGCCTGTGATGGCACCTCTTGGGGCGCACTGTGGGGCTGGGAAGTGGACTGCGGGGCTGGCAATTTGAATGAAAATGGCAAAGGCACTAGACCTGTGAACGGGGCTGCGGGCATCCAGGAGAACTTATGCAGGGGTGTGCAAAGTGACTGGGGACTGCTCGGTGGGAGATAAAATCACTGCGGGGCTAGCATATGGATGGTGGGGTGGGCTTCCAGAGGCTCGTGCCAGAGCTGAATTGTCGCCGAGCTGGAGCCAAGAGCCAGATGCAGCCATTTGAAGCTGGAGAAACACAGAGCTGGGCCTGGAAGAAGAGAGCTGGCAGTAAAATAAAGCTTATTAGTTTAGAGCTGAAAGAGCTGGAGTCACTGTGCCTGCTCTTGTCATCCTTTGGGGACTGGAATTGTAGCTTAACACATCACAGCAACCTTAGGGCTGGTAAAGGCAGTGTATTGTTCTTGCGCCGAGATCACTCTAGGCCTGTGACATGGATGCAGGGGCTGGGTATTGCCACTAATAGTAGAACAGGATGTGTGGAGTGGGTAAAGGGGGCCGCAAGCTTGCGCCTGAAAACCCCGTCGATGGTAGAATATTGCCTGTGCCTGTGAGGGCACCACTTGGGGCGCACTGTGGGGCTGGGAAGTGGACTGCGGGGCTGGCAGTTTGAATGAAAATGGCAAACACACTAGACCTGTGAACGGGGCTGCGGGCATCCAGGAGAACTTATGCAGGGGTGTGCAAAGTGACTGGGGACTGCTCGGTGGGAGATAAAATCACTGCGGGGCTAGCATATGGATGGTGGGGTGGGCTTCCAGAGGCTCGTGCCAGAGCTGAATTGTCGCCGAGCTGGAGCCAAGAGCCAGATGCTGCCATTTGAAGCTGGAGAAACACAGAGCTGGGGCTGGAAGAAGAGAGCTGGCAGTAAAATAAAGCTTATGAGTTAAGAGCTGAAAGAGCTGGAGTCACTGTGCCTGCTCTTGTCATCCTTTGGGGACTGGAATTGTAGCTTAACACATCACAGCAACCTTAGGGCTGGTAAAGGCAGTGTATTGTTCTTGCGCCGAGATCACTCTAGGCCTGTGACATGGATGCAGGGGCTGGGTATTGCCACTAATAGTAGAACAGGATGTGTGGAGTGGGGAAAGGGGGCCGCAAGCTTGCGCCTGAATACCCCATCGATAGTAGAATATTACCTGTGCCTGTGATGGCACCTCTTGGGGCGCACTGTGGGGCTGGGAAGTGGACTGCGGGGCTGGCAATTTGAATGAAAATGGCAAAGGCACTAGACCTGTGAACGGGGCTGCGGGCATCCAGGAGAACTTATGCAGGGGTGTGCAAAGTGACTGGGGACTGCTCGGTGGGAGATAAAATCACTGCGGGGCTAGCATATGGATGGTGGGGTGGGCTTCCAGAGGCTCGTGCCAGAGCTGAATTGTCGCCGAGCTGGAGCCAAGAGCCAGATGCAGCCATTTGAAGCTGGAGAAACACAGAGCTGGGCCTGGAAGAAGAGAGCTGGCAGTAAAATAAAGCTTATTAGTTTAGAGCTGAAAGAGCTGGAGTCACTGTGCCTGCTCTTGTCATCCTTTGGGGACTGGAATTGTAGCTTAACACATCACAGCAACCTTAGGGCTGGTAAAGGCAGTGTATTGTTCTTGCGCCGAGATCACTCTAGGCCTGTGACATGGATGCAGGGGCTGGGTATTGCCACTAATAGAAAAACAGGATGTGTGGAGTGGGTAAAGGGGGCCGCAAGCTTGCGCCTGAAATACCCGTCGATGGTAGAATATCGCCTGTGCCTGTGATGGCACCTCTTGGGGCGCACTGTGGGGCTGGGAAGTGGACTGCGGGGCTGGCAATTTGAATGAAAATGGCAAAGGCACTAGACCTGTGAACGGGGCTGCGGGCATCCAGGAGAACTTATGCAGGGGTGTGCAAAGTGACTGGGGACTGCTCGGTGGGAGCTAAAATACCTGCGGGGCTAGCATATGGATGGTGGGGTGGGCTTCCAGAGGCTCGTGCCAGAGCTGAATTGTCGCCGAGCTGGAGCCAAGAGCCAGATGCTGCCATTTGAAGCTGGAGAAACACAGAGCTGGGGCTGGAAGAAGAGAGCTGGCAGTAAAATGAAGCTTATTAGTTAAGAGCTGAAAGAGCTGGAGTCACTGTGCCTGCTCTTGTCATCCTTTGGGGACTGGAATTGTAGCTTAACACATCACAGCAACCTTAGGGCTGGTAAAGGCAGTGTATTGTTCTTGCGCCGAGATCACTCTAGGCCTGTGACATGGATGCAGGGGCTGGGTATTGCCACTAATAGTAGAACAGGATGTGTGGAGTGGGGAAAGGGGGCCGCAAGCTTGCGCCTGAATACCCCATCGATAGTAGAATATTACCTGTGCCTGTGATGGCACCTCTTGGGGCGCACTGTGGGGCTGGGAAGTGGACTGCGGGGCTGGCAATTTGAATGAAAATGGCAAAGGCACTAGACCTGTGAACGGGGCTGCGGGCATCCAGGAGAACTTATGCAGGGGTGTACAAAGTGACTGGGGACTGCTCGGTGGGAGCTAAAATCACTGCGGGGCTAGCATATGGATGGTGGGGTGGCCTTCCAGAGGCTCGTGCCAGAGCTGAATTGTCGCCGAGCTGGAGCCAAGAGCCAGATGCTGCCATTTGAAGCTGGAGAAACACAGAGCTGGGGCTGGAAGAAGAGAGCTGGCAGTAAAATAAAGCTTATGGGTCAAGGGCTGAAAGAGCTGGAGTCACTGCGCCTGCTCTTGTCATCCTTTGGGGACTGGAATTGTAGCTTAACACATCACAGCAACCTTAGGGCTGGTAAAGGCAGTGTATTGTTCTTGCGCCGAGATCACTCTAGGCCTGTGACATGGATGCAGGGGCTGGGTATTGCCACTAATAGTAGAACAGGATGTGTGGAGTGGGGAAAGGGGGCCGCACGCTTGCGCCTGAAAACCTCGTCAATGGTAGAATATTGCCTGTGCCTGTGATGGCACCTCTTGGGGCGCACTGTGGGGCTGGGAAGTGGACTGCGGGGCTGGCAATTTGAATGAAAATGGCAAAGGCACTAGACCTGTGAACGGGGCTGCGGGCATCCAGGAGAACTTATTCAGGGGTGTGCAAAGTGACTGGGGACTGCTCGGTGGGAGCTAAAATCACTGCAGGGCTAGCATATGGATGGTGGGGTGGCCTTCCAGAGGCTCGTGCCAGAGCTGAATTGTTGCCGAGCTGGAGCCAAGAGCTAGATGCTGCCATTTGAAGCTGGAGAAACACAGAGCTGGGGCTGGAAGAAGAGAGCTGGCAGTAAAATAAAGCTTATGGGTCAAGAGCTGAAAGAGCTGGAGTCACTGCGCCTGCTCTTGTCATCCTTTGGGGACTTGAATTGTAGCTTAACACATCACAGCAACCTTAGGGCTGGTAAAGGCAGTGTATTGTTCTTGCGCTGAGATCACTCTAGGCCTGTGACATGGATGCAGGGGCTGGGTATTGCCACTAATAGTAGAACAGGATGTGTGGAGTGGGGAAAGGGGGCCGCACGCTTGCGCCTGAATGCCCCGTCGATGGTAGAATATTGCCTGTGCCTGTGATGGCACCTCTTGGGGTGCGGCTGAAATCTCTGTAATGCTGGGAAGTGGACTGCGGGGCTGGCAATTTGAATGAAAATGGCAAAGGCACTAGACCTGTGAACGGGGCTGCGGGCATCCAGGAGAACTTATGCAGGGGTGTGCAAAGTGACTGGGGACTTCTCGGTGGGAGATAAAATCACTGCGAGGCTAGCATATGGATGGTGGGGTGGCCTTCCAGAGGCTCGTGCCAGAGCTGAATTGTTGCCGAGCTGGAGCCAAGAGCCAGATGCTGCCATTTGGAGCTGGAGAAACACAGAGCTGGGCCTGGAAGAAGAGAGCTGGCAGTAAAATAAAGCTTATGGGTCAAGAGCTGAAAGAGCTGGAGTCACTGCGCCTGCTCTTGTCATCCTTTGGGGACTTGAATTGTAGCTTAACACATCACAGCAACCTTAGGGCTGGTAAAGGCAGTGTATTGTTCTTGCGCTGAGATCACTCTAGGCCTGTGACATGGATGCAGGGGCTGGGTATTGCCACTAATAGTAGAACAGGATGTGTGGAGTGGGGAAAGGGGGCCGCAAGCTTGCGCCTGAATACCCCGTCGATGGTAGAATATTGCCTGTGCCTGTGATGGCACCTCTTGGGGTGCGGCTGAAATCTCTGTGGGGCTGGGAAGTGGACTGCAGGGCTGGCAATTTGAATGAAAATGGCAAAGGCACTAGACCTGTGAACGGGGCTGCGGGCATCCAGGAGAACTTATGCAAGGGTGTGCAAAGTGACTGGGGACTGCTCGGTGGGAGCTAAAATCACTGCGGGGCTAGCATATGGATGGTGGGGTGGCCTTCCAGAGGCTCGTGCCAGAGCTGAATTGTCGCCGAGCTGGAGCCAAGAGCCAGATGCAGCCATTTGAAGCTGGAGAAACACAGAGCTGGGCCTGGAAGAAGAGAGCTGGCAGTAAAATAAAGCTTATGGGTCAAGAGCTGAAAGAGCTGGAGTCACTGTGCCTGCTCTTGTCATCCTTTTGGGACTGGAATTGTAGCTTAACACATCACAGCAACCTTAGGGCTGGTAAAGGCAGTGTATTGTTCTTGCGCCGAGATCACTCTAGGCCTGTGACATGGATGCAGGGGCTGGGTATTGCCACTAATAGTAGAACAGGATGTGTGGAGTGGGGAAAGGGGGCCGCACGCTTGCGCCTGAAAACCTCGTCGATGGTAGAATATTGCCTGTGCCTGTGATGGCACCTCTTGGGGCGCACTGTGGGGCTGGGAAGTGGACTGCGGGGCTGGCAATTTGAATGAAAATGGCAAAGGCACTAGACCTGTGAACGGGGCTGCGGGCATCCAGGAGAACTTATGCAGGGGTGTGCAAAGTGACTGGGGACTGCTCGGTGGGAGCTAAAATCACTGCGCGGCTAGCATATGGATGGTGGGGTGGGCTTCCAGAGGCTCGTGCCAGAGCTGAATTGTCGCCGAGCTGGAGCCAAGAGCCAGATGCAGCCATTTGAAGCTGGAGAAACACAGAGCTGGGGCTGGAAGAAGAGAGCTGGCAGTAAAATAAAGCTTATGAGTTAAGAGCTGAAAGAGCTGGAGTCACTGTGCCTTCTCTTGTCATCCTTTGGGGACTGGAATTGTAGCTTAACACATCACAGCAACCTTAGGGCTGGTAAAGGCAGTGTATTGTTCTTGCGCCGAGATCACTCTAGGCCTGTGACATGGATGCAGGGGCTGGGTATTGCCACTAATAGTAGAACAGGATGTGTGGAGTGGGGAAAGGGGGCCGCAAGCTTGCGCCTGAATACCCCATCGATAGTAGAATATTACCTGTGCCTGTGATGGCACCTCTTGGGGCGCACTGTGGGGCTGGGAAGTGGACTGCGGGGCTGGCAATTTGAATGAAAATGGCAAAGGCACTAGACCTGTGAACGGGGCTGCGGGCATCCAGGAGAACTTATGCAGGGGTGTGCAAAGTGACTGGGGACTGCTCGGGGGGAGCTAAAATCACTGCGGGGCTAGCATATGGATGGTGGGGTGGCCTTCCAGAGGCTCGTGCCAGAGCTGAATTGTCGCCGAGCTGGAGCCAAGAGCCAGATGCTGCCATTTGAAGCTGGAGAAACACAGAGCTGGGGCTGGAAGAAGAGAGCTGGCAGTAAAATAAAGCTTATGGGTCAAGGGCTGAAAGAGCTGGAGTCACTGCGCCTGCTCTTGTCATCCTTTGGGGACTGGAATTGTAGCTTAACACATCACAGCAACCTTAGGGCTGGTAAAGGCAGTGTATTGTTCTTGCGCCGAGATCACTCTAGGCCTGTGACATGGATGCAGGGGCTGGGTATTGCCAGTAATAGTAGAACAGGATGTGTGGAGTGGGGAAAGGGGGCCGCACGCTTGCGCCTGAAAACCTCGTCAATGGTAGAATATTGCCTGTGCCTGTGATGGCACCTCTTGGGGCGCACTGTGGGGCTGGGAAGTGGACTGCGGGGCTGGCAATTTGAATGAAAATGGCAAAGGCACTAGACCTGTGAACGGGGCTGCGGGCATCCAGGAGAACTTATGCAGGTGTGTGCAAAGTGACTGGGGACTGCTCGGTGGGAGCTAAAATCACTACGGGGCTAGCATATGGATGGTGGGGTGGGCTTCCAGAGGCTCGTGCCAGAGCTGAATTGTCGCCGAGCTGGAGCCAAGAGCCAGATGCTGCCATTTGAAGCTGGAGAAACACAGAGCTGGGGCTGGAAGAAGAGAGCTGGCAGTAAAATAAAGCTTATGGGTCAAGAGCTGAAAGAGCTGGAGTCACTGCGCCTGCTCTTGTCATCCTTTGGGGACTTGAATTGTAGCTTAACACATCACAGCAACCTTAGGGCTGGTAAAGGCAGTGTATTGTTCTTGCGCCGAGATCACTCTAGGCCTGTGACATGGATGCAGGGGCTGGGTATTGCCACTAATAGTAGAACAGGATGTGTGGAGTGGGGAAAGGGGGCCGCACGCTTGCGCCTGAATACCCCGTCGATGGTAGAATATTGCCTGTGCCTGTGATGGCACCTCTTGGGGTGCGGCTGAAATCTCTGTAATGCTGGGAAGTGGACTGCGGGGCTGGCAATTTGAATGAAAATGGCAAAGGCACTAGACCTGTGAACGGGGCTGCGGGCATCCAGGAGAACTTATGCAGGGGTGTGCAAAGTGACTGGGGACTGCTCGGTGGGAGCTAAAATCACTGCGGGGCTAGCATATGGATGGTGGGGTGGGCTTCCAGAGGCTCGTGCCAGAGCTGAATTGTCGCCGAGCTGGAGCCAAGAGCCAGATGCTGCCATTTGAAGCTGGAGAAACACAGAGCTGGGCCTGGAAGAAGAGAGCTGGCAGTAGAATAAAGCTTATGGGTCAAGAGCTGAAAGAGCTGGAGTCACTGCGCCTGCTCTTGTCATCCTTTGGGGACTGGAATTGTAGCTTAACACATCACAGCAACCTTAGGGCTGGTAAAGGCAGTGTATTGTTCTTGCGCCGAGATCACTCTAGGCCTGTGACATGAATGCAGGGGCTGGGTATTGCCACTAATAGTAGAACAGGATGTGTGGAGTGGGGAAAGGGGGCCGCAAGCTTGCGCCTGAATACCCCGTCGATGGTAGAATATTGCCTGTGCCTGTGATGGCACCTCTTGGGGCGCACTGTGGGGCTGGGAAGTGGACTGCGGGGCTGGCAATTTGAATGAAAATGGCAAAGGCACTAGACCTGTGAACGGGGCTGCGGGCATCCAGGAGAAGTTATGCAGGGGTGTGCAAAGTGACTGGGGACTGCTCGGTGGGAGCTAAAATCACTGCGGGGCTAGCATATGGATGGTGGGGTGGGCTTCCAGAGGCTCGTGCCAGAGCTGAATTGTCGCCGAGCTGGAGCCAAGAGCCAGATGCTGCCATTTGAAGCTGGAGAAACACAGAGCTGGGGCTGGAAGAAGAGAGCTGGCAGTAAAATAAAGCTTATGGGTCAAGAGCTGAAAGAGCTGGAGTCACTGCGCCTGCTCTTGTCATCCTTTGGGGACTGGAATTGTAGCTTAACACATCACAGCAACCTTAGGGCTGGTAAAGGCAGTGTATTGTTCTTGCGCCGAGATCACTCTAGGCCTGTGACATGGATGAGGAGGCTGGGTATTGCCACTAATAGTAGAACAAGATGTGTGGAGTGGGGAAAAGGGGGCCGCAAGCTTGCGCCTGAAAACCCCGTCGATGGTAGAATATTGCCTGTGCCTGTGATGGCACCTCTTGGGGTGCGGCTGAAATCTCTGTGGGGCTGGGAAGTGGACTGCGGGGATGGCAATTTGAATGAAAATGGCAAAGGCACTAGACCTGTGAACGGGGCTGCGGGCATCCAGGAGAACTTATGCAGGTGTGTGCAAAGTGACTGGGGACTGCTCGGTGGGAGCTAAAATCACTGCGGGGCTAGCATATGGATGGTGGGGTGGGCTTCCAGAGGCTCGTGCCAGAGCTGAATTGTCGCCGAGCTGGAGCCAAGAGCCAGATGCTGCCATTTGAAGCTGGAGAAACACAGAGCTGGGGCTGGAAGAAGAGAGCTGGCAGTAAAATAAAGCTTATGGGTCAAGAGCTGAAAGAGCTGGAGTCACTGCGCCTGCTCTTGTCATCCTTTGGGGACTGGAATTGTAGCTTAACACATCACAGCAACCTTAGGGCTGGTAAAGGCAGTGTATTGTTCTTGCGCCGAGATCACTCTAGGCCTGTGACATGGATGCAGGGGCTGGGTATTGCCACTAATAGTAGAACAGGATGTGTGGAGTGGGGAAAGGGGGCCGCAAGCTTGCGCCTGAATACCCCGTCGATGGTAGAATATTGCCTGTGCCTGTGATGGCACCTCTTGGGGCGCACTGTGGGGCTGGGAAGTGGACTGCGAGGCTGGCAATTTGAATGAAAATGGCAAAGGCACTAGACCTGTGAACGGGGCTGTGGGCATCCAGGAGAAGTTATGCAGGGGTGTGCAAAGTGACTGGGGACTGCTCGGTGGGAGCTAAAATCACTGCGGGGCTAGCATATGGATGGTGGGGTGGGCTTCCAGAGGCTTGTGCCAGAGCTGAATTGTCGCCGAGCTGGAGCCAAGAGCCAGATGCTGCCATTTGAAGCTGGAGAAACACAGAGCTGGGGCTGGAAGAAGAGAGCTGGCAGTAAAATAAAGCTTATGGGTCAAGAGCTGAAAGAGCTGGAGTCACTGCGCCTGCTCTTGTCATCCTTTAGGGACTGGAATTGTAGCTTAACACATCACAGCAACCTTAGGGCTGGCAAAGGCAGTGTATTGTTCTTGCGCCGAGATCACTCTAGGCCTGTGACATGGATGCAGGGGCTGGGTATTGCCACTAATAGTAGAACAGGATGTGTGGAGTGGGTAAAGGGGGCCGCAAGCTTGCGCCTGTATACCCCGTCGATGGTAGAATATTGCCTGTGCCTGTGATGGCACCTCTTGGGGTGCGGCTGAAATCTCTGTGGGGCTGGGAAGTGGACTGCGGGGCTGGCAATTTGAATGAAAATGGCAAAGGCACTAGACCTGTGAACGGGGCTGCGGGCATCCAGGAGAAGTTATGCAGGGGTGTGCAAAGTGACTGGGGACTGCTCGGTGGGAGCTAAAATCACTGCGGGGCTAGCATATGGATGGTGGGGTGGGCTTCCAGAGGCTCGTGCCAGAGCTGAATTGTCGCCGAGCTGGAGCCAAGAGCCAGATGCTGCCATTTGAAGCTGGAGAAACACAGAGCTGGGGCTGGAAGAAGAGAGCTGGCAGTAAAATAAAGCTTATGGGTCAAGAGCTGAAAGAGCTGGAGTCACTGCGCCTGCTCTTGTCATCCTTTGGGGACTGGAATTGTAGCTTAACACATCACAGCAACCTTAGGGCTGGTAAAGGCAGTGTATTGTTCTTGCGCCGAGATCACTCTAGGCCTGTGACATGGATGAGGAGGCTGGGTATTGCCACTAATAGTAGAACAAGATGTGTGGAGTGGGGAAAGGGGGCCGCAAGCTTGCGCCTGAATACCCCGTCGATGGTAGAATATTGCCTGTGCCTTTGATGGCACCTCTTGGGGCGCACTGTGGGGCTGGGAAGTGGACTGCGGGGCTGGCAATTTGAATGAAAATGGCAAAGGCACTAGACCTGTGAACGGGGCTGCGGGCATCCAGGAGAACTTATGCAGGGGTGTGCAAAGTGACTGGGGACTGCCCGGTGGGAGCTAAAATCACTGCGGGGCTAGCATATGGATGGTGGGGTGGGCTTCCAGAGGCTTGTGCCAGAGCTGAATTGTCGCCGAGCTGGAGCCAAGAGCCAGATGCTGCCATTTGAAGCTGGAGAAACACAGAGCTGGGCCTGGAAGAAGAGAGCTGGCAGTAAAATAAAGCTTATGGGTCAAGAGCTGAAAGAGCTGGAGTCACTGCGCCTGCTCTTGTCATCCTTTGGGGACTGGAATTGTAGCTTAACAGATCACAGCAACCTTAGGGCTGGTAAAGGCAGTGTATTGTTCTTGCGCCGAGATCACTCTAGGCCTTTGACATGGATGAGGAGGCTGGGTATTGCCACTAATAGTAGAACAAGATGTGTGGAATGGGGAAAGGGGGCCGCAAGCTTGTGCCTGAATACCCCGTCGATGGTAGAATATTGCCTGTGCCTGTGATGGCACCTCTTGGGGTGCGGCTGAAATCTCTGTGGGGCTGGGAAGTGGACTGCGGGGCTGGCAATTTGAATGAAAATGGCAAAGGCACTAGACCTGTGAACGGGGCTGCGGGCATCCAGGAGAACTTATGCAGGGGTGTGCACAGTGACTGGGGACTGCTCGGTGGGAGCTAAAATCACTGCGGGGCTAGCATATGGATGGTGGGGTGGGCTTCCAGAGGCTCGTGCCAGAGCTGAATTGTCGCCGAGCTGGAGCCAAGAGCCAGATGCTGCCATTTGAAGCTGGAGAAACACAGAGCTGGGGCTGGAAGAAGAGAGCTGGCAGTAAAATAAAGCTTATGGGTCAAGAGCTGAAAGAGCTGGAGTCACTTCGCCTGCTCTTGTCATCCTTTGGGGACTGGAATTGTAGCTTAACACATCACAGCAACCTTAGGGCTGGTAAAGGCAGTGTATTGTTCTTGCGCCGAGATCACTCTAGGCCTGTGACATGGATGCAGGGGCTGGGTATTGCCACTAATAGTAGAACAGGATGTGTGGAGTGGGGAAAGGGGGCCGCAAGCTTGCGCCTGAAAACCCCGTCGATGGTAGAATATTGCCTGTGCCTGTGATGACACCTCTTGGGGCGCACTGTGGGGCTGGGAAGTGGACTGCGGGGCTGGCAATTTGAATGAAAATGGCAAAGGCACTAGACCTGTGAACGGGGCTGCGGGCATCCAGGAGAACTTATGCAGGGGTGTGCAAAGTGACTGGGGACTGCCCGGTGGGAGCTAAAATCACTGCGGGGCTAGCATATGGATGGTGGGGTGGGCTTCCAGAGGCTCGTGCCAGAGCTGAATTGTCGCCGAGCTGGAGCCAAGAGCCAGATGCTGCCATTTGAAGCTGGAGAAACACAGAGCTGGGCCTGGAAGAAGAGAGCTGGCAGTAAAATAAAGCTTATGGGTCAAGAGCTGAAAGAGCTGGAGTCACTGCGCCTGCTCTTGTCATCCTTTGGGGACTGGAATTGTAGCTTAACACATCACAGCAACCTTAGGGCTGGTAAAGGCAGTGTATTGTTCTTGCGCCGAGATCACTCTAGGCCTGTGACATGGATGCAGGGGCTGGGTATTGCCACTAATAGTAGAACAGGATGTGTGGAGTGGGGAAAGGGGGCCGCAAGCTTGCGCCTGAATACCCCGTCGATGGTAGAATATTGCCTGTGCCTGTGATGGCACCTCTTGGGGTGCGGCTGAAATCTCTGTGGGGCTGGGAAGTGGACTGCGGGGCTGGCAATTTGAATGAAAATGGCAAAGGCACTAGACCTGTGAACGGGGCTGCGGGCATCCAGGAGAACTTATGCAGGGGTGTGCAAAGTGACTGGGGACTGCTCGGTGGGAGCTAAAATCACTGCGGGGCTAGCATATGGATGGTGGGGTGGGCTTCCAGAGGCTCGTGCCAGAGCTGAATTGTCGCCGAGCTGGAGCCAAGAGCCAGATGCTGCCATTTGAAGCTGGAGAAACACAGAGCTGGGCCTGGAAGAAGAGAGCTGGCAGTAAAATAAAGCTTATGGGTCAAGAGCTGAAAGAGCTGGAGTCACTGCGCCTGCTCTTGTCATCCTTTGGGGACTGGAATTGTAGCTTAACACATCACAGCAACCTTAGGGCTGGTAAAGGCAGTGTATTGTTCTTGCGCCGAGATCACTCTAGGCCTTTGACATGGATGAGGAGGCTGGGTATTGCCACTAATAGTAGAACAAGATGTGTGGAATGGGGAAAGGGGGCCGCAAGCTTGTGCCTGAATACTCCGTCGATGGTAGAATATTGCCTGTGCCTGTGATGGCACCTCTTGGGGTGCGGCTGAAATCTCTGTGGGGCTGGGAAGTGGACTGCGGGGCTGGCAATTTGAATGAAAATGGCAAAGGCACTAGACCTGTGAACGGGGCTGCGGGCATCCAGGAGAACTTATGCAGGGGTGTGCACCGTGACTGGGGACTGCTCGGTGGGAGCTAAAATCACTGCGGGGCTAGCATATGGATGGTGGGGTGGGCTTCCAGAGGCTCGTGCCAGAGCTGAATTGTCGCCGAGCTGGAGCCAAGAGCCAGATGCTGCCATTTGAAGCTGGAGAAACACAGAGCTGGGGCTGGAAGAAGAGAGCTGGCAGTAAAATAAAGCTTATGGGTCAAGAGCTGAAAGAGCTGGAGTCACTTCGCCTGCTCTTGTCATCCTTTGGGGACTGGAATTGTAGCTTAACACATCACAGCAACCTTAGGGCTGGTAAAGGCAGTGTATTGTTCTTGCGCCGAGATCACTCTAGGCCTGTGACATGGATGCAGGGGCTGGGTATTGCCACTAATAGTAGAACAGGATGTGTGGAGTGGGGAAAGGGGGCCGCAAGCTTGCGCCTGAAAACCCCGTCGATGGTAGAATATTTCCTGTGCCTGTGATGGCACCTCTTGGGGCGCACTGTGGGGCTGGGAAGTGGACTGCGGGGCTGGCAATTTGAATGAAAATGGCAAAGGCACTAGACCTGTGAACGGGGCTGCGGGCATCCAGGAGAACTTATGCAGGGGTGTGCAAAGTGACTGGGGACTGCCCGGTGGGAGCTAAAATCACTGCGGGGCTAGCATATGGATGGTGGGGTGGGCTTCCAGAGGCTCGTGCCAGAGCTGAATTGTCGCCGAGCTGGAGCCAAGAGCCAGATGCTGCCATTTGAAGCTGGAGAAACACAGAGCTGGGGCTGGAAGAAGAGAGCTGGCAGTAAAATAAAGCTTATGGGTCAAGAGCTGAAAGAGCTGGAGTCACTGCGCCTGCTCTTGTCATCCTTTGGGGACTGGAATTGTAGCTTAACACATCACAGCAACCTTAGGGCTGGTAAAGGCAGTGTATTGTTCTTGCGCCGAGATCACTCTAGGCCTGTGACATGGATGCAGGGGCTGGGTATTGCCACTAATAGTAGAACAGGATGTGTGGAGTGGGGAAAGGGGGCCGCAAGCTTGCGCCTGAATACCCCGTCGATGGTAGAATATTGCCTGTGCCTGTGATGGCACCTCTTGGGGTGCGGCTGAAATCTCTGTGGGGCTGGGAAGTGGACTGCGGGGCTGGCAATTTGAATGAAAATGGCAAAGGCACTAGACCTGTGAACGGGGCTGCGGGCATCCAGGAGAAGTTATGCAGGGGTGTGCAAAGTGACTGGGGACTGCTCGGTGGGAGCTAAAATCACTGCGGGGCTAGCATATGGATGGTGGGGTGGGCTTCCAGAGGCTCGTGCCAGAGCTGAATTGTCGCCGAGCTGGAGCCAAGAGCCAGATGCTGCCATTTGAAGCTGGAGAAACACAGAGCTGGGCCTGGAAGAAGAGAGCTGGCAGTAAAATAAAGCTTATGGGTCAAGAGCTGAAAGAGCTGGAGTCACTGCGCCTGCTCTTGTCATCCTTTGGGGACTGGAATTGTAGCTTAACACATCACAGCAACCTTAGGGCTGGTAAAGGCAGTGTATTGTTCTTGCGCTGAGATCACTCTAGGCCTGTGACATGGATGAGGAGGCTGGGTATTGCCACTAATAGTAGAACAAGATGTGTGGAATGGGGAAAGGGGGCCGCAAGCTTGTGCCTGAATACCCCGTCGATGGTAGAATATTGCCTGTGCCTGTGATGGCACCTCTTGGGGTGCGGCTGAAATCTCTGTGGGGCTGGGAAGTGGACTGCGCGGCTGGCAATTTGAATGAAAATGGCAAAGGCACTAGACCTGTGAACGGGGCTGCGGGCATCCAGGAGAACTTATGCAGGGGTGTGCAAAGTGACTGGGGACTGCTCGGTGGGAGCTAAAATCACTGCGGGGCTAGCATATGGATGGTGGGGTGGCCTTCCAGAGGCTCGTGCCAGAGCTGAATTGTCGCCGAGCTGGAGCCAAGAGCCAGATATTGCCATTTGAAGCTGGAGAAACACAGAGCTGGGGCTGGAAGAAGAGAGCTGGCAGTAAAATAAAGCTTATGGGTCAAGAGCTGAAAGAGCTGGAGTCACTGCGCCTGCTCTTGTAATCTTTTGGGGACTGGAATTGTAGCTTAACACATCACAGCAACCTTAGGGCTGATAAAGGCAGTGTATTGTTCTTGCGCCGAGATCACTCTAGGCCTGTGACATGGATGCAGGGGCTGGGTATTGCCACTAATAGTAGAACAGGATGTGTGGAGTGGGGAAAGGGGGCCGCAAGCTTGCGCCTGAATACCCCGTCGATGGTAGAATATTGCCTGTGCCTGTGATGGCACCTCTTGGGGCGCACTGTGGGGTTGGGAAGTGGACTGCGGGGCTGGCAATTTGAATGAAAATGGCAAAGGCACTAGACCTGTGAACGGGGCTGCGGGCATCCAGGAGAACTTATGCAGGGGTGTGCAAAGTGACTGGGGACTGCTCGGTGGGAGCTAAAATCACTGCGGGACTAGCATATGGATGGTGGGGTGGGCTTCCAGAGGCTCGTGCCAGAGCTGAATTGTCGCCGAGCTGGAGCCAATAGCCAGATGCTGCCATTTGAAGCTGGAGAAACACAGAGCTGGGGCTGGAAGAAGAGAGCTGGCAGTAAAATAAAGCTTATGGGTCAAGAGCTGAAAGAGCTGGAGTCACTGCGCCTGCTCTTGTCATCCTTTGGGGACTGGAATTGTAGCTTAACACATCACAGCAACCTTAGGGCTGGTAAAGGCAGTGTATTGTTCTTGCGCCGAGATCACTCTAGGCCTGTGACATGGTTGCAGGGGCTGGGTATTGCCACTAATAGTAGAACAGGATGTGTGGAGTGGGGAAAGGGGGCCGCAAGCTTGCGCCTGAAAACCCCGTCGATGGTAGAATATTGCCTGTGCCTGTGATGGCACCTCTTGGGGCGCACTGTGGGGCTGGGAAGTGGACTGCGGGGCTGGCAATTTGAATGAAAATGGCAAAGGCACTAGACCTGTGAACGGGGCTGCGGGCATCCAGGAGAACTTATGCAGGGGTGTGCAAAGTGACTGGGGACTGCTCGGTGGGAGCTAAAATCACTGCGGGGCTAGCATATGGATGGTGGGGTGGCCTTCCAGAGGCTCGTGCCAGAGCTGAATTGTCGCCGAGCTGGAGCCAAGAGCCAGATGCTGCCATTTGAAGCTGGAGAAACACAGAGCTGGGGCTGGAAGAAGAGAGCTGGCAGTAAAATAAAGCTTATGGGTCAAGATCTGAAAGAGCTGGAGTCACTGCGCCTGCTCTTGTCATCCTTTGGGGACTGGAATTGTAGCTTAACACATCACAGCAACCTTAGGGCTGGTAAAGGCAGTGTATTGTTCTTGCGCCGAGATCACTCTAGGCCTGTGACATGGATGCAGGGGCTGGGTATTGCCACTAATAGTAGAACAGGATGTGTGGAGTGGGGAAAGGGGGCCGCAAGCTTGCGCCTGAAAACCCCGTCGATGGTAGAATATTGCCTGTGCCTGTGATGGCACCTCTTGGGGTGCCGTTGAAATCTCTGTGGGGCTGGGAAGTAGACTGCGGGGCTGGCAATTTGAATGAAAATGGCAAAGGCACTAGACCTGTGAACGGGGCTGCGGGCATCCAGGAGAACTTGTGCAGGGGTGTGCAAAGTGACTGGGGACTGCTCGGTGGGAGCTAAAATCACTGCGGGGCTAGCATATGGATGGTGGGGTGGGCTTCCAGAGGCTCGTGCCAGAGCTGAATTGTCGCCGAGCTGGAGCCAAGAGCCAGATGCTGCCATTTGAAGCTGGAGAAACACAGAGCTGGGGCTGGAAGAAGAGAGCTGGCAGTAAAATAAAGCTTATGGGTCAAGAGCTGAAAGAGCTGCAGTCACTGCGCCTGCTCTTGTCATCCTTTGGGGACTGGAATTGTAGCTTAACACATCACAGCAACCTTAGGGCTGGTAAAGGCAGTGTATTGTTCTTGCGCCGAGATCACTCTAGGCCTGTGACATGGATGCAGGGGCTGGGTATTGCCACTAATAGTAGAACAGGATGTGTGGAGTGGGGAAAGGAGGCCGCAAGCTTGCGCCTGAAAACCCCGTCGATGGTAGAATATTGCCTGTGCCTGTGATGGCACCTCTTGGGGCGCACTGTGGGGCTGGGAAGTGGACTGCGGGGCTGGCAATTTGAATGAAAATGGCAAAGGCACTAGACCTGTGAACGGGGCTGCGGGCATCCAGGAGAACTTATGCAGGGGTGTGCAAAGTGACTGGGGACTGCCCGGTGGGAGCTAAAATCACTGCGGGGCTAGCATATGGATGGTGGGGTGGGCTTCCAGAGGCTCGTGCCAGAGCTGAATTGTCGCCGAGCTGGAGCCAAGAGCCAGATGCTGCCATTTGAAGCTGGAGAAACACAGAGCTGGGGCTGGAGGAAGAGAGCTGGCAGTAAAATAAAGCTTATGGGTCAAGAGCTGAAAGAGCTGGAGTCACTGCGCCTGCTCTTGTCATCCTTTGGGGACTGGAATTGTAGCTTAACACATCACAGCAACCTTAGGGCTGGCAAAGGCAGTGTATTGTTCTTGCGCCGAGATCACTCTAGGCCTGTGACATGGATGCAGGGGCTGGGTATTGCCACTAATAGTAGAACAGGATGTGTGGAGTGGGTAAAGGGGGCCGCAAGCTTGCGCCTGAATACCCCGTCGATGGTAGAATATTGCCTGTGCCTGTGATGGCACCTCTTGGGGTGCGGCTGAAATCTCTGTGGGGCTGGGAAGTGGACTGCGGGGTTGGCAATTTGAATGAAAATGGCAAAGGCACTAGACCTGTGAACGGGGCTGCGGGCATCCAGGAGAACTTATGCAGGGGTGTGCAAAGTGACTGGGGACTGCTCGGTGGGAGCTAAAATCACTGCGGGGCTAGCATATGGATGGTGGGGTGGGCTTCCAGAGGCTCGTGCCAGAGCTGAATTGTCGCCGAGCTGGAGCCAAGAGCCAGATGCTGCCATTTGAAGCTGGAGAAACACAGAGCTGGGGCTGGAAGAAGAGAGCTGGCAGTAAAATAAAGCTTATGGGTCAAGAGCTGAAAGAGCTGGAGTCACTGCGCCTGCTCTTGTCATCCTTTGGGGACTGGAATTGTAGCTTAACACATCACAGCAACCTTAGGGCTGGTAAAGGCAGTGTATTGTTCTTGCGCCGAGATCACTGTAGGCCTGTGACATGGATGCAGGGGCTGGGTATTGCCACTAATAGTAGAACAGGATGTGTGGAATGGGGAAAGGGGGCCGCAAGCTTGTGCCTGAATACCCCGTCGATGGTAGAATATTGCCTGTGCCTGTGATGGCACCTCTTGGGGCGCACTGTGGGGTTGGGAAGTGGACTGCAGGGCTGGCAATTTGAATGAAAATGGCAAAGGCACTAGACCTGTGAACGGGGCTGCGGGCATCCAGGAGAACTTATGCAGGGGTGTGCAAAGTGACTGGGGACTGCTCGGTGGGAGCTAAAATCACTGCAGGACTAGCATATGGATGGTGGGGTGGGCTTCCAGAGGCTCGTGCCAGAGCTGAATTGTCGCCGAGCTGGAGCCAAGAGCCAGATGCTGCCATTTGAAGCTGGAGAAACACAGAGCTGGGGCTGGAAGAAGAGAGCTGGCAGTAAAATAAAGCTTATGGGTCAAGAGCTGAAAGAGGTGGAGTCACTGCGCCTGCTCTTGTCATCCTTTGGGGACTGGAATTGTAGCTTAACACATCACAGCAACCTTAGGGCTGGTAAAGGCAGTGTATTGTTCTTGCGCCGAGATCACTCTAGGCCTGTGACATGGATGCAGGGGCTGGGTATTGCCACTAATAGTAGAACAGGATGTGTGGAGTGGGGAAAGGGGGCCGCAAGCTTGCGCCTGAAAACCCCGTCGATGGTAGAATATTGCCTGTGCCTGTGATGGCACCTCTTGGGGTGCCGTTGAAATCTCTGTGGGGCTGGGAAGTGGACTGCGGGGCTGGCAATTTGAATGAAAATGGCAAAGGCACTAGACCTGTGAACGGGGCTGCGGGCATCCAGGAGAACTTATGCAGGGGTGTGCAAAGTGACTGGGGACTGCTCGGTGGGAGCTAAAATCACTGCGGGGCTAGCATATGGATGGTGGGGTGGGCTTCCAGAGGCTCGTGCCAGAGCTGAATTGTCGCCGAGCTGGAGCCAAGAGCCAGATGCTGCCATTTGAAGCTGGAGAAACACAGAGCTGGGGCTGGAAGAAGAGAGCTGGCAGTAAAATAAAGCTTATGGGTCAAGAGCTGAAAGAGCTGGAGTCACTGCGCCTGCTCTTGTCATCCTTTGGGGACTGGAATTGTAGCTTAACACATCACAGCAACCTTAGGGCTGGTAAAGGCAGTGTATTGTTCTTGCGCCGAGATCACTCTAGGCCTGTGACATGGATGCAGGGGCTGGGTATTGCCACTAATAGTAGAACAGGATGTGTGGAGTGGGGAAAGGAGGCCGCAAGCTTGCGCCTGAAAACCCCGTCGATGGTAGAATATTGCCTGTGCCTGTGATGGCACCTCTTGGGGCGCACTGTGGGGCTGGGAAGTGGACTGCGGGGCTGGCAATTTGAATGAAAATGGCAAAGGCACTAGACCTGTGAACGGGGCTGCGGGCATCCAGGAGAACTTATGCAGGGGTGTGCAAAGTGACTGGGGACTACCCGGTGGGAGCTAAAATCACTGCGGGGCTAGCATATGGATGGTGGGGTGGGCTTCCAGAGGCTCGTGCCAGAGCTGAATTGTCGCCGAGCTGGAGCCAAGAGCCAGATGCTGCCATTTGAAGCTGGAGAAACACAGAGCTGGGGCTGGAGGAAGAGAGCTGGCAGTAAAATAAAGCTTATGGGTCAAGAGCTGAAAGAGCTGGAGTCACTGCGCCTGCTCTTGTCATCCTTTGGGGACTGGAATTGTAGCTTAACACATCACAGCAACCTTAAGGCTGGCAAAGGCAGTGTATTGTTCTTGCGCCGAGATCACTCTAGGCCTGTGACATGGATGCAGGGGCTGGGTATTGCCACTAATAGTAGAACAGGATGTGTGGAGTGGGTAAAGGGGGCCGCAAGCTTGCGCCTGAATACCCCGTCGATGGTAGAATATTGCCTGTGCCTGTGATGGCACCTCTTGGGGTGCGGCTGAAATCTCTGTGGGGCTGGGAAGTGGACTGCGGGGCTGGCAATTTGAATGAAAATGGCAAAGGCACTAGACCTGTGAACGGGGCTGCGGGCATCCAGGAGAACTTATGCAGGGGTGTGCAAAGTGACTGGGGACTGCTCGGTGGGAGCTAAAATCACTGCGGGGCTAGCATATGGATGGTGGGGTGGGCTTCCAGAGGCTCGTGCCAGAGCTGAATTGTCGCCGAGCTGGAGCCAAGAGCCAGATGCTGCCATTTGAAGCTGGAGAAACACAGAGCTGGGGCTGGAAGAAGAGAGCTGGCAGTAAAATAAAGCTTATGGGTCAAGAGCTGAAAGAGCTGGAGTCACTGCGCCTGCTCTTGTCATCCTTTGGGGACTGGAATTGTAGCTTAACACATCACAGCAACCTTAGGGCTGGTAAAGGCAGTGTATTGTTCTTGCGCCGAGATCACTGTAGGCCTGTGACATGGATGCAGGGGCTGGGTATTGCCACTAATAGTAGAACAGGATGTGTGGAATGGGGAAAGGGGGCCGCAAGCTTGTGCCTGAATACCCCGTCGATGGTAGAATATTGCCTGTGCCTGTGATGGCACCTCTTGGGGCGCACTGTGGGGTTGGGAAGTGGACTGCAGGGCTGGCAATTTGAATGAAAATGGCAAAGGCACTAGACCTGTGAACGGGGCTGCGGGCATCCAGGAGAACTTATGCAGGGGTGTGCAAAGTGACTGGGGACTGCTCGGTGGGAGCTAAAATCACTGCAGGACTAGCATATGGATGGTGGGGTGGGCTTCCAGAGGCTCGTGCCAGAGCTGAATTGTCGCCGAGCTGGAGCCAAGAGCCAGATGCTGCCATTTGAAGCTGGAGAAACACAGAGCTGGGGCTGGAAGAAGAGAGCTGGCAGTAAAATAAAGCTTATGGGTCAAGAGCTGAAAGAGGTGGAGTCACTGCGCCTGCTCTTGTCATCCTTTGGGGACTGGAATTGTAGCTTAACACATCACAGCAACCTTAGGGCTGGTAAAGGCAGTGTATTGTTCTTGCGCCGAGATCACTCTAGGCCTGTGACATGGATGCAGGGGCTGGGTATTGCCACTAATAGTAGAACAGGATGTGTGGAGTGGGGAAAGGGGGCCGCAAGCTTGCGCCTGAAAACCCCGTCGATGGTAGAATATTGCCTGTGCCTGTGATGGCACCTCTTGGGGCGCACTGTGGGGCTGGGAAGTGGACTGCGGGGCTGGCAATTTGAATGAAAATGGCAAAGGCACTAGACCTGTGAACGGGGCTGCGGGCATCCAGGAGAACTTATGCAGGGGTGTGCAAAGTGACTGGGGACTGCTCGGTGGGAGCTAAAATCACTGCGGGGCTAGCATATGGATGGTGGGGTGGCCTTCCAGAGGCTCGTGCCAGAGCTGAATTGCCGCCGAGCTGGAGCCAAGAGCCAGATGCTGCCATTTGAAGCTGGAGAAACACAGAGCTGGGGCTGGAAGAAGAGAGCTGGCAGTAAAATAAAGCTTATGGGTCAAGAGCTGAAAGAGCTGGAGTCACTGCGTCTGCTCTTGTCATCCTTTGGGGACTGGAATTGTAGCTTAACACATCACAGCAACCTTAGGGCTGGTAAAGGCAGTGTATTGTTCTTGCGCCGAGATCACTCTAGGCCTGTGACATGGATGCAGGGGCTGGGTATTGCCACTAATAGTAGAACAGGATGTGTGGAGTGGGGAAAGGGGGCCGCAAGCTTGCGCCTGAATACCCCGTCGATGGTAGAATATTGCCTGTGCCTGTGATGGCACCTCTTGGGGCGCACTGTGGGGCTGGGAAGTGGACTGCGGGGCTGGCAATTTGAATGAAAATGGCAAAGGCACTAGACCTGTGAACGGGGCTGCGGGCATCCAGGAGAACTTATGCAGGGGTGTGCAAAGTGACTGGGGACTGCTCGGTGGGAGCTAAAATCACTGCGGGGCTAGCATATGGATGGTGGGGTGGGCTTCCAGAGGCTCGTGCCAGAGCTGAATTGTCGCCGAGCTGGAGCCAAGAGCCAGATGCTGCCATTTGAAGCTGGAGAAACACAGAGCTGGGGCTGGAAGAAGAGAGCTGGCAGTAAAATAAAGCTTATGGGTCAAGAGCTGAAAGAGCCGGAGTCACTGCGCCTGCTCTTGTCATCCTTTGGGGACTGGAATTGTAGCTTAACACATCACAGCAACCTTAGGGCTGGTAAAGGCAGTGTATTGTTCTTGCGCCGAGATCACTGTAGGCCTGTGACATGGATGCAGGGGCTGGGTATTGCCACTAATAGTAGAACAGGATGTGTGGAGTGGGGAAAGGGGGCCGCAAGCTTGCGCCTGAATACCCCGTCGATGGTAGAATATTGCCTGTGCCTGTTATGGTTCCTCTTGGGGCGCACTGTGGGGCTGGGAAGTGGACTGCGGGGCTGGCAATTTGAATGAAAATGGCAAAGGCACTAGACCTGTGAACGGGGCTGCGGGCATCCAGGAGAACTTGTGCAGGGGTGTGCAAAGTGACTGGGGACTGCTCGGTGGGAGCTAAAATCACTGCGGGGCTAGCATATGGATGGTGGGGTGGGCTTCCAGAGGCTCGTGCCAGAGCTGAATTGTCGCCGAGCTGGAGCCAAGAGCCAGATGCTGCCATTTGAAGCTGGAGAAACACAGAGCTGGGCCTGGAAGAAGAGAGCTGGCAGTAATATAAAGCTTATGAGTTAAGAGCTGAAAGAGCTGGAGTCACTGTGCCTGCTCTTGTCATCCTTTGGGGACTGGAATTGTAGCTTAACACATCACAGCAACCTTAGGGCTGGTAAAGGCAGTGTATTGTTCTTGCGCCGAGATCACTCTAGGCCTGTGACATGGATGCAGGGGCTGGGTATTGCCACTAATAGTAGAACAGGATGTGTGGAGTGGGGAAAGAAGGCCGCAAGCTTGCGCCTGAAAACCCCGTCGATGGTAGAATATTGCCTGTGCCTGTGATGGCACCTCTTGGGGTGCGGCTGAAATCTCTGTGGGGCTGGGAAGTGGACTGCGGGGCTGGCAATTTGAATGAAAATGGCAAAGGCATTTGATGGGGGTCTCAGAGCAGCACCAGGTGTGAGTGTGAAGATGGTGGGGGCTCGGAGCAGCCCAGGTGTGAGTGTGAGGATGAGGAGTAGCTCGGAGCAGCCCAGGTGTGACTGTGAGGATGATGGGGGCTCGGAGCGGCCCAGGTGTGAGTTGTTATGATGAAGGGGGTTCCGAGCAGCCCAGGTGTGAGTGTGAGGATGATGAGGGGCTGGCTCATGCCGGGGCGAGGCTGTTTTAGAGTGAGGCTTTGCCTCAGCTCTCTTTTGCATGGAGCAGCTGAGTGGAGGGGTTTATGGGCCGCTCCCGGCGCTGTCTCATGGAAGGACTGCGAGAGCTTTCCGCAGGGTCGGGGGGAACACCTGGATCCGCGCTTGGGTACGTGGAGCATCGCTTAAAGGAGGTGCCGAGGGACGAATCTTTGTGCCGGGGAGCAGCAGCCGAACAGGTGAGCCCGTGTGGGTTTGGAGCGGGGAATTTTCTCCTTCCCCTTTGCAATTTCATCTTGCCAGTCCCTCCCCGGTTCCCCATGAACAAAAATGGAGCTTATGAAGACAAAAGGAATTAAGGAGAAGGAAGTAGCTCCTCTTCTTTTATTGTCTGCATTTGAACAGAAGGGATCCCTCTTCACTTGTGGTTTTAAGGGTGTTGATTGCAGGAAAAGCTGCCTTTTCCAGGCTGTTAGGGGTATCACAGGGGTGACAGGGAATCCCTGTGTTCTATTTTAAGGGGAATGGGAAAAGTATTCTTGTGGTGTTATGGGTTTGATTTGAAGGCAGCCACCCCGTTTTCATCACCCTCGGGTTTAAATGGAGGGGGCAGCCCTGGTGTCCCTCCTTTTCAAGGGTTTGAATGGAGGTCGAAATCCCCCTTTCCCCTCAGTCGAAGGCTTTCATTTGAGGAGCACCCCTTTTTTCTGCTGTTGTAGGGGGTGAAATTTTAGGGGAGAACGCATTTCTTTGCCCTTGTTGAAGTGAGGTGAGCCCGCCTGCGGTGTCAGTTTCGGGGTTGGCTTGCGGGAAGCCGCAGCTCCGGCAGCGTTTGCAGGGCTGCAATGGGGCTGTGCCGCTGCATTGGAGGGCGCTCCTCGTGCCCGCGGCCCGGCCCGGAACGTTCCTGGCCCGGAACATTCCCGCTCGGGAGCGCTGCTGGCATGGCCCGGGCAGCTGCCGGGGCGCACAGGGGATTTGGCGCGGCCGGGCGGGCCAAGGGCGGCAGTGGCGGAGCCGCGCCGGTGCGAGCCGTGCGGAGCCGAGCGGAGCCGGGCCGGGCAGGCCAAGGGCGGCAGAAACGGCGCGGGCGCTGCTGCGCCGGCCCGGGCGGTGCCGGCCGCTCCGTCCGCTTTGGGCGCGGGGCTCGGGTGCCGCCGGCCCCGCCGGGCCCGGTGCCAGCTCCGCCGGGCACGGGCAGCGGGTGGGGCTCCCCAGAACGGCGCCGGCCCCGCGTGCCGGAGCAGCCACCGCAGGAGCCGCTTTCCTGCCGGGAGCCGCGCTCCGTGCAGGGCCGGCAGCGAGCGCCGGCTTCGGCCGCTCAAAGTTTGGCGGTGCCATGGTTCAGAGGCGCTTTGGAGGCCTTGATTGCATCGCTGGGTTCGGTTTGCAGCGGGTGTACGCTAAGGAATATGGTGTTCTTCCTGAGCGGCACGGTTCTCGGTGCCGGTAGGGATGATAAAGGTTCGTTTTGGATTGAGTTTTTTAGTCGGATTTTTTTTTTTTTTCCCGGGGTATTATGTTTAGAAGGGCGCGCAATGGTTTTTACGGGTCGTAGCGTGAAGCAGCGGTTCGCATTTTAATTCTGTTGCGGTGGCTTTTATTAGCGTGAGTGTGTAGTGTTTGTTTTGGGGGGCTTGAGGTAGCGTCGTGTCGTTCATTGCAGCGGGTTTTTAATCTCGATAATTGCATGTGTGTTTATCGTCTTCCAGGGTTTTTATTTATTTGGTTTGTTTGATTGTAGTGTATGTTTTATGGTTACGGGTAATTTGGGGGACATTGTTTATGGTTACGTTTGTCTTTAGTCTTTGTGTTTGTTTCTAGGTGGTATTTTTATTTTGATAGCTTGAGGCACTATGGGTTTATTCAGTTGGGAATAATTTTTTTGTTGTAAATTTAAGTCTATTTGGTTTTGGGGCTTTTTCTTTTGTGTGTCCTTTGATGAATTTGGTTGTTGTTTTTCAGTTTTAGTTTTGGGAATATGGGTATTTACATGGTGGGTCTTTTTAAGTATTTATTTGGGTAGTTGTTTTCTTAGTTTTTAGGGGTTGAGATTTTTTTTTTCCCATTTCGTTAATTAGTTCGGTTTTTAAAGTTATTTTTACACAGGATTGGTTCTTCTTTGAGTTAGTGTAGAGGCAGAATTTTGTTTATTTTTTTTAGTAACATTCAGGATCATTGGCACTGTTTGGAGTTTATTAGGCTGGTTTCATTTTTTTCAGTAGTTTCTGTGATTTGCTGTGTGTGTTTCAATAGGGTTTCCTTTTATTTTGGTTCCATTTTTCTGACCTGATGAGAATTGTTATCGAAAAGAGCGTTGTGTGGTTTTTTTGCTGGCAGTTGCTTGGCTGTTGGAGGTGTCTTGATGTTTTTGGAAGATATTGGTGGGAATTCGATGCTGTTTGTCATTTTATTTAGGAATTGCATTTTAAATGTTACATTTAAGTGTAACGCTAATTAAACAAAACAAATATATGTATTGAAGTGAGAATAAAAATCCTAAAATGTAAATCAAATCGAATATATTAAAAAAATCCATGTAACATATATCATTATATATTACAATAAGATATAATTTTAATACAGGATATGATGCATGTTTATAGATGTGTAAAAATAGATATTAGAAATAGAAACCCCAATCAAAAAATAAATATAGAAATGTATGACAAATATATGCAGACATATCTAGAAATAGAAAATATTCATAAATATAGAAAAATAAAAATTGATATAATACATAATGCAAGTAACACTGTATATAAAGTATTATAACATATTATAGGAAATATGTATAAAGTATTTCTAAATACAGTACATCAATATGTTATAGTATTTAACAAATTATAAACATACATATCAAAATTATAAATATATATATATTTTTAAAAACAGTTAAATAAAGCAGGTTTTTTATTTGCCAATAGGCAGGTTTTGATTTTAAAAATTACAAATACAAACAATATAAAGGTGGTAATCTAAGTATAGTAATATGTCATAAATACATCTAGATATGTAAAATTTAAAATTAGAGGAAAAAATTTGGTATAGGAGTAGATATGACAAGGAATTTAAATAAGCATTTAAATAAACTTCTGGAATTTTATATATATTATATATTATGATTATTGCGTCAAAAGAGACAATAAATATAAATCTGAATATAATTATACAAAGTATAAATTATACTATTTCAATGTCGCTTAAAAGAAAGGGCTTTTTTGTGTTTATTTGTTTACTGATGGGGTTTTTATTTGGAATAATGGAACTGGTATAGAAATATAAATCTAAGTATAGAAATATGCAATCAGTATATAAAGATATATATGAAAACACAAGAGATAAATAAATATCAATAATAGGAATAGACGTAATGAACTATATCAATTACTTAACGCATCAATGTCCGGTATAAATATGCATGTGAATGTAAATATAAAAAATAGAAATATAAAATATATTTCAAGATGGTTTTAAAGGAAGGGGGCTTTTTTGGCTCTTGTAGGGTAAGAGGCAGGTGTTTGGCATTTATTTTAGAGGATTTTTGAGGGCATCGCAGCTGGTCTTCTGCCCGCCTTCCCCGCCCGCCCCAGAGCGCGGCAGCAGCGCAGCCCCCCCGCACAGGCAGCCGAGGGGCGGCGGCCATGACGCGTCTCTGCCGCGGCGCAGGCGCGATCGCGACCTTGGCAGCGGCTCGGCCGGGACGCGCTCGAGCGTCCCGAGATGGCGGCACCAAGGGCGGGAGAAAGGAGCCGCGCGGCCCGTGCCCCGGACCGGCTGTTGGGCACCCCGAGGCCGCAGCGGCGGGATTGTCCGTGAGGTACGCAGTGCCGAGCCCACGGGCTGTGGGCTCAGCGGCGCCGTGGGCGGGCGGGTTCTGGGGGGCCGCTGACGGGCATTGGCGGGGGCGCTTCTCTTGGCCGAGGTAGTCGTGGTACGTCCTGTGCTGCTGGAGAGGGGTTTTGTACTGGAAAAGCTCATTTCATTTGTCCGAATGAAAATAAGCTGCCCAGTATGGCCAAGCAGACAGCAGTAAGACACTTGCTTTGGTAGAGAATTCAGTGCTTCAAAGTGGGGGGTTTATTTCATTTTAGCATGGATGACTTAATAGTCGTGACAATGCCAGCGTTACAGCCAACGTTATCAGACAGATGTGGGGGAAAAAAATACACTGATATTCCTGTGCTGGCACGCATCTGTAGCTGGGAAACAGCAGAGGAGCTGCAGTGTACAGCTGTTAGCAGCAAATTGGGGAAGAACTGGTCTGGTGAAATTTGGGGTTCAGGTTGAGGATTCATCAGTGGCTGTCAGAATGGCTCAGTGACTCTCTGCCAGGCTGGTGTGGCCTCAAAGGCTGCCCCTGCTGCTGGCAGAGTGTGTGGAGCCTCTGCTGAGCAGGCAGTGGCATCCCCCCAAACACCTTCTCACAGCAGGGACGGAGATGGACCCAGCCCAGCGCGTGGAAATGGATCTCTCCAGCTGAACGCTCAGGTGAAGCGAGCAGAGAGCGTGCCCAGCATGAACCAGGTGACCTGCACATCTCCAGGGTAATGATTCTTGCACCTTCAGAGCCACAGTATCGCTGAGCTTTTTTTTTCCCCAGGCTTTTAATCACCTCTCAAACAGACGAATACTCCCCTTGGAGGCTGCTGTGCCCTGTGCACCGGGGAGCCTGGCAGGTGGCCCCGTTGGTGAGAGGAGGGCAGCTGCAAGCAGGCAGCCCCCAGGAAAACACGGGAGTTTCAGTGCTTTCTGATGCCTGAGGAATGGGGAGATGGCCTGAGCTCAGCAGGAGTTAAGCGCGGCCATACAGAGGCCTGGCTGTTATGATTTAAGATTGCTTATTGAATGTCTGTAGTTTCTATAGATATTTGTATATCTGTCAAAGTAGGATATAGAGCCTTGTGCAGGAGAAAAAGAACTCTTTATGTAAGATATGACCTGGGGGGGCATCATGCCAGGCTATCCCTTCCAGATTTGGAAGGCTTCAGTGTTTTGTGTGGCGTGATGGGAAGTTTTGAAAATTAAGATTTTCTCTTTGGTGCAGGTCAGATGGGTGACGCCTGGCAGCTCGTGCACTGCCACTGTGCTAACCTGTGTGCCTTCCCTCCCTGCTCCACAGGCAGAGCAACACGGGAGCAGCAGGGAGAGGTGGCTTTGTCCTGGAGGATCCAGGAGCTCGGGGTGGATATCTGAGCCTGCAGCTCCAGGCTGCCGCAGGACCCAAGGGCTGCACACACCCAGAGCGTACGGGTACTCTCAGAAACGTGGGCTGTCGTGGCTGAGCCCTCAGGAGCTGGGAGAAGAGCAGTAACTTCCAGCCTTTTCTTTTGTCTGCTGTTCCCGTGTTCAGTCAGTCTGATTACTTCTGGGCATTTGCCCAGCAGGGTGCGAAATGCTTCAGGGGCTAAAGGGGGGGGGAAAAAGGGAAAAAGAAGCTATAATGTAAACCTCAGGAGGGAGAAGACATCTGTCAGGACAAACTCTTAAGAGAAATGGGCTGAAGAATACTTGTTTACTCAATCTTCCGTATCTGTAGCTAGTTCAAAGAGGTCTCGAAGTCCTTCCCATTAGCAGAGCAAAGGAAGAACAGAAAAGCTCTCAGCCTAAGCCATTAAAAGCAGCAGCAGCAGCAGCTTTGTGTGCTGGAGTGTGGCAGGCATTCCTAGGTTGGCTTTTTAGTTTTGCATCTAGCACTGGTAGAGGAAAGTTCTTTGCAAGGTGATAGTTCCAGCCTTGTATTGAAATGTGAGCAAAGAGGAACTTTCTCAGTTGGATTTGGGTTTATTCACAGCACTTGTGAACAGAGTTAACATTCAGATAACATGTGCAGGGAGTGTGCTGCGGGTTACCACAAGTGACAAAGGAAGTGGGACAGGGACAGGGCACTTTCCCCTTCAAGGTACTGTTTTTTTCTGGAAGAATGATGTGAGAGCAGAAAAGTTGCAATGGCATTGCAGTTCCCTGCACAGAATATACCCAGGGAGGTGAAGCACAGCCCAGTGGTGCCATTCACTGGCACCACAACTGGGAGCATCAGTGAAGTGAGGAGCACTGAGGAGCTCTCCCCTCTAGCAAACACAACAGTCATGTCAACCAGTGTCACCCTTTTCCAGACCACTGGCATGTCCTTGGGGACAATAACCTGTGTTTTTTACAGCCAGGTCTTCTGAGCTGCTGCTCACAGTGAAAAGAAACTTGTGTACAGGCACTCTGCAAAATTGCCACCTCAGATGCCACTGAAGCACAGCTTTGGCTTTCAGGCATTTCCCCTGCAAGCTGTCCCTTGTGGCGTTTCCGCACTGGATTCATTGTAAATTCATTCCTCCCATTTTTTATTTGTAATTTCCAAAGAATATCAGTTGGCTTTCACGGCCTCTTCAGGGCTCCCCAAGCTTCATACCACACCTAAATGCTCGTTTTCACTGCCTGAAGGGCTTTTCTGGCCCGAATGATTCTATGAATTTGGCCTGTACTTTAGCTTAAGGGGAAAGCTGTACATTGATTGCATTTTGGAGAAAAAGATTTGACTGTCCAGCTGTAAATTTATCTTGTGCTTTGTCTTCCAGGTTCGCTCGCATTGTAATTTGCAAATGGCACGGCAAATGCCACGAGAGCAGCTGGTGAAGGTGGCTCTGAAGCAATGACAAGAATGTGCTGCAAAGTTGGGTCCAGCAGTCCAGCTTCCCGACACGGTAGGGCAGACACACCTTTTGATAAAGCATCAAACGCTGTAATTTTTATTCTTTGTGTTTGTCTGTGCTCCCATTCTGATCACCCCTTGAAGTATTATTTTTCAAAATGATATCTAGGAGAGAAATCATGTTTATTCAGGGGCAGCCATAATTTTCATCTGTTTCAAATGCACCGGGTGTGTTTTAAGCCCTGCACACACAGCGAGAGCTGCAGAGCTTGTAGTGCAGTTCACTGCAGCACTGATTTATTCTGTATTCCAGTAACCGTGCGCTGGGGTGCCAGCTAGGCTCAATAGCAGGAGCGGGAGAAGCAGACCCGAGAGGTGCTTTGGGTGGAGCCCAGCCAGGTTTCAGGCAGCCTGCAGAGTCTGCCCTTGCAGTACACACCGGTCTGCTGTTGCCATCTGCTGGAAAAATCCCTAATGGATATTTCCAAACGTGGGGAGGAGCATCTGCTCCTGTCACGGAACTGCTGGGGGCTCTTTGCCCTCGAGCTCCGTGCAGTCTGCCCAAGAACAGCGTGTGCAGCAGGCTGTTAGTGCTCTCTGCAGGGTGAAGCACCTTCAGCCAAGGTCAGTGCAAGAGCAAAACAATCCTGCCAGCAAAGCCTGCTACTAGAGAGGCAAACAATTATCCTTCCAAAGGAATTCATCCTTCTTCTCCCTTGCAACTCTCCTGTTTCATCACACCACAGAGTGGTTTGGGGTGGAAGAGATCCTGAAAACGACCTAGTTCCACCCCTGTCCTGGGCAGGCTCACCTTCCTCTCGGCCAGGGTGCTGTGCTGTCACAGATCAGGTGACAGATCTGTGGAAATTGTAATGATATTATTAAGGCGCGTCTCTTATCGCCTTGCCCTTTGTGAAGCCCGAGGCTGTCTTGTCCTAGTTTAGCTTTCTGATGTGGAGGAACAGAACTGCCACCTGATCTAGAATTTGGAAAAGACAAAAACCTGCTTTGCATCCTTGTGCCTGGAAGTCATTGTGACCCAGGGAAGTGAGGGAGGGGCTGGCTGAGGTCACTGAGGCTCTGAGATGGAGGTGAGTTTGCATTCCAGTTTATTGGAACGGAGGCTCATCAGAAGTTTCCTCGGCTATCCAAGGCACAGAGCCCTGGAGCCGAGTGAGCCTGAGCTGCTGCATGCTTGCTGTGACCTTTGGGGTGAGCGTGCATCATTGCAGGCCTGGGATGGATTGAAATGCGCTGAGGAAACCAGAGGGGGGGAGGGAGGGAGGGAGGGAGGGAAATGCTCTGTTAACATGTGCCAATTCTTCTGTCAGACTCATCACGGCGGGACAGCGTGAGGACTGAAAGTGTAAGAAGATGTGGAGGGAAACAGAGAATCTGACAGGAGCAGCAAACGCACGAGTGCACGAATTTTGCTTTTTTGCTTGGATGTAAACTCAGGAGTTGAAAGGAATTTGGGAGTGAGAAGGGACATTTCAGAAGGAGAAGAAGAAAAAGAAGTTGTTGCTACAGTCCTGGCAAAATCTTTTGTTCTAGCTAATAAAAGAAGTTAGTTTAAAAAACAAAAAGGAAAAAAATGTAGTGTTTTTTTTTTACTTCACTATTATATTCATTGGTGGTATATGGTGTGTTGTTTTATTTCTTGGTATTATTAACTCTGTGTAAATTGTTTTTTGAGTGAAGCTGACTTTCTGGATGGGTTGGTTTGTATTTGAGGCAGGATTAATTTCAATAGGATTCTTTCATAGGTTTCTGATGGGTATTACTGGGATTTTGGTTTTGTTTACTGTATGTATAAACATAGAGCTTTGGTAGGGCCAGCTGGGCTGCTGGAATTTTGGGTGTGAATTTATTAGATGGCTTTTGTTAAATGCAGTTTTTAATTTTTGAAATGTTTTTCAATGTAGTGGTCTTAAGGTGGTTTTTAAGAATTCATTGTATTGTTTTATCTTGTTTGTAGTTGGTGTATGATAAGGGATGTGGTGTGAGTTCTTGAACGCTATGGTTTTGGTGTTCCTAAGTTCTGATTTCTTTCTGGTTCGATAGTTTTTTTTATTTTTATTTTTTGGGACAGGGGCATTTATATGGTGGGTTTTTATAGGCAATACATTTTTTAATTTAGGTAGTGATATTTTTTAGTATTTTAATGGTTTAGGTTTTTTATTTTCATGGTTTTTATTTTTTTAATTTTTTCAAATAACTTTTATAGATTATAGGTTATTATTTGTGCATTAGCATAAAGGTAGAGCTTTGGGGACTTTTTTTAGTAATGTTTAGGGTCAGTTGTACAGTTTTGAGTCTAGTGAGTTGGTTTGATTTAATTTTTATTGGGTGTTTGTTTTTATTAGCAGTTGTGTCATTTTCGGGGTGTATTTGAGTTTTTTGGGGTTTTTGAGGTACTGGTTTAGGAGGAAGTTTATGATGAGCATGTGCGGAGGTTTTGGGCTACTTTATAGTGGGATTTAAAATTTATTTACAGTTAGGTTTATTTGAGTTTTTATTAGGGTTCAATGAGGTTGTGGGATGTTTGTTCCATTAGAAATAGGTTTTGTTTTGATGTGCTGCGATGGGATGGGCGTGTGCTGCGTGCCGGTGCTGACAAAGGTACAGTATTGTTGTGGTTCTGGTGTGTCGGGTTAATGAACTTCTATGGTTTAATATAGAGATGAAAATAGAAATAAATATAAATTTAAAAATAAATCTAAAATTAGAGTGGTAAATATAAATATAGATAACAGATACATACATAAAACTATAATATATGGTATATAATTGGAACATATCATATAGGTCTATTTTATATAGATATATATACACAAAGATATATAAATATAGATTGTAAATATAAAAATATTTAAATAGAGTTAAAGTAAATTGGGGTTTTTTTTTAGGTTATAGGCTGGGGTTTTTAAATAAATGATAGAAATAAAATATAAATTCAGATATACAAATATATATAGAAATACAAATATCTATACATATTTAATTTAAATAAATATAAGTAAAAAATATATATAATACAGAAAATATATATCTATGATTATATTAGAAGGTATTCTCTCTAATATATATAATATCTATGAATAAAATAAATAAAAATATCCATATAAATATCATTATAATTTTGAAAAATAAATTTACTTCCTAAATTTTAAATCTGGTTCAAATAAAGGGGTGTCCTTGGTTTTTATTTGGTTAGAGGCAGGAGTTTTATTTTAAATAATATAAGTAATAGAGAAATGTGGATCTTAAGATAGAAATATATAATAAATATATAAAGAGAAATTGCTGAACTATGACTATAAATTTAAATATATGTAAGTAATATGAAGAGTTGTAGTATAGAATATAAATAACATTATATGGCAATATAAATTTTAAATGGGAATATAAATATAAAAATATGTAAATATAGTTTAAGAGAAAGGGAATGTTTTTGCTTTTATTTAAGTAGAGGCAGGGTTTTTATTTTGAATATTATAAGTGTTCCAGAAGTAAAAATCTTGACGCAGAAATATTTAATCAATATAAAAAATATGAATAAAAATATATAAAAAATGTAAATACCTACTCGCATCAGATGTAATATAGAATATAAATTTATTTATAAATTGACATTGGTAAAGATAAATGTAGAAGTAAGCAATATACATTAATATACATTATAAATACAAATATGAATATAAAAATTGAACATTAGAATAAAATCTATTTAAATATTGTTTAAAACAAAGGGTTGGGGTTTTTTTTTGTTCTTCTTGTGTTAGAGGCAGGGTTTTTATTTTAGATAATATGAATGTAGATATTATTGTTATATATTTCTAAATATTGAGATATACAATCAAGATATAAATATATATATATAAACACAAAATATAAATAAATACAAATAATAGGAAGAGATGTAATGAAGAATACAAATAACAGTATACATAAGTATACATTTAAAATGTAAATGTGAATATGAACCTGAAAAATAGAATTTAAAAAAATACTTAAGTACAGTTTTGAAGAAAGGGGTTCTTTCTGGCTTTAATGTGGATGGAGGCAAAGGTTTTATTTTAAATAATCCAAATGTTACAGAAGTAAAAATCGTAACAGAAATATTTACTTACTATGTAAAAATATTTTAGGGATATATGCAATATGGAATAAAAATGTATTTATAAAAAGAAATGTATAAATGGACAGTGTACATCAATATACATTGCAAATAGAAATGTGAATATTAATATGAAAAAATATTTTAAAAAATATTTAAATATTTCTTAAAAGAAATTGGTTTTGTTTTTGTTTTGTTTTGTTTTTTTTTTTTTTTTTTGTGTTGTGTTTTGTTTTGTTTTGTTTTGTCTTTTATCCTATTAGATTAGAGGCAGAAGTCTTTTTTCCCTCTTCCCGGTTGTTTTGGGGCATTTATTTCAGAGCAGTTTTCGGCGGGGGTCGCCCCTGTTCTTTTTTGCCGCCTTCCCTGCCCGCAGCCCCGAGGCGCGCTGCGCCCCCGGCTGGGGCGGGCGGCAGTGTTGCCGCCTTGTGGGCAGAGCGCGGTACTGCAGCCGTGCACCGAGAGGCCGCCACCTTGGGAGTGGCGCGTGGCCGATGTCGCGGACTTTTGGTTGACCTTCTCAGCATGGCGGCGAAAAGGGCGGGGAAGTGGAGGACCGGGTGGGTGTAACTGGACTGCCTGCACGGAATACCGACATCGTGACGGCCCCGACGGATTTTTCTGTGGCGTTTCATGTGTACCCGAGACATGCTGTGGGCTCAGGGGCGCCGCAGGCGGGCGTATTTTGGCGAGTTTGTGAGAGGCATCTGGGTAAACGCCTCGCTGTGCCGGGGTCCTCTCACGTCCGCTTTCCCGCCCCGAGGGAACCGAGCCGGGCCGAATTGTTCCGAAGAGCCAAGTGTGGCCGAAAAGAGCCGAGTTTCACCGAAGAGCCGAGTGTGGCCGGAAACAGCCAACTTGAACCGAAGAGCCCAGTGCGGCCGAAAACAGCCGAGTTTACACCAAGAGCCGATGATAGCCGACTGGAACCGATAGCTGACTGTAGCCGACTTGAGCCGCATTTAGACAATGTGCCGAATACGACCGAGTTTAGCCAAACCGTGGGGAGTTCAGCTGAAGAGCCGAACTGAAACGAGTTTAGACCAAGAGCCGAACCAAGCCGAATTCAGCCGAGTTTCGTTAAACAGAACCGAACGACGCCGCAGCGCTCTGCCTGCAGTGCGCCGGTGCACACGGCAGGGATCGCTGTGCCTGCAGTGCGCCCGTGCACACGGCAGGGGGCGCTGTATAAAGTATAAAATATCAACTATCCATAAGAAGGAATAAAAGCTCTATGTCATGTGCAGCAGTAGAAAATTTCAGGCTCCCAGGGAATAAATAGTTTTCTTTAAATCATTTTCGTTTTGGAGTTTTTTTACTTCCAGGTAGCCTGAAAGTTACTACTGCTGCTTTTTTATTCTAAAGCTAGAAAGGAAAACCAAGATTAGAAATGCAGGGAAAGGAAGGAAGGAAGGAAGGAAGGAAGGAAGGAAGGAAGGAAGGAAGGAAGGAAGGAAGGAAGGAAGGAAGGAAGGAAGGAAGGAAGGAAGGAAGGAAGGAAGGAAGAAAGGAAAAGAAAAAAGAAAATAAGGAAAAGAAATGAAAGGAAGAAAGAAGAAAGGACAGGAAGGAAGGAAGGAAGACAGACAAAAAAAACCAAAAACCAGGAGGGCAAAGAGAAACCTAGGAAAAAAAAAAAAAAAAAAGAAAAAGAAAAAGAAAAGAAAAGAAAAAAACAACAAAAAACAAACCCACAGGAAAAAAACTCGGGATGGGCGAGAAACCCCCCCCTCCCCGAAAAATCCAAGATGGGCAAGAAAAATCCCAGAAATACCACAGCCAAATAAAACAGGAAAAAAAAACCAAAATAAAGACAAAAACAAAAAAACCCCAAAAAAACAACAACAAGATGGGCAAGAAAAAAACGCAGAAGAAAACCCCAAGATGGGCATGAAAAAGCCCAGAATAAAGCCCCAAGATGGGCGAGAAAAATCCCAGAAAAATAAAAAAAAAACCAGAAAAAACCGTAAGAAACGCAGAGAAAAAAAAAAAACAGAAAAGAACCCAAGATGGGCAAGAAAAATCCCTGAAAACAGACCAGAGAAAAACCCCAAAATGGGCAAGAAATAAAATCAGAACAAAAAACCAAGATGGGGAAGAAAAAATCCAGAAAAGAAAAAAAAAAAATAAAGAGAAAAAAAAAAAAAAAAAACAACAAAAAAACACCTGAAAAAGAACCCCAAGGGGGGCAAGGAAAAACCAGAAAAAACACCAAGATGGGCAAGAAGAAACGAAGAAAAAACCCCAAGAAGTGCCAGAAAAAAATCAAGGAAAAAGGGAGTAAAAGCCCCAAGAAACAAGGCAAGAAAGAGAGGCAATAAAGGCCACCAAAAATTCAAGAAAAAACACAAGAAATGCCAGAAAAAGGTACGAAAATGGTTTTGCCAGGTGCGATCAAGGTGAGCGGGTTCAGTTTCAGGTCCAGGAGATGAACAAGTGTCAGATTAGCTTGGGGCACTGCTGTGCAATGCAGCCGTGACAGGATGTTTATCTTTAAATATAGTTTAAATAAATTGGGGATTGTTTGGCTTTTATTGGGGTATAGGCTGGAGATTTCATAAAAAATATAAAACTAGGAATCCAAATATATCATATATATGTCGATATCAAAAAATATTTAATACATATAAATATCAGTAAAAGAAATCTATTGTGTCAAAAGAATATATCTATTATTATATAAAAAGGTATTCTCTCCAATATATATAATATCTATAAATATAACAAATGAAAATTACAAATATAGATGTGAATAGAATTATGACAAACAAATTTATTTTAAAAATTTTAAATGTGTTTTTAATAGAGGGGTGTCTTTTCTTTTTATTTCGTTAGAGGCAGGGGTTTTATTTTAAATAATGTAAGTACTATAGAAATGTAAATCGACATACAGAAATATATAATAAATATATAGGGATATAAAGATATAATACCAAACTATGAATAGAAATAGAAATCTATGTAAGTAACATGAAGAGATGCAATATATAATATAATTTTTAATATACAGTAATATAAATTCTAAATATAAATGCGAATATAAGTATGAAAAATATATGATGGGGGCTCGGAGCAGCCCAGGTGTGAGCTGTGAGGATGAAGGGGGTTCCGAGCAGCCCAGGTGTGAGTGTGAGGATGATGAGGGCCGGCTCCTGCCGGGGCGAGGCTGTTTTAGAAGGAGGCTTTGCCTCAGCTCCCTTTTGCATGGAGCTGCTGAGTGGAGGGGTTTATGGGCCGCTCCCGGCGCTGTCTCATGGAAGGACTGCGAGAGCTTCCCGCAGGGTCGGGGGGAACACCTGGATCCGCGCTTGGGTACGTGGAGCATCGCTTAAAGGAGGTGCCGAGGGACGAATCTTTGTGCCGGGGAGCAGCAGCCGAACAGGTGAGCCCGTGTGGGTTTGGAGCGGGGAATTTTCTCCTTCCCCTTTGCAATTTCATCTTGCCAGTCCCTCCCCGGTTCCCCAGGAACAAAAATGGAGCTTATGAGGACAAAAGGGATTAAGGAGAAGGAAGCAGCTCCTCTTATTGTCTGCATTTGACCTGAGGGGATCCCTCTTGACTTGTGGTTTTAAGGGTGTTGATTGCAGGAAAAGCTGCCTTTGCCAGGCTGTTAGGGGTATCACAGGGGTGACAGGGAATCCCTGTGTTCTATTCTAAGGGGAATGGGAAAAGTATTCTTGTGGTGTTATGGGTTTGATTTGAAGGCAGCCACCCCATTTTCATCACCCTCGGGTTTAAATGGAGGGGGCAGCCCTGGTGTCCCTCCTTTTCAAGGGTTTGAATGGAGGTTGAAATCGCCCTTTCCCATCAGTCGAAGGCTTTCATTTGGGGAGCACCCCTTCTTTTCTGCTCTCCTAGGGGGTGAAATTGGAGGGGAGAACGCATTTCTTTGCCCTTGTTGAAGTGAGGTGAGCCCGCCTGCGGTGTCAGTTTCGGGGTTGGCTTGCGGGAAGCCGCAGCTCCGGCAGCGTTTGCAGGGCTGCAATGGGGCTGTGCCGCTGCATTGGAGGGCGCTCCTCGTGCCCGCGGCCCGGCCTGGAACGTTCCTGGCCCGGAACATTCCCGCTCGGGAGCGCTGCTGGCACGGCCCGGGCAGCTGCCGGGGCGCACAGGGGATTTGGCGCGGCCGGGCCGGCCAAGGGCGGCAGTGGCGGAGCCGCGCCGGTGCGAGCCGTGCGGAGCCGAGCGGAGCCAGGCCGGGCCGGCCAAGGGCGGCAGAGGCGGCGCGGGCGCTGCTGCGCCGGCCCGGGCGGTGCTGGCCGCTCCGTCCGCTCCAGGCGCGGGGCTCGGGCGCCGCCGGTAGCCCCGGGCCCGGTGCCGGCCCCGCCGGGCACGGGCAGCGGGCGGGGCTCCCCGGGACGGCGCCGGCCCCGCGTGCCGGAGCGGCCGCCGCTGGAGCCGCTTTCCTGCCGGGAGCCACGCTCCGTCCGGGGCCGGCAGCGAGCGCGGGCTTTGGCCGCTCAAAGTTCGGCGGTGCCGTGGCTCGGAGGCGCTTTGGAGGCGTTGATTGCATCGCTGGGTTCGGTTTGCAGCGGGTGTACGCTAAGGGATACGGTGTTCTTCCTGAGCGGCACGGTTCTCGGTGCCGGTTGGGATGATAAAGGTTTGTTTTGGATTGAGTTTTGTAGTCGGATTTTTTTTTTCCCGGGGTATTATGTTTAGAAGGGCGCGCAATGGTTTTTACGGGTCGTAGCGCGAAGCAGCGGTTCGCATTTTAATTCTGTTGCGGTGGCTTTTATTAGCGTGAGTGTGTAGTGTTTGTTTTGGGGGGCTTGAGGTAGCGTCGTGTCGTTCATTGCAGCGGGTTTTTAATCTCGATAATTGCATGTGTGTTTATCGTCTTCCAGGGTTTTTATTTATTTGGTTTGTTTGATTGTAGTGTATGTTTTATGGTTACGGGTAATTTGGGGGACATTGTTTATGGTTACGTTTGTCTTTAGTCTTTGTGTTTGTTTCTAGGTGGTATTTTTATTTTGATAGCTTGAGGCACTATGGGTTTATTCAGTGGGGAATAATTTTTTTGTTGCAGATTTATCTGGTTTTTGGTATTATTCTTGTTGTTGGTTTCTTTATTTTCCTTTTTTGTTGTTGTTGTTGTCTTTTAATGTATTTGAGTATTGTTTATCAGGGTTTTTTTTGGGAACATGGGTATTTATATGGTGGGTTTTTAAAGTATTTATTTATTTGGGTAGTTAATTTCTTAGTTTTTAGTGGTTGAGATGTTTTTCCATTTTGTTAATTAGTTCAGGTTTTAAAGTTATTTTTACAGAGGATTGTTTATTCTTTGAGTTAGTGTAGAGGTCGAATTTTGTTGTTTTTTATTTTTTTTTAGTAACGTCGTTCAGGGTGAGTGGCACTGGCTTGAGTTTAGTAGATTGGTTTGACTTTTTTTTAGTACTTTTTGTAATTTGCTGTGTGTGTTTCTATAGGATTTTCTTTTATTTTGGTTCCATTTTTCTGTCGTGATGAGAATTGTTATTGAAAAGAGTGTTCTTTGTTTTTTTGCTGACACTTGTTTGGCTGTTGGAGGTATCTTGATGTTTTTGGAAGATATTGGTGGGAATTTGATGCTGTTTGTTTTGTCATTTCATTTAGGAATTGGATTTTAAATATGCAATTATGACTCTAACTATATTGAAACAAAAGAAATAGATGTGTAGCAATGGGAATGAGCCAATTTTATTTTTATATATTCGGTCAATTTTTAAAATTTAATATGTAACATAAGTCATTATATGTTACAATAAGTTACTCTAATTTTAATAGAGTATTGTGTTTGTTTATAGATATATGAATAGAGAATATAAATGTAAATACAACCCAAACAAAAATACAAATATATAAATGTATTGCAACTATATGCAGATATATAAAAAATTAATAATAAATTGTAAATGTAAAATAACATGAATTGTAAAATATGTAATACACGTAATACTGCATATATTTTATGAAAAATATTATAGGAAATGGATATAAAATAGATATAAATATGGATGTGATATATCTATCTATATCTATCATTTGTTGTATATTATAATAAATATAAATATAAAAAAAATTTAGGTAGTTTAAAATAATGGATGGTTTTGTTTTTTCTTTGCCAAAGCAGGGATTTTCGTGTAAAAATTACAAATACAAATAATATAAAGGTAGAAATATAAGTATAGAAATATACCATAAACACATTAAAGATTTATATAAAAATTAGAAATATAAGGAAAAATAGGTTGTAGCAGTAGATATGGTAAATAATTTAAAAAATAATTCCCGTACATTTTTTTAATAAGGTGCATATTATATATAGTTATTAATATAATGCATCAATATAAACTATAAATATATATAAAATATCAACTATCTATAAGAAGGAATAAAAGCTCTGTGTCATGTGCAGCAGTAGAAAATTTCAGGCTCCCAGGGAATAAATCGTTTTCTTTAAATCATTTTCGTTTTGGAGTTTTTTTTTTTTACTCCCGGGTAGCCTGAAAGTTTCTACTGCTGCTTTTTTATTCTAAAGGTGGAAAGGTAAACCAAGATCAGAAATAGAAGAAAGGCAAAGGGAAGGGAAGGGAAGGGAAAGGAAAGGAAAGGAAAGGAAAGGAAAGGAAAGGAAAGGAAAGGAAAGGAAAGGGAAAGGGAAAGGGAAAGGGAAAGGGAAAGGGAAAGGAAAGGAAGCAGGAGAGCAAGAAGGAAGGGAAGTGGTGAAAAAAAAAAACCGAGTGAAAAAAGTAAAAAGAGTTGGAGGGAAAAAGAGAGGGCATTCGGGAGGAGCAGTGCTGCCTCAGGTGCTTCCCCGCCCTGGGGCGAAGGACCCGTTTGATGCCCGGGAGGGACTGCAGCTCCCGGTGGCGGGGGACGGAGCCGTGGCTGTCAGCCCGAGACTACAACTCCCGGCAGGCCGTGCTGCCTACGCGGCGTGTGACGCAGCGGCTGACGCGGCACATGAGTGGCTGGCGTGCCAGGCGGCCGCGCGGGGCTGTGCGCGCGCAGCTGCCGGCGCCTCACCCGCGCGGGACAGCGACGCTGGAGGGGCGGAGCCTCCGTCTGGCCGCCCGCACGGAGCTGAGCTGCGCGGAAGGAGCGTCCGCCCGGTTCCTCGGCCTCACCCAGCGGTGCCGGGGGCGGGGGCGCTGCCGCCCGCCGATGGCGGAGGGCGAGGCGGTGCTTTGCTGCCGCGGGCCGGGAGCTGCAGGAGCCGCCCCGGGCGAGCGGCGCCGGGCGCTCCCGTGGTCCCGGTGGGGCGGCTGCCCTCAGGCTGGCGGAGGCGCCGGAGGAGCCCCCGAGCTGCAGCCATCTCCCTCGGGCTGCTGCCGGTGCTGCGGGCGGAGGCGGCTCCGCCGCGTGTTGGGCGTTGCGAGCAGGGAGCGCTGCGATATCGCCGGCATGACGGGGCTGCTGCCTGCGTTAGTGCTCGCGGCTCTTTGTGCCATGGAAACGGATGGAGCGGCGCTGAGAGGGACACCCAGAGATGGCCGGGAGAATGCCCAGCGCAGGGAGCGGGCGGGCTGTATGCTTCGGATGGCACAGGTGCGAGCTGCAAAGTCACCCCCCCTTCCGCCCCTGCCCTCCCGAGCCCCGGGGAAAATGCTTTCCAGCATTGTCGAGCTTCTGAAAGACAAAACTTGTGATTTGACAGTAGCATCCAGAAAAGGTTTCTGTCTAGATTAGCAAATGTCTAAATTGTTCTTGGTTACATCCCATGACCGGTTTTAGGCAGTGACTTTATACTGCTTTTAGGATTTTCTTGTACACTGGTGAGAAAATAGGCAGGTCTGATAGTGGTTTGACTTTTTTTCTACTTCACGTTCCATAAGATTCTTTTATCCTAGCGATTGTTTTAAAATTCTACTGTAAGCGTTTGTGGTTCACTTTTTTTTTCTTTGCAGCACCCGGGCCTTTTTTTTTTTCTCTAAATCGGGAGTAAATATAGCTGAGTAAAATTACCTTGGTTATCTTCCTTCTTTTTAAACTTAATTGTTTTTATTAATAATTCTATTTGAATATGCAGAAAAAGTGGGTATGTCCTGTAATCTATGCTAGCTTTTCTCGTTTACAGGGTACTCACAAAATATGTCTCACTTAGTGTCCCACAGAAACATTCTGGGTGAAATCTGAATTAAGGTATATGTTTTCAAATAAGTAATCAGTTTAGATATTTGCCTGTGTACCTTTTCCTGTAATTCAGAGCTTGCGTTCTGTGGGTTTTATGATAAACCTGTAAAACATGTAAGAATGGTTTTGCAAGTCTGAATCGTTGAAGGCAGCAATAAGTGGATTTAGAGCCTGTTCTTGAGCAAAGGGAAAAAGTGTGACTTTGATGCTGAACTTGTCGTTTTTCATTTGACTTGCCTTTAATTATTGAAGAAGAGAGAGAACTAGGAAAAGAAATAGAATTGGTTATTGAGCACTCCTAAAAAGCTCACCATGATTCTGTGTAGAGCCAAAGTGAAGGATGATGGAACAGAGCTCTGTGCATTAGAAGGAAATAAACCTGATGTCCACGCAGAGTCTTACTAATTTCTGTTTTTAAAATGCAAAATAAGTTTAGGAAGTGTTGGAAGTTAGTATTTTGGGAAAGAAATGGCAGTTCCACAAAACATTCCATTCCATTTAAGAGAGGCCCTTGGACTGATTCATGTCTTTTTATAACTTTGCAATATAGAACTAATCCATATTTTGTTTCTCACATTAGGGCGCATTCTTCACTTCCTGGATTTTTAGTGGAAGGAAATGCAAGAGCGGACAAGCTGACAATGGTCATTTCTAACACATTGCCAAATATTTTTGAACAAGCAAAATTGAGTCATGCCTTTTTCCACCAAAATGCACAAGCACTCATGCGAATGTTCCAAATCACTAAAAGTCAAGCTAAAGCTATCATTCATACTTGCCCTGACTGTCAATTGGTACAACCTCCTGTTTCTACAGGAGCAATCAACCCCCGAGGCTTACAAAGCCTACAGTTGTGGCAAACAGGTGTTACTAAATAGCCTTCTTTTGGTAAATTTAAAAATATTCATGTTTCCATAGACACGTTCTCTGGTGCAGTTTTTGCTTCCCTTCACACAGGTGAAACTGGCAGCCATGCCTGTCATCATTTCCTGCAAGCTTTTGCTTCATTGGGTATACCCCAAGAAGTAAAAACTGACAATGGTCCCGCATACATATCTCAAAAATTGGCCACATTTTTAAATGAATGGGGTGTTCGACACATTTTTGGTATTCCCCACTCTCCCACAAGCCAAGCAATCATTGAAAGAACACATCAAACCTTAAAACGCATATTAGATCAACAGAGAGGGGGAACGGAAATCACCCCACAGATGAGACTGAGTAAGGCTTTGTATGGTTTTAATTTTCTAAATAGTTCAAGTACAGAACCAGATCCACCAATCTTTAGACACTTTTCAAATAGCACACAGGCAAAACTGAAAGAACATCCTCCTCTTCTAATTAGAAACCCTGACTCTGGACAGATGGAAGGCCCGTTTCAATTAATAACGTGGGGCAAAGGGTATGCTTCTATTTCCACAGGTGCTGGAAGAATTAAGTGGGTTCCTGCCAAAAACGTCAAACCGTATCGCACTTCAGAACCTGTTGTCGAGCCTAGAACTGAGGAAGCGAGTACGCAGACGTGGACCGAATGGAAGGATCCCGGGTCTCGCCTGACGCCTCTTGTGCCTGACGTTCTTTGTGCATCGGTGGAACCCATGAACTCTGATTTTGTGCCAATGTTATTTATGAGTATACGAATTGAATGCTGAATGTTTGTTTAACGAAGCAAATTTTTGGCTGAAAATTTAGGTTATTGTTTTTGTTTAGAAAGAATTCTGCCAAAACTTAGTTCTTGAAAGAGATGGGGAAGAATCAAATGGTATACTTGTTTTGCTTGATTTTAATTGTTTTTTGTCGTGCAGATTTGCCTGTGGATCAACCGAAAACGAATGTTTGGGTGACCTTAGCCAAGGCTGCCGGATCGGATACTATATGTCTGTCTAATTCGGAACCAGAAAAGCCTTTCTCAACCTGTTTGGTTGGTGTGCCAGTGAAAGAGTTTCCTTTGGTCAGAAAAGAATCCAATGGTAAACCAGGTGGAATTGACAATGGAAACAGTCCTTCCTTCAATTGGAACATTTGTTCGAAAAAACTTCTCAGGGCAGCAAATGTTTCAAACAGTTGGGATGTGTTTCTGGAGACGGACCAATATCCACGGCAATTGCCAAAAGGGTATTGGATCATTTGCGGAGACAGAGGTTGGCAAGGCATTCCAGCCCACCTTGAAGGTGGCCCTTGTAGCATTGGTATGCTTACCATAATTGCCCCCACTGCCAAAGCAGTGATGAAAAAGAAACAAAGGAAAACAAGAGCTGTCCCTCATTATGATGAGAACTGTCAGAGTGATTTTATGCCTTGGAATGCCGCCAGAAGGCTTTCAGCAGGTATATTTCTACCCCAATTGGCTTCAGCTGTGGCATTGAGACAATTAGATCGAGTTGGATGTTGGCTGAGCAAACAAGCTAATGCCACATCCTCCGCAATCAGTGATATGTTGACCGATGTTGATAGTATTAGACATGCTACTCTTCAAAACAGAGCAGCCATTGATTTTCTCTTACTGGCACAAGGACATGGTTGTGAGGAATTTGAAGGATTGTGTTGTATGAATTTGTCTGATCGTTCTGAATCCATTCACAAAAGCATTCAAAAATTAAAGGATCTGACAGCCCAAATTAAAGAAGATGGAGGTTCCTGGTTGGATGATTTGTTTCAAAATTGGAGTTTTGCACCTTGGCTAAGGCAACTTTGCAAGATAGGTCTTTACATATTAGGTGTTCTAATACTGATATTGATAGTGGCACCTTGTATACTCTGTTGTCTTCGGCGAATGATGAACAAAACAGTCCGAGAAGTTTTTGTCATTCAAGCAGGAGAACTAGGAAGTAGAAGCACAGAGAGTGTACGAAATCTCACAAAAGCTGTAGATGAGGATATTGACATGAACGAAGGTTTTGAATTAAGGCCTTGGAATCGACCAGAGTTTTTTGAATGATGCCTTTTGACTGTTGCCAAACGTGATTCATATCTCTCTTTCAGGGATTGGGTCTTCACAGCATTAAGTTGCTGTGCTGTAATATAGCAATGCTTCAGTTTAGTGAAAATAGGTCTTCAGCAGATAATAAGCAGAAATTTTGCAATAGAGCTATGAAACGCAAATAGCAAGCGACAAGAAAATGAAAGCTTCTGGGTCAAACAGAGAGGGGGAAATGTTGGAATCCATAAGGTTAGAGGATTTTTAAGAAATGGTTACAAAGAAGTATGTAGGCCTTAGACTGGAGTTTTTTTAGCATTGCAGAAAAGTTTCCCATGCAAGCAGAAAAAGTTTTCCATGCAAGCAGAAAAGTTTCCCAAGCAGTAGACGTGACAAATAACAATAGGCTTCTGTAGAATTGGCTTTAGGATGGCAACAAGGTTATTTAATGTATATCTTTAGAAGGTTAGCATGAATAGAACTCTGTTCTTTGTCTCTTATCAACTAGTCTTTGTTTTAGCTACGATTACCTATGTTTTATAAGATTGGATAGAATGCTTGTCAAGATGTGTTTTCTGTGTCTGATTGGCTGAATTCTAGTCTGAGATGATTTTATGTATTGCTGTATGAGCCCTGTTGAAGGAGACATTTTTTGGTGTGGATCAGTGAGCTGTCATGTCTCCATTTTGTATTTTGAGACTGATGTGCTGGAAATAAAAGCAAAAATCTCTTCACTGGTCTGGTTACCATGTTATCCATATTTGGATATTTTGCCGCGGCCTAGTGGGTTCCTTTTTTAAGGCGTGGGTTCCTGACACTATTGGACTTATACCTGTCCCGTCCCCCGCATATTGGTGCCTCGTGTGAGGACGTAGAATAGAAGAAAAACAAAGAAAAATCGTGGAAGTACCAGCTGCGGAGACCCAAGTGTTAACAAGGAGCACACTGTATCATCTCTCCCGCCGAAGCCAAGAAAATTGTAAGTAACTTATCTCGGGAGAGCGCTTGGGTGACGTTGGGAGGCAAAATAGCGAAAAAGAAAATTATAAAAAGAACACAAAAATGGGAAGGAATTTATCAAAAGTTGAATGGGATGTTTTTCATCAATTAGAGACAATGTTACAAGAAAAAGGTCACTCTGAAATTTCAAAAACTGAGCTTAAAAACTTACTTATCTGGGTTAAAGCGAATACGCAAGATTTAAATCTGCAGTCTGCTTTTACTTTTCATTTTTGGGATCAGATAAACTGGAGAATCTATAATCTAGTCTCTCTCAAAAAAGATGAAAGCTTAAGAGAACTTATGCCGGTTTGTAGAGCGCTGTTGGAGCACTGTTTTAAACAAACTGATAATAATAAGATCAACTTGGACTCAGAAAACAAAGCTTCTGGTTCTGTCTCATTAAATTCCAGTAAACCGGAGACTGTGTGAGTATCGGAGAATGTTACAAGTGTTGTTGCAAATGCTGAAAGTATTGCTTTGAACTCTGTTGAACAAAATCTTTCTTCTCTCTCTCTGGGAAAAAATGAGACTCTTTTGGACTTTTCTTCGCGTTGTTCTGTTAATGTAAAAATATGTGACTCTTGTAAGGGGGATGGAACAAAGTGTGTAAAAGATGGAAATGAAAAAGTGACTGTACTTCTTAAAATTGTTTGTGCAGGGACACTGAAACTTGAATTGGATTCTGTTGGGCCTGGGGTGGAGGCTGAGGTGGCTGCTTCCACTCGGGAAATTGTGGTTCCGGGGAACTCTTTTTCAGTTAAGCAAAAACATGGTTGTTCTGGTGTTTGTGACACAAATGGTCTTTGAAAACCTGTAGGGAGGCAAAACCCATTCCATTATTAACAAAGGATCTTGTTCTGTGGCATCCCACTGGAAAATGAGACCACAAAGCTGCATCTTCTCTCCTAAGATTGCAAGAAAGAAAGGATTTTCAGGAACGCAGCGATGAGCTTGTCTTTTTTGAAGAGCTTCTATGACTTTGTCGAGAGCAGCACGAGCTTCAGGGGTTAAAGTTCTTGGCGAAGTGATGTCGCAACTTCCTCTCAGCAAATGGAAGAGCGGACTCAGTTCATCATTCGTGATTCCCAGCATCAGTCTGACCCAGTTGATTTCTCCTAGAAGTTGTTGTAACTCTTGTAGGTTGTTGACTCTGGTTCGGATCTGAATTTTCTGTGGTCTTCTTGTCGTCTCAGTCATCTTCCATCCCAGGTACTTGTAAGGTGAAACTTGTTGAATTTTCATTGCAGAGATTTCAAGTCCAGCTTTTTGAATTTCAGCAACAACACAGTCGCGAGTTTCTTCCATCTCTTCCTTTCAAAGGACTCCACCCTTAAAGCCAATTTTTCTTTCTCTGTATCTATAGATTGACAAACACCAGAACAACCATGTTTTTGCTTAACTGAAAAAGAGTTCCCCGGAACCACAATTTCCCGAGTGGAAGCAGCCACCTCAGCCTCCACCCCAGGCCCAACAGAATCCAATTCAGGTTTCAGTGTCCCTGCACAAACAATTTTAGGAAGTACAGTCACTTTTTCATTTCCATCTTTTACACACTTTGTTCCATCCCCCTTACAAGAGTCACATATTTTTACATTAACAGAACAACGCGAAGAAAAGTCCAAAAGAGTCTCATTTTTTCCCAGAGAGAGAGAAGAAAGATTTTGTTCAACAGAGTTCAAAGCAATACTTTCAGCATTTGCAACAACACTTGTAACATTCTCCGATACTCACACAGTCTCCGGTTTACTGGAATTTAATGAGACAGAACCAGAAGCTTTGTTTTCTGAGTCCAAGTTGATCTTATTATTATCCGTTTGTTTAAAACAGCGCTCCAACAGCGCTCTACAAACCGGCATAAGTTCTCTTAAGCTTTCATCTTTTTTGAGAGAGACTAGATTATAGATTCTCCAGTTTATCTGATCCCAAAAATGAAAAGTAAAAGCAGACTGCAGATTTAAATCTTGCGTATTTGCTTTAACCCAGATAAGTAAGTTTTTAAGCTCAGTTTTTGAAATTTCAGAGTGACCTTTTTCTTGTAACATTGTCTCTAATTGATGAAAAACATCCCATTCAACTTTTGATAAATTCGTTCCCATTTTTGTGTTCTTTTAATAATTTTCTTTTTCGCTATTTTGCCTCCCAACGTCACCCAAGCGCTCTCCCGAGATAAGTTACTTACAATTTTCTTGGCTTCGGCGGGAGAGATGATACAGTGTGCTCCTTGTTAACACTTGGGTCTCCGCAGCTGGTACTTCTACAATTTTTCTTTCTTTTTCTTCTATTCTACGTCCTCACACGAGGCACCAATATGCGGGGGACGGGACAGGTATAAGTCCAATAGTGTCAGGAACCCACGCCTTAAAAAAGGAACCCACTAGGCCGCGGCAAAATATCCAAATATGGATAACATGGTAACCAGACCAGTGAAGAGATTTTTGCTTTTATTTCCAGCACATCAGTCTCAAAATACAAAATGGAGACATGACAGCTCACTGATCCACACCAAAAAATGTCTCCTTCAACAGGGCTCATACAGCAATACATAAAATCATCTCAGACTAGAATTCAGCCAATCAGACACAGAAAACACATCTTGACAAGCATTCTATCCAATCTTATAAAACATAGGTAATCGTAGCTAAAACAAAGACTAGTTGATAAGAGACAAAGAACAGAGTTCTATTCATGCTAACCTTCTAAAGATATACATTAAATAACCTTGTTGCCATCCTAAAGCCAATTCTACAGAAGCCTATTGTTATTTGTCACGTCTACTGCTTGGGAAACTTTTCTGCTTGCATGGAAAACTTTTTCTGCTTGCATGGGAAACTTTTCTGCAATGCTAACAAAACTCCAGTCTAAGGCCTACATACTTCTTTGTAACCATTTCTTAAAAATCCTCTAACCTTATGGATTCCAACATTTCCCCCTCTCTGTTTGACCCAGAAGCTTTCATTTTCTTGTCGCTTGCTATTTGCGTTTCATAGCTCTATTGCAAAATTTCTGCTTATTATCTGCTGAAGACCTATTTTCACTAAACTGAAGCATTGCTATATTACGGCACAGCAACTTAATGCTGTGAAGACCCAATCCCTGAAAGAGAGATATGAATCACGTTTGGCAACAGTCACAAGGCATCGTTCAAAAAACTCTGGTCGATTCCAAGGCCTTAATTGAAAACCTTCGTTCATGTCAATACCCTCATCTACTGCTTTCGTGAGATTTCGTACACTCTCTGTGCTTCTACTTCCTAGTTCTCCTGCTTGAATGACAAAAACTTCTTGGACTGTTTTGTTCATCATTCGCCGAACACAACAGAGTATACAAGGTGCCACTATCAATATCAGTATTAGAACACCTAATATGTAAAGACCTATCTTGCAAAGTTGCCTTAGCCAAGGTGCAAAACTCCAATTTTGAAACAAATCATCCAACCAGGAACCTCCATCTTCTTTAATTTGGGCTGTCAGATCCTTTAATTTTTGAATGCTTTTGTGAATGGATTCAGAATGATCAGACAAATTTATACAACACAATCCTTCAAATTCCTCACAACCATGTCCTTGTGCCAGTACAAGAAAATCAATGGCTGCTCTGTTTTGAAGAGTAGCATGTCTAATACTATCAACATCGGTCAACATATCACTGATTGCGGAGGATGTGGCATTAGCTTGTTTGCTCAGCCAACATCCAACTCGATCTAATTGTCTCAATGCCACAGCTGAAGCCAATTGGGGTAGAAATATACCTGCTGAAAGCCTTCTGGCAGCATTCCAAGGCATAAAATCACTCTGACAGTTCTCATCATAATGAGGAACAGCTCTTGTTTTCCTTTGTTTCTTTTTCATCACTGCTTTGGCAGTGGGGGCAATTATGGTAAGCATACCAATGCTACAAGGGCCACCTTCAAGGTGGGCTGGAATGCCTTGCCAACCTCTGTCTCCGCAAATGATCCAATACCCTTTTGGCAATTGCCGTGGATATTGGTCCGTCTCCAGAAACACATCCCAACTGTTTGAAACATTTGCTGCCCTGAGAAGTTTTTTCGAACAAATGTTCCAATTGAAGGAAGGACTGTTTCCATTGTCAATTCCACCTGGTTTACCATTGGATTCTTTTCTGACCAAAGGAAACTCTTTCACTGGCACACCAACCAAACAGGTTGAGAAAGGCTTTTCTGGTTCCGAATTAGACAGACATATAGTATCCGATCCGGCAGCCTTGGCTAAGGTCACCCAGACATTCGTTTTCAGTTGATCCACAGGCAAATCTGCACGACAAAAAACAATTAACATCAAGCAAAACAAGTATACCATTTGATTCTGCCCCATCTCTTTCAAGAACTAAGTTTTGGCAGAATTCTTTCTAAACAAAAACAATAACCTAAATTTTCAGCCAAAAATTAGCTTTGTTAAACAAACATTCAGCATTCAATTCGTATACTCATAAATAACATTGGCACAAAATCAGAGTTCATGGGTTCCACCGATGCACAAAGAACGTCAGGCACAAGAGGCGTCAGGCGAGACCCGGGATCCTTCCATTCGGTCCACGTCTGCGTACTCGCTTCCTCAGTTCTAGGCTCGACAACAGGTTCTGAAGTGCGATACGGTTTGACGTTTTTGGCAGGAACCCACTTAATTCTTCCAGCACCTGTGGAAATAGAAGCATACCCTTTGCCCCACGTTATTAATTGAAACGGGCCTTCCATCTGTCCAGAGTCAGGGTTTCTAATTAGAAGAGGAGGATGTTCTTTCAGTTTTGCCTGTGTGCTATTTGAAAAGTGTCTAAAGATTGGTGGATCTGGTTCTGTACTTGAACTATTTAGAAAATTAAAACCATACAAAGCCTTACTCAGTCTCATCTGTGGGGTGATTTCCGTTCCCCCTCTCTGTTGATCTAATATGCGTTTTAAGGTTTGATGTGTTCTTTCAATGATTGCTTGGCTTGTGGGAGAGTGGGGAATACCAAAAATGTGTCGAACACCCCATTCATTTAAAAATGTGGCCAATTTTTGAGATATGTATGCGGGACCATTGTCAGTTTTTACTTCTTGGGGTATACCCAATGAAGCAAAAGCTTGCAGGAAATGATGACAGGCATGGCTGCCAGTTTCACCTGTGTGAAGGGAAGCAAAAACTGCACCAGAGAACGTGTCTATGGAAACATGAATATTTTTAAATTTACCAAAAGAAGGCTATTTAGTAACACCTGTTTGCCACAACTGTAGGCTTTGTAAGCCTCGGGGGTTGATTGCTCCTGTAGAAACAGGAGGTTGTACCAATTGACAGTCAGGGCAAGTATGAATGATAGCTTTAGCTTGACTTTTAGTGATTTGGAACATTCGCATGAGTGCTTGTGCATTTTGGTGGAAAAAGGCATGACTCAATTTTGCTTGTTCAAAAATATTTGGCAATGTGTTAGAAATGACCATTGTCAGCTTGTCCGCTCTTGCATTTCCTTCCACTAAAAATCCAGGAAGTGAAGAATGCGCCCTAATGTGAGAAACAAAATATGGATTAGTTCTATATTGCAAAGTTATAAAAAGACATGAAAGCCAACGATGTAAAGTTTCATTACTAACATCCTTTAAAATGGAACCTTCTATTCTCCTGACTACATTAGCAACATAAGCAGAATCTGTGACCAAATTAAAAGGCTGAGGAAACAGCTGAAAAGCTCAAACTACTGCAGCAAGCTCAACAATTTGAGGGGATCCCTCTACTGTTTGAATATCAGATTCCCAAACATCAGTCTTTTGATTAAACCAAGTCACAATGGACTTGTGGCTTTTACCAGAGCCATCAGTGAAGAGAGTCACAGCATGTAAAGGTTCTTCACTTAATTTAGGTTTTTCTCTGAAACTCAATTTTGCTTGCAGTAGTTTGTGAGCTGGATAGTGTATGGAACAAACACCTGGAAAACCTAAGAATGCATATTGTAAATCATCAGAATTTTGCATTGCCCAATTGAAATAATCATTTTTCAATGGCAAATAGATAACTGAACATTCTTGACCTGCCAAAGTTAACAATCTGGTTCTAGCCTTAATTATAATGTATGCAATCATTTCTAAAACTGAGCAAATGGTCTTTGAAAACCTGTAGGGAGGCAAAACCCATTCCATTATTAACAAAGGATCTTGTTCTGTGGCATCCCACTGGAAAATGAGACCACAAAGCTGCATCTTCTCTCCTAAGATTGCAAGAAAGAAAGGATTTTCAGGAACGCAGCGATGAGCTTGTCTTTTTTGAAGAGCTTCTGTGACTTTGTCGAGAGCAGCACGAGCTTCAGGGGTTAAAGTTCTTGGCGAAGTGATGTCGCAACTTCCTCTCAGCAAATGGAAGAGCGGACTCAGTTCATCATTGGTGATTCCCAGCATCGGTCTGACCCAGTTGATTTCTCCTAGAAGTTGTTGTAACTCTTGTAGGTTGTTGACTCTGGTTCGGATCTGAATTTTCTGTGGTATTATTGTCGTCTTCCATCGTCTTCCATCATCTTCCATCACAGGTACTTCTAAGGTGAAACTTGTTGAATTTTCATTGCAGAGATTTCAAGTCCAGCTTTTTGAATTTCAGCAACAACACAGTCACGAGTTTCTTCCATCTCTTCCTTTCAAAGGACTCCACCCTTAAAGCCAATTTTTCTTTCTCTGTATCTATAGATTGACAAACACCAGAACAACCATGTCTTTGCTTAACTGAAAAAGAGTTCCCCGGAACCACAATTTCCCGAGTGGAAGCAGCCACCTCAGCCTCCACCCCAGGCCCAACAGAATCCAATTCAGGTTTCAGTGTCCCTGCACAAACAATTTTAAGAAGTACAGTCACATTTTCATTTCCAGCTTTTACACACTTTGTTCCATCCCCCTTACAAGAGTCACATATTTTTACATTACCAGAACAACGCGAAGAAAAGTCCAAAAGAGTCTCATTTTTTCCCAGAGAGAGAGAAGAAAGATTTTGTTCAACAGAGTTCAAAGCAATACTTTCAGCATTTGCAACAACACTTGTAACATTCTCCCATACTCACACAGTCTCCGGTTTACTGGAATTTAATGAGACAGAACCAGAAGCTTTGTTTTCTGAGTCCAAGTTGATCTTATTATTATCAGTTTGTTTAAAACAGTGCTCCAACAGCACTCTACAAACCGGCATAAGTTCTCTTAAGCTTTCATCTTTTTTGAGAGAGACTAGATTATAGATTCTCCAGTTTATCTGATCCCAAAAATGAAAAGTAAAAGCAGACTGCAGATTTAAATCTTGCGTATTTGCTTTAACCCAGATAAGTAAGTTTTTAAGCTCAGTTTTTGAAATTTCAGAGTGACCTTTTTCTTGTAACATTGTCTCTAATTGATGAAAAACATCCCATTCAACTTTTGATAAATTCGTTCCCATTTTTGTGTTCTTTTAATAATTTTCTTTTTCGCTATTTTGCCTCCCAACGTCACCCAAGCGCTCTCCCGAGATAAGTTACTTACAATTTTCTTGGCTTCGGCGGGAGAGATGATACAGTGTGCTCCTTGTTAACACTTGGGTCTCCGCAGCTGGTACTTCTACAATTTTTCTTTCTTTTTCTTCTATTCTACGTCCTCACACGAGGCACCAATATGCGGGGGACGGGACAGGTATAAGTCCAATAGTGTCAGGAACCCACGCCTTAAAAAAGGAACCCACTAGGCCGCGGCAAAATATCCAAATATGGATAACATGGTAACCAGACCAGTGAAGAGATTTTTGCTTTTATTTCCAGCACATCAGTCTCAAAATACAAAATGGAGACATGACAGCTCACTGATCCACACCAAAAAATGTCTCCTTCAACAGGGCTCATACAGCAATACATAAAATCATCTCAGACTAGAATTCAGCCAATCAGACACAGAAAACACATCTTGACAAGCATTCTATCCAATCTTATAAAACATAGGTAATCGTAGCTAAAACAAAGACTAGTTGATAAGAGACAAAGAACAGAGTTCTATTCATGCTAACCTTCTAAAGATATACATTAAATAACCTTGTTGCCATCCTAAAGCCAATTCTACAGAAGCCTATTGTTATTTGTCACGTCTACTGCTTGGGAAACTTTTCTGCTTGCATGGAAAACTTTTTCTGCTTGCATGGGAAACTTTTCTGCAATGCTAACAAAACTCCAGTCTAAGGCCTACATACTTCTTTGTAACCATTTCTTAAAAATCCTCTAACCTTATGGATTCCAACATTTCCCCCTCTCTGTTTGACCCAGAAGCTTTCATTTTCTTGTCGCTTGCTATTTGCGTTTCATAGCTCTATTGCAAAATTTCTGCTTATTATCTGCTGAAGACCTATTTTCACTAAACTGAAGCATTGCTATATTACGGCACAGCAACTTAATGCTGTGAAGACCCAATCCCTGAAAGAGAGATATGAATCACGTTTGGCAACAGTCACAAGGCATCGTTCAAAAAACTCTGGTCGATTCCAAGGCCTTAATTGAAAACCTTCGTTCATGTCAATACCCTCATCTACTGCTTTCGTGAGATTTCGTACACTCTCTGTGCTTCTACTTCCTAGTTCTCCTGCTTGAATGACAAAAACTTCTTGGACTGTTTTGTTCATCATTCGCCGAAGACAACAGAGTATACAAGGTGCCACTATCAATATCAGTATTAGAACACCTAATATGTAAAGACCTATCTTGCAAAGTTGCCTTAGCCAAGGTGCAAAACTCCAATTTTGAAACAAATCATCCAACCAGGAACCTCCATCTTCTTTAATTTGGGCTGTCAGATCCTTTAATTTTTGAATGCTTTTGTGAATGGATTCAGAATGATCAGACAAATTTATACAACACAATCCTTCAAATTCCTCACAACCATGTCCTTGTGCCAGTACAAGAAAATCAATGGCTGCTCTGTTTTGAAGAGTAGCATGTCTAATACTATCAACATCGGTCAACATATCACTGATTGCGGAGGATGTGGCATTAGCTTGTTTGCTCAGCCAACATCCAACTCGATCTAATTGTCTCAATGCCACAGCTGAAGCCAATTGGGGTAGAAATATACCTGCTGAAAGCCTTCTGGCAGCATTCCAAGGCATAAAATCACTCTGACAGTTCTCATCATAATGAGGAACAGCTCTTGTTTTCCTTTGTTTCTTTTTCATCACTGCTTTGGCAGTGGGGGCAATTATGGTAAGCATACCAATGCTACAAGGGCCACCTTCAAGGTGGGCTGGAATGCCTTGCCAACCTCTGTCTCCGCAAATGATCCAATACCCTTTTGGCAATTGCCGTGGATATTGGTCCGTCTCCAGAAACACATCCCAACTGTTTGAAACATTTGCTGCCCTGAGAAGTTTTTTCGAACAAATGTTCCAATTGAAGGAAGGACTGTTTCCATTGTCAATTCCACCTGGTTTACCATTGGATTCTTTTCTGACCAAAGGAAACTCTTTCACTGGCACACCAACCAAACAGGTTGAGAAAGGCTTTTCTGGTTCCGAATTAGACAGACATATAGTATCCGATCCGGCAGCCTTGGCTAAGGTCACCCAGACATTCGTTTTCAGTTGATCCACAGGCAAATCTGCACGACAAAAAACAATTAACATCAAGCAAAACAAGTATACCATTTGATTCTGCCCCATCTCTTTCAAGAACTAAGTTTTGGCAGAATTCTTTCTAAACAAAAACAATAACCTAAATTTTCAGCCAAAAATTAGCTTTGTTAAACAAACATTCAGCATTCAATTCGTATACTCATAAATAACATTGGCACAAAATCAGAGTTCATGGGTTCCACCGATGCACAAAGAACGTCAGGCACAAGAGGCGTCAGGCGAGACCCGGGATCCTTCCATTCGGTCCACGTCTGCGTACTCGCTTCCTCAGTTCTAGGCTCGACAACAGGTTCTGAAGTGCGATACGGTTTGACGTTTTTGGCAGGAACCCACTTAATTCTTCCAGCACCTGTGGAAATAGAAGCATACCCTTTGCCCCACGTTATTAATTGAAACGGGCCTTCCATCTGTCCAGAGTCAGGGTTTCTAATTAGAAGAGGAGGATGTTCTTTCAGTTTTGCCTGTGTGCTATTTGAAAAGTGTCTAAAGATTGGTGGATCTGGTTCTGTACTTGAACTATTTAGAAAATTAAAACCATACAAAGCCTTACTCAGTCTCATCTGTGGGGTGATTTCCGTTCCCCCTCTCTGTTGATCTAATATGCGTTTTAAGGTTTGATGTGTTCTTTCAATGATTGCTTGGCTTGTGGGAGAGTGGGGAATACCAAAAATGTGTCGAACACCCCATTCATTTAAAAATGTGGCCAATTTTTGAGATATGTATGCGGGACCATTGTCAGTTTTTACTTCTTGGGGTATACCCAATGAAGCAAAAGCTTGCAGGAAATGATGACAGGCATGGCTGCCAGTTTCACCTGTGTGAAGGGAAGCAAAAACTGCACCAGAGAACGTGTCTATGGAAACATGAATATTTTTAAATTTACCAAAAGAAGGCTATTTAGTAACACCTGTTTGCCACAACTGTAGGCTTTGTAAGCCTCGGGGGTTGATTGCTCCTGTAGAAACAGGAGGTTGTACCAATTGACAGTCAGGGCAAGTATGAATGATAGCTTTAGCTTGACTTTTAGTGATTTGGAACATTCGCATGAGTGCTTGTGCATTTTGGTGGAAAAAGGCATGACTCAATTTTGCTTGTTCAAAAATATTTGGCAATGTGTTAGAAATGACCATTGTCAGCTTGTCCGCTCTTGCATTTCCTTCCACTAAAAATCCAGGAAGTGAAGAATGCGCCCTAATGTGAGAAACAAAATATGGATTAGTTCTATATTGCAAAGTTATAAAAAGACATGAAAGCCAACGATGTAAAGTTTCATTACTAACATCCTTTAAAATGGAACCTTCTATTCTCCTGACTACATTAGCAACATAAGCAGAATCTGTGACCAAATTAAAAGGCTGAGGAAACAGCTGAAAAGCTCAAACTACTGCAGCAAGCTCAACAATTTGAGGGGATCCCTCTACTGTTTGAATATCAGATTCCCAAACATCAGTCTTTTGATTAAACCAAGTCACAATGGACTTGTGGCTTTTACCAGAGCCATCAGTGAAGAGAGTCACAGCATGTAAAGGTTCTTCACTTAATTTAGGTTTTTCTCTGAAACTCAATTTTGCTTGCAGTAGTTTGTGAGCTGGATAGTGTATGGAACAAACACCTGGAAAACCTAAGAATGCATATTGTAAATCATCAGAATTTTGCATTGCCCAATTGAAATAATCATTTTTCAATGGCAAATAGATAACTGAACATTCTTGACCTGCCAAAGTTAACAATCTGGTTCTAGCCTTAATTATAATGTATGCAATCATTTCTAAAACTGAGCAAATGGTCTTTGAAAACCTGTAGGGAGGCAAAACCCATTCCATTATTAACAAAGGATCTTGTTCTGTGGCATCCCACTGGAAAATGAGACCACAAAGCTGCATCTTCTCTCCTAAGATTGCAAGAAAGAAAGGATTTTCAGGAACGCAGCGATGAGCTTGTCTTTTTTGAAGAGCTTCTGTGACTTTGTCGAGAGCAGCACGAGCTTCAGGGGTTAAAGTTCTTGGCGAAGTGATGTCGCAACTTCCTCTCAGCAAATGGAAGAGCGGACTCAGTTCATCATTGGTGATTCCCAGCATCGGTCTGACCCAGTTGATTTCTCCTAGAAGTTGTTGTAACTCTTGTAGGTTGTTGACTCTGGTTCGGATCTGAATTTTCTGTGGTATTATTGTCGTCTTCCATCGTCTTCCATCATCTTCCATCCCAGGTACTTCTAAGGTGAAACTTGTTGAATTTTCATTGCAGAGATTTCAAGTCCAGCTTTTTGAATTTCAGCAACAACACAGTCACGAGTTTCTTCCATCTCTTCCTTTCAAAGGACTCCACCCTTAAAGCCAATTTTTCTTTCTCTGTATCTATAGATTGACAAACACCAGAACAACCATGTTTTTGCTTAACTGAAAAAGAGTTCCCCGGAACCACAATTTCCCGAGTGGAAGCAGCCACCTCAGCCTCCACCCCAGGCCCAACAGAATCCAATTCAGGTTTCAGTGTCCCTGCACAAACAATTTTAAGAAGTACAGTCACATTTTCATTTCCAGCTTTTACACACTTTGTTCCATCCCCCTTACAAGAGTCACATATTTTTACATTAACAGAACAACGCGAAGAAAAGTCCAAAAGAGTCTCATTTTTTCCCAGAGAGAGAGAAGAAAGATTTTGTTCAACAGAGTTCAAAGCAATACTTTCAGCATTTGCAACAACACTTGTAACATTCTCCCATACTCACACAGTCTCCGGTTTACTGGAATTTAATGAGACAGAACCAGAAGCTTTGTTTTCTGAGTCCAAGTTGATCTTATTATTATCAGTTTGTTTAAAACAGTGCTCCAACAGCACTCTACAAACCGGCATAAGTTCTCTTAAGCTTTCATCTTTTTTGAGAGAGACTAGTTTATAGATTCTCCAGTTTATCTGATCCCAAAAATGAAAAGTAAAAGCAGACTGCAGATTTAAATCTTGCGTATTCGCTTTAACCCAGATAAGTAAGTTTTTAAGCTCAGTTTTTGAAATTTCAGAGTGACCTTTTTCTTGTAACATTGTCTCTAATTGATGAAAAACATCCCATTCAACTTTTGATAAATTCGTTCCCATTTTTGTGTTCTTTTAATAATTTTCTTTTTCTCTATTTTGCCTCCCAACGTCACCCAAGCTCTCTCCCGAGATAAGTTACTTACAATTTTCTTGGCTTCGGCGGGAGAGATGATACAGTGTGCTCCTTGTTAACACTTGGGTCTCCGCAGCTGGTACTTCCACGATTTTTCTTTGTTTTTCTTCTATTCTACGTCCTCACACTAGGCACCAATATGCGGGGGACGGGACAGGTATAAGTCCAATAGTGTCAGGAACCCACGCCTTAAAAAAGGAACCCACTAGGCCGCGGCAAAATATCCAAATATGGATAACATGGTAACCAGACCAGTGAAGAGATTTTTGCTTTTATTTCCAGCACATCGGTCTCAAAATACAAAATGGAGACATGACAGCTCACTGATCCACACCAAAAAATGTCTCCTTCAACAGGGCTCATACAGCAATACATAAAATCATCTCAGACTAGAATTCAGCCAATCAGACACAGAAAACACATCTTGACAAGCATTCTATCCAATCTTATAAAACATAGGTAATCGTAGCTAAAACAAAGACTAGTTGATAAGAGACAAAGAACAGAGTTCTATTCATGCTAACCTTCTAAAGATATACATTAAATAACCTTGTTGCCATCCTAAAGCCAATTCTACAGAAGCCTATTGTTATTTGTCACGTCTACTGCTTGGGAAACTTTTCTGCTTGCATGGAAAACTTTTTCTGCTTGCATGGGAAACTTTTCTGCAATGCTAACAAAACTCCAGTCTAAGGCCTACATACTTCTTTGTAACCATTTCTTAAAAATCCTCTAACCTTATGGATTCCAACATTTCCCCCTCTCTGTTTGACCCAGAAGCTTTCATTTTCTTGTCGCTTGCTATTTGCGTTTCATAGCTCTATTGCAAAATTTCTGCTTATTATCTGCTGAAGACCTATTTTCACTAAACTGAAGCATTGCTATATTACGGCACAGCAACTTAATGCTGTGAAGACCCAATCCCTGAAAGAGAGATATGAATCACGTTTGGCAACAGTCACAAGGCATCGTTCAAAAAACTCTGGTCGATTCCAAGGCCTTAATTCAAAACCTTCGTTCATGTCAATACCCTCATCTACTGCTTTCGTGAGATTTCGTACACTCTCTGTGCTTCTACTTCCTAGTTCTCCTGCTTGAATGACAAAAACTTCTCGGACTGTTTTGTTCATCATTCGCCGAACACAACAGAGTATACAAGGTGCCACTATCAATATCAGTATTAGAACACCTAATATGTAAAGACCTATCTTGCAAAGTTGCCTTAGCCAAGGTGCAAAACTCCAATTTTGAAACAAATCATCCAACCAGGAACCTCCATCTTCTTTAATTTGGGCTGTCTGATCCTTTAATTTTTGAATGCTTTTGTGAATGGATTCAGAATGATCAGACAAATTCATACAACCCAATCCTTCAAATTCCTCACAACCATGTCCTTGTGCCAGTAAGAGAAAATCAATGGCTGCTCTGTTTTGAAGAGTAGCATGTCTAATACTATCAACATCGGTCAACATATCACTGATTGCGGAGGATGTGGCATTAGCTTGTTTGCTCAGCCAACATCCAACTCGATCTAATTGTCTCAATGCCACAGCTGAAGCCAATTGGGGTAGAAATATACCTGCTGAAAGCCTTCTGGCGGCATTCCAAGGCATAAAATCACTCTGACAGTTCTCATCATAATGAGGAACAGCTCTTGTTTTCCTTTGTTTCTTTTTCATCACTGCTTTGGCAGTGGGGGCAATTATGGTAAGCATACCAATGCTACAAGGGCCACCTTCAAGGTGGGCTGGAATGCCTTGCCAACCTCTGTCTCCGCAAATGATCCAATACCCTTTTGGCAATTGCCGTGGATATTGGTCCGTCTCCAGAAACACATCCCAACTGTTTGAAACATTTGCTGCCCTGAGAAGTTTTTTGGACCAAATGTTCCAATTGAAGGAGGGACTGTTTCCATTGTCAATTCCACCTGGTTTACCATTGGATTCTTTTCTGACCAAAGGAAACTCTTTCACTGGCACACCAACCAAACAGGTTGAGAAAGGCTTTTCTGGTTCCGAATTAGACAGCCATATAGTATCCGATCCGGCAGCCTTGGCTAAGGTCACCCAAACACTCGTTTTCGGTTGATCCACAGGCAAATCTGCACGACAAAAAACAATTAAAATCAAGCAAAACAAGTATACCATTTGATTCTTCCCCATCTCTTTCAAGAACTAAGTTTTGGCAGAATTCTTTCTAAACAAAAACAATAACCTAAATTTTCAGCCAAAAATTAGCTTTGTTAAACAAACATTCAGCATTCAATTCGTATACTCATAAATAACATTGGCACAAAATCAGAGTTCATGGGTTCCACCGATGCACAAAGAACGTCAGGCACAAGAGGCGTCAGGCGAGACCCGGGATCCTTCCATTCGGTCCACGTCTGCGTACTCGCTTCCTCAGTTCTAGGCTCGACAACAGGTTCTGAAGTGCGATACGGTTTGACGTTTTTGGCAGGAACCCACTTAATTCTTCCAGCACCTGTGGAAATAGAAGCATACCCTTTGCCCCACGTTATTAATTGAAACGGGCCTTCCATCTGTCCAGAGTCAGGGTTTCTAATTAGAAGAGGAGGATGTTCTTTCAGTTTTGCCTGTGTGCTATTTGAAAAGTGTCTAAAGATTGGTGGATCTGGTTCTGTACTTGAACTATTTAGAAAATTAAAACCATACAAAGCCTTACTCAGTCTCATCTGTGGGGTGATTTCCGTTCCCCCTCTCTGTTGATCTAATATGCGTTTTAAGGTTTGATGTGTTCTTTCAATGATTGCTTGGCTTGTGGGAGAGTGGGGAATACCAAAAATGTGTCGAACACCCCATTCATTTAAAAATGTGGCCAATTTTTGAGATATGTATGCGGGACCATTGTCAGTTTTTACTTCTTGGGGTATACCCAATGAAGCAAAAGCTTGCAGGAAATGATGACAGGCATGGCTGCCAGTTTCACCTGTGTGAAGGGAAGCAAAAACTGCACCAGAGAACGTGTCTATGGAAACATGAATATTTTTAAATTTACCAAAAGAAGGCTATTTAGTAACACCTGTTTGCCACAACTGTAGGCTTTGTAAGCCTCGGGGGTTGATTGCTCCTGTAGAAACAGGAGGTTGTACCAATTGACAGTCAGGGCAAGTATGAATGATAGCTTTAGCTTGACTTTTAGTGATTTGGAACATTCGCATGAGTGCTTGTGCATTTTGGTGGAAAAAGGCATGACTCAATTTTGCTTGTTCAAAAATATTTGGCAATGTGTTAGAAATGACCATTGTCAGCTTGTCCGCTCTTGCATTTCCTTCCACTAAAAATCCAGGAAGTGAAGAATGCGCCCTAATGTGAGAAACAAAATATGGATTAGTTCTATATTGCAAAGTTATAAAAAGACATGAAAGCCAACGATGTAAGTTTCATTACTAACATCCTTTAAAATGGAACCTTCTATTCTCCTGACTACATTAGCAACATAAGCAGAATCTGTGACGAAATTAAAAGGCTGAGGAAACAGCTGAAAAGCTCAAACTACTGCAGCAAGCTCAACAATTTGAGGGGATCCCTCTACTGTTTGAATATCAGATTCCCAAACATCAGTCTTTTGATTAAACCAAGTCACAACGGACTTGTGGCTTTTACCAGAGCCATCAGTGAAGAGAGTCACAGCATGTAAAGGTTCTTCACTTAATTTAGGTTTTTCTCTGAAACTCAATTTTGCTTGCAGTAGTTTGTGAGCTGGATAGTGTATGGAACAAACACCTGGAAAACCTAAGAATGCATATTGTAAATCATCAGAATTTTGCATTGCCCAATTGAAATAATCATTTTTCAATGGCAAATAGATAACTGAACATTCTTGACCTGCCAAAGTTAACAATCTGGTTCTAGCCTTAATTATAATGTATGCAATCATTTCTAAAACTGAGCAAATGGTCTTTGAAAACCTGTAGGGAGGCAAAACCCATTCCATTATTAACAAAGGATCTTGTTCTGTGGCATCCCACTGGAAAATGAGACCACAAAGCTGCATCTTCTCTCCTAAGATTGCAAGAAAGAAAGGATTTTCAGGAACGCAGCGATGAGCTTGTCTTTTTTGAAGAGCTTCTGTGACTTTGTCGAGAGCAGCACGAGCTTCAGAGGTTAAAGTTCTTGGCGAAGTGATGTCGCAACTTCCTCTCAGCAAATGGAAGAGCGGACTCAGTTCATCATTGGTGATTCCCAGCATCGGTCTGACCCAGTTGATTTCTCCTAGAAGTTGTTGTAACTCTTGTAGGTTGTTGACTCTGGTTCGGATCTGAATTTTCTGTGGTATTATTGTCGTCTTCCATTGTCTTCCATCATCTTCCATCCCAGGTACTTCTAAGGTGAAACTTGTTGAATTTTCGTTGCAGAGATTTCAAGTCCAGCTTTTTGAATTTCAGCAACAACACAGTCGCGAGTTTCTTCCATCTCTTCCTTTCAAAGGACTCCACCCTTAAAGCCAATTTTTCTTTCTCTGTATCTATAGATTGACAAACACCAGAACAACCATGTTTTTGCTTAACTGAAAAAGAGTTCCCCGGAACCACAATTTCCCGAGTGGAAGCAGCCACCTCAGCCTCCACCCCAGGCCCAACAGAATCCAATTCAGGTTTCAGTGTCCCTGCACAAACAATTTTAGGAAGTACAGTCACTTTTTCATTTCCATCTTTTACACACTTTGTTCCATCCCCCTTACAAGAGTCACATATTTTTACATTAACAGAACAACGCGAAGAAAAGTCCAAAAGAGTCTCATTTTTTCCCAGAGAGAGAGAAGAAAGATTTTGTTCAACAGAGTTCAAAGCAATACTTTCAGCATTTGCAACAACACTTGTAACATTCTCCGATACTCACACAGTCTCCGGTTTACTGGAATTTAATGAGACAGAACCAGAAGCTTTGTTTTCTGAGTCCAAGTTGATCTTATTATTATCAGTTTTTTAAAACACGCTCCAACAGCGCTCTACAAACCGGCATAAGTTCTCTAAAGCTTTCATCTTTTTTGAGAGAGACTAGATTATAGATTCTCCAGTTTATCTGATCCCAAAAATGAAAAGTAAAAGCAGACTGCAGATTTAAATCTTGCGTATTCGCTTTAACCCAGATAAGTAAGTTTTTAAGCTCAGTTTTTGAAATTTCAGAGTGACCTTTTTCTTGTAACATTGTCTCTAATTGATGAAAAACATCCCATTCAACTTTTGATAAATTCGTTCCCATTTTTGTGTTCTTTTAATAATTTTCTTTTTCTCTATTTTGCCTCCCAACGTCACCCAAGCGCTCTCCCGAGATAAGTTACTTACAATTTTCTTGGCTTCGGCGGGAGAGATGATACAGTGTGCTCCTTGTTAACACTTGGGTCTCCGCAGCTGGTACTTCCACGATTTTTCTTTGTTTTTCTTCTATTCTACGTTCTCACACGAGGCACCAATATGCGGGGGACGGGACAGGTATAAGTCCAATAGTGTCAGGAACCCACGCCTTAAAAAAGGAACCCACTAGGTCGCGGCAAAATATCCAAATATGGATAACATGGTAACCAGACCAGTGAAGAGATTTTTGCTTTTATTTCCAGCACATCAGTCTCAAAATACAAAATGGAGACATGACAGCTCACTGATCCACACCAAAAAATGTCTCCTTCAACAGGGCTCATACAGCAATACATAAAATCATCTCAGACTAGAATTCAGCCAATCAGACACAGAAAACACATCTTGACAAGCATTCTATCCAATCTTATAAAACATAGGTAATCGTAGCTAAAACAAAGACTAGTTGATAAGAGACAAAGAACAGAGTTCTATTCATGCTAACCTTCTAAAGATATACATTAAATAACCTTGTTGCCATCCTAAAGCCAATTCTACAGAAGCCTATTGTTATTTGTCACGTCTACTGCTTGGGAAACTTTTCTGCTTGCATGGAAAACTTTTTCTGCTTGCATGGGAAACTTTTCTGCAATGCTAACAAAACTCCAGTCTAAGGCCTACATACTTCTTTGTAACCATTTCTTAAAAATCCTCTAACCTTATGGATTCCAACATTTCCCCCTCTCTGTTTGACCCAGAAGCTTTCATTTTCTTGTCTCTTGCTATTTGCGTTTCATAGCTCTATTGCAAAATTTCTGCTTATTATCTGCTGAAGACCTATTTTCACTAAACTGAAGCATTGCTATATTACGGCACAGCAACTTAATGCTGTGAAGACCCAATCCCTGAAAGAGAGATATGAATCACGTTTGGCAACAGTCACAAGGCATCGTTCAAAAAACTCTGGTCGATTCCAAGGCCTTAATTCAAAACCTTCGTTCATGTCAATACCCTCATCTACTGCTTTCGTGAGATTTCGTACACTCTCTGTGCTTCTACTTCCTAGTTCTCCTGCTTGAATGACAAAAACTTCTTGGACTGTTTTGTTCATCATTCGCCGAACACAACAGAGTATACAAGGTGCCACTATCAATATCAGTATTAGAACACCTAATATGTAAAGACCTATCTTGCAAAGTTGCCTTAGCCAAGGTGCAAAACTCCAATTTTGAAACAAATCATCCAACCAGGAACCTCCATCTTCTTTAATTTGGGCTGTCAGATCCTTTAATTTTTGAATGCTTTTGTGAATGGATTCGGAATGATCAGACAAATTCATACAACACAATCCTTCAAATTCCTCACAACCATGTCCTTGTGCCAGTAAAAGAAAATCAATGGCTGCTCTGTTTTGAAGAGTAGCATGTCTAATACTATCAACATCGGTCAACATATCACTGATTGCGGAGGATGTGGCATTAGCTTGTTTGCTCAGCCAACATCCAACTCGATCTAATTGTCTCAATGCCACAGCTGAAGCCAATTGGGGTAGAAATATACCTGCTGAAAGCCTTCTGGCGGCATTCCAAGGCATAAAATCACTCTGACAGTTCTCATCATAATGAGGAACAGCTCTTGTTTTCCTTTGTTTCTTTTTCATCACTGCTTTGGCAGTGGGGGAAATTATGGAAAGCATACCAATGCTACAAGGGCCACCTTCAAGGTGGGCTGGAATGCCTTGCCAACCTCTGTCTCCGCAAATGATCCAATACCCTTTTGGCAATTGCCGTGGATATTGGTCCGTCTCCAGAAACACATCCCAACTGTTTGAAACATTTGCTGCCCTGAGAAGTTTTTTCGAACAAATGTTCCAATTGAAGGAAGGACTGTTTCCATTGTCAATTCCACCTGGTTTACCATTGGATTCTTTTCTGACCAAAGGAAACTCTTTCACTGGCACACCAACCAAACAGGTTGAGAAAGGCTTTTCTGGTTCCGAATTAGACAGGCATATAGTATCCGATCCGGCAGCCTTGGCTAAGGTCACCCAAACACTCGTTTTCGGTTGATCCACAGGCAAATCTGCACGACAAAAAACAATTAAAATCAAGCAAAACAAGTATACCATTTGATTCTTCCCCATCTCTTTCAAGAACTAAGTTTTGGCAGAATTCTTTCTAAACAAAAACAATAACCTAAATTTTCAGCCAAAAATTAGCTTTGTTAAACAAACATTCAGCATTCAATTCGTATACTCATAAATAACATTGGCACAAAATCAGAGTTCATGGGTTCCACCGATGCACAAAGAACGTCAGGCACAAGAGGCGTCAGGCGAGACCCGGGATCCTTCCATTCGGTCCACGTCTGCGTACTCGCTTCCTCAGTTCTAGGCTCGACAACAGGTTCTGAAGTGCGATACGGTTTGACGTTTTTGGCAGGAACCCACTTAATTCTTCCAGCACCTGTGGAAATAGAAGCATACCCTTTGCCCCACGTTATTAATTGAAACGGGCCTTCCATCTGTCCAGAGTCAGGGTTTCTAATTAGAAGAGGAGGATGTTCTTTCAGTTTTGCCTGTGTGCTATTTGAAAAGTGTCTAAAGATTGGTGGATCTGGTTCTGTACTTGAACTATTTAGAAAATTAAAACCATACAAAGCCTTACTCAGTCTCATCTGTGGGGTGATTTCCGTTCCCCCTCTCTGTTGATCTAATATGCGTTTTAAGGTTTGATGTGTTCTTTCAATGATTGCTTGGCTTGTGGGAGAGTGGGGAATACCAAAAATGTGTCGAACACCCCATTCATTTAAAAATGTGGCCAATTTTTGAGATATGTATGCGGGACCATTGTCAGTTTTTACTTCTTGGGGTATACCCAATGAAGCAAAAGCTTGCAGGAAATGATGACAGGCATGGCTGCCAGTTTCACCTGTGTGAAGGGAAGCAAAAACTGCACCAGAGAACGTGTCTATGGAAACATGAATATTTTTAAATTTACCAAAAGAAGGCTATTTAGTAACACCTGTTTGCCACAACTGTAGGCTTTGTAAGCCTCGGGGGTTGATTGCTCCTGTAGAAACAGGAGGTTGTACCAATTGACAGTCAGGACAAGTATGAATGATAGCTTTAGCTTGACTTTTAGTGATTTGGAACATTCGCATGAGTGCTTGTGCATTTTGGTGGAAAAAGGCATGACTCAATTTTGCTTGTTCAAAAATATTTGGCAATGTGTTAGAAATGACCATTGTCAGCTTGTCCGCTCTTGCATTTCCTTCCACTAAAAATCCAGGAAGTGAAGAATGCGCCCTAATGTGAGAAACAAAATATGGATTAGTTCTATATTGCAAAGTTATAAAAAGACATGAAAGCCAACGATGTAAGTTTCATTACTAACATCCTTTAAAATGGAACCTTCTATTCTCCTGACTACATTAGCAACATAAGCAGAATCTGTGACGAAATTAAAAGGCTGAGGAAACAGCTGAAAAGCTCAAACTACTGCAGCAAGCTCAACAATTTGAGGGGATCCCTCTACTGTTTGAATATCAGATTCCCAAACATCAGTCTTTTGATTAAACCAAGTCACAACGGACTTGTGGCTTTTACCAGAGCCATCAGTGAAGAGAGTCACAGCATGTAAAGGTTCTTCACTTAATTTAGGTTTTTCTCTGAAACTCAATTTTGCTTGCAGTAGTTTGTGAGCTGGATAGTGTATGGAACAAACACCTGGAAAACCTAAGAATGCATATTGTAAATCATCAGAATTTTGCATTGCCCAATTGAAATAATAATTTTTCAATGGCAAATAGATAACTGAACATTCTTGACCTGCCAAAGTTAACAATCTGGTTCTAGCCTTAATTATAATGTATGCAATCATTTCTAAAACTGAGCAAATGGTCTTTGAAAACCTGTAGGGAGGAAAAACCCATTCCATTATTAACAAAGGATCTTGGTCTGTGGCATCCCACTGGAAAATGAGACCACAAAGCTGCATCTTCTCTCCTAAGATTGCAAGAAAGAAAGGATTTTCAGGAACGCAGCGATGAGCTTGTCTTTTTTGAAGAGCTTCTGTGACTTTGTCGAGAGCAGCACGAGCTTCAGGGGTTAAAGTTCTTGGCGAAGTGATGTCGCAACTTCCTCTCAGCAAATGGAAGAGCGGACTCAGTTCATCATTGGTGATTCCCAGCATCGGTCTGACCCAGTTGATTTCTCCTAGAAGTTGTTGTAACTCTTGTAGGTTGTTGACTCTGGTTCGGATCTGAATTTTCTGTGGTATTATTGTCGTCTTCCATCGTCTTCCATCATCTTCCATCACAGGTACTTCTAAGGTGAAACTTGTTGAATTTTCATTGCAGAGATTTCAAGTCCAGCTTTTTGAATTTCAGCAACAACACAGTCACGAGTTTCTTCCATCTCTTCCTTTCAAAGGACTCCACCCTTAAAGCCAATTTTTCTTTCTCTGTATCTATAGATTGACAAACACCAGAACAACCATGTTTTTGCTTAACTGAAAAAGAGTTCCCCGGAACCACAATTTCCCGAGTGGAAGCAGCCACCTCAGCCTCCACCCCAGGCCCAACAGAATCCAATTCAGGTTTCAGTGTCCCTGCACAAACAATTTCAAGAAGTACAGTCACATTTTCATTTCCAGCTTTTACACACTTTGTTCCATCCCCCTTACAAGAGTCACATATTTTTACATTAACAGAACAACGCGAAGAAAAGTCCAAAAGAGTCTCATTTTTTCCCAGAGAGAGAGAAGAAAGATTTTGTTCAACAGAGTTCAAAGCAATACTTTCAGCATTTGCAACAACACTTGTAACATTCTCCCATACTCACACAGTCTCCGGTTTACTGGAATTTAATGAGACAGAACCAGAAGCTTTGTTTTCTGAGTCCAAGTTGATCTTATTATTATCAGTTTGTTTAAAACAGTGCTCCAACAGCACTCTACAAACCGGCATAAGTTCTCTTAAGCTTTCATCTTTTTTGAGAGAGACTAGTTTATAGATTCTCCAGTTTATCTGATCCCAAAAATGAAAAGTAAAAGCAGACTGCAGATTTAAATCTTGCGTATTCGCTTTAACCCAGATAAGTAAGTTTTTAAGCTCAGTTTTTGAAATTTCAGAGTGACCTTTTTCTTGTAACATTGTCTCTAATTGATGAAAAACATCCCATTCAACTTTTGATAAATTCGTTCCCATTTTTGTGTTCTTTTAATAATTTTCTTTTTCTCTATTTTGCCTCCCAACGTCACCCAAGCTCTCTCCCGAGATAAGTTACTTACAATTTTCTTGGCTTCGGCGGGAGAGATGATACAGTGTGCTCCTTGTTAACACTTGGGTCTCCGCAGCTGGTACTTCCACGATTTTTCTTTGTTTTTCTTCTATTCTACGTCCTCACACTAGGCACCAATATGCGGGGGACGGGACAGGTATAAGTCCAATAGTGTCAGGAACCCACGCCTTAAAAAAGGAACCCACTAGGCCGCGGCAAAATATCCAAATATGGATAACATGTTAACCAGACCAGTGAAGAGATTTTTGCTTTTATTTCCAGCACATCGGTCTCAAAATACAAAATGGAGACATGACAGCTCACTGATCCACACCAAAAAATGTCTCCTTCAACAGGGCTCATACAGCAATACATAAAATCATCTCAGACTAGAATTCAGCCAATCAGACACAGAAAACACATCTTGACAAGCATTCTATCCAATCTTATAAAACATAGGTAATCGTAGCTAAAACAAAGACTAGTTGATAAGAGACAAAGAACAGAGTTCTATTCATGCTAACCTTCTAAAGATATACATTAAATAACCTTGTTGCCGTCCTAAAGCCAATTCTACAGAAGCCTATTGTTATTTGTCACGTCTACTGCTTGGGAAACTTTTCTGCTTGCATGGAAAACTTTTTCTGCTTGCATGGGAAACTTTTCTGCAATGCTAACAAAACTCCAGTCTAAGGCCTACATACTTCTTTGTAACCATTTCTTAAAAATCCTCTAACCTTATGGATTCCAACATTTCCCCCTCTCTGTTTGACCCAGAAGCTTTCATTTTCTTGTCGCTTGCTATTTGCGTTTCATAGCTCTATTGCAAAATTTCTGCTTATTATCTGCTGAAGACCTATTTTCACTAAACTGAAGCATTGCTATATTACGGCACAGCAACTTAATGCTGTGAAGACCCAATCCCTGAAAGAGAGATATGAATCACGTTTGGCAACAGTCACAAGGCATCGTTCAAAAAACTCTGGTCGATTCCAAGGCCTTAATTCAAAACCTTCGTTCATGTCAATACCCTCATCTACTGCTTTCGTGAGATTTCGTACACTCTCTGTGCTTCTACTTCCTAGTTCTCCTGCTTGAATGACAAAAACTTCTCGGACTGTTTTGTTCATCATTCGCCAAACACAACAGAGTATACAAGGTGCCACTATCAATATCAGTATTAGAACACCTAATATGTAAAGACCTATCTTGCAAAGTTGCCTTAGCCAAGGTGCAAAACTCCAATTTTGAAACAAATCATCCAACCAGGAACCTCCATCTTCTTTAATTTGGGCTGTCTGATCCTTTAATTTTTGAATGCTTTTGTGAATGGATTCAGAATGATCAGACAAATTCATACAACCCAATCCTTCAAATTCCTCACAACCATGTCCTTGTGCCAGTAAGAGAAAATCAATGGCTGCTCTGTTTTGAAGAGTAGCATGTCTAATACTATCAACATCGGTCAACATATCACTGATTGCGGAGGATGTGGCATTAGCTTGTTTGCTCAGCCAACATCCAACTCGATCTAATTGTCTCAATGCCACAGCTGAAGCCAATTGGGGTAGAAATATACCTGCTGAAAGCCTTCTGGCGGCATTCCAAGGCATAAAATCACTCTGACAGTTCTCATCATAATGAGGAACAGCTCTTGTTTTCCTTTGTTTCTTTTTCATCACTGCTTTGGCAGTGGGGGCAATTATGGTAAGCATACCAATGCTACAAGGGCCACCTTCAAGGTGGGCTGGAATGCCTTGCCAACCTCTGTCTCCGCAAATGATCCAATACCCTTTTGGCAATTGCCGTGGATATTGGTCCGTCTCCAGAAACACATCCCAACTGTTTGAAACATTTGCTGCCCTGAGAAGTTTTTTGGACCAAATGTTCCAATTGAAGGAGGGACTGTTTCCATTGTCAATTCCACCTGGTTTACCATTGGATTCTTTTCTGACCAAAGGAAACTCTTTCACTGGCACACCAACCAAACAGGTTGAGAAAGGCTTTTCTGGTTCCGAATTAGACAGCCATATAGTATCCGATCCGGCAGCCTTGGCTAAGGTCACCCAAACACTCGTTTTCGGTTGATCCACAGGCAAATCTGCACGACAAAAAACAATTAAAATCAAGCAAAACAAGTATACCATTTGATTCTTCCCCATCTCTTTCAAGAACTAAGTTTTGGCAGAATTCTTTCTAAACAAAAACAATAACCTAAATTTTCAGCCAAAAATTAGCTTTGTTAAACAAACATTCAGCATTCAATTCGTATACTCATAAATAACATTGGCACAAAATCAGAGTTCATGGGTTCCACCGATGCACAAAGAACGTCAGGCACAAGAGGCGTCAGGCGAGACCCGGGATCCTTCCATTCGGTCCACGTCTGCGTACTCGCTTCCTCAGTTCTAGGCTCGACAACAGGTTCTGAAGTGCGATACGGTTTGACGTTTTTGGCAGGAACCCACTTAATTCTTCCAGCACCTGTGGAAATAGAAGCATACCCTTTGCCCCACGTTATTAATTGAAACGGGCCTTCCATCTGTCCAGAGTCAGGGTTTCTAATTAGAAGAGGAGGATGTTCTTTCAGTTTTGCCTGTGTGCTATTTGAAAAGTGTCTAAAGATTGGTGGATCTGGTTCTGTACTTGAACTATTTAGAAAATTAAAACCATACAAAGCCTTACTCAGTCTCATCTGTGGGGTGATTTCCGTTCCCCCTCTCTGTTGATCTAATATGCGTTTTAAGGTTTGATGTGTTCTTTCAATGATTGCTTGGCTTGTGGGAGAGTGGGGAATACCAAAAATGTGTCGAACACCCCATTCATTTAAAAATGTGGCCAATTTTTGAGATATGTATGCGGGACCATTGTCAGTTTTTACTTCTTGGGGTATACCCAATGAAGCAAAAGCTTGCAGGAAATGATGACAGGCATGGCTGCCAGTTTCACCTGTGTGAAGGGAAGCAAAAACTGCACCAGAGAACGTGTCTATGGAAACATGAATATTTTTAAATTTACCAAAAGAAGGCTATTTAGTAACACCTGTTTGCCACAACTGTAGGCTTTGTAAGCCTCGGGGGTTGATTGCTCCTGTAGAAACAGGAGGTTGTACCAATTGACAGTCAGGGCAAGTATGAATGATAGCTTTAGCTTGACTTTTAGTGATTTGGAACATTCGCATGAGTGCTTGTGCATTTTGGTGGAAAAAGGCATGACTCAATTTTGCTTGTTCAAAAATATTTGGCAATGTGTTAGAAATGACCATTGTCAGCTTGTCCGCTCTTGCATTTCCTTCCACTAAAAATCCAGGAAGTGAAGAATGCGCCCTAATGTGAGAAACAAAATATGGATTAGTTCTATATTGCAAAGTTATAAAAAGACATGAAAGCCAACGATGTAAGTTTCATTACTAACATCCTTTAAAATGGAACCTTCTATTCTCCTGACTACATTAGCAACATAAGCAGAATCTGTGACGAAATTAAAAGGCTGAGGAAACAGCTGAAAAGCTCAAACTACTGCAGCAAGCTCAACAATTTGAGGGGATCCCTCTACTGTTTGAATATCAGATTCCCAAACATCAGTCTTTTGATTAAACCAAGTCACAACGGACTTGTGGCTTTTACCAGAGCCATCAGTGAAGAGAGTCACAGCATGTAAAGGTTCTTCACTTAATTTAGGTTTTTCTCTGAAACTCAATTTTGCTTGCAGTAGTTTGTGAGCTGGATAGTGTATGGAACAAACACCTGGAAAACCTAAGAATGCATATTGTAAATCATCAGAATTTTGCATTGCCCAATTGAAATAATCATTTTTCAATGGCAAATAGATAACTGAACATTCTTGACCTGCCAAAGTTAACAATCTGGTTCTAGCCTTAATTATAATGTATGCAATCATTTCTAAAACTGAGCAAATGGTCTTTGAAAACCTGTAGGGAGGCAAAACCCATTCCATTATTAACAAAGGATCTTGTTCTGTGGCATCCCACTGGAAAATGAGACCACAAAGCTGCATCTTCTCTCCTAAGATTGCAAGAAAGAAAGGATTTTCAGGAACGCAGCGATGAGCTTGTCTTTTTTGAAGAGCTTCTGTGACTTTGTCGAGAGCAGCACGAGCTTCAGAGGTTAAAGTTCTTGGCGAAGTGATGTCGCAACTTCCTCTCAGCAAATGGAAGAGCGGACTCAGTTCATCATTGGTGATTCCCAGCATCGGTCTGACCCAGTTGATTTCTCCTAGAAGTTGTTGTAACTCTTGTAGGTTGTTGACTCTGGTTCGGATCTGAATTTTCTGTGGTATTATTGTCGTCTTCCATTGTCTTCCATCATCTTCCATCCCAGGTACTTCTAAGGTGAAACTTGTTGAATTTTCGTTGCAGAGATTTCAAGTCCAGCTTTTTGAATTTCAGCAACAACACAGTCGCGAGTTTCTTCCATCTCTTCCTTTCAAAGGACTCCACCCTTAAAGCCAATTTTTCTTTCTCTGTATCTATAGATTGACAAACACCAGAACAACCATGTTTTTGCTTAACTGAAAAAGAGTTCCCCGGAACCACAATTTCCCGAGTGGAAGCAGCCACCTCAGCCTCCACCCCAGGCCCAACAGAATCCAATTCAGGTTTCAGTGTCCCTGCACAAACAATTTTAGGAAGTACAGTCACTTTTTCATTTCCATCTTTTACACACTTTGTTCCATCCCCCTTACAAGAGTCACATATTTTTACATTAACAGAACAACGCGAAGAAAAGTCCAAAAGAGTCTCATTTTTTCCCAGAGAGAGAGAAGAAAGATTTTGTTCAACAGAGTTCAAAGCAATACTTTCAGCATTTGCAACAACACTTGTAACATTCTCCGATACTCACACAGTCTCCGGTTTACTGGAATTTAATGAGACAGAACCAGAAGCTTTGTTTTCTGAGTCCAAGTTGATCTTATTATTATCAGTTTTTTAAAACACGCTCCAACAGCGCTCTACAAACCGGCATAAGTTCTCTAAAGCTTTCATCTTTTTTGAGAGAGACTAGATTATAGATTCTCCAGTTTATCTGATCCCAAAAATGAAAAGTAAAAGCAGACTGCAGATTTAAATCTTGCGTATTCGCTTTAACCCAGATAAGTAAGTTTTTAAGCTCAGTTTTTGAAATTTCAGAGTGACCTTTTTCTTGTAACATTGTCTCTAATTGATGAAAAACATCCCATTCAACTTTTGATAAATTCGTTCCCATTTTTGTGTTCTTTTAATAATTTTCTTTTTCTCTATTTTGCCTCCCAAAGTCACCCAAGCGCTCTCCCGAGATAAGTTACTTACAATTTTCTTGGCTTCGGCGGGAGAGATGATACAGTGTGCTCCTTGTTAACACTTGGGTCTCCGCAGCTGGTACTTCCACGATTTTTCTTTGTTTTTCTTCTATTCTACGTTCTCACACGAGGCACCAATATGCAGGGGACGGGACAGGTATAAGTCCAATAGTGTCAGGAACCCACGCCTTAAAAAAGGAACCCACTAGGTCGCGGCAAAATATCCAAATATGGATAACATGGTAACCAGACCAGTGAAGAGATTTTTGCTTTTATTTCCAGCACATCAGTCTCAAAATACAAAATGGAGACATGACAGCTCACTGATCCACACCAAAAAATGTCTCCTTCAACAGGGCTCATACAGCAATACATAAAATCATCTCAGACTAGAATTCAGCCAATCAGACACAGAAAACACATCTTGACAAGCATTCTATCCAATCTTATAAAACATAGGTAATCGTAGCTAAAACAAAGACTAGTTGATAAGAGACAAAGAACAGAGTTCTATTCATGCTAACCTTCTAAAGATATACATTAAATAACCTTGTTGCCATCCTAAAGCCAATTCTACAGAAGCCTATTGTTATTTGTCACGTCTACTGCTTGGGAAACTTTTCTGCTTGCATGGAAAACTTTTTCTGCTTGCATGGGAAACTTTTCTGCAATGCTAACAAAACTCCAGTCTAAGGCCTACATACTTCTTTGTAACCATTTCTTAAAAATCCTCTAACCTTATGGATTCCAACATTTCCCCCTCTCTGTTTGACCCAGAAGCTTTCATTTTCTTGTCGCTTGCTATTTGCGTTTCATAGCTCTATTGCAAAATTTCTGCTTATTATCTGCTGAAGACCTATTTTCACTAAACTGAAGCATTGCTATATTACGGCACAGCAACTTAATGCTGTGAAGACCCAATCCCTGAAAGAGAGATATGAATCACGTTTGGCAACAGTCACAAGGCATCGTTCAAAAAACTCTGGTCGATTCCAAGGCCTTAATTCAAAACCTTCGTTCATGTCAATACCCTCATCTACTGCTTTCGTGAGATTTCGTACACTCTCTGTGCTTCTACTTCCTAGTTCTCCTGCTTGAATGACAAAAACTTCTCGGACTGTTTTGTTCATCATTCGCCGAACACAACAGAGTATACAAGGTGCCACTATCAATATCAGTATTAGAACACCTAATATGTAAAGACCTATCTTGCAAAGTTGCCTTAGCCAAGGTGCAAAACTCCAATTTTGAAACAAATCATCCAACCAGGAACCTCCATCTTCTTTAATTTGGGCTGTCAGATCCTTTAATTTTTGAATGCTTTTGTGAATGGATTCGGAATGATCAGACAAATTCATACAACACAATCCTTCAAATTCCTCACAACCATGTCCTTGTGCCAGTAAAAGAAAATCAATGGCTGCTCTGTTTTGAAGAGTAGCATGTCTAATACTATCAACATCGGTCAACATATCACTGATTGCGGAGGATGTGGCATTAGCTTGTTTGCTCAGCCAACATCCAACTCGATCTAATTGTCTCAATGCCACAGCTGAAGCCAATTGGGGTAGAAATATACCTGCTGAAAGCCTTCTGGCGGCATTCCAAGGCATAAAATCACTCTGACAGTTCTCATCATAATGAGGAACAGCTCTTGTTTTCCTTTGTTTCTTTTTCATCACTGCTTTGGCAGTGGGGGAAATTATGGAAAGCATACCAATGCTACAAGGGCCACCTTCAAGGTGGGCTGGAATGCCTTGCCAACCTCTGTCTCCGCAAATGATCCAATACCCTTTTGGCAATTGCCGTGGATATTGGTCCGTCTCCAGAAACACATCCCAACTGTTTGAAACATTTGCTGCCCTGAGAAGTTTTTTCGAACAAATGTTCCAATTGAAGGAAGGACTGTTTCCATTGTCAATTCCACCTGGTTTACCATTGGATTCTTTTCTGACCAAAGGAAACTCTTTCACTGGCACACCAACCAAACAGGTTGAGAAAGGCTTTTCTGGTTCCGAATTAGACAGGCATATAGTATCCGATCCGGCAGCCTTGGCTAAGGTCACCCAAACACTCGTTTTCGGTTGATCCACAGGCAAATCTGCACGACAAAAAACAATTAAAATCAAGCAAAACAAGTATACCATTTGATTCTTCCCCATCTCTTTCAAGAACTAAGTTTTGGCAGAATTCTTTCTAAACAAAAACAATAACCTAAATTTTCAGCCAAAAATTAGCTTTGTTAAACAAACATTCAGCATTCAATTCGTATACTCATAAATAACATTGGCACAAAATCAGAGTTCATGGGTTCCACCGATGCACAAAGAACGTCAGGCACAAGAGGCGTCAGGCGAGACCCGGGATCCTTCCATTCGGTCCACGTCTGCGTACTCGCTTCCTCAGTTCTAGGCTCGACAACAGGTTCTGAAGTGCGATACGGTTTGACGTTTTTGGCAGGAACCCACTTAATTCTTCCAGCACCTGTGGAAATAGAAGCATACCCTTTGCCCCACGTTATTAATTGAAACGGGCCTTCCATCTGTCCAGAGTCAGGGTTTCTAATTAGAAGAGGAGGATGTTCTTTCAGTTTTGCCTGTGTGCTATTTGAAAAGTGTCTAAAGATTGGTGGATCTGGTTCTGTACTTGAACTATTTAGAAAATTAAAACCATACAAAGCCTTACTCAGTCTCATCTGTGGGGTGATTTCCGTTCCCCCTCTCTGTTGATCTAATATGCGTTTTAAGGTTTGATGTGTTCTTTCAATGATTGCTTGGCTTGTGGGAGAGTGGGGAATACCAAAAATGTGTCGAATACCCCATTCATTTAAAAATGTGGCCAATTTTTGAGATATGTATGCGGGACCATTGTCAGTTTTTACTTCTTGGGGTATACCCAATGAAGCAAAAGCTTGCAGGAAATGATGACAGGCATGGCTGCCAGTTTCACCTGTGTGAAGGGAAGCAAAAACTGCACCAGAGAACGTGTCTATGGAAACATGAATATTTTTAAATTTACCAAAAGAAGGCTATTTAGTAACACCTGTTTGCCACAACTGTAGGCTTTGTAAGCCTCGGGGGTTGATTGCTCCTGTAGAAACAGGAGGTTGTACCAATTGACAGTCAGGACAAGTATGAATGATAGCTTTAGCTTGACTTTTAGTGATTTGGAACATTCGCATGAGTGCTTGTGCATTTTGGTGGAAAAAGGCATGACTCAATTTTGCTTGTTCAAAAATATTTGACAATGTGTTAGAAATGACCATTGTCAGCTTGTCCGCTCTTGCATTTCCTTCCACTAAAAATCCAGGAAGTGAAGAATGCGCCCTAATGTGAGAAACAAAATATGGATTAGTTCTATATTGCAAAGTTATAAAAAGACATGAAAGCCAACGATGTAAGTTTCATTACTAACATCCTTTAAAATGGAACCTTCTATTCTCCTGACTACATTAGCAACATAAGCAGAATCTGTGACGAAATTAAAAGGCTGAGGAAACAGCTGAAAAGCTCAAACTACTGCAGCAAGCTCAACAATTTGAGGGGATCCCTCTACTGTTTGAATATCAGATTCCCAAACATCAGTCTTTTGATTAAACCAAGTCACAACGGACTTGTGGCTTTTACCAGAGCCATCAGTGAAGAGAGTCACAGCATGTAAAGGTTCTTCACTTAATTTAGGTTTTTCTCTGAAACTCAATTTTGCTTGCAGTAGTTTGTGAGCTGGATAGTGTATGGAACAAACACCTGGAAAACCTAAGAATGCATATTGTAAATCATCAGAATTTTGCATTGCCCAATTGAAATAATCATTTTTCAATGGCAAATAGATAACTGAACATTCTTGACCTGCCAAAGTTAACAATCTGGTTCTAGCCTTAATTATAATGTATGCAATCATTTCTAAAACTGAGCAAATGGTCTTTGAAAACCTGTAGGGAGGCAAAACCCATTCCATTATTAACAAAGGATCTTGTTCTGTGGCATCCCACTGGAAAATGAGACCACAAAGCTGCATCTTCTCTCCTAAGATTGCAAGAAAGAAAGGATTTTCAGGAACGCAGCGATGAGCTTGTCTTTTTTGAAGAGCTTCTGTGACTTTGTCGAGAGCAGCACGAGCTTCAGAGGTTAAAGTTCTTGGCGAAGTGATGTCGCAACTTCCTCTCAGCAAATGGAAGAGCGGACTCAGTTCATCATTGGTGATTCCCAGCATCGGTCTGACCCAGTTGATTTCTCCTAGAAGTTGTTGTAACTCTTGTAGGTTGTTGACTCTGGTTCGGATCTGAATTTTCTGTGGTATTATTGTCGTCTTCCATTGTCTTCCATCATCTTCCATCCCAGGTACTTCTAAGGTGAAACTTGTTGAATTTTCGTTGCAGAGATTTCAAGTCCAGCTTTTTGAATTTCAGCAACAACACAGTCGCGAGTTTCTTCCATCTCTTCCTTTCAAAGGACTCCACCCTTAAAGCCAATTTTTCTTTCTCTGTATCTATAGATTGACAAACACCAGAACAACCATGTTTTTGCTTAACTGAAAAAGAGTTCCCCGGAACCACAATTTCCCGAGTGGAAGCAGCCACCTCAGCCTCCACCCCAGGCCCAACAGAATCCAATTCAGGTTTCAGTGTCCCTGCACAAACAATTTTAGGAAGTACAGTCACTTTTTCATTTCCATCTTTTACACACTTTGTTCCATCCCCCTTACAAGAGTCACATATTTTTACATTAACAGAACAACGCGAAGAAAAGTCCAAAAGAGTCTCATTTTTTCCCAGAGAGAGAGAAGAAAGATTTTGTTCAACAGAGTTCAAAGCAATACTTTCAGCATTTGCAACAACACTTGTAACATTCTCCGATACTCACACAGTCTCCGGTTTACTGGAATTTAATGAGACAGAACCAGAAGCTTTGTTTTCTGAGTCCAAGTTGATCTTATTATTATCAGTTTTTTAAAACACGCTCCAACAGCGCTCTACAAACCGGCATAAGTTCTCTAAAGCTTTCATCTTTTTTGAGAGAGACTAGATTATAGATTCTCCAGTTTATCTGATCCCAAAAATGAAAAGTAAAAGCAGACTGCAGATTTAAATCTTGCGTATTCGCTTTAACCCAGATAAGTAAGTTTTTAAGCTCAGTTTTTGAAATTTCAGAGTGACCTTTTTCTTGTAACATTGTCTCTAATTGATGAAAAACATCCCATTCAACTTTTGATAAATTCGTTCCCATTTTTGTGTTCTTTTAATAATTTTCTTTTTCTCTATTTTGCCTCCCAACGTCACCCAAGCGCTCTCCCGAGATAAGTTACTTACAATTTTCTTGGCTTCGGCGGGAGAGATGATACAGTGTGCTCCTTGTTAACACTTGGGTCTCCGCAGCTGGTACTTCCACGATTTTTCTTTGTTTTTCTTCTATTCTACGTTCTCACACGAGGCACCAATATGCGGGGGACGGGACAGGTATAAGTCCAATAGTGTCAGGAACCCACGCCTTAAAAAAGGATCCCACTAGGTCGCGGCAAAATATCCAAATATGGATAACATGGTAACCAGACCAGTGAAGAGATTTTTGCTTTTATTTCCAGCACATCAGTCTCAAAATACAAAATGGAGACATGACAGCTCACTGATCCACACCAAAAAATGTCTCCTTCAACAGGGCTCATACAGCAATACATAAAATCATCTCAGACTAGAATTCAGCCAATCAGACACAGAAAACACATCTTGACAAGCATTCTATCCAATCTTATAAAACATAGGTAATCGTAGCTAAAACAAAGACTAGTTGATAAGAGACAAAGAACAGAGTTCTATTCATGCTAACCTTCTAAAGATATACATTAAATAACCTTGTTGCCATCCTAAAGCCAATTCTACAGAAGCCTATTGTTATTTGTCACGTCTACTGCTTGGGAAACTTTTCTGCTTGCATGGAAAACTTTTTCTGCTTGCATGGGAAACTTTTCTGCAATGCTAACAAAACTCCAGTCTAAGGCCTACATACTTCTTTGTAACCATTTCTTAAAAATCCTCTAACCTTATGGATTCCAACATTTCCCCCTCTCTGTTTGACCCAGAAGCTTTCATTTTCTTGTCGCTTGCTATTTGCGTTTCATAGCTCTATTGCAAAATTTCTGCTTATTATCTGCTGAAGACCTATTTTCACTAAACTGAAGCATTGCTATATTACGGCACAGCAACTTAATGCTGTGAAGACCCAATCCCTGAAAGAGAGATATGAATCACGTTTGGCAACAGTCACAAGGCATCGTTCAAAAAACTCTGGTCGATTCCAAGGCCTTAATTCAAAACCTTCGTTCATGTCAATACCCTCATCTACTGCTTTCGTGAGATTTCGTACACTCTCTGTGCTTCTACTTCCTAGTTCTCCTGCTTGAATGACAAAAACTTCTTGGACTGTTTTGTTCATCATTCGCCGAACACAACAGAGTATACAAGGTGCCACTATCAATATCAGTATTAGAACACCTAATATGTAAAGACCTATCTTGCAAAGTTGCCTTAGCCAAGGTGCAAAACTCCAATTTTGAAACAAATCATCCAACCAGGAACCTCCATCTTCTTTAATTTGGGCTGTCAGATCCTTTAATTTTTGAATGCTTTTGTGAATGGATTCGGAATGATCAGACAAATTCATACAACACAATCCTTCAAATTCCTCACAACCATGTCCTTGTGCCAGTAAAAGAAAATCAATGGCTGCTCTGTTTTGAAGAGTAGCATGTCTAATACTATCAACATCGGTCAACATATCACTGATTGCGGAGGATGTGGCATTAGCTTGTTTGCTCAGCCAACATCCAACTCGATCTAATTGTCTCAATGCCACAGCTGAAGCCAATTGGGGTAGAAATATACCTGCTGAAAGCCTTCTGGCGGCATTCCAAGGCATAAAATCACTCTGACAGTTCTCATCATAATGAGGAACAGCTCTTGTTTTCCTTTGTTTCTTTTTCATCACTGCTTTGGCAGTGGGGGCAATTATGGTAAGCATACCAATGCTACAAGGGCCACCTTCAAGGTGGGCTGGAATGCCTTGCCAACCTCTGTCTCCGCAAATGATCCAATACCCTTTTGGCAATTGCCGTGGATATTGGTCCGTCTCCAGAAACACATCCCAACTGTTTGAAACATTTGCTGCCCTGAGAAGTTTTTTCGAACAAATGTTCCAATTGAAGGAAGGACTGTTTCCATTGTCAATTCCACCTGGTTTACCATTGGATTCTTTTCTGACCAAAGGAAACTCTTTCACTGGCACACCAACCAAACAGGTTGAGAAAGGCTTTTCTGGTTCCGAATTAGACAGACATATAGTATCCGATCCGGCAGCCTTGGCTAAGGTCACCCAAACACTCGTTTTCGGTTGATCCACAGGCAAATCTGCACGACAAAAAACAATTAAAATCAAGCAAAACAAGTATACCATTTGATTCTTCCCCATCTCTTTCAAGAACTAAGTTTTGGCAGAATTCTTTCTAAACAAAAACAATAACCTAAATTTTCAGCCAAAAATTAGCTTTGTTAAACAAACATTCAGCATTCAATTCGTATACTCATAAATAACATTGGCACAAAATCAGAGTTCATGGGTTCCACCGATGCACAAAGAACGTCAGGCACAAGAGGCGTCAGGCGAGACCCGGGATCCTTCCATTCGGTCCACGTCTGCGTACTCGCTTCCTCAGTTCTAGGCTCGACAACAGGTTCTGAAGTGCGATACGGTTTGACGTTTTTGGCAGGAACCCACTTAATTCTTCCAGCACCTGTGGAAATAGAAGCATACCCTTTGCCCCACGTTATTAATTGAAACGGGCCTTCCATCTGTCCAGAGTCAGGGTTTCTAATTAGAAGAGGAGGATGTTCTTTCAGTTTTGCCTGTGTGCTATTTGAAAAGTGTCTAAAGATTGGTGGATCTGGTTCTGTACTTGAACTATTTAGAAAATTAAAACCATACAAAGCCTTACTCAGTCTCATCTGTGGGGTGATTTCCGTTCCCCCTCTCTGTTGATCTAATATGCGTTTTAAGGTTTGATGTGTTCTTTCAATGATTGCTTGGCTTGTGGGAGAGTGGGGAATACCAAAAATGTGTCGAACACCCCATTCATTTAAAAATGTGGCCAATTTTTGAGATATGTATGCGGGACCATTGTCAGTTTTTACTTCTTGGGGTATACCCAATGAAGCAAAAGCTTGCAGGAAATGATGACAGGCATGGCTGCCAGTTTCACCTGTGTGAAGGGAAGCAAAAACTGCACCAGAGAACGTGTCTATGGAAACATGAATATTTTTAAATTTACCAAAAGAAGGCTATTTAGTAACACCTGTTTGCCACAACTGTAGGCTTTGTAAGCCTCGGGGGTTGATTGCTCCTGTAGAAACAGGAGGTTGTACCAATTGACAGTCAGGGCAAGTATGAATGATAGCTTTAGCTTGACTTTTAGTGATTTGGAACATTCGCATGAGTGCTTGTGCATTTTGGTGGAAAAAGGCATGACTCAATTTTGCTTGTTCAAAAATATTTGGCAATGTGTTAGAAATGACCATTGTCAGCTTGTCCGCTCTTGCATTTCCTTCCACTAAAAATCCAGGAAGTGAAGAATGCGCCCTAATGTGAGAAACAAAATATGGATTAGTTCTATATTGCAAAGTTATAAAAAGACATGAAAGCCAACGATGTACAGTTTCATTACTAACATCCTTTAAAATGGAACCTTCTATTCTCCTGACTACATTAGCAACATAAGCAGAATCTGTGACCAAATTAAAAGGCTGAGGAAACAGCTGAAAAGCTCAAACTACTGCAGCAAGCTCAACAATTTGAGGGGATCCCTCTACTGTTTGAATATCAGATTCCCAAACATCAGTCTTTTGATTAAACCAAGTCACAACGGACTTGTGGCTTTTACCAGAGCCATCAGTGAAGAGAGTCACAGCATGTAAAGGTTCTTCACTTAATTTAGGTTTTTCTCTGAAACTCAATTTTGCTTGCAGTAGTTTGTGAGCTGGATAGTGTATGGAACAAACACCTGGAAAACCTAAGAATGCATATTGTAAATCATCAGAATTTTGCATTGCCCAATTGAAATAATCATTTTTCTATGGCAAATAGATAACTGAACATTCTTGACCTGCCAAAGTTAACAATCTGGTTCTAGCCTTAATTATAATGTATGCAATCATTTCTAAAACTGAGCAAATGGTCTTTGAAAACCTGTAGGGAGGAAAAACCCATTCCATTATTAACAAAGGATCTTGTTCTGTGGCATCCCACTGGAAAATGAGACCACAAAGCTGCATCTTCTCTCCTAAGATTGCAAGAAAGAAAGGATTTTCAGGAACGCAGCGATGAGCTTGTCTTTTTTGAAGAGCTTCTGTGACTTTGTCGAGAGCAGCACGAGCTTCAGGGGTTAAAGTTCTTGGCGAAGTGATGTCGCAACTTCCTCTCAGCAAATGGAAGAGCGGACTCAGTTCATCATTGGTGATTCCCAGCATCGGTCTGACCCAGTTGATTTCTCCTAGAAGTTGTTGTAACTCTTGTAGGTTGTTGACTCTGGTTCGGATCTGAATTTTCTGTGGTATTATTGTCGTCTTCCATCGTCTTCCATCATCTTCCATCCCAGGTACTTCTAAGGTGAAACTTGTTGAATTTTCATTGCAGAGATTTCAAGTCCAGCTTTTTGAATTTCAGCAACAACACAGTCGCGAGTTTCTTCCATCTCTTCCTTTCAAAGGACTCCACCCTTAAAGCCAATTTTTCTTTCTCTGTATCTATAGATTGACAAACACCAGAACAACCATGTTTTTGCTTAACTGAAAAAGAGTTCCCCGGAACCACAATTTCCCAAGTGGAAGCAGCCACCTCAGCCTCCACCCCAGGCCCAACAGAATCCAATTCAGGTTTCAGTGTCCCTGCACAAACAATTTTAAGAAGTACAGTCACTTTTTCATTTCCATCTTTTACACACTTTGTTCCATCCCCCTTACAAGAGTCACATATTTTTACATTAACAGAACAACGCGAAGAAAAGTCCAAAAGAGTCTCATTTTTTCCCAGAGAGAGAGAAGAAAGATTTTGTTCAACAGAGTTCAAAGCAATACTTTCAGCATTTGCAACAACACTTGTAACATTCTCCGATACACACACAGTCTCCTGTTTACTGGAATTTAATGAGACAGAACCAGAAGCTTTGTTTTCTGAGTCCAAGTTGATCTTATTATTATCCGTTTGTTTAAAACAGCGCTCCAACAGCGCTCTACAAACCGGCATAAGTTCTCTTAAGCTTTCATCTTTTTTGAGAGAGACTAGATTATAGATTCTCCAGTTTATCTGATCCCAAAAATGAAAAGTAAAAGCAGACTGCAGATTTAAATCTTGCGTATTCGCTTTAACCCAGATAAGTAAGTTTTTAAGCTCAGTTTTTGAAATTTCAGAGTGACCTTTTTCTTGTAACATTGTCTCTAATTGATGAAAAACATCCCATTCAACTTTTGATAAATTCGTTCCCATTTTTGTGTTCTTTTAATAATTTTCTTTTTCTCTATTTTGCCTCCCAACGTCACCCAAGCGCTCTCCCGAGATAAGTAACTTACAATTTTCTTGGCTTCGGCGGGAGAGATGATACAGTGTGCTCCTTGTTAACACTTGGGTCTCCGCAGCTGGTACTTCCACGATTTTTCTTTGTTTTTCTTCTATTCTACGTTCTCACACGAGGCACCAATATGCGGGGGACGGGACAGGTATAAGTCCAATAGTGTCAGGAACCCACGCCTTAAAAAAGGAACCCACTAGGCCGCGGCAAAATATCCAAATATGGATAACATGGTAACCAGACCAGTGAAGAGATTTTTGCTTTTATTTCCAGCACATCAGTCTCAAAATACAAAATGGAGACATGACAGCTCACTGATCCACACCAAAAAATGTCTCCTTCAACAGGGCTCATACAGCAATACATAAAATCATCTCAGACTAGAATTCAGCCAATCAGACACAGAAAACACATCTTGACAAGCATTCTATCCAATCTTATAAAACATAGGTAATCGTAGCTAAAACAAAGACTAGTTGATAAGAGACAAAGAACAGAGTTCTATTCATGCTAACCTTCTAAAGATATACATTAAATAACCTTGTTGCCATCCTAAAGCCAATTCTACAGAAGCCTATTGTTATTTGTCACGTCTACTGCTTGGGAAACTTTTCTGCTTGCATGGAAAACTTTTTCTGCTTGCATGGGAAACTTTTCTGCAATGCTAACAAAACTCCTGTCTAAGGCCTACATACTTCTTTGTAACCATTTCTTAAAAATCCTCTAACCTTATGGATTCCAACATTTCCCCCTCTCTGTTTGACCCAGAAGCTTTCATTTTCTTGTCGCTTGCTATTTGCGTTTCATAGCTCTATTGCAAAATTTCTGCTTATTATCTGCTGAAGACCTATTTTCACTAAACTGAAGCATTGCTATATTACGGCACAGCAACTTAATGCTGTGAAGACCCAATCCCTGAAAGAGAGATATGAATCACGTTTGGCAACAGTCACAAGGCATCGTTCAAAAAACTCTGGTCGATTCCAAGGCCTTAATTCAAAACCTTCGTTCATGTCAATACCCTCATCTACTGCTTTCGTGAGATTTCGTACACTCTCTGTGCTTCTACTTCCTAGTTCTCCTGCTTGAATGACAAAAACTTCTTGGACTGTTTTGTTCATCATTCGCCGAACACAACAGAGTATACAAGGTGCCACTATCAATATCAGTATTAGAACACCTAATATGTAAAGACCTATCTTGCAAAGTTGCCTTAGCCAAGGTGCAAAACTCCAATTTTGAAACAAATCATCCAACCAGGAACCTCCATCTTCTTTAATTTGGGCTGTCAGATCCTTTAATTTTTGAATGCTTTTGTGAATGGATTCAGAATGATCAGACAAATTTATACAACACAATCCTTCAAATTCCTCACAACCATGTCCTTGTGCCAGTACAAGAAAATCAATGGCTGCTCTGTTTTGAAGAGTAGCATGTCTAATACTATCAACATCGGTCAACATATCACTGATTGCGGAGGATGTGGCATTAGCTTGTTTGCTCAGCCAACATCCAACTCGATCTAATTGTCTCAATGCCACAGCTGAAGCCAATTGGGGTAGAAATATACCTGCTGAAAGCTTTCTGGCGGCATTCCAAGGCATAAAATCACTCTGACAGTTCTCATCATAATGAGGAACAGCTCTTGTTTTCCTTTGTTTCTTTTTCATCACTGCTTTGGCAGTGGGGGCAATTATGGTAAGCATACCAATGCTACAAGGGCCACCTTCAAGGTGGGCTGGAATGCCTTGCCAACCTCTGTCTCCGCAAATGATCCAATACCCTTTTGGCAATTGCCGTGGATATTGGTCCGTCTCCAGAAACACATCCCAACTGTTTGAAACATTTGCTGCCCTGAGAAGTTTTTTCGAACAAATGTTCCAATTGAAGGAAGGACTGTTTCCATTGTCAATTCCACCTGGTTTACCATTGGATTCTTTTCTGACCAAAGGAAACTCTTTCACTGGCACACCAACCAAACAGGTTGAGAAAGGCTTTTCTGGTTCCGAATTAGACAGACATATAGTATCCGATCCGGCAGCCTTGGCTAAGGTCACCCAAACATTCGTTTTCGGTTGATCCACAGGCAAATCTGCACGACAAAAAACAATTAAAATCAAGCAAAACAAGTATACCATTTGATTCTTCCCCATCTCTTTCAAGAACTAAGTTTTGGCAGAATTCTTTCTAAACAAAAACAATAACCTAAATTTTCAGCCAAAAATTAGCTTTGTTAAACAAACATTCAGCATTCAATTCGTATACTCATAAATAACATTGGCACAAAATCAGAGTTCATGGGTTCCACCGATGCACAAAGAACGTCAGGCACAAGAGGCGTCAGGCGAGACCCGGGATCCTTCCATTCGGTCCACGTCTGCGTACTCGCTTCCTCAGTTCTAGGCTCGACAACAGGTTCTGAAGTGCGATACGGTTTGACGTTTTTGGCAGGAACCCACTTAATTCTTCCAGCACCTGTGGAAATAGAAGCATACCCTTTGCCCCACGTTATTAATTGAAACGGGCCTTCCATCTGTCCAGAGTCAGGGTTTCTAATTAGAAGAGGAGGATGTTCTTTCAGTTTTGCCTGTGTGCTATTTGAAAAGTGTCTAAAGATTGGTGGATCTGCTTCTGTACTTGAACTATTTAGAAAATTAAAACCATACAAAGCCTTACTCAGTCTCATCTGTGGGGTGATTTCCGTTCCCCCTCTCTGTTGATCTAATATGCGTTTTAAGGTTTGATGTGTTCTTTCAATGATTGCTTGGCTTGTGGGAGAGTGGGGAATACCAAAAATGTGTCGAACACCCCATTCATTTAAAAATGTGGCCAATTTTTGAGATATGTATGCGGGACCATTGTCAGTTTTTACTTCTTGGGGTATACCCAATGAAGCAAAAGCTTGCAGGAAATGATGACAGGCATGGCTGCCAGTTTCACCTGTGTGAAGGGAAGCAAAAACTGCACCAGAGAACGTGTCTATGGAAACATGAATATTTTTAAATTTACCAAAAGAAGGCTATTTAGTAACACCTGTTTGCCACAACTGTAGGCTTTGTAAGCCTCGGGGGTTGATTGCTCCTGTAGAAACAGGAGGTTGTACCAATTGACAGTCAGGGCAAGTATGAATGATAGCTTTAGCTTGACTTTTAGTGATTTGGAACATTCGCATGAGTGCTTGTGCATTTTGGTGGAAAAAGGCATGACTCAATTTTGCTTGTTCAAAAATATTTGGCAATGTGTTAGAAATGACCATTGTCAGCTTGTCCGCTCTTGCATTTCCTTCCACTAAAAATCCAGGAAGTGAAGAATGCGCCCTAATGTGAGAAACAAAATATGGATTAGTTCTATATTGCAAAGTTATAAAAAGACATGAAAGCCAATGATGTAAGTTTCATTACTAACATCCTTTAAAATGGAACCTTCTATTCTCCTGACTACATTAGCAACATAAGCAGAATCTGTGACCAAATTAAAAGGCTGAGGAAACAGCTGAAAAGCTCAAACTACTGCAGCAAGCTCAACAATTTGAGGGGATCCCTCTACTGTTTGAATATCAGATTCCCAAACATCAGTCTTTTGATTAAACCAAGTCACAACGGACTTGTGGCTTTTACCAGAGCCATCAGTGAAGAGAGTCACAGCATGTAAAGGTTCTTCACTTAATTTAGGTTTTTCTCTGAAACTCAGTTTTGCTTGCAGTAGTTTGTGAGCTGGATAGTGTATGGAACAAACACCTGGAAAACCTAAGAATGCATATTGTAAATCATCAGAATTTTGCATTGCCCAATTGAAATAATCATTTTTCAATGGCAAATAGATAACTGAACATTCTTGACCTGCCAAAGTTAACAATCTGGTTCTAGCCTTAATTATAATGTATGCAATCATTTCTAAAACTGAGCAAATGGTCTTTGAAAACCTGTAGGGAGGAAAAACCCATTCCATTATTAACAAAGGATCTTGTTCTGTGGCATCCCACTGGAAAATGAGACCACAAAGCTGCATCTTCTCTCCTAAGATTGCAAGAAAGAAAGGATTTTCAGGAACGCAGCGATGAGCTTGTCTTTTTTGAAGAGCTTCTGTGACTTTGTCGAGAGCAGCACGAGCTTCAGGGGTTAAAGTTCTTGGCGAAGTGATGTCGCAACTTCCTCTCAGCAAATGGAAGAGCGGACTCAGTTCATCATTGGTGATTCCCAGCATCGGTCTGACCCAGTTGATTTCTCCTAGAAGTTGTTGTAACTCTTGTAGGTTGTTGACTCTGGTTCGGATCTGAATTTTCTGTGGTATTATTGTCGTCTTCCATCGTCTTCCATCATCTTCCATCCCAGGTACTTCTAAGGTGAAACTTGTTGAATTTTCGTTGCAGAGATTTCAAGTCCAGCTTTTTGAATTTCAGCAACAACACAGTCGCGAGTTTCTTCCATCTCTTCCTTTCAAAGGACTCCACCCTTAAAGCCAATTTTTCTTTCTCTGTATCTATAGATTGACAAACACCAGAACAACCATGTTTTTGCTTAAGTGAAAAAGAGTTCCCCGGAACCACAATTTCCCGAGTGGAAGCAGCCACCTCAGCCTCCACCCCAGGCCCAACAGAATCCAATTCAGGTTTCAGTGTCCCTGCACAAACAATTTTAGGAAGTACAGTCACATTTTCATTTCCATCTTTTACACACTTTGTTCCATCCCCCTTACAAGAGTCACATATTTTTACATTAACAGAACAACGCGAAGAAAAGTCCAAAAGAGTCTCATTTTTTCCCAGAGAGAGAGAAGAAAGATTTTGTTCAACAGAGTTCAAAGCAATACTTTCAGCATTTGCAACAACACTTGTAACATTCTCCGATACTCACACAGTCTCCGGTTTACTGGAATTTAATGAGACAGAACCAGAAGCTTTGTTTTCTGAGTCCAAGTTGATCTTATTATTATCAGTTTGTTTAAAACAGTGCTCCAACAGCGCTCTACAAACCGGCATAAGTTCTCTTAAGCTTTCATCTTTTTTGAGAGAGACTAGATTATAGATTCTCCTGTTTATCTGATCCCAAAAATGAAAAGTAAAAGCAGACTGCAGATTTAAATCTTGCGTATTCGCTTTAACCCAGATAAGTAAGTTTTTAAGCTCAGTTTTTGAAATTTCAGAGTGACCTTTTTCTTGTAACATTGTCTCTAATTGATGAAAAACATCCCATTCAACTTTTGATAAATTCGTTCCCATTTTTGTGTTCTTTTAATAATTTTCTTTTTCTCTATTTTGCCTCCCAACGTCACCCAAGCGCTCTCCCGAGATAAGTTACTTACAATTTTCTTGGCTTCGGCGGGAGAGATGATACAGTGTGCTCCTTGTTAACACTTGGGTCTCCGCAGCTGGTACTTCCACGATTTTTCTTTGTTTTTCTTCTATTCTACGTTCTCACACGAGGCACCAATATGCGGGGGACGGGACAGGTATAAGTCCAATAGTGTCAGGAACCCACGCCTTAAAAAAGGAACCCACTAGGCCGCGGCAAAATATCCAAATATGGATAACATGGTAACCAGACCAGTGAAGAGATTTTTGCTTTTATTTCCAGCACATCAGTCTCAAAATACAAAATGGAGACATGACAGCTCACTGATCCACACCAAAAAATGTCTCCTTCAACAGGGCTCATACAGCAATACATAAAATCATCTCAGACTAGAATTCAGCCAATCAGACACAGAAAACACATCTTGACAAGCATTCTATCCAATCTTATAAAACATAGGTAATCGTAGCTAAAACAAAGACTAGTTGATAAGAGACAAAGAACAGAGTTCTATTCATGCTAACCTTCTAAAGATATACATTAAATAACCTTGTTGCCATCCTAAAGCCAATTCTACAGAAGCCTATTGTTATTTGTCACGTCTACTGCTTGGGAAACTTTTCTGCTTGCATGGAAAACTTTTTCTGCTTGCATGGGAAACTTTTCTGCAATGCTAACAAAACTCCTGTCTAAGGCCTACATACTTCTTTGTAACCATTTCTTAAAAATCCTCTAACCTTATGGATTCCAACATTTCCCCCTCTCTGTTTGACCCAGAAGCTTTCATTTTCTTGTCGCTTGCTATTTGCGTTTCATAGCTCTATTGCAAAATTTCTGCTTATTATCTGCTGAAGACCTATTTTCACTAAACTGAAGCATTGCTATATTACGGCACAGCAACTTAATGCTGTGAAGACCCAATCCCTGAAAGAGAGATATGAATCACGTTTGGCAACAGTCACAAGGCATCGTTCAAAAAACTCTGGTCGATTCCAAGGCCTTAATTCAAAACCTTCGTTCATGTCAATACCCTCATCTACTGCTTTCGTGAGATTTCGTACACTCTCTGTGCTTCTACTTCCTAGTTCTCCTGCTTGAATGACAAAAACTTCTTGGACTGTTTTGTTCATCATTCGCCGAACACAACAGAGTATACAAGGTGCCACTATCAATATCAGTATTAGAACACCTAATATGTAAAGACCTATCTTGCAAAGTTGCCTTAGCCAAGGTGCAAAACTCCAATTTTGAAACAAATCATCCAACCAGGAACCTCCATCTTCTTTAATTTGGGCTGTCAGATCCTTTAATTTTTGAATGCTTTTGTGAATGGATTCGGAATGATCAGACAAATTCATACAACACAATCCTTCAAATTCCTCACAACCATGTCCTTGTGCCAGTAAAAGAAAATCAATGGCTGCTCTGTTTTGAAGAGTAGCATGTCTAATACTATCAACATCGGTCAACATATCACTGATTGCGGAGGATGTGGCATTAGCTTGTTTGCTCAGCCAACATCCAACTTGATCTAATTGTCTCAATGCCACAGCTGAAGCCAATTGGGGTAGAAATATACCTGCTGAAAGCCTTCTGGCGGCATTCCAAGGCATAAAATCACTCTGACAGTTCTCATCATAATGAGGAACAGCTCTTGTTTTCCTTTGTTTCTTTTTCATCACTGCTTTGGCAGTGGGGGCAATTATGGTAAGCATACCAATGCTACAAGGGCCACCTTCAAGGTGGGCTGGAATGCCTTGCCAACCTCTGTCTCCGCAAATGATCCAATACCCTTTTGGCAATTGCCGTGGATATTGGTCCGTCTCCAGAAACACATCCCAACTGTTTGAAACATTTGCTGCCCTGAGAAGTTTTTTCGAACAAATGTTCCAATTGAAGGAAGGACTGTTTCCATTGTCAATTCCACCTGGTTTACCATTGGATTCTTTTCTGACCAAAGGAAACTCTTTCACTGGCACACCAACCAAACAGGTTGAGAAAGGCTTTTCTGGTTCCGAATTAGACAGGCATATAGTATCCGATCCGGCAGCCTTGGCTAAGGTCACCCAAACACTCGTTTTCGGTTGATCCACAGGCAAATCTGCACGACAAAAAACAATTAAAATCAAGCAAAACAAGTATACCATTTGATTCTTCCCCATCTCTTTCAAGAACTAAGTTTTGGCAGAATTCTTTCTAAACAAAAACAATAACCTAAATTTTCAGCCAAAAATTAGCTTTGTTAAACAAACATTCAGCATTCAATTCGTATACTCATAAATAACATTGGCACAAAATCAGAGTTCATGGGTTCCACCGATGCACAAAGAACGTCAGGCACAAGAGGCGTCAGGCGAGACCCGGGATCCTTCCATTCGGTCCACGTCTGCGTACTCGCTTCCTCAGTTCTAGGCTCGACAACAGGTTCTGAAGTGCGATACGGTTTGACGTTTTTGGCAGGAACCCACTTAATTCTTCCAGCACCTGTGGAAATAGAAGCATACCCTTTGCCCCACGTTATTAATTGAAACGGGCCTTCCATCTGTCCAGAGTCAGGGTTTCTAATTAGAAGAGGAGGATGTTCTTTCAGTTTTGCCTGTGTGCTATTTGAAAAGTGTCTAAAGATTGGTGGATCTGGTTCTGTACTTGAACTATTTAGAAAATTAAAACCATACAAAGCCTTACTCAGTCTCATCTGTGGGGTGATTTCCGTTCCCCCTCTCTGTTGATCTAATATGCGTTTTAAGGTTTGATGTGTTCTTTCAATGATTGCTTGGCTTGTGGGAGAGTGGGGAATACCAAAAATGTGTCGAACACCCCATTCATTTAAAAATGTGGCCAATTTTTGAGATATGTATGCGGGACCATTGTCAGTTTTTACTTCTTGGGGTATACCCAATGAAGCAAAAGCTTGCAGGAAATGATGACAGGCATGGCTGCCAGTTTCACCTGTGTGAAGGGAAGCAAAAACTGCACCAGAGAACGTGTCTATGGAAACATGAATATTTTTAAATTTACCAAAAGAAGGCTATTTAGTAACACCTGTTTGCCACAACTGTAGGCTTTGTAAGCCTCGGGGGTTGATTGCTCCTGTAGAAACAGGAGGTTGTACCAATTGACAGTCAGGGCAAGTATGAATGATAGCTTTAGCTTGACTTTTAGTGATTTGGAACATTCGCATGAGTGCTTGTGCATTTTGGTGGAAAAAGGCATGACTCAATTTTGCTTGTTCAAAAATATTTGGCAATGTGTTAGAAATGACCATTGTCAGCTTGTCCGCTCTTGCATTTCCTTCCACTAAAAATCCAGGAAGTGAAGAATGCGCCCTAATGTGAGAAACAAAATATGGATTAGTTCTATATTGCAAAGTTATAAAAAGACATGAAAGCCAACGATGTAAGTTTCATTACTAACATCCTTTAAAATGGAACCTTCTATTCTCCTGACTACATTAGCAACATAAGCAGAATCTGTGACCAAATTAAAAGGCTGAGGAAACAGCTGAAAAGCTCAAACTACTGCAGCAAGCTCAACAATTTGAGGGGATCCCTCTACTGTTTGAATATCAGATTCCCAAACATCAGTCTTTTGATTAAACCAAGTCACAACGGACTTGTGGCTTTTACCAGAGCCATCAGTGAAGAGAGTCACAGCATGTAAAGATTCTTCACTTAATTTAGGTTTTTCTCTGAAACTCAGTTTTGCTTGCAGTAGTTTGTGAGCTGGATAGTGTATGGAACAAACACCTGGAAAACCTAAGAATGCATATTGTAAATCATCAGAATTTTGCATTGCCCAATTGAAATAATCATTTTTCAATGGCAAATAGATAACTGAACATTCTTGACCTGCCAAAGTTAACAATCTGGTTCTAGCCTTAATTATAATGTATGCAATCATTTCTAAAACTGAGCAAATGGTCTTTGAAAACCTGTAGGGAGGAAAAACCCATTCCATTATTAACAAAGGATCTTGTTCTGTGGCATCCCACTGGAAAATGAGACCACAAAGCTGCATCTTCTCTCCTAAGATTGCAAGAAAGAAAGGATTTTCAGGAACGCAGCGATGAGCTTGTCTTTTTTGAAGAGCTTCTGTGACTTTGTCGAGAGCAGCACGAGCTTCAGGGGTTAAAGTTCTTGGCGAAGTGATGTCGCAACTTCCTCTCAGCAAATGGAAGAGCGGACTCAGTTCATCATTGGTGATTCCCAGCATCGGTCTGACCCAGTTGATTTCTCCTAGAAGTTGTTGTAACTCTTGTAGGTTGTTGACTCTGGTTCGGATCTGAATTTTCTGTGGTATTATTGTCGTCTTCCATTGTCTTCCATCATCTTCCATCCCAGGTACTTCTAAGGTGAAACTTGTTGAATTTTCGTTGCAGAGATTTCAAGTCCAGCTTTTTGAATTTCAGCAACAACACAGTCGCGAGTTTCTTCCATCTCTTCCTTTCAAAGGACTCCACCCTTAAAGCCAATTTTTCTTTCTCTGTATCTATAGATTGACAAACACCAGAACAACCATGTTTTTGCTTAAGTGAAAAAGAGTTCCCCGGAACCACAATTTCCCGAGTGGAAGCAGCCACCTCAGCCTCCACCCCAGGCCCAACAGAATCCAATTCAGGTTTCAGTGTCCCTGCACAAACAATTTTAGGAAGTACAGTCACATTTTCATTTCCATCTTTTACACACTTTGTTCCATCCCCCTTACAAGAGTCACATATTTTTACATTAACAGAACAACGCGAAGAAAAGTCCAAAAGAGTCTCATTTTTTCCCAGAGAGAGAGAAGAAAGATTTTGTTCAACAGAGTTCAAAGCAATACTTTCAGCATTTGCAACAACACTTGTAACATTCTCCGATACTCACACAGTCTCCGGTTTACTGGAATTTAATGAGACAGAACCAGAAGCTTTGTTTTCTGAGTCCAAGTTGATCTTATTATTATCAGTTTGTTTAAAACAGTGCTCCAACAGCGCTCTACAAACCGGCATAAGTTCTCTTAAGCTTTCATCTTTTTTGAGAGAGACTAGATTATAGATTCTCCAGTTTATCTGATCCCAAAAATGAAAAGTAAAAGCAGACTGCAGATTTAAATCTTGCGTATTCGCTTTAACCCAGATAAGTAAGTTTTTAAGCTCAGTTTTTGAAATTTCAGAGTGACCTTTTTCTTGTAACATTGTCTCTAATTGATGAAAAACATCCCATTCAACTTTTGATAAATTCGTTCCCATTTTTGTGTTCTTTTAATAATTTTCTTTTTCGCTATTTTGCCTCCCAACGTCACCCAAGCGCTCTCCCGAGATAAGTTACTTACAATTTTCTTGGCTTCGGCGGGAGAGATGATACAGTGTGCTCCTTGTTAACACTTGGGTCTCCGCAGCTGGTACTTCCACGATTTTTCTTTGTTTTTCTTCTATTCTACGTTCTCACACGAGGCACCAATATGCGGGGGACGGGACAGGTATAAGTCCAATAGTGTCAGGAACCCACGCCTTAAAAAAGGAACCCACTAGGTCGCGGCAAAATATCCAAATATGGATAACATGGTAACCAGACCAGTGAAGAGATTTTTGCTTTTATTTCCAGCACATCAGTCTCAAAATACAAAATGGAAACATGACAGCTCACTGATCCACACCAAAAAATGTCTTCTTCAACAGGGCTCATACAGCAATACATAAAATCATCTCAGACTAGAATTCAGCCAATCAGACACAGAAAACACATCTTGACAAGCATTCTATCCAATCCTATAAAACATAGGTAATCGTAGCTAAAACAAAGACTAGTTGATAAGAGACAAAGAACAGAGTTCTATTCATGCTAACCTTCTAAAGATATACATTAAATAACCTTGTTGCCATCCTAAAGCCAATTCTACAGAAGCCTATTGTTATTTGTCACGTCTACTGCTTGGGAAACTTTTCTGCTTGCATGGAAAACTTTTTCTGCTTGCATGGGAAACTTTTCTGCAATGCTAACAAAACTCCTGTCTAAGGCCTACATACTTCTTTGTAACCATTTCTTAAAAATCCTCTAACCTTATGGATTCCAACATTTCCCCCTCTCTGTTTGACCCAGAAGCTTTCATTTTCTTGTCGCTTGCTAATTGCGTTTCATAGCTCTATTGCAAAATTTCTGCTTATTATCTGCTGAAGACCTATTTTCACTAAACTGAAGCATTGCTATATTACGGCACAGCAACTTAATGCTGTGAAGACCCAATCCCTGAAAGAGAGATATGAATCACGTTTGGCAACAGTCACAAGGCATCGTTCAAAAAACTCTGGTCGATTCCAAGGCCTTAATTCAAAATCTTCGTTCATGTCAATACCCTCATCTACTGCTTTCGTGAGATTTCGTACACTCTCTGTGCTTCTACTTCCTAATTCTCCTGCTTGAATGACAAAAACTTCTCGGACTGTTTTGTTCATCACTCGCCGAACACAACAGAGTATACAAGGTGCCACTATCAATATCAGTATTAGAACACCTATTATGTAAAGACCTATCTTGCAAAGTTGCCTTAGCCAAGGTGCAAAACTCCAATTTTGAAACAAATCATCCAACCAGGAACCTCCATCTTCTTTAATTTGGGCTGTCAGATCCTTTAATTTTTGAATGCTTTTGTGAATGGATTCAGAATGATCAGACAAATTCATACAACCCAATCCTTCAAATTCCTCACAACCATGTCCTTGTGCCAGTAAGAGAAAATCAATGGCTGCTCTGTTTTGAAGAGTAGCATGTCTAATACTATCAACATCGGTCAACATATCACTGATTGCGGAGGATGTGGCATTAGCTTGTTTGCTCAGCCAACATCCAACTCAATCTAATTGTCTCAATGCCACAGCTGAAGCCAATTGGGGTAGAAATATACCTGCTGAAAGCCTTCTGGCGGCATTCCAAGGCATAAAATCACTCTGACAGTTCTCATCATAATGAGGAACAGCTCTTGTTTTCCTTTGTTTCTTTTTCATCACTGCTTTGGCAGTGGGGGCAATTATGGTAAGCATACCAATGCTACAAGGGCCACCTTCAAGGTGGGCTGGAATGCCTTGCCAACCTCTGTCTCCGCAAATGATCCAATACCCTTCTGGCAATTGCCGTGGATATTGGTCCGTCTCCAGAAACACATCCCAACTGTTTGAAACATTTGCTGCCCTGAGAAGTTTTTTCGAACAAATGTTCCAATTGAAGGAAGGACTGTTTCCATTGTCAATTCCACCTGGTTTACCATTGGATTCTTTTCTGACCAAAGGAAACTCTTTCACTGGCACACCAACCAAACAGGTTGAGAAAGGCTTTTCTGGTTCCGAATTAGACAGGCATATAGTATCCGATCCGGCAGCCTTGGCTAAGGTCACCCAAACACTCGTTTTCGGTTGATCCACAGGCAAATCTGCACGACAAAAAACAATTAAAATCAAGCAAAACAAGTATACCATTTGATTCTTCCCCATCTCTTTCAAGAACTAAGTTTTGGCAGAATTCTTTCTAAACAAAAACAATAACCTAAATTTTCAGCCAAAAATTAGCTTTGTTAAACAAACATTCAGCATTCAATTCGTATACTCATAAATAACATTGGCACAAAATCAGAGTTCATGGGTTCCACCGATGCACAAAGAACGTCAGGCACAAGAGGCGTCAGGCGAGACCCGGGATCCTTCCATTCGGTCCACGTCTGCGTACTCGCTTCCTCAGTTCTAGGCTCGACAACAGGTTCTGAAGTGCGATACGGTTTGACGTTTTTGGCAGGAACCCACTTAATTCTTCCAGCACCTGTGGAAATAGAAGCATACCCTTTGCCCCACGTTATTAATTGAAACGGGCCTTCCATCTGTCCAGAGTCAGGGTTTCTAATTAGAAGAGGAGGATGTTCTTTCAGTTTTGCCTGTGTGCTATTTGAAAAGTGTCTAAAGATTGGTGGATCTGGTTCTGTACTTGAACTATTTAGAAAATTAAAACCATACAAAGCCTTACTCAGTCTCATCTGTGGGGTGATTTCCGTTCCCCCTCTCTGTTGATCTAATATGCGTTTTAAGGTTTGATGTGTTCTTTCAATGATTGCTTGGCTTGTGGGAGAGTGGGGAATACCAAAAATGTGTCGAACACCCCATTCATTTAAAAATGTGGCCAATTTTTGAGATATGTATGCGGGACCATTGTCAGTTTTTACTTCTTGGGGTATACCCAATGAAGCAAAAGCTTGCAGGAAATGATGACAGGCATGGCTGCCAGTTTCACCTGTGTGAAGGGAAGCAAAAACTGCACCAGAGAACGTGTCTATGGAAACATGAATATTTTTAAATTTACCAAAAGAAGGCTATTTAGTAACACCTGTTTGCCACAACTGTAGGCTTTGTAAGCCTCGGGGGTTGATTGCTCCTGTAGAAACAGGAGGTTGTACCAATTGACAGTCAGGACAAGTATGAATGATAGCTTTAGCTTGACTTTTAGTGATTTGGAACATTCGCATGAGTGCTTGTGCATTTTGGTGGAAAAAGGCATGACTCAATTTTGCTTGTTCAAAAATATTTGGCAATGTGTTAGAAATGACCATTGTCAGCTTGTCCGCTCTTGCATTTCCTTCCACTAAAAATCCAGGAAGTGAAGAATGCGCCCTAATGTGAGAAACAAAATATGGATTAGTTCTATATTGCAAAGTTATAAAAAGACATGAAAGCCAACGATGTACAGTTTCATTACTAACATCCTTTAAAATGGAACCTTCTATTCTCCTGACTACATTAGCAACATAAGCAGAATCTGTGACCAAATTAAAAGGCTGAGGAAACAGCTGAAAAGCTCAAACTACTGCAGCAAGCTCAACAATTTGAGGGGATCCCTCTACTGTTTGAATATCAGATTCCCAAACATCAGTCTTTTGATTAAACCAAGTCACAACGGACTTGTGGCTTTTACCAGAGCCATCAGTGAAGAGAGTCACAGCATGTAAAGGTTCTTCACTTAATTTAGGTTTTTCTCTGAAACTCAGTTTTGCTTGCAGTAGTTTGTGAGCTGGATAGTGTATGGAACAAACACCTGGAAAACCTAAGAATGCATATTGTAAATCATCAGAATTTTGCATTGCCCAATTGAAATAATCATTTTTCAATGGCAAATAGATAACTGAACATTCTTGACCTGCCAAAGTTAACAATCTGGTTCTAGCCTTAATTATAATGTATGCAATCATTTCTAAAACTGAGCAAATGGTCTTTGAAAACCTGTAGGGAGGAAAAACCCATTCCATTATTAACAAAGGATCTTGTTCTGTGGCATCCCACTGGAAAATGAGACCACAAAGCTGCATCTTCTCTCCTAAGATTGCAAGAAAGAAAGGATTTTCAGGAACGCAGCGATGAGCTTGTCTTTTTTGAAGAGCTTCTGTGACTTTGTCGAGAGCAGCACGAGCTTCAGGGGTTAAAGTTCTTGGCGAAGTGATGTCGCAACTTCCTCTCAGCAAATGGAAGAGCGGACTCAGTTCATCATTGGTGATTCCCAGCATCGGTCTGACCCAGTTGATTTCTCCTAGAAGTTGTTGTAACTCTTGTAGGTTGTTGACTCTGGTTCGGATCTGAATTTTCTGTGGTATTATTGTCGTCTTCCATCGTCTTCCATCATCTTCCATCCCAGGTACTTCTAAGGTGAAACTTGTTGAATTTTCGTTGCAGAGATTTCAAGTCCAGCTTTTTGAATTTCAGCAACAACACAGTCGCGAGTTTCTTCCATCTCTTCCTTTCAAAGGACTCCACCCTTAAAGCCAATTTTTCTTTCTCTGTATCTATAGATTGACAAACACCAGAACAACCATGTTTTTGCTTAACTGAAAAAGAGTTCCCCGGAACCACAATTTCCCGAGTGGAAGCAGCCACCTCAGCCTCCACCCCAGGCCCAACAGAATCCAATTCAGGTTTCAGTGTCCCTGCACAAACAATTTTAGGAAGTACAGTCACATTTTCATTTCCATCTTTTACACACTTTGTTCCATCCCCCTTACAAGAGTCACATATTTTTACATTAACAGAACAACGCGAAGAAAAGTCCAAAAGAGTCTCATTTTTTCCCAGAGAGAGAGAAGAAAGATTTTGTTCAACAGAGTTCAAAGCAATACTTTCAGCATTTGCAACAACACTTGTAACATTCTCCGATACTCACACAGTCTCCTGTTTACTGGAATTTAATGAGACAGAACCAGAAGCTTTGTTTTCTGAGTCCAAGTTGATCTTATTATTATCAGTTTGTTTAAAACAGTGCTCCAACAGCGCTCTACAAACCGGCATAAGTTCTCTAAAGCTTTCATCTTTTTTGAGAGAGACTAGATTATAGATTCTCCAGTTTATCTGATCCCAAAAATGAAAAGTAAAAGCAGACTGCAGATTTAAATCTTGCGTATTTGCTTTAACCCAGATAAGTAAGTTTTTAAGCTCAGTTTTTGAAATTTCAGAGTGACCTTTTTCTTGTAACATTGTCTCTAATTGATGAAAAACATCCCATTCAACTTTTGATAAATTCGTTCCCATTTTTGTGTTCTTTTAATAATTTTCTTTTTCTCTATTTTGCCTCCCAACGTCACCCAAGCGCTCTCCCGAGATAAGTTACTTACAATTTTCTTGGCTTCGGCGGGAGAGATGATACAGTGTGCTCCTTGTTAACACTTGGGTCTCCGCAGCTGGTACTTCCACGATTTTTCTTTGTTTTTCTTCTATTCTACGTTCTCACACGAGGCACCAATATGCGGGGGACGGGACAGGTATAAGTCCAATAGTGTCAGGAATCCACGCCTTAAAAAAGGAACCCACTAGGCCGCGGCAAAATATCCAAATATGGATAACATGGTAACCAGACCAGTGAAGAGATTTTTGCTTTTATTTCCAGCACATCAGTCTCAAAATACAAAATGGAGACATGACAGCTCACTGATCCACACCAAAAAATGTCTCCTTCAACAGGGCTCATACAGCAATACATAAAATCATCTCAGACTAGAATTCAGCCAATCAGACACAGAAAACACATCTTGACAAGCATTCTATCCAATCTTATAAAACATAGGTAATCGTAGCTAAAACAAAGACTAGTTGATAAGAGACAAAGAACAGAGTTCTATTCATGCTAACCTTCTAAAGATATACATTAAATAACCTTGTTGCCATCCTAAAGCCTATTCTACAGAAGCCTATTGTTATTTGTCACGTCTACTGCTTGGGAAACTTTTCTGCTTGCATGGAAAACTTTTTCTGCTTGCATGGGAAACTTTTCTGCAATGCTAACAAAACTCCTGTCTAAGGCCTACATACTTCTTTGTAACCATTTCTTAAAAATCCTCTAACCTTATGGATTCCAACATTTCCCCCTCTCTGTTTGACCCAGAAGCTTTCATTTTCTTGTCGCTTGCTATTTGCGTTTCATAGCTCTATTGCAAAATTTCTGCTTATTATCTGCTGAAGACCTATTTTCACTAAACTGAAGCATTGCTATATTACGGCACAGCAACTTAATGCTGTGAAGACCCAATCCCTGAAAGAGAGATATGAATCACGTTTGGCAACAGTCACAAGGCATCGTTCAAAAAACTCTGGTCGATTCCAAGGCCTTAATTCAAAACCTTCGTTCATGTCAATACCCTCATCTACTGCTTTCGTGAGATTTCGTACACTCTCTGTGCTTCTACTTCCTAGTTCTCCTGCTTGAATGACAAAAACTTCTTGGACTGTTTTGTTCATCATTCGCCGAACACAACAGAGTATACAAGGTGCCACTATCAATATCAGTATTAGAACACCTAATATGTAAAGACCTATCTTGCAAAGTTGCCTTAGCCAAGGTGCAAAACTCCAATTTTGAAACAAATCATCCAACCAGGAACCTCCATCTTCTTTAATTTGGGCTGTCAGATCCTTTAATTTTTGAATGCTTTTGTGAATGGATTCGGAATGATCAGACAAATTCATACAACACAATCCTTCAAATTCCTCACAACCATGTCCTTGTGCCAGTAAAAGAAAATCAATGGCTGCTCTGTTTTGAAGAGTAGCATGTCTAATACTATCAACATCGGTCAACATATCACTGATTGCGGAGGATGTGGCATTAGCTTGTTTGCTCAGCCAACATCCAACTCGATCTAATTGTCTCAATGCCACAGCTGAAGCCAATTGGGGTAGAAATATACCTGCTGAAAGCTTTCTGGCGGCATTCCAAGGCATAAAATCACTCTGACAGTTCTCATCATAATGAGGAACAGCTCTTGTTTTCCTTTGTTTCTTTTTCATCACTGCTTTGGCAGTGGGGGCAATTATGGTAAGCATACCAATGCTACAAGGGCCACCTTCAAGGTGGGCTGGAATGCCTTGCCAACCTCTGTCTCCGCAAATGATCCAATACCCTTTTGGCAATTGCCGTGGATATTGGTCCGTCTCCAGAAACACATCCCAACTGTTTGAAACATTTGCTGCCCTGAGAAGTTTTTTCGAACAAATGTTCCAATTGAAGGAAGGACTGTTTCCATTGTCAATTCCACCTGGTTTACCATTGGATTCTTTTCTGACCAAAGGAAACTCTTTCACTGGCACACCAACCAAACAGGTTGAGAAAGGCTTTTCTGGTTCCGAATTAGACAGACATATAGTATCCGATCCGGCAGCCTTGGCTAAGGTCACCCAAACACTCGTTTTCGGTTGATCCACAGGCAAATCTGCACGACAAAAAACAATTAAAATCAAGCAAAACAAGTATACCATTTGATTCTGCCCCATCTCTTTCAAGAACTAAGTTTTGGCAGAATTCTTTCTAAACAAAAACAATAACCTAAATTTTCAGCCAAAAATTAGCTTTGTTAAACAAACATTCAGCATTCAATTCGTATACTCATAAATAACATTGGCACAAAATCAGAGTTCATGGGTTCCACCGATGCACAAAGAACGTCAGGCACAAGAGGCGTCAGGCGAGACCCGGGATCCTTCCATTCGGTCCACGTCTGCGTACTCGCTTCCTCAGTTCTAGGCTCGACAACAGGTTCTGAAGTGCGATACGGTTTGACGTTTTTGGCAGGAACCCACTTAATTCTTCCAGCACCTGTGGAAATAGAAGCATACCCTTTGCCCCACGTTATTAATTGAAACGGGCCTTCCATCTGTCCAGAGTCAGGGTTTCTAATTAGAAGAGGAGGATGTTCTTTCAGTTTTGCCTGTGTGCTATTTGAAAAGTGTCTAAAGATTGGTGGATCTGGTTCTGTACTTGAACTATTTAGAAAATTAAAACCATACAAAGCCTTACTCAGTCTCATCTGTGGGGTGATTTCCGTTCCCCCTCTCTGTTGATCTAATATGCGTTTTAAGGTTTGATGTGTTCTTTCAATGATTGCTTGGCTTGTGGGAGAGTGGGGAATACCAAAAATGTGTCGAACACCCCATTCATTTAAAAATGTGGCCAATTTTTGAGATATGTATGCGGGACCATTGTCAGTTTTTACTTCTTGGGGTATACCCAATGAAGCAAAAGCTTGCAGGAAATGATGACAGGCATGGCTGCCAGTTTCACCTGTGTGAAGGGAAGCAAAAACTGCACCAGAGAACGTGTCTATGGAAACATGAATATTTTTAAATTTACCAAAAGAAGGCTATTTAGTAACACCTGTTTGCCACAACTGTAGGCTTTGTAAGCCTCGGGGGTTGATTGCTCCTGTAGAAACAGGAGGTTGTACCAATTGACAGTCAGGGCAAGTATGAATGATAGCTTTAGCTTGACTTTTAGTGATTTGGAACATTCGCATGAGTGCTTGTGCATTTTGGTGGAAAAAGGCATGACTCAATTTTGCTTGTTCAAAAATATTTGGCAATGTGTTAGAAATGACCATTGTCAGCTTGTCCGCTCTTGCATTTCCTTCCACTAAAAATCCAGGAAGTGAAGAATGCGCCCTAATGTGAGAAACAAAATATGGATTAGTTCTATATTGCAAAGTTATAAAAAGACATGAAAGCCAACGATGTACAGTTTCATTACTAACATCCTTTAAAATGGAACCTTCTATTCTCCTGACTACATTAGCAACATAAGCAGAATCTGTGACCAAATTAAAAGGCTGAGGAAACAGCTGAAAAGCTCAAACTACTGCAGCAAGCTCAACAATTTGAGGGGATCCCTCTACTGTTTGAATATCAGATTCCCAAACATCAGTCTTTTGATTAAACCAAGTCACAACGGACTTGTGGCTTTTACCAGAGCCATCAGTGAAGAGAGTCACAGCATGTAAAGGTTCTTCACTTAATTTAGGTTTTTCTCTGAAACTCAATTTTGCTTGCAGTAGTTTGTGAGCTGGATAGTGTATGGAACAAACACCTGGAAAACCTAAGAATGCATATTGTAAATCATCAGAATTTTGCATTGCCCAATTGAAATAATCATTTTTCAATGGCAAATAGATAACTGAACATTCTTGACCTGCCAAAGTTAACAATCTGGTTCTAGCCTTAATTATAATGTATGCAATCATTTCTAAAACTGAGCAAATGGTCTTTGAAAACCTGTAGGGAGGAAAAACCCATTCCATTATTAACAAAGGATCTTGTTCTGTGGCATCCCACTGGAAAATGAGACCACAAAGCTGCATCTTCTCTCCTAAGATTGCAAGAAAGAAAGGATTTTCAGGAACGCAGCGATGAGCTTGTCTTTTTTGAAGAGCTTCTGTGACTTTGTCGAGAGCAGCACGAGCTTCAGGGGTTAAAGTTCTTGGCGAAGTGATGTCGCAACTTCCTCTCAGCAAATGGAAGAGCGGACTCAGTTCATCATTGGTGATTCCCAGCATCGGTCTGACCCAGTTGATTTCTCCTAGAAGTTGTTGTCACTCTTGTAGGTTGTTGACTCTGGTTCGGATCTGAATTTTCTGTGGTATTATTGTCGTCTTCCATCGTCTTCCATCATCTTCCATCCCAGGTACTTCTAAGGTGAAACTTGTTGAATTTTCGTTGCAGAGATTTCAAGTCCAGCTTTTTGAATTTCAGCAACAACACAGTCGCGAGTTTCTTCCATCTCTTCCTTTCAAAGGACTCCACCCTTAAAGCCAATTTTTCTTTCTCTGTATCTATAGATTGACAAACACCAGAACAACCATGCTTTTGCTTAAGTGAAAACGAGTTCCCCGGAACCACAATTTCCCGAGTGGAAGCAGCCACCTCAGCCTCCACCCCAGGCCCAACAGAATCCAATTCAGGTTTCAGTGTCCCTGCACAAACAATTTTAGGAAGTACAGTCACATTTTCATTTCCATCTTGTGCACACTTTGTTCCATCCCCCTTACAAGAGTCACATATTTTTACATTAACAGAACAACGCGAAGAAAAGTCCAAAAGAGTCTCATTTTTTCCCAGAGAGAGAGAAGAAAGATTTTGTTCAACAGAGTTCAAAGCAATACTTTCAGCATTTGCAACAACACTTGTAACATTCTCCGATACTCACACAGTCTCCGGTTTACTGGAATTTAATGAGACAGAACCAGAAGCTTTGTTTTCTGAGTCCAAGTTGATCTTATTATTATCAGTTTGTTTAAAACAGTGCTCCAACAGCGCTCTACAAACCGGCATAAGTTCTCTTAAGCTTTCATCTTTTTTGAGAGAGACTAGATTATAGATTCTCCAGTTTATCTGATCCCAAAAATGAAAAGTAAAAGCAGACTGCAGATTTAAATCTTGCGTATTTGCTTTAACCCAGATAAGTAAGTTTTTAAGCTCAGTTTTTGAAATTTCAGAGTGACCTTTTTCTTGTAACATTGTCTCTAATTGATGAAAAACATCCCATTCAACTTTTGATAAATTCGTTCCCATTTTTGTGTTCTTTTAATAATTTTCTTTTTCTCTATTTTGCCTCCCAACGTCACCCAAGCGCTCTCCCGAGATAAGTTACTTACAATTTTCTTGGCTTCCGCGGGAGAGATGATACAGTGTGCTCCTTGTTAACACTTGGGTCTCCGCAGCTGGTACTTCCACGATTTTTCTTTGTTTTTCTTCTATTCTACGTTCTCACACGAGGCACCAATATGCGGGGGACGGGACAGGTATAAGTCCAATAGTGTCATGAACCCACGCCTTAAAAAAGGAACCCACTAGGCCGCGGCAAAATATCCAAATATGGATAACATGGTAACCAGACCAGTGAAGAGATTTTTGCTTTTATTTCCAGCACATCAGTCTCAAAATACAAAATGGAGACATGACAGCTCACTGATCCACACCAAAAAATGTCTCCTTCAACAGGGCTCATACAGCAATACATAAAATCATCTCAGACTAGAATTCAGCCAATCAGACACAGAAAACACATCTTGACAAGCATTCTATCCAATCTTATAAAACATAGGTAATCGTAGCTAAAACAAAGACTAGTTGATAAGAGACAAAGAACAGAGTTCTATTCATGCTAACCTTCTAAAGATATACATTAAATAACCTTGTTGCCATCCTAAAGCCAATTCTACAGAAGCCTATTGTTATTTGTCACGTCTACTGCTTGGGAAACTTTTCTGCTTGCATGGAAAACTTTTTCTGCTTGCATGGGAAACTTTTCTGCAATGCTAACAAAACTCCTGTCTAAGGCCTACATACTTCTTTGTAACCATTTCTTAAAAATCCTCTAACCTTATGGATTCCAACATTTCCCCCTCTCTGTTTGACCCAGAAGCTTTCATTTTCTTGTCGCTTGCTATTTGCGTTTCATAGCTCTATTGCAAAATTTCTGCTTATTATCTGCTGAAGACCTATTTTCACTAAACTGAAGCATTGCTATATTACGGCACAGCAACTTAATGCTGTGAAGACCCAATCCCTGAAAGAGAGATATGAATCACGTTTGGCAACAGTCACAAGGCATCGTTCAAAAAACTCTGGTCGATTCCAAGGCCTTAATTCAAAACCTTCGTTCATGTCAATACCCTCATCTACTGCTTTCGTGAGATTTCGTACACTCTCTGTGCTTCTACTTCCTAGTTCTCCTGCTTGAATGACAAAAACTTCTTGGACTGTTTTGTTCATCATTCGCCGAACACAACAGAGTATACAAGGTGCCACTATCAATATCAGTATTAGAACACCTAATATGTAAAGACCTATCTTGCAAAGTTGCCTTAGCCAAGGTGCAAAACTCCAATTTTGAAACAAATCATCCAACCAGGAACCTCCATCTTCTTTAATTTGGGCTGTCAGATCCTTTAATTTTTGAATGCTTTTGTGAATGGATTCGGAATGATCAGACAAATTCATACAACACAATCCTTCAAATTCCTCACAACCATGTCCTTTTGCCAGTAAAAGAAAATCAATGGCTGCTCTGTTTTGAAGAGTAGCATGTCTAATACTATCAACATCGGTCAACATATCACTGATTGCGGAGGATGTGGCATTAGCTTGTTTGCTCAGCCAACATCCAACTCGATCTAATTGTCTCAATGCCACAGCTGAAGCCAATTGGGGTAGAAATATACCTGCTGAAAGCTTTCTGGCGGCATTCCAAGGCATAAAATCACTCTGACAGTTCTCATCATAATGAGGAACAGCTCTTGTTTTCCTTTGTTTCTTTTTCATCACTGCTTTGGCAGTGGGGGCAATTATGGTAAGCATACCAATGCTACAAGGGCCACCTTCAAGGTGGGCTGGAATGCCTTGCCAACCTCTGTCTCCGCAAATGATCCAATACCCTTTTGGCAATTGCCGTGGATATTGGTCCGTCTCCAGAAACACATCCCAACTGTTTGAAACATTTGCTGCCCTGAGAAGTTTTTTCGAACAAATGTTCCAATTGAAGGAAGGACTGTTTCCATTGTCAATTCCACCTGGTTTACCATTGGATTCTTTTCTGACCAAAGGAAACTCTTTCACTGGCACACCAACCAAACAGGTTGAGAAAGGCTTTTCTGGTTCCGAATTAGACAGACATATAGTATCCGATCCGGCAGCCTTGGCTAAGGTCACCCAAACACTCGTTTTCGGTTGATCCACAGGCAAATCTGCACGACAAAAAACAATTAAAATCAAGCAAAACAAGTATACCATTTGATTCTGCCCCATCTCTTTCAAGAACTAAGTTTTGGCAGAATTCTTTCTAAACAAAAACAATAACCTAAATTTTCAGCCAAAAATTAGCTTTGTTAAACAAACATTCAGCATTCAATTCGTATACTCATAAATAACATTGGCACAAAATCAGAGTTCATGGGTTCCACCGATGCACAAAGAACGTCAGGCACAAGAGGCGTCAGGCGAGACCCGGGATCCTTCCATTCGGTCCACGTCTGCGTACTCGCTTCCTCAGTTCTAGGCTCGACAACAGGTTCTGAAGTGCGATACGGTTTGACGTTTTTGGCAGGAACCCACTTAATTCTTCCAGCACCTGTGGAAATAGAAGCATACCCTTTGCCCCACGTTATTAATTGAAACGGGCCTTCCATCTGTCCAGAGTCAGGGTTTCTAATTAGAAGAGGAGGATGTTCTTTCAGTTTTGCCTGTGTGCTATTTGAAAAGTGTCTAAAGATTGGTGGATCTGGTTCTGTACTTGAACTATTTAGAAAATTAAAACCATACAAAGCCTTACTCAGTCTCATCTGTGGGGTGATTTCCGTTCCCCCTCTCTGTTGATCTAATATGCGTTTTAAGGTTTGATGTGTTCTTTCAATGATTGCTTGGCTTGTGGGAGAGTGGGGAATACCAAAAATGTGTCGAACACCCCATTCATTTAAAAATGTGGCCAATTTTTGAGATATGTATGCGGGACCATTGTCAGTTTTTACTTCTTGGGGTATACCCAATGAAGCAAAAGCTTGCAGGAAATGATGACAGGCATGGCTGCCAGTTTCACCTGTGTGAAGGGAAGCAAAAACTGCACCAGAGAACGTGTCTATGGAAACATGAATATTTTTAAATTTACCAAAAGAAGGCTATTTAGTAACACCTGTTTGCCACAACTGTAGGCTTTGTAAGCCTCGGGGGTTGATTGCTCCTGTAGAAACAGGAGGTTGTACCAATTGACAGTCAGGGCAAGTATGAACGATAGCTTTAGCTTGACTTTTAGTGATTTGGAACATTCGCATGAGTGCTTGTGCATTTTGGTGGAAAAAGGCATGACTCAATTTTGCTTGTTCAAAAATATTTGGCAATGTGTTAGAAATGACCATTGTCAGCTTGTCCGCTCTTGCATTTCCTTCCACTAAAAATCCAGGAAGTGAAGAATGCGCCCTAATGTGAGAAACAAAATATGGATTAGTTCTATATTGCAAAGTTATAAAAAGACATGAAAGCCAACGATGTACAGTTTCATTACTAACATCCTTTAAAATGGAACCTTCTATTCTCCTGACTACATTAGCAACATAAGCAGAATCTGTGACCAAATTAAAAGGCTGAGGAAACAGCTGAAAAGCTCAAACTACTGCAGCAAGCTCAACAATTTGAGGGGATCCCTCTACTGTTTGAATATCAGATTCCCAAACATCAGTCTTTTGATTAAACCAAGTCACAACGGACTTGTGGCTTTTACCAGAGCCATCAGTGAAGAGAGTCACAGCATGTAAAGGTTCTTCACTTAATTTAGGTTTTTCTCTGAAACTCAATTTTGCTTGCAGTAGTTTGTGAGCTGGATAGTGTATGGAACAAACACCTGGAAAACCTAAGAATGCATATTGTAAATCATCAGAATTTTGCATTGCCCAATTGAAATAATCATTTTTCAATGGCAAATAGATAACTGAACATTCTTGACCTGCCAAAGTTAACAATCTGGTTCTAGCCTTAATTATAATGTATGCAATCATTTCTAAAACTGAGCAAATGGTCTTTGAAAACCTGTAGGGAGGAAAAACCCATTCCATTATTAACAAAGGATCTTGTTCTGTGGCATCCCACTGGAAAATGAGACCACAAAGCTGCATCTTCTCTCCTAAGATTGCAAGAAAGAAAGGATTTTCAGGAACGCAGCGATGAGCTTGTCTTTTTTGAAGAGCTTCTGTGACTTTGTCGAGAGCAGCACGAGCTTCAGGGGTTAAAGTTCTTGGCGAAGTGATGTCGCAACTTCCTCTCAGCAAATGGAAGAGCGGACTCAGTTCATCATTGGTGATTCCCAGCATCGGTCTGACCCAGTTGATTTCTCCTAGAAGTTGTTGTAACTCTTGTAGGTTGTTGACTCTGGTTCGGATCTGAATTTTCTGTGGTATTATTGTCGTCTTCCATCGTCTTCCATCATCTTCCATCCCAGGTACTTCTAAGGTGAAACTTGTTGAATTTTCGTTGCAGAGATTTCAAGTCCAGCTTTTTGAATTTCAGCAACAACACAGTCGCGAGTTTCTTCCATCTCTTCCTTTCAAAGGACTCCACCCTTAAAGCCAATTTTTCTTTCTCTGTATCTATAGATTGACAAACACCAGAACAACCATGCTTTTGCTTAAGTGAAAACGAGTTCCCCGGAACCACAATTTCCCGAGTGGAAGCAGCCACCTCAGCCTCCACCCCAGGCCCAACAGAATCCAATTCAGGTTTCAGTGTCCCTGCACAAACAATTTTAGGAAGTACAGTCACATTTTCATTTCCATCTTGTGCACACTTTGTTCCATCCCCCTTACAAGAGTCACATATTTTTACATTAACAGAACAACGCGAAGAAAAGTCCAAAAGAGTCTCATTTTTTCCCAGAGAGAGAGAAGAAAGATTTTGTTCAACAGAGTTCAAAGCAATACTTTCAGCATTTGCAACAACACTTGTAACATTCTCCGATACTCACACAGTCTCCGGTTTACTGGAATTTAATGAGACAGAACCAGAAGCTTTGTTTTCTGAGTCCAAGTTGATCTTATTATTATCAGTTTGTTTAAAACAGTGCTCCAACAGCGCTCTACAAACCGGCATAAGTTCTCTTAAGCTTTCATCTTTTTTGAGAGAGACTAGATTATAGATTCTCCAGTTTATCTGATCCCAAAAATGAAAAGTAAAAGCAGACTGCAGATTTAAATCTTGCGTATTTGCTTTAACCCAGATAAGTAAGTTTTTAAGCTCAGTTTTTGAAATTTCAGAGTGACCTTTTTCTTGTAACATTGTCTCTAATTGATGAAAAACATCCCATTCAACTTTTGATAAATTCGTTCCCATTTTTGTGTTCTTTTAATAATTTTCTTTTTCTCTATTTTGCCTCCCAACGTCACCCAAGCGCTCTCCCGAGATAAGTTACTTACAATTTTCTTGGCTTCGGCGGGAGAGATGATACAGTGTGCTCCTTGTTAACACTTGGGTCTCCGCAGCTGGTACTTCCACGATTTTTCTTTGTTTTTCTTCTATTCTACGTTCTCACACGAGGCACCAATATGCGGGGGACGGGACAGGTATAAGTCCAATAGTGTCATGAACCCACGCCTTAAAAAAGGAACCCACTAGGCCGCGGCAAAATATCCAAATATGGATAACATGGTAACCAGACCAGTGAAGAGATTTTTGCTTTTATTTCCAGCACATCAGTCTCAAAATACAAAATGGAGACATGACAGCTCACTGATCCACACCAAAAAATGTCTCCTTCAACAGGGCTCATACAGCAATACATAAAATCATCTCAGACTAGAATTCAGCCAATCAGACACAGAAAACACATCTTGACAAGCATTCTATCCAATCTTATAAAACATAGGTAATCGTAGCTAAAACAAAGACTAGTTGATAAGAGACAAAGAACAGAGTTCTATTCATGCTAACCTTCTAAAGATATACATTAAATAACCTTGTTGCCATCCTAAAGCCAATTCTACAGAAGCCTATTGTTATTTGTCACGTCTACTGCTTGGGAAACTTTTCTGCTTGCATGGAAAACTTTTTCTGCTTGCATGGGAAACTTTTCTGCAATGCTAACAAAACTCCTGTCTAAGGCCTACATACTTCTTTGTAACCATTTCTTAAAAATCCTCTAACCTTATGGATTCCAACATTTCCCCCTCTCTGTTTGACCCAGAAGCTTTCATTTTCTTGTCGCTTGCTATTTGCGTTTCATAGCTCTATTGCAAAATTTCTGCTTATTATCTGCTGAAGACCTATTTTCACTAAACTGAAGCATTGCTATATTACGGCACAGCAACTTAATGCTGTGAAGACCCAATCCCTGAAAGAGAGATATGAATCACGTTTGGCAACAGTCACAAGGCATCGTTCAAAAAACTCTGGTCGATTCCAAGGCCTTAATTCAAAACCTTCGTTCATGTCAATACCCTCATCTACTGCTTTCGTGAGATTTCGTACACTCTCTGTGCTTCTACTTCCTAGTTCTCCTGCTTGAATGACAAAAACTTCTTGGACTGTTTTGTTCATCATTCGCCGAACACAACAGAGTATACAAGGTGCCACTATCAATATCAGTATTAGAACACCTAATATGTAAAGACCTATCTTGCAAAGTTGCCTTAGCCAAGGTGCAAAACTCCAATTTTGAAACAAATCATCCAACCAGGAACCTCCATCTTCTTTAATTTGGGCTGTCAGATCCTTTAATTTTTGAATGCTTTTGTGAATGGATTCGGAATGATCAGACAAATTCATACAACACAATCCTTCAAATTCCTCACAACCATGTCCTTTTGCCAGTAAAAGAAAATCAATGGCTGCTCTGTTTTGAAGAGTAGCATGTCTAATACTATCAACATCGGTCAACATATCACTGATTGCGGAGGATGTGGCATTAGCTTGTTTGCTCAGCCAACATCCAACTCGATCTAATTGTCTCAATGCCACAGCTGAAGCCAATTGGGGTAGAAATATACCTGCTGAAAGCTTTCTGGCGGCATTCCAAGGCATAAAATCACTCTGACAGTTCTCATCATAATGAGGAACAGCTCTTGTTTTCCTTTGTTTCTTTTTCATCACTGCTTTGGCAGTGGGGGCAATTATGGTAAGCATACCAATGCTACAAGGGCCACCTTCAAGGTGGGCTGGAATGCCTTGCCAACCTCTGTCTCCGCAAATGATCCAATACCCTTTTGGCAATTGCCGTGGATATTGGTCCGTCTCCAGAAACACATCCCAACTGTTTGAAACATTTGCTGCCCTGAGAAGTTTTTTCGAACAAATGTTCCAATTGAAGGAAGGACTGTTTCCATTGTCAATTCCACCTGGTTTACCATTGGATTCTTTTCTGACCAAAGGAAACTCTTTCACTGGCACACCAACCAAACAGGTTGAGAAAGGCTTTTCTGGTTCCGAATTAGACAGACATATAGTATCCGATCCGGCAGCCTTGGCTAAGGTCACCCAAACACTCGTTTTCGGTTGATCCACAGGCAAATCTGCACGACAAAAAACAATTAAAATCAAGCAAAACAAGTATACCATTTGATTCTGCCCCATCTCTTTCAAGAACTAAGTTTTGGCAGAATTCTTTCTAAACAAAAACAATAACCTAAATTTTCAGCCAAAAATTAGCTTTGTTAAACAAACATTCAGCATTCAATTCGTATACTCATAAATAACATTGGCACAAAATCAGAGTTCATGGGTTCCACCGATGCACAAAGAACGTCAGGCACAAGAGGCGTCAGGCGAGACCCGGGATCCTTCCATTCGGTCCACGTCTGCGTACTCGCTTCCTCAGTTCTAGGCTCGACAACAGGTTCTGAAGTGCGATACGGTTTGACGTTTTTGGCAGGAACCCACTTAATTCTTCCAGCACCTGTGGAAATAGAAGCATACCCTTTGCCCCACGTTATTAATTGAAACGGGCCTTCCATCTGTCCAGAGTCAGGGTTTCTAATTAGAAGAGGAGGATGTTCTTTCAGTTTTGCCTGTGTGCTATTTGAAAAGTGTCTAAAGATTGGTGGATCTGGTTCTGTACTTGAACTATTTAGAAAATTAAAACCATACAAAGCCTTACTCAGTCTCATCTGTGGGGTGATTTCCGTTCCCCCTCTCTGTTGATCTAATATGCGTTTTAAGGTTTGATGTGTTCTTTCAATGATTGCTTGGCTTGTGGGAGAGTGGGGAATACCAAAAATGTGTCGAACACCCCATTCATTTAAAAATGTGGCCAATTTTTGAGATATGTATGCGGGACCATTGTCAGTTTTTACTTCTTGGGGTATACCCAATGAAGCAAAAGCTTGCAGGAAATGATGACAGGCATGGCTGCCAGTTTCACCTGTGTGAAGGGAAGCAAAAACTGCACCAGAGAACGTGTCTATGGAAACATGAATATTTTTAAATTTACCAAAAGAAGGCTATTTAGTAACACCTGTTTGCCACAACTGTAGGCTTTGTAAGCCTCGGGGGTTGATTGCTCCTGTAGAAACAGGAGGTTGTACCAATTGACAGTCAGGGCAAGTATGAATGATAGCTTTAGCTTGACTTTTAGTGATTTGGAACATTCGCATGAGTGCTTGTGCATTTTGGTGGAAAAAGGCATGACTCAATTTTGCTTGTTCAAAAATATTTGGCAATGTGTTAGAAATGACCATTGTCAGCTTGTCCGCTCTTGCATTTCCTTCCACTAAAAATCCAGGAAGTGAAGAATGCGCCCTAATGTGAGAAACAAAATATGGATTAGTTCTATATTGCAAAGTTATAAAAAGACATGAAAGCCAACGATGTACAGTTTCATTACTAACATCCTTTAAAATGGAACCTTCTATTCTCCTGACTACATTAGCAACATAAGCAGAATCTGTGACCAAATTAAAAGGCTGAGGAAACAGCTGAAAAGCTCAAACTACTGCAGCAAGCTCAACAATTTGAGGGGATCCCTCTACTGTTTGAATATCAGATTCCCAAACATCAGTCTTTTGATTAAACCAAGTCACAACGGACTTGTGGCTTTTACCAGAGCCATCAGTGAAGAGAGTCACAGCATGTAAAGGTTCTTCACTTAATTTAGGTTTTTCTCTGAAACTCAATTTTGCTTGCAGTAGTTTGTGAGCTGGATAGTGTATGGAACAAACACCTGGAAAACCTAAGAATGCATATTGTAAATCATCAGAATTTTGCATTGCCCAATTGAAATAATCATTTTTCAATGGCAAATAGATAACTGAACATTCTTGACCTGCCAAAGTTAACAATCTGGTTCTAGCCTTAATTATAATGTATGCAATCATTTCTAAAACTGAGCAAATGGTCTTTGAAAACCTGTAGGGAGGAAAAACCCATTCCATTATTAACAAAGGATCTTGTTCTGTGGCATCCCACTGGAAAATGAGACCACAAAGCTGCATCTTCTCTCCTAAGATTGCAAGAAAGAAAGGATTTTCAGGAACGCAGCGATGAGCTTGTCTTTTTTGAAGAGCTTCTGTGACTTTGTCGAGAGCAGCACGAGCTTCAGGGGTTAAAGTTCTTGGCGAAGTGATGTCGCAACTTCCTCTCAGCAAATGGAAGAGCGGACTCAGTTCATCATTGGTGATTCCCAGCATCGGTCTGACCCAGTTGATTTCTCCTAGAAGTTGTTGTAACTCTTGTAGGTTGTTGACTCTGGTTCGGATCTGAATTTTCTGTGGTATTATTGTCGTCTTCCATCGTCTTCCATCATCTTCCATCCCAGGTACTTCTAAGGTGAAACTTGTTGAATTTTCGTTGCAGAGATTTCAAGTCCAGCTTTTTGAATTTCAGCAACAACACAGTCGCGAGTTTCTTCCATCTCTTCCTTTCAAAGGACTCCACCCTTAAAGCCAATTTTTCTTTCTCTGTATCTATAGATTGACAAACACCAGAACAACCATGCTTTTGCTTAAGTGAAAACGAGTTCCCCGGAACCACAATTTCCCGAGTGGAAGCAGCCACCTCAGCCTCCACCCCAGGCCCAACAGAATCCAATTCAGGTTTCAGTGTCCCTGCACAAACAATTTTAGGAAGTACAGTCACATTTTCATTTCCATCTTGTGCACACTTTGTTCCATCCCCCTTACAAGAGTCACATATTTTTACATTAACAGAACAACGCGAAGAAAAGTCCAAAAGAGTCTCATTTTTTCCCAGAGAGAGAGAAGAAAGATTTTGTTCAACAGAGTTCAAAGCAATACTTTCAGCATTTGCAACAACACTTGTAACATTCTCCGATACTCACACAGTCTCCGGTTTACTGGAATTTAATGAGACAGAACCAGAAGCTTTGTTTTCTGAGTCCAAGTTGATCTTATTATTATCAGTTTGTTTAAAACAGTGCTCCAACAGCGCTCTAAAAACCGGCATAAGTTCTCTTAAGCTTTCATCTTTTTTGAGAGAGACTAGATTATAGATTCTCCAGTTTATCTGATCCCAAAAATGAAAAGTAAAAGCAGACTGCAGATTTAAATCTTGCGTATTTGCTTTAACCCAGATAAGTAAGTTTTTAAGCTCAGTTTTTGAAATTTCAGAGTGACCTTTTTCTTGTAACATTGTCTCTAATTGATGAAAAACATCCCATTCAACTTTTGATAAATTCGTTCCCATTTTTGTGTTCTTTTAATAATTTTCTTTTTCTCTATTTTGCCTCCCAACGTCACCCAAGCGCTCTCCCGAGATAAGTTACTTACAATTTTCTTGGCTTCCGCGGGAGAGATGATACAGTGTGCTCCTTGTTAACACTTGGGTCTCCGCAGCTGGTACTTCCACGATTTTTCTTTGTTTTTCTTCTATTCTACGTTCTCACACGAGGCACCAATATGCGGGGGACGGGACAGGTATAAGTCCAATAGTGTCATGAACCCACGCCTTAAAAAAGGAACCCACTAGGCCGCGGCAAAATATCCAAATATGGATAACATGGTAACCAGACCAGTGAAGAGATTTTTGCTTTTATTTCCAGCACATCAGTCTCAAAATACAAAATGGAGACATGACAGCTCACTGATCCACACCAAAAAATGTCTCCTTCAACAGGGCTCATACAGCAATACATAAAATCATCTCAGACTAGAATTCAGCCAATCAGACACAGAAAACACATCTTGACAAGCATTCTATCCAATCTTATAAAACATAGGTAATCGTAGCTAAAACAAAGACTAGTTGATAAGAGACAAAGAACAGAGTTCTATTCATGCTAACCTTCTAAAGATATACATTAAATAACCTTGTTGCCATCCTAAAGCCAATTCTACAGAAGCCTATTGTTATTTGTCACGTCTACTGCTTGGGAAACTTTTCTGCTTGCATGGAAAACTTTTTCTGCTTGCATGGGAAACTTTTCTGCAATGCTAACAAAACTCCTGTCTAAGGCCTACATACTTCTTTGTAACCATTTCTTAAAAATCCTCTAACCTTATGGATTCCAACATTTCCCCCTCTCTGTTTGACCCAGAAGCTTTCATTTTCTTGTCGCTTGCTATTTGCGTTTCATAGCTCTATTGCAAAATTTCTGCTTATTATCTGCTGAAGACCTATTTTCACTAAACTGAAGCATTGCTATATTACGGCACAGCAACTTAATGCTGTGAAGACCCAATCCCTGAAAGAGAGATATGAATCACGTTTGGCAACAGTCACAAGGCATCGTTCAAAAAACTCTGGTCGATTCCAAGGCCTTAATTCAAAACCTTCGTTCATGTCAATACCCTCATCTACTGCTTTCGTGAGATTTCGTACACTCTCTGTGCTTCTACTTCCTAGTTCTCCTGCTTGAATGACAAAAACTTCTTGGACTGTTTTGTTCATCATTCGCCGAACACAACAGAGTATACAAGGTGCCACTATCAATATCAGTATTAGAACACCTAATATGTAAAGACCTATCTTGCAAAGTTGCCTTAGCCAAGGTGCAAAACTCCAATTTTGAAACAAATCATCCAACCAGGAACCTCCATCTTCTTTAATTTGGGCTGTCAGATCCTTTAATTTTTGAATGCTTTTGTGAATGGATTCGGAATGATCAGACAAATTCATACAACACAATCCTTCAAATTCCTCACAACCATGTCCTTTTGCCAGTAAAAGAAAATCAATGGCTGCTCTGTTTTGAAGAGTAGCATGTCTAATACTATCAACATCGGTCAACATATCACTGATTGCGGAGGATGTGGCATTAGCTTGTTTGCTCAGCCAACATCCAACTCGATCTAATTGTCTCAATGCCACAGCTGAAGCCAATTGGGGTAGAAATATACCTGCTGAAAGCCTTCTGGTGGCATTCCAAGGCATAAAATCACTCTGACAGTTCTCATCATAATGAGGAACAGCTCTTGTTTTCCTTTGTTTCTTTTTCATCACTGCTTTGGCAGTGGGGGCAATTATGGTAAGCATACCAATGCTACAAGGGCCACCTTCAAGGTGGGCTGGAATGCCTTGCCAACCTCTGTCTCCGCAAATGATCCAATACCCTTTTGGCAATTGCCGTGGATATTGGTCCGTCTCCAGAAACACATCCCAACTGTTTGAAACATTTGCTGCCCTGAGAAGTTTTTGGGACCAAATGTTCCAATTGAAGGAGGGACTCTTTCCATTGTCAATTCCACCTGGTTTACCATTGGATTCTTTTCTGACCAAAGGAAACTCTTTCACTGGCACACCAACCAAACAGGTTGAGAAAGGCTTTTCTGGTTCCGAATTAGACAGACATATAGTATCCGATCCGGCAGCCTTGGCTAAGGTCACCCAAACACTCGTTTTCGGTTGATCCACAGGCAAATCTGCACGACAAAAAACAATTAAAATCAAGCAAAACAAGTATACCATTTGATTCTGCCCCATCTCTTTCAAGAACTAAGTTTTGGCAGAATTCTTTCTAAACAAAAACAATAACCTAAATTTTCAGCCAAAAATTAGCTTTGTTAAACAAACATTCAGCATTCAATTCGTATACTCATAAATAACATTGGCACAAAATCAGAGTTCATGGGTTCCACCGATGCACAAAGAACGTCAGGCACAAGAGGCGTCAGGCGAGACCCGGGATCCTTCCATTCGGTCCACGTCTGCGTACTCGCTTCCTCAGTTCTAGGCTCGACAACAGGTTCTGAAGTGCGATACGGTTTGACGTTTTTGGCAGGAACCCACTTAATTCTTCCAGCACCTGTGGAAATAGAAGCATACCCTTTGCCCCACGTTATTAATTGAAACGGGCCTTCCATCTGTCCAGAGTCAGGGTTTCTAATTAGAAGAGGAGGATGTTCTTTCAGTTTTGCCTGTGTGCTATTTGAAAAGTGTCTAAAGATTGGTGGATCTGGTTCTGTACTTGAACTATTTAGAAAATTAAAACCATACAAAGCCTTACTCAGTCTCATCTGTGGGGTGATTTCCGTTCCCCCTCTCTGTTGATCTAATATGCGTTTTAAGGTTTGATGTGTTCTTTCAATGATTGCTTGGCTTGTGGGAGAGTGGGGAATACCAAAAATGTGTCGAACACCCCATTCATTTAAAAATGTGGCCAATTTTTGAGATATGTATGCGGGACCATTGTCAGTTTTTACTTCTTGGGGTATACCCAATGAAGCAAAAGCTTGCAGGAAATGATGACAGGCATGGCTGCCAGTTTCACCTGTGTGAAGGGAAGCAAAAACTGCACCAGAGAACGTGTCTATGGAAACATGAATATTTTTAAATTTACCAAAAGAAGGCTATTTAGTAACACCTGTTTGCCACAACTGTAGGCTTTGTAAGCCTCGGGGGTTGATTGCTCCTGTAGAAACAGGAGGTTGTACCAATTGACAGTCAGGGCAAGTATGAATGATAGCTTTAGCTTGACTTTTAGTGATTTGGAACATTCGCATGAGTGCTTGTGCATTTTGGTGGAAAAAGGCATGACTCAATTTTGCTTGTTCAAAAATATTTGGCAATGTGTTAGAAATGACCATTGTCAGCTTGTCCGCTCTTGCATTTCCTTCCACTAAAAATCCAGGAAGTGAAGAATGCGCCCTAATGTGAGAAACAAAATATGGATTAGTTCTATATTGCAAAGTTATAAAAAGACATGAAAGCCAACGATGTACAGTTTCATTACTAACATCCTTTAAAATGGAACCTTCTATTCTCCTGACTACATTAGCAACATAAGCAGAATCTGTGACCAAATTAAAAGGCTGAGGAAACAGCTGAAAAGCTCAAACTACTGCAGCAAGCTCAACAATTTGAGGGGATCCCTCTACTGTTTGAATATCAGATTCCCAAACATCAGTCTTTTGATTAAACCAAGTCACAACGGACTTGTGGCTTTTACCAGAGCCATCAGTGAAGAGAGTCACAGCATGTAAAGGTTCTTCACTTAATTTAGGTTTTTCTCTGAAACTCAGTTTTGCTTGCAGTAGTTTGTGAGCTGGATAGTGTATGGAACAAACACCTGGAAAACCTAAGAATGCATATTGTAAATCATCAGAATTTTGCATTGCCCAATTGAAATAATCATTTTTCAATGGCAAATAGATAACTGAACATTCTTGACCTGCCAAAGTTAACAATCTGGTTCTAGCCTTAATTATAATGTATGCAATCATTTCTAAAACTGAGCAAATGGTCTTTGAAAACCTGTAGGGAGGAAAAACCCATTCCATTATTAACAAAGGATCTTGTTCTGTGGCATCCCACTGGAAAATGAGACCACAAAGCTGCATCTTCTCTCCTAAGATTGCAAGAAAGAAAGGATTTTCAGGAACGCAGCGATGAGCTTGTCTTTTTTGAAGAGCTTCTGTGACTTTGTTGAGAGCAGCACGAGCTTCAGGGGTTAAAGTTCTTGGCGAAGTAATGTCGCAACTTCCTCTCAGCAAATGGAAGAGCGGACTCAGTTCATCATTGGTGATTCCCAGCATCGGTCTGACCCAGTTGATTTCTCCTGGAAGTTGTTGTAACTCTTGTAGGTTGTTGACTCTGGTTCGGATCTGAATTTTCTGTGGTATTATTGTCGTCTTCCATCGTCTTCCATCATCTTCCATCCCAGGTACTTCTAAGGTGAAACTTGTTGAATTTTCGTTGCAGAGATTTCAAGTCCAGCTTTTTGAATTTCAGCAACAACACAGTCGCGAGTTTCTTCCATCTCTTCCTTTCAAAGGACTCCACCCTTAAAGCCAATTTTTCTTTCTCTGTATCTATAGATTGACAAACACCAGAACAACCATGTTTTTGCTTAACTGAAAAAGAGTTCCCCGGAACCACAATTTCCCAAGTGGAAGCAGCCACCTCAGCCTCCACCCCAGGCCCAACAGAATCCAATTCAGGTTTCAGTGTCCCTGCACAAACAATTTTAGGAAGTACAGTCACATTTTCATTTCCATCTTTTACACACTTTGTTCCATCCCCCTTACAAGAGTCACATATTTTTACATTAACAGAACAACGCGAAGAAAAGTCCAAAAGAGTCTCATTTTTTCCCAGAGAGAGAGAAGAAAGATTTTGTTCAACAGAGTTCAAAGCAATACTTTCAGCATTTGCAACAACACTTGTAACATTCTCCGATACTCACACAGTCTCCGGTTTACTGGAATTTAATGAGACAGAACCAGAAGCTTTGTTTTCTGAGTCCAAGTTGATCTTATTATTATCAGTTTGTTTAAAACAGTGCTCCAACAGCGATCTACAAACCGGCATAAGTTCTCTTAAGCTTTCATCTTTTTTGAGAGAGACTAGATTATAGATTCTCCAGTTTATCTGATCCCAAAAATGAAAAGTAAAAGCAGACTGCAGATTTAAATCTTGCGTATTCGCTTTAACCCAGATAAGTAAGTTTTTAAGCTCAGTTTTTGAAATTTCAGAGTGACCTTTTTCTTGTAACATTGTCTCTAATTGATGAAAAACATCCCATTCAACTTTTGATAAATTCGTTCCCATTTTTGTGTTCTTTTAATAATTTTCTTTTTCGCTATTTTGCCTCCCAACGTCACCCAAGCGCTCTCCCGAGATAAGTTACTTACAATTTTCTTGGCTTCGGCGGGAGAGATGATACAGTGTGCTCCTTGTTAACACTTGGGTCTCCGCAGCTGGTACTTCCACGATTTTTCTTTGTTTTTCTTCTATTCTACGTTCTCACACGAGGCACCAATATGCGGGGGACGGGACAGGTATAAGTCCAATAGTGTCAGGAACCCACGCCTTAAAAAAGGAACCCACTAGGTCGCGGCAAAATATCCAAATATGGATAACATGGTAACCAGACCAGTGAAGAGATTTTTGCTTTTATTTCCAGCACATCAGTCTCAAAATACAAAATGGAAACATGACAGCTCACTGATCCACACCAAAAAATGTCTTCTTCAACAGGGCTCATACAGCAATACATAAAATCATCTCAGACTAGAATTCAGCCAATCAGAAACAGAAAACACATCTTGACAAGCATTCTATCCAATCCTATAAAACATAGGTAATCGTAGCTAAAACAAAGACTAGTTGATAAGAGACAAAGAACAGAGTTCTATTCATGCTAACCTTCTAAAGATATACATTAAATAACCTTGTTGCCATCCTAAAGCCAATTCTACAGAAGCCTATTGTTATTTGTCACGTCTACTGCTTGGGAAACTTTTCTGCTTGCATGGAAAACTTTTTCTGCTTGCATGGGAAACTTTTCTGCAATGCTAACAAAACTCCTGTCTAAGGCCTACATACTTCTTTGTAACCATTTCTTAAAAATCCTCTAACCTTATGGATTCCAACATTTCCCCCTCTCTGTTTGACCCAGAAGCTTTCATTTTCTTGTCGCTTGCTATTTGCGTTTCATAGCTCTATTGCAAAATTTCTGCTTATTATCTGCTGAAGACCTATTTTCACTAAACTGAAGCATTGCTATATTACGGCACAGCAACTTAATGCTGTGAAGACCCAATCCCTGAAAGAGAGATATGAATCACGTTTGGCAACAGTCACAAGGCATCGTTCAAAAAACTCTGGTCGATTCCAAGGCCTTAATTCAAAATCTTCGTTCATGTCAATACCCTCATCTACTGCTTTCGTGAGATTTCGTACACTCTCTGTGCTTCTACTTCCTAATTCTCCTGCTTGAATGACAAAAACTTCTCGGGCTGTTTTGTTCATCACTCGCCGAACACAACAGAGTATACAAGGTGCCACTATCAATATCAGTATTAGAACACCTAATATGTAAAGACCTATCTTGCAAAGTTGCCTTAGCCAAGGTGCAAAACTCCAATTTTGAAACAAATCATCCAACCAGGAACCTCCATCTTCTTTAATTTGGGCTGTCAGATCCTTTAATTTTTGAATGCTTTTGTGAATGGATTCAGAATGATCAGACAAATTCATACAACCCAATCCTTCAAATTCCTCACAACCATGTCCTTGTGCCAGTAAAAGAAAATCAATGGCTGCTCTGTTTTGAAGAGTAGCATGTCTAATACTATCAACATCGGTCAACATATCACTGATTGTGGAGGATGTGGCATTAGCTTGTTTGCTCAGCCAACATCCAACTCGATCTAATTGTCTCAATGCCACAGCTGAAGCCAATTGGGGTAGAAATATACCTGCTGAAAGCCTTCTGGCGGCATTCCAAGGCATAAAATCACTCTGACAGTTCTCATCATAATGAGGAACAGCTCTTGTTTTCCTTTGTTTCTTTTTCATCACTGCTTTGGCAGTGGGGGCAATTATGGTAAGCATACCAATGCTACAAGGGCCACCTTCAAGGTGGGCTGGAATGCCTTGCCAACCTCTGTCTCCGCAAATGATCCAATACCCTTTGGCAATTGCCGTGGATATTGGTCCGTCTCCAGAAACACATCCCAACTGTTTGAAACATTTGCTGCCCTGAGAAGTTTTTTCGAACAAATGTTCCAATTGAAGGAAGGACTGTTTCCATTGTCAATTCCACCTGGTTTACCATTGGATTCTTTTCTGACCAAAGGAAACTCTTTCACTGGCACACCAACCAAACAGGTTGAGAAAGGCTTTTCTGGTTCCGAATTAGACAGACATATAGTATCCGATCCGGCAGCCTTGGCTAAGGTCACCCAAACACTCGTTTTCGGTTGATCCACAGGCAAATCTGCACGACAAAAAACAATTAAAATCAAGCAAAACAAGTATACCATTTGATTCTTCCCATCTCTTTCAAGAACTAAGTTTTGGCAGAATTCTTTCTAAACAAAAACAATAACCTAAATTTTCAGTCAAAAATTAGCTTTGTTAAACAAACATTCAGCATTCAATTCGTATACTCATAAATAACATTGGCACAAAATCAGAGTTCATGGGTTCCACCGATGCACAAAGAACGTCAGGCACAAGAGGCGTCAGGCGAGACCCGGGATCCTTCCATTCGGTCCACGTCTGCGTACTCGCTTCCTCAGTTCTAGGCTCGACAACAGGTTCTGAAGTGCGATACGGTTTGACGTTTTTGGCAGGAACCCACTTAATTCTTCCAGCACCTGTGGAAATAGAAGCATACCCTTTGCCCCACGTTATTAATTGAAACGGGCCTTCCATCTGTCCAGAGTCAGGGTTTCTAATTAGAAGAGGAGGATGTTCTTTCAGTTTTGCCTGTGTGCTATTTGAAAAGTGTCTAAAGATTGGTGGATCTGGTTCTGTACTTGAACTATTTAGAAAATTAAAACCATACAAAGCCTTACTCAGTCTCATCTGTGGGGTGATTTCCGTTCCCCCTCTCTGTTGATCTAATATGCGTTTTAAGGTTTGATGTGTTCTTTCAATGATTGCTTGGCTTGTGGGAGAGTGGGGAATACCAAAAATGTGTCGAACACCCCATTCATTTAAAAATGTGGCCAATTTTTGAGATATGTATGCGGGACCATTGTCAGTTTTTACTTCTTGGGGTATACCCAATGAAGCAAAAGCTTGCAGGAAATGATGACAGGCATGGCTGCCAGTTTCACCTGTGTGAAGGGAAGCAAAAACTGCACCAGAGAACGTGTCTATGGAAACATGAATATTTTTAAATTTACCAAAAGAAGGCTATTTAGTAACACCTGTTTGCCACAACTGTAGGCTTTGTAAGCCTCGGGGGTTGATTGCTCCTGTAGAAACAGGAGGTTGTACCAATTGACAGTCAGGGCAAGTATGAATGATAGCTTTAGCTTGACTTTTAGTGATTTGGAACATTCGCATGAGTGCTTGTGCATTTTGGTGGAAAAAGGCATGACTCAATTTTGCTTGTTCAAAAATATTTGGCAATGTGTTAGAAATGACCATTGTCAGCTTGTCCGCTCTTGCATTTCCTTCCACTAAAAATCCAGGAAGTGAAGAATGCGCCCTAATGTGAGAAACAAAATATGGATTAGTTCTATATTGCAAAGTTATAAAAAGACATGAAAGCCAACGATGTACAGTTTCATTACTAACATCCTTTAAAATGGAACCTTCTATTCTCCTGACTACATTAGCAACATAAGCAGAATCTGTGACCAAATTAAAAGGCTGAGGAAACAGCTGAAAAGCTCAAACTACTGCAGCAAGCTCAACAATTTGAGGAGATCCCTCTACTGTTTGAATATCAGATTCCCAAACATCAGTCTTTTGATTAAACCAAGTCACAACGGACTTGTGGCTTTTACCAGAGCCATCAGTGAAGAGAGTCACAGCATGTAAAGGTTCTTCACTTAATTTAGGTTTTTCTCTGAAACTCAGTTTTGCTTGCAGTAGTTTGTGAGCTGGATAGTGTATGGAACAAACACCTGGAAAACCTAAGAATGCATATTGTAAATCATCAGAATTTTGCATTGCCCAATTGAAATAATCATTTTTCAATGGCAAATAGATAACTGAACATTCTTGACCTGCCAAAGTTAACAATCTGGTTCTAGCCTTAATTATAATGTATGCAATCATTTCTAAAACTGAGCAAATGGTCTTTGAAAACCTGTAGGGAGGAAAAACCCATTCCATTATTAACAAAGGATCTTGTTCTGTGGCATCCCACTGGAAAATGAGACCACAAAGCTGCATCTTCTCTCCTAAGATTGCAAGAAAGAAAGGATTTTCAGGAACGCAGCGATGAGCTTGTCTTTTTTGAAGAGCTTCTGTGACTTTGTCGAGAGCAGCACGAGCTTCAGGGGTTAAAGTTCTTGGCGAAGTGATGTCGCAACTTCCTCTCAGCAAATGGAAGAGCGGACTCAGTTCATCATTGGTGATTCCCAGCATCGGTCTGACCCAGTTGATTTCTCCTAGAAGTTGTTGTAACTCTTGTAGGTTGTTGACTCTGGTTCGGATCTGAATTTTCTGTGGTATTATTGTCGTCTTCCATCGTCTTCCATCATCTTCCATCCCAGGTACTTCTAAGGTGAAACTTGTTGAATTTTCGTTGCAGAGATTTCAAGTCCAGCTTTTTGAATTTCAGCAACAACACAGTCGCGAGTTTCTTCCATCTCTTCCTTTCAAAGGACTCCACCCTTAAAGCCAATTTTTCTTTCTCTGTATCTATAGATTGACAAACACCAGAACAACCATGTTTTTGCTTAAGTGAAAAAGAGTTCCCCGGAACCACAATTTCCCAAGTGGAAGCAGCCACCTCAGCCTCCACCCCAGGCCCAACAGAATCCAATTCAGGTTTCAGTGTCCCTGCACAAACAATTTTAGGAAGTACAGTCACATTTTCATTTCCATCTTTTACACACTTTGTTCCATCCCCCTTACAAGAGTCACATATTTTTACATTAACAGAACAACGCGAAGAAAAGTCCAAAAGAGTCTCATTTTTTCCCAGAGAGAGAGAAGAAAGATTTTGTTCAACAGAGTTCAAAGCAATACTTTCAGCATTTGCAACAACACTTGTAACATTCTCCGATACTCACACAGTCTCCGGTTTACTGGAATTTAATGAGACAGAACCAGAAGCTTTGTTTTCTGAGTCCAAGTTGATCTTATTATTATCAGTTTGTTTAAAACAGTGCTCCAACAGCGCTCTACAAACCGGCATAAGTTCTCTTAAGCTTTCATCTTTTTTGAGAGAGACTAGATTATAGATTCTCCAGTTTATCTGATCCCAAAAATGAAAAGTAAAAGCAGACTGCAGATTTAAATCTTGCGTATTCGCTTTAACCCAGATAAGTAAGTTTTTAAGCTCAGTTTTTGAAATTTCAGAGTGACCTTTTTCTTGTAACATTGTCTCTAATTGATGAAAAACATCCCATTCAACTTTTGATAAATTCGTTCCCATTTTTGTGTTCTTTTAATAATTTTCTTTTTCGCTATTTTGCCTCCCAACGTCACCCAAGCGCTCTCCCGAGATAAGTTACTTACAATTTTCTTGGCTTCGGCGGGAGAGATGATACAGTGTCCTCCTTGTTAACACTTGGGTCTCCGCAGCTGGTACTTCCACGATTTTTCTTTGTTTTTCTTCTATTCTACGTCCTCACACGAGGCACCAATATGCGGGGGACGGGACAGGTATAAGTCCAATAGTGTCAGGAACCCACGCCTTAAAAAAGGAACCCACTAGGCCGCGGCAAAATATCCAAATATGGATAACATGGTAACCAGACCAGTGAAGAGATTTTTGCTTTTATTTCCAGCACATCAGTCTCAAAATACAAAATGGAAACATGACAGCTCACTGATCCACACCAAAAAATGTCTCCTTCAACAGGGCTCATACAGCAATACATAAAATCATCTCAGACTAGAATTCAGCCAATCAGAAACAGAAAACACATCTTGACAAGCATTCTATCCAATCTCATAAAACATAGGTAATCGTAGCTAAAACAAAGACTAGTTGATAAGAGACAAAGAACAGAGTTCTATTCATGCTAACCTTCTAAAGATATACATTAAATAACCTTGTTGCCATCCTAAAGCCAATTCTACAGAAGCCTATTGTTATTTGTCACGTCTACTGCTTGGGAAACTTTTCTGCTTGCATGGAAAACTTTTTCTGCTTGCATGGGAAACTTTTCTGCAATGCTAACAAAACTCCAGTCTAAGGCCTACATACTTCTTTGTAACCATTTCTTAAAAATCCTCTAACCTTATGGATTCCAACATTTCCCCCTCTCTGTTTGACCCAGAAGCTTTCATTTTCTTGTCGCTTGCTATTTGCGTTTCATAGCTCTATTGCAAAATTTCTGCTTATTATCTGCTGAAGACCTATTTTCACTAAACTGAAGCATTGCTATATTACGGCACAGCAACTTAATGCTGTGAAGACCCAATCCCTGAAAGAGAGATATGAATCACGTTTGGCAACAGTCACAAGGCATCGTTCAAAAAACTCTGGTCGATTCCAAGGCCTTAATTCAAAACCTTCGTTCATGTCAATACCCTCATCTACTGCTTTCGTGAGATTTCGTACACTCTCTGTGCTTCTACTTCCTAATTCTCCTGCTTGAATGACAAAAACTTCTCGGACTGTTTTGTTCATCACTCGCCGAACACAACAGAGTATACAAGGTGCCACTATCAATATCAGTATTAGAACACCTAATATGTAAAGACCTATCTTGCAAAGTTGCCTTAGCCAAGGTGCAAAACTCCAATTTTGAAACAAATCATCCAACCAGGAACCTCCATCTTCTTTAATTTGGGCTGTCAGATCCTTTAATTTTTGAATGCTTTTGTGAATGGATTCAGAATGATCAGACAAATTCATACAACCCAATCCTTCAAATTCCTCACAACCATGTCCTTGTGCCAGTAAAAGAAAATCAATGGCTGCTCTGTTTTGAAGAGTAGCATGTCTAATACTATCAACATCGGTCAACATATCACTGATTGTGGAGGATGTGGCATTAGCTTGTTTGCTCAGCCAACATCCAACTCGATCTAATTGTCTCAATGCCACAGCTGAAGCCAATTGGGGTAGAAATATACCTGCTGAAAGCCTTCTGGCGGCATTCCAAGGCATAAAATCACTCTGACAGTTCTCATCATAATGAGGAACAGCTCTTGTTTTCCTTTGTTTCTTTTTCATCACTGCTTTGGCAGTGGGGGCAATTATGGTAAGCATACCAATGCTACAAGGGCCACCTTCAAGGTGGGCTGGAATGCCTTGCCAACCTCTGTCTCCGCAAATGATCCAATACCCTTTGGCAATTGCCGTGGATATTGGTCCGTCTCCAGAAACACATCCCAACTGTTTGAAACATTTGCTGCCCTGAGAAGTTTGTTGGAACAAATATTCCAATTGAAGGAAGGACTGTTTCCATTGTCAATTCCACCTGGTTTACCATTGGATTCTTTTCTGACCAAAGGAAACTCTTTCACTGGCACACCAACCAAACAGGTTGAGAAAGGCTTTTCTGGTTCCGAATTAGACAGACATATAGTATCCGATCCGGCAGCCTTGGCTAAGGTCACCCAAACACTCGTTTTCGGTTGATCCACAGGCAAATCTGCACGACAAAAAACAATTAAAATCAAGCAAAACAAGTATACCATTTGATTCTGCCCCATCTCTTTCAAGAACTAAGTTTTGGCAGAATTCTTTCTAAACAAAAACAATAACCTAAATTTTCAGCCAAAAATTAGCTTTGTTAAACAAACATTCAGCATTCAATTCGTATACTCATAAATAACATTGGCACAAAATCAGAGTTCATGGGTTCCACCGATGCACAAAGAACGTCAGGCACAAGAGGCGTCAGGCGAGACCCGGGATCCTTCCATTCGGTCCACGTCTGCGTACTCGCTTCCTCAGTTCTAGGCTCGACAACAGGTTCTGAAGTGCGATACGGTTTGACGTTTTTGGCAGGAACCCACTTAATTCTTCCAGCACCTGTGGAAATAGAAGCATACCCTTTGCCCCACGTTATTAATTGAAACGGGCCTTCCATCTGTCCAGAGTCAGGGTTTCTAATTAGAAGAGGAGGATGTTCTTTCAGTTTTGCCTGTGTGCTATTTGAAAAGTGTCTAAAGATTGGTGGATCTGGTTCTGTACTTGAACTATTTAGAAAATTAAAACCATACAAAGCCTTACTCAGTCTCATCTGTGGGGTGATTTCCGTTCCCCCTCTCTGTTGATCTAATATGCGTTTTAAGGTTTGATGTGTTCTTTCAATGATTGCTTGGCTTGTGGGAGAGTGGGGAATACCAAAAATGTGTCGAACACCCCATTCATTTAAAAATGTGGCCAATTTTTGAGATATGTATGCGGGACCATTGTCAGTTTTTACTTCTTGGGGTATACCCAATGAAGCAAAAGCTTGCAGGAAATGATGACAGGCATGGCTGCCAGTTTCACCTGTGTGAAGGGAAGTAAAAACTGCACCAGAGAACGTGTCTATGGAAACATGAATATTTTTAAATTTACCAAAAGAAGGCTATTTAGTAACACCTGTTTGCCACAACTGTAGGCTTTGTAAGCCTCGGGGGTTGATTGCTCCTGTAGAAACAGGAGGTTGTACCAATTGACAGTCAGGGCAAGTATGAATGATAGCTTTAGCTTGACTTTTAGTGATTTGGAACATTCGCATGAGTGCTTGTGCATTTTGGTGGAAAAAGGCATGACTCAATTTTGCTTGTTCAAAAATATTTGGCAATGTGTTAGAAATGACCATTGTCAGCTTGTCCGCTCTTGCATTTCCTTCCACTAAAAATCCAGGAAGTGAAGAATGCGCCCTAATGTGAGAAACAAAATATGGATTAGTTCTATATTGCAAAGTTATAAAAAGACATGAAAGCCAACGATGTAAGTTTCATTACTAACATCCTTTAAAATGGAACCTTCTATTCTCCTGACTACATTAGCAACATAAGCAGAATCTGTGACCAAATTAAAAGGCTGAGGAAACAGCTGAAAAGCTCAAACTACTGCAGCAAGCTCAACAATTTGAGGGGATCCCTCTACTGTTTGAATATCAGATTCCCAAACATCAGTCTTTTGATTAAACCAAGTCACAACGGACTTGTGGCTTTTACCAGAGCCATCAGTGAAGAGAGTCACAGCATGTAAAGGTTCTTCACTTAATTTAGGTTTTTCTCTGAAACTCAATTTTGCTTGCAGTAGTTTGTGAGCTGGATAGTGTATGGAACAAACACCTGGAAAACCTAAGAATGCATATTGTAAATCATCAGAATTTTGCATTGCCCAATTGAAATAATCATTTTTCAATGGCAAATAGATAACTGAACATTCTTGACCTGCCAAAGTTAACAATCTGGTTCTAGCCTTAATTATAATGTATGCAATCATTTCTAAAACTGAGCAAATGGTCTTTGAAAACCTGTAGGGAGGCAAAACCCATTCCATTATTAACAAAGGATCTTGTTCTGTGGCATCCCACTGGAAAATGAGACCACAAAGCTGCATCTTCTCTCCTAAGATTGCAAGAAAGAAAGGATTTTCAGGAACGCAGCGATGAGCTTGTCTTTTTTGAAGAGCTTCTGTGACTTTGTCGAGAGCAGCACGAGCTTCAGGGGTTAAAGTTCTTGGCGAAGTGATGTCGCAACTTCCTCTCAGCAAATGGAAGAGCGGACTCAGTTCATCATTGGTGATTCCCAGCATCGGTCTGACCCAGTTGATTTCTCCTAGAAGTTGTTGTAACTCTTGTAGGTTGTTGACTCTGGTTCGGATCTGAATTTTCTGTGGTCTTCTTGTCGTCTTCCATCGTCTTCCATCAACTTCCATCCCAGGTACTTCTAAGGTGAAACTTGTTGAATTTTCGTTGCAGAGATTTCAAGTCCAGCTTTTTGAATTTCAGCAACAACACAGTCGCGAGTTTCTTCCATCTCTTCCTTTCAAAGGACTCCACCCTTAAAGCCAATTTTTCTTTCTCTGTATCTATAGATTGACAAACACCAGAACAACCATGTTTTTGCTTAACTGAAAAAGAGTTCCCCGGAACCACAATTTCCCGAGTGCAAGCAGCCACCTCAGCCTCCACCCCAGGCCCAACAGAATCCAATTCAGGCTTCAGTGTCCCTGCACAAACAATTTTAGGAAGTACAGTCACTTTTTCATTTCCATCTTTTACACACTTTGTTCCATCCCCCTTACAAGAGTCACATATTTTTACATTAACAGAACAACGCGAAGAAAAGTCCAAAAGAGTCTCATTTTTTCCCAGAGAGAGAGAAGAAAGATTTTGTTCAACAGAGTTCAAAGCAATACTTTCAGCATTTGCAACAACACTTGTAACATTCTCCGATACTCACACAGTCTCCGGTTTACTGGAATTTAATGAGACAGAACCAGAAGCTTTGTTTTCTGAGTCCAAGTTGATCTTATTATTATCAGTTTGTTTAAAACAGCGCTCCAACAGCGCTCTACAAACCAGCATAAGTTCTCTTAAGCTTTCATCTTTTTTGAGAGAGACTAGATTATAGATTCTCCAGTTTATCTGATCCCAAAAATGAAAAGTAAAAGCAGACTGCAGATTTAAATCTTGCGTATTCGCTTTAACCCAGATAAGTAAGTTTTTAAGCTCAGTTTTTGAAATTTCAGAGTGACCTTTTTCTTGTAACATTGTCTCTAATTGATGAAAAACATCCCATTCAACTTTTGATAAATTCGTTCCCATTTTTGTGTTCTTTTAATAATTTTCTTTTTCTCTATTTTGCCTCCCAACGTCACCCAAGCGCTCTCCCGAGATAAGTTACTTACAATTTTCTTGGCTTCGGCGGGAGAGATGATACAGTGTGCTCCTTGTTAACACTTGGGTCTCCGCAGCTGGTACTTCCACGATTTTTCTTTGTTTTTCTTCTATTCTACGTTCTCACACGAGGCACCAATATGCGGGGGACAGGACAGGTATAAGTCCAATAGTGTCAGGAACCCACGCCTTAAAAAAGGAACCCACTAGGCCGCGGCAAAATATCCAAATATGGATAACATGGTAACCAGACCAGTGAAGAGATTTTTGCTTTTATTTCCAGCACATCAGTCTCAAAATACAAAATGGAGACATGACAGCTCACTGATCCACACCAAAAAATGTCTCCTTCAACAGGGCTCATACAGCAATACATAAAATCATCTCAGACTAGAATTCAGCCAATCAGACACAGAAAACACATCTTGACAAGCATTCTATCCAATCTTATAAAACATAGGTAATCGTAGCTAAAACAAAGACTAGTTGATAAGAGACAAAGAACAGAGTTCTATTCATGCTAACCTTCTAAAGATATACATTAAATAACCTTGTTGCCATCCTAAAGCCAATTCTACAGAAGCCTATTGTTATTTGTCACGTCTACTGCTTGGGAAACTTTTCTGCTTGCATGGAAAACTTTTTCTGCTTGCATGGGAAACTTTTCTGCAATGCTAACAAAACTCCAGTCTAAGGCCTACATACTTCTTTGTAACCATTTCTTAAAAATCCTCTAACCTTATGGATTCCAACATTTCCCCCTCTCTGTTTGACCCAGAAGCTTTCATTTTCTTGTCGCTTGCTATTTGCGTTTCATAGCTCTATTGCAAAATTTCTGCTTATTATCTGCTGAAGACCTATTTTCACTAAACTGAAGCATTGCTATATTACGGCACAGCAACTTAATGCTGTGAAGACCCAATCCCTGAAAGAGAGATATGAATCACGTTTGGCAACAGTCACAAGGCATCGTTCAAAAAACTCTGGTCGATTCCAAGGCCTTAATTCAAAACCTTCGTTCATGTCAATACCCTCATCTACTGCTTTCGTGAGATTTCGTACACTCTCTGTGCTTCTACTTCCTAGTTCTCCTGCTTGAATGACAAAAACTTCTCGGACTGTTTTGTTCATCATTCGCCGAACACAACAGAGTATACAAGGTGCCACTATCAATATCAGTATTAGAACACCTAATATGTAAAGACCTATCTTGCAAAGTTGCCTTAGCCAAGGTGCAAAACTCCAATTTGGAAACAAATCATCCAACCAGGAACCTCCATCTTCTTTATTTGGGCTGTCAGATCCTTTAATTTTTGAATGCTTTTGTGAATGGATTCGGAATGATCAGACAAATTCATACAACACAATCCTTCCAATTCCTCACAACCATGTCCTTGTGCCAGTAAAAGAAAATCAATGGCTGCTCTGTTTTGAAGAGTAGCATGTCCAATACTATCAACATCGGTCAACATATCACTGATTGCGGAGGATGTGGCATTAGCTTGTTTGCTCAGCCAACATCCAACTCGATCTAATTGTCTCAATGCCACAGCTGAAGCCAATTGGGGTAGAAATATACCTGCTGAAAGCCTTCTGGCGGCATTCCAAGGCATAAAATCACTCTGACAGTTCTCATCATAATGAGGAACAGCTCTTGTTTTCCTTTGTTTCTTTTTCATCACTGCTTTGGCAGTGGGGGCAATTATGGTAAGCATACCAATGCTACAAGGGCCACCTTCAAGGTGGGCTGGAATGCCTTGCCAACCTCTGTCTCCGCAAATGATCCAATACCCTTTGGCAATTGCCGTGGATATTGGTCCGTCTCCAGAAACACATCCCAACTGTTTGAAACATTTGCTGCCCTGAGAAGTTTGTTGGAACAAATATTCCAATTGAAGGAAGGTCTGTTTCCATTGTCAATTCCACCTGGTTTACCATTGGATTCTTTTCTGACCAAAGGAAACTCTTTCACTGGCACACCAACCAAACAGGTTGAGAAAGGCTTTTCTGGTTCCGAATTAGACAGACATATAGTATCCGATCCGGCAGCCTTGGCTAAGGTCACCCAAACACTCGTTTTCGGTTGATCCACAGGCAAATCTGCATGACAAAAAACAATTAAAATCAAGCAAAACAAGTATACCATTTGATTCTTCCCCATCTCTTTCAAGAACTAAGTTTTGGCAGAATTCTTTCTAAACAAAAACAATAACCTAAATTTTCAGCCAAAAATTAGCTTTGTTAAACAAACATTCAGCATTCAATTCGTATACTCATAAATAACATTGGCACAAAATCAGAGTTCATGGGTTCCACCGATGCACAAAGAACGTCAGGCACAAGAGGCGTCAGGCGAGACCCGGGATCCTTCCATTCGGTCCACGTCTGCGTACTCGCTTCCTCAGTTCTAGGCTCGACAACAGGTTCTGAAGTGCGATACGGTTTGACGTTTTTGGCAGGAACCCACTTAATTCTTCCAGCACCTGTGGAAATAGAAGCATACCCTTTGCCCCACGTTATTAATTGAAACGGGCCTTCCATCTGTCCAGAGTCAGGGTTTCTAATTAGAAGAGGAGGATGTTCTTTCAGTTTTGCCTGTGTGCTATTTGAAAAGTGTCTAAAGATTGGTGGATCTGGTTCTGTACTTGAACTATTTAGAAAATTAAAACCATACAAAGCCTTACTCAGTCTCATCTGTGGGGTGATTTCCGTTCCCCCTCTCTGTTGATCTAATATGCGTTTTAAGGTTTGATGTGTTCTTTCAATGATTGCTTGGCTTGTGGGAGAGTGGGGAATACCAAAAATGTGTCGAACACCCCATTCATTTAAAAATGTGGCCAATTTTTGAGATATGTATGCGGGACCATTGTCAGTTTTTACTTCTTGGGGTATACCCAATGAAGCAAAAGCTTGCAGGAAATGATGACAGGCATGGCTGCCAGTTTCACCTGTGTGAAGGGAAGCAAAAACTGCACCAGAGAACGTGTCTATGGAAACATGAATATTTTTAAATTTACCAAAAGAAGGCTATTTAGTAACACCTGTTTGCCACAACTGTAGGCTTTGTAAGCCTCGGGGGTTGATTGCTCCTGTAGAAACAGGAGGTTGTACCAATTGACAGTCAGGGCAAGTATGAATGATAGCTTTAGCTTGACTTTTAGTGATTTGGAACATTCGCATGAGTGCTTGTGCATTTTGGTGGAAAAAGGCATGACTCAATTTTGCTTGTTCAAAAATATTTGGCAATGTGTTAGAAATGACCATTGTCAGCTTGTCCGCTCTTGCATTTCCTTCCACTAAAAATCCAGGAAGTGAAGAATGCGCCCTAATGTGAGAAACAAAATATGGATTAGTTCTATATTGCAAAGTTATAAAAAGACATGAAAGCCAACGATGTAAGTTTCATTACTAACATCCTTTAAAATGGAACCTTCTATTCTCCTGACTACATTAGCAACATAAGCAGAATCTGTGACCAAATTAAAAGGCTGAGGAAACAGCTGAAAAGCTCAAACTACTGCAGCAAGCTCAACAATTTGAGGGGATCCCTCTACTGTTTGAATATCAGATTCCCAAACATCAGTCTTTTGATTAAACCAAGTCACAACGGACTTGTGGCTTTTACCAGAGCCATCAGTGAAGAGAGTCACAGCATGTAAAGGTTCTTCACTTAATTTAGGTTTTTCTCTGAAACTCAATTTTGCTTGCAGTAGTTTGTGAGCTGGATAGTGTATGGAACAAACACCTGGAAAACCTAAGAATGCATATTGTAAATCATCAGAATTTTGCATTGCCCAATTGAAATAATCATTTTTCAATGGCAAATAGATAACTGAACATTCTTGACCTGCCAAAGTTAACAATCTGGTTCTAGCCTTAATTATAATGTATGCAATCATTTCTAAAACTGAGCAAATGGTCTTTGAAAACCTGTAGGGAGGAAAAACCCATTCCATTATTAACAAAGGATCTTGTTCTGTGGCATCCCACTGGAAAATGAGACCACAAAGCTGCATCTTCTCTCCTAAGATTGCAAGAAAGAAAGGATTTTCAGGAACGCAGCGATGAGCTTGTCTTTTTTGAAGAGCTTCTGTGACTTTGTCGAGAGCAGCACGAGCTTCAGGGGTTAAAGTTCTTGGCGAAGTGATGTCGCAACTTCCTCTCAGCAAATGGAAGAGCGGACTCAGTTCATCATTGGTGATTCCCAGCATCGGTCTGACCCAGTTGATTTCTCCTAGAAGTTGTTGTAACTCTTGTAGGTTGTTGACTCTGGTTCGGATCTGAATTTTCTGTGGTATTATTGTCGTCTTCCATCGTCTTCCATCATCTTCCATCCCAGGTACTTCTAAGGTGAAACTTGTTGAATTTTCGTTGCAGAGATTTCAAGTCCAGCTTTTTGAATTTCAGCAACAACACAGTCGCGAGTTTCTTCCATCTCTTCCTTTCAAAGGACTCCACCCTTAAAGCCAATTTTTCTTTCTCTGTATCTATAGATTGACAAACACCAGAACAACCATGTTTTTGCTTAACTGAAAAAGAGTTCCCCGGAACCACAATTTCCCGAGTGGAAGCAGCCACCTCAGCCTCCACCCCAGGCCCAACAGAATCCAATTCAGGCTTCAGTGTCCCTGCACAAACAATTTTAGGAAGTACAGTCACTTTTTCATTTCCATCTTTTACACACTTTGTTCCATCCCCCTTACAAGAGTCACATATTTTTACATTAACAGAACAACGCGAAGAAAAGTCCAAAAGAGTCTCATTTTTTCCCAGAGAGAGAGAAGAAAGATTTTGTTCAACAGAGTTCAAAGCAATACTTTCAGCATTTGCAACAACACTTGTAACATTCTCCGATACTCACACAGTCTCCGGTTTACTGGAATTTAATGAGACAGAACCAGAAGCTTTGTTTTCTGAGTCCAAGTTGATCTTATTATTATCAGTTTGTTTAAAACAGCGCTCCAACAGCGCTCTACAAACCAGCATAAGTTCTCTTAAGCTTTCATCTTTTTTGAGAGAGACTAGATTATAGATTCTCCAGTTTATCTGATCCCAAAAATGAAAAGTAAAAGCAGACTGCAGATTTAAATCTTGCGTATTCGCTTTAACCCAGATAAGTAAGTTTTTAAGCTCAGTTTTTGAAATTTCAGAGTGACCTTTTTCTTGTAACATTGTCTCTAATTGATGAAAAACATCCCATTCAACTTTTGATAAATTCGTTCCCATTTTTGTGTTCTTTTAATAATTTTCTTTTTCTCTATTTTGCCTCCCAACGTCACCCAAGCGCTCTCCCGAGATAAGTTACTTACAATTTTCTTGGCTTCGGCGGGAGAGATGATACAGTGTCCTCCTTGTTAACACTTGGGTCTCCGCAGCTGGTACTTCCACGATTTTTCTTTGTTTTTCTTCTATTCTACGTCCTCACACGAGGCACCAATATGCGGGGGACGGGACAGGTATAAGTCCAATAGTGTCAGGAACCCACGCCTTAAAAAAGGAACCCACTAGGCCGCGGCAAAATATCCAAATATGGATAACATGGTAACCAGACCAGTGAAGAGATTTTTGCTTTTATTTCCAGCACATCAGTCTCAAAATACAAAATGGAAACATGACAGCTCACTGATCCACACCAAAAAATGTCTCCTTCAACAGGGCTCATACAGCAATACATAAAATCATCTCAGACTAGAATTCAGCCAATCAGAAACAGAAAACACATCTTGACAAGCATTCTATCCAATCTCATAAAACATAGGTAATCGTAGCTAAAACAAAGACTAGTTGATAAGAGACAAAGAACAGAGTTCTATTCATGCTAACCTTCTAAAGATATACATTAAATAACCTTGTTGCCATCCTAAAGCCAATTCTACAGAAGCCTATTGTTATTTGTCACGTCTACTGCTTGGGAAACTTTTCTGCTTGCATGGAAAACTTTTTCTGCTTGCATGGGAAACTTTTCTGCAATGCTAACAAAACTCCAGTCTAAGGCCTACATACTTCTTTGTAACCATTTCTTAAAAATCCTCTAACCTTATGGATTCCAACATTTCCCCCTCTCTGTTTGACCCAGAAGCTTTCATTTTCTTGTCGCTTGCTATTTGCGTTTCATAGCTCTATTGCAAAATTTCTGCTTATTATCTGCTGAAGACCTATTTTCACTAAACTGAAGCATTGCTATATTACGGCACAGCAACTTAATGCTGTGAAGACCCAATCCCTGAAAGAGAGATATGAATCACGTTTGGCAACAGTCACAAGGCATCGTTCAAAAAACTCTGGTCGATTCCAAGGCCTTAATTCAAAACCTTCGTTCATGTCAATACCCTCATCTACTGCTTTCGTGAGATTTCGTACACTCTCTGTGCTTCTACTTCCTAATTCTCCTGCTTGAATGACAAAAACTTCTCGGACTGTTTTGTTCATCACTCGCCGAACACAACAGAGTATACAAGGTGCCACTATCAATATCAGTATTAGAACACCTAATATGTAAAGACCTATCTTGCAAAGTTGCCTTAGCCAAGGTGCAAAACTCCAATTTTGAAACAAATCATCCAACCAGGAACCTCCATCTTCTTTAATTTGGGCTGTCAGATCCTTTAATTTTTGAATGCTTTTGTGAATGGATTCAGAATGATCAGACAAATTCATACAACCCAATCCTTCAAATTCCTCACAACCATGTCCTTGTGCCAGTAAAAGAAAATCAATGGCTGCTCTGTTTTGAAGAGTAGCATGTCTAATACTATCAACATCGGTCAACATATCACTGATTGTGGAGGATGTGGCATTAGCTTGTTTGCTCAGCCAACATCCAACTCGATCTAATTGTCTCAATGCCACAGCTGAAGCCAATTGGGGTAGAAATATACCTGCTGAAAGCCTTCTGGCGGCATTCCAAGGCATAAAATCACTCTGACAGTTCTCATCATAATGAGGAACAGCTCTTGTTTTCCTTTGTTTCTTTTTCATCACTGCTTTGGCAGTGGGGGCAATTATGGTAAGCATACCAATGCTACAAGGGCCACCTTCAAGGTGGGCTGGAATGCCTTGCCAACCTCTGTCTCCGCAAATGATCCAATACCCTTTGGCAATTGCCGTGGATATTGGTCCGTCTCCAGAAACACATCCCAACTGTTTGAAACATTTGCTGCCCTGAGAAGTTTGTTGGAACAAATATTCCAATTGAAGGAAGGACTGTTTCCATTGTCAATTCCACCTGGTTTACCATTGGATTCTTTTCTGACCAAAGGAAACTCTTTCACTGGCACACCAACCAAACAGGTTGAGAAAGGCTTTTCTGGTTCCGAATTAGACAGACATATAGTATCCGATCCGGCAGCCTTGGCTAAGGTCACCCAAACACTCGTTTTCGGTTGATCCACAGGCAAATCTGCACGACAAAAAACAATTAACATCAAGCAAAACAAGTATACCATTTGATTCTGCCCCATCTCTTTCAAGAACTAAGTTTTGGCAGAATTCTTTCTAAACAAAAACAATAACCTAAATTTTCAGCCAAAAATTAGCTTTGTTAAACAAACATTCAGCATTCAATTCGTATACTCATAAATAACATTGGCACAAAATCAGAGTTCATGGGTTCCACCGATGCACAAAGAACGTCAGGCACAAGAGGCGTCAGGCGAGACCCGGGATCCTTCCATTCGGTCCACGTCTGCGTACTCGCTTCCTCAGTTCTAGGCTCGACAACAGGTTCTGAAGTGCGATACGGTTTGACGTTTTTGGCAGGAACCCACTTAATTCTTCCAGCACCTGTGGAAATAGAAGCATACCCTTTGCCCCACGTTATTAATTGAAACGGGCCTTCCATCTGTCCAGAGTCAGGGTTTCTAATTAGAAGAGGAGGATGTTCTTTCAGTTTTGCCTGTGTGCTATTTGAAAAGTGTCTAAAGATTGGTGGATCTGGTTCTGTACTTGAACTATTTAGAAAATTAAAACCATACAAAGCCTTACTCAGTCTCATCTGTGGGGTGATTTCCGTTCCCCCTCTCTGTTGATCTAATATGCGTTTTAAGGTTTGATGTGTTCTTTCAATGATTGCTTGGCTTGTGGGAGAGTGGGGAATACCAAAAATGTGTCGAACACCCCATTCATTTAAAAATGTGGCCAATTTTTGAGATATGTATGCGGGACCATTGTCAGTTTTTACTTCTTGGGGTATACCCAATGAAGCAAAAGCTTGCAGGAAATGATGACAGGCATGGCTGCCAGTTTCACCTGTGTGAAGGGAAGCAAAAACTGCACCAGAGAACGTGTCTATGGAAACATGAATATTTTTAAATTTACCAAAAGAAGGCTATTTAGTAACACCTGTTTGCCACAACTGTAGGCTTTGTAAGCCTCGGGGGTTGATTGCTCCTGTAGAAACAGGAGGTTGTACCAATTGACAGTCAGGGCAAGTATGAATGATAGCTTTAGCTTGACTTTTAGTGATTTGGAACATTCGCATGAGTGCTTGTGCATTTTGGTGGAAAAAGGCATGACTCAATTTTGCTTGTTCAAAAATATTTGGCAATGTGTTAGAAATGACCATTGTCAGCTTGTCCGCTCTTGCATTTCCTTCCACTAAAAATCCAGGAAGTGAAGAATGCGCCCTAATGTGAGAAACAAAATATGGATTAGTTCTATATTGCAAAGTTATAAAAAGACATGAAAGCCAACGATGTAAGTTTCATTACTAACATCCTTTAAAATGGAACCTTCTATTCTCCTGACTACATTAGCAACATAAGCAGAATCTGTGACCAAATTAAAAGGCTGAGGAAACAGCTGAAAAGCTCAAACTACTGCAGCAAGCTCAACAATTTGAGGGGATCCCTCTACTGTTTGAATATCAGATTCCCAAACATCAGTCTTTTGATTAAACCAAGTCACAACGGACTTGTGGCTTTTACCAGAGCCATCAGTGAAGAGAGTCACAGCATGTAAAGATTCTTCACTTAATTTAGGTTTTTCTCTGAAACTCAATTTTGCTTGCAGTAGTTTGTGAGCTGGATAGTGTATGGAACAAACACCTGGAAAACCTAAGAATGCATATTGTAAATCATCAGAATTTTGCATTGCCCAATTGAAATAATCATTTTTCAATGGCAAATAGATAACTGAACATTCTTGACCTGCCAAAGTTAACAATCTGGTTCTAGCCTTAATTATAATGTATGCAATCATTTCTAAAACTGAGCAAATGGTCTTTGAAAACCTGTAGGGAGGAAAAACCCATTCCATTATTAACAAAGGATCTTGTTCTGTGGCATCCCACTGGAAAATGAGACCACAAAGCTGCATCTTCTCTCCTAAGATTGCAAGAAAGAAAGGATTTTCAGGAACGCAGCGATGAGCTTGTCTTTTTTGAAGAGCTTCTGTGACTTTGTCGAGAGCAGCACGAGCTTCAGGGGTTAAAGTTCTTGGCGAAGTGATGTCGCAACTTCCTCTCAGCAAATGGAAGAGCGGACTCAGTTCATCATTGGTGATTCCCAGCATCGGTCTGACCCAGTTGATTTCTCCTAGAAGTTGTTGTAACTCTTGTAGGTTGTTGACTCTGGTTCGGATCTGAATTTTCTGTGGTCTTCTTGTCGTCTTCCATCGTCTTCCATCAACTTCCATCCCAGGTACTTCTAAGGTGAAACTTGTTGAATTTTCGTTGCAGAGATTTCAAGTCCAGCTTTTTGAATTTCAGCAACAACACAGTCGCGAGTTTCTTCCATCTCTTCCTTTCAAAGGACTCCACCCTTAAAGCCAATTTTTCTTTCTCTGTATCTATAGATTGACAAACACCAGAACAACCATGTTTTTGCTTAACTGAAAAAGAGTTCCCCGGAACCACAATTTCCCGAGTGGAAGCAGCCACCTCAGCCTCCACCCCAGGCCCAACAGAATCCAATTCAGGCTTCAGTGTCCCTGCACAAACAATTTTAGGAAGTACAGTCACTTTTTCATTTCCATCTTTTACACACTTTGTTCCATCCCCCTTACAAGAGTCACATATTTTTACATTAACAGAACAACGCGAAGAAAAGTCCAAAAGAGTCTCATTTTTTCCCAGAGAGAGAGAAGAAAGATTTTGTTCAACAGAGTTCAAAGCAATACTTTCAGCATTTGCAACAACACTTGTAACATTCTCCGATACTCACACAGTCTCCGGTTTACTGGAATTTAATGAGACAGAACCAGAAGCTTTGTTTTCTGAGTCCAAGTTGATCTTATTATTATCAGTTTGTTTAAAACAGCGCTCCAACAGCGCTCTACAAACCAGCATAAGTTCTCTTAAGCTTTCATCTTTTTTGAGAGAGACTAGATTATAGATTCTCCAGTTTATCTGATCCCAAAAATGAAAAGTAAAAGCAGACTGCAGATTTAAATCTTGCGTATTCGCTTTAACCCAGATAAGTAAGTTTTTAAGCTCAGTTTTTGAAATTTCAGAGTGACCTTTTTCTTGTAACATTGTCTCTAATTGATGAAAAACATCCCATTCAACTTTTGATAAATTCGTTCCCATTTTTGTGTTCTTTTAATAATTTTCTTTTTCTCTATTTTGCCTCCCAACGTCACCCAAGCGCTCTCCCGAGATAAGTTACTTACAATTTTCTTGGCTTCGGCGGGAGAGATGATACAGTGTGCTCCTTGTTAACACTTGGGTCTCCGCAGCTGGTACTTCCACGATTTTTCTTTGTTTTTCTTCTATTCTACGTTCTCACACGAGGCACCAATATGCGGGGGACGGGACAGGTATAAGTCCAATAGTGTCAGGAACCCACGCCCTAAAAAAGGAACCCACTAGGCCGCGGCAAAATATCCAAATATGGATAACATGGTAACCAGACCAGTGAAGAGATTTTTGCTTTTATTTCCAGCACATCAGTCTCAAAATACAAAATGGAGACATGACAGCTCACTGATCCACACCAAAAAATGTCTCCTTCAACAGGGCTCATACAGCAATACATAAAATCATCTCAGACTAGAATTCAGCCAATCAGACACAGAAAACACATCTTGACAAGCATTCTATCCAATCTTATAAAACATAGGTAATCGTAGCTAAAACAAAGACTAGTTGATAAGAGACAAAGAACAGAGTTCTATTCATGCTAACCTTCTAAAGATATACATTAAATAACCTTGTTGCCATCCTAAAGCCAATTCTACAGAAGCCTATTGTTATTTGTCACGTCTACTGCTTGGGAAACTTTTCTGCTTGCATGGAAAACTTTTTCTGCTTGCATGGGAAACTTTTCTGCAATGCTAACAAAACTCCAGTCTAAGGCCTACATACTTCTTTGTAACCATTTCTTAAAAATCCTCTAACCTTATGGATTCCAACATTTCCCCCTCTCTGTTTGACCCAGAAGCTTTCATTTTCTTGTCGCTTGCTATTTGCGTTTCATAGCTCTATTGCAAAATTTCTGCTTATTATCTGCTGAAGACCTATTTTCACTAAACTGAAGCATTGCTATATTACGGCACAGCAACTTAATGCTGTGAAGACCCAATCCCTGAAAGAGAGATATGAATCACGTTTGGCAACAGTCACAAGGCATCGTTCAAAAAACTCTGGTCGATTCCAAGGCCTTAATTCAAAACCTTCGTTCATGTCAATACCCTCATCTACTGCTTTCGTGAGATTTCGTACACTCTCTGTGCTTCTACTTCCTAGTTCTCCTGCTTGAATGACAAAAACTTCTCGGACTGTTTTGTTCATCATTCGCCGAACACAACAGAGTATACAAGGTGCCACTATCAATATCAGTATTAGAACACCTAATATGTAAAGACCTATCTTGCAAAGTTGCCTTAGCCAAGGTGCAAAACTCCAATTTGGAAACAAATCATCCAACCAGGAACCTCCATCTTCTTTATTTGGGCTGTCAGATCCTTTAATTTTTGAATGCTTTTGTGAATGGATTCGGAATGATCAGACAAATTCATACAACACAATCCTTCCAATTCCTCACAACCATGTCCTTGTGCCAGTAAAAGAAAATCAATGGCTGCTCTGTTTTGAAGAGTAGCATGTCCAATACTATCAACATCGGTCAACATATCACTGATTGCGGAGGATGTGGCATTAGCTTGTTTGCTCAGCCAACATCCAACTCGATCTAATTGTCTCAATGCCACAGCTGAAGCCAATTGGGGTAGAAATATACCTGCTGAAAGCCTTCTGGCGGCATTCCAAGGCATAAAATCACTCTGACAGTTCTCATCATAATGAGGAACAGCTCTTGTTTTCCTTTGTTTCTTTTTCATCACTGCTTTGGCAGTGGGGGCAATTATGGTAAGCATACCAATGCTACAAGGGCCACCTTCAAGGTGGGCTGGAATGCCTTGCCAACCTCTGTCTCCGCAAATGATCCAATACCCTTTGGCAATTGCCGTGGATATTGGTCCGTCTCCAGAAACACATCCCAACTGTTTGAAACATTTGCTGCCCTGAGAAGTTTTTTCGAACAAATGTTCCAATTGAAGGAGGGACTGTTTCCATTGTCAATTCCACCTGGTTTACCATTGGATTCTTTTCTGACCAAAGGAAACTCTTTCACTGGCACACCAACCAAACAGGTTGAGAAAGGCTTTTCTGGTTCCGAATTAGACAGCCATATAGTATCCGATCCGGCAGCCTTGGCTAAGGTCACCCAAACACTCGTTTTCGGTTGATCCACAGGCAAATCTGCATGACAAAAAACAATTAAAATCAAGCAAAACAAGTATACCATTTGATTCTTCCCCATCTCTTTCAAGAACTAAGTTTTGGCAGAATTCTTTCTAAACAAAAACAATAACCTAAATTTTCAGCCAAAAATTAGCTTTGTTAAACAAACATTCAGCATTCAATTCGTATACTCATAAATAACATTGGCACAAAATCAGAGTTCATGGGTTCCACCGATGCACAAAGAACGTCAGGCACAAGAGGCGTCAGGCGAGACCCGGGATCCTTCCATTCGGTCCACGTCTGCGTACTCGCTTCCTCAGTTCTAGGCTCGACAACAGGTTCTGAAGTGCGATACGGTTTGACGTTTTTGGCAGGAACCCACTTAATTCTTCCAGCACCTGTGGAAATAGAAGCATACCCTTTGCCCCACGTTATTAATTGAAACGGGCCTTCCATCTGTCCAGAGTCAGGGTTTCTAATTAGAAGAGGAGGATGTTCTTTCAGTTTTGCCTGTGTGCTATTTGAAAAGTGTCTAAAGATTGGTGGATCTGGTTCTGTACTTGAACTATTTAGAAAGTTAAAACCATACAAAGCCTTACTCAGTCTCATCTGTGGGGTGATTTCCGTTCCCCCTCTCTGTTGATCTAATATGCGTTTTAAGGTTTGATGTGTTCTTTCAATGATTGCTTGGCTTGTGGGAGAGTGGGGAATACCAAAAATGTGTCGAACACCCCATTCATTTAAAAATGTGGCCAATTTTTGAGATATGTATGCGGGACCATTGTCAGTTTTTACTTCTTGGGGTATACCCAATGAAGCAAAAGCTTGCAGGAAATGATGACAGGCATGGCTGCCAGTTTCACCTGTGTGAAGGGAAGCAAAAACTGCACCAGAGAACGTGTCTATGGAAACATGAATATTTTTAAATTTACCAAAAGAAGGCTATTTAGTAACACCTGTTTGCCACAACTGTAGGCTTTGTAAGCCTCGGGGGTTGATTGCTCCTGTAGAAACAGGAGGTTGTACCAATTGACAGTCAGGGCAAGTATGAATGATAGCTTTAGCTTGACTTTTAGTGATTTGGAACATTCGCATGAGTGCTTGTGCATTTTGGTGGAAAAAGGCATGACTCAATTTTGCTTGTTCAAAAATATTTGGCAATGTGTTAGAAATGACCATTGTCAGCTTGTCCGCTCTTGCATTTCCTTCCACTAAAAATCCGGGAAGTGAAGAATGCGCCCTAATGTGAGAAACAAAATATGGATTAGTTCTATATTGGAAAGTTATAAAAAGACATGAAAGCCAACGATGTAAAGTTTCATTACTAACATCCTTTAAAATGGAACCTTCTATTCTCCTGACTACATTAGCAACATAAGCAGAATCTGTGACCAAATTAAAAGGCTGAGGAAACAGCTGAAAAGCTCAAACTACTGCAGCAAGCTCAACAATTTGAGGGGATCCCTCTACTGTTTGAATATCAGATTCCCAAACATCAGTCTTTTGATTAAACCAAGTCACAACGGACTTGTGGCTTTTACCAGAGCCATCAGTGAAGAGAGTCACAGCATGTAAAGGTTCTTCACTTAATTTAGGTTTTTCTCTGAAACTCAATTTTGCTTGCAGTAGTTTGTGAGCTGGATAGTGTATGGAACAAACACCTGGAAAACCTAAGAATGCATATTGTAAATCATCAGAATTTTGCATTGCCCAATTGAAATAATCATTTTTCAATGGCAAATAGATAACTGAACATTCTTGACCTGCCAAAGTTAACAATCTGGTTCTAGCCTTAATTATAATGTATGCAATCATTTCTAAAACTGAGCAAATGGTCTTTGAAAACCTGTAGGGAGGAAAAACCCATTCCATTATTAACAAAGGATCTTGTTCTGTGGCATCCCACTGGAAAATGAGACCACAAAGCTGCATCTTCTCTCCTAAGATTGCAGGAAAGAAAGGATTTTCAGGAACGCAGCGATGAGCTTGTCTTTTTTGAAGAGCTTCTGTGACTTTGTCGAGAGCAGCACGAGCTTCAGGGGTTAAAGTTCTTGGCGAAGTGATGTCGCAACTTCCTCTCAGCAAATGGAAGAGCGGACTCAGTTCATCATTGGTGATTCCCAGCATCGGTCTGACCCAGTTGATTTCTCCTAGAAGTTGTTGTAACTCTTGTAGGTTGTTGACTCTGGTTCGGATCTGAATTTTCTGTGGTATTATTGTCGTCTTCCATTGTCTTCCATCATCTTCCATCCCAGGTACTTCTAAGGTGAAACTTGTTGAATTTTCGTTGCAGAGATTTCAAGTCCAGCTTTTTGAATTTCAGCAACAACACAGTCGCGAGTTTCTTCCATCTCTTCCTTTCAAAGGACTCCACCCTTAAAGCCAATTTTTCTTTCTCTGTATCTATAGATTGACAAACACCAGAACAACCATGTTTTTGCTTAAGTGAAAAAGAGTTCCCCGGAACCACAATTTCCCGAGTGGAAGCAGCCACCTCAGCCTCCACCCCAGGCCCAACAGAATCCAATTCAGGCTTCAGTGTCCCTGCACAAACAATTTTAGGAAGTACAGTCACATTTTCATTTCCATCTTTTACACACTTTGTTCCATCCCCCTTACAAGAGTCACATATTTTTACATTAACAGAACAACGCGAAGAAAAGTCCAAAAGAGTCTCATTTTTTCCCAGAGAGAGAGAAGAAAGATTTTGTTCAACAGAGTTCAAAGCAATACTTTCAGCATTTGCAACAACACTTGTAACATTCTCCGATACTCACACAGTCTCCGGTTTACTGGAATTTAATGAGACAGAACCAGAAGCTTTGTTTTCTGAGTCCAAGTTGATCTTATTATTATCAGTTTGTTTAAAACAGTGCTCCAACAGCGCTCTACAAACCGGCATAAGTTCTCTTAAGCTTTCATCTTTTTTGAGAGAGACTAGATTATAGATTCTCCAGTTTATCTGATCCCAAAAATGAAAAGTAAAAGCAGACTGCAGATTTAAATCTTGCGTATTCGCTTTAACCCAGATAAGTAAGTTTTTAAGCTCAGTTTTTGAAATTTCAGAGTGACCTTTTTCTTGTAACATTGTCTCTAATTGATGAAAAACATCCCATTCAACTTTTGATAAATTCGTTCCCATTTTTGTGTTCTTTTAATAATTTTCTTTTTCGCTATTTTGCCTCCCCACGTCACCCAAGCGTTCTCCCGAGATAAGTTACTTACAATTTTCTTGGCTTCGGCGGGAGAGATGATACAGTGTGCTCCTTGTTAACACTTGGGTCTCCGCAGCTGGTACTTCCACGATTTTTCTTTGTTTTTCTTCTATTCTACGTCCTCACACGAGGCACCAATATGCGGGGGACGGGACAGGTATAAGTCCAATGGTGTCAGGAGCCCACGCCTTTAAAAAGGAACCCACTAGGTCGCGGCAAATTATCCAAATATGGATAACATGGTAACCAGACCAGTGAAGAGATTTTTGCTTTTATTTCCAGCACATCAGTCTCAAAATACAAAATGGAGACATGACAGCTCACTGATCCACACCAAAAAATGTCTCCTTCAACAGGGCTCATACAGCAATACATAAAATCATCTCAGACTAGAATTCAGCCAATCAGACACAGAAAACACATCTTGACAAGCATTCTATCCAATCTTATAAAACATAGGTAATCGTAGCTAAAACAAAGACTAGTTGATAAGAGACAAAGAACAGAGTTCTATTCATGCTAACCTTCTAAAGATATACATTAAATAACCTTGTTGCCATCCTAAAGCCAATTCTACAGAAGCCTATTGTTATTTGTCACGTCTACTGCTTGGGAAACTTTTCTGCTTGCATGGAAAACTTTTTCTGCTTGCATGGGAAACTTTTCTGCAATGCTAACAAAACTCCAGTCTAAGGCCTACATACTTCTTTGTAACCATTTCTTAAAAATCCTCTAACCTTATGGATTCCAACATTTCCCCCTCTCTGTTTGACCCAGAAGCTTTCATTTTCTTGTCGCTTGCTATTTGCGTTTCATAGCTCTATTGCAAAATTTCTGCTTATTATCTGCTGAAGACCTATTTTCACTAAACTGAAGCATTGCTATATTACGGCACAGCAACTTAATGCTGTGAAGACCCAATCCCTGAAAGAGAGATATGAATCACGTTTGGCAACAGTCACAAGGCATCGTTCAAAAAACTCTGGTCGATTCCAAGGCCTTAATTCAAAATCTTCGTTCATGTCAATACCCTCATCTACTGCTTTCGTGAGATTTCGTACACTCTCTGTGCTTCTACTTCCTAATTCTCCTGCTTGAATGACAAAAACTTCTCGGACTGTTTTGTTCATCATTCGCCGAACACAACAGAGTATACAAGGTGCCACTATCAATATCAGTATTAGAACACCTAATATGTAAAGACCTATCTTGCAAAGTTGCCTTAGCCAAGGTGCAAAACTCCAATTTGGAAACAAATCATCCAACCCGGAACCTCCATCTTCTTTAATTTGGGCTGTCAGATCCTTTAATTTTTGAATACTTTTGTGAATGGATTCAGAATGATCAGACAAATTCATACAACCCAATCCTTCAAATTCCTCACAACCATGTCCTTCTGCCAGTAAGAGAAAATCAATGGCTGCTCTGTTTTGAAGAGTAGCATGTCTAATACTATCAACATCGGTCAACATATCACTGATTGCGGAGGATGTGGCATTAGCTTGTTTGCTCAGCCAACATCCAACTCGATCTAATTGTCTCAATGCCACAGCTGAAGCCAATTGGGGTAGAAATATACCTGCTGAAAGCCTTCTGGCGGCATTCCAAGGCATAAAATCACTCTGACAGTTCTCATCATAATGAGGAACAGCTCTTGTTTTCCTTTGTTTCTTTTTCATCACTGCTTTGGCAGTGGGGGCAATTATGGTAAGCATACCAATGCTACAAGGGCCACCTTCAAGGTGGGCTGGAATGCCTTGCCAACCTCTGTCTCCGCAAATGATCCAATACCCTTTTGGCAATTGCCGTGGATATTGGTCCGTCTCCAGAAACACATCCCAACTGTTTGAAACATTTGCTGCCCTGAGAAGTTTTTTCGAACAAATGTTCCAATTGAAGGAAGGACTGTTTCCATTGTCAATTCCACCTGGTTTACCATTGGATTCTTTTCTGACCAAAGGAAACTCTTTCACTGGCACACCAACCAAACAGGTTGAGAAAGGCTTTTCTGGTTCCGAATTAGACAGACATATAGTATCCGATCCGGCAGCCTTGGCTAAGGTCACCCAAACACTCGTTTTCGGTTGATCCACAGGCAAATCTGCACGACAAAAAACAATTAAAATCAAGCAAAACAAGTATACCATTTGATTCTGCCCCATCTCTTTCAAGAACTAAGTTTTGGCAGAATTCTTTCTAAACAAAAACAATAACCTAAATTTTCAGCCAAAAATTAGCTTTGTTAAACAAACATTCAGCATTCAATTCGTATACTCATAAATAACATTGGCACAAAATCAGAGTTCATGGGTTCCACCGATGCACAAAGAACGTCAGGCACAAGAGGCGTCAGGCGAGACCCGGGATCCTTCCATTCGGTCCACGTCTGCGTACTCGCTTCCTCAGTTCTAGGCTTGACAACAGGTTCTGAAGTGCGATACGGTTTGACGTTTTTGGCAGGAACCCACTTAATTCTTCCAGCACCTGTGGAAATAGAAGCATACCCTTTGCCCCACGTTATTAATTGAAACGGGCCTTCCATCTGTCCAGAGTCAGGGTTTCTAATTAGAAGAGGAGGATGTTCTTTCAGTTTTGCCTGTGTGCTATTTGAAAAGTGTCTAAAGATTGGTGGATCTGGTTCTGTACTTGAACTATTTAGAAAATTAAAACCATACAAAGCCTTACTCAGTCTCATCTGTGGGGTGATTTCCGTTCCCCCTCTCTGTTGATCTAATATGCGTTTTAAGGTTTGATGTGTTCTTTCAATGATTGCTTGGCTTGTGGGAGAGTGGGGAATACCAAAAATGTGTCGAACACCCCATTCATTTAAAAATGTGGCCAATTTTTGAGATATGTATGCGGGACCATTGTCAGTTTTTACTTCTTGGGGTATACCCAATGAAGCAAAAGCTTGCAGGAAATGATGACAGGCATGGCTGCCAGTTTCACCTGTGTGAAGGGAAGCAAAAACTGCACCAGAGAACGTGTCTATGGAAACATGAATATTTTTAAATTTACCAAAAGAAGGCTATTTAGTAACACCTGTTTGCCACAACTGTAGGCTTTGTAAGCCTCGGGGGTTGATTGCTCCTGTAGAAACAGGAGGTTGTACCAATTGACAGTCAGGGCAAGTATGAATGATAGCTTTAGCTTGACTTTTAGTGATTTGGAACATTCGCATGAGTGCTTGTGCATTTTGGTGGAAAAAGGCATGACTCAATTTTGCTTGTTCAAAAATATTTGGCAATGTGTTAGAAATGACCATTGTCAGCTTGTCCGCTCTTGCATTTCCTTCCACTAAAAATCCAGGAAGTGAAGAATGCGCCCTAATGTGAGAAACAAAATATGGATTAGTTCTATATTGCAAAGTTATAAAAAGACATGAAAGCCAACGATGTACAGTTTCATTACTAACATCCTTTAAAATGGAACCTTCTATTCTCCTGACTACATTAGCAACATAAGCAGAATCTGTGACCAAATTAAAAGGCTGAGGAAACAGCTGAAAAGCTCAAACTACTGCAGCAAGCTCAACAATTTGAGGGGATCCCTCTACTGTTTGAATATCAGATTCCCAAACATCAGTCTTTTGATTAAACCAAGTCACAATGGACTTGTGGCTTTTACCAGAGCCATCAGTGAAGAGAGTCACAGCATGTAAAGGTTCTTCACTTAATTTAGGTTTTTCTCTGAAACTCAATTTTGCTTGCAGTAGTTTGTGAGCTGGATAGTGTATGGAACAAACACCTGGAAAACCTAAGAATGCATATTGTAAATCATCAGAATTTTGCATTGCCCAATTGAAATAATCATTTTTCAATGGCAAATAGATAACTGAACATTCTTGACCTGCCAAAGTTAACAATCTGGTTCTAGCCTTAATTATAATGTATGCAATCATTTCTAAAACTGAGCAAATGGTCTTTGAAAACCTGTAGGGAGGAAAAACCCATTCCATTATTAACAAAGGATCTTGTTCTGTGGCATCCCACTGGAAAATGAGACCACAAAGCTGCATCTTCTCTCCTAAGATTGCAAGAAAGAAAGGATTTTCAGGAACGCAGCGATGAGCTTGTCTTTTTTGAAGAGCTTCTGTGACTTTGTCGAGAGCAGCACGAGCTTCAGGGGTTAAAGTTCTTGGCGAAGTGATGTCGCAACTTCCTCTCAGCAAATGGAAGAGCGGACTCAGTTCATCATTGGTGATTCCCAGCATCGGTCTGACCCAGTTGATTTCTCCTAGAAGTTGTTGTAACTCTTGTAGGTTGTTGACTCTGGTTCGGATCTGAATTTTCTGTGGTATTATTGTCGTCTTCCATTGTCTTCCATCATCTTCCATCCCAGGTACTTCTAAGGTGAAACTTGTTGAATTTTCGTTGCAGAGATTTCAAGTCCAGCTTTTTGAATTTCAGCAACAACACAGTCGCGAGTTTCTTCCATCTCTTCCTTTCAAAGGACTCCACCCTTAAAGCCAATTTTTCTTTCTCTGTATCTATAGATTGACAAACACCAGAACAACCATGTTTTTGCTTAAGTGAAAAAGAGTTCCCCGGAACCACAATTTCCCGAGTGGAAGCAGCCACCTCAGCCTCCACCCCAGGCCCAACAGAATCCAATTCAGGCTTCAGTGTCCCTGCACAAACAATTTTAGGAAGTACAGTCACATTTTCATTTCCATCTTTTACACACTTTGTTCCATCCCCCTTACAAGAGTCACATATTTTTACATTAACAGAACAACGCGAAGAAAAGTCCAAAAGAGTCTCATTTTTTCCCAGAGAGAGAGAAGAAAGATTTTGTTCAACAGAGTTCAAAGCAATACTTTCAGCATTTGCAACAACACTTGTAACATTCTCCGATACTCACACAGTCTCCGGTTTACTGGAATTTAATGAGACAGAACCAGAAGCTTTGTTTTCTGAGTCCAAGTTGATCTTATTATTATCAGTTTGTTTAAAACAGTGCTCCAACAGCGCTCTACAAACCGGCATAAGTTCTCTTAAGCTTTCATCTTTTTTGAGAGAGACTAGATTATAGATTCTCCTGTTTATCTGATCCCAAAAATGAAAAGTAAAAGCAGACTGCAGATTTAAATCTTGCGTATTCGCTTTAACCCAGATAAGTAAGTTTTTAAGCTCAGTTTTTGAAATTTCAGAGTGACCTTTTTCTTGTAACATTGTCTCTAATTGATGAAAAACATCTCATTCAACTTTTGATAAATTCGTTCCCATTTTTGTGTTCTTTTAATAATTTTCTTTTTCGCTATTTTGCCTCCCCACGTCACCCAAGCGTTCTCCCGAGATAAGTTACTTACAATTTTCTTGGCTTCGGCGGGAGAGATGATACAGTGTGCTCCTTGTTAACACTTGGGTCTCCGCAGCTGGTACTTCCACGATTTTTCTTTGTTTTTCTTCTATTCTACGTCCTCACACGAGGCACCAATATGCGGGGGACGGGACAGGTATAAGTCCAATGGTGTCAGGAGCCCACGCCTTTAAAAAGGAACCCACTAGGTCGCGGCAAATTATCCAAATATGGATAACATGGTAACCAGACCAGTGAAGAGATTTTTGCTTTTATTTCCAGCACATCAGTCTCAAAATACAAAATGGAGACATGACAGCTCACTGATCCACACCAAAAAATGTCTCCTTCAACAGGGCTCATACAGCAATACATAAAATCATCTCAGACTAGAATTCAGCCAATCAGACACAGAAAACACATCTTGACAAGCATTCTATCCAATCTTATAAAACATAGGTAATCGTAGCTAAAACAAAGACTAGTTGATAAGAGACAAAGAACAGAGTTCTATTCATGCTAACCTTCTAAAGATATATATTAAATAACTTTGTTGCCATCCTAAAGCCAATTCTACAGAAGCCTATTGTTATTTGTCACGTCTACTGCTTGGGAAACTTTTCTGCTTGCATGGAAAACTTTTTCTGCTTGCATGGGAAACTTTTCTGCAATGCTAACAAAACTCCAGTCTAAGGCCTACATACTTCTTTGTAACCATTTCTTAAAAATCCTCTAACCTTATGGATTCCAACGTTTCCCCCTCTCTGTTTGACCCAGAAGCTTTCATTTTCTTGTCGCTTGCTATTTGCGTTTCATAGCTCTATTGCAAAATTTCTGCTTATTATCTGCTGAAGACCTATTTTCACTAAACTGAAGCATTGCTATATTACGGCACAGCAACTTAATGCTGTGAAGACCCAATCCCTGAAAGAGAGATATGAATCACGTTTGGCAACAGTCACAAGGCATCGTTCAAAAAACTCTGGTCGATTCCAAGGCCTTAATTCAAAATCTTCGTTCATGTCAATACCCTCATCTACTGCTTTCGTGAGATTTCGTACACTCTCTGTGCTTCTACTTCCTAATTCTCCTGCTTGAATGACAAAAACTTCTCGGACTGTTTTGTTCATCATTCGCCGAACACAACAGAGTATACAAGGTGCCACTATCAATATCAGTATTAGAACACCTAATATGTAAAGACCTATCTTGCAAAGTTGCCTTAGCCAAGGTGCAAAACTCCAATTTTGAAACAAATCATCCAACCAGGAACCTCCATCTTCTTTAATTTGGGCTGTCTGATCCTTTAATTTTTGAATACTTTTGTGAATGGATTCAGAATGATCAGACAAATTCATACAACCCAATCCTTCAAATTCCTCACAACCATGTCCTTCTGCCAGTAAGAGAAAATCAATGGCTGCTCTGTTTTGAAGAGTAGCATGTCTAATACTATCAACATCGGTCAACATATCACTGATTGCGGAGGATGTGGCATTAGCTTGTTTGCTCAGCCAACATCCAACTCGATCTAATTGTCTCAATGCCACAGCTGAAGCCAATTGGGGTAGAAATATACCTGCTGAAAGCCTTCTGGCGGCATTCCAAGGCATAAAATCACTCTGACAGTTCTCATCATAATGAGGAACAGCTCTTGTTTTCCTTTGTTTCTTTTTCATCACTGCTTTGGCAGTGGGGGCAATTATGGTAAGCATACCAATGCTACAAGGGCCACCTTCAAGGTGGGCTGGAATGCCTTGCCAACCTCTGTCTCCGCAAATGATCCAATACCCTTTTGGCAATTGCCGTGGATATTGGTCCGTCTCCAGAAACACATCCCAACTGTTTGAAACATTTGCTGCCCTGAGAAGTTTTTTCGAACAAATGTTCCAATTGAAGGAAGGACTGTTTCCATTGTCAATTCCACCTGGTTTACCATTGGATTCTTTTCTGACCAAAGGAAACTCTTTCACTGGCACACCAACCAAACAGGTTGAGAAAGGCTTTTCTGGTTCCGAATTAGACAGACATATAGTATCCGATCCGGCAGCCTTGGCTAAGGTCACCCAAACACTCGTTTTCGGTTGATCCACAGGCAAATCTGCACGACAAAAAACAATTAAAATCAAGCAAAACAAGTATACCATTTGATTCTGCCCCATCTCTTTCAAGAACTAAGTTTTGGCAGAATTCTTTCTAAACAAAAACAATAACCTAAATTTTCAGCCAAAAATTAGCTTTGTTAAACAAACATTCAGCATTCAATTCGTATACTCATAAATAACATTGGCACAAAATCAGAGTTCATGGGTTCCACCGATGCACAAAGAACGTCAGGCACAAGAGGCGTCAGGCGAGACCCGGGATCCTTCCATTCGGTCCACGTCTGCGTACTCGCTTCCTCAGTTCTAGGCTTGACAACAGGTTCTGAAGTGCGATACGGTTTGACGTTTTTGGCAGGAACCCACTTAATTCTTCCAGCACCTGTGGAAATAGAAGCATACCCTTTGCCCCACGTTATTAATTGAAACGGGCCTTCCATCTGTCCAGAGTCAGGGTTTCTAATTAGAAGAGGAGGATGTTCTTTCAGTTTTGCCTGTGTGCTATTTGAAAAGTGTCTAAAGATTGGTGGATCTGGTTCTGTACTTGAACTATTTAGAAAATTAAAACCATACAAAGCCTTACTCAGTCTCATCTGTGGGGTGATTTCCGTTCCCCCTCTCTGTTGATCTAATATGCGTTTTAAGGTTTGATGTGTTCTTTCAATGATTGCTTGGCTTGTGGGAGAGTGGGGAATACCAAAAATGTGTCGAACACCCCATTCATTTAAAAATGTGGCCAATTTTTGAGATATGTATGCGGGACCATTGTCAGTTTTTACTTCTTGGGGTATACCCAATGAAGCAAAAGCTTGCAGGAAATGATGACAGGCATGGCTGCCAGTTTCACCTGTGTGAAGGGAAGCAAAAACTGCACCAGAGAACGTGTCTATGGAAACATGAATATTTTTAAATTTACCAAAAGAAGGCTATTTAGTAACACCTGTTTGCCACAACTGTAGGCTTTGTAAGCCTCGGGGGTTGATTGCTCCTGTAGAAACAGGAGGTTGTACCAATTGACAGTCAGGGCAAGTATGAATGATAGCTTTAGCTTGACTTTTAGTGATTTGGAACATTCGCATGAGTGCTTGTGCATTTTGGTGGAAAAAGGCATGACTCAATTTTGCTTGTTCAAAAATATTTGGCAATGTGTTAGAAATGACCATTGTCAGCTTGTCCGCTCTTGCATTTCCTTCCACTAAAAATCCAGGAAGTGAAGAATGCGCCCTAATGTGAGAAACAAAATATGGATTAGTTCTATATTGCAAAGTTATAAAAAGACATGAAAGCCAACGATGTACAGTTTCATTACTAACATCCTTTAAAATGGAACCTTCTATTCTCCTGACTACATTAGCAACATAAGCAGAATCTGTGACCAAATTAAAAGGCTGAGGAAACAGCTGAAAAGCTCAAACTACTGCAGCAAGCTCAACAATTTGAGGGGATCCCTCTACTGTTTGAATATCAGATTCCCAAACATCAGTCTTTTGATTAAACCAAGTCACAATGGACTTGTGGCTTTTCCCAGAGCCATCAGTGAAGAGAGTCACAGCATGTAAAGGTTCTTCACTTAATTTAGGTTTTTCTCTGAAACTCAATTTTGCTTGCAGTAGTTTGTGAGCTGGATAGTGTATGGAACAAACACCTGGAAAACCTAAGAATGCATATTGTAAATCATCAGAATTTTGCATTGCCCAATTGAAATAATCATTTTTCAATGGCAAATAGATAACTGAACATTCTTGACCTGCCAAAGTTAACAATCTGGTTCTAGCCTTAATTATAATGTATGCAATCATTTCTAAAACTGAGCAAATGGTCTTTGAAAACCTGTAGGGAGGAAAAACCCATTCCATTATTAACAAAGGATCTTGTTCTGTGGCATCCCACTGGAAAATGAGACCACAAAGCTGCATCTTCTCTCCTAAGATTGCAAGAAAGAAAGGATTTTCAGGAACGCAGCGATGAGCTTGTCTTTTTTGAAGAGCTTCTGTGACTTTGTCGAGAGCAGCACGAGCTTCAGGGGTTAAAGTTCTTGGCGAAGTGATGTCGCAACTTCCTCTCAGCAAATGGAAGAGCGGACTCAGTTCATCATTGGTGATTCCCAGCATCGGTCTGACCCAGTTGATTTCTCCTAGAAGTTGTTGTAACTCTTGTAGGTTGTTGACTCTGGTTCGGATCTGAATTTTCTGTGGTATTATTGTCGTCTTCCATTGTCTTCCATCATCTTCCATCCCAGGTACTTCTAAGGTGAAACTTGTTGAATTTTCGTTGCAGAGATTTCAAGTCCAGCTTTTTGAATTTCAGCAACAACACAGTCGCGAGTTTCTTCCATCTCTTCCTTTCAAAGGACTCCACCCTTAAAGCCAATTTTTCTTTCTCTGTATCTATAGATTGACAAACACCAGAACAACCATGTTTTTGCTTAACTGAAAAAGAGTTCCCCGGAACCACAATTTCCCGAGTGGAAGCAGCCACCTCAGCCTCCACCCCAGGCCCAACAGAATCCAATTCAGGCTTCAGTGTCCCTGCACAAACAATTTTAGGAAGTACAGTCACATTTTCATTTCCATCTTTTACACACTTTGTTCCATCCCCCTTACAAGAGTCACATATTTTTACATTAACAGAACAACGCGAAGAAAAGTCCAAAAGAGTCTCATTTTTTCCCAGAGAGAGAGAAGAAAGATTTTGTTCAACAGAGTTCAAAGCAATACTTTCAGCATTTGCAACAACACTTGTAACATTCTCCGATACTCACACAGTCTCCGGTTTACTGGAATTTAATGAGACAGAACCAGAAGCTTTGTTTTCTGAGTCCAAGTTGATCTTATTATTATCAGTTTGTTTAAAACAGTGCTCCAACAGCGCTCTACAAACCGGCATAAGTTCTCTTAAGCTTTCATCTTTTTTGAGAGAGACTAGATTATAGATTCTCCTGTTTATCTGATCCCAAAAATGAAAAGTAAAAGCAGACTGCAGATTTAAATCTTGCGTATTCGCTTTAACCCAGATAAGTAAGTTTTTAAGCTCAGTTTTTGAAATTTCAGAGTGACCTTTTTCTTGTAACATTGTCTCTAATTGATGAAAAACATCCCATTCAACTTTTGATAAATTCGTTCCCATTTTTGTGTTCTTTTAATAATTTTCTTTTTCGCTATTTTGCCTCCCCACGTCACCCAAGCGTTCTCCCGAGATAAGTTACTTACAATTTTCTTGGCTTCGGCGGGAGAGATGATACAGTGTGCTCCTTGTTAACACTTGGGTCTCCGCAGCTGGTACTTCCACGATTTTTCTTTGTTTTTCTTCTATTCTACGTCCTCACACGAGGCACCAATATGCGGGGGACGGGACAGGTATAAGTCCAATGGTGTCAGGAGCCCACGCCTTTAAAAAGGAACCCACTAGGTCGCGGCAAATTATCCAAATATGGATAACATGGTAACCAGACCAGTGAAGAGATTTTTGCTTTTATTTCCAGCACATCAGTCTCAAAATACAAAATGGAGACATGACAGCTCACTGATCCACACCAAAAAATGTCTCCTTCAACAGGGCTCATACAGCAATACATAAAATCATCTCAGACTAGAATTCAGCCAATCAGACACAGAAAACACATCTTGACAAGCATTCTATCCAATCTTATAAAACATAGGTAATCGTAGCTAAAACAAAGACTAGTTGATAAGAGACAAAGAACAGAGTTCTATTCATGCTAACCTTCTAAAGATATATATTAAATAACTTTGTTGCCATCCTAAAGCCAATTCTACAGAAGCCTATTGTTATTTGTCACGTCTACTGCTTGGGAAACTTTTCTGCTTGCATGGAAAACTTTTTCTGCTTGCATGGGAAACTTTTCTGCAATGCTAACAAAACTCCAGTCTAAGGCCTACATACTTCTTTGTAACCATTTCTTAAAAATCCTCTAACCTTATGGATTCCAACGTTTCCCCCTCTCTGTTTGACCCAGAAGCTTTCATTTTCTTGTCGCTTGCTATTTGCGTTTCATAGCTCTATTGCAAAATTTCTGCTTATTATCTGCTGAAGACCTATTTTCACTAAACTGAAGCATTGCTATATTACGGCACAGCAACTTAATGCTGTGAAGACCCAATCCCTGAAAGAGAGATATGAATCACGTTTGGCAACAGTCACAAGGCATCGTTCAAAAAACTCTGGTCGATTCCAAGGCCTTAATTCAAAATCTTCGTTCATGTCAATACCCTCATCTACTGCTTTCGTGAGATTTCGTACACTCTCTGTGCTTCTACTTCCTAATTCTCCTGCTTGAATGACAAAAACTTCTCGGACTGTTTTGTTCATCATTCGCCGAACACAACAGAGTATACAAGGTGCCACTATCAATATCAGTATTAGAACACCTAATATGTAAAGACCTATCTTGCAAAGTTGCCTTAGCCAAGGTGCAAAACTCCAATTTTGAAACAAATCATCCAACCAGGAACCTCCATCTTCTTTAATTTGGGCTGTCTGATCCTTTAATTTTTGAATACTTTTGTGAATGGATTCAGAATGATCAGACAAATTCATACAACCCAATCCTTCAAATTCCTCACAACCATGTCCTTCTGCCAGTAAGAGAAAATCAATGGCTGCTCTGTTTTGAAGAGTAGCATGTCTAATACTATCAACATCGGTCAACATATCACTGATTGCGGAGGATGTGGCATTAGCTTGTTTGCTCAGCCAACATCCAACTCGATCTAATTGTCTCAATGCCACAGCTGAAGCCAATTGGGGTAGAAATATACCTGCTGAAAGCCTTCTGGCGGCATTCCAAGGCATAAAATCACTCTGACAGTTCTCATCATAATGAGGAACAGCTCTTGTTTTCCTTTGTTTCTTTTTCATCACTGCTTTGGCAGTGGGGGCAATTATGGTAAGCATACCAATGCTACAAGGGCCACCTTCAAGGTGGGCTGGAATGCCTTGCCAACCTCTGTCTCCGCAAATGATCCAATACCCTTTTGGCAATTGCCGTGGATATTGGTCCGTCTCCAGAAACACATCCCAACTGTTTGAAACATTTGCTGCCCTGAGAAGTTTTTTCGAACAAATGTTCCAATTGAAGGAAGGACTGTTTCCATTGTCAATTCCACCTGGTTTACCATTGGATTCTTTTCTGACCAAAGGAAACTCTTTCACTGGCACACCAACCAAACAGGTTGAGAAAGGCTTTTCTGGTTCCGAATTAGACAGACATATAGTATCCGATCCGGCAGCCTTGGCTAAGGTCACCCAAACACTCGTTTTCGGTTGATCCACAGGCAAATCTGCACGACAAAAAACAATTAAAGTCAAGCAAAACAAGTATACCATTTGATTCTGCCCCATCTCTTTCAAGAACTAAGTTTTGGCAGAATTCTTTCTAAACAAAAACAATAACCTAAATTTTCAGCCAAAAATTAGCTTTGTTAAACAAACATTCAGCATTCAATTCGTATACTCATAAATAACATTGGCACAAAATCAGAGTTCATGGGTTCCACCGATGCACAAAGAACGTCAGGCACAAGAGGCGTCAGGCGAGACCCGGGATCCTTCCATTCGGTCCACGTCTGCGTACTCGCTTCCTCAGTTCTAGGCTTGACAACAGGTTCTGAAGTGCGATACGGTTTGACGTTTTTGGCAGGAACCCACTTAATTCTTCCAGCACCTGTGGAAATAGAAGCATACCCTTTGCCCCACGTTATTAATTGAAACGGGCCTTCCATCTGTCCAGAGTCAGGGTTTCTAATTAGAAGAGGAGGATGTTCTTTCAGTTTTGCCTGTGTGCTATTTGAAAAGTGTCTAAAGATTGGTGGATCTGGTTCTGTACTTGAACTATTTAGAAAATTAAAACCATACAAAGCCTTACTCAGTCTCATCTGTGGGGTGATTTCCGTTCCCCCTCTCTGTTGATCTAATATGCGTTTTAAGGTTTGATGTGTTCTTTCAATGATTGCTTGGCTTGTGGGAGAGTGGGGAATACCAAAAATGTGTCGAACACCCCATTCATTTAAAAATGTGGCCAATTTTTGAGATATGTATGCGGGACCATTGTCAGTTTTTACTTCTTGGGGTATACCCAATGAAGCAAAAGCTTGCAGGAAATGATGACAGGCATGGCTGCCAGTTTCACCTGTGTGAAGGGAAGCAAAAACTGCACCAGAGAACGTGTCTATGGAAACATGAATATTTTTAAATTTACCAAAAGAAGGCTATTTAGTAACACCTGTTTGCCACAACTGTAGGCTTTGTAAGCCTCGGGGGTTGATTGCTCCTGTAGAAACAGGAGGTTGTACCAATTGACAGTCAGGGCAAGTATGAATGATAGCTTTAGCTTGACTTTTAGTGATTTGGAACATTCGCATGAGTGCTTGTGCATTTTGGTGGAAAAAGGCATGACTCAATTTTGCTTGTTCAAAAATATTTGGCAATGTGTTAGAAATGACCATTGTCAGCTTGTCCGCTCTTGCATTTCCTTCCACTAAAAATCCAGGAAGTGAAGAATGCGCCCTAATGTGAGAAACAAAATATGGATTAGTTCTATATTGCAAAGTTATAAAAAGACATGAAAGCCAACGATGTACAGTTTCATTACTAACATCCTTTAAAATGGAACCTTCTATTCTCCTGACTACATTAGCAACATAAGCAGAATCTGTGACCAAATTAAAAGGCTGAGGAAACAGCTGAAAAGCTCAAACTACTGCAGCAAGCTCAACAATTTGAGGGGATCCCTCTACTGTTTGAATATCAGATTCCCAAACATCAGTCTTTTGATTAAACCAAGTCACAACGGACTTGTGGCTTTTACCAGAGCCATCAGTGAAGAGAGTCACAGCATGTAAAGGTTCTTCACTTAATTTAGGTTTTTCTCTGAAACTCAATTTTGCTTGCAGTAGTTTGTGAGCTGGATAGTGTATGGAACAAACACCTGGAAAACCTAAGAATGCATATTGTAAATCATCAGAATTTTGCATTGCCCAATTGAAATAATCATTTTTCAATGGCAAATAGATAACTGAACATTCTTGACCTGCCAAAGTTAACAATCTGGTTCTAGCCTTAATTATAATGTATGCAATCATTTCTAAAACTGAGCAAATGGTCTTTGAAAACCTGTAGGGAGGAAAAACCCATTCCATTATTAACAAAGGATCTTGTTCTGTGGCATCCCACTGGAAAATGAGACCACAAAGCTGCATCTTCTCTCCTAAGATTGCAAGAAAGAAAGGATTTTCAGGAACGCAGCGATGAGCTTGTCTTTTTTGAAGAGCTTCTGTGACTTTGTCGAGAGCAGCACGAGCTTCAGGGTTCTTGGCGAAGTGATGTCGCAACTTCCTCTCAGCAAATGGAAGAGCGGACTCAGTTCATCATTGGTGATTCCCAGCATCGGTCTGACCCAGTTGATTTCTCCTAGAAGTTGTTGTAACTCTTGTAGGTTGTTGACTCTGGTTCGGATCTGAATTTTCTGTGGTATTATTGTCGTCTTCCATCGTCTTCCATCATCTTCCATCCCAGGTACTTCTAAGGTGAAACTTGTTGAATTTTCGTTGCAGAGATTTCAAGTCCAGCTTTTTGAATTTCAGCAACAACACAGTCACGAGTTTCTTCCATCTCTTCCTTTCAAAGGACTCCACCCTTAAAGCCAATTTTTCTTTCTCTGTATCTATAGATTGACAAACACCAGAACAACCATGTTTTTGCTTAACTGAAAAAGAGTTCCCCGGAACCACAATTTCCCGAGTGGAAGCAGCCACCTCAGCCTCCACCCCAGGCCCAACAGAATCCAATTCAGGTTTCAGTGTCCCTGCACAAACAATTTTAGGAAGTACAGTCACTTTTTCATTTCCATCTTTTACACACTTTGTTCCATCCCCCTTACAAGAGTCACATATTTTTACATTAACAGAACAACGCGAAGAAAAGTCCAAAAGAGTCTCATTTTTTCCCAGAGAGAGAGAAGAAAGATTTTGTTCAACAGAGTTCAAAGCAATACTTTCAGCATTTGCAACAACACTTGTAACATTCTCCGATACTCACACAGTCTCCGGTTTACTGGAATTTAATGAGACAGAACCAGAAGCTTTGTTTTCTGAGTCCAAGTTGATCTTATTATTATCAGTTTGTTTAAAACAGTGCTCCAACAGCGCTCTACAAACCGGCATAAGTTCTCTTAAGCTTTCATCTTTTTTGAGAGAGACTAGATTATAGATTCTCCAGTTTATCTGATCCCAAAAATGAAAAGTAAAAGCAGACTGCAGATTTAAATCTTGCGTATTCGCTTTAACCCAGATAAGTAAGTTTTTAAGCTCAGTTTTTGAAATTTCAGAGTGACCTTTTTCTTGTAACATTGTCTCTAATTGATGAAAAACATCCCATTCAACTTTTGATAAATTCGTTCCCATTTTTGTGTTCGTTTAATAATTTTCTTTTTCTCTATTTTGCCTCCCAACGTCACCCAAGCGCTCTCCTGAGATAAGTAACTTACAATTTTCTTGGCTTCGGCGGGAGAGATGATACAGTGTGCTCCTTGTTAACACTTGGGTCTCCGCAGCTGGTACTTCCACGATTTTTCTTTGTTTTTCTTCTATTCTACGTCCTCACACGAGGCACCAATATGCGGGGGACGGGACAGGTATAAGTCCAATGGTGTCAGGAGCCCACGCCTTTAAAAAGGAACCCACTAGGTCGCGGCAAATTATCCAAATATGGATAACATGGTAACCAGACCAGTGAAGAGATTTTTGCTTTTATTTCCGGCTCATCAGTCTCAAAATACAAAATGGAGACATGACAGCTCACTGATCCACACCAAAAAATGTCTCCTTCAACAGGGCTCATACAGCAATACATAAAATCATCTCAGACTAGAATTCAGCCAATCAGACACAGAAAACACATCTTGACAAGCATTCTATCCAATCTTATAAAACATAGGTAATCGTAGCTAAAACAAAGACTAGTTGATAAGAGACAAAGAACAGAGTTCTATTCATGCTAACCTTCTAAAGATATATATTAAATAACTTTGTTGCCATCCTAAAGCCAATTCTACAGAAGCCTATTGTTATTTGTCACGTCTACTGCTTGGGAAACTTTTCTGCTTGCATGGAAAACTTTTTCTGCTTGCATGGGAAACTTTTCTGCAATGCTAACAAAACTCCAGTCTAAGGCCTACATACTTCTTTGTAACCATTTCTTAAAAATCCTCTAACCTTATGGATTCCAACATTTCCCCCTCTCTGTTTGACCCAGAAGCTTTCATTTTCTTGTCGCTTGCTATTTGCGTTTCATAGCTCTATTGCAAAATTTCTGCTTATTATCTGCTGAAGACCTATTTTCACTAAACTGAAGCATTGCTATATTACGGCACAGCAACTTAATGCTGTGAAGACCCAATCCCTGAAAGAGAGATATGAATCACGTTTGGCAACAGTCACAAGGCATCGTTCAAAAAACTCTGGTCGATTCCAAGGCCTTAATTCAAAATCTTCGTTCATGTCAATACCCTCATCTACTGCTTTCGTGAGATTTCGTACACTCTCTGTGCTTCTACTTCCTAATTCTCCTGCTTGAATGACAAAAACTTCTCGGACTGTTTTGTTCATCATTCGCCGAACACAACAGAGTATACAAGGTGCCACTATCAATATCAGTATTAGAACACCTAATATGTAAAGACCTATCTTGCAAAGTTGCCTTAGCCAAGGTGCAAAACTCCAATTTTGAAACAAATCATCCAACCAGGAACCTCCATCTTCTTTAATTTGGGCTGTCTGATCCTTTAATTTTTGAATGCTTTTGTGAATGGATTCAGAATGATCAGACAAATTCATACAACCCAATCCTTCAAATTCCTCACAACCATGTCCTTCTGCCAGTAAGAGAAAATCAATGGCTGCTCTGTTTTGAAGAGTAGCATGTCTAATACTATCAACATCGGTCAACATATCACTGATTGCGGAGGATGTGGCATTAGCTTGTTTGCTCAGCCAACATCCAACTCGATCTAATTGTCTCAATGCCACAGCTGAAGCCAATTGGGGTAGAAATATACCTGCTGAAAGCCTTCTGGTGGCATTCCAAGGCATAAAATCACTCTGACAGTTCTCATCATAATGAGGAACAGCTCTTGTTTTCCTTTGTTTCTTTTTCATCACTGCTTTGGCAGTGGGGGCAATTATGGTAAGCATACCAATGCTACAAGGGCCACCTTCAAGGTGGGCTGGAATGCCTTGCCAACCTCTGTCTCCGCAAATGATCCAATACCCTTTTGGCAATTGCCGTGGATATTGGTCCGTCTCCAGAAACACATCCCAACTGTTTGAAACATTTGCTGCCCTGAGAAGTTTTTTGGACCAAATGTTCCAATTGAAGGAGGGACTGTTTCCATTGTCAATTCCACCTGGTTTACCATTGGATTCTTTTCTGACCAAAGGAAACTCTTTCACTGGCACACCAACCAAACAGGTTGAGAAAGGCTTTTCTGGTTCCGAATTAGACAGACATATAGTATCCGATCCGGCAGCCTTGGCTAAGGTCACCCAAACACTCGTTTTCGGTTGATCCACAGGCAAATCTGCACGACAAAAAACAATTAAAATCAAGCAAAACAAGTATACCATTTGATTCTTCCCCATCTCTTTCAAGAACTAAGTTTTGGCAGAATTCTTTCTAAACAAAAACAATAACCTAAATTTTCAGCCAAAAATTAGCTTTGTTAAACAAACATTCAGCATTCAATTCGTATACTCATAAATAACATTGGCACAAAATCAGAGTTCATGGGTTCCACCGATGCACAAAGAACGTCAGGCACAAGAGGCGTCAGGCGAGACCCGGGATCCTTCCATTCGGTCCACGTCTGCGTACTCGCTTCCTCAGTTCTAGGCTCGACAACAGGTTCTGAAGTGCGATACGGTTTGACGTTTTTGGCAGGAACCCACTTAATTCTTCCAGCACCTGTGGAAATAGAAGCATACCCTTTGCCCCACGTTATTAATTGAAACGGGCCTTCCATCTGTCCAGAGTCAGGGTTTCTAATTAGAAGAGGAGGATGTTCTTTCAGTTTTGCCTGTGTGCTATTTGAAAAGTGTCTAAAGATTGGTGGATCTGGTTCTGTACTTGAACTATTTAGAAAATTAAAACCATACAAAGCCTTACTCAGTCTCATCTGTGGGGTGATTTCCGTTCCCCCTCTCTGTTGATCTAATATGCGTTTTAAGGTTTGATGTGTTCTTTCAATGATTGCTTGGCTTGTGGGAGAGTGGGGAATACCAAAAATGTGTCGAACACCCCATTCATTTAAAAATGTGGCCAATTTTTGAGATATGTATGCGGGACCATTGTCAGTTTTTACTTCTTGGGGTATACCCAATGAAGCAAAAGCTTGCAGGAAATGATGACAGGCATGGCTGCCAGTTTCACCTGTGTGAAGGGAAGCAAAAACTGCACCAGAGAACGTGTCTATGGAAACATGAATATTTTTAAATTTACCAAAAGAAGGCTATTTAGTAACACCTGTTTGCCACAACTGTAGGCTTTGTAAGCCTCGGGGGTTGATTGCTCCTGTAGAAACAGGAGGTTGTACCAATTGACAGTCAGGGCAAGTATGAATGATAGCTTTAGCTTGACTTTTAGTGATTTGGAACATTCGCATGAGTGCTTGTGCATTTTGGTGGAAAAAGGCATGACTCAATTTTGCTTGTTCAAAAATATTTGGCAATGTGTTAGAAATGACCATTGTCAGCTTGTCCGCTCTTGCATTTCCTTCCACTAAAAATCCAGGAAGTGAAGAATGCGCCCTAATGTGAGAAACAAAATATGGATTAGTTCTATATTGCAAAGTTATAAAAAGACATGAAAGCCAACGATGTACAGTTTCATTACTAACATCCTTTAAAATGGAAACTTCTATTCTCCTGACTACATTAGCAACATAAGCAGAATCTGTGACCAAATTAAAAGGCTGAGGAAACAGCTGAAAAGCTCAAACTACTGCAGCAAGCTCAACAATTTGAGGGGATCCCTCTACTGTTTGAATATCAGATTCCCAAACATCAGTCTTTTGATTAAACCAAGTCACAACGGACTTGTGGCTTTTACCAGAGCCATCAGTGAAGAGAGTCACAGCATGTAAAGGTTCTTCACTTAATTTAGGTTTTTCTCTGAAACTCAATTTTGCTTGCAGTAGTTTGTGAGCTGGATAGTGTATGGAACAAACACCTGGAAAACCTAAGAATGCATATTGTAAATCATCAGAATTTTGCATTGCCCAATTGAAATAATCATTTTTCAATGGCAAATAGATAACTGAACATTCTTGACCTGCCAAAGTTAACAATCTGGTTCTAGCCTTAATTATAATGTATGCAATCATTTCTAAAACTGAGCAAATGGTCTTTGAAAACCTGTAGGGAGGAAAAACCCATTCCATTATTAACAAAGGATCTTGTTCTGTGGCATCCCACTGGAAAATGAGACCACAAAGCTGCATCTTCTCTCCTAAGATTGCAAGAAAGAAAGGATTTTCAGGAACGCAGCGATGAGCTTGTCTTTTTTGAAGAGCTTCTGTGACTTTGTCGAGAGCAGCACGAGCTTCAGGGTTCTTGGCGAAGTGATGTCGCAACTTCCTCTCAGCAAATGGAAGAGCGGACTCAGTTCATCATTGGTGATTCCCAGCATCGGTCTGACCCAGTTGATTTCTCCTAGAAGTTGTTGTAACTCTTGTAGGTTGTTGACTCTGGTTCGGATCTGAATTTTCTGTGGTATTATTGTCGTCTTCCATCGTCTTCCATCATCTTCCATCCCAGGTACTTCTAAGGTGAAACTTGTTGAATTTTCGTTGCAGAGATTTCAAGTCCAGCTTTTTGAATTTCAGCAACAACACAGTCACGAGTTTCTTCCATCTCTTCCTTTCAAAGGACTCCACCCTTAAAGCCAATTTTTCTTTCTCTGTATCTATAGATTGACAAACACCAGAACAACCATGTTTTTGCTTAACTGAAAAAGAGTTCCCCGGAACCACAATTTCCCGAGTGGAAGCAGCCACCTCAGCCTCCACCCCAGGCCCAACAGAATCCAATTCAGGTTTCAGTGTCCCTGCACAAACAATTTTAGGAAGTACAGTCACTTTTTCATTTCCATCTTTTACACACTTTGTTCCATCCCCCTTACAAGAGTCACATATTTTTACATTAACAGAACAACGCGAAGAAAAGTCCAAAAGAGTCTCATTTTTTCCCAGAGAGAGAGAAGAAAGATTTTGTTCAACAGAGTTCAAAGCAATACTTTCAGCATTTGCAACAACACTTGTAACATTCTCCGATACTCACACAGTCTCCGGTTTACTGGAATTTAATGAGACAGAACCAGAAGCTTTGTTTTCTGAGTCCAAGTTGATCTTATTATTATCAGTTTGTTTAAAACAGTGCTCCAACAGCGCTCTACAAACCGGCATAAGTTCTCTTAAGCTTTCATCTTTTTTGAGAGAGACTAGATTATAGATTCTCCAGTTTATCTGATCCCAAAAATGAAAAGTAAAAGCAGACTGCAGATTTAAATCTTGCGTATTCGCTTTAACCCAGATAAGTAAGTTTTTAAGCTCAGTTTTTGAAATTTCAGAGTGACCTTTTTCTTGTAACATTGTCTCTAATTGATGAAAAACATCCCATTCAACTTTTGATAAATTCGTTCCCATTTTTGTGTTCGTTTAATAATTTTCTTTTTCTCTATTTTGCCTCCCAACGTCACCCAAGCGCTCTCCTGAGATAAGTAACTTACAATTTTCTTGGCTTCGGCGGGAGAGATGATACAGTGTGCTCCTTGTTAACACTTGGGTCTCCGCAGCTGGTACTTCCACGATTTTTCTTTGTTTTTCTTCTATTCTACGTCCTCACACGAGGCACCAATATGCGGGGGACGGGACAGGTATAAGTCCAATGGTGTCAGGAGCCCACGCCTTTAAAAAGGAACCCACTAGGTCGCGGCAAAATATCCAAATATGGATAACATGGTAACCAGACCAGTGAAGAGATTTTTGCTTTTATTTCCAGCACATCAGTCTCAAAATACAAAATGGAGACATGACAGCTCTCTGATCCACACCAAAAAATGTCTCCTTCAACAGGGCTCATACAGCAATACATAAAATCATCTCAGACTAGAATTCAGCCAATCAGACACAGAAAACACATCTTGACAAGCATTCTATCCAATCTTATAAAACATAGGTAATCGTAGCTAAAACAAAGACTAGTTGATAAGAGACAAAGAACAGAGTTCTATTCATGCTAACCTTCTAAAGATATATATTAAATAACTTTGTTGCCATCCTAAAGCCAATTCTACAGAAGCCTATTGTTATTTGTCACGTCTACTGCTTGGGAAACTTTTCTGCTTGCATGGAAAACTTTTTCTGCTTGCATGGGAAACTTTTCTGCAATGCTAACAAAACTCCAGTCTAAGGCCTACATACTTCTTTGTAACCATTTCTTAAAAATCCTCTAACCTTATGGATTCCAACATTTCCCCCTCTCTGTTTGACCCAGAAGCTTTCATTTTCTTGTCGCTTGCTATTTGCGTTTCATAGCTCTATTGCAAAATTTCTGCTTATTATCTGCTGAAGACCTATTTTCACTAAACTGAAGCATTGCTATATTACGGCACAGCAACTTAATGCTGTGAAGACCCAATCCCTGAAAGAGAGATATGAATCACGTTTGGCAACAGTCACAAGGCATCGTTCAAAAAACTCTGGTCGATTCCAAGGCCTTAATTCAAAATCTTCGTTCATGTCAATACCCTCATCTACTGCTTTCGTGAGATTTCGTACACTCTCTGTGCTTCTACTTCCTAATTCTCCTGCTTGAATGACAAAAACTTCTCGGACTGTTTTGTTCATCATTCGCCGAACACAACAGAGTATACAAGGTGCCACTATCAATATCAGTATTAGAACACCTAATATGTAAAGACCTATCTTGCAAAGTTGCCTTAGCCAAGGTGCAAAACTCCAATTTTGAAACAAATCATCCAACCAGGAACCTCCATCTTCTTTAATTTGGGCTGTCTGATCCTTTAATTTTTGAATGCTTTTGTGAATGGATTCAGAATGATCAGACAAATTCATACAACCCAATCCTTCAAATTCCTCACAACCATGTCCTTCTGCCAGTAAGAGAAAATCAATGGCTGCTCTGTTTTGAAGAGTAGCATGTCTAATACTATCAACATCGGTCAACATATCACTGATTGCGGAGGATGTGGCATTAGCTTGTTTGCTCAGCCAACATCCAACTCGATCTAATTGTCTCAATGCCACAGCTGAAGCCAATTGGGGTAGAAATATACCTGCTGAAAGCCTTCTGGTGGCATTCCAAGGCATAAAATCACTCTGACAGTTCTCATCATAATGAGGAACAGCTCTTGTTTTCCTTTGTTTCTTTTTCATCACTGCTTTGGCAGTGGGGGCAATTATGGTAAGCATACCAATGCTACAAGGGCCACCTTCAAGGTGGGCTGGAATGCCTTGCCAACCTCTGTCTCCGCAAATGATCCAATACCCTTTTGGCAATTGCCGTGGATATTGGTCCGTCTCCAGAAACACATCCCAACTGTTTGAAACATTTGCTGCCCTGAGAAGTTTTTTGGACCAAATGTTCCAATTGAAGGAGGGACTGTTTCCATTGTCAATTCCACCTGGTTTACCATTGGATTCTTTTCTGACCAAAGGAAACTCTTTCACTGGCACACCAACCAAACAGGTTGAGAAAGGCTTTTCTGGTTCCGAATTAGACAGACATATAGTATCCGATCCGGCAGCCTTGGCTAAGGTCACCCAAACACTCGTTTTCGGTTGATCCACAGGCAAATCTGCACGACAAAAAACAATTAAAATCAAGCAAAACAAGTATACCATTTGATTCTTCCCCATCTCTTTCAAGAACTAAGTTTTGGCAGAATTCTTTCTAAACAAAAACAATAACCTAAATTTTCAGCCAAAAATTAGCTTTGTTAAACAAACATTCAGCATTCAATTCGTATACTCATAAATAACATTGGCACAAAATCAGAGTTCATGGGTTCCACCGATGCACAAAGAACGTCAGGCACAAGAGGCGTCAGGCGAGACCCGGGATCCTTCCATTCGGTCCACGTCTGCGTACTCGCTTCCTCAGTTCTAGGCTCGACAACAGGTTCTGAAGTGCGATACGGTTTGACGTTTTTGGCAGGAACCCACTTAATTCTTCCAGCACCTGTGGAAATAGAAGCATACCCTTTGCCCCACGTTATTAATTGAAACGGGCCTTCCATCTGTCCAGAGTCAGGGTTTCTAATTAGAAGAGGAGGATGTTCTTTCAGTTTTGCCTGTGTGCTATTTGAAAAGTGTCTAAAGATTGGTGGATCTGGTTCTGTACTTGAACTATTTAGAAAATTAAAACCATACAAAGCCTTACTCAGTCTCATCTGTGGGGTGATTTCCGTTCCCCCTCTCTGTTGATCTAATATGCGTTTTAAGGTTTGATGTGTTCTTTCAATGATTGCTTGGCTTGTGGGAGAGTGGGGAATACCAAAAATGTGTCGAACACCCCATTCATTTAAAAATGTGGCCAATTTTTGAGATATGTATGCGGGACCATTGTCAGTTTTTACTTCTTGGGGTATACCCAATGAAGCAAAAGCTTGCAGGAAATGATGACAGGCATGGCTGCCAGTTTCACCTGTGTGAAGGGAAGCAAAAACTGCACCAGAGAACGTGTCTATGGAAACATGAATATTTTTAAATTTACCAAAAGAAGGCTATTTAGTAACACCTGTTTGCCACAACTGTAGGCTTTGTAAGCCTCGGGGGTTGATTGCTCCTGTAGAAACAGGAGGTTGTACCAATTGACAGTCAGGGCAAGTATGAATGATAGCTTTAGCTTGACTTTTAGTGATTTGGAACATTCGCATGAGTGCTTGTGCATTTTGGTGGAAAAAGGCATGACTCAATTTTGCTTGTTCAAAAATATTTGGCAATGTGTTAGAAATGACCATTGTCAGCTTGTCCGCTCTTGCATTTCCTTCCACTAAAAATCCAGGAAGTGAAGAATGCGCCCTAATGTGAGAAACAAAATATGGATTAGTTCTATATTGCAAAGTTATAAAAAGACATGAAAGCCAACGATGTACAGTTTCATTACTAACATCCTTTAAAATGGAACCTTCTATTCTCCTGACTACATTAGCAACATAAGCAGAATCTGTGACCAAATTAAAAGGCTGAGGAAACAGCTGAAAAGCTCAAACTACTGCAGCAAGCTCAACAATTTGAGGGGATCCCTCTACTGTTTGAATATCAGATTCCCAAACATCAGTCTTTTGATTAAACCAAGTCACAACGGACTTGTGGCTTTTACCAGAGCCATCAGTGAAGAGAGTCACAGCATGTAAAGGTTCTTCACTTAATTTAGGTTTTTCTCTGAAACTCAATTTTGCTTGCAGTAGTTTGTGAGCTGGATAGTGTATGGAACAAACACCTGGAAAACCTAAGAATGCATATTGTAAATCATCAGAATTTTGCATTGCCCAATTGAAATAATCATTTTTCAATGGCAAATAGATAACTGAACATTCTTGACCTGCCAAAGTTAACAATCTGGTTCTAGCCTTAATTATAATGTATGCAATCATTTCTAAAACTGAGCAAATGGTCTTTGAAAACCTGTAGGGAGGAAAAACCCATTCCATTATTAACAAAGGATCTTGTTCTGTGGCATCCCACTGGAAAATGAGACCACAAAGCTGCATCTTCTCTCCTAAGATTGCAAGAAAGAAAGGATTTTCAGGAACGCAGCGATGAGCTTGTCTTTTTTGAAGAGCTTCTGTGACTTTGTCGAGAGCAGCACGAGCTTCAGGGGTTAAAGTTCTTGGCGAAGTGATGTCGCAACTTCCTCTCAGCAAATGGAAGAGCGGACTCAGTTCATCATTGGTGATTCCCAGCATCGGTCTGACCCAGTTGATTTCTCCTAGAAGTTGTTGTAACTCTTGTAGGTTGTTGACTCTGGTTCGGATCTGAATTTTCTGTGGTCTTCTTGTCGTCTTCCATCGTCTTCCATCAACTTCCATCCCAGGTACTTCTAAGGTGAAACTTGTTGAATTTTCGTTGCAGAGATTTCAAGTCCAGCTTTTTGAATTTCAGCAACAACACAGTCGCGAGTTTCTTCCATCTCTTCCTTTCAAAGGACTCCACCCTTAAAGCCAATTTTTCTTTCTCTGTATCTATAGATTGACAAACACCAGAACAACCATGTTTTTGCTTAACTGAAAAAGAGTTCCCCGGAACCACAATTTCCCGAGTGGAAGCAGCCACCTCAGCCTCCACCCCAGGCCCAACAGAATCCAATTCAGGTTTCAGTGTCCCTGCACAAACAATTTTAGGAAGTACAGTCACTTTTTCATTTCCATCTTTTACACACTTTGTTCCATCCCCCTTACAAGAGTCACATATTTTTACATTAACAGAACAACGCGAAGAAAAGTCCAAAAGAGTCTCATTTTTTCCCAGAGAGAGAGAAGAAAGATTTTGTTCAACAGAGTTCAAAGCAATACTTTCAGCATTTGCAACAACACTTGTAACATTCTCCGATACTCACACAGTCTCCGGTTTACTGGAATTTAATGAGACAGAACCAGAAGCTTTGTTTTCTGAGTCCAAGTTGATCTTATTATTATCAGTTTGTTTAAAACAGTGCTCCAACAGCGCTCTACAAACCGGCATAAGTTCTCTTAAGCTTTCATCTTTTTTGAGAGAGACTAGATTATAGATTCTCCTGTTTATCTGATCCCAAAAATGAAAAGTAAAAGCAGACTGCAGATTTAAATCTTGCGTATTCGCTTTAACCCAGATAAGTAAGTTTTTAAGCTCAGTTTTTGAAATTTCAGAGTGACCTTTTTCTTGTAACATTGTCTCTAATTGATGAAAAACATCCCATTCAACTTTTGATAAATTCGTTCCCATTTTTGTGTTCGTTTAATAATTTTCTTTTTCTCTATTTTGCCTCCCAACGTCACCCAAGCGCTCTCCTGAGATAAGTAACTTACAATTTTCTTGGCTTCGGCGGGAGAGATGATACAGTGTGCTCCTTGTTAACACTTGGGTCTCCGCAGCTGGTACTTCCACGATTTTTCTTTGTTTTTCTTCTATTCTACGTCCTCACACGAGGCACCAATATGCGGGGGACGGGACAGGTATAATTCCAATGGTGTCAGGAGCCCACGCCTTTAAAAAGGAACCCACTAGGTCGCGGCAAATTATCCAAATATGGATAACATGGTAACCAGACCAGTGAAGAGATTTTTGCTTTTATTTCCGGCTCATCAGTCTCAAAATACAAAATGGAGACATGACAGCTCACTGATCCACACCAAAAAATGTCTCCTTCAACAGGGCTCATACAGCAATACATAAAATCATCTCAGACTAGAATTCAGCCAATCAGACACAGAAAACACATCTTGACAAGCATTCTATCCAATCTTATAAAACATAGGTAATCGTAGCTAAAACAAAGACTAGTTGATAAGAGACAAAGAACAGAGTTCTATTCATGCTAACCTTCTAAAGATATATATTAAATAACTTTGTTGCCATCCTAAAGCCAATTCTACAGAAGCCTATTGTTATTTGTCACGTCTACTGCTTGGGAAACTTTTCTGCTTGCATGGAAAACTTTTTCTGCTTGCATGGGAAACTTTTCTGCAATGCTAACAAAACTCCAGTCTAAGGCCTACATACTTCTTTGTAACCATTTCTTAAAAATCCTCTAACCTTATGGATTCCAACATTTCCCCCTCTCTGTTTGACCCAGAAGCTTTCATTTTCTTGTCGCTTGCTATTTGCGTTTCATAGCTCTATTGCAAAATTTCTGCTTATTATCTGCTGAAGACCTATTTTCACTAAACTGAAGCATTGCTATATTACGGCACAGCAACTTAATGCTGTGAAGACCCAATCCCTGAAAGAGAGATATGAATCACGTTTGGCAACAGTCACAAGGCATCGTTCAAAAAACTCTGGTCGATTCCAAGGCCTTAATTCAAAATCTTCGTTCATGTCAATACCCTCATCTACTGCTTTCGTGAGATTTCGTACACTCTCTGTGCTTCTACTTCCTAATTCTCCTGCTTGAATGACAAAAACTTCTCGGACTGTTTTGTTCATCATTCGCCGAACACAACAGAGTATACAAGGTGCCACTATCAATATCAGTATTAGAACACCTAATATGTAAAGACCTATCTTGCAAAGTTGCCTTAGCCAAGGTGCAAAACTCCAATTTTGAAACAAATCATCCAACCAGGAACCTCCATCTTCTTTAATTTGGGCTGTCTGATCCTTTAATTTTTGAATACTTTTGTGAATGGATTCAGAATGATCAGACAAATTCATACAACCCAATCCTTCAAATTCCTCACAACCATGTCCTTCTGCCAGTAAGAGAAAATCAATGGCTGCTCTGTTTTGAAGAGTAGCATGTCTAATACTATCAACATCGGTCAACATATCACTGATTGCGGAGGATGTGGCATTAGCTTGTTTGCTCAGCCAACATCCAACTCGATCTAATTGTCTCAATGCCACAGCTGAAGCCAATTGGGGTAGAAATATACCTGCTGAAAGCCTTCTGGCGGCATTCCAAGGCATAAAATCACTCTGACAGTTCTCATCATAATGAGGAACAGCTCTTGTTTTCCTTTGTTTCTTTTTCATCACTGCTTTGGCAGTGGGGGCAATTATGGTAAGCATACCAATGCTACAAGGGCCACCTTCAAGGTGGGCTGGAATGCCTTGCCAACCTCTGTCTCCGCAAATGATCCAATACCCTTTTGGCAATTGCCGTGGATATTGGTCCGTCTCCAGAAACACATCCCAACTGTTTGAAACATTTGCTGCCCTGAGAAGTTTTTTGGACCAAATGTTCCAATTGAAGGAGGGACTGTTTCCATTGTCAATTCCACCTGGTTTACCATTGGATTCTTTTCTGACCAAAGGAAACTCTTTCACTGGCACACCAACCAAACAGGTTGAGAAAGGCTTTTCTGGTTCCGAATTAGACAGACATATAGTATCCGATCCGGCAGCCTTGGCTAAGGTCACCCAAACACTCGTTTTCGGTTGATCCACAGGCAAATCTGCACGACAAAAAACAATTAAAATCAAGCAAAACAAGTATACCATTTGATTCTGCCCCATCTCTTTCAAGAACTAAGTTTTGGCAGAATTCTTTCTAAACAAAAACAATAACCTAAATTTTCAGCCAAAAATTAGCTTTGTTAAACAAACATTCAGCATTCAATTCGTATACTCATAAATAACATTGGCACAAAATCAGAGTTCATGGGTTCCACCGATGCACAAAGAACGTCAGGCACAAGAGGCGTCAGGCGAGACCCGGGATCCTTCCATTCGGTCCACGTCTGCGTACTCGCTTCCTCAGTTCTAGGCTCGACAACAGGTTCTGAAGTGCGATACGGTTTAACGTTTTTGGCAGGAACCCACTTAATTCTTCCAGCACCTGTGGAAATAGAAGCATACCCTTTGCCCCACGTTATTAATTGAAACGGGCCTTCCATCTGTCCAGAGTCAGGGTTTCTAATTAGAAGAGGAGGATGTTCTTTCAGTTTTGCCTGTGTGCTATTTGAAAAGTGTCTAAAGATTGGTGGATCTGGTTCTGTACTTGAACTATTTAGAAAATTAAAACCATACAAAGCCTTACTCAGTCTCATCTGTGGGGTGATTTCCGTTCCCCCTCTCTGTTGATCTAATATGCGTTTTAAGGTTTGATGTGTTCTTTCAATGATTGCTTGGCTTGTGGGAGAGTGGGGAATACCAAAAATGTGTCGAACACCCCATTCATTTAAAAATGTGGCCAATTTTTGAGATATGTATGCGGGACCATTGTCAGTTTTTACTTCTTGGGGTATACCCAATGAAGCAAAAGCTTGCAGGAAATGATGACAGGCATGGCTGCCAGTTTCACCTGTGTGAAGGGAAGCAAAAACTGCACCAGAGAACGTGTCTATGGAAACATGAATATTTTTAAATTTACCAAAAGAAGGCTATTTAGTAACACCTGTTTGCCACAACTGTAGGCTTTGTAAGCCTCGGGGGTTGATTGCTCCTGTAGAAACAGGAGGTTGTACCAATTGACAGTCAGGGCAAGTATGAATGATAGCTTTAGCTTGACTTTTAGTGATTTGGAACATTCGCATGAGTGCTTGTGCATTTTGGTGGAAAAAGGCATGACTCAATTTTGCTTGTTCAAAAATATTTGGCAATGTGTTAGAAATGACCATTGTCAGCTTGTCCGCTCTTGCATTTCCTTCCACTAAAAATCCGGGAAGTGAAGAATGCGCCCTAATGTGAGAAACAAAATATGGATTAGTTCTATATTGGAAAGTTATAAAAAGACATGAAAGCCAACGATGTACAGTTTCATTACTAACATCCTTTAAAATGGAACCTTCTATTCTCCTGACTACATTAGCAACATAAGCAGAATCTGTGACCAAATTAAAAGGCTGAGGAAACAGCTGAAAAGCTCAAACTACTGCAGCAAGCTCAACAATTTGAGGGGATCCCTCTACTGTTTGAATATCAGATTCCCAAACATCAGTCTTTTGATTAAACCAAGTCACAACGGACTTGTGGCTTTTACCAGAGCCATCAGTGAAGAGAGTCACAGCATGTAAAGGTTCTTCACTTAATTTAGGTTTTTCTCTGAAACTCAATTTTGCTTGCAGTAGTTTGTGAGCTGGATAGTGTATGGAACAAACACCTGGAAAACCTAAGAATGCATATTGTAAATCATCAGAATTTTGCATTGCCCAATTGAAATAATCATTTTTCAATGGCAAATAGATAACTGAACATTCTTGACCTGCCAAAGTTAACAATCTGGTTCTAGCCTTAATTATAATGTATGCAATCATTTCTAAAACTGAGCAAATGGTCTTTGAAAACCTGTAGGGAGGAAAAACCCATTCCATTATTAACAAAGGATCTTGTTCTGTGGCATCCCACTGGAAAATGAGACCACAAAGCTGCATCTTCTCTCCTAAGATTGCAAGAAAGAAAGGATTTTCAGGAACGCAGCGATGAGCTTGTCTTTTTTGAAGAGCTTCTGTGACTTTGTCGAGAGCAGCATGAGCTTCAGGGTTCTTGGCGAAGTGATGTCGCAACTTCCTCTCAGCAAATGGAAGAGCGGACTCAGTTCATCATTGGTGATTCCCAGCATCGGTCTGACCCAGTTGATTTCTCCTAGAAGTTGTTGTAACTCTTGTAGGTTGTTGACTCTGGTTCGGATCTGAATTTTCTGTGGTATTATTGTCGTCTTCCATCGTCTTCCATCATCTTCCATCCCAGGTACTTCTAAGGTGAAACTTGTTGAATTTTCGTTGCAGAGATTTCAAGTCCAGCTTTTTGAATTTCAGCAACAACACAGTCACGAGTTTCTTCCATCTCTTCCTTTCAAAGGACTCCACCCTTAAAGCCAATTTTTCTTTCTCTGTATCTATAGATTGACAAACACCAGAACAACCATGTTTTTGCTTAACTGAAAAAGAGTTCCCCGGAACCACAATTTCCCGAGTGGAAGCAGCCACCTCAGCCTCCACCCCAGGCCCAACAGAATCCAATTCAAGTTTCTGTGTCCCTGCACAAACAATTTTAGGAAGTACAGTCAATTTTTCATTTCCATCTTTTACACACTTTGTTCCATCCCCCTTACAAGTGTCACATATTTTTACATTAACAGAACAACGCGAAGAAAAGTCCAAAAGAGTCTCATTTTTTCCCAGAGAGAGAGAAGAAAGATTTTGTTCAACAGAGTTCAAAGCAATACTTTCAGCATTTGCAACAACACTTGTAACATTCTCCGATACTCACACAGTCTCCGGTTTACTGGAATTTAATGAGACAGAACCAGAAGCTTTGTTTTCTGAGTCCAAGTTGATCTTATTATTATCAGTTTGTTTAAAACAGTGCTCCAACAGCGCTCTACAAACCGGCATAAGTTCTCTTAAGCTTTCATCTTTTTTGAGAGAGACTAGATTATAGATTCTCCAGTTTATCTGATCCCAAAAATGAAAAGTAAAAGCAGACTGCAGATTTAAATCTTGCGTATTCGCTTTAACCCAGATAAGTAAGTTTTTAAGCTCAGTTTTTGAAATTTCAGAGTGACCTTTTTCTTGTAACATTGTCTCTAATTGATGAAAAACATCCCATTCAACTTTTGATAAATTCGTTCCCATTTTTGTGTTCTTTTAATAATTTTCTTTTTCTCTATTTTGCCTCCCAACGTCACCCAAGCGCTCTCCCGAGATAAGTTACTTACAATTTTCTTGGCTTCGGCGGGAGAGATGATACAGTGTGCTCCTTGTTAACACTTGGGTCTCCGCAGCTGGTACTTCCACGATTTTTCTTTGTTTTTCTTCTATTCTACGTCCTCACACGAGGCACCAATATGCGGGGGACGGGACAGGTATAAGTCCAATGGTGTCAGGAGCCCACGCCTTTAAAAAGGAACCCACTAGGTCGCGGCAAATTATCCAAATATGGATAACATGGTAACCAGACCAGTGAAGAGATTTTTGCTTTTATTTCCGGCTCATCAGTCTCAAAATACAAAATGGAGACATGACAGCTCACTGATCCACACCAAAAAATGTCTCCTTCAACAGGGCTCATACAGCAATACATAAAATCATCTCAGACTAGAATTCAGCCAATCAGACACAGAAAACACATCTTGACAAGCATTCTATCCAATCTTATAAAGCATAGGTAATCGTAGCTAAAACAAAGACTAGTTGATAAGAGACAAAGAACAGAGTTCTATTCATGCTAACCTTCTAAAGATATATATTAAATAACTTTGTTGCCATCCTAAAGCCAATTCTACAGAAGCCTATTGTTATTTGTCACGTCTACTGCTTGGGAAACTTTTCTGCTTGCATGGAAAACTTTTTCTGCTTGCATGGGAAACTTTTCTGCAATGCTAACAAAACTCCAGTCTAAGGCCTACATACTTCTTTGTAACCATTTCTTAAAAATCCTCTAACCTTATGGATTCCAACATTTCCCCCTCTCTGTTTGACCCAGAAGCTTTCATTTTCTTGTCGCTTGCTATTTGCGTTTCATAGCTCTATTGCAAAATTTCTGCTTATTATCTGCTGAAGACCTATTTTCACTAAACTGAAGCATTGCTATATTACGGCACAGCAACTTAATGCTGTGAAGACCCAATCCCTGAAAGAGAGATATGAATCACGTTTGGCAACAGTCACAAGGCATCGTTCAAAAAACTCTGGTCGATTCCAAGGCCTTAATTCAAAATCTTCGTTCATGTCAATACCCTCATCTACTGCTTTCGTGAGATTTCGTACACTCTCTGTGCTTCTACTTCCTAATTCTCCTGCTTGAATGACAAAAACTTCTCGGACTGTTTTGTTCATCATTCGCCGAACACAACAGAGTATACAAGGTGCCACTATCAATATCAGTATTAGAACACCTAATATGTAAAGACCTATCTTGCAAAGTTGCCTTAGCCAAGGTGCAAAACTCCAATTTTGAAACAAATCATCCAACCAGGAACCTCCATCTTCTTTAATTTGGGCTGTCTGATCCTTTAATTTTTGAATGCTTTTGTGAATGGATTCAGAATGATCAGACAAATTCATACAACCCAATCCTTCAAATTCCTCACAACCATGTCCTTGTGCCAGTAAGAGAAAATCAATGGCTGCTCTGTTTTGAAGAGTAGCATGTCTAATACTATCAACATCGGTCAACATATCACTGATTGCGGAGGATGTGGCATTAGCTTGTTTGCTCAGCCAACATCCAACTCGATCTAATTGTCTCAATGCCACAGCTGAAGCCAATTGGGGTAGAAATATACCTGCTGAAAGCCTTCTGGCGGCATTCCAAGGCATAAAATCACTCTGACAGTTCTCATCATAATGAGGAACAGCTCTTGTTTTCCTTTGTTTCTTTTTCATCACTGCTTTGGCAGTGGGGGCAATTATGGTAAGCATACCAATGCTACAAGGGCCACCTTCAAGGTGGGCTGGAATGCCTTGCCAACCTCTGTCTCCGCAAATGATCCAATACCCTTTTGGCAATTGCCGTGGATATTGGTCCGTCTCCAGAAACACATCCCAACTGTTTGAAACATTTGCTGCCCTGAGAAGTTTTTTGGACCAAATGTTCCAATTGAAGGAGGGACTGTTTCCATTGTCAATTCCACCTGGTTTACCATTGGATTCTTTTCTGACCAAAGGAAACTCTTTCACTGGCACACCAACCAAACAGGTTGAGAAAGGCTTTTCTGGTTCCGAATTAGACAGACATATAGTATCCGATCCGGCAGCCTTGGCTAAGGTCACCCAAACACTCGTTTTCGGTTGATCCACAGGCAAATCTGCACGACAAAAAACAATTAAAATCAAGCAAAACAAGTATACCATTTGATTCTTCCCCATCTCTTTCAAGAACTAAGTTTTGGCAGAATTCTTTCTAAACAAAAACAATAACCTAAATTTTCAGCCAAAAATTAGCTTTGTTAAACAAACATTCAGCATTCAATTCGTATACTCATAAATAACATTGGCACAAAATCAGAGTTCATGGGTTCCACCGATGCACAAAGAACGTCAGGCACAAGAGGCGTCAGGCGAGACCCGGGATCCTTCCATTCGGTCCACGTCTGCGTACTCGCTTCCTCAGTTCTAGGCTCGACAACAGGTTCTGAAGTGCGATACGGTTTGACGTTTTTGGCAGGAACCCACTTAATTCTTCCAGCACCTGTGGAAATAGAAGCATACCCTTTGCCCCACGTTATTAATTGAAACGGGCCTTCCATCTGTCCAGAGTCAGGGTTTCTAATTAGAAGAGGAGGATGTTCTTTCAGTTTTGCCTGTGTGCTATTTGAAAAGTGTCTAAAGATTGGTGGATCTGGTTCTGTACTTGAACTATTTAGAAAATTAAAACCATACAAAGCCTTACTCAGTCTCATCTGTGGGGTGATTTCCGTTCCCCCTCTCTGTTGATCTAATATGCGTTTTAAGGTTTGATGTGTTCTTTCAATGATTGCTTGGCTTGTGGGAGAGTGGGGAATACCAAAAATGTGTCGAACACCCCATTCATTTAAAAATGTGGCCAATTTTTGAGATATGTATGCGGGACCATTGTCAGTTTTTACTTCTTGGGGTATACCCAATGAAGCAAAAGCTTGCAGGAAATGATGACAGGCATGGCTGCCAGTTTCACCTGTGTGAAGGGAAGCAAAAACTGCACCAGAGAACGTGTCTATGGAAACATGAATATTTTTAAATTTACCAAAAGAAGGCTATTTAGTAACACCTGTTTGCCACAACTGTAGGCTTTGTAAGCCTCGGGGGTTGATTGCTCCTGTAGAAACAGGAGGTTGTACCAATTGACAGTCAGGGCAAGTATGAATGATAGCTTTAGCTTGACTTTTAGTGATTTGGAACATTCGCATGAGTGCTTGTGCATTTTGGTGGAAAAAGGCATGACTCAATTTTGCTTGTTCAAAAATATTTGGCAATGTGTTAGAAATGACCATTGTCAGCTTGTCCGCTCTTGCATTTCCTTCCACTAAAAATCCAGGAAGTGAAGAATGCGCCCTAATGTGAGAAACAAAATATGGATTAGTTCTATATTGCAAAGTTATAAAAAGACATGAAAGCCAACGATGTAAGTTTCATTACTAACATCCTTTAAAATGGAACCTTCTATTCTCCTGACTACATTAGCAACATAAGCAGAATCTGTGACCAAATTAAAAGGCTGAGGAAACAGCTGAAAAGCTCAAACTACTGCAGCAAGCTCAACAATTTGAGGGGATCCCTCTACTGTTTGAATATCAGATTCCCAAACATCAGTCTTTTGATTAAACCAAGTCACAACGGACTTGTGGCTTTTACCAGAGCCATCAGTGAAGAGAGTCACAGCATGTAAAGGTTCTTCACTTAATTTAGGTTTTTCTCTGAAACTCAATTTTGCTTGCAGTAGTTTGTGAGCTGGATAGTGTATGGAACAAACACCTGGAAAACCTAAGAATGCATATTGTAAATCATCAGAATTTTGCATTGCCCAATTGAAATAATCATTTTTCAATGGCAAATAGATAACTGAACATTCTTGACCTGCCAAAGTTAACAATCTGGTTCTAGCCTTAATTATAATGTATGCAATCATTTCTAAAACTGAGCAAATGGTCTTTGAAAACCTGTAGGGAGGAAAAACCCATTCCATTATTAACAAAGGATCTTGTTCTGTGGCATCCCACTGGAAAATGAGACCACAAAGCTGCATCTTCTCTCCTAAGATTGCAAGAAAGAAAGGATTTTCAGGAACGCAGCGATGAGCTTGTCTTTTTTGAAGAGCTTCTGTGACTTTGTCGAGAGCAGCACGAGCTTCAGGGGTTAAAGTTCTTGGCGAAGTGATGTCGCAACTTCCTCTCAGCAAATGGAAGAGGGGACTCAGTTCATCATTGGTGATTCCCAGCATCGGTCTGACCCAGTTGATTTCTCCTAGAAGTTGTTGTAACTCTTGTAGGTTGTTGACTCTGGTTCGGATCTGAATTTTCTGTGGTCTTCTTGTCGTCTTCCATCGTCTTCCATCAACTTCCATCCCAGGTACTTCTAAGGTGAAACTTGTTGAATTTTCGTTGCAGAGATTTCAAGTCCAGCTTTTTGAATTTCAGCAACAACACAGTCGCGAGTTTCTTCCATCTCTTCCTTTCAAAGGACTCCACCCTTAAAGCCAATTTTTCTTTCTCTGTATCTATAGATTGACAAACACCAGAACAACCATGTTTTTGCTTAACTGAAAAAGAGTTCCCCGGAACCACAATTTCCCGAGTGGAAGCAGCCACCTCAGCCTCCACCCCAGGCCCAACAGAATCCAATTCAGGTTTCAGTGTCCCTGCACAAACAATTTTAGGAAGTACAGTCACTTTTTCATTTCCATCTTTTACACACTTTGTTCCATCCCCCTTACAAGAGTCACATATTTTTACATTAACAGAACAACGCGAAGAAAAGTCCAAAAGAGTCTCATTTTTTCCCAGAGAGAGAGAAGAAAGATTTTGTTCAACAGAGTTCAAAGCAATACTTTCAGCATTTGCAACAACACTTGTAACATTCTCCGATACTCACACAGTCTCCGGTTTACTGGAATTTAATGAGACAGAACCAGAAGCTTTGTTTTCTGAGTCCAAGTTGATCTTATTATTATCAGTTTGTTTAAAACAGTGCTCCAACAGCGCTCTACAAACCGGCATAAGTTCTCTTAAGCTTTCATCTTTTTTGAGAGAGACTAGATTATAGATTCTCCAGTTTATCTGATCCCAAAAATGAAAAGTAAAAGCAGACTGCAGATTTAAATCTTGCGTATTCGCTTTAACCCAGATAAGTAAGTTTTTAAGCTCAGTTTTTGAAATTTCAGAGTGACCTTTTTCTTGTAACATTGTCTCTAATTGATGAAAAACATCCCATTCAACTTTTGATAAATTCGTTCCCATTTTTGTGTTCTTTTAATAATTTTCTTTTTCGCTATTTTGCCTCCCCACGTCACCCAAGCGCTCTCCCGAGATAAGTTACTTACAATTTTCTTGGCTTCGGCGGGAGAGATGATACAGTGTGCTCCTTGTTAACACTTGGGTCTCCGCAGCTGGTACTTCCACGATTTTTCTTTGTTTTTCTTCTATTCTACGTCCTCACACGAGGCACCAATATGCGGGGGACGGGACAGGTATAAGTCCAATAGTTTCATGAACCCACGCCTTAAAAAAGGAACCCACTAGGCCGCGGCAACATATCCAAATATGGATAACATGGTAACCAGACCAGTGAAGAGATTTTTGCTTTTATTTCCAGCACATCAGTCTCAAAATACAAAATGGAGACATGACAGCTCACTGATCCACACCAAAAAATGTCTCCTTCAACAGGGCTCATACAGCAATACATAAAATCATCTCAGACTAGAATTCAGCCAATCAGACACAGAAAACACATCTTGACAAGCATTCTATCCAATCTTATAAAACATAGGTAATCGTAGCTAAAACAAAGACTAGTTGATAAGAGACAAAGAACAGAGTTCTATTCATGCTAGCCTTCTAAAGATATACATTAAATAACCTTGTTGCCATCCTAAAGCCAATTCTACAGAAGCCTATTGTTATTTGTCACGTCTACTGCTTGGGAAACTTTTCTGCTTGCATGGAAAACTTTTTCTGCTTGCATGGGAAACTTTTCTGCAATGCTAACAAAACTCCAGTCTAAGGCCTACATACTTCTTTGTAACCATTTCTTAAAAATCCTCTAACCTTATGGATTCCAACATTTCCCCCTCTCTGTTTGACCCAGAAGCTTTCATTTTCTTGTCGCTTGCTATTTGCGTTTCATAGCTCTATTGCAAAATTTCTGCTTATTATCTGCTGAAGACCTATTTTCACTAAACTGAAGCATTGCTATATTACGGCACAGCAACTTAATGCTGTGAAGACCCAATCCCTGAAAGAGAGATATGAATCACGTTTGGCAACAGTCACAAGGCATCGTTCAAAAAACTCTGGTCGATTCCAAGGCCTTAATTCAAAATCTTCGTTCATGTCAATACCCTCATCTACTGCTTTCGTGAGATTTCGTACACTCTCTGTGCTTCTACTTCCTAATTCTCCTGCTTGAATGACAAAAACTTCTCGGACTGTTTTGTTCATCATTCGCCGAACACAACAGAGTATACAAGGTGCCACTATCAATATCAGTATTAGAACACCTAATATGTAAAGACCTATCTTGCAAAGTTGCCTTAGCCAAGGTGCAAAACTCCAATTTTGAAACAAATCATCCAACCAGGAACCTCCATCTTCTTTAATTTGGGCTGTCTGATCCTTTAATTTTTGAATGCTTTTGTGAATGGATTCAGAATGATCAGACAAATTCATACAACCCAATCCTTCAAATTCCTCACAACCATGTCCTTGTGCCAGTAAAAGAAAATCAATGGCTGCTCTGTTTTGAAGAGTAGCATGTCTAATACTATCAACATCGGTCAACATATCACTGATTGCGGAGGATGTGGCATTAGCTTGTTTGCTCAGCCAACATCCAACTCGATCTAATTGTCTCAATGCCACAGCTGAAGCCAATTGGGGTAGAAATATACCTGCTGAAAGCCTTCTGGTGGCATTCCAAGGCATAAAATCACTCTGACAGTTCTCATCATAATGAGGAACAGCTCTTGTTTTCCTTTGTTTCTTTTTCATCACTGCTTTGGCAGTGGGGGCAATTATGGTAAGCATACCAATGCTACAAGGGCCACCTTCAAGGTGGGCTGGAATGCCTTGCCAACCTCTGTCTCCGCAAATGATCCAATACCCTTTTGGCAATTGCCGTGGATATTGGTCCGTCTCCAGAAACACATCCCAACTGTTTGAAACATTTGCTGCCCTGAGAAGTTTTTTGGACCAAATGTTCCAATTGAAGGAGGGACTGTTTCCATTGTCAATTCCACCTGGTTTACCATTGGATTCTTTTCTGACCAAAGGAAACTCTTTCACTGGCACACCAACCAAACAGGTTGAGAAAGGCTTTTCTGGTTCCGAATTAGACAGACATATAGTATCCGATCCGGCAGCCTTGGCTAAGGTCACCCAAACACTCGTTTTCGGTTGATCCACAGGCAAATCTGCACGACAAAAAACAATTAAAATCAAGCAAAACAAGTATACCATTTGATTCTTCCCCATCTCTTTCAAGAACTAAGTTTTGGCAGAATTCTTTCTAAACAAAAACAATAACCTAAATTTTCAGCCAAAAATTAGCTTTGTTAAACAAACATTCAGCATTCAATTCGTATACTCATAAATAACATTGGCACAAAATCAGAGTTCATGGGTTCCACCGATGCACAAAGAACGTCAGGCACAAGAGGCGTCAGGCGAGACCCGGGATCCTTCCATTCGGTCCACGTCTGCGTACTCGCTTCCTCAGTTCTAGGCTCGACAACAGGTTCTGAAGTGCGATACGGTTTGACGTTTTTGGCAGGAACCCACTTAATTCTTCCAGCACCTGTGGAAATAGAAGCATACCCTTTGCCCCACGTTATTAATTGAAACGGGCCTTCCATCTGTCCAGAGTCAGGGTTTCTAATTAGAAGAGGAGGATGTTCTTTCAGTTTTGCCTGTGTGCTATTTGAAAAGTGTCTAAAGATTGGTGGATCTGGTTCTGTACTTGAACTATTTAGAAAATTAAAACCATACAAAGCCTTACTCAGTCTCATCTGTGGGGTGATTTCCGTTCCCCCTCTCTGTTGATCTAATATGCGTTTTAAGGTTTGATGTGTTCTTTCAATGATTGCTTGGCTTGTGGGAGAGTGGGGAATACCAAAAATGTGTCGAACACCCCATTCATTTAAAAATGTGGCCAATTTTTGAGATATGTATGCGGGACCATTGTCAGTTTTTACTTCTTGGGGTATACCCAATAAAGCAAAAGCTTGCAGGAAATGATAACAGGTATGGCTGCCAGTTTCACCTGTGTGAAGGGAAGCAAAAACTGCACCAGAGAACGTGTCTATGGAAACATGAATATTTTTAAATTTACCAAAAGAAGGCTATTTAGTAACACCTGTTTGCCACAACTGTAGGCTTTGTAAGCCTCGGGGGTTGATTGCTCCTGTAGAAACAGGAGGTTGTACCAATTGACAGTCAGGGCAAGTATGAATGATAGCTTTAGCTTGACTTTTAGTGATTTGGAACATTCGCATGAGTGCTTGTGCATTTTGGTGGAAAAAGGCATGACTCAATTTTGCTTGTTCAAAAATATTTGGCAATGTGTTAGAAATGACCATTGTCAGCTTGTCCGCTCTTGCATTTCCTTCCACTAAAAATCCAGGAAGTGAAGAATGCGCCCTAATGTGAGAAACAAAATATGGATTAGTTCTATATTGCAAAGTTATAAAAAGACATGAAAGCCAACGATGTAAAGTTTCATTACTAACATCCTTTAAAATGGAACCTTCTATTCTCCTGACTACATTAGCAACATAAGCAGAATCTGTGACCAAATTAAAAGGCTGAGGAAACAGCTGAAAAGCCCAAACTACTGCAGCAAGCTCAACAATTTGAGGGGATCCCTCTACTGTTTGAATATCAGATTCCCAAACATCAGTCTTTTGATTAAACCAAGTCACAACGGACTTGTGGCTTTTACCAGAGCCATCAGTGAAGAGAGTCACAGCATGTAAAGGTTCTTCACTTAATTTAGGTTTTTCTCTGAAACTCAATTTTGCTTGCAGTAGTTTGTGAGCTGGATAGTGTATGGAACAAACACCTGGAAAACCTAAGAATGCATATTGTAAATCATCAGAATTTTGCATTGCCCAATTGAAATAATCATTTTTCAATGGCAAATAGATAACTGAACATTCTTGACCTGCCAAAGTTAACAATCTGGTTCTAGCCTTAATTATAATGTATGCAATCATTTCTAAAACTGAGCAAATGGTCTTTGAAAACCTGTAGGGAGGAAAAACCCATTCCATTATTAACAAAGGATCTTGTTCTGTGGCATCCCACTGGAAAATGAGACCACAAAGCTGCATCTTCTCTCCTAAGATTGCAAGAAAGAAAGGATTTTCAGGAACGCAGCGATGAGCTTGTCTTTTTTGAAGAGCTTCTGTGACTTTGTCGAGAGCAGCACGAGCTTCAGGGGTTAAAGTTCTTGGCGAAGTGATGTCGCAACTTCCTCTCAGCAAATGGAAGAGCGGACTCAGTTCATCATTGGTGATTCCCAACATCGGTCTGACCCAGTTGATTTCTCCTAGAAGTTGTTGTAACTCTTGTAGGTTGTTGACTCTGGTTCGGATCTGAATTTTCTGTGGTATTATTGTCGTCTTCCATCGTCTTCCATCATCTTCCATCCCAGGTACTTCTAAGGTGAAACTTGTTGAATTTTCGTTGCAGAGATTTCAAGTCCAGCTTTTTGAATTTCAGCAACAACACAGTCGCGAGTTTCTTCCATCTCTTCCTTTCAAAGGACTCCACCCTTAAAGCCAATTTTTCTTTCTCTGTATCTATAGATTGACAAACACCAGAACAACCATGTTTTTGCTTAAGTGAAAAAGAGTTCCCCGGAACCACAATTTCCCGAGTGGAAGCAGCCACCTCAGCCTCCACCCCAGGCCCAACAGAATCCAATTCAGGTTTCAGTGTCCCTGCACAAACAATTTTAGGAAGTACAGTCACTTTTTCATTTCCATCTTTTACACACTTTGTTCCATCCCCCTTACAAGAGTCACATATTTTTACATTAACAGAACAACGCGAAGAAAAGTCCAAAAGAGTCTCATTTTTTCCCAGAGAGAGAGAAGAAAGATTTTGTTCAACAGAGTTCAAAGCAATACTTTCAGCATTTGCAACAACACTTGTAACATTCTCCGATACTCACACAGTCTCCGGTTTACTGGAATTTAATGAGACAGAACCAGAAGCTTTGTTTTCTGAGTCCAAGTTGATCTTATTATTATCAGTTTGTTTAAAACAGTGCTCCAACAGCGCTCTACAAACCGGCATAAGTTCTCTTAAGCTTTCATCTTTTTTGAGAGAGACTAGATTATAGATTCTCCTGTTTATCTGATCCCAAAAATGAAAAGTAAAAGCAGACTGCAGATTTAAATCTTGCGTATTCGCTTTAACCCAGATAAGTAAGTTTTTAAGCTCAGTTTTTGAAATTTCAGAGTGACCTTTTTCTTGTAACATTGTCTCTAATTGATGAAAAACATCCCATTCAACTTTTGATAAATTCGTTCCCATTTTTGTGTTCTTTTAATAATTTTCTTTTTCTCTATTTTGCCTCCCAACGTCACCCAAGCGCTCTCCCGAGATAAGTTACTTACAATTTTCTTGGCTTCGGCGGGAGAGATGATACAGTGTGCTCCTTGTTAACACTTGGGTCTCCGCAGCTGGTACTTCCACGATTTTTCTTTGTTTTTCTTCTATTCTACGTTCTCACACGAGGCACCAATATGCGGGGGACGGGACAGGTATAAGTCCAATAGTGTCAGGAACCCACGCCTTAAAAAAGGAACCCACTAGGCCGCGGCAAAATATCCAAATATGGATAACATGGTAACCAGACCAGTGAAGAGATTTTTGCTTTTATTTCCAGCACATCAGTCTCAAAATACAAAATGGAGACATGACAGCTCACTGATCCACACCAAAAAATGTCTCCTTCAACAGGGCTCATACAGCAATACATAAAATCATCTCAGACTAGAATTCAGCCAATCAGACACAGAAAACACATCTTGACAAGCATTCTATCCAATCTTATAAAACATAGGTAATCGTAGCTAAAACAAAGACTAGTTGATAAGAGACAAAGAACAGAGTTCTATTCATGCTAACCTTCTAAAGATATACATTAAATAACCTTGTTGCCATCCTAAAGCCAATTCTACAGAAGCCTATTGTTATTTGTCACGTCTACTGCTTGGGAAACTTTTCTGCTTGCATGGAAAACTTTTTCTGCTTGAATGGGAAACTTTTCTGCAATGCTAACAAAACTCCTGTCTAAGGCCTACATACTTCTTTGTAACCATTTCTTAAAAATCCTCTAACCTTATGGATTCCAACATTTCCCCCTCTCTGTTTGACCCAGAAGCTTTCCTTTTCTTGTCGCTTGCTATTTGCGTTTCATAGCTCTATTGCAAAATTTCTGCTTATTATCTGCTGAAGACCTATTTTCACTAAACTGAAGCATTGCTATATTACGGCACAGCAACTTAATGCTGTGAAGACCCAATCCCTGAAAGAGAGATATGAATCACGTTTGGCAACAGTCACAAGGCATCGTTCAAAAAACTCTGGTCGATTCCAAGGCCTTAATTCAAAACCTTCGTTCATGTCAATACCCTCATCTACTGTTTTCGTGAGATTTCGTACACTCTCTGTGCTTCTACTTCCTAATTCTCCTGCTTGAATGACAAAAACTTCTCGGACTGTTTTGTTCATCATTCACCGAAGACAACAGAGTATACAAGGTGCCACTATCAATATCAGTATTAGAACACCTAATATGTAAAGACCTATCTTGCAAAGTTGCCTTAGCCAAGGTGCAAAACTCCAATTTTGAAACAAATCATCCAACCAGGAACCTCCATCTTCTTTAATTTGGGCTGTCAGATCCTTTAATTTTTGAATGCTTTTGTGAATGGATTCAGAATGATCAGACAAATTCATACAACCCAATCCTTCAAATTCCTCACAACCATGTCCTTCTGCCAGTAAGAGAAAATCAATGGCTGCTCTGTTTTGAAGAGTAGCATGTCTAATACTGTCAACATCGGTCAACATATCACTGATTGCGGAGGATGTGGCATTAGCTTGTTTGCTCAGCCAACATCCAACTCGATCTAAATGTCTCAATGCCACAGCTGAAGCCAATTGGGGTAGAAATATACCTGCTGAAAGCCTTCTGGCGGCATTCCAAGGCATAAAATCACTCTGACAGTTCTCATCATAATGAGGAACAGCTCTTGTTTTCCTTTGTTTCTTTTTCATCACTGCTTTGGCAGTGGGGGCAATTATGGTAAGCATACCAATGCTACAAGGGCCACCTTCAAGGTGGGCTGGAATGCCTTACCAACCTCTGTCTCCGCAAATGATCCAATACCCTTTTGGCAATTGCCGTGGATATTGGTCCGTCTCCAGAAGCACATCCCAACTGTTTGAAACATTTGCTGCCCTGAGAAGTTTGTTGGAACAAATGTTCCAATTGAAGGAAGGACTGTTTCCATTGTCAATTCCACCTGGTTTACCATTGGATTCTTTTCTGACCAAAGGAAACTCTTTCACTGGCACACCAACCAAACAGGTTGAGAAAGGCTTTTCTGGTTCCGAATTAGACAGACATATAGTATCCGATCCGGCAGCCTTGGCTAAGGTCACCCAAACACTCGTTTTCGGTTGATCCACAGGCAAATCTGCACGACAAAAAGCAATTAAAATCAAGCAAAACAAGTATACCATTTGATTCTGCCCCATCTCTTTCAAGAACTAAGTTTTGGCAAAATTCTTTCTAAACAAAAACAATAACCTAAATTTTCAGCCAAAAATTAGCTTTGTTAAACAAACATTCAGCATTCAATTCGTATACTCATAAATAACATTGGCACAAAATCAGAGTTCATGGGTTCCACCGATGCACAAAGAACGTCAGGCACAAGAGGCGTCAGGCGAGACCCGGGATCCTTCCATTCGGTCCACGTCTGCGTACTCGCTTCCTCAGTTCTAGGCTCGACAACAGGTTCTGAAGTGCGATACGGTTTGACGTTTTTGGCAGGAACCCACTTAATTCTTCCAGCACCTGTGGAAATAGAAGCATACCCTTTGCCCCACGTTATTAATTGAAACGGGCCTTCCATCTGTCCAGAGTCAGGGTTTCTAATTAGAAGAGGAGGATGTTCTTTCAGTTTTGCCTGTGTGCTATTTGAAAAGTGTCTAAAGATTGGTGGATCTGGTTCTGTACTTGAACTATTTAGAAAATTAAAACCATACAAAGCCTTACTCAGTCTCATCTGTGGGGTGATTTCCGTTCCCCCTCTCTGTTGATCTAATATGCGTTTTAAGGTTTGATGTGTTCTTTCAATGATTGCTTGGCTTGTGGGAGAGTGGGGAATACCAAAAATGTGTCGAACACCCCATTCATTTAAAAATGTGGCCAATTTTTGAGATATGTATGCGGGACCATTGTCAGTTTTTACTTCTTGGGGTATACCCAATAAAGCAAAAGCTTGCAGGAAATGATGACAGGCATGGCTGCCAGTTTCACCTGTGTGAAGGGAAGCAAAAACTGCACCAGAGAACGTGTCTATGGAAACATGAATATTTTTAAATTTACCAAAAGAAGGCTATTTAGTAACACCTGTTTGCCACAACTGTAGGCTTTGTAAGCCTCGGGGGTTGATTGCTCCTGTAGAAACAGGAGGTTGTACCAATTGACAGTCAGGGCAAGTATGAATGATAGCTTTAGCTTGACTTTTAGTGATTTGGAACATTCGCATGAGTGCTTGTGCATTTTGGTGGAAAAAGGCATGACTCAATTTTGCTTGTTCAAAAATATTTGGCAATGTGTTAGAAATGACCATTGTCAGCTTGTCCGCTCTTGCATTTCCTTCCACTAAAAATCCAGGAAGTGAAGAATGCGCCCTAATGTGAGAAACAAAATATGGATTAGTTCTATATTGCAAAGTTATAAAAAGACATGAAAGCCAACGATGTACAGTTTCATTACTAACATCCTTTAAAATGGAACCTTCTATTCTCCTGACTACATTAGCAACATAAGCAGAATCTGTGACCAAATTAAAAGGCTGAGGAAACAGCTGAAAAGCTCAAACTACTGCAGCAAGCTCAACAATTTGAGGGGATCCCTCTACTGTTTGAATATCAGATTCCCAAACATCAGTCTTTTGATTAAACCAAGTCACAACGGACTTGTGGCTTTTACCAGAGCCATCAGTGAAGAGAGTCACAGCATGTAAAGGTTCTTCACTTAATTTAGGTTTTTCTCTGAAACTCAATTTTGCTTGCAGTAGTTTGTGAGCTGGATAGTGTATGGAACAAACACCTGGAAAACCTAAGAATGCATATTGTAAATCATCAGAATTTTGCATTGCCCAATTGAAATAATCATTTTTCTATGGCAAATAGATAACTGAACATTCTTGACCTGCCAAAGTTAACAATCTGGTTCTAGCCTTAATTATAATGTATGCAATCATTTCTAAAACTGAGCAAATGGTCTTTGAAAACCTGTAGGGAGGAAAAACCCATTCCATTATTAACAAAGGATCTTGTTCTGTGGCATCCCACTGGAAAATGAGACCACAAAGCTGCATCTTCTCTCCTAAGATTGCAAGAAAGAAAGGATTTTCAGGAATGCAGCGATGAGCTTGTCTTTTTTGAAGAGCTTCTGTGACTTTGTCGAGAGCAGCATGAGCTTCAGGGTTCTTGACGAAGTGATGTCGCAACTTCCTCTCAGCAAATGGAAGAGCGGACTCAGTTCATCATTGGTGATTCCCAGCATCGGTCTGACCCAGTTGATTTCTCCTAGAAGTTGTTGTAACTCTTGTAGGTTGTTGACTCTGGTTCGGATCTGAATTTTCTGTGGTATTATTGTCGTCTTCCATCGTCTTCCATCATCTTCCATCCCAGGTACTTCTAAGGTGAAACTTGTTGAATTTTCGTTGCAGAGATTTCAAGTCCAGCTTTTTGAATTTCAGCAACAACACAGTCACGAGTTTCTTCCATCTCTTCCTTTCAAAGGACTCCACCCTTAAAGCCAATTTTTCTTTCTCTGTATCTATAGATTGACAAACACCAGAACAACCATGTTTTTGCTTAACTGAAAAAGAGTTCCCCGGAACCACAATTTCCCGAGTGGAAGCAGCCACCTCAGCCTCCACCCCAGGCCCAACAGAATCCAATTCAAGTTTCAGTGTCCCTGCATAAACAATTTTATGAAGTACAGTCAATTTTTCATTTCCATCTTTTACACACTTTGTTCCATCCCCCTTACAAGAGTCACATATTTTTACATTAACAGAACAACGCGAAGAAAAGTCCAAAAGAGTCTCATTTTTTCCCAGAGAGAGAGAAGAAAGATTTTGTTCAACAGAGTTCAAAGCAATACTTTCAGCATTTGCAACAACACTTGTAACATTCTCCGATACTCACACAGTCTCCGGTTTACTGGAATTTAATGAGACAGAACCAGAAGCTTTGTTTTCTGAGTCCAAGTTGATCTTATTATTATCAGTTTGTTTAAAACAGTGCTCCAACAGCGCTCTACAAACCGGCATAAGTTCTCTTAAGCTTTCATCTTTTTTGAGAGAGACTAGATTATAGATTCTCCAGTTTATCTGATCCCAAAAATGAAAAGTAAAAGCAGACTGCAGATTTAAATCTTGCGTATTCGCTTTAACCCAGATAAGTAAGTTTTTAAGCTCAGTTTTTGAAATTTCAGAGTGACCTTTTTCTTGTAACATTGTCTCTAATTGATGAAAAACATCCCATTCAACTTTTGATAAATTCGTTCCCATTTTTGTGTTCTTTTAATAATTTTCTTTTTCGCTATTTTGCCTCCCCACGTCACCCAAGCGCTCTCCCGAGATAAGTTACTTACAATTTTCTTGGCTTCGGCGGGAGAGATGATACAGTGTGCTCCTTGTTAACACTTGGGTCTCCGCAGCTGGTACTTCCACGATTTTTCTTTGTTTTTCTTCTATTCTACGTCCTCACACGAGGCACCAATATGCGGGGGACGGGACAGGTATAAGTCCAATAGTGTCATGAACCCACGCCTTAAAAAAGGAACCCACTAGGCCGCGGCAACATATCCAAATATGGATAACATGGTAACCAGACCAGTGAAGAGATTTTTGCTTTTATTTCCAGCACATCAGTCTCAAAATACAAAATGGAGACATGACAGCTCACTGATCCACACCAAAAAATGTCTCCTTCAACAGGGCTCATACAGCAATACATAAAATCATCTCAGACTAGAATTCAGCCAATCAGACACAGAAAACACATCTTGACAAGCATTCTATCCAATCTTATAAAACATAGGTAATCGTAGCTAAAACAAAGACTAGTTGATAAGAGACAAAGAACAGAGTTCTATTCATGCTAGCCTTCTAAAGATATACATTAAATAACCTTGTTGCCATCCTAAAGCCAATTCTACAGAAGCCTATTGTTATTTGTCACGTCTACTGCTTGGGAAACTTTTCTGCTTGCATGGAAAACTTTTTCTGCTTGCATGGGAAACTTTTCTGCAATGCTAACAAAACTCCAGTCTAAGGCCTACATACTTCTTTGTAACCATTTCTTAAAAATCCTCTAACCTTATGGATTCCAACATTTCCCCCTCTCTGTTTGACCCAGAAGCTTTCATTTTCTTGTCGCTTGCTATTTGCGTTTCATAGCTCTATTGCAAAATTTCTGCTTATTATCTGCTGAAGACCTATTTTCACTAAACTGAAGCATTGCTATATTACGGCACAGCAACTTAATGCTGTGAAGACCCAATCCCTGAAAGAGAGATATGAATCACGTTTGGCAACAGTCACAAGGCATCGTTCAAAAAACTCTGGTCGATTCCAAGGCCTTAATTCAAAACCTTCGTTCATGTCAATACTCTCATCTACTGCTTTCGTGAGATTTCGTACACTCTCTGTGCTTCTACTTCCTAATTCTCCTGCTTGAATGACAAAAACTTCTCGGACTGTTTTGTTCATCATTCGCCGAAGACAACAGAGTATACAAGGTGCCACTATCAATATCAGTATTAGAACACCTAATATGTAAAGACCTATCTTGCAAAGTTGCCTTAGCCAAGGTGCAAAACTCCAATTTTGAAACAAATCATCCAACCAGGAACCTCCATCTTCTTTAATTTGGGCTGTCAGATCCTTTAATTTTTGAATGCTTTTGTGAATGGATTCGGAATGATCAGACAAATTCATACAACCCAATCCTTCAAATTCCTCACAACCATGTCCTTCTGCCAGTAAGAGAAAATCAATGGCTGCTCTGTTTTGAAGAGTAGCATGTCTAATACTATCAACATCGGTCAACATATCACTGATTGCGGAGGATGTGGCATTAGCTTGTTTGCTCAGCCAACATCCAACTCGATCTAATTGTCTCAATGCCACAGCTGAAGCCAATTGGGGTAGAAATATACCTGCTGAAACCTTCTGGTGGCATTCCAAGGCATAAAATCACTCTGACAGTTCTCATCATAATGAGGAACAGCTCTTGTTTTCCTTTGTTTCTTTTTCATCACTGCTTTGGCAGTGGGGGCAATTATGGTAAGCATACCAATGCTACAAGGGCCACCTTCAAGGTGGGCTGGAATGCCTTGCCAACCTCTGTCTCCGCAAATGATCCAATACCCTTTTGGCAATTGCCGTGGATATTGGTCCGTCTCCAGAAACACATCCCAACTGTTTGAAACATTTGCTGCCCTGAGAAGTTTTTTGGACCAAATGTTCCAATTGAAGGAGGGACTGTTTCCATTGTCAATTCCACCTGGTTTACCATTGGATTCTTTTCTGACCAAAGGAAACTCTTTCACTGGCACACCAACCAAACAGGTTGAGAAAGGCTTTTCTGGTTCCGAATTAGACAGACATATAGTATCCGATCCGGCAGCCTTGGCTAAGGTCACCCAAACACTCGTTTTCGGTTGATCCACAGGCAAATCTGCACGACAAAAAACAATTAAAGTCAAGCAAAACAAGTATACCATTTGATTCTTCCCCATCTCTTTCAAGAACTAAGTTTTGGCAGAATTCTTTCTAAACAAAAACAATAACCTAAATTTTCAGCCAAAAATTAGCTTTGTTAAACAAACATTCAGCATTCAATTCGTATACTCATAAATAACATTGGCACAAAATCAGAGTTCATGGGTTCCACCGATGCACAAAGAACGTCAGGCACAAGAGGCGTCAGGCGAGACCCGGGATCCTTCCATTCGGTCCACGTCTGCGTACTCGCTTCCTCAGTTCTAGGCTCGACAACAGGTTCTGAAGTGCGATACGGTTTGACGTTTTTGGCAGGAACCCACTTAATTCTTCCAGCACCTGTGGAAATAGAAGCATACCCTTTGCCCCACGTTATTAATTGAAACGGGCCTTCCATCTGTCCAGAGTCAGGGTTTCTAATTAGAAGAGGAGGATGTTCTTTCAGTTTTGCCTGTGTGCTATTTGAAAAGTGTCTAAAGATTGGTGGATCTGGTTCTGTACTTGAACTATTTAGAAAATTAAAACCATACAAAGCCTTACTCAGTCTCATCTGTGGGGTGATTTCCGTTCCCCCTCTCTGTTGATCTAATATGCGTTTTAAGGTTTGATGTGTTCTTTCAATGATTGCTTGGCTTGTGGGAGAGTGGGGAATACCAAAAATGTGTCGAACACCCCATTCATTTAAAAATGTGGCCAATTTTTGAGATATGTATGCGGGACCATTGTCAGTTTTTACTTCTTGGGGTATACCCAATAAAGCAAAAGCTTGCAGGAAATGATGACAGGCATGGCTGCCAGTTTCACCTGTGTGAAGGGAAGCAAAAACTGCACCAGAGAACGTGTCTATGGAAACATGAATATTTTTAAATTTACCAAAAGAAGGCTATTTAGTAACACCTGTTTGCCACAACTGTAGGCTTTGTAAGCCTCGGGGGTTGATTGCTCCTGTAGAAACAGGAGGTTGTACCAATTGACAGTCAGGGCAAGTATGAATGATAGCTTTAGCTTGACTTTTAGTGATTTGGAACATTCGCATGAGTGCTTGTGCATTTTGGTGGAAAAAGGCATGACTCAATTTTGCTTGTTCAAAAATATTTGGCAATGTGTTAGAAATGACCATTGTCAGCTTGTCCGCTCTTGCATTTCCTTCCACTAAAAATCCAGGAAGTGAAGAATGCGCCCTAATGTGAGAAACAAAATATGGATTAGTTCTATATTGCAAAGTTATAAAAAGACATGAAAGCCAACGATGTAAAGTTTCATTACTAACATCCTTTAAAATGGAACCTTCTATTCTCCTGACTACATTAGCAACATAAGCAGAATCTGTGACCAAATTAAAAGGCTGAGGAAACAGCTGAAAAGCTCAAACTACTGCAGCAAGCTCAACAATTTGAGGGGATCCCTCTACTGTTTGAATATCAGATTCCCAAACATCAGTCTTTTGATTAAACCAAGTCACAACGGACTTGTGGCTTTTACCAGAGCCATCAGTGAAGAGAGTCACAGCATGTAAAGGTTCTTCACTTAATTTAGGTTTTTCTCTGAAACTCAATTTTGCTTGCAGTAGTTTGTGAGCTGGATAGTGTATGGAACAAACACCTGGAAAACCTAAGAATGCATATTGTAAATCATCAGAATTTTGCATTGCCCAATTGAAATAATCATTTTTCAATGGCAAATAGATAACTGAACATTCTTGACCTGCCAAAGTTAACAATCTGGTTCTAGCCTTAATTATAATGTATGCAATCATTTCTAAAACTGAGCAAATGGTCTTTGAAAACCTGTAGGGAGGAAAAACCCATTCCATTATTAACAAAGGATCTTGTTCTGTGGCATCCCACTGGAAAATGAGACCACAAAGCTGCATCTTCTCTCCTAAGATTGCAAGAAAGAAAGGATTTTCAGGAACGCAGCGATGAGCTTGTCTTTTTTGAAGAGCTTCTGTGACTTTGTTGAGAGCAGCACGAGCTTCAGGGGTTAAAGTTCTTGGCGAAGTGATGTCGCAACTTCCTCTCAGCAAATGGAAGAGCGGACTCAGTTCATCATTGGTGATTCCCAGCATCGGTCTGACCCAGTTGATTTCTCCTAGAAGTTGTTGTAACTCTTGTAGGTTGTTGACTCTGGTTCGGATCTGAATTTTCTGTGGTATTATTGTCGTCTTCCATCGTCTTCCATCATCTTCCATCCCAGGTACTTCTAAGGTGAAACTTGTTGAATTTTCGTTGCAGAGATTTCAAGTCCAGCTTTTTGAATTTCAGCAACAACACAGTCGCGAGTTTCTTCCATCTCTTCCTTTCAAAGGACTCCACCCTTAAAGCCAATTTTTCTTTCTCTGTATCTATAGATTGACAAACACCAGAACAACCATGTTTTTGCTTAAGTGAAAAAGAGTTCCCCGGAACCACAATTTCCCGAGTGGAAGCAGCCACCTCAGCCTCCACCCCAGGCCCAACAGAATCCAATTCAGGTTTCAGTGTCCCTGCACAAACAATTTTAGGAAGTACAGTCACTTTTTCATTTCCATCTTTTACACACTTTGTTCCATCCCCCTTACAAGAGTCACATATTTTTACATTAACAGAACAACGCAAAGAAAAGTCCAAAAGAGTCTCATTTTTTCCCAGAGAGAGAGAAGAAAGATTTTGTTCAACAGAGTTCAAAGCAATACTTTCAGCATTTGCAACAACACTTGTAACATTCTCCGATACTCACACAGTCTCCGGTTTACTGGAATTTAATGAGACAGAACCAGAAGCTTTGTTTTCTGAGTCCAAGTTGATCTTATTATTATCAGTTTGTTTAAAACAGTGCTCCAACAGCGCTCTACAAACCGGCATAAGTTCTCTTAAGCTTTCATCTTTTTTGAGAGAGACTAGATTATAGATTCTCCTGTTTATCTGATCCCAAAAATGAAAAGTAAAAGCAGACTGCAGATTTAAATCTTGCGTATTCGCTTTAACCCAGATAAGTAAGTTTTTAAGCTCAGTTTTTGAAATTTCAGAGTGACCTTTTTCTTGTAACATTGTCTCTAATTGATGAAAAACATCCCATTCAACTTTTGATAAATTCGTTCCCATTTTTGTGTTCTTTTAATAATTTTATTTTTCTCTATTTTGCCTCCCAACGTCACCCAAGCGCTCTCCCGAGATAAGTTACTTACAATTTTCTTGGCTTCGGCGGGAGAGATGATACAGTGTGCTCCTTGTTAACACTTGGGTCTCCGCAGCTGGTACTTCCACGATTTTTCTTTGTTTTTCTTCTATTCTACGTTCTCACACGAGGCACCAATATGCGGGGGACGGGACAGGTATAAGTCCAATAGTGTCAGGAACCCACGCCTTAAAAAAGGAACCCACTAGGCCGCGGCAAAATATCCAAATATGGATAACATGGTAACCAGACCAGTGAAGAGATTTTTGCTTTTATTTCCAGCACATCAGTCTCAAAATACAAAATGGAGACATGACAGCTCACTGATCCACACCAAAAAATGTCTCCTTCAACAGGGCTCATTCAGCAATACATAAAATCATCTCACACATTCAGACACAGAAAACACATCTTGACAAGCATTCTATCCAATCTTATAAAACATAGGTAATCGTAGCTAAAACAAAGACTAGTTGATAAGAGACAAAGAACAGAGTTCTATTCATGCTAACCTTCTAAAGATATACATTAAATAACCTTGTTGCCATCCTAAAGCCAATTCTACAGAAGCCTATTGTTATTTGTCACGTCTACTGCTTGGGAAACTTTTCTGCTTGCATGGAAAACTTTTTCTGCTTGCATGGGAAACTTTTCTGCAATGCTAACAAAACTCCTGTCTAAGGCCTACATACTTCTTTGTAACCATTTCTTAAAAATCCTCTAACCTTATGGATTCCAACATTTCCCCCTCTCTGTTTGACCCAGAAGCTTTCCTTTTCTTGTCGCTTGCTATTTGCGTTTCATAGCTCTATTGCAAAATTTCTGCTTATTATCTGCTGAAGACCTATTTTCACTAAACTGAAGCATTGCTATAGTAGGGCACAGCAACTTAATGCTGTGAAGACCCAATCCCTGAAAGAGAGATATGAATCACGTTTGGCAACAGTCACAAGGCATCGTTCAAAAAACTCTGGTCGATTCCAAGGCCTTAATTCAAAACCTTCGCTCATGTCAATACCCTCATCTACTGTTTTCGTGAGATTTCGTACACTCTCTGTGCTTCTACTTCCTAATTCTCCTGCTTGAATGACAAAAACTTCTCGGACTGTTTTGTTCATCATTCACCGAAGACAACAGAGTATACAAGGTGCCACTATCAATATCAGTATTAGAACACCTAATATGTAAAGACCTATCTTGCAAAGTTGCCTTAGCCAAGGTGCAAAACTCCAATTTTGAAACAAATCATCCAACCAGGAACCTCCATCTTCTTTAATTTGGGCTGTCAGATCCTTTAATTTTTGAATGCTTTTGTGAATGGATTCAGAATGATCAGACAAATTCATACAACCCAATCCTTCAAATTCCTCACAACCATGTCCTTCTGCCAGTAAGAGAAAATCAATGGCTGCTCTGTTTTGAAGAGTAGCATGTCTAATACTGTCAACATCGGTCAACATATCACTGATTGCGGAGGATGTGGCATTAGCTTGTTTGCTCAGCCAACATCCAACTCGATCTAATTGTCTCAATGCCACAGCTGAAGCCAATTGGGGTAGAAATATACCTGCTGAAAGCCTTCTGGCGGCATTCCAAGGCATAAAATCACTCTGACAGTTCTCATCATAATGAGGAACAGCTCTTGTTTTCCTTTGTTTCTTTTTCATCACTGCTTTGGCAGTGGGGGCAATTATGGTAAGCATACCAATGCTACAAGGGCCACCTTCAAGGTGGGCTGGAATGCCTTACCAACCTCTGTCTCCGCAAATGATCCAATACCCTTTTGGCAATTGCCGTGGATATTGGTCCGTCTCCAGAAACACATCCCAACTGTTTGAAACATTTGCTGCCCTGAGAAGTTTTTTCGAACAAATGTTCCAATTGAAGGAAGGACTGTTTCCATTGTCAATTCCACCTGGTTTACCATTGGATTCTTTTCTGACCAAAGGAAACTCTTTCACTGGCACACCAACCAAACAGGTTGAGAAAGGCTTTTCTGGTTCCGAATTAGACAGACATATAGTATCCGATCCGGCAGCCTTGGCTAAGGTCACCCAAACACTCGTTTTCGGTTGATCCACAGGCAAATCTGCACGACAAAAAGCAATTAAAATCAAGCAAAACAAGTATACCATTTGATTCTTCCCCATCTCTTTCAAGAACTGAGTTTTGGCAAAATTCTTTCTAAACAAAAACAATAACCTAAATTTTCAGCCAAAAATTAGCTTTGTTAAACAAACATTCAGCATTCAATTCGTATACTCATAAATAACATTGGCACAAAATCAGAGTTCATGGGTTCCACCGATGCACAAAGAACGTCAGGCACAAGAGGCGTCAGGCGAGACCCGGGATCCTTCCATTCGGTCCACGTCTGCGTACTCGCTTCCTCAGTTCTAGGCTCGACAACAGGTTCTGAAGTGCGATACGGTTTGACGTTTTTGGCAGGAACCCACTTAATTCTTCCAGCACCTGTGGAAATAGAAGCATACCCTTTGCCCCACGTTATTAATTGAAACGGGCCTTCCATCTGTCCAGAGTCAGGGTTTCTAATTAGAAGAGGAGGATGTTCTTTCAGTTTTGCCTGTGTGCTATTTGAAAAGTGTCTAAAGATTGGTGGATCTGGTTCTGTACTTGAACTATTTAGAAAATTAAAACCATACAAAGCCTTACTCAGTCTCATCTGTGGGGTGATTTCCGTTCCCCCTCTCTGTTGATCTAATATGCGTTTTAAGGTTTGATGTGTTCTTTCAATGATTGCTTGGCTTGTGGGAGAGTGGGGAATACCAAAAATGTGTCGAACACCCCATTCATTTAAAAATGTGGCCAATTTTTGAGATATGTATGCGGGACCATTGTCAGTTTTTACTTCTTGGGGTATACCCAATGAAGCAAAAGCTTGCAGGAAATGATGACAGGCATGGCTGCCAGTTTCACCTGTGTGAAGGGAAGCAAAAACTGCACCAGAGAACGTGTCTATGGAAACATGAATATTTTTAAATTTACCAAAAGAAGGCTATTTAGTAACACCTGTTTGCCACAACTGTAGGCTTTGTAAGCCTCGGGGGTTGATTGCTCCTGTAGAAACAGGAGGTTGTACCAATTGACAGTCAGGGCAAGTATGAATGATAGCTTTAGCTTGACTTTTAGTGATTTGGAACATTCGCATGAGTGCTTGTGCATTTTGGTGGAAAAAGGCATGACTCAATTTTGCTTGTTCAAAAATATTTGGCAATGTGTTAGAAATGACCATTGTCAGCTTGTCCGCTCTTGCATTTCCTTCCACTAAAAATCCAGGAAGTGAAGAATGCGCCCTAATGTGAGAAACAAAATATGGATTAGTTCTATATTGCAAAGTTATAAAAAGACATGAAAGCCAACGATGTACAGTTTCATTACTAACATCCTTTAAAATGGAACCTTCTATTCTCCTGACTACATTAGCAACATAAGCAGAATCTGTGACCAAATTAAAAGGCTGAGGAAACAGCTGAAAAGCTCAAACTACTGCAGCAAGCTCAACAATTTGAGGGGATCCCTCTACTGTTTGAATATCAGATTCCCAAACATCAGTCTTTTGATTAAACCAAGTCACAACGGACTTGTGGCTTTTACCAGAGCCATCAGTGAAGAGAGTCACAGCATGTAAAGGTTCTTCACTTAATTTAGGTTTTTCTCTGAAACTCAATTTTGCTTGCAGTAGTTTGTGAGCTGGATAGTGTATGGAACAAACACCTGGAAAACCTAAGAATGCATATTGTAAATCATCAGAATTTTGCATTGCCCAATTGAAATAATCATTTTTCAATGGCAAATAGATAACTGAACATTCTTGACCTGCCAAAGTTAACAATCTGGTTCTAGCCTTAATTATAATGTATGCAATCATTTCTAAAACTGAGCAAATGGTCTTTGAAAACCTGTAGGGAGGAAAAACCCATTCCATTATTAACAAAGGATCTTGTTCTGTGGCATCCCACTGGAAAATGAGACCACAAAGCTGCATCTTCTCTCCTAAGATTGCAAGAAAGAAAGGATTTTCAGGAATGCAGCGATGAGCTTGTCTTTTTTGAAGAGCTTCTGTGACTTTGTCGAGAGCAGCATGAGCTTCAGGGTTCTTGACGAAGTGATGTCGCAACTTCCTCTCAGCAAATGGAAGAGCGGACTCAGTTCATCATTGGTGATTCCCAGCATCGGTCTGACCCAGTTGATTTCTCCTAGAAGTTGTTGTAACTCTTGTAGGTTGTTGACTCTGGTTCGGATCTGAATTTTCTGTGGTATTATTGTCGTCTTCCATCGTCTTCCATCATCTTCCATCCCAGGTACTTCTAAGGTGAAACTTGTTGAATTTTCGTTGCAGAGATTTCAAGTCCAGCTTTTTGAATTTCAGCAACAACACAGTCACGAGTTTCTTCCATCTCTTCCTTTCAAAGGACTCCACCCTTAAAGCCAATTTTTCTTTCTCTGTATCTATAGATTGACAAACACCAGAACAACCATGTTTTTGCTTAACTGAAAAAGAGTTCCCCGGAACCACAATTTCCCGAGTGGAAGCAGCCACCTCAGCCTCCACCCCAGGCCCAACAGAATCCAATTCAAGTTTCAGTGTCCCTGCACAAACAATTTTATGAAGTACAGTCAATTTTTCATTTCCATCTTTTACACACTTTGTTCCATCCCCCTTACAAGAGTCACATATTTTTACATTAACAGAACAACGCAAAGAAAAGTCCAAAAGAGTCTCATTTTTTCCCAGAGAGAGAGAAGAAAGATTTTGTTCAACAGAGTTCAAAGCAATACTTTCAGCATTTGCAACAACACTTGTAACATTCTCCGATACACACACAGTCTCCGGTTTACTGGAATTTAATGAGACAGAACCAGAAGCTTTGTTTTCTGAGTCCAAGTTGATCTTATTATTATCAATTTGTTTAAAACAGTGCTCCAACAGCGCTCTACAAACCGGCATAAGTTCTCTTAAGCTTTCATCTTTTTTGAGAGAGACTAGATTATAGATTCTCCAGTTTATCTGATCCCAAAAATGAAAAGTAAAAGCAGACTGCAGATTTAAATCTTGCGTATTCGCTTTAACCCAGATAAGTAAGTTTTTAAGCTCAGTTTTTGAAATTTCAGAGTGACCTTTTTCTTGTAACATTGTCTCTAATTGATGAAAAACATCCCATTCAACTTTTGATAAATTCGTTCCCATTTTTGTGTTCTTTTAATAATTTTCTTTTTCGCTATTTTGCCTCCCCACGTCACCCAAGCGCTCTCCCGAGATAAGTTACTTACAATTTTCTTGGCTTCGGCGGGAGAGATGATACAGTGTGCTCCTTGTTAACACTTGGGTCTCCGCAGCTGGTACTTCCACGATTTTTCTTTGTTTTTCTTCTATTCTACGTCCTCACACGAGGCACCAATATGCGGGGGACGGGACAGGTATAAGTCCAATAGTGTCATGAACCCACGCCTTAAAAAAGGAACCCACTAGGCCGCGGCAACATATCCAAATATGGATAACATGGTAACCAGACCAGTGAAGAGATTTTTGCTTTTATTTCCAGCACATCAGTCTCAAAATACAAAATGGAGACATGACAGCTCACTGATCCACACCAAAAAATGTCTCCTTCAACAGGGCTCATACAGCAATACATAAAATCATCTCAGACTAGAATTCAGCCAATCAGACACAGAAAACACATCTTGACAAGCATTCTATCCAATCTTATAAAACATAGGTAATCGTAGCTAAAACAAAGACTAGTTGATAAGAGACAAAGAACAGAGTTCTATTCATGCTAGCCTTCTAAAGATATACATTAAATAACCTTGTTGCCATCCTAAAGCCAATTCTACAGAAGCCTATTGTTATTTGTCACGTCTACTGCTTGGGAAACTTTTCTGCTTGCATGGAAAACTTTTTCTGCTTGCATGGGAAACTTTTCTGCAATGCTAACAAAACTCCAGTCTAAGGCCTACATACTTCTTTGTAACCATTTCTTAAAAATCCTCTAACCTTATGGATTCCAACATTTCCCCCTCTCTGTTTGACCCAGAAGCTTTCATTTTCTTGTCGCTTGCTATTTGCGTTTCATAGCTCTATTGCAAAATTTCTGCTTATTATCTGCTGAAGACCTATTTTCACTAAACTGAAGCATTGCTATATTACGGCACAGCAACTTAATGCTGTGAAGACCCAATCCCTGAAAGAGAGATATGAATCACGTTTGGCAACAGTCACAAGGCATCGTTCAAAAAACTCTGGTCGATTCCAAGGCCTTAATTCAAAACCTTCGTTCATGTCAATACTCTCATCTACTGCTTTCGTGAGATTTCGTACACTCTCTGTGCTTCTACTTCCTAATTCTCCTGCTTGAATGACAAAAACTTCTCGGACTGTTTTGTTCATCATTCGCCGAAGACAACAGAGTATACAAGGTGCCACTATCAATATCAGTATTAGAACACCTAATATGTAAAGACCTATCTTGCAAAGTTGCCTTAGCCAAGGTGCAAAACTCCAATTTTGAAACAAATCATCCAACCAGGAACCTCCATCTTCTTTAATTTGGGCTGTCAGATCCTTTAATTTTTGAATGCTTTTGTGAATGGATTCGGAATGATCAGACAAATTCATACAACCCAATCCTTCAAATTCCTCACAACCATGTCCTTCTGCCAGTAAGAGAAAATCAATGGCTGCTCTGTTTTGAAGAGTAGCATGTCTAATACTATCAACATCGGTCAACATATCACTGATTGCGGAGGATGTGGCATTAGCTTGTTTGCTCAGCCAACATCCAACTCGATCTAATTGTCTCAATGCCACAGCTGAAGCCAATTGGGGTAGAAATATACCTGCTGAAAGCCTTCTGGTGGCATTCCAAGGCATAAAATCACTCTGACAGTTCTCATCATAATGAGGAACAGCTCTTGTTTTCCTTTGTTTCTTTTTCATCACTGCTTTGGCAGTGGGGGCAATTATGGTAAGCATACCAATGCTACAAGGGCCACCTTCAAGGTGGGCTGGAATGCCTTGCCAACCTCTGTCTCCGCAAATGATCCAATACCCTTTTGGCAATTGCCGTGGATATTGGTCCGTCTCCAGAAACACATCCCAACTGTTTGAAACATTTGCTGCCCTGAGAAGTTTTTTGGACCAAATGATCCAATTGAAGGAGGGACTGTTTCCATTGTCAATTCCACCTGGTTTACCATTGGATTCTTTTCTGACCAAAGGAAACTCTTTCACTGGCACACCAACCAAACAGGTTGAGAAAGGCTTTTCTGGTTCCGAATTAGACAGACATATAGTATCCGATCCGGCAGCCTTGGCTAAGGTCACCCAAACACTCGTTTTCGGTTGATCCACAGGCAAATCTGCACGACAAAAAGCAATTAAAATCAAGCAAAACAAGTATACCATTTGATTCTGCCCCATCTCTTTCAAGAACTAAGTTTTGGCAGAATTCTTTCTAAACAAAAACAATAACCTAAATTTTCAGCCAAAAATTAGCTTTGTTAAACAAACATTCAGCATTCAATTCGTATACTCATAAATAACATTGGCACAAAATCAGAGTTCATGGGTTCCACCGATGCACAAAGAACGTCAGGCACAAGAGGCGTCAGGCGAGACCCGGGATCCTTCCATTCGGTCCACGTCTGCGTACTCGCTTCCTCAGTTCTAGGCTCGACAACAGGTTCTGAAGTGCGATACGGTTTGACGTTTTTGGCAGGAACCCACTTAATTCTTCCAGCACCTGTGGAAATAGAAGCATACCCTTTGCCCCACGTTATTAATTGAAACGGGCCTTCCATCTGTCCAGAGTCAGGGTTTCTAATTAGAAGAGGAGGATGTTCTTTCAGTTTTGCCTGTGTGCTATTTGAAAAGTGTCTAAAGATTGGTGGATCTGGTTCTGTACTTGAACTATTTAGAAAATTAAAACCATACAAAGCCTTACTCAGTCTCATCTGTGGGGTGATTTCCGTTCCCCCTCTCTGTTGATCTAATATGCGTTTTAAGGTTTGATGTGTTCTTTCAATGATTGCTTGGCTTGTGGGAGAGTGGGGAATACCAAAAATGTGTCGAACACCCCATTCATTTAAAAATGTGGCCAATTTTTGAGATATGTATGCGGGACCATTGTCAGTTTTTACTTCTTGGGGTATACCCAATAAAGCAAAAGCTTGCAGGAAATGATAACAGGCATGGCTGCCAGTTTCACCTGTGTGAAGGGAAGCAAAAACTGCACCAGAGAACGTGTCTATGGAAACATGAATATTTTTAAATTTACCAAAAGAAGGCTATTTAGTAACACCTGTTTGCCACAACTGTAGGCTTTGTAAGCCTCGGGGGTTGATTGCTCCTGTAGAAACAGGAGGTTGTACCAATTGACAGTCAGGGCAAGTATGAATGATAGCTTTAGCTTGACTTTTAGTGATTTGGAACATTCGCATGAGTGCTTGTGCATTTTGGTGGAAAAAGGCATGACTCAATTTTGCTTGTTCAAAAATATTTGGCAATGTGTTAGAAATGACCATTGTCAGCTTGTCCGCTCTTGCATTTCCTTCCACTAAAAATCCAGGAAGTGAAGAATGCGCCCTAATGTGAGAAACAAAATATGGATTAGTTCTATATTGCAAAGTTATAAAAAGACATGAAAGCCAACGATGTAAAGTTTCATTACTAACATCCTTTAAAATGGAACCTTCTATTCTCCTGACTACATTAGCAACATAAGCAGAATCTGTGACCAAATTAAAAGGCTGAGGAAACAGCTGAAAAGCTCAAACTACTGCAGCAAGCTCAACAATTTGAGGGGATCCCTCTACTGTTTGAATATCAGATTCCCAAACATCAGTCTTTTGATTAAACCAAGTCACAACGGACTTGTGGCTTTTACCAGAGCCATCAGTGAAGAGAGTCACAGCATGTAAAGGTTCTTCACTTAATTTAGGTTTTTCTCTGAAACTCAATTTTGCTTGCAGTAGTTTGTGAGCTGGATAGTGTATGGAACAAACACCTGGAAAACCTAAGAATGCATATTGTAAATCATCAGAATTTTGCATTGCCCAATTGAAATAATCATTTTTCAATGGCAAATAGATAACTGAACATTCTTGACCTGCCAAAGTTAACAATCTGGTTCTAGCCTTAATTATAATGTATGCAATCATTTCTAAAACTGAGCAAATGGTCTTTGAAAACCTGTAGGGAGGAAAAACCCATTCCATTATTAACAAAGGATCTTGTTCTGTGGCATCCCACTGGAAAATGAGACCACAAAGCTGCATCTTCTCTCCTAAGATTGCAAGAAAGAAAGGATTTTCAGGAACGCAGCGATGAGCTTGTCTTTTTTGAAGAGCTTCTGTGACTTTGTCGAGAGCAGCACGAGCTTCAGGGGTTAAAGTTCTTGGCGAAGTGATGTCGCAACTTCCTCTCAGCAAATGGAAGAGCGGACTCAGTTCATCATTGGTGATTCCCAGCATCGGTCTGACCCAGTTGATTTCTCCTAGAAGTTGTTGTAACTCTTGTAGGTTGTTGACTCTGGTTCGGATCTGAATTTTCTGTGGTCTTCTTGTCGTCTTCCATCGTCTTCCATCATCTTCCATCCCAGGTACTTCTAAGGTGAAACTTGTTGAATTTTCGTTGCAGAGATTTCAAGTCCAGCTTTTTGAATTTCAGCAACAACACAGTCGCGAGTTTCTTCCATCTCTTCCTTTCAAAGGACTCCACCCTTAAAGCCAATTTTTCTTCCTCTGTATCTATAGATTGACAAACACCAGAACAACCATGTTTTTGCTTAAGTGAAAAAGAGTTCCCCGGAACCACAATTTCCCGAGTGGAAGCAGCCACCTCAGCCTCCACCCCAGGCCCAACAGAATCCAATTCAGGTTTCAGTGTCCCTGCACAAACAATTTTAGGAAGTACAGTCACTTTTTCATTTCCATCTTTTACACACTTTGTTCCATCCCCCTTACAAGAGTCACATATTTTTACATTAACAGAACAACGCGAAGAAAAGTCCAAAAGAGTCTCATTTTTTCCCAGAGAGAGAGAAGAAAGATTTTGTTCAACAGAGTTCAAAGCAATACTTTCAGCATTTGCAACAACACTTGTAACATTCTCCGATACTCACACAGTCTCCGGTTTACTGGAATTTAATGAGACAGAACCAGAAGCTTTGTTTTCTGAGTCCAAGTTGATCTTATTATTATCAGTTTGTTTAAAACAGTGCTCCAACAGCGCTCTACAAACCGGCATAAGTTCTCTTAAGCTTTCATCTTTTTTGAGAGAGACTAGATTATAGATTCTCCAGTTTATCTGATCCCAAAAATGAAAAGTAAAAGCAGACTGCAGATTTAAATCTTGCGTATTCGCTTTAACCCAGATAAGTAAGTTTTTAAGCTCAGTTTTTGAAATTTCAGAGTGACCTTTTTCTTGTAACATTGTCTCTAATTGATGAAAAACATCCCATTCAACTTTTGATAAATTCGTTCCCATATTTGTGTTCTTTTAATAATTTTCTTTTTCTCTATTTTGCCTCCCAACGTCACCCAAGCGCTCTCCCGAGATAAGTTACTTACAATTTTCTTGGCTTCGGCGGGAGAGATGATACAGTGTGCTCCTTGTTAACACTTGGGTCTTCGCAGCTGGTACTTCCACGATTTTTCTTTGTTTTTCTTCTATTCTACGTTCTCACACGAGGCACCAATATGCGGGGGACGGGACAGGTATAAGTCCAATAGTGTCAGGAACCCACGCCTTAAAAAAGGAACCCACTAGGCCGCGGCAAAATATCCAAATATGGATAACATGGTAACCAGACCAGTGAAGAGATTTTTTCTTTTATTTCCAGCACATCAGTCTCAAAATACAAAATGGAGACATGACAGCTCACTGATCCACACCAAAAAATGTCTCCTTCAACAGGGCTCATACAGCAATACATAAAATCATCTCAGACTAGAATTCAGCCAATCAGACACAGAAAACACATCTTGACAAGCATTCTATCCAATCTTATAAAACATAGGTAATCGTAGCTAAAACAAAGACTAGTTGATAAGAGACAAAGAACAGAGTTCTATTCATGCTAACCTTCTAAAGATATACATTAAATAACCTTGTTGCCATCCTAAAGCCAATTCTACAGAAGCCTATTGTTATTTGTCACGTCTACTGCTTGGGAAACTTTTCTGCTTGCATGGAAAACTTTTTCTGCTTGCATGGGAAACTTTTCTGCAATGCTAACAAAACTCCTGTCTAAGGCCTACATACTTCTTTGTAACCATTTCTTAAAAATCCTCTAACCTTATGGATTCCAACATTTCCCCCTCTCTGTTTGACCCAGAAGCTTTCCTTTTCTTGTCGCTTGCTATTTGCGTTTCATAGCTCTATTGCAAAATTTCTGCTTATTATCTGCTGAAGACCTATTTTCACTAAACTGAAGCATTGCTATAGTAGGGCACAGCAACTTAATGCTGTGAAGACCCAATCCCTGAAAGAGAGATATGAATCACGTTTGGCAACAGTCACAAGGCATCGTTCAAAAAACTCTGGTCGATTCCAAGGCCTTAATTCAAAACCTTCGCTCATGTCAATACCCTCATCTACTGTTTTCGTGAGATTTCGTACACTCTCTGTGCTTCTACTTCCTAATTCTCCTGCTTGAATGACAAAAACTTCTCGGACTGTTTTGTTCATCATTCGCCGAAGACAACAGAGTATACAAGGTGCCACTATCAATATCAGTATTAGAACACCTAATATGTAAAGACCTATCTTGCAAAGTTGCCTTAGCCAAGGTGCAAAACTCCAATTTGGAAACAAATCATCCAACCAGGAACCTCCATCTTCTTTAATTTGGGCTGTCAGATCCTTTAATTTTTGAATGCTTTTGTGAATGGATTCAGAATGATCAGACAAATTCATACAACCCAATCCTTCAAATTCCTCACAACCATGTCCTTCTGCCAGTAAGAGAAAATCAATGGCTGCTCTGTTTTGAAGAGTAGCTTGTCTAATACTGTCAACATCGGTCAACATATCACTGATTGCGGAGGATGTGGCATTAGCTTGTTTGCTCAGCCAACATCCAACTCGATCTAATTGTCTCAATGCCACAGCTGAAGCCAATTGGGGTAGAAATATACCTGCTGAAAGCCTTCTGGCGGCATTCCAAGGCATAAAATCACTCTGACAGTTCTCATCATAATGAGGAACAGCTCTTGTTTTCCTTTGTTTCTTTTTCATCACTGCTTTGGCAGTGGGGGCAATTATGGTAAGCATACCAATGCTACAAGGGCCACCTTCAAGGTGGGCTGGAATGCCTTACCAACCTCTGTCTCCGCAAATGATCCAATACCCTTTTGGCAATTGCCGTGGATATTGGTCCGTCTCCAGAAACACATCCCAACTGTTTGAAACATTTGCTGCCCTGAGAAGTTTTTTCGAACAAATGTTCCAATTGAAGGAAGGACTGTTTCCATTGTCAATTCCACCTGGTTTACCATTGGATTCTTTTCTGACCAAAGGAAACTCTTTCACTGGCACACCAACCAAACAGGTTGAGAAAGGCTTTTCTGGTTCCGAATTAGACAGACATATAGTATCCGATCCGGCAGCCTTGGCTAAGGTCACCCAAACACTCGTTTTCGGTTGATCCACAGGCAAATCTGCACGACAAAAAGCAATTAAAATCAAGCAAAACAAGTATACCATTTGATTCTGCCCCATCTTTTTCAAGAACTAAGTTTTGGCAGAATTCTTTCTAAACAAAAACAATAACCTAAATTTTCAGCCAAAAATTAGCTTTGTTAAACAAACATTCAGCATTCAATTCGTATACTCATAAATAACATTGGCACAAAATCAGAGTTCATGGGTTCCACCGATGCACAAAGAACGTCAGGCACAAGAGGCGTCAGGCGAGACCCGGGATCCTTCCATTCGGTCCACGTCTGCGTACTCGCTTCCTCAGTTCTAGGCTCGACAACAGGTTCTGAAGTGCGATACGGTTTGACGTTTTTGGCAGGAACCCACTTAATTCTTCCAGCACCTGTGGAAATAGAAGCATACCCTTTGCCCCACGTTATTAATTGAAACGGGCCTTCCATCTGTCCAGAGTCAGGGTTTCTAATTAGAAGAGGAGGATGTTCTTTCAGTTTTGCCTGTGTGCTATTTGAAAAGTGTCTAAAGATTGGTGGATCTGGTTCTGTACTTGAACTATTTAGAAAATTAAAACCATACAAAGCCTTACTCAGTCTCATCTGTGGGGTGATTTCCGTTCCCCCTCTCTGTTGATCTAATATGCGTTTTAAGGTTTGATGTGTTCTTTCAATGATTGCTTGGCTTGTGGGAGAGTGGGGAATACCAAAAATGTGTCGAACACCCCATTCATTTAAAAATGTGGCCAATTTTTGAGATATGTATGCGGGACCATTGTCAGTTTTTACTTCTTGGGGTATACCCAATAAAGCAAAAGCTTGCAGGAAATGATAACAGGCATGGCTGCCAGTTTCACCTGTGTGAAGGGAAGCAAAAATTGCACCAGAGAACGTGTCTATGGAAACATGAATATTTTTAAATTTACCAAAAGAAGGCTATTTAGTAACACCTGTTTGCCACAACTGTAGGCTTTGTAAGCCTCGGGGGTTGATTGCTCCTGTAGAAACAGGAGGTTGTACCAATTGACAGTCAGGGCAAGTATGAATGATAGCTTTAGCTTGACTTTTAGTGATTTGGAACATTCGCATGAGTGCTTGTGCATTTTGGTGGAAAAAGGCATGACTCAATTTTGCTTGTTCAAAAATATTTGGCAATGTGTTAGAAATGACCATTGTCAGCTTGTCCGCTCTTGCATTTCCTTCCACTAAAAATCCAGGAAGTGAAGAATGCGCCCTAATGTGAGAAACAAAATATGGATTAGTTCTATATTGCAAAGTTATAAAAAGACATGAAAGCCAACGATGTAAAGTTTCATTACTAACATCCTTTAAAATGGAACCTTCTATTCTCCTGACTACATTAGCAACATAAGCAGAATCTGTGACCAAATTAAAAGGCTGAGGAAACAGCTGAAAAGCTCAAACTACTGCAGCAAGCTCAACAATTTGAGGGGATCCCTCTACTGTTTGAATATCAGATTCCCAAACATCAGTCTTTTGATTAAACCAAGTCACAACGGACTTGTGGCTTTTACCAGAGCCATCAGTGAAGAGAGTCACAGCATGTAAAGGTTCTTCACTTAATTTAGGTTTTTCTCTGAAACTCAATTTTGCTTGCAGTAGTTTGTGAGCTGGATAGTGTATGGAACAAACACCTGGAAAACCTAAGAATGCATATTGTAAATCATCAGAATTTTGCATTGCCCAATTGAAATAATCATTTTTCAATGGCAAATAGATAACTGAACATTCTTGACCTGCCAAAGTTAACAATCTGGTTCTAGCCTTAATTATAATGTATGCAATCATTTCTAAAACTGAGCAAATGGTCTTTGAAAACCTGTAGGGAGGAAAAACCCATTCCATTATTAACAAAGGATCTTGTTCTGTGGCATCCCACTGGAAAATGAGACCACAAAGCTGCATCTTCTCTCCTAAGATTGCAAGAAAGAAAGGATTTTCAGGAACGCAGCGATGAGCTTGTCTTTTTTGAAGAGCTTCTGTGACTTTGTCGAGAGCAGCACGAGCTTCAGGGGTTAAAGTTCTTGGCGAAGTGATGTCGCAACTTCCTCTCAGCAAATGGAAGAGCGGACTCAGTTCATCATTGGTGATTCCTAGCATCGGTCTGACCCAGTTGATTTCTCCTAGAAGTTGTTGTAACTCTTGTAGGTTGTTGACTCTGGTTCGGATCTGAATTTTCTGTGGTCTTCTTGTCGTCTTCCATCGTCTTCCATCATCTTCCATCCCAGGTACTTCTAAGGTGAAACTTGTTGAATTTTCGTTGCAGAGATTTCAAGTCCAGCTTTTTGAATTTCAGCAACAACACAGTCGCGAGTTTCTTCCATCTCTTCCTTTCAAAGGACTCCACCCTTAAAGCCAATTTTTCTTTCTCTGTATCTATAGATTGACAAACACCAGAACAACCATGTTTTTGCTTAACTGAAAAAGAGTTCCCCGGAACCACAATTTCCCGAGTGGAAGCAGCCACCTCAGCCTCCACCCCAGGCCCAACAGAATCCAATTCAGGCTTCAGTGTCCCTGCACAAACAATTTTAGGAAGTACAGTCACTTTTTCATTTCCATCTTTTACACACTTTGTTCCATCCCCCTTACAAGAGTCACATATTTTTACATTAACAGAACAACGCAAAAAAAAGTCCAAAAGAGTCTCATTTTTTCCCAGAGAGAGAGAAGAAAGATTTTGTTCAACAGAGTTCAAAGCAATACTTTCAGCATTTGCAACAACACTTGTAACATTCTCCGATACTCACACAGTCTCCGGTTTACTGGAATTTAATGAGACAGAACCAGAAGCTTTGTTTTCTGAGTCCAAGTTGATCTTATTATTATCAGTTTGTTTAAAACAGTGCTCCAACAGCGCTCTACAAACCGGCATAAGTTCTCTTAAGCTTTCATCTTTTTTGAGAGAGACTAGATTATAGATTCTCCAGTTTATCTGATCCCAAAAATGAAAAGTAAAAGCAGACTGCAGATTTAAATCTTGCGTATTTGCTTTAACCGAGATAAGTAAGTTTTTAAGCTCAGTTTTTGAAATTTCAGAGTGACCTTTTTCTTGTAACATTGTCTCTAATTGATGAAAAACATCCCATTCAACTTTTGATAAATTCGTTCCCAGTTTTGTGTTCTTTTAATAATTTTCTTTTTCCCTATTTTGCCTCCCAACGTCACCCAAGCGCTCTCCCGAGATAAGTTACTTACAATTTTCTTGGCTTCGGCGGGAGAGATGATACAGTGTCCTCCTTGTTAACACTTGGGTCTCCGCAGCTGGTACTTCCACGATTTTTCTTTGTTTTTCTTCTATTCTACGTCCTCACACGAGGCACCAATATGCGGGGGACGGGACAGGTATAAGTCCAATAGTGTCACGAACCCACGCCTTAAAAAAGGAACCCACTAGGCCGCGGCAAAATATCCAAATATGGATAACATGGTAACCAGACTAGTGAAGAGATTTTTGCTTTTATTTCCAGCACATCAGTCTCAAAATACAAAATGGAGACATGACAGCTCACTGATCCACACCAAAAAATGTCTCCTTCAACAGGGCTCATACAGCAATACATAAAATCATCTCAGACTAGAATTCAGCCAATCAGACACAGAAAACACATCTTGACAAGCATTCTATCCAATCTTATAAAACATAGGTAATCGTAGCTAAAACAAAGACTAGTTGATAAGAGACAAAGAACAGAGTTCTATTCATGCTAACCTTCTAAAGATATACATTAAATAACCTTGTTGCCATCCTAAAGCCAATTCTACAGAAGCCTATTGTTATTTGTCACGTCTACTGCTTGGGAAACTTTTCTGCTTGCATGGAAAACTTTTTCTGCTTGCATGGGAAACTTTTCTGCAATGCTAACAAAACTCCTGTCTAAGGCCTACATACTTCTTTTTAACCATTTCTTAAAAATCCTCTAACCTTATGGATTCCAACATTTCCCCCTCTCTGTTTGACCCAGAAGCTTTCATTTTCTTGTCGCTTGCTATTTGCGTTTCATAGCTCTATTGCAAAATTTCTGCTTATTATCTGCTGAAGACCTATTTTCACTAAACTGAAGCATTGCTATATTACGGCACAGCAACTTAATGCTGTGAAGACCCAATCCCTGAAAGAGAGATATGAATCACGTTTGGCAACAGTCACAAGGCATCGTTCAAAAAACTCTGGTCGATTCCAAGGCCTTAATTCAAAACCTTCGCTCATGTCAATACCCTCATCTACTGTTTTCGTGAGATTTCGTACACTCTCTGTGCTTCTACTTCCTAATTCTCCTGCTTGAATGACAAAAACTTCTCGGGCTGTTTTGTTCATAATTCGCCGAAGACAACAGAGTATACAAGGTGCCACTATCAATATCAGTATTAGAACACCTAATATGTAAAGACCTATCTTGCAAAGTTGCCTTAGCCAAGGTGCAAAACTCCAATTTTGAAACAAATCATCCAACCAGGAACCTCCATCTTCTTTAATTTGGGCTGTCAGATCCTTTAATTTTTGAATGCTTTTGTGAATGGATTCAGAATGATCAGACAAATTCATACAACCCAATCCTTCAAATTCCTCACAACCATGTCCTTCTGCCAGTAAGAGAAAATCAATGGCTGCTCTGTTTTGAAGAGTAGCATGTCTAATACTGTCAACATCGGTCCACATATCACTGATTGCGGAGGATGTGGCATTAGCTTGTTTGCTCAGCCAACATCCAACTCGATCTAATTGTCTCAATGCCACAGCTGAAGCCAATTGGGGTAGAAATATACCTGCTGAAAGCCTTCTGGCGGCATTCCAAGGCATAAAATCACTCTGACAGTTCTCATCATAATGAGGAACAGCTCTTGTTTTCCTTTGTTTCTTTTTCATCACTGCTTTGGCAGTGGGGGCAATTATGGTAAGCATACCAATGCTACAAGGGCCACCTTCAAGGTGGGCTGGAATGCCTTGCCAACCTCTGTCTCCGCAAATGATCCAATACCCTTCTGGCAATTGCCGTGGATATTGGTCCGTCTCCAGAAACACATCCCAACTGTTTGAAACATTTGCTGCCCTGAGAAGTTTTTTCAAACAAATGTTCCAATTGAAGGAAGGACTGTTTCCATTGTCAATTCCACCTGGTTTACCATTGGATTCTTTTCTGACCAAAGGAAACTCTTTCACTGGCACACCAACCAAACAGGTTGAGAAAGGCTTTTCTGGTTCCGAATTAGACAGACATATAGTATCCGATCCGGCAGCCTTGGCTAAGGTCACCCAAACACTCGTTTTCGGTTGATCCACAGGCAAATCTGCACGACAAAAAACAATTAAAATCAAGCAAAACAAGTATACCATTTGATTCTGCCCCATCTCTTTCAAGAACTAAGTTTTGGCAGAATTCTTTCTAAATAAAAACAAGAACCTAAATTTTCAGCCAAAAATTAGCTTTGTTAAACAAACATTCAGCATTCAATTCGTATACTCATAAATAACATTGGCACAAAATCAGAGTTCATGGGTTCCACCGATGCACAAAGAACGTCAGGCACAAGAGGCGTCAGGCGAGACCCGGGATCCTTCCATTCGGTCCACGTCTGCGTACTCGCTTCCTCAGTTCTAGGCTCGACAACAGGTTCTGAAGTGCGATACGGTTTGACGTTTTTGGCAGGAACCCACTTAATTCTTCCAGCACCTGTGGAAATAGAAGCATACCCTTTGCCCCACGTTATTAATTGAAACGGGCCTTCCATCTGTCCAGAGTCAGGGTTTCTAATTAGAAGAGGAGGATGTTCTTTCAGTTTTGCCTGTGTGCTATTTGAAAAGTGTCTAAAGATTGGTGGATCTGGTTCTGTACTTGAACTATTTAGAAAATTAAAACCATACAAAGCCTTACTCAGTCTCATCTGTGGGGTGATTTCCGTTCCCCCTCTCTGTTGATCTAATATGCGTTTTAAGGTTTGATGTGTTCTTTCAATGATTGCTTGGCTTGTGGGAGAGTGGGGAATACCAAAAATGTGTCGAACACCCCATTCATTTAAAAATGTGGCCAATTTTTGAGATATGTATGCGGGACCATTGTCAGTTTTTACTTCTTGGGGTATACCCAATGAAGCAAAAGCTTGCAGGAAATGATGACAGGCATGGCTGCCAGTTTCACCTGTGTGAAGGGAAGCAAAAACTGCACCAGAGAACGTGTCTATGGAAACATGAATATTTTTAAATTTACCAAAAGAAGGCTATTTAGTAACACCTGTTTGCCACAACTGTAGGCTTTGTAAGCCTCGGGGGTTGATTGCTCCTGTAGAAACAGGAGGTTGTACCAATTGACAGTCAGGGCAAGTATGAATGATAGCTTTAGCTTGACTTTTAGTGATTTGGAACATTCGCATGAGTGCTTGTGCATTTTGGTGGAAAAAGGCATGACTCAATTTTGCTTGTTCAAAAATATTTGGCAATGTGTTAGAAATGACCATTGTCAGCTTGTCCGCTCTTGCATTTCCTTCCACTAAAAATCCAGGAAGTGAAGAATGCGCCCTAATGTGAGAAACAAAATATGGATTAGTTCTATATTGCAAAGTTATAAAAAGACATGAAAGCCAACGATGTAAAGTTTCATTACTAACATCCTTTAAAATGGAACCTTCTATTCTCCTGACTACATTAGCAACATAAGCAGAATCTGTGACCAAATTAAAAGGCTGAGGAAACAGCTGAAAAGCTCAAACTACTGCAGCAAGCTCAACAATTTGAGGGGATCCCTCTACTGTTTGAATATCAGATTCCCAAACATCAGTCTTTTGATTAAACCAAGTCACAACGGACTTGTGGCTTTTACCAGAGCCATCAGTGAAGAGAGTCACAGCATGTAAAGGTTCTTCACTTAATTTAGGTTTTTCTCTGAAACTCAATTTTGCTTGCAGTAGTTTGTGAGCTGGATAGTGTATGGAACAAACACCTGGAAAACCTAAGAATGCATATTGTAAATCATCAGAATTTTGCATTGCCCAATTGAAATAATCATTTTTCAATGGCAAATAGATAACTGAACATTCTTGACCTGCCAAAGTTAACAATCTGGTTCTAGCCTTAATTATAATGTATGCAATCATTTCTAAAACTGAGCAAATGGTCTTTGAAAACCTGTAGGGAGGAAAAACCCATTCCATTATTAACAAAGGATCTTGTTCTGTGGCATCCCACTGGAAAATGAGACCACAAAGCTGCATCTTCTCTCCTAAGATTGCAAGAAAGAAAGGATTTTCAGGAACGCAGCGATGAGCTTGTCTTTTTTGAAGAGCTTCTGTGACTTTGTCGAGAGCAGCACGAGCTTCAGGGGTTAAAGTTCTTGGCGAAGTGATGTCGCAACTTCCTCTCAGCAAATGGAAGAGCGGACTCAGTTCATCATTGGTGATTCCCAGCATCGGTCTGACCCAGTTGATTTCTCCTAGAAGTTGTTGTAACTCTTGTAGGTTGTTGACTCTGGTTCGGATCTGAATTTTCTGTGGTATTATTGTCGTCTTCCATCGTCTTCCATCATCTTCCATCCCAGGTACTTCTAAGGTGAAACTTGTTGAATTTTCGTTGCAGAGATTTCAAGTCCAGCTTTTTGAATTTCAGCAACAACACAGTCGCGAGTTTCTTCCATCTCTTCCTTTCAAAGGACTCCACCCTTAAAGCCAATTTTTCTTCCTCTGTATCTATAGATTGACAAACACCAGAACAACCATGTTTTTGCTTAACTGAAAAAGAGTTCCCCGGAACCACAATTTCCCGAGTGGAAGCAGCCACCTCAGCCTCCACCCCAGGCCCAACAGAATCCAATTCAGGCTTCAGTGTCCCTGCACAAACAATTTTAGGAAGTACAGTCACTTTTTCATTTCCATCTTTTACACACTTTGTTCCATCCCCCTTACAAGAGTCACATATTTTTACATTAACAGAACAACGCGAAGAAAAGTCCAAAAGAGTCTCATTTTTTCCCAGAGAGAGAGAAGAAAGATTTTGTTCAACAGAGTTCAAAGCAATACTTTCAGCATTTGCAACAACACTTGTAACATTCTCCGATACTCACACAGTCTCCGGTTTACTGGAATTTAATGAGACAGAACCAGAAGCTTTGTTTTCTGAGTCCAAGTTGATCTTATTATTATCAGTTTGTTTAAAACAGTGCTCCAACAGCGCTCTACAAACCGGCATAAGTTCTCTTAAGCTTTCATCTTTTTTGAGAGAGACTAGATTATAGATTCTCCAGTTTATCTGATCCCAAAAATGAAAAGTAAAAGCAGACTGCAGATTTAAATCTTGCGTATTCGCTTTAACCCAGATAAGTAAGTTTTTAAGCTCAGTTTTTGAAATTTCAGAGTGACCTTTTTCTTGTAACATTGTCTCTAATTGATGAAAAACATCCCATTCAACTTTTGATAAATTCGTTCCCATTTTTGTGTTCTTTTAATAATTGTCTTTTTCCCTATTTTGCCTCCCAACGTCACCCAAGCGCTCTCCCGAGATAAGTTACTTACAATTTTCTTGGCTTCGGCGGGAGAGATGATACAGTGTGCTCCTTGTTAACACTTGGGTCTCCGCAGCTGGTACTTCCACGATTTTTCTTTGTTTTTCTTCTATTCTACGTCCTCACACGAGGCACCAATATGCGGGGGACGGGACAGGTATAAGTCCAATAGTGTCACGAACCCACGCCTTAAAAAAGGAACCCACTAGGCCGCGGCAAAATATCCAAATATGGATAACATGGTAACCAGACTAGTGAAGAGATTTTTGCTTTTATTTCCAGCACATCAGTCTCAAAATACAAAATGGAGACATGACAGCTCACTGATCCACACCAAAAAATGTCTCCTTCAACAGGGCTCATACAGCAATACATAAAATCATCTCAGACTAGAATTCAGCCAATCAGACACAGAAAACACATCTTGACAAGCATTCTATCCAATCTTATAAAACATAGGTAATCGTAGCTAAAACAAAGACTAGTTGATAAGAGACAAAGAACAGAGTTCTATTCATGCTAACCTTCTAAAGATATACATTAAATAACCTTGTTGCCATCATAAAGCCAATTCTACAGAAGCCTATTGTTATTTGTCACGTCTACTGCTTGGGAAACTTTTCTGCTTGCATGGAAAACTTTTTCTGCTTGCATGGGAAACTTTTCTGCAATGCTAACAAAACTCCAGTCTAAGGCCTACATACTTCTTTTTAACCATTTCTTAAAAATCCTCTAACCTTATGGATTCCAACATTTCCCCCTCTCTGTTTGACCCAGAAGCTTTCATTTTCTTGTCGCTTGCTATTTGCGTTTCATAGCTCTATTGCAAAATTTCTGCTTATTATCTGCTGAAGACCTATTTTCACTAAACTGAAGCATTGCTATATTACGGCACAGCAACTTAATGCTGTGAAGACCCAATCCCTGAAAGAGAGATATGAATCACGTTTGGCAACAGTCACAAGGCATCGTTCAAAAAACTCTGGTCGATTCCAAGGCCATAATTCAAAACCTTCGCTCATGTCAATACCCTCATCTACTGTTTTCGTGAGATTTCGTACACTCTCTGTGCTTCTACTTCCTAATTCTCCTGCTTGAATGACAAAAACTTCTCGGGCTGTTTTGTTCATAATTCGCCGAAGACAACAGAGTATACAAGGTGCCACTATCAATATCAGTATTAGAACACCTAATATGTAAAGACCTATCTTGCAAAGTTGCCTTAGCCAAGGTGCAAAACTCCAATTTGGAAACAAATCATCCAACCAGGAACCTCCATCTTCTTTAATTTGGGCTGTCAGATCCTTTAATTTTTGAATGCTTTTGTGAATGGATTCAGAATGATCAGACAAATTCATACAACCCAATCCTTCAAATTCCTCACAACCATGTCCTTCTGCCAGTAAGAGAAAATCAATGGCTGCTCTGTTTTGAAGAGTAGCATGTCTAATACTGTCAGCATCGGTCAACATATCACTGATTGCGGAGGATGTGGCATTAGCTTGTTTGCTCAGCCAACATCCAACTCGATCTAATTGTCTCAATGCCACAGCTGAAGACAATTGGGGTAGAAATATACCTGCTGAAAGCCTTCTGGCGGCATTCCAAGGCATAAAATCACTCTGACAGTTCTCATCATAATGAGGAACAGCTCTTGTTTTCCTTTGTTTCTTTTTCATCACTGCTTTGGCAGTGGGGGCAATTATGGTAAGCATACCAATGCTTCAAGGGCCACCTTCAAGGTGGGCTGGAATGCCTTGCCAACCTCTGTCTCCGCAAATGATCCAATACCCTTTTGGCAATTGCCGTGGATATTGGTCCGTCTCCAGAAACACATCCCAACTGTTTGAAACATTTGCTGCCCTGAGAAGTTTTTTGGACCAAATGTTCCAATTGAAGGAGGGACTGTTTCCATTGTCAATTCCACCTGGTTTACCATTGGATTCTTTTCTGACCAAAGGAAACTCTTTCACTGGCACACCAACCAAACAGGTTGAGAAAGGCTTTTCTGGTTCCGAATTAGACAGACATATAGTATCCGATCCGGCAGCCTTGGCTAAGGTCACCCAAACATTCGTTTTCGGTTGATCCACAGGCAAATCTGCACGACAAAAAACAATTAAAATCAAGCAAAACAAGTATACCATTTGATTCTGCCCCATCTCTTTCAAGAACTAAGTTTTGGCAGAATTCTTTCTAAACAAAAACAATAACCTAAATTTTCAGCCAAAAATTAGCTTTGTTAAACAAACATTCAGCATTCAATTCGTATACTCATAAATAACATTGGCACAAAATCAGAGTTCATGGGTTCCACCGATGCACAAAGAACGTCAGGCACAAGAGGCGTCAGGCGAGACCCCGGATCCTTCCATTCGGTCCACGTCTGCGTACTCGCTTCCTCAGTTCTAGGCTCGACAACAGGTTCTGAAGTGCGATACGGTTTGACGTTTTTGGCAGGAACCCACTTAATTCTTCCAGCACCTGTGGAAATAGAAGCATACCCTTTGCCCCACGTTATTAATTGAAACGGGCCTTCCATCTGTCCAGAGTCAGGGTTTCTAATTAGAAGAGGAGGATGTTCTTTCAGTTTTGCCTGTGTGCTATTTGAAAAGTGTCTAAAGATTGGTGGATCTGGTTCTGTACTTGAACTATTTAGAAAATTAAAACCATACAAAGCCTTACTCAGTCTCATCTGTGGGGTGATTTCCGTTCCCCTTCTCTGTTGATCTAATATGCGTTTTAAGGTTTGATGTGTTCTTTCAATGATTGCTTGGCTTGTGGGAGAGTGGGGAATACCAAAAATGTGTCGAACACCCCATTCATTTAAAAATGTGGCCAATTTTTGAGATATGTATGCGGGACCATTGTCAGTTTTTACTTCTTGGGGTATACCCAATGAAGCAAAACCTTGCAGGAAATGATGACAGGCATGGCTGCCAGTTTCACCTGTGTGAAGGGAAGCAAAAACTGCACCAGAGAACGTGTCTATGGAAACATGAATATTTTTAAATTTACCAAAAGAAGGCTATTTAGTAACACCTGTTTGCCACAACTGTAGGCTTTGTAAGCCTCGGGGGTTGATTGCTCCTGTAGAAACAGGATGTTGTACCAATTGACAGTCAGGGCAAGTATGAATGATAGCTTTAGCTTGACTTTTAGTGATTTGGAACATTCGCATGAGTGCTTGTGCATTTTGGTGGAAAAAGGCATGACTCAATTTTGCTTGTTCAAAAATATTTGGCAATGTGTTAGAAATGACCATTGTCAGCTTGTCCGCTCTTGCATTTCCTTCCACTAAAAATCCAGGAAGTGAAGAATGCGCCCTAATGTGAGAAACAAAATATGGATTAGTTCTATATTGCAAAGTTATAAAAAGACATGAAAGCCAACGATGTACAGTTTCATTACTAACATCCTTTAAAATGGAACCTTCTATTCTCCTGACTACATTAGCAACATAAGCAGAATCTGTGACCAAATTAAAAGGCTGAGGAAACAGCTGAAAAGCTCAAACTACTGCAGCAAGCTCAACAATTTGAGGGGATCCCTCTACTGTTTGAATATCAGATTCCCAAACATCAGTCTTTTGATTAAACCAAGTCACAACGGACTTGTGGCTTTTACCAGAGCCATCAGTGAAGAGAGTCACAGCATGTAAAGGTTCTTCACTTAATTTAGGTTTTTCTCTGAAACTCAATTTTGCTTGCAGTAGTTTGTGAGCTGGATAGTGTATGGAACAAACACCTGGAAAACCTAAGAATGCATATTGTAAATCATCAGAATTTTGCATTGCCCAATTGAAATAATCATTTTTCAATGGCAAATAGATAACTGAACATTCTTGACCTGCCAAAGTTAACAATCTGGTTCTAGCCTTAATTATAATGTATGCAATCATTTCTAAAACTGAGCAAATGGTCTTTGAAAACCTGTAGGGAGGAAAAACCCATTCCATTATTAACAAAGGATCTTGTTCTGTGGCATCCCACTGGAAAATGAGACCACAAAGCTGCATCTTCTCTCCTAAGATTGCAAGAAAGAAAGGATTTTCAGGAACGCAGCGATGAGCTTGTCTTTTTTGAAGAGCTTCTGTGACTTTGTCGAGAGCAGCACGAGCTTCAGGGGTTAAAGTTCTTGGCGAAGTGATGTCGCAACTTCCTCTCAGCAAATGGAAGAGCGGACTCAGTTCATCATTGGTGATTCCCAACATCGGTCTGACCCAGTTGATTTCTCCTAGAAGTTGTTGTAACTCTTGTAGGTTGTTGACTCTGGTTCGGATCTGAATTTTCTGTGGTCTTCTTGTCGTCTTCCATCGTCTTCCATCATCTTCCATCCCAGGTACTTCTAAGGTGAAACTTGTTGAATTTTCGTTGCAGAGATTTCAAGTCCAGCTTTTTGAATTTCAGCAACAACACAGTCGCGAGTTTCTTCCATCTCTTCCTTTCAAAGGACTCCACCCTTAAAGCCAATTTTTCTTTCTCTGTATCTATAGATTGACAAACACCAGAACAACCATGTTTTTGCTTAACTGAAAAAGAGTTCCCCGGAACCACAATTTCCCGAGTGGAAGCAGCCACCTCAGCCTCCACCCCAGGCCCAACAGAATCCAATTCAGGTTTCAGTGTCCCTGCACAAACAATTTTAGGAAGTACAGTCACTTTTTCATTTCCATCTTTTACACACTTTGTTCCATCCCCCTTACAAGAGTCACATATTTTTACATTAATAGAACAACGCGAAGAAAAGTCCAAAAGAGTCTCATTTTTTCCCAGAGAGAGAGAAGAAAGATTTTGTTCAACAGAGTTCAAAGCAATACTTTCAGCATTTGCAACAACACTTGTAACATTCTCCGATACTCACACAGTCTCCGGTTTACTGGAATTTAATGAGACAGAACCAGAAGCTTTGTTTTCTGAGTCCAAGTTGATCTTATTATTATCAGTTTGTTTAAAACAGTGCTCCAACAGCGCTCTACAAACCGGCATAAGTTCTCTTAAGCTTTCATCTTTTTTGAGAGAGACTAGTTTATAGATTCTCCAGTTTATCTGATCCCAAAAATGAAAAGTAAAAGCAGACTGCAGATTTAAATCTTGCGTATTCGCTTTAACCCAGATAAGTAAGTTTTTAAGCTCAGTTTTTGAAATTTCAGAGTGACCTTTTTCTTGTAACATTGTCTCTAATTGATGAAAAACATCCCATTCAACTTTTGATAAATTCGTTCCCAGTTTTGTGTTCTTTTAATAATTTTCTTTTTCCCTATTTTGCCTCCAAACGTCACCCAAGCGCTCTCCCGAGATAAGTTACTTACAATTTTCTTGGCTTCGGCGGGAGAGATGATACAGTGTCCTCCTTGTTAACACTTGGGTCTCCGCAGCTGGTACTTCCACGATTTTTCTTTGTTTTTCTTCTATTCTACGTCCTCACACGAGGCACCAATATGCGGGGGACGGGACAGGTATAAGTCCAATAGTGTCACGAACCCACGCCTTAAAAAAGGAACCCACTAGGCCGCGGCAAAATATCCAAATATGGATAACATGGTAACCAGACCAGTGAAGAGATTTTTGCTTTTATTTCCAGCACATCAGTCTCAAAATACAAAATGGAGACATGACAGCTCACTGATCCACACCAAAAAATGTCTCCTTCAACAGGGCTCATACAGCAATACATAAAATCATCTCAGACTAGAATTCAGCCAATCAGACACAGAAAACACATCTTGACAAGCATTCTATCCAATCTTATAAAACATAGGTAATCGTAGCTAAAACAAAGACTAGTTGATAAGAGACAAAGAACAGAGTTCTATTCATGCTAACCTTCTAAAGATATACATTAAATAACCTTGTTGCCATCCTAAAGCCAGTTCTACAGAAGCCTATTGTTATTTGTCACGTCTACTGCTTGGGAAACTTTTCTGCTTGCATGGAAAACTTTTTCTGCTTGCATGGGAAACTTTTCTGCAATGCTAACAAAACTCCAGTCTAAGGCCTACATACTTCTTTGTAACCATTTCTTAAAAATCCTCTAACCTTATGGATTCCAACATTTCCCCCTCTCTGTTTGACCCAGAAGCTTTCATTTTCTTGTCGCTTGCTATTTGCGTTTCATAGCTCTATTGCAAAATTTCTGCTTATTATCTGCTGAAGACCTATTTTCACTAAACTGAAGCATTGCTATATTACGGCACAGCAACTTAATGCTGTGAAGACCCAATCCCTGAAAGAGAGATATGAATCACGTTTGGCAACAGTCACAAGGCATCGTTCAAAAAACTCTGGTCGATTCCAAGGCCTTAATTCAAAACCTTCGTTCATGTCAATACCCTCATCTACTGCTTTCGTGAGATTTCGTACACTCTCTGTGCTTCTACTTCCTAGTTCTCCTGCTTGAATGACAAAAACTTCTCGGACTGTTTTGTTCATCATTCGCCGAAGACAACAGAGTATACAAGGTGCCACTATCAATATCAGTATTAGAACACCTAATATGTAAAGACCTATCTTGCAAAGTTGCCTTAGCCAAGGTGCAAAACTCCAATTTTGAAACAAATCATCCAACCAGGAACCTCCATCTTCTTTAATTTGGGCTGTCTGATCCTTTAAATTTGAATGCTTTTGTGAATGGATTCAGAATGATCAGACAAATTCATACAACACAATCCTTCAAATTCCTCACAACCATGTCCTTGTGCCAGTAAAAGAAAATCAATGGCTGCTCTGTTTTGAAGAGTAGCATGTCTAATACTATCAACATCGGTCAACCTATCACTGATTGCGGAGGATGTGGCATTAGCTTGTTTGCTCAGCCAACATCCAACTCGATCTAATTGTCTCAATGCCACAGCTGAAGCCAATTGGGGTAGAAATATACCTGCTGAAAGCCTTCTGGCAGCATTCCAAGGCATAAAATCACTCTGACAGTTCTCATCATAATGAGGAACAGCTCTTGTTTTCCTTTGTTTCTTTTTCATCACTGCTTTGGCAGTGGGGGCAATTATGGTAAGCATACCAATGCTACAAGGGCCACCTTCAAGGTGGGCTGGAATGCCTTGCCAACCTCTGTCTCCGCAAATGATCCAATACCCTTCTGGCAATTGCCGTGGATATTGGTCCGTCTCCAGAAACACATCCCAACTGTTTGAAACATTTGCTGCCCTGAGAAGTTTTTTCGAACAAATGTTCCAATTGAAGGAAGGACTGTTTCCATTGTCAATTCCACCTGGTTTACCATTGGATTCTTTTCTGACCAAAGGAAACTCTTTCACTGGCACACCAACCAAACAGGTTGAGAAAGGCTTTTCTGGTTCCGAATTAGACAGGCATATAGTATCCGAGCCGGCAGCCTTGGCTAAGGTCACCCAAACACTCGTTTTCGGTTGATCCACAGGCAAATCTGCACGACAAAAAACAATTAAAATCAAGCAAAACAAGTATACCATTTGATTCTTCCCCATCTCTTTCAAGAACTAAGTTTTGGCAGAATTCTTTCTAAACAAAAACAATAACCTAAATTTTCAGCCAAAAATTAGCTTTGTTAAACAAACATTCAGCATTCAATTCGTATACTCATAAATAACATTGGCACAAAATCAGAGTTCATGGGTTCCACCGATGCACAAAGAACGTCAGGCACAAGAGGCGTCAGGCGAGACCCGGGATGCTTCCATTCAGTCCACGTCTGCGTACTCGCTTCCTCAGTTCTAGGCTCGACAACAGGTTCTGAAGTGCGATACGGTTTGACGTTTTTGGCAGGAACCCACTTAATTCTTCCAGCACCTGTGGAAATAGAAGCATACCCTTTGCCCCACGTTATTAATTGAAACGGGCCTTCCATCTGTCCAGAGTCAGGGCTTCCAATTAGAAGAGGAGGATGTTCTTTCAGTTTTGCCTGTGTGCTATTTGAAAAGTGTCTAAAGATTGGTGGATCTGGTTCTGTACTTGAACTATTTAGAAAATTAAAACCATACAAAGCCTTACTCAGTCTCATCTGTGGGGTGATTTCCGTTCCCCCTCTCTGTTGATCTAATATGCGTTTTAAGGTTTGATGTGTTCTTTCAATGATTGCTTGGCTTGTGGGAGAGTGGGGAATACCAAAAATGTGTCGAACACCCCATTCATTTAAAAATGTGGCCAATTTTTGAGATATGTATGCGGGACCATTGTCAGTTTTTACTTCTTGGGGTATACCCAATGAAGCAAAAGCTTGCAGGAAATGATGACAGGCATGGCTGCCAGTTTCACCTGTGTGAAGGGAAGCAAAAACTGCACCAGAGAACGTGTCTATGGAAACATGAATATTTTTAAATTTACCAAAAGAAGGCTATTTAGTAACACCTGTTTGCCACAACTGTAGGCTTTGTAAGCCTCGGGGGTTGATTGCTCCTGTAGAAACAGGAGGTTGTACCAATTGACAGTCAGGGCAAGTATGAATGATAGCTTTAGCTTGACTTTTAGTGATTTGGAACATTCGCATGAGTGCTTGTGCATTTTGGTGGAAAAAGGCATGACTCAATTTTGCTTGTTCAAAAATATTTGGCAATGTGTTAGAAATGACCATTGTCAGCTTGTCCGCTCTTGCATTTCCTTCCACTAAAAATCCAGGAAGTGAAGAATGCGCCCTAATGTGAGAAACAAAATATGGATTAGTTCTATATTGCAAAGTTATAAAAAGACATGAAAGCCAACGATGTAAAGTTTCATTACTAACATCCTTTAAAATGGAGCCTTCTATTCTCCTGACTACATTAGCAACATAAGCAGAATCTGTGACCAAATTAAAAGGCTGAGGAAACAGCTGAAAAGCTCAAACTACTGCAGCAAGCTCAACAATTTGAGGGGATCCCTCTACTGTTTGAATATCAGATTCCCAAACATCAGTCTTTTGATTAAACCAAGTCACAACGGACTTGTGGCTTTTACCAGAGCCATCAGTGAAGAGAGTCACAGCATGTAAAGGTTCTTCACTTAATTTAGGTTTTTCTCTGAAACTCAATTTTGCTTGCAGTAGTTTGTGAGCTGGATAGTGTATGGAACAAACACCTGGAAAACCTAAGAATGCATATTGTAAATCATCAGAATTTTGCATTGCCCAATTGAAATAATCATTTTTCAATGGCAAATAGATAACTGAACATTCTTGACCTGCCAAAGTTAACAATCTGGTTCTAGCCTTAATTATAATGTATGCAATCATTTCTAAAACTGAGCAAATGGTCTTTGAAAACCTGTAGGGAGGAAAAACCCATTCCATTATTAACAAAGGATCTTGTTCTGTGGCATCCCACTGGAAAATGAGACCACAAAGCTGCATCTTCTCTCCTAAGATTGCAAGAAAGAAAGGATTTTCAGGAACGCAGCGATGAGCTTGTCTTTTTTGAAGAGCTTCTGTGACTTTGTCGAGAGCAGCACGAGCTTCAGGGGTTAAAGTTCTTGGCGAAGTGATGTCGCAACTTCCTCTCAGCAAATGGAAGAGCGGACTCAGTTCATCATTGGTGATTCCCAGCATCGGTCTGACCCAGTTGATTTCTCCTAGAAGTTGTTGTAACTCTTGTAGGTTGTTGACTCTGGTTCGGATCTGAATTTTCTGTGGTATTATTGTCGTCTTCCATCGTCTTCCATCATCTTCCATCCCAGGTACTTCTAAGGTGAAACTTGTTGAATTTTCGTTGCAGAGATTTCAAGTCCAGCTTTTTGAATTTCAGCAACAACACAGTCGCCAGTTTCTTCCATCTCTTCCTTTCAAAGGACTCCACCCTTAAAGCCAATTTTTCTTTCTCTGTATCTATAGATTGACAAACACCAGAACAACCATGTTTTTGCTTAAGTGAAAAAGAGTTCCCCGGAACCACAATTTCCCGAGTGGAAGCAGCCACCTCAGCCTCCACCCCAGGCCCAACAGAATCCAATTCAGGTTTCAGTGTCCCTGCACAAACAATTTTAGGAAGTACAGTCACTTTTTCATTTCCATCTTTTACACACTTTGTTCCATCCCCCTTACAAGAGTCACATATTTTTACATTAACAGAACAACGCAAAGAAAAGTCCAAAAGAGTCTCATTTTTTCCCAGAGAGAGAGAAGAAAGATTTTGTTCAACAGAGTTCAAAGCAATACTTTCAGCATTTGCAACAACACTTGTAACATTCTCCGATACTCACACAGTCTCCTGTTTACTGGAATTTAATGAGACAGAACCAGAAGCTTTGTTTTCTGAGTCCAAGTTGATCTTATTATTATCAGTTTGTTTAAAACAGTGCTCCAACAGCGCTCTACAAACCGGCATAAGTTCTCTTAAGCTTTCATCTTTTTTGAGAGAGACTAGTTTATAGATTCTCCAGTTTATCTGATCCCAAAAATGAAAAGTCAAAGCAGACTGCAGATTTAAATCTTGCGTATTCGCTTTAACCCAGATAAGTAAGTTTTTAAGCTCAGTTTTTGAAATTTCAGAGTGACCTTTTTCTTGTAACATTGTCTCTAATTGATGAAAAACATCCCATTCAACTTTTGATAAATTCGTTCCCATTTTTGTGTTCTTTTAATAATTTTCTTTTTCTCTATTTTGCCTCCCAACGTCACCCAAGCGCTCTCCCGAGATAAGTTACTTACAATTTTCTTGGCTTCGGCGGGAGAGATGATACAGTGTGCTCCTTGTTAACACTTGGGTCTCCGCAGCTGGTACTTCCACGATTTTTCTTTGTTTTTCTTCTATTCTACGTCCTCACACGAGGCACCAATATGCGGGGGACGGGACAGGTATAAGTCCAATAGTGTCAGGAACCCACGCCTTAAAAAAGGAACCCACTAGGCCGCGGCAAAATATCCAAATATGGATAACATGGTAACCAGACCAGTGAAGAGATTTTTGCTTTTATTTCCAGCACATCAGTCTCAAAATACAAAATGGAGACATGACAGCTCACTGATCCACACCAAAAAATGTCTCCTTCAACAGGGCTCATACAGCAATACATAAAATCATCTCAGACTAGAATTCAGCCAATCAGACACAGAAAATACATCTTGACAAGCATTCTATCCAATCTTATAAAACATAGGTAATCGTAGCTAAAACAAAGACTAGTTGATAAGAGACAAAGAACAGAGTTCTATTCATGCTAACCTTCTAAAGATATACATTAAATAACCTTGTTGCCATCCTAAAGCCAGTTCTACAGAAGCCTATTGTTATTTGTCACGTCTACTGCTTGGGAAACTTTTCTGCTTGCATGGAAAACTTTTTCTGCTTGCATGGGAAACTTTTCTGCAATGCTAACAAAACTCCAGTCTAAGGCCTACATACTTCTTTGTAACCATTTCTTAAAAATCCTCTAACCTTATGGATTCCAACATTTCCCCCTCTCTGTTTGACCCAGAAGCTTTCATTTTCTTGTCGCTTGCTATTTGCGTTTCATAGCTCTATTGCAAAATTTCTGCTTATTATCTGCTGAAGACCTATTTTCACTAAACTGAAGCATTGCTATATTATGGCACAGCAACTTAATGCTGTGAAGACCCAATCCCTGAAAGAGAGATATGAATCACGTTTGGCAACAGTCACAAGGCATCGTTCAAAAAACTCTGGTCGATTCCAAGGCCTTAATTCAAAACCTTCGTTCATGTCAATACCCTCATCTACTGCTTTCGTGAGATTTCGTACACTCTCTGTGCTTCTACTTCCTAATTCTCCTGCTTGAATGACAAAAACTTCTCGGGCTGTTTTGTTCATCATTCGCCGAAGACAACAGAGTATACAAGGTGCCACTATCAATATCAGTATTAGAACACCTAATATGTAAAGACCTATCTTGCAAAGTTGCCTTAGCCAAGGTGCAAAACTCCAATTTTGAAACAAATCATCCAACCAGGAACCTCCATCTTCTTTAATTTGGGCTGTCTGATCCTTTAATTTTTGAATGCTTTTGTGAATGGATTCAGAATGATCAGACAAATTCATACAACACAATCCTTCAAATTCCTCACAACCATGTCCTTGTGCCAGTAAAAGAAAATCAATGGCTGCTCTGTTTTGAAGAGTAGCATGTCTAATACTATCAACATCGGTCAACATATCACTGATTGCGGAGGATGTGGCATTAGCTTGTTTGCTCAGCCAACATCCAACTCGATCTAATTGTCTCAATGCCACAGCTGAAGCCAATTGGGGTAGAAATATACCTGCTGAAAGCCTTCTGGCAGCATTCCAAGGCATAAAATCACTCTGACAGTTCTCATCATAATGAGGAACAGCTCTTGTTTTCCTTTGTTTCTTTTTCATCACTGCTTTGGCAGTGGGGGCAATTATGGTAAGCATACCAATGCTACAAGGGCCACCTTCAAGGTGGGCTGGAATGCCTTGCCAACCTCTGTCTCCGCAAATGATCCAATACCCTTCTGGCAATTGCCGTGGATATTGGTCCGTCTCCAGAAACACATCCCAACTGTTTGAAACATTTGCTGCCCTGAGAAGTTTTTTCGAACAAATGTTCCAATTGAAGGAAGGACTGTTTCCATTGTCAATTCCACCTGGTTTACCATTGGATTCTTTTCTGACCAAAGGAAACTCTTTCACTGGCACACCAACCAAACAGGTTGAGAAAGGCTTTTCTGGTTCCGAATTAGACAGGCATATAGTATCCGAGCCGGCAGCCTTGGCTAAGGTCACCCAAACACTCGTTTTCGGTTGATCCACAGGCAAATCTGCACGACAAAAAACAATTAAAATCAAGCAAAACAAGTATACCATTTGATTCTTCCCCATCTCTTTCAAGAACTAAGTTTTGGCAGAATTCTTTCTAAACAAAAACAATAACCTAAATTTTCAGCCAAAAATTAGCTTTGTTAAACAAACATTCAGCATTCAATTCGTATACTCATAAATAACATTGGCACAAAATCAGAGTTCATGGGTTCCACCGATGCACAAAGAACGTCAGGCACAAGAGGCGTCAGGCGAGACCCGGGATGCTTCCATTCGGTCCACGTCTGCGTACTCGCTTCCTCAGTTCTAGGCTCGACAACAGGTTCTGAAGTGCGATACGGTTTGACGTTTTTGGCAGGAACCCACTTAATTCTTCCAGCACCTGTGGAAATAGAAGCATACCCTTTGCCCCACGTTATTAATTGAAACGGGCCTTCCATCTGTCCAGAGTCAGGGCTTCCAATTAGAAGAGGAGGATGTTCTTTCAGTTTTGCCTGTGTGCTATTTGAAAAGTGTCTAAAGATTGGTGGATCTGGTTCTGTACTTGAACTATTTAGAAAATTTAAACCATACAAAGCCTTACTCAGTCTCATCTGTGGGGTGATTTCCGTTCCCCCTCTCTGTTGATCTAATATGCGTTTTAAGGTTTGATGTGTTCTTTCAATGATTGCTTGGCTTGTGGGAGAGTGGGGAATACCAAAAATGTGTGGAACACCCCATTCATTTAAAAATGTGGCCAATTTTTGAGATATGTATGCGGGACCATTGTCAGTTTTTACTTCTTGGGGTATACCCAATGAAGCAAAAGCTTGCAGGAAATGATGACAGGCATGGCTGCCAGTTTCACCTGTGTGAAGGGAAGCAAAAACTGCACCAGAGAACGTGTCTATGGAAACATGAATATTTTTAAATTTACCAAAAGAAGGCTATTTAGTAACACCTGTTTGCCACAACTGTAGGCTTTGTAAGCCTCGGGGGTTGATTGCTCCTGTAGAAACAGGAGGTTGTACCAATTGACAGTCAGGGCAAGTATGAATGATAGCTTTAGCTTGACTTTTAGTGATTTGGAACATTCGCATGAGTGCTTGTGCATTTTGGTGGAAAAAGGCATGACTCAATTTTGCTTGTTCAAAAATATTTGGCAATGTGTTAGAAATGACCATTGTCAGCTTGTCCGCTCTTGCATTTCCTTCCACTAAAAATCCAGGAAGTGAAGAATGCGCCCTAATGTGAGAAACAAAATATGGATTAGTTCTATATTGCAAAGTTATAAAAAGACATGAAAGCCAACGATGTAAAGTTTCATTACTAACATCCTTTAAAATGGAACCTTCTATTCTCCTGACTACATTAGCAACATAAGCAGAATCTGTGACCAAATTAAAAGGCTGAGGAAACAGCTGAAAAGCTCAAACTACTGCAGCAAGCTCAACAATTTGAGGGGATCCCTCTACTGTTTGAATATCAGATTCCCAAACATCAGTCTTTTGATTAAACCAAGTCACAACGGACTTGTGGCTTTTACCAGAGCCATCAGTGAAGAGAGTCACAGCATGTAAAGGTTCTTCACTTAATTTAGGTTTTTCTCTGAAACTCAATTTTGCTTGCAGTAGTTTGTGAGCTGGATAGTGTATGGAACAAACACCTGGAAAACCTAAGAATGCATATTGTAAATCATCAGAATTTTGCATTGCCCAATTGAAATAATCATTTTTCAATGGCAAATAGATAACTGAACATTCTTGACCTGCCAAAGTTAACAATCTGGTTCTAGCCTTAATTATAATGTATGCAATCATTTCTAAAACTGAGCAAATGGTCTTTGAAAACCTGTAGGGAGGAAAAACCCATTCCATTATTAACAAAGGATCTTGTTCTGTGGCATCCCACTGGAAAATGAGACCACAAAGCTGCATCTTCTCTCCTAAGATTGCAAGAAAGAAAGGATTTTCAGGAACGCAGCGATGAGCTTGTCTTTTTTGAAGAGCTTCTGTGACTTTGTCGAGAGCAGCACGAGCTTCAGGGGTTAAAGTTCTTGGCGAAGTGATGTCGCAACTTCCTCTCAGCAAATGGAAGAGCGGACTCAGTTCATCATTGGTGATTCCCAGCATCGGTCTGACCCAGTTGATTTCTCCTAGAAGTTGTTGTAACTCTTGTAGGTTGTTGACTCTGGTTCGGATCTGAATTTTCTGTGGTATTATTGTCGTCTTCCATCGTCTTCCATCATTTTCCATCCCAGGTACTTCTAAGGTGAAACTTGTTGAATTTTCGTTGCAGAGATTTCAAGTCCAGCTTTTTGAATTTCAGCAACAACACAGTCGCCAGTTTCTTCCATCTCTTCCTTTCAAAGGACTCCACCCTTAAAGCCAATTTTTCTTTCTCTGTATCTATAGATTGACAAACACCAGAACAACCATGTTTTTGCTTAAGTGAAAAAGAGTTCCCCGGAACCACAATTTCCCGAGTGGAAGCAGCCACCTCAGCCTCCACCCCAGGCCCAACAGAATCCAATTCAGGTTTCAGTGTCCCTGCACAAACAATTTTAGGAAGTACAGTCACTTTTTCATTTCCATCTTTTACACACTTTGTTCCATCCCCCTTACAAGAGTCACATATTTTTACATTAACAGAACAACGCAAAGAAAAGTCCAAAAGAGTCTCATTTTTTCCCAGAGAGAGAGAAGAAAGATTTTGTTCAACAGAGTTCAAAGCAATACTTTCAGCATTTGCAACAACACTTGTAACATTCTCCGATACTCACACAGTCTCCTGTTTACTGGAATTTAATGAGACAGAACCAGAAGCTTTGTTTTCTGAGTCCAAGTTGATCTTATTATTATCAGTTTGTTTAAAACAGTGCTCCAACAGCGCTCTACAAACCGGCATAAGTTCTCTTAAGCTTTCATCTTTTTTGAGAGAGACTAGTTTATAGATTCTCCAGTTTATCTGATCCCAAAAATGAAAAGTCAAAGCAGACTGCAGATTTAAATCTTGCGTATTCGCTTTAACCCAGATAAGTAAGTTTTTAAGCTCAGTTTTTGAAATTTCAGAGTGACCTTTTTCTTGTAACATTGTCTCTAATTGATGAAAAACATCCCATTCAACTTTTGATAAATTCGTTCCCATTTTTGTGTTCTTTTAATAATTTTCTTTTTCTCTATTTTGCCTCCCAACGTCACCCAAGCGCTCTCCCGAGATAAGTTACTTACAATTTTCTTGGCTTCGGCGGGAGAGATGATACAGTGTGCTCCTTGTTAACACTTGGGTCTCCGCAGCTGGTACTTCCACGATTTTTCTTTGTTTTTCTTCTATTCTACGTCCTCACACGAGGCACCAATATGCGGGGGACGGGACAGGTATAAGTCCAATAGTGTCAGGAACCCACGCCTTAAAAAAGGAACCCACTAGGCCGCGGCAAAATATCCAAATATGGATAACATGGTAACCAGACCAGTGAAGAGATTTTTGCTTTTATTTCCAGCACATCAGTCTCAAAATACAAAATGGAGACATGACAGCTCACTGATCCACACCAAAAAATGTCTCCTTCAACAGGGCTCATACAGCAATACATAAAATCATCTCAGACTAGAATTCAGCCAATCAGACACAGAAAACACATCTTGACAAGCATTCTATCCAATCTTATAAAACATAGGTAATCGTAGCTAAAACAAAGACTAGTTGATAAGAGACAAAGAACAGAGTTCTATTCATGCTAACCTTCTAAAGATATACATTAAATAACCTTGTTGCCATCCTAAAGCCAGTTCTACAGAAGCCTATTGTTATTTGTCACGTCTACTGCTTGGGAAACTTTTCTGCTTGCATGGAAAACTTTTTCTGCTTGCATGGGAAACTTTTCTGCAATGCTAACAAAACTCCAGTCTAAGGCCTACATACTTCTTTGTAACCATTTCTTAAAAATCCTCTAACCTTATGGATTCCAACATTTCCCCCTCTCTGTTTGACCCAGAAGCTTTCATTTTCTTGTCGCTTGCTATTTGCGTTTCATAGCTCTATTGCAAAATTTCTGCTTATTATCTGCTGAAGACCTATTTTCACTAAACTGAAGCATTGCTATATTACGGCACAGCAACTTAATGCTGTGAAGACCCAATCCCTGAAAGAGAGATATGAATCACGTTTGGCAACAGTCACAAGGCATCGTTCAAAAAACTCTGGTCGATTCCAAGGCCTTAATTCAAAACCTTCGTTCATGTCAATACCCTCATCTACTGCTTTCGTGAGATTTCGTACACTCTCTGTGCTTCTACTTCCTAATTCTCCTGCTTGAATGACAAAAACTTCTCGGGCTGTTTTGTTCATCATTCGCCGAAGACAACAGAGTATACAAGGTGCCACTATCAATATCAGTATTAGAACACCTAATATGTAAAGACCTATCTTGCAAAGTTGCCTTAGCCAAGGTGCAAAACTCCAATTTTGAAACAAATCATCCAACCAGGAACCTCCATCTTCTTTAATTTGGGCTGTCAGATCCTTTAATTTTTGAATGCTTTTGTGAATGGATTCAGAATGATCAGACAAATTCATACAACACAATCCTTCAAATTCCTCACAACCATGTCCTTGTGCCATTAAGAGAAAATCAATGGCTGCTCTGTTTTGAAGAGTAGCATGTCTAATACTATCAACATCGGTCAACATATCACTGATTGCGGAGGATGTGGCATTAGCTTGTTTGCTCAGCCAACATCCAACTCGATCTAATTGTCTCAATGCCACAGCTGAAGCCAATTGGGGTAGAAATATACCTGCTGAAAGCCTTCTGGCAGCATTCCAAGGCATAAAATCACTCTGACAGTTCTCATCATAATGAGGAACAGCTCTTGTTTTCCTTTGTTTCTTTTTCATCACTGCTTTGGCAGTGGGGGCAATTATGGTAAGCATACCAATGCTACAAGGGCCACCTTCAAGGTGGGCTGGAATGCCTTGCCAACCTCTGTCTCCGCAAATGATCCAATACCCTTCTGGCAATTGCCGTGGATATTGGTCCGTCTCCAGAAACACATCCCAACTGTTTGAAACATTTGCTGCCCTGAGAAGTTTGTTGGAACAAATGTTCCAATTGAAGGAAGGACTGTTTCCATTGTCAATTCCACCTGGTTTACCATTGGATTCTTTTCTGACCAAAGGAAACTCTTTCACTGGCACACCAACCAAACAGGTTGAGAAAGGCTTTTCTGGTTCCGAATTAGACAGGCATATAGTACCCGAGCCGGCAGCCTTGGCTAAGGTCACCCAAACATTCGTTTTCGGTTGATCCACAGGCAAATCTGCACGACAAAAAACAATTAAAATCAAGCAAAACAAGTATACCATTTGATTCTTCCCCATCTCTTTCAAGAACTAAGTTTTGGCAGAATTCTTTCTAAACAAAAATAATAACCTAAATTTTCAGCCAAAAATTAGCTTTGTTAAACAAACATTCAGCATTCAATTCGTATACTCATAAATAACATTGGCACAAAATCAGAGTTCATGGGTTCCACCGATGCACAAAGAACGTCAGGCACAAGAGGCGTCAGGCGAGACCCGGGATGCTTCCATTCGGTCCACGTCTGCGTACTCGCTTCCTCAGTTCTAGGCTCGACAACAGGTTCTGAAGTGCGATACGGTTTGACGTTTTTGGCAGGAACCCACTTAATTCTTCCAGCACCTGTGGAAATAGAAGCATACCCTTTGCCCCACGTTATTAATTGAAACGGGCCTTCCATCTGTCCAGAGTCAGGGCTTCCAATTAGAAGAGGAGGATGTTCTTTCAGTTTTGCCTGTGTGCTATTTGAAAAGTGTCTAAAGATTGGTGGATCTGGTTCTGTACTTGAACTATTTAGAAAATTAAAACCATACAAAGCCTTACTCAGTCTCATCTGTGGGGTGATTTCCGTTCCCCTTCTCTGTTGATCTAATATGCGTTTTAAGGTTTGATGTGTTCTTTCAATGATTGCTTGGCTTGTGGGAGAGTGGGGAATACCAAAAATGTGTGGAACACCCCATTCATTTAAAAATGTGGCCAATTTTTGAGATATGTATGCGGGACCATTGTCAGTTTTTACTTCTTGGGGTATACCCAATGAAGCAAAAGCTTGCAGGAAATGATGACAGGCATGGCTGCCAGTTTCACCTGTGTGAAGGGAAGCAAAAACTGCACCAGAGAACGTGTCTATGGAAACATGAATATTTTTAAATTTACCAAAAGAAGGCTATTTAGTAACACCTGTTTGCCACAACTGTAGGCTTTGTAAGCCTCGGGGGTTGATTGCTCCTGTAGAAACAGGAGGTTGTACCAATTGACAGTCAGGGCAAGTATGAATGATAGCTTTAGCTTGACTTTTAGTGATTTGGAACATTCGCATGAGTGCTTGTGCATTTTGGTGGAAAAAGGCATGACTCAATTTTGCTTGTTCAAAAATATTTGGCAATGTGTTAGAAATGACCATTGTCAGCTTGTCCGCTCTTGCATTTCCTTCCACTAAAAATCCAGGAAGTGAAGAATGCGCCCTAATGTGAGAAACAAAATATGGATTAGTTCTATATTGCAAAGTTATAAAAAGACATGAAAGCCAACGATGTAAAGTTTCATTACTAACATCCTTTAAAATGGAACCTTCTATTCTCCTGACTACATTAGCAACATAAGCAGAATCTGTGACCAAATTAAAAGGCTGAGGAAACAGCTGAAAAGCTCAAACTACTGCAGCAAGCTCAACAATTTGAGGGGATCCCTCTACTGTTTGAATATCAGATTCCCAAACATCAGTCTTTTGATTAAACCAAGTCACAACGGACTTGTGGCTTTTACCAGAGCCATCAGTGAAGAGAGTCACAGCATGTAAAGGTTCTTCACTTAATTTAGGTTTTTCTCTGAAACTCAATTTTGCTTGCAGTAGTTTGTGAGCTGGATAGTGTATGGAACAAACACCTGGAAAACCTAAGAATGCATATTGTAAATCATCAGAATTTTGCATTGCCCAATTGAAATAATCATTTTTCAATGGCAAATAGATAACTGAACATTCTTGACCTGCCAAAGTTAACAATCTGGTTCTAGCCTTAATTATAATGTATGCAATCATTTCTAAAACTGAGCAAATGGTCTTTGAAAACCTGTAGGGAGGAAAAACCCATTCCATTATTAACAAAGGATCTTGTTCTGTGGCATCCCACTGGAAAATGAGACCACAAAGCTGCATCTTCTCTCCTAAGATTGCAAGAAAGAAAGGATTTTCAGGAACGCAGCGATGAGCTTGTCTTTTTTGAAGAGCTTCTGTGACTTTGTCGAGAGCAGCACGAGCTTCAGGGGTTAAAGTTCTTGGCGAAGTGATGTCGCAACTTCCTCTCAGCAAATGGAAGAGCGGACTCAGTTCATCATTGGTGATTCCCAGCATCGGTCTGACCCAGTTGATTTCTCCTAGAAGTTGTTGTAACTCTTGTAGGTTGTTGACTCTGGTTCGGATCTGAATTTTCTGTGGTATTATTGTCGTCTTCCATCGTCTTCCATCATCTTCCATCCCAGGTACTTCTAAGGTGAAACTTGTTGAATTTTCGTTGCAGAGATTTCAAGTCCAGCTTTTTGAATTTCAGCAACAACACAGTCGCGAGTTTCTTCCATCTCTTCCTTTCAAAGGACTCCACCCTTAAAGCCAATTTTTCTTTCTCTGTATCTATAGATTGACAAACACCAGAACAACCATGTTTTTGCTTAAGTGAAAAAGAGTTCCCCGGAACCACAATTTCCCGAGTGGAAGCAGCCACCTCAGCCTCCACCCCAGGCCCAACAGAATCCAATTCAGGTTTCAGTGTCCCTGCACAAACAATTTTAGGAAGTACAGTCACTTTTTCATTTCCATCTTTTACACACTTTGTTCCATCCCCCTTACAAGAGTCACATATTTTTACATTAATAGAACAACGCAAAGAAAAGTCCAAAAGAGTCTCATTTTTTCCCAGAGAGAGAGAAGAAAGATTTTGTTCAACAGAGTTCAAAGCAATACTTTCAGCATTTGCAACAACACTTGTAACATTCTCCGATACTCACACAGTCTCCGGTTTACTGGAATTTAATGAGACAGAACCAGAAGCTTTGTTTTCTGAGTCCAAGTTGATCTTATTATTATCAGTTTGTTTAAAACAGTGCTCCAACAGCGCTCTACAAACCGGCATAAGTTCTCTTAAGCTTTCATCTTTTTTGAGAGAGACTAGTTTATAGATTCTCCAGTTTATCTGATCCCAAAAATGAAAAGTCAAAGCAGACTGCAGATTTAAATCTTGCGTATTCGCTTTAACCCAGATAAGTAAGTTTTTAAGCTCAGTTTTTGAAATTTCAGAGTGACCTTTTTCTTGTAACATTGTCTCTAATTGATGAAAAACATCCCATTCAACTTTTGATAAATTCGTTCCCATTTTTGTGTTCTTTTAATAATTTTCTTTTTCTCTATTTTGCCTCCCAACGTCACCCAAGCGCTCTCCCGAGATAAGTTACTTACAATTTTCTTGGCTTCGGCGGGAGAGATGATACAGTGTGCTCCTTGTTAACACTTGGGTCTCCGCAGCTGGTACTTCCACGATTTTTCTTTGTTTTTCTTCTATTCTACGTCCTCACACGAGGCACCAATATGCGGGGGACGGGACAGGTATAAGTCCAATAGTGTCAGGAACCCACGCCTTAAAAAAGGAACCCACTAGGCCGCGGCAAAATATCCAAATATGGATAACATGGTAACCAGACCAGTGAAGAGATTTTTGCTTTTATTTCCAGCACATCAGTCTCAAAATACAAAATGGAGACATGACAGCTCACTGATCCACACCAAAAAATGTCTCCTTCAACAGGGCTCATACAGCAATACATAAAATCATCTCAGACTAGAATTCAGCCAATCAGACACAGAAAACACATCTTGACAAGCATTCTATCCAATCTTATAAAACATAGGTAATCGTAGCTAAAACAAAGACTAGTTGATAAGAGACAAAGAACAGAGTTCTATTCATGCTAACCTTCTAAAGATATACATTAAATAACCTTGTTGCCATCCTAAAGCCAGTTCTACAGAAGCCTATTGTTATTTGTCACGTCTACTGCTTGGGAAACTTTTCTGCTTGCATGGAAAACTTTTTCTGCTTGCATGGGAAACTTTTCTGCAATGCTAACAAAACTCCAGTCTAAGGCCTACATACTTCTTTGTAACCATTTCTTAAAAATCCTCTAACCTTATGGATTCCAACATTTCCCCCTCTCTGTTTGACCCAGAAGCTTTCATTTTCTTGTCGCTTGCTATTTGCGTTTCATAGCTCTATTGCAAAATTTCTGCTTATTATCTGCTGAAGACCTATTTTCACTAAACTGAAGCATTGCTATATTATGGCACAGCAACTTAATGCTGTGAAGACCCAATCCCTGAAAGAGAGATATGAATCACGTTTGGCAACAGTCACAAGGCATCGTTCAAAAAACTCTGGTCGATTCCAAGGCCTTAATTCAAAACCTTCGTTCATGTCAATACCCTCATCTACTGCTTTCGTGAGATTTCGTACACTCTCTGTGCTTCTACTTCCTAATTCTCCTGCTTGAATGACAAAAACTTCTCGGGCTGTTTTGTTCATCATTCGCCGAAGACAACAGAGTATACAAGGTGCCACTATCAATATCAGTATTAGAACACCTAATATGTAAAGACCTATCTTGCAAAGTTGCCTTAGCCAAGGTGCAAAACTCCAATTTTGAAACAAATCATCCAACCAGGAACCTCCATCTTCTTTAATTTGGGCTGTCTGATCCTTTAATTTTTGAATGCTTTTGTGAATGGATTCAGAATGATCAGACAAATTCATACAACACAATCCTTCAAATTCCTCACAACCATGTCCTTGTGCCAGTAAAAGAAAATCAATGGCTGCTCTGTTTTGAAGAGTAGCATGTCTAATACTATCAACATCGGTCAACATATCACTGATTGCGGAGGATGTGGCATTAGCTTGTTTGCTCAGCCAACATCCAACTCGATCTAATTGTCTCAATGCCACAGCTGAAGCCAATTGGGGTAGAAATATACCTGCTGAAAGCCTTCTGGCAGCATTCCAAGGCATAAAATCACTCTGACAGTTCTCATCATAATGAGGAACAGCTCTTGTTTTCCTTTGTTTCTTTTTCATCACTGCTTTGGCAGTGGGGGCAATTATGGTAAGCATACCAATGCTACAAGGGCCACCTTCAAGGTGGGCTGGAATGCCTTGCCAACCTCTGTCTCCGCAAATGATCCAATACCCTTCTGGCAATTGCCGTGGATATTGGTCCGTCTCCAGAAACACATCCCAACTGTTTGAAACATTTGCTGCCCTGAGAAGTTTTTTCGAACAAATGTTCCAATTGAAGGAAGGACTGTTTCCATTGTCAATTCCACCTGGTTTACCATTGGATTCTTTTCTGACCAAAGGAAACTCTTTCACTGGCACACCAACCAAACAGGTTGAGAAAGGCTTTTCTGGTTCCGAATTAGACAGGCATATAGTATCCGAGCCGGCAGCCTTGGCTAAGGTCACCCAAACACTCGTTTTCGGTTGATCCACAGGCAAATCTGCACGACAAAAAACAATTAAAATCAAGCAAAACAAGTATACCATTTGATTCTTCCCCATCTCTTTCAAGAACTAAGTTTTGGCAGAATTCTTTCTAAACAAAAACAATAACCTAAATTTTCAGCCAAAAATTAGCTTTGTTAAACAAACATTCAGCATTCAATTCGTATACTCATAAATAACATTGGCACAAAATCAGAGTTCATGGGTTCCACCGATGCACAAAGAACGTCAGGCACAAGAGGCGTCAGGCGAGACCCGGGATGCTTCCATTCGGTCCACGTCTGCGTACTCGCTTCCTCAGTTCTAGGCTCGACAACAGGTTCTGAAGTGCGATACGGTTTGACGTTTTTGGCAGGAACCCACTTAATTCTTCCAGCACCTGTGGAAATAGAAGCATACCCTTTGCCCCACGTTATTAATTGAAACGGGCCTTCCATCTGTCCAGAGTCAGGGCTTCCAATTAGAAGAGGAGGATGTTCTTTCAGTTTTGCCTGTGTGCTATTTGAAAAGTGTCTAAAGATTGGTGGATCTGGTTCTGTACTTGAACTATTTAGAAAATTAAAACCATACAAAGCCTTACTCAGTCTCATCTGTGGGGTGATTTCCGTTCCCCCTCTCTGTTGATCTAATATGCGTTTTAAGGTTTGATGTGTTCTTTCAATGATTGCTTGGCTTGTGGGAGAGTGGGGAATACCAAAAATGTGTGGAACACCCCATTCATTTAAAAATGTGGCCAATTTTTGAGATATGTATGTGGGACCATTGTCAGTTTTTACTTCTTGGGGTATACCCAATGAAGCAAAAGCTTGCAGGAAATGATGACAGGCATGGCTGCCAGTTTCACCTGTGTGAAGGGAAGCAAAAACTGCACCAGAGAACGTGTCTATGGAAACATGAATATTTTTAAATTTACCAAAAGAAGGCTATTTAGTAACACCTGTTTGCCACAACTGTAGGCTTTGTAAGCCTCGGGGGTTGATTGCTCCTGTAGAAACAGGAGGTTGTACCAATTGACAGTCAGGGCAAGTATGAATGATAGCTTTAGCTTGACTTTTAGTGATTTGGAACATTCGCATGAGTGCTTGTGCATTTTGGTGGAAAAAGGCATGACTCAATTTTGCTTGTTCAAAAATATTTGGCAATGTGTTAGAAATGACCATTGTCAGCTTGTCCGCTCTTGCATTTCCTTCCACTAAAAATCCAGGAAGTGAAGAATGCGCCCTAATGTGAGAAACAAAATATGGATTAGTTCTATATTGCAAAGTTATAAAAAGACATGAAAGCCAACGATGTAAAGTTTCATTACTAACATCCTTTAAAATGGAACCTTCTATTCTCCTGACTACATTAGCAACATAAGCAGAATCTGTGACCAAATTAAAAGGCTGAGGAAACAGCTGAAAAGCTCAAACTACTGCAGCAAGCTCAACAATTTGAGGGGATCCCTCTACTGTTTGAATATCAGATTCCCAAACATCAGTCTTTTGATTAAACCAAGTCACAACGGACTTGTGGCTTTTACCAGAGCCATCAGTGAAGAGAGTCACAGCATGTAAAGGTTCTTCACTTAATTTAGGTTTTTCTCTGAAACTCAATTTTGCTTGCAGTAGTTTGTGAGCTGGATAGTGTATGGAACAAACACCTGGAAAACCTAAGAATGCATATTGTAAATCATCAGAATTTTGCATTGCCCAATTGAAATAATCATTTTTCAATGGCAAATAGATAACTGAACATTCTTGACCTGCCAAAGTTAACAATCTGGTTCTAGCCTTAATTATAATGTATGCAATCATTTCTAAAACTGAGCAAATGGTCTTTGAAAACCTGTAGGGAGGAAAAACCCATTCCATTATTAACAAAGGATCTTGTTCTGTGGCATCCCACTGGAAAATGAGACCACAAAGCTGCATCTTCTCTCCTAAGATTGCAAGAAAGAAAGGATTTTCAGGAACGCAGCGATGAGCTTGTCTTTTTTGAAGAGCTTCTGTGACTTTGTCGAGAGCAGCACGAGCTTCAGGGGTTAAAGTTCTTGGCGAAGTGATGTCGCAACTTCCTCTCAGCAAATGGAAGAGCGGACTCAGTTCATCATTGGTGATTCCCAGCATCGGTCTGACCCAGTTGATTTCTCCTAGAAGTTGTTGTAACTCTTGTAGGTTGTTGACTCTGGTTCGGATCTGAATTTTCTGTGGTATTATTGTCGTCTTCCATCGTCTTCCATCATTTTCCATCCCAGGTACTTCTAAGGTGAAACTTGTTGAATTTTCGTTGCAGAGATTTCAAGTCCAGCTTTTTGAATTTCAGCAACAACACAGTCGCGAGTTTCTTCCATCTCTTCCTTTCAAAGGACTCCACCCTTAAAGCCAATTTTTCTTTCTCTGTATCTATAGATTGACAAACACCAGAACAACCATGTTTTTGCTTAAGTGAAAAAGAGTTCCCCGGAACCACAATTTCCCGAGTGGAAGCAGCCACCTCAGCCTCCACCCCAGGCCCAACAGAATCCAATTCAGGTTTCAGTGTCCCTGCACAAACAATTTTAGGAAGTACAGTCACTTTTTCATTTCCATCTTTTACACACTTTGTTCCATCCCCCTTACAAGAGTCACATATTTTTACATTAACAGAACAACGCAAAGAAAAGTCCAAAAGAGTCTCATTTTTTCCCAGAGAGAGAGAAGAAAGATTTTGTTCAACAGAGTTCAAAGCAATACTTTCAGCATTTGCAACAACACTTGTAACATTCTCCGATACTCACACAGTCTCCTGTTTACTGGAATTTAATGAGACAGAACCAGAAGCTTTGTTTTCTGAGTCCAAGTTGATCTTATTATTATCAGTTTGTTTAAAACAGTGCTCCAACAGCGCTCTACAAACCGGCATAAGTTCTCTTAAGCTTTCATCTTTTTTGAGAGAGACTAGTTTATAGATTCTCCAGTTTATCTGATCCCAAAAATGAAAAGTAAAAGCAGACTGCAGATTTAAATCTTGCGTATTCGCTTTAACCCAGATAAGTAAGTTTTTAAGCTCAGTTTTTGAAATTTCAGAGTGACCTTTTTCTTGTAACATTGTCTCTAATTGATGAAAAACATCCCATTCAACTTTTGATAAATTCGTTCCCATTTTTGTGTTCTTTTAATAATTTTCTTTTTCTCTATTTTGCCTCCCAACGTCACCCAAGCGCTCTCCCGAGATAAGTTACTTACAATTTTCTTGGCTTCGGCGGGAGAGATGATACAGTGTGCTCCTTGTTAACACTTGGGTCTCCGCAGCTGGTACTTCCACGATTTTTCTTTGTTTTTCTTCTATTCTACGTCCTCACACGAGGCACCAATATGCGGGGGACGGGACAGGTATAAGTCCAATAGTGTCAGGAACCCACGCCTTAAAAAAGGAACCCACTAGGCCGCGGCAAAATATCCAAATATGGATAACATGGTAACCAGACCAGTGAAGAGATTTTTGCTTTTATTTCCAGCACATCAGTCTCAAAATACAAAATGGAGACATGACAGCTCACTGATCCACACCAAAAAATGTCTCCTTCAACAGGGCTCATACAGCAATACATAAAATCATCTCAGACTAGAATTCAGCCAATCAGACACAGAAAACACATCTTGACAAGCATTCTATCCAATCTTATAAAACATAGGTAATCGTAGCTAAAACAAAGACTAGTTGATAAGAGACAAAGAACAGAGTTCTATTCATGCTAACCTTCTAAAGATATACATTAAATAACCTTGTTGCCATCCTAAAGCCAGTTCTACAGAAGCCTATTGTTATTTGTCACGTCTACTGCTTGGGAAACTTTTCTGCTTGCATGGAAAACTTTTTCTGCTTGCATGGGAAACTTTTCTGCAATGCTAACAAAACTCCAGTCTAAGGCCTACATACTTCTTTGTAACCATTTCTTAAAAATCCTCTAACCTTATGGATTCCAACATTTCCCCCTCTCTGTTTGACCCAGAAGCTTTCATTTTCTTGTCGCTTGCTATTTGCGTTTCATAGCTCTATTGCAAAATTTCTGCTTATTATCTGCTGAAGACCTATTTTCACTAAACTGAAGCATTGCTATATTACGGCACAGCAACTTAATGCTGTGAAGACCCAATCCCTGAAAGAGAGATATGAATCACGTTTGGCAACAGTCACAAGGCATCGTTCAAAAAACTCTGGTCGATTCCAAGGCCTTAATTCAAAACCTTCGTTCATGTCAATACCCTCATCTACTGCTTTCGTGAGATTTCGTACACTCTCTGTGCTTCTACTTCCTAATTCTCCTGCTTGAATGACAAAAACTTCTCGGGCTGTTTTGTTCATCATTCGCCGAAGACAACAGAGTATACAAGGTGCCACTATCAATATCAGTATTAGAACACCTAATATGTAAAGACCTATCTTGCAAAGTTGCCTTAGCCAAGGTGCAAAACTCCAATTTTGAAACAAATCATCCAACCAGGAACCTCCATCTTCTTTAATTTGGGCTGTCTGATCCTTTAATTTTTGAATGCTTTTGTGAATGGATTCAGAATGATCAGACAAATTCATACAACACAATCCTTCAAATTCCTCACAACCATGTCCTTCTGCCAGTAAGAGAAAATCAATGGCTGCTCTGTTTTGAAGAGTAGCATGTCTAATACTATCAACATCGGTCAACATATCACTGATTGCGGAGGATGTGGCATTAGCTTGTTTGCTCAGCCAACATCCAACTCGATCTAATTGTCTCAATGCCACAGCTGAAGCCAATTGGGGTAGAAATATACCTGCTGAAAGCCTTCTGGCAGCATTCCAAGGCATAAAATCACTCTGACAGTTCTCATCATAATGAGGAACAGCTCTTGTTTTCCTTTGTTTCTTTTTCATCACTGCTTTGGCAGTGGGGGCAATTATGGTAAGCATACCAATGCTACAAGGGCCACCTTCAAGGTGGGCTGGAATGCCTTGCCAACCTCTGTCTCCGCAAATGATCCAATACCCTTCTGGCAATTGCCGTGGATATTGGTCCGTCTCCAGAAACACATCCCAACTGTTTGAAACATTTGCTGCCCTGAGAAGTTTGTTGGAACAAATGTTCCAATTGAAGGAAGGACTGTTTCCATTGTCAATTCCACCTGGTTTACCATTGGATTCTTTTCTGACCAAAGGAAACTCTTTCACTGGCACACCAACCAAACAGGTTGAGAAAGGCTTTTCTGGTTCCGAATTAGACAGGCATATAGTACCCGAGCCGGCAGCCTTGGCTAAGGTCACCCAAACATTCGTTTTCGGTTGATCCACAGGCAAATCTGCACGACAAAAAACAATTAAAATCAAGCAAAACAAGTATACCATTTGATTCTTCCCCATCTCTTTCAAGAACTAAGTTTTGGCAGAATTCTTTCTAAACAAAAATAATAACCTAAATTTTCAGCCAAAAATTAGCTTTGTTAAACAAACATTCAGCATTCAATTCGTATACTCATAAATAACATTGGCACAAAATCAGAGTTCATGGGTTCCACCGATGCACAAAGAACGTCAGGCACAAGAGGCGTCAGGCGAGACCCGGGATGCTTCCATTCGGTCCACGTCTGCGTACTCGCTTCCTCAGTTCTAGGCTCGACAACAGGTTCTGAAGTGCGATACGGTTTGACGTTTTTGGCAGGAACCCACTTAATTCTTCCAGCACCTGTGGAAATAGAAGCATACCCTTTGCCCCACGTTATTAATTGAAACGGGCCTTCCATCTGTCCAGAGTCAGGGCTTCCAATTAGAAGAGGAGGATGTTCTTTCAGTTTTGCCTGTGTGCTATTTGAAAAGTGTCTAAAGATTGGTGGATCTGGTTCTGTACTTGAACTATTTAGAAAATTAAAACCATACAAAGCCTTACTCAGTCTCATCTGTGGGGTGATTTCCGTTCCCCTTCTCTGTTGATCTAATGTGCGTTTTAAGGTTTGATGTGTTCTTTCAATGATTGCTTGGCTTGTGGGAGAGTGGGGAATACCAAAAATGTGTGGAACACCCCATTCATTTAAAAATGTGGCCAATTTTTGAGATATGTATGCGGGACCATTGTCAGTTTTTACTTCTTGGGGTATACCCAATGAAGCAAAAGCTTGCAGGAAATGATGACAGGCATGGCTGCCAGTTTCACCTGTGTGAAGGGAAGCAAAAACTGCACCAGAGAACGTGTCTATGGAAACATGAATATTTTTAAATTTACCAAAAGAAGGCTATTTAGTAACACCTGTTTGCCACAACTGTAGGCTTTGTAAGCCTCGGGGGTTGATTGCTCCTGTAGAAACAGGAGGTTGTACCAATTGACAGTCAGGGCAAGTATGAATGATAGCTTTAGCTTGACTTTTAGTGATTTGGAACATTCGCATGAGTGCTTGTGCATTTTGGTGGAAAAAGGCATGACTCAATTTTGCTTGTTCAAAAATATTTGGCAATGTGTTAGAAATGACCATTGTCAGCTTGTCCGCTCTTGCATTTCCTTCCACTAAAAATCCAGGAAGTGAAGAATGCGCCCTAATGTGAGAAACAAAATATGGATTAGTTCTATATTGCAAAGTTATAAAAAGACATGAAAGCCAACGATGTAAAGTTTCATTACTAACATCCTTTAAAATGGAACCTTCTATTCTCCTGACTACATTAGCAACATAAGCAGAATCTGTGACCAAATTAAAAGGCTGAGGAAACAGCTGAAAAGCTCAAACTACTGCAGCAAGCTCAACAATTTGAGGGGATCCCTCTACTGTTTGAATATCAGATTCCCAAACATCAGTCTTTTGATTAAACCAAGTCACAACGGACTTGTGGCTTTTACCAGAGCCATCAGTGAAGAGAGTCACAGCATGTAAAGGTTCTTCACTTAATTTAGGTTTTTCTCTGAAACTCAATTTTGCTTGCAGTAGTTTGTGAGCTGGATAGTGTATGGAACAAACACCTGGAAAACCTAAGAATGCATATTGTAAATCATCAGAATTTTGCATTGCCCAATTGAAATAATCATTTTTCAATGGCAAATAGATAACTGAACATTCTTGACCTGCCAAAGTTAACAATCTGGTTCTAGCCTTAATTATAATGTATGCAATCATTTCTAAAACTGAGCAAATGGTCTTTGAAAACCTGTAGGGAGGAAAAACCCATTCCATTATTAACAAAGGATCTTGTTCTGTGGCATCCCACTGGAAAATGAGACCACAAAGCTGCATCTTCTCTCCTAAGATTGCAAGAAAGAAAGGATTTTCAGGAACGCAGCGATGAGCTTGTCTTTTTTGAAGAGCTTCTGTGACTTTGTCGAGAGCAGCACGAGCTTCAGGGGTTAAAGTTCTTGGCGAAGTGATGTCGCAACTTCCTCTCAGCAAATGGAAGAGCGGACTCAGTTCATCATTGGTGATTCCCAGCATCGGTCTGACCCAGTTGATTTCTCCTAGAAGTTGTTGTAACTCTTGTAGGTTGTTGACTCTGGTTCGGATCTGAATTTTCTGTGGTATTATTGTCGTCTTCCATCGTCTTCCATCATCTTCCATCCCAGGTACTTCTAAGGTGAAACTTGTTGAATTTTCGTTGCAGAGATTTCAAGTCCAGCTTTTTGAATTTCAGCAACAACACAGTCGCGAGTTTCTTCCATCTCTTCCTTTCAAAGTACTCCACCCTTAAAGCCAATTTTTCTTTCTCTGTATCTATAGATTGACAAACACCAGAACAACCATGTTTTTGCTTAAGTGAAAAAGAGTTCCCCGGAACCACAATTTCCCGAGTGGAAGCAGCCACCTCAGCCTCCACCCCAGGCCCAACAGAATCCAATTCAGGTTTCAGTGTCCCTGCACAAACAATTTTAGGAAGTACAGTCACTTTTTCATTTCCATCTTTTACACACTTTGTTCCATCCCCCTTACAAGAGTCACATATTTTTACATTAATAGAACAACGCAAAGAAAAGTCCAAAAGAGTCTCATTTTTTCCCAGAGAGAGAGAAGAAAGATTTTGTTCAACAGAGTTCAAAGCAATACTTTCAGCATTTGCAACAACACTTGTAACATTCTCCGATACTCACACAGTCTCCGGTTTACTGGAATTTAATGAGACAGAACCAGAAGCTTTGTTTTCTGAGTCCAAGTTGATCTTATTATTATCAGTTTGTTTAAAACAGTGCTCCAACAGCGCTCTACAAACCGGCATAAGTTCTCTTAAGCTTTCATCTTTTTTGAGAGAGACTAGTTTATAGATTCTCCAGTTTATCTGATCCCAAAAATGAAAAGTCAAAGCAGACTGCAGATTTAAATCTTGCGTATTCGCTTTAACCCAGATAAGTAAGTTTTTAAGCTCAGTTTTTGAAATTTCAGAGTGACCTTTTTCTTGTAACATTGTCTCTAATTGATGAAAAACATCCCATTCAACTTTTGATAAATTCGTTCCCATTTTTGTGTTCTTTTAATAATTTTCTTTTTCGCTATTTTGCCTCCCCACGTCACCCAAGCGCTCTCCCGAGATAAGTTACTTACAATTTTCTTGGCTTCGGCGGGAGAGATGATACAGTGTGCTCCTTGTTAACACTTGGGTCTCCGCAGCTGGTACTTCCACGATTTTTCTTTGTTTTTCTTCTATTCTACGTCCTCACACGAGGCACCAATATGCGGGGGACGGGACAGGTATAAGTCCAATAGTGTCAGGAACCCACGCCGTAAAAAAGGAACCCACTAGGCCGCGGCAAAATATCCAAATATGGATAACATGGTAACCAGACCAGTGAAGAGATTTTTGCTTTTATTTCCAGCACATCAGTCTCAAAATACAAAATGGAGACATGACAGCTCACTGATCCACACCAAAAAATGTCTCCTTCAACAGGGCTCATACAGCAATACATAAAATCATCTCAGACTAGAATTCAGCCAATCAGACACAGAAAACACATCTTGACAAGCATTCTATCCAATCTTATAAAACATAGGTAATCGTAGCTAAAACAAAGACTAGTTGATAAGAGACAAAGAACAGAGTTCTATTCATGCTAACCTTCTAAAGATATACATTAAATAACCTTGTTGCCATCCTAAAGCCAATTCTACAGAAGCCTATTGTTATTTGTCACGTCTACTGCTTGGGAAACTTTTCTGCTTGCATGGAAAACTTTTTCTGCTTGCATGGGAAACTTTTCTGCAATGCTAACAAAGCTCCAGTCTAAGGCCTACATACTTCTTTGTAACCATTTCTTAAAAATCCTCTAACCTTATGGATTCCAACATTTCCCCCTCTCTGTTTGACCCAGAAGCTTTCATTTTCTTGTCGCTTGCTATTTGCGTTTCATAGCTCTATTGCAAAATTTCTGCTTATTATCTGCTGAAGACCTATTTTCACTAAACTGAAGCATTGCTATATTACGGCACAGCAACTTAATGCTGTGAAGACCCAATCCCTGAAAGAGAGATATGAATCACGTTTGGCAACAGTCACAAGGCATCGTTCAAAAAACTCTGGTCGATTCCAAGGCCTTAATTCAAAACCTTCGTTCATGTCAATACCCTCATCTACTGCTTTCGTGAGATTTCGTACACTCTCTGTGCTTCTACTTCCTAATTCTCCTGCTTGAATGACAAAAACTTCTCGGACTGTTTTGTTCATCATTCGCCGAACACAACAGAGTATACAAGGTGCCACTATCAATATCAGTATTAGAACACCTAATATGTAAAGACCTATCTTGCAAAGTTGCCTTAGCCAAGGTGCAAAACTCCAATTTTGAAACAAATCATCCAACCAGGAACCTCCATCTTCTTTAATTTGGGCTGTCAGATCCTTTAATTTTTGAATGCTTGTGTGAATGGATTCAGAATGATCAGACAAATTCATACAACACAATCCTTCAAATTCCTCACAACCATGTCCTTGTGCCAGTAAGAGAAAATCAATGGCTGCTCTGTTTTGAAGAGTAGCATGTCTAATACTATCAACATCGGTCAACATATCACTGATTGCGGAGGATGTGGCATTAGCTTGTTTGCTCAGCCAACATCCAACTCGATCTAATTGTCTCAATGCCACAGCTGAAGCCAATTGGGGTAGAAATATACCTGCTGAAAGCCTTCTGGCGGCATTCCAAGGCATAAAATCACTCTGACAGTTCTCATCATAATGAGGAACAGCTCTTGTTTTCCTTTGTTTCTTTTTCATCACTGCTTTGGCAGTGGGGGCAATTATGGTAAGCATACCAATGCTACAAGGGCCACCTTCAAGGTGGGCTGGAATGCCTTGCCAACCTCTGTCTCCGCAAATGATCCAATACCCTTTTGGCAATTGCCGTGGATATTGGTCCGTCTCCAGAAACACATCCCAACTGTTTGAAACATTTGCTGCCCTGAGAAGTTTTTTCGAACAAATGTTCCAATTGAAGGAAGGACTGTTTCCATTGTCAATTCCACCTGGTTTATCATTGGATTCTTTTCTGACCAAAGGAAACTCTTTCACTGGCACACCAACCAAACAGGTTGAGAAAGGCTTTTCTGGTTCCGAATTAGACAGACATATAGTATCCGATCCGGCAGCCTTGGCTAAGGTCACCCAAACACTCGTTATCGGTTGATCCACAGGCAAATCTGCACGACAAAAAACAATTAAAATCAAGCAAAACAAGTATACCATTTGATTCTTCCCCATCTCTTTCAAGAACTAAGTTTTGGCAGAATTCTTTCTAAACAAAAACAATAACCTAAATTTTCAGCCAAAAATTAGCTTTGTTAAACAAACATTCAGCATTCAATTCGTATACTCATAAATAACATTGGCACAAAATCAGAGTTCATGGGTTCCACCGATGCACAAAGAACGTCAGGCACAAGAGGCGTCAGGCGAGACCCGGGATGCTTCCATTCGGTCCACGTCTGCGTACTCGCTTCCTCAGTTCTAGGCTCGACAACAGGTTCTGAAGTGTGATACGGTTTGACGTTTTTGGCAGGAACCCACTTAATTCTTCCAGCACCTGTGGAAATAGAAGCATACCCTTTGCCCCACGTTATTAATTGAAACGGGCCTTCCATCTGTCCAGAGTCAGGGTTTCTAATTAGAAGAGGAGGATGTTCTTTCAGTTTTGCCTGTGTGCTATTTGAAAAGTGTCTAAAGATTGGTGGATCTGGTTCTGTACTTGAACTATTTAGAAAATTAAAACCATACAAAGCCTTACTCAGTCTCATCTGTGGGGTGATTTCCGTTCCCCCTCTCTGTCGATCTAATATGCGTTTTAAGGTTTGATGTGTTCTTTCAATGATTGCTTGGCTTGTGGGAGAGTGGGGAATACCAAAAATGTGTCGAACACCCCATTCATTTAAAAATGTGGCCAATTTTTGAGATATGTATGCGGGACCATTGTCAGTTTTTACTTCTTGGGGTATACCCAATGAAGCAAAAGCTTGCAGGAAATGATGACAGGCATGGCTGCCAGTTTCACCTGTGTGAAGGGAAGCAAAAACTGCACCAGAGAACGTGTCTATGGAAACATGAATATTTTTAAATTTACCAAAAGAAGGCTATTTAGTAACACCTGTTTGCCACAACTGTAGGCTTTGTAAGCCTCGGGGGTTGATTGCTCCTGTAGAAACAGGAGGTTGTACCAATTGACAGTCAGGGCAAGTATGAATGATAGCTTTAGCTTGACTTTTAGTGATTTGGAACATTCGCATGAGTGCTTGTGCATTTTGGTGGAAAAAGGCATGACTCAATTTTGCTTGTTCAAAAATATTTGGCAATGTGTTAGAAATGACCATTGTCAGCTTGTCCGCTCTTGCATTTCCTTCCACTAAAAATCCAGGAAGTGAAGAATGCGCCCTAATGTGAGAAACAAAATATGGATTAGTTCTATATTGCAAAGTTATAAAAAGACATGAAAGCCAACGATGTAAAGTTTCATTACTAACATCCTTTAAAATGGAACCTTCTATTCTCCTGACTACATTAGCAACATAAGCAGAATCTGTGACCAAATTAAAAGGCTGAGGAAACAGCTGAAAAGCTCAAACTACTGCAGCAAGCTCAACAATTTGAGGGGATCCCTCTACTGTTTGAATATCAGATTCCCAAACATCAGTCTTTTGATTAAACCAAGTCACAACGGACTTGTGGCTTTTACCAGAGCCATCAGTGAAGAGAGTCACAGCATGTAAAGGTTCTTCACTTAATTTAGGTTTTTCTCTGAAACTCAATTTTGCTTGCAGTAGTTTGTGAGCTGGATAGTGTATGGAACAAACACCTGGAAAACCTAAGAATGCATATTGTAAATCATCAGAATTTTGCATTGCCCAATTGAAATAATCATTTTTCAATGGCAAATAGATAACTGAACATTCTTGACCTGCCAAAGTTAACAATCTGGTTCTAGCCTTAATTATAATGTATGCAATCATTTCTAAAACTGAGCAAATGGTCTTTGAAAACCTGTAGGGAGGAAAAACCCATTCCATTATTAACAAAGGATCTTGTTCTGTGGCATCCCACTGGAAAATGAGACCACAAAGCTGCATCTTCTCTCCTAAGATTGCAAGAAAGAAAGGATTTTCAGGAACGCAGCGATGAGCTTGTCTTTTTTGAAGAGCTTCTGTGACTTTACCGAGAGCAGCACGAGCTTCAGGGGTTAAAGTTCTTGGCGAAGTGATGTCGCAACTTCCTCTCAGCAAATGGAAGAGCGGACTCAGTTCATCATTGGTGATTCCCAGCATCGGTCTGACCCAGTTGATTTCTCCTAGAAGTTGTTGTAACTCTTGTAGGTTGTTGACTCTGGTTCGGATCTGAATTTTCTGTGGTATTATTGTCGTCTTCCATCGTCTTCCATCATCTTCCATCCCAGGTACTTCTAAGGTGAAACTTGTTGAATTTTTGTTGCAGAGATTTCAAGTCCAGCTTTTTGAATTTCAGCAACAACACAGTCGCGAGTTTCTTCCATCTCTTCCTTTCAAAGGACTCCACCCTTAAAGCCAATTTTTCTTTCTCTGTATCTATAGATTGACAAACACCAGAACAACCATGTTTTTGCTTAACTGAAAAAGAGTTCCCCGGAACCACAATTTCCCGAGTGGAAGCAGCCACCTCAGCCTCCACCCCAGGCCCAACAGAATCCAATTCAGGCTTCAGTGTCCCTGCACAAACAATTTTAGGAAGTACAGTCACTTTTTCATTTCCATCTTTTACACACTTTGTTCCATCCCCCTTACAAGAGTCACATATTTTTACATTAACAGAACAACGCAAAGAAAAGTCCAAAAGAGTCTCATTTTTTCCCAGAGAGAGAGAAGAAAGATTTTGTTCAACAGAGTTCAAAGCAATACTTTCAGCATTTGCAACAACACTTGTAACATTCTCCGATACTCACACAGTCTCCGGTTTACTGGAATTTAATGAGACAGAACCAGAAGCTTTGTTTTCTGAGTCCAAGTTGATCTTATTATTATCAGTTTGTTTAAAACAGTGCTCCAACAGCGCTCTACAAACCGGCATAAGTTCTCTTAAGCTTTCATCTTTTTTGAGAGAGACTAGTTTATAGATTCTCCAGTTTATCTGATCCCAAAAATGAAAAGTAAAAGCAGACTGCAGATTTAAATCTTGCGTATTCGCTTTAACCCAGATAAGTAAGGTTTTAAGCTCAGTTTTTGAAATTTCAGAGTGACCTTTTTCTTGTAACATTGTCTCTAATTGATGAAAAACATCCCATTCAACTTTTGATAAATTCGTTCCCATTTTTGTGTTCTTTTAATAATTTTCTTTTTCGCTATTTTGCCTCCCAACGTCACCCAAGCGCTCTCCCGAGATAAGTTACTTACAATTTTCTTGGCTTCGGCGGGAGAGATGATACAGTGTGCTCCTTGTTAACACTTGGGTCTCCGCAGCTGGTACTTCCACGATTTTTCTTTGTTTTTCTTCTATTCTACGTCCTCACACGAGGCACCAATATGCGGGGGACGCGACAGGTATAAGTCCAATAGTGTCAGGAACCCACGCCTTAAAAAAGGAACCCACTAGGCCGCGGCAAAATATCCAAATATGGATAACATGGTAACCAGACCAGTGAAGAGATTTTTGCTTTTATTTCCAGCACATCAGTCTCAAAATACAAAATGGAGACATGACAGCTCACTGATCCACACCAAAAAATGTCTCCTTCAACAGGGCTCATACAGCAATACATAAAATCATCTCAGACTAGAATTCAGCCAATCAGACACAGAAAACACATCTTGACAAGCATTCTATCCAATCTTATAAAACATAGGTAATCGTAGCTAAAACAAAGACTAGTTGATAAGAGACAAAGAACAGAGTTCTATTCATGCTAACCTTCTAAAGATATACATTAAATAACCTTGTTGCCATCCTAAAGCCAATTCTACAGAAGCCTATTGTTATTTGTCACGTCTACTGCTTGGGAAACTTTTCTGCTTGCATGGGAAACTTTTCTGCAATGCTAACAAAACTCCAGTCTAAGGCCTACATACTTCTTTGTAACCATTTCTTAAAAATCCTCTAACCTTATGGATTCCAACATTTTCCCCTCTCTGTTTGACCCAGAAGCTTTCATTTTCTTGTCGCTTGCTATTTGCGTTTCATAGCTCTATTGCAAAATTTCTGCTTATTATCTGCTGAAGACCTATTTTCACTAAACTGAAGCATTGCTATATTACGGCACAGCAACTTAATGCTGTGAAGACCCAATCCCTGAAAGAGAGATATGAATCACGTTTGGCAACAGTCACAAGGCATCGTTCAAAAAACTCTGGTCGATTCCAAGGCCTTAATTCAAAACCTTCGTTCATGTCAATACCCTCATCTACTGCTTTCGTGAGATTTCGTACACTCTCTGTGCTTCTACTTCCTAGTTCTCCTGCTTGAATGACAAAAACTTCTCGGACTGTTTTGTTCATCATTCGCTGAAGACAACAGAGTATACAAGGTGCCACTATCAATATCAGTATTAGAACACCTAATATGTAAACACCTATCTTGCAAAGCTGCCTTAGCCAAGGTGCAAAACTCCAATTTTGAAACAAATCATCCAACCAGGAACCTCCATCTTCTTTAATTTGGGCTGTCAGATCCTTTAATTTTTGAATGCTTTTTTGAATGGATTCGGAATGATCAGACAAATTCATACAACACAATCCTTCAAATTCCTCACAACCATGTCCTTGTGCCAGTAAAAGAAAATCAATGGCTGCTCTGTTTTGAAGAGTAGCATGTCTAATACTATCAACATCGGTCAACATATCACTGATTGCGGAGGATGTGGCATTAGCTTGTTTGCTCAGCCAACATCCAACTCGATCTAATTGTCTCAATGCCACAGCTGAAGCCAATTGGGGTAGAAATATACCTGCTGAAAGCCTTCTGGCGGCATTCCAAGGCATAAAATCACTCTGACAGTTCTCATCATAATGAGGAACAGCTCTTGTTTTCCTTTGTTTCTTTTTCATCACTGCTTTGGCAGTGGGGGCAATTATGGTAAGCATACCAATGCTACAAGGGCCACCTTCAAGGTGGGCTGGAATGCCTTGCCAACCTCTGTCTCCGCAAATGATCCAATACCCTTTTGGCAATTGCCGTGGATATTGGTCCGTCTCCAGAAACACATCCCAACTGTTTGAAACATTTGCTGCCCTGAGAAGTTTTTTCGAACAAATGTTCCAATTGAAGGAAGGACTGTTTCCATTGTCAATTCCACCTGGTTTACCATTGGATTCTTTTCTGACCAAAGGAAACTCTTTCACTGGCACACCAACCAAACAGGTTGAGAAAGGCTTTTCTGGTTCCGAATTCGACAGGCATATAGTATCCGATCCGGCAGCCTTGGCTAAGGTCACCCAAACACTCGTTTTCGGTTGATCCACAGGCAAATCTGCACGACAAAAAACAATTAACATCAAGCAAAACAAGTATACCATTTGATTCTGCCCCATCTCTTTCAAGAACTAAGTTTTGGCAGAATTCTTTCTAAACAAAAACAATAACCTAAATTTTCAGCAAAAATTAGCTTTGTTAAACAAACATTCAGCATTCAATTCGTATACTCATAAATAACATTGGCACAAAATCAGAGTTCATGGGTTCCACCGATGCACAAAGAACGTCAGGCACAAGAGGCGTCAGGCGAGACCCGGGATCCTTCCATTCGGTCCACGTCTGCGTACTCGCTTCCTCAGTTCTAGGCTCGACAACAGGTTCTGAAGTGCGATACGGTTTGACGTTTTTGGCAGGAACCCACTTAATTCTTCCAGCACCTGTGGAAATAGAAGCATACCCTTTGCCCCACGTTATTAATTGAAACGGGCCTTCCATCTGTCCAGAGTCAGGGTTTCTAATTAGAAGAGGAGGATGTTCTTTCAGTTTTGCCTGTGTGCTATTTGAAAAGTGTCTAAAGATTGGTGGATCTGGTTCTGTACTTGAACTATTTAGAAAATTAAAACCATACAAAGCCTTACTCAGTCTCATCTGTGGGGTGATTTCCGTTCCCCCTCTCTGTTGATCTAATATGCGTTTTAAGGTTTGATGTGTTCTTTCAATGATTGCTTGGCTTGTGGGAGAGTGGGGAATACCAAAAATGTGTCGAACACCCCATTCATTTAAAAATGTGGCCAATTTTTGAGATATGTATGCGGGACCATTGTCAGTTTTTACTTCTTGGGGTATACCCAATGAAGCAAAAGCTTGCAGGAAATGATGACAGGCATGGCTGCCAGTTTCACCTGTGTGAAGGGAAGCAAAAACTGCACCAGAGAACGTGTCTATGGAAACATGAATATTTTTAAATTTACCAAAAGAAGGCTATTTAGTAACACCTGTTTGCCACAACTGTAGGCTTTGTAAGCCTCGGGGGTTGATTGCTCCTGTAGAAACAGGAGGTTGTACCAATTGACAGTCAGGGCAAGTATGAATGATAGCTTTAGCTTGACTTTTAGTGATTTGGAACATTCGCATGAGTGCTTGTGCATTTTGGTGGAAAAAGGCATGACTCAATTTTGCTTGTTCAAAAATATTTGGCAATGTGTTAGAAATGACCATTGTCAGCTTGTCCGCTCTTGCATTTCCTTCCACTAAAAATCCAGGAAGTGAAGAATGCGCCCTAATGTGAGAAACAAAATACGGATAAGTTCTATATTGCAAAGTTATAAAAAGACATGAAAGCCAACGATGTAAAGTTTCATTACTAACATCCTTTAAAATGGAACCTTCTATTCTCCTGACTACATTAGCAACATAAGCAGAATCTGTGACCAAATTAAAAGGCTGAGGAAACAGCTGAAAAGCTCAAACTACTGCAGCAAGCTCAACAATTTGAGGGGATCCCTCTACTGTTTGAATATCAGATTCCCAAACATCAGTCTTTTGATTAAACCAAGTCACAACGGACTTGTGGCTTTTACCAGAGCCATCAGTGAAGAGAGTCGCAGCATGTAAAGGTTCTTCACTTAATTTAGGTTTTTCTCTGAAACTCAATTTTGCTTGCAGTAGTTTGTGAGCTGGATAGTGTATGGAACAAACACCTGGAAAACCTAAGAATGCATATTGTAAATCATCAGAATTTTGCATTGCCCAATTGAAATAATCATTTTTCAATGGCAAATAGATAACTGAACATTCTTGACCTGCCAAAGTTAACAATCTGGTTCTAGCCTTAATTATAATGTATGCAATCATTTCTAAAACTGAGCAAATGGTCTTTGAAAACCTGTAGGGAGGAAAAACCCATTCCATTATTAACAAAGGATCTTGTTCTGTGGCATCCCACTGGAAAATGAGACCACAAAGCTGCATCTTCTCTCCTAAGATTGCAAGAAAGAAAGGATTTTCAGGAACGCAGCGATGAGCTTGTCTTTTTTGAAGAGCTTCTGTGACTTTGTCGAGAGCAGCACGAGCTTCAGGGGTTAAAGTTCTTGGCGAAGTGATGTCGCAACTTCCTCTCAGCAAATGGAAGAGCGGACTCAGTTCATCATTGGTGATTCCCAGCATCGGTCTGACCCAGTTGATTTCTCCTAGAAGTTGTTGTAACTCTTGTAGGTTGTTGACTCTGGTTCGGATCTGAATTTTCTGTGGTATTATTGTCGTCTTCCATCGTCTTCCATCATCTTCCATCCCAGGTACTTCTAAGGTGAAACTTGTTGAATTTTCGTTGCAGAGATTTCAAGTCCAGCTTTTTGAATTTCAGCAACAACACAGTCGCGAGTTTCTTCCATCTCTTCCTTTCAAAGGACTCCACCCTTAAAGCCAATTTTTCTTTCTCTGTATCTATAGATTGACAAACACCAGAACAACCATGTTTTTGCTTAACTGAAAAAGAGTTCCCCGGAACCACAATTTCCCGAGTGGAAGCAGCCACCACAGCCTCCACCCCAGGCCCAACAGAATCCAATTCAGGCTTCAGTGTCCCTGCACAAACAATTTTAGGAAGTACAGTCACTTTTTCATTTCCATCTTTTACACACTTTGTTCCATCCCCCTTACAAGAGTCACATATTTTTACATTAACAGAACAACGCAAAGAAAAGTCCAAAAGAGTCTCATTTTTTCCCAGAGAGAGAGAAGAAAGATTTTGTTCAACAGAGTTCAAAGCAATACTTTCAGCATTTGCAACAACACTTGTAACATTCTCCGATAGACACACAGTCTCCGGTTTACTGGAATTTAATGAGACAGAACCAGAAGCTTTGTTTTCTGAGTCCAAGTTGATCTTATTATTATCAGTTTGTTTAAAACAGTGCTCCAACAGCGCTCTACAAACCGGCATAAGTTCTCTTAAGCTTTCATCTTTTTTGAGAGAGACTAGTTTATAGATTCTCCAGTTTATCTGATCCCAAAAATGAAAAGTAAAAGCAGACTGCAGATTTAAATCTTGCGTATTCACTTTAACCCAGATAAGTAAGGTTTTAAGCTCAGTTTTTGAAATTTCAGAGTGACCTTTTTCTTGTAACATTGTCTCTAATTGATGAAAAACATCCCATTCAACTTTTGATAAATTCGTTCCCATTTTTGTGTTCTTTTAATAATTTTCTTTTTCGCTATTTTGCCTCCCCACGTCACCCAAGCGCTCTCCCGAGATAAGTTACTTACAATTTTCTTGGCTTCGGCGGGAGAGATGATACAGTGTGCTCCTTGTTAACACTTGGGTCTCCGCAGCTGGTACTTCCACGATTTTTCTTTGTTTTTCTTCTATTCTACGTCCTCACACGAGGCACCAATATGCGTGGGACGGGACAGGTATAAGTCCAATAGTGTCAGGAACCCACGCCTTAAAAAAGGAACCCACTAGGCCGCGGCAAAATATCCAAATATGGATAACATGGTAACCAGACCAGTGAAGAGATTTTTGCTTTTATTTCCAGCACATCAGTCTCAAAATACAAAATGGAGACATGACAGCTCACTGATCCACACCAAAAAACGTCTCCTTCAACAGGGCTCATACAGCAATACATAAAATCATCTCAGACTAGAATTCAGCCAATCAGACACAGAAAACACATCTTGACAAGCATTCTATCCAATCTTATAAAACATAGGTAATCGTAGCTAAAACAAAGACTAGTTGATAAGAGACAAAGAACAGAGTTCTATTCATGCTAACCTTCTAAAGATATACATTAAATAACCTTGTTGCCATCCTAAAGCCAATTCTACAGAAGCCTATTGTTATTTGTCACGTCTACTGCTTGGGAAACTTTTCTGCTTGCATGGGAAACTTTTCTGCAATGCTAACAAAACTCCAGTCTAAGGCCTACATACTTCTTTGTAACCATTTCTTAAAAATCCTCTAACCTTATGGATTCCAACATTTTCCCCTCTCTGTTTGACCCAGAAGCTTTCATTTTCTTGTCGCTTGCTATTTGCGTTTCATAGCTCTATTGCAAAATTTCTGCTTATTATCTGCTGAAGACCTATTTTCACTAAACTGAAGCATTGCTATATTACGGCACAGCAACTTAATGCTGTGAAGACCCAATCCCTGAAAGAGAGATATGAATCACGTTTGGCAACAGTCACAAGGCATCGTTCAAAAAACTCTGGTCGATTCCAAGGCCTTAATTCAAAACCTTCGTTCATGTCAATACCCTCATCTACTGCTTTCGTGAGATTTCGTACACTCTCTGTGCTTCTACTTCCTAGTTCTCCTGCTTGAATGACAAAAACTTCTCGGACTGTTTTGTTCATCATTCGCTGAAGACAACAGAGTATACAAGGTGCCACTATCAATATCAGTATTAGAACACCTAATATGTAAACACCTATCTTGCAAAGCTGCCTTAGCCAAGGTGCAAAACTCCAATTTTGAAACAAATCATCCAACCAGGAACCTCCATCTTCTTTAATTTGGGCTGTCAGATCCTTTAATTTTTGAATGCTTTTGTGAATGGATTCAGAATGATCAGACAAATTCATACAACACAATCCTTCAAATTCCTCACAACCATGTCCTTGTGCCAGTAAGAGAAAATCAATGGCTGCTCTGTTTTGAAGAGTAGCATGTCTAATACTATCAACATCGGTCAACATATCACTGATTGCGGAGGATGTGGCATTAGCTTGTTTGCTCAGCCAACATCCAACTCGATCTAATTGTCTCAATGCCACAGCTGAAGCCAATTGGGGTAGAAATATACCTGCTGAAAGCCTTCTGGCGGCATTCCAAGGCATAAAATCACTCTGACAGTTCTCATCATAATGAGGAACAGCTCTTGTTTTCCTTTGTTTCTTTTTCATCACTGCTTTGGCAGTGGGGGCAATTATGGTAAGCATACCAATGCTACAAGGGCCACCTTCAAGGTGGGCTGGAATGCCTTGCCAACCTCTGTCTCCGCAAATGATCCAATACCCTTTTGGCAATTGCCGTGGATATTGGTCCGTCTCCAGAAACACATCCCAACTGTTTGAAACATTTGCTGCCCTGAGAAGTTTTTTCGAACAAATGTTCCAATTGAAGGAAGGACTGTTTCCATTGTCAATTCCACCTGGTTTACCATTGGATTCTTTTCTGACCAAAGGAAACTCTTTCACTGGCACACCAACCAAACAGGTTGAGAAAGGCTTTTCTGGTTCCGAATTAGACAGACATATAGTATCCGATCCGGCAGCCTTGGCTAAGGTCACCCAAACACTCGTTTTCGGTTGATCCACAGGCAAATCTGCACGACAAAAAACAATTAAAATCAAGCAAAACAAGTATACCATTTGATTCTGCCCCATCTCTTTCAAGAACTAAGTTTTGGCAGAATTCTTTCTAAACAAAAACAATAACCTAAATTTTCAGCCAAAAACTAGCTTTGTTAAACAAACATTCAGCATTCAATTCGTATACTCATAAATAACATTGGCACAAAATCAGAGTTCATGGGTTCCACCGATGCACAAAGAACGTCAGGCACAAGAGGCGTCAGGCGAGACCCGGGATCCTTCCATTCGGTCCACGTCTGCGTACTCGCTTCCTCAGTTCTAGGCTCGACAACAGGTTCTGAAGTGCGATACGGTTTGACGTTTTTGGCAGGAACCCACTTAATTCTTCCAGCACCTGTGGAAATAGAAGCATACCCTTTGCCCCACGTTATTAATTGAAACGGGCCTTCCATCTGTCCAGAGTCAGGGTTTCTAATTAGAAGAGGAGGATGTTCTTTCAGTTTTGCCTGTGTGCTATTTGAAAAGTGTCTAAAGATTGGTGGATCTGGTTCTGTACTTGAACTATTTAGAAAATTAAAACCATACAAAGCCTTACTCAGTCTCATCTGTGGGGTGATTTCCGTTCCCCCTCTCTGTTGATCTAATATGCGTTTTAAGGTTTGATGTGTTCTTTCAATGATTGCTTGGCTTGTGGGAGAGTGGGGAATACCAAAAATGTGTCGAACACCCCATTCATTTAAAAATGTGGCCAATTTTTGAGATATGTATGCGGGACCATTGTCAGTTTTTACTTCTTGGGGTATACCCAATGAAGCAAAAGCTTGCAGGAAATGATGACAGGCATGGCTGCCAGTTTCACCTGTGTGAAGGGAAGCAAAAACTGCACCAGAGAACGTGTCTATGGAAACATGAATATTTTTAAATTTACCAAAAGAAGGCTATTTAGTAACACCTGTTTGCCACAACTGTAGGCTTTGTAAGCCTCGGGGGTTGATTGCTCCTGTAGAAACAGGAGGTTGTACCAATTGACAGTCAGGGCAAGTATGAATGATAGCTTTAGCTTGACTTTTAGTGATTTGGAACATTCGCATGAGTGCTTGTGCATTTTGGTGGAAAAAGGCATGACTCAATTTTGCTTGTTCAAAAATATTTGGCAATGTGTTAGAAATGACCATTGTCAGCTTGTCCGCTCTTGCATTTCCTTCCACTAAAAATCCAGGAAGTGAAGAATGCGCCCTAATGTGAGAAACAAAATATGGATTAGTTCTATATTGCAAAGTTATAAAAAGACATGAAAGCCAACGATGTAAAGTTTCATTACTAACATCCTTTAAAATGGAACCTTCTATTCTCCTGACTACATTAGCAACATAAGCAGAATCTGTGACCAAATTAAAAGGCTGAGGAAACAGCTGAAAAGCTCAAACTACTGCAGCAAGCTCAACAATTTGAGGGGATCCCTCTACTGTTTGAATATCAGATTCCCAAACATCAGTCTTTTGATTAAACCAAGTCACAACGGACTTGTGGCTTTTACCAGAGCCATCAGTGAAGAGAGTCGCAGCATGTAAAGGTTCTTCACTTAATTTAGGTTTTCCTCTGAAACTCAATTTTGCTTGCAGTAGTTTGTGAGCTGGATAGTGTATGGAACAAACACCTGGAAAACCTAAGAATGCATATTGTAAATCATCAGAATTTTGCATTGCCCAATTGAAATAATCATTTTTCAATGGCAAATAGATAACTGAACATTCTTGACCTGCCAAAGTTAACAATCTGGTTCTAGCCTTAATTATAATGTATGCAATCATTTCTAAAACTGAGCAAATGGTCTTTGAAAACCTGTAGGGAGGAAAAACCCATTCCATTATTAACAAAGGATCTTGTTCTGTGGCATCCCACTGGAAAATGAGACCACAAAGCTGCATCTTCTCTCCTAAGATTGCAAGAAAGAAAGGATTTTCAGGAACGCAGCGATGAGCTTGTCTTTTTTGAAGAGCTTCTGTGACTTTGTCGAGAGCAGCACGAGCTTCAGGGGTTAAAGTTCTTGGCGAAGTGATGTCGCAACTTCCTCTCAGCAAATGGAAGAGCGGACTCAGTTCATCATTGGTGATTCCCAGCATCGGTCTGACCCAGTTGATTTCTCCTAGAAGTTGTTGTCACTCTTGTAGGTTGTTGACTCTGGTTCGGATCTGAATTTTCTGTGGTATTATTGTCGTCTTCCATCGTCTTCCATCATCTTCCATCCCAGGTACTTCTAAGGTGAAACTTGTTGAATTTTCGTTGCAGAGATTTCAAGTCCAGCTTTTTGAATTTCAGCAACAACACAGTCGCGAGTTTCTTCCATCTCTTCCTTTCAAAGGACTCCACCCTTAAAGCCAATTTTTCTTTCTCTGTATCTATAGATTGACAAACACCAGAACAACCCTGTTTTTGCTTAACTGAAAAAGAGTTCCCCGGAACCACAATTTCCCGCGTGGAAGCAGCCACCTCAGCCTCCACCCCAGGCCCAACAGAATCCAATTCAGGTTTCAGTGTCCCTGCACAAACAATTTTAGGAAGTACAGTCAATTTTTCATTTCCATCTTTTACACACTTTGTTCCATCCCCCTTACAAGAGTCACATATTTTTACATTAACAGAACAACGCAAAGAAAAGTCCAAAAGAGTCTCATTTTTCCCCAGAGAGAGAGAAGAAAGATTTTGTTCAACAGAGTTCAAAGCAATACTTTCAGCATTTGCAACAACACTTGTAACATTCTCCGATACTCACACAGTCTCCGGTTTACTGGAATTTAATGAGACAGAACCAGAAGCTTTGTTTTCTGAGTCCAAGTTGATCTTATTATTATCAGTTTGTTTAAAACAGCGCTCCAACAGCGCTCTACAAACCGGCATAAGTTCTCTTAAGCTTTCATCTTTTTTGAGAGAGACTAGATTATAGATTCTCCAGTTTATCTGATCCCAAAAATGAAAAGTAAAAGCAGACTGCAGATTTAAATCTTGCGTATTCGCTTTAACCCAGATAAGTAAGTTTTTAAGCTCAGTTTTTGAAATTTCAGAGTGACCTTTTTCTTGTAACATTGTCTCTAATTGATGAAAAACATCCCATTCAACTTTTGATAAATTCGTTCCCATTTTTGTGTTCTTTTAATAATTTTCTTTTTCGCTATTTTGCCTCCCAACGTCACCCAAGCGCTCTCCCGAGATAAGTTACTTACAATTTTCTTGGCTTCGGCGGGAGAGATGATACAGTGTGCTCCTTGTTAACACTTGGGTCTCCGCAGCTGGTACTTCCACGATTTTTCTTTGTTTTTCTTCTATTCTACGTCCTCACACGAGGCACCAATATGCGGGGGACGCGACAGGTATAAGTCCAATGGTGTCAGGAGCCCACGCCTTAAAAAAGGAACCCACTAGGTCGCGGCAAAATATCCAAATATGGATAACATGGTAACCAGACCAGTGAAGAGATTTTTGCTTTTATTTCCAGCACATCAGTCTCAAAATACAAAATGGAGACATGACAGCTCACTGATCCACACCAAAAAATGTCTCCTTCAACAGGGCTCATACAGCAATACATAAAATCATCTCAGACTAGAATTCAGCCAATCAGACACAGAAAACACATCTTGACAAGCATTCTATCCAATCTTATAAAACATAGGTAATCGTAGCTAAAACAAAGACTAGTTGATAAGAGACAAAGAACAGAGTTCTATTCATGCTAACTTTCTAAAGATATACATTAAATAACCTTGTTGCCATCCTAAAGCCAATTCTACAGAAGCCTATTGTTATTTGTCACGTCTACTGCTTGGGAAACTTTTCTGCTTGCATGGAAAACTTTTTCTGCTTGCATGGGAAACTTTTCTGCAATGCTAACAAAACTCCAGTCTAAGGCCTACATACTTCTTTGTAACCATTTCTTAAAAATCCTCTAACCTTATGGATTCCAACATTTCCCCCTCTCTGTTTGACCCAGAAGCTTTCATTTTCTTGTCGCTTGCTATTTGCGTTTCATAGCTCTATTGCAAAATTTCTGCTTATTATCTGCTGAAGACCTATTTTCACTAAACTGAAGCATTGCTATATTACAGCACAGCAACTTAATGCTGTGAAGACCCAATCCCTGAAAGAGAGATATGAATCACGTTTGGCAACAGTCACAAGGCATCGTTCAAAAAACTCTGGTCGATTCCAAGGCCTTAATTCAAAACCTTCGTTCATGTCAATACCCTCATCTACTGCTTTCGTGAGATTTCGTACACTCTCTGTGCTTCTACTTCCTAATTCTCCTGCTTGAATGACAAAAACTTCTCGGACTGTTTTGTTCATCATTCGCCGAACACAACAGAGTATACAAGGTGCCACTATCAATATCAGTATTAGAACACCTAATATGTAAAGACCTATCTTGCAAAGTTGCCTTAGCCAAGGTGCAAAACTCCAATTTTGAAACAAATCATCCAACCAGGAACCTCCATCTTCTTTAATTTGGGCTGTCAGATCCTTTAATTTTTGAATGCTTTTGTGAATGGATTCGGAATGATCAGACAAATTCATACAACACAATCCTTCCAATTCCTCACAACCATGTCCTTGTGCCAGTAAGAGAAAATCAATGGCTGCTCTGTTTTGAAGAGTAGCATGTCTAATACTATCAACATCGGTCAACATATCACTGATTGCGGAGGATGTGGCATTAGCTTGTTTGCTCAGCCAACATCCAACTCGATCTAATTGTCTCAATGCCACAGCTGAAGCCAATTGGGGTAGAAATATACCTGCTGAAAGCCTTCTGGCGGCATTCCAAGGCATAAAATCACTCTGACAGTTCTCATCATAATGAGGAACAGCTCTTGTTTTCCTTTGTTTCTTTTTCATCACTGCTTTGGCAGTGGGGGCAATTATGGTAAGCATACCAATGCTACAAGGGCCACCTTCAAGGTGGGCTGGAATGCCTTGCCAACCTCTGTCTCCGCAAATGATCCAATACCCTTTTGGCAATTGCCGTGGATATTGGTCCGTCTCCAGAAACACATCCCAACTGTTTGAAACATTTGCTGCCCTGAGAAGTTTGTTGGACCAAATGTTCCAATTGAAGGAAGGACTGTTTCCATTGTCAATTCCACCTGGTTTACCATTGGATTCTTTTCTGACCAAAGGAAACTCTTTCACTGGCACACCAACCAAACAGGTTGAGAAAGGCTTTTCTGGTTCCGAATTAGACAGGCATATAGTATCCGATCCGGCAGCCTTGGCTAAGGTCACCCAAACATTCGTTTTCGGTTGATCCACAGGCAAATCTGCACGACAAAAAACAATTAACATCAAGCAAAACAAGTATACCATTTGATTCTGCCCCATCTCTTTCAAGAACTAAGTTTTGGCAGAATTCTTTCTAAACAAAAACAATAACCTAAATTTTCAGCCAAAAATTAGCTTTGTTAGACAAACATTCAGCATTCAATTCGTATACTCATAAATAACATTGGCACAAAATCAGAGTTCATGGGTTCCACCGATGCACAAAGAACGTCAGGCACAAGAGGCGTCAGGCGAGACCCGGGATCCTTCCATTCGGTCCACGTCTGCGTACTCGCTTCCTCAGTTCTAGGCTCGACAACAGGTTCTGAAGTGCGATACGGTTTGACGTTTTTGGCAGGAACCCACTTAATTCTTCCAGCACCTGTGGAAATAGAAGCATACCCTTTGCCCCACGTTATTAATTGAAACGGGCCTTCCATCTGTCCAGAGTCAGGGTTTCTAATTAGAAGAGGAGGATGTTCTTTCAGTTTTGCCTGTGTGCTATTTGAAAAGTGTCTAAAGATTGGCGGATCTGGTTCTGTACTTGAACTATTTAGAAAATTAAAACCATACAAAGCCTTACTCAGTCTCATCTGTGGGGTGATTTCCGTTCCCCCTCTCTGTTGATCTAATATGCGTTTTAAGGTTTGATGTGTTCTTTCAATGATTGCTTGGCTTGTGGGAGAGTGGGGAATACCAAAAATGTGTCGAACACCCCATTCATTTAAAAATGTGGCCAATTTTTGAGATATGTATGCGGGACCATTGTCAGTTTTTACTTCTTGGGGTATACCCAATGAAGCAAAAGCTTGCAGGAAATGATGACAGGCATGGCTGCCAGTTTCACCTGTGTGAAGGGAAGCAAAAACTGCACCAGAGAACGTGTCTATGGAAACATGAATATTTTTAAATTTACCAAAAGAAGGCTATTTAGTAACACCTGTTTGCCACAACTGTAGGCTTTGTAAGCCTCGGGGGTTGATTGCTCCTGTAGAAACAGGAGGTTGTACCAATTGACAGTCAGGGCAAGTATGAATGATAGCTTTAGCTTGACTTTTAGTGATTTGGAACATTCGCATGAGTGCTTGTGCATTTTGGTGGAAAAAGGCATGACTCAATTTTGCTTGTTCAAAAATATTTGGCAATGTGTTAGAAATGACCATTGTCAGCTTGTCCGCTCTTGCATTTCCTTCCACTAAAAATCCAGGAAGTGAAGAATGCGCCCTAATGTGAGAAACAAAATATGGATTAGTTCTATATTGCAAAGTTATAAAAAGACATGAAAGCCAACGATGTAAAGTTTCATTACTAACATCCTTTAAAATGGAACCTTCTATTCTCCTGACTACATTAGCAACATAAGCAGAATCTGTGACCAAATTGAAAGGCTGAGGAAACAGCTGAAAAGCTCAAACTACTGCAGCAAGCTCAACAATTTGAGGGGATCCCTCTACTGTTTGAATATCAGATTCCCAAACATCAGTCTTTTGATTAAACCAAGTCACAACGGACTTGTGGCTTTTACCAGAGCCATCAGTGAAGAGAGTCACAGCATGTAAAGGTTCTTCACTTAATTTAGGTTTTTCTCTGAAACTCAGTTTTGCTTGCAGTAGTTTGTGAGCTGGATAGTGTATGGAACAAACACCTGGAAAACCTAAGAATGTATATTGTAAATCATCAGAATTTTGCATTGCCCAATTGAAATAATCATTTTTCAATGGCAAATAGATAACTGAACATTCTTGACCTGCCAAAGTTAACAATCTGGTTCTAGCCTTAATTATAATGTATGCAATCATTTCTAAAACTGAGCAAATGGTCTTTGAAAACCTGTAGGGAGGAAAAACCCATTCCATTATTAACAAAGGATCTTGTTCTGTGGCATCCCACTGGAAAATGAGACCACAAAGCTGCATCTTCTCTCCTAAGATTGCAAGAAAGAAAGGATTTTCAGGAACGCAGCGATGAGCTTGTCTTTTTTGAAGAGCTTCTATGACTTTGTCGAGAGCAGCACGAGCTTCAGGGGTTAAAGTTCTTGGCGAAGTGATGTCGCAACTTCCTCTCAGCAAATGGAAGAGCGGACTCAGTTCATCATTGGTGATTCCCACCATCGGTCTGACCCAGTTGATGTCTCCTAGAAGTTGTTGTAACTCTTGTAGGTTGTTGACTCTGGTTCGGATCTGAATTTTCTGTGGTATTATTGTCGTCTTCCATCGTCTTCCATCATCTTCCATCCCAGGTACTTCTAAGGTGAAACTTGTTGAATTTTCATTGCAGAGATTTCAAGTCCAGCTTTTTGAATTTCAGCAACAACACAGTCGCGAGTTTCTTCCATCTCTTCCTTTCAAAGGACTCCACCCTTAAAGCCAATTTTTCTTTCTCTGTATCTATAGATTGACAAACACCAGAACAACCCTGTTTTTGCTTAACTGAAAAAGAGTTCCCCGGAACCACAATTTCCCGCGTGGAAGCAGCCACCTCAGCCTCCACCCCAGGCCCAACAGAATCCAATTCAGGTTTCAGTGTCCCTGCACAAACAATTTTAGGAAGTACAGTCACTTTTTCATTTCCATCTTTTACACACTTTGTTCCATCCCCCTTACAAGAGTCACATATTTTTACATTAACAGAACAACGCAAAGAAAAGTCCAAAAGAGTCTCATTTTTCCCCAGAGAGAGAGAAGAAAGATTTTGTTCAACAGAGTTCAAAGCAATACTTTCAGCATTTGCAACAACACTTGTAACATTCTCCGATACTCACACAGTCTCCGGTTTACTGGAATTTAATGAGACAGAACCAGAAGCTTTGTTTTCTGAGTCCAAGTTGATCTTATTATTATCAGTTTGTTTAAAACAGCGCTCCAACAGCGCTCTACAAACCGGCATAAGTTCTCTTAAGCTTTCATCTTTTTTGAGAGAGACTAGTTTATAGATTCTCCAGTTTATCTGATCCCAAAAATGAAAAGTAAAAGCAGACTGCAGATTTAAATCTTGCGTATTCGCTTTAACCCAGATAAGTAAGTTTTTAAGCTCAGTTTTTGAAATTTCAGAGTGACCTTTTTCTTGTAACATTGTCTCTAATTGATGAAAAACATCCCATTCAACTTTTGATAAATTCGTTCCCATTTTTGTGTTCTTTTAATAATTTTCTTTTTCGCTATTTTGCCTCCCAACGTCACCCAAGCGCTCTCCCGAGATAAGTTACTTACAATTTTCTTGGCTTCGGCGGGAGAGATGATACAGTGTGCTCCTTGTTAACACTTGGGTCTCCGCAGCTGGTACTTCCACGATTTTTCTTTGTTTTTCTTCTATTCTACGTCCTCACACGAGGCACCAATATGCGGGGGACGCGACAGGTATAAGTCCAATGGTGTCAGGAGCCCACGCCTTAAAAAAGGAACCCACTAGGTCGCGGCAAAATATCCAAATATGGATAACATGGTAACCAGACCAGTGAAGAGATTTTTGCTTTTATTTCCAGCACATCAGTCTCAAAATACAAAATGGAGACATGACAGCTCACTGATCCACACCAAAAAATGTCTCCTTCAACAGGGCTCATACAGCAATACATAAAATCATCTCAGACTAGAATTCAGCCAATCAGACACAGAAAACACATCTTGACAAGCATTCTATCCAATCTTATAAAACATAGGTAATCGTAGCTAAAACAAAGACTAGTTGATAAGAGACAAAGAACAGAGTTCTATTCATGCTAACCTTCTAAAGATATACATTAAATAACCTTGTTGCCATCCTAAAGCCAATTCTACAGAAGCCTATTGTTATTTGTCACGTCTACTGCTTGGGAAACTTTTCTGCTTGCATGGAAAACTTTTTCTGCTTGCATGGGAAACTTTTCTGCAATGCTAACAAAACTCCAGTCTAAGGCCTACATACTTCTTTGTAACCATTTCTTAAAAATCCTCTAACCTTATGGATTCCAACATTTCCCCCTCTCTGTTTGACCCAGAAGCTTTCATTTTCTTGTCGCTTGCTATTTGCGTTTCATAGCTCTATTGCAAAATTTCTGCTTATTATCTGCTGAAGACCTATTTTCACTAAACTGAAGCATTGCTATATTACAGCACAGCAACTTAATGCTGTGAAGACCCAATCCCTGAAAGAGAGATATGAATCACGTTTGGCAACAGTCACAAGGCATCGTTCAAAAAACTCTGGTCGATTCCAAGGCCTTAATTCAAAACCTTCGTTCATGTCAATACCCTCATCTACTGCTTTCGTGAGATTTCGTACACTCTCTGTGCTTCTACTTCCTAATTCTCCTGCTTGAATGACAAAAACTTCTCGGACTGTTTTGTTCATCATTCGCCGAAGACAACAGAGTATACAAGGTGCCACTATCAATATCAGTATTAGAACACCTAATATGTAAAGACCTATCTTGCAAAGTTGCCTTAGCCAAGGTGCAAAACTCCAATTTTGAAACAAATCATCCAACCAGGAACCTCCATCTTCTTTAATTTTGGCTGTCAGATCCTTTAATTTTTGAATGCTTTTGTGAATGGATTCGGAATGATCAGACAAATTCATACAACACAATCCTTCCAATTCCTCACAACCATGTCCTTGTGCCAGTAAGAGAAAATCAATGGCTGCTCTGTTTTGAAGAGTAGCATGTCTAATACTATCAACATCGGTCAACATATCACTGATTGCGGAGGATGTGGCATTAGCTTGTTTGCTCAGCCAACATCCAACTCGATCTAATTGTCTCAATGCCACAGCTGAAGCCAATTGGGGTAGAAATATACCTGCTGAAAGCCTTCTGGCGGCATTCCAAGGCATAAAATCACTCTGACAGTTCTCATCATAATGAGGAACAGCTCTTGTTTTCCTTTGTTTCTTTTTCATCACTGCTTTGGCAGTGGGGGCAATTATGGTAAGCATACCAATGCTACAAGGGCCACCTTCAAGGTGGGCTGGAATGCCTTGCCAACCTCTGTCTCCGCAAATGATCCAATACCCTTTTGGCAATTGCCGTGGATATTGGTCCGTCTCCAGAAACACATCCCAACTGTTTGAAACATTTGCTGCCCTGAGAAGTTTGTTGGACCAAATGTTCCAATTGAAGGAAGGACTGTTTCCATTGTCAATTCCACCTGGTTTACCATTGGATTCTTTTCTGACCAAAGGAAACTCTTTCACTGGCACACCAACCAAACAGGTTGAGAAAGGCTTTTCTGGTTCCGAATTAGACAGGCATATAGTATCCGATCCGGCAGCCTTGGCTAAGGTCACCCAAACATTCGTTTTCGGTTGATCCACAGGCAAATCTGCACGACAAAAAACAATTAACATCAAGCAAAACAAGTATACCATTTGATTCTGCCCCATCTCTTTCAAGAACTAAGTTTTGGCAGAATTCTTTCTAAACAAAAACAATAACCTAAATTTTCAGCCAAAAATTAGCTTTGTTAGACAAACATTCAGCATTCAATTCGTATACTCATAAATAACATTGGCACAAAATCAGAGTTCATGGGTTCCACCGATGCACAAAGAACGTCAGGCACAAGAGGCGTCAGGCGAGACCCGGGATCCTTCCATTCGGTCCACGTCTGCGTACTCGCTTCCTCAGTTCTAGGCTCGACAACAGGTTCTGAAGTGCGATACGGTTTGACGTTTTTGGCAGGAACCCACTTAATTCTTCCAGCACCTGTGGAAATAGAAGCATACCCTTTGCCCCACGTTATTAATTGAAACGGGCCTTCCATCTGTCCAGAGTCAGGGTTTCTAATTAGAAGAGGAGGATGTTCTTTCAGTTTTGCCTGTGTGCTATTTGAAAAGTGTCTAAAGATTGGCGGATCTGGTTCTGTACTTGAACTATTTAGAAAATTAAAACCATACAAAGCCTTACTCAGTCTCATCTGTGGGGTGATTTCCGTTCCCCCTCTCTGTTGATCTAATATGCGTTTTAAGGTTTGATGTGTTCTTTCAATGATTGCTTGGCTTGTGGGAGAGTGGGGAATACCAAAAATGTGTCGAACACCCCATTCATTTAAAAATGTGGCCAATTTTTGAGATATGTATGCGGGACCATTGTCAGTTTTTACTTCTTGGGGTATACCCAATGAAGCAAAAGCTTGCAGGAAATGATGACAGGCATGGCTGCCAGTTTCACCTGTGTGAAGGGAAGCAAAAACTGCACCAGAGAACGTGTCTATGGAAACATGAATATTTTTAAATTTACCAAAAGAAGGCTATTTAGTAACACCTGTTTGCCACAACTGTAGGCTTTGTAAGCCTCGGGGGTTGATTGCTCCTGTAGAAACAGGAGGTTGTACCAATTGACAGTCAGGGCAAGTATGAATGATAGCTTTAGCTTGACTTTTAGTGATTTGGAACATTCGCATGAGTGCTTGTGCATTTTGGTGGAAAAAGGCATGACTCAATTTTGCTTGTTCAAAAATATTTGGCAATGTGTTAGAAATGACCATTGTCAGCTTGTCCGCTCTTGCATTTCCTTCCACTAAAAATCCAGGAAGTGAAGAATGCGCCCTAATGTGAGAAACAAAATATGGATTAGTTCTATATTGCAAAGTTATAAAAAGACATGAAAGCCAACGATGTAAAGTTTCATTACTAACATCCTTTAAAATGGAACCTTCTATTCTCCTGACTACATTAGCAACATAAGCAGAATCTGTGACCAAATTAAAAGGCTGAGGAAACAGCTGAAAAGCTCAAACTACTGCAGCAAGCTCAACAATTTGAGGGGATCCCTCTACTGTTTGAATATCAGATTCCCAAACATCAGTCTTTTGATTAAACCAAGTCACAACGGACTTGTGGCTTTTACCAGAGCCATCAGTGAAGAGAGTCACAGCATGTAAAGGTTCTTCACTTAATTTAGGTTTTTCTCTGAAACTCAGTTTTGCTTGCAGTAGTTTGTGAGCTGGATAGTGTATGGAACAAACACCTGGAAAACCTAAGAATGTATATTGTAAATCATCAGAATTTTGCATTGCCCAATTGAAATAATCATTTTTCAATGGCAAATAGATAACTGAACATTCTTGACCTGCCAAAGTTAACAATCTGGTTCTAGCCTTAATTATAATGTATGCAATCATTTCTAAAACTGAGCAAATGGTCTTTGAAAACCTGTAGGGAGGAAAAACCCATTCCATTATTAACAAAGGATCTTGTTCTGTGGCATCCCACTGGAAAATGAGACCACAAAGCTGCATCTTCTCTCCTAAGATTGCAAGAAAGAAAGGATTTTCAGGAACGCAGCGATGAGCTTGTCTTTTTTGAAGAGCTTCTGTGACTTTGTCGAGAGCAGCACGAGCTTCAGGGGTTAAAGTTCTTGGCGAAGTGATGTCGCAACTTCCTCTCAGCAAATGGAAGAGCGGACTCAGTTCATCATTGGTGATTCCCACCATCGGTCTGACCCAGTTGATGTCTCCTAGAAGTTGTTGTAACTCTTGTAGGTTGTTGACTCTGGTTCGGATCTGAATTTTCTGTGGTATTATTGTCGTCTTCCATCGTCTTCCATCATCTTCCATCCCAGGTACTTCTAAGGTGAAACTTGTTGAATTTTCATTGCAGAGATTTCAAGTCCAGCTTTTTGAATTTCAGCAACAACACAGTCGCGAGTTTCTTCCATCTCTTCCTTTCAAAGGACTCCACCCTTAAAGCCAATTTTTCTTTCTCTGTATCTATAGATTGACAAACACCAGAACAACCCTGTTTTTGCTTAACTGAAAAAGAGTTCCCCGGAACACAATTTCCCGAGTGGAAGCAGCCACCTCAGCCTCCACCCCAGGCCCAACAGAATCCAATTCAGGTTTCAGTGTCCCTGCACAAACAATTTTAGGAAGTACAGTCACTTTTTCATTTCCATCTTTTACACACTTTGTTCCATCCCCCTTACAAGAGTCACATATTTTTACATTAACAGAACAACGCGAAGAAAAGTCCAAAAGAGTCTCATTTTTTCCCAGAGAGAGAGAAGAAAGATTTTGTTCAACAGAGTTCAAAGCAATACTTTCAGCATTTGCAACAACACTTGTAACATTCTCCGATACTCACACAGTCTCCGGTTTACTGGAATTTAATGAGACAGAACCAGAAGCTTTGTTTTCTGAGTCCAAGTTGATCTTATTATTATCAGTTTGTTTAAAACAGTGCTCCAACAGCGCTCTACAAACCGGCATAAGTTCTCTTAAGCTTTCATCTTTTTTGAGAGAGACTAGTTTATAGATTCTCCAGTTTATCTGATCCCAAAAATGAAAAGTAAAAGCAGACTGCAGATTTAAATCTTGCGTATTCGCTTTAACCCAGATAAGTAAGTTTTTAAGCTCAGTTTTTGAAATTTCAGAGTGACCTTTTTCTTGTAACATTGTCTCTAATTGATGAAAAACATCCCATTCAACTTTTGATAAATTCGTTCCCATTTTGTGTTCTTTTAATAATTTTCTTTTTCTCTATTTTGCCTCCCAACGTCACCCAAGCGCTGTCCCGAGATAAGTTACTTACAATTTTCTTGGCTTCGGCGGGAGAGATGATACAGTGTGCTCCTTGTTAACACTTGGGTCTCCGCAGCTGGTACTTCCACGATTTTTCTTTGTTTTTCTTCTATTCTACGTCCTCACACGAGGCACCAATATGCAGGGGACGGGACAGGTATAAGTCCAATGGTGTCAGGAGCCCACGCCTTAAAAAAGGAACCCACTAGGTCGCGGCAAAATATCCAAATATGGATAACATGGTAACCAGACCAGTGAAGAGATTTTTGCTTTTATTTCCAGCACATCAGTCTCAAAATACAAAATGGAGACATGACAGCTCACTGATCCACACCAAAAAATGTCTCCTTCAACAGGGCTCATACAGCAATACATAAAATCATCTCAGACTAGAATTCAGCCAATCAGACACAGAAAACACATCTTGACAAGCATTCTATCCAATCTTATAAAACATAGGTAATCGTAGCTAAAACAAAGACTAGTTGATAAGAGACAAAGAACAGAGTTCTATTCATGTCGGATCCCATTTTTCTCTTTCTCTTCTGTTTTATGGTTGATTTATGTTTGCTGGTTGTCGGTTTCTCTTCCCGGCTGTTTTATGTCCGGAGATAGCTCAGGGATGCCACTTGCTCGGTTTCTGCTCTCTTTTCTCGGCTGTTTCAAAGACCTGGAAAGGCCCAGAGTGGCCTTGGACAGCCCGCGCTTCAAAGGACGAGGAGAGACTTCTGATCTTGTTTCGGTCTCAGTGTTTATTAATTGTTTATCTAAAAGATTTTCTTTCAGCCCGACAGAGGTCTGCACAGCAAGTCAGCCATGGGCACACACCCGAGCCTCCGGGGCGGTCACTTATCTTTATACCTAAAGTTACGTGTACAATATTTATGATTTTTCTCCAATACCTTCTACTCTTATTAACCGGTGCACTTTTAGTAAAGACCAATCCCAAAGTGCCACCATCACCACAGAAGATGGAGGCCAAGAAGAAGAAGAAGAAGAACAGGACACACCCCAATTCCTCCATCTTACTTCTTTAGACCCCCCTGTACAGAAATCCTAAACCCTGTGTTCTACACCTTAATTAACTTATCCCTTCACCATTCACCCAGTGAAATCCTCCCAGTCCTCATACAGGTGTCGTCTCCTGTGTAGGATCAAAGTCCTGTCACCAGACACTTCTGGCAACATTCCAGGACTCCCGAGCCCCCCAAGGGTGTTCTCGGTCTCTCTGTACCTCAGTCCTGAGGTGCTGAGATCCCACATCTCCCCCTTCTGTTTGCACCAGGAAAACTTCTTTTGCTATCCGATTCATAGTGTCTTTTAAACATGCAAATATTCATGGGATAACAAGTATGAGGACTAGTAGAATTATTAAAACATAGAACTCTACCCTTAAATTCCTCTCCAAATAGGAGAGATGTCAAAGAAGTCTACCCTTAAAATTCCTCTCCAAATGGGAGAGATGTCAAAGAATTCTACCATACATTTTGCTTTGGCTGACTAATAGGTATATTACCCCCATTGCTTACTGCAATGAATGAAAGAATGATGCAGATAAGCATCATGAAACTCATGGCTTCGCTTCTATGTGAAATCATTGTTTCGCTTTTCTTTCAGGACCTTAACAGAGAATTCCCCCAAAGTCCTTAGTTTCTTTTTATTTCTCTTCCAAGTCGTCTTGTGCAGTCTGAGTCTCGACTCCTGTCTGAGTACTCGTCTCTTTGTTACTTGAATCATTGTTTCTCGGATCCACGTTTTCATGTTCTCGCACTCGAAATGGTTTCACGTGTCGTACCAACATCCACGTCAGATCTCGATCTGTGGAAACACAAGCGAAAGCCTTGCCCCCCACTAGGTGGCGCTGTCACCGGCCTCCCCAGGTCGGACGACAGCATGAGCTGGACTGCCCCTCGTCCTGTCAACTGCCGTGTTCGTGATCTCGTTTGAGACCGTGTCTGTCTGGCTTTTAATTCAGCTGGAAATGGAGCTTGAACACCAGAACGTCTCCCTTGAAGGGAAGGGACTGGGACTCCGAGGGTTATAACCAGAGGTACCAAGTCTGAAGAGGGTGTGGAGCCGCTGGGACAGAGGATCCCGAGCACGGCCCCTCCTCGCCCGAGACGTCACGGGCCCGCCCCCGCCCGCGCTCTACTCTGCGCATGCGTGCTCTCCGAGCCTCTCCCCGTCTCTCCTGGGCTGACGTCACTCTCCCCCCCTTGTTCCACCTCCGAGGTCTCCTCCCTCGGTCTGCCCCTGACTCTGTCTCTGTGTCCATTCCTCCCGCCGGTGTGTACGGCCCGCCCCCCGCCGGCACCCGGGCCCGCTCCGCCCCGCAATTCGAGCCGAATTTGTCCGCGGGTTTTTGCGAGTTCTGCCCGCCGCGCGCGTCTCCGGGACGGCCGCCACCCCCCGGCGCCGTGCTGACAAAAGCCGCACCGGGACTCGTGTCTCCCAGTATCTCTTCTCCCGCGCTCCCCGCCTGCTCCGCCGCTACCTCGCCGTGCCCCCGCGAGGAAGCGTCCCCCCCCAATCCCTTCTCTGTCCCCCTTCACCCCCCCCTCCGATCCTGACTCCCCTGTACTCTCCGGAGTTTCAGGACGCTTTAGGAGCTTCCTGGGGTTTCTGGGTTTTGGGACCGGGGCTTTAATATTTTTTCCTGCTCTCTTTTCTCGAGAGCCCTTTCCCCCTGGCTTCTTAAGGCCAGAAATAATTTTTTTTTTCCGGAGCTTTGCTCCCCCATCCTTCTGCTGAGGATGCCGTAACTTTTCGTTGCTCTCCCAGTCTTTTCGACTGAACCGGTATGCTTTTCTCTAGCATTACCCTTGCCGGCGAGAGCAGCTTTAACGCTGTCTCGTCTTTTTTTTGTCGTTAAGAAATATCAGTGCCTATTGATTTCCTGCCAAAACCCCACTTCCAATAGCAGGCATGTTTCGGCCAGTGGGTAATTAAGCCTTGCCCACAACAATAGCTGTTTTAATACTTTCTTTGGGATCTCTTCTGTGTGTGCTTGAGCCACGCCTTGTAAGGCGGACAAAATTTCCCGTTGTTCTTGGGAGAGTGTGTGCAATTATGTTCTTATATTTTGACCTTCTCACCGAATCTGTCGTCAGAGCTGTCCGAAGGCTCCCGTCTCTGTCCAGCAGGTCACAGGAGAAGAATCCGGAGGCGCCTTCCGGTTCCGATCCGGGCTGCTCTGCTACGAACTGTCTTCGGTAGAAGCTGAGAGATGTAATTCTCAGTGACTGCTGTTTTTTGCAGACTCTTCTGGCTGTTTTTTTTTTTTTTTTCTTCTTTTTCTTTTTTCTTCAGGCTTCTCTCCTCAGGAGCTATCAGTGCTCTCCTGAGAACTCGTCCTAGATTGGAGCTGCCCTCTTTGCTCTTCAGTTCTTGAGCTTCAGCTCTTCAGGGCTGATCCCCCCCCCGAAAGGGTTGGTGGGGAGTAGCCCAAGCAGGGAACGCCAGATGTCGGATCCCATTTTTCTCTTTCTCCTCTGTTTTATGGTTGATTTATGTTTGCTGGTTGTCGGTTTCTCTTCCCGGCTGTTTTATGTCCGGAGATAGCTCAGGGATGCCACTTGCTCGGTTTCTGCTCTCTTTTCTCGGCTGTTTCAAAGACCTGGAAAGGCCCAGAGTGGCCTTGGACAGCCCGCGCTTCAAAGGACGAGGAGAGACTTCTGATCTTGTTTCGGTCTCAGTGTTTATTAATTGTTTATCTAAAAGATTTTCTTTCAGCCCGACAGAGGTCTGCACAGCAAGTCAGCCATGGGCACACACCCGAGCCTCCGGGGCGGTCACTTATCTTTATACCTAAAGTTACGTGTACAATATTTATGATTTTTCTCCAATACCTTCTACTCTTATTAACCGGTGCACTTTTAGTAAAGACCAATCCCAAAGTGCCACCATCACCACAGAAGATGGAGGCCAAGAAGAAGAAGAAGAAGAACAGGACACGCCCCAATTCCTCCATTTTACTTCTTTAGACCCCCCTGTACAGAAATCCTGAACCCTGTGTTCTACACCTTAATTAACTTATCCCTTCACCATTCACCCAGTGAAATCCTCCCAGTCCTCATACAGGTGTCGTCTCCTGTGTAGGATCAAAGTCCTGTCACCAGACACTTCTGGCAACATTCCAGGACTCCCGAGCCCCCCAAGGGTGTTCTCGGTCTCTCTGTACCTCAGTCCTGAGGTGCTGAGATCCCACATATTCATGCTAACCTTCTAAAGATATACATTAAATAACCTTGTTGCCATCCTAAAGCCAATTCTACAGAAGCCTATTGTTATTTGTCACGTCTACTGCTTGGGAAACTTTTCTGCTTGCATTGAAAACTTTTTCTGCTTGCATGGGAAACTTTTCTGCAATGCTAACAAAACTCCAGTCTAAGGCCTACATACTTCTTTGTAACCATTTCTTAAAAATCCTCTAACCTTATGGATTCCAACATTTCCCCCTCTCTGTTTGACCCAGAAGCTTTCATTTTCTTGTCGCTTGCTATTTGCGTTTCATAGCTCTATTGCAAAATTTCTGCTTATTATCTGCTGAAGACCTATTTTCACTAAACTGAAGCATTGCTATATTACGGCACAGCAACTTAATGCTGTGAAGACCCAATCCCTGAAAGAGAGCTATGAATCACGTTTGGCAACAGTCACAAGGCATCGTTCAAAAAACTCTGGTCGATTCCAAGGCCTTAATTCAAAACCTTCGTTCATGTCAATACCCTCATCTACTGCTTTCGTGAGATTTCGTACACTCTCTGTGCTTCTACTTCCTAGTTCTCCTGCTTGAATGACAAAAACTTCTCGGACTGTTTTGTTCATCATTCGCCGAAGACAACAGAGTATACAAGGTGCCACTATCAATATCAGTATTAGAACACCTAATATGTAAAGACCTATCTTGCAAAGTTGCCTTAGCCAAGGTGCAAAACTCCAATTTTGAAACAAATCATCCAACCAGGAACCTCCATCTTCTTTAATTTGGGCTGTCAGATCCTTTAATTTTTGAATGCTTTTGTGAATGGATTCGGAATGATCAGACAAATTCATACAACACAATCCTTCCAATTCCTCACAACCATGTCCTTGTGCCAGTAAGAGAAAATCAATGGCTGCTCTGTTTTGAAGAGTAGCATGTCTAATACTATCAACATCAGTCCACATATCACTGATTGCGGAGGATGTGGCATTTGCTTGTTTGCTCAGCCAACATCCAACTCGATCTAATTGTCTCAATGCCACAGCTGAAGCCAATTGGGGTAGAAATATACCTGCTGAAAGCCTTCTGGCGGCATTCCAAGGCATAAAATCACTCTGACAGTTCTCATCATAATGAGGAACAGCTCTTGTTTTCCTTTGTTTCTTTTTCATCACTGCTTTGGCAGTGGGGGCAATTATGGTAAGCATACCAATGCTACAAGGGCCACCTTCAAGGTGGGCTGGAATGCCTTGCCAACCTCTGTCTCCGCAAATGATCCAATACCCTTTTGGCAATTGCCGTGGATATTGGTCCGTCTCCAGAAACACATCCCAACTGTTTGAAACATTTGCTGCCCTGAGAAGTTTGTTGGACCAAATGTTCCAATTGAAGGAAGGACTGTTTCCATTGTCAATTCCACCTGGTTTACCATTGGATTCTTTTCTGACCAAAGGAAACTCTTTCACTGGCACACCAACCAAACAGGTTGAGAAAGGCTTTTCTGGTTCCGAATTCGACAGGCATATAGTATCCGATCCGGCAGCCTTGGCTAAGGTCACCCAAACATTCGTTTTCGGTTGATCCACAGGCAAATCTGCACGACAAAAAACAATTAACATCAAGCAAAACTAGTATACCATTTGATTCTGCCCCATCTCTTTCAAGAACTAAGTTTTGGCAGAATTCTTTCTAAACAAAAACAATAGCCTAAATTTTCAGCCAAAAACTAGCTTTGTAAAACAAACATTCAGCATTCAATTCGTATACTCATAAATAACATTGGCACAAAATCAGAGTTCATGGGTTCCACCGATGCACAAAGAACGTCAGGCACAAGAGGCGTCAGGCGAGACCCGGGATCCTTCCATTCGGTCCACGTCTGCGTACTCGCTTCCTCAGTTCTAGGCTCGACAACAGGTTCTGAAGTGCGATACGGTTTGACGTTTTTGGCAGGAACCCACTTAATTCTTCCAGCACCTGTGGAAATAGAAGCATACCCTTTGCCCCACGTTATTAATTGAAACGGGCCTTCCATCTGTCCAGAGTCAGGGTTTCTAATTAGAAGAGGAGGATGTTCTTTCAGTTTTGCCTGTGTGCTATTTGAAAAGTGTCTAAAGATTGGTGGATCTGGTTCTGTACTTGAACTATTTAGAAAATTAAAACCATACAAAGCCTTACTCAGTCTCATCTGTGGGGTGATTTCCGTTCCCCCTCTCTGTTGATCTAATATGCGTTTTAAGGTTTGATGTGTTCTTTCAATGATTGCTTGGCTTGTGGGAGAGTGGGGAATACCAAAAATGTGTCGAACACCCCATTCATTTAAAAATGTGGCCAATTTTTGAGATATGTATGCGGGACCATTGTCAGTTTTTACTTCTTGGGGTATACCCAATGAAGCAAAAGCTTGCAGGAAATGATTACAGGCATGGCTGCCAGTTTCACCTGTGTGAAGGGAAGCAAAAACTGCACCAGAGAACGTGTCTATGGAAACATGAATATTTTTAAATTTACCAAAAGAAGGCTATTTAGTAACACCTGTTTGCCACAACTGTAGGCTTTGTAAGCCTCGGGGGTTGATTGCTCCTGTAGAAACAGGAGGTTGTACCAATTGACAGTCAGGGCAAGTATGAATGATAGCTTTAGCTTGACTTTTAGTGATTTGGAACATTCGCATGAGTGCTTGTGCATTTTGGTGGAAAAAGGCATGACTCAATTTTGCTTGTTCAAAAATATTTGGCAATGTGTTAGAAATGACCATTGTCAGCTTGTCGGCTCTTGCATTTCCTTCCACTAATATTGTGGTGTGCTGTAATGTCCCATTTTGGCCTTCCAGGTCACTTTCCCAGGTGTGCCAATACCTCTCTCCCTTCCCCCTTGCCCCCATGCTGAGTGAGTCCTGTCACTCAGGCTTAACATTCCAGCAAGGCGTCGTGTGGTTGGTCAAGTTCAAAGGATGCCACTCAGGCCCAGGGGTCATTGGCCTGTCTGGGTGTCATCTTCCCCTGAGACCCTGCCCCTCTCACCTGGTTGGTGGCTCACCTGTACCTCCCCTCCCCCTGTCCCTGAGCTTAAAAAGGTCATCAGACCATGCGGTCGGTGTTCTGTTGGAGCAGGTCCTCACGTTCAGACCTCTGTAACCATGGAATAAACCTCTGGACATTAAACCCTCCAACAGAATCCTCTCCTTTTTCTCTTCACCATCGCCTGAAGCTATCCTCCTGAGGTAACAGGGTCCCTTACAAGCCTGGACGTGTTCAGTGCCCAGCTGCAACCACCAGCAAGCTAAGGTATCTCTGGGGTGACACGCCGCAGTTGCTGCCTTTGGCCCAGCAGCGAGGGTCAGACTGGCCCAGGCACAATCTAACTGGTAATATTGGGAGCTTTTTTTTCCAATACACTAAAAATCCAGGAAGTGAAGAATGCGCCCTAATGTGAGAAACAAAATATGGATTAGTTCTATATTGCAAAGTTATAAAAAGACATGAAAGCCAACGATGTAAAGTTTCATTACTAACATCCTTTAAAATGGAACCTTCTATTCTCCTGACTACATTAGCAACATAAGCAGAATCTGTGACCAAATTAAAAGGCTGAGGAAACAGCTGAAAAGCTCAAACTACTGCAGCAAGCTCAACAATTTGAGGGGATCCCTCTACTGTTTGAATATCAGATTCCCAAACATCAGTCTTTTGATTAAACCAAGTCACAACGGACTTGTGGCTTTTACCAGAGCCATCAGTGAAGAGAGTCACAGCATGTAAAGGTTCTTCACTTAATTTAGGTTTTTCTCTGAAACTCAATTTTGCTTGCAGTAGTTTGTGAGCTGGATAGTGTATGGAACAAACACCTGGAAAACCTAAGAATGCATATTGTAAATCATCAGAATTTTGCATTGCCCAATTGAAATAATCATTTTTCAATGGCAAATAGATAACTGAACATTCTTGACCTGCCAAAGTTAACAATCTGGTTCTAGCCTTAATTATAATGTATGCAATCATTTCTAAAACTGAGCAAATGGTCTTTGAAAACCTGTAGGGAGGAAAAACCCATTCCATTATTAACAAAGGATCTTGTTCTGTGGCATCCCACTGGAAAATGAGACCACAAAGCTGCATCTTCTCTCCTAAGATTGCAAGAAAGAAAGGATTTTCAGGAACGCAGCGATGAGCTTGTCTTTTTTGAAGAGCTTCTGTGACTTTGTCGAGAGCAGCACGAGCTTCAGGGGTTAAAGTTCTTGGCGAAGTGATGTCGCAACTTCCTCTCAGCAAATGGAAGAGCGGACTCAGTTCATCATTGGTGATTCCCAGCATCGGTCTGACCCAGTTGATTTCTCCTAGAAGTTGTTGTAACTCTTGTAGGTTGTTGACTCTGGTTCGGATCTGAATTTTCTGTGGTATTATTGTCGTCTTCCATCGTCTTCCATCATCTTCCATCCCAGGTACTTCTAAGGTGAAACTTGTTGAATTTTCGTTGCAGAGATTTCAAGTCCAGCTTTTTGAATTTCAGCAACAACACAGTCGCGAGTTTCTTCCATCTCTTCCTTTCAAAGGACTCCACCCTTAAAGCCAATTTTTCTTTCTCTGTATCTATAGATTGACAAACACCAGAACAACCATGTTTTTGCTTAAGTGAAAAAGAGTTCCCCGGAACCACAATTTCCTGAGTGGAAGCAGCCACCTCAGCCTCCACCCCAGGCCCAACAGAATCCAATTCAGGTTTCAGTGTCCCTGCACAAACAATTTTAGGAAGTACAGTCACTTTTTCATTTCCATCTTTTACACACTTTGTTCCATCCCCCTTACAAGAGTCACATATTTTTACATTAACAGAACAACGCGAAGAAAAGTCCAAAAGAGTCTCATTTTTTCCCAGAGAGAGAGAAGAAAGATTTTGTTCAACAGAGTTCAAAGCAATACTTTCAGCATTTGCAACAACACTTGTAACATTCTCCGATACTCACACAGTCTCCGGTTTACTGGAATTTAATGAGACAGAACCAGAAGCTTTGTTTTCTGAGTCCAAGTTGATCTTATTATTATCAGTTTGTTTAAAACAGTGCTCCAACAGCGCTCTACAAACCGGCATAAGTTCTCTTAAGCTTTCATCTTTTTTGAGAGAGACTAGATTATAGATTCTCCAGTTTATCTGATCCCAAAAATGAAAAGTAAAAGCAGACTGCAGATTTAAATCTTGCGTATTCGCTTTAACCCAGATAAGTAAGTTTTTAAGCTCAGTTTTTGAAATTTCAGAGTGACCTTTTTCTTGTAACATTGTCTCTAATTGATGAAAAACATCCCATTCAACTTTTGATAAATTCGTTCCCATTTTTGTGTTCTTTTAATAATTTTCTTTTTCGCTATTTTGCCTCCCAACGTCACCCAAGCACTCTCCCGAGATAAGTTACTTACAATTTTCTTGGCTTCGGCGGGAGAGATGATACAGTGTGCTCCTTGTTAACACTTGGGTCTCCGCAGCTGGTACTTCCACGATTTTTCTTTGTTTTTCTTCTATTCTACGTCCTCACACGAGGCACCAATATGCGGGGGACGAGACAGGTATAAGTCCAATGGTGTCAGGAGCCCACGCCTTAAAAAAGGAACCCACTAGGTCGCGGCAAAATATCCAAATATGGATAACATGGTAACCAGACCAGTGAAGAGATTTTTGCCTTTATTTCCAGCACATCAGTCTCAAAATACAAAATGGAGACATGACAGCTCACTGATCCACACCAAAAAATGTCTCCTTCAACAGGGCTCATACAGCAATACATAAAATCATCTCAGACTAGAATTCAGCCAATCAGACACAGAAAACACATCTTGACAAGCATTCTATCCAATCTTATAAAACATAGGTAATCGTAGCTAAAACAAAGACTAGTTGATAAGAGACAAAGAACAGAGTTCTATTCATGCTAACCTTCTAAAGATATACATTAAATAACCTTGTTGCCATCCTAAAGCCAATTCTACAGAAGCCTATTGTTATTTGTCACGTCTACTGCTTGGGAAACTTTTCTGCTTGCATGGAAAACTTTTTCTGCTTGCATGGGAAACTTTTCTGCAATGCTAACAAAACTCCAGTCTAAGGCCTACATACTTCTTTGTAACCATTTCTTAAAAATCCTCTAACCTTATGGATTCCAACATTTCCCCCTCTCTGTTTGACCCAGAAGCTTTCATTTTCTTGTCGCTTGCTATTTGCGTTTCATAGCTCTATTGCAAAATTTCTGCTTATTATCTGCTGAAGACCTATTTTCACTAAACTGAAGCATTGCTATATTACGGCACAGCAACTTAATGCTGTGAAGACCCAATCCCTGAAAGAGAGATATGAATCACGTTTGGCAACAGTCACAAGGCATCGTTCAAAAAACTCTGGTCGATTCCAAGGCCTTAATTCAAAACCTTCGTTCATGTCAATACCCTCATCTACTGCTTTCGTGAGATTTCGTACACTCTCTGTGCTTCTACTTCCTAATTCTCCTGCTTGAATGACAAAAACTTCTCGGACTGTTTTGTTCATCATTCGCCGAACACAACAGAGTATACAAAGTGCCACTATCAATATCAGTATTAGAACACCTAATATGTAAAGACCTATCTTGCAAAGTTGCCTTAGCCAAGGTGCAAAACTCCAATTTTGAAACAAATCATCCAACCAGGAACCTCCATCTTCTTTAATTTGGGCTGTCAGATCCTTTAATTTTTGAATGCTTTTGTGAATGGATTCGGAATGATCAGACAAATTCATACAACACAATCCTTCCAATTCCTCACAACCATGTCCTTGTGCCAGTAAGAGAAAATCAATGGCTGCTCTGTTTTGAAGAGTAGCATGCCTAATACTATCAACATCAGTCCACATATCACTGATTGCGGAGGATGTGGCATTTGCTTGTTTGCTCAGCCAACATCCAACTCGATCTAATTGTCTCAATGCCACAGCTGAAGCCAATTGGGGTAGAAATATACCTGCTGAAAGCCTTCTGGCGGCATTCCAAGGCATAAAATCACTCTGACAGTTCTCATCATAATGAGGAACAGCTCTTGTTTTCCTTTGTTTCTTTTTCATCACTGCTTTGGCAGTGGGGGCAATTATGGTAAGCATACCAATGCTACAAGGGCCACCTTCAAGGTGGGCTGGAATGCCTTGCCAACCTCTGTCTCCGCAAATGATCCAATACCCTTTTGGCAATTGCCGTGGATATTGGTCCGTCTCCAGAAACACATCCCAACTGTTTGAAACATTTGCTGCCCTGAGAAGTTTTTTCGAACAAATGTTCCAATTGAAGGAAGGACTGTTTCCATTGTCAATTCCACCTGGTTTACCATTGGATTCTTTTCTGACCAAAGGAAACTCTTTCACTGGCACACCAACCAAACAGGTTGAGAAAGGCTTTTCTGGTTCCGAATTAGACAGGCATATAGTATCCGATCCGGCAGCCTTGGCTAAGGTCACCCAAACATTCGTTTTCGGTTGATCCACAGGCAAATCTGCACGACAAAAAACAATTAACATCAAGCAAAACAAGTATACCATTTGATTCTGCCCCATCTCTTTCAAGAACTAAGTTTTGGCAGAATTCTTTCTAAACAAAAACAATAACCTAAATTTTCAGCCAAAAATTTGCTTCGTTAGACAAACATTCAGCATTCAATTCGTATACTCATAAATAACATTGGCACAAAATCAGAGTTCATGGGTTCCACCGATGCACAAAGAACGTCAGGCACAAGAGGCGTCAGGCGAGACCCGGGATCCTTCCATTCGGTCCACGTCTGCGTACTCGCTTCCTCAGTTCTAGGCTCGACAACAGGTTCTGAAGTGCGATACGGTTTGACGTTTTTGGCAGGAACCCACTTAATTCTTCCAGCACCTGTGGAAATAGAAGCATACCCTTTGCCCCACGTTATTAATTGAAACGGGCCTTCCATCTGTCCAGAGTCAGGGTTTCTAATTAGAAGAGGAGGATGTTCTTTCAGTTTTGCCTGTGTGCTATTTGAAAAGTGTCTAAAGATTGGTGGATCTGGTTCTGTACTTGAACTATTTAGAAAATTAAAACCATACAAAGCCTTACTCAGTCTCATCTGTGGGGTGATTTCCGTTCCCCCTCTCTGTTGATCTAATATGCGTTTTAAGGTTTGATGTGTTCTTTCAATGATTGCTTGGCTTGTGGGAGAGTGGGGAATACCAAAAATGTGTCGAACACCCCATTCATTTAAAAATGTGGCCAATTTTTGAGATATGTATGCGGGACCATTGTCAGTTTTTACTTCTTGGGGTATACCCAATGAAGCAAAAGCTTGCAGGAAATGATGACAGGCATGGCTGCCAGTTTCACCTGTGTGAAGGGAAGCAAAAACTGCACCAGAGAACGTGTCTATGGAAACATGAATATTTTTAAATTTACCAAAAGAAGGCTATTTAGTAACACCTGTTTGCCACAACTGTAGGCTTTGTAAGCCTCGGGGGTTGATTGCTCCTGTAGAAACAGGAGGTTGTACCAATTGACAGTCAGGGCAAGTATGAATGATAGCTTTAGCTTGACTTTTAGTGATTTGGAACATTCGCATGAGTGCTTGTGCATTTTGGTGGAAAAAGGCATGGCTCAATTTTGCTTGTTCAAAAATATTTGGCAATGTGTTAGAAATGACCATTGTCAGCTTGTCGGCTCTTGCATTTCCTTCCACTAATATTGTGGTGTGCTGTAATGTCCCATTTTGGCCTTCCAGGTCACTTTCCCAGGTGTGCCAATACCTCTCTCCCTTCCCCCTTGCCCCCATGCTGAGTGAGTCCTGTCACTCAGGCTTAACATTCCAGCAAGGCGTCGTGTGGTTGGTCAAGTTCAAAGGATGCCACTCAGGCCCAGGGGTCATTGGCCTGTCTGGGTGTCATCTTCCCCTGAGACCCTGCCCCTCTCACCTGGTTGGTGGCTCACCTGTACCTCCCCTCCCCCTGTCCCTGAGCTTAAAAAGGTCATCAGACCATGCGGTCGGTGTTCTGTTGGAGCAGGTCCTCACGTTCAGACCTCTGTAACCATGGAATAAACCTCTGGACATTAAACCCTCCAGCAGAATCCTCTCCTTTTTCTCTTCACCATCGCCTGAAGCTATCCTCCTGAGGTAACGGGGTCCCTTACAAGCCTGGACGTGTTCAGTGCCCAGCTGCAACCACCAGCAAGCTAAGGTATCTCTGGGGTGACACGCCGCAGTTGCTGCCTTTGGCCCAGCAGCGAGGGTCAGACCGGCCCAGGCACAATCTAACTGGTAATATTGGGAGCTTTTTTTTCCAATACACTAAAAATCCAGGAAGTGAAGAATGCGCCCTAATGTGAGAAACAAAATATGGATTAGTTCTATATTGCAAAGTTATAAAAAGACATGAAAGCCAACGATGTAAAGTTTCATTACTAACATCCTTTAAAATGGAACCTTCTATTCTCCTGACTACATTAGCAACATAAGCAGAATCTGTGACCAAATTAAAAGGCTGAGGAAACAGCTGAAAAGCTCAAACTACTGCAGCAAGCTCAACAATTTGAGGGGATCCCTCTACTGTTTGAATATCAGATTCCCAAACATCAGTCTTTTGATTAAACCAAGTCACAACGGACTTGTGGCTTTTACCAGAGCCATCAGTGAAGAGAGTCACAGCATGTAAAGGTTCTTCACTTAATTTAGGTTTTTCTCTGAAACTCAATTTTGCTTGCAGTAGTTTGTGAGCTGGATAGTGTATGGAACAAACACCTGGAAAACCTAAGAATGCATATTGTAAATCATCAGAATTTTGCATTGCCCAATTGAAATAATCATTTTTCAATGGCAAATAGATAACTGAACATTCTTGACCTGCCAAAGTTAACAATCTGGTTCTAGCCTTAATTATAATGTATGCAATCATTTCTAAAACTGAGCAAATGGTCTTTGAAAACCTGTAGGGAGGAAAAACCCATTCCATTATTAACAAAGGATCTTGTTCTGCGGCATCCCACTGGAAAATGAGACCACAAAGCTGCATCTTCTCTCCTAAGATTGCAAGAAAGAAAGGATTTTCAGGAACGCAGCGATGAGCTTGTCTTTCTTGAAGAGCTTCTGTGACTTTGTCGAGAGCAGCACGAGCTTCAGGAGTTAAAGTTCTTGGCGAAGTGATGTTGCAACTTCCTCTCAGCAAATGGAAGAGCGGACTCAGTTCATCATTGGTGATTCCCAGCATCGGTCTGACCCAGTTGATTTCTCCTAGAAGTTGTTGTAACTCTTGTAGGTTGTTGACTCTGGTTCGGATCTGAATTTTCTGTGGTCTTCTTGTCGTCTCAGTCATCTTCCATCCCAGGTACTTCTAAGGTGAAACTTGTTGAATTTTCGTTGCAGAGATTTCAAGTCCAGCTTTTTGAATTTCAGCAACAACACAGTCGCGAGTTTCTTCCATCTCTTCCTTTCAAAGGACTCCACCCTTAAAGCCAATTTTTCTTTCTCTGTATCTATAGATTGACAAACACCAGAACAACCCTGTTTTTGCTTAACTGAAAAAGAGTTCCCCGGAACACAATTTCCCGAGTGGAAGCAGCCACCTCAGCCTCCACCCCAGGCCCAACAGAATCCAATTCAGGTTTCAGTGTCCCTGCACAAACAATTTTAGGAAGTACAGTCACTTTTTCATTTCCTTCTTTTACACACTTTGTTCCATCCCCCTTACAAGAGTCACATATTTTTACATTAACAGAACAACGCGAAGAAAAGTCCAAAAGAGTCTCATTTTTTCCCAGAGAGAGAGAAGAAAGATTTTGTTCAACAGAGTTCAAAGCAATACTTTCAGCATTTGCAACAACACTTGTAACATTCTCCGATACTCACACAGTCTCCGGTTTACTGGAATTTAATGAGACAGAACCAGAAGCTTTGTTTTCTGAGTCCAAGTTGATCTTATTATTATCAGTTTGTTTAAAACAGTGCTCCAACAGCGCTCTACAAACCGGCATAAGTTCTCTTAAGCTTTCATCTTTTTTGAGAGAGACTAGATTATAGATTCTCCAGTTTATCTGATCCCAAAAATGAAAAGTAAAAGCAGACTGCAGATTTAAATCTTGCGTATTCGCTTTAACCCAGATAAGTAAGTTTTTAAGCTCAGTTTTTGAAATTTCAGAGTGACCTTTTTCTTGTAACATTGTCTCTAATTGATGAAAAACATCCCATTCAACTTTTGATAAATTCGTTCCCATTTTTGTGTTCTTTTAATAATTTTCTTTTTCGCTATTTTGCCTCCTAACGTCACCCAAGCGCTGTCCCGAGATAAGTTACTTACAATTTTCTTGGCTTCGGCGGGAGAGATGATACAGTGTGCTCCTTGTTAACACTTGGGTCTCCGCAGCTGGTACTTCCACGATTTTTCTTTGTTTTTCTTCTATTCTACGTCCTCACACGAGGCACCAATATGCGGGGGACGCGACAGGTATAAGTCCAATGGTGTCAGGAGCCCACGCCTTAAAAAAGGAACCCACTAGGTCGCGGCAAAATATCCAAATATGGATAACATGGTAACCAGACCAGTGAAGAGATTTTTGCTTTTATTTCCAGCACATCAGTCTCAAAATACAAAATGGAGACATGACAGCTCACTGATCCACACCAAAAAATGTCTCCTTCAACAGGGCTCATACAGCAATACATAAAATCATCTCAGACTAGAATTCAGCCAATCAGACACAGAAAACACATCTTGACAAGCATTCTATCCAATCTTATAAAACATAGGTAATCGTAGCTAAAACAAAGACTAGTTGATAAGAGACAAAGAACAGAGTTCTATTCATGCTAGCCTTCTAAAGATATACATTAAATAACCTTGTTGCCATCCTAAAGCCAATTCTACAGAAGCCTATTGTTATTTGTCACGTCTACTGCTTGGGAAACTTTTCTGCTTGCATGGAAAACTTTTTCTGCTTGCATGGGAAACTTTTCTGCAATGCTAACAAAACTCCAGTCTAAGGCCTACATACTTCTTTGTAACCATTTCTTAAAAATCCTCTAACCTTATGGATTCCAACATTTCCCCCTCTCTGTTTGACCCAGAAGCTTTCATTTTCTTGTCGCTTGCTATTTGCGTTTCATAGCTCTATTGCAAAATTTCTGCTTATTATCTGCTGAAGACCTATTTTCACTAAACTGAAGCATTGCTATATTACGGCACAGCAACTTAATGCTGTGAAGACCCAATCCCTGAAAGAGAGATATGAATCACGTTTGGCAACAGTCACAAGGCATCGTTCAAAAAACTCTGGTCGATTCCAAGGCCTTAATTCAAAACCTTCGTTCATGTCAATACCCTCATCTACTGCTTTCGTGAGATTTCGTACACTCTCTGTGCTTCTACTTCCTAGTTCTCCTGCTTGAATGACAAAAACTTCTCGGACTGTTTTGTTCATCATTCGCTGAAGACAACAGAGTATACAAGGTGCCACTATCAATATCAGTATTAGAACACCTAATATGTAAAGACCTATCTTGCAAAGTTGCCTTAGCCAAGGTGCAAAACTCCAATTTTGAAACAAATCATCCAACCAGGAACCTCCATCTTCTTTAATTTGGGCTGTCAGATCCTTTAATTTTTGAATGCTTTTTTGAATGGATTCGGAATGATCAGACAAATTCATACAACACAATCCTTCCAATTCCTCACAACCATGTCCTTGTGCCAGTAAGAGAAAATCAATGGCTGCTCTGTTTTGAAGAGTAGCATGTCTAATACTATCAACATCAGTCCACATATCACTGATTGTGGAGGATGTGGCATTAGCTTGTTTGCTCAGCCAACATCCAACTCGATCTAATTGTCTCAATGCCACAGCTGAAGCCAATTGGGGTAGAAATATACCTGCTGAAAGCCTTCTGGCGGCATTCCAAGGCATAAAATCACTCTGACAGTTCTCATCATAGTGAGGAACAGCTCTTGTTTTCCTTTGTTTCTTTTTCATCACTGCTTTGGCAGTGGGGGCAATTATGGTAAGCATACCAATGCTACAAGGGCCACCTTCAAGGTGGGCTGGAATGCCTTGCCAACCTCTGTCTCCGCAAATGATCCAATACCCTTTTGGCAATTGCCGTGGATATTGGTCCGTCTCCAGAAACACATCCCAACTGTTTGAAACATTTGCTGCCCTGAGAAGTTTTTTCGAACAAATGTTCCAATTGAAGGAAGGACTGTTTCCATTGTCAATTCCACCTGGTTTACCATTGGATTCTTTTCTGACCAAAGGAAACTCTTTCACTGGCACACCAACCAAACAGGTTGAGAAAGGCTTTTCTGGTTCCGAATTCGACAGGCATATAGTATCCGATCCGGCAGCCTTGGCTAAGGTCACCCAAACATTCGTTTTCGGTTGATCCACAGGCAAATCTGCACGACAAAAAACAATTAACATCAAGCAAAACAAGTATACCATTTGATTCTGCCCCATCTCTTTCAAGAACTAAGTTTTGGCAGAATTCTTTCTAAACAAAAACAATAACCTAAATTTTCAGCCAAAAATTAGCTTTGTTAGACAAACATTCAGCATTCAATTCGTATACTCATAAATAACATTGGCACAAAATCAGAGTTCATGGGTTCCACCGATGCACAAAGAACGTCAGGCACAAGAGGCGTCAGGCGAGACCCGGGATCCTTCCATTCGGTCCACGTCTGCGTACTCGCTTCCTCAGTTCTAGGCTCGACAACAGGTTCTGAAGTGCGATACGGTTTGACGTTTTTGGCAGGAACCCACTTAATTCTTCCAGCACCTGTGGAAATAGAAGCATACCCTTTGCCCCACGTTATTAATTGAAACGGGCCTTCCATCTGTCCAGAGTCAGGGTTTCTAATTAGAAGAGGAGGATGTTCTTTCAGTTTTGCCTGTGTGCTATTTGAAAAGTGTCTAAAGATTGGCGGATCTGGTTCTGTACTTGAACTATTTAGAAAATTAAAACCATACAAAGCCTTACTCAGTCTCATCTGTGGGGTGATTTCCGTTCCCCCTCTCTGTTGATCTAATATGCGTTTTAAGGTTTGATGTGTTCTTTCAATGATTGCTTGGCTTGTGGGAGAGTGGGGAATACCAAAAATGTGTCGAACACCCCATTCATTTAAAAATGTGGCCAATTTTTGAGATATGTATGCGGGACCATTGTCAGTTTTTACTTCTTGGGGTATACCCAATGAAGCAAAAGCTTGCAGGAAATGATGACAGGCATGGCTGCCAGTTTCACCTGTGTGAAGGGAAGCAAAAACTGCACCAGAGAACGTGTCTATGGAAACATGAATATTTTTAAATTTACCAAAAGAAGGCTATTTAGTAACACCTGTTTGCCACAACTGTAGGCTTTGTAAGCCTCGGGGGTTGATTGCTCCTGTAGAAACAGGAGGTTGTACCAATTGACAGTCAGGGCAAGTATGAACGATAGCTTTAGCTTGACTTTTAGTGATTTGGAACATTCGCATGAGTGCTTGTGCATTTTGGTGGAAAAAGGCATGACTCAATTTTGCTTGTTCAAAAATATTTGGCAATGTGTTAGAAATGACCATTGTCAGCTTGTCCGCTCTTGCATTTCCTTCCACTAAAAATCCAGGAAGTGAAGAATGCGCCCTAATGTGAGAAACAAAATATGGATTAGTTCTATATTGCAAAGTTATAAAAAGACATGAAAGCCAACGATGTAAAGTTTCATTACTAACATCCTTTAAAATGGAACCTTCTATTCTCCTGACTACATTAGCAACATAAGCAGAATCTGTGACCAAATTAAAAGGCTGAGGAAACAGCTGAAAAGCTCAAACTACTGCAGCAAGCTCAACAATTTGAGGGGATCCCTCTACTGTTTGAATATCAGATTCCCAAACATCAGTCTTTTGATTAAACCAAGTCACAACGGACTTGTGGCTTTTACCAGAGCCATCAGTGAAGAGAGTCACAGCATGTAAAGGTTCTTCACTTAATTTAGGTTTTTCTCTGAAACTCAATTTTGCTTGCAGTAGTTTGTGAGCTGGATAGTGTATGGAACAAACACCTGGAAAACCTAAGAATGCATATTGTAAATCATCAGAATTTTGCATTGCCCAATTGAAATAATCATTTTTCAAGGGCAAATAGATAACTGAACATTCTTGACCTGCCAAAGTTAACAATCTGGTTCTAGCCTTAATTATAATGTATGCAATCATTTCTAAAACTGAGCAAATGGTCTTTGAAAACCTGTAGGGAGGAAAAACCCATTCCATTATTAACAAAGGATCTTGTTCTGTGGCATCCCACTGGAAAATGAGACCACAAAGCTGCATCTTCTCTCCTAAGATTGCAAGAAAGAAAGGATTTTCAGGAACGCAGCGATGAGCTTGTCTTTTTTGAAGAGCTTCTGTGACTTTGTCGAGAGCAGCACGAGCTTCAGGGGTTAAAGTTCTTGGCGAAGTGATGTCGCAACTTCCTCTCAGCAAATGGAAGAGCGGACTCAGTTCATCATTGGTGATTCCCAGCATCGGTCTGACCCAGTTGATTTCTCCTAGAAGTTGTTGTAACTCTTGTAGGTTGTTGACTCTGGTTCGGATCTGAATTTTCTGTGGTCTTCTTGTCGTCTCAGTCATCTTCCATCCCAGGTACTTCTAAGGTGAAACTTGTTGAATTTTCGTTGCAGAGATTTCAAGTCCAGCTTTTTGAATTTCAGCAACAACACAGTCGCGAGTTTCTTCCATCTCTTCCTTTCAAAGGACTCCACCCTTAAAGCCAATTTTTCTTTCTCTGTATCTATAGATTGACAAACACCAGAACAACCCTGTTTTTGCTTAACTGAAAAAGAGTTCCCCGGAACACAATTTCCCGAGTGGAAGCAGCCACCTCAGCCTCCACCCCAGGCCCAACAGAATCCAATTCAGGTTTCAGTGTCCCTGCACAAACAATTTTAGGAAGTACAGTCACTTTTTCATTTCCATCTTTTACACAATTTGTTCCATCCCCCTTACAAGAGTCACATATTTTTACATTAATAGAACAACGCAAAGAAAAGTCCAAAAGAGTCTCATTTTTTCCCAGAGAGAGAGAAGAAAGATTTTGTTCAACAGAGTTCAAAGCAATACTTTCAGCATTTGCTACAACACTTGTAACATTCTCCGATACACACACAGTCTCCGGTTTACTGGAATTTAATGAGACAGAACCAGAAGCTTTGTTTTCTGAGTCCAAGTTGATCTTATTATTATCCGTTTGTTTAAAACAGTGCTCCAACAGCGCTCTACAAACCGGCATAAGTTCTCTTAAGCTTTCATCTTTTTTGAGAGAGACTAGATTATAGATTCTCCAGTTTATCTGATCCCAAAAATGAAAAGTAAAAGCAGACTGCAGATTTAAATCTTGCGTATTCGCTTTAACCCAGATAAGTAAGTTTTTAAGCTCAGTTTTTGAAATTTCAGAGTGACCTTTTTCTTGTAACATTGTCTCTAATTGATGAAAAACATCCCATTCAACTTTTGATAAATTCGTTCCCATTTTTGTGTTCTTTTAATAATTTTCTTTTTCGCTATTTTGCCTCCCAACGTCACCCAAGCGCTCTCCCGAGATAAGTTACTTACAATTTTCTTGGCTTCGGCGGGAGAGATGATACAGTGTGCTCCTTGTTAACACTTGGGTCTCCGCAGCTGGTACTTCCAAGATTTTTCTTTGTTTTTCTTCTATTCTACGTCCTCACACGAGGCACCAATATGCGGGGGACGGGACAGGTATAAGTCCAATAGTGTCAGGAACCCACGCCTTAAAAAAGGAACCCACTAGGCCGCGGCAAAATATCCAAATATGGATAACATGGTAACCAGACCAGTGAAGAGATTTTTGCTTTTATTTCCAGCACATCAGTCTCAAAATACAAAATGGAGACATGACAGCTCACTGATCCACACCAAAAAATGTCTCCTTCAACAGGGCTCATACAGCAATACATAAAATCATCTCAGACTAGAATTCAGCCAATCAGACACAGAAAACACATCTTGACAAGCATTCTATCCAATCTTATAAAACATAGGTAATCGTAGCTAAAACAAAGACTAGTTGATAAGAGACAAAGAACAGAGTTCTATTCATGCTAACCTTCTAAAGATATACATTAAATAACCTTGTTGCCATCCTAAAGCCAATTCTACAGAAGCCTATTGTTATTTGTCACGTCTACTGCTTGGGAAACTTTTCTGCTTGCATGGAAAACTTTTTCTGCTTGCATGGGAAACTTTTCTGCAATGCTAACAAAACTCCAGTCTAAGGCCTACATACTTCTTTGTAACCATTTCTTAAAAATCCTCTAACCTTATGGATTCCAACATTTCCCCCTCTCCGTTTGACCCAGAAGCTTTCATTTTCTTGTCGCTTGCTATTTGCGTTTCATAGCTCTATTGCAAAATTTCTGCTTATTATCTGCTGAAGACCTATTTTCACTAAACTGAAGCATTGCTATATTACGGCACAGCAACTTAATGCTGTGAAGACCCAATCCCTGAAAGAGAGATATGAATCACGTTTGGCAACAGTCACAAGGCATCGTTCAAAAAACTCTGGTCGATTCCAAGGCCTTAATTCAAAACCTTCGTTCATGTCAATACCCTCATCTACTGCTTTCGTGAGATTTCGTACACTCTCTGTGCTTCTACTTCCTAGTTCTCCTGCTTGAATGACAAAAACTTCTCGGACTGTTTTGTTCATCATTCGCTGAAGACAACAGAGTATACAAGGTGCCACTATCAATATCAGTATTAGAACACCTAATATGTAAAGACCTATCTTGCAAAGTTGCCTTAGCCAAGGTGCAAAACTCCAATTTTGAAACAAATCATCCAACCAGGAACCTCCATCTTCTTTAATTTGGGCTGTCAGATCCTTTAATTTTTGAATGCTTTTTTGAATGGATTCGGAATGATCAGACAAATTCATACAACACAATCCTTCCAATTCCTCACAACCATGTCCTTGTGCCAGTAAGAGAAAATCAATGGCTGCTCTGTTTTGAAGAGTAGCATGTCTAATACTATCAACATCAGTCCACATATCACTGATTGTGGAGGATGTGGCATTAGCTTGTTTGCTCAGCCAACATCCAACTCGATCTAATTGTCTCAATGCCACAGCTGAAGCCAATTGGGGTAGAAATATACCTGCTGAAAGCCTTCTGGCGGCATTCCAAGGCATAAAATCACTCTGACAGTTCTCATCATAGTGAGGAACAGCTCTTGTTTTCCTTTGTTTCTTTTTCATCACTGCTTTGGCAGTGGGGGCAATTATGGTAAGCATACCAATGCTACAAGGGCCACCTTCAAGGTGGGCTGGAATGCCTTGCCAACCTCTGTCTCCGCAAATGATCCAATACCCTTTTGGCAATTGCCGTGGATATTGGTCCGTCTCCAGAAACACATCCCAACTGTTTGAAACATTTGCTGCCCTGAGAAGTTTTTTCGAACAAATGTTCCAATTGAAGGAAGGACTGTTTCCATTGTCAATTCCACCTGGTTTACCATTGGATTCTTTTCTGACCAAAGGAAACTCTTTCACTGGCACACCAACCAAACAGGTTGAGAAAGGCTTTTCTGGTTCCGAATTCGACAGGCATATAGTATCCGATCCGGCAGCCTTGGCTAAGGTCACCCAAACATTCGTTTTTGGTTGATCCACAGGCAAATCTGCACGACAAAAAACAATTAACATCAAGCAAAACAAGTATACCATTTGATTCTGCCCCATCTCTTTCAAGAACTAAGTTTTGGCAGAATTCTTTCTAAACAAAAACAATAACCTAAATTTTCAGCCAAAAACTAGCTTTGTTAAACAAACATTCAGCATTCAATTCGTATACTCATAAATAACATTGGCACAAAATCAGAGTTCATGGGTTCCACCGATGCACAAAGAACGTCAGGCACAAGAGGCGTCAGGCGAGACCCGGGATCCTTCCATTCGGTCCACGTCTGCGTACTCGCTTCCTCAGTTCTAGGCTCGACAACAGGTTCTGAAGTGCGATACGGTTTGACGTTTTTGGCAGGAACCCACTTAATTCTTCCAGCACCTGTGGAAATAGAAGCATACCCTTTGCCCCACGTTATTAATTGAAACGGGCCTTCCATCTGTCCAGAGTCAGGGTTTCTAATTAGAAGAGGAGGATGTTCTTTCAGTTTTGCCTGTGTGCTATTTGAAAAGTGTCTAAAGATTGGTGGATCTGGTTCTGTACTTGAACTATTTAGAAAATTAAAACCATACAAAGCCTTACTCAGTCTCATCTGTGGGGTGATTTCCGTTCCCCCTCTCTGTTGATCTAATATGCGTTTTAAGGTTTGATGTGTTCTTTCAATGATTGCTTGGCTTGTGGGAGAGTGGGGAATACCAAAAATGTGTCGAACACCCCATTCATTTAAAAATGTGGCCAATTTTTGAGATATGTATGCGGGACCATTGTCAGTTTTTACTTCTTGGGGTATACCCAATGAAGCAAAAGCTTGCAGGAAATGATGACAGGCATGGCTGCCAGTTTCACCTGTGTGAAGGGAAGCAAAAACTGCACCAGAGAACGTGTCTATGGAAACATGAATATTTTTAAATTTACCAAAAGAAGGCTATTTAGTAACACCTGTTTGCCACAACTGTAGGCTTTGTAAGCCTCGGGGGTTGATTGCTCCTGTAGAAACAGGAGGTTGTACCAATTGACAGTCAGGGCAAGTATGAACGATAGCTTTAGCTTGACTTTTAGTGATTTGGAACATTCGCATGAGTGCTTGTGCATTTTGGTGGAAAAAGGCATGACTCAATTTTGCTTGTTCAAAAATATTTGGCAATGTGCTAGAAATGACCATTGTCAGCTTGTCCGCTCTTGCATTTCCTTCCACTAAAAATCCAGGAAGTGAAGAATGCGCCCTAATGTGAGAAACAAAATATGGATTAGTTCTATATTGCAAAGTTATAAAAAGACATGAAAGCCAACGATGTAAAGTTTCATTACTAACATCCTTTAAAATGGAACCTTCTATTCTCCTGACTACATTAGCAACATAAGCAGAATCTGTGACCAAATTAAAAGGCTGAGGAAACAGCTGAAAAGCTCAAACTACTGCAGCAAGCTCAACAATTTGAGGGGATCCCTCTACTGTTTGAATATCAGATTCCCAAACATCAGTCTTTTGATTAAACCAAGTCACAACGGACTTGTGGCTTTTACCAGAGCCATCAGTGAAGAGAGTCACAGCATGTAAAGGTTCTTCACTTAATTTAGGTTTTTCTCTGAAACTCAATTTTGCTTGCAGTAGTTTGTGAGCTGGATAGTGTATGGAACAAACACCTGGAAAACCTAAGAATGCATATTGTAAATCATCAGAATTTTGCATTGCCCAATTGAAATAATCATTTTTCAAGGGCAAATAGATAACTGAACATTCTTGACCTGCCAAAGTTAACAATCTGGTTCTAGCCTTAATTATAATGTATGCAATCATTTCTAAAACTGAGCAAATGGTCTTTGAAAACCTGTAGGGAGGAAAAACCCATTCCATTATTAACAAAGGATCTTGTTCTGTGGCATCCCACTGGAAAATGAGACCACAAAGCTGCATCTTCTCTCCTAAGATTGCAAGAAAGAAAGGATTTTCAGGAACGCAGCGATGAGCTTGTCTTTTTTGAAGAGCTTCTGTGACTTTGTCGAGAGCAGCACGAGCTTCAGGGGTTAAAGTTCTTGGCGAAGTGATGTCGCAACTTCCTCTCAGCAAATGGAAGAGCGGACTCAGTTCATCATTGGTGATTCCCAGCATCGGTCTGACCCAGTTGATTTCTCCTAGAAGTTGTTGTAACTCTTGTAGGTTGTTGACTCTGGTTCGGATCTGAATTTTCTGTGGTCTTCTTGTCGTCTCAGTCATCTTCCATCCCAGGTACTTCTAAGGTGAAACTTGTTGAATTTTCGTTGCAGAGATTTCAAGTCCAGCTTTTTGAATTTCAGCAACAACACAGTCGCCAGTTTCTTCCATCTCTTCCTTTCAAAGGACTCCACCCTTAAAGCCAATTTTTCTTTCTCTGTATCTATAGATTGACAAACACCAGAACAACCCTGTTTTTGCTTAACTGAAAAAGAGTTCCCCGGAACACAATTTCCCGAGTGGAAGCAGCCACCTCAGCCTCCACCCCAGGCCCAACAGAATCCAATTCAGGTTTCAGTGTCCCTGCACAAACAATTTTAGGAAGTACAGTCACTTTTTCATTTCCATCTTTTACACACTTTGTTCCATCCCCCTTACAAGAGTCACATATTTTTACATTAACAGAACAACGCAAAGAAAAGTCCAAAAGAGTCTCATTTTTTCCCAGAGAGAGAAGAAAGATTTTGTTCAACAGAGTTCAAAGCAATACTTTCAGCATTTGCAACAACACTTGTAACATTCTCCGATACTCACACAGTCTCCGGTTTACTGGAATTTAATGAGACAGAACCAGAAGCTTTGTTTTCTGAGTCCAAGTTGATCTTATTATTATCCGTTTGTTTAAAACAGTGCTCCAACAGCGCTCTACAAACCGGCATAAGTTCTCTTAAGCTTTCATCTTTTTTGAGAGAGACTAGATTATAGATTCTCCAGTTTATCTGATCCCAAAAATGAAAAGTAAAAGCAGACTGCAGATTTAAATCTTGCGTATTCGCTTTAACCCAGATAAGTAAGTTTTTAAGCTCAGTTTTTGAAATTTCAGAGTGACCTTTTTCTTGTAACATTGTCTCTAATTGATGAAAAACATCCCATTCAACTTTTGATAAATTCGTTCCCATTTTTGTGTTCGTTTAATAATTTTCTTTTTCTCTATTTTGCCTCCCAACGTCACCCAAGCGCTCTCCTGAGATAAGTAACTTACAATTTTCTTGGCTTCGGCGGGAGAGATGATACAGTGTGCTCCTTGTTAACACTTGGGTCTCCGGAGCTGGTACTTCCACGATTTTTCTTTGTTTTTCTTCTATTCTACGTCCTCACACGAGGCACCAATATGCGGGGGACGGGACAGGTATAAGTCCAATAGTGTCAGGAACCCACGCCCTAAAAAAGGAACCCACTAGGCCGCGGCAAAATATCCAAATATGGATAACATGGTAACCAGACCAGTGAAGAGATTTTTGCTTTTATTTCCAGCACATCAGTCTCAAAATACAAAATGGAGACATGACAGCTCACTGATCCACACCAAAAAATGTCTCCTTCAACAGGGCTCATACAGCAATACATAAAATCATCTCAGACTAGAATTCAGCCAATCAGACACAGAAAACACATCTTGACAAGCATTCTATCCAATCTTATAAAACATAGGTAATCGTAGCTAAAACAAAGACTAGTTGATAAGAGACAAAGAACAGAGTTCTATTCATGCTAACCTTCTAAAGATATACATTAAATAACCTTGTTGCCATCCTAAAGCCAATTCTACAGAAGCCTATTGTTATTTGTCACGTCTACTGCTTGGGAAACTTTTCTGCTTGCATGGAAAACTTTTTCTGCTTGCATGGGAAACTTTTCTGCAATGCTAACAAAACTCCAGTCTAAGGCCTACATACTTCTTTGTAACCATTTCTTAAAAATCCTCTAACCTTATGGATTCCAACATTTCCCCCTCTCTGTTTGACCCAGAAGCTTTCATTTTCTTGTCGCTTGCTATTTGCGTTTCATAGCTCTATTGCAAAATTTCTGCTTATTATCTGCTGAAGACCTATTTTCACTTAACTGAAGCATTGCTATATTACGGCACAGCAACTTAATGCTGTGAAGACCCAATCCCTGAAAGAGAGATATGAATCACGTTTGGCAACAGTCACAAGGCATCGTTCAAAAAACTCTGGTCGATTGCAAGGCCTTAATTCAAAACCTTCGTTCATGTCAATACCCTCATCTACTGCTTTCGTGAGATTTCGTACACTCTCTGTGCTTCTACTTCCTAGTTCTCCTGCTTGAATGACAAAAATTTCTCGGACTGTTTTGTTCATCATTCGCCGAACACAACAGAGTATACAAGGTGCCACTATCAATATCAGTATTAGAACACCTAATATGTAAAGACCTATCTTGCAAAGTTGCCTTAGCCAAGGTGCAAAACTCCAATTTTGAAACAAATCATCCAACCAGGAACCTCCATCTTCTTTAATTTGGGCTGTCAGATCCTTTAATTTTTGAATGCTTTTGTGAATGGATTCGGAATGATCAGACAAATTCATACAACACAATCCTTCAAATTCCTCACAACCATGTCCTTGTGCCAGTAAGAGAAAATCAATGGCTGCTCTGTTTTGAAGAGTAGCATGTCTAATACTATCAACATCGGTCAACATATCACTGATTGCGGAGGATGTGGCATTAGCTTGTTTGCTCAGCCAACATCCAACTCGATCTAATTGTCTCAATGCCACAGCTGAAGCCAATTGGGGTAGAAATATACCTGCTGAAAGCCTTCTGGCGGCATTCCAAGGCATAAAATCACTCTGACAGTTCTCATCATAATAAGGAACAGCTCTTGTTTTCCTTTGTTTCTTTTTCATCACTGCTTTGGCAGTGGGGGCAATTATGGTAAGCATACCAATGCTAAAAGGGCCACCTTCAAGGTGGGCTGGAATGCCTTGCCAACCTCTGTCTCCGCAAATGATCCAATACCCTTTTGGCAATTGCCATGGATATTGGTCCGTCTCCAGAAACACATCCCAACTGTTTGAAACATTTGCTGCCCTGAGAAGTTTTTTCGAACAAATGTTCCAATTGAAGGAAGGACTGTTTCCATTGTCAATTCCACCTGGTTTACCATTGGATTCTTTTCTGACCAAAGGAAACTCTTTCACTGGCACACCAACCAAACAGGTTGAGAAAGGCTTTTCTGGTTCCGAATTAGACAGGCATATAGTATCCGATCCGGCAGCCTTGGCTAAGGTCACCCAAACATTCGTTTTCGGTTGATCCACAGGCAAATCTGCACGACAAAAAACAATTAACATCAAGCAAAACAAGTATACCATTTGATTCTGCCCCATCTCTTTCAAGAACTAAGTTTTGGCAGAATTCTTTCTAAACAAAAACAATAACCTAAATTTTCAGCCAAAAATTAGCTTCGTTAAACAAACATTCAGCATTCAATTCGTATACTCATAAATAACATTGGCACAAAATCAGAGTTCATGGGTTCCACCGATGCACAAAGAACGTCAGGCACAAGAGGCGTCAGACGAGACTCGGGATCCTTCGATTCGGTCCACGTCTGCGTACTCGCTTCCTCAGTTCTAGGCTCGACAACAGGTTCTGAAGTGCGATACGGTTTGACGTTTTTGGCAGGAACCCACTTAATTCTTCCAGCACCTGTGGAAATAGAAGCATACCCTTTGCCCCACGTTATTAATTGAAACGGGCCTTCCATCTGTCCAGAGTCAGGGCTTCCAATTAGAAGAGGAGGATGTTCTTTCAGTTTTGCCTGTGTGCTATTTGAAAAGTGTCTAAAGATTGGTGGATCTGGTTCTGTACTTGAACTATTTAGAAAATTAAAACCATACAAAGCCTTACTCAGTCTCATCTGTGGGGTGATTTCCGTTCCCCCTCTCTGTTGATCTAATATGCGTTTTAAGGTTTGATGTGTTCTTTCAATGATTGCTTGGCTTGTGGGAGAGTGGGGAATACCAAAAATGTGTCGAACACCCCATTCATTTAAAAATGTGGCCAATTTTTGAGATATGTATGCGGGACCATTGTCAGTTTTTACTTCTTGGGGTATACCCAATGAAGCAAAAGCTTGCAGGAAATGATGACAGGCATGGCTGCCAGTTTCACCTGTGTGAAGGGAAGCAAAAACTGCACCAGAGAACGTGTCTATGGAAACATGAATATTTTTAAATTTACCAAAAGAAGGCTATTTAGTAACACCTGTTTGCCACAACTGTAGGCTTTGTAAGCCTCGGGGGTTGATTGCTCCTGTAGAAACAGGAGGTTGTACCAATTGACAGTCAGGGCAAGTATGAATGATAGCTTTAGCTTGACTTTTAGTGATTTGGAACATTCGCATGAGTGCTTGTGCATTTTGGTGGAAAAAGGCATGACTCAATTTTGCTTGTTCAAAAATATTTGGCAATGTGTTAGAAATGACCATTGTCAGCTTGTCCGCTCTTGCATTTCCTTCCACTAAAAATCCAGGAAGTGAAGAATGCGCCCTAATGTGAGAAACAAAATATGGATTAGTTCTATATTGCAAAGTTATAAAAAGACATGAAAGCCAACGATGTAAAGTTTCATTACTAACATCCTTTAAAATGGAACCTTCTATTCTCCTGACTACATTAGCAACATAAGCAGAATCTGTGACCAAATTAAAAGGCTGAGGAAACAGCTGAAAAGCTCAAACTACTGCAGCAAGCTCAACAATTTGAGGGGATCCCTCTACTGTTTGAATATCAGATTCCCAAACATCAGTCTTTTGATTAAACCAAGTCACAACGGACTTGTGGCTTTTACCAGAGCCGTCAGTGAAGAGAGTCACAGCATGTAAAGGTTCTTCACTTAATTTAGGTTTTTCTCTGAAACTCAATTTTGCTTGCAGTAGTTTGTGAGCTGGATAGTGTATGGAACAAACACCTGGAAAACCTAAGAATGCATATTGTAAATCATCAGAATTTTGCATTGCCCAATTGAAATAATCATTTTTCAATGGCAAATAGATAACTGAACATTCTTGACCTGCCAAAGTTAACAATCTGGTTCTAGCCTTAATTATAATGTATGCAATCATTTCTAAAACTGAGCAAATGGTCTTTGAAAACCTGTAGGGAGGAAAAACCCATTCCATTATTAACAAAGGATCTTGTTCTGTGGCATCCCACTGGAAAATGAGACCACAAAGCTGCATCTTCTCTCCTAAGATTGCAAGAAAGAAAGGATTTTCAGGAACGCAGCGATGAGCTTGTCTTTTTTGAAGAGCTTCTGTGACTTTGTCGAGAGCAGCACGAGCTTCAGGGGTTAAAGTTCTTGGCGAAGTGATGTCGCAACTTCCTCTCAGCAAATGGAAGAGCGGACTCAGTTCATCATTGGTGATTCCCAGCATCGGTCTGACCCAGTTGATTTCTCCTAGAAGTTGTTGTAACTCTTGTAGGTTGTTGACTCTGGTTCGGATCTGAATTTTCTGTGGTCTTCTTGTCGTCTCAGTCATCTTCCATCCCAGGTACTTCTAAGGTGAAACTTGTTGAATTTTCGTTGCAGAGATTTCAAGTCCAGCTTTTTGAATTTCAGCAACAACACAGTCGCGAGTTTCTTCCATCTCTTCCTTTCAAAGGACTCCACCCTTAAAGCCAATTTTTCTTTCTCTGTATCTATAGATTGACAAACACCAGAACAACCCTGTTTTTGCTTAACTGAAAAAGAGTTCCCCGGAACACAATTTCCCGAGTGGAAGCAGCCACCTCAGCCTCCACCCCAGGCCCAACAGAATCCAATTCAGGTTTCAGTGTCCCTGCACAAACAATTTTAGGAAGTACAGTCACTTTTTCATTTCCATCTTTTACACACTTTGTTCCATCCCCCTTACAAGAGTCACATATTTTTACATTAACAGAACAACGCAAAGAAAAGTCCAAAAGAGTCTCATTTTTTCCCAGAGAGAGAAGAAAGATTTTGTTCAACAGAGTTCAAAGCAATACTTTCAGCATTTGCAACAACACTTGTAACATTCTCCGATACTCACACAGTCTCCGGTTTACTGGAATTTAATGAGACAGAACCAGAAGCTTTGTTTTCTGAGTCCAAGTTGATCTTATTATTATCCGTTTGTTTAAAACAGTGCTCCAACAGCGCTCTACAAACCGGCATAAGTTCTCTTAAGCTTTCATCTTTTTTGAGAGAGACTAGATTATAGATTCTCCAGTTTATCTGATCCCAAAAATGAAAAGTAAAAGCAGACTGCAGATTTAAATCTTGCATATTCGCTTTAACCCAGATAAGTAAGTTTTTAAGCTCAGTTTTTGAAATTTCAGAGTGACCTTTTTCTTGTAACATTGTCTCTAATTGATGAAAAACATCCCATTCAACTTTTGATAAATTCGTTCCCATTTTTGTGTTCTTTTAATAATTTTCTTTTTCGCTATTTTGCCTCCCAACGTCACCCAAGCGCTCTCCCGAGATAAGTTACTTACAATTTTCTTGGCTTCGGCGGGAGAGATGATACAGTGTGCTCCTTGTTAACACTTGGGTCTCCGCAGCTGGTACTTCCAAGATTTTTCTTTGTTTTTCTTCTATTCTACGTCCTCACACGAGGCACCAATATGCGGGGGACGGGACAGGTATAAGTCCAATAGTGTCAGGAACCCACGCCTTAAAAAAGGAACCCACTAGGCCGCGGCAAAATATCCAAATATGGATAACATGGTAACCAGACCAGTGAAGAGATTTTTGCTTTTATTTCCAGCACATCAGTCTCAAAATACAAAATGGAGACATGACAGCTCACTGATCCACACCAAAAAATGTCTCCTTCAACAGGGCTCATACAGCAATACATAAAATCATCTCAGACTAGAATTCAGCCAATCAGACACAGAAAACACATCTTGACAAGCATTCTATCCAATCTTATAAAACATAGGTAATCGTAGCTAAAACAAAGACTAGTTGATAAGAGACAAAGAACAGAGTTCTATTCATGCTAACCTTCTAAAGATATACATTAAATAACCTTGTTGCCATCCTAAAGCCAATTCTACAGAAGCCTATTGTTATTTGTCACGTCTACTGCTTGGGAAACTTTTCTGCTTGCATGGAAAACTTTTTCTGCTTGCATGGGAAACTTTTCTGCAATGCTAACAAAACTCCAGTCTAAGGCCTACATACTTCTTTGTAACCATTTCTTAAAAATCCTCTAACCTTATGGATTCCAACATTTCCCCCTCTCTGTTTGACCCAGAAGCTTTCATTTTCTTGTCGCTTGCTATTTGCGTTTCATAGCTCGATTGCAAAATTTCTGCTTATTATCTGCTGAAGACCTATTTTCACTAAACTGAAGCATTGCTATATTACAGCACAGCAACTTAATGCTGTGAAGACCCAATCCCTGAAAGAGAGATATGAATCACGTTTGGCAACAGTCACAAGGCATCGTTCAAAAAACTCTGGTTGATTCCAAGGCCTTAATTCAAAACCTTCGTTCATGTCAATACCCTCATCTACTGCTTTCGTGAGATTTCGTACACTCTCTGTGCGTCTACTTCCTAGTTCTCCTGCTTGAATGACAAAAATTTCTCGGACTGTTTTGTTCATCATTCGCCGAACACAACAGAGTATACAAGGTGCCACTATCAATATCAGTATTAGAACACCTAATATGTAAAGACCTATCTTGCAAAGTTGCCTTAGCCAAGGTGCAAAACTCCAATTTTGAAACAAATCATCCAACCAGGAACCTCCATCTTCTTTAATTTGGGCTGTCAGATCCTTTAATTTTTGAATGCTTTTGTGAATGGATTCGGAATGATCAGACAAATTCATACAACACAATCCTTCAAATTCCTCACAACCATGTCCTTGTGCCAGTAAAAGAAAATCAATGGCTGCTCTGTTTTGAAGAGTAGCATGTCTAATACTATCAACATCGGTCAACATATCACTGATTGCGGAGGATGTGGCATTAGCTTGTTTGCTCAGCCAACATCCAACTCGATCTAATTGTCTCAATGCCACAGCTGAAGCCAATTGGGGTAGAAATATACCTGCTGAAAGCCTTCTGGCGGCATTCCAAGGCATAAAATCACTCTGACAGTTCTCATCATAATGAGGAACAGCTCTTGTTTTCCTTTGTTTCTTTTTCATCACTGCTTTGGCAGTGGGGGCAATTATGGTAAGCATACCAATGCTACAAGGGCCACCTTCAAGGTGGGCTGGAATGCCTTGCCAACCTCTGTCTCCGCAAATGATCCAATACCCTTTTGGCAATTGCCGTGGATATTGGTCCGTCTCCAGAAACACATCCCAACTGTTTGAAACATTTGCTGCCCTGAGAAGTTTTTTCGAACAAATGTTCCAATTGAAGGAAGGACTGTTTCCATTGTCAATTCCACCTGGTTTACCATTGGATTCTTTTCTGACCAAAGGAAACTCTTTCACTGGCACACCAACCAAACAGGTTGAGAAAGGCTTTTCTGGTTCCGAATTAGACAGACATATAGTATCCGATCCGGCAGCCTTGGCTAAGGTCACCCAAACATTCGTTTTCGGTTGATCCACAGGCAAATCTGCACGACAAAAAACAATTAACATCAAGCAAAACAAGTATACCATTTGATTCTGCCCCATCTCTTTCAAGAACTAAGTTTTGGCAGAATTCTTTCTAAACAAAAACAATAACCTAAATTTTCAGCCAAAAATTAGCTTCGTTAAACAAACATTCAGCATTCAATTCGTATACTCATAAATAACATTGGCACAAAATCAGAGTTCATGGGTTCCACCGATGCACAAAGAACGTCAGGCACAAGAGGCGTCAGGCGAGACCCGGGATCCTTCCATTCGGTCCACGTCTGCGTACTCGCTTCCTCAGTTCTAGGCTCGACAACAGGTTCTGAAGTGCGATACGGTTTGACGTTTTTGGCAGGAACCCACTTAATTCTTCCAGCACCTGTGGAAATGGAAGCATACCCTTTGCCCCACGTTATTAATTGAAACGGGCCTTCCATCTGTCCAGAGTCAGGGTTTCTAATTAGAAGAGGAGGATGTTCTTTCAGTTTTGCCTGTGTGCTATTTGAAAAGTGTCTAAAGATTGGCGGATCTGGTTCTGTACTTGAACTATTTAGAAAATTAAAACCATACAAAGCCTTACTCAGTCTCATCTGTGGGGTGATTTCCGTTCCCCCTCTCTGTTGATCTAATATGCGTTTTAAGGTTTGATGTGTTCTTTCAATGATTGCTTGGCTTGTGGGAGAGTGGGGAATACCAAAAATGTGTCGAACACCCCATTCATTTAAAAATGTGGCCAATTTTTGAGATATGTATGCGGGACCATTGTCAGTTTTTACTTCTTGGGGTATACCCAATGAAGCAAAAGCTTGCAGGAAATGATGACAGGCATGGCTGCCAGTTTCACCTGTGTGAAGGGAAGCAAAAACTGCACCAGAGAACGTGTCTATGGAAACATGAATATTTTTAAATTTACCAAAAGAAGGCTATTTAGTAACACCTGTTTGCCACAACTGTAGGCTTTGTAAGCCTCGGGGGTTGATTGCTCCTGTAGAAACAGGAGGTTGTACCAATTGACAGTCAGGGCAAGTATGAATGATAGCTTTAGCTTGACTTTTAGTGATTTGGAACATTCGCATGAGTGCTTGTGCATTTTGGTGGAAAAAGGCATGACTCAATTTTGCTTGTTCAAAAATATTTGGCAATGTGTTAGAAATGACCATTGTCAGCTTGTCCGCTCTTGCATTTCCTTCCACTAAAAATCCAGGAAGTGAAGAATGCGCCCTAATGTGAGAAACAAAATATGGATTAGTTCTATATTGCAAAGTTATAAAAAGACATGAAAGCCAACGATGTAAAGTTTCATTACTAACATCCTTTAAAATGGAACCTTCTATTCTCCTGACTACATTAGCAACATAAGCAGAATCTGTGACCAAATTAAAAGGCTGAGGAAACAGCTGAAAAGCTCAAACTACTGCAGCAAGCTCAACAATTTGAGGGGATCCCTCTACTGTTTGAATATCAGATTCCCAAACATCAGTCTTTTGATTAAACCAAGTCACAACGGACTTGTGGCTTTTACCAGAGCCGTCAGTGAAGAGAGTCACAGCATGTAAAGGTTCTTCACTTAATTTAGGTTTTTCTCTGAAACTCAATTTTGCTTGCAGTAGTTTGTGAGCTGGATAGTGTATGGAACAAACACCTGGAAAACCTAAGAATGCATATTGTAAATCATCAGAATTTTGCATTGCCCAATTGAAATAATCATTTTTCAATGGCAAATAGATAACTGAACATTCTTGACCTGCCAAAGTTAACAATCTGGTTCTAGCCTTAATTATAATGTATGCAATCATTTCTAAAACTGAGCAAATGGTCTTTGAAAACCTGTAGGGAGGAAAAACCCATTCCATTATTAACAAAGGATCTTGTTCTGTGGCATCCCACTGGAAAATGAGACCACAAAGCTGCATCTTCTCTCCTAAGATTGCAAGAAAGAAAGGATTTTCAGGAACGCAGCGATGAGCTTGTCTTTTTTGAAGAGCTTCTGTGACTTTGTCGAGAGCAGCACGAGCTTCAGGGGTTAAAGTTCTTGGCGAAGTGATGTCGCAACTTCCTCTCAGCAAATGGAAGAGCGGACTCAGTTCATCATTGGTGATTCCCAGCATCGGTCTGACCCAGTTGATTTCTCCTAGAAGTTGTTGTAACTCTTGTAGGTTGTTGACTCTGGTTCGGATCTGAATTTTCTGTGGTCTTCTTGTCGTCTCAGTCATCTTCCATCCCAGGTACTTCTAAGGTGAAACTTGTTGAATTTTCGTTGCAGAGATTTCAAGTCCAGCTTTTTGAATTTCAGCAACAACACAGTCGCGAGTTTCTTCCATCTCTTCCTTTCAAAGGACTCCACCCTTAAAGCCAATTTTTCTTTCTCTGTATCTATAGATTGACAAACACCAGAACAACCCTGTTTTTGCTTAACTGAAAAAGAGTTCCCCGGAACACAATTTCCCGAGTGGAAGCAGCCACCTCAGCCTCCACCCCAGGCCCAACAGAATCCAATTCAGGTTTCAGTGTCCCTGCACAAACAATTTTAGGAAGTACAGTCACTTTTTCATTTCCATCTTTTACACACTTTGTTCCATCCCCCTTACAAGAGTCACATATTTTTACATTAACAGAACAACGCAAAGAAAAGTCCAAAAGAGTCTCATTTTTTCCCAGAGAGAGAAGAAAGATTTTGTTCAACAGAGTTCAAAGCAATACTTTCAGCATTTGCAACAACACTTGTAACATTCTCCGATACTCACACAGTCTCCGGTTTACTGGAATTTAATGAGACAGAACCAGAAGCTTTGTTTTCTGAGTCCAAGTTGATCTTATTATTATCCGTTTGTTTAAAACAGTGCTCCAACAGCGCTCTACAAACCGGCATAAGTTCTCTTAAGCTTTCATCTTTTTTGAGAGAGACTAGATTATAGATTCTCCAGTTTATCTGATCCCAAAAATGAAAAGTAAAAGCAGACTGCAGATTTAAATCTTGCATATTCGCTTTAACCCAGATAAGTAAGTTTTTAAGCTCAGTTTTTGAAATTTCAGAGTGACCTTTTTCTTGTAACATTGTCTCTAATTGATGAAAAACATCCCATTCAACTTTTGATAAATTCGTTCCCATTTTTGTGTTCTTTTAATAATTTTCTTTTTCGCTATTTTGCCTCCCAACGTCACCCAAGCGCTCTCCCGAGATAAGTTACTTACAATTTTCTTGGCTTCGGCGGGAGAGATGATACAGTGTGCTCCTTGTTAACACTTGGGTCTCCGCAGCTGGTACTTCCAAGATTTTTCTTTGTTTTTCTTCTATTCTACGTCCTCACACGAGGCACCAATATGCGGGGGACGGGACAGGTATAAGTCCAATAGTGTCAGGAACCCACGCCTTAAAAAAGGAACCCACTAGGCCGCGGCAAAATATCCAAATATGGATAACATGGTAACCAGACCAGTGAAGAGATTTTTGCTTTTATTTCCAGCACATCAGTCTCAAAATACAAAATGGAGACATGACAGCTCACTGATCCACACCAAAAAATGTCTCCTTCAACAGGGCTCATACAGCAATACATAAAATCATCTCAGACTAGAATTCAGCCAATCAGACACAGAAAACACATCTTGACAAGCATTCTATCCAATCTTATAAAACATAGGTAATCGTAGCTAAAACAAAGACTAGTTGATAAGAGACAAAGAACAGAGTTCTATTCATGCTAACCTTCTAAAGATATACATTAAATAACCTTGTTGCCATCCTAAAGCCAATTCTACAGAAGCCTATTGTTATTTGTCACGTCTACTGCTTGGGAAACTTTTCTGCTTGCATGGAAAACTTTTTCTGCTTGCATGGGAAACTTTTCTGCAATGCTAACAAAACTCCAGTCTAAGGCCTACATACTTCTTTGTAACCATTTCTTAAAAATCCTCTAACCTTATGGATTCCAACATTTCCCCCTCTCTGTTTGACCCAGAAGCTTTCATTTTCTTGTCGCTTGCTATTTGCGTTTCATAGCTCGATTGCAAAATTTCTGCTTATTATCTGCTGAAGACCTATTTTCACTAAACTGAAGCATTGCTATATTACAGCACAGCAACTTAATGCTGTGAAGACCCAATCCCTGAAAGAGAGATATGAATCACGTTTGGCAACAGTCACAAGGCATCGTTCAAAAAACTCTGGTTGATTCCAAGGCCTTAATTCAAAACCTTCGTTCATGTCAATACCCTCATCTACTGCTTTCGTGAGATTTCGTACACTCTCTGTGCGTCTACTTCCTAGTTCTCCTGCTTGAATGACAAAAATTTCTCGGACTGTTTTGTTCATCATTCGCCGAACACAACAGAGTATACAAGGTGCCACTATCAATATCAGTATTAGAACACCTAATATGTAAAGACCTATCTTGCAAAGTTGCCTTAGCCAAGGTGCAAAACTCCAATTTTGAAACAAATCATCCAACCAGGAACCTCCATCTTCTTTAATTTGGGCTGTCAGATCCTTTAATTTTTGAATGCTTTTGTGAATGGATTCGGAATGATCAGACAAATTCATACAACACAATCCTTCAAATTCCTCACAACCATGTCCTTGTGCCAGTAAAAGAAAATCAATGGCTGCTCTGTTTTGAAGAGTAGCATGTCTAATACTATCAACATCGGTCAACATATCACTGATTGCGGAGGATGTGGCATTAGCTTGTTTGCTCAGCCAACATCCAACTCGATCTAATTGTCTCAATGCCACAGCTGAAGCCAATTGGGGTAGAAATATACCTGCTGAAAGCCTTCTGGCGGCATTCCAAGGCATAAAATCACTCTGACAGTTCTCATCATAATGAGGAACAGCTCTTGTTTTCCTTTGTTTCTTTTTCATCACTGCTTTGGCAGTGGGGGCAATTATGGTAAGCATACCAATGCTACAAGGGCCACCTTCAAGGTGGGCTGGAATGCCTTGCCAACCTCTGTCTCCGCAAATGATCCAATACCCTTTTGGCAATTGCCGTGGATATTGGTCCGTCTCCAGAAACACATCCCAACTGTTTGAAACATTTGCTGCCCTGAGAAGTTTTTTCGAACAAATGTTCCAATTGAAGGAAGGACTGTTTCCATTGTCAATTCCACCTGGTTTACCATTGGATTCTTTTCTGACCAAAGGAAACTCTTTCACTGGCACACCAACCAAACAGGTTGAGAAAGGCTTTTCTGGTTCCGAATTAGACAGACATATAGTATCCGATCCGGCAGCCTTGGCTAAGGTCACCCAAACATTCGTTTTCGGTTGATCCACAGGCAAATCTGCACGACAAAAAACAATTAACATCAAGCAAAACAAGTATACCATTTGATTCTGCCCCATCTCTTTCAAGAACTAAGTTTTGGCAGAATTCTTTCTAAACAAAAACAATAACCTAAATTTTCAGCCAAAAATTAGCTTCGTTAAACAAACATTCAGCATTCAATTCGTATACTCATAAATAACATTGGCACAAAATCAGAGTTCATGGGTTCCACCGATGCACAAAGAACGTCAGGCACAAGAGGCGTCAGGCGAGACCCGGGATCCTTCCATTCGGTCCACGTCTGCGTACTCGCTTCCTCAGTTCTAGGCTCGACAACAGGTTCTGAAGTGCGATACGGTTTGACGTTTTTGGCAGGAACCCACTTAATTCTTCCAGCACCTGTGGAAATGGAAGCATACCCTTTGCCCCACGTTATTAATTGAAACGGGCCTTCCATCTGTCCAGAGTCAGGGTTTCTAATTAGAAGAGGAGGATGTTCTTTCAGTTTTGCCTGTGTGCTATTTGAAAAGTGTCTAAAGATTGGCGGATCTGGTTCTGTACTTGAACTATTTAGAAAATTAAAACCATACAAAGCCTTACTCAGTCTCATCTGTGGGGTGATTTCCGTTCCCCCTCTCTGTTGATCTAATATGCGTTTTAAGGTTTGATGTGTTCTTTCAATGATTGCTTGGCTTGTGGGAGAGTGGGGAATACCAAAAATGTGTCGAACACCCCATTCATTTAAAAATGTGGCCAATTTTTGAGATATGTATGCGGGACCATTGTCAGTTTTTACTTCTTGAGGTATACCCAATGAAGCAAAAGCTTGCAGGAAATGATGACAGGCATGGCTGCCAGTTTCACCTGTGTGAAGGGAAGCAAAAACTGCACCAGAGAACGTGTCTATGGAAACATGAATATTTTTAAATTTACCAAAAGAAGGCTATTTAGTAACACCTGTTTGCCACAACTGTAGGCTTTGTAAGCCTCGGGGGTTGATTGCTCCTGTAGAAACAGGAGGTTGTACCAATTGACAGTCAGGGCAAGTATGAATGATAGCTTTAGCTTGACTTTTAGTGATTTGGAACATTCGCATGAGTGCTTGTGCATTTTGGTGGAAAAAGGCATGACTCAATTTTGCTTGTTCAAAAATATTTGGCAATGTGTTAGAAATGACCATTGTCAGCTTGTCCGCTCTTGCATTTCCTTCCACTAAAAATCCAGGAAGTGAAGAATGCGCCCTAATGTGAGAAACAAAATATGGATTAGTTCTATATTGCAAAGTTATAAAAAGACATGAAAGCCAACGATGTAAAGTTTCATTACTAACATCCTTTAAAATGGAACCTTCTATTCTCCTGACTACATTAGCAACATAAGCAGAATCTGTGACCAAATTAAAAGGCTGAGGAAACAGCTGAAAAGCTCAAACTACTGCAGCAAGCTCAACAATTTGAGGGGATCCCTCTACTGTTTGAATATCAGATTCCCAAACATCAGTCTTTTGATTAAACCAAGTCACAACGGACTTGTGGCTTTTACCAGAGCCGTCAGTGAAGAGAGTCACAGCATGTAAAGGTTCTTCACTTAATTTAGGTTTTTCTCTGAAACTCAATTTTGCTTGCAGTAGTTTGTGAGCTGGATAGTGTATGGAACAAACACCTGGAAAACCTAAGAATGCATATTGTAAATCATCAGAATTTTGCATTGCCCAATTGAAATAATCATTTTTCAATGGCAAATAGATAACTGAACATTCTTGACCTGCCAAAGTTAACAATCTGGTTCTAGCCTTAATTATAATGTATGCAATCATTTCTAAAACTGAGCAAATGGTCTTTGAAAACCTGTAGGGAGGAAAAACCCATTCCATTATTAACAAAGGATCTTGTCCTGTGGCATCCCACTGGAAAATGAGACCACAAAGCTGCATCTTCTCTCCTAAGATTGCAAGAAAGAAAGGATTTTCAGGAACGCAGCGATGAGCTTGTCTTTTTTGAAGAGCTTCTGTGACTTTGTCGAGAGCAGCACGAGCTTCAGGAGTTAAAGTTCTTGGCGAAGTGATGTCGCAACTTCCTCTCAGCAAATGGAAGAGCGGACTCAGTTCATCATTGGTGATTCCCAGCATCGGTCTGACCCAGTTGATTTCTCCTAGAAGTTGTTGTAACTCTTGTAGGTTGTTGACTCTGGTTCGGATCTGAATTTTCTGTGGTATTATTGTCGTCTTCCATCGTCTTCCATCGTCTTCCATCATCTTCCATCCCAGGCACTTCTAAGGTGAAACTTGTTGAATTTTCGTTGCAGAGATTTCAAGTCCAGCTTTTTGAATTTCAGCAACAACACAGTCGCGAGTTTCTTCCATCTCTTCCTTTCAAAGGACTCCACCCTTAAAGCCAATTTTTCTTTCTCTGTATCTATAGATTGACAAACACCAGAACAACCCTGTTTTTGCTTAAGTGAAAAAGAGTTCCCCGGAACCACAATTTCCCGAGTGGAAGCAGCCACCTCAGCCTCCACCCCAGGCCCAACAGAATCCAATTCAGGTTTCAGTGTCCCTGCACAAACAATTTTAGGAAGTACAGTCACTTTTTCATTTCCTTCTTTTACACACTTTGTTCCATCCCCCTTACAAGAGTCACATATTTTTACATTAACAGAACAACGCAAAGAAAAGTCCAAAAGAGTCTCATTTTTTCCCAGAGAGAGAGGAGAAAGATTTTGTTCAACAGAGTTCAAAGCAATACTTTCAGCATTTGCAACAACACTTCTAACATTCTCCGATACTCACACAGTCTCCGGTTTACTGGAATTTAATGAGACAGAACCAGAAGCTTTGTTTTCTGAGTCCAAGTTGATCTTATTATTATCAGTTTGTTTAAAACAGTGCTCCAACAGCGCTCTACAAACCGGCATAAGTTCTCTTAAGCTTTCATCTTTTTTGAGAGAGACTAGATTATAGATTCTCCAGTTTATCTGATCCCAAAAATGAAAAGTAAAAGCAGACTGCAGATTTAAATCTTGCGTATTCGCTTTAACCCAGATAAGTAAGTTTTTAAGCTCAGTTTTTGAAATTTCAGAGTGACCTTTTTCTTGTAACATTGTCTCTAATTGATGAAAAACATCCCATTCAACTTTTGATAAATTCGTTCCCATTTTTGTGTTCTTTTAATAATTTTCTTTTTCGCTATTTTGCCTCCCAACGTCACCCAAGCGCTCTCCCGAGATAAGTTACTTACAATTTTCTTGGCTTCGGCGGGAGAGATGATACAGTGTGCTCCTTGTTAACACTTGGGTCTCCGCAGCTGGTACTTCCAAGATTTTTCTTTGTTTTTCTTCTATTCTACGTCCTCACACGAGGCACCAATATGCGGGGGACGGGACAGGTATAAGTCCAATAGTGTCAGGAACCCACGCCTTAAAAAAGGAACCCACTAGGCCGCGGCAAAATATCCAAATATGGATAACATGGTAACCAGACCAGTGAAGAGATTTTTGCTTTTATTTCCAGCACATCAGTCTCAAAATACAAAATGGAGACATGACAGCTCACTGATCCACACCAAAAAATGTCTCCTTCAACAGGGCTCATACAGCAATACATAAAATCATCTCAGACTAGAATTCAGCCAATCAGACACAGAAAACACATCTTGACAAGCATTCTATCCAATCTTATAAAACATAGGTAATCGTAGCTAAAACAAAGACTAGTTGATAAGAGACAAAGAACAGAGTTCTATTCATGCTAACCTTCTAAAGATATACATTAAATAACCTTGTTGCCGTCCTAAAGCCAATTCTACAGAAGCCTATTGTTATTTGTCACGTCTACTGCTTGGGAAACTTTTCTGCTTGCATGGAAAACTTTTTCTGCTTGCATGGGAAACTTTTCTGCAATGCTAACAAAACTCCAGTCTAAGGCCTACATACTTCTTTGTAACCATTTCTTAAAAATCCTCTAACCTTATGGATTCCAACATTTCCCCCTCTCTGTTTGACCCAGAAGCTTTCATTTTCTTGTCGCTTGCTATTTGCGTTTCATAGCTCTATTGCAAAATTTCTGCTTATTATCTGCTGAAGACCTATTTTCACTAAACTGAAGCATTGCTATATTACGGCACAGCAACTTAATGCTGTGAAGACCCAATCCCTGAAAGAGAGATATGAATCACGTTTGGCAACAGTCACAAGGCATCGTTCAAAAAACTCTGGTTGATTCCAAGGCCTTAATTCAAAACCTTCGTTCATGTCAATACCCTCATCTACTGCTTTCGTGAGATTTCGTACACTCTCTGTGCTTCTACTTCCTAGTTCTCCTGCTTGAATGACAAAAACTTCTCGGACTGTTTTGTTCATCATTCGCCGAACACAACAGAGTATACAAGGTGCCACTATCAATATCAGTATTAGAACACCTAATATGTAAAGACCTATCTTGCAAAGTTGCCTTAGTCAAGGTGCAAAACTCCAATTTTGAAACAAATCATCCAACCAGGAACCTCCATCTTCTTTAATTTGGGCTGTCAGATCCTTTAATTTTTGAATGCTTCTGTGAATGGATTCAGAATGATCAGACAAATTCATACAACACAATCCTTCCAATTCCTCACAACCATGTCCTTGTGCCAGTAAAAGAAAATCAATGGCTGCTCTGTTTTGAAGAGTAGCATGTCTAATACTATCAACATCGGTCAACATATCACTGATTGCGGAGGATGTGGCATTAGCTTGTTTGCTCAGCCAACATCCAACTCGATCTAATTGTCTCAATGCCACAGCTGAAGCCAATTGGGGTAGAAATATACCTGCTGAAAGCCTTCTGGCGGCATTCCAAGGCATAAAATCACTCTGACAGTTCTCATCATAATGAGGAACAGCTCTTGTTTTCCTTTGTTTCTTTTTCATCACTGCTTTGGCAGTGGGGGCAATTATGGTAAGCATACCAATGCTACAAGGGCCACCTTCAAGGTGGGCTGGAATGCCTTGCCAACCTCTGTCTCCGCAAATGATCCAATACCCTTTTGGCAATTGCCGTGGATATTGGTCCGTCTCCAGAAACACATCCCAACTGTTTGAAACATTTGCTGCCCTGAGAAGTTTGTTGGACCAAATGTTCCAATTGAAGGAAGGACTGTTTCCATTGTCAATTCCACCTGGTTTACCATTGGATTCTTTTCTGACCAAAGGAAACTCTTTCACTGGCACACCAACCAAACAGGTTGAGAAAGGCTTTTCTGGTTCCGAATTAGACAGGCATATAGTATCCGATCCGGCAGCCTTGGCTAAGGTCACCCAAACATTCGTTTTCGGTTGATCCACAGGCAAATCTGCACGACAAAAAACAATTAACATCAAGCAAAACAAGTATACCATTTGATTCTGCCCCATCTCTTTCAAGAACTAAGTTTTGGCAGAATTCTTTCTAAACAAAAACAATAACCTAAATTTTCAGCCAAAAATTAGCTTCGTTAAACAAACATTCAGCATTCAATTCGTATACTCATAAATAACATTGGCACAAAATCAGAGTTCATGGGTTCCACCGATGCACAAAGAACGTCAGGCACAAGAGGCGTCAGGCGAGACCCGGGATCCTTCCATTCGGTCCACGTTTGCGTACTCGCTTCCTCAGTTCTAGGCTCGACAACAGGTTCTGAAGTGCGATACGGTTTGACGTTTTTGGCAGGAACCCACTTAATTCTTCCAGCACCTGTGGAAATAGAAGCATACCCTTTGCCCCACGTTATTAATTGAAACGGGCCTTCCATCTGTCCAGAGTCAGGGTTTCTAATTAGAAGAGGAGGATGTTCTTTCAGTTTTGCCTGTGTGCTATTTGAAAAGTGTCTAAAGATTGGCGGATCTGGTTCTGTACTTGAACTATTTAGAAAATTAAAACCATACAAAGCCTTACTCAGTCTCATCTGTGGGGTGATTTCCGTTCCCCCTCTCTGTTGATCTAATATGCGTTTTAAGGTTTGATGTGTTCTTTCAATGATTGCTTGGCTTGTGGGAGAGTGGGGAATACCAAAAATGTGTCGAACACCCCATTCATTTAAAAATGTGGCCAATTTTTGAGATATGTATGCGGGACCATTGTCAGTTTTTACTTCTTGAGGTATACCCAATGAAGCAAAAGCTTGCAGGAAATGATGACAGGCATGGCTGCCAGTTTCACCTGTGTGAAGGGAAGCAAAAACTGCACCAGAGAACGTGTCTATGGAAACATGAATATTTTTAAATTTACCAAAAGAAGGCTATTTAGTAACACCTGTTTGCCACAACTGTAGGCTTTGTAAGCCTCGGGGGTTGATTGCTCCTGTAGAAACAGGAGGTTGTACCAATTGACAGTCAGGGCAAGTATGAATGATAGCTTTAGCTTGACTTTTAGTGATTTGGAACATTCGCATGAGTGCTTGTGCATTTTGGTGGAAAAAGGCATGACTCAATTTTGCTTGTTCAAAAATATTTGGCAATGTGTTAGAAATGACCATTGTCAGCTTGTCCGCTCTTGCATTTCCTTCCACTAAAAATCCAGGAAGTGAAGAATGCGCCCTAATGTGAGAAACAAAATATGGATTAGTTCTATATTGCAAAGTTATAAAAAGACATGAAAGCCAACGATGTAAAGTTTCATTACTAACATCCTTTAAAATGGAACCTTCTATTCTCCTGACTACATTAGCAACATAAGCAGAATCTGTGACCAAATTAAAAGGCTGAGGAAACAGCTGAAAAGCTCAAACTACTGCAGCAAGCTCAACAATTTGAGGGGATCCCTCTACTGTTTGAATATCAGATTCCCAAACATCAGTCTTTTGATTAAACCAAGTCACAACGGACTTGTGGCTTTTACCAGAGCCATCAGTGAAGAGAGTCACAGCATGTAAAGGTTCTTCACTTAATTTAGGTTTTTCTCTGAAACTCAGTTTTGCTTGCAGTAGTTTGTGAGCTGGATAGTGTATGGAACAAACACCTGGAAAACCTAAGAATGTATATTGTAAATCATCAGAATTTTGCATTGCCCAATTGAAATAATCATTTTTCAATGGCAAATAGATAACTGAACATTCTTGACCTGCCAAAGTTAACAATCTGGTTCTAGCCTTAATTATAATGTATGCAATCATTTCTAAAACTGAGCAAATGGTCTTTGAAAACCTGTAGGGAGGAAAAACCCATTCCATTATTAACAAAGGATCTTGTTCTGTGGCATCCCACTGGAAAATGAGACCACAAAGCTGCATCTTCTCTCCTAAGATTGCAAGAAAGAAAGGATTTTCAGGAACGCAGCGATGAGCTTGTCTTTTTTGAAGAGCTTCTGTGACTTTGTCGAGAGCAGCACGAGCTTCAGGGGTTAAAGTTCTTGGCGAAGTGATGTCGCAACTTCCTCTCAGCAAATGGAAGAGCGGACTCAGTTCATCATTGGTGATTCCCACCATCGGTCTGACCCAGTTGATGTCTCCTAGAAGTTGTTGTAACTCTTGTAGGTTGTTGACTCTGGTTCGGATCTGAATTTTCTGTGGTATTATTGTCATCTTCCATCGTCTTCCATCATCTTCCATCCCAGGTACTTCTAAGGTGAAACTTGTTGAATTTTCATTGCAGAGATTTCAAGTCCAGCTTTTTGAATTTCAGCAACAACACAGTCGCGAGTTTCTTCCATCTCTTCCTTTCAAAGGACTCCACCCTTAAAGCCAATTTTTCTTTCTCTGTATCTATAGATTGACAAACACCAGAACAACCCTGTTTTTGCTTAACTGAAAAAGAGTTCCCCGGAACCACAATTTCCCGCGTGGAAGCAGCCACCTCAGCCTCCACCCCAGGCCCAACAGAATCCAATTCAGGTTTCAGTGTCCCTGCACAAACAATTTTAGGAAGTACAGTCACTTTTTCATTTCCATCTTTTACACACTTTGTTCCATCCCCCTTACAAGAGTCACATATTTTTACATTAACAGAACAACGCAAAGAAAAGTCCAAAAGAGTCTCATTTTTCCCCAGAGAGAGAGAAGAAAGATTTTGTTCAACAGAGTTCAAAGCAATACTTTCAGCATTTGCAACAACACTTGTAACATTCTCCGATACTCACACAGTCTCCGGTTTACTGGAATTTAATGAGACAGAACCAGAAGCTTTGTTTTCTGAGTCCAAGTTGATCTTATTATTATCAGTTTGTTTAAAACAGCGCTCCAACAGCGCTCTACAAACCGGCATAAGTTCTCTTAAGCTTTCATCTTTTTTGAGAGAGACTAGTTTATAGATTCTCCAGTTTATCTGATCCCAAAAATGAAAAGTAAAAGCAGACTGCAGATTTAAATCTTGCGTATTCGCTTTAACCCAGATAAGTAAGTTTTTAAGCTCAGTTTTTGAAATTTCAGAGTGACCTTTTTCTTGTAACATTGTCTCTAATTGATGAAAAACATCCCATTCAACTTTTGATAAATTCGTTCCCATTTTTGTGTTCTTTTAATAATTTTCTTTTTCGCTATTTTGCCTCCCAACGTCACCCAAGCGCTCTCCCGAGATAAGTTACTTACAATTTTCTTGGCTTCGGCGGGAGAGATGATACAGTGTGCTCCTTGTTAACACTTGGGTCTCCGCAGCTGGTACTTCCACGATTTTTCTTTGTTTTTCTTCTATTCTACGTCCTCACACGAGGCACCAATATGCGGGGGACGCGACAGGTATAAGTCCAATGGTGTCAGGAGCCCACGCCTTAAAAAAGGAACCCACTAGGTCGCGGCAAAATATCCAAATATGGATAACATGGTAACCAGACCAGTGAAGAGATTTTTGCTTTTATTTCCAGCACATCAGTCTCAAAATACAAAATGGAGACATGACAGCTCACTGATCCACACCAAAAAATGTCTCCTTCAACAGGGCTCATACAGCAATACATAAAATCATCTCAGACTAGAATTCAGCCAATCAGACACAGAAAACACATCTTGACAAGCATTCTATCCAATCTTATAAAACATAGGTAATCGTAGCTAAAACAAAGACTAGTTGATAAGAGACAAAGAACAGAGTTCTATTCATGCTAACCTTCTAAAGATATACATTAAATAACCTTGTTGCCATCCTAAAGCCAATTCTACAGAAGCCTATTGTTATTTGTCACGTCTACTGCTTGGGAAACTTTTCTGCTTGCATGGAAAACTTTTTCTGCTTGCATGGGAAACTTTTCTGCAATGCTAACAAAACTCCAGTCTAAGGCCTACATACTTCTTTGTAACCATTTCTTAAAAATCCTCTAACCTTATGGATTCCAACATTTCCCCCTCTCTGTTTGACCCAGAAGCTTTCATTTTCTTGTCGCTTGCTATTTGCGTTTCATAGCTCTATTGCAAAATTTCTGCTTATTATCTGCTGAAGACCTATTTTCACTAAACTGAAGCATTGCTATATTACAGCACAGCAACTTAATGCTGTGAAGACCCAATCCCTGAAAGAGAGATATGAATCACGTTTGGCAACAGTCACAAGGCATCGTTCAAAAAACTCTGGTCGATTCCAAGGCCTTAATTCAAAACCTTCGTTCATGTCAATACCCTCATCTACTGCTTTCGTGAGATTTCGTACACTCTCTGTGCTTCTACTTCCTAGTTCTCCTGCTTGAATGACAAAAATTTCTCGGACTGTTTTGTTCATCATTCGCCGAAGACAACAGAGTATACAAGGTGCCACTATCAATATCAGTATTAGAACACCTAATATGTAAAGACCTATCTTGCAAAGTTGCCTTAGCCAAGGTGCAAAACTCCAATTTTGAAACAAATCATCCAACCAGGAACCTCCATCTTCTTTAATTTGGGCTGTCAGATCCTTTAATTTTTGAATGCTTTTGTGAATGGATTCGGAATGATCAGACAAATTCATACAACACAATCCTTCCAATTCCTCACAACCATGTCCTTGTGCCAGTAAGAGAAAATCAATGGCTGCTCTGTTTTGAAGAGTAGCATGTCTAATACTATCAACATCGGTCAACATATCACTGATTGCGGAGGATGTGGCATTAGCTTGTTTGCTCAGCCAACATCCAACTCGATCTAATTGTCTCAATGCCACAGCTGAAGCCAATTGGGGTAGAAATATACCTGCTGAAAGCCTTCTGGCGGCATTCCAAGGCATAAAATCACTCTGACAGTTCTCATCATAATGAGGAACAGCTCTTGTTTTCCTTTGTTTCTTTTTCATCACTGCTTTGGCAGTGGGGGCAATTATGGTAAGCATACCAATGCTACAAGGGCCACCTTCAAGGTGGGCTGGAATGCCTTGCCAACCTCTGTCTCCGCAAATGATCCAATACCCTTTTGGCAATTGCCGTGGATATTGGTCCGTCTCCAGAAACACATCCCAACTGTTTGAAACATTTGCTGCCCTGAGAAGTTTGTTGGACCAAATGTTCCAATTGAAGGAAGGACTGTTTCCATTGTCAATTCCACCTGGTTTACCATTGGATTCTTTTCTGACCAAAGGAAACTCTTTCACTGGCACACCAACCAAACAGGTTGAGAAAGGCTTTTCTGGTTCCGAATTAGACAGGCATATAGTATCCGATCCGGCAGCCTTGGCTAAGGTCACCCAAACATTCGTTTTCGGTTGATCCACAGGCAAATCTGCACGACAAAAAACAATTAACATCAAGCAAAACAAGTATACCATTTGATTCTGCCCCATCTCTTTCAAGAACTAAGTTTTGGCAGAATTCTTTCTAAACAAAAACAATAACCTAAATTTTCAGCCAAAAATTAGCTTTGTTAGACAAACATTCAGCATTCAATTCGTATACTCATAAATAACATTGGCACAAAATCAGAGTTCATGGGTTCCACCGATGCACAAAGAACGTCAGGCACAAGAGGCGTCAGGCGAGACCCGGGATCCTTCCATTCGGTCCACGTCTGCGTACTCGCTTCCTCAGTTCTAGGCTCGACAACAGGTTCTGAAGTGCGATACGGTTTGACGTTTTTGGCAGGAACCCACTTAATTCTTCCAGCACCTGTGGAAATAGAAGCATACCCTTTGCCCCACGTTATTAATTGAAACGGGCCTTCCATCTGTCCAGAGTCAGGGTTTCTAATTAGAAGAGGAGGATGTTCTTTCAGTTTTGCCTGTGTGCTATTTGAAAAGTGTCTAAAGATTGGCGGATCTGGTTCTGTACTTGAACTATTTAGAAAATTAAAACCATACAAAGCCTTACTCAGTCTCATCTGTGGGGTGATTTCCGTTCCCCCTCTCTGTTGATCTAATATGCGTTTTAAGGTTTGATGTGTTCTTTCAATGATTGCTTGGCTTGTGGGAGAGTGGGGAATACCAAAAATGTGTCGAACACCCCATTCATTTAAAAATGTGGCCAATTTTTGAGATATGTATGCGGGACCATTGTCAGTTTTTACTTCTTGGGGTATACCCAATGAAGCAAAAGCTTGCAGGAAATGATGACAGGCATGGCTGCCAGTTTCACCTGTGTGAAGGGAAGCAAAAACTGCACCAGAGAACGTGTCTATGGAAACATGAATATTTTTAAATTTACCAAAAGAAGGCTATTTAGTAACACCTGTTTGCCACAACTGTAGGCTTTGTAAGCCTCGGGGGTTGATTGCTCCTGTAGAAACAGGAGGTTGTACCAATTGACAGTCAGGGCAAGTATGAATGATAGCTTTAGCTTGACTTTTAGTGATTTGGAACATTCGCATGAGTGCTTGTGCATTTTGGTGGAAAAAGGCATGACTCAATTTTGCTTGTTCAAAAATATTTGGCAATGTGTTAGAAATGACCATTGTCAGCTTGTCCGCTCTTGCATTTCCTTCCACTAAAAATCCAGGAAGTGAAGAATGCGCCCTAATGTGAGAAACAAAATATGGATTAGTTCTATATTGCAAAGTTATAAAAAGACATGAAAGCCAACGATGTAAAGTTTCATTACTAACATCCTTTAAAATGGAACCTTCTATTCTCCTGACTACATTAGCAACATAAGCAGAATCTGTGACCAAATTGAAAGGCTGAGGAAACAGCTGAAAAGCTCAAACTACTGCAGCAAGCTCAACAATTTGAGGGGATCCCTCTACTGTTTGAATATCAGATTCCCAAACATCAGTCTTTTGATTAAACCAAGTCACAACGGACTTGTGGCTTTTACCAGAGCCATCAGTGAAGAGAGTCACAGCATGTAAAGGTTCTTCACTTAATTTAGGTTTTTCTCTGAAACTCAGTTTTGCTTGCAGTAGTTTGTGAGCTGGATAGTGTATGGAACAAACACCTGGAAAACCTAAGAATGTATATTGTAAATCATCAGAATTTTGCATTGCCCAATTGAAATAATCATTTTTCAATGGCAAATAGATAACTGAACATTCTTGACCTGCCAAAGTTAACAATCTGGTTCTAGCCTTAATTATAATGTATGCAATCATTTCTAAAACTGAGCAAATGGTCTTTGAAAACCTGTAGGGAGGAAAAACCCATTCCATTATTAACAAAGGATCTTGTTCTGTGGCATCCCACTGGAAAATGAGACCACAAAGCTGCATCTTCTCTCCTAAGATTGCAAGAAAGAAAGGATTTTCAGGAACGCAGCGATGAGCTTGTCTTTTTTGAAGAGCTTCTGTGACTTTGTCGAGAGCAGCACGAGCTTCAGGGGTTAAAGTTCTTGGCGAAGTGATGTCGCAACTTCCTCTCAGCAAATGGAAGAGCGGACTCAGTTCATCATTGGTGATTCCCACCATCGGTCTGACCCAGTTGATGTCTCCTAGAAGTTGTTGTAACTCTTGTAGGTTGTTGACTCTGGTTCGGATCTGAATTTTCTGTGGTATTATTGTCGTCTTCCATCGTCTTCCATCATCTTCCATCCCAGGTACTTCTAAGGTGAAACTTGTTGAATTTTCATTGCAGAGATTTCAAGTCCAGCTTTTTGAATTTCAGCAACAACACAGTCGCGAGTTTCTTCCATCTCTTCCTTTCAAAGGACTCCACCCTTAAAGCCAATTTTTCTTTCTCTGTATCTATAGATTGACAAACACCAGAACAACCCTGTTTTTGCTTAACTGAAAAAGAGTTCCCCGGAACCACAATTTCCCGCGTGGAAGCAGCCACCTCAGCCTCCACCCCAGGCCCAACAGAATCCAATTCAGGTTTCAGTGTCCCTGCACAAACAATTTTAGGAAGTACAGTCACTTTTTCATTTCCATCTTTTACACACTTTGTTCCATCCCCCTTACAAGAGTCACATATTTTTACATTAACAGAACAACGCAAAGAAAAGTCCAAAAGAGTCTCATTTTTCCCCAGAGAGAGAGGAGAAAGATTTTGTTCAACAGAGTTCAAAGCAATACTTTCAGCATTTGCAACAACACTTCTAACATTCTCCGATACTCACACAGTCTCCGGTTTACTGGAATTTAATGAGACAGAACCAGAAGCTTTGTTTTCTGAGTCCAAGTTGATCTTATTATTATCAGTTTGTTTAAAACAGCGCTCCAACAGCGCTCTACAAACCAGCATAAGTTCTCTTAAGCTTTCATCTTTTTTGAGAGAGACTAGTTTATAGATTCTCCAGTTTATCTGATCCCAAAAATGAAAAGTAAAAGCAGACTGCAGATTTAAATCTTGCGTATTCGCTTTAACCCAGATAAGTAAGTTTTTAAGCTCAGTTTTTGAAATTTCAGAGTGACCTTTTTCTTGTAACATTGTCTCTAATTGATGAAAAACATCCCATTCAACTTTTGATAAATTCGTTCCCATTTTTGTGTTCTTTTAATAATTTTCTTTTTCGCTATTTTGCCTCCCAACGTCACCCAAGCGCTCTCCCGAGATAAGTTACTTACAATTTTCTTGGCTTCGGCGGGAGAGATGATACAGTGTGCTCCTTGTTAACACTTGGGTCTCCGCAGCTGGTACTTCCACGATTTTTCTTTGTTTTTCTTCTATTCTACGTCCTCACACGAGGCACCAATATGCGGGGGACGCGACAGGTATAAGTCCAATGGTGTCAGGAGCCCACGCCTTAAAAAAGGAACCCACTAGGTCGCGGCAAAATATCCAAATATGGATAACATGGTAACCAGACCAGTGAAGAGATTTTTGCTTTTATTTCCAGCACATCAGTCTCAAAATACAAAATGGAGACATGACAGCTCACTGATCCACACCAAAAAATGTCTCCTTCAACAGGGCTCATACAGCAATACATAAAATCATCTCAGACTAGAATTCAGCCAATCAGACACAGAAAACACATCTTGACAAGCATTCTATCCAATCTTATAAAACATAGGTAATCGTAGCTAAAACAAAGACTAGTTGATAAGAGACAAAGAACAGAGTTCTATTCATGCTAACCTTCTAAAGATATACATTAAATAACCTTGTTGCCATCCTAAAGCCAATTCTACAGAAGCCTATTGTTATTTGTCACGTCTACTGCTTGGGAAACTTTTCTGCTTGCATGGAAAACTTTTTCTGCTTGCATGGGAAACTTTTCTGCAATGCTAACAAAACTCCAGTCTAAGGCCTACATACTTCTTTGTAACCATTTCTTAAAAATCCTCTAACCTTATGGATTCCAACATTTCCCCCTCTCTGTTTGACCCAGAAGCTTTCATTTTCTTGTCGCTTGCTATTTGCGTTTCATAGCTCTATTGCAAAATTTCTGCTTATTATCTGCTGAAGACCTATTTTCACTAAACTGAAGCATTGCTATATTACAGCACAGCAACTTAATGCTGTGAAGACCCAATCCCTGAAAGAGAGATATGAATCACGTTTGGCAACAGTCACAAGGCATCGTTCAAAAAACTCTGGTTGATTCCAAGGCCTTAATTCAAAACCTTCGTTCATGTCAATACCCTCATCTACTGCTTTCGTGAGATTTCGTACACTCTCTGTGCTTCTACTTCCTAGTTCTCCTGCTTGAATGACAAAAACTTCTCGGACTGTTTTGTTCATCATTCGCCGAACACAACAGAGTATACAAGGTGCCACTATCAATATCAGTATTAGAACACCTAATATGTAAAGACCTATCTTGCAAAGTTGCCTTAGTCAAGGTGCAAAACTCCAATTTTGAAACAAATCATCCAGCCAGGAACCTCCATCTTCTTTAATTTGGGCTGTCAGATCCTTTAATTTTTGAATGCTTCTGTGAATGGATTCAGAATGATCAGACAAATTCATACAACACAATCCTTCCAATTCCTCACAACCATGTCCTTGTGCCAGTAAAAGAAAATCAATGGCTGCTCTGTTTTGAAGAGTAGCATGTCTAATACTATCAACATCGGTCAACATATCACTGATTGCGGAGGATGTGGCATTAGCTTGTTTGCTCAGCCAACATCCAACTCGATCTAATTGTCTCAATGCCACAGCTGAAGCCAATTGGGGTAGAAATATACCTGCTGAAAGCCTTCTGGCGGCATTCCAAGGCATAAAATCACTCTGACAGTTCTCATCATAATGAGGAACAGCTCTTGTTTTCCTTTGTTTCTTTTTCATCACTGCTTTGGCAGTGGGGGCAATTATGGTAAGCATACCAATGCTACAAGGGCCACCTTCAAGGTGGGCTGGAATGCCTTGCCAACCTCTGTCTCCGCAAATGATCCAATACCCTTTTGGCAATTGCCGTGGATATTGGTCCGTCTCCAGAAACACATCCCAACTGTTTGAAACATTTGCTGCCCTGAGAAGTTTGTTGGACCAAATGTTCCAATTGAAGGAAGGACTGTTTCCATTGTCAATTCCACCTGGTTTACCATTGGATTCTTTTCTGACCAAAGGAAACTCTTTCACTGGCACACCAACCAAACAGGTTGAGAAAGGCTTTTCTGGTTCCGAATTAGACAGGCATATAGTATCCGATCCGGCAGCCTTGGCTAAGGTCACCCAAACATTCGTTTTTGGTTGATCCACAGGCAAATCTGCACGACAAAAAACAATTAACATCAAGCAAAACAAGTATACCATTTGATTCTGCCCCATCTCTTTCAAGAACTAAGTTTTGGCAGAATTCTTTCTAAACAAAAACAATAACCTAAATTTTCAGCCAAAAATTAGCTTCGTTAAACAAACATTCAGCATTCAATTCGTATACTCATAAATAACATTGGCACAAAATCAGAGTTCATGGGTTCCACCGATGCACAAAGAACGTCAGGCACAAGAGGCGTCAGGCGAGACCCGGGATCCTTCCATTCGGTCCACGTTTGCGTACTCGCTTCCTCAGTTCTAGGCTCGACAACAGGTTCTGAAGTGCGATACGGTTTGACGTTTTTGGCAGGAACCCACTTAATTCTTCCAGCACCTGTGGAAATAGAAGCATACCCTTTGCCCCACGTTATTAATTGAAACGGGCCTTCCATCTGTCCAGAGTCAGGGTTTCTAATTAGAAGAGGAGGATGTTCTTTCAGTTTTGCCTGTGTGCTATTTGAAAAGTGTCTAAAGATTGGCGGATCTGGTTCTGTACTTGAACTATTTAGAAAATTAAAACCATACAAAGCCTTACTCAGTCTCATCTGTGGGGTGATTTCCGTTCCCCCTCTCTGTTGATCTAATATGCGTTTTAAGGTTTGATGTGTTCTTTCAATGATTGCTTGGCTTGTGGGAGAGTGGGGAATACCAAAAATGTGTCGAACACCCCATTCATTTAAAAATGTGGCCAATTTTTGAGATATGTATGCGGGACCATTGTCAGTTTTTACTTCTTGGGGTATACCCAATGAAGCAAAAGCTTGCAGGAAATGATGACAGGCATGGCTGCCAGTTTCACCTGTGTGAAGGGAAGCAAAAACTGCACCAGAGAACGTGTCTATGGAAACATGAATATTTTTAAATTTACCAAAAGAAGGCTATTTAGTAACACCTGTTTGCCACAACTGTAGGCTTTGTAAGCCTCGGGGGTTGATTGCTCCTGTAGAAACAGGAGGTTGTACCAATTGACAGTCAGGGCAAGTATGAATGATAGCTTTAGCTTGACTTTTAGTGATTTGGAACATTCGCATGAGTGCTTGTGCATTTTGGTGGAAAAAGGCATGACTCAATTTTGCTTGTTCAAAAATATTTGGCAATGTGTTAGAAATGACCATTGTCAGCTTGTCCGCTCTTGCATTTCCTTCCACTAAAAATCCAGGAAGTGAAGAATGCGCCCTAATGTGAGAAACAAAATATGGATTAGTTCTATATTGCAAAGTTATAAAAAGACATGAAAGCCAACGATGTAAAGTTTCATTACTAACATCCTTTAAAATGGAACCTTCTATTCTCCTGACTACATTAGCAACATAAGCAGAATCTGTGACCAAATTAAAAGGCTGAGGAAACAGCTGAAAAGCTCAAACTACTGCAGCAAGCTCAACAATTTGAGGGGATCCCTCTACTGTTTGAATATCAGATTCCCAAACATCAGTCTTTTGATTAAACCAAGTCACAACGGACTTGTGGCTTTTACCAGAGCCATCAGTGAAGAGAGTCACAGCATGTAAAGGTTCTTCACTTAATTTAGGTTTTTCTCTGAAACTCAGTTTTGCTTGCAGTAGTTTGTGAGCTGGATAGTGTATGGAACAAACACCTGGAAAACCTAAGAATGTATATTGTAAATCATCAGAATTTTGCATTGCCCAATTGAAATAATCATTTTTCAATGGCAAATAGATAACTGAACATTCTTGACCTGCCAAAGTTAACAATCTGGTTCTAGCCTTAATTATAATGTATGCAATCATTTCTAAAACTGAGCAAATGGTCTTTGAAAACCTGTAGGGAGGAAAAACCCATTCCATTATTAACAAAGGATCTTGTTCTGTGGCATCCCACTGGAAAATGAGACCACAAAGCTGCATCTTCTCTCCTAAGATTGCAAGAAAGAAAGGATTTTCAGGAACGCAGCGATGAGCTTGTCTTTTTTGAAGAGCTTCTGTGACTTTGTCGAGAGCAGCACGAGCTTCAGGGGTTAAAGTTCTTGGCGAAGTGATGTCGCAACTTCCTCTCAGCAAATGGAAGAGCGGACTCAGTTCATCATTGGTGATTCCCACCATCGGTCTGACCCAGTTGATGTCTCCTAGAAGTTGTTGTAACTCTTGTAGGTTGTTGACTCTGGTTCGGATCTGAATTTTCTGTGGTATTATTGTCGTCTTCCATCGTCTTCCATCATCTTCCATCCCAGGTACTTCTAAGGTGAAACTTGTTGAATTTTCATTGCAGAGATTTCAAGTCCAGCTTTTTGAATTTCAGCAACAACACAGTCGCGAGTTTCTTCCATCTCTTCCTTTCAAAGGACTCCACCCTTAAAGCCAATTTTTCTTTCTCTGTATCTATAGATTGACAAACACCAGAACAACCCTGTTTTTGCTTAACTGAAAAAGAGTTCCCCGGAACACAATTTCCCGAGTGGAAGCAGCCACCTCAGCCTCCACCCCAGGCCCAACAGAATCCAATTCAGGTTTCAGTGTCCCTGCACAAACAATTTTAGGAAGTACAGTCACTTTTTCATTTCCATCTTTTACACACTTTGTTCCATCCCCCTTACAAGAGTCACATATTTTTACATTAACAGAACAACGCGAAGAAAAGTCCAAAAGAGTCTCATTTTTTCCCAGAGAGAGAGAAGAAAGATTTTGTTCAACAGAGTTCAAAGCAATACTTTCAGCATTTGCAACAACACTTGTAACATTCTCCGATACTCACACAGTCTCCGGTTTACTGGAATTTAATGAGACAGAACCAGAAGCTTTGTTTTCTGAGTCCAAGTTGATCTTATTATTATCAGTTTGTTTAAAACAGTGCTCCAACAGCGCTCTACAAACCGGCATAAGTTCTCTTAAGCTTTCATCTTTTTTGAGAGAGACTAGATTATAGATTCTCCAGTTTATCTGATCCCAAAAATGAAAAGTAAAAGCAGACTGCAGATTTAAATCTTGCGTATTCGCTTTAACCCAGATAAGTAAGTTTTTAAGCTCAGTTTTTGAAATTTCAGAGTGACCTTTTTCTTGTAACATTGTCTCTAATTGATGAAAAACATCCCATTCAACTTTTGATAAATTCGTTCCCATTTTGTGTTCTTTTAATAATTTTCTTTTTCTCTATTTTGCCTCCCAACGTCACCCAAGCGCTGTCCCGAGATAAGTTACTTACAATTTTCTTGGCTTCGGCGGGAGAGATGATACAGTGTGCTCCTTGTTAACACTTGGGTCTCCGCAGCTGGTACTTCCACGATTTTTCTTTGTTTTTCTTCTATTCTACGTCCTCACACGAGGCACCAATATGCAGGGGACGGGACAGGTATAAGTCCAATGGTGTCAGGAGCCCACGCCTTAAAAAAGGAACCCACTAGGCCGCGGCAAAATATCCAAATATGGATAACATGGTAACCAGACCAGTGAAGAGATTTTTGCTTTTATTTCCAGCACATCAGTCTCAAAATACAAAATGGAGACATGACAGCTCACTGATCCACACCAAAAAATGTCTCCTTCAACAGGGCTCATACAGCAATACATAAAATCATCTCAGACTAGAATTCAGCCAATCAGACACAGAAAACACATCTTGACAAGCATTCTATCCAATCTTATAAAACATAGGTAATCGTAGCTAAAACAAAGACTAGTTGATAAGAGACAAAGAACAGAGTTCTATTCATGTCGGATCCCATTTTTCTCTTTCTCCTCTGTTTTATGGTTGATTTATGTTTGCTGGTTGTCGGTTTCTCTTCCCGGCTGTTTTATGTCCGGAGATAGCTCAGGGATGCCACTTGCTCGGTTTCTGCTCTCTTTTCTCGGCTGTTTCAAAGACCTGGAAAGGCCCAGAGTGGCCTTGGACAGCCCGCGCTTCAAAGGACGAGGAGAGACTTCTGATCTTGTTTCGGTCTCAGTGTTTATTAATTGTTTATCTAAAAGATTTTCTTTCAGCCCGACAGAGGTCTGCACAGCAAGTCAGCCATGGGCACACACCCGAGCCTCCGGGGCGGTCACTTATCTTTATACCTAAAGTTACGTGTACAATATTTATGATTTTTCTCCAATACCTTCTACTCTTATTAACCGGTGCACTTTTAGTAAAGACCAATCCCAAAGTGCCACCATCACCACAGAAGATGGAGGCCAAGAAGAAGAAGAAGAAGAACAGGACACACCCCAATTCCTCCATCTTACTTCTTTAGACCCCCCTGTACAGAAATCCTAAACCCTGTGTTCTACACCTTAATTAACTTATCCCTTCACCATTCACCCAGTGAAATCCTCCCAGTCCTCATACAGGTGTCGTCTCCTGTGTAGGATCAAAGTCCTGTCACCAGACACTTCTGGCAACATTCCAGGACTCCCGAGCCCCCCAAGGGTGTTCTCGGTCTCTCTGTACCTCAGTCCTGAGGTGCTGAGATCCCACATCTCCCCCTTCTGTTTGCACCAGGAAAACTTCTTTTGCTATCCGATTCATAGTGTCTTTTAAACATGCAAATATTCATGGGATAACAAGTATGAGGACTAGTAGAATTATTAAAACATAGAACTCTACCCTTAAATTCCTCTCCAAATAGGAGAGATGTCAAAGAAGTCTACCCTTAAAATTCCTCTCCAAATGGGAGAGATGTCAAAGAATTCTACCATACATTTTGCTTTGGCTGACTAATAGGTATATTACCCCCATTGCTTACTGCAATGAATGAAAGAATGATGCAGATAAGCATCATGAAACTCATGGCTTCGCTTCTATGTGAAATCATTGTTTCGCTTTTCTTTCAGGACCTTAACAGAGAATTCCCCCAAAGTCCTTAGTTTCTTTTTATTTCTCTTCCAAGTCGTCTTGTGCAGTCTGAGTCTCGACTCCTGTCTGAGTACTCGTCTCTTTGTTACTTGAATCATTGTTTCTCGGATCCACGTTTTCATGTTCTCGCACTCGAAATGGTTTCACGTGTCGTACCAACACCCACGTCAGATCTCGATCTGTGGAAACACAAGCGAAAGCCTTGCCCCCCACTAGGTGGCGCTGTCACCGGCCTCCCCAGGTCGGACGACAGCATGAGCTGGACTGCCCCTCGTCCTGTCAACTGCCGTGTTCGTGATCTCGTTTGAGACCGTGTCTGTCTGGCTTTTAATTCAGCTGGAAATGGAGCTTGAACACCAGAACGTCTCCCTTGAAGGGAAGGGACTGGGACTCCGAGGGTTATAACCAGAGGTACCAAGTCTGAAGAGGGTGTGGAGCCGCTGGGACAGAGGATCCCGAGCACGGCCCCTCCTCGCCCGAGACGTCACGGGCCCGCCCCCGCCCGCGCTCTACTCTGCGCATGCGTGCTCTCCGAGCCTCTCCCCGTCTCTCCTGGGCTGACGTCACTCTCCCCCCCTTGTTCCACCTCCGAGGTCTCCTCCCTCGGTCTGCCCCTGACTCTGTCTCTGTGTCCATTCCTCCCGCCGGTGTGTACGGCCCGCCCCCCGCCGGCACCCGGGCCCGCTCCGCCCCGCAATTCGAGCCGAATTTGTCCGCGGGTTTTTGCGAGTTCTGCCCGCCGCGCGCGTCTCCGGGACGGCCGCCACCCCCCGGCGCCGTGCTGACAAAAGCCGCACCGGGACTCGTGTCTCCCAGTATCTCTTCTCCCGCGCTCCCCGCCTGCTCCGCCGCTACCGCGCCGTGCCCCCGCGAGGAAGCGTCCCCCCCCAATCCCTTCTCTGTCCCCCTTCACCCCCCCCTCCGATCCTGACTCCCCTGTACTCTCCGGAGTTTCAGGACGCTTTAGGAGCTTCCTGGGGTTTCTGGGTTTTGGGACCGGGGCTTTAATATTTTTTCCTGCTCTCTTTTCTCGAGAGCCCTTTCCCCCTGGCTTCTTAAGGCCAGAAATAATTTTTTTTTTCCGGAGCTTTGCTCCCCCATCCTTCTGCTGAGGATGCCGTAACTTTTCGTTGCTCTCCCAGTCTTTTCGACTGAACCGGTATGCTTTTCTCTAGCATTACCCTTGCCGGCGAGAGCAGCTTTAACGCTGTCTCGTCTTTTTTTTGTCGTTAAGAAATATCAGTGCCTATTGATTTCCTGCCAAAACCCCACTTCCAATAGCAGGCATGTTTCGGCCAGTGGGTAATTAAGCCTTGCCCACAACAATAGCTGTTTTAATACTTTCTTTGGGATCTCTTCTGTGTGTGCTTGAGCCACGCCTTGTAAGGCGGACAAAATTTCCCGTTGTTCTTGGGAGAGTGTGTGCAATTATGTTCTTATATTTTGACCTTCTCACCGAATCTGTCGTCAGAGCTGTCCGAAGGCTCCCGTCTCTGTCCAGCAGGTCACAGGAGAAGAATCCGGAGGCGCCTTCCGGTTCCGATCCGGGCTGCTCTGCTACGAACTGTCTTCGGTAGAAGCTGAGAGATGTAATTCTCAGTGACTGCTGTTTTTTGCAGACTCTTCTGGCTGTTTTTTTTTTTTTTTTTCTTCTTTTTCTTTTTTCTTCAGGCTTCTCTCCTCAGGAGCTATCAGTGCTCTCCTGAGAACTCGTCCTAGATTGGAGCTGCCCTCTTTGCTCTTCAGTTCTTGAGCTTCAGCTCTTCAGGGCTGATCCCCCCCCCGAAAGGGTTGGTGGGGAGTAGCCCAAGCAGGGAACGCCAGATGTCGGATCCCATTTTTCTCTTTCTCCTCTGTTTTATGGTTGATTTATGTTTGCTGGTTGTCGGTTTCTCTTCCCGGCTGTTTTATGTCCGGAGATAGCTCAGGGATGCCACTTGCTCGGTTTCTGCTCTCTTTTCTCGGCTGTTTCAAAGACCTGGAAAGGCCCAGAGTGGCCTTGGACAGCCCGCGCTTCAAAGGACGAGGAGAGACTTCTGATCTTGTTTCGGTCTCAGTGTTTATTAATTGTTTATCTAAAAGATTTTCTTTCAGCCCGACAGAGGTCTGCACAGCAAGTCAGCCATGGGCACACACCCGAGCCTCCGGGGCGGTCACTTATCTTTATACCTAAAGTTACGTGTACAATATTTATGATTTTTCTCCAATACCTTCTACTCTTATTAACCGGTGCACTTTTAGTAAAGACCAATCCCAAAGTGCCACCATCACCACAGAAGATGGAGGCCAAGAAGAAGAAGAAGAAGAACAGGACACGCCCCAATTCCTCCATTTTACTTCTTTAGACCCCCCTGTACAGAAATCCTAAACCCTGTGTTCTACACCTTAATTAACTTATCCCTTCACCATTCACCCAGTGAAATCCTCCCAGTCCTCATACAGGTGTCGTCTCCTGTGTAGGATCAAAGTCCTGTCACCAGACACTTCTGGCAACATTCCAGGACTCCCGAGCCCCCCAAGGGTGTTCTCGGTCTCTCTGTACCTCAGTCCTGAGGTGCGGAGATCCCACATATTCATGCTAACCTTCTAAAGATATACATTAAATAACCTTGTTGCCATCCTAAAGCCAATTCTACAGAAGCCTATTGTTATTTGTCACGTCTACTGCTTGGGAAACTTTTCTGCTTGCATGGAAAACTTTTTCTGCTTGCATGGGAAACTTTTCTGCAATGCTAACAAAACTCCAGTCTAAGGCCTACATACTTCTTTGTAACCATTTCTTAAAAATCCTCTAACCTTATGGATTCCAACATTTCCCCCTCTCTGTTTGACCCAGAAGCTTTCATTTTCTTGTCGCTTGCTATTTGCGTTTCATAGCTCTATTGCAAAATTTCTGCTTATTATCTGCTGAAGACCTATTTTCACTAAACTGAAGCATTGCTATATTACGGCACAGCAACTTAATGCTGTGAAGACCCAATCCCTGAAAGAGAGCTATGAATCACGTTTGGCAACAGTCACAAGGCATCGTTCAAAAAACTCTGGTCGATTCCAAGGCCTTAATTCAAAACCTTCGTTCATGTCAATACCCTCATCTACTGCTTTCGTGAGATTTCGTACACTCTCTGTGCTTCTACTTCCTAGTTCTCCTGCTTGAATGACAAAAACTTCTTGGGCTGTTTTGTTCATCATTCGCCGAAGACAACAGAGTATACAAGGTGCCACTATCAATATCAGTATTAGAACACCTAATATGTAAAGACCTATCTTGCAAAGTTGCCTTAGCCAAGGTGCAAAACTCCAATTTTGAAACAAATCATCCAACCAGGAACCTCCATCTTCTTTAATTTGGGCTGTCAGATCCTTTAATTTTTGAATGCTTTTGTGAATGGATTCGGAATGATCAGACAAATTCATACAACACAATCCTTCCAATTCCTCACAACCATGTCCTTGTGCCAGTAAGAGAAAATCAATGGCTGCTCTGTTTTGAAGAGTAGCATGTCTAATACTATCAACATCAGTCCACATATCACTGATTGCGGAGGATGTGGCATTTGCTTGTTTGCTCAGCCAACATCCAACTCGATCTAATTGTCTCAATGCCACAGCTGAAGCCAATTGGGGTAGAAATATACCTGCTGAAAGCCTTCTGGCGGCATTCCAAGGCATAAAATCACTCTGACAGTTCTCATCATAATGAGGAACAGCTCTTGTTTTCCTTTGTTTCTTTTTCATCACTGCTTTGGCAGTGGGGGCAATTATGGTAAGCATACCAATGCTACAAGGGCCACCTTCAAGGTGGGCTGGAATGCCTTGCCAACCTCTGTCTCCGCAAATGATCCAATACCCTTTTGGCAATTGCCGTGGATATTGGTCCGTCTCCAGAAACACATCCCAACTGTTTGAAACATTTGCTGCCCTGAGAAGTTTTTTCGAACAAATGTTCCAATTGAAGGAAGGACTGTTTCCATTGTCAATTCCTCCTGGTTTACCATTGGATTCTTTTCTGACCAAAGGAAACTCTTTCACTGGCACACCAACCAAACAGGTTGAGAAAGGCTTTTCTGGTTCCGAATTAGACAGGCATATAGTATCCGATCCGGCAGCCTTGGCTAAGGTCACCCAAACATTCGTTTTCGGTTGATCCACAGGCAAATCTGCACGACAAAAAACAATTAACATCAAGCAAAACTAGTATACCATTTGATTCTGCCCCATCTCTTTCAAGAACTAAGTTTTGGCAGAATTCTTTCTAAACAAAAACAATAACCTAAATTTTCAGCCAAAAACTAGCTTTGTAAAACAAACATTCAGCATTCAATTCGTATACTCATAAATAACATTGGCACAAAATCAGAGTTCATGGGTTCTACCGATGCACAAAGAACGTCAGGCACAAGAGGCGTCAGGCGAGACCCGGGATCCTTCCATTCGGTCCACGTCTGCGTACTCGCTTCCTCAGTTCTAGGCTCGACAACAGGTTCTGAAGTGCGATACGGTTTGACGTTTTTGGCAGGAACCCACTTAATTCTTCCAGCACCTGTGGAAATGGAAGCATACCCTTTGCCCCACGTTATTAATTGAAACGGGCCTTCCATCTGTCCAGAGTCAGGGTTTCTAATTAGAAGAGGAGGATGTTCTTTCAGTTTTGCCTGTGTGCTATTTGAAAAGTGTCTAAAGATTGGTGGATCTGGTTCTGTACTTGAACTATTTAGAAAATTAAAACCATACAAAGCCTTACTCAGTCTCATCTGTGGGGTGATTTCCGTTCCCCCTCTCTGTTGATCTAATATGCGTTTTAAGGTTTGATGTGTTCTTTCAATGATTGCTTGGCTTGTGGGAGAGTGGGGAATACCAAAAATGTGTCGAACACCCCATTCATTTAAAAATGTGGCCAATTTTTGAGATATGTATGCGGGACCATTGTCAGTTTTTACTTCTTGGGGTATACCCAATGAAGCAAAAGCTTGCAGGAAATGATTACAGGCATGGCTGCCAGTTTCACCTGTGTGAAGGGAAGCAAAAACTGCACCAGAGAACGTGTCTATGGAAACATGAATATTTTTAAATTTACCAAAAGAAGGCTATTTAGTAACACCTGTTTGCCACAACTGTAGGCTTTGTAAGCCTCGGGGGTTGATTGCTCCTGTAGAAACAGGAGGTTGTACCAATTGACAGTCAGGGCAAGTATGAATGATAGCTTTAGCTTGACTTTTAGTGATTTGGAACATTCGCATGAGTGCTTGTGCATTTTGGTGGAAAAAGGCATGACTCAATTTTGCTTGTTCAAAAATATTTGGCAATGTGTTAGAAATGACCATTGTCAGCTTGTCGGCTCTTGCATTTCCTTCCACTAATATTGTGGTGTGCTGTAATGTCCCATTTTGGCCTTCCAGGTCACTTTCCCAGGTGTGCCAATACCTCTCTCCCTTCCCCCTTGCCCCCATGCTGAGTGAGTCCTGTCACTCAGGCTTAACATTCCAGCAAGGCGTCGTGTGGTTGGTCAAGTTCAAAGGATGCCACTCAGGCCCAGGGGTCATTGGCCTGTCTGGGTGTCATCTTCCCCTGAGACCCTGCCCCTCTCACCTGGTTGGTGGCTCACCTGTACCTCCCCTCCCCCTGTCCCTGAGCTTAAAAAGGTCATCAGACCATGCGGTCGGTGTTCTGTTGGAGCAGGTCCTCACGTTCAGACCTCTGTAACCATGGAATAAACCTCTGGACATTAAACCCTCCAACAGAATCCTCTCCTTTTTCTCTTCACCATCGCCTGAAGCTATCCTCCTGAGGTAACAGGGTCCCTTACAAGCCTGGACGTGTTCAGTGCCCAGCTGCAACCACCAGCAAGCTAAGGTATCTCTGGGGTGACACGCCGCAGTTGCTGCCTTTGGCCCAGCAGCGAGGGTCAGACTGGCCCAGGCACAATCTAACTGGTAATACTGGGAGCTTTTTTTTCCAATACACTAAAAATCCAGGAAGTGAAGAATGCGCCCTAATGTGAGAAACAAAATATGGATTAGTTCTATATTGCAAAGTTATAAAAAGACATGAAAGCCAACGATGTAAAGTTTCATTACTAACATCCTTTAAAATGGAACCTTCTATTCTCCTGACTACATTAGCAACATAAGCAGAATCTGTGACCAAATTAAAAGGCTGAGGAAACAGCTGAAAAGCTCAAACTACTGCAGCAAGCTCAACAATTTGAGGGGATCCCTCTACTGTTTGAATATCAGATTCCCAAACATCAGTCTTTTGATTAAACCAAGTCACAACGGACTTGTGGCTTTTACCAGAGCCATCAGTGAAGAGAGTCACAGCATGTAAAGGTTCTTCACTTAATTTAGGTTTTTCTCTGAAACTCAATTTTGCTTGCAGTAGTTTGTGAGCTGGATAGTGTATGGAACAAACACCTGGAAAACCTAAGAATGCATATTGTAAATCATCAGAATTTTGCATTGCCCAATTGAAATAATCATTTTTCAATGGCAAATAGATAACTGAACATTCTTGACCTGCCAAAGTTAACAATCTGGTTCTAGCCTTAATTATAATGTATGCAATCATTTCTAAAACTGAGCAAATGGTCTTTGAAAACCTGTAGGGAGGAAAAACCCATTCCATTATTAACAAAGGATCTTGTTCTGTGGCATCCCACTGGAAAATGAGACCACAAAGCTGCATCTTCTCTCCTAAGATTGCAAGAAAGAAAGGATTTTCAGGAACGCAGCGATGAGCTTGTCTTTTTTGAAGAGCTTCTGTGACTTTGTCGAGAGCAGCACGAGCTTCAGGGGTTAAAGTTCTTGGCGAAGTGATGTCGCAACTTCCTCTCAGCAAATGGAAGAGCGGACTCAGTTCATCATTGGTGATTCCCAGCATCGGTCTGACCCAGTTGATTTCTCCTAGAAGTTGTTGTAACTCTTGTAGGTTGTTGACTCTGGTTCGGATCTGAATTTTCTGTGGTATTATTGTCGTCTTCCATCGTCTTCCATCATCTTCCATCCCAGGTACTTCTAAGGTGAAACTTGTTGAATTTTCGTTGCAGAGATTTCAAGTCCAGCTTTTTGAATTTCAGCAACAACACAGTCGCGAGTTTCTTCCATCTCTTCCTTTCAAAGGACTCCACCCTTAAAGCCAATTTTTCTTTCTCTGTATCTATAGATTGACAAACACCAGAACAACCATGTTTTTGCTTAAGTGAAAAAGAGTTCCCCGGAACCACAATTTCCCGAGTGGAAGCAGCCACCTCAGCCTCCACCCCAGGCCCAACAGAATCCAATTCAGGTTTCAGTGTCCCTGCACAAACAATTTTAGGAAGTACAGTCACTTTTTCATTTCCATCTTTTACACACTTTGTTCCATCCCCCTTACAAGAGTCACATATTTTTACATTAACAGAACAACGCGAAGAAAAGTCCAAAAGAGTCTCATTTTTTCCCAGAGAGAGAGAAGAAAGATTTTGTTCAACAGAGTTCAAAGCAATACTTTCAGCATTTGCAACAACACTTGTAACATTCTCCGATACTCACACAGTCTCCGGTTTACTGGAATTTAATGAGACAGAACCAGAAGCTTTGTTTTCTGAGTCCAAGTTGATCTTATTATTATCAGTTTGTTTAAAACAGTGCTCCAACAGCGCTCTACAAACCGGCATAAGTTCTCTTAAGCTTTCATCTTTTTTGAGAGAGACTAGATTATAGATTCTCCAGTTTATCTGATCCCAAAAATGAAAAGTAAAAGCAGACTGCAGATTTAAATCTTGCGTATTCGCTTTAACCCAGATAAGTAAGTTTTTAAGCTCAGTTTTTGAAATTTCAGAGTGACCTTTTTCTTGTAACATTGTCTCTAATTGATGAAAAACATCCCATTCAACTTTTGATAAATTCGTTCCCATTTTTGTGTTCTTTTAATAATTTTCTTTTTCGCTATTTTGCCTCCCAACGTCACCCAAGCACTCTCCCGAGATAAGTTACTTACAATTTTCTTGGCTTCGGCGGGAGAGATGATACAGTGTGCTCCTTGTTAACACTTGGGTCTCCGCAGCTGGTACTTCCACGATTTTTCTTTGTTTTTCTTCTATTCTACGTCCTCACACGAGGCACCAATATGCGGGGGACGGGACAGGTATAAGTCCAATGGTGTCAGGAGCCCACGCCTTAAAAAAGGAACCCACTAGGTCGCGGCAAAATATCCAAATATGGATAACATGTTAACCAGACCAGTGAAGAGATTTTTGCCTTTATTTCCAGCACATCAGTCTCAAAATACAAAATGGAGACATGACAGCTCACTGATCCACACCAAAAAATGTCTCCTTCAACAGGGCTCATACAGCAATACATAAAATCATCTCAGACTAGAATTCAGCCAATCAGACACAGAAAACACATCTTGACAAGCATTCTATCCAATCTTATAAAACATAGGTAATCGTAGCTAAAACAAAGACTAGTTGATAAGAGACAAAGAACAGAGTTCTATTCATGCTAACCTTCTAAAGATATACATTAAATAACCTTGTTGCCATCCTAAAGCCAATTCTACAGAAGCCTATTGTTATTTGTCACGTCTACTGCTTGGGAAACTTTTCTGCTTGCATGGAAAACTTTTTCTGCTTGCATGGGAAACTTTTCTGCAATGCTAACAAAACTCCAGTCTAAGGCCTACATACTTCTTTGTAACCATTTCTTAAAAATCCTCTAACCTTATGGATTCCAACATTTCCCCCTCTCTGTTTGACCCAGAAGCTTTCATTTTCTTGTCGCTTGCTATTTGCGTTTCATAGCTCTATTGCAAAATTTCTGCTTATTATCTGCTGAAGACCTATTTTCACTAAACTGAAGCATTGCTATATTACGGCACAGCAACTTAATGCTGTGAAGACCCAATCCCTGAAAGAGAGATATGAATCACGTTTGGCAACAGTCACAAGGCATCGTTCAAAAAACTCTGGTCGATTCCAAGGCCTTAATTCAAAACCTTCGTTCATGTCAATACCCTCATCTACTGCTTTCGTGAGATTTCGTACACTCTCTGTGCTTCTACTTCCTAATTCTCCTGCTTGAATGACAAAAACTTCTCGGACTGTTTTGTTCATCATTCGCCGAACACAACAGAGTATACAAAGTGCCACTATCAATATCAGTATTAGAACACCTAATATGTAAAGACCTATCTTGCAAAGTTGCCTTAGCCAAGGTGCAAAACTCCAATTTTGAAACAAATCATCCAACCAGGAACCTCCATCTTCTTTAATTTGGGCTGTCAGATCCTTTAATTTTTGAATGCTTTTGTGAATGGATTCGGAATGATCAGACAAATTCATACAACACAATCCTTCCAATTCCTCACAACCATGTCCTTGTGCCAGTAAGAGAAAATCAATGGCTGCTCTGTTTTGAAGAGTAGCATGCCTAATACTATCAACATCAGTCCACATATCACTGATTGCGGAGGATGTGGCATTTGCTTGTTTGCTCAGCCAACATCCAACTCGATCTAATTGTCTCAATGCCACAGCTGAAGCCAATTGGGGTAGAAATATACCTGCTGAAAGCCTTCTGGCGGCATTCCAAGGCATAAAATCACTCTGACAGTTCTCATCATAATGAGGAACAGCTCTTGTTTTCCTTTGTTTCTTTTTCATCACTGCTTTGGCAGTGGGGGCAATTATGGTAAGCATACCAATGCTACAAGGGCCACCTTCAAGGTGGGCTGGAATGCCTTGCCAACCTCTGTCTCCGCAAATGATCCAATACCCTTTTGGCAATTGCCGTGGATATTGGTCCGTCTCCAGAAACACATCCCAACTGTTTGAAACATTTGCTGCCCTGAGAAGTTTGTTGGACCAAATGTTCCAATTGAAGGAAGGACTGTTTCCATTGTCAATTCCACCTGGTTTACCATTGGATTCTTTTCTGACCAAAGGAAACTCTTTCACTGGCACACCAACCAAACAGGTTGAGAAAGGCTTTTCTGGTTCCGAATTAGACAGGCATATAGTATCCGATCCGGCAGCCTTGGCTAAGGTCACCCAAACATTCGTTTTCGGTTGATCCACAGGCAAATCTGCACGACAAAAAACAATTAACATCAAGCAAAACAAGTATACCATTTGATTCTGCCCCATCTCTTTCAAGAACTAAGTTTTGGCAGAATTCTTTCTAAACAAAAACAATAACCTAAATTTTCAGCCAAAAATTTGCTTCGTTAGACAAACATTCAGCATTCAATTCGTATACTCATAAATAACATTGGCACAAAATCAGAGTTCATGGGTTCCACCGATGTACAAAGAACGTCAGGCACAAGAGGCGTCAGGCGAGACCCGGGATCCTTCCATTCGGTCCACGTCTGCGTACTCGCTTCCTCAGTTCTAGGCTCGACAACAGGTTCTGAAGTGCGATACGGTTTGACGTTTTTGGCAGGAACCCACTTAATTCTTCCAGCACCTGTGGAAATAGAAGCATACCCTTTGCCCCACGTTATTAATTGAAACGGGCCTTCCATCTGTCCAGAGTCAGGGCTTCCAATTAGAAGAGGAGGATGTTCTTTCAGTTTTGCCTGTGTGCTATTTGAAAAGTGTCTAAAGATTGGTGGATCTGGTTCTGTACTTGAACTATTTAGAAAATTAAAACCATACAAAGCCTTACTCAGTCTCATCTGTGGGGTGATTTCCGTTCCCCCTCTCTGTTGATCTAATATGCGTTTTAAGGTTTGATGTGTTCTTTCAATGATTGCTTGGCTTGTGGGAGAGTGGGGAATACCAAAAATGTGTCGAACACCCCATTCATTTAAAAATGTGGCCAATTTTTGAGATATGTATGCGGGACCATTGTCAGTTTTTACTTCTTGGGGTATACCCAATGAAGCAAAAGCTTGCAGGAAATGATGACAGGCATGGCTGCCAGTTTCACCTGTGTGAAGGGAAGCAAAAACTGCACCAGAGAACGTGTCTATGGAAACATGAATATTTTTAAATTTACCAAAAGAAGGCTATTTAGTAACACCTGTTTGCCACAACTGTAGGCTTTGTAAGCCTCGGGGGTTGATTGCTCCTGTAGAAACAGGAGGTTGTACCAATTGACAGTCAGGGCAAGTATGAATGATAGCTTTAGCTTGACTTTTAGTGATTTGGAACATTCGCATGAGTGCTTGTGCATTTTGGTGGAAAAAGGCATGGCTCAATTTTGCTTGTTCAAAAATATTTGGCAATGTGTTAGAAATGACCATTGTCAGCTTGTCGGCTCTTGCATTTCCTTCCACTAATATTGTGGTGTGCTGTAATGTCCCATTTTGGCCTTCCAGGTCACTTTCCCAGGTGTGCCAATACCTCTCTCCCTTCCCCCTTGCCCCCATGCTGAGTGAGTCCTGTCACTCAGGCTTAACATTCCAGCAAGGCGTCGTGTGGTTGGTCAAGTTCAAAGGATGCCACTCAGGCCCAGGGGTCATTGGCCTGTCTGGGTGTCATCTTCCCCTGAGACCCTGCCCCTCTCACCTGGTTGGTGGCTCACCTGTACCTCCCCTCCCCCTGTCCCTGAGCTTAAAAAGGTCATCAGACCATGCGGTCGGTGTTCTGTTGGAGCAGGTCCTCACGTTCAGACCTCTGTAACCATGGAATAAACCTCTGGACATTAAACCCTCCAGCAGAATCCTCTCCTTTTTCTCTTCACCATCGCCTGAAGCTATCCTCCTGAGGTAACGGGGTCCCTTACAAGCCTGGACGTGTTCAGTGCCCAGCTGCAACCACCAGCAAGCTAAGGTATCTCTGGGGTGACACGCCGCAGTTGCTGCCTTTGGCCCAGCAGCGAGGGTCAGACCGGCCCAGGCACAATCTAACTGGTAATATTGGGAGCTTTTTTTTCCAATACACTAAAAATCCAGGAAGTGAAGAATGCGCCCTAATGTGAGAAACAAAATATGGATTAGTTCTATATTGCAAAGTTATAAAAAGACATGAAAGCCAACGATGTAAAGTTTCATTACTAACATCCTTTAAAATGGAACCTTCTATTCTCCTGACTACATTAGCAACATAAGCAGAATCTGTGACCAAATTGAAAGGCTGAGGAAACAGCTGAAAAGCTCAAACTACTGCAGCAAGCTCAACAATTTGAGGGGATCCCTCTACTGTTTGAATATCAGATTCCCAAACATCAGTCTTTTGATTAAACCAAGTCACAACGGACTTGTGGCTTTTACCAGAGCCATCAGTGAAGAGAGTCACAGCATGTAAAGGTTCTTCACTTAATTTAGGTTTTTCTCTGAAACTCAATTTTGCTTGCAGTAGTTTGTGAGCTGGATAGTGTATGGAACAAACACCTGGAAAACCTAAGAATGCATATTGTAAATCATCAGAATTTTGCATTGCCCAATTGAAATAATCATTTTTCAATGGCAAATAGATAACTGAACATTCTTGACCTGCCAAAGTTAACAATCTGGTTCTAGCCTTAATTATAATGTATGCAATCATTTCTAAAACTGAGCAAATGGTCTTTGAAAACCTGTAGGGAGGAAAAACCCATTCCATTATTAACAAAGGATCTTGTTCTGCGGCATCCCACTGGAAAATGAGACCACAAAGCTGCATCTTCTCTCCTAAGATTGCAAGAAAGAAAGGATTTTCAGGAACGCAGCGATGAGCTTGTCTTTCTTGAAGAGCTTCTGTGACTTTGTCGAGAGCAGCACGAGCTTCAGGAGTTAAAGTTCTTGGCGAAGTGATGTTGCAACTTCCTCTCAGCAAATGGAAGAGCGGACTCAGTTCATCATTGGTGATTCCCAGCATCGGTCTGACCCAGTTGATTTCTCCTAGAAGTTGTTGTAACTCTTGTAGGTTGTTGACTCTGGTTCGGATCTGAATTTTCTGTGGTCTTCTTGTCGTCTCAGTCATCTTCCATCCCAGGTACTTCTAAGGTGAAACTTGTTGAATTTTCGTTGCAGAGATTTCAAGTCCAGCTTTTTGAATTTCAGCAACAACACAGTCGCGAGTTTCTTCCATCTCTTCCTTTCAAAGGACTCCACCCTTAAAGCCAATTTTTCTTTCTCTGTATCTATAGATTGACAAACACCAGAACAACCCTGTTTTTGCTTAACTGAAAAAGAGTTCCCCGGAACCACAATTTCCCGAGTGGAAGCAGCCACCTCAGCCTCCACCCCAGGCCCAACAGAATCCAATTCAGGTTTCAGTGTCCCTGCACAAACAATTTTAGGAAGTACAGTCACTTTTTCATTTCCTTCTTTTACACACTTTGTTCCATCCCCCTTACAAGAGTCACATATTTTTACATTAACAGAACAACGCGAAGAAAAGTCCAAAAGAGTCTCATTTTTTCCCAGAGAGAGAGAAGAAAGATTTTGTTCAACAGAGTTCAAAGCAATACTTTCAGCATTTGCAACAACACTTGTAACATTCTCCGATACTCACACAGTCTCCGGTTTACTGGAATTTAATGAGACAGAACCAGAAGCTTTGTTTTCTGAGTCCAAGTTGATCTTATTATTATCAGTTTGTTTAAAACAGTGCTCCAACAGCGCTCTACAAACCGGCATAAGTTCTCTTAAGCTTTCATCTTTTTTGAGAGAGACTAGATTATAGATTCTCCAGTTTATCTGATCCCAAAAATGAAAAGTAAAAGCAGACTGCAGATTTAAATCTTGCGTATTCGCTTTAACCCAGATAAGTAAGTTTTTAAGCTCAGTTTTTGAAATTTCAGAGTGACCTTTTTCTTGTAACATTGTCTCTAATTGATGAAAAACATCCCATTCAACTTTTGATAAATTCGTTCCCATTTTTGTGTTCTTTTAATAATTTTCTTTTTCGCTATTTTGCCTCCTAACGTCACCCAAGCGCTGTCCCGAGATAAGTTACTTACAATTTTCTTGGCTTCGGCGGGAGAGATGATACAGTGTGCTCCTTGTTAACACTTGGGTCTCCGCAGCTGGTACTTCCACGATTTTTCTTTCTTTTTCTTCTATTCTACGTCCTCACATGAGGCACCAATATGCGGGGGACGCGACAGGTATAAGTCCAATGGTGTCAGGAGCCCACGCCTTAAAAAAGGAACCCACTAGGTCGCGGCAAAATATCCAAATATGGATAACATGGTAACCAGACCAGTGAAGAGATTTTTGCTTTTATTTCCAGCACATCAGTCTCAAAATACAAAATGGAGACATGACAGCTCACTGATCCACACCAAAAAATGTCTCCTTCAACAGGGCTCATACAGCAATACATAAAATCATCTCAGACTAGAATTCAGCCAATCAGACACAGAAAACACATCTTGACAAGCATTCTATCCAATCTTATAAAACATAGGTAATCGTAGCTAAAACAAAGACTAGTTGATAAGAGACAAAGAACAGAGTTCTATTCATGCTAGCCTTCTAAAGATATACATTAAATAACCTTGTTGCCATCCTAAAGCCAATTCTACAGAAGCCTATTGTTATTTGTCACGTCTACTGCTTGGGAAACTTTTCTGCTTGCATGGAAAACTTTTTCTGCTTGCATGGGAAACTTTTCTGCAATGCTAACAAAACTCCAGTCTAAGGCCTACATACTTCTTTGTAACCATTTCTTAAAAATCCTCTAACCTTATGGATTCCAACATTTCCCCCTCTCTGTTTGACCCAGAAGCTTTCATTTTCTTGTCGCTTGCTATTTGCGTTTCATAGCTCTATTGCAAAATTTCTGCTTATTATCTGCTGAAGACCTATTTTCACTAAACTGAAGCATTGCTATATTACGGCACAGCAACTTAATGCTGTGAAGACCCAATCCCTGAAAGAGAGATATGAATCACGTTTGGCAACAGTCACAAGGCATCGTTCAAAAAACTCTGGTCGATTCCAAGGCCTTAATTCAAAACCTTCGTTCATGTCAATACCCTCATCTACTGCTTTCGTGAGATTTCGTACACTCTCTGTGCTTCTACTTCCTAGTTCTCCTGCTTGAATGACAAAAACTTCTCGGACTGTTTTGTTCATCATTCGCTGAAGACAACAGAGTATACAAGGTGCCACTATCAATATCAGTATTAGAACACCTAATATGTAAAGACCTATCTTGCAAAGTTGCCTTAGCCAAGGTGCAAAACTCCAATTTTGAAACAAATCATCCAACCAGGAACCTCCATCTTCTTTAATTTGGGCTGTCAGATCCTTTAATTTTTGAATGCTTTTTTGAATGGATTCAGAATGATCAGACAAATTCATACAACACAATCCTTCCAATTCCTCACAACCATGTCCTTGTGCCAGTAAGAGAAAATCAATGGCTGCTCTGTTTTGAAGAGTAGCATGTCTAATACTATCAACATCAGTCCACATATCACTGATTGTGGAGGATGTGGCATTAGCTTGTTTGCTCAGCCAACATCCAACTCGATCTAATTGTCTCAATGCCACAGCTGAAGCCAATTGGGGTAGAAATATACCTGCTGAAAGCCTTCTGGCGGTATTCCAAGGCATAAAATCACTCTGACAGTTCTCATCATAGTGAGGAACAGCTCTTGTTTTCCTTTGTTTCTTTTTCATCACTGCTTTGGCAGTGGGGGCAATTATGGTAAGCATACCAATGCTACAAGGGCCACCTTCAAGGTGGGCTGGAATGCCTTGCCAACCTCTGTCTCCGCAAATGATCCAATACCCTTTTGGCAATTGCCGTGGATATTGGTCCGTCTCCAGAAACACATCCCAACTGTTTGAAACATTTGCTGCCCTGAGAAGTTTTTTCAAACAAATGTTCCAATTGAAGGAAGGACTGTTTCCATTGTCAATTCCACCTGGTTTACCATTGGATTCTTTTCTGACCAAAGGAAACTCTTTCACTGGCACACCAACCAAACAGGTTGAGAAAGGCTTTTCTGGTTCCGAATTAGACAGGCATATAGTATCCGATCCGGCAGCCTTGGCTAAGGTCACCCAAACATTCGTTTTCGGTTGATCCACAGGCAAATCTGCACGACAAAAAACAATTAACATCAAGCAAAACAAGTATACCATTTGATTCTGCCCCATCTCTTTCAAGAACTAAGTTTTGGCAGAATTCTTTCTAAACAAAAACAATAACCTAAATTTTCAGCCAAAAACTAGCTTTGTTAAACAAACATTCAGCATTCAATTCGTATACTCATAAATAACATTGGCACAAAATCAGAGTTCATGGGTTCCACCGATGCACAAAGAACGTCAGGCACAAGAGGCGTCAGGCGAGACCCGGGATCCTTCCATTCGGTCCACGTCTGCGTACTCGCTTCCTCAGTTCTAGGCTCGACAACAGGTTCTGAAGTGCGATACGGTTTGACGTTTTTGGCAGGAACCCACTTAATTCTTCCAGCACCTGTGGAAATAGAAGCATACCCTTTGCCCCACGTTATTAATTGAAACGGGCCTTCCATCTGTCCAGAGTCAGGGTTTCTAATTAGAAGAGGAGGATGTTCTTTCAGTTTTGCCTGTGTGCTATTTGAAAAGTGTCTAAAGATTGGTGGATCTGGTTCTGTACTTGAACTATTTAGAAAATTAAAACCATACAAAGCCTTACTCAGTCTCATCTGTGGGGTGATTTCCGTTCCCCCTCTCTGTTGATCTAATATGCGTTTTAAGGTTTGATGTGTTCTTTCAATGATTGCTTGGCTTGTGGGAGAGTGGGGAATACCAAAAATGTGTCGAACACCCCATTCATTTAAAAATGTGGCCAATTTTTGAGATATGTATGCGGGACCATTGTCAGTTTTTACTTCTTGGGGTATACCCAATGAAGCAAAAGCTTGCAGGAAATGATGACAGGCATGGCTGCCAGTTTCACCTGTGTGAAGGGAAGCAAAAACTGCACCAGAGAACGTGTCTATGGAAACATGAATATTTTTAAATTTACCAAAAGAAGGCTATTTAGTAACACCTGTTTGCCACAACTGTAGGCTTTGTAAGCCTCGGGGGTTGATTGCTCCTGTAGAAACAGGAGGTTGTACCAATTGACAGTCAGGGCAAGTATGAATGATAGCTTTAGCTTGACTTTTAGTGATTTGGAACATTCGCATGAGTGCTTGTGCATTTTGGTGGAAAAAGGCATGACTCAATTTTGCTTGTTCAAAAATATTTGGCAATGTGTTAGAAATGACCATTGTCAGCTTGTCCGCTCTTGCATTTCCTTCCACTAAAAATCCAGGAAGTGAAGAATGCGCCCTAATGTGAGAAACAAAATATGGATTAGTTCTATATTGCAAAGTTATAAAAAGACATGAAAGCCAACGATGTAAAGTTTCATTACTAACATCCTTTAAAATGGAACCTTCTATTCTCCTGACTACATTAGCAACATAAGCAGAATCTGTGACCAAATTAAAAGGCTGAGGAAACAGCTGAAAAGCTCAAACTACTGCAGCAAGCTCAACAATTTGAGGGGATCCCTCTACTGTTTGAATATCAGATTCCCAAACATCAGTCTTTTGATTAAACCAAGTCACAACGGACTTGTGGCTTTTACCAGAGCCATCAGTGAAGAGAGTCACAGCATGTAAAGGTTCTTCACTTAATTTAGGTTTTTCTCTGAAACTCAATTTTGCTTGCAGTAGTTTGTGAGCTGGATAGTGTATGGAACAAACACCTGGAAAACCTAAGAATGCATATTGTAAATCATCAGAATTTTGCATTGCCCAATTGAAATAATCATTTTTCAAGGGCAAATAGATAACTGAACATTCTTGACCTGCCAAAGTTAACAATCTGGTTCTAGCCTTAATTATAATGTATGCAATCATTTCTAAAACTGAGCAAATGGTCTTTGAAAACCTGTAGGGAGGAAAAACCCATTCCATTATTAACAAAGGATCTTGTTCTGTGGCATCCCACTGGAAAATGAGACCACAAAGCTGCATCTTCTCTCCTAAGATTGCAAGAAAGAAAGGATTTTCAGGAACGCAGCGATGAGCTTGTCTTTTTTGAAGAGCTTCTGTGACTTTGTCGAGAGCAGCACGAGCTTCAGGGGTTAAAGTTCTTGGCGAAGTGATGTCGCAACTTCCTCTCAGCAAATGGAAGAGCGGACTCAGTTCATCATTGGTGATTCCCAGCATCGGTCTGACCCAGTTGATTTCTCCTAGAAGTTGTTGTAACTCTTGTAGGTTGTTGACTCTGGTTCGGATCTGAATTTTCTGTGGTCTTCTTGTCGTCTCAGTCATCTTCCATCCCAGGTACTTCTAAGGTGAAACTTGTTGAATTTTCGTTGCAGAGATTTCAAGTCCAGCTTTTTGAATTTCAGCAACAACACAGTCGCCAGTTTCTTCCATCTCTTCCTTTCAAAGGACTCCACCCTTAAAGCCAATTTTTCTTTCTCTGTATCTATAGATTGACAAACACCAGAACAACCCTGTTTTTGCTTAACTGAAAAAGAGTTCCCCGGAACACAATTTCCCGAGTGGAAGCAGCCACCTCAGCCTCCACCCCAGGCCCAACAGAATCCAATTCAGGTTTCAGTGTCCCTGCACAAACAATTTTAGGAAGTACAGTCACTTTTTCATTTCCATCTTTTACACAATTTGTTCCATCCCCCTTACAAGAGTCACATATTTTTACATTAAGAGAACAACGCGAAGAAAAGTCCAAAAGAGTCTCATTTTTTCCCAGAGAGAGAGAAGAAAGATTTTGTTCAACAGAGTTCAAAGCAATACTTTCAGCATTTGCAACAACACTTGTAACATTCTCCGATACACACACAGTCTCCGGTTTACTGGAATTTAATGAGACAGAACCAGAAGCTTTGTTTTCTGAGTCCAAGTTGATCTTATTATTATCCGTTTGTTTAAAACAGTGCTCCAACAGCGCTCTACAAACCGGCATAAGTTCTCTTAAGCTTTCATCTTTTTTGAGAGAGACTAGATTATAGATTCTCCAGTTTATCTGATCCCAAAAATGAAAAGTAAAAGCAGACTGCAGATTTAAATCTTGCGTATTCGCTTTAACCCAGATAAGTAAGTTTTTAAGCTCAGTTTTTGAAATTTCAGAGTGACCTTTTTCTTGTAACATTGTCTCTAATTGATGAAAAACATCCCATTCAACTTTTGATAAATTCGTTCCCATTTTTGTGTTCTTTTAATAATTTTCTTTTTCGCTATTTTGCCTCCTAACGTCACCCAAGCGCTGTCCCGAGATAAGTTACTTACAATTTTCTTGGCTTCGGCGGGAGAGATGATACAGTGTGCTCCTTGTTAACACTTGGGTCTCCGCAGCTGGTACTTCCACGATTTTTCTTTGTTTTTCTTCTATTCTACGTCCTCACACGAGGCACCAATATGCGGGGGACGGGACAGGTATAAGTCCAATAGTGTCAGGAACCCACGCCTTAAAAAAGGAACCCACTAGGCCGCGGCAAAATATCCAAATATGGATAACATGGTAACCAGACCAGTGAAGAGATTTTTGCTTTTATTTCCAGCACATCAGTCTCAAAATACAAAATGGAGACATGACAGCTCACTGATCCACACCAAAAAATGTCTCCTTCAACAGGGCTCATACAGCAATACATAAAATCATCTCAGACTAGAATTCAGCCAATCAGACACAGAAAACACATCTTGACAAGCATTCTATCCAATCTTATAAAACATAGGTAATCGTAGCTAAAACAAAGACTAGTTGATAAGAGACAAAGAACAGAGTTCTATTCATGCTAACCTTCTAAAGATATACATTAAATAACCTTGTTGCCATCCTAAAGCCAATTCTACAGAAGCCTATTGTTATTTGTCACGTCTACTGCTTGGGAAACTTTTCTGCTTGCATGGAAAACTTTTTCTGCTTGCATGGGAAACTTTTCTGCAATGCTAACAAAACTCCAGTCTAAGGCCTACATACTTCTTTGTAACCATTTCTTAAAAATCCTCTAACCTTATGGATTCCAACATTTCCCCCTCTCTGTTTGACCCAGAAGCTTTCATTTTCTTGTCGCTTGCTATTTGCGTTTCATAGCTCTATTGCAAAATTTCTGCTTATTATCTGCTGAAGACCTATTTTCACTAAACTGAAGCATTGCTATATTACGGCACAGCAACTTAATGCTGTGAAGACCCAATCCCTGAAAGAGAGATATGAATCACGTTTGGCAACAGTCACAAGGCATCGTTCAAAAAACTCTGGTCGATTCCAAGGCCTTAATTCAAAACCTTCGTTCATGTCAATACCCTCATCTACTGCTTTCGTGAGATTTCGTACACTCTCTGTGCTTCTACTTCCTAGTTCTCCTGCTTGAATGACAAAAACTTCTCGGACTGTTTTGTTCATCATTCGCTGAAGACAACAGAGTATACAAGGTGCCACTATCAATATCAGTATTAGAACACCTAATATGTAAAGACCTATCTTGCAAAGTTGCCTTAGCCAAGGTGCAAAACTCCAATTTTGAAACAAATCATCCAACCAGGAACCTCCATCTTCTTTAATTTGGGCTGTCAGATCCTTTAATTTTTGAATGCTTTTTTGAATGGATTCAGAATGATCAGACAAATTCATACAACACAATCCTTCCAATTCCTCACAACCATGTCCTTGTGCCAGTAAGAGAAAATCAATGGCTGCTCTGTTTTGAAGAGTAGCATGTCTAATACTATCAACATCAGTCCACATATCACTGATTGTGGAGGATGTGGCATTAGCTTGTTTGCTCAGCCAACATCCAACTCGATCTAATTGTCTCAATGCCACAGCTGAAGCCAATTGGGGTAGAAATATACCTGCTGAAAGCCTTCTGGCGGTATTCCAAGGCATAAAATCACTCTGACAGTTCTCATCATAGTGAGGAACAGCTCTTGTTTTCCTTTGTTTCTTTTTCATCACTGCTTTGGCAGTGGGGGCAATTATGGTAAGCATACCAATGCTACAAGGGCCACCTTCAAGGTGGGCTGGAATGCCTTGCCAACCTCTGTCTCCGCAAATGATCCAATACCCTTTTGGCAATTGCCGTGGATATTGGTCCGTCTCCAGAAACACATCCCAACTGTTTGAAACATTTGCTGCCCTGAGAAGTTTTTTCGAACAAATGTTCCAATTGAAGGAAGGACTGTTTCCATTGTCAATTCCACCTGGTTTACCATTGGATTCTTTTCTGACCAAAGGAAACTCTTTCACTGGCACACCAACCAAACAGGTTGAGAAAGGCTTTTCTGGTTCCGAATTAGACAGGCATATAGTATCCGATCCGGCAGCCTTGGCTAAGGTCACCCAAACATTCGTTTTCGGTTGATCCACAGGCAAATCTGCACGACAAAAAACAATTAACATCAAGCAAAACAAGTATACCATTTGATTCTGCCCCATCTCTTTCAAGAACTAAGTTTTGGCAGAATTCTTTCTAAACAAAAACAATAACCTAAATTTTCAGCCAAAAACTAGCTTTGTTAAACAAACATTCAGCATTCAATTCGTATACTCATAAATAACATTGGCACAAAATCAGAGTTCATGGGTTCCACCGATGCACAAAGAACGTCAGGCACAAGAGGCGTCAGGCGAGACCCGGGATCCTTCCATTCGGTCCACGTCTGCGTACTCGCTTCCTCAGTTCTAGGCTCGACAACAGGTTCTGAAGTGCGATACGGTTTGACGTTTTTGGCAGGAACCCACTTAATTCTTCCAGCACCTGTGGAAATAGAAGCATACCCTTTGCCCCACGTTATTAATTGAAACGGGCCTTCCATCTGTCCAGAGTCAGGGTTTCTAATTAGAAGAGGAGGATGTTCTTTCAGTTTTGCCTGTGTGCTATTTGAAAAGTGTCTAAAGATTGGTGGATCTGGTTCTGTACTTGAACTATTTAGAAAATTAAAACCATACAAAGCCTTACTCAGTCTCATCTGTGGGGTGATTTCCGTTCCCCCTCTCTGTTGATCTAATATGCGTTTTAAGGTTTGATGTGTTCTTTCAATGATTGCTTGGCTTGTGGGAGAGTGGGGAATACCAAAAATGTGTCGAACACCCCATTCATTTAAAAATGTGGCCAATTTTTGAGATATGTATGCGGGACCATTGTCAGTTTTTACTTCTTGGGGTATACCCAATGAAGCAAAAGCTTGCAGGAAATGATGACAGGCATGGCTGCCAGTTTCACCTGTGTGAAGGGAAGCAAAAACTGCACCAGAGAACGTGTCTATGGAAACATGAATATTTTTAAATTTACCAAAAGAAGGCTATTTAGTAACACCTGTTTGCCACAACTGTAGGCTTTGTAAGCCTCGGGGGTTGATTGCTCCTGTAGAAACAGGAGGTTGTACCAATTGACAGTCAGGGCAAGTATGAATGATAGCTTTAGCTTGACTTTTAGTGATTTGGAACATTCGCATGAGTGCTTGTGCATTTTGGTGGAAAAAGGCATGACTCAATTTTGCTTGTTCAAAAATATTTGGCAATGTGTTAGAAATGACCATTGTCAGCTTGTCCGCTCTTGCATTTCCTTCCACTAAAAATCCAGGAAGTGAAGAATGCGCCCTAATGTGAGAAACAAAATATGGATTAGTTCTATATTGCAAAGTTATAAAAAGACATGAAAGCCAACGATGTAAAGTTTCATTACTAACATCCTTTAAAATGGAACCTTCTATTCTCCTGACTACATTAGCAACATAAGCAGAATCTGTGACCAAATTAAAAGGCTGAGGAAACAGCTGAAAAGCTCAAACTACTGCAGCAAGCTCAACAATTTGAGGGGATCCCTCTACTGTTTGAATATCAGATTCCCAAACATCAGTCTTTTGATTAAACCAAGTCACAACGGACTTGTGGCTTTTACCAGAGCCATCAGTGAAGAGAGTCACAGCATGTAAAGGTTCTTCACTTAATTTAGGTTTTTCTCTGAAACTCAATTTTGCTTGCAGTAGTTTGTGAGCTGGATAGTGTATGGAACAAACACCTGGAAAACCTAAGAATGCATATTGTAAATCATCAGAATTTTGCATTGCCCAATTGAAATAATCATTTTTCAAGGGCAAATAGATAACTGAACATTCTTGACCTGCCAAAGTTAACAATCTGGTTCTAGCCTTAATTATAATGTATGCAATCATTTCTAAAACTGAGCAAATGGTCTTTGAAAACCTGTAGGGAGGAAAAACCCATTCCATTATTAACAAAGGATCTTGTTCTGTGGCATCCCACTGGAAAATGAGACCACAAAGCTGCATCTTCTCTCCTAAGATTGCAAGAAAGAAAGGATTTTCAGGAACGCAGCGATGAGCTTGTCTTTTTTGAAGAGCTTCTGTGACTTTGTCGAGAGCAGCACGAGCTTCAGGGGTTAAAGTTCTTGGCGAAGTGATGTCGCAACTTCCTCTCAGCAAATGGAAGAGCGGACTCAGTTCATCATTGGTGATTCCCAGCATCGGTCTGACCCAGTTGATTTCTCCTAGAAGTTGTTGTAACTCTTGTAGGTTGTTGACTCTGGTTCGGATCTGAATTTTCTGTGGTCTTCTTGTCGTCTCAGTCATCTTCCATCCCAGGTACTTCTAAGGTGAAACTTGTTGAATTTTCGTTGCAGAGATTTCAAGTCCAGCTTTTTGAATTTCAGCAACAACACAGTCGCCAGTTTCTTCCATCTCTTCCTTTCAAAGGACTCCACCCTTAAAGCCAATTTTTCTTTCTCTGTATCTATAGATTGACAAACACCAGAACAACCCTGTTTTTGCTTAACTGAAAAAGAGTTCCCCGGAACACAATTTCCCGAGTGGAAGCAGCCACCTCAGCCTCCACCCCAGGCCCAACAGAATCCAATTCAGGTTTCAGTGTCCCTGCACAAACAATTTTAGGAAGTACAGTCACTTTTTCATTTCCATCTTTTACACAATTTGTTCCATCCCCCTTACAAGAGTCACATATTTTTACATTAAGAGAACAACGCGAAGAAAAGTCCAAAAGAGTCTCATTTTTTCCCAGAGAGAGAGAAGAAAGATTTTGTTCAACAGAGTTCAAAGCAATACTTTCAGCATTTGCAACAACACTTGTAACATTCTCCGATACACACACAGTCTCCGGTTTACTGGAATTTAATGAGACAGAACCAGAAGCTTTGTTTTCTGAGTCCAAGTTGATCTTATTATTATCCGTTTGTTTAAAACAGTGCTCCAACAGCGCTCTACAAACCGGCATAAGTTCTCTTAAGCTTTCATCTTTTTTGAGAGAGACTAGATTATAGATTCTCCAGTTTATCTGATCCCAAAAATGAAAAGTAAAAGCAGACTGCAGATTTAAATCTTGCGTATTCGCTTTAACCCAGATAAGTAAGTTTTTAAGCTCAGTTTTTGAAATTTCAGAGTGACCTTTTTCTTGTAACATTGTCTCTAATTGATGAAAAACATCCCATTCAACTTTTGATAAATTCGTTCCCATTTTTGTGTTCTTTTAATAATTTTCTTTTTCGCTATTTTGCCTCCTAACGTCACCCAAGCGCTGTCCCGAGATAAGTTACTTACAATTTTCTTGGCTTCGGCGGGAGAGATGATACAGTGTGCTCCTTGTTAACACTTGGGTCTCCGCAGCTGGTACTTCCACGATTTTTCTTTGTTTTTCTTCTATTCTACGTCCTCACACGAGGCACCAATATGCGGGGGACGGGACAGGTATAAGTCCAATAGTGTCAGGAACCCACGCCTTAAAAAAGGAACCCACTAGGCCGCGGCAAAATATCCAAATATGGATAACATGGTAACCAGACCAGTGAAGAGATTTTTGCTTTTATTTCCAGCACATCAGTCTCAAAATACAAAATGGAGACATGACAGCTCACTGATCCACACCAAAAAATGTCTCCTTCAACAGGGCTCATACAGCAATACATAAAATCATCTCAGACTAGAATTCAGCCAATCAGACACAGAAAACACATCTTGACAAGCATTCTATCCAATCTTATAAAACATAGGTAATCGTAGCTAAAACAAAGACTAGTTGATAAGAGACAAAGAACAGAGTTCTATTCATGCTAACCTTCTAAAGATATACATTAAATAACCTTGTTGCCATCCTAAAGCCAATTCTACAGAAGCCTATTGTTATTTGTCACGTCTACTGCTTGGGAAACTTTTCTGCTTGCATGGAAAACTTTTTCTGCTTGCATGGGAAACTTTTCTGCAATGCTAACAAAACTCCAGTCTAAGGCCTACATACTTCTTTGTAACCATTTCTTAAAAATCCTCTAACCTTATGGATTCCAACATTTCCCCCTCTCTGTTTGACCCAGAAGCTTTCATTTTCTTGTCGCTTGCTATTTGCGTTTCATAGCTCTATTGCAAAATTTCTGCTTATTATCTGCTGAAGACCTATTTTCACTAAACTGAAGCATTGCTATATTACGGCACAGCAACTTAATGCTGTGAAGACCCAATCCCTGAAAGAGAGATATGAATCACGTTTGGCAACAGTCACAAGGCATCGTTCAAAAAACTCTGGTCGATTCCAAGGCCTTAATTCAAAACCTTCGTTCATGTCAATACCCTCATCTACTGCTTTCGTGAGATTTCGTACACTCTCTGTGCTTCTACTTCCTAGTTCTCCTGCTTGAATGACAAAAACTTCTCGGACTGTTTTGTTCATCATTCGCTGAAGACAACAGAGTATACAAGGTGCCACTATCAATATCAGTATTAGAACACCTAATATGTAAAGACCTATCTTGCAAAGTTGCCTTAGCCAAGGTGCAAAACTCCAATTTTGAAACAAATCATCCAACCAGGAACCTCCATCTTCTTTAATTTGGGCTGTCAGATCCTTTAATTTTTGAATGCTTTTTTGAATGGATTCAGAATGATCAGACAAATTCATACAACACAATCCTTCCAATTCCTCACAACCATGTCCTTGTGCCAGTAAGAGAAAATCAATGGCTGCTCTGTTTTGAAGAGTAGCATGTCTAATACTATCAACATCAGTCCACATATCACTGATTGTGGAGGATGTGGCATTAGCTTGTTTGCTCAGCCAACATCCAACTCGATCTAATTGTCTCAATGCCACAGCTGAAGCCAATTGGGGTAGAAATATACCTGCTGAAAGCCTTCTGGCGGCATTCCAAGGCATAAAATCACTCTGACAGTTCTCATCATAGTGAGGAACAGCTCTTGTTTTCCTTTGTTTCTTTTTCATCACTGCTTTGGCAGTGGGGGCAATTATGGTAAGCATACCAATGCTACAAGGGCCACCTTCAAGGTGGGCTGGAATGCCTTGCCAACCTCTGTCTCCGCAAATGATCCAATACCCTTTTGGCAATTGCCGTGGATATTGGTCCGTCTCCAGAAACACATCCCAACTGTTTGAAACATTTGCTGCCCTGAGAAGTTTTTTCGAACAAATGTTCCAATTGAAGGAAGGACTGTTTCCATTGTCAATTCCACCTGGTTTACCATTGGATTCTTTTCTGACCAAAGGAAACTCTTTCACTGGCACACCAACCAAACAGGTTGAGAAAGGCTTTTCTGGTTCCGAATTCGACAGGCATATAGTATCCGATCCGGCAGCCTTGGCTAAGGTCACCCAAACATTCGTTTTTGGTTGATCCACAGGCAAATCTGCACGACAAAAAACAATTAACATCAAGCAAAACAAGTATACCATTTGATTCTGCCCCATCTCTTTCAAGAACTAAGTTTTGGCAGAATTCTTTCTAAACAAAAACAATAACCTAAATTTTCAGCCAAAAACTAGCTTTGTTAAACAAACATTCAGCATTCAATTCGTATACTCATAAATAACATTGGCACAAAATCAGAGTTCATGGGTTCCACCGATGCACAAAGAACGTCAGGCACAAGAGGCGTCAGGCGAGACCCGGGATCCTTCCATTCGGTCCACGTCTGCGTACTCGCTTCCTCAGTTCTAGGCTCGACAACAGGTTCTGAAGTGCGATACGGTTTGACGTTTTTGGCAGGAACCCACTTAATTCTTCCAGCACCTGTGGAAATAGAAGCATACCCTTTGCCCCACGTTATTAATTGAAACGGGCCTTCCATCTGTCCAGAGTCAGGGTTTCTAATTAGAAGAGGAGGATGTTCTTTCAGTTTTGCCTGTGTGCTATTTGAAAAGTGTCTAAAGATTGGTGGATCTGGTTCTGTACTTGAACTATTTAGAAAATTAAAACCATACAAAGCCTTACTCAGTCTCATCTGTGGGGTGATTTCCGTTCCCCCTCTCTGTTGATCTAATATGCGTTTTAAGGTTTGATGTGTTCTTTCAATGATTGCTTGGCTTGTGGGAGAGTGGGGAATACCAAAAATGTGTCGAACACCCCATTCATTTAAAAATGTGGCCAATTTTTGAGATATGTATGCGGGACCATTGTCAGTTTTTACTTCTTGGGGTATACCCAATGAAGCAAAAGCTTGCAGGAAATGATGACAGGCATGGCTGCCAGTTTCACCTGTGTGAAGGGAAGCAAAAACTGCACCAGAGAACGTGTCTATGGAAACATGAATATTTTTAAATTTACCAAAAGAAGGCTATTTAGTAACACCTGTTTGCCACAACTGTAGGCTTTGTAAGCCTCGGGGGTTGATTGCTCCTGTAGAAACAGGAGGTTGTACCAATTGACAGTCAGGGCAAGTATGAACGATAGCTTTAGCTTGACTTTTAGTGATTTGGAACATTCGCATGAGTGCTTGTGCATTTTGGTGGAAAAAGGCATGACTCAATTTTGCTTGTTCAAAAATATTTGGCAATGTGCTAGAAATGACCATTGTCAGCTTGTCCGCTCTTGCATTTCCTTCCACTAAAAATCCAGGAAGTGAAGAATGCGCCCTAATGTGAGAAACAAAATATGGATTAGTTCTATATTGCAAAGTTATAAAAAGACATGAAAGCCAACGATGTAAAGTTTCATTACTAACATCCTTTAAAATGGAACCTTCTATTCTCCTGACTACATTAGCAACATAAGCAGAATCTGTGACCAAATTAAAAGGCTGAGGAAACAGCTGAAAAGCTCAAACTACTGCAGCAAGCTCAACAATTTGAGGGGATCCCTCTACTGTTTGAATATCAGATTCCCAAACATCAGTCTTTTGATTAAACCAAGTCACAACGGACTTGTGGCTTTTACCAGAGCCATCAGTGAAGAGAGTCACAGCATGTAAAGGTTCTTCACTTAATTTAGGTTTTTCTCTGAAACTCAATTTTGCTTGCAGTAGTTTGTGAGCTGGATAGTGTATGGAACAAACACCTGGAAAACCTAAGAATGCATATTGTAAATCATCAGAATTTTGCATTGCCCAATTGAAATAATCATTTTTCAAGGGCAAATAGATAACTGAACATTCTTGACCTGCCAAAGTTAACAATCTGGTTCTAGCCTTAATTATAATGTATGCAATCATTTCTAAAACTGAGCAAATGGTCTTTGAAAACCTGTAGGGAGGAAAAACCCATTCCATTATTAACAAAGGATCTTGTTCTGTGGCATCCCACTGGAAAATGAGACCACAAAGCTGCATCTTCTCTCCTAAGATTGCAAGAAAGAAAGGATTTTCAGGAACGCAGCGATGAGCTTGTCTTTTTTGAAGAGCTTCTGTGACTTTGTCGAGAGCAGCACGAGCTTCAGGAGTTAAAGTTCTTGGCGAAGTGATGTCGCAACTTCCTCTCAGCAAATGGAAGAGCGGACTCAGTTCATCATTGGTGATTCCCAGCATCGGTCTGACCCAGTTGATTTCTCCTAGAAGTTGTTGTAACTCTTGTAGGTTGTTGACTCTGGTTCGGATCTGAATTTTCTGTGGTCTTCTTGTCGTCTCAGTCATCTTCCATCCCAGGTACTTCTAAGGTGAAACTTGTTGAATTTTCGTTGCAGAGATTTCAAGTCCAGCTTTTTGAATTTCAGCAACAACACAGTCGCCAGTTTCTTCCATCTCTTCCTTTCAAAGGACTCCACCCTTAAAGCCAATTTTTCTTTCTCTGTATCTATAGATTGACAAACACCAGAACAACCCTGTTTTTGCTTAACTGAAAAAGAGTTCCCCGGAACACAATTTCCCGAGTGGAAGCAGCCACCTCAGCCTCCACCCCAGGCCCAACAGAATCCAATTCAGGTTTCAGTGTCCCTGCACAAACAATTTTAGGAAGTACAGTCACTTTTTCATTTCCATCTTTTACACACTTTGTTCCATCCCCCTTACAAGAGTCACATATTTTTACATTAACAGAACAACGCAAAGAAAAGTCCAAAAGAGTCTCATTTTTTCCCAGAGAGAGAAGAAAGATTTTGTTCAACAGAGTTCAAAGCAATACTTTCAGCATTTGCAACAACACTTGTAACATTCTCCGATACTCACACAGTCTCCGGTTTACTGGAATTTAATGAGACAGAACCAGAAGCTTTGTTTTCTGAGTCCAAGTTGATCTTATTATTATCCGTTTGTTTAAAACAGTGCTCCAACAGCGCTCTACAAACCGGCATAAGTTCTCTTAAGCTTTCATCTTTTTTGAGAGAGACTAGATTATAGATTCTCCAGTTTATCTGATCCCAAAAATGAAAAGTAAAAGCAGACTGCAGATTTAAATCTTGCGTATTCGCTTTAACCCAGATAAGTAAGTTTTTAAGCTCAGTTTTTGAAATTTCAGAGTGACCTTTTTCTTGTAACATTGTCTCTAATTGATGAAAAACATCCCATTCAACTTTTGATAAATTCGTTCCCATTTTTGTGTTCGTTTAATAATTTTCTTTTTCTCTATTTTGCCTCCCAACGTCACCCAAGCGCTGTCCCGAGATAAGTTACTTACAATTTTCTTGGCTTCGGCGGGAGAGATGATACAGTGTGCTCCTTGTTAACACTTGGGTCTCCGCAGCTGGTACTTCCACGATTTTTCTTTGTTTTTCTTCTATTCTACGTCCTCACACGAGGCACCAATATGCGGGGGACGGGACAGGTATAAGTCCAATGGTGTCAGGAACCCACGCCCTAAAAAAGGAACCCACTAGGCCGCGGCAAAATATCCAAATATGGATAACATGGTAACCAGACCAGTGAAGAGATTTTTGCTTTTATTTCCAGCACATCAGTCTCAAAATACAAAATGGAGACATGACAGCTCACTGATCCACACCAAAAAATGTCTCCTTCAACAGGGCTCATACAGCAATACATAAAATCATCTCAGACTAGAATTCAGCCAATCAGACACAGAAAACACATCTTGACAAGCATTCTATCCAATCTTATAAAACATAGGTAATCGTAGCTAAAACAAAGACTAGTTGATAAGAGACAAAGAACAGAGTTCTATTCATGCTAACCTTCTAAAGATATACATTAAATAACCTTGTTGCCATCCTAAAGCCAATTCTACAGAAGCCTATTGTTATTTGTCACGTCTACTGCTTGGGAAACTTTTCTGCTTGCATGGAAAACTTTTTCTGCTTGCATGGGAAACTTTTCTGCAATGCTAACAAAACTCCAGTCTAAGGCCTACATACTTCTTTGTAACCATTTCTTAAAAATCCTCTAACCTTATGGATTCCAACATTTCCCCCTCTCTGTTTGACCCAGAAGCTTTCATTTTCTTGTCGCTTGCTATTTGCGTTTCATAGCTCTATTGCAAAATTTCTGCTTATTATCTGCTGAAGACCTATTTTCACTTAACTGAAGCATTGCTATATTACGGCACAGCAACTTAATGCTGTGAAGACCCAATCCCTGAAAGAGAGATATGAATCACGTTTGGCAACAGTCACAAGGCATCGTTCAAAAAACTCTGGTCGATTGCAAGGCCTTAATTCAAAACCTTCGTTCATGTCAATACCCTCATCTACTGCTTTCGTGAGATTTCGTACACTCTCTGTGCTTCTACTTCCTAGTTCTCCTGCTTGAATAACAAAAATTTCTCGGACTGTTTTGTTCATCATTCGCCGAACACAACAGAGTATACAAGGTGCCACTATCAATATCAGTATTAGAACACCTAATATGTAAAGACCTATCTTGCAAAGTTGCCTTAGCCAAGGTGTAAAACTCCAATTTTGAAACAAATCATCCAACCAGGAACCTCCATCTTCTTTAATTTGGGCTGTCAGATCCTTTAATTTTTGAATGCTTTTGTGAATGGATTCGGAATGATCAGACAAATTCATACAACACAATCCTTCCAATTCCTCACAACCATGTCCTTGTGCCAGTAAGAGAAAATCAATGGCTGCTCTGTTTTGAAGAGTAGCATGTCTAATACTATCAACATCGGTCAACATATCACTGATTGCGGAGGATGTGGCATTAGCTTGTTTGCTCAGCCAACATCCAACTCGATCTAATTGTCTCAATGCCACAGCTGAAGCCAATTGGGGTAGAAATATACCTGCTGAAAGCCTTCTGGCGGCATTCCAAGGCATAAAATCACTCTGACAGTTCTCATCATAATAAGGAACAGCTCTTGTTTTCCTTTGTTTCTTTTTCATCACTGCTTTGGCAGTGGGGGCAATTATGGTAAGCATACCAATGCTAAAAGGGCCACCTTCAAGGTGGGCTGGAATGCCTTGCCAACCTCTGTCTCCGCAAATGATCCAATACCCTTTTGGCAATTGCCATGGATATTGGTCCGTCTCCAGAAACACATCCCAACTGTTTGAAACATTTGCTGCCCTGAGAAGTTTTTTCGAACAAATGTTCCAATTGAAGGAAGGACTGTTTCCATTGTCAATTCCACCTGGTTTACCATTGGATTCTTTTCTGACCAAAGGAAACTCTTTCACTGGCACACCAACCAAACAGGTTGAGAAAGGCTTTTCTGGTTCCGAATTAGACAGGCATATAGTATCCGATCCGGCAGCCTTGGCTAAGGTCACCCAAACATTCGTTTTCGGTTGATCCACAGGCAAATCTGCACGACAAAAAACAATTAACATCAAGCAAAACAAGTATACCATTTGATTCTGCCCCATCTCTTTCAAGAACTAAGTTTTGGCAGAATTCTTTCTAAACAAAAACAATAACCTAAATTTTCAGCCAAAAATTAGCTTCGTTAAACAAACATTCAGCATTCAATTCGTATACTCATAAATAACATTGGCACAAAATCAGAGTTCATGGGTTCCACCGATGCACAAAGAACGTCAGGCACAAGAGGCGTCAGACGAGACTCGGGATCCTTCGATTCGGTCCACGTCTGCGTACTCGCTTCCTCAGTTCTAGGCTCGACAACAGGTTCTGAAGTGCGATACGGTTTGACGTTTTTGGCAGGAACCCACTTAATTCTTCCAGCACCTGTGGAAATAGAAGCATACCCTTTGCCCCACGTTATTAATTGAAACAGGCCTTCCATCTGTCCAGAGTCAGGGCTTCCAATTAGAAGAGGAGGATGTTCTTTCAGTTTTGCCTGTGTGCTATTTGAAAAGTGTCTAAAGATTGGTGGATCTGGTTCTGTACTTGAACTATTTAGAAAATTAAAACCATACAAAGCCTTACTCAGTCTCATCTGTGGGGTGATTTCCGTTCCCCCTCTCTGTTGATCTAATATGCGTTTTAAGGTTTGATGTGTTCTTTCAATGATTGCTTGGCTTGTGGGAGAGTGGGGAATACCAAAAATGTGTCGAACACCCCATTCATTTAAAAATGTGGCCAATTTTTGAGATATGTATGCGGGACCATTGTCAGTTTTTACTTCTTGGGGTATACCCAATGAAGCAAAAGCTTGCAGGAAATGATGACAGGCATGGCTGCCAGTTTCACCTGTGTGAAGGGAAGCAAAAACTGCACCAGAGAACGTGTCTATGGAAACATGAATATTTTTAAATTTACCAAAAGAAGGCTATTTAGTAACACCTGTTTGCCACAACTGTAGGCTTTGTAAGCCTCGGGGGTTGATTGCTCCTGTAGAAACAGGAGGTTGTACCAATTGACAGTCAGGGCAAGTATGAATGATAGCTTTAGCTTGACTTTTAGTGATTTGGAACATTCGCATGAGTGCTTGTGCATTTTGGTGGAAAAAGGCATGACTCAATTTTGCTTGTTCAAAAATATTTGGCAATGTGTTAGAAATGACCATTGTCAGCTTGTCCGCTCTTGCATTTCCTTCCACTAAAAATCCAGGAAGTGAAGAATGCGCCCTAATGTGAGAAACAAAATATGGATTAGTTCTATATTGCAAAGTTATAAAAAGACATGAAAGCCAACGATGTAAAGTTTCATTACTAACATCCTTTAAAATGGAACCTTCTATTCTCCTGACTACATTAGCAACATAAGCAGAATCTGTGACCAAATTAAAAGGCTGAGGAAACAGCTGAAAAGCTCAAACTACTGCAGCAAGCTCAACAATTTGAGGGGATCCCTCTACTGTTTGAATATCAGATTCCCAAACATCAGTCTTTTGATTAAACCAAGTCACAACGGACTTGTGGCTTTTACCAGAGCCGTCAGTGAAGAGAGTCACAGCATGTAAAGGTTCTTCACTTAATTTAGGTTTTTCTCTGAAACTCAATTTTGCTTGCAGTAGTTTGTGAGCTGGATAGTGTATGGAACAAACACCTGGAAAACCTAAGAATGCATATTGTAAATCATCAGAATTTTGCATTGCCCAATTGAAATAATCATTTTTCAATGGCAAATAGATAACTGAACATTCTTGACCTGCCAAAGTTAACAATCTGGTTCTAGCCTTAATTATAATGTATGCAATCATTTCTAAAACTGAGCAAATGGTCTTTGAAAACCTGTAGGGAGGAAAAACCCATTCCATTATTAACAAAGGATCTTGTTCTGTGGCATCCCACTGGAAAATGAGACCACAAAGCTGCATCTTCTCTCCTAAGATTGCAAGAAAGAAAGGATTTTCAGGAACGCAGCGATGAGCTTGTCTTTTTTGAAGAGCTTCTGTGACTTTGTCGAGAGCAGCACGAGCTTCAGGAGTTAAAGTTCTTGGCGAAGTGATGTCGCAACTTCCTCTCAGCAAATGGAAGAGCGGACTCAGTTCATCATTGGTGATTCCCACCATCGGTCTGACCCAGTTGATTTCTCCTAGAAGTTGTTGTAACTCTTGTAGGTTGTTGACTCTGGTTCGGATCTGAATTTTCTGTGGTCTTCTTGTCGTCTCAGTCATCTTCCATCCCAGGTACTTCTAAGGTGAAACTTGTTGAATTTTCGTTGCAGAGATTTCAAGTCCAGCTTTTTGAATTTCAGCAACAACACAGTCGCGAGTTTCTTCCATCTCTTCCTTTCAAAGGACTCCACCCTTAAAGCCAATTTTTCTTTCTCTGTATCTATAGATTGACAAACACCAGAACAACCCTGTTTTTGCTTAACTGAAAAAGAGTTCCCCGGAACACAATTTCCCGAGTGGAAGCAGCCACCTCAGCCTCCACCCCAGGCCCAACAGAATCCAATTCAGGTTTCAGTGTCCCTGCACAAACAATTTTAGGAAGTACAGTCACTTTTTCATTTCCATCTTTTACACACTTTGTTCCATCCCCCTTACAAGAGTCACATATTTTTACATTAACAGAACAACGCAAAGAAAAGTCCAAAAGAGTCTCATTTTTTCCCAGAGAGAGAAGAAAGATTTTGTTCAACAGAGTTCAAAGCAATACTTTCAGCATTTGCAACAACACTTGTAACATTCTCCGATACTCACACAGTCTCCGGTTTACTGGAATTTAATGAGACAGAACCAGAAGCTTTGTTTTCTGAGTCCAAGTTGATCTTATTATTATCCGTTTGTTTAAAACAGTGCTCCAACAGCGCTCTACAAACCGGCATAAGTTCTCTTAAGCTTTCATCTTTTTTGAGAGAGATTAGATTATAGATTCTCCAGTTTATCTGATCCCAAAAATGAAAAGTAAAAGCAGACTGCAGATTTAAATCTTGCGTATTCGCTTTAACCCAGATAAGTAAGTTTTTAAGCTCAGTTTTTGAAATTTCAGAGTGACCTTTTTCTTGTAACATTGTCTCTAATTGATGAAAAACATCCCATTCAACTTTTGATAAATTCGTTCCCATTTTTGTGTTCTTTTAATAATTTTCTTTTTCGCTATTTTGCCTCCCAACGTCACCCAAGCGCTCTCCCGAGATAAGTTACTTACAATTTTCTTGGCTTCGGCGGGAGAGATGATACAGTGTGCTCCTTGTTAACACTTGGGTCTCCGCAGCTGGTACTTCCAAGATTTTTCTTTGTTTTTCTTCTATTCTACGTCCTCACACGAGGCACCAATATGCGGGGGACAGGACAGGTATAAGTCCAATAGTGTCAGGAACCCACGCCTTAAAAAAGGAACCCACTAGGCCGCGGCAAAATATCCAAATATGGATAACATGGTAACCAGACCAGTGAAGAGATTTTTGCTTTTATTTCCAGCACATCAGTCTCAAAATACAAAATGGAGACATGACAGCTCACTGATCCACACCAAAAAATGTCTCCTTCAACAGGGCTCATACAGCAATACATAAAATCATCTCAGACTAGAATTCAGCCAATCAGACACAGAAAACACATCTTGACAAGCATTCTATCCAATCTTATAAAACATAGGTAATCGTAGCTAAAACAAAGACTAGTTGATAAGAGACAAAGAACAGAGTTCTATTCATGCTAACCTTCTAAAGATATACATTAAATAACCTTGTTGCCATCCTAAAGCCAATTCTACAGAAGCCTATTGTTATTTGTCACGTCTACTGCTTGGGAAACTTTTCTGCTTGCATGGAAAACTTTTTCTGCTTGCATGGGAAACTTTTCTGCAATGCTAACAAAACTCCAGTCTAAGGCCTACATACTTCTTTGTAACCATTTCTTAAAAATCCTCTAACCTTATGGATTCCAACATTTCCCCCTCTCTGTTTGACCCAGAAGCTTTCATTTTCTTGTCGCTTGCTATTTGCGTTTCATAGCTCGATTGCAAAATTTCTGCTTATTATCTGCTGAAGACCTATTTTCACTAAACTGAAGCATTGCTATATTACAGCACAGCAACTTAATGCTGTGAAGACCCAATCCCTGAAAGAGAGATATGAATCACGTTTGGCAACAGTCACAAGGCATCGTTCAAAAAACTCTGGTTGATTCCAAGGCCTTAATTCAAAACCTTCGTTCATGTCAATACCCTCATCTACTGCTTTCGTGAGATTTCGTACACTCTCTGTGCGTCTACTTCCTAGTTCTCCTGCTTGAATGACAAAAATTTCTCGGACTGTTTTGTTCATCATTCGCCGAACACAACAGAGTATACAAGGTGCCACTATCAATATCAGTATTAGAACACCTAATATGTAAAGACCTATCTTGCAAAGTTGCCTTAGCCAAGGTGCAAAACTCCAATTTTGAAACAAATCATCCAACCAGGAACCTCCATCTTCTTTAATTTGGGCTGTCAGATCCTTTAATTTTTGAATGCTTTTGTGAATGGATTCGGAATGATCAGACAAATTCATACAACACAATCCTTCAAATTCCTCACAACCATGTCCTTGTGCCAGTAAGAGAAAATCAATGGCTGCTCTGTTTTGAAGAGTAGCATGTCTAATACTATCAATATCGGTCAACATATCACTGATTGTGGAGGATGTGGCATTAGCTTGTTTGCTCAGCCAACATCCAACTCGATCTAATTGTCTCAATGCCACAGCTGAAGCCAATTGGGGTAGAAATATACCTGCTGAAAGCCTTCTGGCGGCATTCCAAGGCATAAAATCACTCTGACAGTTCTCATCATAATGAGGAACAGCTCTTGTTTTCCTTTGTTTCTTTTTCATCACTGCTTTGGCAGTGGGGGCAATTATGGTAAGCATACCAATGCTACAAGGGCCACCTTCAAGGTGGGCTGGAATGCCTTGCCAACCTCTGTCTCCGCAAATGATCCAATACCCTTTTGGCAATTGCCGTGGATATTGGTCCGTCTCCAGAAACACATCCCAACTGTTTGAAACATTTGCTGCCCTGAGAAGTTTTTTCGAACAAATGTTCCAATTGAAGGAAGGACTGTTTCCATTGTCAATTCCTCCTGGTTTACCATTGGATTCTTTTCTGACCAAAGGAAACTCTTTCACTGGCACACCAACCAAACAGGTTGAGAAAGGCTTTTCTGGTTCCGAATTAGACAGGCATATAGTATCCGATCCGGCAGCCTTGGCTAAGGTCACCCAAACATTCGTTTTCGGTTGATCCACAGGCAAATCTGCACGACAAAAAACAATTAACATCAAGCAAAACAAGTATACCATTTGATTCTGCCCCATCTCTTTCAAGAACTAAGTTTTGGCAGAATTCTTTCTAAACAAAAACAATAACCTAAATTTTCAGCCAAAAACTAGCTTTGTTAAACAAACATTCAGCATTCAATTCGTATACTCATAAATAACATTGGCACAAAATCAGAGTTCATGGGTTCCACCGATGCACAAAGAACGTCAGGCACAAGAGGCGTCAGGCGAGACCCGGGATCCTTCCATTCGGTCCACGTCTGCGTACTCGCTTCCTCAGTTCTAGGCTCGACAACAGGTTCTGAAGTGCGATACGGTTTGACGTTTTTGGCAGGAACCCACTTAATTCTTCCAGCACCTGTGGAAATAGAAGCATACCATTTGCCCCACGTTATTAATTGAAACGGGCCTTCCATCTGTCCAGAGTCAGGGTTTCTAATTAGAAGAGGAGGATGTTCTTTCAGTTTTGCCTGTGTGCTATTTGAAAAGTGTCTAAAGATTGGTGGATCTGGTTCTGTACTTGAACTATTTAGAAAATTAAAACCATACAAAGCCTTACTCAGTCTCATCTGTGGGGTGATTTCCGTTCCCCCTCTCTGTTGATCTAATATGCGTTTTAAGGTTTGATGTGTTCTTTCAATGATTGCTTGGCTTGTGGGAGAGTGGGGAATACCAAAAATGTGTCGAACACCCCATTCATTTAAAAATGTGGCCAATTTTTGAGATATGTATGCGGGACCATTGTCAGTTTTTACTTCTTGGGGTATACCCAATGAAGCAAAAGCTTGCAGGAAATGATGACAGGCATGGCTGCCAGTTTCACCTGTGTGAAGGGAAGCAAAAACTGCACCAGAGAACGTGTCTATGGAAACATGAATATTTTTAAATTTACCAAAAGAAGGCTATTTAGTAACACCTGTTTGCCACAACTGTAGGCTTTGTAAGCCTCGGGGGTTGATTGCTCCTGTAGAAACAGGAGGTTGTACCAATTGACAGTCAGGGCAAGTATGAATGATAGCTTTAGCTTGACTTTTAGTGATTTGGAACATTCGCATGAGTGCTTGTGCATTTTGGTGGAAAAAGGCATGACTCAATTTTGCTTGTTCAAAAATATTTGGCAATGTGTTAGAAATGACCATTGTCAGCTTGTCCGCTCTTGCATTTCCTTCCACTAAAAATCCAGGAAGTGAAGAATGCGCCCTAATGTGAGAAACAAAATATGGATTAGTTCTATATTGCAAAGTTATAAAAAGACATGAAAGCCAACGATGTAAAGTTTCATTACTAACATCCTTTAAAATGGAACCTTCTATTCTCCTGACTACATTAGCAACATAAGCAGAATCTGTGACCAAATTAAAAGGCTGAGGAAACAGCTGAAAAGCTCAAACTACTGCAGCAAGCTCAACAATTTGAGGGGATCCCTCTACTGTTTGAATATCAGATTCCCAAACATCAGTCTTTTGATTAAACCAAGTCACAACGGACTTGTGGCTTTTACCAGAGCCGTCAGTGAAGAGAGTCACAGCATGTAAAGGTTCTTCACTTAATTTAGGTTTTTCTCTGAAACTCAATTTTGCTTGCAGTAGTTTGTGAGCTGGATAGTGTATGGAACAAACACCTGGAAAACCTAAGAATGCATATTGTAAATCATCAGAATTTTGCATTGCCCAATTGAAATAATCATTTTTCAATGGCAAATAGATAACTGAACATTCTTGACCTGCCAAAGTTAACAATCTGGTTCTAGCCTTAATTATAATGTATGCAATCATTTCTAAAACTGAGCAAATGGTCTTTGAAAACCTGTAGGGAGGAAAAACCCATTCCATTATTAACAAAGGATCTTGTCCTGTGGCATCCCACTGGAAAATGAGACCACAAAGCTGCATCTTCTCTCCTAAGATTGCAAGAAAGAAAGGATTTTCAGGAACGCAGCGATGAGCTTGTCTTTTTTGAAGAGCTTCTGTGACTTTGTCGAGAGCAGCACGAGCTTCAGGAGTTAAAGTTCTTGGCGAAGTGATGTCGCAACTTCCTCTCAGCAAATGGAAGAGCGGACTCAGTTCATCATTGGTGATTCCCAGCATCGGTCTGACCCAGTTGATTTCTCCTAGAAGTTGTTGTAACTCTTGTAGGTTGTTGACTCTGGTTCGGATCTGAATTTTCTGTGGTATTATTGTCGTCTTCCATCGTCTTCCATCGTCTTCCATCATCTTCCATCCCAGGCACTTCTAAGGTGAAACTTGTTGAATTTTCGTTGCAGAGATTTCAAGTCCAGCTTTTTGAATTTCAGCAACAACACAGTCGCGAGTTTCTTCCATCTCTTCCTTTCAAAGGACTCCACCCTTAAAGCCAATTTTTCTTTCTCTGTATCTATAGATTGACAAACACCAGAACAACCCTGTTTTTGCTTAACTGAAAAAGAGTTCCCCGGAACACAATTTCCCGAGTGGAAGCAGCCACCTCAGCCTCCACCCCAGGCCCAACAGAATCCAATTCAGGTTTCAGTGTCCCTGCACAAACAATTTTAGGAAGTACAGTCACTTTTTCATTTCCATCTTTTACACACTTTGTTCCATCCCCCTTACAAGAGTCACATATTTTTACATTAACAGAACAACGCGAAGAAAAGTCCAAAAGAGTCTCATTTTTTCCCAGAGAGAGAGGAGAAAGATTTTGTTCAACAGAGTTCAAAGCAATACTTTCAGCATTTGCAACAACACTTCTAACATTCTCCGATACTCACACAGTCTCCGGTTTACTGGAATTTAATGAGACAGAACCAGAAGCTTTGTTTTCTGAGTCCAAGTTGATCTTATTATTATCAGTTTGTTTAAAACAGTGCTCCAACAGCGCTCTACAAACCGGCATAAGTTCTCTTAAGCTTTCATCTTTTTTGAGAGAGACTAGATTATAGATTCTCCAGTTTATATGATCCCAAAAATGAAAAGTAAAAGCAGACTGCAGATTTAAATCTTGCGTATTCGCTTTAACCCAGATAAGTAAGTTTTTAAGCTCAGTTTTTGAAATTTCAGAGTGACCTTTTTCTTGTAACATTGTCTCTAATTGATGAAAAACATCCCATTCAACTTTTGATAAATTCGTTCCCATTTTTGTGTTCTTTTAATAATTTTCTTTTTCGCTATTTTGCCTCCCAACATCACCCAAGCGCTCTCCCGAGATAAGTTACTTACAATTTTCTTGGCTTCGGCGGGAGAGATGATACAGTGTGCTCCTTGTTAACACTTGGGTCTCCGCAGCTGGTACTTCCAAGATTTTTCTTTGTTTTTCTTCTATTCTACGTCCTCACACGAGGCACCAATATGCGGGGGACGGGACAGGTATAAGTCCAATAGTGTCAGGAACCCACGCCTTAAAAAAGGAACCCACTAGGCCGCGGCAAAATATCCAAATATGGATAACATGGTAACCAGACCAGTGAAGAGATTTTTGCTTTTATTTCCAGCACATCAGTCTCAAAATACAAAATGGAGACATGACAGCTCACTGATCCACACCAAAAAATGTCTCCTTCAACAGGGCTCATACAGCAATACATAAAATCATCTCAGACTAGAATTCAGCCAATCAGACACAGAAAACAGATCTTGACAAGCATTCTATCCAATCTTATAAAACATAGGTAATCGTAGCTAAAACAAAGACTAGTTGATAAGAGACAAAGAACAGAGTTCTATTCATGCTAACCTTCTAAAGATATACATTAAATAACCTTGTTGCCGTCCTAAAGCCAATTCTACAGAAGCCTATTGTTATTTGTCACGTCTACTGCTTGGGAAACTTTTCTGCTTGCATGGAAAACTTTTTCTGCTTGCATGGGAAACTTTTCTGCAATGCTAACAAAACTCCAGTCTAAGGCCTACATACTTCTTTGTAACCATTTCTTAAAAATCCTCTAACCTTATGGATTCCAACATTTCCCCCTCTCTGTTTGACCCAGAAGCTTTCATTTTCTTGTCGCTTGCTATTTGCGTTTCATAGCTCTATTGCAAAATTTCTGCTTATTATCTGCTGAAGACCTATTTTCACTAAACTGAAGCATTGCTATATTACGGCACAGCAACTTAATGCTGTGAAGACCCAATCCCTGAAAGAGAGATATGAATCACGTTTGGCAACAGTCACAAGGCATCGTTCAAAAAACTCTGGTTGATTCCAAGGCCTTAATTCAAAACCTTCGTTCATGTCAATACCCTCATCTACTGCTTTCGTGAGATTTCGTACACTCTCTGTGCTTCTACTTCCTAGTTCTCCTGCTTGAATGACAAAAACTTCTCGGACTGTTTTGTTCATCATTCGCCGAACACAACAGAGTATACAAGGTGCCACTATCAATATCAGTATTAGAACACCTAATATGTAAAGACCTATCTTGCAAAGTTGCCTTAGTCAAGGTGAAAAACTCCAATTTTGAAACAAATCATCCAACCAGGAACCTCCATCTTCTTTAATTTGGGCTGTCAGATCCTTTAATTTTTGAATGCTTCTGTGAATGGATTCAGAATGATCAGAAAAATTCATACAACACAATCCTTCAAATTCCTCACAACCATGTCCTTGTGCCAGTAAAAGAAAATCAATGGCTGCTCTGTTTTGAAGAGTAGCATGTCTAATACTATCAACATCGGTCAACATATCACTGATTGCGGAGGATGTGGCATTAGCTTGTTTGCTCAGCCAACATCCAACTCGATCTAATTGTCTCAATGCCACAGCTGAAGCCAATTGGGGTAGAAATATACCTGCTGAAAGCCTTCTGGCGGCATTCCAAGGCATAAAATCACTCTGACAGTTCTCATCATAATGAGGAACAGCTCTTGTTTTCCTTTGTTTCTTTTTCATCACTGCTTTGGCAGTGGGGGCAATTATGGTAAGCATACCAATGCTACAAGGGCCACCTTCAAGGTGGGCTGGAATGCCTTGCCAACCTCTGTCTCCGCAAATGATCCAATACCCTTTTGGCAATTGCCGTGGATATTGGTCCGTCTCCAGAAACACATCCCAACTGTTTGAAACATTTGCTGCCCTGAGAAGTTTTTTCGAACAAATGTTCCAATTGAAGGAAGGACTGTTTCCATTGTCAATTCCACCTGGTTTACCATTGGATTCTTTTCTGACCAAAGGAAACTCTTTCACTGGCACACCAACCAAACAGGTTGAGAAAGGCTTTTCTGGTTCCGAATTAGACAGGCATATAGTATCCGATCCGGCAGCCTTGGCTAAGGTCACCCAAACACTCGTTTTCGGTTGATCCGCAGGCAAATCTGCACGACAAAAAACAATTAAAATCAAGCAAAACAAGTATACCATTTGATTCTGCCCCATCTCTTTCAAGAACTAAGTTTTGGCAGAATTCTTTCTAAACAAAAACAATAACCTAAATTTTCAGCCAAAAATTAGCTTCGTTAAACAAACATTCAGCATTCAATTCGTATACTCATAAATAACATTGGCACAAAATCAGAGTTCATGGGTTCCACCGATGCACAAAGAACGTCAGGCACAAGAGGCGTCAGGCGAGACCCGGGATCCTTCCATTCGGTCCACGTTTGCGTACTCGCTTCCTCAGTTCTAGGCTCGACAACAGGTTCTGAAGTGCGATACGGTTTGACGTTTTTGGCAGGAACCCACTTAATTCTTCCAGCACCTGTGGAAATAGAAGCATACCCTTTGCCCCACGTTATTAATTGAAACGGAACTTCCATCTGTCCAGAGTCAGGGTTTCTAATTAGAAGAGGAGGATGTTCTTTCAGTTTTGCCTGTGTGCTATTTGAAAAGTGTCTAAAGATTGGTGGATCTGGTTCTGTACTTGAACTATTTAGAAAATTAAAACCATACAAAGCCTTACTCAGTCTCATCTGTGGGGTGATTTCCGTTCCCCCTCTCTGTTGATCTAATATGCGTTTTAAGGTTTGATGTGTTCTTTCAATGATTGCTTGGCTTGTGGGAGAGTGGGGAATACCAAAAATGTGTCGAACACCCCATTCATTTAAAAATGTGGCCAATTTTTGAGATATGTATGCGGGACCATTGTCAGTTTTTACTTCTTGAGGTATACCCAATGAAGCAAAAGCTTGCAGGAAATGATGACAGGCATGGCTGCCAGTTTCACCTGTGTGAAGGGAAGCAAAAACTGCACCAGAGAACGTGTCTATGGAAACATGAATATTTTTAAATTTACCAAAAGAAGGCTATTTAGTAACACCTGTTTGCCACAACTGTAGGCTTTGTAAGCCTCGGGGGTTGATTGCTCCTGTAGAAACAGGAGGTTGTACCAATTGACAGTCAGGGCAAGTATGAATGATAGCTTTAGCTTGACTTTTAGTGATTTGGAACATTCGCATGAGTGCTTGTGCATTTTGGTGGAAAAAGGCATGACTCAATTTTGCTTGTTCAAAAATATTTGGCAATGTGTTAGAAATGACCATTGTCAGCTTGTCCGCTCTTGCATTTCCTTCCACTAAAAATCCAGGAAGTGAAGAATGCGCCCTAATGTGAGAAACAAAATATGGATTAGTTCTATATTGCAAAGTTATAAAAAGACATGAAAGCCAACGATGTAAAGTTTCATTACTAACATCCTTTAAAATGGAACCTTCTATTCTCCTGACTACATTAGCAACATAAGCAGAATCTGTGACCAAATTGAAAGGCTGAGGAAACAGCTGAAAAGCTCAAACTACTGCAGCAAGCTCAACAATTTGAGGGGATCCCTCTACTGTTTGAATATCAGATTCCCAAACATCAGTCTTTTGATTAAACCAAGTCACAACGGACTTGTGGCTTTTACCAGAGCCATCAGTGAAGAGAGTCACAGCATGTAAAGGTTCTTCACTTAATTTAGGTTTTTCTCTGAAACTCAATTTTGCTTGCAGTAGTTTGTGAGCTGGATAGTGTATGGAACAAACACCTGGAAAACCTAAGAATGCATATTGTAAATCATCAGAATTTTGCATTGCCCAATTGAAATAATCATTTTTCAATGGCAAATAGATAACTGAACATTCTTGACCTGCCAAAGTTAACAATCTGGTTCTAGCCTTAATTATAATGTATGCAATCATTTCTAAAACTGAGCAAATGGTCTTTGAAAACCTGTAGGGAGGAAAAACCCATTCCATTATTAACAAAGGATCTTGTTCTGTGGCATCCCACTGGAAAATGAGACCACAAAGCTGCATCTCTCCTAAGATTGCAAGAAAGAAAGGATTTTCAGGAATGCAGCGATGAGCTTGTCTTTTTTGAAGAGCTTCTGTGACTTTGTCGAGAGCAGCACGAGCTTCAGGGGTTAAAGTTCTTGGCGAAGTGATGTCGCAACTTCCTCTCAGCAAATGGAAGAGCGGACTCAGTTCATCATTGGTGATTCCCAGCATCGGTCTGACCCAGTTGATTTCTCCTAGAAGTTGTTGTAACTCTTGTAGGTTGTTGACTCTGGTTCGGATCTGAATTTTCTGTGGTATTATTGTCGTCTTCCATCGTCTTCCATCATCTTCCATCCCAGGTACTTCTAAGGTGAAACTTGTTGAATTTTCGTTGCAGAGATTTCAAGTCCAGCTTTTTGAATTTCAGCAACAACACAGTCGCGAGTTTCTTCCATCTCTTCCTTTCAAAGGACTCCACCCTTAAAGCCAATTTTTCTTTCTCTGTATCTATAGATTGACAAACACCAGAACAACCATGTTTTTGCTTAAGTGAAAAAGAGTTCCCCGGAACCACAATTTCCCGAGTGGAAGCAGCCACCTCAGCCTCCACCCCAGGCCCAACAGAATCCAATTCAGGTTTCAGTGTCCCTGCACAAACAATTTTAGGAAGTACAGTCACTTTTTCATTTCCTTCTTTTACACACTTTGTTCCATCCCCCTTACAAGAGTCACATATTTTTACATTAACAGAACAACGCAAAGAAAAGTCCAAAAGAGTCTCATTTTTTCCCAGAGAGAAGAAAGATTTTGTTCAACAGAGTTCAAAGCAATACTTTCAGCATTTGCAACAACACTTGTAACATTCTCCGATACTCACACAGTCTCCGGTTTACTGGAATTTAATGAGACAGAACCAGAAGCTTTGTTTTCTGAGTCCAAGTTGATCTTATTATTATCAGTTTGTTTAAAACAGTGCTCCAACAGCGCTCTACAAACCGGCATAAGTTCTCTTAAGCTTTCATCTTTTTTGAGAGAGACTAGATTATAGATTCTCCAGTTTATCTGATCCCAAAAATGAAAAGTAAAAGCAGACTGCAGATTTAAATCTTGCGTATTCGCTTTAACCCAGATAAGTAAGTTTTTAAGCTCAGTTTTTGAAATTTCAGAGTGACCTTTTTCTTGTAACATTGTCTCTAATTGATGAAAAACATCCCATTCAACTTTTGATAAATTCGTTCCCATTTTTGTGTTCTTTTAATAATTTTCTTTTTCGCTATTTTGCCTCCCAACGTCACCCAAGCGCTCTCCCGAGATAAGTTACTTACAATTTTCTTGGCTTCGGCGGGAGAGATGATACAGTGTGCTCCTTGTTAACACTTGGGTCTCCGCAGCTGGTACTTCCACGATTTTTCTTTGTTTTTCTTCTATTCTACGTCCTCACACGAGGCACCAATATGCGGGGGATGGGACAGGTATAAGTCCAATAGTGTCAGGAACCCACGCCTTAAAAAAGGAACCCACTAGGCCGCGGCAAAATATCCAAATATGGATAACATTGTAACCAGACCAGTGAAGAGATTTTTGCTTTTATTTCCAGCACATCAGTCTCAAAATACAAAATGGAGACATGACAGCTCACTGATCCACACCAAAAAATGTCTCCTTCAACAGGGCTCATACAGCAATACATAAAATCATCTCAGACTAGAATTCAGCCAATCAGACACAGAAAACACATCTTGACAAGCATTCTATCCAATCTTATAAAACATAGGTAATCGTAGCTAAAACAAAGACTAGTTGATAAGAGACAAAGAACAGAGTTCTATTCATGCTAACCTTCTAAAGATATACATTAAATAACCTTGTTGCCATCCTAAAGCCAATTCTACAGAAGCCTATTGTTATTTGTCACGTCTACTGCTTGGGAAACTTTTCTGCTTGCATGGAAAACTTTTTCTGCTTGCATGGGAAACTTTTCTGCAATGCTAACAAAACTCCAGTCTAAGGCCTACATACTTCTTTGTAACCATTTCTTAAAAATCCTCTAACCTTATGGATTCCAACATTTCCCCCTCTCTGTTTGACCCAGAAGCTTTCATTTTCTTGTCGCTTGCTATTTGCGTTTCATAGCTCTATTGCAAAATTTCTGCTTATTATCTGCTGAAGACCTATTTTCACTAAACTGAAGCATTGCTATATTACGGCACAGCAACTTAATGCTGTGAAGACCCAATCCCTGAAAGAGAGATATGAATCACGTTTGGCAACAGTCACAAGGCATCGTTCAAAAAACTCTGGTTGATTCCAAGGCCTTAATTCAAAACCTTCGTTCATGTCAATACCCTCATCTACTGCTTTCGTGAGATTTCATACACTCTCTGTGCTTCTACTTCCTAGTTCTCCTGCTTGAATGACAAAAACTTCTCGGACTGTTTTGTTCATCATTCGCCGAACACAACAGAGTATACAAGGTGCCACTATCAATATCAGTATTAGAACACCTAATATGTAAAGACCTATCTTGCAAAGTTGCCTTAGCCAAGGTGCAAAACTCCAATTTTGAAACAAATCATCCAACCAGGAACCTCCATCTTCTTTAATTTGGGCTGTCAGATCCTTTAATTTTTGAATACTTCTGTGAATGGATTCAGAATGATCAGACAAATTCATACAACACAATCCTTCAAATTCCTCACAACCATGTCCTTGTGCCAGTAAAAGAAAATCAATGGCTGCTCTGTTTTGAAGAGTAGCATGTCTAATACTATCAACATCGGTCAACATATCACTGATTGCGGAGGATGTGGCATTAGCTTGTTTGCTCAGCCAACATCCAACTCGATCTAATTGTCTCAATGCCACAGCTGAAGCCAATTGGGGTAGAAATATACCTGCTGAAAGCCTTCTGGCGGCATTCCAAGGCATAAAATCACTCTGACAGTTCTCATCATAATGAGGAACAGCTCTTGTTTTCCTTTGTTTCTTTTTCATCACTGCTTTGGCAGTGGGGGCAATTATGGTAAGCATACCAATGCTACAAGGGCCACCTTCAAGGTGGGCTGGAATGCCTTGCCAACCTCTGTCTCCGCAAATGATCCAATACCCTTTTGGCAATTGCCGTGGATATTGGTCCGTCTCCAGAAACACATCCCAACTGTTTGAAACATTTGCTGCCCTGAGAAGTTTTTTCGAACAAATGTTCCAATTGAAGGAAGGACTGTTTCCATTGTCAATTCCACCTGGTTTACCATTGGATTCTTTTCTGACCAAAGGAAACTCTTTCACTGGCACACCAACCAAACAGGTTGAGAAAGGCTTTTCTGGTTCCGAATTAGACAGGCATATAGTATCCGATCCGGCAGCCTTGGCTAAGGTCACCCAAACACTCGTTTTCGGTTGATCCGCAGGCAAATCTGCACGACAAAAAACAATTAAAATCAAGCAAATCAAGTATACCATTTGATTCTGCCCCATCTCTTTCAAGAACTAAGTTTTGGCAGAATTCTTTCTAAACAAAAACAATAACCTAAATTTTCAGCCAAAAATTTGCTTCGTTAAACAAACATTCAGCATTCAATTCGTATACTCATAAATAACATTGGCACAAAATCAGAGTTCATGGGTTCCACCGATGCACAAAGAACGTCAGGCACAAGAGGCGTCAGGCGAGACCCGGGATCCTTCCATTCGGTCCACGTCTGCGTACTCGCTTCCTCAGTTCTAGGCTCGACAACAGGTTCTGAAGTGCGATACGGTTTGACGTTTTTGGCAGGAACCCACTTAATTCTTCCAGCACCTGTGGAAATAGAAGCATACCCTTTGCCCCACGTTATTAATTGAAACGGAACTTCCATCTGTCCAGAGTCAGGGTTTCTAATTAGAAGAGGAGGATGTTCTTTCAGTTTTGCCTGTGTGCTATTTGAAAAGTGTCTAAAGATTGGTGGATCTGGTTCTGTACTTGAACTATTTAGAAAATTAAAACCATACAAAGCCTTACTCAGTCTCATCTGTGGGGTGATTTCCGTTCCCCCTCTCTGTTGATCTAATATGCGTTTTAAGGTTTGATGTGTTCTTTCAATGATTGCTTGGCTTGTGGGAGAGTGGGGAATACCAAAAATGTGTCGAACACCCCATTCATTTAAAAATGTGGCCAATTTTTGAGATATGTATGCGGGACCATTGTCAGTTTTTACTTCTTGAGGTATACCCAATGAAGCAAAAGCTTGCAGGAAATGATGACAGGCATGGCTGCCAGTTTCACCTGTGTGAAGGGAAGCAAAAACTGCACCAGAGAACGTGTCTATGGAAACATGAATATTTTTAAATTTACCAAAAGAAGGCTATTTAGTAACACCTGTTTGCCACAACTGTAGGCTTTGTAAGCCTCGGGGGTTGATTGCTCCTGTAGAAACAGGAGGTTGTACCAATTGACAGTCAGGGCAAGTATGAATGATAGCTTTAGCTTGACTTTTAGTGATTTGGAACATTCGCATGAGTGCTTGTGCATTTTGGTGGAAAAAGGCATGACTCAATTTTGCTTGTTCAAAAATATTTGGCAATGTGTTAGAAATGACCATTGTCAGCTTGTCCGCTCTTGCATTTCCTTCCACTAAAAATCCAGGAAGTGAAGAATGCGCCCTAATGTGAGAAACAAAATATGGATTAGTTCTATATTGCAAAGTTATAAAAAGACATGAAAGCCAACGATGTAAAGTTTCATTACTAACATCCTTTAAAATGGAACCTTCTATTCTCCTGACTACATTAGCAACATAAGCAGAATCTGTGACCAAATTGAAAGGCTGAGGAAACAGCTGAAAAGCTCAAACTACTGCAGCAAGCTCAACAATTTGAGGGGATCCCTCTACTGTTTGAATATCAGATTCCCAAACATCAGTCTTTTGATTAAACCAAGTCACAACGGACTTGTGGCTTTTACCAGAGCCATCAGTGAAGAGAGTCACAGCATGTAAAGGTTCTTCACTTAATTTAGGTTTTTCTCTGAAACTCAATTTTGCTTGCAGTAGTTTGTGAGCTGGATAGTGTATGGAACAAACACCTGGAAAACCTAAGAATGCATATTGTAAATCATCAGAATTTTGCATTGCCCAATTGAAATAATCATTTTTCAATGGCAAATAGATAACTGAACATTCTTGACCTGCCAAAGTTAACAATCTGGTTCTAGCCTTAATTATAATGTATGCAATCATTTCTAAAACTGAGCAAATGGTCTTTGAAAACCTGTAGGGAGGAAAAACCCATTCCATTATTAACAAAGGATCTTGTTCTGTGGCATCCCACTGGAAAATGAGACCACAAAGCTGCATCTTCTCTCCTAAGATTGCAAGAAAGAAAGGATTTTCAGGAACGCAGGGATGAGCTTGTCTTTTTTGAAGAGCTTCTGTGACTTTGTCGAGAGCAGCACGAGCTTCAGGGGTTAAAGTTCTTGGCGAAGTGATGTCGCAACTTCCTCTCAGCAAATGGAAGAGCGGACTCAGTTCATCATTGGTGATTCCCAGCATCGGTCTGACCCAGTTGATTTCTCCTAGAAGTTGTTGTAACTCTTGTAGGTTGTTGACTCTGGTTCGGATCTGAATTTTCTGTGGTATTATTGTCGTCTTCCATCGTCTTCCATCATCTTCCATCCCAGGTACTTCTAAGGTGAAACTTGTTGAATTTTCGTTGCAGAGATTTCAAGTCCAGCTTTTTGAATTTCAGCAACAACACAGTCGCGAGTTTCTTCCATCTCTTCCTTTCAAAGGACTCCACCCTTAAAGCCAATTTTTCTTTCTCTGTATCTATAGATTGACAAACACCAGAACAACCATGTTTTTGCTTAACTGAAAAAGAGTTCCTCGGAACCACAATTTCCCGAGTGGAAGCAGCCACCTCAGCCTCCACCCCAGGCCCAACAGAATCCAATTCAGGTTTCAGTGTCCCTGCACAAACAATTTTAGGAAGTACAGTCACTTTTTCATTTCCATCTTTTACACACTTTGTTCCATCCCCCTTACAAGAGTCACATATTTTTACATTAACAGAACAACGCGAAGAAAAGTCCAAAAGAGTCTCATTTTTTCCCAGAGAGAGAGAAGAAAGATTTTGTTCAACAGAGTTCAAAGCAATACTTTCAGCATTTGCAACAACACTTGTAACATTCTCCGATACTCACACAGTCTCCGGTTTACTGGAATTTAATGAGACAGAACCAGAAGCTTTGTTTTCTGAGTCCAAGTTGATCTTATTATTATCAGTTTGTTTAAAACAGTGCTCCAACAGCGCTCTACAAACCGGCATAAGTTCTCTTAAGCTTTCATCTTTTTTGAGAGAGACTAGTTTATAGATTCTCCAGTTTATCTGATCCCAAAAATGAAAAGTAAAAGCAGACTGCAGATTTAAATCTTGCGTATTCGCTTTAACCCAGATAAGTAAGGTTTTAAGCTCAGTTTTTGAAATTTCAGAGTGACCTTTTTCTTGTAACATTGTCTCTAATTGATGAAAAACATCCCATTCAACTTTTGATAAATTCGTTCCCATTTTTGTGTTCTTTTAATAATTTTCTTTTTCGCTATTTTGCTTCCCAACGTCACCCAAGCGCTCTCCCGAGATAAGTTACTTACAATTTTCTTGGCTTCGGCGGGAGAGATGATACAGTGTGCTCCTTGTTGACACTTGGGTCTCTGCAGCTGGTACTTCTACGATTTTTTTCTTTTTCTTCTATTCTACATTCTCACACGAGGCACCAATATGCGGGGGACGGGACAGGTATAAGTCCAATGGTGTCAGGAACCCACGCCTTAAAAAAGGAACCCACTAGGTCGCGGCAAAATATCCAAATATGGATAACATGGTAACCAGACCAGTGAAGAGATTTTTGCTTTTATTTCCAGCACATCAGTCTCAAAATACAAAATGGAGACATGACAGCTCACTGATCCACACCAAAAAATGTCTCCTTCAACAGGGCTCATACAGCAATACATAAAATCATCTCAGACTAGAATTCAGCCAATCAGACACAGAAAACACATCTTGACAAGCATTCTATCCAATCTTATAAAACATAGGTAATCGTAGCTAAAACAAAGACTAGTTGATAAGAGACAAAGAACAGAGTTCTATTCATGCTAACCTTCTAAAGATATACATTAAATAACCTTGTTGCCATCCTAAAGCCAATTCTACAGAAGCCTATTGTTATTTGTCACGTCTACTGCTTGGGAAACTTTTCTGCTTGCATGGAAAACTTTTTCTGCTTGCATGGGAAACTTTTCTGCAATGCTAACAAAACTCCAGTCTAAGGCCTACATACTTCTTTGTAACCATTTCTTAAAAATCCTCTAACCTTATGGATTCCAACATTTCCCCCTCTCTGTTTGACCCAGAAGCTTTCATTTTCTTGTCGCTTGCTATTTGCGTTTCATAGCTCTATTGCAAAATTTCTGCTTATTATCTGCTGAAGACCTATTTTCACTAAACTGAAGCATTGCTATATTACGGCACAGCAACTTAATGCTGTGAAGACCCAATCCCTGAAAGAGAGATATGAATCACGTTTGGCAACAGTCACAAGGCATCGTTCAAAAAACTCTGGTTGATTCCAAGGCCTTAATTCAAAACCTTCGTTCATGTCAATACCCTCATCTACTGCTTTCGTGAGATTTCATACACTCTCTGTGCTTCTACTTCCTAGTTCTCCTGCTTGAATGACAAAAACTTCTCGGACTGTTTTGTTCATCATTCGCCGAACACAACAGAGTATACAAGGTGCCTCTATCAATATCAGTATTAGAACACCTAATATGTAAAGACCTATCTTGCAAAGTTGCCTTAGCCAAGGTGCAAAACTCCAATTTTGAAACAAATCATCCAACCAGGAACCTCCATCTTCTTTAATTTGGGCTGTCAGATCCTTTAATTTTTGAATGCTTCTGTGAATGGATTCAGAATGATCAGACAAATTCATACAACACAATCCTTCAAATTCCTCACAACCATGTCCTTGTGCCAGTAAAAGAAAATCAATGGCTGCTCTGTTTTGAAGAGTAGCATGTCTAATACTATCAACATCGGTCAACATATCACTGATTGCGGAGGATGTGGCATTAGCTTGTTTGCTCAGCCAACATCCAACTCGATCTAATTGTCTCAATGCCACAGCTGAAGCCAATTGGGGTAGAAATATACCTGCTGAAAGCCTTCTGGCGGCATTCCAAGGCATAAAATCACTCTGACAGTTCTCATCATAATGAGGAACAGCTCTTGTTTTCCTTTGTTTCTTTTTCATCACTGCTTTGGCAGTGGGGGCAATTATGGTAAGCATACCAATGCTACAAGGGCCACCTTCAAGGTGGGCTGGAATGCCTTGCCAACCTCTGTCTCCGCAAATGATCCAATACCCTTTTGGCAATTGCCGTGGATATTGGTCCGTCTCCAGAAACACATCCCAACTGTTTGAAACATTTGCTGCCCTGAGAAGTTTTTTCGAACAAATGTTCCAATTGAAGGAAGGACTGTTTCCATTGTCAATTCCACCTGGTTTACCATTGGATTCTTTTCTGACCAAAGGAAACTCTTTCACTGGCACACCAACCAAACAGGTTGAGAAAGGCTTTTCTGGTTCTGAATTAGACAGACATATAGTATCCGATCCGGCAGCCTTGGCTAAGGTCACCCAAACACTCGTTTTCGGTTGATCCGCAGGCAAATCTGCACGACAAAAAACAATTAAAATCAAGCAAAACAAGTATACCATTTGATTCTGCCCCATCTCTTTCAAGAACTAAGTTTTGGCAGAATTCTTTCTAAACAAAAACAATAACCTAAATTTTCAGCCAAAAATTTGCTTCGTTAAACAAACATTCAGCATTCAATTCGTATACTCATAAATAACATTGGCACAAAATCAGAGTTCATGGGTTCCACCGATGCACAAAGAACGTCAGGCACAAGAGGCGTCAGGCGAGACCCGGGATCCTTCCATTCGGTCCACGTCTGCGTACTCGCTTCCTCAGTTCTAGGCTCGACAACAGGTTCTGAAGTGCGATACGGTTTGACGTTTTTGGCAGGAACCCACTTAATTCTTCCAGCACCTGTGGAAATAGAAGCATACCCTTTGCCCCACGTTATTAATTGAAACGGGCCTTCCATCTGTCCAGAGTCAGGGTTTCTAATTAGAAGAGGAGGATGTTCTTTCAGTTTTGCCTGTGTGCTATTTGAAAAGTGTCTAAAGATTGGTGGATCTGGTTCTGTACTTGAACTATTTAGAAAATTAAAACCATACAAAGCCTTACTCAGTCTCATCTGTGGGGTGATTTCCGTTCCCCCTCTCTGTTGATCTAATATGCGTTTTAAGGTTTGATGTGTTCTTTCAATGACTGCTTGGCTTGTGGGAGAGTGGGGAATACCAAAAATGTGTCGAACACCCCATTCATTTAAAAATGTGGCCAATTTTTGAGATATGTATGCGGGACCATTGTCAGTTTTTACTTCTTGGGGTATACCCAATGAAGCAAAAGCTTGCAGGAAATGATGACAGACATGGCTGCCAGTTTCACCTGTGTGAAGGGAAGCAAAAACTGCACCAGAGAACGTGTCTATGGAAACATGAATATTTTTAAATTTACCAAAAGAAGGCTATTTAGTAACACCTGTTTGCCACAACTGTAGGCTTTGTAAGCCTCGGGGGTTGATTGCTCCTGTAGAAACAGGAGGTTGTACCAATTGACAGTCAGGGCAAGTATGAATGATAGCTTTAGCTTGACTTTTAGTGATTTGGAACATTCGCATGAGTGCTTGTGCATTTTGGTGGAAAAAGGCATGACTCAATTTTGCTTGTTCAAAAATATTTGGCAATGTGTTAGAAATGACCATTGTCAGCTTGTCCGCTCTTGCATTTCCTTCCACTAAAAATCCAGGAAGTGAAGAATGCGCCCTAATGTGAGAAACAAAATATGGATTAGTTCTATATTGCAAAGTTATAAAAAGACATGAAAGCCAACGATGTAAGTTTCATTACTAACATCCTTTAAAATGGAACCTTCTATTCTCCTGACTACATTAGCAACATAAGCAGAATCTGTGACCAAATTAAAAGGCTGAGGAAACAGCTGAAAAGCTCAAACTACTGCAGCAAGCTCAACAATTTGAGGGGATCCCTCTACTGTTTGAATATCAGATTCCCAAACATCAGTCTTTTGATTAAACCAAGTCACAACGGACTTGTGGCTTTTACCAGAGCCATCAGTGAAGAGAGTCACAGCATGTAAAGGTTCTTCACTTAATTTAGGTTTTTCTCTGAAACTCAATTTTGCTTGCAGTAGTTTGTGAGCTGGATAGTGTATGGAACAAACACCTGGAAAACCTAAGAATGCATATTGTAAATCATCAGAATTTTGCATTGCCCAATTGAAATAATCATTTTTCAATGGCAAATAGATAACTGAACATTTTTTAACCTGCCAAAGTTAACAATCTGGTTCTAGCCCTAATTATAATGTATGCAATCATTTCTAAAACTGAGCAAATGGTCTTTGAAAACCTGTAGGGAGGAAAAACCCATTCCATTATTAACAAAGGATCTTGTTCTGTGGCATCCCACTGGAAAATGAGACCACAAAGCTGCATCTCTCCTAAGATTGCAAGAAAGAAAGGATTTTCAGGAATGCAGCGATGAGCTTGTCTTTTTTGAAGAGCTTCTGTGACTTTGTCGAGAGCAGCACGAGCTTCAGGGGTTAAAGTTCTTGGCGAAGTGATGTCGCAACTTCCTCTCAGCAAATGGAAGAGCGGACTCAGTTCATCATTGGTGATTCCCAGCATCGGTCTGACCCAGTTGATTTCTCCTAGAAGTTGTTGTAACTCTTGTAGGTTGTTGACTCTGGTTCGGATCTGAATTTTCTGTGGTATTATTGTCGTCTTCCATCGTCTTCCATCATCTTCCATCCCAGGTACTTCTAAGGTGAAACTTGTTGAATTTTCGTTGCAGAGATTTCAAGTCCAGCTTTTTGAATTTCAGCAACAACACAGTCGCGAGTTTCTTCCATCTCTTCCTTTCAAAGGACTCCACCCTTAAAGCCAATTTTTCTTTCTCTGTATCTATAGATTGACAAACACCAGAACAACCATGTTTTTGCTTAACTGAAAAAGAGTTCCCCGGAACCACAATTTCCCGAGTGGAAGCAGCCACCTCAGCCTCCACCCCAGGCCCAACAGAATCCAATTCAGGTTTCAGTGTCCCTGCACAAACAATTTTAGGAAGTACAGTCACTTTTTCATTTCCATCTTTTACACACTTTGTTCCATCCCCCTTACAAGAGTCACATATTTTTACATTAACAGAGCAACGCGAAGAAAAGTCCAAAAGAGTCTCATTTTTTCCCAGAGAGAGAGAAGAAAGATTTTGTTCAACAGAGTTCAAAGCAATACTTTCAGCATTTGCAACAACACTTGTAACATTCTCCGATACTCACACAGTCTCCGGTTTACTGGAATTTAATGAGACAGAACCAGAAGCTTTGTTTTCTGAGTCCAAGTTGATCTTATTATTATCCGTTTGTTTAAAACAGTGCTCCAACAGCGCTCTACAAACCGGCATAAGTTCTCTTAAGCTTTCATCTTTTTTGAGAGAGACTAGTTTATAGATTCTCCAGTTTATCTGATCCCAAAAATGAAAAGTAAAAGCAGACTGCAGATTTAAATCTTGCGTATTCGCTTTAACCCAGATAAGTAAGTTTTTAAGCTCAGTTTTTGAAATTTCAGAGTGACCTTTTTCTTGTAACATTGTCTCTAATTGATGAAAAACATCCCATTCAACTTTTGATAAATTCGTTCCCATTTTTGTGTTCTTTTAATAATTTTCTTTTTCGCTATTTTGCCTCCCAACGTCACCCAAGCGCTCTCCCGAGATAAGTTACTTACAATTTTCTTGGCTTTGGCGGGAGAGATGATAGAGTGTGCTCCTTGTTAACACTTGGGTCTCCGCAGCTGGTACTTCCACGATTTTTCTTTGTTTTTCTTCTATTCTACGTCCTCACACGAGGCACCAATATGCGGGGGACGCGACAGGTATAAGTCCAATAGTGTCAGGAACCCACGCCTTAAAAAAGGAACCCACTAGGCCGCGGCAAAATATCCAAATATGGATAACATGGTAACCAGACCAGTGAAGAGATTTTTGCTTTTATTTCCAGCACATCAGTCTCAAAATACAAAATGGAGACATGACAGCTCACTGATCCACACCAAAAAATGTCTCCTTCAACAGGGCTCATACAGCAATACATAAAATCATCTCAGACTAGAATTCAGCCAATCAGACACAGAAAACACATCTTGACAAGCATTCTATCCAATCTTATAAAACATAGGTAATCGTAGCTAAAACAAAGACTAGTTGATAAGAGACAAAGAACAGAGTTCTATTCATGCTAACCTTCTAAAGATATACATTAAATAACCTTGTTGCCGTCCTAAAGCCAATTCTACAGAAGCCTATTGTTATTTGTCACGTCTACTGCTTGGGAAACTTTTCTGCTTGCATGGAAAACTTTTTCTGCTTGCATGGGAAACTTTTCTGCAATGCTAACAAAACTCCAGTCTAAGGCCTACATACTTCTTTGTAACCATTTCTTAAAAATCCTCTAACCTTATGGATTCCAACATTTCCCCCTCTCTGTTTGACCCAGAAGCTTTCATTTTCTTGTCGCTTGCTATTTGCGTTTCATAGCTCTATTGCAAAATTTCTGCTTATTATCTGCTGAAGACCTATTTTCACTAAACTGAAGCATTGCTATATTACGGCACAGCAACTTAATGCTGTGAAGACCCAATCCCTGAAAGAGAGATATGAATCACGTTTGGCAACAGTCACAAGGCATCGTTCAAAAAACTGGTCGATTCCAAGGCCTTAATTCAAAACCTTCGTTCATGTCAATACCCTCATCTACTGCTTTCGTGAGATTTCGTACACTCTCTGTGCTTCTACTTCCTAGTTCTCCTGCTTGAATGACAAAAACTTCTCGGACTGTTTTGTTCATCATTCGCCGAACACAACAGAGTATACAAGGTGCCACTATCAATATCAGTATTAGAACACCTAATATGTAAAGACCTATCTTGCAAAGTTGCCTTAGCCAAGGTGCAAAACTCCAATTTTGAAACAAATCATCCAACCAGGAACCTCCATCTTCTTTAATTTGGGCTGTCAGATCCTTTAATTTTTGAATGCTTTTGTGAATGGATTCAGAACGATCAGACAAATTCATACAACACAATCCTTCAAATTCCTCACAACCATGTCCTTGTGCCAGTAAAAGAAAATCAATGGCTGCTCTGTTTTGAAGAGTAGCATGTCTAATACTATCAACATCGGTCAACATATCACTGATTGCGGAGGATGTGGCATTAGCTTGTTTGCTCAGCCAACATCCAACTCGATCTAATTGTCTCAATGCCACAGCTGAAGCCAATTGGGGTAGAAATATACCTGCTGAAAGCCTTCTGGCGGCATTCCAAGGCATAAAATCACTCTGACAGTTCTCATCATAATGAGGAACAGCTCTTGTTTTCCTTTGTTTCTTTTTCATCACTGCTTTGGCAGTGGGGGCAATTATGGTAAGCATACCAATGCTAAAAGGGCCACCTTCAAGGTGGGCTGGAATGCCTTGCCAACCTCTGTCTCCGCAAATGATCCAATACCCTTTTGGCAATTGCCGTGGATATTGGTCCGTCTCCAGAAACACATCCCAACTGTTTGAAACATTTGCTGCCCTGAGAAGTTTTTTCGAACAAATGTTCCAATTGAAGGAAGGACTGTTTCCATTGTCAATTCCACCTGGTTTACCATTGGATTCTTTTCTGACCAAAGGAAACTCTTTCACTGGCACACCAACCAAACAGGTTGAGAAAGGCTTTTCTGGTTCCGAATTAGACAGGCATATAGTATCCGATCCGGCAGCCTTGGCTAAGGTCACCCAAACATGGTTTTCGGTTGATCCACAGGCAAATCTGCACGACAAAAAACAATTAAAATCAAGCAAAACAAGTATACCATTTGATTCTTCCCCATCTCTTTCAAGAACTAAGTTTTGGCAGAATTCTTTCTAAACAAAAACAATAACCTAAATTTTCAGCCAAAAATTAGCTTTGTTAAACAAACATTCAGCATTCAATTCGTATACTCATAAATTACATTGGCACAAAATCAGAGTTCATGGGTTCCACCGATGCACAAAGAACGTCAGGCACAAGAGGCGTCAGGCGAGACCCGGGATCCTTCCATTCGGTCCACGTCTGCGTACTCGCTTCCTCAGTTCTAGGCTCGACAACAGGTTCTGAAGTGCGATGCGGTTTGACGTTTTTGGCAGGAACCCACTTAATTCTTCCAGCACCTGTGGAAATAGAAGCATACCCTTTGCCCCACGTTATTAATTGAAACGGGCCTTCCATCTGTCCAGAGTCAGGGTTTCTAATTAGAAGAGGAGGATATTCTTTCAGTTTTGCCTGTGTGCTATTTGAAAAGTGTCTAAAGATTGGTGGATCTGGTTCTGTACTTGAACTATTTAGAAAATTAAAACCATACAAAGCCTTACTCAGTCTCATCTGTGGGGTGATTTCCGTTCCCCCTCTCTGTTGATCTAATATGCGTTTTAAGGTTTGATGTGTTCTTTCAATGATTGCTTGGCTTGTGGGAGAGTGGGGAATACCAAAAATGTGTCGAACACCCCATTCATTTAAAAATGTGGCCAATTTTTGAGATATGTATGCGGGACCATTGTCAGTTTTTACTTCTTGGGGTATACCCAATGAAGCAAAAGCTTGCAGGAAATGATGACAGGCATGGCTGCCAGTTTCACCTGTGTGAAGGGAAGCAAAAACTGCACCAGAGAACGTGTCTATGGAAACATGAATATTTTTAAATTTACCAAAAGAAGGCTATTTAGTAACACCTGTTTGCCACAACTGTAGGCTTTGTAAGCCTCAGGGGTTGATTGCTCCTGTAGAAACAGGAGGTTGTACCAATTGACAGTCAGGGCAAGTATGAATGATAGCTTTAGCTTGACTTTTAGTGATTTGGAACATTCGCATGAGTGCTTGTGCATTTTGGTGGAAAAAGGCATGACTCAATTTTGCTTGTTCAAAAATATTTGGCAATGTGTTAGAAATGACCATTGTCAGCTTGTCCGCTCTTGCATTTCCTTCCACTAAAAATCCAGGAAGTGAAGAATGCGCCCTAATGTGAGAAACAAAATATGGATTAGTTCTATATTGCAAAGTTATAAAAAGACATGAAAGCCAACGATGTAAGTTTCATTACTAACATCCTTTAAAATGGAACCTTCTATTCTCCTGACTACATTAGCAACATAAGCAGAATCTGTGACCAAATTGAAAGGCTGAGGAAACAGCTGAAAAGCTCAAACTACTGCAGCAAGCTCAACAATTTGAGGGGATCCCTCTACTGTTTGAATATCAGATTCCCAAACATCAGTCTTTTGATTAAACCAAGTCACAACGGACTTGTGGCTTTTACCAGAGCCATCAGTGAAGAGAGTCACAGCATGTAAAGGTTCTTCACTTAATTTAGGTTTTTCTCTGAAACTCAATTTTGCTTGCAGTAGTTTGTGAGCTGGATAGTGTATGGAACAAACACCTGGAAAACCTAAGAATGCATATTGTAAATCATCAGAATTTTGCATTGCCCAATTGAAATAATCATTTTTCAATGGCAAATAGATAACTGAACATTCTTGACCTGCCAAAGTTAACAATCTGGTTCTAGCCTTAATTATAATGTATGCAATCATTTCTAAAACTGAGCAAATGGTCTTTGAAAACCTGTAGGGAGGAAAAACCCATTCCATTATTAACAAAGGATCTTGTCCTGTGGCATCCCACTGGAAAATGAGACCACAAAGCTGCATCTTCTCTCCTAAGATTGCAAGAAAGAAAGGATTTTCAGGAACGCAGCGATGAGCTTGTCTTTTTTGAAGAGCTTCTGTGACTTTGTCGAGAGCAGCACGAGCTTCAGGGGTTAAAGTTCTTGGCGAAGTGATGTCACAACTTCCTCTCAGCAAATGGAAGAGTGGACTCAGTTCATCATTGGTGATTCCCAGCATCGGTCTGACCCAGTTGATTTCTCCTAGAAGTTGTTGTAACTCTTGTAGGTTGTTGACTCTGGTTCGGATCTGAATTTTTTGTGGTATTATTGTCGTCTTCCATCGTCTTCCATCATCTTCCATCCCAGGTACTTCTAAGGTGAAACTTGTTGAATTTTCGTTGCAGAGATTTCAAGTCCAGCTTTTTGAATTTCAGCAACAACACAGTCGCGAGTTTCTTCCATCTCTTCCTTTCAAAGGACTCCACCCTTAAAGCCAATTTTTCTTTCTCTGTATCTATAGATTGACAAACACCAGAACAACCCTGTTTTTGCTTAACTGAAAAAGAGTTCCCCGGAACCACAATTTCCCGAGTGGAAGAAGCCACCTCAGCCTCCACCCCAGGCCCAACAGAATCCAATTCAGGTTTCAGTGTCCCTGCACAAACAACTTTTTCATTTCCATCTTTTACACACTTTGTTCCATCCCCCTTACAAGAGTCACATATTTTTACATTAACAGAACAACGCGAAGAAAAGTCCAAAAGAGTCTCATTTTTTCCCAGAGAGAGAGAAGAAAGATTTTGTTCAACAGAGTTCAAAGCAATACTTTCAGCATTTGCAACAACACTTGTAACATTCTCCGATACTCACACAGTCTCCGGTTTACTGGAATTTAATGAGACAGAACCAGAAGCTTTGTTTTCTGAGTCCAAGTTGATCTTATTATTATCAGTTTGTTTAAAACAGTGCTCCAACAGCGCTCTACAAACCGGCATAAGTTCTCTTAAGCTTTCATCTTTTTTGAGAGAGACTAGTTTATAGATTCTCCAGTTTATCTGATCCCAAAAATGAAAAGTAAAAGCAGACTGCAGATTTAAATCTTGCGTATTCGCTTTAACCCAGATAAGTAAGTTTTTAAGCTCAGTTTTTGAAATTTCAGAGTGACCTTTTTCTTGTAACATTGTCTCTAATTGATGAAAAACATCCCATTCAACTTTTGATAAATTCGTTCCCATTTTTGTGTTCTTTTAATAATTTTCTTTTTCGCTATTTTGCCTCCCAACGTCACCCAAGCGCTCTCCCGAGATAAGTTACTTACAATTTTCTTGGCTTCGGCGGGAGAGATGATACAGTGTGCTCCTTGTTAACACTTGGGTCTCCGCAGCTGGTACTTCCACGATTTTTCTTTCTTTTTCTTCTATTCTACGTCCTCACACGAGGCACCAATATGCGGGGGACGGGACAGGTATAAGTCCAATAGTGTCAGGAACCCACGCCTTAAAAAAGGAACCCACTAGGCCGCGGCAAAATATCCAAATATGGATAACATGGTAACCAGACCAGTGAAGAGATTTTTGCTTTTATTTCCAGCACATCAGTCTCAAAATACAAAATGGAGACATGACAGCTCACTGATCCACACCAAAAAATGTCTCCTTCAACAGGGCTCATACAGCAATACATAAAATCATCTCAGACTAGAATTCAGCCAATCAGACACAGAAAACACATCTTGACAAGCATTCTATCCAATCTTATAAAACATAGGTAATCGTAGCTAAAACAAAGACTAGTTGATAAGAGACAAAGAACAGAGTTCTATTCATGCTAACCTTCTAAAGATATACATTAAATAACCTTGTTGCCATCCTAAAGCCAATTCTACAGAAGCCTATTTTTATTTGTCACGTCTACTGCTTGGGAAACTTTTCTGCTTGCATGGAAAACTTTTTCTGCTTGCATGGGAAACTTTTCTGCAATGCTAACAAAACTCCAGTCTAAGGCCTACATACTTCTTTGTAACCATTTCTTAAAAATCCTCTAACCTTATGGATTCCAACATTTCCCCCTCTCTGTTTGACCCAGAAGCTTTCATTTTCTTGTCGCTTGCTATTTGCGTTTCATAGCTCGATTGCAAAATTTCTGCTTATTATCTGCTGAAGACCTATTTTCACTAAACTGAAGCATTGCTATATTACGGCACAGCAACTTAATGCTGTGAAGACCCAATCCCTGAAAGAGAGATATGAATCACGTTTGGCAACAGTCACAAGGCATCGTTCAAAAAACTCTGGTCGATTCCAAGGCCTTAATTCAAAACCTTCGTTCATGTCAATACCCTCATCTACTGCTTTCGTGAGATTTCGTACACTCTCTGTGCTTCTACTTCCTAGTTCTCCTGCTTGAATGACAAAAACTTCTCAGACTGTTTTGTTCATCATTCGCCGAAGACAACAGAGTATACAAGGTGCCACTATCAATATCAGTATTAGAACACCTAATATGTAAAGACCTATCTTGCAAAGTTGCCTTAGCCAAGGTGCAAAACTCCAATTTTGAAACAAATCATCCAACCAGGAACCTCCATCTTCTTTAATTTGGGCTGTCAGATCCTTTAATTTTTGAATGCTTTTGTGAATGGATTCAGAACGATCAGACAAATTCATACAACACAATCCTTCAAATTCCTCACAACCATGTCCTTGTGCCAGTAAGAGAAAATCAATGGCTGCTCTGTTTTGAAGAGTAGCATGTCTAATACTATCAACATCGGTCAACATATCACTGATTGCGGAGGATGTGGCATTAGCTTGTTTGCTCAGCCAACATCCAACTCGATCTAATTGTCTCAATGCCACAGCTGAAGCCAATTGGGGTAGAAATATACCTGCTGAAAGCCTTCTGGCGGCATTCCAAGGCATAAAATCACTCTGACAGTTCTCATCATAATGAGGAACAGCTCTTGTTTTCCTTTGTTTCTTTTTCATCACTGCTTTGGCAGTGGGGGCAATTATGGTAAGCATACCAATGCTACAAGGGCCACCTTCAAGGTGGGCTGGAATGCCTTGCCAACCTCTGTCTCCGCAAATGATCCAATACCCTTTTGGCAATTGCCGTGGATATTGGCCCGTCTCCAGAAACACATCCCAACTGTTTGAAACATTTGCTGCCCTGAGAAGTTTTTTCGAACAAATGTTCCAATTGAAGGAAGGACTGTTTCCATTGTCAATTCCACCTGGTTTACCATTGGATTCTTTTCTGACCAAAGGAAACTCTTTCACTGGCACACCAACCAAACAGGTTGAGAAAGGCTTTTCTGGTTCCGAATTAGACAGACATATAGTATCCGATACGGCAGCCTTGGCTAAGATCACCCAAACACTCGTTTTCGGTTGATCCACAGGCAAATCTGCACGACAAAAAACAATTAAAATCAAGCAAAACAAGTATACCATTTGATTCTGCCCCATCTCTTTCAAGAACTAAGTTTTGGCAGAATTCTTTCTAAACAAAAACAATAACCTAATTTTCAGCCAAAAATTTGCTTTGTTAAACAAACATTCAGCATTCAATTCGTATACTCATAAATAACATTGGCACAAAATCAGAGTTCATGGGTTCCACCGATGCACAAAGAACGTCAGGCACAAGAGGCGTCAGGCGAGACCCGGGATCCTTCCATTCGGTCCACGTCTGCGTACTCGCTTCCTCAGTTCTAGGCTCGACAACAGGTTCTGAAGTGCGATACGGTTTGACGTTTTTGGCAGGAACCCACTTAATTCTTCCAGCACCTGTGGAAATAGAAGCATACCCTTTGCCCCACGTTATTAATTGAAACGGGCCTTCCATCTGTCCAGAGTCAGGGTTTCTAATTAGAAGAGGAGGATATTCTTTCAGTTTTGCCTGTGTGCTATTTGAAAAGTGTCTAAAGATTGGTGGATCTGGTTCTGTACTTGAACTATTTAGAAAATTAAAACCATACAAAGCCTTACTCAGTCTCATCTGTGGGGTGATTTCCGTTCCCCCTCTCTGTTGATCTAATATGCGTTTTAAGGTTTGATGTGTTCTTTCAATGATTGCTTGGCTTGTGGGAGAGTGGGGAATACCAAAAATGTGTCGAACACCCCATTCATTTAAAAATGTGGCCAATTTTTGAGATATGTATGCGGGACCATTGTCAGTTTTTACTTCTTGGGGTATACCCAATGAAGCAAAAGCTTGCAGGAAATGATGACAGGCATGGCTGCCAGTTTCACCTGTGTGAAGGGAAGCAAAAACTGCACCAGAGAACGTGTCTATGGAAACATGAATATTTTTAAATTTACCAAAAGAAGGCTATTTAGTAACACCTGTTTGCCACAACTGTAGGCTTTGTAAGCCTCGGGGGTTGATTGCTCCTGTAGAAACAGGAGGTTGTACCAATTGACAGTCAGGGCAAGTATGAATGATAGCTTTAGCTTGACTTTTAGTGATTTGGAACATTCGCATGAGTGCTTGTGCATTTTGGTGGAAAAAGGCATGACTCAATTTTGCTTGTTCAAAAATATTTGGCAATGTGTTAGAAATGACCATTGTCAGCTTGTCCACTCTTGCATTTCCTTCCACTAAAAATCCAGGAAGTGAAGAATGTGCCCTAATGTGAGAAACAAAATATGGATTAGTTCTATATTGCAAAGTTATAAAAAGACATGAAAGCCAACAATGTAAGTTTCATTACTAACATCCTTTAAAATGGAACCTTCTATTCTCCTGACTACATTAGCAACATAAGCAGAATCTGTGACCAAATTAAAAGGCTGAGGAAACAGCTGAAAAGCTCAAACTACTGCAGCAAGCTCAACAATTTGAGGGGATCCCTCTACTGTTTGAATATCAGATTCCCAAACATCAGTCTTTTGATTAAACCAAGTCACAACGGACTTGTGGCTTTTACCAGAGCCATCAGTGAAGAGAGTCACAGCATGTAAAGGTTCTTCACTTAATTTAGGTTTTTCTCTGAAACTCAATTTTGCTTGCAGTAGTTTGTGAGCTGGATAGTGTATGGAACAAACACCTGGAAAACCTAAGAATGCATATTGTAAATCATCAGAATTTTGCATTGCCCAATTGAAATAATCATTTTTCAATGGCAAATAGATAACTGAACATTCTTGACCTGCCAAAGTTAACAATCTGGTTCTAGCCTTAATTATAATGTATGCAATCATTTCTAAAACTGAGCAAATGGTCTTTGAAAACCTGTAGGGAGGAAAAACCCATTCCATTATTAACAAAGGATCTTGTTCTGTGGCATCCCACTGGAAAATGAGACCACAAAGCTGCATCTTCTCTCCTAAGATTGCAAGAAAGAAAGGATTTTCAGGAACGCAGCGATGAGCTTGTCTTTTTTGAAGAGCTTCTGTGACTTTGTCGAGAGCAGCACGAGCTTCAGGGGTTAAAGTTCTTGGCGAAGTGATGTCGCAACTTCCTCTCAGCAAATGGAAGAGCGGACTCAGTTCATCATTGGTGATTCCCACCATCGGTCTGACCCAGTTGATTTCTCCTAGAAGTTGTTGTAACTCTTGTAGGTTGTTGACTCTGGTTCGGATCTGAATTTTCTGTGGTATTATTGTCGTCTTCCATCGTCTTCCATCATCTTCCATCCCAGGCACTTCTAAGGTGAAACTTGTTGAATTTTCGTTGCAGAGATTTCAAGTCCAGCTTTTTGAATTTCAGCAACAACACAGTCGCGAGTTTCTTCCATCTCTTCCTTTCAAAGGACTCCACCCTTAAAGCCAATTTTTCTTTCTCTGTATCTATAGATTGACAAACACCAGAACAACCCTGTTTTTGCTTAACTGAAAAAGAGTTCCCCGGAACCACAATTTCCCGAGTGGAAGAAGCCACCTCAGCCTCCACCCCAGGCCCAACAGAATCCAATTCAGGTTTCAGTGTCCCTGCACAAACAATTTTAGGAAGTACAGTCACTTTTTCATTTCCATCTTTTACACACTTTGTTCCATCCCCCTTACAAGAGTCACGTATTTTTACATTAACAGAACAACGCGAAGAAAAGTCCAAAGGAGTCTCATTTTTTCCCAGAGAGAGAGGAGAAAGATTTTGTTCAACAGAGTTCAAAGCAATACTTTCAGCATTTGCAACAACACTTGTAACATTCTCCGATACTCACACAGTCTCCGGTTTACTGGAATTTAATGAGACAGAACCAGAAGCTTTGTTTTCTGAGTCCAAGTTGATCTTATTATTATCAGTTTGTTTAAAACAGTGCTCCAACAGCGCTCTACAAACCAGCATAAGTTCTCTTAAGCTTTCATCTTTTTTGAGAGAGACTAGTTTATAGATTCTCCAGTTTATCTGATCCCAAAAATGAAAAGTAAAAGCAGACTGCAGATTTAAATCTTGCGTATTCGCTTTAACCCAGATAAGTAAGTTTTTAAGCTCAGTTTTTGAAATTTCAGAGTGACCTTTTTCTTGTAACATTGTCTCTAATTGATGAAAAACATCCCATTCAACTTTTGATAAATTCGTTCCCATTTTTGTGTTCTTTTAATAATTTTCTTTTTCGCTATTTTGCCTCCCAACGTCACCCAAGCGCTCTCCCGAGATAAGTTACTTACAATTTTCTTGGCTTCGGTGGGAGAGATGATACAGTGTGCTCCTTGTTAACACTTGGGTCTCCGCAGCTGGTACTTCCACGATTTTTCTTTCTTTTTCTTCTATTCTACGTCCTCACACGAGGCACCAATATGCGGGGGACGGGACAGGTATAAGTCCAATAGTGTCAGGAACCCACGCCTTAAAAAAGGAACCCACTAGGCCGCGGCAAAATATCCAAATATGGATAACATGGTAACCAGACCAGTGAAGAGATTTTTGCTTTTATTTCCAGCACATCAGTCTCAAAATACAAAATGGAGACATGACAGCTCACTGATCCACACCAAAAAATGTCTCCTTCAACAGGGCTCATACAGCAATACATAAAATCATCTCAGACTAGAATTCAGCCAATCAGACACAGAAAACACATCTTGACAAGCATTCTATCCAATCTTATAAAACATAGGTAATCGTAGCTAAAACAAAGACTAGTTGATAAGAGACAAAGAACAGAGTTCTATTCATGCTAACCTTCTAAAGATATACATTAAATAACCTTGTTGCCGTCCTAAAGCCAATTCTACAGAAGCCTATTGTTATTTGTCACGTCTACTGCTTGGGAAACTTTTCTGCTTGCATGGAAAACTTTTTCTGCTTGCATGGGAAACTTTTCTGCAATGCTAACAAAACTCCAGTCTAAGGCCTACATACTTCTTTGTAACCATTTCTTAAAAATCCTCTAACCTTATGGATTCCAACATTTCCCCCTCTCTGTTTGACCCAGAAGCTTTCATTTTCTTGTCGCTTGCTATTTGCGTTTCATAGCTCTATTGCAAAATTTCTGCTTATTATCTGCTGAAGACCTATTTTCACTAAACTGAAGCATTGCTATATTACGGCACAGCAACTTAATGCTGTGAAGACCCAATCCCTGAAAGAGAGATATGAATCACGTTTGGCAACAGTCACAAGGCATCGTTCAAAAAACTCTGGTCGATTCCAAGGCCTTAATTCAAAACCTTCGTTCATGTCAATACCCTCATCTACTGCTTTCGTGAGATTTCGTACACTCTCTGTGCTTCTACTTCCTAGTTCTCCTGCTTGAATGACAAAAACTTCTCGGGCTGTTTTGTTCATCATTCGCCGAAGACAACAGAGTATACAAGGTGCCACTATCAATATCAGTATTAGAACACCTAATATGTAAAGACCTATCTTGCAAAGTTGCCTTAGCCAAGGTGCAAAACTCCAATTTTGAAACAAATCATCCAACCAGGAACCTCCATCTTCTTTAATTTGGGCTGTCAGATCCTTTAATTTTTGAATGCTTTTGTGAATGGATTCAGAACGATCAGACAAATTCATACAACACAATCCTTCCAATTCCTCACAACCATGTCCTTGTGCCAGTAAAAGAAAATCAATGGCTGCTCTGTTTTGAAGAGTAGCATGTCTAATACTATCAACATCGGTCAACATATCACTGATTGCGGAGGATGTGGCATTAGCTTGTTTGCTCAGCCAACATCCAACTCGATCTAATTGTCTCAATGCCACAACTGAAGCCAATTGGGGTAGAAATATACCTGCTGAAAGCCTTCTGGCGGCATTCCAAGGCATAAAATCACTCTGACAGTTCTCATCATAATGAGGAACAGCTCTTGTTTTCCTTTGTTTCTTTTTCATCACTGCTTTGGCAGTGGGGGCAATTATGGTAAGCATACCAATGCTACAAGGGCCACCTTCAAGGTGGGCTGGAATGCCTTGCCAACCTCTGTCTCCGCAAATGATCCAATACCCTTTTGGCAATTGCCGTGGATATTGGTCCGTCTCCAGAAACACATCCCAACTGTTTGAAACATTTGCTGCCCTGAGAAGTTTTTTCGAACAAATGTTCCAATTGAAGGAAGGACTGTTTCCATTGTCAATTCCACCTGGTTTACCATTGGATTCTTTTCTGACCAAAGGAAACTCTTTCACTGGCACACCAACCAAACAGGTTGAGAAAGGCTTTTCTGGTTCCGAATTAGACAGACATATAGTATCCGATCCGGCAGCCTTGGCTAAGGTCACCCAAACACTCGTTTTCGGTTGATCCACAGGCAAATCTGCACGACAAAAAACAATTAAAATCAAGCAAAACAAGTATACCATTTGATTCTGCCCCATCTCTTTCAAGAACTAAGTTTTGGCAGAATTCTTTCTAAACAAAAACAATAACCTAAATTTTCAGCCAAAAATTTGCTTTGTTAGACAAACATTCAGCATTCAATTCGTATACTCATAAATAACATTGGCACAAAATCAGAGTTCATGGGTTCCACCGATGCACAAAGAACGTCAGGCCCAAGAGGCGTCAGGCGAGACCCGGGATCCTTCCATTCGGTCCACGTCTGCGTACTCGCTTCCTCAGTTCTAGGCTCGACAACAGGTTCTGAAGTGCGATACGGTTTGACGTTTTTGGCAGGAACCCACTTAATTCTTCCAGCACCTGTGGAAATAGAAGCATACCCTTTGCCCCACGTTATTAATTGAAACGGGCCTTCCATCTGTCCAGAGTCAGGGTTTCTAATTAGAAGAGGAGGATGTTCTTTCAGTTTTGCCTGTGTGCTATTTGAAAAGTGTCTAAAGATTGGTGGATCTGGTTCTGTACTTGAACTATTTAGAAAATTAAAACCATACAAAGCCTTACTCAGTCTCATCTGTGGGGTGATTTCCGTTCCCCCTCTCTGTTGATCTAATATGCGTTTTAAGGTTTGATGTGTTCTTTCAATGATTGCTTGGCTTGTGGGAGAGTGGGGAATACCAAAAATGTGTCGAACACCCCATTCATTTAAAAATGTGGCCAATTTTTGAGATATGTATGCGGGACCATTGTCAGTTTTTACTTCTTGGGGTATACCCAATGAAGCAAAAGCTTGCAGGAAATGATGACAGGCATGGCTGCCAGTTTCACCTGTGTGAAGGGAAGCAAAAACTGCACCAGAGAACGTGTCTATGGAAACATGAATATTTTTAAATTTACCAAAAGAAGGCTATTTAGTAACACCTGTTTGCCACAACTGTAGGCTTTGTAAGCCTCGGGGGTTGATTGCTCCTGTAGAAACAGGAGGTTGTACCAATTGACAGTCAGGGCAAGTATGAATGATAGCTTTAGCTTGACTTTTAGTGATTTGGAACATTCGCATGAGTGCTTGTGCATTTTGGTGGAAAAAGGCATGACTCAATTTTGCTTGTTCAAAAATATTTGGCAATGTGTTAGAAATGACCATTGTCAGCTTGTCCACTCTTGCATTTCCTTCCACTAAAAATCCAGGAAGTGAAGAATGCGCCCTAATGTGAGAAACAAAATATGGATTAGTTCTATATTGCAAAGTTATAAAAAGACATGAAAGCCAACAATGTAAGTTTCATTACTAACATCCTTTAAAATGGAACCTTCTATTCTCCTGACTACATTAGCAACATAAGCAGAATCTGTGACCAAATTAAAAGGCTGAGGAAACAGCTGAAAAGCTCAAACTACTGCAGCAAGCTCAACAATTTGAGGGGATCCCTCTACTGTTTGAATATCAGATTCCCAAACATCAGTCTTTTGATTAAACCAAGTCACAACGGACTTGTGGCTTTTACCAGAGCCATCAGTGAAGAGAGTCACAGCATGTAAAGGTTCTTCACTTAATTTAGGTTTTTCTCTGAAACTCAATTTTGCTTGCAGTAGTTTGTGAGCTGGATAGTGTATGGAACAAACACCTGGAAAACCTAAGAATGCATATTGTAAATCATCAGAATTTTGCATTGCCCAATTGAAATAATCATTTTTCAATGGCAAATAGATAACTGAACATTCTTGACCTGCCAAAGTTAACAATCTGGTTCTAGCCTTAATTATAATGTATGCAATCATTTCTAAAACTGAGCAAATGGTCTTTGAAAACCTGTAGGGAGGAAAAACCCATTCCATTATTAACAAAGGATCTTGTTCTGTGGCATCCCACTGGAAAATGAGACCACAAAGCTGCATCTTCTCTCCTAAGATTGCAAGAAAGAAAGGATTTTCAGGAACGCAGCGATGAGCTTGTCTTTTTTGAAGAGCTTCTGTGACTTTGTCGAGAGCAGCACGAGCTTCAGGGGTTAAAGTTCTTGGCGAAGTGATGTCGCAACTTCCTCTCAGCAAATGGAAGAGCGGACTCAGTTCATCATTGGTGATTCCCACCATCGGTCTGACCCAGTTGATTTCTCCTAGAAGTTGTTGTAACTCTTGTAGGTTGTTGACTCTGGTTCGGATCTGAATTTTCTGTGGTATTATTGTCGTCTTCCATCGTCTTCCATCATCTTCCATCCCAGGCACTTCTAAGGTGAAACTTGTTGAATTTTCGTTGCAGAGATTTCAAGTCCAGCTTTTTGAATTTCAGCAACAACACAGTCGCGAGTTTCTTCCATCTCTTCCTTTCAAAGGACTCCACCCTTAAAGCCAATTTTTCTTTCTCTGTATCTATAGATTGACAAACACCAGAACAACCCTGTTTTTGCTTAACTGAAAAAGAGTTCCCCGGAACCACAATTTCCCGAGTGGAAGCAGCCACCTCAGCCTCCACCCCAGGCCCAACAGAATCCAATTCAGGTTTCAGTGTCCCTGCACAAACAATTTTAGGAAGTACAGTCACTTTTTCATTTCCATCTTTTACACACTTTGTTCCATCCCCCTTACAAGAGTCACGTATTTTTACATTAACAGAACAACGCGAAGAAAAGTCCAAAGGAGTCTCATTTTTTCCCAGAGAGAGAGGAGAAAGATTTTGTTCAACAGAGTTCAAAGCAATACTTTCAGCATTTGCAACAACACTTGTAACATTCTCCGATACTCACACAGTCTCCGGTTTACTGGAATTTAATGAGACAGAACCAGAAGCTTTGTTTTCTGAGTCCAAGTTGATCTTATTATTATCAGTTTGTTTAAAACAGTGCTCCAACAGCGCTCTACAAACCAGCATAAGTTCTCTTAAGCTTTCATCTTTTTTGAGAGAGACTAGTTTATAGATTCTCCAGTTTATCTGATCCCAAAAATGAAAAGTAAAAGCAGACTGCAGATTTAAATCTTGCGTATTCGCTTTAACCCAGATAAGTAAGTTTTTAAGCTCAGTTTTTGAAATTTCAGAGTGACCTTTTTCTTGTAACATTGTCTCTAATTGATGAAAAACATCCCATTCAACTTTTGATAAATTCGTTCCCATTTTTGTGTTCTTTTAATAATTTTCTTTTTCGCTATTTTGCCTCCCAACGTCACCCAAGCGCTCTCCCGAGATAAGTTACTTACAATTTTCTTGGCTTCGGCGGGAGAGATGATACAGTGTGCTCCTTGTTAACACTTGGGTCTCCGCAGCTGGTACTTCCACGATTTTTCTTTCTTTTTCTTCTATTCTACGTCCTCACACGAGGCACCAATATGCGGGGGACGGGACAGGTATAAGTCCAATAGTGTCAGGAACCCACGCCTTAAAAAAGGAACCCACTAGGCCGCGGCAAAATATCCAAATATGGATAACATGGTAACCAGACCAGTGAAGAGATTTTTGCTTTTATTTCCAGCACATCAGTCTCAAAATACAAAATGGAGACATGACAGCTCACTGATCCACACCAAAAAATGTCTCCTTCAACAGGGCTCATACAGCAATACATAAAATCATCTCAGACTAGAATTCAGCCAATCAGACACAGAAAACACATCTTGACAAGCATTCTATCCAATCTTATAAAACATAGGTAATCGTAGCTAAAACAAAGACTAGTTGATAAGAGACAAAGAACAGAGTTCTATTCATGCTAACCTTCTAAAGATATACATTAAATAACCTTGTTGCCGTCCTAAAGCCAATTCTACAGAAGCCTATTGTTATTTGTCACGTCTACTGCTTGGGAAACTTTTCTGCTTGCATGGAAAACTTTTTCTGCTTGCATGGGAAACTTTTCTGCAATGCTAACAAAACTCCAGTCTAAGGCCTACATACTTCTTTGTAACCATTTCTTAAAAATCCTCTAACCTTATGGATTCCAACATTTCCCCCTCTCTGTTTGACCCAGAAGCTTTCATTTTCTTGTCGCTTGCTATTTGCGTTTCATAGCTCTATTGCAAAATTTCTGCTTATTATCTGCTGAAGACCTATTTTCACTAAACTGAAGCATTGCTATATTACGGCACAGCAACTTAATGCTGTGAAGACCCAATCCCTGAAAGAGAGATATGAATCACGTTTGGCAACAGTCACAAGGCATCGTTCAAAAAACTCTGGTCGATTCCAAGGCCTTAATTCAAAACCTTCGTTCATGTCAATACCCTCATCTACTGCTTTCGTGAGATTTCGTACACTCTCTGTGCTTCTACTTCCTAGTTCTCCTGCTTGAATGACAAAAACTTCTCGGGCTGTTTTGTTCATCATTCGCCGAAGACAACAGAGTATACAAGGTGCCACTATCAATATCAGTATTAGAACACCTAATATGTAAAGACCTATCTTGCAAAGTTGCCTTAGCCAAGGTGCAAAACTCCAATTTTGAAACAAATCATCCAACCAGGAACCTCCATCTTCTTTAATTTGGTCTGTCAGATCCTTTAATTTTTGAATGCTTTTGTGAATGGATTCAGAACGATCAGACAAATTCATACAACACAATCCTTCCAATTCCTCACAACCATGTCCTTGTGCCAGTAAAAGAAAATCAATGGCTGCTCTGTTTTGAAGAGTAGCATGTCTAATACTATCAACATCGGTCAACATATCACTGATTGCGGAGGATGTGGCATTAGCTTGTTTGCTCAGCCAACATCCAACTCGATCTAATTGTCTCAATGCCACAGCTGAAGCCAATTGGGGTAGAAATATACCTGCTGAAAGCCTTCTGGCGGCATTCCAAGGCATAAAATCACTCTGACAGTTCTCATCATAATGAGGAACAGCTCTTGTTTTCCTTTGTTTCTTTTTCATCACTGCTTTGGCAGTGGGGGCAATTATGGTAAGCATACCAATGCTACAAGGGCCACCTTCAAGGTGGGCTGGAATGCCTTGCCAACCTCTGTCTCCGCAAATGATCCAATACCCTTTTGGCAATTGCCGTGGATATTGGTCCGTCTCCAGAAACACATCCCAACTGTTTGAAACATTTGCTGCCCTGAGAACTTTGTTGGACCAAATGTTCCAATTGAAGGAAGGACTGTTTCCATTGTCAATTCCACCTGGTTTACCATTGGATTCTTTTCTGACCAAAGGAAACTCTTTCACTGGCACACCAACCAAACAGGTTGAGAAAGGCTTTTCTGGTTCCGAATTAGACAGACATATAGTATCCGATCCGGCAGCCTTGGCTAAGGTCACCCAAACACTCGTTTTCGGTTGATCCACAGGCAAATCTGCACGACAACAAACAATTAAAATCAAGCAAAACAAGTATACCATTTGATTCTGCCCCATCTCTTTCAAGAACTAAGTTTTGGCAGAATTCTTTCTAAACAAAAACAATAACCTAAATTTTCAGCCAAAAATTTGCTTTGTTAGACAAACATTCAGCATTCAATTCGTATACTCATAAATAACATTGGCACAAAATCAGAGTTCATGGGTTCCACCGATGCACAAAGAACGTCAGGCACAAGAGGCGTCAGGCGAGACCCGGGATCCTTCCATTCGGTCCACGTCTGCGTACTCGCTTCCTCAGTTCTAGGCTCGACAACAGGTTCTGAAGTGCGATACGGTTTGACGTTTTTGGCAGGAACCCACTTAATTCTTCCAGCACCTGTGGAAATAGAAGCATACCCTTTGCCCCACGTTATTAATTGAAACGGGCCTTCCATCTGTCCAGAGTCAGGGTTTCTAATTAGAAGAGGAGGATGTTCTTTCAGTTTTGCCTGTGTGCTATTTGAAAAGTGTCTAAAGATTGGTGGATCTGGTTCTGTACTTGAACTATTTAGAAAATTAAAACCATACAAAGCCTTACTCAGTCTCATCTGTGGGGTGATTTCCGTTCCCCCTCTCTGTTGATCTAATATGCGTTTTAAGGTTTGATGTGTTCTTTCAATGATTGCTTGGCTTGTGGGAGAGTGGGGAATACCAAAAATGTGTCGAACACCCCATTCATTTAAAAATGTGGCCAATTTTTGAGATATGTATGCGGGACCATTGTCAGTTTTTACTTCTTGGGGTCTATCCAATGAAGCAAAAGCTTGCAGGAAATGATGACAGGCATGGCTGCCAGTTTCACCTGTGTGAAGGGAAGCAAAAACTGCACCAGAGAACGTGTCTATGGAAACATGAATATTTTTAAATTTACCAAAAGAAGGCTATTTAGTAACACCTGTTTGCCACAACTGTAGGCTTTTAAGCCTCGGGGGTTGATTGCTCCTGTAGAAACAGGAGGTTGTACCAATTGACAGTCAGGGCAAGTATGAATGATAGCTTTAGCTTGACTTTTAGTGATTTGGAACATTCGCATGAGTGCTTGTGCATTTTGGTGGAAAAAGGCATGACTCAATTTTGCTTGTTCAAAAATATTTGGCAATGTGTTAGAAATGACCATTGTCAGCTTGTCCGCTCTTGCATTTCCTTCCACTAAAAATCCAGGAAGTGAAGAATGCGCCCTAATGTGAGAAACAAAATATGGATTAGTTCTATATTGCAAAGTTATAAAAAGACATGAAAGCCAACGATGTAAGTTTCATTACTAACATCCTTTAAAATGGAACCTTCTATTCTCCTGACTACATTAGCAACATAAGCAGAATCTGTGACCAAATTAAAAGGCTGAGGAAACAGCTGAAAAGCTCAAACTACTGCAGCAAGCTCAACAATTTGAGGGGATCCCTCTACTGTTTGAATATCAGATTCCCAAACATCAGTCTTTTGATTAAACCAAGTCACAACGGACTTGTGGCTTTTACCAGAGCCATCAGTGAAGAGAGTCACAGCATGTAAAGGTTCTTCACTTAATTTAGGTTTTTCTCTGAAACTCAATTTTGCTTGCAGTAGTTTGTGAGCTGGATAGTGTATGGAACAAACACCTGGAAAACCTAAGAATGCATATTGTAAATCATCAGAATTTTGCATTGCCCAATTGAAATAATCATTTTTCAATGGCAAATAGATAACTGAACATTCTTGACCTGCCAAAGTTAACAATCTGGTTCTAGCCTTAATTATAATGTATGCAATCATTTCTAAAACTGAGCAAATGGTCTTTGAAAACCTGTAGGGAGGAAAAACCCATTCCATTATTAACAAAGGATCTTGTTCTGTGGCATCCCACTGGAAAATGAGACCACAAAGCTGCATCTTCTCTCCTAAGATTGCAAGAAAGAAAGGATTTTCAGGAACGCAGCGATGAGCTTGTCTTTTTTGAAGAGCTTCTGTGACTTTGTCGAGAGCAGCACGAGCTTCAGGGGTTAAAGTTCTTGGCGAAGTGATGTCGCAACTTCCTCTCAGCAAATGGAAGAGCGGACTCAGTTCATCATTGGTGATTCCCAGCATCGGTCTGACCCAGTTGATTTCTCCTAGAAGTTGTTGTAACTCTTGTAGGTTGTTGACTCTGGTTCGGATCTGAATTTTCTGTGGTATTATTGTCGTCTTCCATCGTCTTCCATCATCTTCCATCCCAGGTACTTCTAAGGTGAAACTTGTTGAATTTTCGTTGCAGAGATTTCAAGTCCAGCTTTTTGAATTTCAGCAACAACACAGTCGCGAGTTTCTTCCATCTCTTCCTTTCAAAGGACTCCACCCTTAAAGCCAATTTTTCTTTCTCTGTATCTATAGATTGACAAACACCAGAACAACCATGTTTTTGCTTAAGTGAAAAAGAGTTCCCCGGAACCACAATTTCCCGAGTGGAAGCAGCCACCTCAGCCTCCACCCCAGGCCCAACAGAATCCAATTCAGGTTTCAGTGTCCCTGCACAAACAATTTTAGGAAGTACAGTCACTTTTTCATTTCCATCTTTTACACACTTTGTTCCATCCCCCTTACAAGAGTCACATATTTTTACATTAACAGAACAACGCGAAGAAAAGTCCAAAGGAGTCTCATTTTTTCCCAGAGAGAGAGGAGAAAGATTTTGTTCAACAGAGTTCAAAGCAATACTTTCAGCATTTGCAACAACACTTGTAACATTCTCCGATACTCACACAGTCTCCGGTTTACTGGAATTTAATGAGACAGAACCAGAAGCTTTGTTTTCTGAGTCCAAGTTGATCTTATTATTATCAGTTTGTTTAAAACAGTGCTCCAACAGCGCTCTACAAACCAGCATAAGTTCTCTTAAGCTTTCATCTTTTTTGAGAGAGACTAGTTTATAGATTCTCCAGTTTATCTGATCCCAAAAATGAAAAGTAAAAGCAGACTGCAGATTTAAATCTTGCGTATTCGCTTTAACCCAGATAAGTAAGTTTTTAAGCTCAGTTTTTGAAATTTCAGAGTGACCTTTTTCTTGTAACATTGTCTCTAATTGATGAAAAACATCCCATTCAACTTTTGATAAATTCGTTCCCATTTTTGTGTTCTTTTAATAATTTTCTTTTTCGCTATTTTGCCTCCCAACGTCACCCAAGCGCTCTCCCGAGATAAGTTACTTACAATTTTCTTGGCTTCGGCGGGAGAGATGATACAGTGTGCTCCTTGTTAACACTTGGGTCTCCGCAGCTGGTACTTCCACGATTTTTCTTTGTTTTTCTTCTATTCTACGTCCTCACACGAGGCACCAATATGCGGGGGACGGGACAGGTATAAGTCCAATAGTGTCAGGAACCCACGCCTTAAAAAAGGAACCCACTAGGCCGCGGCAAAATATCCAAATATGGATAACATGGTAACCAGACCAGTGAAGAGATTTTTGCTTTTATTTCCAGCACATCAGTCTCAAAATACAAAATGGAGACATGACAGCTCACTGATCCACACCAAAAAATGTCTCCTTCAACAGGGCTCATACAGCAATACATAAAATCATCTCAGACTAGAATTCAGCCAATCAGACACAGAAATCACATCTTGACAAGCATTCTATCCAATCTTATAAAACATAGGTAATCGTAGCTAAAACAAAGACTAGTTGATAAGAGACAAAGAACAGAGTTCTATTCATGCTAACCTTCTAAAGATATACATTAAATAACCTTGTTGCCGTCCTAAAGCCAATTCTACAGAAGCCTATTGTTATTTGTCACGTCTACTGCTTGGGAAACTTTTCTGCTTGCATGGAAAACTTTTTCTGCTTGCATGGGAAACTTTTCTGCAATGCTAACAAAACTCCAGTCTAAGGCCTACATACTTCTTTGTAACCATTTCTTAAAAATCCTCTAACCTTATGGATTCCAACATTTCCCCCTCTCTGTTTGACCCAGAAGCTTTCATTTTCTTGTCGCTTGCTATTTGCGTTTCATAGCTCTATTGCAAAATTTCTGCTTATTATCTGCTGAAGACCTATTTTCACTAAACTGAAGCATTGCTATATTACGGCACAGCAACTTAATGCTGTGAAGACCCAATCCCTGAAAGAGAGATATGAATCACGTTTGGCAACAGTCACAAGGCATCGTTCAAAAAACTCTGGTCGATTCCAAGGCCTTAATTCAAAACCTTCGTTCATGTCAATACCCTCATCTACTGCTTTCGTGAGATTTCGTACACTCTCTGTGCTTCTACTTCCTAGTTCTCCTGCTTGAATGACAAAAACTTCTCGGGCTGTTTTGTTCATCATTCGCCGAAGACAACAGAGTATACAAGGTGCCACTATCAATATCAGTATTAGAACACCTAATATGTAAAGACCTATCTTGCAAAGTTGCCTTAGCCAAGGTGCAAAACTCCAATTTTGAAACAAATCATCCAACCAGGAACCTCCATCTTCTTTAATTTGGGCTGTCAGATCCTTTAATTTTTGAATGCTTTTGTGAATGGATTCAGAACGATCAGACAAATTCATACAACCCAATCCTTCAAATTCCTCACAACCATGTCCTTGTGCCAGTAAAAGAAAATCAATGGCTGCTCTGTTTTGAAGAGTAGCATGTCTAATACTATCAACATCGGTCAACATATCACTGATTGCGGAGGATGTGGCATTAGCTTGTTTGCTCAGCCAACATCCAACTCGATCTAATTGTCTCAATGCCACAGCTGAAGCCAATTGGGGTAGAAATATACCTGCTGAAAGCCTTCTGGCGGCATTCCAAGGCATAAAATCACTCTGACAGTTCTCATCATAATGAGGAACAGCTCTTGTTTTCCTTTGTTTCTTTTTCATCACTGCTTTGGCAGTGGGGGCAATTATGGTAAGCATACCAATGCTACAAGGGCCACCTTCAAGGTGGGCTGGAATGCCTTGCCAACCTCTGTCTCCGCAAATGATCCAATACCCTTTTGGCAATTGCCGTGGATATTGGTCCGTCTCCAGAAACACATCCCAACTGTTTGAAACATTTGCTGCCCTGAGAACTTTGTTGGACCAAATGTTCCAATTGAAGGAAGGACTGTTTCCATTGTCAATTCCACCTGGTTTACCATTGGATTCTTTTCTGACCAAAGGAAACTCTTTCACTGGCACACCAACCAAACAGGTTGAGAAAGGCTTTTCTGGTTCCGAATTAGACAGACATATAGTATCCGATCCGGCAGCCTTGGCTAAGGTCACCCAAACACTCGTTTTCGGTTGATCCACAGGCAAATCTGCACGACAACAAACAATTAAAATCAAGCAAAACAAGTATACCATTTGATTCTGCCCCATCTCTTTCAAGAACTAAGTTTTGGCAGAATTCTTTCTAAACAAAAACAATAACCTAAATTTTCAGCCAAAAATTTGCTTTGTTAGACAAACATTCAGCATTCAATTCGTATACTCATAAATAACATTGGCACAAAATCAGAGTTCATGGGTTCCACCGATGCACAAAGAACGTCAGGCACAAGAGGCGTCAGGCGAGACCCGGGATCCTTCCATTCGGTCCACGTCTGCGTACTCGCTTCCTCAGTTCTAGGCTCGACAACAGGTTCTGAAGTGCGATACGGTTTGACGTTTTTGGCAGGAACCCACTTAATTCTTCCAGCACCTGTGGAAATAGAAGCATACCCTTTGCCCCACGTTATTAATTGAAACGGGCCTTCCATCTGTCCAGAGTCAGGGTTTCTAATTAGAAGAGGAGGATGTTCTTTCAGTTTTGCCTGTGTGCTATTTGAAAAGTGTCTAAAGATTGGTGGATCTGGTTCTGTACTTGAACTATTTAGAAAATTAAAACCATACAAAGCCTTACTCAGTCTCATCTGTGGGGTGATTTCCGTTCCCCCTCTCTGTTGATCTAATATGCGTTTTAAGGTTTGATGTGTTCTTTCAATGATTGCTTGGCTTGTGGGAGAGTGGGGAATACCAAAAATGTGTCGAACACCCCATTCATTTAAAAATGTGGCCAATTTTTGAGATATGTATGCGGGACCATTGTCAGTTTTTACTTCTTGGGGTCTATCCAATGAAGCAAAAGCTTGCAGGAAATGATGACAGGCATGGCTGCCAGTTTCACCTGTGTGAAGGGAAGCAAAAACTGCACCAGAGAACGTGTCTATGGAAACATGAATATTTTTAAATTTACCAAAAGAAGGCTATTTAGTAACACCTGTTTGCCACAACTGTAGGCTTTTAAGCCTCGGGGGTTGATTGCTCCTGTAGAAACAGGAGGTTGTACCAATTGACAGTCAGGGCAAGTATGAATGATAGCTTTAGCTTGACTTTTAGTGATTTGGAACATTCGCATGAGTGCTTGTGCATTTTGGTGGAAAAAGGCATGACTCAATTTTGCTTGTTCAAAAATATTTGGCAATGTGTTAGAAATGACCATTGTCAGCTTGTCCGCTCTTGCATTTCCTTCCACTAAAAATCCAGGAAGTGAAGAATGCGCCCTAATGTGAGAAACAAAATATGGATTAGTTCTATATTGCAAAGTTATAAAAAGACATGAAAGCCAACGATGTAAGTTTCATTACTAACATCCTTTAAAATGGAACCTTCTATTCTCCTGACTACATTAGCAACATAAGCAGAATCTGTGACCAAATTAAAAGGCTGAGGAAACAGCTGAAAAGCTCAAACTACTGCAGCAAGCTCAACAATTTGAGGGGATCCCTCTACTGTTTGAATATCAGATTCCCAAACATCAGTCTTTTGATTAAACCAAGTCACAACGGACTTGTGGCTTTTACCAGAGCCATCAGTGAAGAGAGTCACAGCATGTAAAGGTTCTTCACTTAATTTAGGTTTTTCTCTGAAACTCAATTTTGCTTGCAGTAGTTTGTGAGCTGGATAGTGTATGGAACAAACACCTGGAAAACCTAAGAATGCATATTGTAAATCATCAGAATTTTGCATTGCCCAATTGAAATAATCATTTTTCAATGGCAAATAGATAACTGAACATTCTTGACCTGCCAAAGTTAACAATCTGGTTCTAGCCTTAATTATAATGTATGCAATCATTTCTAAAACTGAGCAAATGGTCTTTGAAAACCTGTAGGGAGGAAAAACCCATTCCATTATTAACAAAGGATCTTGTTCTGTGGCATCCCACTGGAAAATGAGACCACAAAGCTGCATCTTCTCTCCTAAGATTGCAAGAAAGAAAGGATTTTCAGGAACGCAGCGATGAGCTTGTCTTTTTTGAAGAGCTTCTGTGACTTTGTCGAGAGCAGCACGAGCTTCAGGGGTTAAAGTTCTTGGCGAAGTGATGTCGCAACTTCCTCTCAGCAAATGGAAGAGCGGACTCAGTTCATCATTGGTGATTCCCAGCATCGGTCTGACCCAGTTGATTTCTCCTAGAAGTTGTTGTAACTCTTGTAGGTTGTTGACTCTGGTTCGGATCTGAATTTTCTGTGGTATTATTGTCGTCTTCCATCGTCTTCCATCATCTTCCATCCCAGGTACTTCTAAGGTGAAACTTGTTGAATTTTCGTTGCAGAGATTTCAAGTCCAGCTTTTTGAATTTCAGCAACAACACAGTCGCGAGTTTCTTCCATCTCTTCCTTTCAAAGGACTCCACCCTTAAAGCCAATTTTTCTTTCTCTGTATCTATAGATTGACAAACACCAGAACAACCATGTTTTTGCTTAACTGAAAAAGAGTTCCCCGGAACCACAATTTCCCGAGTGGAAGAAGCCACCTCAGCCTCCACCCCAGGCCCAACAGAATCCAATTCAGGTTTCAGTGTCCCTGCACAAACAATTTTAGGAAGTACAGTCACTTTTTCATTTCCATCTTTTACACACTTTGTTCCATCCCCCTTACAAGAGTCACATATTTTTACATTAACAGAACAACGCGAAGAAAAGTCCAAAAGAGTCTCATTTTTTCCCAGAGAGAGAGAAGAAAGATTTTGTTCAACAGCGTTCAAAGCAATACTTTCAGCATTTGCAACAACACTTGTAACATTCTCCGATACTCACACAGTCTCCGGTTTACTGGAATTTAATGAGACAGAACCAGAAGCTTTGTTTTCTGAGTCCAAGTTGATCTTATTATTATCAGTTTGTTTAAAACAGTGCTCCAACAGCGCTCTACAAACCGGCATAAGTTCTCCCAAGCTTTCATCTTTTTTGAGAGAGACTAGTTTATAGATTCTCCAGTTTATCTGATCCCAAAAATGAAAAGTAAAAGCAGACTGCAGATTTAAATCTTGCGTATTCGCTTTAACCCAGATAAGTAAGTTTTTAAGCTCAGTTTTTGAAATTTCAGAGTGACCTTTTTCTTGTAACATTGTCTCTAATTGATGAAAAACATCCCATTCAACTTTTGATAAATTCGTTGCCATTATTGTGTTCTTTTAATAATTTTCTTTTTCGCTATTTTGCCTCCCAACGTCACCCAAGCGCTCTCCCGAGATAAGTTACTTACAATTTTCTTGGCTTCGGCGGGAGAGATGATACAGTGTGCTCCTTGTTAACACTTGGGTCTCCGCAGCTGGTACTTCCACGATTTTTCTTTGTTTTTCTTCTATTCTACGTCCTCACACGAGGCACCAATATGCGGGGGACGGGACAGGTATAAGTCCAATGGTGTCAGGAGCCCACGCCTTAAAAAAGGAACCCACTAGGCCGCGGCAAAATATCCAAATATGGATAACATGGTAACCAGACCAGTGAAGAGATTTTTGCTTTTATTTCCAGCACATCAGTCTCAAAATACAAAATGGAGACATGACAGCTCACTGATCCACACCAAAAAATGTCTCCTTCAACAGGGCTCATACAGCAATACATAAAATCATCTCAGACTAGAATTCAGCCAATCAGACACAGAAAACACATCTTGACAAGCATTCTATCCAATCTTATAAAACATAGGTAATCGTAGCTAAAACAAAGACTAGTTGATAAGAGACAAAGAACAGAGTTCTATTCATGCTAACCCTCTAAAGATATACATTAAATAACCTTGTTGCCGTCCTAAAGCCAATTCTACAGAAGCCTATTGTTATTTGTCACGTCTACTGCTTGGGAAACTTTTCTGCTTGCATGGAAAACTTTTTCTGCTTGCATGGGAAACTTTTCTGCAATGCTAACAAAACTCCAGTCTAAGGCCTACATACTTCTTTGTAACCATTTCTTAAAAATCCTCTAACCTTATGGATTCCAACATTTCCCCCTCTCTGTTTGACCCAGAAGCTTTCATTTTCTTGTCGCTTGCTATTTGCGTTTCATAGCTCTATTGCAAAATTTCTGCTTATTATCTGCTGAAGACCTATTTTCACTAAACTGAAGCATTGCTATATTACGGCACAGCAACTTAATGCTGTGAAGACCCAATCCCTGAAAGAGAGATATGAATCACGTTTGGCAACAGTCACAAGGCATCGTTCAAAAAACTCTGGTCGATTCCAAGGCCTTAATTCAAAACCTTCGTTCATGTCAATACCCTCATCTACTGCTTTCGTGAGATTTCGTACACTCTCTGTGCTTCTACTTCCTAGTTCTCCTGCTTGAATGACAAAAACTTCTCGGGCTGTTTTGTTCATCATTCGCCGAACGCAACAGAGTATACAAGGTGCCACTATCAATATCAGTATTAGAACACCTAATATGTAAAGACCTATCTTGCAAAGTTGCCTTAGCCAAGGTGCAAAACTCCAATTTTGAAACAAATCATCCAACCAGGAACCTCCATCTTCTTTAATTTGGGCTGTCAGATCCTTTAATTTTTGAATGCTTTTGTGAATGGATTCAGAACGATCAGACAAATTCATACAACCCAATCCTTCAAATTCCTCACAACCATGTCCTTGTGCCAGTAAGAGAAAATCAATGGCTGCTCTGTTTTGAAGAGTAGCATGTCTAATACTATCAACATCGGTCAACATATCACTGATTGCGGAGGATGTGGCATTAGCTTGTTTGCTCAGCCAACATCCAACTCGATCTAATTGTCTCAATGCCACAGCTGAAGCCAATTGGGGTAGAAATATACCTGCTGAAAGCCTTCTGGCGGCATTCCAAGGCATAAAATCACTCTGACAGTTCTCATCATAATGAGGAACAGCTCTTGTTTTCCTTTGTTTCTTTTTCATCACTGCTTTGGCAGTGGGGGCAATTATGGTAAGCATACCAATGCTACAAGGGCCACCTTCAAGGTGGGCTGGAATGCCTTGCCAACCTCTGTCTCCGCAAATGATCCAATACCCTTTTGGCAATTGCCGTGGATATTGGTCCGTCTCCAGAAACACATCCCAACTGTTTGAAACATTTGCTGCCCTGAGAAGTTTTTTCGAACAAATGTTCCAATTGAAGGAAGGACTGTTTCCATTGTCAATTCCACCTGGTTTACCATTGGATTCTTTTCTGACCAAAGGAAACTCTTTCACTGGCACACCAACCAAACAGGTTGAGAAAGGCTTTTCTGGTTCCGAATTAGACAGGCATATAGTATCCGATCCGGCAGCCTTGGCTAAGGTCACCCAAACACTCGTTTTCGGTTGATCCACAGGCAAATCTGCACGACAAAAAACAATTAAAATCAAGCAAAACAAGTATACCATTTGATTCTGCCCCATCTCTTTCAAGAACTAAGTTTTGGCAGAATTCTTTCTAAACAAAAACAATAACCTAAATTTTCAGCCAAAAATTAGCTTTGTTAAACAAACATTCAGCATTCAATTCGTATACTCATAAATAACATTGGCACAAAATCAGAGTTCATGGGTTCCACCGATGCACAAAGAACGTCAGGCACAAGAGGCGTCAGGCGAGACTCGGGATCCTTCCATTCGGTCCACGTCTGCGTACTCGCTTCCTCAGTTCTAGGCTCGACAACAGGTTCTGAAGTGCGATACGGTTTGACGTTTTTGGCAGGAACCCACTTAATTCTTCCAGCACCTGTGGAAATAGAAGCATACCCTTTGCCCCACGTTATTAATTGAAACGGGCCTTCCATCTGTCCAGAGTCAGGGTTTCTAATTAGAAGAGGAGGATGTTCTTTCAGTTTTGCCTGTGTGCTATTTGAAAAGTGTCTAAAGATTGGTGGATCTGGTTCTGTACTTGAACTATTTAGAAAATTAAAACCATACAAAGCCTTACTCAGTCTCATCTGTGGGGTGATTTCCGTTCCCCCTCTCTGTTGATCTAATATGCGTTTTAAGGTTTGATGTGTTCTTTCAATGATTGCTTGGCTTGTGGGAGAGTGGGGAATACCAAAAATGTGTCGAACACCCCATTCATTTAAAAATGTGGCCAATTTTTGAGATATGTATGCGGGACCATTGTCAGTTTTTACTTCTTGGGGTATACCCAATGAAGCAAAAGCTTGCAGGAAATGATGACAGGCATGGCTGCCAGTTTCACCTGTGTGAAGGGAAGCAAAAACTGCACCAGAGAACGTGTCTATGGAAACATGAATATTTTTAAATTTACCAAAAGAAGGCTATTTAGTAACACCTGTTTGCCACAACTGTAGGCTTTGTAAGCCTCGGGGGTTGATTGCTCCTGTAGAAACAGGAGGTTGTACCAATTGACAGTCAGGGCAAGTATGAATGATAGCTTTAGCTTGACTTTTAGTGATTTGGAACATTCGCATGAGTGCTTGTGCATTTTGGTGGAAAAAGGCATGACTCAATTTTGCTTGTTCAAAAATATTTGGCAATGTGTTAGAAACGACCATTGTCAGCTTGTCCGCTCTTGCATTTCCTTCCACTAAAAATCCAGGAAGTGAAGAATGTGCCCTAATGTGAGAAACAAAATATGGATTAGTTCTATATTGCAAAGTTATAAAAAGACATGAAAGCCAACGATGTACAGTTTCATTACTAACATCCTTTAAAATGGAACCTTCTATTCTCCTGACTACATTAGCAACATAAGCAGAATCTGTGACCAAATTAAAAGGCTGAGGAAACAGCTGAAAAGCTCAAACTACTGCAGCAAGCTCAACAATTTGAGGGGATCCCTCTACTGTTTGAATATCAGATTCCCAAACATCAGTCTTTTGATTAAACCAAGTCACAACGGACTTGTGGCTTTTACCAGAGCCATCAGTGAAGAGAGTCACAGCATGTAAAGGTTCTTCACTTAATTTAGGTTTTTCTCTGAAACTCAATTTTGCTTGCAGTAGTTTGTGAGCTGGATAGTGTATGGAACAAACACCTGGAAAACCTAAGAATGCATATTGTAAATCATCAGAATTTTGCATTGCCCAATTGAAATAATCATTTTTCAATGGCAAATAGATAACTGAACATTCTTGACCTGCCAAAGTTAACAATCTGGTTCTAGCCTTAATTATAATGTATGCAATCATTTCTAAAACTGAGTAAATGGTCTTTGAAAACCTGTAGGGAGGAAAAACCCATTCCATTATTAACAAAGGATCTTGTTCTGCGGCATCCCACTGGAAAATGAGACCCCAAAGCTGCATCTTCTCTCCTAAGATTGCAAGAAAGAAAGGATTTTCAGGAACGCAGCCATGAGCTTGTCTTTTTTGAAGAGCTTCTGTGACTTTGTCGAGAGCAGCACGAGCTTCAGGGGTTAAAGTTCTTGGCGAAGTGATGTCGCAACTTCCTCTCAGCAAATGGAAGAGCGGACTCAGTTCATCATTGGTGATTCCCAGCATCGGTCTGACCCAGTTGATTTCTCCTAGAAGTTGTTGTAACTCTTGTAGGTTGTTGACTCTGGTTCGGATCTGAATTTTCTGTGGTATTATTGTCGTCTTCCATCGTCTTCCATCATCTTCCATCCCAGGTACTTCTAAGGTGAAACTTGTTGAATTTTCGTTGCAGAGATTTCAAGTCCAGCTTTTTGAATTTCAGCAACAACACAGTCGCCAGTTTCTTCCATCTCTTCCTTTCAAAGGACTCCACCCTTAAAGCCAATTTTTCTTTCTCTGTATCTATAGATTGACACACACCAGAACAACCATGTTTTTGCTTAACTGAAAAAGAGTTCCCCGGAACCACAATTTCCCGAGTGGAAGAAGCCACCTCAGCCTCCACCCCAGGCCCAACAGAATCCAATTCAGGTTTCAGTGTCCCTGCACAAACAATTTTAGGAAGTACAGTCACTTTTTCATTTCCATCTTTTACACACTTTGTTCCATCCCCCTTACAAGAGTCACATATTTTTACATTAACAGAACAACGCGAAGAAAAGTCCAAAAGAGTCTCATTTTTTCCCAGAGAGAGAGAAGAAAGATTTTGTTCAACAGAGTTCAAAGCAATACTTTCAGCATTTGCAACAACACTTGTAACATTCTCCGATACTCACACAGTCTCCGGTTTACTGGAATTTAATGAGACAGAACCAGAAGCTTTGTTTTCTGAGTCCAAGTTGATCTTATTATTATCAGTTTGTTTAAAACAGTGCTCCAACAGCGCTCTACAAACCGGCATAAGTTCTCTTAAGCTTTCATCTTTTTTGAGAGAGACTAGTTTATAGATTCTCCAGTTTATCTGATCCCAAAAATGAAAAGTAAAAGCAGACTGCAGATTTAAATCTTGCGTATTCGCTTTAACCCAGATAAGTAAGTTTTTAAGCTCAGTTTTTGAAATTTCAGAGTGACCTTTTTCTTGTAACATTGTCTCTAATTGATGAAAAACATCCCATTCAACTTTTGATAAATTCGTTCCCATTTTTGTGTTCTTTTAATAATTTTCTTTTTCGCTATTTTGCCTCCCAACGTCACCCAAGCGCTCTCCCGAGATAAGTTACTTACAATTTTCTTGGCTTCGGCGGGAGAGATGATACAGTGTGCTCCTTGTTAACACTTGGGTCTCCGCAGCTGGTACTTCCACGATTTTTCTTTCTTTTTCTTCTATTCTACGTCCTCACACGAGGCACCAATATGCGGGGGACGGGACAGGTATAAGTCCAATAGTGTCAGGAACCCACGCCTTAAAAAAGGAACCCACTAGGCCGCGGCAAAATATCCAAATATGGATAACATGGTAACCAGACCAGTGAAGAGATTTTTGCTTTTATTTCCAGCACATCAGTCTCAAAATACAAAATGGAGACATGACAGCTCACTGATCCACACCAAAAAATGTCTCCTTCAACAGGGCTCATACAGCAATACATAAAATCATCTCAGACTAGAATTCAGCCAATCAGACACAGAAAACACATCTTGACAAGCATTCTATCCAATCTTATAAAACATAGGTAATCGTAGCTAAAACAAAGACTAGTTGATAAGAGACAAAGAACAGAGTTCTATTCATGCTAACCTTCTAAAGATATACATTAAATAACCTTGTTGCCATCCTAAAGCCAATTCTACAGAAGCCTATTGTTATTTGTCATGTCTACTGCTTGGGAAACTTTTCTGCTTCCATGGAAAACTTTTTCTGCTTGCATGGGAAACTTTTCTGCAATGCTAACAAAACTCCTGTCTAAGGCCTACATACTTCTTTGTAACCATTTCTTAAAAATCCTCTAACCTTATGGATTCCAACATTTCCCCCTCTCTGTTTGACCCAGAAGCTTTCATTTTCTTGTCGCTTGCTATTTGCGTTTCATAGCTCTATTGCAAAATTTCTGCTTATTATCTGCTGAAGACCTATTTTCACTAAACTGAAGCATTGCTATATTACGGCACAGCAACTTAATGCTGTGAAGACCCAATCCCTGAAAGAGAGATATGAATCACGTTTGGCAACAGTCACAAGGCATCGTTCAAAAAACTCTGGTCGATTCCAAGGCCTTAATTCAAAACCTTCGTTCATGTCAATACCCTCATCTACTGCTTTCGTGAGATTTCGTACACTCTCTGTGCTTCTACTTCCTAGTTCTCCTGCTTGAATGACAAAAACTTCTCGGACTGTTTTGTTCATCATTCGCCGAAGACAACAGAGTATACAAGGTGCCACTATCAATATCAGTATTAGAACACCTAATATGTAAAGACCTATCTTGCAAAGTTGCCTTAGCCAAGGTGCAAAACTCCAATTTTGAAACAAATCATCCAACCAGGAACCTCCATCTTCTTTAATTTGGGCTGTCAGATCCTTTAATTTTTGAATGCTTTTGTGAATGGATTCAGAACGATCAGACAAATTCATACAACACAATCCTTCCAATTCCTCACAACCATGTCCTTGTGCCAGTAAAAGAAAATCAATGGCTGCTCTGTTTTGAAGAGTAGCATGTCTAATACTATCAACATCGGTCAACATATCACTGATTGCGGAGGATGTGGCATTAGCTTGTTTGCTCAGCCAACATCCAACTCGATCTAATTGTCTCAATGCCACAGCTGAAGCCAATTGGGGTAGAAATATACCTGCTGAAAGCCTTCTGGCGGCATTCCAAGGCATAAAATCACTCTGACAGTTCTCATCATAATGAGGAACAGCTCTTGTTTTCCTTTGTTTCTTTTTCATCACTGCTTTGGCAGTGGGGGCAATTATGGTAAGCATACCAATGCTACAAGGGCCACCTTCAAGGTGGGCTGGAATGCCTTGCCAACCTCTGTCTCCGCAAATGATCCAATACCCTTTTGGCAATTGCCGTGGATATTGGTCCGTCTCCAGAAACACATCCCAACTGTTTGAAACATTTGCTGCCCTGAGAAGTTTTTTCGAACAAATGTTCCAATTGAAGGAAGGACTGTTTCCATTGTCAATTCCACCTGGTTTACCATTGGATTCTTTTCTGACCAAAGGAAACTCTTTCACTGGCACACCAACCAAACAGGTTGAGAAAGGCTTTTCTGGTTCCGAATTAGACAGGCGTATAGTATCCGATCCGGCAGCCTTGGCTAAGGTCACCCAAACATGGTTTTCGGTTGATCCACAGGCAAATCTGCACGACAAAAAACAATTAAAATCAAGCAAAACAAGTATACCATTTGATTCTGCCCCATCTCTTTCAAGAACTAAGTTTTGGCAGAATTCTTTCTAAACAAAAACAATAACCTAAATTTTCAGCCAAAAATTTGCTTCGTTAGACAAACATTCAGCATTCAATTCGTATACTCATAAATAACATTGGCACAAAATCAGAGTTCATGGGTTCCACCGATGCACAAAGAACGTCAGGCACAAGAGGCGTCAGGCGAGACCCGGGATCCTTCCATTCGGTCCACGTCTGCGTACTCGCTTCCTCAGTTCTAGGCTCGACAACAGGTTCTGAAGTGCGATACGGTTTGACGTTTTTGGCAGGAACCCACTTAATTCTTCCAGCACCTGTGGAAATAGAAGCATACCCTTTGCCCCACGTTATTAATTGAAACGGGTCTTCCATCTGTCCAGAGTCAGGGCTTCTAATTAGAAGAGGAGGATGTTCTTTCAGTTTTGCCTGTGTGCTATTTGAAAAGTGTCTAAAGATTGGTGGATCTGGTTCTGTACTTGAACTATTTAGAAAATTAAAACCATACAAAGCCTTACTCAGTCTCATCTGTGGGGTGATTTCCGTTCCCCCTCTCTGTTGATCTAATATGCGTTTTAAGGTTTGATGTGTTCTTTCAATGATTGCTTGGCTTGTGGGAGAGTGGGGAATACCAAAAATGTGTCGAACATCCCATTCATTTAAAAATGTGGCCAATTTTTGAGATATGTATGCGGGACCATTGTCAGTTTTTACTTCTTGGGGTATACCCAATGAAGCAAAAGCTTGCAGGAAATGATGACAGGCATGGCTGCCAGTTTCACCTGTGTGAAGGGAAGCAAAAACTGCACCAGAGAACGTGTCTATGGAAACATGAATATTTTTAAATTTACCAAAAGAAGGCTATTTAGTAACACCTGTTTGCCACAACTGTAGGCTTTGTAAGCCTCGGGGGTTGATTGCTCCTGTAGAAACAGGAGGTTGTACCAATTGACAGTCAGGGCAAGTATGAATGATAGCTTTAGCTTGACTTTTAGTGATTTGGAACATTCGCATGAGTGCTTGTGCATTTTGGTGGAAAAAGGCATGACTCAATTTTGCTTGTTCAAAAATATTTGGCAATGTGTTAGAAACGACCATTGTCAGCTTGTCCGCTCTTGCATTTCCTTCCACTAAAAATCCAGGAAGTGAAGAATGTGCCCTAATGTGAGAAACAAAATATGGATTAGTTCTATATTGCAAAGTTATAAAAAGACATGAAAGCCAACGATGTACAGTTTCATTACTAACATCCTTTAAAATGGAACCTTCTATTCTCCTGACTACATTAGCAACATAAGCAGAATCTGTGACCAAATTAAAAGGCTGAGGAAACAGCTGAAAAGCTCAAACTACTGCAGCAAGCTCAACAATTTGAGGGGATCCCTCTACTGTTTGAATATCAGATTCCCAAACATCAGTCTTTTGATTAAACCAAGTCACAACGGACTTGTGGCTTTTACCAGAGCCATCAGTGAAGAGAGTCACAGCATGTAAAGGTTCTTCACTTAATTTAGGTTTTTCTCTGAAACTCAATTTTGCTTGCAGTAGTTTGTGAGCTGGATAGTGTATGGAACAAACACCTGGAAAACCTAAGAATGCATATTGTAAATCATCAGAATTTTGCATTGCCCAATTGAAATAATCATTTTTCAATGGCAAATAGATAACTGAACATTCTTGACCTGCCAAAGTTAACAATCTGGTTCTAGCCTTAATTATAATGTATGCAATCATTTCTAAAACTGAGCAAATGGTCTTTGAAAACCTGTAGGGAGGAAAAACCCATTCCATTATTAACAAAGGATCTTGTTCTGTGGCATCCCACTGGAAAATGAGACCACAAAGCTGCATCTTCTCTCCTAAGATTGCAAGAAAGAAAGGATTTTCAGGAACGCAGCGATGAGCTTGTCTTTTTTGAAGAGCTTCTGTGACTTTGTCGAGAGCAGCACGAGCTTCAGGGGTTAAAGTTCTTGGCGAAGTGATGTCGCAACTTCCTCTCAGCAAATGGAAGAGCGGACTCAGTTCATCATTGGTGATTCCCAGCATCGGTCTGACCCAGTTGATTTCTCCTAGAAGTTGTTGTAACTCTTGTAGGTTGTTGACTCTGGTTCGGATCTGAATTTTCTGTGGTATTATTGTCGTCTTCCATCGTCTTCCATCATCTTCCATCCCAGGTACTTCTAAGGTGAAACTTGTTGAATTTTCGTTGCAGAGATTTCAAGTCCAGCTTTTTGAATTTCAGCAACAACACAGTCGCGAGTTTCTTCCATCTCTTCCTTTCAAAGGACTCCACCCTTAAAGCCAATTTTTCTTTCTCTGTATCTATAGATTGACAAACACCAGAACAACCATGTTTTTGCTTAACTGAAAAAGAGTTCCCCGGAACCACAATTTCCCGAGTGGAAGAAGCCACCTCAGCCTCCACCCCAGGCCCAACAGAATCCAATTCAGGTTTCAGTGTCCCTGCACAAACAATTTTAGGAAGTACAGTCACTTTTTCATTTCCATCTTTTACACACTTTGTTCCATCCCCCTTACAAGAGTCACATATTTTTACATTAACAGAACAACGCGAAGAAAAGTCCAAAAGAGTCTCATTTTTTCCCAGAGAGAGAGAAGAAAGATTTTGTTCAACAGAGTTCAAAGCAATACTTTCAGCATTTGCAACAACACTTGTAACATTCTCCGATACTCACACAGTCTCCGGTTTACTGGAATTTAATGAGACAGAACCAGAAGCTTTGTTTTCTGAGTCCAAGTTGATCTTATTATTATCAGTTTGTTTAAAACAGTGCTCCAACAGCGCTCTACAAACCGGCATAAGTTCTCTTAAGCTTTCATCTTTTTTGAGAGAGACTAGTTTATAGATTCTCCAGTTTATCTGATCCCAAAAATGAAAAGTAAAAGCAGACTGCAGATTTAAATCTTGCGTATTCGCTTTAACCCAGATAAGTAAGGTTTTAAGCTCAGTTTTTGAAATTTCAGAGTGACCTTTTTCTTGTAACATTGTCTCTAATTGATGAAAAACATCCCATTCAACTTTTGATAAATTCGTTCCCATTTTTGTGTTCTTTTAATAATTTTCTTTTTCGCTATTTTGCCTCCCAACGTCACCCAAGCGCTCTCCCGAGATAAGTTACTTACAATTTTCTTGGCTTCGGCGGGAGAGATGATACAGTGTGCTCCTTGTTAACACTTGGGTCTCCGCAGCTGGTACTTCCACGATTTTTCTTTCTTTTTCTTCTATTCTACGTCCTCACACGAGGCACCAATATGCGGGGGACGGGACAGGTATAAGTCCAATAGTGTCAGGAACCCACGCCTTAAAAAAGGAACCCACTAGGCCGCGGCAAAATATCCAAATATGGATAACATGGTAACCAGACCAGTGAAGAGATTTTTGCTTTTATTTCCAGCACATCAGTCTCAAAATACAAAATGGAGACATGACAGCTCACTGATCCACACCAAAAAATGTCTCCTTCAACAGGGCTCATACAGCAATACATAAAATCATCTCAGACTAGAATTCAGCCAATCAGACACAGAAAACACATCTTGACAAGCATTCTATCCAATCTTATAAAACATAGGTAATCGTAGCTAAAACAAAGACTAGTTGATAAGAGACAAAGAACAGAGTTCTATTCATGCTAACCTTCTAAAGATATACATTAAATAACCTTGTTGCCATCCTAAAGCCAATTCTACAGAAGCCTATTGTTATTTGTCACGTCTACTGCTTGGGAAACTTTTCTGCTTCCATGGAAAACTTTTCTGCTTGCATGGGAAACTTTTCTGCAATGCTAACAAAACTCCTGTCTAAGGCCTACATACTTGTTTGTAACCATTTCTTAAAAATCCTCTAACCTTATGGATTCCAACATTTCCCCCTCTCTGTTTGACCCAGAAGCTTTCATTTTCTTGTCGCTTGCTATTTGCGTTTCATAGCTCTATTGCAAAATTTCTGCTTATTATCTGCTGAAGACCTATTTTCACTAAACTGAAGCATTGCTATATTACGGCACAGCAACTTAATGCTGTGAAGACCCAATCCCTGAAAGAGAGATATGAATCACGTTTGGCAACAGTCACAAGGCATCGTTCAAAAAACTCTGGTCGATTCCAAGGCCTTAATTCAAAACCTTCGTTCATGTCAATACCCTCATCTACTGCTTTCGTGAGATTTCGTACACTCTCTGTGCTTCTACTTCCTAGTTCTCCTGCTTGAATGACAAAAACTTCTCGGACTGTTTTGTTCATCATTCGCCGAAGACAACAGAGTATACAAGGTGCCACTATCAATATCAGTATTAGAACACCTAATATGTAAAGACCTATCTTGCAAAGTTGCCTTAGCCAAGGTGCAAAACTCCAATTTTGAAACAAATCATCCAACCAGGAACCTCCATCTTCTTTAATTTGGGCTGTCAGATCCTTTAATTTTTGAATGCTTTTGTGAATGGATTCAGAACGATCAGACAAATTCATACAACACAATCCTTCAAATTCCTCACAACCATGTCCTTGTGCCAGTAAAAGAAAATCAATGGCTGCTCTGTTTTGAAGAGTAGCATGTCTAATACTATCAACATCGGTCAACATATCACTGATTGCGGAGGATGTGGCATTAGCTTGTTTGCTCAGCCAACATCCAACTCGATCTAATTGTCTCAATGCCACAGCTGAAGCCAATTGGGGTAGAAATATACCTGCTGAAAGCCTTCTGGCGGCATTCCAAGGCATAAAATCACTCTGACAGTTCTCATCATAATGAGGAACAGCTCTTGTTTTCCTTTGTTTCTTTTTCATCACTGCTTTGGCAGTGGGGGCAATTATGGTAAGCATACCAATGCTACAAGGGCCACCTTCAAGGTGGGCTGGAATGCCTTGCCAACCTCTGTCTCCGCAAATGATCCAATACCCTTTTGGCAATTGCCGTGGATATTGGTCCGTCTCCAGAAACACATCCCAACTGTTTGAAACATTTGCTGCCCTGAGAAGTTTTTTCGAACAAATGTTCCAATTGAAGGAAGGACTGTTTCCATTGTCAATTCCACCTGGTTTACCATTGGATTCTTTTCTGACCAAAGGAAACTCTTTCACTGGCACACCAACCAAACAGGTTGAGAAAGGCTTTTCTGGTTCCGAATTAGACAGGCGTATAGTATCCGATCCGGCAGCCTTGGCTAAGGTCACCCAAACATGGTTTTCGGTTGATCCACAGGCAAATCTGCACGACAAAAAACAATTAAAATCAAGCAAAACAAGTATACCATTTGATTCTGCCCCATCTCTTTCAAGAACTAAGTTTTGGCAGAATTCTTTCTAAACAAAAACAATAACCTAAATTTTCAGCCAAAAATTTGCTTCGTTAGACAAACATTCAGCATTCAATTCGTATACTCATAAATAACATTGGCACAAAATCAGAGTTCATGGGTTCCACCGATGCACAAAGAACGTCAGGCACAAGAGGCGTCAGGCGAGACCCGGGATCCTTCCATTCGGTCCACGTCTGCGTACTCGCTTCCTCAGTTCTAGGCTCGACAACAGGTTCTGAAGTGCGATACGGTTTGACGTTTTTGGCAGGAACCCACTTAATTCTTCCAGCACCTGTGGAAATAGAAGCATACCCTTTGCCCCACGTTATTAATTGAAACGGGCCTTCCATCTGTCCAGAGTCAGGGCTTCTAATTAGAAGAGGAGGATGTTCTTTCAGTTTTGCCTGTGTGCTATTTGAAAAGTGTCTAAAGATTGGTGGATCTGGTTCTGTACTTGAACTATTTAGACAATTAAAACCATACAAAGCCTTACTCAGTCTCATCTGTGGGGTGATTTCCGTTCCCCCTCTCTGTTGATCTAATATGCGTTTTAAGGTTTGATGTGTTCTTTCAATGATTGCTTGGCTTGTGGGAGAGTGGGGAATACCAAAAATGTGTCGAACACCCCATTCATTTAAAAATGTGGCCAATTTTTGAGATATGTATGCGGGACCATTGTCAGTTTTTACTTCTTGGGGTATACCCAATGAAGCAAAAGCTTGCAGGAAATGATGACAGGCATGGCTGCCAGTTTCACCTGTGTGAAGGGAAGCAAAAACTGCACCAGAGAACGTGTCTATGGAAACATGAATATTTTTAAATTTACCAAAAGAAGGCTATTTAGTAACACCTGTTTGCCACAACTGTAGGCTTTGTAAGCCTCGGGGGTTGATTGCTCCTGTAGAAACAGGAGGTTGTACCAATTGACAGTCAGGGCAAGTATGAATGATAGCTTTAGCTTGACTTTTAGTGATTTGGAACATTCGCATGAGTGCTTGTGCATTTTGGTGGAAAAAGGCATGACTCAATTTTGCTTGTTCAAAAATATTTGGCAATGTGTTAGAAATGACCATTGTCAGCTTGTCCGCTCTTGCATTTCCTTCCACTAAAAATCCAGGAAGTGAAGAATGCGCCCTAATGTGAGAAACAAAATATGGATTAGTTCTATATTGCAAAGTTATAAAAAGACATGAAAGCCAACGATGTAAGTTTCATTACTAACATCCTTTAAAATGGAACCTTCTATTCTCCTGACTACATTAGCAACATAAGCAGAATCTGTGACCAAATTAAAAGGCTGAGGAAACAGCTGAAAAGCTCAAACTACTGCAGCAAGCTCAACAATTTGAGGGGATCCCTCTACTGTTTGAATATCAGATTCCCAAACATCAGTCTTTTGATTAAACCAAGTCACAACGGACTTGTGGCTTTTACCAGAGCCATCAGTGAAGAGAGTCACAGCATGTAAAGGTTCTTCACTTAATTTAGGTTTTTCTCTGAAACTCAATTTTGCTTGCAGTAGTTTGTGAGCTGGATAGTGTATGGAACAAACACCTGGAAAACCTAAGAATGCATATTGTAAATCATCAGAATTTTGCATTGCCCAATTGAAATAATCATTTTTCAATGGCAAATAGATAACTGAACATTCTTGACCTGCCAAAGTTAACAATCTGGTTCTAGCCTTAATTATAATGTATGCAATCATTTCTAAAACTGAGCAAATGGTCTTTGAAAACCTGTAGGGAGGAAAAACCCATTCCATTATTAACAAAGGATCTTGTTCTGTGGCATCCCACTGGAAAATGAGACCACAAAGCTGCATCTTCTCTCCTAAGATTGCAAGAAAGAAAGGATTTTCAGGAACGCAGCGATGAGCTTGTCTTTTTTGAAGAGCTTCTGTGACTTTGTCGAGAGCAGCACGAGCTTCAGGGGTTAAAGTTCTTGGCGAAGTGATGTCGCAACTTCCTCTCAGCAAATGGAAGAGCGGACTCAGTTCATCATTGGTGATTCCCAGCATCGGTCTGACCCAGTTGATTTCTCCTAGAAGTTGTTGTAACTCTTGTAGGTTGTTGACTCTGGTTCGGATCTGAATTTTCTGTGGTATTATTGTCGTCTTCCATCGTCTTCCATCATCTTCCATCCCAGGTACTTCTAAGGTGAAACTTGTTGAATTTTCGTTGCAGAGATTTCAAGTCCAGCTTTTTGAATTTCAGCAACAACACAGTCGCGAGTTTCTTCCATCTCTTCCTTTCAAAGGACTCCACCCTTAAAGCCAATTTTTCTTTCTCTGTATCTATAGATTGACAAACACCAGAACAACCATGTTTTTGCTTAACTGAAAAAGAGTTCCCCGGAACCACAATTTCCCGAGTGGAAGAAGCCACCTCAGCCTCCACCCCAGGCCCAACAGAATCCAATTCAGGTTTCAGTGTCCCTGCACAAACAATTTTAGGAAGTACAGTCACTTTTTCATTTCCATCTTTTACACACTTTGTTCCATCCCCCTTACAAGAGTCACATATTTTTACATTAACAGAACAACGCGAAGAAAAGTCCAAAAGAGTCTCATTTTTTCCCAGAGAGAGAGAAGAAAGATTTTGTTCAACAGAGTTCAAAGCAATACTTTCAGCATTTGCAACAACACTTGTAACATTCTCCGATACTCACACAGTCTCCGGTTTACTGGAATTTAATGAGACAGAACCAGAAGCTTTGTTTTCTGAGTCCAAGTTGATCTTATTATTATCAGTTTGTTTAAAACAGTGCTCCAACAGCGCTCTACAAACCGGCATAAGTTCTCTTAAGCTTTCATCTTTTTTGAGAGAGACTAGTTTATAGATTCTCCAGTTTATCTGATCCCAAAAATGAAAAGTAAAAGCAGACTGCAGATTTAAATCTTGCGTATTCGCTTTAACCCAGATAAGTAAGGTTTTAAGCTCAGTTTTTGAAATTTCAGAGTGACCTTTTTCTTGTAACATTGTCTCTAATTGATGAAAAACATCCCATTCAACTTTTGATAAATTCGTTCCCATTTTTGTGTTCTTTTAATAATTTTCTTTTTCGCTATTTTGCCTCCCAACGTCACCCAAGCGCTCTCCCGAGATAAGTTACTTACAATTTTCTTGGCTTCGGCGGGAGAGATGATACAGTGTGCTCCTTGTTAACACTTGGGTCTCCGCAGCTGGTACTTCCACGATTTTTCTTTCTTTTTCTTCTATTCTACGTCCTCACACGAGGCACCAATATGCGGGGGACGGGACAGGTATAAGTCCAATAGTGTCAGGAACCCACGCCTTAAAAAAGGAACCCACTAGGCCGCGGCAAAATATCCAAATATGGATAACATGGTAACCAGACCAGTGAAGAGATTTTTGCTTTTATTTCCAGCACATCAGTCTCAAAATACAAAATGGAGACATGACAGCTCACTGATCCACACCAAAAAATGTCTCCTTCAACAGGGCTCATACAGCAATACATAAAATCATCTCAGACTAGAATTCAGCCAATCAGACACAGAAAACACATCTTGACAAGCATTCTATCCAATCTTATAAAACATAGGTAATCGTAGCTAAAACAAAGACTAGTTGATAAGAGACAAAGAACAGAGTTCTATTCATGCTAACCTTCTAAAGATATACATTAAATAACCTTGTTGCCATCCTAAAGCCAATTCTACAGAAGCCTATTGTTATTTGTCACGTCTACTGCTTGGGAAACTTTTCTGCTTCCATGGAAAACTTTTCTGCTTGCATGGGAAACTTTTCTGCAATGCTAACAAAACTCCTGTCTAAGGCCTACATACTTGTTTGTAACCATTTCTTAAAAATCCTCTAACCTTATGGATTCCAACATTTCCCCCTCTCTGTTTGACCCAGAAGCTTTCATTTTCTTGTCGCTTGCTATTTGCGTTTCATAGCTCTATTGCAAAATTTCTGCTTATTATCTGCTGAAGACCTATTTTCACTAAACTGAAGCATTGCTATATTACGGCACAGCAACTTAATGCTGTGAAGACCCAATCCCTGAAAGAGAGATATGATTCACGTTTGGCAACAGTCACAAGGCATCGTTCAAAAAACTCTGGTCGATTCCAAGGCCTTAATTCAAAACCTTCGTTCATGTCAATACCCTCATCTACTGCTTTCGTGAGATTTCGTACACTCTCTGTGCTTCTACTTCCTAGTTCTCCTGCTTGAATGACAAAAACTTCTCGGACTGTTTTGTTCATCATTCGCCGAAGACAACAGAGTATACAAGGTGCCACTATCAATATCAGTATTAGAACACCTAATATGTAAAGACCTATCTTGCAAAGTTGCCTTAGCCAAGGTGCAAAACTCCAATTTTGAAACAAATCATCCAACCAGGAACCTCCATCTTCTTTAATTTGGGCTGTCAGATCCTTTAATTTTTGAATGCTTTTGTGAATGGATTCAGAACGATCAGACAAATTCATACAACACAATCCTTCAAATTCCTCACAACCATGTCCTTGTGCCAGTAAAAGAAAATTAATGGCTGCTCTGTTTTGAAGAGTAGCATGTCTAATACTATCAACATCGGTCAACATATCACTGATTGCGGAGGATGTGGCATTAGCTTGTTTGCTCAGCCAACATCCAACTCGATCTAATTGTCTCAATGCCACAGCTGAAGCCAATTGGGGTAGAAATATACCTGCTGAAAGCCTTCTGGCGGCATTCCAAGGCATAAAATCACTCTGACAGTTCTCATCATAATGAGGAACAGCTCTTGTTTTCCTTTGTTTCTTTTTCATCACTGCTTTGGCAGTGGGGGCAATTATGGTAAGCATACCAATGCTACAAGGGCCACCTTCAAGGTGGGCTGGAATGCCTTGCCAACCTCTGTCTCCGCAAATGATCCAATACCCTTTTGGCAATTGCCGTGGATATTGGTCCGTCTCCAGAAACACATCCCAACTGTTTGAAACATTTGCTGCCCTGAGAAGTTTTTTCGAACAAATGTTCCAATTGAAGGAAGGACTGTTTCCATTGTCAATTCCACCTGGTTTACCATTGGATTCTTTTCTGACCAAAGGAAACTCTTTCACTGGCACACCAACCAAACAGGTTGAGAAAGGCTTTTCTGGTTCCGAATTAGACAGGCGTATAGTATCCGATCCGGCAGCCTTGGCTAAGGTCACCCAAACATGGTTTTCGGTTGATCCACAGGCAAATCTGCACGACAAAAAACAATTAAAATCAAGCAAAACAAGTATACCATTTGATTCTGCCCCATCTCTTTCAAGAACTAAGTTTTGGCAGAATTCTTTCTAAACAAAAACAATAACCTAAATTTTCAGCCAAAAATTTGCTTCGTTAGACAAACATTCAGCATTCAATTCGTATACTCATAAATAACATTGGCACAAAATCAGAGTTCATGGGTTCCACCGATGCACAAAGAACGTCAGGCACAAGAGGCGTCAGGCGAGACCCGGGATCCTTCCATTCGGTCCACGTCTGCGTACTCGCTTCCTCAGTTCTAGGCTCGACAACAGGTTCTGAAGTGCGATACGGTTTGACGTTTTTGGCAGGAACCCACTTAATTCTTCCAGCACCTGTGGAAATAGAAGCATACCCTTTGCCCCACGTTATTAATTGAAACGGGCCTTCCATCTGTCCAGAGTCAGGGCTTCTAATTAGAAGAGGAGGATGTTCTTTCAGTTTTGCCTGTGTGCTATTTGAAAAGTGTCTAAAGATTGGTGGATCTGGTTCTGTACTTGAACTATTTAGACAATTAAAACCATACAAAGCCTTACTCAGTCTCATCTGTGGGGTGATTTCCGTTCCCCCTCTCTGTTGATCTAATATGCGTTTTAAGGTTTGATGTGTTCTTTCAATGATTGCTTGGCTTGTGGGAGAGTGGGGAATACCAAAAATGTGTCGAACACCCCATTCATTTAAAAATGTGGCCAATTTTTGAGATATGTATGCGGGACCATTGTCAGTTTTTACTTCTTGGGGTATACCCAATGAAGCAAAAGCTTGCAGGAAATGATGACAGGCATGGCTGCCAGTTTCACCTGTGTGAAGGGAAGCAAAAACTGCACCAGAGAACGTGTCTATGGAAACATGAATATTTTTAAATTTACCAAAAGAAGGCTATTTAGTAACACCTGTTTGCCACAACTGTAGGCTTTGTAAGCCTCGGGGGTTGATTGCTCCTGTAGAAACAGGAGGTTGTACCAATTGACAGTCAGGGCAAGTATGAATGATAGCTTTAGCTTGACTTTTAGTGATTTGGAACATTCGCATGAGTGCTTGTGCATTTTGGTGGAAAAAGGCATGACTCAATTTTGCTTGTTCAAAAATATTTGGCAATGTGTTAGAAATGACCATTGTCAGCTTGTCCGCTCTTGCATTTCCTTCCACTAAAAATCCAGGAAGTGAAGAATGCGCCCTAATGTGAGAAACAAAATATGGATTAGTTCTATATTGCAAAGTTATAAAAAGACATGAAAGCCAACGATGTAAGTTTCATTACTAACATCCTTTAAAATGGAACCTTCTATTCTCCTGACTACATTAGCAACATAAGCAGAATCTGTGACCAAATTAAAAGGCTGAGGAAACAGCTGAAAAGCTCAAACTACTGCAGCAAGCTCAACAATTTGAGGGGATCCCTCTACTGTTTGAATATCAGATTCCCAAACATCAGTCTTTTGATTAAACCAAGTCACAACGGACTTGTGGCTTTTACCAGAGCCATCAGTGAAGAGAGTCACAGCATGTAAAGGTTCTTCACTTAATTTAGGTTTTTCTCTGAAACTCAATTTTGCTTGCAGTAGTTTGTGAGCTGGATAGTGTATGGAACAAACACCTGGAAAACCTAAGAATGCATATTGTAAATCATCAGAATTTTGCATTGCCCAATTGAAATAATCATTTTTCAATGGCAAATAGATAACTGAACATTCTTGACCTGCCAAAGTTAACAATCTGGTTCTAGCCTTAATTATAATGTATGCAATCATTTCTAAAACTGAGCAAATGGTCTTTGAAAACCTGTAGGGAGGAAAAACCCATTCCATTATTAACAAAGGATCTTGTTCTGTGGCATCCCACTGGAAAATGAGACCACAAAGCTGCATCTTCTCTCCTAAGATTGCAAGAAAGAAAGGATTTTCAGGAACGCAGCGATGAGCTTGTCTTTTTTGAAGAGCTTCTGTGACTTTGTCGAGAGCAGCACGAGCTTCAGGGGTTAAAGTTCTTGGCGAAGTGATGTCGCAACTTCCTCTCAGCAAATGGAAGAGCGGACTCAGTTCATCATTGGTGATTCCCAGCATCGGTCTGACCCAGTTGATTTCTCCTAGAAGTTGTTGTAACTCTTGTAGGTTGTTGACTCTGGTTCGGATCTGAATTTTCTGTGGTATTATTGTCGTCTTCCATCGTCTTCCATCATCTTCCATCCCAGGTACTTCTAAGGTGAAACTTGTTGAATTTTCGTTGCAGAGATTTCAAGTCCAGCTTTTTGAATTTCAGCAACAACACAGTCGCGAGTTTCTTCCATCTCTTCCTTTCAAAGGACTCCACCCTTAAAGCCAATTTTTCTTTCTCTGTATCTATAGATTGACAAACACCAGAACAACCATGTTTTTGCTTAACTGAAAAAGAGTTCCCCGGAACCACAATTTCCCGAGTGGAAGAAGCCACCTCAGCCTCCACCCCAGGCCCAACAGAATCCAATTCAGGTTTTAGTGTCCCTGCACAAACAATTTTAGGAAGTACAGTCACTTTTTCATTTCCATCTTTTACACACTTTGTTCCATCCCCCTTACAAGAGTCACATATTTTTACATTAACAGAACAACGCGAAGAAAAGTCCAAAAGAGTCTCATTTTTTCCCAGAGAGAGAGAAGAAAGATTTTGTTCAACAGAGTTCAAAGCAATACTTTCAGCATTTGCAACAACACTTGTAACATTCTCCGATACTCACACAGTCTCCGGTTTACTGGAATTTAATGAGACAGAACCAGAAGCTTTGTTTTCTGAGTCCAAGTTGATCTTATTATTATCAGTTTGTTTAAAACAGTGCTCCAACAGCGCTCTACAAACCGGCATAAGTTCTCTTAAGCTTTCATCTTTTTTGAGAGAGACTAGTTTATAGATTCTCCAGTTTATCTGATCCCAAAAATGAAAAGTAAAAGCAGACTGCAGATTTAAATCTTGCGTATTCGCTTTAACCCAGATAAGTAAGGTTTTAAGCTCAGTTTTTGAAATTTCAGAGTGACCTTTTTCTTGTAACATTGTCTCTAATTGATGAAAAACATCCCATTCAACTTTTGATAAATTCGTTCCCATTTTTGTGTTCTTTTAATAATTTTCTTTTTCGCTATTTTGCCTCCCAACGTCACCCAAGCGCTCTCCCGAGATAAGTTACTTACAATTTTCTTGGCTTCGGCGGGAGAGATGATACAGTGTGCTCCTTGTTAACACTTGGGTCTCCGCAGCTGGTACTTCCACGATTTTTCTTTCTTTTTCTTCTATTCTACGTCCTCACACGAGGCACCAATATGCGGGGGACGGGACAGGTATAAGTCCAATAGTGTCAGGAACCCACGCCTTAAAAAAGGAACCCACTAGGCCGCGGCAAAATATCCAAATATGGATAACATGGTAACCAGACCAGTGAAGAGATTTTTGCTTTTATTTCCAGCACATCAGTCTCAAAATACAAAATGGAGACATGACAGCTCACTGATCCACACCAAAAAATGTCTCCTTCAACAGGGCTCATACAGCAATACATAAAATCATCTCAGACTAGAATTCAGCCAATCAGACACAGAAAACACATCTTGACAAGCATTCTATCCAATCTTATAAAACATAGGTAATCGTAGCTAAAACAAAGACTAGTTGATAAGAGACAAAGAACAGAGTTCTATTCATGCTAACCTTCTAAAGATATACATTAAATAACCTTGTTGCCATCCTAAAGCCAATTCTACAGAAGCCTATTGTTATTTGTCACGTCTACTGCTTGGGAAACTTTTCTGCTTCCATGGAAAACTTTTCTGCTTGCATGGGAAACTTTTCTGCAATGCTAACAAAACTCCTGTCTAAGGCCTACATACTTGTTTGTAACCATTTCTTAAAAATCCTCTAACCTTATGGATTCCAACATTTCCCCCTCTCTGTTTGACCCAGAAGCTTTCATTTTCTTGTCGCTTGCTATTTGCGTTTCATAGCTCTATTGCAAAATTTCTGCTTATTTTCTGCTGAAGACCTATTTTCACTAAACTGAAGCATTGCTATATTACGGCACAGCAACTTAATGCTGTGAAGACCCAATCCCTGAAAGAGAGATATGATTCACGTTTGGCAACAGTCACAAGGCATCGTTCAAAAAACTCTGGTCGATTCCAAGGCCTTAATTCAAAACCTTCGTTCATGTCAATACCCTCATCTACTGCTTTCGTGAGATTTCGTACACTCTCTGTGCTTCTACTTCCTAGTTCTCCTGCTTGAATGACAAAAACTTCTCGGACTGTTTTGTTCATCATTCGCCGAAGACAACAGAGTATACAAGGTGCCACTATCAATATCAGTATTAGAACACCTAATATGTAAAGACCTATCTTGCAAAGTTGCCTTAGCCAAGGTGCAAAACTCCAATTTTGAAACAAATCATCCAACCAGGAACCTCCATCTTCTTTAATTTGGGCTGTCAGATCCTTTAATTTTTGAATGCTTTTGTGAATGGATTCAGAACGATCAGACAAATTCATACAACACAATCCTTCAAATTCCTCACAACCATGTCCTTGTGCCAGTAAAAGAAAATTAATGGCTGCTCTGTTTTGAAGAGTAGCATGTCTAATACTATCAACATCGGTCAACATATCACTGATTGCGGAGGATGTGGCATTAGCTTGTTTGCTCAGCCAACATCCAACTCGATCTAATTGTCTCAATGCCACAGCTGAAGCCAATTGGGGTAGAAATATACCTGCTGAAAGCCTTCTGGCGGCATTCCAAGGCATAAAATCACTCTGACAGTTCTCATCATAATGAGGAACAGCTCTTGTTTTCCTTTGTTTCTTTTTCATCACTGCTTTGGCAGTGGGGGCAATTATGGTAAGCATACCAATGCTACAAGGGCCACCTTCAAGGTGGGCTGGAATGCCTTGCCAACCTCTGTCTCCGCAAATGATCCAATACCCTTTTGGCAATTGCCGTGGATATTGGTCCGTCTCCAGAAACACATCCCAACTGTTTGAAACATTTGCTGCCCTGAGAAGTTTTTTCGAACAAATGTTCCAATTGAAGGAAGGACTGTTTCCATTGTCAATTCCACCTGGTTTACCATTGGATTCTTTTCTGACCAAAGGAAACTCTTTCACTGGCACACCAACCAAACAGGTTGAGAAAGGCTTTTCTGGTTCCGAATTAGACAGGCGTATAGTATCCGATCCGGCAGCCTTGGCTAAGGTCACCCAAACATGGTTTTCGGTTGATCCACAGGCAAATCTGCACGACAAAAAACAATTAAAATCAAGCAAAACAAGTATACCATTTGATTCTGCCCCATCTCTTTCAAGAACTAAGTTTTGGCAGAATTCTTTCTAAACAAAAACAATAACCTAAATTTTCAGCCAAAAATTTGCTTCGTTAGACAAACATTCAGCATTCAATTCGTATACTCATAAATAACATTGGCACAAAATCAGAGTTCATGGGTTCCACCGATGCACAAAGAACGTCAGGCACAAGAGGCGTCAGGCGAGACCCGGGATCCTTCCATTCGGTCCACGTCTGCGTACTCGCTTCCTCAGTTCTAGGCTCGACAACAGGTTCTGAAGTGCGATACGGTTTGACGTTTTTGGCAGGAACCCACTTAATTCTTCCAGCACCTGTGGAAATAGAAGCATACCCTTTGCCCCACGTTATTAATTGAAACGGGCCTTCCATCTGTCCAGAGTCAGGGCTTCTAATTAGAAGAGGAGGATGTTCTTTCAGTTTTGCCTGTGTGCTATTTGAAAAGTGTCTAAAGATTGGTGGATCTGGTTCTGTACTTGAACTATTTAGACAATTAAAACCATACAAAGCCTTACTCAGTCTCATCTGTGGGGTGATTTCCGTTCCCCCTCTCTGTTGATCTAATATGCGTTTTAAGGTTTGATGTGTTCTTTCAATGATTGCTTGGCTTGTGGGAGAGTGGGGAATACCAAAAATGTGTCGAACACCCCATTCATTTAAAAATGTGGCCAATTTTTGAGATATGTATGCGGGACCATTGTCAGTTTTTACTTCTTGGGGTATACCCAATGAAGCAAAAGCTTGCAGGAAATGATGACAGGCATGGCTGCCAGTTTCACCTGTGTGAAGGGAAGCAAAAACTGCACCAGAGAACGTGTCTATGGAAACATGAATATTTTTAAATTTACCAAAAGAAGGCTATTTAGTAACACCTGTTTGCCACAACTGTAGGCTTTGTAAGCCTCGGGGGTTGATTGCTCCTGTAGAAACAGGAGGTTGTACCAATTGACAGTCAGGGCAAGTATGAATGATAGCTTTAGCTTGACTTTTAGTGATTTGGAACATTCGCATGAGTGCTTGTGCATTTTGGTGGAAAAAGGCATGACTCAATTTTGCTTGTTCAAAAATATTTGGCAATGTGTTAGAAATGACCATTGTCAGCTTGTCCGCTCTTGCATTTCCTTCCACTAAAAATCCAGGAAGTGAAGAATGCGCCCTAATGTGAGAAACAAAATATGGATTAGTTCTATATTGCAAAGTTATAAAAAGACATGAAAGCCAACGATGTAAGTTTCATTACTAACATCCTTTAAAATGGAACCTTCTATTCTCCTGACTACATTAGCAACATAAGCAGAATCTGTGACCAAATTAAAAGGCTGAGGAAACAGCTGAAAAGCTCAAACTACTGCAGCAAGCTCAACAATTTGAGGGGATCCCTCTACTGTTTGAATATCAGATTCCCAAACATCAGTCTTTTGATTAAACCAAGTCACAACGGACTTGTGGCTTTTACCAGAGCCATCAGTGAAGAGAGTCACAGCATGTAAAGGTTCTTCACTTAATTTAGGTTTTTCTCTGAAACTCAATTTTGCTTGCAGTAGTTTGTGAGCTGGATAGTGTATGGAACAAACACCTGGAAAACCTAAGAATGCATATTGTAAATCATCAGAATTTTGCATTGCCCAATTGAAATAATCATTTTTCAATGGCAAATAGATAACTGAACATTCTTGACCTGCCAAAGTTAACAATCTGGTTCTAGCCTTAATTATAATGTATGCAATCATTTCTAAAACTGAGCAAATGGTCTTTGAAAACCTGTAGGGAGGAAAAACCCATTCCATTATTAACAAAGGATCTTGTTCTGTGGCATCCCACTGGAAAATGAGACCACAAAGCTGCATCTTCTCTCCTAAGATTGCAAGAAAGAAAGGATTTTCAGGAACGCAGCGATGAGCTTGTCTTTTTTGAAGAGCTTCTGTGACTTTGTCGAGAGCAGCACGAGCTTCAGGGGTTAAAGTTCTTGGCGAAGTGATGTCGCAACTTCCTCTCAGCAAATGGAAGAGCGGACTCAGTTCATCATTGGTGATTCCCAGCATCGGTCTGACCCAGTTGATTTCTCCTAGAAGTTGTTGTAACTCTTGTAGGTTGTTGACTCTGGTTCGGATCTGAATTTTCTGTGCTATTGTTGTCGTCTTCCATCGTCTTCCATCATCTTCCATCCCAGGTACTTCTAAGGTGAAACTTGTTGAATTTTCGTTGCAGAGATTTCAAGTCCAGCTTTTTGAATTTCAGCAACAACACAGTCGCCAGTTTCTTCCATCTCTTCCTTTCAAAGGACTCCACCCTTAAAGCCAATTTTTCTTTCTCTGTATCTATAGATTGACAAACACCAGAACAACCATGTTTTTGCTTAACTGAAAAAGAGTTCCCCGGAACCACAATTTCCCGAGTGGAAGAAGCCACCTCAGCCTCCACCCCAGGCCCAACAGAATCCAATTCAGGTTTCAGTGTCCCTGCACAAACAATTTTAGGAAGTACAGTCACTTTTTCATTTCCATCTTTTACACACTTTGTTCCATCCCCCTTACAAGAGTCACATATTTTTACATTAACAGAACAACGCGAAGAAAAGTCCAAAAGAGTCTCATTTTTTCCCAGAGAGAGAGAAGAAAGATTTTGTTCAACAGAGTTCAAAGCAATACTTTCAGCATTTGCAACAACACTTGTAACATTCTCCGATACTCACACAGTCTCCGGTTTACTGGAATTTAATGAGACAGAACCAGAAGCTTTGTTTTCTGAGTCCAAGTTGATCTTATTATTATCAGTTTGTTTAAAACAGTGCTCCAACAGCGCTCTACAAACTGGCATAAGTTCTCTTAAGCTTTCATCTTTTTTGAGAGAGACTAGATTATAGATTCTCCAGTTTATCTGATCCCAAAAATGAAAAGTAAAAGCAGACTGCAGATTTAAATCTTGCGTATTTGCTTTAACCCAGATAAGTAAGTTTTTAAGCTCAGTTTTTGAAATTTCAGAGTGACCTTTTTCTTGTAACATTGTCTCTAATTGATGAAAAACATCCCATTCAACTTTTGATAAATTCGTTCCCATTTTTGTGTTCTTTTAATAATTTTCTTTTTCGCTATTTTGCCTCCCAACGTCACCCAAGCGCTCTCCCAAGATAAGTTACTTACAATTTTCTTGGCTTCGGCGGGAGAGATGATACAGTGTGCTCCTTGTTAACACTTGGGTCTCCGCAGCTGGTACTTCCACGATTTTTCTTTGTTTTTCTTCTATTCTACGTCCTCACACGAGGCACCAATATGCGGGGGACGGGACAGATATAAGTCCAATAGTGTCATGAACCCACGCCTTAAAAAAGGAACCCACTAGGCCGTGGCAAAATATCCAAATATGGATAACATGGTAACCAGACCAGTGAAGAGATTTTTGCTTTTATTTCCAGCACATCAGTCTCAAAATACAAAATGGAGACATGACAGCTCACTGATCCACACCAAAAAATGTCTCCTTCAACAGGGCTCATACAGCAATACATAAAATCATCTCAGACTAGAATTCAGCCAATCAGACACAGAAAACACATCTTGACAAGCATTCTATCCAATCTTATAAAACATAGGTAATCGTAGCTAAAACAAAGACTAGTTGATAAGAGACAAAGAACAGAGTTCTATTCATGCTAACCTTCTAAAGATATACATTAAATAACCTTGTTGCCATCCTAAAGCCAATTCTACAGAAGCCTATTGTTATTTGTCACGTCTACTGCTTGGGAAACTTTTCTGCTTGCATGGAAAACTTTTTCTGCTTGCATGGGAAACTTTTCTGCAATGCTAACAAAACTCCAGTCTAAGGCCTACATACTTCTTTGTAACCATTTCTTAAAAATCCTCTAACCTTATGGATTCCAACATTTCCCCCTCTCTGTTTGACCCAGAAGCTTTCATTTTCTTGTCGCTTGCTATTTGCGTTTCATAGCTCTATTGCAAAATTTCTGCTTATTATCTGCTGAAGACCTATTTTCACTAAACTGAAGCATTGCTATATTACGGCACAGCAACTTAATGCTGTGAAGACCCAATCCCTGAAAGAGAGATATGAATCACGTTTGGCAACAGTCACAAGGCATCGTTCAAAAAACTCTGGTCGATTCCAAGGCCTTAATTCAAAACCTTCGTTCATGTCAATACCCTCATCTACTGCTTTCGTGAGATTTCGTACACTCTCTGTGCTTCTACTTCCTAGTTCTCCTGCTTGAATGACAAAAACTTCTCGGACTGTTTTGTTCATCATTCGCCGAACACAACAGAGTATACAAGGTGCCACTATCAATATCAGTATTAGAACACCTAATATGTAAAGACCTATCTTGCAAAGTTGCCTTAGCCAAGGTGCAAAACTCCAATTTTGAAACAAATCATCCAACCAGGAACCTCCATCTTCTTTAATTTGGGCTGTCAGATCCTTTAATTTTTGAATGCTTTTGTGAATGGATTCAGAACGATCAGACAAATTCATACAACCCAATCCTTCAAATTCCTCACAACCATGTCCTTGTGCCAGTAAAAGAAAATCAATGGCTGCTCTGTTTTGAAGAGTAGCATGTCTAATACTATCAACATCGGTCAACATATCACTGATTGCGGAGGATGTGGCATTAGCTTGTTTGCTCAGCCAACATCCAACTCGATCTAATTGTCTCAATGCCACAGCTGAAGCCAATTGGGGTAGAAATATACCTGCTGAAAGCCTTCTGGCGGCATTCCAAGGCATAAAATCACTCTGACAGTTCTCATCATAATGAGGAACAGCTCTTGTTTTCCTTTGTTTCTTTTTCATCACTGCTTTGGCAGTGGGGGCAATTATGGTAAGCATACCAATGCTACAAGGGCCACCTTCAAGGTGGGCTGGAATGCCTTGCCAACCTCTGTCTCCGCAAATGATCCAATACCCTTTTGGCAATTGCCGTGGATATTGGTCCGTCTCCAGAAACACATCCCAACTGTTTGAAACATTTGCTGCCCTGAGAAGTTTTTTCGAACAAATGTTCCAATTGAAGGAAGGACTGTTTCCATTGTCAATTCCACCTGGTTTACCATTGGATTCTTTTCTGACCAAAGGAAACTCTTTCACTGGCACACCAACCAAACAGGTTGAGAAAGGCTTTTCTGGTTCCGAATTAGACAGGCGTATAGTATCCGATCCGGCAGCCTTGGCTAAGGTCACCCAAACATGGTTTTCGGTTGATCCACAGGCAAATCTGCACGACAAAAAACAATTAACATCAAGCAAAACAAGTATACCATTTGATTCTGCCCCATCTCTTTCAAGAACTAAGTTTTGGCAGAATTCTTTCTAAACAAAAACAATAACCTAAATTTTCAGCCAAAAATTTGCTTCGTTAGACAAACATTCAGCATTCAATTCGTATACTCATAAATAACATTGGCACAAAATCAGAGTTCATGGGTTCCACCGATGCACAAAGAACGTCAGGCCCAAGAGGCGTCAGGCGAGACCCGGGATCCTTCCATTCGGTCCACGTCTGCGTACTCGCTTCCTCAGTTCTAGGCTCGACAACAGGTTCTGAAGTGCGATACGGTTTGACGTTTTTGGCAGGAACCCACTTAATTCTTCCAGCACCTGTGGAAATAGAAGCATACCCTTTGCCCCACGTTATTAATTGAAACGGGCCTTCCATCTGTCCAGAGTCAGGGCTTCTAATTAGAAGAGGATGATGTTCTTTCAGTTTTGCCTGTGTGCTATTTGAAAAGTGTCTAAAGATTGGTGGATCTGGTTCTGTACTTGAACTATTTAGAAAATTAAAACCATACAAAGCCTTACTCAGTCTCATCTGTGGGGTGATTTCCGTTCCCCCTCTCTGTTGATCTAATATGCGTTTTAAGGTTTGATGTGTTCTTTCAATGATTGCTTGGCTTGTGGGAGAGTGGGGAATACCAAAAATGTGTCGAACACCCCATTCATTTAAAAATGTGGCCAATTTTTGAGATATGTATGCGGGACCATTGTCAGTTTTTACTTCTTGGGGTATACCCAATGAAGCAAAAGCTTGCAGGAAATGATGACAGGCATGGCTGCCAGTTTCACCTGTGTGAAGGGAAGCAAAAACTGCACCAGAGAACGTGTCTATGGAAACATGAATATTTTTAAATTTACCAAAAGAAGGCTATTTAGTAACACCTGTTTGCCACAACTGTAGGCTTTGTAAGCCTCGGGGGTTGATTGCTCCTGTAGAAACAGGAGGTTGTACCAATTGACAGTCAGGGCAAGTATGAATGATAGCTTTAGCTTGACTTTTAGTGATTTGGAACATTCGCATGAGTGCTTGTGCATTTTGGTGGAAAAAGGCATGACTCAATTTTGCTTGTTCAAAAATATTTGGCAATGTGTTAGAAATGACCATTGTCAGCTTGTCCGCTCTTGCATTTCCTTCCACTAAAAATCCAGGAAGTGAAGAATGCGCCCTAATGTGAGAAACAAAATATGGATTAGTTCTATATTGCAAAGTTATAAAAAGACATGAAAGCCAACGATGTAAGTTTCATTACTAACATCCTTTAAAATGGAACCTTCTATTCTCCTGACTACATTAGCAACATAAGCAGAATCTGTGACCAAATTAAAAGGCTGAGGAAACAGCTGAAAAGCTCAAACTACTGCAGCAAGCTCAACAATTTGAGGGGATCCCTCTACTGTTTGAATATCAGATTCCCAAACATCAGTCTTTTGATTAAACCAAGTCACAACGGACTTGTGGCTTTTACCAGAGCCATCAGTGAAGAGAGTCACAGCATGTAAAGGTTCTTCACTTAATTTAGGTTTTTCTCTGAAACTCAATTTTGCTTGCAGTAGTTTGTGAGCTGGATAGTGTATGGAACAAACACCTGGAAAACCTAAGAATGCATATTGTAAATCATCAGAATTTTGCATTGCCCAATTGAAATAATCATTTTTCAATGGCAAATAGATAACTGAACATTCTTGACCTGCCAAAGTTAACAATCTGGTTCTAGCCTTAATTATAATGTATGCAATCATTTCTAAAACTGAGCAAATGGTCTTTGAAAACCTGTAGGGAGGAAAAACCCATTCCATTATTAACAAAGGATCTTGTTCTGTGGCATCCCACTGGAAAATGAGACCACAAAGCTGCATCTTCTCTCCTAAGATTGCAAGAAAGAAAGGATTTTCAGGAACGCAGCGATGAGCTTGTCTTTTTTGAAGAGCTTCTGTGACTTTGTCGAGAGCAGCACGAGCTTCAGGGGTTAAAGTTCTTGGCGAAGTGATGTCGCAACTTCCTCTCAGCAAATGGAAGAGCGGACTCAGTTCATCATTGGTGATTCCCAGCATCGGTCTGACCCAGTTGATTTCTCCTAGAAGTTGTTGTAACTCTTGTAGGTTGTTGACTCTGGTTCGGATCTGAATTTTCTGTGCTATTGTTGTCGTCTTCCATCGTCTTCCATCATCTTCCATCCCAGGTACTTCTAAGGTGAAACTTGTTGAATTTTCGTTGCAGAGATTTCAAGTCCAGCTTTTTGAATTTCAGCAACAACACAGTCGCCAGTTTCTTCCATCTCTTCCTTTCAAAGGACTCCACCCTTAAAGCCAATTTTTCTTTCTCTGTATCTATAGATTGACAAACACCAGAACAACCATGTTTTTGCTTAAGTGAAAAAGAGTTCCCCGGAACCACAATTTCCCGAGTGGAAGCAGCCACCTCAGCCTCCACCCCAGGCCCAACAGAATCCAATTCAGGTTTCAGTGTCCCTGCACAAACAATTTTAGGAAGTACAGTCACTTTTTCATTTCCATCTTTTACACACTTTGTTCCATCCCCCTTACAAGAGTCACATATTTTTACATTAACAGAACAACGCGAAGAAAAGTCCAAAAGAGTCTCATTTTTTCCCAGAGAGAGAGAAGAAAGATTTTGTTCAACAGAGTTCAAAGCAATACTTTCAGCATTTGCAACAACACTTGTAACATTCTCCGATACTCACACAGTCTCCGGTTTACTGGAATTTAATGAGACAGAACCAGAAGCTTTGTTTTCTGAGTCCAAGTTGATCTTATTATTATCAGTTTGTTTAAAACAGTGCTCCAACAGCGCTCTACAAACTGGCATAAGTTCTCTTAAGCTTTCATCTTTTTTGAGAGAGACTAGATTATAGATTCTCCAGTTTATCTGATCCCAAAAATGAAAAGTAAAAGCAGACTGCAGATTTAAATCTTGCGTATTTGCTTTAACCCAGATAAGTAAGTTTTTAAGCTCAGTTTTTGAAATTTCAGAGTGACCTTTTTCTTGTAACATTGTCTCTAATTGATGAAAAACATCCCATTCAACTTTTGATAAATTCGTTCCCATTTTTGTGTTCTTTTAATAATTTTCTTTTTCGCTATTTTGCCTCCCAACGTCACCCAAGCGCTCTCCCAAGATAAGTTACTTACAATTTTCTTGGCTTCGGCGGGAGAGATGATACAGTGTGCTCCTTGTTAACACTTGGGTCTCCGCAGCTGGTACTTCCACGATTTTTCTTTGTTTTTCTTCTATTCTACGTCCTCACACGAGGCACCAATATGCGGGGGACGGGACAGATATAAGTCCAATAGTGTCAGGAACCCACGCCTTAAAAAAGGAACCCACTAGGCCGTGGCAAAATATCCAAATATGGATAACATGGTAACCAGACCAGTGAAGAGATTTTTGCTTTTATTTCCAGCACATCAGTCTCAAAATACAAAATGGAGACATGACAGCTCACTGATCCACACCAAAAAATGTCTCCTTCAACAGGGCTCATACAGCAATACATAAAATCATCTCAGACTAGAATTCAGCCAATCAGACACAGAAAACACATCTTGACAAGCATTCTATCCAATCTTATAAAACATAGGTAATCGTAGCTAAAACAAAGACTAGTTGATAAGAGACAAAGAACAGAGTTCTATTCATGCTAACCTTCTAAAGATATACATTAAATAACCTTGTTGCCATCCTAAAGCCAATTCTACAGAAGCCTATTGTTATTTGTCACGTCTACTGCTTGGGAAACTTTTCTGCTTGCATGGAAAACTTTTTCTGCTTGCATGGGAAACTTTTCTGCAATGCTAACAAAACTCCAGTCTAAGGCCTACATACTTCTTTGTAACCATTTCTTAAAAATCCTCTAACCTTATGGATTCCAACATTTCCCCCTCTCTGTTTGACCCAGAAGCTTTCATTTTCTTGTCGCTTGCTATTTGCGTTTCATAGCTCTATTGCAAAATTTCTGCTTATTATCTGCTGAAGACCTATTTTCACTAAACTGAAGCATTGCTATATTACGGCACAGCAACTTAATGCTGTGAAGACCCAATCCCTGAAAGAGAGATATGAATCACGTTTGGCAACAGTCACAAGGCATCGTTCAAAAAACTCTGGTCGATTCCAAGGCCTTAATTCAAAACCTTCGTTCATGTCAATACCCTCATCTACTGCTTTCGTGAGATTTCGTACACTCTCTGTGCTTCTACTTCCTAGTTCTCCTGCTTGAATGACAAAAACTTCTCGGACTGTTTTGTTCATCATTCGCCGAACACAACAGAGTATACAAGGTGCCACTATCAATATCAGTATTAGAACACCTAATATGTAAAGACCTATCTTGCAAAGTTGCCTTAGCCAAGGTGCAAAACTCCAATTTTGAAACAAATCATCCAACCAGGAACCTCCATCTTCTTTAATTTGGGCTGTCAGATCCTTTAATTTTTGAATGCTTTTGTGAATGGATTCAGAACGATCAGACAAATTCATACAACCCAATCCTTCAAATTCCTCACAACCATGTCCTTGTGCCAGTAAGAGAAAATCAATGGCTGCTCTGTTTTGAAGAGTAGCATGTCTAATACTATCAACATCGGTCAACATATCACTGATTGCGGAGGATGTGGCATTAGCTTGTTTGCTCAGCCAACATCCAACTCGATCTAATTGTCTCAATGCCACAGCTGAAGCCAATTGGGGTAGAAATATACCTGCTGAAAGCCTTCTGGCGGCATTCCAAGGCATAAAATCACTCTGACAGTTCTCATCATAATGAGGAACAGCTCTTGTTTTCCTTTGTTTCGTTTTCATCACTGCTTTGGCAGTGGGGGCAATTATGGTAAGCATACCAATGCTACAAGGGCCACCTTCAAGGTGGGCTGGAATGCCTTGCCAACCTCTGTCTCCGCAAATGATCCAATACCCTTTTGGCAATTGCCGTGGATATTGGTCCGTCTCCAGAAACACATCCCAACTGTTTGAAACATTTGCTGCCCTGAGAAGTTTTTTCGAACAAATGTTCCAATTGAAGGAAGGACTGTTTCCATTGTCAATTCCACCTGGTTTACCATTGGATTCTTTTCTGACCAAAGGAAACTCTTTCACTGGCACACCAACCAAACAGGTTGAGAAAGGCTTTTCTGGTTCCGAATTAGACAGGCGTATAGTATCCGATCCGGCAGCCTTGGCTAAGGTCACCCAAACATGGTTTTCGGTTGATCCACAGGCAAATCTGCACGACAAAAAACAATTAACATCAAGCAAAACAAGTATACCATTTGATTCTGCCCCATCTCTTTCAAGAACTAAGTTTTGGCAGAATTCTTTCTAAACAAAAACAATAACCTAAATTTTCAGCCAAAAATTTGCTTCGTTAGACAAACATTCAGCATTCAATTCGTATACTCATAAATAACATTGGCACAAAATCAGAGTTCATGGGTTCCACCGATGCACAAAGAACGTCAGGCCCAAGAGGCGTCAGGCGAGACCCGGGATCCTTCCATTCGGTCCACGTCTGCGTACTCGCTTCCTCAGTTCTAGGCTCGACAACAGGTTCTGAAGTGCGATACGGTTTGACGTTTTTGGCAGGAACCCACTTAATTCTTCCAGCACCTGTGGAAATAGAAGCATACCCTTTGCCCCACGTTATTAATTGAAACGGGCCTTCCATCTGTCCAGAGTCAGGGCTTCTAATTAGAAGAGGATGATGTTCTTTCAGTTTTGCCTGTGTGCTATTTGAAAAGTGTCTAAAGATTGGTGGATCTGGTTCTGTACTTGAACTATTTAGAAAATTAAAACCATACAAAGCCTTACTCAGTCTCATCTGTGGGGTGATTTCCGTTCCCCCTCTCTGTTGATCTAATATGCGTTTTAAGGTTTGATGTGTTCTTTCAATGATTGCTTGGCTTGTGGGAGAGTGGGGAATACCAAAAATGTGTCGAACACCCCATTCATTTAAAAATGTGGCCAATTTTTGAGATATGTATGCGGGACCATTGTCAGTTTTTACTTCTTGGGGTATACCCAATGAAGCAAAAGCTTGCAGGAAATGATGACAGGCATGGCTGCCAGTTTCACCTGTGTGAAGGGAAGCAAAAACTGCACCAGAGAACGTGTCTATGGAAACATGAATATTTTTAAATTTACCAAAAGAAGGCTATTTAGTAACACCTGTTTGCCACAACTGTAGGCTTTGTAAGCCTCGGGGGTTGATTGCTCCTGTAGAAACAGGAGGTTGTACCAATTGACAGTCAGGGCAAGTATGAATGATAGCTTTAGCTTGACTTTTAGTGATTTGGAACATTCGCATGAGTGCTTGTGCATTTTGGTGGAAAAAGGCATGACTCAATTTTGCTTGTTCAAAAATATTTGGCAATGTGTTAGAAATGACCATTGTCAGCTTGTCCGCTCTTGCATTTCCTTCCACTAAAAATCCAGGAAGTGAAGAATGCGCCCTAATGTGAGAAACAAAATATGGATTAGTTCTATATTGCAAAGTTATAAAAAGACATGAAAGCCAACGATGTAAGTTTCATTACTAACATCCTTTAAAATGGAACCTTCTATTCTCCTGACTACATTAGCAACATAAGCAGAATCTGTGACCAAATTAAAAGGCTGAGGAAACAGCTGAAAAGCTCAAACTACTGCAGCAAGCTCAACAATTTGAGGGGATCCCTCTACTGTTTGAATATCAGATTCCCAAACATCAGTCTTTTGATTAAACCAAGTCACAACGGACTTGTGGCTTTTACCAGAGCCATCAGTGAAGAGAGTCACAGCATGTAAAGGTTCTTCACTTAATTTAGGTTTTTCTCTGAAACTCAATTTTGCTTGCAGTAGTTTGTGAGCTGGATAGTGTATGGAACAAACACCTGGAAAACCTAAGAATGCATATTGTAAATCATCAGAATTTTGCATTGCCCAATTGAAATAATCATTTTTCAATGGCAAATAGATAACTGAACATTCTTGACCTGCCAAAGTTAACAATCTGGTTCTAGCCTTAATTATAATGTATGCAATCATTTCTAAAACTGAGCAAATGGTCTTTGAAAACCTGTAGGGAGGAAAAACCCATTCCATTATTAACAAAGGATCTTGTTCTGTGGCATCCCACTGGAAAATGAGACCACAAAGCTGCATCTTCTCTCCTAAGATTGCAAGAAAGAAAGGATTTTCAGGAACGCAGCGATGAGCTTGTCTTTTTTGAAGAGCTTCTGTGACTTTGTCGAGAGCAGCACGAGCTTCAGGGGTTAAAGTTCTTGGCGAAGTGATGTCGCAACTTCCTCTCAGCAAATGGAAGAGCGGACTCAGTTCATCATTGGTGATTCCCAGCATCGGTCTGACCCAGTTGATTTCTCCTAGAAGTTGTTGTAACTCTTGTAGGTTGTTGACTCTGGTTCGGATCTGAATTTTCTGTGGAATTATTGTCGTCTTCCATCGTCTTCCATCATCTTCCATCCCAGGTACTTCTAAGGTGAAACTTGTTGAATTTTCGTTGCAGAGATTTCAAGTCCAGCTTTTTGAATTTCAGCAACAACACAGTCGCCAGTTTCTTCCATCTCTTCCTTTCAAAGGACTCCACCCTTAAAGCCAATTTTTCTTTCTCTGTATCTATAGATTGACAAAGACCAGAACAACCATGTTTTTGCTTAAGTGAAAAAGAGTTCCCCGGAACCACAATTTCCCGAGTGGAAGAAGCCACCTCAGCCTCCACCCCAGGCCCAACAGAATCCAATTCAGGTTTCAGTGTCCCTGCACAAACAATTTTAGGAAGTACAGTCACTTTTTCATTTCCATCTTTTACACACTTTGTTCCATCCCCCTTACAAGAGTCACATATTTTTACATTAACAGAACAACGCGAAGAAAAGTCCAAAAGAGTCTCATTTTTTCCCAGAGAGAGAGAAGAAAGATTTTGTTCAACAGAGTTCAAAGCAATACTTTCAGCATTTGCAACAACACTTGTAACATTCTCCGATACTCACACAGTCTCCGGTTTACTGGAATTTAATGAGACAGAACCAGAAGCTTTGTTTTCTGAGTCCAAGTTGATCTTATTATTATCAGTTTGTTTAAAACAGTGCTCCAACAGCGCTCTACAAACCGGCATAAGTTCTCTTAAGCTTTCATCTTTTTTGAGAGAGACTAGTTTATAGATTCTCCAGTTTATCTGATCCCAAAAATGAAAAGTAAAAGCAGACTGCAGATTTAAATCTTGCGTATTCGCTTTAACCCAGATAAGTAAGTTTTTAAGCTCAGTTTTTGAAATTTCAGAGTGACCTTTTTCTTGTAACATTGTCTCTAATTGATGAAAAACATCCCATTCAACTTTTGATAAATTCGTTCCCATTTTTGTGTTCTTTTAATAATTTTCTTTTTCGCTATTTTGCCTCCCAACGTCACCCAAGCGCTCTCCCGAGATAAGTTACTTACAATTTTCTTGGCTTCGGCGGGAGAGATGATACAGTGTGCTCCTTGTTAACACTTGGGTCTCCGCAGCTGGTACTTCCACGATTTTTCTTTGTTTTTCTTCTATTCTACGTCCTCACACGAGGCACCAATATGCGGGGGACGGGACAGGTATAAGTCCAATGGTGTCAGGAGCCCACGCCTTAAAAAAGGAACCCACTAGGCCGCGGCAAAATATCCAAATATGGATAACATGGTAACCAGACCAGTGAAGAGATTTTTGCTTTTATTTCCAGCACATCAGTCTCAAAATACAAAATGGAGACATGACAGCTCACTGATCCACACCAAAAAATGTCTCCTTCAACAGGGCTCATACAGCAATACATAAAATCATCTCAGACTAGAATTCAGCCAATCAGACACAGAAAACACATCTTGACAAGCATTCTATCCAATCTTATAAAACATAGGTAATCGTAGCTAAAACAAAGACTAGTTGATAAGAGACAAAGAACAGAGTTCTATTCATGCTAACCTTCTAAAGATATACATTAAATAACTTTGTTGCCATCCTAAAGCCAATTCTACAGAAGCCTATTGTTATTTGTCATGTCTACTGCTTGGGAAACTTTTCTGCTTGCATGGAAAACTTTTTCTGCTTGCATGGGAAACTTTTCTGCAATGCTAACAAAACTCCAGTCTAAGGCCTACATACTTCTTTGTAACCATTTCTTAAAAATCCTCTAACCTTATGGATTCCAACATTTCCCCCTCTCTGTTTGACCCAGAAGCTTTCATTTTCTTGTCGCTTGCTATTTGCGTTTCATAGCTCTATTGCAAAATTTCTGCTTATTATCTGCTGAAGACCTATTTTCACTAAACTGAAGCATTGCTATATTACGGCACAGCAACTTAATGCTGTGAAGACCCAATCCCTGAAAGAGAGATATGAATCACGTTTGGCAACAGTCACAAGGCATCGTTCAAAAAACTCTGGTCGATTCCAAGGCCTTAATTCAAAACCTTCGTTCATGTCAATACCCTCATCTACTGCTTTCGTGAGATTTCGTACACTCTCTGTGCTTCTACTTCCTAGTTCTCCTGCTTGAATGACAAAAACTTCTCGGGCTGTTTTGTTCATCATTCGCCGAAGACAACAGAGTATACAAGGTGCCACTATCAATATCAGTATTAGAACACCTAATATGTAAAGACCTATCTTGCAAAGTTGCCTTAGCCAAGGTGCAAAACTCCAATTTTGAAACAAATCATCCAACCAGGAACCTCCATCTTCTTTAATTTGGTCTGTCAGATCCTTTAATTTTTGAATGCTTTTGTGAATGGATTCAGAACGATCAGACAAATTCATACAACACAATCCTTCAAATTCCTCACAACCATGTCCTTGTGCCAGTAAAAGAAAATCAATGGCTGCTCTGTTTTGAAGAGTAGCATGTCTAATACTATCAACATCGGTCAACATATCACTGATTGCGGAGGATGTGGCATTAGCTTGTTTGCTCAGCCAACATCCAACTCGATCTAATTGTCTCAATGCCACAGCTGAAGCCAATTGGGGTAGAAATATACCTGCTGAAAGCCTTCTGGCGGCATTCCAAGGCATAAAATCACTCTGACAGTTCTCATCATAATGAGGAACAGCTCTTGTTTTCCTTTGTTTCTTTTTCATCACTGCTTTGGCAGTGGGGGCAATTATGGTAAGCATACCAATGCTACAAGGGCCACCTTCAAGGTGGGCTGGAATGCCTTGCCAACCTCTGTCTCCGCAAATGATCCAATACCCTTTCGGCAATTGCCGTGGATATTGGTCCGTCTCCAGAAACACATCCCAACTGTTTGAAACATTTGCTGCCCTGAGAAGTTTTTTCGAACAAATGTTCCAATTGAAGGAAGGACTGTTTCCATTGTCAATTCCACCTGGTTTACCATTGGATTCTTTTCTGACCAAAGGAAACTCTTTCACTGGCACACCAACCAAACAGGTTGAGAAAGGCTTTTCTGGTTCCGAATTAGACAGACATATAGTATCCGATCCGGCAGCCTTGGCTAAGGTCACCCAAACACTCGTTTTCGGTTGATCCACAGGCAAATCTGCACGACAAAAAACAATTAAAATCAAGCAAAACAAGTATACCATTTGATTCTGCCCCATCTCTTTCAAGAACTAAGTTTTGGCAGAATTCTTTCTAAACAAAAACAATAACCTAAATTTTCAGCCAAAAATTTGCTTCGTTAGACAAACATTCAGCATTCAATTCGTATACTCATAAATAACATTGGCACAAAATCAGAGTTCATGGGTTCCACCGATGCACAAAGAACGTCAGGCACAAGAGGCGTCAGGCGAGACCCGGGATCCTTCCATTCGGTCCACGTCTGCGTACTCGCTTCCTCAGTTCTAGGCTCGACAACAGGTTCTGAAGTGCGATACGGTTTGACGTTTTTGGCAGGAACCCACTTAATTCTTCCAGCACCTGTGGAAATAGAAGCATACCCTTTGCCCCACGTTATTAATTGAAACGGGCCTTCCATCTGTCCAGAGTCAGGGCTTCTAATTAGAAGAGGAGGATGTTCTTTCAGTTTTGCCTGTGTGCTATTTGAAAAGTGTCTAAAGATTGGTGGATCTGGTTCTGTACTTGAACTATTTAGAAAATTAAAACCATACAAAGCCTTACTCAGTCTCATCTGTGGGGTGATTTCCGTTCCCCCTCTCTGTTGATCTAATATGCGTTTTAAGGTTTGATGTGTTCTTTCAATGATTGCTTGGCTTGTGGGAGAGTGGGGAATACCAAAAATGTGTCGAACACCCCATTCATTTAAAAATGTGGCCAATTTTTGAGATATGTATGCGGGACCATTGTCAGTTTTTACTTCTTGGGGTATACCCAATGAAGCAAAAGCTTGCAGGAAATGATGACAGGCATGGCTGCCAGTTTCACCTGTGTGAAGGGAAGCAAAAACTGCACCAGAGAACGTGTCTATGGAAACATGAATATTTTTAAATTTACCAAAAGAAGGCTATTTAGTAACACCTGTTTGCCACAACTGTAGGCTTTGTAAGCCTCGGGGGTTGATTGCTCCTGTAGAAACAGGAGGTTGTACCAATTGACAGTCAGGGCAAGTATGAATGATAGCTTTAGCTTGACTTTTAGTGATTTGGAACATTCGCATGAGTGCTTGTGCATTTTGGTGGAAAAAGGCATGACTCAATTTTGCTTGTTCAAAAATATTTGGCAATGTGTTAGAAATGACCATTGTCAGCTTGTCCGCTCTTGCATTTCCTTCCACTAAAAATCCAGGAAGTGAAGAATGCGCCCTAATGTGAGAAACAAAATATGGATTAGTTCTATATTGCAAAGTTATAAAAAGACATGAAAGCCAACGATGTAAGTTTCATTACTAACATCCTTTAAAATGGAACCTTCTATTCTCCTGACTACATTAGCAACATGAGCAGAATCTGTGACCAAATTAAAAGGCTGAGGAAACAGCTGAAAAGCTCAAACTACTGCAGCAAGCTCAACAATTTGAGGGGATCCCTCTACTGTTTGAATATCAGATTCCCAAACATCAGTCTTTTGATTAAACCAAGTCACAACGGACTTGTGGCTTTTACCAGAGCCATCAGTGAAGAGAGTCACAGCATGTAAAGGTTCTTCACTTAATTTAGGTTTTTCTCTGAAACTCAATTTTGCTTGCAGTAGTTTGTGAGCTGGATAGTGTATGGAACAAACACCTGGAAAACCTAAGAATGCATATTGTAAATCATCAGAATTTTGCATTGCCCAATTGAAATAATCATTTTTCAATGGCAAATAGATAACTGAACATTCTTGACCTGCCAAAGTTAACAATCTGGTTCTAGCCCTAATTCTAATGTATGCAATCATTTCTAAAACTGAGCAAATGGTCTTTGAAAACCTGTAGGGAGGAAAAACCCATTCCATTATTAACAAAGGATCTTGTTCTGTGGCATCCCACTGGAAAATGAGACCACAAAGCTGCATCTTCTCTCCTAAGATTGCAAGAAAGAAAGGATTTTCAGGAACGCAGCGATGAGCTTGTCTTTTTTGAAGAGCTTCTGTGACTTTGTCGAGAGCAGCACGAGCTTCAGGGGTTAAAGTTCTTGGCGAAGTGATGTCGCAACTTCCTCTCAGCAAATGGAAGAGCGGACTCAGTTCATCATTGGTGATTCCCAGCATCGGTCTGACCCAGTTGATTTCTCCTAGAAGTTGTTGTAACTCTTGTAGGTTGTTGACTCTGGTTTGGATCTGAATTTTCTGTGGTATTATTGTCGTCTTCCATCGTCTTCCATCATCTTCCATCCCAGGTACTTCTAAGGTGAAACTTGTTGAATTTTCGTTGCAGAGATTTCAAGTCCAGCTTTTTGAATTTCAGCAACAACACAGTCGCCAGTTTCTTCCATCTCTTCCTTTCAAAGGACTCCACCCTTAAAGCCAATTTTTCTTCCTCTGTATCTATAGATTGACAAACACCAGAACAACCATGTTTTTGCTTAAGTGAAAAAGAGTTCCCCGGAACCGCAATTTCCCGAGTGGAAGCAGCCACCTCAGCCTCCACCCCAGGCCCAACAGAATCCAATTCAGGTTTCAGTGTCCCTGCACAAACAATTTTAGGAAGTACAGTCACTTTTTCATTTCCATCTTTTACACACTTTGTTCCATCCCCCTTACAAGAGTCCCATATTTTTACATTAACAGAACAACGCGAAGAAAAGTCCAAAAGAGTCTCATTTTTTCCCAGAGAGAGAGAAGAAAGATTTTGTTCAACAGAGTTCAAAGCAATACTTTCAGCATTTGCAACAACACTTGTAACATTCTCCGATACTCACACAGTCTCCGGTTTACTGGAATTTAATGAGACAGAACCAGAAGCTTTGTTTTCTGAGTCCAAGTTGATCTTATTATTATCAGTTTGTTTAAAACAGTGCTCCAACAGCGCTCTACAAACCGGCATAAGTTCTCCCAAGCTTTCATCTTTTTTGAGAGAGACTAGTTTATAGATTCTCCAGTTTATCTGATCCCAAAAATGAAAAGTAAAAGCAGACTGCAGATTTAAATCTTGCGTATTCGCTTTAACCCAGATAAGTAAGTTTTTAAGCTCAGTTTTTGAAATTTCAGAGTGACCTTTTTCTTGTAACATTGTCTCTAATTGATGAAAAACATCCCATTCAACTTTTGATAAATTCATTCCCATTTTTGTGTTCTTTTAATAATTTTCTTTTTCGCTATTTTGCCTCCCAACGTCACCCAAGCGCTCTCCCGAGATAAGTTACTTACAATTTTCTTGGCTTCGGCGGGAGAGATGATACAGTGTGCTCCTTGTTAACACTTGGGTCTCCGCAGCTGGTACTTCCACGATTTTTCTTTCTTTTTCTTCTATTCTACGTCCTCACACGAGGCACCAATATGCGGGGGACGGGACAGGTATAAGTCCAATAGTGTCAGGAACCCACGCCTTAAAAAAGGAACCCACTAGGCCGCGGCAAAATATCCAAATATGGATAACATGGTAACCAGACCAGTGAAGAGATTTTTGCTTTTATTTCCAGCACATCAGTCTCAAAATACAAAATGGAGACATGACAGCTCACTGATCCACACCAAAAAATGTCTCCTTCAACAGGGCTCATACAGCAATACATAAAATCATCTCAGACTAGAATTCAGCCAATCAGACACAGAAAACACATCTTGACAAGCATTCTATCCAATCTTATAAAACATAGGTAATCGTAGCTAAAACAAAGACTAGTTGATAAGAGACAAAGAACAGAGTTCTATTCATGCTAACCTTCTAAAGATATACATTAAATAACTTTGTTGCCATCCTAAAGCCAATTCTACAGAAGCCTATTGTTATTTGTCATGTCTACTGCTTGGGAAACTTTTCTGCTTGCATGGAAAACTTTTTCTGCTTGCATGGGAAACTTTTCTGCAATGCTAACAAAACTCCAGTCTAAGGCCTACATACTTCTTTGTAACCATTTCTTAAAAATCCTCTAACCTTATGGATTCCAACATTTCCCCCTCTCTGTTTGACCCAGAAGCTTTCATTTTCTTGTCGCTTGCTATTTGCGTTTCATAGCTCTATTGCAAAATTTCTGCTTATTATCTGCTGAAGACCTATTTTCACTAAACTGAAGCATTGCTATATTACGGCACAGCAACTTAATGCTGTGAAGACCCAATCCCTGAAAGAGAGCTATGAATCACATTTGGCAACAGTCACAAGGCATCGTTCAAAAAACTCTGGTCGATTCCAAGGCCTTAATTCAAAACCTTCGTTCATGTCAATACCCTCATCTACTGCTTTCGTGAGATTTCGTACACTCTCTGTGCTTCTACTTCCTAGTTCTCCTGCTTGAATGACAAAAACTTCTCGGACTGTTTTGTTCATCATTCGCCGAAGACAACAGAGTATACAAGGTGCCACTATCAATATCAGTATTAGAACACCTAATATGTAAAGACCTATCTTGCAAAGTTGCCTTAGCCAAGGTGCAAAACTCCAATTTTGAAACAAATCATCCAACCAGGAACCTCCATCTTCTTTAATTTGGGCTGTCAGATCCTTTAATTTTTGAATGCTTTTGTGAATGGATTCAGAATGATCAGACAAATTCATACAACACAATCCTTCAAATTCCTCACAACCATGTCCTTGTGCCAGTAAGAGAAAATCAATGGCTGCTCTGTTTTGAAGAGTAGCATGTCTAATACTATCAACATCGATCAACATATCACTGATTGCGGAGGATGTGGCATTAGCTTGTTTGCTCAGCCAACATCCAACTCGATCTAATTGTCTCGATGCCACAGCTGAAGCCAATTGGGGTAGAAATATACCTGCTGAAAGCCTTCTGGCGGCATTCCAAGGCATAAAATCACTCTGACAGTTCTCATCATAATGAGGAACAGCTCTTGTTTTCCTTTGTTTCTTTTTCATCACTGCTTTGGCAGTGGGGGCAATTATGGTAAGCATACCAATGCTACAAGGGCCACCTTCAAGGTGGGCTGGAATGCCTTGCCAACCTCTGTCTCCGCAAATGATCCAATACCCTTTTGGCAATTGCCGTGGATATTGGTCCGTCTCCAGAAACACATCCCAACTGTTTGAAACATTTGCTGCCCTGAGAAGTTTTTTCGAACAAATGTTCCAATTGAAGGAAGGACTGTTTCCATTGTCAATTCCACCTGGTTTACCATTGGATTCTTTTCTGACCAAAGGAAACTCTTTCACTGGCACACCAACCAAACAGGTTGAGAAAGGCTTTTCTGGTTCCGAATTAGACAGACATATAGTATCCGATCCGGCAGCCTTGGCTAAGGTCACCCAAACACTCGTTTTCGGTTGATCCACAGGCAAATCTGCACGACAAAAAACAATTAAAATCAAGCAAAACAAGTATACCATTTGATTCTGCCCCATCTCTTTCAAGAACTAAGTTTTGGCAGAATTCTTTCTAAACAAAAACAATAACCTAAATTTTCAGCCAAAAATTTGCTTCGTTAGACAAACATTCAGCATTCAATTCGTATACTCATAAATAACATTGGCACAAAATCAGAGTTCATGGGTTCCACCGATGCACAAAGAACGTCAGGCACAAGAGGCGTCAGGCGAGACCCGGGATCCTTCCATTCGGTCCACGTCTGCGTACTCGCTTCCTCAGTTCTAGGCTCGACAACAGGTTCTGAAGTGCGATACGGTTTGACGTTTTTGGCAGGAACCCACTTAATTCTTCCAGCACCTGTGGAAATAGAAGCATACCCTTTGCCCCACGTTATTAATTGAAACGGGCCTTCCATCTGTCCAGAGTCAGGGTTTCTAATTAGAAGAGGAGGATGTTCTTTCAGTTTTGCCTGTGTGCTATTTGAAAAGTGTCTAAAGATTGGTGGATCTGGTTCTGTACTTGAACTATTTAGAAAATTAAAACCATACAAAGCCTTACTCAGTCTCATCTGTGGGGTGATTTCCGTTCCCCCTCTCTGTTGATCTAATATGCGTTTTAAGGTTTGATGTGTTCTTTCAATGATTGCTTGGCTTGTGGGAGAGTGGGGAATACCAAAAATGTGTCGAACACCCCATTCATTTAAAAATGTGGCCAATTTTTGAGATATGTATGCGGGACCATTGTCAGTTTTTACTTCTTGGGGTATACCCAATGAAGCAAAAGCTTGCAGGAAATGATGACAGGCATGGCTGCCAGTTTCACCTGTGTGAAGGGAAGCAAAAACTGCACCAGAGAACGTGTCTATGGAAACATGAATATTTTTAAATTTACCAAAAGAAGGCTATTTAGTAACACCTGTTTGCCACAACTGTAGGCTTTGTAAGCCTCGGGGGTTGATTGCTCCTGTAGAAACAGGAGGTTGTACCAATTGACAGTCAGGGCAAGTATGAATGATAGCTTTAGCTTGACTTTTAGTGATTTGGAACATTCGCATGAGTGCTTGTGCATTTTGGTGGAAAAAGGCATGACTCAATTTTGCTTGTTCAAAAATATTTGGCAATGTGTTAGAAATGACCATTGTCAGCTTGTCCGCTCTTGCATTTCCTTCCACTAAAAATCCAGGAAGTGAAGAATGCGCCCTAATGTGAGAAACAAAATATGGATTAGTTCTATATTGCAAAGTTATAAAAAGACATGAAAGCCAACGATGTAAGTTTCATTACTAACATCCTTTAAAATGGAACCTTCTATTCTCCTGACTACATTAGCAACATAAGCAGAATCTGTGACCAAATTAAAAGGCTGAGGAAACAGCTGAAAAGCTCAAACTACTGCAGCAAGCTCAACAATTTGAGGGGATCCCTCTACTGTTTGAATATCAGATTCCCAAACATCAGTCTTTTGATTAAACCAAGTCACAACGGACTTGTGGCTTTTACCAGAGCCATCAGTGAAGAGAGTCACAGCATGTAAAGGTTCTTCACTTAATTTAGGTTTTTCTCTGAAACTCAATTTTGCTTGCAGTAGTTTGTGAGCTGGATAGTGTATGGAACAAACACCTGGAAAACCTAAGAATGCATATTGTAAATCATCAGAATTTTGCATTGCCCAATTGAAATAATCATTTTTCAATGGTAAATAGATAACTGAACATTCTTGACCTGCCAAAGTTAACAATCTGGTTCTAGCCTTAATTATAATGTATGCAATCATTTCTAAAACTGAGCAAATGGTCTTTGAAAACCTGTAGGGAGGAAAAACCCATTCCATTATTAACAAAGGATCTTGTTCTGTGGCATCCCACTGGAAAATGAGACCACAAAGCTGCATCTTCTCTCCTAAGATTGCAAGAAAGAAAGGATTTTCAGGAACGCAGCGATGAGCTTGTCTTTTTTGAAGAGCTTCTGTGACTTTGTCGAGAGCAGCACGAGCTTCAGGGGTTAAAGTTCTTGGCGAAGTGATGTCGCAACTTCCTCTCAGCAAATGGAAGAGCGGACTCAGTTCATCATTGGTGATTCCCACCATCGGTCTGACCCAGTTGATTTCTCCTAGAAGTTGTTGTAACTCTTGTAGGTTGTTGACTCTGGTTCGGATCTGAATTTTCTGTGGTATTATTGTCGTCTTCCATCGTCTTCCATCATCTTCCATCCCAGGTACTTCTAAGGTGAAACTTGTTGAATTTTCGTTGCAGAGATTTCAAGTCCAGCTTTTTGAATTTCAGCAACAACACAGTCGCGAGTTTCTTCCATCTCTTCCTTTCAAAGGACTCCACCCTTAAAGCCAATTTTTCTTTCTCTGTATCTATAGATTGACAAACACCAGAACAACCATGTTTTTGCTTAAGTGAAAAAGAGTTCCCCGGAACCACAATTTCCCGAGTGGAAGCAGCCACCTCAGCCTCCACCCCAGGCCCAACAGAATCCAATTCAGGTTTCAGTGTCCCTGCACAAACAATTTTAGGAAGTACAGTCACTTTTTCATTTCCATCTTTTACACACTTTGTTCCATCCCCCTTACAAGAGTCACATATTTTTACATTAACAGAACAACGCGAAGAAAAGTCCAAAAGAGTCTCATTTTTTTCCAGAGAGAGAGAAGAAAGATTTTGTTCAACAGAGTTCAAAGCAATACTTTCAGCATTTGCAACAACACTTGTAACATTCTCCGATACTCACACAGTCTCCGGTTTACTGGAATTTAATGAGACAGAACCAGAAGCTTTGTTTTCTGAGTCCAAGTTGATCTTATTATTATCAGTTTGTTTAAAACAGTGCTCCAACAGCGCTCTACAAACCGGCATAAGTTCTCTTAAGCTTTCATCTTTTTTGAGAGAGACTAGTTTATAGATTCTCCAGTTTATCTGATACTAAAAATGAAAAGTAAAAGCAGACTGCAGATTTAAATCTTGCGTATTCGCTTTAACCCAGATAAGTAAGTTTTTAAGCTCAGTTTTTGAAATTTCAGAGTGACCTTTTTCTTGTAACATTGTCTCTAATTGATGAAAAACATCCCATTCAACTTTTGATAAATTCATTCCCATTTTTGTGTTCTTTTAATAATTTTCTTTTTCGCTATTTTGCCTCCCAACGTCATCCAAGCGCTCTCCCGAGATAAGTTACTTACAATTTTCTTGGCTTCGGCGGGAGAGATGATACAGTGTGCTCCTTGTTAACACTTGGGTCTCCGCAGCTGGTACTTCCACGATTTTTCTTTCTTTTTCTTCTATTCTACGTCCTCACACGAGGCACCAATATGCGGGGGACGGGACAGGTATAAGTCCAATAGTGTCAGGAACCCACGCCTTAAAAAAGGAACCCACTAGGCCGCGGCAAAATATCCAAATATGGATAACATGGTAACCAGACCAGTGAAGAGATTTTTGCTTTTATTTCCAGCACATCAGTCTCAAAATACAAAATGGAGACATGACAGCTCACTGATCCACACCAAAAAATGTCTCCTTCAACAGGGCTCATACAGCAATACATAAAATCATCTCAGACTAGAATTCAGCCAATCAGACACAGAAAACACATCTTGACAAGCATTCTATCCAATCTTATAAAACATAGGTAATCGTAGCTAAAACAAAGACTAGTTGATAAGAGACAAAGAACAGAGTTCTATTCATGCTAACCTTCTAAAGATATACATTAAATAACTTTGTTGCCATCCTAAAGCCAATTCTACAGAAGCCTATTGTTATTTGTCATGTCTACTGCTTGGGAAACTTTTCTGCTTGCATGGAAAACTTTTTCTGCTTGCATGGGAAACTTTTCTGCAATGCTAACAAAACTCCAGTCTAAGGCCTACATACTTCTTTGTAACCATTTCTTAAAAATCCTCTAACCTTATGGATTCCAACATTTCCCCCTCTCTGTTTGACCCAGAAGCTTTCATTTTCTTGTCGCTTGCTATTTGCGTTTCATAGCTCTATTGCAAAATTTCTGCTTATTATCTGCTGAAGACCTATTTTCACTAAACTGAAGCATTGCTATATTACGGCACAGCAACTTAATGCTGTGAAGACCCAATCCCTGAAAGAGAGCTATGAATCACATTTGGCAACAGTCACAAGGCATCGTTCAAAAAACTCTGGTCGATTCCAAGGCCTTAATTCAAAACCTTCGTTCATGTCAATACCCTCATCTACTGCTTTCGTGAGATTTCGTACACTCTCTGTGCTTCTACTTCCTAGTTCTCCTGCTTGAATGACAAAAACTTCTCGGACTGTTTTGTTCATCATTCGCCGAAGACAACAGAGTATACAAGGTGCCACTATCAATATCAGTATTAGAACACCTAATATGTAAAGACCTATCTTGCAAAGTTGCCTTAGCCAAGGTGCAAAACTCCAATTTTGAAACAAATCATCCAACCAGGAACCTCCATCTTCTTTAATTTGGGCTGTCAGATCCTTTAATTTTTGAATGCTTTTGTGAATGGATTCAGAATGATCAGACAAATTCATACAACACAATCCTTCAAATTCCTCACAACCATGTCCTTGTGCCAGTAAGAGAAAATCAATGGCTGCTCTGTTTTGAAGAGTAGCATGTCTAATACTATCAACATCGATCAACATATCACTGATTGCGGAGGATGTGGCATTAGCTTGTTTGCTCAGCCAACATCCAACTCGATCTAATTGTCTCGATGCCACAGCTGAAGCCAATTGGGGTAGAAATATACCTGCTGAAAGCCTTCTGGCGGCATTCCAAGGCATAAAATCACTCTGACAGTTCTCATCATAATGAGGAACAGCTCTTGTTTTCCTTTGTTTCTTTTTCATCACTGCTTTGGCAGTGGGGGCAATTATGGTAAGCATACCAATGCTACAAGGGCCACCTTCAAGGTGGGCTGGAATGCCTTGCCAACCTCTGTCTCCGCAAATGATCCAATACCCTTTTGGCAATTGCCGTGGATATTGGTCCGTCTCCAGAAACACATCCCAACTGTTTGAAACATTTGCTGCCCTGAGAAGTTTTTTCGAACAAATGTTCCAATTGAAGGAAGGACTGTTTCCATTGTCAATTCCACCTGGTTTACCATTGGATTCTTTTCTGACCAAAGGAAACTCTTTCACTGGCACACCAACCAAACAGGTTGAGAAAGGCTTTTCTGGTTCCGAATTAGACAGACATATAGTATCCGATCCGGCAGCCTTGGCTAAGGTCACCCAAACACTCGTTTTCGGTTGATCCACAGGCAAATCTGCACGACAAAAAACAATTAAAATCAAGCAAAACAAGTATACCATTTGATTCTGCCCCATCTCTTTCAAGAACTAAGTTTTGGCAGAATTCTTTCTAAACAAAAACAATAACCTAAATTTTCAGCCAAAAATTAGCTTCGTTAGACAAACATTCAGCATTCAATTCGTATACTCATAAATAACATTGGCACAAAATCAGAGTTCATGGGTTCCACCGATGCACAAAGAACGTCAGGCACAAGAGGCGTCAGGCGAGACCCGGGATCCTTCCATTCGGTCCACGTCTGCGTACTCGCTTCCTCAGTTCTAGGCTCGACAACAGGTTCTGAAGTGCGATACGGTTTGACGTTTTTGGCAGGAACCCACTTAATTCTTCCAGCACCTGTGGAAATAGAAGCATACCCTTTGCCCTACGTTATTAATTGAAACGGGCCTTCCATCTGTCCAGAGTCAGGGTTTCTAATTAGAAGAGGAGGATGTTCTTTCAGTTTTGCCTGTGTGCTATTTGAAAAGTGTCTAAAGATTGGTGGATCTGGTTCTGTACTTGAACTATTTAGAAAATTAAAACCATACAAAGCCTTACTCAGTCTCATCTGTGGGGTGATTTCCGTTCCCCCTCTCTGTTGATCTAATATGCGTTTTAAGGTTTGATGTGTTCTTTCAATGATTGCTTGGCTTGTGGGAGAGTGGGGAATACCAAAAATGTGTCGAACACCCCATTCATTTAAAAATGTGGCCAATTTTTGAGATATGTATGTGGGACCATTGTCAGTTTTTACTTCTTGGGGTATACCCAATGAAGCAAAAGCTTGCAGGAAATGATGACAGGCATGGCTGCCAGTTTCACCTGTGTGAAGGGAAGCAAAAACTGCACCAGAGAACGTGTCTATGGAAACATGAATATTTTTAAATTTACCAAAAGAAGGCTATTTAGTAACACCTGTTTGCCACAACTGTAGGCTTTGTAAGCCTCGGGGGTTGATTGCTCCTGTAGAAACAGGAGGTTGTACCAATTGACAGTCAGGGCAAGTATGAATGATAGCTTTAGCTTGACTTTTAGTGATTTGGAACATTCGCATGAGTGCTTGTGCATTTTGGTGGAAAAAGGCATGACTCAATTTTGCTTGTTCAAAAATATTTGGCAATGTGTTAGAAATGACCATTGTCAGCTTGTCCGCTCTTGCATTTCCTTCCACTAAAAATCCAGGAAGTGAAGAATGCACCCTAATGTGAGAAACAAAATATGGATTAGTTCTATATTGCAAAGTTATAAAAAGACATGAAAGCCAACGATGTAAGTTTCATTTCTAACATCCTTTAAAATGGAACCTTCTATTCTCCTGACTACATTAGCAACATAAGCAGAATCTGTGACCAAATTAAAAGGCTGAGGAAACAGCTGAAAAGCTCAAACTACTGCAGCAAGCTCAACAATTTGAGGGGATCCCTCTACTGTTTGAATATCAGATTCCCAAACATCAGTCTTTTGATTAAACCAAGTCACAACGGACTTGTGGCTTTTACCAGAGCCATCAGTGAAGAGAGTCACAGCATGTAAAGGTTCTTCACTTAATTTAGGTTTTTCTCTGAAACTCAATTTTGCTTGCAGTAGTTTGTGAGCTGGATAGTGTATGGAACAAACACCTGGAAAACCTAAGAATGCATATTGTAAATCATCAGAATTTTGCATTGCCCAATTGAAATAATCATTTTTCAATGGCAAATAGATAACTGAACATTCTTGACCTGCCAAAGTTAACAATCTGGTTCTAGCCTTAATTATAATGTATGCAATCATTTCTAAAACTGAGCAAATGGTCTTTGAAAACCTGTAGGGAGGAAAAACCCATTCCATTATTAACAAAGGATCTTGTTCTGTGGCATCCCACTGGAAAATGAGACCACAAAGCTGCATCTTCTCTCCTAAGATTGCAAGAAAGAAAGGATTTTCAGGAACGCAGCGATGAGCTTGTCTTTTTTGAAGAGCTTCTGTGACTTTGTCGAGAGCAGCACGAGCTTCAGGGGTTAAAGTTCTTGGCGAAGTGATGTCGCAACTTCCTCTCAGCAAATGGAAGAGCGGACTCAGTTCATCATTGGTGATTCCCAGCATCGGTCTGACCCAGTTGATTTCTCCTAGAAGTTGTTGTAACTCTTGTAGGTTGTTGACTCTGGTTCGGATCTGAATTTTCTGTGGTATTATTGTCGTCTTCCATCGTCTTCCATCATCTTCCATCCCAGGTACTTCTAAGGTGAAACTTGTTGAATTTTCGTTGCAGAGATTTCAAGTCCAGCTTTTTGAATTTCAGCAACAACACAGTCGCGAGTTTCTTCCATCTCTTCCTTTCAAAGGACTCCACCCTTAAAGCCAATTTTTCTTTCTCTGTATCTATAGATTGACAAACACCAGAACAACCATGTTTTTGCTTAAGTGAAAAAGAGTTCCCCGGAACCACAATTTCCCGAGTGGAAGCAGCCACCTCAGCCTCCACCCCAGGCCCAACAGAATCCAATTCAGGTTTCAGTGTCCCTGCACAAACAATTTTAGGAAGTACAGTCACTTTTTCATTTCCATCTTTTACACACTTTGTTCCATCCCCCTTACAAGAGTCACATATTTTTACATTAACAGAACAACGCGAAGAAAAGTCCAAAAGAGTCTCATTTTTTTCCAGAGAGAGAGAAGAAAGATTTTGTTCAACAGAGTTCAAAGCAATACTTTCAGCATTTGCAACAACACTTGTAACATTCTCCGATACTCACACAGTCTCCGGTTTACTGGAATTTAATGAGACAGAACCAGAAGCTTTGTTTTCTGAGTCCAAGTTGATCTTATTATTATCAGTTTGTTTAAAACAGTGCTCCAACAGCGCTCTACAAACCGGCATAAGTTCTCTTAAGCTTTCATCTTTTTTGAGAGAGACTAGTTTATAGATTCTCCAGTTTATCTGATACTAAAAATGAAAAGTAAAAGCAGACTGCAGATTTAAATCTTGCGTATTCGCTTTAACCCAGATAAGTAAGTTTTTAAGCTCAGTTTTTGAAATTTCAGAGTGACCTTTTTCTTGTAACATTGTCTCTAATTGATGAAAAACATCCCATTCAACTTTTGATAAATTCATTCCCATTTTTGTGTTCTTTTAATAATTTTCTTTTTCGCTATTTTGCCTCCCAACGTCACCCAAGCGCTCTCCCGAGATAAGTTACTTACAATTTTCTTGGCTTCGGCGGGAGAGATGATACAGTGTGCTCCTTGTTAACACTTGGGTCTCCACAGCTGGTACTTCCACGATTTTTCTTTCTTTTTCTTCTATTCTACGTCCTCACACGAGGCACCAATATGCGGGGGACGGGACAGGTATAAGTCCAATAGTGTCAGGAACCCACGCCTTAAAAAAGGAACCCACTAGGCCGCGGCAAAATATCCAAATATGGATAACATGGTAACCAGACCAGTGAAGAGATTTTTGCTTTTATTTCCAGCACATCAGTCTCAAAATACAAAATGGAGACATGACAGCTCACTGATCCACACCAAAAAATGTCTCCTTCAACAGGGCTCATACAGCAATACATAAAATCATCTCAGACTAGAATTCAGCCAATCAGACACAGAAAACACATCTTGACAAGCATTCTATCCAATCTTATAAAACATAGGTAATCGTAGCTAAAACAAAGACTAGTTGATAAGGGACAAAGCACAGATTTCTATTCATGCTAACCTTCTAAAGATATACATTAAATAACCTTGTTGCCGTCCTAAAGCCAATTCTACAGAAGCCTATTGTTATTTGTCACGTCTACTGCTTGGGAAACTTTTCTGCTTGCATGGAAAACTTTTTCTGCTTGCATGGGAAACTTTTCTGCAATGCTAACAAAACTCCAGTCTAAGGCCTACATACTTCTTTGTAACCATTTCTTAAAAATCCTCTAACCTTATGGATTCCAACATTTCCCCCTCTCTGTTTGACCCAGAAGCTTTCATTTTCTTGTCGCTTGCTATTTGCGTTTCATAGCTCTATTGCAAAATTTCTGCTTATTATCTGCTGAAGACCTATTTTCACTAAACTGAAGCATTGCTATATTACGGCACAGCAACTTAATGCTGTGAAGACCCAATCCCTGAAAGAGAGATATGAATCACGTTTGGCAACAGTCACAAGGCATCGTTCAAAAAACTCTGGTCAATTCCAAGGCCTTAATTCAAAACCTTCGTTCATGTCAATACCCTCATCTACTGCTTTCGTGAGATTTCGTACACTCTCTGTGCTTCTACTTCCTAGTTCTCCTGCTTGAATGACAAAAACTTCTTGGGCTGTTTTGTTCATCATTCGCCGAAGACAACAGAGTATACAAGGTGCCACTATCAATATCAGTATTAGAACACCTAATATGTAAAGACCTATCTTGCAAAGTTGCCTTAGCCAAGGTGCAAAACTCCAATTTTGAAACAAATCATCCAACCAGGAACCTCCATCTTCTTTAATTTGGGCTGTCAGATCCTTTAATTTTTGAATGCTTTTGTGAATGGATTCAGAATGATCAGACAAATTCATACAACACAATCCTTCAAATTCCTCAAAACCATGTCCTTCTGCCAGTAAGAGAAAATCAATGGCTGCTCTGTTTTGAAGAGTAGCATGTCTAATACTATCAACATCGGTCAACATATCACTGATTGCGGAGGATGTGGCATTAGCTTGTTTGCTCAGCCAAAATCCAACTCGATCTAATTGTCTCAATGCCACAGCTGAAGCCAATTGGGGTAGAAATATACCTGCTGAAAGCCTTCTGGCGGCATTCCAAGGCATAAAATCACTCTGACAGTTCTCATCATAATGAGGAACAGCTCTTGTTTTCCTTTGTTTCTTTTTCATCACTGCTTTGGCAGTGGGGGCAATTATGGTAAGCATACCAATGCTACAAGGGCCACCTTCAAGGTGGGCTGGAATGCCTTGCCAACCTCTGTCTCCGCAAATGATCCAATACCCTTTTGGCAATTGCCGTGGATATTGGTCCGTCTCCAGAAACACATCCCAACTGTTTGAAACATTTGCTGCCCTGAGAAGTTTTTTCGAACAAATGTTCCAATTGAAGGAAGGACTGTTTCCATTGTCAATTCCACCTGGTTTACCATTGGATTCTTTTCTGACCAAAGGAAACTCTTTCACTGGCACACCAACCAAACAGGTTGAGAAAGGCTTTTCTGGTTCCGAATTAGACAGACATATAGTATCCGATCCGGCAGCCTTGGCTAAGGTCACCCAAACATTCGTTTTCGGTTGATCCACAGGCAAATCTGCACGACAAAAAACAATTAAAATCAAGCAAAACAAGTATACCATTTGATTCTGCCCCATCTCTTTCAAGAACTAAGTTTTGGCAGAATTCTTTCTAAACAAAAACAATAACCTAAATTTTCAGCCAAAAACTAGCTTTGTAAAACAAACATTCAGCATTCAATTCGTATACTCATAAATAACATTGGCACAAAATCAGAGTTCATGGGTTCCACCGATGCACAAAGAACGTCAGGCACAAGAGGCGTCAGGCGAGACCCGGGATCCTTCCATTCGGTCCACGTCTGCGTACTCGCTTCCTCAGTTCTAGGCTCGACAACAGGTTCTGAAGTGCGATACGGTTTGACGTTTTTGGCAGGAACCCACTTAATTCTTCCAGAACCCGTGGAAATAGAAGCATACCCTTTGCCCCACGTTATTAATTGAAACGGGCCTTCCATCTGTCCAGAGTCAGGGTTTCTAATTAGAAGAGGAGGATGTTCTTTCAGTTTTGCCTGTGTGCTATTTGAAAAGTGTCTAAAGATTGGTGGATCTGGTTCTGTACTTGAACTATTTAGAAAATTAAAACCATACAAAGCCTTACTCAGTCTCATCTGTGGGGTGATTTCCGTTCCCCCTCTCTGTTGATCTAATATGCGTTTTAAGGTTTGATGTGTTCTTTCAATGATTGCTTGGCTTGTGGGAGAGTGGGGAATACCAAAAATGTGTCGAACACCCCATTCATTTAAAAATGTGGCCAATTTTTGAGATATGTATGCGGGACCATTGTCAGTTTTTACTTCTTGGGGTATACCCAATGAAGCAAAAGCTTGCAGGAAATGATGACAGGCATGGCTGCCAGTTTCACCTGTGTGAAGAGAAGCAAAAACTGCACCAGAGAACGTGTCTATGGAAACATGAATATTTTTAAATTTACCAAAAGAAGGCTATTTAGTAACACCTGTTTGCCACAACTGTAGGCTTTGTAAGCCTCGGGGGTTGATTGCTCCTGTAGAAACAGGAGGTTGTACCAATTGACAGTCAGGGCAAGTATGAATGATAGCTTTAGCTTGACTTTTAGTGATTTGGAACATTCGCATGAGTGCTTGTGCATTTTGGTGGAAAAAGGCATGACTCAATTTTGCTTGTTCAAAACTATTTGGCAATGTGTTAGAAATGACCATTGTCAGCTTGTCCGCTCTTGCATTTCCTTCCACTAAAAATCCAGGAAGTGAAGAATGCGCCCTAATGTGAGAAACAAAATATGGATTAGTTCTATATTGCAAAGTTATAAAAAGACATGAAAGCCAACGATGCAAAGTTTCATTACTAACATCCTTTAAAATGGAACCTTCTATTCTCCTGACTACATTAGCAACATAAGCAGAATCTGTGACCAAATTAAAAGGCTGAGGAAACAGCTGAAAAGCTCAAACTACTGCAGCAAGCTCAACAATTTGAGGGGATCCCTCTACTGTTTGAATATCAGATTCCCAAACATCAGTCTTTTGATTAAACCAAGTCACAACGGACTTGTGGCTTTTACCAGAGCCATCAGTGAAGAGAGTCACAGCATGTAAAGGTTCTTCACTTAATTTAGGTTTTTCTCTGAAACTCAATTTTGCTTGCAGTAGTTTGTGAGCTGGATAGTGTATGGAACAAACACCTGGAAAACCTAAGAATGCATATTGTAAATCATCAGAATTTTGCATTGCCCAATTGAAATAATCATTTTTCAATGGCAAATAGATAACTGAACATTCTTGACCTGCCAAAGTTAACAATCTGGTTCTAGCCTTAATTATAATGTATGCAATCATTTCTAAAACTGAGCAAATGGTCTTTGAAAACCTGTAGGGAGGAAAAACCCATTCCATTATTAACAAAGGATCTTGTTCTGTGGCATCCCACTGGAAAATGAGACCACAAAGCTGCATCTTCTCTCCTAAGATTGCAAGAAAGAAAGGATTTTCAGGAACGCAGCGATGAGCTTGTCTTTTTTGAAGAGCTTCTGTGACTTTGTCGAGAGCAGCACGAGCTTCAGGGGTTAAAGTTCTTGGCGAAGTGATGTCGCAACTTCCTCTCAGCAAATGGAAGAGCGGACTCAGTTCATCATTGGTGATTCCCAGCATCGGTCTGACCCAGTTGATTTCTCCTAGAAGTTGTTGTAACTCTTGTAGGTTGTTGACTCTGGTTCGGATCTGAATTTTCTGTGGAATTATTGTCGTCTTCCATCGTCTTCCATCATCTTCCATCCCAGGTACTTCTAAGGTGAAACTTGTTGAATTTTCGTTGCAGAGATTTCAAGTCCAGCTTTTTGAATTTCAGCAACAACACAGTCGCGAGTTTCTTCCATCTCTTCCTTTCAAAGGACTCCACCCTTAAAGCCAATTTTTCTTTCTCTGTATCTATAGATTGACAAACACCAGAACAACCATGTTTTTGCTTAAGTGAAAAAGAGTTCCCCGGAACCACAATTTCCCGAGTGGAAGCAGCCACCTCAGCCTCCACCCCAGGCCCAACGGAATCCAAATCAGGTTTCAGTGTCCCTGCACAAACAATTTTAGGAAGTACAGTCACTTTTTCATTTCCATCTTTTACACACTTTGTTCCATCCCCCTTACAAGAGTCACATATTTTTACATTAACAGAACAACGCGAAGAAAAGTCCAAAAGAGTCTCATTTTTTCCCAGAGAGAGAGAAGAAAGATTTTGTTCAACAGAGTTCAAAGCAATACTTTCAGCATTTGCAACAACACTTGTAACATTCTCCGATACTCACACAGTCTCCGGTTTACTGGAATTTAATGAGACAGAACCAGAAGCTTTGTTTTCTGAGTCCAAGTTGATCTTATTATTATCAGTTTGTTTAAAACAGTGCTCCAACAGCGCTCTACAAACCGGCATAAGTTCTCTTAAGCTTTCATCTTTTTTGAGAGAGACTAGATTATAGATTCTCCAGTTTATCTGATCCCAAAAATGAAAAGTAAAAGCAGACTGCAGATTTAAATCTTGCGTATTCGCTTTAACCCAGATAAGTAAGTTTTTAAGCTCAGTTTTTGAAATTTCAGAGTGACCTTTTTCTTGTAACATTGTCTCTAATTGATGAAAAACATCCCATTCAACTTTTGATAAATTCGTTCCCATTTTTGTGTTCTTTTAATAATTTTCTTTTTCGCTATTTTGCCTCCCAACGTCACCCAAGCGCTCTCCCGAGATAAGTTACTTACAATTTTCTTGGCTTCGGCGGGAGAGATGATACAGTGTGCTCCTTGTTAACACTTGGGTCTCCGCAGCTGGTACTTCCACGATTTTTCTTTGTTTTTCTTCTATTCTACGTCCTCACACGAGGCACCAATATGCGGGGGACGGGACAGGTATAAGTCCAATAGTGTCAGGAACCCACGCCTTAAAAAAGGAACCCACTAGGCCGCGGCAAAATATCCAAATATGGATAACATGGTAACCAGACCAGTGAAGAGATTTTTGCTTTTATTTCCAGCACATCAGTCTCAAAATACAAAATGGAGACATGACAGCTCACTGATCCACACCAAAAAATGTCTCCTTCAACAGGGCTCATACAGCAATACATAAAATCATCTCAGACTAGAATTCAGCCAATCAGACACAGAAAACACATCTTGACAAGCATTCTATCCAATCTTATAAAACATAGGTAATCGTAGCTAAAACAAAGACTAGTTGATAAGAGACAAAGAACAGAGTTCTATTCATGCTAACCTTCTAAAGATATACATTAAATAACCTTGTTGCCATCCTAAAGCCAATTCTACAGAAGCCTATTGTTATTTGTCACGTCTACTGCTTGGGAAACTTTTCTGCTTGCATGGAAAACTTTTTCTGCTTGCATGGGAAACTTTTCTGCAATGCTAACAAAACTCCAGTCTAAGGCCTACATACTTCTTTGTAACCATTTCTTAAAAATCCTCTAACCTTATGGATTCCAACATTTCCCCCTCTCTGTTTGACCCAGAAGCTTTCATTTTCTTGTCGCTTGCTATTTGCGTTTCATAGCTCTATTGCAAAATTTCTGCTTATTATCTGCTGAAGACCTATTTTCACTAAACTGAAGCATTGCTATATTACGGCACAGCAACTTAATGCTGTGAAGACCCAATCCCTGAAAGAGAGATATGAATCACGTTTGGCAGCAGTCACAAGGCATCGTTCAAAAAACTCTGGTCGATTCCAAGGCCTTAATTCAAAACCTTCGTTCATGTCAATACCCTCATCTACTGCTTTCGTGAGATTTCGTACACTCTCTGTGCTTCTACTTCCTAGTTCTCCTGCTTGATTGACAAAAACTTCTCGGGCTGTTTTGTTCATCATTCGCCGAAGACAACAGAGTATACAAGGTGCCACTATCAATATCAGTATTAGAACACCTAATATGTAAAGACCTATCTTGCAAAGTTGCCTTAGCCAAGGTGCAAAACTCCAATTTTGAAACAAATCATCCAACCAGGAACCTCCATCTTCTTTAATTTGGGCTGTCAGATCCTTTAATTTTTGAATGCTTTTGTGAATGGATTCAGAACGATCAGACAAATTCATACAACACAATCCTTCAAATTCCTCACAACCATGTCCTTGTGCCAGTAAGAGAAAATCAATGGCTGCTCTGTTTTGAAGAGTAGCATGTCTAATACTATCAACATCGGTCAACATATCACTGATTGCGGAGGATGTGGCATTAGCTTGTTTGCTCAGCCAACATCCAACTCGATCTAATTGTCTCAATGCCACAGCTGAAGCCAATTGGGGTAGAAATATACCTGCTGAAAGCCTTCTGGCGGCATTCCAAGGCATAAAATCACTCTGACAGTTCTCATCATAATGAGGAACAGCTCTTGTTTTCCTTTGTTTCGTTTTCATCACTGCTTTGGCAGTGGGGGCAATTATGGTAAGCATACCAATGCTACAAGGGCCACCTTCAAGGTGGGCTGGAATGCCTTGCCAACCTCTGTCTCCGCAAATGATCCAATACCCTTTTGGCAATTGCCGTGGATATTGGTCCGTCTCCAGAAACACATCCCAACTGTTTGAAACATTTGCTGCCCTGAGAAGTTTTTTCGAACAAATGTTCCAATTGAAGGAAGGACTGTTTCCATTGTCAATTCCACCTGGTTTACCATTGGATTCTTTTCTGACCAAAGGAAACTCTTTCACTGGCACACCAACCAAACAGGTTGAGAAAGGCTTTTCTGGTTCCGAATTAGACAGGCATATAGTATCCGATCCGGCAGCCTTGGCTAAGGTCACCCAAACACTCGTTTTCGGTTGATCCACAGGCAAATCTGCACGACAAAAAACAATTAAAATCAAGCAAAACAAGTATACCATTTGATTCTGCCCCATCTCTTTCAAGAACTAAGTTTTGGCAGAATTCTTTCTAAACAAAAACAATAACCTAAATTTTCAGCCAAAAATTAGCTTCGTTAGACAAACATTCAGCATTCAATTCGTATACTCATAAATAACATTGGCACAAAATCAGAGTTCATGGGTTCCACCGATGCACAAAGAACGTCAGGCCCAAGAGGCGTCAGGCGAGACCCGGGATCCTTCCATTCGGTCCACGTTTGCGTACTCGCTTCCTCAGTTCTAGGCTCGACAACAGGTTCTGAAGTGCGATACGGTTTGACGTTTTTGGCAGGAACCCACTTAATTCTTCCAGCACCTGTGGAAATAGAAGCATACCCTTTGCCCCACGTTATTAATTGAAACGGGCCTTCCATCTGTCCAGAGTCAGGGTTTCTAATTAGAAGAGGAGGATGTTCTTTCAGTTTTGCCTGTGTGCTATTTGAAAAGTGTCTAAAGATTGGTGGATCTGGTTCTGTACTTGAACTATTTAGAAAATTAAAACCATACAAAGCCTTACTCAGTCTCATCTGTGGGGTGATTTCCGTTCCCCCTCTCTGTTGATCTAATATGCGTTTTAAGGTTTGATGTGTTCTTTCAATGATTGCTTGGCTTGTGGGAGAGTGGGGAATACCAAAAATGTGTCGAACACCCCATTCATTTAAAAATGTGGCCAATTTTTGAGATATGTATGCGGGACCATTGTCAGTTTTTACTTCTTGGGGTATACCCAATGAAGCAAAAGCTTGCAGGAAATGATGACAGGCATGGCTGCCAGTTTCACCTGTGTGAAGGGAAGCAAAAACTGCACCAGAGAACGTGTCTATGGAAACATGAATATTTTTAAATTTACCAAAAGAAGGCTATTTAGTAACACCTGTTTGCCACAACTGTAGGCTTTGTAAGCCTCGGGGGTTGATTGCTCCTGTAGAAACAGGAGGTTGTACCAATTGACAGTCAGGGCAAGTATGAATGATAGCTTTAGCTTGACTTTTAGTGATTTGGAACATTCGCATGAGTGCTTGTGCATTTTGGTGGAAAAAGGCATGACTCAATTTTGCTTGTTCAAAAATATTTGGCAATGTGTTAGAAATGACCATTGTCAGCTTGTCCGCTCTTGCATTTCCTTCCACTAAAAATCCAGGAAGTGAAGAATGCGCCCTAATGTGAGAAACAAAATATGGATTAGTTCTATATTGCAAAGTTATAAAAAGACATGAAAGCCAACGATGTAAAGTTTCATTACTAACATCCTTTAAAATTGAACCTTCTATTCTCCTGACTACATTAGCAACATAAGCAGAATCTGTGACCAAATTAAAAGGCTGAGGAAACAGCTGAAAAGCTCAAACTACTGCAGAAGGCTCAACAATTTGAGGGGATCCCTCTACTGTTTGAATATCAGATTCTCAAACATCAGTCTTTTGATTAAACCAAGTCACAACGGACTTGTGGCTTTTACTAGAGCCATCAGTGAAGAGAGTCACAGCATGTAAAGGTTCTTCACTTAATTTAGGTTTTTCTCTGAAACTCAATTTTGCTTGCAGTAGTTTGTGAGCTGGATAGTGTATGGAACAAACACCTGGAAAACCTAAGAATGCATATTGTAAATCATCAGAATTTTGCATTGCCCAATTGAAATAATCATTTTTCAATGGCAAATAGATAACTGAACATTCTTGACCTGCCAAAGTTAACAATCTGGTTCTAGCCTTAATTATAATGTATGCAATCATTTCTAAAACTGAGCAAATGGTCTTTGAAAACCTGTAGGGAGGAAAAACCCATTCCATTATTAACAAAGGATCTTGTTCTGCGGCATCCCACTGGAAAATGAGACCACAAAGCTGCATCTTCTCTCCTAAGATTGCAAGAAAGAAAGGATTTTCAGGAACGCAGCGATGAGCTTGTCTTTTTTGAAGAGCTTCTGTGACTTTGTCGAGAGCAGCACGAGCTTCAGGGGTTAAAGTTCTTGGCGAAGTGATGTCGCAACTTCCTCTCAGCAAATGGAAGAGCGGACTCAGTTCATCATTGGTGATTCCCAGCATTGGTCTGACCCAGTTGATTTCTCCTAGAAGTTGTTGTAACTCTTGTAGGTTGTTGACTCTGGTTCGGATCTGAATTTTCTGTGGTATTATTGTCGTCTTCCATCGTCTTCCATCATCTTCCATCCCAGGTACTTCTAAGGTGAAACTTGTTGAATTTTCGTTGCAGAGATTTCAAGTCCAGCTTTTTGAATTTCAGCAACAACACAGTCGCCAGTTTCTTCCATCTCTTCCTTTCAAAGGACTCCACCCTTAAAGCCAATTTTTCTTTCTCTGTATCTATAGATTGACAAACACCAGAACAACCATGTTTTTGCTTAAGTGAAAAAGAGTTCCCCGGAACCACAATTTCCCAAGTGGAAGAAGCCACCTCAGCCTCCACCCCAGGCCCAACAGAATCCAAATCAGGTTTCAGTGTCCCTGCACAAACAATTTTAGGAAGTACAGTCACTTTTTCATTTCCATCTTTTACACACTTTGTTCCATCCCCCTTACAAGAGTCACATATTTTTACATTAACAGAACAACGCGAAGAAAAGTCCAAAAGAGTCTCATTTTTTCCCAGAGAGAGAGAAGAAAGATTTTGTTCAACAGAGTTCAAAGCAATACTTTCAGCATTTGCAACAACACTTGTAACATTCTCCGATACTCACACAGTCTCCGGTTTACTGGAATTTAATGAGACAGAACCAGAAGCTTTGTTTTCTGAGTCCAAGTTGATCTTATTATTATCAGTTTGTTTAAAACAGTGCTCCAACAGCGCTCTACAAACCGGCATAAGTTCTCTTAAGCTTTCATCTTTTTTGAGAGAGACTAGTTTATAGATTCTCCAGTTTATCTGATACTAAAAATGAAAAGTAAAAGCAGACTGCAGATTTAAATCTTGCGTATTCGCTTTAACCCAGATAAGTAAGTTTTTAAGCTCAGTTTTTGAAATTTCAGAGTGACCTTTTTCTTGTAACATTGTCTCTAATTGATGAAAAACATCCCATTCAACTTTTGATAAATTCGTTCCCATTTTTGTGTTCTTTTAATAATTTTCTTTTTCTCTATTTTGCCTCCCAACGTCACCCAAGCGCTCTCCCAAGATAAGTTACTTACAATTTTCTTGGCTTCGGCGGGAGAGATGATACAGTGTGCTCCTTGTTAACACTTGGGTCTCCGCAGCTGGTACTTCCACGATTTTTCTTTGTTTTTCTTCTATTCTACGTCCTCACACGAGGCACCAATATGCGGGGGACGGGACAGGTATAAGTCCAATAGTGTCAGGAACCCACGCCTTAAAAAAGGAACCCACTAGGCCGCGGCAAAATATCCAAATATGGATAACATGGTAACCAGACCAGTGAAGAGATTTTTGCTTTTATTTCCAGCACATCAGTCTCAAAATACAAAATGGAGACATGACAGCTCACTGATCCACACCAAAAAATGTCTCCTTCAACAGGGCTCATACAGCAATACATAAAATCATCTCAGACTAGAATTCAGCCAATCAGACACAGAAAACACATCTTGACAAGCATTCTATCCAATCTTATAAAACATAGGTAATCGTAGCTAAAACAAAGACTAGTTGATAAGAGACAAAGAACAGAGTTCTATTCATGCTAACCTTCTAAAGATATACATTAAATAACCTTGTTGCCATCCTAAAGCCAGTTCTACAGAAGCCTATTGTTATTTGTCACGTCTACTGCTTGGGAAACTTTTCTGCTTGCATGGAAAACTTTTTCTGCTTGCATGGGAAACTTTTCTGCAATGCTAACAAAACTCCAGTCTAAGGCCTACATACTTCTTTGTAACCATTTCTTAAAAATCCTCTAACCTTATGGATTCCAACATTTCCCCCTCTCTGTTTGACCCAGAAGCTTTCATTTTCTTGTCGCTTGCTATTTGCGTTTCATAGCTCTATTGCAAAATTTCTGCTTATTATCTGCTGAAGACCTATTTTCACTAAACTGAAGCATTGCTATATTACGGCACAGCAACTTAATGCTGTGAAGACCCAATCCCTGAAAGAGAGATATGAATCACATTTGGCAGCAGTCACAAGGCATCGTTCAAAAAACTCTGGTCGATTCCAAGGCCTTAATTCAAAACCTTCGTTCATGTCAATACCCTCATCTACTGCTTTCGTGAGATTTCGTACACTCTCTGTGCTTCTACTTCCTAGTTCTCCTGCTTGAATGACAAAAACTTCTCGGACTGTTTTGTTCATCATTCGCCGAACACAACAGAGTATACAAGGTGCCACTATCAATATCAGTATTAGAACACCTAATATGTAAAGACCTATCTTGAAAAGTTGCCTTAGCCAAGGTGCAAAACTCCAATTTTGAAACAAATCATCCAACCAGGAACCTCCATCTTCTTTAATTTGGTCTGTCAGATCCTTTAATTTTTGAATGCTTTTGTGAATGGATTCAGAACGATCAGACAAATTCATACAACACAATCCTTCAAATTCCTCACAACCATGTCCTTGTGCCAGTAAAAGAAAATCAATGGCTGCTCTGTTTTGAAGAGCAGCATGTCTAATACTATCAACATCGGTCAACATATCACTGATTGCGGAGGATGTGGCATTAGCTTGTTTGCTCAGCCAACATCCAACTCGATCTAATTGTCTCAATGCCACAGCTGAAGCCAATTGGGGTAGAAATATACCTGCTGAAAGCCTTCTGGCGGCATTCCAAGGCATAAAATCACTCTGACAGTTCTCATCATAATGAGGAACAGCTCTTGTTTTCCTTTGTTTCTTTTTCATCACTGCTTTGGCAGTGGGGGCAATTATGGTAAGCATACCAATGCTACAAGGGCCACCTTCAAGGTGGGCTGGAATGCCTTGCCAACCTCTGTCTCCGCAAATGATCCAATACCCTTTTGGCAATTGCCGTGGATATTGGTCCGTCTCCAGAAACACATCCCAACTGTTTGAAACATTTGCTGCCCTGAGAAGTTTTTTCGAACAAATGTTCCAATTGAAGGAAGGACTGTTTCCATTGTCAATTCCACCTGGTTTACCATTGGATTCTTTTCTGACCAAAGGAAACTCTTTCACTGGCACACCAACCAAACAGGTTGAGAAAGGCTTTTCTGGTTCCGAATTAGACAGGCATATAGTATCCGATCCGGCAGCCTTGGCTAAGGTCACCCAAACACTCGTTTTCGGTTGATCCACAGGCAAATCTGCACGACAAAAAACAATTAAAATCAAGCAAAACAAGTATACCATTTGATTCTGCCCCATCTCTTTCAAGAACTAAGTTTTGGCAGAATTCTTTCTAAACAAAAACAATAACCTAAATTTTCAGCCAAAAATTAGCTTCGTTAGACAAACATTCAGCATTCAATTCGTATACTCATAAATAACATTGGCACAAAATCAGAGTTCATGGGTTCCACCGATGCACAAAGAACGTCAGGCCCAAGAGGCGTCAGGCGAGACCCGGGATCCTTCCATTCGGTCCACGTCTGCGTACTCGCTTCCTCAGTTCTAGGCTCGACAACAGGTTCTGAAGTGCGATATGGTTTGACGTTTTTGGCAGGAACCCACTTAATTCTTCCAGCACCTGTGGAAATAGAAGCATACCCTTTGCCCCACGTTATTAATTGAAACGGGCCTTCCATCTGTCCAGAGTCAGGGTTTCTAATTAGAAGAGGAGGATGTTCTTTCAGTTTTGCCTGTGTGCTATTTGAAAAGTGTCTAAAGATTGGTGGATCTGGTTCTGTACTTGAACTATTTAGAAAATTAAAACCATACAAAGCCTTACTCAGTCTCATCTGTGGGGTGATTTCCGTTCCCCCTCTCTGTTGATCTAATATGCGTTTTAAGGTTTGATGTGTTCTTTCAATGATTGCTTGGCTTGTGGGAGAGTGGGGAATACCAAAAATGTGTCGAACACCCCATTCATTTAAAAATGTGGCCAATTTTTGAGATATGTATGCGGGACCATTGTCAGTTTTTACTTCTTGGGGTATACCCAATGAAGCAAAAGCTTGCAGGAAATGATGACAGGCATGGCTGCCAGTTTCACCTGTGTGAAGGGAAGCAAAAACTGCACCAGAGAACGTGTCTATGGAAACATGAATATTTTTAAATTTACCAAAAGAAGGCTATTTAGTAACACCTGTTTGCCACAACTGTAGGCTTTGTAAGCCTCGGGGGTTGATTGCTCCTGTAGAAACAGGAGGTTGTACCAATTGACAGTCAGGGCAAGTATGAATGATAGCTTTAGCTTGACTTTTAGTGATTTGGAACATTCGCATGAGTGCTTGTGCATTTTGGTGGAAAAAGGCATGACTCAATTTTGCTTGTTCAAAAATATTTGGCAATGTGTTAGAAATGACCATTGTCAGCTTGTCCGCTCTTGCATTTCCTTCCACTAAAAATCCAGGAAGTGAAGAATGCGCCCTAATGTGAGAAACAAAATATGGATTAGTTCTATATTGCAAAGTTATAAAAAGACATGAAAGCCAACGATGTAAGTTTCATTACTCACATCCTTTAAAATGGAACCTTCTATTCTCCTGACTACATTAGCAACATAAGCAGAATCTGTGACCAAATTAAAAGGCTGAGGAAACAGCTGAAAAGCTCAAACTACTGCAGAAGGCTCAACAATTTGAGGGGATCCCTCTACTGTTTGAATATCAGATTCTCAAACATCAGTCTTTTGATTAAACCAAGTCACAACGGACTTGTGGCTTTTACCAGAGCCATCAGTGAAGAGAGTCACAGCATGTAAAGGTTCTTCACTTAATTTAGGTTTTTCTCTGAAACTCAGTTTTGCTTGCAGTAGTTTGTGAGCTGGATAGTGTATGGAACAAACACCTGGAAAACCTAAGAATGCATATTGTAAATCATCAGAATTTTGCATTGCCCAATTGAAATAATCATTTTTCAATGGCAAATAGATAACTGAACATTCTTGACCTGCCAAAGTTAACAATCTGGTTCTAGCCTTAATTATAATGTATGCAATCATTTCTAAAACTGAGCAAATGGTCTTTGAAAACCTGTAGGGAGGAAAAACCCATTCCATTATTAACAAAGGATCTTGTTCTGCGGCATCCCACTGGAAAATGAGACCACAAAGCTGCATCTTCTCTCCTAAGATTGCAAGAAAGAAAGGATTTTCAGGAACGCAGCGATGAGCTTGTCTTTTTTGAAGAGCTTCTGTGACTTTGTCGAGAGCAGCACGAGCTTCAGGGGTTAAAGTTCTTGGCGAAGTGATGTCGCAACTTCCTCTCAGCAAATGGAAGAGCGGACTCAGTTCATCATTGGTGATTCCCAGCATCGGTCTGACCCAGTTGATTTCTCCTAGAAGTTGTTGTAACTCTTGTAGGTTGTTGACTCTGGTTCGGATCTGAATTTTCTGTGGTATTATTGTCGTCTTCCATCGTCTTCCATCATCTTCCATCCCAGGTACTTCTAAGGTGAAACTTGTTGAATTTTCGTTGCAGAGATTTCAAGTCCAGCTTGTTGAATTTCAGCAACAACACAGTCGCCAGTTTCTTCCATCTCTTCCTTTCAAAGGACTCCACCCTTAAAGCCAATTTTTCTTTCTCTGTATCTATAGATTGACAAACACCAGAACAACCATGTTTTTGCTTAAGTGAAAAAGAGTTCCCCGGAACCACAATTTCCCAAGTGGAAGAAGCCACCTCAGTCTCCACCCCAGGCCCAACAGAATCCAAATCAGGTTTCAGTGTCCCTGCACAAACAATTTTAGGAAGTACAGTCACTTTTTCATTTCCATCTTTTACACACTTTGTTCCATCCCCCTTACAAGAGTCACATATTTTTACATTAACAGAACAACGCGAAGAAAAGTCCAAAAGAGTCTCATTTTTTCCCAGAGAGAGAGAAGAAAGATTTTGTTCAACAGAGTTCAAAGCAATACTTTCAGCATTTGCAACAACACTTGTAACATTCTCCGATACTCACACAGTCTCCGGTTTACTGGAATTTAATGAGACAGAACCAGAAGCTTTGTTTTCTGAGTCCAAGTTGATCTTATTATTATCAGTTTGTTTAAAACAGTGCTCCAACAGCGCTCTACAAACCGGCATAAGTTCTCTTAAGCTTTCATCTTTTTTGAGAGAGACTAGTTTATAGATTCTCCAGTTTATCTGATCCCAAAAATGAAAAGTAAAAGCAGACTGCAGATTTAAATCTTGCGTATTCGCTTTAACCCAGATAAGTAAGTTTTTAAGCTCAGTTTTTGAAATTTCAGAGTGACCTTTTTCTTGTAACATTGTCTCTAATTGATGAAAAACATCCCATTCAACTTTTGATAAATTCGTTCCCATTTTTGTGTTCTTTTAATAATTTTCTTTTTCTCTATTTTGCCTCCCAACGTCACCCAAGCGCTCTCCCAAGATAAGTTACTTACAATTTTCTTGGCTTCGGCGGGAGAGATGATACAGTGTGCTCCTTGTTAACACTTGGGTCTCCGCAGCTGGTACTTCCACGATTTTTCTTTGTTTTTCTTCTATTCTACGTCCTCACACGAGGCACCAATATGCGGGGGACGGGACAGGTATAAGTCCAATAGTGTCAGGAACCCACGCCTTAAAAAAGGAACCCACTAGGCCGCGGCAAAATATCCAAATATGGATAACATGGTAACCAGACCAGTGAAGAGATTTTTGCTTTTATTTCCAGCACATCAGTCTCAAAATACAAAATGGAGACATGACAGCTCACTGATCCACACCAAAAAATGTCTCCTTCAACAGGGCTCATACAGCAATACATAAAATCATCTCAGACTAGAATTCAGCCAATCAGACACAGAAAACACATCTTGACAAGCATTCTATCCAATCTTATAAAACATAGGTAATCGTAGCTAAAACAAAGACTAGTTGATAAGAGACAAAGAACAGAGTTCTATTCATGCTAACCTTCTAAAGATATACATTAAATAACCTTGTTGCCATCCTAAAGCCAGTTCTACAGAAGCCTATTGTTATTTGTCACGTCTACTGCTTGGGAAACTTTTCTGCTTGCATGGAAAACTTTTTCTGCTTGCATGGGAAACTTTTCTGCAATGCTAACAAAACTCCAGTCTAAGGCCTACATACTTCTTTGTAACCATTTCTTAAAAATCCTCTAACCTTATGGATTCCAACATTTCCCCCTCTCTGTTTGACCCAGAAGCTTTCATTTTCTTGTCGCTTGCTATTTGCGTTTCATAGCTCTATTGCAAAATTTCTGCTTATTATCTGCTGAAGACCTATTTTCACTAAACTGAAGCATTGCTATATTACGGCACAGCAACTTAATGCTGTGAAGACCCAATCCCTGAAAGAGAGATATGAATCACATTTGGCAACAGTCACAAGGCATCGTTCAAAAAACTCTGGTCGATTCCAAGGCCTTAATTCAAAACCTTCGTTCATGTCAATACCCTCATCTACTGCTTTCGTGAGATTTCGTACACTCTCTGTGCTTCTACTTCCTAGTTCTCCTGCTTGAATGACAAAAACTTCTCGGACTGTTTTGTTCATCATTCGCCGAACACAACAGAGTATACAAGGTGCCACTATCAATATCAGTATTAGAACACCTAATATGTAAAGACCTATCTTGAAAAGTTGCCTTAGCCAAGGTGCAAAACTCCAATTTTGAAACAAATCATCCAACCAGGAACCTCCATCTTCTTTAATTTGGTCTGTCAGATCCTTTAATTTTTGAATGCTTTTGTGAATGGATTCAGAACGATCAGACAAATTCATACAACACAATCCTTCAAATTCCTCACAACCATGTCCTTGTGCCAGTAAAAGAAAATCAATGGCTGCTCTGTTTTGAAGAGTAGCATGTCTAATACTATCAACATCGGTCAACATATCACTGATTGCGGAGGATGTGGCATTAGCTTGTTTGCTCAGCCAACATCCAACTCGATCTAATTGTCTCAATGCCACAGCTGAAGCCAATTGGGGTAGAAATATACCTGCTGAAAGCCTTCTGGCGGCATTCCAAGGCATAAAATCACTCTGACAGTTCTCATCATAATGAGGAACAGCTCTTGTTTTCCTTTGTTTCTTTTTCATCACTGCTTTGGCAGTGGGGGCAATTATGGTAAGCATACCAATGCTACAAGGGCCACCTTCAAGGTGGGCTGGAATGCCTTGCCAACCTCTGTCTCCGCAAATGATCCAATACCCTTTTGGCAATTGCCGTGGATATTGGTCCGTCTCCAGAAACACATCCCAACTGTTTGAAACATTTGCTGCCCTGAGAAGTTTTTTCGAACAAATGTTCCAATTGAAGGAAGGACTGTTTCCATTGTCAATTCCACCTGGTTTACCATTGGATTCTTTTCTGACCAAAGGAAACTCTTTCACTGGCACACCAACCAAACAGGTTGAGAAAGGCTTTTCTGGTTCCGAATTAGACAGGCATATAGTATCCGATCCGGCAGCCTTGGCTAAGGTCACCCAAACACTCGTTTTCGGTTGATCCACAGGCAAATCTGCACGACAAAAAACAATTAAAATCAAGCAAAACAAGTATACCATTTGATTCTGCCCCATCTCTTTCAAGAACTAAGTTTTGGCAGAATTCTTTCTAAACAAAAACAATAACCTAAATTTTCAGCCAAAAATTAGCTTCGTTAGACAAACATTCAGCATTCAATTCGTATACTCATAAATAACATTGGCACAAAATCAGAGTTCATGGGTTCCACCGATGCACAAAGAACGTCAGGCCCAAGAGGCGTCAGGCGAGACCCGGGATCCTTCCATTCGGTCCACGTCTGCGTACTCGCTTCCTCAGTTCTAGGCTCGACAACAGGTTCTGAAGTGCGATACGGTTTGACGTTTTTGGCAGGAACCCACTTAATTCTTCCAGCACCTGTGGAAATAGAAGCATACCCTTTGCCCCACGTTATTAATTGAAACGGGCCTTCCATCTGTCCAGAGTCAGGGTTTCTAATTAGAAGAGGAGGATGTTCTTTCAGTTTTGCCTGTGTGCTATTTGAAAAGTGTCTAAAGATTGGTGGATCTGGTTCTGTACTTGAACTATTTAGAAAATTAAAACCATACAAAGCCTTACTCAGTCTCATCTGTGGGGTGATTTCCGTTCCCCCTCTCTGTTGATCTAATATGCGTTTTAAGGTTTGATGTGTTCTTTCAATGATTGCTTGGCTTGTGGGAGAGTGGGGAATACCAAAAATGTGTCGAACACCCCATTCATTTAAAAATGTGGCCAATTTTTGAGATATGTATGCGGGACCATTGTCAGTTTTTACTTCTTGGGGTATACCCAATGAAGCAAAAGCTTGCAGGAAATGATGACAGGCATGGCTGCCAGTTTCACCTGTGTGAAGGGAAGCAAAAACTGCACCAGAGAACGTGTCTATGGAAACATGAATATTTTTAAATTTACCAAAAGAAGGCTATTTAGTAACACCTGTTTGCCACAACTGTAGGCTTTGTAAGCCTCGGGGGTTGATTGCTCCTGTAGAAACAGGAGGTTGTACCAATTGACAGTCAGGGCAAGTATGAATGATAGCTTTAGCTTGACTTTTAGTGATTTGGAACATTCGCATGAGTGCTTGTGCATTTTGGTGGAAAAAGGCATGACTCAATTTTGCTTGTTCAAAAATATTTGGCAATGTGTTAGAAATGACCATTGTCAGCTTGTCCGCTCTTGCATTTCCTTCCACTAAAAATCCAGGAAGTGAAGAATGCGCCCTAATGTGAGAAACAAAATATGGATTAGTTCTATATTGCAAAGTTATAAAAAGACATGAAAGCCAACGATGTAAAGTTTCATTACTAACATCCTTTAAAATGGAACCTTCTATTCTCCTGACTACATTAGCAACATAAGCAGAATCTGTGACCAAATTAAAAGGCTGAGGAAACAGCTGAAAAGCTCAAACTACTGCAGAAGGCTCAACAATTTGAGGGGATCCCTCTACTGTTTGAATATCAGATTCTCAAACATCAGTCTTTTGATTAAACCAAGTCACAACGGACTTGTGGCTTTTACCAGAGCCATCAGTGAAGAGAGTCACAGCATGTAAAGGTTCTTCACTTAATTTAGGTTTTTCTCTGAAACTCAATTTTGCTTGCAGTAGTTTGTGAGCTGGATAGTGTATGGAACAAACACCTGGAAAACCTAAGAATGCATATTGTAAATCATCAGAATTTTGCATTGCCCAATTGAAATAATCATTTTTCAATGGCAAATAGATAACTGAACATTCTTGACCTGCCAAAGTTAACAATCTGGTTCTAGCCTTAATTATAATGTATGCAATCATTTCTAAAACTGAGCAAATGGTCTTTGAAAACCTGTAGGGAGGAAAAACCCATTCCGTTATTAACAAAGGATCTTGTTCTGCGGCATCCCACTGGAAAATGAGACCACAAAGCTGCATCTTCTCTCCTAAGATTGCAAGAAAGAAAGGATTTTCAGGAACGCAGCGATGAGCTTGTCTTTTTTGAAGAGCTTCTGTGACTTTGTCGAGAGCAGCACGAGCTTCAGGGGTTAAAGTTCTTGGCGAAGTGATGTCGCAACTTCCTCTCAGCAAATGGAAGAGCGGACTCAGTTCATCATTGGTGATTCCCAGCATCGGTCTGACCCAGTTGATTTCTCCTAGAAGTTGTTGTAACTCTTGTAGGTTGTTGACTCTGGTTCGGATCTGAATTTTCTGTGGTATTATTGTCGTCTTCCATCGTCTTCCATCATCTTCCATCCCAGGTACTTCTAAGGTGAAACTTGTTGAATTTTCGTTGCAGAGATTTCAAGTCCAGCTTTTTGAATTTCAGCAACAACACAGTCGCCAGTTTCTTCCATCTCTTCCTTTCAAAGGACTCCACCCTTAAAGCCAATTTTTCTTTCTCTGTATCTATAGATTGACAAACACCAGAACAACCATGTTTTTGCTTAACTGAAAAAGAGTTCCCCGGAACCACAATTTCCCGAGTGGAAGAAGCCACCTCAGCCTCCACCCCAGGCCCAACAGAATCCAATTCAGGTTTCAGTGTCCCTGCACAAACAATTTTAGGAAGTACAGTCACTTTTTCATTTCCATCTTTTACACACTTTGTTCCATCCCCCTTACAAGAGTCACATATTTTTACATTAACAGAACAACGCGAAGAAAAGTCCAAAAGAGTCTCATTTTTTCCCAGAGAGAGAGAAGAAAGATTTTGTTCAACAGAGTTCAAAGCAATACTTTCAGCATTTGCAACAACACTTGTAACATTCTCCGATACTCACACAGTCTCCGGTTTACTGGAATTTAATGAGACAGAACCAGAAGCTTTGTTTTCTGAGTCCAAGTTGATCTTATTATTATCAGTTTGTTTAAAACAGTGCTCCAACAGCGCTCTACAAACCGGCATAAGTTCTCTTAAGCTTTCATCTTTTTTGAGAGAGACTAGTTTATAGATTCTCCAGTTTATCTGATCCCAAAAATGAAAAGTAAAAGCAGACTGCAGATTTAAATCTTGCGTATTCGCTTTAACCCAGATAAGTAAGTTTTTAAGCTCAGTTTTTGAAATTTCAGAGTGACCTTTTTCTTGTAACATTGTCTCTAATTGATGAAAAACATCCCATTCAACTTTTGATAAATTCGTTCCCATTTTTGTGTTCTTTTAATAATTTTCTTTTTCGCTATTTTGCCTCCCAACATCACCCAAGCGCTCTCCCAAGATAAGTTACTTACAATTTTCTTGGCTTCGGCGGGAGAGATGATACAGTGTCCTCCTTGTTAACACTTGGGTCTCCGCAGCTGGTACTTCCACGATTTTTCTTTGTTTTTCTTCTATTCTACGTCCTCACACGAGGCACCAATATGCGGGGGACGGGACAGGTATAAGTCCAATAGTGTCAGGAACCCACGCCTTAAAAAAGGAACCCACTAGGCCGCGGCAAAATATCCAAATATGGATAACATGGTAACCAGACCAGTGAAGAGATTTTTGCTTTTATTTCCAGCACATCAGTCTCAAAATACAAAATGGAGACATGACAGCTCACTGATCCACACCAAAAAATGTCTCCTTCAACAGGGCTCATACAGCAATACATAAAATCATCTCAGACTAGAATTCAGCCAATCAGACACAGAAAACACATCTTGACAAGCATTCTATCCAATCTTATAAAACATAGGTAATCGTAGCTAAAACAAAGACTAGTTGATAAGAGACAAAGAACAGAGTTCTATTCATGCTAACCTTCTAAAGATATACATTAAATAACCTTGTTGCCATCCTAAAGCCAATTCTACAGAAGCCTATTGTTATTTGTCACGTCTACTGCTTGGGAAACTTTTCTGCTTCCATGGAAAACTTTTTCTGCTTGCATGGGAAACTTTTCTGCAATGCTAACAAAACTCCAGTCTAAGGCCTACATACTTCTTTGTAACCATTTCTTAAAAATCCTCTAACCTTATGGATTCCAACATTTCCCCCTCTCTGTTTGACCCAGAAGCTTTCATTTTCTTGTCGCTTGCTATTTGCGTTTCATAGCTCTATTGCAAAATTTCTGCTTATTATCTGCTGAAGACCTATTTTCACTAAACTGAAGCATTGCTATATTACGGCACAGCAACTTAATGCTGTGAAGACCCAATCCCTGAAAGAGAGATATGAATCACGTTTGGCAGCAGTCACAAGGCATCGTTCAAAAAACTCTGGTCGATTCCAAGGCCTTAATTCAAAACCTTCGTTCATGTCAATACCCTCATCTACTGCTTTCGTGAGATTTCGTACACTCTCTGTGCTTCTACTTCCTAGTTCTCCTGCTTGAATGACAAAAACTTCTCGGGCTGTTTTGTTCATCATTCGCCGAAGACAACAGAGTATACAAGGTGCCACTATCAATATCAGTATTAGAACACCTAATATGTAAAGACCTATCTTGCAAAGTTGCCTTAGCCAAGGTGCAAAACTCCAATTTTGAAACAAATCATCCAACCAGGAACCTCCATCTTCTTTAATTTGGGCTGTCAGATCCTTTAATTTTTGAATGCTTTTGTGAATGGATTCAGAACGATCAGACAAATTCATACAACACAATCCTTCAAATTCCTCACAACCATGTCCTTGTGCCAGTAAAAGAAAATCAATGGCTGCTCTGTTTTGAAGAGTAGCATGTCTAATACTATCAACATCGGTCAACATATCACTGATTGCGGAGGATGTGGCATTAGCTTGTTTGCTCAGCCAACATCCAACTCGATCTAATTGTCTCAATGCCACAGCTGAAGCCAATTGGGGTAGAAATATACCTGCTGAAAGCCTTCTGGCGGCATTCCAAGGCATAAAATCACTCTGACAGTTCTCATCATAATGAGGAACAGCTCTTGTTTTCCTTTGTTTCTTTTTCATCACTGCTTTGGCAGTGGGGGCAATTATGGTAAGCATACCAATGCTACAAGGGCCACCTTCAAGGTGGGCTGGAATGCCTTGCCAACCTCTGTCTCCGCAAATGATCCAATACCCTTTTGGCAATTGCCGTGGATATTGGTCCGTCTCCAGAAACACATCCCAACTGTTTGAAACATTTGCTGCCCTGAGAAGTTTTTTCGAACAAATGTTCCAATTGAAGGAAGGACTGTTTCCATTGTCAATTCCACCTGGTTTACCATTGGATTCTTTTCTGACCAAAGGAAACTCTTTCACTGGCACACCAACCAAACAGGTTGAGAAAGGCTTTTCTGGTTCCGAATTAGACAGACATATAGTATCCGATCCGGCAGCCTTGGCTAAGGTCACCCAAACACTCGTTTTCGGTTGATCCACAGGCAAATCTGCACGACAAAAAACAATTAAAATCAAGCAAAACAAGTATACCATTTGATTCTGCCCCATCTCTTTCAAGAACTAAGTTTTGGCAGAATTCTTTCTAAACAAAAACAATAACCTAAATTTTCAGCCAAAAATTAGCTTCGTTAGACAAACATTCAGCATTCAATTCGTATACTCATAAATAACATTGGCACAAAATCAGAGTTCATGGGTTCCACCGATGCACAAAGAACGTCAGGCCCAAGCGGCGTCAGGCGAGACCCGGGATCCTTCCATTCGGTCCACGTCTGCGTACTCGCTTCCTCAGTTCTAGGCTCGACAACAGGTTCTGAAGTGCGATACGGTTTGACGTTTTTGGCAGGAACCCACTTAATTCTTCCAGCACCTGTGGAAATAGAAGCATACCCTTTGCCCCACGTTATTAATTGAAACGGGCCTTCCATCTGTCCAGAGTCAGGGTTTCTAATTAGAAGAGGAGGATGTTCTTTCAGTTTTGCCTGTGTGCTATTTGAAAAGTGTCTAAAGATTGGTGGATCTGGTTCTGTACTTGAACTATTTAGAAAATTAAAACCATACAAAGCCTTACTCAGTCTCATCTGTGGGGTGATTTCCGTTCCCCCTCTCTGTTGATCTAATATGCGTTTTAAGGTTTGATGTGTTCTTTCAATGATTGCTTGGCTTGTGGGAGAGTGGGGAATACCAAAAATGTGTCGAACACCCCATTCATTTAAAAATGTGGCCAATTTTTGAGATATGTATGCGGGACCATTGTCAGTTTTTACTTCTTGGGGTATACCCAATGAAGCAAAAGCTTGCAGGAAATGATGACAGGCATGGCTGCCAGTTTCACCTGTGTGAAGGGAAGCAAAAACTGCACCAGAGAACGTGTCTATGGAAACATGAATATTTTTAAATTTACCAAAAGAAGGCTATTTAGTAACACCTGTTTGCCACAACTGTAGGCTTTGTAAGCCTCGGGGGTTGATTGCTCCTGTAGAAACAGGAGGTTGTACCAATTGACAGTCAGGGCAAGTATGAATGATAGCTTTAGCTTGACTTTTAGTGATTTGGAACATTCGCATGAGTGCTTGTGCATTTTGGTGGAAAAAGGCATGACTCAATTTTGCTTGTTCAAAAATATTTGGCAATGTGTTAGAAATGACCATTGTCAGCTTGTCCGCTCTTGCATTTCCTTCCACTAAAAATCCAGGAAGTGAAGAATGCGCCCTAATGTGAGAAACAAAATATGGATTAGTTCTATATTGCAAAGTTATAAAAAGACATGAAAGCCAACGATGTAAGTTTCATTACTCACATCCTTTAAAATGGAACCTTCTATTCTCCTGACTACATTAGCAACATAAGCAGAATCTGTGACCAAATTAAAAGGCTGAGGAAACAGCTGAAAAGCTCAAACTACTGCAGAAGGCTCAACAATTTGAGGGGATCCCTCTACTGTTTGAATATCAGATTCTCAAACATCAGTCTTTTGATTAAACCAAGTCACAACGGACTTGTGGCTTTTACCAGAGCCATCAGTGAAGAGAGTCACAGCATGTAAAGGTTCTTCACTTAATTTAGGTTTTTCTCTGAAACTCAATTTTGCTTGCAGTAGTTTGTGAGCTGGATAGTGTATGGAACAAACACCTGGAAAACCTAAGAATGCATATTGTAAATCATCAGAATTTTGCATTGCCCAATTGAAATAATCATTTTTCAATGGCAAATAGATAACTGAACATTCTTGACCTGCCAAAGTTAACAATCTGGTTCTAGCCTTAATTATAATGTATGCAATCATTTCTAAAACTGAGCAAATGGTCTTTGAAAACCTGTAGGGAGGAAAAACCCATTCCATTATTAACAAAGGATCTTGTTCTGCGGCATCCCACTGGAAAATGAGACCACAAAGCTGCATCTTCTCTCCTAAGATTGCAAGAAAGAAAGGATTTTCAGGAACGCAGCGATGAGCTTGTCTTTTTTGAAGAGCTTCTGTGACTTTGTCGAGAGCAGCACGAGCTTCAGGGGTTAAAGTTCTTGGCGAAGTGATGTCGCAACTTCCTCTCAGCAAATGGAAGAGCGGACTCAGTTCATCATTGGTGATTCCCAGCATCGGTCTGACCCAGTTGATTTCTCCTAGAAGTTGTTGTAACTCTTGTAGGTTGTTGACTCTGGTTCGGATCTGAATTTTCTGTGGTATTATTGTCGTCTTCCATCGTCTTCCATCATCTTCCATCCCAGGTACTTCTAAGGTGAAACTTGTTGAATTTTCGTTGCAGAGATTTCAAGTCCAGCTTTTTGAATTTCAGCAACAACACAGTCGCCAGTTTCTTCCATCTCTTCCTTTCAAAGGACTCCACCCTTAAAGCCAATTTTTCTTTCTCTGTATCTATAGATTGACAAACACCAGAACAACCATGTTTTTGCTTAACTGAAAAAGAGTTCCCCGGAACCACAATTTCCCGAGTGGAAGAAGCCACCTCAGCCTCCACCCCAGGCCCAACAGAATCCAAATCAAGTTTCAGTGTCCCTGCACAAACAATTTTAGGAAGTACAGTCACTTTTTCATTTCCATCTTTTACACACTTTGTTCCATCCCCCTTACAAGAGTCACATATTTTTACATTAACAGAACAACGCGAAGAAAAGTCCAAAAGAGTCTCATTTTTTCCCAGAGAGAGAGAAGAAAGATTTTGTTCAACAGAGTTCAAAGCAATACTTTCAGCATTTGCAACAACACTTGTAACATTCTCCGATACTCACACAGTCTCCAGTTTACTGGAATTTAATGAGACAGAACCAGAAGCTTTGTTTTCTGAGTCCAAGTTGATCTTATTATTATCAGTTTGTTTAAAACAGTGCTCCAACAGCGCTCTACAAACCGGCATAAGTTCTCTTAAGCTTTCATCTTTTTTGAGAGAGACTAGTTTATAGATTCTCCAGTTTATCTGATCCCAAAAATGAAAAGTAAAAGCAGACTGCAGATTTAAATCTTGCGTATTCGCTTTAACCCAGATAAGTAAGTTTTTAAGCTCAGTTTTTGAAATTTCAGAGTGACCTTTTTCTTGTAACATTGTCTCTAATTGATGAAAAACATCCCATTCAACTTTTGATAAATTCGTTTCCATTTTTGTGTTCTTTTAATAATTTTCTTTTTCGCTATTTTGCCTCCCAACGTCACCCAAGCGCTCTCCCAAGATAAGTTACTTACAATTTTCTTGGCTTCGGCGGGAGAGATGATACAGTGTGCTCCTTGTTAACACTTGGGTCTCCGCAGCTGGTACTTCCACGATTTTTCTTTCTTTTTCTTCTATTCTACGTCCTCACACGAGGCACCAATATGCGGGGGACGGGACAGGTATAAGTCCAATAGTGTCAGGAACCCACGCCTTAAAAAAGGAACCCACTAGGCCGCGGCAAAATATCCAAATATGGATAACATGGTAACCAGACCAGTGAAGAGATTTTTGCTTTTATTTCCAGCACATCAGTCTCAAAATACAAAATGGAGACATGACAGCTCACTGATCCACACCAAAAAATGTCTCCTTCAACAGGGCTCATACAGCAATACATAAAATCATCTCAGACTGGAATTCAGCCAATCAGACACAGAAAACACATCTTGACAAGCATTCTATCCAATCTTATAAAACATAGGTAATCGTAGCTAAAACAAAGACTAGTTGATAAGAGACAAAGAACAGAGTTCTATTCATGCTAACCTTCTAAAGATATACATTAAATAACCTTGTTGCCATCCTAAAGCCAGTTCTACAGAAGCCTATTGTTATTTGTCACGTCTACTGCTTGGGAAACTTTTCTGCTTGCATGGAAAACTTTTTCTGCTTGCATGGGAAACTTTTCTGCAATGCTAACAAAACTCCAGTCTAAGGCCTACATACTTCTTTGTAACCATTTCTTAAAAATCCTCTAACCTTATGGATTCCAACATTTCCCCCTCTCTGTTTGACCCAGAAGCTTTCATTTTCTTGTCGCTTGCTATTTGCGTTTCATAGCTCTATTGCAAAATTTCTGCTTATTATCTGCTGAAGACCTATTTTCACTAAACTGAAGCATTGCTATATTACGGCACAGCAACTTAATGCTGTGAAGACCCAATCCCTGAAAGAGAGATATGAATCACGTTTGGCAGCAGTCACAAGGCATCGTTCAAAAAACTCTGGTCGATTCCAAGGCCTTAATTCAAAACCTTCGTTCATGTCAATACCCTCATCTACTGCTTTCGTGAGATTTCGTACACTCTCTGTGCTTCTACTTCCTAGTTCTCCTGCTTAAATGACAAAAACTTCTCGGACTGTTTTGTTCATCATTCGCCGAAGACAACAGAGTATACAAGGTGCCACTATCAATATCAGTATTAGAACACCTAATATGTAAAGACCTATCTTGCAAAGTTGCCTTAGCCAAGGTGCAAAACTCCAATTTTGAAACAAATCATCCAACCAGGAACCTCCATCTTCTTTAATTTGGTCTGTCAGATCCTTTAATTTTTGAATGCTTTTGTGAATGGATTCAGAACGATCAGACAAATTCATACAACACAATCCTTCAAATTCCTCACAACCATGTCCTTGTGCCAGTAAAAGAAAATCAATGGCTGCTCTGTTTTGAAGAGTAGCATGTCTAATACTATCAACATCGGTCAACATATCACTGATTGCGGAGGATGTGGCATTAGCTTGTTTGCTCAGCCAACATCCAACTCGATCTAATTGTCTCAATGCCACAGCTGAAGCCAATTGGGGTAGAAATATACCTGCTGAAAGCCTTCTGGCGGCATTCCAAGGCATAAAATCACTCTGACAGTTCTCATCATAATGAGGAACAGCTCTTGTTTTCCTTTGTTTCTTTTTCATCACTGCTTTGGCAGTGGGGGCAATTATGGTAAGCATACCAATGCTACAAGGGCCACCTTCAAGGTGGGCTGGAATGCCTTGCCAACCTCTGTCTCCGCAAATGATCCAATACCCTTTTGGCAATTGCCGTGGATATTGGTCCGTCTCCAGAAACACATCCCAACTGTTTGAAACATTTGCTGCCCTGAGAAGTTTTTTCGAACAAATGTTCCAATTGAAGGAAGGACTGTTTCCATTGTCAATTCCACCTGGTTTACCATTGGATTCTTTTCTGACCAAAGGAAACTCTTTCACTGGCACACCAACCAAACAGGTTGAGAAAGGCTTTTCTGGTTCCGAATTAGACAGGCATATAGTATCCGATCCGGCAGCCTTGGCTAAGGTCACCCAAACACTCGTTTTCGGTTGATCCACAGGCAAATCTGCACGACAAAAAACAATTAAAATCAAGCAAAACAAGTATACCATTTGATTCTGCCCCATCTCTTTCAAGAACTAAGTTTTGGCAGAATTCTTTCTAAACAAAAACAATAACCTAAATTTTCAGCCAAAAATTAGCTTCGTTAGACAAACATTCAGCATTCAATTCGTATACTCATAAATAACATTGGCACAAAATCAGAGTTCATGGGTTCCACCGATGCACAAAGAACGTCAGGCCCAAGAGGCGTCAGGCGAGACCCGGGATCCTTCCATTCGGTCCACGTCTGCGTACTCGCTTCCTCAGTTCTAGGCTCGACAACAGGTTCTGAAGTGCGATACGGTTTGACGTTTTTGGCAGGAACCCACTTAATTCTTCCAGCACCTGTGGAAATAGAAGCATACCCTTTGCCCCACGTTATTAATTGAAACGGGCCTTCCATCTGTCCAGAGTCAGGGTTTCTAATTAGAAGAGGAGGATGTTCTTTCAGTTTTGCCTGTGTGCTATTTGAAAAGTGTCTAAAGATTGGTGGATCTGGTTCTGTACTTGAACTATTTAGAAAATTAAAACCATACAAAGCCTTACTCAGTCTCATCTGTGGGGTGATTTCCGTTCCCCCTCTCTGTTGATCTAATATGCGTTTTAAGGTTTGATGTGTTCTTTCAATGATTGCTTGGCTTGTGGGAGAGTGGGGAATACCAAAAATGTGTCGAACACCCCATTCATTTAAAAATGTGGCCAATTTTTGAGATATGTATGCGGGACCATTGTCAGTTTTTACTTCTTGGGGTATACCCAATGAAGCAAAAGCTTGCAGGAAATGATGACAGGCATGGCTGCCAGTTTCACCTGTGTGAAGGGAAGCAAAAACTGCACCAGAGAACGTGTCTATGGAAACATGAATATTTTTAAATTTACCAAAAGAAGGCTATTTAGTAACACCTGTTTGCCACAACTGTAGGCTTTGTAAGCCTCGGGGGTTGATTGCTCCTGTAGAAACAGGAGGTTGTACCAATTGACAGTCAGGGCAAGTATGAATGATAGCTTTAGCTTGACTTTTAGTGATTTGGAACATTCGCATGAGTGCTTGTGCATTTTGGTGGAAAAAGGCATGACTCAATTTTGCTTGTTCAAAAATATTTGGCAATGTGTTAGAAATGACCATTGTCAGCTTGTCCGCTCTTGCATTTCCTTCCACTAAAAATCCAGGAAGTGAAGAATGCGCCCTAATGTGAGAAACAAAATATGGATTAGTTCTATATTGCAAAGTTATAAAAAGACATGAAAGCCAACGATGTAAAGTTTCATTACTAACATCCTTTAAAATTGAACCTTCTATTCTCCTGACTACATTAGCAACATAAGCAGAATCTGTGACCAAATTAAAAGGCTGAGGAAACAGCTGAAAAGCTCAAACTACTGCAGAAGGCTCAACAATTTGAGGGGATCCCTCTACTGTTTGAATATCAGATTCTCAAACATCAGTCTTTTGATTAAACCAAGTCACAACGGACTTGTGGCTTTTACTAGAGCCATCAGTGAAGAGAGTCACAGCATGTAAAGGTTCTTCACTTAATTTAGGTTTTTCTCTGAAACTCAATTTTGCTTGCAGTAGTTTGTGAGCTGGATAGTGTATGGAACAAACACCTGGAAAACCTAAGAATGCATATTGTAAATCATCAGAATTTTGCATTGCCCAATTGAAATAATCATTTTTCAATGGCAAATAGATAACTGAACATTCTTGACCTGCCAAAGTTAACAATCTGGTTCTAGCCTTAATTATAATGTATGCAATCATTTCTAAAACTGAGCAAATGGTCTTTGAAAACCTGTAGGGAGGAAAAACCCATTCCATTATTAACAAAGGATCTTGTTCTGCGGCATCCCACTGGAAAATGAGACCACAAAGCTGCATCTTCTCTCCTAAGATTGCAAGAAAGAAAGGATTTTCAGGAACGCAGCGATGAGCTTGTCTTTTTTGAAGAGCTTCTGTGACTTTGTCGAGAGCAGCACGAGCTTCAGGGGTTAAAGTTCTTGGCGAAGTGATGTCGCAACTTCCTCTCAGCAAATGGAAGAGCGGACTCAGTTCATCATTGGTGATTCCCAGCATCGGTCTGACCCAGTTGATTTCTCCTAGAAGTTGTTGTAACTCTTGTAGGTTGTTGACTCTGGTTCGGATCTGAATTTTCTGTGGTATTATTGTCGTCTTCCATCGTCTTCCATCATCTTCCATCCCAGGTACTTCTAAGGTGAAACTTGTTGAATTTTCGTTGCAGAGATTTCAAGTCCAGCTTTTTGAATTTCAGCAACAACACAGTCGCCAGTTTCTTCCATCTCTTCCTTTCAAAGGACTCCACCCTTAAAGCCAATTTTTCTTTCTCTGTATCTATAGATTGACAAACACCAGAACAACCATGTTTTTGCTTAACTGAAAAAGAGTTCCCCGGAACCACAATTTCCCGAGTGGAAGAAGCCACCTCAGCCTCCACCCCAGGCCCAACAGAATCCAATTCAGGTTTCAGTGTCCCTGCACAAACAATTTTAGGAAGTACAGTCACTTTTTCATTTCCATCTTTTACACACTTTGTTCCATCCCCCTTACAAGAGTCACATATTTTTACATTAACAGAACAACGCGAAGAAAAGTCCAAAAGAGTCTCATTTTTTCCCAGAGAGAGAGAAGAAAGATTTTGTTCAACAGAGTTCAAAGCAATACTTTCAGCATTTGCAACAACACTTGTAACATTCTCCGATACTCACACAGTCTCCGGTTTACTGGAATTTAATGAGACAGAACCAGAAGCTTTGTTTTCTGAGTCCAAGTTGATCTTATTATTATCAGTTTGTTTAAAACAGTGCTCCAACAGCGCTCTACAAACCGGCATAAGTTCTCTTAAGCTTTCATCTTTTTTGAGAGAGACTAGATTATAGATTCTCCAGTTTATCTGATCCCAAAAATGAAAAGTAAAAGCAGACTGCAGATTTAAATCTTGCGTATTCGCTTTAACCCAGATAAGTAAGTTTTTGGGCTCAGTTTTTGAAATTTCAGAGTGACCTTTTTCTTGTAACATTGTCTCTAATTGATGAAAAACATCCCATTCAACTTTTGATAAATTCGTTCCCATTTTTGTGTTCTTTTAATAATTTTCTTTTTCGCTATTTTGCCTCCCAACGTCACCCAAGCGCTCTCCCGAGATAAGTTACTTACAATTTTCTTGGCTTCGGCGGGAGAGATGATACAGTGTGCTCCTTGTTAACACTTGGGTCTCCGCAGCTGGTACTTCCACGATTTTTCTTTGTTTTTCTTCTATTCTACGTCCTCACACGAGGCACCAATATGCGGGGGACGGGACAGGTATAAGTCCAATAGTGTCAGGAACCCACGCCTTAAAAAAGGAACCCACTAGGCCGCGGCAAAATATCCAAATATGGATAACATGGTAACCAGACCAGTGAAGAGATTTTTGCTTTTATTTCCAGCACATCAGTCTCAAAATACAAAATGGAGACATGACAGCTCACTGATCCACACCAAAAAATGTCTCCTTCAACAGGGCTCATACAGCAATACATAAAATCATCTCAGACTAGAATTCAGCCAATCAGACACAGAAAACACATCTTGACAAGCATTCTATCCAATCTTATAAAACATAGGTAATCGTAGCTAAAACAAAGACTAGTTGATAAGAGACAAAGAACAGAGTTCTATTCATGCTAACCTTCTAAAGATATACATTAAATAACCTTGTTGCCATCCTAAAGCCAGTTCTACAGAAGCCTATTGTTATTTGTCACGTCTACTGCTTGGGAAACTTTTCTGCTTGCATGGAAAACTTTTTCTGCTTGCATGGGAAACTTTTCTGCAATGCTAACAAAACTCCAGTCTAAGGCCTACATACTTCTTTGTAACCATTTCTTAAAAATCCTCTAACCTTATGGATTCCAACATTTCCCCCTCTCTGTTTGACCCAGAAGCTTTCATTTTCTTGTCGCTTGCTATTTGCGTTTCATAGCTCTATTGCAAAATTTCTGCTTATTATCTGCTGAAGACCTATTTTCACTAAACTGAAGCATTGCTATATTACGGCACAGCAACTTAATGCTGTGAAGACCCAATCCCTGAAAGAGAGCTATGAATCACGTTTGGCAGCAGTCACAAGGCATCGTTCAAAAAACTCTGGTCGATTCCAAGGCCTTAATTCAAAACCTTCGTTCATGTCAATACCCTCATCTACTGCTTTCGTGAGATTTCGTACACTCTCTGTGCTTCTACTTCCTAGTTCTCCTGCTTGAATGACAAAAACTTCTCGGACTGTTTTGTTCATCATTCGCCGAACACAACAGAGTATACAAGGTGCCACTATCAATATCAGTATTAGAACACCTAATATGTAAAGACCTATCTTGCAAAGTTGCCTTAGCCAAGGTGCAAAACTCCAATTTTGAAACAAATCATCCAACCAGGAACCTCCATCTTCTTTAATTTGGGCTGTCAGATCCTTTAATTTTTGAATGCTTTTGTGAATGGATTCAGAATGATCAGACAAATTCATACAACACAATCCTTCAAATTCCTCAAAACCATGTCCTTGTGCCAGTAAAAGAAAATCAATGGCTGCTCTGTTTTGAAGAGTAGCATGTCTAATACTATCAACATCGGTCAACATATCACTGATTGCGGAGGATGTGGCATTAGCTTGTTTGCTCAGCCAACATCCAACTCGATCTAATTGTCTCAATGCCACAGCTGAAGCCAATTGGGGTAGAAATATACCTGCTGAAAGCCTTCTGGCGGCATTCCAAGGCATAAAATCACTCTGACAGTTCTCATCATAATGAGGAACAGCTCTTGTTTTCCTTTGTTTCGTTTTCATCACTGCTTTGGCAGTGGGAGCAATTATGGTAAGCATACCAATGCTACAAGGGCCACCTTCAAGGTGGGCTGGAATGCCTTGCCAACCTCTGTCTCCGCAAATGATCCAATACCCTTTTGGCAATTGCCGTGGATATTGGTCCGTCTCCAGAAACACATCCCAACTGTTTGAAACATTTGCTGCCCTGAGAAGTTTTTTCGAACAAATGTTCCAATTGAAGGAAGGACTGTTTCCATTGTCAATTCCACCTGGTTTACCATTGGATTCTTTTCTGACCAAAGGAAACTCTTTCACTGGCACACCAACCAAACAGGTTGAGAAAGGCTTTTCTGGTTCCGAATTAGACAGGCATATAGTATCCGATCCGGCAGCCTTGGCTAAGGTCACCCAAACACTCGTTTTCGGTTGATCCACAGGCAAATCTGCACGACAAAAAACAATTAAAATCAAGCAAAACAAGTATACCATTTGATTCTGCCCCATCTCTTTCAAGAACTAAGTTTTGGCAGAATTCTTTCTAAACAAAAACAATAACCTAAATTTTCAGCCAAAAATTTGCTTCGTTAAACCAACATTCAGCATTCAATTCGTATACTCATAAATAACATTGGCACAAAATCAGAGTTCATGGGTTCCACCGATGCACAAAGAACGTCAGGCACAAGAGGCGTCAGGCGAGACCCGGGATCCTTCCATTCGGTCCACGTCTGCGTACTCGCTTCCTCAGTTCTAGGCTCGACAACAGGTTCTGAAGTGCGATACGGTTTGACGTTTTTGGCAGGAACCCACTTAATTCTTCCAGCACCTGTGGAAATAGAAGCATACCCTTTGCCCCACGTTATTAATTGAAACGGGCCTTCCATCTGTCCAGAGTCAGGGTTTCTAATTAGAAGAGGAGGATGTTCTTTCAGTTTTGCCTGTGTGCTATTTGAAAAGTGTCTAAAGATTGGTGGATCTGGTTCTGTACTTGAACTATTTAGAAAATTAAAACCATACAAAGCCTTACTCAGTCTCATCTGTGGGGTGATTTCCGTTCCCCCTCTCTGTTGATCTAATATGCGTTTTAAGGTTTGATGTGTTCTTTCAATGATTGCTTGGCTTGTGGGAGAGTGGGGAATACCAAAAATGTGTCGAACACCCCATTCATTTAAAAATGTGGCCAATTTTTGAGATATGTATGTGGGACCATTGTCAGTTTTTACTTCTTGGGGTATACCCAATGAAGCAAAAGCTTGCAGGAAATGATGACAGGCATGGCTGCCAGTTTCACCTGTGTGAAGGGAAGCAAAAACTGCACCAGAGAACATGTCTATGGAAACATGAATATTTTTAAATTTACCAAAAGAAGGCTATTTAGTAACACCTGTTTGCCACAACTGTAGGCTTTGTAAGCCTCGGGGGTTGATTGCTCCTGTAGAAACAGGAGGTTGTACCAATTGACAGTCAGGGCAAGTATGAATGATAGCTTTAGCTTGACTTTTAGTGATTTGGAACATTCGCATGAGTGCTTGTGCATTTTGGTGGAAAAAGGCATGACTCAATTTTGCTTGTTCAAAACTATTTGGCAATGTGTTAGAAATGACCATTGTCAGCTTGTCCGCTCTTGCATTTCCTTCCACTAAAAATCCAGGAAGTGAAGAATGCGCCCTAATGTGAGAAACAAAATATGGATTAGTTCTATATTGCAAAGTTATAAAAAGACATGAAAGCCAACGATGTAAAGTTTCATTACTAACATCCTTTAAAATGGAACCTTCTATTCTCCTGACTACATTAGCAACATAAGCAGAATCTGTGACCAAATTAAAAGGCTGAGGAAACAGCTGAAAAGCTCAAACTACTGCAGAAGGCTCAACAATTTGAGGGGATCCCTCTACTGTTTGAATATCAGATTCTCAAACATCAGTCTTTTGATTAAACCAAGTCACAACGGACTTGTGGCTTTTACCAGAGCCATCAGTGAAGAGAGTCACAGCATGTAAAGGTTCTTCACTTAATTTAGGTTTTTCTCTGAAACTCAATTTTGCTTGCAGTAGTTTGTGAGCTGGATAGTGTATGGAACAAACACCTGGAAAACCTAAGAATGCATATTGTAAATCATCAGAATTTTGCATTGCCCAATTGAAATAATCATTTTTCAATGGCAAATAGATAACTGAACATTCTTGACCTGCCAAAGTTAACAATCTGGTTCTAGCCCTAATTATAATGTATGCAATCATTTCTAAAACTGAGCAAATGGTCTTTGAAAACCTGTAGGGAGGAAAAACCCATTCCATTATTAACAAAGGATCTTGTTCTGTGGCATCCCACTGGAAAATGAGACCACAAAGCTGCATCTTCTCTCCTAAGATTGCAAGAAAGAAAGGATTTTCAGGAACGCAGCGATGAGCTTGTCTTTTTTGAAGAGCTTCTGTGACTTTGTCGAGAGCAGCACGAGCTTCAGGGGTTAAAGTTCTTGGCGAAGTGATGTCGCAACTTCCTCTCAGCAAATGGAAGAGCGGACTCAGTTCATCATTGGTGATTCCCAGCATCGGTCTGACCCAGTTGATTTCTCCTAGAAGTTGTTGTAACTCTTGTAGGTTGTTGACTCTGGTTCGGATCTGAATTTTCTGTGGTATTATTGTCGTCTTCCATCGTCTTCCATCATCTTCCATCCCAGGTACTTCTAAGGTGAAACTTGTTGAATTTTCGTTGCAGAGATTTCAAGTCCAGCTTTTTGAATTTCAGCAACAACACAGTCGCCAGTTTCTTCCATCTCTTCCTTTCAAAGGACTCCACCCTTAAAGCCAATTTTTCTTTCTCTGTATCTATAGATTGACAAACACCAGAACAACCATGTTTTTGCTTAAGTGAAAAAGAGTTCCCCGGAACCACAATTTCCCGAGTGGAAGCAGCCACCTCAGCCTCCACCCCAGGCCCAACAGAATCCAATTCAGGTTTCAGTGTCCCTGCACAAACAATTTTAGGAAGTACAGTCACTTTTTCATTTCCATCTTTTACACACTTTGTTCCATCCCCCTTACAAGAGTCACATATTTTTACATTAACAGAACAATGCGAAGAAAAGTCTAAAAGAGTCTCATTTTTTCCCAGAGAGAGAGAAGAAAGATTTTGTTCAACAGAGTTCAAAGCAATACTTTCAGCATTTGCAACAACACTTGTAACATTCTCCAATACTCACACAGTCTCCGGTTTACTGGAATTTAATGAGACAGAACCAGAAGCTTTGTTTTCTGAGTCCAAGTTGATCTTATTATTATCAGTTTGTTTAAAACAGTGCTCCAACAGCGCTCTACAAACCGGCATAAGTTCTCTTAAGCTTTCATCTTTTTTGAGAGAGACTAGATTATAGATTCTCCAGTTTATCTGATCCCAAAAATGAAAAGTAAAAGCAGACTGCAGATTTAAATCTTGCGTATTCGCTTTAACCCAGATAAGTAAGTTTTTAAGCTCAGTTTTTGAAATTTCAGAGTGACCTTTTTCTTGTAACATTGTCTCTAATTGATGAAAAACATCCCATTCAACTTTTGATAAATTCGTTCCCATTTTTGTGTTCTTTTAATAATTTTCTTTTTCGCTATTTTGCCTCCCAACGTCACCCAAGCGCTCTCCCGAGATAAGTTACTTACAATTTTCTTGGCTTCGGCGGGAGAGATGATACAGTGTGCTCCTTGTTAACACTTGGGTCTCCGCAGCTGGTACTTCCACGATTTTTCTTTGTTTTTCTTCTATTCTACGTCCTCACACGAGGCACCAATATGCGGGGGACGGGACAGGTATAAGTCCAATAGTGTCAGGAACCCACGCCTTAAAAAAGGAACCCACTAGGCCGCGGCAAAATATCCAAATATGGATAACATGGTAACCAGACCAGTGAAGAGATTTTTGCTTTTATTTCCAGCACATCAGTCTCAAAATACAAAATGGAGACATGACAGCTCACTGATCCACACCAAAAAATGTCTCCTTCAACAGGGCTCATACAGCAATACATAAAATCATCTCAGACTAGAATTCAGCCAATCAGACACAGAAAACACATCTTGACAAGCATTCTATCCAATCTTATAAAACATAGGTAATCGTAGCTAAAACAAAGACTAGTTGATAAGAGACAAAGAACAGAGTTCTATTCATGCTAACCTTCTAAAGATATACATTAAATAAACTTCTTTCCATTTTTCACGTCTACTGCTTGGGAAACTTTTCTGCTTGCACGGAAATCTTTTCTGCTTGCATGGGAAACTTTTCTGCAATGCTAACAAAACTCCAGTCTAAGGCCTACATACTTCTTTGTAACCATTTCTTAAAAATCCTCTAACCTTATGGATTCCAACATCAGGCCTTTATCAGTTCCATAGCTTTAAGCCATAACAAACACAATTCAACCAACCACCATGCACCACGCTGTGAACACACGACGGTTCTACAACTTGTTGATTTACCTCTAATTCAGCTGCCTCACCTCCCACAGCCTTTTTCTACTTAGCCAAAGTAATGGGCCTCAGCCCAAGGCCTTCCTTTTTTAAGCTTCTAGCTATATGCAGCAGCAAACCACTACTTTCTTCTGTGCCAAGACTTTAGGTAGACGATTTGCATCTGCCCTTCCAGTGAAACCTAATGGGGAGACAAAAGCCTCTCAGAGATGTTTAGTCATTCCATTTTCTAGACAGGCCAAATCCAAAGAAAAGCAAGCTATGGGATTGTGTACTTGCTCTTACAAAACACCTGCTGCCCTCTGACAATCACCTAGCAGAAAACCAGCCAAACTGAGACTTGAGGCAAACGACCCTTGGAAGGGAATAATGATGTGATCAATCAAGACAACACTTTTCCAGGCTACCGAGATATTGGAAATGTCAGCAAAGGCTTGAGAGCAAAGGCTGAACAAATGGGGAAAGGGTAAAAGAATCCCAAGAAAAACATGACCAAAGGTTAAAACAATTCCAAGAAAAACATGGGCAAGTAACCTGTTGAAGCCTTCAGGAAATCAGTGGCCGCTGATTGACATAGGCCATTCAAGTTAATTGACCCCTGCACCTTCCACTCCTTTTTCATAGGGAGAATTGAGACCATGGAAGCACAATTCCTTGGATTCTGTTCTTAACTTTAGGAGAGAAGTACAGCAGCTGAAGTACCTGTTACTGATGTGATACCCAGAAACACAGAGCTGACACATTTCATTATTGGCCAATCACAACAAGCAAGACTAAGAGGATAAGGCTGGCTTATTTTCATGACATTTTTCTTGTTTGACAGCCTGCTCTGATTGCAGTGAAACTTTTTCATTAGCTTCTCTCTACAAGGAGAAAGTCCAGATAACTGTCCTGCCCTACTGCTGCAAGTATACCATTTGGTTTGTCGGGCCAAAAAATTGAATTGGAAAGTACGGAGCTAAGAGCCGCTCCGGGGCGTCTTTGGGCAGAAGCCGCGCTAAGGAGAGCACTGTGAGCGGCACAATCGTCTTTGCGCGAAGAAGCCGCTTCTTCGGCTCCGGGAGCCGGAGAGAGCGGAAGCTTCGGGAAGGTGAAGAAGCAAGCTGTACAACACTGGGATTGTGTGCGTACCTTGCCAACTGATACAAAACAGTACTTTTGCACTCTCCTGACTTTTCCAGTCACATGAACATTCGATTAGAAGCTGTTTTTGACAACTTTCCTTTTTTTCCTGCCAAACACTTGGCAGACATCCGTGCAACGTCTAGAACACCTTGGGAGATGTTTTCTGTGCTGGCACAGTTTTTCCTAGCCAGACATAGTGGAAAAGCTTTTTGCTGAGATGTAGATGAGAAGAGGCGCTAAAGACGAAGGTAGGATGCTCTCCAAAGCTAAGAGCCGCTCCCGGGCGTCTTTCGGCAGAAGCCGCGCTAAGGAGAGCACTGTGAGCGACACAATCGTCTTTGCGCGAAGAAGCCGCTTCTTTGGCTCCGGGAGCCGGCGAGAGCGGCAGCTTCGGGAAGGTGAAGAAGCAAGCTGTACAACACTGGGATTGTGTGCGCACCTTGCCAACTGATACAAAACAATACCTTTGCACTCTCCTGACTTTTCCAAGCACATGATCGTTCGATTGGAAGCTGTTTTGGACAACTTTTCTTTTTTTCCTGCCAAACACTTGGCAGACATCCGTGCAACGTCTAGAACACCTTGGGAGATGTTTTCTGTGCTGGCACAGTTTTTCCTAGCCAGACATAGTGGAAAAGATTTTGCCGAGATGTAGATGAGAAGAGGCGCTAAAGACGAAGGTAGGATGCTGTCCGGAGCTAAGAGCCGCTCCCGGGCGTCTTTCGGTAGCAGCCACGCTAAGGAGAGCACTGTGAGCGGCACGATAGTCTTTGCGCGAAGAAGCCGCTTCTTCGGCTCCGGGAGCCGGAGAGAGCGGCAGCTTCGGGAGTGTGAAGAAGCAAGCTGTACAACACTGGGATTGTGTGCGCAACTAGCCAACGAAGAGAAAACAGTACTTTTGCACTCTCATGACTTTTCCAGTCACATGAACATTCGATTAGAAGCTGTTTTGGACAACTTTTCTTTTCTTCCTGCCAAACACTTGGCAGACATCCGTGCAACGTCTAGAACACCTTAGGAGATGTTTTCTGTGCTGGCACAGTTTTTCCTAGCCAGAAATAGTGGGAAAGCGTTTTGCTGAGATGTAGATGAGAAGAGACGCTAAAGACGAAGGTAGGATGCTGTCCGGAGCTAAGAGCCGCTCCCGGGCGTCTTTCGGCAGAAGCCGTGCTAAGGAGAGCACTGTGAGCGGCACAATCGTCTTTGCGCGAAGAAGCCGCTTCTTCGGCTCCAGGAGCCGGAGAGAGCGGCAGCTTCGGGAATGTGAAGAAGCAAGCTGTACAACACTGGGATTGTGTGCGCAATTGCCAACTAATAGAAAACAGTACTTTTGCACTCTCCTGACTTTTCCAGTCACATGAACGTTCGATTGGAAGTTGTTTTGGACCACTTTTCTTTTCTTCCTGCCAAACACTTGGCAGACATCCGTGCAAATCTAGAACACGATGGGAGATGTTTTCTGTGCTGGCACAGTTTTTCCTAGCCAGACATAGTGGAAAAGCTTTTTGCTGAGATGTAGATGAGAAGAGGCGCTAAAGACAAAGGTAGGATGCTGTCTGGAGCTAAGAGCCGCCGCCGGGCGTCTTTCGGCAGAAGCCGCGCTAAGGAGAGCACTGTGAGCGGCACAATCGTCTTTGCGCGAAGAAGCCGCTTCTTCGGCTCCGGGAGCCGGAGAGAGCGGCAGGTTCGGGAAGGTGAAGAAGCAAGCTGTACAACACTGGGATTGTGTGCGCACCTTGCCAACTGATACAAAACAGTACCTTTGCACTCTCCTGACTTTTCCAATCACATGAACGTTCGATTGGAAGCTGTTTTGGACAACTTTCCTTTTCTTCCTGCCAAACACTTTGCAGACATCCGTGCAATGTCTAGAACACCTTGGGAGATGTTTTCTGTGCTGGCACAGTTTTTCCTAGCCAGACATAGTGGGAAAGATTTTGCCGAGATGTAGATGAGAAGAGGCGCTAAAGACGAAGGTAGGATGCTGTCCGGAGCTAAGAGCCGCTCCCGGGCGTCTTTCGGCAGCAGCCACGCTAAGGAGAGCACTGTGAGCGGCACGATCGTCTTTGCGCGAAGAAGCCGCTTCTTCGGCTCCGGGAGCCGGCGAGAGCGGCAGCTTCGGGAAGGTGAAGAAGCAAGCTGTACAACACTGGGATTGTGTGCGTACCTTGCCAACTGATACAAAACAGTACTTTTGCACTCTCCTGACTCTTCCAATCACATGAATATTCGATTGGAAGCTGTTTTGGACAACTTTTCTTTTCTTCCTGCCAAACACTTGGCAGACATCTCTGCAACGTCTAGAACACGATGGGAGATGTTTTCCGTGCTGGCACAGTTTTTCCTAGCAGACATAGTGGAAAAGCTTTTTGCCGAGATGTAGATGAGAAGAGGCGCTAAAGACGAAGGTAGGATGCTGTCCGAAGCTAAGAGCTGCTCCCAGGCGTCTTTCGGCAGAAGCCGCGCTAAGGAGAGCACTGTGAGCGGCACAGTCATCTTTGGGCGAAGAAGCCGCTTCTTCGGCTCCGGGAGCCGGAGAGAGCGGCAACTTCGGGAAGGTGAAGAAGCAAGCTGTACAACACTGGGATTGTGTGCGCAATTTGCCAACTAATAGAAAACAGTACTTTTGCACTCTCCTGACTTTTCCAGTCACATGAACATTCGATTAGAAGCTGTTTTGGACAACTTTTCTTTTCTTCCTGCCAAACACTTGGCAGACATCCGTGCAACGTCTAGAACACCTTGGGAGATGTTTTCTGTGCTGGCACAGTTTTTCCTAGCTGACATACTGGAAAAGCTTTTTGCCGAGATGTAGATGAGAAGAGGCGCTAAAGACGAAGGTTGGATGCTGTCCGGAGCTAAGAGCCGCTCCCGGGCGTCTTTAGGCAGAAGCCGCGCTAAGGAGAGCACTGTGAGCGGCACAGTCGTCTTTGCGCGAAGAAGCCGCTTCTTCCGCTCCGGGAGCCGGAGAGAGCGGCAGCTTCGGGAAGGTGAAGAAGCAAGCTGTACAACACTGGGATTGTGTGCGCAATTGCCAACTAATAGAAAACAGTACTTTTGCACTCTCCTGACTTTTCCAGTCACATGAACGTTCGATTGGAAGTTGTTTTGGACCACTTTTCTTTTCTTCCTGCCAAACACTTGGCAGACATCCGTGCATATCTAGAACACGATGGGAGATGTTTTCTGTGCTGGCACAGTTTTTCCTAGCCAGACATAGTGGAAAAGCTTTTTGCTGAGATGTAGATGAGAAGAGGCGCTAAAGACGAAGGTAGGATGCTGTCTGGAGCTAAGAGCCGCTCCCGGGCGTCTTTCGGCAGAAGCCGCGCTAAGGAGAGCACTGTGAGCGGCACAATCGTCTTTGCGCGAAGAAGCCGCTTCTTCGGCTCCGGGAGCCGGAGAGAGCGGCAGGTTCGGGAAGGTGAAGAAGCAAGCTGTACAACACTGGGATTGTGTGCGCACCTTGCCAACTGATACAAAACAGTACCTTTGCACTCTCCTGACTTTTCCAATCACATGAACGTTCGATTGGAAGCTGTTTTGGACAACTTTCCTTTTCTTCCTGCCAAACACTTGGCAGACATCCGTGCAATGTCTAGAACACCTTGGGAGATGTTTTCTGTGCTGGCACAGTTTTTCCTAGCCAGACATAGTGGGAAAGCGTTTTGCTGAGATGTAGATGAGAAGAGACGCTAAAGACGAAGGTAGGATGCTGTCCGGAGCTAAGAGCCGCTCCCGGGCGTCTTTGGGCAGAAGCCGCGCTAAGGAGAGCACTGTGAGCGGCACAGTCGTCTTTGCGCGAAGAAGCCGCTTCTTCGGCTCCGGGAGCCGGAGAGAGCGGCAACTTCGGGAAGGTGAAGAAGCAAGCTGTACAACACTGGGATTGTGTGCGCCATTGCCAACTAATAGAAAACAGTACTTTTGCACTCTCCTGACTTTTCCAGTCACATGAACATTCGATTAGAAGCTGTTTTGGATAACTTTCCTTTTCTTCCTGCCAAACACTTGGCAGACATCCGTGCAACGTCTAGAACACCTTGGGAGATGTTTTCTGTGCTGGCACAGTTTTTCCTAGCCAGACATAGTGGGAAAGCGTTTTGCTGAGATGTAGATGAGAAGAGGCGCTAAAGACGAAGGTAGGATGCTGTCCGGAGCTAAGAGCCGCTCCCGGGCGTCTTTCGGCAGAAGCCGCGCTAAGGAGAGCACTGTGAGCGGCACAATCGTCTTTGCGCGAAGAAGCCGCTTCTTTGGCTCCGGGAGCCGGCGAGAGCGGCAGCTTCGGGAAGGTGAAGAAGCAAGCTGTACAACACTGGGATTGTGTGCGTGCCTTGCCAACTGATACAAAACAGTACTTTTGCACTCTCCTGACTCTTCCAATCACATGAACATTCGATTGGAAGCTGTTTTGGACAACTTTTCTTTTCTTCCTGCCAAACACTTGGCAGACATCTCTGCAACTTCTAGAACACCTTGGGAGATGTTTTCTGTGCTGGCACAGTTTTTCCTAGCCAGACATAGTGGAAAAGCTTTTTGCCGAGATGTAGATGAGAAGAGGCGCTGAAAACGAAGGTAGGATGCTGTCCGGAGCTAAGAGCCACTCCCGGGCGTCTTTCGGCAGAAGCCGCGCTAAGGAGAGCACTGTGAGCGGCACAATCGTCTTTGCGCGAAGAAGCTGCTTCTTCGGCTCCGGGAGCTGGGGAGAGCGGCAGCTTCGGAAAGGTGAAGAAGCAAGCTGTACAACACTGGGATTGTGTGCGTACCTTGCCAACTGATACAAAACAGTACTTTTGCACTCTCCTGACTCTTCCAATCACATGAACGTTCGATTGGAAGCTGTTTTGGACAACTTTTCTTTTATTCCTGCCAAACACTTGGCAGACATCCGTGCAACGTCTAGAACACCTTGGGAGATGTTTTCTGTGCTGGCACAGTTTTTCCTTGCCAGACATAGTGGGAAAGCGTTTTGCTGAGATGTAGATGAGAAGAGACGCTAAAGACGAAGGTAGGATGCTGTCCGGAGCTAAGAGCCGCTCCCGGGCGTCTTTCGGCAGAAGCCGCGCTAAGGAGAGCACTGTGAGCGGCACAATCGTCTTTGCGCGAAGAAGCTGCTTCTTCGGCTCCGGGAGCTGGGGAGAGCGGCAGCTTCGGAAAGGTGAAGAAGCAAGCTGTACAACACTGGGATTGTGTGCGTACCTTGCCAACTGATACAAAACAGTACTTTTGCACTCTCCTGACTTTTCCAATCACATGAACATTCGATTAGAAGCTGTTTTGGACAACTTTTCTTTTCTTCCTGCCAAACACTTGGCAGACATCTCTGCAACTTCTGGAACACGATGGAAGATGTTTTCTGTGCTGGCACAGTTTTTCCTAGCCAGACATAGTGGAAAAGCTTTTTGCCGAGATGTAGATGAGAAGAGGCGCTAAAGACGAAGGTAGGATGCTGTCCGGAGCTAAGAGCCGCTCCCGGGCGTCTTTCGGCAGAAGCCGCGCTAAGGAGAGCACTGTGAGCGGCACAGTCGTCTTTGCGCGAAGAAGCCGCTTCTTTGGTTCCGGGAGCCGGAGAGAGCGGCAGCTTCGGGAAGGTGAAGAAGCAAGCTGTACAACACTGGGATTGTGTGCGCACCTTGCCAACTGATACAAAACAGTACCTTTGCACTCTCCTGACTTTTCCAAGCACATGATCGTTCGATTGGAAGCTGTTTTGGACAACTTTTCTTTTTTTCCTGCCAAACACTTGGCAGACATCTGTGCAACGTCTAGAACACCTTGGGAGATGTTTTCCGTGCTGGCACAGTTTTTCCTAGACAGACATAGTGGAAAAGCTTTTTGCTGAGATGTAGATGAGAAGAGGCGCTAAAGACGAAGGTAGGATGCTGTCCGGAGCTAAGAGCTGCTCCCAGGCGTCTTTCGGCAGAAGCCGCGCTAAGGAGAGCACTGTGAGCGGCACAGTCATCTTTGCGCGAAGAAGCCGCTTCTTCGGCTCCGGGAGCCGGAGAGAGCGGCAACTTCGGGAAGGTGAAGAAGCAAGCTGTACAACACTGGGATTGTGTGCGCAATTTGCCAACTAATAGAAAACAGTACTTCTGCACTCTCCTGACTTTTCCAGTCACATGAACATTCGATTAGAAGCTGTTTTGGACAACTTTTCTTTTATTCCTGCCAAACACTTGGCAGACATCCGTGCAACGTCTAGAACACCTTGGGAGATGTTTTCTGTGCTGGCACAGTTTTTCCTAGCTGACATAGTGGAAAAGCTTTTTGCCGAGATGTAGATGAGAAGAGGCGCTAAAGACGAAGTTTGGATGCTGTCCGGAGCTAAGAGCCGCTCCCGGGCGTCTTTGGGCAGAAGCCGTGCTAAGGAGAGCACTGTGAGCGGCACAGTCGTCTTTGCGCGAAGAAGCCGCTTCTTCCGCTCCGGGAGCCGGAGAGAGCGGCAGCTTCGGGAAGGTGAAGAAGCAAGCTGTACAACACTGGGATTGTGTGCGCAATTGCCAACTAATAGAAAACAGTACTTTTGCACTCTCCTGACTTTTCCAGTCACATGAACGTTCGATTGGAAGTTGTTTTGGACCACTTTTCTTTTCTTCCTGCCAAACACTTGGCAGACATCCGTGCAAATCTAGAACACGATGGGAGATGTTTTCTGAGCTGGCACAGTTTTTCCTGGCCAGACATAGTGGAAAAGCTTTTTGCTGAGATGTAGATGAGAAGAGGCGCTAAAGACGAAGGTAGGATGCTGTCCGGAGCTAAGAGCCGCTCCCGGGCGTCTTTCGGCAGAAGCCGCGCTAAGGAGAGCACTGTGAGCGGCACAATCGTCTTTGCGCGAAGAAGCTGCTTCTTCGGCTCCGGGAGCTGGGGAGAGCGGCAGCTTCGGAAAGGTGAAGAAGCAAGCTGTACAACACTGGGATTGTGTGCGCACCTTGCCAACTGATACAAAACAGTACTTTTGCACTCTCCTGACTCTTCCAATCACATGAACGTTCGATTGGAAGCTGTTTTGGACAACTTTTCTTTTATTCCTGCCAAACACTTGGCAGACATCCGTGCAACGTCTAGAACACCTTGGGAGATGTTTTCTGTGCTGGCACAGTTTTTCCTAGCCAGACATAGTGGGAAAGCGTTTTGCTGAGATGTAGATGAGAAGAGACGCTAAAGACGAAGGTAGGATGCTGTCCGGAGCTAAGAGCCGCTCCAGGGCGTCTTTCGGCAGAAGCCGCGCTAAGGAGAGCACTGTGAGCGGCACAATCGTCTTTGCGCGAAGTAGCCGCTTCTTCGGCTCCGGGAGCCGGGGAGAGCGGCAACTTCGGGAATGTGAAGAAGCAAGCTGTAAAACACTGGGATTGTGTGCGCAGCTTGCCAACTGATACAAAACAGTACTTTTGCACTCTCCTGACTTTTCCAATCACATGAACATTCGATTAGAAGCTGTTTTGGACAACTTTTCTTTTCTTCCTGCCAAACACTTGGCAGACATCTCTGTAACTTCTAGAACACGATGGAAGATGTTTTCTGTGCTGGCACAGTTTTTCCTAGCCAGACATAGTGGAAAAGCTTTTTGCCGAGATGTAGATGAGAAGAGGCGCTAAAGACGAAGGTAGGATGCTGTCCGGAGCTAAGAGCCGCTCCCGGGCGTCTTTCGGCAGAAGCCGCGCTAAGGAGAGCACTGTGAGCGGCACAGTCGTCTTTGCGCGAAGAAGCCGCTTCTTCGGCTCCGGGAGCCGGAGAGAGCGGCAACTTCGGGAAGGTGAAGAAGCAAGCTGTACAACACTGGGATTGTGTGCCCACCTTGCCAACTGATAGAAAACAGTACTTTTGCACTCTCCTGACTTTTCCAATAACATGAACGTTCGATTGGAAGCTGTTTTGGACAACTTTTCTTTTCTTCCTGCCAAACACTTGGCAGACATCCGTGCAACGTCTAGAACACCTTGGGAGATGTTTTCTGTGCTGGCACAGTTTTTCCTAGCCAGACATAGTGGAAAAGCTTTTTGCTGAGATGTAGATGAGAAGAGGCGCTAAAGACGAAGGTAGGATGCTGTCCGGAGCTAAGAGCCGCTCCCGGGTGTCTTTCGGCAGAAGCCGCGCTAAGGAGAGCACTGTGAGCGGCACAGTCGTCTTTGCGCGAAGAAGCCGCTTCTTCGGCTCCGGGAGCCGGCGAGAGCGGCAGCTTCGGGAAGGTGAAGAAGCAAGCTGTACAACACTGGGATTGTGTGCGCAATTGCCAACTAATAGAAAACAGTACTTTTGCACTCTCCTGACGTTTCCAGTCACATGAACATTCGATTAGAAGCTGTTTTGGACAACTTTCCTTTTCTTCCTGCCAAACACTTGGCAGACATCTCTGAAACTTCTAGGACACGATGGAAGATGTTTTCTGTGCTGGCACAGTTTTTCCTAGCCAGACATAGTGGAAAAGCTTTTTGCCGAGATGTAGATGAGAAGAGGCGCTAAAGACGAAGGTAGGATGCTGTCCGAAGCTAAGAGCTGCTCCCGGGCGTCTTTCGGCAGAAGCCGCGCTAAGGAGGGCACTGTGAGCGGCACAGTCGTCTTTGCGCGAAGAAGCCGCTTCTTCGGCTCCGGGAGCTGGAGAGAGCGGAAGCTTCGGGAAGGTGAAGAAGCAAGCTGTACAACACTGGGATTGTGTGCGCACCTTGCCAACTGATACAAAACAGTACTTTTGCACTCTCCTGACTCTTCCAATCACATGAACGTTCGATTGGAAGCTGTTTTGGACAACTTTTCTTTTCTTCCTGCCAAACACTTGGCAGACATCCGTGCAACGTCTAGAACACCTTGGGAGATGTTTTCTGTGCTGGCACAGTTTTTCCTAGCCAGACATAGTGGAAAAGCTTTTTGCTGAGATGTAGATGAGAAGAGGCGCTAAAGACAAAGGTAGGATGCTGTCCGGAGCTAAGAGCCGCTCCCGGGCGTCTTTCGGCAGAAGCCGCGCTAAGGAGAGCACTGTGAGCGGCACAGTCGTCTTTGCGCGAAGAAGCCGCTTCTTCGGCTCCGGGAGCCGGGGAGAGCGGCAGCTTCGGAAAGGTGAAGAAGCAAGCTGTACAACACTGGGATTGTGTGCGCAATTGCCAACTAATAGAAAACAGTACTTTTGCACTCTCCTGACTTTTCCAATCACATGAACATTCGATTAGAAGCTCTTTTGGATTACTTTTCTTTTCTTCCTGCCAAACACTTGGCAGACATCTCGGCAACGTCTAGAACACGATGGGAGATGTTTTCTGTGCTGGCACAGTTTCTCCTAGCCAGACATAGTGGAAAAGCTTTTTGCCGAGATGTAGATGAGAAGAGGCGCTAAAGACGAAGATAGGATGCTGTCCGAAGCTAAGAGCCGCTCCCGGGCGTCTTTCGGCAGAAGCCGCGCTAAGGAGGGCACTGTGAGCGGCACAGTCGTCTTTGCGCGAAGAAGCCGCTTCTTCGGCTCCGGGAGCCGGAGAGAGCGGCAACTTCGGGAAGGTGAAGAAGCAAGCTGTACAACACTGGGATTTTGTGCGCCATTGCCAACTAATAGAAAACAGTACTTTTGCACTCTCCTGACTGTTCCAGTCACATGAACATTCGATTAGAAGCTGTTTTGGATAACTTACCTTTTCTTCCTGCCAAACACTTGGCAGACATCCGTGCAACGTCTAGAACACCTTGGGAGATATTTTCTGTGCTGGCACAGTTTTTCCTAGCCAGACATTGTGGGAAAGCGTTTTGCTGAGATGTAGATGAGAAGAGGCGCTAAAGACGAAGGTAGGATGCTGTCCGGAGCTAAGAGCCGCTCCCGGGCGTCTTTCGGCAGAAGCCGTGCTAAGGAGAGCACTGTGAGCGGCACAATCGTCTTTGCGCGAAGAAGCCGCTTCTTCGGCTCCGGGAGCCGGAGAGAGCGGCAGCTTCGGGAAGGTGAAGAAGCAAGCTGTACAACACTGGGATTGTGTGCGTGCCTTGCCAACTGATACAAAACAGTACTTTTGCACTCTCCTGACTCTTCCAATCACATGAACATTCGATTGGAAGCTGTTTTGGACAACTTTTCTTTTCTTCCTGCCAAACACTCGGCAGACATCTCTGCAACATCTAGAACACGATGGGAGATGTTTTCTGTGCTGGCACAGTTTTTCCTAGCAGACATATTGGAAAAGCTTTTTGCCGAGATGTAGATGAGAAGAGGCGCTAAAGACGAAGGTAGGATGCTGTCCGGAGCTAAGAGCCGCTCCCGGGCGTCTTTCGGCAGAAGCCGCTCTAAGGAGAGCACTGTGAGCGGCACAGTCGTCTTTGCGCGAAGAAGCCGCTTCTTGGGCTCCGGGAGCCGGAGAGAGCGGCAGCTTCGGGAAGGTGAAGAAGCAAGCTGTACAACACTGGGATTGTGTGCGCAATTGCCAACTAATAGAAAACAGTACTTTTGCACTCTCCTGACTTTTCCAGTCACATGAACATTCGATTAGAAGCTGTTTTGGACAACTTTCCTTTTCTTCCTGCCAAACACTTGGCAGACATCTCTGAAACTTCTAGAACACGATGGAAGATGTTTTCTGTGCTGGCACAGTTTTTCCTAGCCAGACATAGTGGAAAAGCTTTTTGCCGAGATGTAGATGAGAAGAGGCGCTAAAGACGAAGGTAGGATGCTGTCCGGAGCTAAGAGCCGCTCCCGGGCGTCTTTCGGCAGAAGCCGCGCTAAGGAGAGCACTGTGAGCGGCACAATCGTCTTTGCGCGAAGAAGCCGCTTCTTCGGCTCCGGGAGCCGGAGAGAGCGGCAGCTTCGGGAAGGTGAAGAAGCAAACTGTACAACACTGGGATTGTGTGCGCACCTTGCCAACTGATACAAAACAGTACCTTTGCACTCTCCTGACTTTTCCAATCACATGAACGTTCGATTGGAAGCTGTTTTGGAAAACTTTTCTTTTCTTCCTGCCAAACACTTGGCAGACATCCGTGCAACGTCTAGAACACATTGGGAGATGTTTTCTGTGCTGGCACAGTTTTTCCTAGCCAGACATAGTGGGAAAGCGTTTTGCTGAGATGTAGATGAGAAGAGACGCTAAAGACGAAGGTAGGATGCTGTCCGGAGCTAAGAGCCGCTCCCGGACGTCTTTCGGCAGAAGCCGTGCTAAGGAGAGCACTGTGAGCGGCACAATCGTCTTTGCGCGAAGAAGCCGCTTCTTCGGCTCCGGGAGCCGGAGAGAGCGGCAGCTTCGGGAAGGTGAAGAAGCAAGCTGTACAACACTGGGATTGTGTGCGTGCCTTGCCAACTGATACAAAACAGTACTTTTGCACTCTCCTGACTATTCCAATCACATGAACATTCGATTGGAAGCTGTTTTGGACAACTTTTCTTTTCTTCCTGCCAAACACTCGGCAGACATCTCTGCAACATCTAGAACACGATGGAAGATGTTTTCTGTGCTGGCACAGTTTTTCCTAGCAGACATATTGGAAAAGCTTTTTGCTGAGATGTAGATGAGAAGAGGCGCTAAAGACGAAGGTAGGATGCTGTCCGGAGCTAAGAGCCGCTCCCGGGCGTCTTTCGGCAGAAGCCGCTCTAAGGAGAGCACTGTGAGCGGCACAGTCGTCTTTGCGCGAAGAAGCCGCTTCTTCGGCTCCGGGAGCCGGAGAGAGCGGCAGCTTCGGGAAGGTGAAGAAGCAAGCTGTACAACACTGGGATTGTGTGCGCAATTGCCAACTAATAGAAAACAGTACTTTTGCAGTCTCCTGACTTTTCCAGTCACATGAACATTCGATTAGAAGCGGTTTTGGACAACTTTCCTTTTCTTCCTGCCAAACACTTGGCAGACATCTCTGAAACTTCTAGGACACGATGGAAGATGTTTTCAGTGCTGGCACAGTTTTTCCTAGCCAGACATAGTGGAAAAGCTTTTTGCCGAGATGTAGATGAGAAGAGGCGCTAAAGACGAAGGTAGGATGCTGTCCGGAGCTAAGAGCCGCTCCCGGGCGTCTTTCGGCAGAAGCCGCGCTAAGGAGAGCACTGTGAGCGGCACAGTCGTCTTTGCGCGAAGAAGCCGCTTCTTCGACTCCGGGAGCTGGGGAGAGCGGCAGCTTCGGAAAGGTGAAGAAGCAAGCTGTACAACACTGGGATTGTGTGCGCAATTGCCAACTAATAGAAAACAGTACCTTTGCACTCTCCTGACTTTTCCAATCACATGAACATTCGATTGGAAGCTGTTTTGGACAACTTTTCTTTTCTTCCTGCCAAACACTTGGCAGACATCCGTGCAACGTCTAGAACATATTGGGAGATGTTTTCTGTGCTGGCACAGTTTTTCCTAGCCAGACATAGTGGGAAAGCGTTTTGCTGAGATGTAGATGAGAAGAGACGCTAAAGACGAAGGTAGGATGCTGTCCGGAGCTAAGAGCTGCTCCCGGGCGTCTTTCGGCAGAAGCCGCGCTAAGGAGAGCACTGTGAGCGGCACAGTCGTCTTTGCGCGAAGAAGCCGCTTCTTCGGCTCCGGGAGCTGGGGAGAGCGGCAGCTTCGGAAAGGTGAAGAAGCAAGCTGTACAACACTGGGATTGTGTGCGCAATTGCCAACTAATAGAAAACAGTACCTTTGCACTCTCCTGACTTTTCCAATCACATGAACGTTCGATTGGAGGCTGTTTTGGACAACTTTTCTTTTCTTCCTGCCAAACACTTGGCAGACATCCGTGCAACGTCTAGAACACCTTGGGAGATGTTTTCTGTGCTGGCACAGTTTTTCCTAGCCAGACATAGTGGAAAAGCTTTTTGCTGAGATGTAGAAGAGAAGAGGCGCTAAAGACGAAGGTAGGATGCTGTCCGGAGCTAAGAGCCGCTCCCGGGCGTCTTTCGGCAGAAGCCGCGCTAAGGAGAGCACTGTGAGCGGCACAATCGTCTTTGCGCGAAGAAGCCGCTTCTTCAGCTCCGGGAGCCGGAGAGAGCGGCAGCTTCGGGAAGGTGAAGAAGCAAGCTGTACAACACTGGGATTGTGTGCGCACCTTGCCAACTGATACAAAACAGTACCTTTGCATTCTCCTGACTTTTCCAATCACATGAACGTTCGATTGGAAGCTGTTTTGGAAAACTTTTCTTTTCTTCCTGTCAAACACTTGGCAGACATCCGTGCAACGTCTAGAACACATTGGGAGATGTTTTCTGTGCTGGCACAGTTTTTCCTAGCCAGACATAGTGGGAAAGCGTTTTGCTGAGATGTAGATGAGAAGAGACGCTAAAGACGAAGGTAGGATGCTGTCCGGAGCTAAGAGCCGCTCCCGGGCGTCTTTCGGCAGAAGCCGCGCTAAGGAGAGCACTGTGAGCGGCACAATCGTCTTTAAGCGAAGAAGCCGCTTCTTCGGCTCCGGGAGCCGGAGAGAGCGGCAACTTCGGGAATGTGAAGAAGCAAGCTGTACAACACTGGGATTGTGTGCGCAGCTTCCAACTGATACAAAACAGTACTTTTGCACTCTCCTGACTTTTCCAATCACATGAACATTCGATTAGAAGCTGTTTTGGATAACTTTTCTTTTCTTCCTGCCAAACACTTGGCAGACATCTCTGCAACGTCTAGAACACGATGGGAGATGTTTTCTGTGCTGGCACAGTTTCTCCTAGCCAGACATAGTGGAAAAGCTTTTTGCCGAGATGTAGATGAGAAGAGGCGCTAAAGACGAAGGTAGGATGCTGTCCGAAGCTAAGAGCCGCTCCCGGGTGTCTTTCGGCAGAAGCCGCGCTAAGGAGGGCACTGTGAGCGGCACAGTTGCCTTTGCGCGAAGAAGCCGCTTCTTCGGCTCCGGGAGCCGGAGAGAGCGGCAACTTCGGGAAGGTGAAGAAGCAAGCTGTACAACACTGGGATTGTGTGCGCCATTGCCAACTAATAGAAAACAGTACTTTTGCACTCTCCTGACTTTTCCAGTCACATGAACATTCGATTAGAAGCTGTTTTGGATAACTTTCCTTTTCTTCCTGCCAAACACTTGGCAGACATCCGTGCAACGTCTAGAACACCTTGGGAGATGTTTTCTGTGCTGGCACAGTTTTTCCTAGCCAGACATAGTGGGAAAGCGTTTTGCTGAGATGTAGATGAGAAGAGGCGCTAAAGACGAAGGTAGGATGCTGTCCGGAGCTAAGAGCCGCTCCCGGGCGTCTTTCGGCAGAAGCCGCGCTAAGGAGAGCACTGTGAGCGGCACAATCGTCTTTGCGCGAAGAAGCCGCTTCTTCGGCTCTGGGAGCCGGAGAGAGCGGCAGCTTCGGGAAGGTGAAGAAGCAAGCTGTACAACACTGGGATTGTGTGCGTGCCTTGCCAACTGATACAAAACAGTACTTTTGCACTCTCCTGACTCTTCCAATCACATGAACATTCGATTGGAAGCTGTTTTGGACAACTTTTCTTTTCTTCCTGCCAAACACTCGGCAGACATCTCTGCAACTTCTAGAACACGATGGGTGATGTTTTCTGTTCTGGCACAGTTTTTCCTAGCCAGACATAGTGGAAAAGCTTTTTGCTGAGATGTAGATGAGAAGAGGCGCTAAAGACGAAGGTAGGATGCTGTCCGGAGCTAAGAGCCGCTCCCGGGCGTCTTTCGGCAGCAGCCACGCTAAGGAGAGCACTGTGAGCGGCACGATCGTCTTTGCGCGAAGAAGCCGCTTCTTCGGCTCCGGGAGCCGGCGAGAGCGGCAGCTTCGGGAAGGTGAAGAAGCAAGCTGTACAACACTGGGATTGTGTGCGCAATTGCCAACTAATAGAAAACAGTACTTTTGCACTCTCCTGACTTTTCCAGTCACATGAACATTCGATTAGAAGCTGTTTTGGACAACTTTCCTTTTCTTCCTGCCAAACACTTGGCAGACATCTCTGAAACTTGTAGGACACGATGGAAGATGTTTTCTGTGCTGGCACAGTTTTATCTAGCCAGACATAGTTGAAAAGCTTTTTGCCGAGATGTAGATGAGAAGAGGCGCTAAAGACGAAGGTAGGATTCTGTCTGAAGCTAAGAGCTGCTCCTGGGCGTCTTTCGGCAGAAGCCGCGCTAAGGAGGGCACTGTGAGCGGCACAGTCGTCTTTGCGCGAAGAAGCCGCTTCTTCGGCTCCGGGAGCCGGAGAGAGCGGCAACTTCGGGAAGGTGAAGAAGCAAGCTGTACAACACTGGGATTGTGTGCGCACCTTGCCAACTGATACAAAACAGTACCTTTGCACTCTCCTGACTTTTCCAAGCACATGATCGTTCGATTGGAAGCTGTTTTGGACAACTTTTCTTTTTTTCCTGCCAAACACTTGGCAGACATCCGTGCAACGTCTAGAACACCTTGGGAGATGTTTTCTGTGCTGGCACAGTTTTTCCTAGCCAGACATAGTGGAAAAGCTTTTTGCCGAGATGTAGATGAGAAGAGGCGCTAAAGACGAAGGTAGGATGCTGTCCGGAGCTAAGAGCCGCTCCCGGGCGTCTTTCGGCAGCAGCCACGCTAAGGAGAACACTGTGAGCGGCACGATCGTCTTTGCGCGAAGAAGCCGCTTCTTCGGCTCCGGGAGCCGGCGAGAGCGGCAGCTTCGGGAAGGTGAAGAAGCAATCTGTACAACACTGGGATTGTGTGCGTACCTTGCCAACTGATACAAAACAGTACTTTTGCACTTTCCTGACTCTTCCAATCACATGAACATTCGATTGGAAGCTGTTTTGGACAACTTTTCTTTTCTTCCTGCCAAAAACTTGGCAGACATCCGTGCAACGTCTAGAACACCTTGGGAGATGTTTTCTGTGCTGGCACAGTTTTTCCTAGCTGACATACTGGAAAAGCTTTTTGCCAAGATGTAGATGAGAAGAGGCGCTAAAGACGAAGGTTGGATGCTGTCCGGAGCTAAGAGCCGCTCCCGGGCGTCTTTTGGCAGAAGCCGCGCTAAGGAGAGCACTGTGAGCGGCACAGTCGTCTTTGCGCGAAGAAGCCGCTTCTTCCGCTCCGGGAGCCGGAGAGAGCGGCAGCTTCGGGAAGGTGAAGAAGCAAGCTTTGCAACACTGGGATTGTGTGCGCAATTGCCAACTAATAGAAAACAGTACTTTTGCACTCTCCTGACTTTTCCAGTCACATGAACGTTCGATTGGAAGTTGTTTTGGACCACTTTTCTTTTCTTCCTGCCAAACACTTGGCAGACATCCGTGCAAATCTTGAACACGATGGGAGATGTTTTCTGTGCTGGCACAGTTTTTCCTAGCCAGACATAGTGGAAAAGCTTTTTGCTGAGATGTAGATGAGAAGAGGCGCTAAAGACGAAGGTAGGATGCAGTCTGGAGCTAAGAGCCGCTCCCGGGCGTCTTTCGGCAGAAGCCGCGCTAAGGAGAGCACTGTGAGCGGCACAATCGTCTTTGCGCGAAGAAGCCGCTTCTTCGGCTCCGGGAGCCGGAGAGAGCGGCAGGTTCGGGAAGGTGAAGAAGCAAGCTGTACAACACTGGGATTGTGTGCGCACCTTGCCAACTGATACAAAACAGTACCTTTGCACTCTCCTGACTATTCCAATCACATGAACGTTCGATTGGAAGCTGTTTTGGACAACTTTCCTTTTCTTCCTGCCAAACACTTGGCAGACATCCGTGCAATGTCTAGAACACCTTGGGAGATGTTTTCTGTGCTGGCACAGTTTTTCCTAGCCAGACATAGTGGGAAAGCGTTTTGCTGAGATGTAGATGAGAAGAGACGCTAAAAACGAAGGTAGGATGCTGTCCGGAGCTAAGAGCCGCTCCCGGGCGTCTTTCGGCAGAAGCCGCGCTAAGGAGAGCACTGTGAGCGGCACAATCGTCTTTGCGCGAAGAAGCTGCTTCTTCGGCTCCGGGAGCTGGGGAGAGCGGCAGCTTCGGAAAGGTGAAGAAGCAAGCTGTACAACACTGGGATTGTGTGCGTACCTTGCCAACTGATACAAAACAGTACTTTTGCCCTCTCCTGACTCTTCCAATCACCTGAACGTTCGATTGGAAGCTGTTTTGGACAACTTTTCTTTTTTTCCTGCCAAACACTTGGCAGACATCTCTGCAACGTCTAGAACACCTTGGGAGATGTTTTCTGTGCTGGCACAGTTTTTCCTTGCCAGACATAGTGGGAATGCGTTTTGCCGAGATGTAGATGAGAAGAGGCGCTAAAGACGAAGGTAGGATGCTGTCCGGAGCTAAGAGCTGCTCCCGGGCGTCTTTCGGCAGAAGCCGCGCTAAGGAGAGCACTGTGAGCGGCACAGTCATCTTTGCGCGAAGAAGCCGCTTCTTCAGCTCCGGGAGCCGGAGAGAGCGGCAACTTCGGGAAGGTGAAGAAGCAAGCTGTACAACACTGGGATTGTGTGCGCAACTTGCCAACTAATAGAAAACAGTACTTTTGCACTCTCCTGACTTTTCCAGTCACATGAACATTCGATTAGAAGCTGTTTTGGACAACTTTTCTTTTCTTCCTGCCAAACACTTGGCAGACATCTCGGCAACTTCTAGAACACGATGGGAGATGTTTTCTGTGCTGGCACAGTTTTTCCTAGCCAGACATAGTGGAAAAGCTTTTTGCCAAGATGTAGATGAGAAGAGGCGCTAAAGACGAAGGTAGGATGCTGTCCGAAGCTAAGAGCCGCTCCCGGGCGTCTTTCGGCAGAAGCCGCGCTAAGGAGGGCACTGTGAGCGGCACAGTCGTCTTTGCGCGAAGAAACCGCTTCTTCGGCTCCGGGAGCCGGAGAGAGCGGCAACTTCGGGAAGGTGAAGAAGCAAGCTGTACAACACTGGGATTTTGTGCGCAATTGGCAACTAATAGAAAACAGTACTTCTGCACTCTCCTGACTTTTCCAGTCACATGAACATTCGATTAGAAGCTGTTTTGGATAACCTTCCTTTTCTTCCTGCCAAACACTTGGCAGACATCCGTGCAACGTCTAGAACACCTTGGGAGATGTTTTCTGTGCTGGCACAGTTTTTCCTAGCCAGACATAGTGGGAAAGCGTTTTGCTGAGATGTAGATGAGAAGAGGCGCTAAAGACGAAGGTAGGATGCTGTCCGGAGCTAAGAGCCGCTCCCGGGCGTCTTTCGGCAGAAGCCGCGCTAAGGAGAGCACTGTGAGCGGCACAATCGTCTTTGCGCGAAGAAGCCGCTTCTTCGGCTCCGGGAGCCGGAGAGAGCGGCAGCTTCGGGAAGGTGAAGAAGCAAGCTGTACAACACTGGGATTGTGTGCGTGCCTTGCCAACTGATACAAAACAGTACTTTTGCACTCTCCTGACTCTTCCAATCACATGAACATTCGATTGGAAGCTGTTTTGGAAAACTTTTCTTTTCTTCCTGCCAAACACTTGGCAGACATCTCTGCAACTTCTAGAACACGATGGGAGATGTTTTCTGTGCTGGCACAGTTTTTCCTAGCAGACATATTGGAAAAGCTTTTTGCCGAGATGTAGATGAGAAGAGGCGCTAAAGACGAAGGTAGGATGCTGTCCGGAGCTAAGAGCCGCTCCCGGGCGTCTTTCGGCAGAAGCCGCTCTAAGGAGAGCACTGTGAGCGGCACAGTCGTCTTTGCGCGAAGAAGCCGCTTCTTCGGCTCCGGGAGCCGGCGAGAGCGGCAGCTTCGGGAAGGTGAAGAAGCAAGCTGTACAACACTGGGATTGTGTGCGCACCTTGCCAACTGATAGAAAACAGTACCTTTGCACTCTCCTGACTTTTCCAATCACATGAACATTCGATTGGAAGCTGTTTTGGACAACTTTTCTTTTCTTCCTGCCAAACACTTGGCAGACATCTCTGCAAATCCTAGAACACGATGGGAGATGTTTTCTGTGCTGGCACAGTTTTTCCTAGCCAGACAGAGTGGAAAAGCTTTTTGCCGAGATGTAGACAACAAAAGACGCGAAAGACGAAGGTAGGATGCTCTCCGTAGCTAAGAGCCGCTGCCGGCTGTCTTTCGGCAGAAGCCGCGCTAAGGAGAGCACTGTGAGCGGCACAATCGTCTTTGCGCGAAGAAGCCGCTTCTTGGGCTCCGGGAGCCGGCGAGAGCGGCAGCTTCGGGAAGGTGAAGAAGCAAGCTGTACAACACTGGGATTGTGCGCGCACCTTGCCAACTGATAGAAAACAGTACCTTTGCACTCTCCTGGCTTTTCCAATCACATGAACATTCGATTGGAAGCTGTTTTGGACAACTTTTCTTTTCTTCCTGCCAAACACTTGGCAGACATCTCTGCAACTTCTAGAACACGATGGGAGATGTTTTCTGTGCTGGCACAGTTTTTCCTAGCCAGACAGAGTGGAAAAGCTTTTTGCCGTGATGTAGATGAGAAGAGGAGCTAAAGACGAAGGTAGGATGCTCTCCGGAGCTAAGAGCCGCTGCCGGGCGTCTTTCGGCAGAAGCCGCGCTAAGGAGAGCACTGTGAGTGGCACAATCGTCTTTGCGCGAAGAAGCCGCTTCTTGGGCTCCGGGAGCCGGCGAGAGCGGCAGCTTCGGGAAGGTGAAGAAGCAAGCTGTACCACACTGGGATTGTGTGCGCACCTTGCCAACTGATAGAAAACAGTACCTTTGCACTCTCCTGGCTTTTCCAATCACATGAACATTCGATTGGAAGCTGTTTTGGACAACTTTTCTTTTCTTCCTGCCAAACACTTGGCAGACATCTCTGCAACTTCTAGAACACGATGGGAGGTGTTTTCTGTGCTGGCACAGTTTTTCCTAGCCAGACAGAGTGGGAAAGCGTTTTGCTGAGATGTAGACAACAAAAGACGCGAAAGACGAAGGTAGGATGCTCTCCGGAGCTAAGAGCCGCTGCCGGGCGTCTTTCGGCAGAAGCCGCGCTAAGGAGAGCACTGTGAGCGGCACAATCGTCTTTGCGCGAAGAAGCCGCTTCTTGGGCTCCGGGAGCCGGCGAGAGCGGCAGCTTCGGGAAGGTGAAGAAGCAAGCTGTACAACACTGGGATTGTGTGCGCACCTTGCCAACTGATAGAAAACGGTACCTTTGCACTCTCCTGGCTTTTCCAATCACATGAACATTCGATTGGAAGCTTTTTTGGACAACTTTTCTTTTCTTCCTGCCAAACACTCGGCAGACATCTCTGCAACGTCTAGAACACGATGGGAGATGTTTTCTGTGCTGGCACAGTTTTTCCTAGACAGACAGAGTGGAAAAGCTTTTTGCCGAGATGTAGACAACAAAAGACGCGAAAGACGAAGGTAGGATGCTCTCCGGAGCTAAGAGCCGCTGCCGGGCGTCTTTCGGCAGAAGCCGCGCTAAGGAGAGCACTGTGAGCGGCACAATCGTCTTTGCGCGAAGAAGCCGCTTCTTGGGCTCCGGGAGCCGGCGAGAGCGGCAGCTTCGGGAAGGTGAAGAAGCAAGCTGTACAACACTGGGATTGTGTGCGCACCTTGCCAACTGATAGAAAACAGTACCTTTGCACTCTCCTGGCTTTTCCAATCACATGAACATTCGATTGGAAGCTGTTTTGGACAACTTTTCTTTTCTTCCTGCCAAACACTTGGCAGACATCTCTGCAACTTCTAGAACACGATGGGAGATGTTTTCTGTGCTGGCACAGTTTTTCCTAGCCAGACAGAGTGGAAAAGCTTTTTGCCGAGATGTAGATGAGAAGAGGAGCTAAAGACGAAGGTTGGATGCTCTCCGGAGCTAAGAGCCGCTGCCGGGCGTCTTTCGGCAGAAGCCGCGCTAAGGAGAGCACTGTGAGCGGCACAATCGTCTTTGCGCGAAGAAGCCGCTTCTTGGGCTCCGGGAGCCGGCGAGAGCGGCAGCTTCGGGAAGGTGAAGAAGCAAGCTGTACAACACTGGGATTGTGCGCGCCCCTTGCCAACTGATAGAAAACAGTACCTTTGCACTCTCCTGGCTTTTCCAATCACATGAACATTCGATTGGAAGCTGTTTTGGACAACTTTTCTTTTCTTCCTGGCAAACACTTGGCAGACATCTCTGCAACTTCTAGAACACGATGGGAGATGTTTTCTGTGCTGGCACAGTTTTTCCTAGCCAGACAGAGTGGGAAAGCGTTTTGCCGAGATGTAGACAACAAAAGACGCGAAAGACGAAGGTAGGATGCTCTCCGGAGCTAAGAGCCGCTGCCGGGCGTCTTTCGGCAGAAGCCGCGCTAAGGAGAGCACTGTGAGCGGCACAATCGTCTTTGCGCGAAGAAGCCGCTTCTTGGGCTCCGGGAGCCGGCGAGAGCGGCAGCTTCGGGAAGGTGAAGAAGCAAGCTGTACAACACTGGGATTGTGTGAGCACCTTGCCAACTGATAGAAAACGGTACCTTTGCACTCTCCTGACTTTTCCAATCACATGAACATTCGATTGGAAGCTGTTTTGGACAACTTTTCTTTTCTTCCTGCCAAACACTTGGCAGACATCTCTGCAACTTCTAGAACACGATGGGAGATGTTTTCTGTGCTGGCACAGTTTTTCCTAGCCAGACAGAGTGGAAAAGCTTTTTGCCGAGATGTAGATGAGAAGAGGAGCTAAAGACGAAGGTAGGATGCTCTCCGGAGCTAAGAGCCGCTGCCGGGCGTCTTTCGGCAGAAGCCGCGCTAAGGAGAGCACTGTGAGCGGCACAATCGTCTTTGCGCGAAGAAGCCGCTTCTTGGGCTCCGGGAGCCGGCGAGAGCGGCAGCTTCGGGAAGGTGAAGAAGCAAGCTGTACAACACTGGGATTGTGCGCGCACCTTGCCAACTGATAGAAAACAGTACCTTTGCACTCTCCTGGCTTTTCCAATCACATGAACATTCGATTGGAAGCTGTTTTGGACAACTCTTCTTTTCTTCCTGGCAAACACTTGGCAGACATCTCTGCAACTTCTAGAACACGATGGGAGATGTTTTCTGTGCTGGCACTGTTTTTCCTAGCCAGACAGAGTGGGAAAGCGTTTTGCCGAGATGTAGACAACAAAAGACGCGAAAGACGAAGGTAGGATGCTCTCCGGAGCTAAGAGCCGCTGCCGGGCGTCTTTCGGCATAAGCCGCGCTAAGGAGAGCACTGTGAGCGGCAAAATCGTCTTTGCGCGAAGAAGCCGCTTCTTGGGCTCCGGGAGCCGGCGAGAGCGGCAGCTTCGGGAAGGTGAAGAAGCAAGCTGTACAACACTGGGATTGTGTGCGCACCTTCCAACTGATAGAAAACAGTACCTTTGCACTCTCCTGGCTTTTCCAATCACATGAACATTCGATTGGAAGCTGTTTTGGACAACTTTTCTTTTCTTCCTGCCAAACACTTGGCAGACATCTCTGCAACGTCTAGAACACGATGGGAGATGTTTTCTGTGCTGGCACAGTTTTTCCTAGCCAGACAGAGTGGGAAAGCGTTTTGCCGAGATGTAGACAACAAAAGACGCGAAAGACGAAGGTAGGATGCTCTCCGGAGCTAAGAGCCGCTGCCGGGCGTCTTTCGGCAGAAGCCGCGCTAAGGAGAGCACTGTGAGCGGCACAATCGTCTTTGCGCGAAGAAGCCGCTTCTTGGGCTCCGGGAGCCGGCGAGAGAGGCAGCTTCGGGAAGGTGAAGAAGCAAGCTGTACAACACTGGGATTGTGTGCGCACCTTGCCAACTGATAGAAAACGGTACCTTTGCACTCTCCTGACTTTTCCAATCACATGAACATTCGATTGGAAGCTGTTTTGGACAACTTTTCTTTTCTTCCTGCCAAACACTTGGCAGACATCTCTGCAACTTCTAGAACACGATGGGAGATGTTTTCTGTGCTGGCACAGTTTTTCCTAGCCAGACAGAGTGGAAAAGCTTTTTGCCGAGATGTAGATGAGAAGAGGAGCTAAAGACGAAGGTAGGATGCTCTCCGGAGCTAAGAGCCGCTGCCGGGCGTCTTTCGGCAGAAGCCGCGCTAAGGAGAGCACTGTGAGCGGCACAATCGTCTTTGCGCGAAGAAGCCGCTTCTTGGGCTCCGGGAGCCGGCGAGAGCGGCAGCTTCGGGAAGGTGAAGAAGCAAGCTGTACAACACTGGGATTGTGCGCGCACCTTGCCAACTGATAGAAAACAGTACCTTTGCACTCTCCTGGCTTTTCCAATCACATGAACATTCGATTGGAAGCTGTTTTGGACAACTTTTCTTTTCTTCCTGCCAAACACTTGGCAGACATCTCTGCAACTTCTAGAACACGATGGGAGATGTTTTCTGTGCTGGCACTGTTTTTCCTAGCCAGACAGAGTGGGAAAGCGTTTTGCCGAGATGTAGACAACAAAAGACGCGAAAGACGAAGGTAGGATGCTCTCCGGAGCTAAGAGCCGCTGCCGGGCGTCTTTCGGCAGAAGCCGCGCTAAGGAGAGCACTGTGAGTGGCACAATCGTCTTTGCGCGAAGAAGCCGCTTCTTGGGCTCCGGGAGCCGGCGAGAGCGGCAGCTTCGGGAAGGTGAAGAAGCAAGCTGTACAACACTGGGATTGTGTGCGCACCTTGCCAACTGATAGAAAACAGTACCTTTGCACTCTCCTGGCTTTTCCAATCACATGAACATTCGATTGGAAGCTGTTTTGGACAACTTTTCTTTTCTTCCTGCCAAACACTTGGCAGACATCTCTGCAACTTCTAGAACACGATGGGAGGTGTTTTCTGTGCTGGCACAGTTTTTCCTAGCCAGACAGAGTGGGAAAGCGTTTTGCTGAGATGTAGACAACAAAAGACGCGAAAGACGAAGGTAGGATGCTCTTCGGAGCTAAGAGCCGCTGCCGGGCGTCTTTCGGCAGAAGCCGCGCTAAGGAGAGCACTGTGAGCGGCACAATCGTCTTTGCGCGAAGAAGCCGCTTCTTGGGCTCCGGGAGCCGGCGAGAGCGGCAGCTTCGGGAAGGTGAAGAAGCAAGCTGTACAACACTGGGATTGTGTGCGCACCTTGCCAACTGATAGAAAACGGTACCTTTGCACTCTCCTGGCTTTTCCAATCACATGAACATTCGATTGGAAGCTGTTTTGGACAACTTTTCTTTTCTTCCTGGCAAACACTTGGCAGACATCTCTGCAACGTCTAGAACACGATGGGAGATGTTTTCTGTGCTGGCACAGTTTTTCCTAGACAGACAGTGTGGAAAAGCTTTTTGCCGAGATGTAGACAACAAAAGACGCGAAAGACGAAGGTAGGATGCTCTTCGGAGCTAAGAGCCGCTGCCGGGCGTCTTTCGGCAGAAGCCGCGCTAAGGAGAGCACTGTGAGCGGCACAATCGTCTTTGCGCGAAGAAGCCGCTTCTTGGGCTCCGGGAGCCGGCGAGAGCGGCAGCTTCGGGAAGGTGAAGAAGCAAGCTGTACAACACTGGGATTGTGTGCGCACCTTGCCAACTGATAGAAAACAGTACCTTTGCACTCTCCTGGCTTTTCCAATCACATGAACATTCGATTGGAAGCTGTTTTGGACAACTTTTCTTTTCTTCCTGCCAAACACTTGGCAGACATCTCTGCAACTTCTAGAACACGATGGGAGATGTTTTCTGTGCTGGCACAGTTTTTCCTAGCCAGACAGAGTGGAAAAGCTTTTTGCCGAGATGTAGATGAGAAGAGGAGCTAAAGACGAAGGTTGGATGCTCTCCGGAGCTAAGAGCCGCTGCCGGGCGTCTTTCGGCAGAAGCCGCGCTAAGGAGAGCACGGTGAGCGGCACAATCGTCTTTGCGCGAAGAAGCCGCTTCTTGGGCTCCGGGAGCCGGCGAGAGCGGCAGCTTCGGGAAGGTGAAGAAGCAAGCTGTACAACACTGGGATTGTGCGCGCCCCTTGCCAACTGATAGAAAACAGTACCTTTGCACTCTCCTGGCTTTTCCAATCACATGAACATTCGATTGGAAGCTGTTTTGGACAACTTTTCTTTTCTTCCTGGCAAACACTTGGCAGACATCTCTGCAACGTCTAGAACACGATGGGAGATGTTTTCTGTGCTGGCACAGTTTTTCCTAGCCAGACAGAGTGGGAAAGCGTTTTGCCGAGATGTAGACAACAAAAGACGCGAAAGACGAAGGTAGGATGCTCTCCGGAGCTAAGAGCCGCTGCCGGGCGTCTTTCGGCAGAAGCCGCGCTAAGGAGAGCACTGTGAGCGGCACAATCGTCTTTGCGCGAAGAAGCCGCTTCTTGGGCTCCGGGAGCCGGCGAGAGCGGCAGCTTCGGGAAGGTGAAGAAGCAAGCTGTACAACACTGGGATTGTGTGCGCACCTTGCCAACTGATAGAAAACGGTACCTTTGCACTCTCCTGACTTTTCCAATCACATGAACATTCGATTGGAAGCTGTTTTGGACAACTTTTCTTTTCTTCCTGCCAAACACTTGGCAGACATCTCTGCAACTTCTAGAACACGATGGGAGATGTTTTCTGTGCTGGCACAGTTTTTCCTAGCCAGACAGAGTGGAAAAGCTTTTTGCCGAGATGTAGATGAGAAGAGGAGCTAAAGACGAAGGTAGGATGCTCTCCGGAGCTAAGAGCCGCTGCCGGGCGTCTTTCGGCAGAAGCCGCGCTAAGGAGAGCACTGTGAGCGGCACAATCGTCTTTGCGCGAAGAAGCCGCTTCTTGGGCTCCGGGAGCCGGCGAGAGCGGCAGCTTCGGGAAGGTGAAGAAGCAAGCTGTACAACACTGGGATTGTGCGCGCACCTTGCCAACTGATAGAAAACAGTACCTTTGCACTCTCCTGGCTTTTCCAATCACATGAACATTCGATTGGAAGCTGTTTTGGACAACTTTTCTTTTCTTCCTGCCAAACACTTGGCAGACATCTCTGCAACTTCTAGAACACGATGGGAGATGTTTTCTGTGCTGGCACTGTTTTTCCTAGCCAGACAGAGTGGGAAAGCGTTTTGCCGAGATGTAGACTACAAAAGACGCGAAAGACGAAGGTAGGATGCTCTCCGGAGCTAAGAGCCGCTGCCGGGCGTCTTTCGGCATAAGCCGCGCTAAGGAGAGCACTGTGAGCGGCAAAATCGTCTTTGCGCGAAGAAGCCGCTTCTTGGGCTCCGGGAGCCGGCGAGAGCGGCAGCTTCGGGAAGGTGAAGAAGCAAGCTGTACAACACTGGGATTGTGTGCGCACCTTCCAACTGATAGAAAACAGTACCTTTGCACTCTCCTGGCTTTTCCAATCACATGAACATTCGATTGGAAGCTGTTTTGGACAACTTTTCTTTTCTTCCTGCCAAACACTTGGCAGACATCTCTGCAACGTCTAGAACACGATGGGAGATGTTTTCTGTGCTGGCACAGTTTTTCCTAGCCAGACAGAGTGGGAAAGCGTTTTGCCGAGATGTAGACAACAAAAGACGCGAAAGACGAAGGTAGGATGCTCTCCGGAGCTAAGAGCCGCTGCCGGGCGTCTTTCGGCAGAAGCCGCGCTAAGGAGAGCACTGTGAGCGGCACAATCGTCTTTGCGCGAAGAAGCCGCTTCTTGGGCTCCGGGAGCCGGCGAGAGCGGCAGCTTCGGGAAGGTGAAGAAGCAAGCTGTACAACACTGGGATTGTGTGCGCACCTTGCCAACTGATAGAAAACGGTACCTTTGCACTCTCCTGACTTTTACAATCACATGAACATTCGATTGGAAGCTGTTTTGGACAACTTTTCTTTTCTTCCTGCCAAACACTTGGCAGACATCTCTGCAACTTCTAGAACACGATGGGAGATGTTTTCTGTGCTGGCACAGTTTTTCCTAGCCAGACAGAGTGGAAAAGCTTTTTGCCGAGATGTAGATGAGAAGAGGAGCTAAAGACGAAGGTAGGATGCTCTCCGGAGCTAAGAGCCGCTGCCGGGCGTCTTTCGGCAGAAGCCGCGCTAAGGAGAGCACTGTGAGCGGCACAATCGTCTTTGCGCGAAGAAGCCGCTTCTTGGGCTCCGGGAGCCGGCGAGAGCGGCAGCTTCGGGAAGGTGAAGAAGCAAGCTGTACAACACTGGGATTGTGCGCGCACCTTGCCAACTGATAGAAAACAGTACCTTTGCACTCTCCTGGCTTTTCCAATCACATGAACATTCGATTGGAAGCTGTTTTGGACAACTTTTCTTTTCTTCCTGCCAAACACTTGGCAGACATCTCTGCAACTTCTAGAACACGATGGGAGATGTTTTCTGTGCTGGCACTGTTTTTCCTAGCCAGACAGAGTGGGAAAGCGTTTTGCCGAGATGTAGACAACAAAAGACGCGAAAGACGAAGGTAGGATGCTCTCCGGAGCTAAGAGCCGCTGCCGGGCGTCTTTCGGCATAAGCCGCGCTAAGGAGAGCACTGTGAGCGGCAAAATCGTCTTTGCGCGAAGAAGCCGCTTCTTGGGCTCCGGGAGCCGGCGAGAGCGGCAGCTTCGGGAAGGTGAAGAAGCAAGCTGTACAACACTGGGATTGTGTGCGCACCTTGCCAACTGATAGAAAACAGTACCTTTGCACTCTCCTAGCTTTTCCAATCACATGAACATTCGATTGGAAGCTGTTTTGGACAACTTTTCTTTTCTTCCTGCCAAACACTTGGCAGACATCTCTGCAACTTCTAGAACATGATGGGAGATGTTTTCTGTGCTGGCACAGTTTTTCCTAGCATGATAGAGTGGGAAAGCGTTTTGCCGAGATGTAGACAACAAAAGACGCGAAAGACAAAGGTAGGATGCTCTTCGGAGCTAAGAGCCGCTGCCGGGCGTCTTTCGGCAGAAGCCGCGCTAAGGAGAGCACTGTGAGCGGCACAATCGTCTTTGCGCGAAGAAGCCCCTTCTTGGGCTCCGGGAGCCGGCGAGAGCGGCAGCTTCGGGAAGGTGAAGAAGCAAGCTGTACAACACTGGGATTGTGTGCGCACCTTGCCAACTGATAGAAAACAGTACCTTTGCACTCTCCTGGCTTTTCCAATCACATGAACATTCGATTGGAAGCTGTTTTGGACAACTTTTCTTTTCTTCCTGCCAAACACTTGGCAGACATCTCTGCAACTTCTAGAACACGATGGGAGATGTTTTCTGTGCTGGCACAGTTTTTCCTAGCCAGACAGAGTGGGAAAGCGTTTTGCCGAGATGTAGACAACAAAAGACGCGAAAGACGAAGGTAGGATGCTCTCCGGAGCTAAGAGCCGCTGCCGGGCGTCTTTCGGCAGAAGCCGCGCTAAGGAGAGCACTGTGAGCGGCACAATCGTCTTTGCGCGAAGAAGCCGCTTCTTGGGCTCCGGGAGCCGGCGAGAGCGGCAGCTTCGGGAAGGTGAAGAAGCAAGCTGTACAACACTGGGATTGTGCGCGCACCTTGCCAACTGATAGAAAACAGTACCTTTGCACTCTCCTGGCTTTTCCAATCACATGAACATTCGATTGGAAGCTGTTTTGGACAACTTTTCTTTTCTTCCTGCCAAACACTTGGCAGACATCTCTGCAACTTCTAGAACACGATGGGAGATGTTTTCTGTGCTGGCACAGTTTTTCCTAGCCAGACAGAGTGGAAAAGCTTTTTGCCGAGATGTAGATGAGAAGACGAGCTAAAGACGAAGGTAGGATGCTCTCCGGAGCTAAGAGCCGCTGCCGGGCGTCTTTCGGCATAAGCCGCGCTAAGGAGAGCACTGTGAGCGGCACAATCGTCTTTGCGCGAAGAAGCCGCTTCTTGGGCTCCGGGAGCCGGCGAGAGCGGCAGCTTCGGGAAGGTGAAGAAGCAAGCTGTACAACACTGGGATTGTGTGCGCACCTTGCCAACTGATAGAAAACGGTACCTTTGCACTCTCCTGACTTTTCCAATCACATGAACATTCGATTGGAAGCTGTTTTGGACAACTTTTCTTTTCTTCCTGCCAAACACTTGGCAGACATCTCTGCAACTTCTAGAACACGATGGGAGATGTTTTCTGTGCTGGCACAGTTTTTCCTAGCCAGACAGAGTGGAAAAGCTTTTTGCCGAGATGTAGATGAGAAGAGGAGCTAAAGACGAAGGTAGGATGCTCTCCGGAGCTAAGAGCCGCTGCCGGGCGTCTTTCGGCAGAAGCCGCGCTAAGGAGAGCACTGTGAGCGGCACAATCGTCTTTGCGCGAAGAAGCCGCTTCTTGGGCTCCGGGAGCCGGCGAGAGCGGCAGCTTCGGGAAGGTGAAGAAGCAAGCTGTACAACACTGGGATTGTGCGCGCACCTTGCCAACTGATAGAAAACAGTACCTTTGCACTCTCCTGGCTTTTCCAATCACATGAACATTCGATTGGAAGCTGTTTTGGACAACTTTTCTTTTCTTCCTGCCAAACACTTGGCAGACATCTCTGCAACTTCTAGAACACGATGGGAGATGTTTTCTGTGCTGGCACTGTTTTTCCTAGCCAGACAGAGTGGGAAAGCGTTTTGCCGAGATGTAGACAACAAAAGACGCGAAAGACGAAGGTAGGATGCTCTCCGGAGCTAAGAGCCGCTGCCGGGCGTCTTTCGGCATAAGCCGCGCTAAGGAGAGCACTGTGAGCGGCAAAATCGTCTTTGCGCGAAGAAGCCGCTTCTTGGGCTCCGGGAGCCGGCGAGAGCGGCAGCTTCGGGAAGGTGAAGAAGCAAGCTGTACAACACTGGGATTGTGTGCGCACCTTGCCAACTGATAGAAAACAGTACCTTTGCACTCTCCTGGCTTTTCCAATCACATGAACATTCGATTGGAAGCTGTTTTGGACAACTTTTCTTTTCTTCCTGTCAAACACTTGGCAGACATCTCTGCAACTTCTAGAACATGATGGGAGATGTTTTCTGTGCTGGCACAGTTTTTCCTAGCCAGATAGAGTGGGAAAGCGTTTTGCCGAGATGTAGACAACAAAAGACGCGAAAGACAAAGGTAGGATGCTCTTCGGAGCTAAGAGCCGCTGCCGGGCGTCTTTCGGCAGAAGCCGCGCTAAGGAGAGCACTGTGAGCGGCACAATCGTCTTTGCGCGAAGAAGCCCCTTCTTGGGCTCCGGGAGCCGGCGAGAGCGGCAGCTTCGGGAAGGTGAAGAAGCAAGCTGTACAACACTGGGATTGTGTGCGCACCTTGCCAACTGATAGAAAACAGTACCTTTGCACTCTCCTGGCTTTTCCAATCACATGAACATTCGATTGGAAGCTGTTTTGGACAACTTTTATTTTCTTCCTGCCAAACACGTGGCAGACATCTCTGCAACTTCTAGAACACGATGGGAGATGTTTTCTGTGCTGGCACAGTTTTTCCTAGCCAGACAGAGTGGGAAAGCGTTTTGCCGAGATGTAGACAACAAAAGACGCGAAAGACGAAGGTAGGATGCTCTCCGGAGCTAAGAGCCGCTGCCGGGCGTCTTTCGGCAGAAGCCGCGCTAAGGAGAGCACTGTGAGCGGCACAATCGTCTTTGCGCGAAGAAGCCGCTTCTTGGGCTCCGGGAGCCGGCGAGAGCGGCAGCTTCGGGAAGGTGAAGAAGCAAGCTGTACAACACTGGGATTGTGCGCGCACCTTGCCAACTGATAGAAAACAGTACCTTTGCACTCTCCTGGCTTTTCCAATCACATGAACATTCGATTGGAAGCTGTTTTGGACAACTTTTCTTTTCTTCCTGCCAAACACTTGGCAGACATCTCTGCAACTTCTAGAACACGATGGGAGATGTTTTCTGTGCTGGCACAGTTTTTCCTAGCCAGACAGAGTGGAAAAGCTTTTTGCCGAGATGTAGATGAGAAGACGAGCTAAAGACGAAGGTAGGATGCTCTCCGGAGCTAAGAGCCGCTGCCGGGCGTCTTTCGGCAGAAGCCGCGCTAAGGAGAGCACTGTGAGCGGCACAATCGTCTTTGCGCGAAGAAGCCGCTTCTTGGGCTCCGGGAGCCGGCGAGAGCGGCAGCTTCGGGAAGGTGAAGAAGCAAGCTGTACAACACTGGGATTGTGTGCGCACCTTGCCAACTGATAGAAAACAGTACCTTTGCACTCTCCTGGCTTTTCCAATCACATGAACATTCGATTGGAAGCTGTTTTGGACAACTTTTCTTTTCTTCCTGCCAAACACTTGGCAGACATCTCTGCAACGTCTAGAACACGATGGGAGATGTTTTCTGTGCTGGCACTGTTTTTCCTAGCCAGACAGAGTGGGAAAGCGTTTTGCCGAGATGTAGACAACAAAAGACGCGAAAGACGAAGGTAGGATGCTCTCCGGAGCTAAGAGCCGCTGCCGGGCGTCTTTCGGCAGAAGCCGCGCTAAGGAGAGCACTGTGAGCGGCACAATCGTCTTTGCGCGAAGAAGCCGCTTCTTGGGCTCCGGGAGCCGGCGAGAGCGGCAGCTTCGGGAAGGTGAAGAAGCAAGCTGTACAACACTGGGATTGTGTGCGCACCTTGCCAACTGATAGAAAACAGTACCTTTGCACTCTCCTGGCTTTTCCAATCACATGAACATTCGATTGGAAGCTGTTTTGGACAACTTTTCTTTTCTTCCTGCCAAACACTTGGCAGACATCTCTGCAACTTCTAGAACACGATGGGAGATGTTTTCTGTGCTGGCACAGTTTTTCCTAGCCAGACAGAGTGGAAAAGCTTTTTGCCGAGATGTAGATGAGAAGAGGAGCTAAAGACGAAGGTAGGATGCTCTCCGGAGCTAAGAGCCGCTGCCGGGCGTCTTTCGGCAGAAGCCGCGCTAAGGAGAGCACTGTGAGTGGCACAATCGTATTTGCGCGAAGAAGCCGCTTCTTGGGCTCCCGGAGCCGGCGAGAGCGGCAGCTTCGGGAAGGTGAAGAAGCAAGCTGTACAACACTGGGATTGTGCGCGCCCCTTGCCAACTGATAGAAAACAGTACCTTTGCACTCTCCTGGCTTTTCCAATCACATGAACATTCGATTGGAAGCTGTTTTGGACAACTTTCTTTTCTTCCTGCCAAACACTTGGAAGACATCTCTGCAATGTCTAGAACACGATGGGAGATGTTTTCTGTGCTGGCACAGTTTTTCCTAGCCAGACAGAGTGGGAAAGCGTTTTGCCGAGATGTAGACAACAAAAGACGCGAAAGACGAAGGTAGGATGCTCTCCGGAGCTAAGAGCCGCAGCCGGGCGTCTTTCGGCAGAAGCCGCGCTAAGGAGAGCACTGTGAGCGGCACAATCGTCTTTGCGCGAAGAAGCCGCTTCTTGGGCTCCGGGAGCCGGCGAGAGCGGCAGCTTCGGGAAGGTGAAGAAGCAAGCTGTACAACACTGGGATTGTGCGCGCACCTTGCCAACTGATAGAAAACAGTACCTTTGCACTCTCCTGGCTTTTCCAATCACATGAACATTCGATTGGAAGCTGTTTTGGACAACTTTTCTTTTCTTCCTGCCAAACACTTGGCAGACATCTCTGCAACTTCTAGAACACGATGGGAGATGTTTTCTGTGCTGGCACTGTTTTTCCTAGCCAGACAGAGTGGGAAAGCGTTTTGCCGAGATGTAGACAACAAAAGACGCGAAAGACGAAGGTAGGATGCTCTCCGGAGCTAAGAGCCGCTGCCGGGCGTCTTTCGGCATAAGCCGCGCTAAGGAGAGCACTGTGAGCGGCAAAATCGTCTTTGCGCGAAGAAGCCGCTTCTTGGGCTCCGGGAGCCGGCGAGAGCGGCAGCTTCGGGAAGGTGAAGAAGCAAGCTGTACAACACTGGGATTGTGTGCGCACCTTGCCAACTGATAGAAAACGGTACCTTTGCACTCTCCTGACTTTTCCAATCGCATGAACATTCGATTGGAAGCTGTTTTGGACAACTTTTCTTTTCTTCCTGCCAAACACTTGGCAGACATCTCTGCAACTTCTAGAACACGATGGGAGATGTTTTCTGTGCTGGCACAGTTTTTCCTAGCCAGACAGAGTGGAAAAGCTTTTTGCCGAGATGTAGATGAGAAGACGAGCTAAAGACGAAGGTAGGATGCTCTCCGGAGCGAAGAGCCGCTGCCGGGCGTCTTTCGGCAGAAGCCGCGCTAAGGAGAGCACTGTGAGCGGCACAATCGTCTTTGCGCGAAGAAGCCGCTTCTTGGGCTCCGGGAGCCGGCGAGAGCGGCAGCTTCGGGAAGGTGAAGAAGCAAGCTGTACAACACTGGGATTGTGCGCGCACCTTGCCAACTGATAGAAAACAGTACCTTTGCACTCTCCTGGCTTTTCCAATCACATGAACATTCGATTGGAAGCTGTTTTGGACAACTTTTCTTTTCTTCCTGCCAAACACTTGGCAGACATCTCTGCAACTTCTAGAACACGATGGGAGATGTTTTCTGTGCTGGCACTGTTTTTCCTAGCCAGACAGAGTGGGAAAGCGTTTTGCCGAGATGTAGACAACAAAAGACGCGAAAGACGAAGGTAGGATGCTCTCCGGAGCTAAGAGCCGCTGCCGGGCGTCTTTCGGCATAAGCCGCGCTAAGGAGAGCACTGTGAGCGGCAAAATCTTCTTTGCGCGAAGAAGCCGCTTCTTGGGCTCCGGGAGCCGGCGAGAGCGGCAGCTTCGGGAAGGTGAAGAAGCAAGCTGTACAACACTGGGATTGTGCGCGCACCTTGCCAACTGATAGAAAACAGTACCTTTGCACTCTCCTGGCTTTTCCAATCACATGAACATTCGATTGGAAGCTGTTTTGGACAACTTTTCTTTTCTTCCTGCCAAACACTTGGCAGACATCTCTGCAACTTCTAGAACATGATGGGAGATGTTTTCTGTGCTGGCACAGTTTTTCCTAGCCAGATAGAGTGGGAAAGCGTTTTGCCGAGATGTAGACAACAAAAGACGCGAAAGACAAAGGTAGGATGCTCTTCGGAGCTAAGAGCCGCTGCCGGGCGTCTTTCGGCAGAAGCCGCGGTAAGGAGAGCACTGTGAGCGGCACAATCGTCTTTGCGCGAAGAAGCCGCTTCTTGGGCTCCGGGAGCCGGCGAGAGCGGCAGCTTCGGGAAGGTGAAGAAGCAAGCTGTACAACACTGGGATTGTGTGCGCACCTTGCCAACTGATAGAAAACGGTACCTTTGCACTCTCCTGGCTTTTCCAATCACATGAACATTCGATTGGAAGCTGTTTTGGACAACTTTTCTTTTCTTCCTGCCAAACACTTGGCAGACATCTCTGCAACTTCTAGAACACGATGGGAGATGTTTTCTGTGCTGGCACAGTTTTTCCTAGCCAGACAGAGTGGAAAAGCGTTTTGCCGAGATGTAGACAACAAAAGACGCGAAAGACGAAGGTAGGATGCTCTCCGGAGCTAAGAGCCGCTTCCGGCTGTCTTTCGGCAGAAGCCGCGCTAAGGAGAGCACTGTGAGCGGCACAATCGTCTTTGCGCGAAGAAGCCGCTTCTTGGGCTCCGGGAGCCGGCGAGAGCGGCAGCTTCGGGAAGGTGAAGAAGCAAGCTGTACAACACTGGGATTGTGCGCGCACCTTGCCAACTGATAGAAAACAGTACCTTTGCACTCTCCTGGCTTTTCCAATCACATGAACATTCGATTGGAAGCTGTTTTGGACAACTTTTCTTTTCTTCCTGCCAAACACTTGGCAGACATCTCTGCAACTTCTAGAACACGATGGGAGATGTTTTCTGTGCTGGCACAGTTTTTCCTAGCCAGACAGAGTGGAAAAGCTTTTTGCCGTGATGTAGATGAGAAGAGGAGCTAAAGACGAAGGTAGGATGCTCTCCGGAGCTAAGAGCCGCTGCCGGGCGTCTTTCGGCAGAAGCCGCGCTAAGGAGAGCACTGTGAGCGGCACAATCGTCTTTGCGCGAAGAAGCCGCTTCTTGGGCTCCGGGAGCCGGCGAGAGCGGCAGCTTCGGGAAGGTGAAGAAGCAAGCTGTACAACACTGGGATTGTGTGCGCACCTTGCCAACTGATAGAAAACAGTACCTTTGCACTCTCCTGGCTTTTCCAATCACATGAACATTCGATTGGAAGCTGTTTTGGACAACTTTTCTTTTCTTCCTGCCAAACACTTGGCAGACATCTCTGCAACTTCTAGAACACGATGGGAGATGTTTTCTGTGCTGGCACAGTTTTTCCTAGCCAGACAGAGTGGGAAAGCGTTTTGCTGAGATGTAGACAACAAAAGACGCGAAAGACGAAGGTAGGATGCTCTCCGGAGCTAAGAGCCGCTGCCGGGCGTCTTTCGGCAGAAGCCGCGCTAAGGAGAGCACTGTGAGCGGCACAATCGTCTTTGCGCGAAGAAGCCGCTTCTTGGGCTCCGGGAGCCGGCGAGAGCGGCAGCTTCGGGAAGGTGAAGAAGCAAGCTGTACAACACTGGGATTGTGTGCGCACCTTGCCAACTGATAGAAAACAGTACCTTTGCACTCTCCTGGCTTTTCCAATCACATGAACATTCGATTGGAAGCTGTTTTGGACAACTTTCCTTTTCTTCCTGCCAAACACTTGGCAGACATCTCTGCAACTTCTAGAACACGATGGGAGATGTTTTCTGTGCTGGCACAGTTTTTCCTAGCCAGACAGAGTGGAAAAGCTTTTTGCCGAGATGTAGATGAGAAGAGGAGCTAAAGACGAAGGTAGGATGCTCTCCGGAGCTAAGAGCCGCTGCCGGGCGTCTTTCGGCAGAAGCCGCGCTAAGGAGAGCACTGTGAGCGGCACAATCGTCTTTGCGCGAAGAAGCCGCTTCTTGGGCTCCGGGAGCCGGCGAGAGCGGCAGCTTCGGGAAGGTGAAGAAGCAAGCTGTACAACACTGGGATTGTGCGCGCCCCTTGCCAACTGATAGAAAACAGTACCTTTGCACTCTCCTGGCTTTTCCAATCACATGAACATTCGATTGGAAGCTGTTTTGGACAACTTTTCTTTTCTTCCTGCCAAACACTTGGCAGACATCTCTGCAACGTCTAGAACACGATGGGAGATGTTTTCTGTGCTGGCACAGTTTTTCCTAGCCAGACAGAGTGGGAAAGCGTTTTGCCGAGATGTAGACAACAAAAGACGCGAAAGACGAAGGTAGGATGCTCTCCGGAGCTAAGAGCCGCTGCCGGGCGTCTTTCGGCAGAAGCCGCGCTAAGGAGAGCACTGTGAGCGGCACAATCGTCTTTGCGCGAAGAAGCCGCTTCTTGGGCTCCGGGAGCCGGCGAGAGCGGCAGCTTCGGGAAGGTGAAGAAGCAAGCTGTACAACACTGGGATTGTGTGCGCACCTTGCCAACTGATAGAAAACGGTACCTTTGCACTCTCCTGACTTTTCCAATCACATGAACATTCGATTGGAAGCTGTTTTGGACAACTTTCTTTTCTTCCTGCCAAACACTTGGCAGACATCTCTGCAACTTCTAGAACACGATGGGAGATGTTTTCTGTGCTGGCACAGTTTTTCCTAGCCAGACAGAGTGAAAAAGCTTTTTGCCGAGTTGTCGATGAGAAGAGGAGCTAAAGACGAAGGTAGGATGCTCTCCGGAGCTAAGAGCCGCTGCCGGGCGTCTTTCGGCAGAAGCCGCGCTAAGGAGAGCACTGTGAGCGGCACAATCGTCTTTGCGCGAAGAAGCCGCTTCTTGGGCTCCGGGAGCCGGCGAGAGCGGCAGCTTCGGGAAGGTGAAGAAGCAAGCTGTACAACACTGGGATTGTGCGCGCACCTTGCCAACTGATAGAAAACAGTACCTTTGCACTCTCCTGGCTTTTCCAATCACATGAACATTCGATTGGAAGCTGTTTTGGACAACTTTTCTTTTCTTCCTGCCAAACACTTGGCAGATATCTCTGCAACTTCTAGAACACGATGGGAGATGTTTTCTGTGCTGGCACAGTTTTTCCTAGCCAGACAGAGTGGAAAAGCTTTTTGCAGAGATGTAGACTACAAAAGACGCGAAAGACGATGGTAGGATGCTCTCCGGAGCTAAGAGCCGCTGCCGGGCGTCTTTCGGCAGAAGCCGCGCTAAGGAGAGCACTGTGAGCGGCACAATCGTCTTTGCGCGAAGAAGCCGCTTCTTGGGCTCCGGGAGCCGGCGAGAGCGGCAGCTTCGGGAAGGTGAAGAAGCAAGCTGTACCACACTGGGATTGTGTGCGCACCTTGCCAACTGATAGAAAACAGTACCTTTGCACTCTCCTGGCTTTTCCAATCACATGAACATTCGATTGGAAGCTGTTTTGAACAACTTTTCTTTTCTTCCTGCCAAACACTTGGCAGACATCTCTGCAACGTCTAGAACACGATGGGAGATGTTTTCTGTGCTGGCACAGTTTTTCCTAGCCAGACAGAGTGGAAAAGCTTTTTGCCGAGATGTAGACTACAAAAGACGCGAAAGACGAAGGTAGGATGCTCTTCGGAGCTAAGAGCCGCTGCCGGGCGTCTTTCGGCAGAAGCCGCGCTAAGGAGAGCACTGTGAGCGGCACAATCGTCTTTGCGCGAAGAAGCCGCTTCTTGGGCTCCGGGAGCCGGCGAGAGCGGCAGCTTCGGGAAGGTGAAGAAGCAAGCTGTACAACACTGGGATTGTGTGCGCACCTTGCCAACTGATAGAAAACGGTACCTTTGCACTCTCCTGACTTTTCCAATCACATGAACATTCGATTGGAAGCTGTTTTGGACAACTTTTCTTTTCTTCCTGCCAAACACTTGGCAGACATCTCTGCAACGTCTAGAACACGATGGGAGATGTTTTCTGTGCTGGCACAGTTTTAGTTTTTCCTAGACAGACAGGGTGGAAAAGCTTTTTGCCGAGATGTAGACTACAAAAGACGCGAAAGACGAAGGTAGGATGCTCTTCGGAGCTAAGAGCCGCTGCCGGGCGTCTTTCGGCAGAAGCCGCGCTAAGGAGAGCACTGTGAGCGGCACAATCGTCTTTGCGCGAAGAAGCCGCTTCTTGGGCTCCGGGAGCCGGCGAGAGCGGCAGCTTCGGGAAGGTGAAGAAGCAAGCTGTACAACACTGGGATTGTGTGCGCACCTTGCCAACTGATAGAAAACGGTACCTTTGCACTCTCCTGACTTTTCCAATCACATGAACATTCGATTGGAAGCTGTTTTGGACAACTTTTCTTTTCTTCCTGCCAAACACTTGGCAGACATCTCTGCAAAGTCTAGAACACGATGGGAGATGTTTTCTGTGCTGGCACAGTTTTTCCTAGCCAGACAGAGTGGAAAAGCTTTTTGCCGAGATGTAGACTACAAAAGACGCGAAAGACGAAGGTAGGATGCTCTTCAAAGCTAAGAGCCGCTGCCGGGCGTCTTTCGGCAGAAGCCGCGCTAAGGAGAGCACTGTGAGCGGCACAATCGTCTTTGCGCGAAGAAGCCGCTTCTTGGGCTCCGGGAGCCGGCAAGAGCGGCAGCTTCGGGAAGGTGAAGAAGCAAGCTGTACAACACTGGGATTGTGTGCGCACCTTGCCAACTGATAGAAAACGGTACCTTTGCACTCTCCTGACTTTTCCAATCACATGAACATTCGATTGGAAGCTGTTTTGGACAACTTTTCTTTTCTTCCTGCCAAACACTTGGCAGACATCTCTGCAACGTCTAGAACACGATGGGAGATGTTTTCTGTGCTGGCACAGTTTTTCCTAGACAGACAGAGTGGAAAAGCTTTTTGCCGAGATGTAGATGAGAAGAGGAGCTAAAGACGAAGGTAGGATGCTCTTCAGAGCTAAGAGCCGCTGCCGGGCGTCTTTCGGCAGAAGCCGCGCTAAGGAGAGCACTGTGAGCGGCACAATCGTCTTTGCGCGAAGAAGCCGCTTCTTGGGCTCCGGGAGCCGGCGAGAGCGGCAGCTTCGGGAAGGTGAAGAAGCAAGCTGTACAACACCGGGATTGTGCGCGCACCTTGCCAACTGATAGAAAACAGTACCTTTGCACTCTCCTGGCTTTTCCAATCACATGAACATTCGATTGGAAGCTGTTTTGGACAACTTTTCTTTTCTTCCTGCCAAACACTTGGCAGACATCTCTGCAACTTCTAGAACACGATGGGAGGTGTTTTCTGTGCTGGCACAGTTTTTCCTAGCCAGACAGAGGGGAAAAGCTTTTTGCCGAGATGTAGATGAGAAGAGGAGCTAAAGACGAAGGTAGGATGCTCTCCGGAGCTAAGAGCCGCTGCCGGGCGTCTTTCGGCAGAAGCCGCGCTAAGGAGAGCACTGTGAGCGGCACAATCGTCTTTGCGCGAAGAAGCCGCTTCTTGGGCTCCGGGAGCCGGCGAGAGCGGCAGCTTCGGGAAGGTGAAGAAGCAAGCTGTACAACACTGGGATTGTGTGCGCACCTTGCCAACTGATAGAAAACAGTACCTTTGCACTCTCCTGACTTTTCCAATCACATGAACATTCGATTGGAAGCTGTTTTGGACAACTTTTCTTTTCTTCCTGCCAAACACTTGGCAGACATCTCTGCAACGTCTAGAACACGATGGGATATGTTTTCTGTGCTGGCACAGTTTTTCCTAGCCAGACAGAGTGGAAAAGCTTTTTGCTAAGATGTAGATGAGAAGAGGAGCAAAAGACGAAGGTAGGATGCTCTCCGGAGCTAAGAGCCGCTGCCGGGCGTCTTTCGGCAGAAGCCGCGCTAAGGAGAGCACTGTGAGCGGCACAATCGTCTTTGCGCGAAGAAGCCGCTTCTTGGGCTCCGGGAGCCGGCGAGAGCGGCAGCTTCGGGAAGGTGAAGAAGCAAGCTGTACAACACTGGGATTGTGCGCGCACCTTGCCAACTGATAGAAAACAGTACCTTTGCACTCTCCTGGCTTTTCCAATCACATGAACATTCGATTGGAAGCTGTTTTGGACAACTTTTCTTTTCTTCCTGCCAAACACTTGGCAGACATCTCTGCAACTTCTAGAACACGATGGGAGATGTTTTCTGTGCTGGCACAGTTTTTCCTAGCCAGACAGAGTGGAAAAGCTTTTTGCAGAGATGTACACTACAAAAGACGCGAAAGACGAAGGTAGGATGCTCTCCGGAGCTAAGAGCCGCTGCCGGGCGTCTTTCGGCAGAAGCCGCGCTAAGGAGAGCACTGTGAGTGGCACAATCGTCTTTGCGCGAAGAAGCCGCTTCTTGGGCTCCGGGAGCCGGCGAGAGCGGCAGCTTCGGGAAGGTGAAGAAGCAAGCTGTACCACACTGGGATTGTGTGCGCACCTTGCCAACTGATAGAAAACAGTACCTTTGCACTCTCCTGGCTTTTCCAATCACATGAACATTCGATTGGAAGCTGTTTTGGACAACTTTTCTTTTCTTCCTGCCAAACACTTGGCAGACATCTCTGCAACGTCTAGAACACGATGGGAGATGTTTTCTGTGCTGGCACAGTTTTTCCTAGCCAGACAGAGTGGGAAAGCGTTTTGCCGAGATGTAGACAACAAAAGACGCGAAAGACGAAGGTAGGATGCTCTCCGGAGCTAAGAGCCGCTGCCGGGCGTCTTTCGGCAGAAGCCGCGCTAAGGAGAGCACTGTGAGCGGCACAATTGTCTTTGCGCGAAGAAGCCGCTTCTTGGGCTCCGGGAGCCGGCGAGAGCGGCAGCTTCGGGAAGGTGAAGAAGCAAGCTGTACAACACTGGGATTGTGTGCGCACCTTGCCAACTGATAGAAAACGGTACCTTTGCACTCTCCTGACTTTTCCAATCACATGAACATTCGATTGGAAGCTGTTTTGGACAACTTTTCTTTTCTTCCTGCCAAACACTTGGCAGACATCTCTGCAACGTCTAGAACACGATGGGAGATTTTTTCTGTGCTGGCACAGTTTTTCCTAGCCAGACAGAGTGGAAAAGCTTTTTGCCGAGATGTAGATGAGAAGAGGAGCTAAAGACGAAGGTAGGATGCTCTCCGGAGCTAAGAGCCGCTGCCGGGCGTCTTTCGGCAGAAGCCGCGCTAAGGAGAGCACTGTGAGCGGCACAATCGTCTTTGCGCGAAGAAGCCGCTTCTTGGGCTCCGGGAGCCGGCGAGAGCGGCAGCTTCGGGAAGGTGAAGAAGCAAGCTGTACAACACTGGGATTGTGTGCGCACCTTGCCAACTGATAGAAAACAGTACCTTTGCACTCTCCTGGCTTTTCCAATCACATGAACATTCGATTGGAAGCTGTTTTGGACAACTTTTCTTTTCTTCCTGCCAAACACTTGGCAGACATCTCTGCAACGTCTAGAACACGATGGGAGATGTTTTCTGTGCTGGCACAGTTTTTCCTAGCCAGACAGAGTGGGAAAGCGTTTTGCCGAGATGTAGACAACAAAAGACGCGAAAGACGAAGGTAGGATGCTCTTCGGAGCTAAGAGCCGCTGCCGGGCGTCTTTCGGCAGAAGCCGCGCTAAGGAGAGCACTGTGAGCGGCACAATCGTCTTTGCGCGAAGAAGCCGCTTCTTGGGCTCCGGGAGCCGGCGAGAGCGGCAGCTTCAGGAAGGTGAAGAAGCAAGCTGTACAACACTGGGATTGTGTGCGCACCTTGCCAACTGATAGAAAACAGTACCTTTGCACTCTCCTGGCTTTTCCAATCACATGAACATTCGATTGGAAGCTGTTTTGGACAACTTTTCTTTTCTTCCTGCCAAACACTTGGCAGACATCTCTGCAACGTCTAGAACACGATGGGAGATGTTTTCTGTGCTGGCACAGTTTTTCCTAGCCAGACAGAGTGGAAAAGCTTTTTGCCGAGATGTAGATGAGAAGAGGAGCTAAAGACGAAGGTAGGATGCTCTCCGGAGCTAAGAGCCGCTGCCGGGCGTCTTTCGGCAGAAGCCGCGCTAAGGAGAGCACTGTGAGCGGCACAATCGTCTTTGCGCGAAGAAGCCGCTTCTTGGGCTCCGGGAGCCGGCGAGAGCGGCAGCTTCGGGAAGGTGAAGAAGCAAGCTGTACCACACTGGGATTGTGTGCGCACCTTGCCAACTGATAGAAAACAGTACCTTTGCACTCTCCTGGCTTTTCCAATCACATGAACATTCGATTGGAAGCTGTTTTGGACAACTTTTCTTTTCTTCCTGCCAAACACTTGGCAGACATCTCTGCAACGTCTAGAACACGATGGGAGATGTTTTCTGTGCTGGCACAGTTTTTCCTAGCCAGACAGAGTGGAAAAGCTTTTTGCCGAGATGTAGACTACAAAAGACGCGAAAGACGAAGGTAGGATGCTCTCCGGAGCTAAGAGCCGCTGCCGGGCGTCTTTCGGCAGAAGCCGCGCTAAGGAGAGCACTGTGAGCGGCACAATCGTCTTTGCGCGAAGAAGCCGCTTCTTGGGCTCCGGGAGCCGGCGAGAGCGGCAGCTTCGGGAAGGTGAAGAAGCAAGCTGTACAACACTGGGATTGTGTGCGCACCTTGCCAACTGATAGAAAACAGTACCTTTGCACTCTCCTGGCTTTTCCAATCACATGAACATTCGATTGGAAGCTGTTTTGAACAACTTTTCTTTTCTTCCTGCCAAACACTTGGCAGACATCTCTGCAACGTCTAGAACACGATGGGAGATGTTTTCTGTGCTGGCACAGTTTTTCCTAGCCAGACAGAGTGGGAAAGCGTTTTGCCGAGATGTAGACAACAAAAGACGCGAAAGACGAAGGTAGGATGCTCTTCGGAGCTAAGAGCCGCTGCCGGGCGTCTTTCGGCAGAAGCCGCGCTAAGGAGAGCACTGTGAGCGGCACAATCGTCTTTGCGCGAAGAAGCCGCTTCTTGGGCTCCGGGAGCCGGCGAGAGCGGCAGCTTTGGGAAGGTGAAGAAGCAAGCTGTACAACACTGGGATTGTGTGCGCACCTTGCCAACTGATAGAAAACAGTACCTTTGCACTCTCCTGGCTTTTCCAATCACATGAACATTCGATTGGAAGCTGTTTTGGACAACTTTTCTTTTCTTCCTGCCAAACACTTGGCAGACATCTCTGCAACGTCTAGAACACGATGGGAGATGTTTTCTGTGCTGGCACAGTTTTTCCTAGCCAGACAGAGTGGGAAAGCGTTTTGCCAAGATGTAGACAACAAAAGACGCGAAAGACGAAGGTAGGATGCTCTTCAGAGCTAAGAGCCGCTGCCGGGCGTCTTTCGGCCGAAGCCGCGCTAAGGAGAGCACTGTGAGCGGCACAATCGTCTTTGCGCGAAGAAGCCGCTTCTTGGGCTCCGGGAGCCGGCGAGAGCGGCAGCTTTGGGAAGGTGAAGAAGCAAGCTGTACAACACTGGGATTGTGTGCGCACCTTGCCAACTGATAGAAAACAGTACCTTTGCACTCTCCTGGCTTTTCCAATCACCTGAACATTCGATTGGAAGCTGTTTTGGACAACTTTTCTTTTCTTCCTGCCAAACACTTGGCAGACATCTCTGCAACGTCTAGAACACGATGGGAGATGTTTTCTGTGCTGGCACAGTTTTTCCTAGACAGACAGAGTGGAAAAGCTTTTTGCCGAGATGTAGACTAAAAAAGACGCGAAAGACGAAGGTAGGATGCTCTTCGGAGCTAAGAGCCGCTGCCGGGCGTCTTTCGGCAGAAGCCGCGCTAAGGAGAGCACTGTGAGCGGCACAATCGTCTTTGCGCGAAGAAGCCGCTTCTTGGGCTCCGGGAGCCGGCGAGAGCGGCAGCTTCGGGAAGGTGAAGAAGCAAGCTGTACAACACTAGGATTGTGTGCGCACCTTGCCAACTGATAGAAAACGGTACCTTTGCACTCTCCTGACTTTTCCAATCACATGAACATTCGATTGGAAGCTGTTTTGGACAACTTTTCTTTTCTTCCTGCCAAACACTTGGCAGACATCTCTGCAACTTCTAGAACACGATGGGAGATGTTTTCTGTGCTGGCACAGTTTTTCCTAGACAGACAGAGTGGAAAAGCTTTTTCCCGAGATGTAGATGAGAAGAGGAGCTAAAGACGAAGGTAGGATGCTCTCCGGAGCTAAGAGCCGCTGCCGGGCGTCTTTCGGCAGAAGCCGCGCTAAGGAGAGCACTGTGAGCGGCACAGTCGTCTTTGCGCGAAGAAGCCGCTTCTTGGGCTCCGGGAGCCGGCGAGAGCGGCAGCTTCGGGAAGGTGAAGAAGCAAGCTGTACAACACTGGGATTGTGTGCGCACCTTGCCAACTGATAGAAAACAGTACCTTTGCACTCTCCTGGCTTTTCCAATCACATGAACATTCGATTGGAAGCTGTTTTGGACAACTTTTCTTTTCTTCCTGCCAAACACTTGGCAGACATCTCTGCAACTTCTAGAACACGATGGGAGATGTTTTCTGTGCTGGCACAGTTTTTCCTAGCCAGACAGAGTGGAAAAGCTTTTTGCAGATATGTAGACTACAAAAGACGCGAAAGACGAAGGTAGGATGCTCTCCGGAGCTAAGAGCCGCTGCCGGGCGTCTTTCGGCAGAAGCCGCGCTAAGGAGAGCACTGTGAGCGGCACAATCGTCTTTGCGCGAAGAAGCTGCTTCTTGGGCTCCGGGAGCCGGCGAGAGCGGCAGCTTCGGGAAGGTGAAGAAGCAAGCTGTACAACACTGGGATTGTGTGCGCACCTTGCCAACTGATAGAAAACGGTACCTTTGCACTCTCCTGACTTTTCCAATCACATGAACATTCGATTGGAACTGTTTTGGACAACTTTTCTTTTCTTCCTGCCAAACACTTGGCAGACATCTCTGCAACTTCTAGAACACGATGGGAGATGTTTTCTGTGCTGGCACAGTTTTTCCTAGCCAGACAGAGGGGAAAAGCTTTTTGCCGAGATGTAGATGAGAAGAGGAGCTAAAGACGAAGGTAGAATGCTCTCCGGAGCTAAGAGCCGCTGCCGGGCGTCTTTCGGCAGAAGCCGCGCTAAGGAGAGCACTGTGAGCGGCACAATCGTCTTTGCGCGAAGAAGCCGCTTCTTGGGCTCCGGGAGCCGGCGAGAGCGGCAGCTTCGGGAAGGTGAAGAAGCAAGCTGTACAACACTGGGATTGTGTGCGCACCTTGCCAACTGATAGAAAACAGTACCTTTGCACTCTCCTGACTTTTCCAATCACATGAACATTCGATTGGAAGCTGTTTTGGACAACTTTTCTTTTCTTCCTGCCAAACACTTGGCAGACATCTCTGCAACGTCTAGAACACGATGGGATATGTTTTCTGTGCTGGCACAGTTTTTCCTAGCCAGACAGAGTGGAAAAGCTTTTTGCTAAGATGTAGATGAGAAGAGGAGCAAAAGACGAAGGTAGGATGCTCTCCGGAGCTAAGAGCCGCTGCCGGGCGTCTTTCGGCAGAAGCCGCGCTAAGGAGAGCACTGTGAGCGGCACAATCGTCTTTGCGCGAAGAAGCCGCTTCTTGGGCTCCGGGAGCCGGCGAGAGCGGCAGCTTCGGGAAGGTGAAGAAGCAAGCTGTACAACACTGGGATTGTGCGCGCACCTTGCCAACTGATAGAAAACAGTACCTTTGCACTCTCCTGGCTTTTCCAATCACATGAACATTCGATTGGAAGCTGTTTTGGACAACTTTTCTTTTCTTCCTGCCAAACACTTGGCAGACATCTCTGCAACGTCTAGAACACGATGGGAGATGTTTTCTGTGCTGGCACAGTTTTTCCTAGCCAGACAGAGTGGAAAAGCTTTTTGCAGAGATGTACACTACAAAAGACGCGAAAGACGAAGGTAGGATGCTCTCCGGAGCTAAGAGCCGCTGCCGGGCGTCTTTCGGCAGAAGCCGCGCTAAGGAGAGCACTGTGAGTGGCACAATCGTCTTTGCGCGAAGAAGCCGCTTCTTGGGCTCCGGGAGCCGGCGAGAGCGGCAGCTTCGGGAAGGTGAAGAAGCAAGCTGTACCACACTGGGATTGTGTGCGCACCTTGCCAACTGATAGAAAACAGTACCTTTGCACTCTCCTGGCTTTTCCAATCACATGAACATTCGATTGGAAGCTGTTTTGGACAACTTTTCTTTTCTTCCTGCCAAACACTTGGCAGACATCTCTGCAACGTCTAGAACACGATGGGAGATGTTTTCTGTGCTGGCACAGTTTTTCCTAGCCAGACAGAGTGGGAAAGCGTTTTGCCGAGATGTAGACAACAAAAGACGCGAAAGACGAAGGTAGGATGCTCTCCGGAGCTAAGAGCCGCTGCCGGGCGTCTTTCGGCAGAAGCCGCGCTAAGGAGAGCACTGTGAGCGGCACAATCGTCTTTGCGCGAAGAAGCCGCTTCTTGGGCTCCGGGAGCCGGCGAGAGCGGCAGCTTCGGGAAGGTGAAGAAGCAAGCTGTACAACACTGGGATTGTGTGCGCACCTTGCCAACTGATAGAAAACGGTACCTTTGCACTCTCCTGACTTTTCCAATCACATGAACATTCGATTGGAAGCTGTTTTGGACAACTTTTCTTTTCTTCCTGCCAAACACTTGGCAGACATCTCTGCAACGTCTAGAACACGATGGGAGATGTTTTCTGTGCTGGCACAGTTTTTCCTAGCCAGACAGAGTGGAAAAGCTTTTTGCCGAGATGTAGATGAGAAGAGGAGCTAAAGACGAAGGTAGAATGCTCTCCGGAGCTAAGAGCCGCTGCCGGGCGTCTTTCGGCAGAAGCCGCGCTAAGGAGAGCACTGTGAGCGGCACAATCGTCTTTGCGCGAAGAAGCCGCTTCTTGGGCTCCGGGAGCCGGCGAGAGCGGCAGCTTCGGGAAGGTGAAGAAGCAAGCTGTACAACACTGGGATTGTGTGCGCACCTTGCCAACTGATAGAAAACAGTACCTTTGCACTCTCCTGACTTTTCCAATCACATGAACATTCGATTGGAAGCTGTTTTGGACAACTTTTCTTTTCTTCCTGCCAAACACTTGGCAGACATCTCTGCAACGTCTAGAACACGATGGGATATGTTTTCTGTGCTGGCACAGTTTTTCCTAGCCAGACAGAGTGGAAAAGCTTTTTGCTAAGATGTAGATGAGAAGAGGAGCAAAAGACGAAGGTAGGATGCTCTCCGGAGCTAAGAGCCGCTGCCGGGCGTCTTTCGGCAGAAGCCGCGCTAAGGAGAGCACTGTGAGCGGCACAATCGTCTTTGCGCGAAGAAGCCGCTTCTTGGGCTCCGGGAGCCGGCGAGAGCGGCAGCTTCGGGAAGGTGAAGAAGCAAGCTGTACAACACTGGGATTGTGCGCGCACCTTGCCAACTGATAGAAAACAGTACCTTTGCACTCTCCTGGCTTTTCCAATCACATGAACATTCGATTGGAAGCTGTTTTGGACAACTTTTCTTTTCTTCCTGCCAAACACTTGGCAGACATCTCTGCAACGTCTAGAACACGATGGGAGATGTTTTCTGTGCTGGCACAGTTTTTCCTAGCCAGACAGAGTGGAAAAGCTTTTTGCAGAGATGTACACTACAAAAGACGCGAAAGACGAAGGTAGGATGCTCTCCGGAGCTAAGAGCCGCTGCCGGGCGTCTTTCGGCAGAAGCCGCGCTAAGGAGAGCACTGTGAGTGGCACAATCGTCTTTGCGCGAAGAAGCCGCTTCTTGGGCTCCGGGAGCCGGCGAGAGCGGCAGCTTCGGGAAGGTGAAGAAGCAAGCTGTACCACACTGGGATTGTGTGCGCACCTTGCCAACTGATAGAAAACAGTACCTTTGCACTCTCCTGGCTTTTCCAATCACATGAACATTCGATTGGAAGCTGTTTTGGACAACTTTTCTTTTCTTCCTGCCAAACACTTGGCAGACATCTCTGCAACGTCTAGAACACGATGGGAGATGTTTTCTGTGCTGGCACAGTTTTTCCTAGCCAGACAGAGTGGGAAAGCGTTTTGCCGAGATGTAGACAACAAAAGACGCGAAAGACGAAGGTAGGATGCTCTCCGGAGCTAAGAGCCGCTGCCGGGCGTCTTTCGGCAGAAGCCGCGCTAAGGAGAGCACTGTGAGCGGCACAATCGTCTTTGCGCGAAGAAGCCGCTTCTTGGGCTCCGGGAGCCGGCGAGAGCGGCAGCTTCGGGAAGGTGAAGAAGCAAGCTGTACAACACTGGGATTGTGTGCGCACCTTGCCAACTGATAGAAAACGGTACCTTTGCACTCTCCTGACTTTTCCAATCACATGAACATTCGATTGGAAGCTGTTTTGGACAACTTTTCTTTTCTTCCTGCCAAACACTTGGCAGACATCTCTGCAACGTCTAGAACACGATGGGAGATGTTTTCTGTGCTGGCACAGTTTTTCCTAGCCAGACAGAGTGGAAAAGCTTTTTGCCGAGATGTAGATGAGAAGAGGAGCTAAAGACGAAGGTAGGATGCTCTCCGGAGCTAAGAGCCGCTGCCGGGCGTCTTTCGGCAGAAGCCGCGCTAAGGAGAGCACTGTGAGCGGCACAATCGTCTTTGCGCGAAGAAGCCGCTTCTTGGACTCCGGGAGCCGGCGAGAGCGGCAGCTTCGGGAAGGTGAAGAAGCAAGCTGTACCACACTGGGATTGTGTGCGCACCTTGCCAACTGATAGAAAACAGTACCTTTGCACTCTCCTGGCTTTTCCAATCACATGAACATTCGATTGGAAGCTGTTTTGGACAACTTTTCTTTTCTTCCTGCCAAACACTTGGCAGACATCTCTGCAACGTCTAGAACACGATGGGAGATGTTTTCTGTGCTGGCACAGTTTTTCCTAGCCAGACAGAGTGGAAAAGCTTTTTGCCGAGATGTAGACTACAAAAGACGCGAAAGACGAAGGTAGGATGCTCTCCGGAGCTAAGAGCCGCTGCCGGGCGTCTTTCGGCAGAAGCCGCGCTAAGGAGAGCACTGTGAGCGGCACAATCGTCTTTGCGCGAAGAAGCCGCTTCTTGGGCTCCGGGAGCCGGCGAGAGCGGCAGCTTCGGGAAGGTGAAGAAGCAAGCTGTACAACACTGGGATTGTGTGCGCACCTTGCCAACTGATAGAAAACAGTACCTTTGCACTCTCCTGGCTTTTCCAATCACATGAACATTCGATTGGAAGCTGTTTTGAACAACTTTTCTTTTCTTCCTGCCAAACACTTGGCAGACATCTCTGCAACGTCTAGAACACGATGGGAGATGTTTTCTGTGCTGGCACAGTTTTTCCTAGCCAGACAGAGTGGGAAAGCGTTTTGCCGAGATGTAGACAACAAAAGACGCGAAAGACGAAGGTAGGATGCTCTTCGGAGCTAAGAGCCGCTGCCGGGCGTCTTTCGGCAGAAGCCGCGCTAAGGAGAGCACTGTGAGCGGCACAATCGTCTTTGCGCGAAGAAGCCGCTTCTTGGGCTCCGGGAGCCGGCGAGAGCGGCAGCTTCGGGAAGGTGAAGAAGCAAGCTGTACAACACTGGGATTGTGTGCGCACCTTGCCAACTGATAGAAAACAGTACCTTTGCACTCTCCTGACTTTTCCAATCACATGAACATTCGATTGGAAGCTGTTTTGGACAACTTTTCTTTTCTTCCTGCCAAACACTTGGCAGACATCTCTGCAACGTCTAGAACACGATGGGAGATGTTTTCTGTGCTGGCACAGTTTTTCCTAGCCAGACAGAGTGGAAAAGCTTTTTGCCGAGATGTAGATGAGAAGAGGAGCTAAAGACGAAGGTAGGATGCTCTCCGGAGCTAAGAGCCGCTGCCGGGCGTCTTTCGGCAGAAGCCGCGCTAAGGAGAGCACTGTGAGCGGCACAATCGTCTTTGCGCGAAGAAGCCGCTTCTTGGACTCCGGGAGCCGGCGAGAGCGGCAGCTTCGGGAAGGTGAAGAAGCAAGCTGTACCACACTGGGATTGTGTGCGCACCTTGCCAACTGATAGAAAACAGTACCTTTGCACTCTCCTGGCTTTTCCAATCACATGAACATTCGATTGGAAGCTGTTTTGGACAACTTTTCTTTTCTTCCTGCCAAACACTTGGCAGACATCTCTGCAACGTCTAGAACACGATGGGAGATGTTTTCTGTGCTGGCACAGTTTTTCCTAGCCAGACAGAGTGGAAAAGCTTTTTGCCAAGATGTAGACTACAAAAGACGCGAAAGACGAAGGTAGGATGCTCTCCGGAGCTAAGAGCCGCTGCCGGGCGTCTTTCGGCAGAAGCCGCGCTAAGGAGAGCACTGTGAGCGGCACAATCGTCTTTGCGCGAAGAAGCCGCTTCTTGGGCTCCGGGAGCCGGCGAGAGCGGCAGCTTCGGGAAGGTGAAGAAGCAAGCTGTACAACACTGGGATTGTGTGCGCACCTTGCCAACTGATAGAAAACAGTACCTTTGCACTCTCCTGGCTTTTCCAATCACATGAACATTCGATTGGAAGCTGTTTTGAACAACTTTTCTTTTCTTCCTGCCAAACACTTGGCAGACATCTCTGCAACGTCTAGAACACGATGGGAGATGTTTTCTGTGCTGGCACAGTTTTTCCTAGCCAGACAGAGTGGGAAAGCGTTTTGCCGAGATGTAGACAACAAAAGACGCGAAAGACGAAGGTAGGATGCTCTTCGGAGCTAAGAGCCGCTGCCGGGCGTCTTTCGGCAGAAGCCGCGCTAAGGAGAGCACTGTGAGCGGCACAATCGTCTTTGCGCGAAGAAGCCGCTTCTTGGGCTCCGGGAGCCGGCGAGAGCGGCAGCTTCGGGAAGGTGAAGAAGCAAGCTGTACAACACTGGGATTGTGTGCGCACCTTGCCAACTGATAGAAAACAGTACCTTTGCACTCTCCTGGCTTTTCCAATCACATGAACATTCGATTGGAAGCTGTTTTGGACAACTTTTCTTTTCTTCCTGCCAAACACTTGGCAGACATCTCTGCAACGTCTAGAACACGATGGGAGATGTTTTCTGTGCTGGCACAGTTTTTCCTAGCCAGACAGAGTGGAAAAGCTTTTTGCCGAGATGTAGATGAGAAGAGGAGCTAAAGACGAAGGTAGGATGCTCTCCGGAGCTAAGAGCCGCTGCCGGGCGTCTTTCGGCAGAAGCCGCGCTAAGGAGAACACTGTGAGCGGCACAGTCGTCTTTGCGCGAAGAAGCCGCTTCTTCGGCTCCGGAAGCTGGCGAGAGCGGCAGCTTCGGGAAGGTGAAGAAGCAAGCTGTACCACACTGGGATTGTGTGCGCACCTTGCCAACTGATAGAAAACAGTACCTTTGCACTCTCCTGGCTTTTCCAATCACATGAACATTCGATTGGAAGCTGTTTTGGACAACTTTTCTTTTCTTCCTGCCAAACACTTGGCAGACATCTCTGCAACGTCTAGAACACGATGGGAGATGTTTTCTGTGCTGGCACAGTTTTTCCTAGCCAGACAGAGTGGAAAAGCTTTTTGCCGAGATGTAGACTACAAAAGACGCGAAAGACGAAGGTAGGATGCTCTTCGGAGCTAAGAGCCGCTTCCGGGCGTCTTTCGGCAGAAGACGCGCTAAGGAGAGCACTGTGAGCGGCACAATCGTCTTTGCGCGAAGAAGCCGCTTCTTGGGCTCCGGGAGCCGGCGAGAGCGGCAGCTTCGGGAAGGTGAAGAAGCAAGCTGTACAACACTGGGATTGTGTGCGCACCTTGCCAACTGATAGAAAACAGTACCTTTGCACTCTCCTGGCTTTTCCAATCACATGAACATTCGATTGGAAGCTGTTTTGAACAACTTTTCTTTTCTTCCTGCCAAACACTTGGCAGACATCTCTGCAACGTCTAGAACACGATGGGAGATGTTTTCTGTGCTGGCACAGTTTTTCCTAGCCAGACATAGTGGAAAAGCTTTTTGCCGAGATGTAGATGAGAAGAGGAGCTAAAGACGAAGGTAGGATGCTCTCCGGAGCTAAGAGCCGCTGCCGGGCGTCTTTCGGCAGAAGCCGCGCTAAGGAGAGCACTGTGAGCGGCACAATCGTCTTTGCGCGAAGAAGCCGCTTCTTGGGCTCCGGGAGCCGGCGAGAGCGGCAGCTTCGGGAAGGTGAAGAAGCAAGCTGTACCACACTGGGATTGTGTGCGCACCTTGCCAACTGATAGAAAACAGTACCTTTGCACTCTCCTGGCTTTTCCAATCACATGAACATTCGATTGGAAGCTGTTTTGGACAACTTTTCTTTTCTTCCTGCCAAACACTTGGCAGACATCTCTGCAACGTCTAGAACACGATGGGAGATGTTTTCTGTGCTGGCACAGTTTTTCCTAGCCAGACAGAGTGGAAAAGCGTTTTGCCGAGATGTAGACAACAAAAGACGCGAAAGACGAAGGTAGGATGCTCTTCGGAGCTAAGAGCCGCTGCCGGGCGTCTTTCGGCAGAAGCCGCGCTAAGGAGAGCACTGTGAGCGGCACAATCGTCTTTGCGCGAAGAAGCCGCTTCTTGGGCTCCGGGAGCCAGCGAGAGCGGCAGCTTCGGGAAGGTGAAGAAGCAAGCTGTACAACACTGGGATTGTGTGCGCACCTTGCCAACTGATAGAAAACAGTACCTTTGCACTCTCCTGGCTTTTCCAATCACATGAACATTCGATTGGAAGCTGTTTTGGACAACTTTTCTTTTCTTCCTGCCAAACACTTGGCAGACATCTCTGCAACGTCTAGAACACGATGGGAGATGTTTTCTGTGCTGGCACAGTTTTTCCTAGCCAGACAGAGTGGAAAAGCTTTTTGCTAAGATGTAGATGAGAAGAGGAGCTAAAGACGAAGGTAGGATGCTCTCCGGAGCTAAGAGCCGCTGCCGGGCGTCTTTCGGCAGAAGCCGCGCTAAGCAGAGCACTGTGAGCGGCACAATCGTCTTTGCGAGAAGAAGCCGCTTCTTGGGCTCCGGGAGCCGGCGAGAGCGGCAGCTTCGGGAAAGTGAAGAAGCAAGCTGTACAACACTGGGATTGTGCGCGCACCTTGCCAACTGATAGAAAACAGTACCTTTGCACTCTCCTGGCTTTTCCAATCACATGAACATTCGATTGGAAGCTGTTTTGGACAACTTTTCTTTTCTTCCTGCCAAACACTTGGCAGACATCTCTGCAACTTCTAGAACACGATGGGAGATGTTTTCTGTGCTGGCACAGTTTTTCCTAGCCAGACAGAGTGGAAAAGCTTTTTGCAGAGATGTAGACTACAAAAGACGTGAAAGACGAAGGTAGGATGCTCTCCGGAGCTAAGAGCCGCTGCCGGGCGTCTTTCGGCAGAAGCCGCGCTAAGGAGAGCACTGTGAGCGGCACAATCGTCTTTGCGCGAAGAAGCCGCTTCTTGGGCTCCGGGAGCCGGCGAGAGCGGCAGCTTCGGGAAGGTGAAGAAGCAAGCTGTACCACAGTGGGATTGTGTGCGCACCTTGCCAACTGATAGAAAACAGTACCTTTGCACTCTCCTGGCTTTTCCAATCACATGAACATTCGATTGGAAGCTGTTTTGGACAACTTTTCTTTTCTTCCTGCCAAACACTTGGCAGACATCTCTGCAACGTCTAGAACACGATGGGAGATGTTTTCTGTGCTGGCACAGTTTTTCCTAGCCAGACAGAGTGGGAAAGCGTTTTGCCGAGATGTAGACAACAAAAGACGCGAAAGACGAAGGTAGGATGCTCTTCGGAGCTAAGAGCCGCTGCCGGGCGTCTTTCGGCAGAAGCCGCGCTAAGGAGAGCACTGTGAGCAGCACAATCGTCTTTGCGCGAAGAAGCCGCTTCTTGGGCTCCGGGAGCCGGCGAGAGCGGCAGCTTCGGGAAGGTGAAGAAGCAAGCTGTACCACACTGGGATTGTGTGCGCACCTTGCCAACTGATAGAAAACAGTACCTTTGCACTCTCCTGGCTTTTCCAATCACATGAACATTCGATTGGAAGCTGTTTTGGACAACTTTTCTTTTCTTCCTGCCAAACACTTGGCAGACATCTCTGCAACGTCTAGAACACGATGGGAGATGTTTTCTGTGCTGGCACAGTTTTTCCTAGCCAGACAGAGTGGAAAAGCTTTTTGCCGAGATGTAGACTACAAAAGACGCGAAAGACGAAGGTAGGATGCTCTCCGGAGCTAAGAGCCGCTGCCGGGCGTCTTTCGGCAGAAGCCGCGCTAAGGAGAGCACTGTGAGCGGCACAATCGTCTTTGCGCGAAGAAGCCGCTTCTTGGGCTCCGGGAGCCGGCGAGAGCGGCAGCTTCGGGAAGGTGAAGAAGCAAGCTGTACAACACTGGGATTGTGTGCGCACCTTGCCAACTGATAGAAAACAGTACCTTTGCACTCTCCTGGCTTTTCCAATCACATGAACATTCGATTGGAAGCTGTTTTGAACAACTTTTCTTTTCTTCCTGCCAAACACTTGGCAGACATCTCTGCAACGTCTAGAACACGATGGGAGATGTTTTCTGTGCTGGCACAGTTTTTCCTAGCCAGACAGAGTGGGAAAGCGTTTTGCCGAGATGTAGACAACAAAAGACGCGAAAGACGAAGGTAGGATGCTCTTCGGAGCTAAGAGCCGCTGCCGGGCGTCTTTCGGCAGAAGCCGCGCTAAGGAGAGCACTGTGAGCGGCACAATCGTCTTTGCGCGAAGAAGCCGCTTCTTGGGCTCCGGGAGCCGGCGAGAGCGGCAGCTTCGGGAAGGTGAAGAAGCAAGCTGTACAACACTGGGATTGTGTGCGCACCTTGCCAACTGATAGAAAACAGTACCTTTGCACTCTCCTGGCTTTTCCAATCACATGAACATTCGATTGGAAGCTGTTTTGGACAACTTTTCTTTTCTTCCTGCCAAACACTTGGCAGACATCTCTGCAACGTCTAGAACACGATGGGAGATGTTTTCTGTGCTGGCACAGTTTTTCCTAGCCAGACAGAGTGGAAAAGCTTTTTGCCGAGATGTAGATGAGAAGAGGAGCTAAAGACGAAGGTAGGATGCTCTCCGGAGCTAAGAGCCGCTGCCGGGCGTCTTTCGGCAGAAGCCGCGCTAAGGAGAGCACTGTGAGCGGCACAGTCGTCTTTGCGCGAAGAAGCCGCTTCTTCGGCTCCGGGAGCTGGCGAGAGCGGCAGCTTCGGGAAGGTGAAGAAGCAAGCTGTACCACACTGGGATTGTGTGCGCACCTTGCCAACTGATAGAAAACAGTACCTTTGCACTCTCCTGGCTTTTCCAATCACATGAACATTCGATTGGAAGCTGTTTTGGACAACTTTTCTTCTCTTCCTGCCAAACACTTGGCAGACATCTCTGCAACGTCTAGAACACGATGGGAGATGTTTTCTATTCTGGCACAGTTTTTCCTAGCCAGACAGAGTGGAAAAGCTTTTTGCCGAGATGTAGACTACAAAAGACGCGAAAGACGAAGGTAGGATGCTCTTCGGAGCTAAGAGCCGCTTCCGGGCGTCTTTCGGCAGAAGACGCGCTAAGGAGAGCACTGTGAGCGGCACAATCGTCTTTGCGCGAAGAAGCCGCTTCTTGGGCTCCGGGAGCCGGCGAGAGCGGCAGCTTCGGGAAGGTGAAGAAGCAAGCTGTACAACACTGGGATTGTGTGTGCACCTTGCCAACTAATAGAAAACAGTACCTTTGCACTCTCCTGGATTTTCCAATCACATGAACATTCGATTGGAAGCTGTTTTGAACAACTTTTCTTTTCTTCCTGCCAAACACTTGGCAGACATCTCTGCAATGTCTAGAACACGATGGGAGATGTTTTCTGTGCTGACACAGTTTTTCCTAGCCAGACAGAGTGGAAAAGCTTTTTGCCGAGATGTAGATGAGAAGAGGAGCTAAAGACGAAGGTAGGATGCTCTCCGGAGCTAAGAGCCGCTGCCGGGCGTCTTTCGGCAGAAGCCGCGCTAAGGAGAGCACTGTGAGCGGCACAATCGTCTTTGCGCGAAGAAGCCGCTTCTTGGGCTCCGGGAGCCGGCGAGAGCGGCAGCTTCGGGAAGGTGAAGAAGCAAGCTGTACCACACTGGGATTGTGTGCGCACCTTGCCAACTGATAGAAAACAGTACCTTTGCACTCTCCTGGCTTTTCCAATCACATGAACATTCGATTGGAAGCTGTTTTGGACAACTTTTCTTTTCTTCCTGCCAAACACTTGGCAGACATCTCTGCAACGTCTAGAACACGATGGGAGATGTTTTCTGTGCTGGCACAGTTTTTCCTAGCCAGACAGAGTGGAAAAGCGTTTTGCCGAGATGTAGACAACAAAAGACGCGAAAGACGAAGGTAGGATGCTCTTCGGAGCTAAGAGCCGCTGCCGGGCGTCTTTCGGCAGAAGCCGCGCTAAGGAGAGCACTGTGAGCGGCACAATCGTCTTTGCGCGAAGAAGCCGCTTCTTGGGCTCCGGGAGCCGGCGAGAGCGGCAGCTTCGGGAAGGTGAAGAAGCAAGCTGTACAACACTGGGATTGTGTGCGCACCTTGCCAACTGATAGAAAACAGTACCTTTGCACTCTCCTGGCTTTTCCAATCACATGAACATTCGATTGGAAGCTGTTTTGGACAACTTTTATTTTCTTCCTGCCAAACACTTGGCAGACATCTCTGCAACGTCTAGAACACGATGGGAGATGTTTTCTGTGCTGGCACAGTTTTTCCTAGCCAGACAGAGTGGAAAAGCTTTTTGCTAAGATGTAGATGAGAAGAGGAGCTAAAAACGAAGGTAGGATGCTCTCCGGAGCTAAGAGCCGCTGCCGGGCGTCTTTCGGCAGAAGCCGCGCTAAGGAGAGCACTGTGAGCGGCACAATCGTCTTTGCGAGAAGAAGCCGCTTCTTGGGCTCCGGGAGCCGGCGAGAGCGGCAGCTTCGGGAAGGTGAAGAAGCAAGCTGTACAACACTGGGATTGTGCGCGCACCTTGCCAACTGATAGAAAACAGTACCTTTGCACTCTCCTGGCTTTTCCAATCACATGAACATTCGATTGGAAGCTGTTTTGGACAACTTTTCTTTTCTTCCTGCCAAACACTTGGCAGACATCTCTGCAACTTCTAGAACACGATGGGAGATGTTTTCTGTGCTGGCACAGTTTTTCCTAGCCAGACAGAGTGGAAAAGCTTTTTGCAGAGATGTAGACTACAAAAGACGTGAAAGACGAAGGTAGGATGCTCTCCGGAGCTAAGAGCCGCTGCCGGGCGTCTTTCGGCAGAAGCCGCGCTAAGGAGAGCACTGTGAGCGGCACAATCGTCTTTGCGCGAAGAAGCCGCTTCTTGGGCTCCGGGAGCCGGCGAGAGCGGCAGCTTCGGGAAGGTGAAGAAGCAAGCTGTACCACACTGGGATTGTGTGCGCACCTTGCCAACTGATAGAAAACAGTACCTTTGCACTCTCCTGGCTTTTCCAATCACATGAACATTCGATTGGAAGCTGTTTTGGACAACTTTTCTTTTCTTCCTGCCAAACACTTGGCAGACATCTCTGCAACGTCTAGAACACGATGGGAGATGTTTTCTGTGCTGGCACAGTTTTTCCTAGCCAGACAGAGTGGGAAAGCGTTTTGCCGAGATGTAGACAACAAAAGACGCGAAAGACGAAGGTAGGATGCTCTTCGGAGCTAAGAGCCGCTGCCGGGCGTCTTTCGGCAGAAGCCGCGCTAAGGAGAGCACTGTGAGCGGCACAATCGTCTTTGCGCGAAGAAGCCGCTTCTTGGGCTCTGGGAGCCGGCGAGAGCGGCAGCTTTGGGAAGGTGAAGAAGCAAGCTGTACAACACTGGGATTGTGTGCGCACCTTGCCAACTGATAGAAAACAGTACCTTTGCACTCTCCTGGCTTTTCCAATCACATGAACATTCGATTGGAAGCTGTTTTGGACAACTTTTCTTTTCTTCCTGCCAAACACTAGGCAGACATCTCTACAACGTCTAGAACACGATGGGAGATGTTTTCTGTGCTGGCACAGTTTTTCTTAGACAGACAGAGTGGAAAAGCTTTTTGCCGAGATGTAGATGAGAAGAGGAGCTAAAGACGAAGGTAGGATGCTGTCCGGAGCTAAGAGCCGCTGCCGGGCGTCTTTCGGCAGAAGCCGCGCTAAGGAGAGCACTGTGAGCGGCACAATCGTCTTTGCGCGAAGAAGCCGCTTCTTGGGCTCCGGGAGCCGGCGAGAGCGGCAGCTTCGGCAAGGTGAAGAAGCAAGCTGTACAACACTGGGATTGTGCGCGCACCTTGCCAACTGATAGAAAACAGTACCTTTGCACTCTTCTGGCTTTTCCAATCACATGAACATTCGATTGGAAGCTGTTTTGGACAACTTTTCTTCCTGCCAAACACTTGGCAGACATCTCTGCATCTTCTAGAACACGATGGGAGATGTTTTCTGTGCTGGCACAGTTTTTCCTAGCAGACATACTGGAAAAGCTTTTTGCCGAGATGTAGATGAGAAGAGGCGCTAAAGACGAAGGTAGGATGCTGTCCGGAGCTAAGAGCCGCTCCCGGGCGTCTTTCGGCAGAAGCCGCTCTAAGGAGAGCACTGTGAGCGGCACAGTCGTCTTTGCGCGAAGAAGCCGCTTCTTCGGCTCCGGGAGCCGGAGAGAGCGACAGCTTCGGGAAGGTGAAGAAGCAAGCTGTACAACACTGGGATTGTGTGCGCAATTGCCAACTAATAGAAAACAGTACTTTTGCACTCTCCTGACTTTTCCAGTCACATGAACATTCGATTAGAAGCTGTTCTGGACAACTTTCCTTTTCTTCCTGCCAAACACTTGGCAGACATCTCTGAAACTTCTAGGACACGATGGAAGATGTTTTCTGTGCTGGCACAGTTTTTCCTAGCTAGACATAGTGGAAAAGCTTTTTGCCGAGATGTAGATGAGAAGAGGCGCTAAAGACGAAGGTAGGATGCTGTCCGAAGCTAAGAGCTGCTCCCGGGCGTCTTTCGGCAGAAGCCGCGCTAAGGAGGGCACTGTGAGCGGCACAATCGTCTTTGCGCGAAGAAGCCGCTTCTTCGGCTCCGGGAGCCGGAGAGAGCGGCAGCTTCGGGAAGGTGAAGAAGCAAGCTGTACAACACTGGGATTGTGTGCGCACCTTGCCAACTGATACAAAACAGTACTTTTGCACTCTCCTGACTCTTCCAATCACATGAACGTTCGATTGGAAGCTGTTTTGGACAACTTTTCTTTTCTTCCTGCCAAACACTTGGCAGACATCCGTGCAACGTCTAGAACACCTTGGGAGATGTTTTCTGTGCTGCCACAGTTTTTCCTAGCCAGACATAGTGGAAAAGCTTTTTGCCGAGATGTAGATGAGAAGAGGCGCTAAAGACGAAGGTAGGATGCTGTCCGGAGCTAAGAGCCGCTCCCGGGCGTCTTTCGGCAGAAGCCGCGCTAAGGAGAGCACTGTGAGCGGCACAGTCGTCTTTGCGCGAAGAAGCCGCTTCTTCGGCTCCGGGAGCTGGGGAGAGCGGCAGCTTCGGAAAGGTGAAGAAGCAAGCTGTACAACACTGGGATTGTGTGCGCAATTGCCAACTAATAGAAAACAGTACCTTTGCACTCTCCTGACTTTTCCAATCACATGAACGTTCGATTGGAGGCTGTTTTGGACAACTTTTCTTTTCTTCCTGCCAAACACTTGGCAGACATCCGTGCAACGTCTAGAACACCTTGGGAGATGTTTTCTGTGCTGGCACAGTTTTTCCTAGCCAGACATAGTGGAAAAGCTTTTTGCTGAGATGTAGATGAGAAGAGGCGCTAAAGACGAAGGTAGGATGCTGTCCGGAGCTAAGAGCCGCTCCCGGGCGTCTTTCGGCAGAAGCCGCGCTAAGGAGAGCACTGTGAGCGGCACAATCGTCTTTGCGCGAAGAAGCCGCTTCCTTGGCTCCGGGAGCCGGAGAGAGCGGCAGCTTCGGGAAGGTGAAGAAGCAAGCTGTACAACACTGGGATTGTGTGCGCACCTTGCCAACTGATACAAAACAGTACCTTTGCACTCTCCTGACTTTTCCAATCACATGAACGTTCGATTGGAAGCTGTTTTGGACAACTTTTCTTTTCTTCCTGCCAAACACTTGGCAGACATCCGTGCAACGTCTAGAACACATTGGGAGATGTTTTCTGTGCTGGCACAGTTTTTCCTAGCCAGACATAGTGGGAAAGCGTTTTGCTGAGATGTAGATGAGAAGAGGCGCTAAAGACGAAGGTAGGATGCTGTCCGGAGCTAAGAGCCGCTCCCGGGCGTCTTTCGGCAGAAGCCGCGCTAAGGAGAGCACTGTGAGCGGCACAATCGTCTTTGCGCGAAGAAGCCGCTTCTTCGGCTTAGGGAGCCGGAGAGAGCGGCAGCTTCGGGAAGGTGAAGAAGCAAGCTGTACAACACTGGGATTGTGTGCGCACCTTGCCAACTGATACAAAACAGTACCTTTGCACTCTCCTGACTTTTCCAATCACATGAACGTTCGATTGGAAGCTGTTTTGGACAACTTTTCTTTTCTTCCTGCCAAACACTTGGCAGACATCCGTGCAACGTCTAGAACACATTGGGAGATGTTTTCTGTGCTGGCACAGTTTTTCCTAGCCAGACATAGTGGGAAAGCGTTTTGCTGAGATGTAGATGAGAAGAGACGCTAAAGACGAAGGTAGGATGCTGTCCGGAGCTAAGAGCCGCTCCCGGGCGTCTTTCGGCAGAAGCCGCGCTAAGGAGAGCACTGTGAGCGGCACAATCGTCTTTGCGCGAAGAAGCCGCTTCTTCGGCTCCGGGAGCCGGAGAGAGCGGCAGCTTCGGGAAGGTGAAGAAGCAAGCTGTACAACACTGGGATTGTGTGCGCAGCTTGCCAACTGATACAAAACAGTACCTTTGCACTCTCCTGACTTTTCCAATCACATGAACGTTCGATTGGAAGCTGTTTTGGACAACTTTTCTTTTCTTCCTGCCAAACACTTGGCAGACATCCGTGCAACGTCTAGAACACATTGGGAGATGTTTTCTGTGCTGGCACAGTTTTTCCTAGCCAGACATAGTGGGAAAGCGTTTTGCTGAGATGTAGATGAGAAGAGACGCTAAAGACGAAGGTAGGATGCTGTCCGGAGCTAAGAGCCGCTCCCGGGCGTCTTTCGGCAGAAGCCGCGCTAAGGAGAGCACTGTGAGCGGCACAGTCGTCTTTGCGCGAAGAAGCCGCTTCTTCGGCTCCGGGAGCTGGGGAGAGCGGCAGCTTCGGAAAGGTGAAGAAGCAAGCTGTACAACACTGGGATTGTGTGCGCAATTGCCAACTAATAGAAAACAGTACCTTTGCACTCTCCTGACTTTTCCAATCACATGAACTTTCGATTGGAGGCTGTTTTGGACAACTTTTCTTTTCTTCCTGCCAAACACTTGGCAGACATCCGTGCAACGTCTAGAAAACCTTGGGAGATGTTTTCTGTGCTGGCACAGTTTTTCCTAGCCAGACATAGTGGAAAAGCTTTTTGCTGAGATGTAGATGAGAAGAGGCGCTAAAGACGAAGGTAGGATGCTGTCCGGAGCTAAGAGCTGCTCCCGGGCGTCTTTCGGCAGAAGCCGCGCTAAGGAGAGCACTGTGAGCGGCACAATCGTCTTTGCGCGAAGAAGCCGCTTCTTCGGCTCCGGGAGCCGGAGAGAGCGGCAGCTTCGGGAAGGTGAAGAAGCAAGCTGTACAACACTGGGATTGTGTGCGCAGCTTGCCAACTGATAGAAAACAGTACCTTTGCACTCTCCTGACTTTTCCAATCACATGAACGTTCGATTGGAAGCTGTTTTGGACAACTTTTCTTTTCTTCCTGCCAAACACTTGGCAGACATCCGTGCAACGTCTAGAACACATTGGGAGATGTTTTCTGTGCTGGCACAGTTTTTCCTAGCCAGACATAGTGGGAAAGCGTTTTGCTGAGATGTAGATGAGAAGAGACGCTAAAGACGAAGGTAGGATGCTGTCCGGAGCTAAGAGCCGCTCCCGGGCGTCTTTCGGCAGAAGCCGCGCTAAGGAGAGCACTGTGAGCGGCACAGTCGTCTTTGCGCGAAGAAGCCGCTTCTTCGGCTCCGGGAGCTGGGGAGAGCGGCAGCTTCGGAAAGGTGAAGAAGCAAGCTGTACAACACTGGGATTGTGTGCGCAATTGCCAACTAATAGAAAACAGTACCTTTGCACTCTCCTGACTTTTCCAATCACATGAACTTTCGATTGGAGGCTGTTTTGGACAACTTTTCTTTTCTTCCTGCCAAACACTTGGCAGACATCCGTGCAACGTCTAGAAAACCTTGGGAGATGTTTTCTGTGCTGGCACAGTTTTTCCTAGCCAGACATAGTGGAAAAGCTTTTTGCTGAGATGTAGATGAGAAGAGGCGCTAAAGACGAAGGTAGGATGCTGTCCGGAGCTAAGAGCCGCTCCCGGGCGTCTTTCGGCAGAAGCCGCGCTAAGGAGAGCACTGTGAGCGGCACAATCGTCTTTGCGCGAAGAAGCCGCTTCTTCGGCTCCGGGAGCCGGAGAGAGCGGCAGCTTCGGGAAGGTGAAGAAGCAAGCTGTACAACACTGGGATTGTGTGCGCACCTTGCCAACTGATACAAAACAGTACCTTTGCACTCTCCTGACTTTTCCAATCACATGAACGTTCGATTGGAAGCTGTTTTGGACAACTTTCTTTTCTTCCTGCCAAACACTTGGAAGACATCTCTGCAATGTCTAGAACACGATAGGAGATGTTTTCTGTGCTGGCACAGTTTTTCCTAGCCAGACAGAGTGGGAAAGCGTTTTGCCGAGATGTAGACAACAAAAGACGCGAAAGACGAAGGTAGGATGCTCTCCGGAGCTAAGAGCCGCTGCCGGGCGTCTTTCGGCAGAAGCCGCGCTAAGGAGAGCACTGTGAGCGGCACAATCGTCTTTGCGCGAAGAAGCCGCTTCTTGGGCTCCGGGAGCCGGCGAGAGCGGCAGCTTCGGGAAGGTGAAGAAGCAAGCTGTACAACACTGGGATTGTGCGCGCACCTTGCCAACTGATAGAAAACAGTACCTTTGCACTCTCCTGGCTTTTCCAATCACATGAACATTCGATTGGAAGCTGTTTTGGACAACTTTTCTTTTCTTCCTGCCAAACACTTGGCAGACATCTCTGCAACTTCTAGAACACGATGGGAGATGTTTTCTGTGCTGGCACTGTTTTTCCTAGCCAGACAGAGTGGGAAAGCGTTTTGCCGAGATGTAGACAACAAAAGACGCGAAAGACGAAGGTAGGATGCTCTCCGGAGCTAAGAGCCGCTGCCGGGCGTCTTTCGGCATAAGCCGCGCTAAGGAGAGCACTGTGAGCGGCAAAATCGTCTTTGCGCGAAGAAGCCGCTTCTTGGGCTCCGGGAGCCGGCGAGAGCGGCAGCTTCGGGAAGGTGAAGAAGCAAGCTGTACAACACTGGGATTGTGTGCGCACCTTGCCAACTGATAGAAAACGGTACCTTTGCACTCTCCTGACTTTTCCAATCGCATGAACATTCGATTGGAAGCTGTTTTGGACAACTTTTCTTTTCTTCCTGCCAAACACTTGGCAGACATCTCTGCAACTTCTAGAACACGATGGGAGATGTTTTCTGTGCTGGCACAGTTTTTCCTAGCCAGACAGAGTGGAAAAGCTTTTTGCCGAGATGTAGATGAGAAGACGAGCTAAAGACGAAGGTAGGATGCTCTCCGGAGCGAAGAGCCGCTGCCGGGCGTCTTTCGGCAGAAGCCGCGCTAAGGAGAGCACTGTGAGCGGCACAATCGTCTTTGCGCGAAGAAGCCGCTTCTTGGGCTCCGGGAGCCGGCGAGAGCGGCAGCTTCGGGAAGGTGAAGAAGCAAGCTGTACAACACTGGGATTGTGCGCGCACCTTGCCAACTGATAGAAAACAGTACCTTTGCACTCTCCTGGCTTTTCCAATCACATGAACATTCGATTGGAAGCTGTTTTGGACAACTTTTCTTTTCTTCCTGCCAAACACTTGGCAGACATCTCTGCAACTTCTAGAACACGATGGGAGATGTTTTCTGTGCTGGCACTGTTTTTCCTAGCCAGACAGAGTGGGAAAGCGTTTTGCCGAGATGTAGACAACAAAAGACGCGAAAGACGAAGGTAGGATGCTCTCCGGAGCTAAGAGCCGCTGCCGGGCGTCTTTCGGCATAAGCCGCGCTAAGGAGAGCACTGTGAGCGGCAAAATCTTCTTTGCGCGAAGAAGCCGCTTCTTGGGCTCCGGGAGCCGGCGAGAGCGGCAGCTTCGGGAAGGTGAAGAAGCAAGCTGTACAACACTGGGATTGTGCGCGCACCTTGCCAACTGATAGAAAACAGTACCTTTGCACTCTCCTGGCTTTTCCAATCACATGAACATTCGATTGGAAGCTGTTTTGGACAACTTTTCTTTTCTTCCTGCCAAACACTTGGCAGACATCTCTGCAACTTCTAGAACATGATGGGAGATGTTTTCTGTGCTGGCACAGTTTTTCCTAGCCAGATAGAGTGGGAAAGCGTTTTGCCGAGATGTAGACAACAAAAGACGCGAAAGACAAAGGTAGGATGCTCTTCGGAGCTAAGAGCCGCTGCCGGGCGTCTTTCGGCAGAAGCCGCGGTAAGGAGAGCACTGTGAGCGGCACAATCGTCTTTGCGCGAAGAAGCCGCTTCTTGGGCTCCGGGAGCCGGCGAGAGCGGCAGCTTCGGGAAGGTGAAGAAGCAAGCTGTACAACACTGGGATTGTGTGCGCACCTTGCCAACTGATAGAAAACGGTACCTTTGCACTCTCCTGGCTTTTCCAATCACATGAACATTCGATTGGAAGCTGTTTTGGACAACTTTTCTTTTCTTCCTGCCAAACACTTGGCAGACATCTCTGCAACTTCTAGAACACGATGGGAGATGTTTTCTGTGCTGGCACAGTTTTTCCTAGCCAGACAGAGTGGAAAAGCGTTTTGCCGAGATGTAGACAACAAAAGACGCGAAAGACGAAGGTAGGATGCTCTCCGGAGCTAAGAGCCGCTTCCGGCTGTCTTTCGGCAGAAGCCGCGCTAAGGAGAGCACTGTGAGCGGCACAATCGTCTTTGCGCGAAGAAGCCGCTTCTTGGGCTCCGGGAGCCGGCGAGAGCGGCAGCTTCGGGAAGGTGAAGAAGCAAGCTGTACAACACTGGGATTGTGCGCGCACCTTGCCAACTGATAGAAAACAGTACCTTTGCACTCTCCTGGCTTTTCCAATCACATGAACATTCGATTGGAAGCTGTTTTGGACAACTTTTCTTTTCTTCCTGCCAAACACTTGGCAGACATCTCTGCAACTTCTAGAACACGATGGGAGATGTTTTCTGTGCTGGCACAGTTTTTCCTAACCAGACAGAGTGGAAAAGCTTTTTGCCGTGATGTAGATGAGAAGAGGAGCTAAAGACGAAGGTAGGATGCTCTCCGGAGCTAAGAGCCGCTGCCGGGCGTCTTTCGGCAGAAGCCGCGCTAAGGAGAGCACTGTGAGCGGCACAATCGTCTTTGCGCGAAGAAGCCGCTTCTTGGGCTCCGGGAGCCGGCGAGAGCGGCAGCTTCGGGAAGGTGAAGAAGCAAGCTGTACAACACTGGGATTGTGTGCGCACCTTGCCAACTGATAGAAAACAGTACCTTTGCACTCTCCTGGCTTTTCCAATCACATGAACATTCGATTGGAAGCTGTTTTGGACAACTTTTCTTTTCTTCCTGCCAAACACTTGGCAGACATCTCTGCAACTTCTAGAACACGATGGGAGATGTTTTCTGTGCTGGCACAGTTTTTCCTAGCCAGACAGAGTGGGAAAGCGTTTTGCTGAGATGTAGACAACAAAAGACGCGAAAGACGAAGGTAGGATGCTCTCCGGAGCTAAGAGCCGCTGCCGGGCGTCTTTCGGCAGAAGCCGCGCTAAGGAGAGCACTGTGAGCGGCACAATCGTCTTTGCGCGAAGAAGCCGCTTCTTGGGCTCCGGGAGCCGGCGAGAGCGGCAGCTTCGGGAAGGTGAAGAAGCAAGCTGTACAACACTGGGATTGTGTGCGCACCTTGCCAACTGATAGAAAACAGTACCTTTGCACTCTCCTGGCTTTTCCAATCACATGAACATTCGATTGGAAGCTGTTTTGGACAACTTTCCTTTTCTTCCTGCCAAACACTTGGCAGACATCTCTGCAACTTCTAGAACACGATGGGAGATGTTTTCTGTGCTGGCACAGTTTTTCCTAGCCAGACAGAGTGGAAAAGCTTTTTGCCGAGATGTAGATGAGAAGAGGAGCTAAAGACGAAGGTAGGATGCTCTCCGGAGCTAAGAGCCGCTGCCGGGCGTCTTTCGGCAGAAGCCGCGCTAAGGAGAGCACTGTGAGCGGCACAATCGTCTTTGCGCGAAGAAGCCGCTTCTTGGGCTCCGGGAGCCGGCGAGAGCGGCAGCTTCGGGAAGGTGAAGAAGCAAGCTGTACAACACTGGGATTGTGCGCGCCCCTTGCCAACTGATAGAAAACAGTACCTTTGCACTCTCCTGGCTTTTCCAATCACATGAACATTCGATTGGAAGCTGTTTTGGACAACTTTTCTTTTCTTCCTGCCAAACACTTGGCAGACATCTCTGCAACGTCTAGAACACGATGGGAGATGTTTTCTGTGCTGGCACAGTTTTTCCTAGCCAGACAGAGTGGGAAAGCGTTTTGCCGAGATGTAGACAACAAAAGACGCGAAAGACGAAGGTAGGATGCTCTCCGGAGCTAAGAGCCGCTGCCGGGCGTCTTTCGGCAGAAGCCGCGCTAAGGAGAGCACTGTGAGCGGCACAATCGTCTTTGCGCGAAGAAGCCGCTTCTTGGGCTCCGGGAGCCGGCGAGAGCGGCAGCTTCGGGAAGGTGAAGAAGCAAGCTGTACAACACTGGGATTGTGTGCGCACCTTGCCAACTGATAGAAAACGGTACCTTTGCACTCTCCTGACTTTTCCAATCACATGAACATTCGATTGGAAGCTGTTTTGGACAACTTTCTTTTCTTCCTGCCAAACACTTGGCAGACATCTCTGCAACTTCTAGAACACGATGGGAGATGTTTTCTGTGCTGGCACAGTTTTTCCTAGCCAGACAGAGTGAAAAAGCTTTTTGCCGAGTTGTCGATGAGAAGAGGAGCTAAAGACGAAGGTAGGATGCTCTCCGGAGCTAAGAGCCGCTGCCGGGCGTCTTTCGGCAGAAGCCGCGCTAAGGAGAGCACTGTGAGGGGCACAATCGTCTTTGCGCGAAGAAGCCGCTTCTTGGGCTCCGGGAGCCGGCGAGAGCGGCAGCTTCGGGAAGGTGAAGAAGCAAGCTGTACAACACTGGGATTGTGCGCGCACCTTGCCAACTGATAGAAAACAGTACCTTTGCACTCTCCTGGCTTTTCCAATCACATGAACATTCGATTGGAAGCTGTTTTGGACAACTTTTCTTTTCTTCCTGCCAAACACTTGGCAGATATCTCTGCAACTTCTAGAACACGATGGGAGATGTTTTCTGTGCTGGCACAGTTTTTCCTAGCCAGACAGAGTGGAAAAGCTTTTTGCAGAGATGTAGACTACAAAAGACGCGAAAGACGATGGTAGGATGCTCTCCGGAGCTAAGAGCCGCTGCCGGGCGTCTTTCGGCAGAAGCCGCGCTAAGGAGAGCACTGTGAGCGGCACAATCGTCTTTGCGCGAAGAAGCCGCTTCTTGGGCTCCGGGAGCCGGCGAGAGCGGCAGCTTCGGGAAGGTGAAGAAGCAAGCTGTACCACACTGGGATTGTGTGCGCACCTTGCCAACTGATAGAAAACAGTACCTTTGCACTCTCCTGGCTTTTCCAATCACATGAACATTCGATTGGAAGCTGTTTTGAACAACTTTTCTTTTCTTCCTGCCAAACACTTGGCAGACATCTCTGCAACGTCTAGAACACGATGGGAGATGTTTTCTGTGCTGGCACAGTTTTTCCTAGCCAGACAGAGTGGAAAAGCTTTTTGCCGAGATGTAGACTACAAAAGACGCGAAAGACGAAGGTAGGATGCTCTTCGGAGCTAAGAGCCGCTGCCGGGCGTCTTTCGGCAGAAGCCGCGCTAAGGAGAGCACTGTGAGCGGCACAATCGTCTTTGCGCGAAGAAGCCGCTTCTTGGGCTCCGGGAGCCGGCGAGAGCGGCAGCTTCGGGAAGGTGAAGAAGCAAGCTGTACAACACTGGGATTGTGTGCGCACCTTGCCAACTGATAGAAAACGGTACCTTTGCACTCTCCTGACTTTTCCAATCACATGAACATTCGATTGGAAGCTGTTTTGGACAACTTTTCTTTTCTTCCTGCCAAACACTTGGCAGACATCTCTGCAACGTCTAGAACACGATGGGAGATGTTTTCTGTGCTGGCACAGTTTTAGTTTTTCCTAGACAGACAGGGTGGAAAAGCTTTTTGCCGAGATGTAGACTACAAAAGACGCGAAAGACGAAGGTAGGATGCTCTTCGGAGCTAAGAGCCGCTGCCGGGCGTCTTTCGGCAGAAGCCGCGCTAAGGAGAGCACTGTGAGCGGCACAATCGTCTTTGCGCGAAGAAGCCGCTTCTTGGGCTCCGGGAGCCGGCGAGAGCGGCAGCTTCGGGAAGGTGAAGAAGCAAGCTGTACAACACTGGGATTGTGTGCGCACCTTGCCAACTGATAGAAAACGGTACCTTTGCACTCTCCTGACTTTTCCAATCACATGAACATTCGATTGGAAGCTGTTTTGGACAACTTTTCTTTTCTTCCTGCCAAACACTTGGCAGACATCTCTGCAACGTCTAGAACACGATGGGAGATGTTTTCTGTGCTGGCACAGTTTTTCCTAGCCAGACAGAGTGGAAAAGCTTTTTGCCGAGATGTAGACTACAAAAGACGCGAAAGACGAAGGTAGGATGCTCTTCAAAGCTAAGAGCCGCTGCCGGGCGTCTTTCGGCAGAAGCCGCGCTAAGGAGAGCACTGTGAGCGGCACAATCGTCTTTGCGCGAAGAAGCCGCTTCTTGGGCTCCGGGAGCCGGCAAGAGCGGCAGCTTCGGGAAGGTGAAGAAGCAAGCTGTACAACACTGGGATTGTGTGCGCACCTTGCCAACTGATAGAAAACGGTACCTTTGCACTCTCCTGACTTTTCCAATCACATGAACATTCGATTGGAAGCTGTTTTGGACAACTTTTCTTTTCTTCCTGCCAAACACTTGGCAGACATCTCTGCAACGTCTAGAACACGATGGGAGATGTTTTCTGTGCTGGCACAGTTTTTCCTAGACAGACAGAGTGGAAAAGCTTTTTGCCGAGATGTAGATGAGAAGAGGAGCTAAAGACGAAGGTAGGATGCTCTTCGGAGCTAAGAGCCGCTGCCGGGCGTCTTTCGGCAGAAGCCGCGCTAAGGAGAGCACTGTGAGCGGCACAATCGTCTTTGCGCGAAGAAGCCGCTTCTTGGGCTCCGGGAGCCGGCGAGAGCGGCAGCTTCGGGAAGGTGAAGAAGCAAGCTGTACAACACCGGGATTGTGCGCGCACCTTGCCAACTGATAGAAAACAGTACCTTTGCACTCTCCTGGCTTTTCCAATCACATGAACATTCGATTGGAAGCTGTTTTGGACAACTTTTCTTTTCTTCCTGCCAAACACTTGGCAGACATCTCTGCAACTTCTAGAACACGATGGGAGGTGTTTTCTGTGCTGGCACAGTTTTTCCTAGCCAGACAGAGGGGAAAAGCTTTTTGCCGAGATGTAGATGAGAAGAGGAGCTAAAGACGAAGGTAGGATGCTCTCCGGAGCTAAGAGCCGCTGCCGGGCGTCTTTCGGCAGAAGCCGCGCTAAGGAGAGCACTGTGAGCGGCACAATCGTCTTTGCGCGAAGAAGCCGCTTCTTGGGCTCCGGGAGCCGGCGAGAGCGGCAGCTTCGGGAAGGTGAAGAAGCAAGCTGTACAACACTGGGATTGTGTGCGCACCTTGCCAACTGATAGAAAACAGTACCTTTGCACTCTCCTGACTTTTCCAATCACATGAACATTCGATTGGAAGCTGTTTTGGACAACTTTTCTTTTCTTCCTGCCAAACACTTGGCAGACATCTCTGCAACGTCTAGAACACGATGGGATATGTTTTCTGTGCTGGCACAGTTTTTCCTAGCCAGACAGAGTGGAAAAGCTTTTTGCTAAGATGTAGATGAGAAGAGGAGCAAAAGACGAAGGTAGGATGCTCTCCGGAGCTAAGAGCCGCTGCCGGGCGTCTTTCGGCAGAAGCCGCGCTAAGGAGAGCACTGTGAGCGGCACAATCGTCTTTGCGCGAAGAAGCCGCTTCTTGGGCTCCGGGAGCCGGCGAGAGCGGCAGCTTCGGGAAGGTGAAGAAGCAAGCTGTACAACACTGGGATTGTGCGCGCACCTTGCCAACTGATAGAAAACAGTACCTTTGCACTCTCCTGGCTTTTCCAATCACATGAACATTCGATTGGAAGCTGTTTTGGACAACTTTTCTTTTCTTCCTGCCAAACACTTGGCAGACATCTCTGCAACTTCTAGAACACGATGGGAGATGTTTTCTGTGCTGGCACAGTTTTTCCTAGCCAGACAGAGTGGAAAAGCTTTTTGCAGAGATGTACACTACAAAAGACGCGAAAGACGAAGGTAGGATGCTCTCCGGAGCTAAGAGCCGCTGCCGGGCGTCTTTCGGCAGAAGCCGCGCTAAGGAGAGCACTGTGAGTGGCACAATCGTCTTTGCGCGAAGAAGCCGCTTCTTGGGCTCCGGGAGCCGGCGAGAGCGGCAGCTTCGGGAAGGTGAAGAAGCAAGCTGTACCACACTGGGATTGTGTGCGCACCTTGCCAACTGATAGAAAACAGTACCTTTGCACTCTCCTGGCTTTTCCAATCACATGAACATTCGATTGGAAGCTGTTTTGGACAACTTTTCTTTTCTTCCTGCCAAACACTTGGCAGACATCTCTGCAACGTCTAGAACACGATGGGAGATGTTTTCTGTGCTGGCACAGTTTTTCCTAGCCAGACAGAGTGGGAAAGCGTTTTGCCGAGATGTAGACAACAAAAGACGCGAAAGACGAAGGTAGGATGCTCTCCGGAGCTAAGAGCCGCTGCCGGGCGTCTTTCGGCAGAAGCCGCGCTAAGGAGAGCACTGTGAGCGGCACAATTGTCTTTGCGCGAAGAAGCCGCTTCTTGGGCTCCGGGAGCCGGCGAGAGCGGCAGCTTCGGGAAGGTGAAGAAGCAAGCTGTACAACACTGGGATTGTGTGCGCACCTTGCCAACTGATAGAAAACGGTACCTTTGCACTCTCCTGACTTTTCCAATCACATGAACATTCGATTGGAAGCTGTTTTGGACAACTTTTCTTTTCTTCCTGCCAAACACTTGGCAGACATCTCTGCAACGTCTAGAACACGATGGGAGATTTTTTCTGTGCTGGCACAGTTTTTCCTAGCCAGACAGAGTGGAAAAGCTTTTTGCCGAGATGTAGATGAGAAGAGGAGCTAAAGACGAAGGTAGGATGCTCTCCGGAGCTAAGAGCCGCTGCCGGGCGTCTTTCGGCAGAAGCCGCGCTAAGGAGAGCACTGTGAGCGGCACAATCGTCTTTGCGCGAAGAAGCCGCTTCTTGGGCTCCGGGAGCCGGCGAGAGCGGCAGCTTCGGGAAGGTGAAGAAGCAAGCTGTACAACACTGGGATTGTGTGCGCACCTTGCCAACTGATAGAAAACAGTACCTTTGCACTCTCCTGGCTTTTCCAATCACATGAACATTCGATTGGAAGCTGTTTTGGACAACTTTTCTTTTCTTCCTGCCAAACACTTGGCAGACATCTCTGCAACGTCTAGAACACGATGGGAGATGTTTTCTGTGCTGGCACAGTTTTTCCTAGCCAGACAGAGTGGGAAAGCGTTTTGCCGAGATGTAGACAACAAAAGACGCGAAAGACGAAGGTAGGATGCTCTTCGGAGCTAAGAGCCGCTGCCGGGCGTCTTTCGGCAGAAGCCGCGCTAAGGAGAGCACTGTGAGCGGCACAATCGTCTTTGCGCGAAGAAGCCGCTTCTTGGGCTCCGGGAGCCGGCGAGAGCGGCAGCTTCAGGAAGGTGAAGAAGCAAGCTGTACAACACTGGGATTGTGTGCGCACCTTGCCAACTGATAGAAAACAGTACCTTTGCACTCTCCTGGCTTTTCCAATCACATGAACATTCGATTGGAAGCTGTTTTGGACAACTTTTCTTTTCTTCCTGCCAAACACTTGGCAGACATCTCTGCAACGTCTAGAACACGATGGGAGATGTTTTCTGTGCTGGCACAGTTTTTCCTAGCCAGACAGAGTGGAAAAGCTTTTTGCCGAGATGTAGATGAGAAGAGGAGCTAAAGACGAAGGTAGGATGCTCTCCGGAGCTAAGAGCCGCTGCCGGGCGTCTTTCGGCAGAAGCCGCGCTAAGGAGAGCACTGTGAGCGGCACAATCGTCTTTGCGCGAAGAAGCCGCTTCTTGGGCTCCGGGAGCCGGCGAGAGCGGCAGCTTCGGGAAGGTGAAGAAGCAAGCTGTACCACACTGGGATTGTGTGCGCACCTTGCCAACTGATAGAAAACAGTACCTTTGCACTCTCCTGGCTTTTCCAATCACATGAACATTCGATTGGAAGCTGTTTTGGACAACTTTTCTTTTCTTCCTGCCAAACACTTGGCAGACATCTCTGCAACGTCTAGAACACGATGGGAGATGTTTTCTGTGCTGGCACAGTTTTTCCTAGCCAGACAGAGTGGAAAAGCTTTTTGCCGAGATGTAGACTACAAAAGACGCGAAAGACGAAGGTAGGATGCTCTCCGGAGCTAAGAGCCGCTGCCGGGCGTCTTTCGGCAGAAGCCGCGCTAAGGAGAGCACTGTGAGCGGCACAATCGTCTTTGCGCGAAGAAGCCGCTTCTTGGGCTCCGGGAGCCGGCGAGAGCGGCAGCTTCGGGAAGGTGAAGAAGCAAGCTGTACAACACTGGGATTGTGTGCGCACCTTGCCAACTGATAGAAAACAGTACCTTTGCACTCTCCTGGCTTTTCCAATCACATGAACATTCGATTGGAAGCTGTTTTGAACAACTTTTCTTTTCTTCCTGCCAAACACTTGGCAGACATCTCTGCAACGTCTAGAACACGATGGGAGATGTTTTCTGTGCTGGCACAGTTTTTCCTAGCCAGACAGAGTGGGAAAGCGTTTTGCCGAGATGTAGACAACAAAAGACGCGAAAGACGAAGGTAGGATGCTCTTCGGAGCTAAGAGCCGCTGCCGGGCGTCTTTCGGCAGAAGCCGCGCTAAGGAGAGCACTGTGAGCGGCACAATCGTCTTTGCGCGAAGAAGCCGCTTCTTGGGCTCCGGGAGCCGGCGAGAGCGGCAGCTTCGGGAAGGTGAAGAAGCAAGCTGTACAACACTGGGATTGTGTGCGCACCTTGCCAACTGATAGAAAACAGTACCTTTGCACTCTCCTGGCTTTTCCAATCACATGAACATTCGATTGGAAGCTGTTTTGGACAACTTTTCTTTTCTTCCTGCCAAACACTTGGCAGACATCTCTGCAACGTCTAGAACACGATGGGAGATGTTTTCTGTGCTGGCACAGTTTTTCCTAGCCAGACAGAGTGGGAAAGCGTTTTGCCAAGATGTAGACAAAAAAAGACGCGAAAGACGAAGGTAGGATGCTCTTCAGAGCTAAGAGCCGCTGCCGGGCGTCTTTCGGCCGAAGCCGCGCTAAGGAGAGCACTGTGAGCGGCACAATCGTCTTTGCGCGAAGAAGCCGCTTCTTGGGCTCCGGGAGCCGGCGAGAGCGGCAGCTTTGGGAAGGTGAAGAAGCAAGCTGTACAACACTGGGATTGTGTGCGCACCTTGCCAACTGATAGAAAACAGTACCTTTGCACTCTCCTGGCTTTTCCAATCACCTGAACATTCGATTGGAAGCTGTTTTGGACAACTTTTCTTTTCTTCCTGCCAAACACTTGGCAGACATCTCTGCAACGTCTAGAACACGATGGGAGATGTTTTCTGTGCTGGCACAGTTTTTCCTAGACAGACAGAGTGGAAAAGCTTTTTGCCGAGATGTAGACTAAAAAAGACGCGAAAGACGAAGGTAGGATGCTCTTCGGAGCTAAGAGCCGCTGCCGGGCGTCTTTCGGCAGAAGCCGCGCTAAGGAGAGCACTGTGAGCGGCACAATCGTCTTTGCGCGAAGAAGCCGCTTCTTGGGCTCCGGGAGCCGGCGAGAGCGGCAGCTTCGGGAAGGTGAAGAAGCAAGCTGTACAACACTAGGATTGTGTGCGCACCTTGCCAACTGATAGAAAACGGTACCTTTGCACTCTCCTGACTTTTCCAATCACATGAACATTCGATTGGAAGCTGTTTTGGACAACTTTTCTTTTCTTCCTGCCAAACACTTGGCAGACATCTCTGCAACTTCTAGAACACGATGGGAGATGTTTTCTGTGCTGGCACAGTTTTTCCTAGACAGACAGAGTGGAAAAGCTTTTTCCCGAGATGTAGATGAGAAGAGGAGCTAAAGACGAAGGTAGGATGCTCTCCGGAGCTAAGAGCCGCTGCCGGGCGTCTTTCGGCAGAAGCCGCGCTAAGGAGAGCACTGTGAGCGGCACAGTCGTCTTTGCGCGAAGAAGCCGCTTCTTGGGCTCCGGGAGCCGGCGAGAGCGGCAGCTTCGGGAAGGTGAAGAAGCAAGCTGTACAACACTGGGATTGTGTGCGCACCTTGCCAACTGATAGAAAACAGTACCTTTGCACTCTCCTGGCTTTTCCAATCACATGAACATTCGATTGGAAGCTGTTTTGGACAACTTTTCTTTTCTTCCTGCCAAACACTTGGCAGACATCTCTGCAACTTCTAGAACACGATGGGAGATGTTTTCTGTGCTGGCACAGTTTTTCCTAGCCAGACAGAGTGGAAAAGCTTTTTGCAGATATGTAGACTACAAAAGACGCGAAAGACGAAGGTAGGATGCTCTCCGGAGCTAAGAGCCGCTGCCGGGCGTCTTTCGGCAGAAGCCGCGCTAAGGAGAGCACTGTGAGCGGCACAATCGTCTTTGCGCGAAGAAGCTGCTTCTTGGGCTCCGGGAGCCGGCGAGAGCGGCAGCTTCGGGAAGGTGAAGAAGCAAGCTGTACAACACTGGGATTGTGTGCGCACCTTGCCAACTGATAGAAAACGGTACCTTTGCACTCTCCTGACTTTTCCAATCACATGAACATTCGATTGGAACTGTTTTGGACAACTTTTCTTTTCTTCCTGCCAAACACTTGGCAGACATCTCTGCAACTTCTAGAACACGATGGGAGATGTTTTCTGTGCTGGCACAGTTTTTCCTAGCCAGACAGAGGGGAAAAGCTTTTTGCCGAGATGTAGATGAGAAGAGGAGCTAAAGACGAAGGTAGAATGCTCTCCGGAGCTAAGAGCCGCTGCCGGGCGTCTTTCGGCAGAAGCCGCGCTAAGGAGAGCACTGTGAGCGGCACAATCGTCTTTGCGCGAAGAAGCCGCTTCTTGGGCTCCGGGAGCCGGCGAGAGCGGCAGCTTCGGGAAGGTGAAGAAGCAAGCTGTACAACACTGGGATTGTGTGCGCACCTTGCCAACTGATAGAAAACAGTACCTTTGCACTCTCCTGACTTTTCCAATCACATGAACATTCGATTGGAAGCTGTTTTGGACAACTTTTCTTTTCTTCCTGCCAAACACTTGGCAGACATCTCTGCAACGTCTAGAACACGATGGGATATGTTTTCTGTGCTGGCACAGTTTTTCCTAGCCAGACAGAGTGGAAAAGCTTTTTGCTAAGATGTAGATGAGAAGAGGAGCAAAAGACGAAGGTAGGATGCTCTCCGGAGCTAAGAGCCGCTGCCGGGCGTCTTTCGGCAGAAGCCGCGCTAAGGAGAGCACTGTGAGCGGCACAATCGTCTTTGCGCGAAGAAGCCGCTTCTTGGGCTCCGGGAGCCGGCGAGAGCGGCAGCTTCGGGAAGGTGAAGAAGCAAGCTGTACAACACTGGGATTGTGCGCGCACCTTGCCAACTGATAGAAAACAGTACCTTTGCACTCTCCTGGCTTTTCCAATCACATGAACATTCGATTGGAAGCTGTTTTGGACAACTTTTCTTTTCTTCCTGCCAAACACTTGGCAGACATCTCTGCAACGTCTAGAACACGATGGGAGATGTTTTCTGTGCTGGCACAGTTTTTCCTAGCCAGACAGAGTGGAAAAGCTTTTTGCAGAGATGTACACTACAAAAGACGCGAAAGACGAAGGTAGGATGCTCTCCGGAGCTAAGAGCCGCTGCCGGGCGTCTTTCGGCAGAAGCCGCGCTAAGGAGAGCACTGTGAGTGGCACAATCGTCTTTGCGCGAAGAAGCCGCTTCTTGGGCTCCGGGAGCCGGCGAGAGCGGCAGCTTCGGGAAGGTGAAGAAGCAAGCTGTACCACACTGGGATTGTGTGCGCACCTTGCCAACTGATAGAAAACAGTACCTTTGCACTCTCCTGGCTTTTCCAATCACATGAACATTCGATTGGAAGCTGTTTTGGACAACTTTTCTTTTCTTCCTGCCAAACACTTGGCAGACATCTCTGCAACGTCTAGAACACGATGGGAGATGTTTTCTGTGCTGGCACAGTTTTTCCTAGCCAGACAGAGTGGGAAAGCGTTTTGCCGAGATGTAGACAACAAAAGACGCGAAAGACGAAGGTAGGATGCTCTCCGGAGCTAAGAGCCGCTGCCGGGCGTCTTTCGGCAGAAGCCGCGCTAAGGAGAGCACTGTGAGCGGCACAATCGTCTTTGCGCGAAGAAGCCGCTTCTTGGGCTCCGGGAGCCGGCGAGAGCGGCAGCTTCGGGAAGGTGAAGAAGCAAGCTGTACAACACTGGGATTGTGTGCGCACCTTGCCAACTGATAGAAAACGGTACCTTTGCACTCTCCTGACTTTTCCAATCACATGAACATTCGATTGGAAGCTGTTTTGGACAACTTTTCTTTTCTTCCTGCCAAACACTTGGCAGACATCTCTGCAACGTCTAGAACACGATGGGAGATGTTTTCTGTGCTGGCACAGTTTTTCCTAGCCAGACAGAGTGGAAAAGCTTTTTGCCGAGATGTAGATGAGAAGAGGAGCTAAAGACGAAGGTAGAATGCTCTCCGGAGCTAAGAGCCGCTGCCGGGCGTCTTTCGGCAGAAGCCGCGCTAAGGAGAGCACTGTGAGCGGCACAATCGTCTTTGCGCGAAGAAGCCGCTTCTTGGGCTCCGGGAGCCGGCGAGAGCGGCAGCTTCGGGAAGGTGAAGAAGCAAGCTGTACAACACTGGGATTGTGTGCGCACCTTGCCAACTGATAGAAAACAGTACCTTTGCACTCTCCTGACTTTTCCAATCACATGAACATTCGATTGGAAGCTGTTTTGGACAACTTTTCTTTTCTTCCTGCCAAACACTTGGCAGACATCTCTGCAACGTCTAGAACACGATGGGATATGTTTTCTGTGCTGGCACAGTTTTTCCTAGCCAGACAGAGTGGAAAAGCTTTTTGCTAAGATGTAGATGAGAAGAGGAGCAAAAGACGAAGGTAGGATGCTCTCCGGAGCTAAGAGCCGCTGCCGGGCGTCTTTCGGCAGAAGCCGCGCTAAGGAGAGCACTGTGAGCGGCACAATCGTCTTTGCGCGAAGAAGCCGCTTCTTGGGCTCCGGGAGCCGGCGAGAGCGGCAGCTTCGGGAAGGTGAAGAAGCAAGCTGTACAACACTGGGATTGTGCGCGCACCTTGCCAACTGATAGAAAACAGTACCTTTGCACTCTCCTGGCTTTTCCAATCACATGAACATTCGATTGGAAGCTGTTTTGGACAACTTTTCTTTTCTTCCTGCCAAACACTTGGCAGACATCTCTGCAACGTCTAGAACACGATGGGAGATGTTTTCTGTGCTGGCACAGTTTTTCCTAGCCAGACAGAGTGGAAAAGCTTTTTGCAGAGATGTACACTACAAAAGACGCGAAAGACGAAGGTAGGATGCTCTCCGGAGCTAAGAGCCGCTGCCGGGCGTCTTTCGGCAGAAGCCGCGCTAAGGAGAGCACTGTGAGTGGCACAATCGTCTTTGCGCGAAGAAGCCGCTTCTTGGGCTCCGGGAGCCGGCGAGAGCGGCAGCTTCGGGAAGGTGAAGAAGCAAGCTGTACCACACTGGGATTGTGTGCGCACCTTGCCAACTGATAGAAAACAGTACCTTTGCACTCTCCTGGCTTTTCCAATCACATGAACATTCGATTGGAAGCTGTTTTGGACAACTTTTCTTTTCTTCCTGCCAAACACTTGGCAGACATCTCTGCAACGTCTAGAACACGATGGGAGATGTTTTCTGTGCTGGCACAGTTTTTCCTAGCCAGACAGAGTGGGAAAGCGTTTTGCCGAGATGTAGACAACAAAAGACGCGAAAGACGAAGGTAGGATGCTCTCCGGAGCTAAGAGCCGCTGCCGGGCGTCTTTCGGCAGAAGCCGCGCTAAGGAGAGCACTGTGAGCGGCACAATCGTCTTTGCGCGAAGAAGCCGCTTCTTGGGCTCCGGGAGCCGGCGAGAGCGGCAGCTTCGGGAAGGTGAAGAAGCAAGCTGTACAACACTGGGATTGTGTGCGCACCTTGCCAACTGATAGAAAACGGTACCTTTGCACTCTCCTGACTTTTCCAATCACATGAACATTCGATTGGAAGCTGTTTTGGACAACTTTTCTTTTCTTCCTGCCAAACACTTGGCAGACATCTCTGCAACGTCTAGAACACGATGGGAGATGTTTTCTGTGCTGGCACAGTTTTTCCTAGCCAGACAGAGTGGAAAAGCTTTTTGCCGAGATGTAGATGAGAAGAGGAGCTAAAGACGAAGGTAGGATGCTCTCCGGAGCTAAGAGCCGCTGCCGGGCGTCTTTCGGCAGAAGCCGCGCTAAGGAGAGCACTGTGAGCGGCACAATCGTCTTTGCGCGAAGAAGCCGCTTCTTGGACTCCGGGAGCCGGCGAGAGCGGCAGCTTCGGGAAGGTGAAGAAGCAAGCTGTACCACACTGGGATTGTGTGCGCACCTTGCCAACTGATAGAAAACAGTACCTTTGCACTCTCCTGGCTTTTCCAATCACATGAACATTCGATTGGAAGCTGTTTTGGACAACTTTTCTTTTCTTCCTGCCAAACACTTGGCAGACATCTCTGCAACGTCTAGAACACGATGGGAGATGTTTTCTGTGCTGGCACAGTTTTTCCTAGCCAGACAGAGTGGAAAAGCTTTTTGCCGAGATGTAGACTACAAAAGACGCGAAAGACGAAGGTAGGATGCTCTCCGGAGCTAAGAGCCGCTGCCGGGCGTCTTTCGGCAGAAGCCGCGCTAAGGAGAGCACTGTGAGCGGCACAATCGTCTTTGCGCGAAGAAGCCGCTTCTTGGGCTCCGGGAGCCGGCGAGAGCGGCAGCTTCGGGAAGGTGAAGAAGCAAGCTGTACAACACTGGGATTGTGTGCGCACCTTGCCAACTGATAGAAAACAGTACCTTTGCACTCTCCTGGCTTTTCCAATCACATGAACATTCGATTGGAAGCTGTTTTGAACAACTTTTCTTTTCTTCCTGCCAAACACTTGGCAGACATCTCTGCAACGTCTAGAACACGATGGGAGATGTTTTCTGTGCTGGCACAGTTTTTCCTAGCCAGACAGAGTGGGAAAGCGTTTTGCCGAGATGTAGACAACAAAAGACGCGAAAGACGAAGGTAGGATGCTCTTCGGAGCTAAGAGCCGCTGCCGGGCGTCTTTCGGCAGAAGCCGCGCTAAGGAGAGCACTGTGAGCGGCACAATCGTCTTTGCGCGAAGAAGCCGCTTCTTGGGCTCCGGGAGCCGGCGAGAGCGGCAGCTTCGGGAAGGTGAAGAAGCAAGCTGTACAACACTGGGATTGTGTGCGCACCTTGCCAACTGATAGAAAACAGTACCTTTGCACTCTCCTGACTTTTCCAATCACATGAACATTCGATTGGAAGCTGTTTTGGACAACTTTTCTTTTCTTCCTGCCAAACACTTGGCAGACATCTCTGCAACGTCTAGAACACGATGGGAGATGTTTTCTGTGCTGGCACAGTTTTTCCTAGCCAGACAGAGTGGAAAAGCTTTTTGCCGAGATGTAGATGAGAAGAGGAGCTAAAGACGAAGGTAGGATGCTCTCCGGAGCTAAGAGCCGCTGCCGGGCGTCTTTCGGCAGAAGCCGCGCTAAGGAGAGCACTGTGAGCGGCACAATCGTCTTTGCGCGAAGAAGCCGCTTCTTGGGCTCCGGGAGCCGGCGAGAGCGGCAGCTTCGGGAAGGTGAAGAAGCAAGCTGTACAACACTGGGATTGTGTGCGCACCTTGCCAACTGATAGAAAACAGTACCTTTGCACTCTCCTGGCTTTTCCAATCACATGAACATTCGATTGGAAGCTGTTTTGAACAACTTTTCTTTTCTTCCTGCCAAACACTTGGCAGACATCTCTGCAACGTCTAGAACACGATGGGAGATGTTTTCTGTGCTGGCACAGTTTTTCCTAGCCAGACAGAGTGGGAAAGCGTTTTGCCGAGATGTAGACAACAAAAGACGCGAAAGACGAAGGTAGGATGCTCTTCGGAGCTAAGAGCCGCTGCCGGGCGTCTTTCGGCAGAAGCCGCGCTAAGGAGAGCACTGTGAGCGGCACAATCGTCTTTGCGCGAAGAAGCCGCTTCTTGGGCTCCGGGAGCCGGCGAGAGCGGCAGCTTCGGGAAGGTGAAGAAGCAAGCTGTACAACACTGGGATTGTGTGCGCACCTTGCCAACTGATAGAAAACAGTACCTTTGCACTCTCCTGGCTTTTCCAATCACATGAACATTCGATTGGAAGCTGTTTTGGACAACTTTTCTTTTCTTCCTGCCAAACACTTGGCAGACATCTCTGCAACGTCTAGAACACGATGGGAGATGTTTTCTGTGCTGGCACAGTTTTTCCTAGCCAGACAGAGTGGAAAAGCTTTTTGCCGAGATGTAGATGAGAAGAGGAGCTAAAGACGAAGGTAGGATGCTCTCCGGAGCTAAGAGCCGCTGCCGGGCGTCTTTCGGCAGAAGCCGCGCTAAGGAGAACACTGTGAGCGGCACAGTCGTCTTTGCGCGAAGAAGCCGCTTCTTCGGCTCTGGAAGCTGGCGAGAGCGGCAGCTTCGGGAAGGTGAAGAAGCAAGCTGTACCACACTGGGATTGTGTGCGCACCTTGCCAACTGATAGAAAACAGTACCTTTGCACTCTCCTGGCTTTTCCAATCACATGAACATTCGATTGGAAGCTGTTTTGGACAACTTTTCTTTTCTTCCTGCCAAACACTTGGCAGACATCTCTGCAACGTCTAGAACACGATGGGAGATGTTTTCTGTGCTGGCACAGTTTTTCCTAGCCAGACAGAGTGGAAAAGCTTTTTGCCGAGATGTAGACTACAAAAGACGCGAAAGACGAAGGTAGGATGCTCTTCGGAGCTAAGAGCCGCTTCCGGGCGTCTTTCGGCAGAAGACGCGCTAAGGAGAGCACTGTGAGCGGCACAATCGTCTTTGCGCGAAGAAGCCGCTTCTTGGGCTCCGGGAGCCGGCGAGAGCGGCAGCTTCGGGAAGGTGAAGAAGCAAGCTGTACAACACTGGGATTGTGTGCGCACCTTGCCAACTGATAGAAAACAGTACCTTTGCACTCTCCTGGCTTTTCCAATCACATGAACATTCGATTGGAAGCTGTTTTGAACAACTTTTCTTTTCTTCCTGCCAAACACTTGGCAGACATCTCTGCAACGTCTAGAACACGATGGGAGATGTTTTCTGTGCTGGCACAGTTTTTCCTAGCCAGACATAGTGGAAAAGCTTTTTGCCGAGATGTAGATGAGAAGAGGAGCTAAAGACGAAGGTAGGATGCTCTCCGGAGCTAAGAGCCGCTGCCGGGCGTCTTTCGGCAGAAGCCGCGCTAAGGAGAGCACTGTGAGCGGCACAATCGTCTTTGCGCGAAGAAGCCGCTTCTTGGGCTCCGGGAGCCGGCGAGAGCGGCAGCTTCGGGAAGGTGAAGAAGCAAGCTGTACCACACTGGGATTGTGTGCGCACCTTGCCAACTGATAGAAAACAGTACCTTTGCACTCTCCTGGCTTTTCCAATCACATGAACATTCGATTGGAAGCTGTTTTGGACAACTTTTCTTTTCTTCCTGCCAAACACTTGGCAGACATCTCTGCAACGTCTAGAACACGATGGGAGATGTTTTCTGTGCTGGCACAGTTTTTCCTAGCCAGACAGAGTGGAAAAGCGTTTTGCCGAGATGTAGACAACAAAAGACGCGAAAGACGAAGGTAGGATGCTCTTCGGAGCTAAGAGCCGCTGCCGGGCGTCTTTCGGCAGAAGCCGCGCTAAGGAGAGCACTGTGAGCGGCACAATCGTCTTTGCGCGAAGAAGCCGCTTCTTGGGCTCCGGGAGCCAGCGAGAGCGGCAGCTTCGGGAAGGTGAAGAAGCAAGCTGTACAACACTGGGATTGTGTGCGCACCTTGCCAACTGATAGAAAACAGTACCTTTGCACTCTCCTGGCTTTTCCAATCACATGAACATTCGATTGGAAGCTGTTTTGGACAACTTTTCTTTTCTTCCTGCCAAACACTTGGCAGACATCTCTGCAACGTCTAGAACACGATGGGAGATGTTTTCTGTGCTGGCACAGTTTTTCCTAGCCAGACAGAGTGGAAAAGCTTTTTGCTAAGATGTAGATGAGAAGAGGAGCTAAAGACGAAGGTAGGATGCTCTCCGGAGCTAAGAGCCGCTGCCGGGCGTCTTTCGGCAGAAGCCGCGCTAAGCAGAGCACTGTGAGCGGCACAATCGTCTTTGCGAGAAGAAGCCGCTTCTTGGGCTCCGGGAGCCGGCGAGAGCGGCAGCTTCGGGAAAGTGAAGAAGCAAGCTGTACAACACTGGGATTGTGCGCGCACCTTGCCAACTGATAGAAAACAGTACCTTTGCACTCTCCTGGCTTTTCCAATCACATGAACATTCGATTGGAAGCTGTTTTGGACAACTTTTCTTTTCTTCCTGCCAAACACTTGGCAGACATCTCTGCAACTTCTAGAACACGATGGGAGATGTTTTCTGTGCTGGCACAGTTTTTCCTAGCCAGACAGAGTGGAAAAGCTTTTTGCAGAGATGTAGACTACAAAAGACGTGAAAGACGAAGGTAGGATGCTCTCCGGAGCTAAGAGCCGCTGCCGGGCGTCTTTCGGCAGAAGCCGCGCTAAGGAGAGCACTGTGAGCGGCACAATCGTCTTTGCGCGAAGAAGCCGCTTCTTGGGCTCCGGGAGCCGGCGAGAGCGGCAGCTTCGGGAAGGTGAAGAAGCAAGCTGTACCACAGTGGGATTGTGTGCGCACCTTGCCAACTGATAGAAAACAGTACCTTTGCACTCTCCTGGCTTTTCCAATCACATGAACATTCGATTGGAAGCTGTTTTGGACAACTTTTCTTTTCTTCCTGCCAAACACTTGGCAGACATCTCTGCAACGTCTAGAACACGATGGGAGATGTTTTCTGTGCTGGCACAGTTTTTCCTAGCCAGACAGAGTGGGAAAGCGTTTTGCCGAGATGTAGACAACAAAAGACGCGAAAGACGAAGGTAGGATGCTCTTCGGAGCTAAGAGCCGCTGCCGGGCGTCTTTCGGCAGAAGCCGCGCTAAGGAGAGCACTGTGAGCAGCACAATCGTCTTTGCGCGAAGAAGCCGCTTCTTGGGCTCCGGGAGCCGGCGAGAGCGGCAGCTTCGGGAAGGTGAAGAAGCAAGCTGTACCACACTGGGATTGTGTGCGCACCTTGCCAACTGATAGAAAACAGTACCTTTGCACTCTCCTGGCTTTTCCAATCACATGAACATTCGATTGGAAGCTGTTTTGGACAACTTTTCTTTTCTTCCTGCCAAACACTTGGCAGACATCTCTGCAACGTCTAGAACACGATGGGAGATGTTTTCTGTGCTGGCACAGTTTTTCCTAGCCAGACAGAGTGGAAAAGCTTTTTGCCGAGATGTAGACTACAAAAGACGCGAAAGACGAAGGTAGGATGCTCTCCGGAGCTAAGAGCCGCTGCCGGGCGTCTTTCGGCAGAAGCCGCGCTAAGGAGAGCACTGTGAGCGGCACAATCGTCTTTGCGCGAAGAAGCCGCTTCTTGGGCTCCGGGAGCCGGCGAGAGCGGCAGCTTCGGGAAGGTGAAGAAGCAAGCTGTACAACACTGGGATTGTGTGCGCACCTTGCCAACTGATAGAAAACAGTACCTTTGCACTCTCCTGGCTTTTCCAATCACATGAACATTCGATTGGAAGCTGTTTTGAACAACTTTTCTTTTCTTCCTGCCAAACACTTGGCAGACATCTCTGCAACGTCTAGAACACGATGGGAGATGTTTTCTGTGCTGGCACAGTTTTTCCTAGCCAGACAGAGTGGGAAAGCGTTTTGCCGAGATGTAGACAACAAAAGACGCGAAAGACGAAGGTAGGATGCTCTTCGGAGCTAAGAGCCGCTGCCGGGCGTCTTTCGGCAGAAGCCGCGCTAAGGAGAGCACTGTGAGCGGCACAATCGTCTTTGCGCGAAGAAGCCGCTTCTTGGGCTCCGGGAGCCGGCGAGAGCGGCAGCTTCGGGAAGGTGAAGAAGCAAGCTGTACAACACTGGGATTGTGTGCGCACCTTGCCAACTGATAGAAAACAGTACCTTTGCACTCTCCTGGCTTTTCCAATCACATGAACATTCGATTGGAAGCTGTTTTGGACAACTTTTCTTTTCTTCCTGCCAAACACTTGGCAGACATCTCTGCAACGTCTAGAACACGATGGGAGATGTTTTCTGTGCTGGCACAGTTTTTCCTAGCCAGACAGAGTGGAAAAGCTTTTTGCCGAGATGTAGATGAGAAGAGGAGCTAAAGACGAAGGTAGGATGCTCTCCGGAGCTAAGAGCCGCTGCCGGGCGTCTTTCGGCAGAAGCCGCGCTAAGGAGAGCACTGTGAGCGGCACAGTCGTCTTTGCGCGAAGAAGCCGCTTCTTCGGCTCCGGGAGCTGGCGAGAGCGGCAGCTTCGGGAAGGTGAAGAAGCAAGCTGTACCACACTGGGATTGTGTGCGCACCTTGCCAACTGATAGAAAACAGTACCTTTGCACTCTCCTGGCTTTTCCAATCACATGAACATTCGATTGGAAGCTGTTTTGGACAACTTTTCTTCTCTTCCTGCCAAACACTTGGCAGACATCTCTGCAACGTCTAGAACACGATGGGAGATGTTTTCTATTCTGGCACAGTTTTTCCTAGCCAGACAGAGTGGAAAAGCTTTTTGCCGAGATGTAGACTACAAAAGACGCGAAAGACGAAGGTAGGATGCTCTTCGGAGCTAAGAGCCGCTTCCGGGCGTCTTTCGGCAGAAGACGCGCTAAGGAGAGCACTGTGAGCGGCACAATCGTCTTTGCGCGAAGAAGCCGCTTCTTGGGCTCCGGGAGCCGGCGAGAGCGGCAGCTTCGGGAAGGTGAAGAAGCAAGCTGTACAACACTGGGATTGTGTGTGCACCTTGCCAACTAATAGAAAACAGTACCTTTGCACTCTCCTGGATTTTCCAATCACATGAACATTCGATTGGAAGCTGTTTTGAACAACTTTTCTTTTCTTCCTGCCAAACACTTGGCAGACATCTCTGCAATGTCTAGAACACGATGGGAGATGTTTTCTGTGCTGACACAGTTTTTCCTAGCCAGACAGAGTGGAAAAGCTTTTTGCCGAGATGTAGATGAGAAGAGGAGCTAAAGACGAAGGTAGGATGCTCTCCGGAGCTAAGAGCCGCTGCCGGGCGTCTTTCGGCAGAAGCCGCGCTAAGGAGAGCACTGTGAGCGGCACAATCGTCTTTGCGCGAAGAAGCCGCTTCTTGGGCTCCGGGAGCCGGCGAGAGCGGCAGCTTCGGGAAGGTGAAGAAGCAAGCTGTACCACACTGGGATTGTGTGCGCACCTTGCCAACTGATAGAAAACAGTACCTTTGCACTCTCCTGGCTTTTCCAATCACATGAACATTCGATTGGAAGCTGTTTTGGACAACTTTTCTTTTCTTCCTGCCAAACACTTGGCAGACATCTCTGCAACGTCTAGAACACGATGGGAGATGTTTTCTGTGCTGGCACAGTTTTTCCTAGCCAGACAGAGTGGAAAAGCGTTTTGCCGAGATGTAGACAACAAAAGACGCGAAAGACGAAGGTAGGATGCTCTTCGGAGCTAAGAGCCGCTGCCGGGCGTCTTTCGGCAGAAGCCGCGCTAAGGAGAGCACTGTGAGCGGCACAATCGTCTTTGCGCGAAGAAGCCGCTTCTTGGGCTCCGGGAGCCGGCGAGAGCGGCAGCTTCGGGAAGGTGAAGAAGCAAGCTGTACAACACTGGGATTGTGTGCGCACCTTGCCAACTGATAGAAAACAGTACCTTTGCACTCTCCTGGCTTTTCCAATCACATGAACATTCGATTGGAAGCTGTTTTGGACAACTTTTATTTTCTTCCTGCCAAACACTTGGCAGACATCTCTGCAACGTCTAGAACACGATGGGAGATGTTTTCTGTGCTGGCACAGTTTTTCCTAGCCAGACAGAGTGGAAAAGCTTTTTGCTAAGATGTAGATGAGAAGAGGAGCTAAAAACGAAGGTAGGATGCTCTCCGGAGCTAAGAGCCGCTGCCGGGCGTCTTTCGGCAGAAGCCGCGCTAAGGAGAGCACTGTGAGCGGCACAATCGTCTTTGCGAGAAGAAGCCGCTTCTTGGGCTCCGGGAGCCGGCGAGAGCGGCAGCTTCGGGAAGGTGAAGAAGCAAGCTGTACAACACTGGGATTGTGCGCGCACCTTGCCAACTGATAGAAAACAGTACCTTTGCACTCTCCTGGCTTTTCCAATCACATGAACATTCGATTGGAAGCTGTTTTGGACAACTTTTCTTTTCTTCCTGCCAAACACTTGGCAGACATCTCTGCAACTTCTAGAACACGATGGGAGATGTTTTCTGTGCTGGCACAGTTTTTCCTAGCCAGACAGAGTGGAAAAGCTTTTTGCAGAGATGTAGACTACAAAAGACGTGAAAGACGAAGGTAGGATGCTCTCCGGAGCTAAGAGCCGCTGCCGGGCGTCTTTCGGCAGAAGCCGCGCTAAGGAGAGCACTGTGAGCGGCACAATCGTCTTTGCGCGAAGAAGCCGCTTCTTGGGCTCCGGGAGCCGGCGAGAGCGGCAGCTTCGGGAAGGTGAAGAAGCAAGCTGTACCACACTGGGATTGTGTGCGCACCTTGCCAACTGATAGAAAACAGTACCTTTGCACTCTCCTGGCTTTTCCAATCACATGAACATTCGATTGGAAGCTGTTTTGGACAACTTTTCTTTTCTTCCTGCCAAACACTTGGCAGACATCTCTGCAACGTCTAGAACACGATGGGAGATGTTTTCTGTGCTGGCACAGTTTTTCCTAGCCAGACAGAGTGGGAAAGCGTTTTGCCGAGATGTAGACAACAAAAGACGCGAAAGACGAAGGTAGGATGCTCTTCGGAGCTAAGAGCCGCTGCCGGGCGTCTTTCGGCAGAAGCCGCGCTAAGGAGAGCACTGTGAGCGGCACAATCGTCTTTGCGCGAAGAAGCCGCTTCTTGGGCTCCGGGAGCCGGCGAGAGCGGCAGCTTTGGGAAGGTGAAGAAGCAAGCTGTACAACACTGGGATTGTGTGCGCACCTTGCCAACTGATAGAAAACAGTACCTTTGCACTCTCCTGGCTTTTCCAATCACATGAACATTCGATTGGAAGCTGTTTTGGACAACTTTTCTTTTCTTCCTGCCAAACACTAGGCAGACATCTCTACAACGTCTAGAACACGATGGGAGATGTTTTCTGTGCTGGCACAGTTTTTCTTAGACAGACAGAGTGGAAAAGCTTTTTGCCGAGATGTAGATGAGAAGAGGAGCTAAAGACGAAGGTAGGATGCTGTCCGGAGCTAAGAGCCGCTGCCGGGCGTCTTTCGGCAGAAGCCGCGCTAAGGAGAGCACTGTGAGCGGCACAATCGTCTTTGCGCGAAGAAGCCGCTTCTTGGGCTCCGGGAGCCGGCGAGAGCGGCAGCTTCGGCAAGGTGAAGAAGCAAGCTGTACAACACTGGGATTGTGCGCGCACCTTGCCAACTGATAGAAAACAGTACCTTTGCACTCTTCTGGCTTTTCCAATCACATGAACATTCGATTGGAAGCTGTTTTGGACAACTTTTCTTTTCTTCCTGCCAAACACTTGGCAGACATCTCTGCATCTTCTAGAACACGATGGGAGATGTTTTCTGTGCTGGCACAGTTTTTCCTAGCAGACATACTGGAAAAGCTTTTTGCCGAGATGTAGATGAGAAGAGGCGCTAAAGACGAAGGTAGGATGCTGTCCGGAGCTAAGAGCCGCTCCCGGGCGTCTTTCGGCAGAAGCCGCTCTAAGGAGAGCACTGTGAGCGGCACAGTCGTCTTTGCGCGAAGAAGCCGCTTCTTCGGCTCCGGGAGCCGGAGAGAGCGGCAGCTTCGGGAAGGTGAAGAAGCAAGCTGTACAACACTGGGATTGTGTGCGCAATTGCCAACTAATAGAAAACAGTACTTTTGCACTCTCCTGACTTTTCCAGTCACATGAACATTCGATTAGAAGCTGTTCTGGACAACTTTCCTTTTCTTCCTGCCAAACACTTGGCAGACATCTCTGAAACTTCTAGGACACGATGGAAGATGTTTTCTGTGCTGGCACAGTTTTTCCTAGCTAGACATAGTGGAAAAGCTTTTTGCCGAGATGTAGATGAGAAGAGGCGCTAAAGACGAAGGTAGGATGCTGTCCGAAGCTAAGAGCTGCTCCCGGGCGTCTTTCGGCAGAAGCCGCGCTAAGGAGGGCACTGTGAGCGGCACAATCGTCTTTGCGCGAAGAAGCCGCTTCTTCGGCTCCGGGAGCCGGAGAGAGCGGCAGCTTCGGGAAGGTGAAGAAGCAAGCTGTACAACACTGGGATTGTGTGCGCACCTTGCCAACTGATACAAAACAGTACTTTTGCACTCTCCTGACTCTTCCAATCACATGAACGTTCGATTGGAAGCTGTTTTGGACAACTTTTCTTTTCTTCCTGCCAAACACTTGGCAGACATCCGTGCAACGTCTAGAACACCTTGGGAGATGTTTTCTGTGCTGCCACAGTTTTTCCTAGCCAGACATAGTGGAAAAGCTTTTTGCCGAGATGTAGATGAGAAGAGGCGCTAAAGACGAAGGTAGGATGCTGTCCGGAGCTAAGAGCCGCTCCCGGGCGTCTTTCGGCAGAAGCCGCGCTAAGGAGAGCACTGTGAGCGGCACAGTCGTCTTTGCGCGAAGAAGCCGCTTCTTCGGCTCCGGGAGCTGGGGAGAGCGGCAGCTTCGGAAAGGTGAAGAAGCAAGCTGTACAACACTGGGATTGTGTGCGCAATTGCCAACTAATAGAAAACAGTACCTTTGCACTCTCCTGACTTTTCCAATCACATGAACGTTCGATTGGAGGCTGTTTTGGACAACTTTTCTTTTCTTCCTGCCAAACACTTGGCAGACATCCGTGCAACGTCTAGAACACCTTGGGAGATGTTTTCTGTGCTGGCACAGTTTTTCCTAGCCAGACATAGTGGAAAAGCTTTTTGCTGAGATGTAGATGAGAAGAGGCGCTAAAGACGAAGGTAGGATGCTGTCCGGAGCTAAGAGCCGCTCCCGGGCGTCTTTCGGCAGAAGCCGCGCTAAGGAGAGCACTGTGAGCGGCACAATCGTCTTTGCGCGAAGAAGCCGCTTCCTTGGCTCCGGGAGCCGGAGAGAGCGGCAGCTTCGGGAAGGTGAAGAAGCAAGCTGTACAACACTGGGATTGTGTGCGCACCTTGCCAACTGATACAAAACAGTACCTTTGCACTCTCCTGACTTTTCCAATCACATGAACGTTCGATTGGAAGCTGTTTTGGACAACTTTTCTTTTCTTCCTGCCAAACACTTGGCAGACATCCGTGCAACGTCTAGAACACATTGGGAGATGTTTTCTGTGCTGGCACAGTTTTTCCTAGCCAGACATAGTGGGAAAGCGTTTTGCTGAGATGTAGATGAGAAGAGGCGCTAAAGACGAAGGTAGGATGCTGTCCGGAGCTAAGAGCCGCTCCCGGGCGTCTTTCGGCAGAAGCCGCGCTAAGGAGAGCACTGTGAGCGGCACAATCGTCTTTGCGCGAAGAAGCCGCTTCTTCGGCTTAGGGAGCCGGAGAGAGCGGCAGCTTCGGGAAGGTGAAGAAGCAAGCTGTACAACACTGGGATTGTGTGCGCACCTTGCCAACTGATACAAAACAGTACCTTTGCACTCTCCTGACTTTTCCAATCACATGAACGTTCGATTGGAAGCTGTTTTGGACAACTTTTCTTTTCTTCCTGCCAAACACTTGGCAGACATCCGTGCAACGTCTAGAACACATTGGGAGATGTTTTCTGTGCTGGCACAGTTTTTCCTAGCCAGACATAGTGGGAAAGCGTTTTGCTGAGATGTAGATGAGAAGAGACGCTAAAGACGAAGGTAGGATGCTGTCCGGAGCTAAGAGCCGCTCCCGGGCGTCTTTCGGCAGAAGCCGCGCTAAGGAGAGCACTGTGAGCGGCACAATCGTCTTTGCGCGAAGAAGCCGCTTCTTCGGCTCCGGGAGCCGGAGAGAGCGGCAGCTTCGGGAAGGTGAAGAAGCAAGCTGTACAACACTGGGATTGTGTGCGCAGCTTGCCAACTGATACAAAACAGTACCTTTGCACTCTCCTGACTTTTCCAATCACATGAACGTTCGATTGGAAGCTGTTTTGGACAACTTTTCTTTTCTTCCTGCCAAACACTTGGCAGACATCCGTGCAACGTCTAGAACACATTGGGAGATGTTTTCTGTGCTGGCACAGTTTTTCCTAGCCAGACATAGTGGGAAAGCGTTTTGCTGAGATGTAGATGAGAAGAGACGCTAAAGACGAAGGTAGGATGCTGTCCGGAGCTAAGAGCCGCTCCCGGGCGTCTTTCGGCAGAAGCCGCGCTAAGGAGAGCACTGTGAGCGGCACAGTCGTCTTTGCGCGAAGAAGCCGCTTCTTCGGCTCCGGGAGCTGGGGAGAGCGGCAGCTTCGGAAAGGTGAAGAAGCAAGCTGTACAACACTGGGATTGTGTGCGCAATTGCCAACTAATAGAAAACAGTACCTTTGCACTCTCCTGACTTTTCCAATCACATGAACTTTCGATTGGAGGCTGTTTTGGACAACTTTTCTTTTCTTCCTGCCAAACACTTGGCAGACATCCGTGCAACGTCTAGAAAACCTTGGGAGATGTTTTCTGTGCTGGCACAGTTTTTCCTAGCCAGACATAGTGGAAAAGCTTTTTGCTGAGATGTAGATGAGAAGAGGCGCTAAAGACGAAGGTAGGATGCTGTCCGGAGCTAAGAGCTGCTCCCGGGCGTCTTTCGGCAGAAGCCGCGCTAAGGAGAGCACTGTGAGCGGCACAATCGTCTTTGCGCGAAGAAGCCGCTTCTTCGGCTCCGGGAGCCGGAGAGAGCGGCAGCTTCGGGAAGGTGAAGAAGCAAGCTGTACAACACTGGGATTGTGTGCGCAGCTTGCCAACTGATACAAAACAGTACCTTTGCACTCTCCTGACTTTTCCAATCACATGAACGTTCGATTGGAAGCTGTTTTGGACAACTTTTCTTTTCTTCCTGCCAAACACTTGGCAGACATCCGTGCAACGTCTAGAACACATTGGGAGATGTTTTCTGTGCTGGCACAGTTTTTCCTAGCCAGACATAGTGGGAAAGCGTTTTGCTGAGATGTAGATGAGAAGAGACGCTAAAGACGAAGGTAGGATGCTGTCCGGAGCTAAGAGCCGCTCCCGGGCGTCTTTCGGCAGAAGCCGCGCTAAGGAGAGCACTGTGAGCGGCACAGTCGTCTTTGCGCGAAGAAGCCGCTTCTTCGGCTCCGGGAGCTGGGGAGAGCGGCAGCTTCGGAAAGGTGAAGAAGCAAGCTGTACAACACTGGGATTGTGTGCGCAATTGCCAACTAATAGAAAACAGTACCTTTGCACTCTCCTGACTTTTCCAATCACATGAACTTTCGATTGGAGGCTGTTTTGGACAACTTTTCTTTTCTTCCTGCCAAACACTTGGCAGACATCCGTGCAACGTCTAGAAAACCTTGGGAGATGTTTTCTGTGCTGGCACAGTTTTTCCTAGCCAGACATAGTGGAAAAGCTTTTTGCTGAGATGTAGATGAGAAGAGGCGCTAAAGACGAAGGTAGGATGCTGTCCGGAGCTAAGAGCCGCTCCCGGGCGTCTTTCGGCAGAAGCCGCGCTAAGGAGAGCACTGTGAGCGGCACAATCGTCTTTGCGCGAAGAAGCCGCTTCTTCGGCTCCGGGAGCCGGAGAGAGCGGCAGCTTCGGGAAGGTGAAGAAGCAAGCTGTACAACACTGGGATTGTGTGCGCACCTTGCCAACTGATACAAAACAGTACCTTTGCACTCTCCTGACTTTTCCAATCACATGAACGTTCGATTGGAAGCTGTTTTGGACAACTTTTCTTTTCTTCCTGCCAAACACTTGGCAGACATCCGTGCAACATCTAGAACACATTGGGAGATGTTTTCTGTGCTGGCACAGTTTTTCCTAGCCAGACATAGTGGGAAAGCGTTTTGCTGAGATGTAGATGAGAAGAGACGCTAAAGACGAAGGTAGGATGCTGTCCGGAGCTAAGAGCCGCTCCCGGGCGTCTTTCGGCAGAAGCCGCGCTAAGGAGAGCACTGTGAGCGGCACAATCGTCTTTAAGCGAAGAAGCCACTTCTTCGGCTCCGGGAGCCGGAGAGAGCGGCAACTTCGGGAATGTGAAGGAGCAAGCTGTACAACACTGGGATTGTGTGCGCAGCTTCCAACTGATACAAAACAGTACTTTTGCACTCTCCTGACTTTTCCAATCACATGAACGTTCGATTGGAAGCTGTTTTGGACAACTTTTCTTTTCTTCCTGCCAAACACTTGGCAGATATCCGTGCAACGTCTAGAACACCTTGGGAGATGTTTTCTGTGCTGCCACAGTTTTTCCTAGCCAGACATAGTGGAAAAGCTTTTTGCCGAGATGTAGATGAGAAGAGGCGCTAAAGACGAAGGTAGGATGCTGTCCGGAGCTAAGAGCCGCTCCCGGGCGTCTTTCGGCAGAAGCCGCGCTAAGGAGAGCACTGGGAGCGGCACAATCGTCTTTGCGCGAAGAAGCCGCTTCTTCGGCTCCGGGAGCCGGAGAGAGCGGCAGCTTCGGGAAGGTGAAGAAGCAAGCTGTACAACACTGGGATTGTGTGCGCACCTCCCCAACTGATACAAAACAGTACCTTTGCACTCTCCTGACTTTTCCAATCACATGAACGTTCGATTGGAAGCTGTTTTGGACAACTTTTCTTTTCTTCCTGCCAAACACTTGGCAGACATCCGTGCAACGTCTAGAAAACATTGGGAGATGTTTTCTGTGCTGGCACAGTTTTTCCTAGCCAGACATAGTGGGAAAGCGTTTTGCTGAGATGTAGATGAGAAGAGACGCTAAAGACGAAGGTAGGATGCTGTCCGGAGCTAAGAGCCGCTCCCGGGCGTCTTTCGGCAGAAGCCGCGCTAAGGAGAGCACTGGGAGCGGCACAATCGTCTTTAAGCGAAGAAGCCACTTCTTCGGCTCCGGGAGCCGGAGAGAGCGGCAACTTCGGGAATGTGAAGAAGCAAGCTGTACAACACTGGGATTGTGTGCGCAGCTTCCAACTGATACAAAACAGTACTTTTGCACTCTCCTGACTTTTCCAATCACATGAACATTCGATTCGAAGCTGTTTTGGATAACTTTCCTTTTCTTCCTGCCAAACACTTGGCAGACATCTCTGTAACGTCTAGAACACGATGGGAAATGTTTTCTGTGCTGGCACAGTTTCTCCTAGCCAGACATAGTGGAAAAGCTTTTTGCCGAGATGTAGATGAGAAGAGGCGCTAAAGACGAAGGTAGGATGCTGTCCGAAGCTAAGAGCCGCTCCCGGGCGTCTTTCGGCAGAAGCCGCGCTAAGGAGAGCACTGTGAGCGGCACAGTCGTCTTTGCGCGAAGAAGCCGCTTCTTCGGCTCCGGGAGCTGGGGAGAGCGGCAGCTTCGGAAAGGTGAAGAAGCAAGCTGTACAACACTGGGATTGTGTGCGCAATTGCCAACTAATAGAAAACAGTACCTTTGCACTCTCCTGACTTTTCCAATCACATGAACTTTCGATTGGAGGCTGTTTTGGACAACTTTTCTTTTCTTCCTGCCAAACACTTGGCAGACATCCGTGCAACGTCTAGAACACCTTGGGAGATGTTTTCTGTGCTGGCACAGTTTTTCCTAGCCAGACAGAGTGGAAAAGCTTTTTGCCGAGATGTAGATGAGAAGAGGAGCTAAAGACGAAGGTAGGATGCTGTCCGGAGCTAAGAGCCGCTCCCGGGCGTCTTTCGGCAGAAGCCGCGCTAAGGAGAGCACTGTGAGCGGCACAATCGTCTTTGCGCGAAGAAGCCGCTTCTTCGGCTCCGGGAGCCGGAGAGAGCGGCAGCTTCGGGAAGGTGAAGAAGCAAGCTGTACAACACTGGGATTGTGTGCGCACCTTGCCAACTGATACAAAACAGTACCTTTGCACTCTCCTGACTTTTCCAATCACATGAACGTTCGATTGGAAGCTGTTTTGGACAACTTTTCTTTTCTTCCTGCCAAACACTTGGCAGACATCCGTGCAACGTCTAGAACACATTGGGAGATGTTTTCTGTGCTGGCACAGTTTTTCCTAGCCAGACATAGTGGGAAAGCGTTTTGCTGAGATGTAGATGAGAAGAGACGCTAAAGACGAAGGTAGGATGCTGTCCGGAGCTAAGAGCCGCTCCCGGGCGTCTTTCGGCAGAAGCCGCGCTAAGGAGAGCACTGTGAGCGGCACAATCGTCTTTGCGCGAAGAAGCCGCTTCTTCGGCTCCGGGAGCCGGAGAGAGCGGCAGCTTCGGGAAGGTGAAGAAGCAAGCTGTACAACACTGGGATTGTGTGCGCAGCTTGCCAACTGATACAAAACAGTACCTTTGCACTCTCCTGACTTTTCCAATCACATGAACATTCGATTCGAAGCTGTTTTGGATAACTTTCCTTTTCTTCCTGCCAAACACTTGGCAAACATCTCTGCAACGTCTAGAACACGATGGGAAATGTTTTCTGTGCTGGCACAGTTTCTCCTAGCCAGACATAGTGGAAAAGCTTTTTGCCGAGATGTAGATGAGAAGAGGCGCTAAAGACGAAGGTAGGATGCTGTCCGAAGCTAAGAGCCGCTCCCGGGCGTCTTTCGGCAGAAGCCGCGCTAAGGAGGGCACTGTGAGCGGCACAGTCGTCTTTGCGCGAAGAAGCCGCTTCTTCGGCTCCGGGAGCCGGAGAGAGCGGCAACTTTGGGAAGGTGAAGAAGCAAGCTGTACAACACTGGGATTGTGTGCGCCATTGCCAACTAATAGAAAACAGTACTTTTGCACTCTCCTGACTTTTCCAGTCACATGAACATTCGATTAGAAGCTGTTTTGGATAACTTTCCTTTTCTTCCTGCCAAACACTTGGCAGACATCCGTGCAACGTCTAGAACACCTTGGGAGATGTTTTCTGTGCTGGCACAGTTTTTCCTAGCCAGACAGAGTGGGAAAGCGTTTTGCTGAGATGTAGATGAGAAGAGGCGCTAAAGACGAAGGTAGGATGCTGTCCGGAGCTAAGAGCCGCTCCCGGGCGTCTTTCGGCAGAAGCCGCGCTAAGGAGAGCACTGTGAGCGGCACAATCGTCTTTGCGCGAAGAAGCCGCTTCTTCGGCTCCGGGAGCCGGAGAGAGCGGCAGCTTCGGGAAGGTGAAGAAGCAAGCTGTACAACACTGGGATTGTGTGCGTGCCTTGCCAACTGATACAAAACAGTACTTTTGCACTCTCCTGACTCTTCCAATCACATGAACATTCGATTGGAAGCTGTTTTGGACAACTTTTCGTTTCTTCCTGCCAAACACTCGGCAGACATCTCTGCAACTTCTAGAACACGATGCGAGATGTTTTCTGTGCTGGCACAGTTTTTCCTAGCCAGACATAGTGGAAAAGCTTTTTGCTGAGATGTAGATGAGAAGAGGCGCTAAAGAAGAAGATAGGATGCTGTCCGGAGCTAAGAGCCACTCCCGGGCGTCTTTCGGCAGAAGCCGCGCTAAGGAGAGCACTGTGAGCGGCACAGTCGTCTTTGCGCGAAGAAGCCGCTTCTTCGGCTCCGGGAGCCGGAGAGAGCGGCAGCTTCGGGAAGGTGAAGAAGCAAGCTGTACAACACTGGGATTGTGTGCGCAATTGCCAACTAATAGAAAACAGTACTTTTGCACTCTCCTGACTTTTCCAGTCACATGAACATTCGATTAGAAGCTGTTTTGGACAACTTTCCTTTTCTTCCTGCCAAACACTTGGCAGACATCTCTGAAACTTCTAGGACACGATGGGAGATGTTTTCTGTGCTGGCACAGTTTCTCCTAGCCAGACATAGTGGAAAAGCTTTTTGCCGAGATGTAGGTGAGAAGAGGCGCTAAAGACGAAGGTAGGATGCTGTCCGAAGCTAAGAGCCGCTCCCGGGCGTCTTTCGGCAGAAGCCGCGCTAAGGAGGGCACTGTGAGCGGCACAGTCGTCTTTGCGCGAAGAAGCCGCTTCTTCGGCTCCGGGAGCCGGAGAGAGCGGCAACTTTGGGAAGGTGAAGAAGCAAGCTGTACAACACTGGGATTGTGTGCGCAGCTTGCCAACTGATAGAAAACAGTACTTTTGCACTCTCCTGACTTTTCCAATCACATGAACATTCGATTAGAAGCTGTTTTGGATAACTTTTCTTTTCTTCCTGCCAAACACTTGGCAGACATCCGTGCAACGTCTAGAACACATTGGGAGATGTTTTCTGTGCTGGCACAGTTTTTCCTAGCCAGACATAGTGGGAAAGCGTTTTGCTGAGATGTAGATGAGAAGAGGCGCTAAAGACGAAGGTAGGATGCTGTCCAGAGCTAAGAGCCGCTCCCGGGCGTCTTTCGGCAGAAGCCGCGCTAAGGAGAGCACTGTGAGCGGCACAATCGTCTTTGCGCGAAGAAGCCGCTTCTTGGGCTCCGGGAGCCGGCGAGAGCGGCAGCTTTGGGAAGGTGAAGAAGCAAGCTGTACAACACTGGGATTGTGTGCGCACCTTGCCAACTGATAGAAAACAGTACCTTTGCACTCTCCTGGCTTTTCCAATCACATGAACATTCGATTGGAAGCTGTTTTGGACAACTTTTCTTTTCTTCCTGCCAAACACTAGGCAGACATCTCTACAACGTCTAGAACACGATGGGAGATGTTTTCTGTGCTGGCACAGTTTTTCTTAGACAGACAGAGTGGAAAAGCTTTTTGCCGAGATGTAGATGAGAAGAGGAGCTAAAGACGAAGGTAGGATGCTGTCCGGAGCTAAGAGCCGCTGCCGGGCGTCTTTCGGCAGAAGCCGCGCTAAGGAGAGCACTGTGAGCGGCACAATCGTCTTTGCGCGAAGAAGCCGCTTCTTGGGCTCCGGGAGCCGGCGAGAGCGGCAGCTTCGGCAAGGTGAAGAAGCAAGCTGTACAACACTGGGATTGTGCGCGCACCTTGCCAACTGATAGAAAACAGTACCTTTGCACTCTTCTGGCTTTTCCAATCACATGAACATTCGATTGGAAGCTGTTTTGGACAACTTTTCTTTTCTTCCTGCCAAACACTTGGCAGACATCTCTGCATCTTCTAGAACACGATGGGAGATGTTTTCTGTGCTGGCACAGTTTTTCCTAGCAGACATACTGGAAAAGCTTTTTGCCGAGATGTAGATGAGAAGAGGCGCTAAAGACGAAGGTAGGATGCTGTCCGGAGCTAAGAGCCGCTCCCGGGCGTCTTTCGGCAGAAGCCGCTCTAAGGAGAGCACTGTGAGCGGCACAGTCGTCTTTGCGTGAAGAAGCCGCTTCTTCGGCTCCGGGAGCCGGAGAGAGCGGCAGCTTCGGGAAGGTGAAGAAGCAAGCTGTACAACACTGGGATTGTGTGCGCAATTGCCAACTAATAGAAAACAGTACTTTTGCACTCTCCTGACTTTTCCAGTCACATGAACATTCGATTAGAAGCTGTTCTGGACAACTTTCCTTTTCTTCCTGCCAAACACTTGGCAGACATCTCTGAAACTTCTAGGACACGATGGAAGATGTTTTCTGTGCTGGCACAGTTTTTCCTAGCTAGACATAGTGGAAAAGCTTTTTGCCGAGATGTAGATGAGAAGAGGCGCTAAAGACGAAGGTAGGATGCTGTCCGAAGGTAAGAGCTGCTCCCGGGCGTCTTTCGGCAGAAGCCGCGCTAAGGAGGGCACTGTGAGCGGCACAATCGTCTTTGCGCGAAGAAGCCGCTTCTTCGGCTCCGGGAGCCGGAGAGAGCGGCAGCTTCGGGAAGGTGAAGAAGCAAGCTGTACAACACTGGGATTGTGTGCGCACCTTGCCAACTGATACAAAACAGTACTTTTGCACTCTCCTGACTCTTCCAATCACATGAACGTTCGATTGGAAGCTGTTTTGGACAACTTTTCTTTTCTTCCTGCCAAACACTTGGCAGACATCCGTGCAACGTCTAGAACACCTTGGGAGATGTTTTCTGTGCTGCCACAGTTTTTCCTAGCCAGACATAGTGGAAAAGCTTTTTGCCGAGATGTAGATGAGAAGAGGCGCTAAAGACGAAGGTAGGATGCTGTCCGGAGCTAAGAGCCGCTCCCGGGCGTCTTTCGGCAGAAGCCGCGCTAAGGAGAGCACTGTGAGCGGCACAGTCGTCTTTGCGCGAAGAAGCCGCTTCTTCGGCTCCGGGAGCTGGGGAGAGCGGCAGCTTCGGAAAGGTGAAGAAGCAAGCTGTACAACACTGGGATTGTGTGCGCAATTGCCAACTAATAGAAAACAGTACCTTTGCACTCTCCTGACTTTTCCAATCACATGAACGTTCGATTGGAGGCTGTTTTGGACAACTTTTCTTTTCTTCCTGCCAAACACTTGGCAGACATCCGTGCAACGTCTAGAACACCTTGGGAGATGTTTTCTGTGCTGGCACAGTTTTTCCTAGCCAGACATAGTGGAAAAGCTTTTTGCTGAGATGTAGATGAGAAGAGGCGCTAAAGACGAAGGTAGGATGCTGTCCGGAGCTAAGAGCCGCTCCCGGGCGTCTTTCGGCAGAAGCCGCGCTAAGGAGAGCACTGTGAGCGGCACAATCGTCTTTGCGCGAAGAAGCCGCTTCTTCGGCTCCGGGAGCCGGAGAGAGCGGCAGCTTCGGGAAGGTGAAGAAGCAAGCTGTACAACACTGGGATTGTGTGCGCACCTTGCCAAATGATACAAAACAGTACCTTTGCACTCTCCTGACTTTTCCAATCACATGAACGTTCGATTGGAAGCTGTTTTGGACAACTTTTCTTTTCTTCCTGCCAAACACTTGGCAGACATCCGTGCAACGTCTAGAACACATTGGGAGATGTTTTCTGTGCTGGCACAGTTTTTCCTAGCCAGACATAGTGGGAAAGCGTTTTGCTGAGATGTAGATGAGAAGAGGCGCTAAAGACGAAGGTAGGATGCTGTCCGGAGCTAAGAGCCGCTCCCGGGCGTCTTTCGGCAGAAGCCGCGCTAAGGAGAGCACTGTGAGCGGCACAATCGTCTTTGCGCGAAGAAGCCGCTTCTTCGGCTCCGGGAGCCGGAGAGAGCGGCAGCTTCGGGAAGGTGAAGAAGCAAGCTGTACAACACTGGGATTGTGTGCGCACCTTGCCAACTGATACAAAACAGTACCTTTGCACTCTCCTGACTTTTCCAATCACATGAACGTTCGATTGGAAGCTGTTTTGGACAACTTTTCTTTTCTTCCTGCCAAACACTTGGCAGACATCCGTGCAACGTCTAGAACACATTGGGAGATGTTTTCTGTGCTGGCACAGTTTTTCCTAGCCAGACATAGTGGGAAAGCGTTTTGCTGAGATGTAGATGAGAAGAGACGCTAAAGACGAAGGTAGGATGCTGTCCGGAGCTAAGAGCCGCTCCCGGGCGTCTTTCGGCAGAAGCCGCGCTAAGGAGAGCACTGTGAGCGGCACAATCGTCTTTGCGCGAAGAAGCCGCTTCTTCGGCTCCGGGAGCCGGAGAGAGCGGCAGCTTCGGGAAGGTGAAGAAGCAAGCTGTACAACACTGGGATTGTGTGCGCACCTTGCCAACTGATAGAAAACAGTACCTTTGCACTCTCCTGGCTTTTCCAATCACATGAACATTCGATTGGAAGCTGTTTTGGACAACTTTTCTTTTCTTCCTGCCAAACACTTGGCAGACATCTCTGCAACGTCTAGAACACGATGGGAGATGTTTTCTGTGCTGGCACAGTTTTTCCTAGCCAGACAGAGTGGGAAAGCGTTTTGCCGAGATGTAGACAACAAAAGACGCGAAAGACGAAGGTAGGATGCTCTTCGGAGCTAAGAGCCGCTGCCGGGCGTCTTTCGGCAGAAGCCGCGCTAAGGAGAGCACTGTGAGCGGCACAATCGTCTTTGCGCGAAGAAGCCGCTTCTTGGGCTCCGGGAGCCGGCGAGAGCGGCAGCTTTGGGAAGGTGAAGAAGCAAGCTGTACAACACTGGGATTGTGTGCGCACCTTGCCAACTGATAGAAAACAGTACCTTTGCACTCTCCTGGCTTTTCCAATCACATGAACATTCGATTGGAAGCTGTTTTGGACAACTTTTCTTTTCTTCCTGCCAAACACTAGGCAGACATCTCTACAACGTCTAGAACACGATGGGAGATGTTTTCTGTGCTGGCACAGTTTTTCTTAGACAGACAGAGTGGAAAAGCTTTTTGCCGAGATGTAGATGAGAAGAGGAGCTAAAGACGAAGGTAGGATGCTGTCCGGAGCTAAGAGCCGCTGCCGGGCGTCTTTCGGCAGAAGCCGCGCTAAGGAGAGCACTGTGAGCGGCACAATCGTCTTTGCGCGAAGAAGCCGCTTCTTGGGCTCCGGGAGCCGGCGAGAGCGGCAGCTTCGGCAAGGTGAAGAAGCAAGCTGTACAACACTGGGATTGTGCGCGCACCTTGCCAACTGATAGAAAACAGTACCTTTGCACTCTTCTGGCTTTTCCAATCACATGAACATTCGATTGGAAGCTGTTTTGGACAACTTTTCTTTTCTTCCTGCCAAACACTTGGCAGACATCTCTGCATCTTCTAGAACACGATGGGAGATGTTTTCTGTGCTGGCACAGTTTTTCCTAGCAGACATACTGGAAAAGCTTTTTGCCGAGATGTAGATGAGAAGAGGCGCTAAAGACGAAGGTAGGATGCTGTCCGGAGCTAAGAGCCGCTCCCGGGCGTCTTTCGGCAGAAGCCGCTCTAAGGAGAGCACTGTGAGCGGCACAGTCGTCTTTGCGCGAAGAAGCCGCTTCTTCGGCTCCGGGAGCCGGAGAGAGCGGCAGCTTCGGGAAGGTGAAGAAGCAAGCTGTACAACACTGGGATTGTGTGCGCAATTGCCAACTAATAGAAAACAGTACTTTTGCACTCTCCTGACTTTTCCAGTCACATGAACATTCGATTAGAAGCTGTTCTGGACAACTTTCCTTTTCTTCCTGCCAAACACTTGGCAGACATCTCTGAAACTTCTAGGACACGATGGAAGATGTTTTCTGTGCTGGCACAGTTTTTCCTAGCTAGACATAGTGGAAAAGCTTTTTGCCGAGATGTAGATGAGAAGAGGCGCTAAAGACGAAGGTAGGATGCTGTCCGAAGCTAAGAGCTGCTCCCGGGCGTCTTTCGGCAGAAGCCGCGCTAAGGAGGGCACTGTGAGCGGCACAATCGTCTTTGCGCGAAGAAGCCGCTTCTTCGGCTCCGGGAGCCGGAGAGAGCGGCAGCTTCGGGAAGGTGAAGAAGCAAGCTGTACAACACTGGGATTGTGTGCGCACCTTGCCAACTGATACAAAACAGTACTTTTGCACTCTCCTGACTCTTCCAATCACATGAACGTTCGATTGGAAGCTGTTTTGGACAACTTTTCTTTTCTTCCTGCCAAACACTTGGCAGACATCCGTGCAACGTCTAGAACACCTTGGGAGATGTTTTCTGTGCTGCCACAGTTTTTCCTAGCCAGACATAGTGGAAAAGCTTTTTGCCGAGATGTAGATGAGAAGAGGCGCTAAAGACGAAGGTAGGATGCTGTCCGGAGCTAAGAGCCGCTCCCGGGCGTCTTTCGGCAGAAGCCGCGCTAAGGAGAGCACTGTGAGCGGCACAGTCGTCTTTGCGCGAAGAAGCCGCTTCTTCGGCTCCGGGAGCTGGGGAGAGCGGCAGCTTCGGAAAGGTGAAGAAGCAAGCTGTACAACACTGGGATTGTGTGCGCAATTGCCAACTAATAGAAAACAGTACCTTTGCACTCTCCTGACTTTTCCAATCACATGAACGTTCGATTGGAGGCTGTTTTGGACAACTTTTCTTTTCTTCCTGCCAAACACTTGGCAGACATCCGTGCAACGTCTAGAACACCTTGGGAGATGTTTTCTGTGCTGGCACAGTTTTTCCTAGCCAGACATAGTGGAAAAGCTTTTTGCTGAGATGTAGATGAGAAGAGGCGCTAAAGACGAAGGTAGGATGCTGTCCGGAGCTAAGAGCCGCTCCCGGGCGTCTTTCGGCAGAAGCCGCGCTAAGGAGAGCACTGTGAGCGGCACAATCGTCTTTGCGCGAAGAAGCCGCTTCTTCGGCTCCGGGAGCCGGAGAGAGCGGCAGCTTCGGGAAGGTGAAGAAGCAAGCTGTACAACACTGGGATTGTGTGCGCACCTTGCCAACTGATACAAAACAGTACCTTTGCACTCTCCTGACTTTTCCAATCACATGAACGTTCGATTGGAAGCTGTTTTGGACAACTTTTCTTTTCTTCCTGCCAAACACTTGGCAGACATCCGTGCAACGTCTAGAACACATTGGGAGATGTTTTCTGTGCTGGCACAGTTTTTCCTAGCCAGACATAGTGGGAAAGCGTTTTGCTGAGATGTAGATGAGAAGAGACGCTAAAGACGAAGGTAGGATGCTGTCCGGAGCTAAGAGCCGCTCCCGGGCGTCTTTCGGCAGAAGCCGCGCTAAGGAGAGCACTGTGAGCGGCACAATCGTCTTTGCGCGAAGAAGCCGCTTCTTCGGCTCCGGGAGCCGGAGAGAGCGGCAGCTTCGGGAAGGTGAAGAAGCAAGCTGTACAACACTGGGATTGTGTGCGCACCTTGCCAACTGATACAAAACAGTACCTTTGCACTCTCCTGACTTTTCCAATCACATGAACGTTCGATTGGAAGCTGTTTTGGACAACTTTTCTTTTCTTCCTGCCAAACACTTGGCAGACATCCGTGCAACGTCTAGAACACATTGGGAGATGTTTTCTGTGCTGGCACAGTTTTTCCTAGCCAGACATAGTGGGAAAGCGTTTTGCTGAGATGTAGATGAGAAGAGACGCTAAAGACGAAGGTAGGATGCTGTCCGGAGCTAAGAGCCGCTCCCGGGCGTCTTTCGGCAGAAGCCGCGCTAAGGAGAGCACTGTGAGCGGCACAGTCGTCTTTGCGCGAAGAAGCCGCTTCTTCGGCTCCGGGAGCTGGGGAGAGCGGCAGCTTCGGAAAGGTGAAGAAGCAAGCTGTACAACACTGGGATTGTGTGCGCAATTGCCAACTAATAGAAAACAGTACCTTTGCACTCTCCTGACTTTTCCAATCACATGAACTTTCGATTGGAGGCTGTTTTGGACAACTTTTCTTTTCTTCCTGCCAAACACTTGGCAGACATCCGTGCAACGTCTAGAAAACCTTGGGAGATGTTTTCTGTGCTGGCACAGTTTTTCCTAGCCAGACATAGTGGAAAAGCTTTTTGCTGAGATGTAGATGAGAAGAGGCGCTAAAGACGAAGGTAGGATGCTGTCCGGAGCTAAGAGCCGCTCCCGGGCGTCTTTCGGCAGAAGCCGCGCTAAGGAGAGCACTGTGAGCGGCACAATCGTCTTTGCGCGAAGAAGCCGCTTCTTCGGCTCCGGGAGCCGGAGAGAGCGGCAGCTTCGGGAAGGTGAAGAAGCAAGCTGTACAACACTGGGATTGTGTGCGCACCTTGCCAACTGATACAAAACAGTACCTTTGCACTCTCCTGACTTTTCCAATCACATGAACGTTCGATTGGAAGCTGTTTTGGACAACTTTTCTTTTCTTCCTGCCAAACACTTGGCAGACATCCGTGCAACATCTAGAACACATTGGGAGATGTTTTCTGTGCTGGCACAGTTTTTCCTAGCCAGACATAGTGGGAAAGCGTTTTGCTGAGATGTAGATGAGAAGAGACGCTAAAGACGAAGGTAGGATGCTGTCCGGAGCTAAGAGCCGCTCCCGGGCGTCTTTCGGCAGAAGCCGCGCTAAGGAGAGCACTGTGAGCGGCACAATCGTCTTTAAGCGAAGAAGCCACTTCTTCGGCTCCGGGAGCCGGAGAGAGCGGCAACTTCGGGAATGTGAAGGAGCAAGCTGTACAACACTGGGATTGTGTGCGCAGCTTCCAACTGATACAAAACAGTACTTTTGCACTCTCCTGACTTTTCCAATCACATGAACGTTCGATTGGAAGCTGTTTTGGACAACTTTTCTTTTCTTCCTGCCAAACACTTGGCAGATATCCGTGCAACGTCTAGAACACCTTGGGAGATGTTTTCTGTGCTGCCACAGTTTTTCCTAGCCAGACATAGTGGAAAAGCTTTTTGCCGAGATGTAGATGAGAAGAGGCGCTAAAGACGAAGGTAGGATGCTGTCCGGAGCTAAGAGCCGCTCCCGGGCGTCTTTCGGCAGAAGCCGCGCTAAGGAGAGCACTGTGAGCGGCACAGTCGTCTTTGCGCGAAGAAGCCGCTTCTTCGGCTCCGGGAGCTGGGGAGAGCGGCAGCTTCGGAAAGGTGAAGAAGCAAGCTGTACAACACTGGGATTGTGTGCGCAATTGCCAACTAATAGAAAACAGTACCTTTGCACTCTCCTGACTTTTCCAATCACATGAACTTTCGATTGGAGGCTGTTTTGGACAACTTTTCTTTTCTTCCTGCCAAACACTTGGCAGACATCCGTGCAACGTCTAGAAAACCTTGGGAGATGTTTTCTGTGCTGGCACAGTTTTTCCTAGCCAGACATAGTGGAAAAGCTTTTTGCTGAGATGTAGATGAGAAGAGGCGCTAAAGACGAAGGTAGGATGCTGTCCGGAGCTAAGAGCCGCTCCCGGGCGTCTTTCGGCAGAAGCCGCGCTAAGGAGAGCACTGTGAGCGGCACAATCGTCTTTGCGCGAAGAAGCCGCTTCTTCGGCTCCGGGAGCCGGAGAGAGCGGCAGCTTCGGGAAGGTGAAGAAGCAAGCTGTACAACACTGGGATTGTGTGCGCACCTTGCCAACTGATACAAAACAGTACCTTTGCACTCTCCTGACTTTTCCAATCACATGAACGTTCGATTGGAAGCTGTTTTGGACAACTTTTCTTTTCTTCCTGCCAAACACTTGGCAGACATCCGTGCAACATCTAGAACACATTGGGAGATGTTTTCTGTGCTGGCACAGTTTTTCCTAGCCAGACATAGTGGGAAAGCGTTTTGCTGAGATGTAGATGAGAAGAGACGCTAAAGACGAAGGTAGGATGCTGTCCGGAGCTAAGAGCCGCTCCCGGGCGTCTTTCGGCAGAAGCCGCGCTAAGGAGAGCACTGTGAGCGGCACAATCGTCTTTAAGCGAAGAAGCCACTTCTTCGGCTCCGGGAGCCGGAGAGAGCGGCAACTTCGGGAATGTGAAGGAGCAAGCTGTACAACACTGGGATTGTGTGCGCAGCTTCCAACTGATACAAAACAGTACTTTTGCACTCTCCTGACTTTTCCAATCACATGAACGTTCGATTGGAAGCTGTTTTGGACAACTTTTCTTTTCTTCCTGCCAAACACTTGGCAGATATCCGTGCAACGTCTAGAACACCTTGGGAGATGTTTTCTGTGCTGCCACAGTTTTTCCTAGCCAGACATAGTGGAAAAGCTTTTTGCCGAGATGTAGATGAGAAGAGGCGCTAAAGACGAAGGTAGGATGCTGTCCGGAGCTAAGAGCCGCTCCCGGGCGTCTTTCGGCAGAAGCTGCGCTAAGGAGAGCACTGTGAGCGGCACAGTCGTCTTTGCGCGAAGAAGCCGCTTCTTCGGCTCCGGGAGCCGGAGAGAGCGGCAGCTTCGGAAAGGTGAAGAAGCAAGCTGTACAACACTGGGATTGTGTGCGCAATTGCCAAATAATAGAAAACAGTACCTTTGCACTCTCCTGACTTTTCCAATCACATGAACGTTCGATTGGAGGCTGTTTTGGACAACTTTTCTTTTCTTCCTGCCAAACACTTGGCAGACATCCGTGCAACGTCTAGAACACCTTGGGAGATGTTTTCTGTGCTGGCACAGTTTTTCCTAGCCAGACATAGTGGAAAAGCTTTTTGCTGAGATGTAGATGAGAAGAGGCGCTAAAGACGAAGGTAGGATGCTGTCCGGAGCTAAGAGCCGCTCCCGGGCGTCTTTCGGCAGAAGCCGCGCTAAGGAGAGCACTGTGAGCGGCACAATCGTCTTTGCGCGAAGAAGCCGCTTCTTCGGCTCCGGGAGCCGGAGAGAGCGGCAGCTTCGGGAAGGTGAAGAAGCAAGCTGTACAACACTGGGATTGTGTGCGCACCTTGCCAACTGATACAAAACAGTACCTTTGCACTCTCCTGACTTTTCCAATCACATGAACGTTCGATTGGAAGCTGTTTTGGACAACTTTTCTTTTCTTCCTGCCAAACACTTGGCAGACATCTCTGTAACGTCTAGAACACGATGGGAAATGTTTTCTGTGCTGGCACAGTTTCTCCTAGCCAGACATAGTGGAAAAGCTTTTTGCCGAGATGTAGATGAGAAGAGGCGCTAAAGACGAAGGTAGGATGCTGTCCGAAGCTAAGAGCCGCTCCCGGGCGTCTTTCGGCAGAAGCCGCGCTAAGGAGGGCACTGTGAGCGGCACAGTCGTCTTTGCGCGAAGAAGCCGCTTCTTCGGCTCCGGGAGCCGGAGAGAGCGGCAACTTTGGGAAGGTGAAGAAGCAAGCTGTACAACACTGGGATTGTGTGCGCCATTGCCAACTAATAGAAAACAGTACTTTTGCACTCTCCTGACTTTTCCAGTCACATGAACATTCGATTAGAAGCTGTTTTGGATAACTTTCCTTTTCTTCCTGCCAAACACTTGGCAGACATCCGTGCAACGTCTAGAACACCTTGGGAGATGTTTTCTGTGCTGGCACAGTTTTTCCTAGCCAGACAGAGTGGGAAAGCGTTTTGCTGAGATGTAGATGAGAAGAGGCGCTAAAGACGAAGGTAGGATGCTGTCCGGAGCTAAGAGCGGCTCCCGGGCGTCTTTCGGCAGAAGCCGCGCTAAGGAGAGCACTGTGAGCGGCACAGTCGTCTTTGCGCGAAGAAGCCGCTTCTTCGGCTCCGGGAGCTCGGGAGAGCGGCAGCTTCGGAAAGGTGAAGAAGCAAGCTGTACAACACTGGGATTGTGTGCGCAATTGCCAACTAATAGAAAACAGTACCTTTGCACTCTCCTGACTTTTCCAATCACATGAACGTTCGATTGGAGGCTGTTTTGGATAACTTTTCTTTTCTTCCTGCCAAACACTTGGCAGACATCCGTGCAACGTCTAGAACACCTTGGGAGATGTTTTCTGTGCTGGCACAGTTTTTCCTAGCCAGACATAGTGGAAAAGCTTTTTGCTGAGATGTAGATGAGAAGAGGCGCTAAAGACGAAGGTAGGATGCTGTCCAGAGCTAAGAGCCGCTCCCGGGCGTCTTTCGGCAGAAGCCGCGCTAAGGAGAGCACTGTGAGCGGCACAATCGTCTTTGCGCGAAGAAGCCGCTTCTTCGGCTCCGGGAGCCGGAGGGAGTGGCAGCTTTGGGAAGGTGAAGAAGCAAGCTGTACCACACTGGGATTGTGTGCGCGCCTTGCCAACTGATACAAAACAGTACCTTTGCACTCTCCTGACTTTTCCAATCACATGAACGTTCGATTGGAAGCTGTTTTGGACAACTTTTCTTTTCTTCCTGCCAAACAGTTGGCAGACATCCGTGCAACGTCTAGAACACCTTGGGAGATGTTTTCTGTGCTGGCACAGTTTTTCCTAGCCAGACATAGTGGGAAAGCGTTTTGCTGAGATGTAGATGAGAAGAGACGCTAAAGACGAAGGTAGGATGCTGTCCGGAGCTAAGAGCCGCTCCCGGGCGTCTTTCGGCAGAAGCCGCGCTAAGGAGAGCACTGTGAGCGGCACAGTCGTCTTTGCGCGAAGAAGCCGCTTCTTCGGCTCCGGGAGCTGGGGAGAGCGGCAGCTTCGGAAAGGTGAAGAAGCAAGCTGTACAACACTGGGATTGTGTGCGCAATTGCCAACTAATAGAAAACAGTACCTTTGCACTCTCCTGACTTTTCCAATCACATGAACTTTCGATTGGAGGCTGTTTTGGACAACTTTTCTTTTCTTCCTGCCAAACACTTGGCAGACATCCGTGCAACGTCTAGAACACCTTGGGAGATGTTTTCTGTGCTGGCACAGTTTTTCCTAGCCAGACATAGTGGAAAAGCTTTTTGCTGAGATGTAGATGAGAAGAGGCGCTAAAGACGAAGGTAGGATGCTGTCCGGAGCTAAGAGCCGCTCCCGGGCGTCTTTCGGCAGAAGCCGCGCTAAGGAGAGCACTGTGAGCGGCACAATCGTCTTTGCGCGAAGAAGCCGCTTCTTCGGCTCCGGGAGCCGGAGAGAGCGGCAGCTTCGGGAAGGTGAAGAAGCAAGCTGTACAACACTGGGATTGTGTGCGCACCTTGCCAACTGATACAAAACAGTACCTTTGCACTCTCCTGACTTTTCCAATCACATGAACGTTCGATTGGAAGCTGTTTTGGACAACTTTTCTTTTCTTCCTGCCAAACACTTGGCAGACATCCGTGCAACGTCTAGAACACATTGGGAGATGTTTTCTGTGCTGGCACAGTTTTTCCTAGCCAGACATAGTGGGAAAGCGTTTTGCTGAGATGTAGATGAGAAGAGACGCTAAAGACGAAGGTAGGATGCTGTCCGGAGCTAAGAGCCGCTCCCGGGCGTCTTTCGGCAGAAGCCGCGCTAAGGAGAGCACTGTGAGCGGCACAATCGTCTTTAAGCAAAGAAGCCACTTCTTCGGCTCCGGGAGCCGGAGAGAGCGGCAACTTCAGGAATGTGAAGAAGCAAGCTGTACAACACTGGGATTGTGTGCGCAGCTTCCAACTGATACAAAACAGTACTTTTGCACTCTCCTGACTTTTCCAATCACATGAACATTCGATTCGAAGCTGTTTTGGATAACTTTCCTTTTCTTCCTGCCAAACACTTGGCAAACATCTCTGCAACGTCTAGAACACGATGGGAAATGTTTTCTGTGCTGGCACAGTTTCTCCTAGCCAGACATAGTGGAAAAGCTTTTTGCCGAGATGTAGATGAGAAGAGGCGCTAAAGACGAAGGTAGGATGCTGTCCGAAGCTAAGAGCCGCTCCCGGGCGTCTTTCGGCAGAAGCCGCGCTAAGGAGGGCACTGTGAGCGGCACAGTCGTCTTTGCGCGAAGAAGCCGCTTCTTCGGCTCCGGGAGCCGGAGAGAGCGGCAACTTTGGGAAGGTGAAGAAGCAAGCTGTACAACACTGGGATTGTGTGCGCCATTGCCAACTAATAGAAAACAGTACTTTTGCACTCTCCTGACTTTTCCAGTCACATGAACATTCGATTCGAAGCTGTTTTGGATAACTTTCCTTTTCTTCCTGCCAAACACTTGGCAAACATCTCTGCAACGTCTAGAACACCTTGGGAGATGTTTTCTGTGCTGGCACAGTTTTTCCTAGCCAGACAGAGTGGGAAAGCGTTTTGCTGAGATGTAGATGAGAAGAGGCGCTAAAGACGAAGGTAGGATGCTGTCCGGAGCTAAGAGCCGCTCCCGGGCGTCTTTCGGCAGAAGCCGCGCTAAGGAGAGCACTGTGAGCGGCACAATCGTCTTTGCGCGAAGAAGCCGCTTCTTCGGCTCCGGGAGCCGGAGAGAGCGGCAGCTTCGGGAAGGTGAAGAAGCAAGCTGTACAACACTGGGATTGTGTGCGTGCCTTGCCAACTGATACAAAACAGTACTTTTGCACTCTCCTGACTCTTCCAATCACATGAACATTCGATTGGAAGCTGTTTTGGACAACTTTTCGTTTCTTCCTGCCAAACACTCGGCAGACATCTCTGCAACTTCTAGAACACGATGCGAGATGTTTTCTGTGCTGGCACAGTTTTTCCTAGCCAGACATAGTGGAAAAGCTTTTTGCTGAGATGTAGATGAGAAGAGGCGCTAAAGACGAAGATAGGATGCTGTCCGGAGCTAAGAGCCACTCCCGGGCGTCTTTCGGCAGAAGCCGCGCTAAGGAGAGCACTGTGAGCGGCACAGTCGTCTTTGCGCGAAGAAGCCGCTTCTTCGGCTCCGGGAGCCGGAGAGAGCGGCAGCTTCGGGAAGGTGAAGAAGCAAGCTGTACAACACTGGGATTGTGTGCGCAATTGCCAACTAATAGAAAACAGTACTTTTGCACTCTCCTGACTTTTCCAGTCACATGAACATTCGATTAGAAGCTGTTTTGGACAACTTTCCTTTTCTTCCTGCCAAACACTTGGCAGACATCTCTGAAACTTCTAGGACACGATGGGAGATGTTTTCTGTGCTGGCACAGTTTCTCCTAGCCAGACATAGTGGAAAAGCTTTTTGCCGAGATGTAGGTGAGAAGAGGCGCTAAAGACGAAGGTAGGATGCTGTCCGGAGCTAAGAGCCGCTCCCGGGCGTCTTTCGGCAGAAGCCGCGCTAAGGAGAGCACTGTGAGCGGCACAATCGTCTTTGCGCGAAGAAGCCGCTTCTTGGGCTCCGGGAGCCGGCGAGAGCGGCAGCTTTGGGAAGGTGAAGAAGCAAGCTGTACAACACTGGGATTGTGTGCGCACCTTGCCAACTGATAGAAAACAGTACCTTTGCACTCTCCTGGCTTTTCCAATCACATGAACATTCGATTGGAAGCTGTTTTGGACAACTTTTCTTTTCTTCCTGCCAAACACTAGGCAGACATCTCTACAACGTCTAGAACACGATGGGAGATGTTTTCTGTGCTGGCACAGTTTTTCTTAGACAGACAGAGTGGAAAAGCTTTTTGCCGAGATGTAGATGAGAAGAGGAGCTAAAGACGAAGGTAGGATGCTGTCCGGAGCTAAGAGCCGCTGCCGGGCGTCTTTCGGCAGAAGCCGCGCTAAGGAGAGCACTGTGAGCGGCACAATCGTCTTTGCGCGAAGAAGCCGCTTCTTGGGCTCCGGGAGCCGGCGAGAGCGGCAGCTTCGGCAAGGTGAAGAAGCAAGCTGTACAACACTGGGATTGTGCGCGCACCTTGCCAACTGATAGAAAACAGTACCTTTGCACTCTTCTGGCTTTTCCAATCACATGAACATTCGATTGGAAGCTGTTTTGGACAACTTTTCTTTTCTTCCTGCCAAACACTTGGCAGACATCTCTGCATCTTCTAGAACACGATGGGAGATGTTTTCTGTGCTGGCACAGTTTTTCCTAGCAGACATACTGGAAAAGCTTTTTGCCGAGATGTAGATGAGAAGAGGCGCTAAAGACGAAGGTAGGATGCTGTCCGGAGCTAAGAGCCGCTCCCGGGCGTCTTTCGGCAGAAGCCGCTCTAAGGAGAGCACTGTGAGCGGCACAGTCGTCTTTGCGCGAAGAAGCCGCTTCTTCGGCTCCGGGAGCCGGAGAGAGCGGCAGCTTCGGGAAGGTGAAGAAGCAAGCTGTACAACACTGGGATTGTGTGCGCAATTGCCAACTAATAGAAAACAGTACTTTTGCACTCTCCTGACTTTTCCAGTCACATGAACATTCGATTAGAAGCTGTTCTGGACAACTTTCCTTTTCTTCCTGCCAAACACTTGGCAGACATCTCTGAAACTTCTAGGACACGATGGAAGATGTTTTCTGTGCTGGCACAGTTTTTCCTAGCTAGACATAGTGGAAAAGCTTTTTGCCGAGATGTAGATGAGAAGAGGCGCTAAAGACGAAGGTAGGATGCTGTCCGAAGCTAAGAGCTGCTCCCGGGCGTCTTTCGGCAGAAGTCGCGCTAAGGAGGGCACTGTGAGCGGCACAATCGTCTTTGCGCGAAGAAGCCGCTTCTTCGGCTCCGGGAGCCGGAGAGAGCGGCAGCTTCGGGAAGGTGAAGAAGCAAGCTGTACAACACTGGGATTGTGTGCGCACCTTGCCAACTGATACAAAACAGTACTTTTGCACTCTCCTGACTCTTCCAATCACATGAACGTTCGATTGGAAGCTGTTTTGGACAACTTTTCTTTTCTTCCTGCCAAACACTTGGCAGACATCCGTGCAACGTCTAGAACACCTTGGGAGATGTTTTCTGTGCTGCCACAGTTTTTCCTAGCCAGACATAGTGGAAAAGCTTTTTGCCGAGATGTAGATGAGAAGAGGCGCTAAAGACGAAGGTAGGATGCTGTCCGGAGCTAAGAGCCGCTCCCGGGCGTCTTTCGGCAGAAGCCGCGCTAAGGAGAGCACTGTGAGCGGCACAGTCGTCTTTGCGCGAAGAAGCCGCTTCTTCGGCTCCGGGAGCTGGGGAGAGCGGCAGCTTCGGAAAGGTGAAGAAGCAAGCTGTACAACACTGGGATTGTGTGCGCAATTGCCAACTAATAGAAAACAGTACCTTTGCACTCTCCTGACTTTTCCAATCACATGAACGTTCGATTGGAGGCTGTTTTGGACAACTTTTCTTTTCTTCCTGCCAAACACTTGGCAGACATCCGTGCAACGTCTAGAACACCTTGGGAGATGTTTTCTGTGCTGGCACAGTTTTTCCTAGCCAGACATAGTGGAAAAGCTTTTTGCTGAGATGTAGATGAGAAGAGGCGCTAAAGACGAAGGTAGGATGCTGTCCGGAGCTAAGAGCCGCTCCCGGGCGTCTTTCGGCAGAAGCCGCGCTAAGGAGAGCACTGTGAGCGGCACAATCGTCTTTGCGCGAAGAAGCCGCTTCTTCGGCTCCGGGAGCCGGAGAGAGCGGCAGCTTCGGGAAGGTGAAGAAGCAAGCTGTACAACACTGGGATTGTGTGCGCACCTTGCCAACTGATACAAAACAGTACCTTTGCACTCTCCTGACTTTTCCAATCACATGAACGTTCGATTGGAAGCTGTTTTGGACAACTTTTCTTTTCTTCCTGCCAAACACTTGGCAGACATCCGTGCAACGTCTAGAACACATTGGGAGATGTTTTCTGTGCTGGCACAGTTTTTCCTAGCCAGACATAGTGGGAAAGCGTTTTGCTGAGATGTAGATGAGAAGAGGCGCTAAAGACGAAGGTAGGATGCTGTCCGGAGCTAAGAGCCGCTCCCGGGCGTCTTTCGGCAGAAGCCGCGCTAAGGAGAGCACTGTGAGCGGCACAATCGTCTTTGCGCGAAGAAGCCGCTTCTTCGGCTTAGGGAGCCGGAGAGAGCGGCAGCTTCGGGAAGGTGAAGAAGCAAGCTGTACAACACTGGGATTGTGTGCGCACCTTGCCAACTGATACAAAACAGTACCTTTGCACTCTCCTGACTTTTCCAATCACATGAACGTTCGATTGGAAGCTGTTTTGGACAACTTTTCTTTTCTTCCTGCCAAACACTTGGCAGACATCCGTGCAACGTCTAGAACACATTGGGAGATGTTTTCTGTGCTGGCACAGTTTTTCCTAGCCAGACATAGTGGGAAAGCGTTTTGCTGAGATGTAGATGAGAAGAGACGCTAAAGACGAAGGTAGGATGCTGTCCGGAGCTAAGAGCCGCTCCCGGGCGTCTTTCGGCAGAAGCCGCGCTAAGGAGAGCACTGTGAGCGGCACAATCGTCTTTGCGCGAAGAAGCCGCTTCTTCGGCTCCGGGAGCCGGAGAGAGCGGCAGCTTCGGGAAGGTGAAGAAGCAAGCTGTACAACACTGGGATTGTGTGCGCACCTTGCCAACTGATACAAAACAGTACCTTTGCACTCTCCTGACTTTTCCAATCACATGAACGTTCGATTGGAAGCTGTTTTGGACAACTTTTCTTTTCTTCCTGCCAAACACTTGGCAGACATCCGTGCAACGTCTAGAACACATTGGGAGATGTTTTCTGTGCTGGCACAGTTTTTCCTAGCCAGACATAGTGGGAAAGCGTTTTGCTGAGATGTAGATGAGAAGAGACGCTAAAGACGAAGGTAGGATGCTGTCCGGAGCTAAGAGCCGCTCCCGGGCGTCTTTCGGCAGAAGCCGCGCTAAGGAGAGCACTGTGAGCGGCACAGTCGTCTTTGCGCGAAGAAGCCGCTTCTTCGGCTCCGGGAGCTGGGGAGAGCGGCAGCTTCGGAAAGGTGAAGAAGCAAGCTGTACAACACTGGGATTGTGTGCGCAATTGCCAACTAATAGAAAACAGTACCTTTGCACTCTCCTGACTTTTCCAATCACATGAACTTTCGATTGGAGGCTGTTTTGGACAACTTTTCTTTTCTTCCTGCCAAACACTTGGCAGACATCCGTGCAACGTCTAGAAAACCTTGGGAGATGTTTTCTGTGCTGGCACAGTTTTTCCTAGCCAGACATAGTGGAAAAGCTTTTTGCTGAGATGTAGATGAGAAGAGGCGCTAAAGACGAAGGTAGGATGCTGTCCGGAGCTAAGAGCCGCTCCCGGGCGTCTTTCGGCAGAAGCCGCGCTAAGGAGAGCACTGTGAGCGGCACAATCGTCTTTGCGCGAAGAAGCCGCTTCTTCGGCTCCGGGAGCCGGAGAGAGCGGCAGCTTCGGGAAGGTGAAGAAGCAAGCTGTACAACACTGGGATTGTGTGCGCACCTTGCCAACTGATACAAAACAGTACCTTTGCACTCTCCTGACTTTTCCAATCACATGAACGTTCGATTGGAAGCTGTTTTGGACAACTTTTCTTTTCTTCCTGCCAAACACTTGGCAGACATCCGTGCAACATCTAGAACACATTGGGAGATGTTTTCTGTGCTGGCACAGTTTTTCCTAGCCAGACATAGTGGGAAAGCGTTTTGCTGAGATGTAGATGAGAAGAGACGCTAAAGACGAAGGTAGGATGCTGTCCGGAGCTAAGAGCCGCTCCCGGGCGTCTTTCGGCAGAAGCCGCGCTAAGGAGAGCTCTGTGAGCGGCACAATCGTCTTTAAGCGAAGAAGCCACTTCTTCGGCTCCGGGAGCCGGAGAGAGCGGCAACTTCGGGAATGTGAAGGAGCAAGCTGTACAACACTGGGATTGTGTGCGCAGCTTCCAACTGATACAAAAAAGTACTTTTGCACTCTCCTGACTTTTCCAATCACATGAACGTTCGATTGGAAGCTGTTTTGGACAACTTTTCTTTTCTTCCTGCCAAACACTTGGCAGATATCCGTGCAACGTCTAGAACACCTTGGGAGATGTTTTCTGTGCTGCCACAGTTTTTCCTAGCCAGACATAGTGGAAAAGCTTTTTGCCGAGATGTAGATGAGAAGAGGCGCTAAAGACGAAGGTAGGATGCTGTCCGGAGCTAAGAGCCGCTCCAGGGCGTCTTTCGGCAGAAGCTGCGCTAAGGAGAGCACTGTGAGCGGCACAGTCGTCTTTGCGCGAAGAAGCCGCTTCTTCGGCTCCGGGAGCCGGAGAGAGCGGCAGCTTCGGAAAGGTGAAGAAGCAAGCTGTACAACACTGGGATTGTGTGCGCACCTTGCCAACTGATACAAAACAGTACCTTTGCACTCTCCTGACTTTTCCAATCACATGAACGTTCGATTGGAAGCTGTTTTGGACAACTTTTCTTTTCTTCCTGCCAAACACTTGGCAGACATCCGTGCAACGTCTAGAACACATTGGGAGATGTTTTCTGTGCTGGCACAGTTTTTCCTAGCCAGACATAGTGGGAAAGCGTTTTGCTGAGATGTAGATGAGAAGAGACGCTAAAGACGAAGGTAGGATGCTGTCCGGAGCTAAGAGCCGCTCCCGGGCGTCTTTCGGCAGAAGCCGCGCTAAGGAGAGCACTGGGAGCGGCACAATCGTCTTTAAGCGAAGAAGCCACTTCTTCGGCTCCGGGAGCCGGAGAGAGCGGCAACTTCGGGAATGTGAAGAAGCAAGCTGTACAACACTGGGATTGTGTGCGCAGCTTCCAACTGATACAAAACAGTACTTTTGCACTCTCCTGACTTTTCCAATCACATGAACATTCGATTTGAAGCTGTTTTGGATAACTTTCCTTTTCTTCCTGCCAAACACTTGGCAGACATCTCTGTAACGTCTAGAACACGATGGGAAATGTTTTCTGTGCTGGCACAGTTTCTCCTAGCCAGACATAGTGGAAAAGCTTTTTGCCGAGATGTAGATGAGAAGAGGCGCTAAAGACGAAGGTAGGATGCTGTCCGAAGCTAAGAGCCGCTCCCGGGCGTCTTTCGGCAGAAGCCGCGCTAAGGAGGGCACTGTGAGCGGCACAGTCGTCTTTGCGCGAAGAAGCCGCTTCTTCGGCTCCGGGAGCCGGAGAGAGCGGCAACTTTGGGAAGGTGAAGAAGCAAGCTGTACAACACTGGGATTGTGTGCGCCATTGCCAACTAATAGAAAACAGTACTTTTGCACTCTCCTGACTTTTCCAGTCACATGAACATTCGATTAGAAGCTGTTTTGGATAACTTTCCTGTTCTTCCTGCCAAACACTTGGCAGACATCCGTGCAACGTCTAGAACACCTTGGGAGATGTTTTCTGTGCTGGCACAGTTTTTCCTAGCCAGACAGAGTGGGAAAGCGTTTTGCTGAGATGTAGATGAGAAGAGGCGCTAAAGACGAAGGTAGGATGCTGTCCGGAGCTAAGAGCCGCTCCCGGGCGTCTTTCGGCAGAAGCCGCGCTAAGGAGAGCACTGTGAGCGGCACAGTCGTCTTTGCGCGAAGAAGCCGCTTCTTCGGCTCCGGGAGCTCGGGAGAGCGGCAGCTTCGGAAAGGTGAAGAAGCAAGCTGTACAACACTGGGATTGTGTGCGCAATTGCCAACTAATAGAAAACAGTACCTTTGCACTCTCCTGACTTTTCCAATCACATGAACGTTCGATTGGAGGCTGTTTTGGATAACTTTTCTTTTCTTCCTGCCAAACACTTGGCAGACATCCGTGCAACGTCTAGAACACCTTGGGAGATGTTTTCTGTGCTGGCACAGTTTTTCCTAGCCAGACATAGTGGAAAAGCTTTTTGCTGAGATGTAGATGAGAAGAGGCGCTAAAGACGAAGGTAGGATGCTGTCCAGAGCTAAGAGCCGCTCCCGGGCGTCTTTCGGCAGAAGCCGCGCTAAGGAGAGCACTGTGAGCGGCACAATCGTCTTTGCGCGAAGAAGCCGCTTCTTCGGCTCCGGGAGCCGGAGGGAGTGGCAGCTTTGGGAAGGTGAAGAAGCAAGCTGTACAACACTGGGATTGTGTGCGCGCCTTGCCAACTGATACAAAACAGTACCTTTGCACTCTCCTGACTTTTCCAATCACATGAACGTTCGATTGGAAGCTGTTTTGGACAACTTTTCTTTTCTTCCTGCCAAACAGTTGGCAGACATCCGTGCAACGTCTAGAACACCTTGGGAGATGTTTTCTGTGCTGGCACAGTTTTTCCTAGCCAGACATAGTGGGAAAGCGTTTTGCTGAGATGTAGATGAGAAGAGACGCTAAAGACGAAGGTAGGATGCTGTCCGGAGCTAAGAGCCGCTCCCGGGCGTCTTTCGGCAGAAGCCGCGCTAAGGAGAGCACTGTGAGCGGCACAGTCGTCTTTGCGCGAAGAAGCCGCTTCTTCGGCTCCGGGAGCTGGGGAGAGCGGCAGCTTCGGAAAGGTGAAGAAGCAAGCTGTACAACACTGGGATTGTGTGCGCAATTGCCAACTAATAGAAAACAGTACCTTTGCACTCTCCTGACTTTTCCAATCACATGAACTTTCGATTGGAGGCTGTTTTGGACAACTTTTCTTTTCTTCCTGCCAAACACTTGGCAGACATCCGTGCAACGTCTAGAACACCTTGGGAGATGTTTTCTGTGCTGGCACAGTTTTTCCTAGCCAGACATAGTGGAAAAGCTTTTTGCTGAGATGTAGATGAGAAGAGGCGCTAAAGACGAAGGTAGGATGCTGTCCGGAGCTAAGAGCCGCTCCCGGGCGTCTTTCGGCAGAAGCCGCGCTAAGGAGAGCACTGTGAGCGGCACAATCGTCTTTGCGCGAAGAAGCCGCTTCTTCGGCTCCGGGAGCCGGAGAGAGCGGCAGCTTCGGGAAGGTGAAGAAGCAAGCTGTACAACACTGGGATTGTGTGCGCACCTTGCCAACTGATACAAAACAGTACCTTTGCACTCTCCTGACTTTTCCAATCACATGAACGTTCGATTGGAAGCTGTTTTGGACAACTTTTCTTTTCTTCCTGCCAAACACTTGGCAGACATCCGTGCAACGTCTAGAACACATTGGGAGATGTTTTCTGTGCTGGCACAGTTTTTCCTAGCCAGACATAGTGGGAAAGCGTTTTGCTGAGATGTAGATGAGAAGAGACGCTAAAGACGAAGGTAGGATGCTGTCCGGAGCTAAGAGCCGCTCCCGGGCGTCTTTCGGCAGAAGCCGCGCTAAGGAGAGCACTGTGAGCGGCACAATCGTCTTTAAGCAAAGAAGCCACTTCTTCGGCTCCGGGAGCCGGAGAGAGCGGCAACTTCGGGAATGTGAAGAAGCAAGCTGTACAACACTGGGATTGTGTGCGCAGCTTCCAACTGATACAAAACAGTACTTTTGCACTCTCCTGACTTTTCCAATCACATGAACATTCGATTCGAAGCTGTTTTGGATAACTTTCCTTTTCTTCCTGCCAAACACTTGGCAGACATCTCTGAAACTTCTAGGACACGATGGGAGATGTTTTCTGTGCTGGCACAGTTTCTCCTAGCCAGACATAGTGGAAAAGCTTTTTGCCGAGATGTAGGTGAGAAGAGGCGCTAAAGACGAAGGTAGGATGCTGTCCGAAGCTAAGAGCCGCTCCCGGGCGTCTTTCGGCAGAAGCCGCGCTAAGGAGGGCACTGTGAGCGGCACAGTCGTCCTTGCGCGAAGAAGCCGCTTCTTCGGCTCCGGGAGCCGGAGAGAGCGGCAACTTTGGGAAGGTGAAGAAGCAAGCTGTACAACACTGGGATTGTGTGCGCAGCTTGCCAACTGATAGAAAACAGTACTTTTGCACTCTCCTGACTTTTCCAATCACATGAACATTCGATTAGAAGCTGTTTTGGATAACTTTTCTTTTCTTCCTGCCAAACACTTGGCAGACATCCGTGCAACGTCTAGAACACATTGGGAGATGTTTTCTGTGCTGGCACAGTTTTTCCTAGCCAGACATAGTGGGAAAGCGTTTTGCTGAGATGTAGATGAGAAGAGGCGCTAAAGACGAAGGTAGGATGCTGTCCGGAGCTAAGAGCCGCTCCCGGGCGTCTTTCGGCAGAAGCCGCGCTAAGGAGAGCACTGTGAGCGGCACAATCGTCTTTGCGCGAAGAAGCCGCTTCTTCGGCTCCGGGAGCCGGAGAGAGCGGCAGCTTTGGGAAGGTGAAGAAGCAAGCTGTACAACACTGGGATTGTGTGCGTGCCTTGCCAACTGATACAAAACAGTACTTTTGCACTCTCCTGACTCTTCCAATTACATGAACATTCGATTGGAAGCTGTTTTGGACAACTTTTCTTTTCTTCCTGCCAAACACTCGGCAGACATCTCTGCAACTTCTAGAACACGATGGGAGATGTTTTCTGTGCTGGCACAGTTTTTCCTAGCAGACATATTGGAAAAGCTTTTTGCCGAGATGTAGATGAGAAGAGGCGCTAAAGACGAAGGTAGGATGCTGTCCGGAGCTAAGAGCCGCTCCCGGGCGTCTTTCGGCAGAAGCCGCTCTAAGGAGAGCACTGTGAGCGGCACAGTCGTCTTTGCGCGAAGAAGGCGCTTCTTCGGCTCCGGGAGCCGGAGAGAGCGGCAACTTCGGGAATGTGAAGAAGGAAGCTGTACAACACTGGGATTGTGTGCGCAGCTTGCCAACTGATAGAAAACAGTACTTTTGCACTCTCCTGACTTTTCCAATCACATGAACATTCGATTGAAAGCTTTTTTGGACAACTTTTCTTTTCTTCCTGCCAAACACTTGGCAGACATCCGTGCAACGTCTAGAACACGATGGGAGATGTTTTCTGTGCTGGCACAGTTTTTCCTAGCCAGACATAGTGGAAAAGCTTTTTGCCGAGATGTAGATGAGAAGAGGCGCTAAAGACGAAGGTAGGATGCTGTCCGAAGCTAAGAGCCGCTGCCGGGCGTCTTTCGGCAGAAGCCGCGCTAAGGAGGGCACTGTGAGCGGCACAGTCGTCTTTGCGCGAAGAAGCCGCTTCTTGGGCTCCGGGAGCCGGAGAGAGCGGCAACTTCGGGAAGGTGAAGAAGCAAGCTGTACAACACTGGGATTTTGTGCGCAATTGCCAACTAATAGAAAACAGTACTTTTGCACTCTCCTGACTTTTCCAGTCACATGAACATTCGATTAGAAGCTGTTTTGGATAACTTTCCTTTTCTTCCTGCCAAACACTTGGCAGACATCCGTGCAACGTCTAGAACACCTTGGGAGATGTTTTCTGTGCTGGCACAGTTTTTCCTAGCCAGACATAGTGGAAAAGCTTTTTGCCGAGATGTAGATGAGAAGAGGCGCTAAAGACGAAGGTAGGATGCTGTCCGAAGCTAAGAGCCGCTGCCGGGCGTCTTTCGGCAGAAGCCGCGCTAAGGAGAGCACTGTGAGCGGCACAATCGTCTTTGCGCGAAGAAGCCGCTTCTTCGGCTCCAAGAGCCGGAGAGAGCGGCAGCTTCGGGAAGGTGAAGAAGCAAGCTGTACAACACTGGGATTTTGTGCGCAATTGCCAACTGATACAAAACAGTACCTTTGCACTCTCCTGACTTATCCAATCACATGAACATTCGATTGGAAGCTGTTTTGGACAACTTTTCTTTTCTTCCTTCCAAACACTTGGCAGACATCCGTGCAACGTCTAGAACACCTTGGGAGATGTTTTCTGTGCTGGCACAGTTTTTCCTAGCCAGACATAGTGGGAAAGCGTTTTGCTGAGATGTAGATGAGAAGAGGCGCTAAAGACGAAGGTAGGATGCTGTCCGAAGCTAAGAGCCGCTCCCGGGCGTCTTTCGGCAGAAGTCGCGCTAAGGAGAGCACTGTGAGCGGCACAGTCGTCTTTGCGCGAAGAAGCCGCTTCTTCGGCTCCGGGAGCCGGAGAGAGCGGCAACTTCGGGAAGGTGAAGAAGCAAGCTGTACAACACTGGGATTGTGTGCGTGCCTTGCCAACTGATACAAAACAGTACTTTTGCACTCTCCTGACTTTTCCAATCACATGAACATTCGATTGGAAGCTGTTTTGGAAAACTTTTCTTTTCTTCCTGCCAAACACTCGGCAGACATCTCTGCAACTTCTAGAACACGATGGGAGATGTTTTCTGTGCTGGCACAGTTTTTCCTAGCAGACATATTGGAAAAGCTTATTGCCGAGATGTAGATGAGAAGAGGCGCTAAAGACGAAGGTAGGATGCTGTCCGGAGCTAAGAGCCGCTCCCGGGCGTCTTTCGGCAGAAGCTGCGCTAAGGAGAGCACTGTGAGCGGCACAGTCGTCTTTGCGCGAAGAAGCCGCTTCTTCGGCTCCGGGAGCCGGAGAGAGCGGCAACTTCGGGAAGGTGAAGAAGCAAGCTGTACAACACTGGGATTGTGTGCGCAATTGCCAACTAATAGAAAACAGTACTTTTGCACTCTCCTGACTTTTCCAGTCACATGAACATTCGATTAGAAGCTGTTTTGGATAACTTTCCTTTTCTTCCTGCCAAACACTTGGCAGACATCCGTGCAACGTCTAGAACACCTTGGGAGATGTTTTCTGTGCTGGCACAGTTTTTCCTAGCCAGACAGAGTGGGAAAGCGTTTTGCTGAGATGTAGATGAGAAGAGGCGCTAAAGACGAAGGTAGGATGCTGTCCGGAGCTAAGAGCCGCTCCCGGGCGTCTTTCGGCAGAAGCCGCGCTAAGGAGAGCACTGTGAGCGGCACAATCGTCTTTGCGCGAAGAAGCCGCTTCTTCGGCTCCGGGAGCCGGAGAGAGCGACAGGTTTGGGAAGGTGAAGAAGCAAGCTGTACAACACTGGGATTGTGTGCGCGCCTTGCCAACTGATACAAAACAGTACTTTTGCACTCTCCTGACTCTTCCAATCACATGAACATTCGATTGGAAGCTGTTTTGGACAACTTTTCTTTTCTTCCTGCCAAACACTCGGCAGACATCTCTGCAACTTCTTGAACACGATGGGAGATGTTTTCTGTGCTGGCACAGTTTTTCCTAGCAGACATATTGGAAAAGCTTTTTGCCGAGATGTAGATGAGAAGAGGCGCTAAAGACGAAGGTAGGATGCTGTCCGGAGCTAAGAGCCGCTCCCGGGCGTCTTTCGGCAGAAGCCGCTCTAAGGAGAGCACTGTGAGCGGCACAGTCGTCTTTGCGCGAAGAAGCCGCTTCTTCGGCTCCGGGAGCCGGAGAGAGCGGCAGCTTTGGGAAGGTGAAGAAGCAAGCTGTACAACACTGGGATTGTGTGCGCAATTGCCAACTAATAGAAAACAGTACTTTTGCACTCTCCTGACTTTTCCAGTCACATGAACATTCGATTAGAAGCTGTTTTGGATAACTTTCCTTTTCTTCCTGCCAAACACTTGGCAGACATCTCTGCAACGTCTAGAACACCTTGGGAGATGTTTTCTGTGCTGGCACAGTTTTTCCTAGCAGACATATTGGAAAAGCTTTTTGCCGAGATGTAGATGAGAAGAGGCGCTAAAGACGAAGGTAGGATGCTGTCCGGAGCTAAGAGCCGCTCCCGGGCGTCTTTCGGCAGAAGCCGCTCTAAGGAGAGCACTGTGAGCGGCACAGTCGTCTTTGCGCGAAGAAGGCGCTTCTTCGGCTCCGGGAGCCGGAGAGAGCGGCAACTTCGGGAATGTGAAGAAGGAAGCTGTACAACACTGGGATTGTGTGCGCAGCTTGCCAACTGATAGAAAACAGTACTTTTGCACTCTCCTGACTTTTCCAATCACATGAACATTCGATTGAAAGCTGTTTTGGACAACTTTTCTTTTCTTCCTGCCAAACACTTGGCAGACATCCGTGCAACGTCTAGAACACGATGGGAGATGTTTTCTGTGCTGGCACAGTTTTTCCTAGCCAGACATAGTGGAAAAGCTTTTTGCCGAGATGTAGATGAGAAGAGGCGCTAAAGACGAAGGTAGGATGCTGTCCGAAGCTAAGAGCCGCTGCCGGGCGTCTTTCGGCAGAAGCCGCGCTAAGGAGGGCACTGTGAGCGGCACAGTCGTCTTTGCGCGAAGAAGCCGCTTCTTGGGCTCCGGGAGCCGGAGAGAGCGGCAACTTCGGGAAGGTGAAGAAGCAAGCTGTACAACACTGGGATTTTGTGCGCAATTGCCAACTAATCGAAAACAGTACTTTTGCACTCTCCTGACTTTTCCAGTCACATGAACATTCGATTGAAAGCTGTTTTGGACAACTTTTCTTTTCTTCCTGCCAAACACTTGGCAGACATCCGTGCAACGTCTAGAACACGATGGGAGATGTTTTCTGTGCTGGCACAGTTTTTCCTAGCCAGACATAGTGGAAAAGCTTTTTGCCGAGATGTAGATGAGAAGAGGCGCTAAAGACGAAGGTAGGATGCTGTCCGAAGCTAAGAGCCGCTGCCGGGCGTCTTTCGGCAGAAGCCGCGCTAAGGAGGGCACTGTGAGCGGCACAGTCGTCTTTGCGCGAAGAAGCCGCTTCTTGGGCTCCGGGAGCCGGAGAGAGCGGCAACTTCGGGAAGGTGAAGAAGCAAGCTGTACAACACTGGGATTTTGTGCGCAATTGCCAACTAATAGAAAACAGTACTTTTGCACTCTCCTGACTTTTCCAGTCACATGAACATTCGATTAGAAGCTGTTTTGGATAACTTTCCTTTTCTTCCTGCCAAACACTTGGCAGACATCCGTGCAACGTCTAGAACACCTTGGGAGATGTTTTCTGTGCTGGCACAGTTTTTCCTAGCCAGACATAGTGGAAAAGCTTTTTGCCGAGATGTAGATAAGAAGAGGCGCTAAAGACGAAGGTAGGATGCTGTCCGAAGCTAAGAGCCGCTGCCGGGCGTCTTTCGGCAGAAGCCGCGCTAAGGAGAGCACTGTGAGCGGCACAATCGTCTTTGCGCGAAGAAGCCGCTTCTTCGGCTCCGGGAGCCGGAGAGAGCGGCAGCTTCGGGAAGGTGAAGAAGCAAGCTGTACAACACTGGGATTTTGTGCGCAATTGCCAACTGATACAAAACAGTACCTTTGCACTCTCCTGACTTATCCAATCACATGAACATTCGATTGGAAGCTGTTTTGGACAACTTTTCTTTTCTTCCTTCCAAACACTTGGCAGACATCTCTGCAACGTCTAGAACACGATGGGAGATGTTTTCTGTGCTGGCACAGTTTTTCCTAGCCAGACATAGTGGGAAAGCGTTTTGCTGAGATGTAGATGAGAAGAGACGCTAAAGACGAAGGTAGGATGCTGTCCGGAGCTAAGAGCCGCTCCTGGGCGTTTTTCGGCAGAAGCCGCGCTAAGGAGAGCACTGTGAGCGGCACAATCGTCTTTGCGCGAAGAAGCCGCTTCTTCGGCTCCGGGAGCCGGAGAGAGCGGCAGCTTTGGGAAGGTGAAGAAGCAAGCTGTACAACACTGAGATTGTTTGCGTGCCTTGCCAACTGATACAAAACAGTACTTTTGCACTCTCCTGACTCTTCCAATCACATGAACATTCGATTGGAAGCTGTTTTGGAAAACTTTTCTTTTCTTCCTGCCAAACACTCGGCAGACATCTCTGCAACTTCTAGAACACGATGGGAGATGTTTTCTGTGCTGGCACAGTTTTTCCTAGCAGACATATTGGAAAAGCTTTTTGCCGAGATGTAGATGAGAAGAGGCGCTAAAGACGAAGGTAGGATGCTGTCCGGAGCTAAGAGCCGCTCCCGGGCGTCTTTCGGCAGAAGCCGCGCTAAGGAGAGCACTGTGAGCGGCACAGTCGTCTTTGCGCGAAGAAGCCGCTTCTTCGGCTCCGGGAGCCGGAGAGAGCGGCAGCTTCGGGAAGGTGAAGAAGCAAGCTGTACAACACTGGGATTGTGTGCGCAATTGCCAACTAATAGAAAACAGTACTTTTGCACTATCCTGACTTTTCCAGTCACATGAACATTCGATTAGAAGCTGTTTTGGATACATTTCCTTTTCTTCCTGCCAAACACTTGGCAGACATCCGTGCAACGTCTAGAACACCTTGGGAGATGTTTTCTGTGCTGGCACAGTTTTTCCTAGCCAGACATAGTGGGAAAGCGTTTTGCTGAGATGTAGATGAGAAGAGGCGCTAAAGACGAAGGTAGGATGCTGTCCGGAGCTAAGAGCCGCTCCCGGGCGTCTTTCGGCAGAAGCCGCGCTAAGGAGAGCACTGTGAGCGGCACAATCGTCTTTGCGCGAAGAAGCCGCTTCTTCGGCTCCGGGAGCCGGAGAGAGCGGCAGCTTCGGGAAGGTGAAGAAGCAAGCTGTACAACACTGGGATTGTGTGCGCACCTTGCCAACTGATACAAAACAGTACCTTTGCACTCTCCTGACTTTTCCAATCACATGAACGTTCGATTGGAAGCTGTTTTGGACAACTTTTCTTTTCTTCCTGCCAAACACTTGGCAGACATCCGTGCAACGTCTAGAACACCTTGGGAGATGTTTTCTGTGCTGGCACAGTTTCTCCTAGCCAGACATAGTGGAAAAGCGTTTTGCTGAGATGTAGATGAGAAGAGACGCTAAAGACGAAGGTAGGATGCTGTCCGGAGCTAAGAGCCGCTCCCGGGCGTCTTTCGGCAGAAGTCGCGCTAAGGAGGGCACTGTGAGCGGCACAGTCGTCTTTGCGCGAAGAAGCCGCTTCTTCGGCTCCGGGAGCCGAAGAGAGCGGCAACTTCGGGAAGGTGAAGAAGCAAGCTGTACAACACTGGGATTGTGTGCGTGCCTTGCCAACTGATACAAAACAGTACTTTTGCACTCTCCTGACTTTTCCAATCACATGAACATTCGATTGGAAGCTGTTTTGGACAACTTTTCTTTTCTTCCTGCCAAACACTCGGCAGACATCTCTGCAACTTCTAGAACACGATGGGAGATGTTTTCTGTGCTGGCACAGTTTTTCCTAGCAGACATATTGGAAAAGCTTTTTGCCGAGATGTAGATGAGAAGAGGCGCTAAAGACGAAGGTAGGATGCTGTCCGGAGCTAAGAGCCGCTCCCGGGCGTCTTTCGGCAGAAGCTGCGCTAAGGAGAGCACTGTGAGCGGCACAGTCGTCTTTGCGCGAAGAAGCCGCTTCTTCGGCTCCGGGAGCCGGAGAGAGCGGCAACTTCGGGAAGGTGAAGAAGCAAGCTGTACAACACTGGGATTGTGTGCGCAATTGCCAACTAATAGAAAACAGTACTTTTGCACTCTCCTGACTTTTCCAGTCACATGAACATTCGATTAGAAGCTTTTTTGGATAACTTTCCTTTTCTTCCTGCCAAACACTTGGCAGACATCCGTGCAACGTCTAGAACACCTTGGGAGATGTTTTCTGTGCTGGCACAGTTTTTCCTAGCCAGACAGAGTGGGAAAGCGTTTTGCTGAGATGTAGATGAGAAGAGGCGCTAAAGACGAAGGTAGGATGCTGTCCGGAGCTAAGAGCCGCTCCCGGGCGTCTTTCGGCAGAAGCCGCGCTAAGGAGAGCACTGTGAGCGGCACAATCGTCTTTGCGCGAAGAAGCCGCTTCTTCGGCTCCGGGAGCCGGAGAGAGCGACAGCTTTGGGAAGGTGAAGAAGCAAGCTGTACAACACTGGGATTGTGTGCGCGCCTTGCCAACTGATACAAAACAGTACTTTTGCACTCTCCTGACTCTTCCAATCACATGAACATTCGATTGGAAGCTGTTTTGGACAACTTTTCTTTTCTTCCTGCCAAACACTCGGCAGACATCTCTGCAACTTCTTGAACACGATGGGAGATGTTTTCTGTGCTGGCACAGTTTTTCCTAGCAGACATATTGGAAAAGCTTTTTGCCGAGATGTAGATGAGAAGAGGCGCTAAAGACGAAGGTAGGATGCTGTCCGGAGCTAAGAGCCGCTCCCGGGCGCCTTTCGGCAGAAGCCGCTCTAAGGAGAGCACTGTGAGCGGCACAGTCGTCTTTGCGCGAAGAAGGCGCTTCTTCGGCTCCGGGAGCCGGAGAGAGCGGCAGCTTTGGGAAGGTGAAGAAGCAAGCTGTACAACACTGGGATTGTGTGCGCAATTGCCAACTAATAGAAAACAGTACTTTTGCACTCTCCTGACTTTTCCAGTCACATGAACATTCGATTAGAAGCTGTTTTGGATAACTTTCCTTTTCTTCCTGCCAAACACTTGGCAGACATCTCTGCAACGTCTAGAACACCTTGGGAGATGTTTTCTGTGCTGGCACAGTTTTTCCTAGCCAGACATAGTGGGAAAGCGTTTTGCTGAGATGTAGATGAGAAGAGGCGCTAAAGACGAAGGTAGGATGCTGTCCGGAGCTAAGAGCCGCTCCCGGGCGTCTTTCGGCAGAAGCCGCGCTAAGGAGAGCACTGTGAGCGGCACAATCGTCTTTGCGCGAAGAAGCCGCTTCTTCGGCTCCGGGAGCCGGAGAGAGCGGCAGCTTCGGGAAGGTGAAGAAGCAAGCTGTACAACACTGGGATTGTGTGCGCACCTTGCCAACTGATATAAAACAGTACCTTTGCACTCTCCTGACTTTTCCAATCACATGAACGTTCGATTGGAAGCTGTTTTGGACAACTTTTCTTTTCTTCCTGCCAAACACTTGGCAGACATCCGTGCAACGTCTAGAACACCTTGGGAGATGTTTTCTGTGCTGGCACAGTTTCTCCTAGCCAGACATAGTGGAAAAGCGTTTTGCTGAGATGTAGATGAGAAGAGACGCTAAAGACGAAGGTAGGATGCTGTCCGAAGCTAAGAGCCGCTCCCGGGCGTCTTTCGGCAGAAGTCGCGCTAAGGAGGGCACCGTGAGCGGCACAGTCGTCTTTGCGCGAAGAAGCCGCTTCTTCGGCTCCGGGAGCCGGAGAGAGCGGCAACTTCGGGAAGGTGAAGAAGCAAGCTGTACAACACTGGGATTGTGTGCGTGCCTTGCCAACTGATACAAAACAGTACTTTTGCACTCTCCTGACTCTTCCAATCACATGAACATTCGATTGGAAGCTGTTTTGGAAAACTTTTCTTTTCTTCCTGCCAAACACTCGGCAGACATCTCTGCAACTTCTAGAATACGATGGGAGATGTTTTCTGTGCTGGCACAGTTTTTCCTAGCAGATATATTGGAAAAGCTTTTTGCCGAGATGTAGATGAGAAGAGGCGCTAAAGACGAAGGTAGGATGCTGTCCGGAGCTAAGAGCCGCTCCCGGGCGTCTTTCGGCAGAAGCCGCGCTAAGGAGGGCACTGTGAGCGGCACAGTCGTCTTTGCGCGAAGAAGCCGCTTCTTCGGCTCCGGGAGCCGGAGAGAGCGGCAACTTCGGGAAGGTGAAGAAGCAAGCTGTACAACACTGGGATTGTGTGCGCAATTGCCAACTAATAGAAAACAGTACTTTTGCACTCTCCTGACTTTTCCAGTCACATGAACATTCGATTAGAAGCTGTTTTGGATAACTTTCCTTTTCTTCCTGCCAAACACTTGGCAGACATCCGTGCAACGTCTAGAACACCTTGGGAGATGTTTTCTGTGCTGGCACAGTTTTTCCTAGCCAGACATAGTGGGAAAGCGTTTTGCTGAGATGTAGATGAGAAGAGGCGCTAAAGACGAAGGTAGGATGCTGTCAGGAGCTAAGAGCCGCTCCCGGGCGTCTTTCGGCAGAAGCCGCGCTAAGGAGAGCACTGTGAGCGGCACAATCGTCTTTGCGCGAAGAAGCCGCTTCTTCGGCTCCGGGAGCCGGAGAGAGCGGCAGCTTCGGGAAGGTGAAGAAGCAAGCTGTACAACACTGGGATTGTGTGCGCACCTTGCCAACTGATACAAAACAGTACCTTTGCACTCTCCTGACTTTTCCAATCACATGAACATTCGATTAGAAGCTGTTTTGGATAACTTTCCTTTTCTTCCTGCCAAACACTTGGCAGACATCCGTGCAACGTCTAGAACACGATGGGAGATGTTTTCTGTGCTGGCACAGTTTTTCCTAGCCAGACATAGTGGAAAAGCTTTTTGCCGAGATGTAGATGAGAAGAGGCGCTAAAGACGAAGGTAGGATGCTGTCCGAAGCTAAGAGCTGCTCCCGGGCGTCTTTCGGCAGAAGCCGAGCTAAGGAGGGCACTGTGAGCGGCACAGTCGTCTTTGCGCGAAGAAGCCGCTTCTTCGGCTCCGGGAGCCGGAGAGAGCGGCAACTTTGGGAAGGTGAAGAAGCAAGCTGTACAACACTGGGATTGTGTGCGCAATTGCCAACTAATAGAAAACAGTACTTTTGCACTCTCCTGACTTTTCCAGTCACATGAACATTCGATTAGAAGCTGTTTTGGATAACTTTCCTTTTCTTCCTGCCAAACACTCGGCAGACATCTCTGCAACTTCTTGAACACGATGGGAGATGTTTTCTGTGCTGGCACAGTTTTTCCTAGCAGACATATTGGAAAAGCTTTTTGCCGAGATGTAGATGAGAAGAGGCGCTAAAGACGAAGGTAGGATGCTGTCCGGAGCTAAGAGCCGCTCCCGGGCGTCTTTCGGCAGAAGCCGCTCTAAGGAGAGCACTGTGAGCGGCACAGTCGTCTTTGCGCGAAGAAGGCGCTTCTTCGGCTCCGGGAGCCGGAGAGAGCGGCAACTTCGGGAATGTGAAGAAGCAAGCTGTACAACACTGGGATTGTGTGCACAGCTTGCCAACTGATAGAAAACAGTACTTTTGCACTCTCCTGACTTTTCCAATCACATGAACATTCGATTGGAAGCTGTTTTGGACAACTTTTCTTTTCTTCCTGCCAAACACTTGGCAAACTTCCGTGCAACGTCTAGAACACGATGGGAGATGTTTTCTGTGCTGGCACAGTTTTTCCTAGCCAGACATAGTGGAAAAGCTTTTTGCCGAGATGTAGATGAGAAGAGGCGCTAAAGACGAAGGTAGGATGCTGTCCGAAGCTAAGAGCCGCTCCCGGGCGTCTTTCGGCAGAAGCCGCGCTAAGGAGGGCACTGTGAGCGGCACAGTCGTCTTTGCGCGAAGAAGCCGCTTCTTCGGCTCCGGGAGCCGGAGAGAGCGGCAACTTCGGGAAGGTGAAGAAGCAAGCTGTACAACACTGGGATTTTGTGCGCAATTGCCAACTAATAGAAAACAGTACTTTTGCACTCTCCTGACTTTTCCAGTCACATGAACATTCGATTAGAAGCTGTTTTGGATAACTTTCCTTTTCTTCCTGCCAAACACTTGGCAGACATCCGTGCAACGTCTAGAACACCTTGGGAGATGTTTTCTGTGCTGGCACAGTTTTTCCTAGCCAGACATAGTGGGAAAGCGTTTTGCTGAGATGTAGATGAGAAGAGGCGCTAAAGACGAAGGTAGGATGCTGTCCGGAGCTAAGAGCCGCTCCTGGGCGTCTTTCGGCAGAAGCCGCGCTAAGGAGAGCACTGTGAGCGGCACAATCGTCTTTGCGCGAAGAAGCCGCTTCTTCGGCTCCGGGAGCCGGAGAGAGCGGCAGCTTCGGGAAGGTGAAGAAGCAAGCTGTACAACACTGGGATTGTGTGCGCACCTTGCCAACTGATACAAAACAGTACCTTTGCACTCTCCTGACTTTTCCAATCACATGAACATTCGATTGGAAGCTGTTTTGGACAACTTTTCTTTTCTTCCTTCCAAACACTTGGCAGACATCCGTGCAACGTCTAGAACACCTTGGGAGATGTTTTCTGTGCTGGCACAGTTTTTCCTAGCCAGACATAGTGGGAAAGCGTTTTGCTGAGATGTAGATGAGAAGAGACGCTAAAGACGAAGGTAGGATGCTGTCCCGAGCTAAGAGCCGCTCCTGGGCGTTTTTCGGCAGAAGCCGCGCTAAGGAGAGCACTGTGAGCGGCACAATCGTCTTTGCGCGAAGAAGCCGCTTCTTCGGCTCCGGGAGCCGGAGAGAGCGGCAGCTTTGGGAAGGTGAAGAAGCAAGCTGTACAACACTGGGATTGTGTGCGTGCCTTGCCAACTGATACAAAACAGTACTTTTGCACTCTCCTGACTCTTCCAATCACATGAACATTCGATTGGAAGCTGTTTTGGAAAACTTTTCTTTTCTTCCTGCCAAACACTCGGCAGACATCTCTGCAACTTCTAGAACACGATGGCAGATGTTTTCTGTGCTGGCACAGTTTTTCCTAGCAGACATATTGGAAAAGCTTTTTGCCGAGATGTAGATGAGAAGAGGCGCTAAAGACAAAGGTAGGATGCTGTCCGGAGCTAAGAGCCGCTCCCGGGCGTCTTTCGGCAGAAGCCGCGCTAAGGAGAGCACTGTGAGCGGCACAGTCGTCTTTGCGCGAAGAAGCCGCTTCTTCGTCTCCGGGAGCCGGAGAGAGCGGCAACTTCGGGAAGGTGAAGAAGCAAGCTGTACAACACTGGGATTGTGTGCGCAATTGCCAACTAATAGAAAACAGTACTTTTGCACTCTCCTGACTTTTCCAGTCACATGAACATTCGATTAGAAGCTGTTTTGGATAACTTTCCTTTTCTTCCTGCCAAACACTTGGCAGACATCCGTGCAACGTCTAGAACACCTTGGGAGATGTTTTCTGTGCTGGCACAGTTTTTCCTAGCCAGACATAGTGGGAAAGCGTTTTGCTGAGATGTAGATAATAAGAGGCGCTAAAGACGAAGGTAGGATGCTGTCCGGAGCTAAGAGCCGCTCCCGGGCGTCTTTCGGCAGAAGCCGCGCTAAGGAGAGCACTGTGAGCGGCACAATCGTCTTTGCGCGAAGAAGCCGCTTCTTCGGCTCCGGGAGCCGGAGAGAGCGGCAGCTTTGGGAAGGTGAAGAAGCAAGCTGTACAACACTGGGATTGTGTGTGCACCTTGCCAACTGATACAAAACAGTACCTTTGCACTCTCCTGACTTTTCCAATCACATGAACGTTCGATTGGAAGCTGTTTTGGACAACTTTTCTTTTCTTCCTGCCAAACACTTGGCAGACATCCGTGCAACGTCTAGAACACCTTGGGAGATGTTTTCTGTGCTGGCACAGTTTCTCCTAGCCAGACATAGTGGAAAAGCGTTTTGCTGAGATGTAGATGAGAAGAGACGCTAAAGACGAAGGTAGGATGCTGTCCGAAGCTAAGAGCCGCTCCCAGGCGTCTTTCGGCAGAAGTCGCGCTAAGGAGGGCACTGTGAGCGGCACAGTCGTCTTTGCGCGAAGAAGCCGCTTCTTCGGCTCCGGGAGCCGGAGAGAGCGGCAACTTCGGGAAGGTGAAGAAGCAAGCTGTACAACACTGGGATTGTGTGCGTGCCTTGCCAACTGATACAAAACAGTACTTTTGCACTCTCCTGACTCTTCCAATCACATGAACATTCGATTGGAAGCTGTTTTGGAAAACTTTTCTTTTCTTCCTGCCAAACACTCGGCAGACATCTCTGCAACTTCTAGAACACGATGGGAGATGTTTTCTGTGCTGGCACAGTTTTTCCTAGCAGACATATTGGAAAAGCTTTTTGCCGAGATGTAGATGAGAAGAGGCGCTAAAGACGAAGGTAGGATGCTGTCCGGAGCTAAGAGCCGCTCCCGGGCGTCTTTCGGCAGAAGCTGCGCTAAGGAGAGCACTGTGAGCGGCACAGTCGTCTTTGCGCGAAGAAGCCGCTTCTTCGGCTCCGGGAGCCGGAGAGAGCGGCAACTTCGGGAAGGTGAAGAAGCAAGCTGTACAACACTGGGATTGTGTGCGCAATTGCCAACTAATAGAAAACAGTACTTTTGCACTCTCCTGACTTTTCCAGTCACATGAACATTCGATTAGAAGCTGTTTTGGATAACTTTCCTTTTCTTCCTGCCAAACACTTGGCAGACATCCTTGCAACGTCTAGAACACGATGGGAGATGTTTTCTGTGCTGGCACAGTTTTTCCTAGCCAGACATAGTGGGAAAGCGTTTTGCTGAGATGTAGATGAGAAGAGGCGCTAAAGACGAAGGTAGGATGCTGTCCGGAGCTAAGAGCCGCTCCCGGGCGTCTTTCGGCAGAAGCCGCGCTAAGGAGAGCACTGTGAGCGGCACAATCGTCTTTGCGCGAAGAAGCCGCTTCTTGGGCTCCGGGAGCCGGAGAGAGCGGCAGCTTCGGGAAGGTGAAGAAGCAAGCTGTACAACACTGGGATTGTGCGCGCACCTTGCCAACTGATAGAAAACAGTACCTTTGCACTCTCCTGACTTTTCCAATCACATGAACGTTCGATTCGAAGCTGTTTTGGACAACTTTTCTTTTCTTCCTGCCAAACACTTGGCAGACATCTCTGCAACTTCTAGAACACGATGGGAGATGTTTTCTGTGCTGGCACAATTTCTCCTTGCCAGATGTAGTGGAAAAGCTTTTTGCTAAGATGTAGACGACAAGAGAGGCTAAAGAGTGGATGTAAGCAAATGACACCCATCTTCAAAAAATGCAATTAAGAGGACTCGCGATAGTACAAACCAGCCAGCCTCTTTTTTATCCCCAGTAAGTTGATGAAGCAGCTCTTCCTGGAAATCCTTGCCAGGCACATGAAAGACGACCAAATAATGTAGTTAGCATGATTTTTCAGGGGAATTTCATGCTGAACATCACTTTAAACTCCTCTGATGAATCAACTTGACTGGTAGATGAAGGGAATATTATCTGCCTGGGCTTCAGGGCGGTTTTTGACATATCTCTACATGGCAGCACACATACATATGGAAGCAATAATGCAAAGGGGAGGGAATCAGTGTCTTTTCAGTGATGCTGAGGGAAAAGACAAGAGGCAGTGGGCACACACTGAAATACAGGAGATTGCCTTTGAACATCAGTAAATGTTTCTTTACTGTGAGGGTGACTGAACCACGGCACAGACTGCCCAGAAAGATTGTGGAGCCTGGATCTTTGAAGACATTAAAAGTACACCCAGATAGAATCCTGGGCAAGAGGCTCTAGGTATCCTGGTTTAGGCAGGGGGGTTGGGCCTGGTTAGCCCCACCAACCCCTTCCACTCTCTTTCATTCTGTGCTAGTGAATTCTCTTCAAGATGCATTTCAAGCACTGGCATGACAAAGTTCTGTGCAGACAGAGATCCAAATGGACATGGCATCTAAGTTCCTTAAGCAGTGTTCAAGAAGAATGTAAAACTCTGGCACAAGTGTCTCTTCCCTAACTGAATCCCTTTCATGGGAAAATTCCCAGCTCTAGAAAGATCTTCTGATACGCATGCTTAAGACTGACACTGGCTGAGCAAATTTCTCCCTATGTGTATCTAAGACCAGTTAGGATCTTCATCCAAAGTGCTGTCAACATAGTCACAGAATGCCTATTGTTAAGAAGTGACAGCTTCCATCAGAATGGCAACTATTGGTCCACAAAATGGATGAATGGATGGGAATTATCTACGTGGGTTAAAAACAAAAATAAAGAGTTGGTCTTTATTTATCAATTTCATTGCAATATTGATAAGGGAAGAAAAAGATCTAAGTCCTTGACTTTCTGAACTCGAGGAAAGATTTTAAAAATTCCTTGTAAAAATGTATGATCACAATCAGACTATTGAAACCATTTTAGTTGGGAACAAAGTTCCAAAATTGTCTAGATAGTGGCAAAGAAGCCAAGAAAATAGGAAAGAAACAAAAAGAGAGCAAAAGAGTCAGCTTCAGTGTACAAGCTCGTTCTAGAAGTAGTCTGCTGGGAAAAGGAACCCCCAGCTAAATTTCCAATGTATTCCTGCGCTTGATTCAGTAACTAGTCAATGTAAAAACCAATCCTTTTGTACAACTTCTTCCAGCAACAAAAACTCCAACAGGTTGACACTACCATCATGCCTGTTCCAGACATATTTAAAAGAGAAATGATGATTTTCTTGAAAACCTACTTGCATAAAAGTTGCAAGATGGTGGAGGGATTCCCACATCCTCCTTCCTCCATCTGGCTTGAAAGTATATTTGATAAAATATGCAACAAAGCACATGATTTATAAGGGAGAGTCAAATGGATGATTTGGGAATTGATCTCTTGTTGATAGTAAACTTCATATCCACTCGGTGTGACCTTTTTAAAACAAAATGTGGAGCTGAGGCATGAATCTGCCACAACAATTGTAAAGCAAACATACACACTCCCCTTCACATGCCTCCCCTTCCACACACACCTAGGCACACACAGAGATCAGCATAGCAGATCATGAACACCTTGGAAAAGACTGAAATGCTAAATGCCTCTCTTGATGGGCAAAAGAGCTGGTGCAGTAATTCAAATGCCTGGTACAAAAATTCTGTTTCATATTTAGCTCCTATTTAAAACACAGCTTTTCATTTCATTCTATTTACAGAATATTTTAATTTCATTTGTTTCTTTAAAATTACTTAGTTCTCACCTGTTGTATGTCTAGGAATATTTTCTTCCAAAAATAGAAAAAAATAGATGATATCTTTTCAGCAGAAAACATTGGTTGATACAATTTTAAACCATCATGATATGGAAGAATTCTTCTGTCCCTCTCGAAGGTGGAAGAAGCATTTGGATCACAGATCATCTACAATGAAATACTTGACATGTTTAAGATGCTTTCAATCAATTTTGATCGTCAATTGCTTATTCGTTGTAAACAGTAATTTTTCAGTGAAGGGAAAGTGTGTGTGGTATATCTACATGATGTGTTCAAAGCCAGTTCCTACTAATGGCCAGGCTGAATTCCAGTAAATAATGTCCCGAATGATATTTTGCCGCCTTCTTTGGCACTTCATGAAATCTTACCCCGATGAAGTGCTGAAACACAGAGATTTTCTCTTAGAGAGTGTCTCATGTTGTAACCCATCCCATGGATTTTATGCTGTAATTCTTATCTCTTTTAAAATTTACTATCTTCTGTACAGTTTTCATGAAACTTTCTGTTACAGTAGTGAATAGCACAGATAAATGTCATTTTGTACAACTTTGAATTTACCCCAAGAGCTGAGAGAAAACTTGCTCCTATACTTCAATCCGAGTTTCTTCTATAGTCCAACTTTGTTTCTCTACCATCAAGCTTCTCCTTTGTTGCTGCTCCAAGCCCCGTCCAAGGTGACCTTGAATACTTTCAGGGAGGGGACACCCACAACTTCTCTGGGCAACCTGTTCCAGTGTTCCAGCACTCCCACAGTAAAAAAGGCCTTCCTTTCATCTAATATGTGTAGGAAATCATAAATCTAGGCATAGAAGCTTGGAGTGCAAATTTGAAATTCTTTGGATTTGAAGCACATTTTATATGAATACTGACTTACAGATGACTAAAAGATGTTGATGGGCATTTGAGCTGACAAGTTTTGAAAAAGTGCATGGAAATTAAAATTGAAACCACTAAAATTAAAAACTCCTTGCCATTTTCTTTTTCCTCTCCTATTCAAAATTGCATATGTCAGATATCAGTGCTTCATGCAAACATCTCAGATGCTCTCAGAGAAAAAGCTTTTCTTTCAGACTAAGTTGCGGTTGACGTAGAACACTAGCAGGAGTGAAAGTTTTTCTGGGCATCGGGGCAGCACCTTCTCCTTGGATTTGTGTGCAGAATGCATTTTATCCAAACTGGAAAATAGATCCCAGCTCTGTTCTATTCATCATTCTTACTTCATCAGGCCTGAAGATTCTGTGAAAAGTAGCCTGTGGACCTTGAAGATAGCGCATGTGAAACAGATGAGAGGTGATAGAGAAGTTGAGGGAGAGAAGAAAGAGCATATGGCTGAAACCAGAAAGTATTTCTTCACGTGATCATGGAAGATTGCAGGAGCCACTTGGTGCTATCAAACCAGCCCGACTTGGCACTGGTGCCACCTTGGGTCTGGGAGCCATCTTGCATATCGTGCATTTTAAGGAGCCAGCTGGCCACTCCCAGCCATATGCCCCCAAACACAAACCACGGCCCTTTTCTCTGGCAAACAAAACTCAGCTGCCCAGCTTTTTGATGGCAGATGGCAGGAGCCACTTGGTACTATCAAACCAGCCTGACTTGGCACTGGTGCCACCATGGGTCTGGTAACCATCCTGCCTATTGTAGCTTTTCAGGAGCCAGCCGGTCACTCTCAGACATAGGCCCCAGACACAAACCTCGGCCCGTTTCCCTGGCAAACAAAAGTAAGCTGCCCCGCTTCTGGATGGCAGATTGCAGGAGCTACTTAGTACTATCAAACCAGCCCGACTTGGCACTGGTGCCACCTTGGCTCTGGGAACCATCCTGCGTATCGTGGATTTTCAGGGGCCAGCTGGCCACTCTCAGCCATATGCCCCCAAACACAAACCACGGCCCTTTTCTCTGGCAAACAAAACTCAACTGCCCCTCTTCTGCTTGGCAAATTGCAGGACGCACTTGGTACTACAAAAACAGCCCAACTTGGCAGTGGTGCCACCTTGGGTCTGGGAACCATCCTGCGTATCGAGCATTTTAAGGAGCCAGCCGGCCACTCCCATCCATATGCCCCCAAAAACAAACCACGGACCATTTCTCTGGCAAACAAAAATCAGCTGCCCCGCTTCTGGATGGCAGATTGCAGGAGCCACTTTGCACCATCAAACCAGCCCGACTTGGCACTGGTGCCACCTTGGATCTGGGAACCATCCTGCGTATCGTACATATTCAGGAACCAGCCGAACACTGCTGGCCATAGGCCCCCAAACACAAACCTTGGCACGTTTCCCTGGCAAACAAAAGTAAGCTGCCCCGCTTCTGGATGGCAGATTGCAGGAGCCACTTGGTACTAGCAAACCAGCCCAACTTGGTACTGGTGCCATCTTGGGTCTGGGAACCATCCTACCTATCGTGGATTTTCAGGAAACAGCCGGCCACTCCCAGCCACAGGCCCCCAAACACAAACCACGGCCCATTTCCCTGGCAAACAAAACTCAGCTGCCCCGCTTCTGGATGGCAGTTTGCAGGAGCCACTTGGGACTATCAAACCAGCCCAACTTGGCACTGGTACCACCTTGGATCTGGGAACCATCCTGCGTATCGTGGATTTCCAGGGGCCAGCCGGCCACTCCCAGCCATATGCCCCCAAACACAAACCTCGGCCCATTTCCCTGGCAAACAAAACTCAGCTGCCCCTCTTCTGGATGGCAGTTTGCAGGAGCCACTTGGTACTACAAAAACAGCCCGACTTGGCACTGGTGCCACCTTGGGTCTGGTTACCATCCTGCGTATCGTGCATTTTAAGGAGCCAGCTGGCCACTCCCAGCCATATGCCCCCAAACAAAACCCACGGCCCTTTTCTCTGGCGAACAAAACTCAGCTGCCCCGCTACTGGATGGCAGATTGCAGGAGCCACTTGGTACTATCAAACCAGCCTGACTTGCCACTGGTGCCACCTTGGGTCTGGGAACCATCCTGCGAATTGTGGATTGTCAGGAGCCAGCCGACCGCTCTCGGCCACAGACCCCAATCAAAAACCTCGGCCCGTTTCCCTGGCAAACAAAACTAAGCTGCCCCGCTTCTGGATGGCAGATTGCAGGATGCACTTGGTACTACAAAAACAGCCCGACTTGGCAGTGGTACCACCTTGGGTCTGGGAACCATCCTGCGTATCGAGCATTTCAAGGAGCCAGCTGGCCACTCCAAACCATATGCCCCCAAAACAACCCACGGAACTATTCTCTGGCAAACAAAAATCAGCTGCCCCGCTTCTGGATGGCAAATTGCAAGAGCCATTTGCACCATCAAACCAGCCCGACTGACTCCTGAAAATCAACCATGCGCATGACGGCTTCCAGACCCAAGGTGGCACCACTGCCAAGTCGGGCTGGTTTGATAGTACCAAGTGGCTCCTGCAATCTGCCATCCAGAAGCGTGGCAGCTAATTTTTTGCCAGAGAAAAGGTCCGTGGTTTGTTTTTGGCGGCATATGGCTGGGAGTGGCCACCTGGCCCCTGAAAATTCACGATACGCAGGATGGTTCCCAGACCCATGGTGGCACCAGTGCCAAGTCAGGCTGGTTTGATAGTACCAAGTGGCTCCTGCAATCTGCCATCAAAAAGTTGGCAGACGAGTTTTGTTTTCCAGGGAAAAGCGCCGTTGTTTTTGTGTTTGGGGGCCTGTGGCTGGGAGTGGCCGGCTGACTCCTTAGAATCCACGATAGGCAGGATGGTTCCCAGACCCAAGGTGGCACCAGTGCCACGTCGGGCTGGTTTGATAGTCCCAAGTGACTCCTGCAATGTGCCATCCAGAAGCGGGGCAGCTGAGTTTTGTTTGCCAGAGAAAAGGGCTGTGGTTTGTGTTTGGGGGCCTGTGGCTGGGAGTGGCCGGCTGGCTCCTTAGAATCCACGATACGCAGGATGGTTCCCAGAGCCAAGGTGGCACCAGTGGCAAGTCAGACTGGTTTGACAGTGTCAAGTGCCTCCTGCAATCTGCCATCCAGTAGCGGGGCAGCTGAGTTTTGTTCGCCAGAGAAAAGGGCCGTGGGTTTTGTTTGGGGGCATATGGCTGGGAGTGGCCAGCTGGCTCCTTAAAATGCACGATACGCAAGATGGTAACCAGACCCAAGGTGGCACCAGTGCCAAGTCGGGCTGTTTTTGTAGTACCAAGTGGCTCCTGCCAACTGCCATCCAGAAGAGGGGCAGCTGAGTTTTGTTTGCCAGGGAAATGGGCCGAGGTTTGTGTTTGGGGGCATATGGCTGGGAGTGGCCGGCTGGCCCCTGGAAATCCACGATACGCAGGATGGTTCCCAGATCCAAGGTGGTACCAGTGCCAAGTTGGGCTGGTTTGATAGTCCCAAGTGGCTCCTGCAAACTGCCATCCAGAAGCGGGGCAGCTGAGTTTTGTTTGCCAGGGAAATGGGCCGTGGTTTGTGTTTGGGGGCCTGTGGCTTGGAGTGGCTGGCTGTTTCCTGAAAATCCACGATAGGCAGGATGGTTCCCAGACCCAAGGTGGCACCAGTACCAAGTTGGGCTGGTTTGCTAGTACCAAGTGGCTCCTGCAATCTGCCATCCAGAAGCGGGGCAGCTTACTTTTGTTTGCCAGGGAAACGTGCCAAGGTTTGTGTTTGGGGGCCTATGGCCAGCAGTGTTCGGCTGGTTCCTGAATATGTACGATACGCAGGATGGTTCCCAGATCCAAGGTGGCACCAGTGCCAAGTCGGGCTGGTTTGATGGTGCAAAGTGGCTCCTGCAATCTGCCATCCAGAAGCGGGGCAGCTGATTTTTGTTTGCCAGAGAAATGGTCCGTGGTTTGTTTTTGGGGGCATATGGATGGGAGTGGCCGGCTGGCTCCTTAAAATGCTCGATACGCAGGATGGTTCCCAGACCCAAGGTGGCACCACTGCCAAGTTGGGCTGTTTTTGTAGTACCAAGTGCGTCCTGCAATTTGCCAAGCAGAAGAGGGGCAGTTGAGTTTTGTTTGCCAGAGAAAAGGGCCGTGGTTTGTGTTTGGGGGCATATGGCTGAGAGTGGCCGGCTGGCCCCTGAAAATTTACGATACGCAGGATGGTTCCCAGACCCAAGGTGGCACCAGTGCCAAGTCAGGCTGATTTGATAGTACCAAGTGGCTCCTGCCATCTGCCATCAAAAAGCTGGGCAGCTGAGTTTTGTTTGCCAGAGAAAAGGGCCGTGGTTTGTGTTTGGGGGCATATGGCTGGGAGTGGCCAGCTGGCTCCTTAAAATGCACGATATGCAAGATGGCTCCCAGACCCAAGGTGGCACCAGTGCCAAGTCGGGCTGGTTTGATAGCACCAAGTGGCTCCTGCAATCTTCCATGATCACGTGAAGAAATACTTTCTGGTTTCAGCCATATGCTCTTTCTTCTCTCCCTCAACTTCTCTATCACCTCTCATCTGTTTCACATGCGCTATCTTCAAGGTCCACAGGCTACTTTTCACAGAATCTTCAGGCCTGATGAAGTAAGAATGATGAATAGAACAGAGCTGGGATCTATTTTCCAGTTTGGATAAAATGCATTCTGCACACAAATCCAAGGAGAAGGTGCTGCCCCGATGCCCAGAAAAACTTTCACTCCTGCTAGTGTTCTACGTCAACCGCAACTTAGTCTGAAAGAAAAGCTTTTTCTCTGAGAGCATCTGAGATGTTTGCATGAAGCACTGATATCTGACATATGCAATTTTGAATAGGAGAGGAAAAAGAAAATGGCAAGGAGTTTTTAATTTTAGTGGTTTCAATTTTAATTTCCATGCACTTTTTCAAAACTTGTCAGCTCAAATGCCCATCAACATCTTTTAGTCATCTGTAAGTCAGTATTCATATAAAATGTGCTTCAAATCCAAAGAATTTCAAATTTGCACTCCAAGCTTCTATGCCTAGATTTATGATTTCCTACACATATTAGATGAAAGGAAGGCCTTTTTTACTGTGGGAGTGCTGGAACACTGGAACAGGTTGCCCAGAGAAGTTGTGGGTGTCCCCTCCCTGAAAGTATTCAAGGTCACCTTGGACGGGGCTTGGAGCAGCAACAAAGGAGAAGCTTGATGGTAGAGAAACAAAGTTGGACTATAGAAGAAACTCGGATTGAAGTATAGGAGCAAGTTTTCTCTCAGCTCTTGGGGTAAATTCAAAGTTGTACAAAATGACATTTATCTGTGCTATTCACTACTGTAACAGAAAGTTTCATGAAAACTGTACAGAAGATAGTAAATTTTAAAAGAGATAAGAATTACAGCATAAAATCCATGGGATGGGTTACAACATGAGACACTCTCTAAGAGAAAATCTCTGTGTTTCAGCACTTCATCGGGGTAAGATTTCATGAAGTGCCAAAGAAGGCGGCAAAATATCATTCGGGACATTATTTACTGGAATTCAGCCTGGCCATTAGTAGGAACTGGCTTTGAACACATCATGTAGATATACCACACACACTTTCCCTTCACTGAAAAATTACTGTTTACAACGAATAAGCAATTGACGATCAAAATTGATTGAAAGCATCTTAAACATGTCAAGTATTTCATTGTAGATGATCTGTGATCCAAATGCTTCTTCCACCTTCGAGAGGGACAGAAGAATTCTTCCATATCATGATGGTTTAAAATTGTATCAACCAATGTTTTCTGCTGAAAAGATATCATCTATTTTTTTCTATTTTTGGAAGAAAATATTCCTAGACATACAACAGGTGAGAACTAAGTAATTTTAAAGAAACAAATGAAATTAAAATATTCTGTAAATAGAATGAAATGAAAAGCTGTGTTTTAAATAGGAGCTAAATATGAAACAGAATTTTTGTACCAGGCATTTGAATTACTGCACCAGCTCTTTTGCCCATCAAGAGAGGCATTTAGCATTTCAGTCTTTTCCAAGGTGTTCATGATCTGCTATGCTGATCTCTGTGTGTGCCTAGGTGTGTGTGGAAGGGGAGGCATGTGAAGGGGAGTGTGTATGTTTGCTTTACAATTGTTGTGGCAGATTCATGCCTCAGCTCCACATTTTGTTTTAAAAAGGTCACACCGAGTGGATATGAAGTTTACTATCAACAAGAGATCAATTCCCAAATCATCCATTTGACTCTCCCTTATAAATCATGTGCTTTGTTGCATATTTTATCAAATATACTTTCAAGCCAGATGGAGGAAGGAGGATGTGGGAATCCCTCCACCATCTTGCAACTTTTATGCAAGTAGGTTTTCAAGAAAATCATCATTTCTCTTTTAAATATGTCTGGAACAGGCATGATGGTAGTGTCAACCTGTTGGAGTTTTTGTTGCTGGAAGAAGTTGTACAAAAGGATTGGTTTTTACATTGACCAGTTACTGAATCAAGCGCAGGAATACATTGGAAATTTAGCTGGGGGTTCCTTTTCCCAGCAGACTACTTCTAGAACGAGCTTGTACACTGAAGCTGACTCTTTTGCTCTCTTTTTGTTTCTTTCCTATTTTCTTGGCTTCTTTGCCACTATCTAGACAATTTTGGAACTTTGTTCCCAACTAAAATGGTTTCAATAGTCTGATTGTGATCATACATTTTTACAAGGAATTTTTAAAATCTTTCCTCGAGTTCAGAAAGTCAAGGACTTAGATCTTTTTCTTCCCTTATCAATATTGCAATGAAATTGATAAATAAAGACCAACTCTTTATTTTTGTTTTTAACCCACGTAGATAATTCCCATCCATTCATCCATTTTGTGGACCAATAGTTGCCATTCTGATGGAAGCTGTCACTTCTTAACAATAGGCATTCTGTGACTATGTTGACAGCACTTTGGATGAAGATCCTAACTGGTCTTAGATACACATAGGGAGAAATTTGCTCAGCCAGTGTCAGTCTTAAGCATGCGTATCAGAAGATCTTTCTAGAGCTGGGAATTTTCCCATGAAAGGGATTCAGTTAGGGAAGAGACACTTGTGCCAGAGTTTTACATTCTTCTTGAACACTGCTTAAGGAACTTAGATGCCATGTCCATTTGGATCTCTGTCTGCACAGAACTTTGTCATGCCAGTGCTTGAAATGCATCTTGAAGAGAATTCACTAGCACAGAATGAAAGAGAGTGGAAGGGGTTGGTGGGGCTAACCAGGCCCAACCCCCCTGCCTAAACCAGGATACCTAGAGCCTCTTGCCCAGGATTCTATCTGGGTGTACTTTTAATGTCTTCAAAGATCCAGGCTCCACAATCTTTCTGGGCAGTCTGTGCCGTGGTTCAGTCACCCTCACAGTAAAGAAACATTTACTGATGTTCAAAGGCAATCTCCTGTATTTCAGTGTGTGCCCACTGCCTCTTGTCTTTTCCCTCAGCATCACTGAAAAGACACTGATTCCCTCCCCTTTGCATTATTGCTTCCATATGTATGTGTGCTGCCATGTAGAGATATGTCAAAAACCGCCCTGAAGCCCAGGCAGATAATATTCCCTTCATCTACCAGTCAAGTTGATTCATCAGAGGAGTTTAAAGTGATGTTCAGCATGAAATTCCCCTGAAAAATCATGCTAACTACATTATTTGGTCGTCTTTCATGTGCCTGGCAAGGATTTCCAGGAAGAGCTGCTTCATCAACTTACTGGGGATAAAAAAGAGGCTGGCTGGTTTGTACTATCGCGAGTCCTCTTAATTGCATTTTTTGAAGATGGGTGTCATTTGCTTACATCCACTCTTTAGCCTCTCTTGTCGTCTACATCTTAGCAAAAAGCTTTTCCACTACATCTGGCAAGGAGAAATTGTGCCAGCACAGAAAACATCTCCCATCGTGTTCTAGACGTTGCACGGAGGTCTGCCAAGTGTTTGGCAGGAAGAAAAGAAAAGTTGTCCAAAACAGATTCTAATCGAATGTTCATGTGACTGGAAAAGTCAGGAGAGTGCAAAAGTACTGTTTTCTATTAGTTGGCAAGTTGCGCACACAATCCCAGTGTTGTACAGCTTGCTTCTTCACCTTCCCAAAGTTGCAGCTCTCTCCGGCTCCCGGAGCCGAAGAAGCGGCTTTTTCACGCAAAGACGACTGTGCCGCTCACAGTGCTCTCCTTAGCGCGGCTTCTGCCGAAAGACGCCCGGGAGCGGCTCTTAGCTCTGGACAGCATCCTACCTTCGTCTTTAGCGCCTCTTCTCATCTACATCTCAGCAAAAAGCTTTTCCACTATGTCTGCTAGGAAAAACTGTGCCAGCACAGAAAACATCTCCCATCGTGTTCTAGACGTTGCAGAGATGTCTGCCAAGTGTTTGGCAGGAATAAAAGAAAAGTTGTCCAAAACAGCTTCGAATCGAACGTTCATGTGATTGGAAAAGTCAGGAGAGTGCAAAAGTACTGTTTTGTATCAGTTGGCAAGGTGCGCACACAATCCCAGTGTTGTACAGCTTGCTTCTTCACCTTCCCGAAGCTGCCGCTCTCTCCGGCTCCCGGAGCCGAAGAAGCGGCTTCTTCGCGCAAAGACGATTGTGCCGCTCACAGTGCTCTCCTTAGCGCGGCTTCTGCCGAAAGACGCCCGGGAGCGGCTCTTAGCTCCGGACAGCATCCTACCTTCGTCTTTAGCGTCTCTTCTCATCTACATCTCAGCAAAACGCTTTTCCACTATGTCTGGCTAGGAAAAACTGTGCCAGCACAGAAAACATCTCCCAAGGTGTTCTAGAAGTTGCAGAGATGTCTGCCAAGTGTTTGGCAGGAAGAAAAGAAAAGTTGTCCAAAACAACTTCTAATCTATTGTTCATGTGATTGGAAGAGTCAGGAGAGTGCAAAAGTACTGTTTTGTATCAGTTGGCAAGGTGCGCACACAATCCCAGTGTTGTACAGCTTGCTTCTTCACCTTCCCGAAGCTGCCGCTCTCTCCGGCTCCCGGAGCCGAAGAAGCGGCTTCTTCGCGCAAAGACGATTGTGCCGCTCACAGTGCTCTCCTTAGCGCGGCTTCTGCCGAAAGACGCCCCGGAGCGGCTCTTAGCTCCGTACCTTCCAATTCAATTTTTTGGCTCGAGAAACCAAATGGTATACTTGCAGCAGTAGGGCAGGACATTGAACTGGACTTTCTCCTTGTAGAGAGAAGCTAATGAAAAAGTTTCACTGCAATCAGAGCAGGCTGTCAAACAAGAAAAATGTCATGAACATAAGCCAGCCTTATCCTCTTAGTCTTGCTTGTTGTGATTGGCCAAGAATGAAATGTGTCAACTCTGTGTTTCTGGGTATCACATCAGTAACAGGTACTTCAGCTGCTGTACTTCTCTCCTAAAGTTAAGAACAGAATCCAAGGAATTGTGATTCCATGGTCTCAATTCACCCTATGAAAAAGGAGTGGAAGGTGCAGGGGTCAATTAACTTGAATGGCCTATGTCAATCAGCGGCCACTGATTTCCTGAAGGCTTCAACAGGTTACTTGCCCATGTTTTTCTTGGAATTGTTTTAACCTTTGGTCATGTTTTTCTTGGGATTCTTTTACCCTTTCCCCATTTGTTCAGCCTTTGCTCTCAAGCCTTTGCTGACATTTCCAATATCTCGGTAGCCTGGAAAAGTGTTGTCTTGATTGATCACATCATTATTCCCTTCCAAGGGTCGTTTGCCTCAAGTCTCAGTTTGGCTGGTTTTCTGCTAGTTGTTTGTCAGAGGGCAGCAGGTGTTATGTAAGAGCAAGTACACAATCCCATAGCTTGCTTTTCTTTGGATTTGGCCTGTCTAGAAAATGGAATGACTAAACATCTCTGAGAGGCTTTTCTCTCCCCATTAGGTTTCACTGGAAGGGCAGATGTAAATCGTCTACCTAAAGTCTTGGCACAGAAGAAAGTAGTGGTTTGCTGCTGCATATAGCTAGAAGCTTAAAAAAGGAAGGCCTTGGGCTGAGGCCCATTACTTTGGCTAAGTAGAAAAGGACTGTGGGAGGTGAGGCAGCTGAATTAGAGGTAAATCAACAAGTTCTAGAACCGTCGTGTGTTCACAGCATGGTGCATGGTGGTTGGTTGAATTGTGTTTGTTATGGCTTAAAGCTATGAAACTGATAAAGGCCTGATGTTGGAATCCATAAGGTTAGAGGATTTTTAAGAAATGGTTACAAAGAAGTATGTAGGCCTTAGACTGGAGTTTTGTTAGCATTGCAGAAAAGTTTCCCATGCAAGCAGAAAAGATTTCCGTGCAAGCAGAAAAGTTTCCCAAGCAGTAGACGTGACAAATGGAAACAAGTTAATTTAATGTATATATTTAGAAGGTTAGCATGAATAGAACTCTGTTCTTTGTCTCTTATCAACTAGTCTTTGTTTTAGCTACGATTACCTATGTTTTATAAGATTGGATAGAATGCTTGTCAAGATGTGTTTTCTGTGTCTGATTGGCTGAATTCTAGTCTGAGATGATTTTATGTATTGCTGTATGAGCCCTGTTGAAGGAGACATTTTTTGGTGTGGATCAGTGAGCTGTCATGTCTCCATTTTGTATTTTGAGACTGATGTGCTGGAAATAAAAGCAAAAATCTCTTCACTGGTCTGGTTACCATGTTATCCATATTTGGATATTTTGCCGCGACGTAGTGGGTTCCTTTTTCAAGGTTGGGCTCCTGACACTATTGGACTTATACCTGTCCCGTCCCCTGCATATTGGTGCCTCGTGTGAGGACGTAGAATAGAAGAAAAAGAAAGAAAAATCATGGAAGTACCAGCTGCGGAGACCCAAGTGTTAACAAGGAGCACACTGTATCATCTCTCCCGCCGAAGCCAAGAAAATTGTAAGTAACTTATCTCGGGAGAGCGCTTGGGTGACGTTGGGAGGCAAAATAGCGAAAAAGAAAATTATGAAAAGAACACAAAAATGGGAACGAATTTATCAAAAGTTGAATGGGATGTTTTTCATCAATTAGAGACAATGTTACAAGAAAAAGGTCACTCTGAAATTTCAAAAACTGAGCTTAAAAACTTACTTATCTGGGTTAAAGCGAATACGCAAGATTTAAATCTGCAGTCTGCTTTTACTTTTCATTTTTGGGATCAGATAAACTGGAGAATCTATAATCTAGTCTCTCTCAAAAAAGATGAAAGCTTAAGAGAACTTATGCCGGTTTGTAGAGCGCTGTTGGAGCACTGTTTTAAACAAACTGATAATAATAAGATCAACTTGGACTCAGAAAACAAAGCTTCTGGTTCTGTCTCATTAAATTCCAGTAAACCGGAGACTGTGTGAGTATCGGAGAATGTTACAAGTGTTGTTGCAGATGCTGAAAGTATTGCTTTGAACTCTGTTGAACAAAATCTTTCTTCTCTCTCTCTGGGAAAAAATGAGACTCTTTTGGACTTTTCTTCGCGTTGTTCTGTTAATGTAAAAATATGTGACTCTTGTAAGGGGGATGGAACAAAGTGTGTAAAAGATGGAAATGAAAAAGTGACTGTACTTCCTAAAATTGTTTGTGCAGGGACACTGAAACCTGAATTGGATTCTGTTGGGCCTGGGGTGGAGGCTGAGGTGGCTTCTTCCACTCGGGAAATTGTGGTTCCGGGGAACTCTTTTTCAGTTATGCAAAAACAGGGTTGTTCTGGTGTTTGTCAATCTATAGATACAGAGAAAGAAAAATTGGCTTTAAGGGTGGAGTCCTTTGAAAGGAAGAGATGGAAGAAACTGGCGACTGTGTTGTTGCTGAAATTCAACAAGCTGGACTTGAAATCTCTGCAACGAAAATTCAACAAGTTTCACCTTAGAAGTACCTGGGATGGAAGATGATGGAAGACGATGGAAGACGACAATAATACCACAGAAAATTCAGATCCGAACCAGAGTCAACAACCTACAAGAGTTACAACAACTTCTAGGAGAAATCAACTGGGTCAGACCGATGCTGGGAATCACCAATGATGAACTGAGTCCGCTCTTCCATTTGCTGAGAGGAAGTTGCGACATCACTTCGCCAAGAACTTTAACCCCTGAAGCTCGTGCTGCTCTCGACAAAGTCACAGAAGCTCTTCAAAAAAGACAAGCTCATCGCTGCGTTCCTGAAAATCCTTTCTTTCTTGCAATCTTAGGAGAGAAGATGCAGCTATGTGGTCTCATTTTCCAGTGGGATGCCGCAGAACAAGATCCTTTGTTAATAATGGAATGGGTTTTTCCTCCCTACAGGTTTTCAAAGACCATTTGCTCAGTTTTAGAAATGATTGCATACATTATAATTAAGGCTAGAACCAGATTGTTAACTTTGGCAGGTCAAGAATGTTCAGTTATCTATTTGCCATTGAAAAATGATTATTTCAATTGGGCAATGCAAAATTCTGATGATTTACAATATGCATTCTTAGGTTTTCCAGGTGTTTGTTCCATACACTATCCAGCTCACAAACTACTGCAAGCAAAATTGAGTTTCAGAGAAAAACCTAAATTAAGTGAAGAACCTTTACATGCTGTGACTCTCTTCACTGATGGCTCTGGTAAAAGCCACAAGTCCGTTGTGACTTGGTTTAATCAAAAGACTGATGTTTGGGAATCTGATATTCAAACAGTAGAGGGATCCCCTCAAATTGTTGAGCTTGCTGCAGTAGTTTGAGCTTTTCAGCTGTTTCCTCAGCCTTTTAATTTGGTCACAGATTCTGCTTATGTTGCTAATGTAGTCAGGAGAATAGAAGGTTCCATTTTAAAGGATGTTAGTAATGAAACTTACATCGTTGGCTTTCATGTCTTTTTATAACTTTGCAATATAGAACTAATCCATATTTTGTTTCTCACATTAGGGCGCATTCTTCACTTCCTGGATTTTTAGTGGAAGGAAATGCAAGAGCGGACAAGCTGACAGTGGTCATTTCTAACACATTGCCAAATATTTTTGAACAAGCAAAATTGAGTCATGCCTTTTTCCACCAAAATGCACAAGCACTCATGCGAATGTTCCAAATCACTAAAAGTCAAGCTAAAGCTATCATTCATACTTGCCCTGACTGTCAATTGGTACAACCTCCTGTTTCTACAGGAGCAATCAACCCCCGAGGCTTACAAAGCCTACAGTTGTGGCAAACAGGTGTTACTAAATAGCCTTCTTTTGGTAAATTTAAAAATATTCATGTTTCCATAGACACGTTCTCTGGTGCAGTTTTTGCTTCCCTTCACACAGGTGAAACTGGCAGCCATGCCTGTCATCATTTCCTGCAAGCTTTTGCTTCATTGGGTATACCCCAAGAAGTAAAAACTGACAATGGTCCCGCATACATATCTCAAAAATTGGCCACATTTTTAAATGAATGGGGTGTTCGACACATTTTTGGTATTCCCCACTCTCCCACAAGCCAAGCAATCATTGAAAGAACACATCAAACCTTAAAACGCATATTAGATCAACAGAGAGGGGGAACGGAAATCACCCCACAGATGAGACTGAGTAAGGCTTTGTATGGTTTTAATTTTCTAAATAGTTCAAGTACAGAACCAGATCCACCAATCTTTAGACACTTTTCAAATAGCACACAGGCAAAACTGAAAGAACATCCTCCTCTTCTAATTAGAAACCCTGACTCTGGACAGATGGAAGGCCCGTTTCAATTAATAACGTGGGGCAAAGGGTATGCTTCTATTTCCACAGGTGCTGGAAGAATTAAGTGGGTTCCTGCCAAAAACGTCAAACCGTATCGCACTTCAGAACCTGTTGTCGAGCCTAGAACTGAGGAAGCGAGTACGCAGACGTGGACCGAATGGAAGGATCCCGGGTCTCGCCTGACGCCTCTTGTGCCTGACGTTCTTTGTGCATCGGTGGAACCCATGAACTCTGATTTTGTGCCAATGTTATTTATGAGTATACGAATTGAATGCTGAATGTTTGTTTAACAAAGCTAATTTTTGGCTGAAAATTTAGGTTATTGTTTTTGTTTAGAAAGAATTCTGCCAAAACTTAGTTCTTGAAAGAGATGGGGCAGAATCAAATGGTATACTTGTTTTGCTTGATGTTAATTGTTTTTTGTCGTGCAGATTTGCCTGTGGATCAACCGAAAATGAGTGTTTGGGTGACCTTAGCCAAGGCTGCCGGATCGGATACTATATGTCTGTCTAATTCGGAACCAGAAAAGCTTTTCTCAACCTGTTTGGTTGGTGTGCCAGTGAAAGAGTTTCCTTTGGTCAGAAAAGAATCCAATGGTAAACCAGGTGGAATTGACAATGGAAACAGTCCTTCCTTCAATTGGAACATTTGTTCGAAAAAACTTCTCAGGGCAGCAAATGTTTCAAACAGTTGGGATGTGTTTCTGGAGACGGACCAATATCCACGGCAATTGCCAAAAGGGTATTGGATCATTTGCGGAGACAGAGGTTGGCAAGGCATTCCAGCCCACCTTGAAGGTGGCCCTTGTAGCATTGGTATGCTTACCATAATTGCCCCCACTGCCAAAGCAGTGATGAAAAAGAAACAAAGGAAAACAAGAGCTGTTCCTCATTATGATGAGAACTGTCAGAGTGATTTTATGCCTTGGAATGCCGCCAGAAGGCTTTCAGCAGGTATATTTCTACCCCAATTGGCTTCAGCTGTGGCATTGAGACAATTAGATCGAGTTGGATGTTGGCTGAGCAAACAAGCTAATGCCACATCCTCCGCAATCAGTGATATGTTGACCGATGTTGATAGTATTAGACATGCTACTCTTCAAAACAGAGCAGCCATTGATTTTCTTTTACTGGCACAAGGACATGGTTGTGAGGAATTTGAAGGATTGTGTTGTATGAATTTGTCTGATCGTTCTGAATCCATTCACAAAAGCATTCAAAAATTAAAGGATCTGACAGCCCAAATTAAAGAAGATGGAGGTTCCTGGTTGGATGATTTGTTTCAAAATTGGAGTTTTGCACCTTGGCTAAGGCAACTTTGCAAGATAGGTCTTTACATATTAGGTGTTCTAATACTGATATTGATAGTGGCACCTTGTATACTCTGTTGTGTTCGGCGAATGATGAACAAAACAGTCCGAGAAGTTTTTGTCATTCAAGCAGGAGAACTAGGAAGTAGAAGCACAGAGAGTGTACGAAATCTCACGAAAGCAGTAGATGAGGGTATTGACATGAACGAAGGTTTTGAATTAAGGCCTTGGAATCGACCAGAGTTTTTTGAACGATGCCTTGTGACTGTTGCCAAACGTGATTCATAGCTCTCTTTCAGGGATTGGGTCTTCACAGCATTAAGTTGCTGTGCCGTAATATAGCAATGCTTCAGTTTAGTGAAAATAGGTCTTCAGCAGATAATAAGCAGAAATTTTGCAATAGAGCTATGAAACGCAAATAGCAAGCGACAAGAAAATGAAAGCTTCTGGGTCAAAGAGAGAGGGGGAAATGTTGGAATCCATAAGGTTAGAGGATTTTTAAGAAATGGTTACAAAGAAGTATGTAGGCCTTAGACTGGAGTTTTGTTAGCATTGCAGAAAAGTTTCCCATGCAAGCAGAAAAAGTTTTCCATGCAAGCAGAAAAGTTTCCCAAGCAGTAGACATGACAAATAACAACAGGCTTCTGTAGAATTGGCTTTAGGATGGCAACAAAGTTATTTAATGTATATCTTTAGAAGGTTAGCATGAATAGAACTCTGTTCTTTGTCTCTTATCAACTAGTCTTTGTTTTAGCTACGATTACCTATGTTTTATAAGATTGGATAGAATGCTTGTCAAGATGTGTTTTCTGTGTCTGATTGGCTGAATTCTAGTCTGAGATGATTTTATGTATTGCTGTATGAGCCCTGTTGAAGGAGACATTTTTTGGTGTGGATCAGTGAGCTGTCATGTCTCCATTTTGTATTTTGAGACTGATGTGCTGGAAATAAAAGCAAAAATCTCTTCACTGGTCTGGTTACCATGTTATCCATATTTGGATATTTTGCCGCGGCCTAGTGGGTTCCTTTTTTAAGGCGTGGGTCCCTGACACTATTGGACTTATACCTGTCCCGTCCCCCGCATATTGGTGCCTCGTGTGAGGACGTAGAATAGAAGAAAAACAAAGAAAAATCGTGGAAGTACCAGCTGCGGAGACCCAAGTGTTAACAAGGAGCACACTGTATCATCTCTCCCGCCGAAGCCAAGAAAATTGTAACTTATCTCGGGAGAGCGCTTGGGTGACGTTGGGAGGCAAAATAGCGAAAAAGAAAATTATTAAAAGAACACAAAAATAGGAACGAATTTATCAAAAGTTGAATGGGATGTTTTTCATCAATTAGAGACAATGTTACAAGAAAAAGGTCACTCTGCAATTTCAAAAACTGAGCTTAAAAACTTACTTATCTGGGTTAAAGCGAATACGCAAGACTTAAATCTGCAGTCTGCTTTTACTTTTCATTTTTGGGATCAGATAAACTGGAGAATCTATTATCTAGTCTCTCTCAAAAAAGATGAAAGCTTAAGAGAACTTATGCCGGTTTGTAGAGCGCTGTTGGAGCACTGTTTTAAACAAACTGATAATAATAAGATCAACTTGGACTCAGAAAACAAAGCTTCTGGTTCTGTCTCATTAAATTCCAGTAAACTGGAGACTGTGTGAGTATCGGAGAATGTTACAAGTGTTGTTGCAAATGCTGAAAGTATTGCTTTGAACTCTGTTGAACAAAATCTTTCTTCTCTCTCTCTGGGAAAAAATGAGACTCTTTTGGACTTTTCTTCGCGTTGTTCTGTTAATGTAAAAATATGTGACTCTTGTAAGGGGGATGGAACAAAGTGTGTAAAAGATGGAAATGAAAAAGTGACTGTACTTCCTAAAATTGTTTGTGCAGGGACACTGAAACCTGAATTGGATTCTGTTGGGCCTGGGGTGGAGGCTGAGGTGGCTGCTTCCACTCGGGAAATTGTGGTTCCGGGGAACTCTTTTTCACTTAAGCAAAAACATGGTTGTTCTGGTGTTTGTCAATCTATAGATACAGAGAAAGAAAAATTGGCTTTAAGGGTGGAGTCCTTTGAAAGGAAGAGATGGAAGAAACTCGCGACTGTGTTGTTGCTGAAATTCAAAAAGCTGGACTTGAAATCTCTGCAACGAAAATTCAACAAGTTTCACCTTAGAAGTACCTGGGATGGAAGATGATGGAAGACGATGGAAGACGACAATAATACCACAGAAAATTCAGATCCAAACCAGAGTCAACAACCTACAAGAGTTACAACAACTTCTAGGAGAAATCAACTGGGTCAGACCGATGCTGGGAATCACCAATGATGAACTGAGTCCGCTCTTCCATTTGCTGAGAGGAAGTTGCGACATCACTTCGCCAAGAACTTTAACCCCTGAAGCTCGTGCTGCTCTCGACAAAGTCACAGAAGCTCTTCAAAAAAGACAAGCTCATCGCTGCGTTCCTGAAAATCCTTTCTTTCTTGCAATCTTAGGAGAGAAGATGCAGCTTTTTGGTCTCATTTTCCAGTGGGATGCCACAGAACAAGATCCTTTGTTAATAATGGAATGGGTTTTTCCTCCCTACAGGTTTTCAAAGACCATTTGCTCAGTTTTAGAAATGATTGCATACATTATAATTAAGGCTAGAACCAGATTGTTAACTTTGGCAGGTCAAGAATGTTCAGTTATCTATTTGCCATTGAAAAATGATTATTTCAATTGGGCAATGCAAAATTCTGATGATTTACAATATGCATTCTTAGGTTTTCCAGGTGTTTGTTCCATACACTATCCAGCTCACAAACTACTGCAAGCAAAATTGAGTTTCAGAGAAAAACCTAAATTAAGTGAAGAACCTTTACATGCTGTGACTCTCTTCACTGATGGCTCTGGTAAAAGCCACAAGTCCGTTGTGACTTGGTTTAATCAAAAGACTGATGTTTGGGAATCTGATATTCAAACAGTAGAGGGATCCCCTCAAATTGTTGAGCTTGCTGCAGTAGTTTGAGCTTTTCAGCTGTTTCCTCAGCCTTTTAATTTGGTCACAGATTCTGCTTATGTTGCTAATGTAGTCAGGAGAATAGAAGGTTCCATTTTAAAGGATGTTAGTAATGAAACTTACATCGTTGGCTTTCATGTCTTTTTATAACTTTGCAATATAGAACTAATCCATATTTTGTTTCTCACATTAGGGCGCATTCTTCACTTCCTGGATTTTTAGTGGAAGGAAATGCAAGAGCGGACAAGCTGACAGTGGTCATTTCTAACACATTGCCAAATATTTTTGAACAAGCAAAATTGAGTCATGCCTTTTTCCACCAAAATGCACAAGCACTCATGCGAATGTTCCAAATCACTAAAAGTCAAGCTAAAGCTATCATTCATACTTGCCCTGACTGTCAATTGGTACAACCTCCTGTTTCTACAGGAGCAATCAACCCCCGAGGCTTACAAAGCCTACAGTTGTGGCAAACAGGTGTTACTAAATAGCCTTCTTTTGGTAAATTTAAAAATATTCATGTTTCCATAGACACGTTCTCTGGTGCAGTTTTTGCTTCCCTTCACACAGGTGAAACTGGCAGCCATGCCTGTCATCATTTCCTGCAAGCTTTTGCTTCATTGGGTATACCCCAAGAAGTAAAAACTGACAATGGTCCCGCATACATATCTCAAAAATTGGCCACATTTTTAAATGAATGGGGTGTTCGACACATTTTTGGTATTCCCCACTCTCCCACAAGCCAAGCAATCATTGAAAGAACACATCAAACCTTAAAACGCATATTAGATCAACAGAGAGGGGGAACGGAAATCACCCCACAGATGAGACTGAGTAAGGCTTTGTATGGTTTTAATTTTCTAAATAGTTCAAGTACAGAACCAGATCCACCAATCTTTAGACACTTTTCAAATAGCACACAGGCAAAACTGAAAGAACATCCTCCTCTTCTAATTAGAAACCCTGACTCTGGACAGATGGAAGGCCCGTTTCAATTAATAACGTGGGGCAAAGGGTATGCTTCTATTTCCACAGGTGCTGGAAGAATTAAGTGGGTTCCTGCCAAAAACGTCAAACCGTATCGCACTTCAGAACCTGTTGTCGAGCCTAGAACTGAGGAAGCGAGTACGCAGACGTGGACCGAATGGAAGGATCCCGGGTCTCGCCTGACGCCTCTTGTGCCTGACGTTCTTTGTGCATCGGTGGAACCCATGAACTCTGATTTTGTGCCAATGTTATTTATGAGTATACGAATTGAATGCTGAATGTTTGTTTTGCAAAGCTAGTTTTTGGCTGAAAATTTAGGTTATTGTTTTTGTTTAGAAAGAATTCTGCCAAAACTTAGTTCTTGAAAGAGATGGGGCAGAATCAAATGGTATACTTGTTTTGCTTGATTTTAATTGTTTTTTGTCGTGCAGATTTGCCTGTGGATCAACCGAAAACAAATGTTTGGGTTACCTTAGCCAAGGCTGCCGGATCGGATACTATATGCCTGTCTAATTCGGAACCAGAAAAGCCTTTCTCAACCTGTTTGGTTGGTGTGCCAGTGAAAGAGTTTCCTTTGGTCAGAAAAGAATCCAATGGTAAACCAGGTGGAATTGACAATGGAAACAGTCCTTCCTTCAATTGGAACATTTGTTCGAAAAAACTTCTCAGGGCAGCAAATGTTTCAAACAGTTGGGATGTGTTTCTGGAGACGGACCAATATCCACGGCAATTGCCAAAAGGGTATTGGATCATATGCGGAGACAGAGGTTGGCAAGGCATTCCAGCCCACCTTGAAGGTGGCCCTTGTAGCATTGGTATGCTTACCATAATTGCCCCCACTGCCAAAGCAGTGATGAAAAAGAAACAAAGGAAAACAAGAGCTGTTCCTCATTATGATGAGAACTGTCAGAGTGATTTTATGCCTTGGAATGCCGCCAGAAGGCTTTCAGCAGGTATATTTCTACCCCAATTGGCTTCAGCTGTGGCATTGAGACAATTAGATCGAGTTGGATGTTGGCTGAGCAAACAAGCTAATGCCACATCCTCCGCAATCAGTGATATGTTGACCGATGTTGATAGTATTAGACATGCTACTCTTCAAAACAGAGCAGCCATTGATTTTCTTTTACTGGCACAAGGACATGGTTGTGAGGAATTTGAAGGATTGTGTTGTATGAATTTGTCTGATCATTCTGAATCCATTCACAAAAGCATTCAAAAATTAAAGGATCTGACAGCCCAAATTAAAGAAGATGGAGGTTCCTGGTTGGATGATTTGTTTCAAAATTGGAGTTTTGCACCTTGGCTAAGGCAGCTTTGCAAGATAGGTCTTTACATATTAGGTGTTCTAATACTGATATTGATAGTGGCACCTTGTATACTCTGTTGTGTTCGGCGAATGATGAACAAAACAGTCCGAGAAGTTTTTGTCATTCAAGCAGGAGAACTAGGAAGTAGAAGCACAGAGAGTGTACGAAATCTCACGAAAGCAGTAGATGAGGGTATTGACATGAACGAAGGTTTTGAATTAAGGCCTTGGAATCGACCAGAGTTTTTTGAACGATGCCTTGTGACTGTTGCCAAATGTGATTCATAGCTCTCTTTCAGGGATTGGGTCTTCACAGCATTAAGTTGCTGTGCCGTAATATAGCAATGCTTCAGTTTAGTGAAAATAGGTCTTCAGCAGATAATAAGCAGAAATTTTGCAATAGAGCTATGAAACGCAAATAGCAAGCGACAAGAAAATGAAAGCTTCTGGGTCAAACAGAGAGGGGGAAATGTTGGAATCCATAAGGTTAGAGGATTTTTAAGAAATGGTTACAAAGAAGTATGTAGGCCTTAGACTGGAGTTTTGTTAGCATTGCAGAAAAGTTTCCCATGCAAGCAGAAAAAGTTTTCCATGCAAGCAGAAAAGTTTCCCAAGCAGTAGACATGACAAATAACAATAGGCTTCTGTAGAATTGGCTTTAGGATGGCAACAAGGTTATTTAATGTATATCTTTAGAAGGTTAGCATGAATAGAACTCTGTTCTTTGTCTCTTATCAACTAGTCTTTGTTTTAGCTACGATTACCTATGTTTTATAAGATTGGATAGAATGCTTGTCAAGATGTGTTTTCTGTGTCTGATTGGCTGAATTCTAGTCTGAGATGATTTTATGTATTGCTGTATGAGCCCTGTTGAAGGAGACATTTTTTGGTGTGGATCAGTGAGCTGTCATGTCTCCATTTTGTATTTTGAGACTGATGTGCTGGAAATAAAAGCAAAAATCTCTTCACTGGTCTGGTTACCATGTTATCCATATTTGGATATTTTGCCGCGGCCTAGTGGGTTCCTTTTTTAAGGCGTGGGTCCCTGACACTATTGGACTTATACCTGTCCCGTCCCCCGCATATTGGTGCCTCGTGTGAGAATGTAGAATAGAAGAAAAACAAAGAAAAATCGTGGAAGTACCAGCTGCGGAGACCCAAGTGTTAACAAGGAGCACACTGTATCATCTCTCCCGCCGAAGCCAAGAAAATTGTAAGTAACTTATCTCGGGAGAGCGCTTGGGTGAAGTTGGGAGGCAAAATAGCGAAAAAGAAAATTATTAAAAGAACACAAAAATGGGAACGAATTTATCAAAAGTTGAATGGGATGTTTTTCATCAATTAGAGGCAATGTTACAAGAAAAAGGTCACTCTGAAATTTCAAAAACTGAGCTTAAAAACTTACTTATCTGGGTTAAAGCGAATACGCAAGACTTGAATCTGCAGTCTGCTTTTACTTTTCATTTTTGGGATCAGATAAACTGGAGAATCTATAATCTAGTCTCTCTCAAAAAAGATGAAAGCTTAAGAGAACTTATGCCGGTTTGTAGAGCGCTGTTGGAGCACTGTTTTAAACAAACTGATAATAATAAGATCAACTTGGACTCAGAAAACAAAGCTTCTGGTTCTGTCTCATTAAATTCCAGTAAACTGGAGACTGTGTGAGTATCGGAGAATGTTACAAGTGTTGTTGCAGATGCTGAAAGTATTGCTTTGAACTCTGTTGAACAAAATCTTTCTTCTCTCTCTCTGGGAAAAAATGAGACTCTTTTGGACTTTTCTTCGCGTTGTTCTGTTAATGTAAAAATATGTGACTCTTGTAAGCGGGATGGAACAAAGTGTGTAAAAGATGGAAATGAAAAAGTGACTGTACTTCCTAAAATTGTTTGTGCAGGGACACTGAAACCTGAATTGGATTCTGTTGGGCCTGGGGTGGAGGCTGAGGTGGCTGCTTCCACTCGGGAAATTGTGGTTCCGGGGAACTCTTTTTCACTTAAGCAAAAACATGGTTGTTCTGGTGTTTGTCAATCTATAGATACAGAGAAAGAAAAATTGGCTTTAAGGGTGGAGTCCTTTGAAAGGAAGAGATGGAAGAAACTCGCGACTGTGTTGTTGCTGAAATTCAAAAAGCTGGACTTGAAATCTCTGCAACGAAAATTCAACAAGTTTCACCTTAGAAGTACCTGGGATGGAAGATGATGGAAGACGATGGAAGACGACAATAATACCACAGAAAATTCAGATCCGAACCAGAGTCAACAACCTACAAGAGTTACAACAACTTCTAGGAGAAATCAACTGGGTCAGACCGATGCTGGGAATCACCAATGATGAACTGAGTCCGCTCTTCCATTTGCTGAGAGGAAGTTGCGACATCACTTCGCCAAGAACTTTAACCCCTGAAGCTCGTGCTGCTCTCGACAAAGTCACAGAAGCTCTTCAAAAAAGACAAGCTCATCGCTGCGTTCCTGAAAATCCTTTCTTTCTTGCAATCTTAGGAGAGAAGATGCAGCTTTGTGGTCTCATTTTCCAGTGGGATGCCGCAGACCAAGATCCTTTGTTAATAATGGAATGGGTTTTTCCTCCCTACAGGTTTTCAAAGACCATTTGCTCAGTTTTAGAAATGATTGCATACATTATAATTAAGGCTAGAACCAGATTGTTAACTTTGGCAGGTCAAGAATGTTCAGTTATCTATTTGCCATTGAAAAATGATTATTGCAATTGGGCAATGCAAAATTCTGATGATTTACAATATGCATTCTTAGGTTTTCCAGGTGTTTGTTCCATACACTATCCAGCTCACAAACTACTGCAAGCAAAATTGAGTTTCAGAGAAAAACCTAAATTAAGTGAAGAACCTTTACATGCTGTGACTCTCTTCACTGATGGCTCTGGTAAAAGCCACAAGTCCGTTGTGACTTGGTTTAATCAAAAGACTGATGTTTGGGAATCTGATATTCAAACAGTAGAGGGATCCCCTCAAATTGTTGAGCTTGCTGCAGTAGTTTGAGCTTTTCAGCTGTTTCCTCAGCCTTTTAATTTGGTCACAGATTCTGCTTATGTTGCTAATGTAGTCAGGAGAATAGAAGGTTCCATTTTAAAGGATGTTAGTAATGAAACTGTACATCGTTGGCTTTCATGTCTTTTTATAACTTTGCAATATAGAACTAATCCATATTTTGTTTCTCACATTAGGGCGCATTCTTCACTTCCTGGATTTTTAGTGGAAGGAAATGCAAGAGCGGACAAGCTGACAATGGTCGTTTCTAACACATTGCCAAATATTTTTGAACAAGCAAAATTGAGTCATGCCTTTTTCCACCAAAATGCACAAGCACTCATGCGAATGTTCCAAATCACTAAAAGTCAAGCTAAAGCTATCATTCATACTTGCCCTGACTGTCAATTGGTACAACCTCCTGTTTCTACAGGAGCAATCAACCCCCGAGGCTTACAAAGCCTACAGTTGTGGCAAACAGGTGTTACTAAATAGCCTTCTTTTGGTAAATTTAAAAATATTCATGTTTCCATAGACACGTTCTCTGGTGCAGTTTTTGCTTCCCTTCACACAGGTGAAACTGGCAGCCATGCCTGTCATCATTTCCTGCAAGCTTTTGCTTCATTGGGTATACCCCAAGAAGTAAAAACTGACAATGGTCCCGCATACATATCTCAAAAATTGGCCACATTTTTAAATGAATGGGGTGTTCGACACATTTTTGGTATTCCCCACTCTCCCACAAGCCAAGCAATCATTGAAAGAACACATCAAACCTTAAAACGCATATTAGATCAACAGAGAGGGGGAACGGAAATCACCCCACAGATGAGACTGAGTAAGGCTTTGTAGGGTTTTAATTTTCTAAATAGTTCAAGTACAGAACCAGATCCACCAATCTTTAGACACTTTTCAAATAGCACACAGGCAAAACTGAAAGAACATCCTCCTCTTCTAATTAGAAACCCTGACTCTGGACAGATGGAAGGCCCATTTCAATTAATAACGTGGGGCAAAGGGTATGCTTCTATTTCCACAGGTGCTGGAAGAATTAAGTGGGTTCCTGCCAAAAACGTCAAACCGTATCGCACTTCAGAACCTGTTGTCGAGCCTAGAACTGAGGAAGCGAGTACGCAGACGTGGACCGAATGGAAGGATCCCGGGTCTCGCCTGACGCCTCTTGTGCCTGACGTTCTTTGTGCATCGGTGGAACCCATGAACTCTGATTTTGTGCCAATGTTATTTATGAGTATACGAATTGAATGCTGAATGTTTGTTTTACAAAGCTAGTTTTTGGCTGAAAATTTAGGTTATTGTTTTTGTTTAGAAAGAATTCTGCCAAAACTTAGTTCTTGAAAGAGATGGGGCAGAATCAAATGGTATACTTGTTTTGCTTGATTTTAATTGTTTTTTGTCGTGCAGATTTGCCTGTGGATCAACCGAAAACGAGTGTTTGGGTGACCTTAGCCAAGGCTGCCGGATCGGATACTATATGCCTGTCTAATTCGGAACCAGAAAAGCCTTTCTCAACCTGTTTGGTTGGTGTGCCAGTGAAAGAGTTTCCTTTGGTCAGAAAAGAATCCAATGGTAAACCAGGTGGAATTGACAATGGAAACAGTCCTTCCTTCAATTGGAACATTTGTTCGAAAAAACTTCTCAGGGCAGCAAATGTTTCAAACAGTTGGGATGTGTTTCTGGAGACGGACCAATATCCACGGCAATTGCCAAAAGGGTATTGGATCATATGCGGAGACAGAGGTTGGCAAGGCATTCCAGCCCACCTTGAAGGTGGCCCTTGTAGCATTGGTATGCTTACCATAATTGCCCCCACTGCCAAAGCAGTGATGAAAAAGAAACAAAGGAAAACAAGAGCTGTTCCTCATTATGATGAGAACTGTCAGAGTGATTTTATGCCTTGGAATGCCGCCAGAAGGCTTTCAGCAGGTATATTTCTACCCCAATTGGCTTCAGCTGTGGCATTGAGACAATTAGATCGAGTTGGATGTTGGCTGAGCAAACAAGCTAATGCCACATCCTCCGCAATCAGTGATATGTTGACCGATGTTGATAGTATTAGACATGCTACTCTTCAAAACAGAGCAGCCATTGATTTTCTTTTACTGGCACAAGGACATGGTTGTGAGGAATTTGAAGGATTGTGTTGTATGAATTTGTCTGATCATTCTGAATCCATTCACAAAAGCATTCAAAAATTAAAGGATCTGACAGCCCAAATTAAAGAAGATGGAGGTTCCTGGTTGGATGATTTGTTTCAAAATTGGAGTTTTGCACCTTGGCTAAGGCAGCTTTGCAAGATAGGTCTTTACATATTAGGTGTTCTAATACTGATATTGATAGTGGCACCTTGTATACTCTGTTGTGTTCGGCGAATGATGAACAAAACAGTCCGAGAAGTTTTTGTCATTCAAGCAGGAGAACTAGGAAGTAGAAGCACAGAGAGTGTACGAAATCTCACGAAAGCAGTAGATGAGGGTATTGACATGAACGAAGGTTTTGAATTAAGGCCTTGGAATCGACCAGAGTTTTTTGAACGATGCCTTGTGACTGTTGCCAAATGTGATTCATAGCTCTCTTTCAGGGATTGGGTCTTCACAGCATTAAGTTGCTGTGCCGTAATATAGCAATGCTTCAGTTTAGTGAAAATAGGTCTTCAGCAGATAATAAGCAGAAATTTTGCAATAGAGCTATGAAACGCAAATAGCAAGCGACAAGAAAATGAAAGCTTCTGGGTCAAACAGAGAGGGGGAAATGTTGGAATCCATAAGGTTAGAGGATTTTTAAGAAATGGTTACAAAGAAGTATGTAGGCCTTAGACTGGAGTTTTGTTAGCATTGCAGAAAAGTTTCCCATGCAAGCAGAAAAAGTTTTCCATGCAAGCAGAAAAGTTTCCCAAGCAGTAGACATGACAAATAACAATAGGCTTCTGTAGAATTGGCTTTAGGATGGCAACAAGGTTATTTAATGTATATCTTTAGAAGGTTAGCATGAATAGAACTCTGTTCGTCTCTTATCAACTAGTCTTTGTTTTAGCTACGATTACCTATGTTTTATAAGATTGGATAGAATGCTTGTCAAGATGTGTTTTCTGTGTCTGATTGGCTGAATTCTAGTCTGAGATGATTTTATGTATTGCTGTATGAGCCCTGTTGAAGGAGACATTTTTTGGTGTGGATCAGTGAGCTGTCATGTCTCCATTTTGTATTTTGAGACTGATGTGCTGGAAATAAAAGCAAAAATCTCTTCACTGGTCTGGTTACCATGTTATCCATATTTGGATATTTTGCCGCGGCCTAGTGGGTTCCTTTTTTAAGGCGTGGGTCCCTGACACTATTGGACTTCTACCTGTCCCGTCCCCCGCATATTGGTGCCTCGTGTGAGAATGTAGAATAGAAGAAAAACAAAGAAAAATCGTGGAAGTACCAGCTGCGGAGACCCAAGTGTTAACAAGGAGCACACTGTATCATCTCTCCCGCCGAAGCCAAGAAAATTGTAAGTAACTTATCTCGGGAGAGCGCTTGGGTGAAGTTGGGAGGCAAAATAGCGAAAAAGAAAATTATTAAAAGAACACAAAAATGGGAACGAATTTATCAAAAGTTGAATGGGATGTTTTTCATCAATTAGAGACAATGTTACAAGAAAAAGGTCACTCTGAAATTTCAAAAACTGAGCTTAAAAACTTACTTATCTGGGTTAAAGCGAATACGCAAGACTTGAATCTGCAGTCTGCTTTTACTTTTCATTTTTGGGATCAGATAAACTGGAGAATCTATAATCTAGTCTCTCTCAAAAAAGATGAAAGCTTAAGAGAACTTATGCCGGTTTGTAGAGCGCTGTTGGAGCACTGTTTTAAACAAACTGATAATAATAAGATCAACTTGGACTCAGAAAACAAAGCTTCTGGTTCTGTCTCATTAAATTCCAGTAAACTGGAGACTGTGTGAGTATCGGAGAATGTTACAAGTGTTGTTGCAGATGCTGAAAGTATTGCTTTGAACTCTGTTGAACAAAATCTTTCTTCTCTCTCTCTGGGAAAAAATGAGACTCTTTTGGACTTTTCTTCGCGTTGTTCTGTTAATGTAAAAATATGTGACTCTTGTAAGCGGGATGGAACAAAGTGTGTAAAAGATGGAAATGAAAAAGTGACTGTACTTCCTAAAATTGTTTGTGCAGGGACACTGAAACCTGAATTGGATTCTGTTGGGCCTGGGGTGGAGGCTGAGGTGGCTGCTTCCACTCGGGAAATTGTGGTTCCGGGGAACTCTTTTTCACTTAAGCAAAAACATGGTTGTTCTGGTGTTTGTCAATCTATAGATACAGAGAAAGAAAAATTGGCTTTAAGGGTGGAGTCCTTTGAAAGGAAGAGATGGAAGAAACTCGCGACTGTGTTGTTGCTGAAATTCAAAAAGCTGGACTTGAAATCTCTGCAACGAAAATTCAACAAGTTTCACCTTAGAAGTACCTGGGATGGAAGATGATGGAAGACGATGGAAGACGACAATAATACCACAGAAAATTCAGATCCGAACCAGAGTCAACAACCTACAAGAGTTACAACAACTTCTAGGAGAAATCAACTGGGTCAGACCGATGCTGGGAATCACCAATGATGAACTGAGTCCGCTCTTCCATTTGCTGAGAGGAAGTTGCGACATCACTTCGCCAAGAACTTTAACCCCTGAAGCTCGTGCTGCTCTCGACAAAGTCACAGAAGCTCTTCAAAAAAGACAAGCTCATCGCTGCGTTCCTGAAAATCCTTTCTTTCTTGCAATCTTAGGAGAGAAGATGCAGCTTTGTGGTCTCATTTTCCAGTGGGATGCCGCAGACCAAGATCCTTTGTTAATAATGGAATGGGTTTTTCCTCCCTACAGGTTTTCAAAGACCATTTGCTCAGTTTTAGAAATGATTGCATACATTATAATTAAGGCTAGAACCAGATTGTTAACTTTGGCAGGTCAAGAATGTTCAGTTATCTATTTGCCATTGAAAAATGATTATTGCAATTGGGCAATGCAAAATTCTGATGATTTACAATATGCATTCTTAGGTTTTCCAGGTGTTTGTTCCATACACTATCCAGCTCACAAACTACTGCAAGCAAAATTGAGTTTCAGAGAAAAACCTAAATTAAGTGAAGAACCTTTACATGCTGTGACTCTCTTCACTGATGGCTCTGGTAAAAGCCACAAGTCCGTTGTGACTTGGTTTAATCAAAAGACTGATGTTTGGGAATCTGATATTCAAACAGTAGAGGGATCCCCTCAAATTGTTGAGCTTGCTGCAGTAGTTTGAGCTTTTCAGCTGTTTCCTCAGCCTTTTAATTTGGTCACAGATTCTGCTTATGTTGCTAATGTAGTCAGGAGAATAGAAGGTTCCATTTTAAAGGATGTTAGTAATGAAACTGTACATCGTTGGCTTTCATGTCTTTTTATAACTTTGCAATATAGAACTAATCCATATTTTGTTTCTCACATTAGGGCGCATTCTTCACTTCCTGGATTTTTAGTGGAAGGAAATGCAAGAGCGGACAAGCTGACAATGGTCGTTTCTAACACATTGCCAAATATTTTTGAACAAGCAAAATTGAGTCATGCCTTTTTCCACCAAAATGCACAAGCACTCATGCGAATGTTCCAAATCACTAAAAGTCAAGCTAAAGCTATCATTCATACTTGCCCTGACTGTCAATTGGTACAACCTCCTGTTTCTACAGGAGCAATCAACCCCCGAGGCTTACAAAGCCTACAGTTGTGGCAAACAGGTGTTACTAAATAGCCTTCTTTTGGTAAATTTAAAAATATTCATGTTTCCATAGACACGTTCTCTGGTGCAGTTTTTGCTTCCCTTCACACAGGTGAAACTGGCAGCCATGCCTGTCATCATTTCCTGCAAGCTTTTGCTTCATTGGGTATACCCCAAGAAGTAAAAACTGACAATGGTCCCGCATACATATCTCAAAAATTGGCCACATTTTTAAATGAATGGGGTGTTCGACACATTTTTGGTATTCCCCACTCTCCCACAAGCCAAGCAATCATTGAAAGAACACATCAAACCTTAAAACGCATATTAGATCAACAGAGAGGGGGAACGGAAATCACCCCACAGATGAGACTGAGTAAGGCTTTGTAGGGTTTTAATTTTCTAAATAGTTCAAGTACAGAACCAGATCCACCAATCTTTAGACACTTTTCAAATAGCACACAGGCAAAACTGAAAGAACATCCTCCTCTTCTAATTAGAAACCCTGACTCTGGACAGATGGAAGGCCCGTTTCAATTAATAACGTGGGGCAAAGGGTATGCTTCTATTTCCACAGGTGCTGGAAGAATTAAGTGGGTTCCTGCCAAAAACGTCAAACCGTATCGCACTTCAGAACCTGTTGTCGAGCCTAGAACTGAGGAAGCGAGTACGCAGACGTGGACCGAATGGAAGGATCCCGGGTCTCGCCTGACGCCTCTTGTGCCTGACGTTCTTTGTGCATCGGTGGAACCCATGAACTCTGATTTTGTGCCAATGTTATTTATGAGTATACGAATTGAATGCTGAATGTTTGTTTTACAAAGCTAGTTTTTGGCTGAAAATTTAGGTTATTGTTTTTGTTTAGAAAGAATTCTGCCAAAACTTAGTTCTTGAAAGAGATGGGGCAGAATCAAATGGTATACTTGTTTTGCTTGATTTTAATTGTTTTTTGTCGTGCAGATTTGCCTGTGGATCAACCGAAAACGAGTGTTTGGGTGACCTTAGCCAAGGCTGCCGGATCGGATACTATATGCCTGTCTAATTCGGAACCAGAAAAGCCTTTCTCAACCTGTTTGGTTGGTGTGCCAGTGAAAGAGTTTCCTTTTGTCAGAAAAGAATCCAATGGTAAACCAGGTGGAATTGACAATGGAAACAGTCCTTCCTTCAATTGGAACATTTGTTCGAAAAAACTTCTCAGGGCAGCAAATGTTTCAAACAGTTGGGATGTGTTTCTGGAGACTGACCAATATCCACGGCAATTGCCAAAAGGGTATTGGATCATATGCGGAGACAGAGGTTGGCAAGGCATTCCAGCCCACCTTGAAGGTGGCCCTTGTAGCATTGGTATGCTTACCATAATTGCCCCCACTGCCAAAGCAGTGATGAAAAAGAAACAAAGGAAAACAAGAGCTGTTCCTCATTATGATGAGAACTGTCAGAGTGATTTTATGCCTTGGAATGCCGCCAGAAGGCTTTCAGCAGGTATATTTCTACCCCAATTGGCTTCAGCTGTGGCATTGAGACAATTAGATCGAGTTGGATGTTGGCTGAGCAAACAAGCTAATGCCACATCCTCCGCAATCAGTGATATGTTGACCGATGTTGATAGTATTAGACATGCTACTCTTCAAAACAGAGCAGCCATTGATTTTCTTTTACTGGCACAAGGACATGGTTGTGAGGAATTTGAAGGATTGTGTTGTATGAATTTGTCTGATCATTCTGAATCCATTCACAAAAGCATTCAAAAATTAAAGGATCTGACAGCCCAAATTAAAGAAGATGGAGGTTCCTGGTTGGATGATTTGTTTCAAAATTGGAGTTTTGCACCTTGGCTAAGGCAGCTTTGCAAGATAGGTCTTTACATATTAGGTGTTCTAATACTGATATTGATAGTGGCACCTTGTATACTCTGTTGTGTTCGGCGAATGATGAACAAAACAGTCCGAGAAGTTTTTGTCATTCAAGCAGGAGAACTAGGAAGTAGAAGCACAGAGAGTGTACGAAATCTCACGAAAGCAGTAGATGAGGGTATTGACATGAACGAAGGTTTTGAATTAAGGCCTTGGAATCGACCAGAGTTTTTTGAACGATGCCTTGTGACTGTTGCCAAATGTGATTCATAGCTCTCTTTCAGGGATTGGGTCTTCACAGCATTAAGTTGCTGTGCCGTAATATAGCAATGCTTCAGTTTAGTGAAAATAGGTCTTCAGCAGATAATAAGCAGAAATTTTGCAATAGAGCTATGAAACGCAAATAGCAAGCGACAAGAAAATGAAAGCTTCTGGGTCAAACAGAGAGGGGGAAATGTTGGAATCCATAAGGTTAGAGGATTTTTAAGAAATGGTTACAAAGAAGTATGTAGGCCTTAGACTGGAGTTTTGTTAGCATTGCAGAAAAGTTTCCCATGCAAGCAGAAAAAGTTTTCCATGCAAGCAGAAAAGTTTCCCAAGCAGTAGACATGACAAATAACAATAGGCTTCTGTAGAATTGGCTTTAGGATGGCAACAAGGTTATTTAATGTATATCTTTAGAAGGTTAGCATGAATAGAACTCTGTTCGTCTCTTATCAACTAGTCTTTGTTTTAGCTACGATTACCTATGTTTTATAAGATTGGATAGAATGCTTGTCAAGATGTGTTTTCTGTGTCTGATTGGCTGAATTCTAGTCTGAGATGATTTTATGTATTGCTGTATGAGCCCTGTTGAAGGAGACATTTTTTGGTGTGGATCAGTGAGCTGTCATGTCTCCATTTTGTATTTTGAGACTGATGTGCTGGAAATAAAAGCAAAAATCTCTTCACTGGTCTGGTTACCATGTTATCCATATTTGGATATTTTGCCGCGGCCTAGTGGGTTCCTTTTTTAAGGCGTGGGTCCCTGACACTATTGGACTTCTACCTGTCCCGTCCCCCGCATATTGGTGCCTCGTGTGAGAATGTAGAATAGAAGAAAAACAAAGAAAAATCGTGGAAGTACCAGCTGCGGAGACCCAAGTGTTAACAAGGAGCACACTGTATCATCTCTCCCGCCGAAGCCAAGAAAATTGTAAGTAACTTATCTCGGGAGAGCGCTTGGGTGAAGTTGGGAGGCAAAATAGCGAAAAAGAAAATTATTAAAAGAACACAAAAATGGGAACGAATTTATCAAAAGTTGAATGGGATGTTTTTCATCAATTAGAGACAATGTTACAAGAAAAAGGTCACTCTGAAATTTCAAAAACTGAGCTTAAAAACTTACTTATCTGGGTTAAAGCGAATACGCAAGACTTGAATCTGCAGTCTGCTTTTACTTTTCATTTTTGGGATCAGATAAACTGGAGAATCTATAATCTAGTCTCTCTCAAAAAAGATGAAAGCTTAAGAGAACTTATGCCGGTTTGTAGAGCGCTGTTGGAGCACTGTTTTAAACAAACTGATAATAATAAGATCAACTTGGACTCAGAAAACAAAGCTTCTGGTTCTGTCTCATTAAATTCCAGTAAACTGGAGACTGTGTGAGTATCGGAGAATGTTACAAGTGTTGTTGCAGATGCTGAAAGTATTGCTTTGAACTCTGTTGAACAAAATCTTTCTTCTCTCTCTCTGGGAAAAAATGAGACTCTTTTGGACTTTTCTTCGCGTTGTTCTGTTAATGTAAAAATATGTGACTCTTGTAAGCGGGATGGAACAAAGTGTGTAAAAGATGGAAATGAAAAAGTGACTGTACTTCCTAAAATTGTTTGTGCAGGGACACTGAAACCTGAATTGGATTCTGTTGGGCCTGGGGTGGAGGCTGAGGTGGCTGCTTCCACTCGGGAAATTGTGGTTCCGGGGAACTCTTTTTCACTTAAGCAAAAACAGGGTTGTTCTGGTGTTTGTCAATCTATAGATACAGAGAAAGAAAAATTGGCTTTAAGGGTGGAGTCCTTTGAAAGGAAGAGATGGAAGAAACTCGCGACTGTGTTGTTGCTGAAATTCAAAAAGCTGGACTTGAAATCTCTGCAACGAAAATTCAACAAGTTTCACCTTAGAAGTACCTGGGATGGAAGATGATGGAAGACGATGGAAGACGACAATAATACCACAGAAAATTCAGATCCGAACCAGAGTCAACAACCTACAAGAGTTACAACAACTTCTAGGAGAAATCAACTGGGTCAGACCGATGCTGGGAATCACCAATGATGAACTGAGTCCGCTCTTCCATTTGCTGAGAGGAAGTTGCGACATCACTTCGCCAAGAACTTTAACCCCTGAAGCTCGTGCTGCTCTCGACAAAGTCACAGAAGCTCTTCAAAAAAGACAAGCTCATCGCTGCGTTCCTGAAAATCCTTTCTTTCTTGCAATCTTAGGAGAGAAGATGCAGCTTTGTGGTCTCATTTTCCAGTGGGATGCCGCAGACCAAGATCCTTTGTTAATAATGGAATGGGTTTTTCCTCCCTACAGGTTTTCAAAGACCATTTGCTCAGTTTTAGAAATGATTGCATACATTATAATTAAGGCTAGAACCAGATTGTTAACTTTGGCAGGTCAAGAATGTTCAGTTATCTATTTGCCATTGAAAAATGATTATTGCAATTGGGCAATGCAAAATTCTGATGATTTACAATATGCATTCTTAGGTTTTCCAGGTGTTTGTTCCATACACTATCCAGCTCACAAACTACTGCAAGCAAAATTGAGTTTCAGAGAAAAACCTAAATTAAGTGAAGAACCTTTACATGCTGTGACTCTCTTCACTGATGGCTCTGGTAAAAGCCACAAGTCCGTTGTGACTTGGTTTAATCAAAAGACTGATGTTTGGGAATCTGATATTCAAACAGTAGAGGGATCCCCTCAAATTGTTGAGCTTGCTGCAGTAGTTTGAGCTTTTCAGCTGTTTCCTCAGCCTTTTAATTTGGTCACAGATTCTGCTTATGTTGCTAATGTAGTCAGGAGAATAGAAGGTTCCATTTTAAAGGATGTTAGTAATGAAACTGTACATCGTTGGCTTTCATGTCTTTTTATAACTTTGCAATATAGAACTAATCCATATTTTGTTTCTCACATTAGGGCGCATTCTTCACTTCCTGGATTTTTAGTGGAAGGAAATGCAAGAGCGGACAAGCTGACAATGGTCGTTTCTAACACATTGCCAAATATTTTTGAACAAGCAAAATTGAGTCATGCCTTTTTCCACCAAAATGCACAAGCACTCATGCGAATGTTCCAAATCACTAAAAGTCAAGCTAAAGCTATCATTCATACTTGCCCTGACTGTCAATTGGTACAACCTCCTGTTTCTACAGGAGCAATCAACCCCCGAGGCTTACAAAGCCTACAGTTGTGGCAAACAGGTGTTACTAAATAGCCTTCTTTTGGTAAATTTAAAAATATTCATGTTTCCATAGACACGTTCTCTGGTGCAGTTTTTGCTTCCCTTCACACAGGTGAAACTGGCAGCCATGCCTGTCATCATTTCCTGCAAGCTTTTGCTTCATTGGGTATACCCCAAGAAGTAAAAACTGACAATGGTCCCGCATACATATCTCAAAAATTGGCCACATTTTTAAATGAATGGGGTGTTCGACACATTTTTGGTATTCCCCACTCTCCCACAAGCCAAGCAATCATTGAAAGAACACATCAAACCTTAAAACGCATATTAGATCAACAGAGAGGGGGAACGGAAATCACCCCACAGATGAGACTGAGTAAGGCTTTGTAGGGTTTTAATTTTCTGAATAGTTCAAGTACAGAACCAGATCCACCAATCTTTAGACACTTTTCAAATAGCACACAGGCAAAACTGAAAGAACATCCTCCTCTTCTAATTAGAAACCCTGACTCTGGACAGATGGAAGGCCCGTTTCAATTAATAACGTGGGGCAAAGGGTATGCTTCTATTTCCACAGGTGCTGGAAGAATTAAGTGGGTTCCTGCCAAAAACGTCAAACCGTATCGCACTTCAGAACCTGTTGTCGAGCCTAGAACTGAGGAAGCGAGTACGCAGACGTGGACCGAATGGAAGGATCCCGGGTCTCGCCTGACGCCTCTTGTGCCTGACGTTCTTTGTGCATCGGTGGAACCCATGAACTCTGATTTTGTGCCAATGTTATTTATGAGTATACGAATTGAATGCTGAATGTTTGTTTTACAAAGCTAGTTTTTGGCTGAAAATTTAGGTTATTGTTTTTGTTTAGAAAGAATTCTGCCAAAACTTAGTTCTTGAAAGAGATGGGGCAGAATCAAATGGTATACTTGTTTTGCTTGATTTTAATTGTTTTTTGTCGTGCAGATTTGCCTGTGGATCAACCGAAAACGAGTGTTTGGGTGACCTTAGCCAAGGCTGCCGGATCGGATACTATATGCCTGTCTAATTCGGAACCAGAAAAGCCTTTCTCAACCTGTTTGGTTGGTGTGCCAGTGAAAGAGTTTCCTTTGGTCAGAAAAGAATCCAATGGTAAACCAGGTGGAATTGACAATGGAAACAGTCCTTCCTTCAATTGGAACATTTGTTCGAAAAAACTTCTCAGGGCAGCAAATGTTTCAAACAGTTGGGATGTGTTTCTGGAGACGGACCAATATCCACGGCAATTGCCAAAAGGGTATTGGATCATTTGCGGAGACAGAGGTTGGCAAGGCATTCCAGCCCACCTTGAAGGTGGCCCTTGTAGCATTGGTATGCTTACCATAATTGCCCCCACTGCCAAAGCAGTGATGAAAAAGAAACAAAGGAAAACAAGAGCTGTTCCTCATTATGATGAGAACTGTCAGAGTGATTTTATGCCTTGGAATGCCGCCAGAAGGCTTTCAGCAGGTATATTTCTACCCCAATTGGCTTCAGCTGTGGCATTGAGACAATTAGATCGAGTTGGATGTTGGCTGAGCAAACAAGCTAATGCCACATCCTCTGCAATCAGTGATATGTTGACCGATGTTGATAGTATTAGACATGCTACTCTTCAAAACAGAGCAGCCATTGATTTTCTCTTACTGGCACAAGGACATGGTTGTGAGGAATTTGAAGGATTGTGTTGTATGAATTTGTCTGATCATTCTGAATCCATTCACAAAAGCATTCAAAAATTAAAGGATCTGACAGCCCAAATTAAAGAAGATGGAGGTTCCTGGTTGGATGATTTGTTTCAAAATTGGAGTTTTGCACCTTGGCTAAGGCAACTTTGCAAGATAGGTCTTTACATATTAGGTGTTCTAATACTGATATTGATAGTGGCACCTTGTATACTCTGTTGTCTTCGGCGAATGATGAACAAAACAGTCCGAGAAGTTTTTGTCATTCAAGCAGGAGAACTAGGAAGTAGAAGCACAGAGAGTGTACGAAATCTCACGAAAGCAGTAGATGAGGGTATTGACATGAACGAAGGTTTTGAATTAAGGCCTTGGAATCGACCAGAGTTTTTTGAATGATGCCTTGTGACTGTTGCCAAACGTGATTCATATCTCTCTTTCAGGGATTGGGTCTTCACAGCATTAAGTTGCTGTGCTGTAATATAGCAATGCTTCAGTTTAGTGAAAATAGGTCTTCAGCAGATAATAAGCAGAAATTTTGCAATAGAGCTATGAAACGCAAATAGCAAGCGACAAGAAAATGAAAGCTTCTGGGTCAAAGAGAGAGGGGGAAATGTTGGAATCCATAAGGTTAGAGGATTTTTAAGAAATGGTTACAAAGAAGTATGTAGGCCTTAGACTGGAGTTTTGTTAGCATTGCAGAAAAGTTTCCCATGCAAGCAGAAAAAGTTTTCCATGCAAGCAGAAAAGTTTCCCAAGCAGTAGACATGACAAATAACAATAGGCTTCTGTAGAATTGGCTTTAGGATGGCAACAAAGTTATTTAATGTATATCTTTAGAAGGTTAGCATGAATAGAACTCTGTTCTTTGTCTCTTATCAACTAGTCTTTGTTTTAGCTACGATTACCTATGTTTTATAAGATTGGATAGAATGCTTGTCAAGATGTGTTTTCTGTGTCTGATTGGCTGAATTCTAGTCTGAGATGATTTTATGTATTGCTGTATGAGCCCTGTTGAAGGAGACATTTTTTGGTGTGGATCAGTGAGCTGTCATGTCTCCATTTTGTATTTTGAGACTGATGTGCTGGAAATAAAAGCAAAAATCTCTTCACTGGTCTGGTTACCATGTTATCCATATTTGGATATTTTGCCGCGGCCTAGTGGGTTCCTTTTTTAAGGCGTGGGTTCCTGACACCATTGGACTTATACCTGTCCCGTCCCCCGCATATTGGTGCCTCGTGTGAGAATGTAGAATAGAAGAAAAAGAAAAAAATTGTAGAAGTACCAGCTGCAGAGACCCAAGTGTCAACAAGGAGCACACTGTATCATCTCTCCCGCCGAAGCCAAGAAAATTGTAAGTAACTTATCTCGGGAGAGCGCTTGGGTGACGTTGGGAGGCAAAATAGCGAAAAAGAAAATTATTAAAAGAACACAAAAATGGGAACGAATTTATCAAAAGTTGAATGGGATGTTTTTCATCAATTAGAGGCAATGTTACAAGAAAAAGGTCACTCTGAAATTTCAAAAACTGAGCTTAAAAACTTACTTATCTGGGTTAAAGCGAATACGCAAGATTTAAATCTGCAGTCTGCTTTTACTTTTCATTTTTGGGATCAGATAAACTGGAGAATCTATAAACTAGTCTCTCTCAAAAAAGATGAAAGCTTAAGAGAACTTATGCCGGTTTGTAGAGCGCTGTTGGAGCACTGTTTTAAACAAACTGATAATAATAAGATCAACTTGGACTCAGAAAACAAAGCTTCTGGTTCTGTCTCATTAAATTCCAGTAAACCGGAGACTGTGTGAGTATCGGAGAATGTTACAAGTGTTGTTGCCAATGCTGAAAGTATTGCTTTGAACTCTGTTGAACAAAATCTTTCTTCTCTCTCTCTGGGAAAAAATGAGACTCTTTTGGACTTTTCTTCGCGTTGTTCTGTTAATGTAAAAATATGTGACTCTTGTAAGCGGGATGGAACAAAGTGTGTAAAAGATGGAAATGAAAAAGTGACTGTACTTCCTAAAATTGTTTGTGCAGGGACACTGAAACCTGAATTGGATTCTGTTGGGCCTGGGGTGGAGGCTGAGGTGGCTGCTTCCACTTGGGAAATTGTGGTTCCGGGGAACTCTTTTTCACTTAAGCAAAAACAGGGTTGTTCTGGTGTTTGTCAATCTATAGATACAGAGAAAGAAAAATTGGCTTTAAGGGTGGAGTCCTTTGAAAGGAAGAGATGGAAGAAACTCGCGACTGTGTTGTTGCTGAAATTCAAAAAGCTGGACTTGAAATCTCTGCAACGAAAATTCAACAAGTTTCACCTTAGAAGTACCTGGGATGGAAGATGATGGAAGACGATGGAAGACGACAAGAAGACCACAGAAAATTCAGATCCGAACCAGAGTCAACAACCTACAAGAGTTACAACAACTTCTAGGAGAAATCAACTGGGTCAGACCGATGCTGGGAATCACCAATGATGAACTGAGTCCGCTCTTCCATTTGCTGAGAGGAAGTTGCGACATCACTTCGCCAAGAACTTTAACCCCTGAAGCTCGTGCTGCTCTCGACAAAGTCACAGAAGCTCTTCAAAAAAGACAAGCTCATCGCTGCGTTCCTGAAAATCCTTTCTTTCTTGCAATCTTAGGAGAGAAGATGCAGCTTTGTGGTCTCATTTTCCAGTGGGATGCCGCAGACCAAGATCCTTTGTTAATAATGGAATGGGTTTTTCCTCCCTACAGGTTTTCAAAGACCATTTGCTCAGTTTTAGAAATGATTGCATACATTATAATTAAGGCTAGAACCAGATTGTTAACTTTGGCAGGTCAAATATGTTCAGTTATCTATTTGCCATTGAAAAATGATTATTGCAATTGGGCAATGCAAAATTCTGATGATTTACAATATGCATTCTTAGGTTTTCCAGGTGTTTGTTCCATACACTATCCAGCTCACAAACTACTGCAAGCAAAATTGAGTTTCAGAGAAAAACCTAAATTAAGTGAAGAACCTTTACATGCTGTGACTCTCTTCACTGATGGCTCTGGTAAAAGCCACAAGTCCGTTGTGACTTGGTTTAATCAAAAGACTGATGTTTGGGAATCTGATATTCAAACAGTAGAGGGATCCCCTCAAATTGTTGAGCTTGCTGCAGTAGTTTGAGCTTTTCAGCTGTTTCCTCAGCCTTTTAATTTGGTCACAGATTCTGCTTATGTTGCTAATGTAGTCAGGAGAATAGAAGGTTCCATTTTAAAGGATGTTAGTAATGAAACTTACATCGTTGGCTTTCATGTCTTTTTATAACTTTGCAATATAGAACTAATCCATATTTTGTTTCTCACATTAGGGCGCATTCTTCACTTCCTGGATTTTTAGTGGAAGGAAATGCAAGAGCGGACAAGCTGACAGTGGTCATTTCTAACACATTGCCAAATATTTTTGAACAAGCAAAATTGAGTCATGCCTTTTTCCACCAAAATGCACAAGCACTCATGCGAATGTTCCAAATCACTAAAAGTCAAGCTAAAGCTATCATTCATACTTGCCCTGACTGTCAATTGGTACAACCTCCTGTTTCTACAGGAGCAATCAACCCCCGAGGCTTACAAAGCCTACAGTTGTGGCAAACAGGTGTTACTAAATAGCCTTCTTTTGGTAAATTTAAAAATATTCATGTTTCCATAGACACGTTCTCTGGTGCAGTTTTTGCTTCCCTTCACACAGGTGAAACTGGCAGCCATGCCTGTCATCATTTCCTGCAAGCTTTTGCTTCATTGGGTATACCCCAAGAAGTAAAAACTGACAATGGTCCCGCATACATATCTCAAAAATTGGCCACATTTTTAAATGAATGGGGTGTTCGACACATTTTTGGTATTCCCCACTCTCCCACAAGCCAAGCAATCATTGAAAGAACACATCAAACCTTAAAACGCATATTAGATCAACAGAGAGGGGGAACGGAAATCACCCCACAGATGAGACTGAGTAAGGCTTTGTAGGGTTTTAATTTTCTAAATAGTTCAAGTACAGAACCAGATCCACCAATCTTTAGACACTTTTCAAATAGCACACAGGCAAAACTGAAAGAACATCCTCCTCTTCTAATTAGAAACCCTGACTCTGGACAGATGGAAGGCCCGTTTCAATTAATAACGTGGGGCAAAGGGTATGCTTCTATTTCCACAGGTGCTGGAAGAATTAAGTGGGTTCCTGCCAAAAACGTCAAACCGTATCGCACTTCAGAACCTGTTGTCGAGCCTAGAACTGAGGAAGCGAGTACGCAGACGTGGACCGAATGGAAGGATCCCGGGTCTCGCCTGACGCCTCTTGTGCCTGACGTTCTTTGTGCATCGGTGGAACCCATGAACTCTGATTTTGTGCCAATGTTATTTATGAGTATACGAATTGAATGCTGAATGTTTGTCTAACGAAGCAAATTTTTGGCTGAAAATTTAGGTTATTGTTTTTGTTTAGAAAGAATTCTGCCAAAACTTAGTTCTTGAAAGAGATGGGGCAGAATCAAATGGTATACTTGTTTTGCTTGATTTTAATTGTTTTTTGTCGTGCAGATTTGCCTGTGGATCAACCGAAAACGAGTGTTTGGGTGACCTTAGCCAAGGCTGCCGGATCAGATACTATATGTCTGTCTAATTCGGAACCAGAAAAGCCTTTCTCAACCTGTTTGGTTGGTGTGCCAGTGAAAGAGTTTCCTTTGGTCAGAAAAGAATCCAATGGTAAACCAGGTGGAATTGACAATGGAAACAGTCCTTCCTTCAATTGGAACATTTGTTCCAACAAACTTCTCAGGGCAGCAAATGTTTCAAACAGTTGGGATGTGTTTCTGGAGACGGACCAATATCCACGGCAATTGCCAAAAGGGTATTGGATCATATGCGGAGACAGAGGTTGGCAAGGCATTCCAGCCCACCTTGAAGGTGGCCCTTGTAGCATTGGTATGCTTACCATAATTGCCCCCACTGCCAAAGCAGTGATGAAAAAGAAACAAAGGAAAACAAGAGCTGTTCCTCATTATGATGAGAACTGTCAGAGTGATTTTATGCCTTGGAATGCCGCCAGAAGGCTTTCAGCAGGTATATTTCTACCCCAATTGGCTTCAGCTGTGGCATTGAGACAATTAGATCGAGTTGGATGTTGGCTGAGCAAACAAGCTAATGCCACATCCTCCGCAATCAGTGATATGTTGACCGATGTTGATAGTATTAGACATGCTACTCTTCAAAACAGAGCAGCCATTGATTTTCTCTTACTGGCACAAGGACATGGTTGTGAGGAATTTGAAGGATTGTGTTGTATGAATTTGTCTGATCATTCTGAATCCATTCACAAAAGCATTCAAAAATTAAAGGATCTGACAGCCCAAATTAAAGAAGATGGAGGTTCCTGGTTGGATGATTTGTTTCAAAATTGGAGTTTTGCACCTTGGCTAAGGCAACTTTGCAAGATAGGTCTTTACATATTAGGTGTTCTAATACTGATATTGATAGTGACACCTTGTATACTCTGTTGTCTTCGGCGAATGATGAACAAAACAGTCCGAGAAGTTTTTGTCATTCAAGCAGGAGAACTAGGAAGTAGAAGCACAGAGAGTGTACGAAATCTCACGAAAGCAGTAGATGAGGGTATTGACATGAACGAAGGTTTTGAATTAAGGCCTTGGAATCGACCAGAGTTTTTTGAACGATGCCTTGTGACTGTTGCCAAACGTGATTCATATCTCTCTTTCAGGGATTGGGTCTTCACAGCATTAAGTTGCTGTGCTGTAATATAGCAATGCTTCAGTTTAGTGAAAATAGGTCTTCAGCAGATAATAAGCAGAAATTTTGCAATAGAGCTATGAAACGCAAATAGCAAGCGACAAGAAAATGAAAGCTTCTGGGTCAAACAGAGAGGGGGAAATGTTGGAATCCATAAGGTTAGAGGATTTTTAAGAAATGGTTACAAAGAAGTATGTAGGCCTTAGACTGGAGTTTTGTTAGCATTGCAGAAAAGTTTCCCATGCAAGCAGAAAAAGTTTTCCATGCAAGCAGAAAAGTTTCCCAAGCAGTAGACGTGACAAATAACAATAGGCTTCTGTAGAATTGGCTTTAGGATGGCAACAAAGTTATTTAATGTATATCTTTAGAAGGTTAGCATGAATAGAACTCTGTTCTTTGTCTCTTATCAACTAGTCTTTGTTTTAGCTACGATTACCTATGTTTTATAAGATTGGATAGAATGCTTGTCAAGATGTGTTTTCTGTGTCTGATTGGCTGAATTCTAGTCTGAGATGATTTTATGTATTGCTGTATGAGCCCTGTTGAAGGAGACATTTTTTGGTGTGGATCAGTGAGCTGTCATGTCTCCATTTTGTATTTTGAGACTGATGTGCTGGAAATAAAAGCAAAAATCTCTTCACTGGTCTGGTTACCATGTTATCCATATTTGGATATTTTGCCGCGACCTAGTGGGTTCCTTTTTTAAGGCGTGGGTTCCTGACACCATTGGACTTATACCTGTCCCGTCCCCCGCATATTGGTGCCTCGTGTGAGAATGTAGAATAGAAGAAAAAGAAAAAAATTGTAGAAGTACCAGCTGCAGAGACCCAAGTGTCAACAAGGAGCACACTGTATCATCTCTCCCGCCGAAGCCAAGAAAATTGTAAGTAACTTATCTCGGGAGAGCGCTTGGGTGACGTTGGGAGGCAAAATAGCGAAAAAGAAAATTATTAAAAGAACACAAAAATGGGAACGAATTTATCAAAAGTTGAATGGGATGTTTTTCATCAATTAGAGACAATGTTACAAGAAAAAGGTCACTCTGAAATTTCAAAAACTGAGCTTAAAAACTTACTTATCTGGGTTAAAGCGAATACGCAAGATTTAAATCTGCAGTCTGCTTTTACTTTTCATTTTTGGGATCAGATAAACTGGAGAATCTATAAACTAGTCTCTCTCAAAAAAGATGAAAGCTTAAGAGAACTTATGCCGGTTTGTAGAGCGCTGTTGGAGCACTGTTTTAAACAAACTGATAATAATAAGATCAACTTGGACTCAGAAAACAAAGCTTCTGGTTCTGTCTCATTAAATTCCAGTAAACCGGAGACTGTGTGAGTATCGGAGAATGTTACAAGTGTTGTTGCCAATGCTGAAAGTATTGCTTTGAACTCTGTTGAACAAAATCTTTCTTCTCTCTCTCTGGGAAAAAATGAGACTCTTTTGGACTTTTCTTCGCGTTGTTCTGTTAATGTAAAAATATGTGACTCTTGTAAGCGGGATGGAACAAAGTGTGTAAAAGATGGAAATGAAAAAGTGACTGTACTTCCTAAAATTGTTTGTGCAGGGACACTGAAACCTGAATTGGATTCTGTTGGGCCTGGGGTGGAGGCTGAGGTGGCTGCTTCCACTTGGGAAATTGTGGTTCCGGGGAACTCTTTTTCACTTAAGCAAAAACAGGGTTGTTCTGGTGTTTGTCAATCTATAGATACAGAGAAAGAAAAATTGGCTTTAAGGGTGGAGTCCTTTGAAAGGAAGAGATGGAAGAAACTCGCGACTGTGTTGTTGCTGAAATTCAAAAAGCTGGACTTGAAATCTCTGCAACGAAAATTCAACAAGTTTCACCTTAGAAGTACCTGGGATGGAAGATGATGGAAGACGATGGAAGACGACAAGAAGACCACAGAAAATTCAGATCCGAACCAGAGTCAACAACCTACAAGAGTTACAACAACTTCTAGGAGAAATCAACTGGGTCAGACCGATGCTGGGAATCACCAATGATGAACTGAGTCCGCTCTTCCATTTGCTGAGAGGAAGTTGCGACATCACTTCGCCAAGAACTTTAACCTCTGAAGCTCGTGCTGCTCTCGACAAAGTCACAGAAGCTCTTCAAAAAAGACAAGCTCATCGCTGCGTTCCTGAAAATCCTTTCTTTCTTGCAATCTTAGGAGAGAAGATGCAGCTTTGTGGTCTCATTTTCCAGTGGGATGCCACAGAACAAGATCCTTTGTTAATAATGGAATGGGTTTTTCCTCCCTACAGGTTTTCAAAGACCATTTGCTCAGTTTTAGAAATGATTGCATACATTATAATTAAGGCTAGAACCAGATTGTTAACTTTGGCAGGTCAAGAATGTTCAGTTATCTATTTGCCATTGAAAAATGATTATTGCAATTGGGCAATGCAAAATTCTGATGATTTACAATATGCATTCTTAGGTTTTCCAGGTGTTTGTTCCATACACTATCCAGCTCACAAACTACTGCAAGCAAAATTGAGTTTCAGAGAAAAACCTAAATTAAGTGAAGAACCTTTACATGCTGTGACTCTCTTCACTGATGGCTCTGGTAAAAGCCACAAGTCCGTTGTGACTTGGTTTAATCAAAAGACTGATGTTTGGGAATCTGATATTCAAACAGTAGAGGGATCCCCTCAAATTGTTGAGCTTGCTGCAGTAGTTTGAGCTTTTCAGCTGTTTCCTCAGCCTTTTAATTTGGTCACAGATTCTGCTTATGTTGCTAATGTAGTCAGGAGAATAGAAGGTTCCATTTTAAAGGATGTTAGTAATGAAACTTACATCGTTGGCTTTCATGTCTTTTTATAACTTTGCAATATAGAACTAATCCATATTTTGTTTCTCACATTAGGGCGCATTCTTCACTTCCTGGATTTTTAGTGGAAGGAAATGCAAGAGCGGACAAGCTGACAGTGGTCATTTCTAACACATTGCCAAATATTTTTGAACAAGCAAAATTGAGTCATGCCTTTTTCCACCAAAATGCACAAGCACTCATGCGAATGTTCCAAATCACTAAAAGTCAAGCTAAAGCTATCATTCATACTTGCCCTGACTGTCAATTGGTACAACCTCCTGTTTCTACAGGAGCAATCAACCCCCGAGGCTTACAAAGCCTACAGTTGTGGCAAACAGGTGTTACTAAATAGCCTTCTTTTGGTAAATTTAAAAATATTCATGTTTCCATAGACACGTTCTCTGGTGCAGTTTTTGCTTCCCTTCACACAGGTGAAACTGGCAGCCATGCCTGTCATCATTTCCTGCAAGCTTTTGCTTCATTGGGTATACCCCAAGAAGTAAAAACTGACAATGGTCCCGCATACATATCTCAAAAATTGGCCACATTTTTAAATGAATGGGGTGTTCGACACATTTTTGGTATTCCCCACTCTCCCACAAGCCAAGCAATCATTGAAAGAACACATCAAACCTTAAAACGCATATTAGATCAACAGAGAGGGGGAACGGAAATCACCCCACAGATGAGACTGAGTAAGGCTTTGTATGGTTTTAATTTTCTAAATAGTTCAAGTACAGAACCAGATCCACCAATCTTTAGACACTTTTCAAATAGCACACAGGCAAAACTGAAAGAACATCCTCCTCTTCTAATTAGAAACCCTGACTCTGGACAGATGGAAGGCCCGTTTCAATTAATAACGTGGGGCAAAGGGTATGCTTCTATTTCCACAGGTGCTGGAAGAATTAAGTGGGTTCCTGCCAAAAACGTCAAACCGTATCGCACTTCAGAACCTGTTGTCGAGCCTAGAACTGAGGAAGCGAGTACGCAGACGTGGACCGAATGGAAGGATCCCGGGTCTCGCCTGACGCCTCTTGTGCCTGACGTTCTTTGTGCATCGGTGGAACCCATGAACTCTGATTTTGTGCCAATGTTATTTATGAGTATACGAATTGAATGCTGAATGTTTGTCTAACGAAGCAAATTTTTGGCTGAAAATTTAGGTTATTGTTTTTGTTTAGAAAGAATTCTGCCAAAACTTAGTTCTTGAAAGAGATGGGGCAGAATCAAATGGTATACTTGTTTTGCTTGATTTTAATTGTTTTTTGTCGTGCAGATTTGCCTGTGGATCAACCGAAAACGAGTGTTTGGGTGACCTTAGCCAAGGCTGCCGGATCAGATACTATATGTCTGTCTAATTCGGAACCAGAAAAGCCTTTCTCAACCTGTTTGGTTGGTGTGCCAGTGAAAGAGTTTCCTTTGGTCAGAAAAGAATCCAATGGTAAACCAGGTGGAATTGACAATGGAAACAGTCCTTCCTTCAATTGGAACATTTGTTCCAACAAACTTCTCAGGGCAGCAAATGTTTCAAACAGTTGGGATGTGTTTCTGGAGACGGACCAATATCCACGGCAATTGCCAAAAGGGTATTGGATCATATGCGGAGACAGAGGTTGGCAAGGCATTCCAGCCCACCTTGAAGGTGGCCCTTGTAGCATTGGTATGCTTACCATAATTGCCCCCACTGCCAAAGCAGTGATGAAAAAGAAACAAAGGAAAACAAGAGCTGTTCCTCATTATGATGAGAACTGTCAGAGTGATTTTATGCCTTGGAATGCCGCCAGAAGGCTTTCAGCAGGTATATTTCTACCCCAATTGGCTTCAGCTGTGGCATTGAGACAATTAGATCGAGTTGGATGTTGGCTGAGCAAACAAGCTAATGCCACATCCTCCGCAATCAGTGATATGTTGACCGATGTTGATAGTATTAGACATGCTACTCTTCAAAACAGAGCAGCCATTGATTTTCTCTTACTGGCACAAGGACATGGTTGTGAGGAATTTGAAGGATTGTGTTGTATGAATTTGTCTGATCATTCTGAATCCATTCACAAAAGCATTCAAAAATTAAAGGATCTGACAGCCCAAATTAAAGAAGATGGAGGTTCCTGGTTGGATGATTTGTTTCAAAATTGGAGTTTTGCACCTTGGCTAAGGCAACTTTGCAAGATAGGTCTTTACATATTAGGTGTTCTAATACTGATATTGATAGTGACACCTTGTATACTCTGTTGTGTTCGGCGAATGATGAACAAAACAGTCCGAGAAGTTTTTGTCATTCAAGCAGGAGAACTAGGAAGTAGAAGCACAGAGAGTGTACGAAATCTCACGAAAGCAGTAGATGAGGGTATTGACATGAACGAAGGTTTTGAATTAAGGCCTTGGAATCGACCAGAGTTTTTTGAACGATGCCTTGTGACTGTTGCCAAACGTGATTCATATCTCTCTTTCAGGGATTGGGTCTTCACAGCATTAAGTTGCTGTGCTGTAATATAGCAATGCTTCAGTTTAGTGAAAACAGGTCTTCAGCAGATAATAAGCAGAAATTTTGCAATAGAGCTATGAAACGCAAATAGCAAGCGACAAGAAAATGAAAGCTTCTGGGTCAAACAGAGAGGGGGAAATGTTGGAATCCATAAGGTTAGAGGATTTTTAAGAAATGGTTACAAAGAAGTATGTAGGCCTTAGACTGGAGTTTTGTTAGCATTGCAGAAAAGTTTCCCATGCAAGCAGAAAAAGTTTTCCATGCAAGCAGAAAAGTTTCCCAAGCAGTAGACGTGACAAATAACAATAGGCTTCTGTAGAATTGGCTTTAGGATGGCAACAAAGTTATTTAATGTATATCTTTAGAAGGTTAGCATGAATAGAACTCTGTTCTTTGTCTCTTATCAACTAGTCTTTGTTTTAGCTACGATTACCTATGTTTTATAAGATTGGATAGAATGCTTGTCAAGATGTGTTTTCTGTGTCTGATTGGCTGAATTCTAGTCTGAGATGATTTTATGTATTGCTGTATGAGCCCTGTTGAAGGAGACATTTTTTGGTGTGGATCAGTGAGCTGTCATGTCTCCATTTTGTATTTTGAGACTGATGTGCTGGAAATAAAAGCAAAAATCTCTTCACTGGTCTGGTTACCATGTTATCCATATTTGGATATTTTGCCGCGACCTAGTGGGTTCCTTTTTTAAGGCGTGGGTTCCTGACACCATTGGACTTATACCTGTCCCGTCCCCCGCATATTGGTGCCTCGTGTGAGAATGTAGAATAGAAGAAAAAGAAAAAAATCGTAGAAGTACCAGCTGCAGAGACCCAAGTGTCAACAAGGAGCACACTGTATCATCTCTCCCGCCGAAGCCAAGAAAATTGTAAGTAACTTATCTCGGGAGAGCGCTTGGGTGACGTTGGGAGGCAAAATAGCGAAAAAGAAAATTATTAAAAGAACACAAAAATGGGAACGAATTTATCAAAAGTTGAATGGGATGTTTTTCATCAATTAGAGACAATGTTACAAGAAAAAGGTCACTCTGAAATTTCAAAAACTGAGCTTAAAAACTTACTTATCTGGGTTAAAGCGAATACGCAAGATTTAAATCTGCAGTCTGCTTTTACTTTTCATTTTTGGGATCAGATAAACTGGAGAATCTATAAACTAGTCTCTCTCAAAAAAGATGAAAGCTTAAGAGAACTTATGCCGGTTTGTAGAGCGCTGTTGGAGCACTGTTTTAAACAAACTGATAATAATAAGATCAACTTGGACTCAGAAAACAAAGCTTCTGGTTCTGTCTCATTAAATTCCAGTAAACCGGAGACTGTGTGTCTATCGGAGAATGTTACAAGTGTTGTTGCAAATGCTGAAAGTATTGCTTTGAACTCTGTTGAACAAAATCTTTCTTCTCTCTCTCTGGGAAAAAATGAGACTCTTTTGGACTTTTCTTCGCGTTGTTCTGTTAATGTAAAAATATGTGACTCTTGTAAGGGGGATGGAACAAAGTGTGTAAAAGATGGAAATGAAAAAGTGACTGTACTTCCTAAAATTGTTTGTGCAGGGACACTGAAACCTGAATTGGATTCTGTTGGGCCTGGGGTGGAGGCTGAGGTGGCTTCTTCCACTCGGGAAATTGTGGTTCCGGGGAACTCTTTTTCAGTTATGCAAAAACAGGGTTGTTCTGGTGTTTGTCAATCTATAGATACAGAGAAAGAAAAATTGGCTTTAAGGGTGGAGTCCTTTGAAAGGAAGAGATGGAAGAAACTCGCGACTGTGTTGTTGCTGAAATTCAAAAAGCTGGACTTGAAATCTCTGCAACGAAAATTCAACAAGTTTCACCTTAGAAGTACCTGGGATGGAAGATGATGGAAGACGATGGAAGACGACAAGAAGACCACAGAAAATTCAGATCCGAACCAGAGTCAACAACCTACAAGAGTTACAACAACTTCTAGGAGAAATCAACTGGGTCAGACCGATGCTGGGAATCACCAATGATGAACTGAGTCCGCTCTTCGATTTGCTGAGAGGAAGTTGCGACATCACTTCGCCAAGAACTTTAACCCCTGAAGCTCGTGCTGCTCTCGACAAAGTCACAGAAGCTCTTCAAAAAAGACAAGCTCATTGCTGCGTTCCTGAAAATCCTTTCTTTCTTGCAATCTTAGGAGAGAAGATGCAGCTTTGTGGTCTCATTTTCCAGTGGGATGCCGCAGAACAAGATCCTTTGTTAATAATGGAATGGGTTTTTCCTCCCTACAGGTTTTCAAAGACCATTTGCTCAGTTTTAGAAATGATTGCATACATTATAATTAAGGCTAGAACCAGATTGTTAACTTTGACAGGTCAAGAATGTTCAGTTATCTATTTGCCATTGAAAAATGATTATTGCATTTGGGCAATGCAAAATTCTGATGATTTACAATATGCATTCTTAGGTTTTCCAGGTGTTTGTTCCATACACTATCCAGCTCACAAACTACTGCAAGCAAAATTGAGTTTCAGAGAAAAACCTAAATTAAGTGAGGAACCTTTACATGCTGTGACTCTCTTCACTGATGGCTCTGGTAAAAGCCACAAGTCCGTTGTGACTTGGTTTAATCAAAAGACTGATGTTTGGGAATCTGATATTCAAACAGTAGAGGGATCCCCTCAAATTGTTGAGCTTGCTGCAGTAGTTTGAGCTTTTCAGCTGTTTCCTCAGCCTTTTAATTTGGTCACAGATTCTGCTTATGTTGCTAATGTAGTCAGGAGAATAGAAGGTTCCATTTTAAAGGATGTTAGTAATGAAACTTTACATCGTTGGCTTTCATGTCTTTTTATAACTTTGCAATATAGAACTAATCCATATTTTGTTTCCCACATTAGGGCGCATTCTTCACTTCCTGGATTTTTAGTGGAAGGAAATGCAAGAGCGGACAAGCTGACAATGGTCATTTCTAACACATTGCCAAATATTTTTGAACAAGCAAAATTGAGTCATGCCTTTTTCCACCAAAATGCACAAGCACTCATGCGAATGTTCCAAATCACTAAAAGTCAAGCTAAAGCTATCATTCATACTTGCCCTGACTGTCAATTGGTACAACCTCCTGTTTCTACAGGAGCAATCAACCCCCGAGGCTTACAAAGCCTACAGTTGTGGCAAACAGGTGTTACTAAATAGCCTCCTTTTGGTAAATTTAAAAATATTCATGTTTCCATAGACACGTTCTCTGGTGCAGTTTTTGCTTCCCTTCACACAGGTGAAACTGGCAGCCATGCCTGTCATCATTTCCTGCAAGCTTTTGCTTCATTGGGTATACCCCAAGAAGTAAAAACTGACAATGGTCCCGCATACATATCTCAAAAATTGGCCACATTTTTAAATGAATGGGGTGTTCGACACATTTTTGGTATTCCCCACTCTCCCACAAGCCAAGCAATCATTGAAAGAACACATCAAACCTTAAAACGCATATTAGATCAACAGAGAGGGGGAACGGAAATCACCCCACAGATGAGACTGAGTAAGGCTTTGTATGGTTTTAATTTTCTAAATAGTTCAAGTACAGAACCAGATCCACCAATCTTTAGACACTTTTCAAATAGCACACAGGCAAAACTGAAAGAACATCCTCCTCTTCTAATTAGAAACCCTGACTCTGGACAGATGGAAGGCCCGTTTCAATTAATAACGTGGGGCAAAGGGTATGCTTCTATTTCCACAGGTGCTGGAAGAATTAAGTGGGTTCCTGCCAAAAACGTCAAACCGTATCGCACTTCAGAACCTGTTGTCGAGCCTAGAACTGAGGAAGCGAGTACGCAGACGTGGACCGAATGGAAGGATCCCGGGTCTCGCCTGACGCCTCTTGTGCCTGACGTTCTTTGTGCATCGGTGGAACCCATGAACTCTGATTTTGTGCCAATGTTATTTATGAGTATACGAATTGAATGCTGAATGTTTGTTTAACAAAGCTAATTTTTGGCTGAAAATTTAGGTTATTGTTTTTGTTTAGAAAGAATTCTGCCAAAACTTAGTTCTTGAAAGAGATGGGGCAGAATCAAATGGTATACTTGTTTTGCTTGATTTTAATTGTTTTTTGTCGTGCAGATTTGCCTGTGGATCAACCGAAAACGAGTGTTTGGGTGACCTTAGCCAAGGCTGCCGGATCGGATACTATATGCCTGTCTAATTCGGAACCAGAAAAGCCTTTCTCAACCTGTTTGGTTGGTGTGCCAGTGAAAGAGTTTCCTTTGGTCAGAAAAGAATCCAATGGTAAACCAGGTGGAATTGACAATGGAAACAGTCCTTCCTTCAATTGGAACATTTGTTCGAAAAAACTTCTCAGGGCAGCAAATGTTTCAAACAGTTGGGATGTGTTTCTGGAGACGGACCAATATCCACGGCAATTGCCAAAAGGGTATTGGATCATTTGCGGAGACAGAGGTTGGCAAGGCATTCCAGCCCACCTTGAAGGTGGCCCTTGTAGCATTGGTATGCTTACCATAATTGCCCCCACTGCCAAAGCAGTGATGAAAAAGAAACAAAGGAAAACAAGAGCTGTTCCTCATTATGATGAGAACTGTCAGAGTGATTTTATGCCTTGGAATGCCGCCAGAAGGCTTTCAGCAGGTATATTTCTACCCCAATTGGCTTCAGCTGTGGCATTGAGACAATTAGATCGAGTTGGATGTTGGCTGAGCAAACAAGCTAATGCCACATCCTCCGCAATCAGTGATATGTTGACCGATGTTGATAGTATTAGACATGCTACTCTTCAAAACAGAGCAGCCATTGATTTTCTCTTACTGGCACAAGGACATGGTTGTGAGGAATTTGAAGGATTGTGTTGTATGAATTTGTCTGATCGTTCTGAATCCATTCACAAAAGCATTCAAAAATTAAAGGATCTGACAGCCCAAATTAAAGAAGATGGAGGTTCCTGGTTGGATGATTTGTTTCAAAATTAGAGTTTTGCACCTTGGCTAAGGCAGCTTTGCAAGATAGGTCTTTACATATTAGGTGTTCTAATACTGATATTGATAGTGGCACCTTGTATACTCTGTTGTGTTCAGCGAATGATGAACAAAACAGTCCGAGAAGTTTTTGTCATTCAAGCAGGAGAACTAGGAAGTAGAAGCACAGAGAGTGTACGAAATCTCACGAAAGCAGTAGATGAGGGTATTGACATGAACGAAGGTTTTGAATTAAGGCCTTGGAATCGACCAGAGTTTTTTGAACGATGCCTTGTGACTGTTGCCAAACGTGATTCATATCTCTCTTTCAGGGATTGGGTCTTCACAGCATTAAGTTGCTGTGCCGTAATATAGCAATGCTTCAGTTTAGTGAAAATAGGTCTTCAGCAGATAATAAGCAGAAATTTTGCAATAGAGCTATGAAACGCAAATAGCAAGCGACAAGAAAATGAAAGCTTCTGGGTCAAACAGAGAGGGGGAAATGTTGGAATCCATAAGGTTAGAGGATTTTTAAGAAATGGTTACAAAGAAGTATGTAGGCCTTAGACTGGAGTTTTGTTAGCATTGCAGAAAAGTTTCCCATGCAAGCAGAAAAAGTTTTCCATGCAAGCAGAAAAGTTTCCCAAGCAGTAGATGTGACAAATAACAATAGGCTTCTGTAGAATTGGCTTTAGGATGGCAACAAAGTTATTTAATGTATATCTTTAGAAGGTTAGCATGAATAGAACTCTGTTCTTTGTCTCTTATCAACTAGTCTTTGTTTTAGCTACGATTACCTATGTTTTATAAGATTGGATAGAATGCTTGTCAAGATGTGTTTTCTGTGTCTGATTGGCTGAATTCTAGTCTGAGATGATTTTATGTATTGCTGTATGAGCCCTGTTGAAGGAGACATTTTTTGGTGTGGATCAGTGAGCTGTCATGTCTCCATTTTGTATTTTGAGACTGATGTGCTGGAAATAAAAGCAAAAATCTCTTCACTGGTCTGGTTACCATGTTATCCATATTTGGATATTTTGCCGCGGCCTAGTGGGTTCCTTTTTTAAGGCGTGGGTTCCTGACACTATTGGACTTATACCTGTCCCGTCCCCCGCATATTGGTGCCTCGTGTGAGGACGTAGAATAGAAGAAAAAGAAAGAAAAATCGTGGAAGTACCAGCTGCGGAGACCCAAGTGTTAACAAGGAGCACACTGTATCATCTCTCCCGCCGAAGCCAAGAAAATTGTAAGTAACTTATCTCGGGAGAGCGCTTGGGTGACGTTGGGAGGCAAAATAGCGAAAAAGAAAATTATTAAAAGAACACAAAAATGGGAACGAATTTATCAAAAGTTGAATGGGATGTTTTTCATCAGTTAGAGACAATGTTACAAGAAAAAGGTCACTCTGAAATTTCAAAAACTGAGCTTAAAAACTTAGTTATCTGGGTTAAAGCGAATACGCAAGATTTAAATCTGCAGTCTGCTTTTACTTTTCATTTTTGGGATCAGATAAACTGGAGAATCTATAAACTAGTCTCTCTCAAAAAAGATGAAAGCTTAAGAGAACTTATGCCGGTTTGTAGAGCGCTGTTGGAGCACTGTTTTAAACAAACTGATAATAATAAGATCAACTTGGACTCAGAAAACAAAGCTTCTGGTTCTGTCTCATTAAATTCCAGTAAACCGGAGACTGTGTGAGTATCGGAGAATGTTACAAGTGTTGTTGCAGATGCTGAAAGTATTGCTTTGAACTCTGTTGAACAAAATCTTTCTTCTCTCTCTCTGGGAAAAAATGAGACTCTTTTGGACTTTTCTTCGCGTTGTTCTGTTAATGTAAAAATATGTGACTCTTGTAAGGGGGATGGAACAAAGTGTGTAAAAGATGGAAATGAAAAAGTGACTGTACTTCCTAAAATTGTTTGTGCAGGGACACTGAAACCTGAATTGGATTCTGTTGGGCCTGGGGTGGAGGCTGAGGTGGCTTCTTCCACTCGGGAAATTGTGGTTCCGGGGAACTCTTTTTCAGTTATGCAAAAACAGGGTTGTTCTGGTGTTTGTCAATCTATAGATACAGAGAAAGAAAAATTGGCTTTAAGGGTGGAGTCCTTTGAAAGGAAGAGATGGAAGAAACTCGCGACTGTGTTGTTGCTGAAATTCAAAAAGCTGGACTTGAAATCTCTGCAACGAAAATTCAACAAGTTTCACCTTAGAAGTACCTGGGATGGAAGATGATGGAAGACGATGGAAGACGACAAGAAGACCACAGAAAATTCAGATCCGAACCAGAGTCAACAACCTACAAAAGTTACAACAACTTCTAGGAGAAATCAACTGGGTCAGACCGATGTTGGGAATCACCAATGATGAACTGAGTCCGCTCTTCGATTTGCTGAGAGGAAGTTGCGTCATCACTTCGCCAAGAACTTTAACCCCTGAAGCTCGTGCTGCTCTCGACAAAGTCACAGAAGCTCTTCAAAAAAGACAAGCTCATTGCTGCGTTCCTGAAAATCCTTTCTTTCTTGCAATCTTAGGAGAGAAGATGCAGCTTTGTGGTCTCATTTTCCAGTGGGATGCCGCAGAACAAGATCCTTTGTTAATAATGGAATGGGTTTTTCCTCCCTACAGGTTTTCAAAGACCATTTGCTCAGTTTTAGAAATGATTGCATACATTATAATTAAGGCTAGAACCAGATTGTTAACTTTGACAGGTCAAGAATGTTCAGTTATCTATTTGCCATTGAAAAATGATTATTGCAATTGGGCAATGCAAAATTCTGATGATTTACAATATGCATTCTTAGGTTTTCCAGGTGTTTGTTCCATACACTATCCAGCTCACAAACTACTGCAAGCAAAATTGAGTTTCAGAGAAAAACCTAAATTAAGTGAAGAACCTTTACATGCTGTGACTCTCTTCACTGATGGCTCTGGTAAAAGCCACAAGTCCGTTGTGACTTGGTTTAATCAAAAGACTGATGTTTGGGAATCTGATATTCAAACAGTAGAGGGATCCCCTCAAATTGTTGAGCTTGCTGCAGTAGTTTGAGCTTTTCAGCTGTTTCCTCAGCCTTTTAATTTGGTCACAGATTCTGCTTATGTTGCTAATGTAGTCAGGAGAATAGAAGGTTCCATTTTAAAGGATGTTAGTAATGAAACTTTACATCGTTGGCTTTCATGTCTTTTTATAACTTTGCAATATAGAACTAATCCATATTTTGTTTCTCACATTAGGGCGCATTCTTCACTTCCTGGATTTTTAGTGGAAGGAAATGCAAGAGCGGACAAGCTGACAATGGTCATTTCTAACACATTGCCAAATATTTTTGAACAAGCAAAATTGAGTCATGCCTTTTTCCACCAAAATGCACAAGCACTCATGCGAATGTTCCAAATCACTAAAAGTCAAGCTAAAGCTATCATTCATACTTGCCCTGACTGTCAATTGGTACAACCTCCTGTTTCTACAGGAGCAATCAACCCCCGAGGCTTACAAAGCCTACAGTTGTGGCAAACAGGTGTTACTAAATAGCCTTCTTTTGGTAAATTTAAAAATATTCATGTTTCCATAGACACGTTCTCTGGTGCAGTTTTTGCTTCCCTTCACACAGGTGAAACTGGCAGCCATGCCTGTCATCATTTCCTGCAAGCTTTTGCTTCATTGGGTATACCCCAAGAAGTAAAAACTGACAATGGTCCCGCATACATATCTCAAAAATTGGCCACATTTTTAAATGAATGGGGTGTTCGACACATTTTTGGTATTCCCCACTCTCCCACAAGCCAAGCAATCATTGAAAGAACACATCAAACCTTAAAACGCATATTAGATCAACAGAGAGGGGGAACGGAAATCACCCCACAGATGAGACTGAGTAAGGCTTTGTATGGTTTTAATTTTCTAAATAGTTCAAGTACAGAACCAGATCCACCAATCTTTAGGCACTTTTCAAATAGCACACAGGCAAAACTGAAAGAACATCCTCCTCTTCTAATTAGAAACCCTGACTCTGGACAGATGGAAGGCCCGTTTCAATTAATAACGTGGGGCAAAGGGTATGCTTCTATTTCCACAGGTGCTGGAAGAATTAAGTGGGTTCCTGCCAAAAACGTCAAACCGTATCGCACTTCAGAACCTGTTGTCGAGCCTAGAACTGAGGAAGCGAGTACGCAGACGTGGACCGAATGGAAGGATCCCGGGTCTCGCCTGACGCCTCTTGTGCCTGACGTTCTTTGTGCATCGGTGGAACCCATGAACTCTGATTTTGTGCCAATGTTATTTATGAGTATACGAATTGAATGCTGAATGTTTGTTTAACAAAGCTAATTTTTGGCTGAAAATTTAGGTTATTGTTTTTGTTTAGAAAGAATTCTGCCAAAACTTAGTTCTTGAAAGAGATGGGGAAGAATCAAATGGTATACTTGTTTTGCTTGATTTTAATTGTTTTTTGTCGTGCAGATTTGCCTGTGGATCAACCGAAAACGAGTGTTTGGGTGACCTTAGCCAAGGCTGCCGGATCGGATACTATATGTCTGTCTAATTCGGAAACAGAAAAGCCTTTCTCAACCTGTTTGGTTGGTGTGCCAGTGAAAGAGTTTCCTTTGGTCAGAAAAGAATCCAATGGTAAACCAGGTGGAATTGACAATGGAAACAGTCCTTCCTTCAATTGGAACATTTGTTCCAACAAACTTCTCAGGGCAGCAAATGTTTCAAACAGTTGGGATGTGTTTCTGGAGACGGACCAATATCCACGGCAATTGCCAAAAGGGTATTGGATCATTTGCGGAGACAGAGGTTGGCAAGGCATTCCAGCCCACCTTGAAGGTGGCCCTTGTAGCATTGGTATGCTTACCATAATTGCCCCCACTGCCAAAGCAGTGATGAAAAAGAAACAAAGGAAAACAAGAGCTGTTCCTCATTATGATGAGAACTGTCAGAGTGATTTTATGCCTTGGAATGCCGCCAGAAGGCTTTCAGCAGGTATATTTCTACCCCAATTGGCTTCAGCTGTGGCATTGAGACAATTAGATCGAGTTGGATGTTGGCTGAGCAAACAAGCTAATGCCACATCCTCCGCAATCAGTGATATGTTGACCGATGTTGATAGTATTAGACATGCTACTCTTCAAAACAGAGCAGCCATTGATTTTCTCTTACTGGCACAAGGACATGGTTGTGAGGAATTTGAAGGATTGTGTTGTATGAATTTGTCTGATCGTTCTGAATCCATTCACAAAAGCATTCAAAAATTAAAGGATCTGACAGCCCAAATTAAAGAAGATGGAGGTTCCTGGTTGGATGATTTGTTTCAAAATTGGAGTTTTGCACCTTGGCTAAGGCAGCTTTGCAAGATAGGTCTTTACATATTAGGTGTTCTAATACTGATATTGATAGTGGCACCTTGTATACTCTGTTGTGTTCGGCGAATGATGAACAAAACAGTCCGAGAAGTTTTTGTCATTCAAGCAGGAGAACTAGGAAGTAGAAGCACAGAGAGTGTACGAAATCTCACGAAAGCAGTAGATGAGGGTATTGACATGAACGAAGGTTTTGAATTAAGGCCTTGGAATCGACCAGAGTTTTTTGAACGATGCCTTGTGACTGTTGCCAAACGTGATTCATATCTCTCTTTCAGGGATTGGGTCTTCACAGCATTAAGTTGCTGTGCCGTAATATAGCAATGCTTCAGTTTAGTGAAAATAGGTCTTCAGCAGATAATAAGCAGAAATTTTGCAATAGAGCTATGAAACGCAAATAGCAAGCAACAAGAAAATGAAAGCTTCTGGGTCAAACAGAGAGGGGGAAATGTTGGAATCCATAAGGTTAGAGGATTGTTAAGAAATGGTTACAAAGAAGTATGTAGGCCTTAGACAGGAGTTTTGTTAGCATTGCAGAAAAGTTTCCCATGCAAGCAGAAAAAGTTTTCCATGCAAGCAGAAAAGTTTCCCAAGCAGTAGACGTGACAAATAACAATAGGCTTCTGTAGAATTGGCTTTAGGATGGCAACAAAGTTAATTTAATGTATATCTTTAGAAGGTTAGCATGAATAGAACTCTGTTCTTTGTCTCTTATCAACTAGTCTTTGTTTTAGCTACGATTACCTATGTTTTATAAGATTGGATAGAATGCTTGTCAAGATGTGTTTTCTGTGTCTGATTGGCTGAATTCTAGTCTGAGATGATTTTATGTATTGCTGTATGAGCCCTGTTGAAGGAGACATTTTTTGGTGTGGATCAGTGAGCTGTCATGTCTCCATTTTGTATTTTGAGACTGATGTGCTGGAAATAAAAGCAAAAATCTCTTCACTGGTCTGGTTACCATGTTATCCATATTTGGATATTTTGCCGCGGCCTAGTGGGTTCCTTTTTTAAGGCGTGGGTTCCTGACACTATTGGACTTATACCTGTCCCGTCCCCCGCATATTGGTGCCTCGTGTGAGGACGTAGAATAGAAGAAAAAGAAAGAAAAATCGTGGAAGTACCAGCTGCGGAGACCCAAGTGTTAACAAGGAGCACACTGTATCATCTCTCCCGCCGAAGCCAAGAAAATTGTAAGTAACTTATCTCGGGAGAGCGCTTGGGTGACGTTGGGAGGCAAAATAGCGAAAAAGAAAATTATTAAAAGAACACAAAAATGGGAACGGATTTATCAAAAGTTGAATGGGATGTTTTTCATCAATTAGAGACAATGTTACAAGAAAAAGGTCACTCTGAAATTTCAAAAACTGAGCTTAAAAACTTACTTATCTGGGTTAAAGCGAATACGCAAGATTTAAATATGCAGTCTGCTTTTACTTTTCACTTTTGGGATCCGATAAACTGGAGAATCTATAAACTAGTCTCTCTCAAAAAAGATGAAAGCTTAAGAGAACTTATGCCGGTTTGTAGAGCGCTGTTGGAGCACTGTTTTAAACAAACTGATAATAATAAGATCAACTTGGACTCAGAAAACAAAGCTTCTGGTTCTGTCTCATTAAATTCCAGTAAACCGGAGACTGTGTGAGTATCGGAGAATGTTACAAGTGTTGTTGCAGATGCTGAAAGTATTGCTTTGAACTCTGTTGAACAAAATCTTTCTTCTCTCTCTCTGGGAAAAAATGAGACTCTTTTGGACTTTTCTTCGCGTTGTTCTGTTAATGTAAAAATATGTGACTCTTGTAAGGGGGATGGAACAAAGTGTGTAAAAGATGGAAATGAAAAAGTGACTGTACTTCCTAAAATTGTTTGTGCAGGGACACTGAAACCTGAATTGGATTCTGTTGGGCCTGGGGTGGAGGCTGAGGTGGCTGCTTCCACTCGGGAAATTGTGGTTCCGGGGAACTCTTTTTCACTTAAGCAAAAACATGGTTGTTCTGGTGTTTGTCAATCTATAGATACAGAGAAAGAAAAATTGGCTTTAAGGGTGGAGTCCTTTGAAAGGAAGAGATGGAAGAAACTCGCGACTGTGTTGTTGCTGAAATTCAAAAAGCTGGACTTGAAATCTCTGCAACGAAAATTCAACAAGTTTCACCTTAGAAGTACCTGGGATGGAAGATGATGGAAGACGATGGAAGACGACAAGAAGACCACAGAAAATTCAGATCCGAACCAGAGTCAACAACCTACAAGAGTTACAACAACTTCTAGGAGAAATCAACTGGGTCAGACCGATGTTGGGAATCACCAATGATGAACTGAGTCCGCTCTTCGATTTGCTGAGAGGAAGTTGCGTCATCACTTCGCCAAGAACTTTAACCCCTGAAGCTCGTGCTGCTCTCGACAAAGTCACAGAAGCTCTTCAAAAAAGACAAGCTCATTGCTGCGTTCCTGAAAATCCTTTCTTTCTTGCAATCTTAGGAGAGAAGATGCAGCTTTGTGGTCTCATTTTCCAGTGGGATGCCGCAGAACAAGATCCTTTGTTAATAATGGAATGGGTTTTTCCTCCCTACAGGTTTTCAAAGACCATTTGCTCAGTTTTAGAAATGATTGCATACATTATAATTAAGGCTAGAACCAGATTGTTAACTTTGACAGGTCAAGAATGTTCAGTTATCTATTTGCCATTGAAAAATGATTATTGCAATTGGGCAATGCAAAATTCTGATGATTTACAATATGCATTCTTAGGTTTTCCAGGTGTTTGTTCCATACACTATCCAGCTCACAAACTACTGCAAGCAAAATTGAGTTTCAGAGAAAAACCTAAATTAAGTGAAGAACCTTTACATGCTGTGACTCTCTTCACTGATGGCTCTGGTAAAAGCCACAAGTCCGTTGTGACTTGGTTTAATCAAAAGACTGATGTTTGGGAATCTGATATTCAAACAGTAGAGGGATCCCCTCAAATTGTTGAGCTTGCTGCAGTAGTTTGAGCTTTTCAGCTGTTTCCTCAGCCTTTTAATTTGGTCACAGATTCTGCTTATGTTGCTAATGTAGTCAGGAGAATAGAAGGTTCCATTTTAAAGGATGTTCGTAATGAAACTTTACATCGTTGGCTTTCATGTCTTTTTATAACTTTGCAATATAGAACTAATCCATATTTTGTTTCTCACATTAGGGCGCATTCTTCACTTCCTGGATTTTTAGTGGAAGGAAATGCAAGAGCGGACAAGCTGACAATGGTCATTTCTAACACATTGCCAAATATTTTTGAACAAGCAAAATTGAGTCATGCCTTTTTCCACCAAAATGCACAAGCACTCATGCGAATGTTCCAAATCACTAAAAGTCAAGCTAAAGCTATCATTCATACTTGCCCTGACTGTCAATTGGTACAACCTCCTGTTTCTACAGGAGCAATCAACCCCCGAGGCTTACAAAGCCTACAGTTGTGGCAAACAGGTGTTACTAAATAGCCTTCTTTTGGTAAATTTAAAAATATTCATGTTTCCATAGACACGTTCTCTGGTGCAGTTTTTGCTTCCCTTCACACAGGTGAAACTGGCAGCCATGCCTGTCATCATTTCCTGCAAGCTTTTGCTTCATTGGGTAGTCCCCAAGAAGTAAAAACTGACAATGGTCCCGCATACATATCTCAAAAATTGGCCACATTTTTAAATGAATGGGGTGTTCGACACATTTTTGGTATTCCCCACTCTCCCACAAGCCAAGCAATCATTGAAAGAACACATCAAACCTTAAAACGCATATTAGATCGACAGAGAGGGGGAACGGAAATCACCCCACAGATGAGACTGAGTAAGGCTTTGTATGGTTTTAATTTTCTAAATAGTTCAAGTACAGAACCAGATCCACCAATCTTTAGACACTTTTCAAATAGCACACAGGCAAAACTGAAAGAACATCCTCCTCTTCTAATTAGAAACCCTGACTCTGGACAGATGGAAGGCCCGTTTCAATTAATAACGTGGGGCAAAGGGTATGCTTCTATTTCCACAGGTGCTGGAAGAATTAAGTGGGTTCCTGCCAAAAACGTCAAACCGTATCGCACTTCAGAACCTGTTGTCGAGCCTAGAACTGAGGAAGCGAGTACGCAGACGTGGACCGAATGGAAGGATCCCGGGTCTCGCCTGACGCCTCTTGTGCCTGACGTTCTTTGTGCATCGGTGGAACCCATGAACTCTGATTTTGTGCCAATGTTATTTATGAGTATACGAATTGAATGCTGAATGTTTGTTTAACAAAGCTAATTTTTGGCTGAAAATTTAGGTTATTGTTTTTGTTTAGAAAGAATTCTGCCAAAACTTAGTTCTTGAAAGAGATGGGGAAGAATCAAATGGTATACTTGTTTTGCTTGATTTTAATTGTTTTTTGTCGTGCAGATTTGCCTGTGGATCAACCGAAAACGAGTGTTTGGGTGACCTTAGCCAAGGCTGCCGGATCGGATACTATATGTCTGTCTAATTCGGAAACAGAAAAGCCTTTCTCAACCTGTTTGGTTGGTGTGCCAGTGAAAGAGTTTCCTTTGGTCAGAAAAGAATCCAATGGTAAACCAGGTGGAATTGACAATGGAAACAGTCCTTCCTTCAATTGGAACATTTGTTCCAACAAACTTCTCAGGGCAGCAAATGTTTCAAACAGTTGGGATGTGTTTCTGGAGACGGACCAATATCCACGGCAATTGCCAAAAGGGTATTGGATCATTTGCGGAGACAGAGGTTGGCAAGGCATTCCAGCCCACCTTGAAGGTGGCCCTTGTAGCATTGGTATGCTTACCATAATTGCCCCCACTGCCAAAGCAGTGATGAAAAAGAAACAAAGGAAAACAAGAGCTGTTCCTCATTATGATGAGAACTGTCAGAGTGATTTTATGCCTTGGAATGCCGCCAGAAGGCTTTCAGCAGGTATATTTCTACCCCAATTGGCTTCAGCTGTGGCATTGAGACAATTAGATCGAGTTGGATGTTGGCTGAGCAAACAAGCTAATGCCACATCCTCCGCAATCAGTGATATGTTGACCGATGTTGATAGTATTAGACATGCTACTCTTCAAAACAGAGCAGCCATTGATTTTCTCTTACTGGCACAAGGACATGGTTGTGAGGAATTTGAAGGATTGTGTTGTATGAATTTGTCTGATCGTTCTGAATCCATTCACAAAAGCATTCAAAAATTAAAGGATCTGACAGCCCAAATTAAAGAAGATGGAGGTTCCTGGTTGGATGATTTGTTTCAAAATTGGAGTTTTGCACCTTGGCTAAGGCAGCTTTGCAAGATAGGTCTTTACATATTAGGTGTTCTAATACTGATATTGATAGTGGCACCTTGTATACTCTGTTGTGTTCGGCGAATGATGAACAAAACAGTCCGAGAAGTTTTTGTCATTCAAGCAGGAGAACTAGGAAGTAGAAGCACAGAGAGTGTACGAAATCTCACGAAAGCAGTAGATGAGGGTATTGACATGAACGAAGGTTTTGAATTAAGGCCTTGGAATCGACCAGAGTTTTTTGAACGATGCCTTGTGACTGTTGCCAAACGTGATTCATATCTCTCTTTCAGGGATTGGGTCTTCACAGCATTAAGTTGCTGTGCCGTAATATAGCAATGCTTCAGTTTAGTGAAAATAGGTCTTCAGCAGATAATAAGCAGAAATTTTGCAATAGAGCTATGAAACGCAAATAGCAAGCAACAAGAAAATGAAAGCTTCTGGGTCAAACAGAGAGGGGGAAATGTTGGAATCCATAAGGTTAGAGGATTGTTAAGAAATGGTTACAAAGAAGTATGTAGGCCTTAGACAGGAGTTTTGTTAGCATTGCAGAAAAGTTTCCCATGCAAGCAGAAAAAGTTTTCCATGCAAGCAGAAAAGTTTCCCAAGCAGTAGACGTGACAAATAACAATAGGCTTCTGTAGAATAGGCTTTAGGATGGCAACAAGGTTATTTAATGTATATCTTTTGAAGGTTAGCATGAATAGAACTCTGTTCTTTGTCTCTTATCAACTAGTCTTTGTTTTAGCTACGATTACCTATGTTTTATAAGATTGGATAGAATGCTTGTCAAGATGTGTTTTCTGTGTCTGATTGGCTGAATTCTAGTCTGAGATGATTTTATGTATTGCTGTATGAGCCCTGTTGAAGGAGACATTTTTTGGTGTGGATCAGTGAGCTGTCATGTCTCCATTTTGTATTTTGAGACTGATGTGCTGGAAATAAAAGCAAAAATCTCTTCACTGGTCTGGTTACCATGTTATCCATATTTGGATATTTTGCCGCGACCTAGTGGGTTCCTTTTTTAAGGTTGGGCTCCTGACACTATTGGACTTATACCTGTCCCGTCCCCCGCATATTGGTGCCTCGTGTGAGGACGTAGAATAGAAGAAAAACAAAGAAAAATCGTGGAAGTACCAGCTGCGGAGACCCAAGTGTTAACAAGGAGCACACTGTATCATCTCTCCCGCCGAAGCCAAGAAAATTGTAAGTAACTTATCTCGGGAGAGCGCTTGGGTGACGTTGGGAGGCAAAATAGCGAAAAAGAAAATTATTAAAAGAACACAAAAATGGGAACGGATTTATCAAAAGTTGAATGGGATGTTTTTCATCAATTAGAGACAATGTTACAAGAAAAAGGTCACTCTGAAATTTCAAAAACTGAGCTTAAAAACTTACTTATCTGGGTTAAAGCGAATACGCAAGATTTAAATATGCAGTCTGCTTTTACTTTTCACTTTTGGGATCCGATAAACTGGAGAATCTATAAACTAGTCTCTCTCAAAAAAGATGAAAGCTTAAGAGAACTTATGCCGGTTTGTAGAGCGCTGTTGGAGCACTGTTTTAAACAAACTGATAATAATAAGATCAACTTGGACTCAGAAAACAAAGCTTCTGGTTCTGTCTCATTAAATTCCAGTAAACCGGAGACTGTGTGAGTATCGGAGAATGTTACAAGTGTTGTTGCAAATGCTGAAAGTATTGCTTTGAACTCTGTTGAACAAAATCTTTCTTCTCTCTCTCTGGGAAAAAATGAGACTCTTTTGGACTTTTCTTCGTGTTGTTCTGTTAATGTAAAAATATGTGACTCTTGTAAGCGGGATGGAACAAAGTGTGTAAAAGATGGAAATGAAAAAGTGACTGCACTTCCTAAAATTGTTTGTGCAGGGACACTGAAACCTGAATTGGATTCTGTTGGGCCTGGGGTGGAGGCTGAGGTGGCTGCTTCCACTCGGGAAATTGTGGTTCCGGGGAACTCTTTTTCAGTTAAGCAAAAACAGGGTTGTTCTGGTGTTTGTCAATCTATAGATACAGAGAAAGAAAAATTGGCTTTAAGGGTGGAGTCCTTTGAAAGGAAGAGATGGAAGAAACTCGCGACTGTGTTGTTGCTGAAATTCAAAAAGCTGGACTTGAAATCTCTGCAACGAAAATTCAACAAGTTTCACCTTAGAAGTACCTGGGATGGAAGATGATGGAAGACGATGGAAGACGACAATAATACCACAGAAAATTCAGATCCGAACCAGAGTCAACAACCTACAAGAGTTACAACAACTTCTAGGAGAAATCAACTGGGTCAGACCGATGCTGGGAATCACCAATGATGAACTGAGTCCGCTCTTCCATTTGCTGAGAGGAAGTTGCGACATCACTTCGCCAAGAACTTTAACCCCTGAAGCTCGTGCTGCTCTCGACAAAGTCACAGAAGCTCTTCAAAAAAGACACGCTCATCGCTGCGTTCCTGAAAATCCTTTCTTCTTGCAATCTTAGGAGAGAAGATGCAGCTTTGTGGTCTCATTTTCCAGTGGGATGCCACAGAACAAAATCCTTTGTTAATAATGGAATGGGTTTTTCCTCTCTACAGGTTTTCAAAGACCATTTGCTCAGTTTTAGAAATGATTGCATACATTATAATTAAGGCTAGAACCAGATTGTTAACTTTGACAGGTCAAGAATGTTCAGTTATCTATTTGCCATTGAAAAATGATTATTGCAATTGGGCAATGCAAAATTCTGATGATTTACAATATGCATTCTTAGGTTTTCCAGGTGTTTGTTCCATACACTATCCAGCTCACAAACTACTGCAAGCAAAATTGAGTTTCAGAGAAAAACCTAAATTAAGTGAAGAACCTTTACATGCTGTGACTCTCTTCACTGATGGCTCTGGTAAAAGCCACAAGTCCGTTGTGACTTGGTTTAATCAAAAGACTGATGTTTGGGAATCTGATATTCAAACAGTAGAGGGATCCCCTCAAATTGTTGAGCTTGCTGCAGTAGTTTGAGCTTTTCAGCTGTTTCCTCAGCCTTTTAATTTGGTCACAGATTCTGCTTATGTTGCTAATGTAGTCAGGAGAATAGAAGGTTCCATTTTAAAGGATGTTAGTAATGAAACTTTACATCGTTGGCTTTCATGTCTTTTTATAACTTTGCAATATAGAACTAATCCATATTTTGTTTCTCACATTAGGGCGCATTCTTCACTTCCTGGATTTTTAGTGGAAGGAAATGCAAGAGCGGACAAGCTGACAATGGTCATTTCTATCACATTGTCAAATATTTTTGAACAAGCAAAATTGAGTCATGCCTTTTTCCACCAAAATGCACAAGCACTCATGCGAATGTTCCAAATCACTAAAAGTCAAGCTAAAGCTATCATTCATACTTGCCCTGACTGTCAATTGGTACAACCTCCTGTTTCTACAGGAGCAATCAACCCCCGAGGCTTACAAAGCCTACAGTTGTGGCAAACAGGTGTTACTAAATAGCCTTCTTTTGGTAAATTTAAAAATATTCATGTTTCCATAGACACGTTCTCTGGTGCAGTTTTTGCTTCCCTTCACACAGGTGAAACTGGCAGCCATGCCTGTCATCATTTCCTGCAAGCTTTTGCTTCATTGGGTATACCCCAAGAAGTAAAAACTGACAATGGTCCCGCATACATATCTCAAAAATTGGCCACATTTTTAAATGAATGGGGTGTTCGACACATTTTTGGTATTCCCCACTCTCCCACAAGCCAAGCAATCATTGAAAGAACACATCAAACCTTAAAACGCATATTAGATCAACAGAGAGGGGGAACGGAAATCACCCCACAGATGAGACTGAGTAAGGCTTTGTATGGTTTTAATTTTCTAAATAGTTCAAGTACAGAACCAGATCCACCAATCTTTAGGCACTTTTCAAATAGCACACAGGCAAAACTGAAAGAACATCCTCCTCTTCTAATTAGAAACCCTGACTCTGGACAGATGGAAGGCCCGTTTCAATTAATAACGTGGGGCAAAGGGTATGCTTCTATTTCCACAGGTGCTGGAAGAATTAAGTGGGTTCCTGCCAAAAACGTCAAACCGTATCGCACTTCAGAACCTGTTGTCGAGCCTAGAACTGAGGAAGCGAGTACGCAGACGTGGACCGAATGGAAGGATCCCGGGTCTCGCCTGACGCCTCTTGTGCCTGACGTTCTTTGTGCATCGGTGGAACCCATGAACTCTGATTTTGTGCCAATGTTATTTATGAGTATACGAATTGAATGCTGAATGTTTGTTTAACAAAGCTAATTTTTGGCTGAAAATTTAGGTTATTGTTTTTGTTTAGAAAGAATTCTGCCAAAACTTAGTTCTTGAAAGAGATGGGGAAGAATCAAATGGTATACTTGTTTTGCTTGATTTTAATTGTTTTTTGTCGTGCAGATTTGCCTGTGGATCAACCGAAAACGAGTGTTTGGGTGACCTTAGCCAAGGCTGCCGGATCGGATACTATATGTCTGTCTAATTCGGAAACAGAAAAGCCTTTCTCAACCTGTTTGGTTGGTGTGCCAGTGAAAGAGTTTCCTTTGGTCAGAAAAGAATCCAATGGTAAACCAGGTGGAATTGACAATGGAAACAGTCCTTCCTTCAATTGGAACATTTGTTCCAACAAACTTCTCAGGGCAGCAAATGTTTCAAACAGTTGGGATGTGTTTCTGGAGACGGACCAATATCCACGGCAATTGCCAAAAGGGTATTGGATCATTTGCGGAGACAGAGGTTGGCAAGGCATTCCAGCCCACCTTGAAGGTGGCCCTTGTAGCATTGGTATGCTTACCATAATTGCCCCCACTGCCAAAGCAGTGATGAAAAAGAAACAAAGGAAAACAAGAGCTGTTCCTCATTATGATGAGAACTGTCAGAGTGATTTTATGCCTTGGAATGCCGCCAGAAGGCTTTCAGCAGGTATATTTCTACCCCAATTGGCTTCAGCTGTGGCATTGAGACAATTAGATCGAGTTGGATGTTGGCTGAGCAAACAAGCTAATGCCACATCCTCCGCAATCAGTGATATGTTGACCGATGTTGATAGTATTAGACATGCTACTCTTCAAAACAGAGCAGCCATTGATTTTCTCTTACTGGCACAAGGACATGGTTGTGAGGAATTTGAAGGATTGTGTTGTATGAATTTGTCTGATCGTTCTGAATCCATTCACAAAAGCATTCAAAAATTAAAGGATCTGACAGCCCAAATTAAAGAAGATGGAGGTTCCTGGTTGGATGATTTGTTTCAAAATTGGAGTTTTGCACCTTGGCTAAGGCAGCTTTGCAAGATAGGTCTTTACATATTAGGTGTTCTAATACTGATATTGATAGTGGCACCTTGTATACTCTGTTGTGTTCGGCGAATGATGAACAAAACAGTCCGAGAAGTTTTTGTCATTCAAGCAGGAGAACTAGGAAGTAGAAGCACAGAGAGTGTACGAAATCTCACGAAAGCAGTAGATGAGGGTATTGACATGAACGAAGGTTTTGAATTAAGGCCTTGGAATCGACCAGAGTTTTTTGAACGATGCCTTGTGACTGTTGCCAAACGTGATTCATATCTCTCTTTCAGGGATTGGGTCTTCACAGCATTAAGTTGCTGTGCCGTAATATAGCAATGCTTCAGTTTAGTGAAAATAGGTCTTCAGCAGATAATAAGCAGAAATTTTGCAATAGAGCTATGAAACGCAAATAGCAAGCAACAAGAAAATGAAAGCTTCTGGGTCAAACAGAGAGGGGGAAATGTTGGAATCCATAAGGTTAGAGGATTGTTAAGAAATGGTTACAAAGAAGTATGTAGGCCTTAGACAGGAGTTTTGTTAGCATTGCAGAAAAGTTTCCCATGCAAGCAGAAAAAGTTTTCCATGCAAGCAGAAAAGTTTCCCAAGCAGTAGACGTGACAAATAACAATAGGCTTCTGTAGAATAGGCTTTAGGATGGCAACAAGGTTATTTAATGTATATCTTTTGAAGGTTAGCATGAATAGAACTCTGTTCTTTGTCTCTTATCAACTAGTCTTTGTTTTAGCTACGATTACCTATGTTTTATAAGATTGGATAGAATGCTTGTCAAGATGTGTTTTCTGTGTCTGATTGGCTGAATTCTAGTCTGAGATGATTTTATGTATTGCTGTATGAGCCCTGTTGAAGGAGACATTTTTTGGTGTGGATCAGTGAGCTGTCATGTCTCCATTTTGTATTTTGAGACTGATGTGCTGGAAATAAAAGCAAAAATCTCTTCACTGGTCTGGTTACCATGTTATCCATATTTGGATATTTTGCCGCGACCTAGTGGGTTCCTTTTTTAAGGTTGGGCTCCTGACACTATTGGACTTATACCTGTCCCGTCCCCCGCATATTGGTGCCTCGTGTGAGGACGTAGAATAGAAGAAAAACAAAGAAAAATCGTGGAAGTACCAGCTGCGGAGACCCAAGTGTTAACAAGGAGCACACTGTATCATCTCTCCCGCCGAAGCCAAGAAAATTGTAAGTAACTTATCTCGGGAGAGCGCTTGGGTGACGTTGGGAGGCAAAATAGCGAAAAAGAAAATTATTAAAAGAACACAAAAATGGGAACGGATTTATCAAAAGTTGAATGGGATGTTTTTCATCAATTAGAGACAATGTTACAAGAAAAAGGTCACTCTGAAATTTCAAAAACTGAGCTTAAAAACTTACTTATCTGGGTTAAAGCGAATACGCAAGATTTAAATATGCAGTCTGCTTTTACTTTTCACTTTTGGGATCCGATAAACTGGAGAATCTATAAACTAGTCTCTCTCAAAAAAGATGAAAGCTTAAGAGAACTTATGCCGGTTTGTAGAGCGCTGTTGGAGCACTGTTTTAAACAAACTGATAATAATAAGATCAACTTGGACTCAGAAAACAAAGCTTCTGGTTCTGTCTCATTAAATTCCAGTAAACCGGAGACTGTGTGAGTATCGGAGAATGTTACAAGTGTTGTTGCAAATGCTGAAAGTATTGCTTTGAACTCTGTTGAACAAAATCTTTCTTCTCTCTCTCTGGGAAAAAATGAGACTCTTTTGGACTTTTCTTCGTGTTGTTCTGTTAATGTAAAAATATGTGACTCTTGTAAGCGGGATGGAACAAAGTGTGTAAAAGATGGAAATGAAAAAGTGACTGCACTTCCTAAAATTGTTTGTGCAGGGACACTGAAACCTGAATTGGATTCTGTTGGGCCTGGGGTGGAGGCTGAGGTGGCTGCTTCCACTCGGGAAATTGTGGTTCCGGGGAACTCTTTTTCAGTTATGCAAAAACAGGGTTGTTCTGGTGTTTGTCAATCTATAGATACAGAGAAAGAAAAATTGGCTTTAAGGGTGGAGTCCTTTGAAAGGAAGAGATGGAAGAAACTCGCGACTGTGTTGTTGCTGAAATTCAAAAAGCTGGACTTGAAATCTCTGCAACGAAAATTCAACAAGTTTCACCTTAGAAGTACCTGGGATGGAAGATGATGGAAGACGATGGAAGACGACAAGAAGACCACAGAAAATTCAGATCCGAACCAGAGTCAACAACCTACAAGAGTTACAACAACTTCTAGGAGAAATCAACTGGGTCAGACCGATGCTGGGAATCACCAATGATGAACTGAGTCCGCTCTTCCATTTGCTGAGAGGAAGTTGCGACATCACTTCGCCAAGAACTTTAACCCCTGAAGCTCGTGCTGCTCTCGACAAAGTCACAGAAGCTCTTCAAAAAAGACACGCTCATCGCTGCGTTCCTGAAAATCCTTTCTTCTTGCAATCTTAGGAGAGAAGATGCAGCTTTGTGGTCTCATTTTCCAGTGGGATGCCACAGAACAAAATCCTTTGTTAATAATGGAATGGGTTTTTCCTCTCTACAGGTTTTCAAAGACCATTTGCTCAGTTTTAGAAATGATTGCATACATTATAATTAAGGCTAGAACCAGATTGTTAACTTTGACAGGTCAAGAATGTTCAGTTATCTATTTGCCATTGAAAAATGATTATTGCAATTGGGCAATGCAAAATTCTGATGATTTACAATATGCATTCTTAGGTTTTCCAGGTGTTTGTTCCATACACTATCCAGCTCACAAACTACTGCAAGCAAAATTGAGTTTCAGAGAAAAACCTAAATTAAGTGAAGAACCTTTACATGCTGTGACTCTCTTCACTGATGGCTCTGGTAAAAGCCACAAGTCCGTTGTGACTTGGTTTAATCAAAAGACTGATGTTTGGGAATCTGATATTCAAACAGTAGAGGGATCCCCTCAAATTGTTGAGCTTGCTGCAGTAGTTTGAGCTTTTCAGCTGTTTCCTCAGCCTTTTAATTTGGTCACAGATTCTGCTTATGTTGCTAATGTAGTCAGGAGAATAGAAGGTTCCATTTTAAAGGATGTTAGTAATGAAACTTTACATCGTTGGCTTTCATGTCTTTTTATAACTTTGCAATATAGAACTAATCCATATTTTGTTTCTCACATTAGGGCGCATTCTTCACTTCCTGGATTTTTAGTGGAAGGAAATGCAAGAGCGGACAAGCTGACAATGGTCATTTCTATCACATTGTCAAATATTTTTGAACAAGCAAAATTGAGTCATGCCTTTTTCCACCAAAATGCACAAGCACTCATGCGAATGTTCCAAATCACTAAAAGTCAAGCTAAAGCTATCATTCATACTTGCCCTGACTGTCAATTGGTACAACCTCCTGTTTCTACAGGAGCAATCAACCCCCGAGGCTTACAAAGCCTACAGTTGTGGCAAACAGGTGTTACTAAATAGCCTTCTTTTGGTAAATTTAAAAATATTCATGTTTCCATAGACACGTTCTCTGGTGCAGTTTTTGCTTCCCTTCACACAGGTGAAACTGGCAGCCATGCCTGTCATCATTTCCTGCAAGCTTTTGCTTCATTGGGTATACCCCAAGAAGTAAAAACTGACAATGGTCCCGCATACATATCTCAAAAATTGGCCACATTTTTAAATGAATGGGGTGTTCGACACATTTTTGGTATTCCCCACTCTCCCACAAGCCAAGCAATCATTGAAAGAACACATCAAACCTTAAAACGCATATTAGATCAACAGAGAGGGGGAACGGAAATCACCCCACAGATGAGACTGAGTAAGGCTTTGTATGGTTTTAATTTTCTAAATAGTTCAAGTACAGAACCAGATCCACCAATCTTTAGACACTTTTCAAATAGCACACAGGCAAAACTGAAAGAACATCCTCCTCTTCTAATTAGAAACCCTGACTCTGGACAGATGGAAGGCCCGTTTCAATTAATAACGTGGGGCAAAGGGTATGCTTCTATTTCCACAGGTGCTGGAAGAATTAAGTGGGTTCCTGCCAAAAACGTCAAACCGTATCGCACTTCAGAACCTGTTGTCGAGCCTAGAACTGAGGAAGCGAGTACGCAGACGTGGACCGAATGGAAGGATCCCGGGTCTCGCCTGACGCCTCTTGTGCCTGACGTTCTTTGTGCATCGGTGGAACCCATGAACTCTGATTTTGTGCCAATGTTATTTATGAGTATACGAATTGAATGCTGAATGTTTGTTTAACAAAGCTAATTTTTGGCTGAAAATTTAGGTTATTGTTTTTGTTTAGAAAGAATTCTGCCAAAACTTAGTTCTTGAAAGAGATGGGGAAGAATCAAATGGTATACTTGTTTTGCTTGATTTTAATTGTTTTTTGTCGTGCAGATTTGCCTGTGGATCAACCGAAAACGAGTGTTTGGGTGACCTTAGCCAAGGCTGCCGGATCGGATACTATATGTCTGTCTAATTCGGAAACAGAAAAGCCTTTCTCAACCTGTTTGGTTGGTGTGCCAGTGAAAGAGTTTCCTTTGGTCAGAAAAGAATCCAATGGTAAACCAGGTGGAATTGACAATGGAAACAGTCCTTCCTTCAATTGGAACATTTGTTCCAACAAACTTCTCAGGGCAGCAAATGTTTCAAACAGTTGGGATGTGTTTCTGGAGACGGACCAATATCCACGGCAATTGCCAAAAGGGTATTGGATCATTTGCGGAGACAGAGGTTGGCAAGGCATTCCAGCCCACCTTGAAGGTGGCCCTTGTAGCATTGGTATGCTTACCATAATTGCCCCCACTGCCAAAGCAGTGATGAAAAAGAAACAAAGGAAAACAAGAGCTGTTCCTCATTATGATGAGAACTGTCAGAGTGATTTTATGCCTTGGAATGCCGCCAGAAGGCTTTCAGCAGGTATATTTCTACCCCAATTGGCTTCAGCTGTGGCATTGAGACAATTAGATCGAGTTGGATGTTGGCTGAGCAAACAAGCTAATGCCACATCCTCCGCAATCAGTGATATGTTGACCGATGTTGATAGTATTAGACATGCTACTCTTCAAAACAGAGCAGCCATTGATTTTCTCTTACTGGCACAAGGACATGGTTGTGAGGAATTTGAAGGATTGTGTTGTATGAATTTGTCTGATCGTTCTGAATCCATTCACAAAAGCATTCAAAAATTAAAGGATCTGACAGCCCAAATTAAAGAAGATGGAGGTTCCTGGTTGGATGATTTGTTTCAAAATTGGAGTTTTGCACCTTGGCTAAGGCAGCTTTGCAAGATAGGTCTTTACATATTAGGTGTTCTAATACTGATATTGATAGTGGCACCTTGTATACTCTGTTGTGTTCGGCGAATGATGAACAAAACAGTCCGAGAAGTTTTTGTCATTCAAGCAGGAGAACTACGAAGTAGAAGCACAGAGAGTGTACGAAATCTCACGAAAGCAGTAGATGAGGGTATTGACATGAACGAAGGTTTTGAATTAAGGCCTTGGAATCGACCAGAGTTTTTTGAACGATGCCTTGTGACTGTTGCCAAACGTGATTCATATCTCTCTTTCAGGGATTGGGTCTTCACAGCATTAAGTTGCTGTGCCGTAATATAGCAATGCTTCAGTTTAGTGAAAATAGATCTTCAGCAGATAATAAGCAGAAATTTTGCAATAGAGCTATGAAACGCAAATAGCAAGCAACAAGAAAATGAAAGCTTCTGGGTCAAACAGAGAGGGGGAAATGTTGGAATCCATAAGGTTAGAGGATTGTTAAGAAATGGTTACAAAGAAGTATGTAGGCCTTAGACAGGAGTTTTGTTAGCATTGCAGAAAAGTTTCCCATGCAAGCAGAAAAAGTTTTCCATGCAAGCAGAAAAGTTTCCCAAGCAGTAGACGTGACAAATAACAATAGGCTTCTGTAGAATAGGCTTTAGGATGGCAACAAGGTTATTTAATGTATATCTTTTGAAGGTTAGCATGAATAGAACTCTGTTCTTTGTCTCTTATCAACTAGTCTTTGTTTTTGCTACGATTACCTATGTTTTATAAGATTGGATAGAATGCTTGTCAAGATGTGTTTTCTGTGTCTGATTGGCTGAATTCTAGTCTGAGATGATTTTATGTATTGCTGTATGAGCCCTGTTGAAGGAGACATTTTTTGGTGTGGATCAGTGAGCTGTCATGTCTCCATTTTGTATTTTGAGACTGATGTGCTGGAAATAAAAGCAAAAATCTCTTCACTGGTCTGGTTACCATGTTATCCATATTTGGATATTTTGCCGCGACCTAGTGGGTTCCTTTTTTAAGGTTGGGCTCCTGACACTATTGGACTTATACCTGTCCCGTCCCCCGCATATTGGTGCCTCGTGTGAGGACGTAGAATAGAAGAAAAACAAAGAAAAATCGTGGAAGTACCAGCTGCGGAGACCCAAGTGTTAACAAGGAGCACACTGTATCATCTCTCCCGCCGAAGCCAAGAAAATTGTAAGTAACTTATCTCGGGAGAGCGCTTGGGTGACGTTGGGAGGCAAAATAGCGAAAAAGAAAATTATTAAAAGAACACAAAAATGGGAACGGATTTATCAAAAGTTGAATGGGATGTTTTTCATCAATTAGAGACAATGTTACAAGAAAAAGGTCACTCTGAAATTTCAAAAACTGAGCTTAAAAACTTACTTATCTGGGTTAAAGCGAATACGCAAGATTTAAATATGCAGTCTGCTTTTACTTTTCACTTTTGGGATCCGATAAACTGGAGAATCTATAAACTAGTCTCTCTCAAAAAAGATGAAAGCTTAAGAGAACTTATGCCGGTTTGTAGAGCGCTGTTGGAGCACTGTTTTAAACAAACTGATAATAATAAGATCAACTTGGACTCAGAAAACAAAGCTTCTGGTTCTGTCTCATTAAATTCCAGTAAACCGGAGACTGTGTGAGTATCGGAGAATGTTACAAGTGTTGTTGCAAATGCTGAAAGTATTGCTTTGAACTCTGTTGAACAAAATCTTTCTTCTCTCTCTCTGGGAAAAAATGAGACTCTTTTGGACTTTTCTTCGTGTTGTTCTGTTAATGTAAAAATATGTGACTCTTGTAAGCGGGATGGAACAAAGTGTGTAAAAGATGGAAATGAAAAAGTGACTGTACTTCCTAAAATTGTTTGTGCAGGGACACTGAAACCTGAATTGGATTCTGTTGGGCCTGGGGTGGAGGCTGAGGTGGCTTCTTCCACTCGGGAAATTGTGGTTCCGGGGAACTCTTTTTCAGTTATGCAAAAACAGGGTTGTTCTGGTGTTTGTCAATCTATAGATACAGAGAAAGAAAAATTGGCTTTAAGGGTGGAGTCCTTTGAAAGGAAGAGATGGAAGAAACTCGCGACTGTGTTGTTGCTGAAATTCAAAAAGCTGGACTTGAAATCTCTGCAACGAAAATTCAACAAGTTTCACCTTAGAAGTACCTGGGATGGAAGATGATGGAAGACGATGGAAGACGACAATAATACCACAGAAAATTCAGATCCGAACCAGAGTCAACAACCTACAAGAGTTACAACAACTTCTAGGAGAAATCAACTGGGTCAGACCGATGCTGGGAATCACCAATGATGAACTGAGTCCGCTCTTCCATTTGCTGAGAGGAAGTTGCGACATCACTTCGCCAAGAACTTTAACCCCTGAAGCTCGTGCTGCTCTCGACAAAGTCACAGAAGCTCTTCAAAAAAGACACGCTCATCGCTGCGTTCCTGAAAATCCTTTCTTCTTGCAATCTTAGGAGAGAAGATGCAGCTTTGTGGTCTCATTTTCCAGTGGGATGCCACAGAACAAAATCCTTTGTTAATAATGGAATGGGTTTTTCCTCTCTACAGGTTTTCAAAGACCATTTGCTCAGTTTTAGAAATGATTGCATACATTATAATTAAGGCTAGAACCAGATTGTTAACTTTGACAGGTCAAGAATGTTCAGTTATCTATTTGCCATTGAAAAATGATTATTGCAATTGGGCAATGCAAAATTCTGATGATTTACAATATGCATTCTTAGGTTTTCCAGGTGTTTGTTCCATACACTATCCAGCTCACAAACTACTGCAAGCAAAATTGAGTTTCAGAGAAAAACCTAAATTAAGTGAAGAACCTTTACATGCTGTGACTCTCTTCACTGATGGCTCTGGTAAAAGCCACAAGTCCGTTGTGACTTGGTTTAATCAAAAGACTGATGTTTGGGAATCTGATATTCAAACAGTAGAGGGATCCCCTCAAATTGTTGAGCTTGCTGCAGTAGTTTGAGCTTTTCAGCTGTTTCCTCAGCCTTTTAATTTGGTCACAGATTCTGCTTATGTTGCTAATGTAGTCAGGAGAATAGAAGGTTCCATTTTAAAGGATGTTAGTAATGAAACTTTACATCGTTGGCTTTCATGTCTTTTTATAACTTTGCAATATAGAACTAATCCATATTTTGTTTCTCACATTAGGGCGCATTCTTCACTTCCTGGATTTTTAGTGGAAGGAAATGCAAGAGCGGACAAGCTGACAATGGTCATTTCTATCACATTGTCAAATATTTTTGAACAAGCAAAATTGAGTCATGCCTTTTTCCACCAAAATGCACAAGCACTCATGCGAATGTTCCAAATCACTAAAAGTCAAGCTAAAGCTATCATTCATACTTGCCCTGACTGTCAATTGGTACAACCTCCTGTTTCTACAGGAGCAATCAACCCCCGAGGCTTACAAAGCCTACAGTTGTGGCAAACAGGTGTTACTAAATAGCCTTCTTTTGGTAAATTTAAAAATATTCATGTTTCCATAGACACGTTCTCTGGTGCAGTTTTTGCTTCCCTTCACACAGGTGAAACTGGCAGCCATGCCTGTCATCATTTCCTGCAAGCTTTTGCTTCATTGGGTATACCCCAAGAAGTAAAAACTGACAATGGTCCCGCATACATATCTCAAAAATTGGCCACATTTTTAAATGAATGGGGTGTTCGACACATTTTTGGTATTCCCCACTCTCCCACAAGCCAAGCAATCATTGAAAGAACACATCAAACCTTAAAACGCATATTAGATCAACAGAGAGGGGGAACGGAAATCACCCCACAGATGAGACTGAGTAAGGCTTTGTATGGTTTTAATTTTCTAAATAGTTCAAGTACAGAACCAGATCCACCAATCTTTAGACACTTTTCAAATAGCACACAGGCAAAACTGAAAGAACATCCTCCTCTTCTAATTAGAAACCCTGACTCTGGACAGATGGAAGGCCCGTTTCAATTAATAACGTGGGGCAAAGGGTATGCTTCTATTTCCACAGGTGCTGGAAGAATTAAGTGGGTTCCTGCCAAAAACGTCAAACCGTATCGCACTTCAGAACCTGTTGTCGAGCCTAGAACTGAGGAAGCGAGTACGCAGACGTGGACCGAATGGAAGGATCCCGGGTCTCGCCTGACGCCTCTTGTGCCTGACGTTCTTTGTGCATCGGTGGAACCCATGAACTCTGATTTTGTGCCAATGTTATTTATGAGTATACGAATTGAATGCTGAATGTTTGTTTAACAAAGCTAATTTTTGGCTGAAAATTTAGGTTATTGTTTTTGTTTAGAAAGAATTCTGCCAAAACTTAGTTCTTGAAAGAGATGGGGCAGAATCAAATGGTATACTTGTTTTGCATGATTTTAATTGTTTTTTGTCGTGCAGATTTGCCTGTGGATCAACCGAAAACGAGTGTTTGGGTGACCTTAGCCAAGGCTGCCGGATCGGATACTATATGCCTGTCTAATTCGGAACCAGAAAAGCCTTTCTCAACCTGTTTGGTTGGTGTGCCAGTGAAAGAGTTTCCTTTGGTCAGAAAAGAATCCAATGGTAAACCAGGTGGAATTGACAATGGAAACAGTCCTTCCTTCAATTGGAACATTTGTTCGAAAAAACTTCTCAGGGCAGCAAATGTTTCAAACAGTTGGGATGTGTTTCTGGAGACGGACCAATATCCACGGCAATTGCCAAAAGGGTATTGGATCATTTGCGGAGACAGAGGTTGGCAAGGCATTCCAGCCCACCTTGAAGGTGGCCCTTGTAGCATTGGTATGCTTACCATAATTGCCCCCACTGCCAAAGCAGTGATGAAAAAGAAACAAAGGAAAACAAGAGCTGTTCCTCATTATGATGAGAACTGTCAGAGTGATTTTATGCCTTGGAATGCCGCCAGAAGGCTTTCAGCAGGTATATTTCTACCCCAATTGGCTTCAGCTGTGGCATTGAGACAATTAGATCGAGTTGGATGTTGGCTGAGCAAACAAGCTAATGCCACATCCTCCGCAATCAGTGATATGTTGACCGATGTTGATAGTATTAGACATGCTACTCTTCAAAACAGAGCAGCCATTGATTTTCTCTTACTGGCACAAGGACATGGTTGTGAGGAATTGGAAGGATTGTGTTGTATGAATTTGTCTGATCGTTCTGAATCCATTCACAAAAGCATTCAAAAATTAAAGGATCTGACAGCCCAAATTAAAGAAGATGGAGGTTCCTGGTTGGATGATTTGTTTCAAAATTGGAGTTTTGCACCTTGGCTAAGGCAACTTTGCAAGATAGGTCTTTACATATTAGGTGTTCTAATACTGATATTGATAGTGGCACCTTGTATACTCTGTTGTCTTCGGCGAATGATGAACAAAACAGTCCGAGAAGTTTTTGTCATTCAAGCAGGAGAACTAGGAAGTAGAAGCACAGAGAGTGTATGAAATCTCACGAAAGCAGTAGATGAGGGTATTGACATGAACGAAGGTTTTGAATTAAGGCCTTGGAATCGACCAGAGTTTTTTGAACGATGCCTTGTGACTGTTGCCAAACGTGATTCATATCTCTCTTTCAGGGATTGGGTCTTCACAGCATTAAGTTGCTGTGCCATAATATAGCAATGCTTCAGTTTAGTGAAAATAGGTCTTCAGCAGATAATAAGCAGAAATTTTGCAATAGAGCTATGAAACGCAAATAGCAAGCGACAAGAAAATGAAAGCTTCTGGGTCAAACAGAGAGGGGGAAATGTTGGAATCCATAAGGTTAGAGGATTTTTAAGAAATGGTTACAAAGAAGTATGTAGGCCTTAGACTGGAGTTTTGTTAGCATTGCAGAAAAGTTTCCCATGCAAGCAGAAAAAGTTTTCCATGCAAGCAGAAAAGTTTCCCAAGCAGTAGACGTGACAAATAACAATAGGCTTCTGTAGAATTGGCTTTAGGATGGCAACAAGGTTATTTAATGTATATCTTTAGAAGGTTAGCATGAATAGAACTCTGTTCTTTGTCTCTTATCAACTAGTCTTTGTTTTTGCTACGATTACCTATGTTTTATAAGATTGGATAGAATGCTTGTCAAGATGTGTTTTCTGTGTCTGATTGGCTGAATTCTAGTCTGAGATGATTTTATGTATTGCTGTATGAGCCCTGTTGAAGGAGACATTTTTTGGTGTGGATCAGTGAGCTGTCATGTCTCCATTTTGTATTTTGAGACTGATGTGCTGGAAATAAAAGCAAAAATCTCTTCACTGGTCTGGTTACCATGTTATCCATATTTGGATATTTTGCCGCGACCTAGTCGGTTCCTTTTTTAAGGTGTGGGTTCCTGACACCATTGGACTTATACCTGTCCCGTCCCCCGCATATTGGTGCCTCGTGTGAGGACGTAGAATAGAAGAAAAACAAAGAAAAATCGTGGAAGTACCAGCTGCGGAGACCCAAGTGTTAACAAGGAGCACACTGTATCATCTCTCCCGCCGAAGCCAAGAAAATTGTAAGTAACTTATCTCGGGAGAGCGCTTGGATGACGTTGGGAGGCAAAATAGAGAAAAAGAAAATTATTAAAAGAACACAAAAATGGGAACGAATTTATCAAAAGTTGAATGGGATGTTTTTCATCAATTAGAGACAATGTTACAAGAAAAAGGTCACTCTGAAATTTCAAAAACTGAGCTTAAAAACTTACTTATCTGGGTTAAAGCGAATACGCAAGATTTAAATCTGCAGTCTGCTTTTACTTTTCATTTTTGGGATCAGATAAACTGGAGAATCTATAAACTAGTCTCTCTCAAAAAAGATGAAAGCTTAAGAGAACTTATGCCGGTTTGTAGAGCGCTGTTGGAGCACTGTTTTAAACAAACTGATAATAATAAGATCAACTTGGACTCAGAAAACAAAGCTTCTGGTTCTGTCTCATTAAATTCCAGTAAACCGGAGACTGTGTGAGTATCGGAGAATGTTACAAGTGTTGTTGCAAATGCTGAAAGTATTGCTTTGAACTCTGTTGAACAAAATCTTTCTTCTCTCTCTCTGGGAAAAAATGAGACTCTTTTGGACTTTTCTTCGTGTTGTTCTGTTAATGTAAAAATATGTGACTCTTGTAAGGGGGATGGAACAAAGTGTGTAAAAGATGGAAATGAAAAAGTGACTGCACTTCCTAAAATTGTTTGTGCAGGGACACTGAAACCTGAATTGGATTCTGTTGGGCCTGGGGTGGAGGCTGAGGTGGCTTCTTCCACTCGGGAAATTGTGGTTCCGGGGAACTCTTTTTCAGTTAAGCAAAAACATGGTTGTTCTGGTGTTTGTCAATCTATAGATACAGAGAAAGAAAAATTGGCTTTAAGGGTGGAGTCCTTTGAAAGGAAGAGATGGAAGAAACTCGCGACTGTGTTGTTGCTGAAATTCAAAAAGCTGGACTTGAAATCTCTGCAACGAAAATTCAACAAGTTTCACCTTAGAAGTACCTGGGATGGAAGATGATGGAAGACGATGGAAGACGACAATAATACCACAGAAAATTCAGATCCGAACCAGAGTCAACAACCTACAAGAGTTACAACAACTTCTAGGAGAAATCAACTGGGTCAGACCGATGCTGGGAATCACCAATGATGAACTGAGTCCGCTCTTCCATTTGCTGAGAGGAAGTTGCGACATCACTTCGCCAAGAACTTTAACCCCTGAAGCTCGTGCTGCTCTCGACAAAGTCACAGAAGCTCTTCAAAAAAGACACGCTCATCGCTACGTTCCTGAAAATCCTTTCTTCTTGCAATCTTAGGAGAGAAGATGCAGCTTTGTGGTCTCATTTTCCAGTGGGATGCCACAGAACAAAATCCTTTGTTAATAATGGAATGGGTTTTTCCTCCCTACAGGTTTTCAAAGACCATTTGCTCAGTTTTAGAAATGATTGCATACATTATAATTAAGGCTAAAACCAGATTGTTAACTTTGGCAGGTCAAGAATGTTCAGTTATCTATTTGCCATTGAAAAATGATTATTTCAATTGGGCAATGCAAAATTCTTATGATTTACAATATGCATTCTTAGGTTTTCCAGGTGTTTGTTCCATACACTCTCCAGCTCACAAACTACTGCAAGCAAAATTGAGTTTCAGAGAAAAACCTAAATTAAGTGAAGAACCTTTACATGCTGTGACTCTCTTCACTGATGGCTCTGGTAAAAGCCACAAGTCCGTTGTGACTTGGTTTAATCAAAAGACTGATGTTTGGGAATCTGATATTCAAACAGTAGAGGGATCCCCTCAAATTGTTGAGCTTGCTGCAGTAGTTTGAGCTTTTCAGCTGTTTCCTCAGCCTTTTAATTTGGTCACAGATTCTGCTTATGTTGCTAATGTAGTCAGGAGAATAGAAGGTTCCATTTTAAAGGATGTTAGTAATGAAACTTTACATCGTTGGCTTTCATGTCTTTTTATAACTTTGCAATATAGAACTAATCCATATTTTGTTTCTCACATTAGGGCGCATTCTTCACTTCCTGGATTTTTAGTGGAAGGAAATGCAAGAGCGGACAAGCTGACAATGGTCATTTCTAACACATTGCCAAATATTTTTGAACAAGCAAAATTGAGTCATGCCTTTTTCCACCAAAATGCACAAGCACTCATGCGAATGTTCCAAATCACTAAAAGTCAAGCTAAAGCTATCATTCATACTTGCCCTGACTGTCAATTGGTACAACCTCCTGTTTCTACAGGAGCAATCAACCCCCGAGGCTTACAAAGCCTACAGTTGTGGCAAACAGGTGTTACTAAATAGCCTTCTTTTGGTAAATTTAAAAATATTCATGTTTCCATAGACACGTTCTCTGGTGCAGTTTTTGCTTCCCTTCACACAGGTGAAACTGGCAGCCATGCCTGTCATCATTTCCTGCAAGCTTTTGCTTCATTGGGTAGACCCCAAGAAGTAAAAACTGACAATGGTCCCGCATACATATCTCAAAAATTGGCCACATTTTTAAATGAATGGGGTGTTCGACACATTTTTGGTATTCCCCACTCTCCCACAAGCCAAGCAATCATTGAAAGAACACATCAAACCTTAAAACGCATATTAGATCGACAGAGAGGGGGAACGGAAATCACCCCACAGATGAGACTGAGTAAGGCTTTGTATGGTTTTAATTTTCTAAATAGTTCAAGTACAGAACCAGATCCACCAATCTTTAGACACTTTTCAAATAGCACACAGGCAAAACTGAAAGAACATCCTCCTCTTCTAATTAGAAACCCTGACTCTGGACAGATGGAAGGCCCGTTTCAATTAATAACGTGGGGCAAAGGGTATGCTTCTATTTCCACAGGTGCTGGAAGAATTAAGTGGGTTCCTGCCAAAAACGTCAAACCGTATCGCACTTCAGAACCTGTTGTCGAGCCTAGAACTGAGGAAGCGTGTACGCAGACGTGGACCGAATGGAAGGATCCCGGGTCTCGCCTGACGCCTCTTGTGCCTGACGTTCTTTGTGCATCGGTGGAACCCATGAACTCTGATTTTGTGCCAATGTTATTTATGAGTATACGAATTGAATGCTGAATGTTTGTTTTACAAAGCTAGTTTTTGGCTGAAAATTTAGGTTATTGTTTTTGTTTAGAAAGAATTCTGCCAAAACTTAGTTCTTGAAAGAGATGGGGCAGAATCAAATGGTATACTTGTTTTGCTTGATTTTAATTGTTTTTTGTCGTGCAGATTTGCCTGTGGATCAACCGAAAACGAGTGTTTGGGTGACCTTAGCCAAGGCTGCCGGATCGGATACTATATGCCTGTCTAATTCGGAACCAGAAAAGCCTTTCTCAACCTGTTTGGTTGGTGTGCCAGTGAAAGAGTTTCCTTTGGTCAGAAAAGAATCCAATGGTAAACCAGGTGGAATTGACAATGGAAACAGTCCTTCCTTCAATTGGAACATTTGTTCGAAAAAACTTCTCAGGGCAGCAAATGTTTCAAACAGTTGGGATGTGTTTCTGGAGACGGACCAATATCCACGGCAATTGCCAAAAGGGTATTGGATCATTTGCGGAGACAGAGGTTGGCAAGGCATTCCAGCCCACCTTGAAGGTGGCCCTTGTAGCATTGGTATGCTTACCATAATTGCCCCCACTGCCAAAGCAGTGATGAAAAAGAAACAAAGGAAAACAAGAGCTGTTCCTCATTATGATGAGAACTGTCAGAGTGATTTTATGCCTTGGAATGCCGCCAGAAGGCTTTCAGCAGGTATATTTCTACCCCAATTGGCTTCAGCTGTGGCATTGAGACAATTAGATCGAGTTGGATGTTGGCTGAGCAAACAAGCTAATGCCACATCCTCCGCAATCAGTGATATGTTGACCGATGTTGATAGTATTAGACATGCTACTCTTCAAAACAGAGCAGCCATTGATTTTCTTTTACTGGCACAAGGACCTGGTTGTGAGGAATTTGAAGGATTGTGTTGTATGAATTTGTCTGATCATCCTGAATCCATTCACATAAGCATTCAAAAATTAAAGGATCTGACAGCCCAAATTAAAGAAGATGGAGGTTCCTGGTTGGATGATTTGTTTCAAAATTGGAGTTTTGCACCTTGGCTAAGGCAACTTTGCAAGATAGGTCTTTACATATTAGGTGTTCTAATACTGATATTGATAGTGGCACCTTGTATACTCTGTTGTGTTCGGCGAATGATGAACAAAACAGTCCGAGAAGTTTTTGTCATTCAAGCAGGAGAACTAGGAAGTAGAAGCACAGAGAGTGTACGAAATCTCACGAAAGCAGTAGATGAGGGTATTGACATGAACGAAGGTTTTGAATTAAGGCCTTGGAATCGACCAGAGTTTTTTGAACGATGCCTTGTGACTGTTGCCAAATGTGATTCATATCTCTCTTTCAGGGATTGGGTCTTCACAGCATTAAGTTGCTGTGCCATAATATAGCAATGCTTCAGTTTAGTGAAAATAGGTCTTCAGCAGATAATAAGCAGAAATTTTGCAATAGAGCTATGAAACGCAAATAGCAAGCGACAAGAAAATGAAAGCTTCTGGGTCAAACAGAGAGGGGGAAATGTTGGAATCCATAAGGTTAGAGGATTTTTAAGAAATGGTTACAAAGAAGTATGTAGGCCTTAGACTGGAGTTTTGTTAGCATTGCAGAAAAGTTTCCCATGCAAGCAGAAAAAGTTTTCCATGCAAGCAGAAAAGTTTCCCAAGCAGTAGACGTGACAAATAACAATAGGCTTCTGTAGAATTGGCTTTAGGATGGCAACAAGGTTATTTAATGTATATCTTTAGAAGGTTAGCATGAATAGAACTCTGTTCTTTGTCTCTTATCAACTAGTCTTTGTTTTTGCTACGATTACCTATGTTTTATAAGATTGGATAGAATGCTTGTCAAGATGTGTTTTCTGTGTCTGATTGGCTGAATTCTAGTCTGAGATGATTTTATGTATTGCTGTATGAGCCCTGTTGAAGGAGACATTTTTTGGTGTGGATCAGTGAGCTGTCATGTCTCCATTTTGTATTTTGAGACTGATGTGCTGGAAATAAAAGCAAAAATCTCTTCACTGGTCTGGTTACCATGTTATCCATATTTGGATATTTTGCCGCGACCTAGTGGGTTCCTTTTTTAAGGCATGGGCTCCTGACACCATTGGACTTATACCTGTCCCGTCCCCCGCATATTGGTGCCTCGTGTGAGGACGTAGAATAGAAGAAAAACAAAGAAAAATCGTGGAAGTACCAGCTGCGGAGACCCAAGTGTTAACAAGGAGCACACTGTATCATCTCTCCCGCCGAAGCCAAGAAAATTGTAAGTAACTTATCTCGGGAGAGCGCTTGGGTGACGTTGGGAGGCAAAATAGAGAAAAAGAAAATTATTAAAAGAACACAAAAATGGGAACGAATTTATCAAAAGTTGAATGGGATGTTTTTCATCAATTAGAGACAATGTTACAAGAAAAAGGTCACTCTGAAATTTCAAAAACTGAGCTTAAAAACTTACTTATCTGGGTTAAAGCGAATACGCAAGATTTAAATCTGCAGTCTGCTTTTACTTTTCATTTTTGGGATCAGATAAACTGGAGAATCTATAAACTAGTCTCTCTCAAAAAAGATGAAAGCTTAAGAGAACTTATGCCGGTTTGTAGAGCGCTGTTGGAGCACTGTTTTAAACAAACTGATAATAATAAGATCAACTTGGACTCAGAAAACAAAGCTTCTGGTTCTGTCTCATTAAATTCCAGTAAACCGGAGACTGTGTGAGTATCGGAGAATGTTACAAGTGTTGTTGCAAATGCTGAAAGTATTGCTTTGAACTCTGTTGAACAAAATCTTTCTTCTCTCTCTCTGGGAAAAAATGAGACTCTTTTGGACTTTTCTTCGTGTTGTTCTGTTAATGTAAAAATATGTGACTCTTGTAAGGGGGATGGAACAAAGTGTGTAAAAGATGGAAATGAAAAAGTGACTGTACTTCCTAAAATTGTTTGTGCAGGGACACTGAAACCTGAATTGGATTCTGTTGGGCCTGGGGTGGAGGCTGAGGTGGCTGCTTCCACTCGGGAAATTGTGGTTCCGGGGAACTCTTTTTCAGTTAAGCAAAAACAGGGTTGTTCTGGTGTTTGTCAATCTATAGATACAGAGAAAGAAAAATTGGCTTTAAGGGTGGAGTCCTTTGAAAGGAAGAGATGGAAGAAACTCGCGACTGTGTTGTTGCTGAAATTCAAAAAGCTGGACTTGAAATCTCTGCAACGAAAATTCAACAAGTTTCACCTTAGAAGTACCTGGGATGGAAGATGATGGAAGACGATGGAAGACGACAATAATACCACAGAAAATTCAGATCCGAACCAGAGTCAACAACCTACAAGAGTTACAACAACTTCTAGGAGAAATCAACTGGGTCAGACCGATGCTGGGAATCACCAATGATGAACTGAGTCCGCTCTTCCATTTGCTGAGAGGAAGTTGCGACATCACTTCGCCAAGAACTTTAACCCCTGAAGCTCGTGCTGCTCTCGACAAAGTCACAGAAGCTCTTCAAAAAAGACAAGCTCATCGCTGCGTTCCTGAAAATCCTTTCTTTCTTGCAATCTTAGGAGAGAAGATGCAGCTTTGTGGTCTCATTTTCCAGTGGGATGCCACAGAACAAGATCCTTTGTTAATAATGGAATGGGTTTTTCCTCCCTACAGGTTTTCAAAGACCATTTGCTCAGTTTTAGAAATGATTGCATACATTATAATTAAGGCTAAAACCAGATTGTTAACTTTGGCATGTCAAGAATGTTCAGTTATCTATTTGCCATTGAAAAATGATTATTTCAATTGGGCAATGCAAAATTCTGATGATTTACAATATGCATTCTTAGGTTTTCCAGGTGTTTGTTCCATACACTCTCCAGCTCACAAACTACTGCAAGCAAAATTGAGTTTCAGAGAAAAACCTAAATTAAGTGAAGAACCTTTACATGCTGTGACTCTCTTCACTGATGGCTCTGGTAAAAGCCACAAGTCCGTTGTGACTTGGTTTAATCAAAAGACTGATGTTTGGGAATCTGATATTCAAACAGTAGAGGGATCCCCTCAAATTGTTGAGCTTGCTGCAGTAGTTTGAGCTTTTCAGCTGTTTCCTCAGCCTTTTAATTTGGTCACAGATTCTGCTTATGTTGCTAATGTAGTCAGGAGAATAGAAGGTTCCATATTAAAGGATGTTAGTAATGAAACTGTACATCGTTGGCTTTCATGTCTTTTTATAACTTTGCAATATAGAACTAATCCATATTTTGTTTCTCACATTAGGGCGCATTCTTCACTTCCTGGATTTTTAGTGGAAGGAAATGCAAGAGCGGACAAGCTGACAATGGTCATTTCTAACACATTGCCAAATATTTTTGAACAAGCAAAATTGAGTCATGCCTTTTTCCACCAAAATGCACAAGCACTCATGCGAATGTTCCAAATCACTAAAAGTCAAGCTAAAGCTATCATTCATACTTGCCCTGACTGTCAATTGGTACAACCTCCTGTTTCTACAGGAGCAATCAACCCCCGAGGCTTACAAAGCCTACAGTTGTGGCAAACAGGTGTTACTAAATAGCCTTCTTTTGGTAAATTTAAAAATATTCATGTTTCCATAGACACGTTCTCTGGTGCAGTTTTTGCTTCCCTTCACACAGGTGAAACTGGCAGCCATGCCTGTCATCATTTCCTGCAAGCTTTTGCTTCATTGGGTAGACCCCAAGAAGTAAAAACTGACAATGGTCCCGCATACATATCTCAAAAATTGGCCACATTTTTAAATGAATGGGGTGTTCGACACATTTTTGGTATTCCCCACTCTCCCACAAGCCAAGCAATCATTGAAAGAACACATCAAACCTTAAAACGCATATTAGATCGACAGAGAGGGGGAACGGAAATCACCCCACAGATGAGACTGAGTAAGGCTTTGTATGGTTTTAATTTTCTAAATAGTTCAAGTACAGAACCAGATCCACCAATCTTTAGACACTTTTCAAATAGCACACAGGCAAAACTGAAAGAACATCCTCCTCTTCTAATTAGAAACCCTGACTCTGGACAGATGGAAGGCCCGTTTCAATTAATAACGTGGGGCAAAGGGTATGCTTCTATTTCCAACGGTGCTGGAAGAATTAAGTGGGTTCCTGCCAAAAACGTCAAACCGTATCGCACTTCAGAACCTGTTGTCGAGCCTAGAACTGAGGAAGCGAGTACGCAGACGTGGACCGAATGGAAGGATCCCGGGTCTCGCCTGACGCCTCTTGTGCCTGACGTTCTTTGTGCATCGGTGGAACCCATGAACTCTGATTTTGTGCCAATGTTATTTATGAGTATACGAATTGAATGCTGAATGTTTGTTTAACAAAGCTAGTTTTTGGCTGAAAATTTAGGTTATTGTTTTTGTTTAGAAAGAATTCTGCCAAAACTTAGTTCTTGAAAGAGATGGGGCAGAATCAAATGGTATACTTGTTTTGCTTGATGTTAATTGTTTTTTGTCATGCAGATTTGCCTGTGGATCAACCGAAAACGAATGTTTGGGTGACCTTAGCCAAGGCTGCCGGATCGGATACTATATGCCTGTCTAATTCGGAACCAGAAAAGCCTTTCTCAACCTGTTTGGTTGGTGTGCCAGTGAAAGAGTTTCCTTTGGTCAGAAAAGAATCCAATGGTAAACCAGGTGGAATTGACAATGGAAACAGTCCTTCCTTCAATTGGAACATTTGTTCGAAAAAACTTCTCAGGGCAGCAAATGTTTCAAACAGTTGGGATGTGTTTCTGGAGACGGACCAATATCCACGGCAATTGCCAAAAGGGTATTGGATCATTTGCGGAGACAGAGGTTGGCAAGGCATTCCAGCCCACCTTGAAGGTGGCCCTTGTAGCATTGGTATGCTTACCATAATTGCCCCCACTGCCAAAGCAGTGATGAAAAAGAAACAAAGGAAAACAAGAGCTGTTCCTCATTATGATGAGAACTGTCAGAGTGATTTTATGCCTTGGAATGCCGCCAGAAGGCTTTCAGCAGGTATATTTCTACCCCAATTGGCTTCAGCTGTGGCATTGAGACAATTAGATCGAGTTGGATGTTGGCTGAGCAAACAAGCTAATGCCACATCCTCCGCAAACAGTGATATGTTGACCGATGTTGATAGTATTAGACATGCTACTCTTCAAAACAGAGCAGCCATTGATTTTCTCTTACTGGCAGAAGGACATGGTTGTGAGGAATTTGAAGGATTGTGTTGTATGAATTTTTCTGATCATTCTGAATCCATTCACAAAAGCATTCAAAAATTAAAGGATCTGACAGCCCAAATTAAAGAAGATGGAGGTTCCTGGTTGGATGATTTGTTTCAAAATTGGAGTTTTGCACCTTGGCTAAGGCAACTTTGCAAGATAGGTCTTTACATATTAGGTGTTCTAATACTGATATTGATAGTGGCACCTTGTATACTCTGTTGTCTTCGGCAAATGATGAACAAAACAGTCCGAGAAGTTTTTGTCATTCAAGCAGGAGAACTAGGAAGTAGAAGCACAGAGAGTGTACGAAATCTCACGAAAGCAGTAGATGAGGGTATTGACATGAACGAAGGTTTTGAATTAAGGCCTTGGAATCGACCAGAGTTTTTTGAACGATGCCTTTTGACTGTTGCCAAACGTGATTCATATCTCTCTTTCAGGGATTGGGTCTTCACAGCATTAAGTTGCTGTGCCGTAATATAGCAATGCTTCAGTTTAGTGAAAATAGGTCTTCAGCAGATAATAAGCAGAAATTTTGCAATAGAGCTATGAAACGCAAATAGCAAGCGACAAGAAAATGAAAGCTTCTGGGTCAAACAGAGAGGGGGAAATGTTGGAATCCATAAGGTTAGAGGATTTTTAAGAAATGGTTACAAAGAAGTATGTAGGCCTTAGACTGGAGTTTTGTTAGCATTGCAGAAAAGTTTCCCATGCAAGCAGAAAAAGTTTTCCATGCAAGCAGAAAAGTTTCCCAAGCAGTAGACGTGACAAATAACAATAGGCTTCTGTAGAATTGGCTTTAGGATGGCAACAAGGTTATTTAATGTATATCTTTAGAAGGTTAGCATGAATAGAACTCTGTTCTTTGTCTCTTATCAACTAGTCTTTGTTTTAGCTACGATTACCTATGTTTTATAAGATTGGATAGAATGCTTGTCAAGATGTGTTTTCTGTGTCTGATTGGCTGAATTCTAGTCTGAGATGATTTTATGTATTGCTGTATGAGCCCTGCTGAAGGAGACATTTTTTGGTGTGGATCAGTGAGCTGTCATGTCTCCATTTTGTATTTTGAGACTGATGTGCTGGAAATAAAAGCAAAAATCTCTTCACTGGTCTGGTTACCATGTTATCCATATTTGGATATTTTGCCGCGACCTAGTGGGTTCCTTTTTTAAGGCGTGGGCTCCTGACACCATTGGACTTATACCTGTCCCGTCCCCCGCATATTGGTGCCTCGTGTGAGGACGTAGAATAGAAGAAAAACAAAGAAAAATCGTGGAAGTACCAGCTGCGGAGACCCAAGTGTTAACAAGGAGCACACTGTATCATCTCTCCCGCCGAAGCCAAGAAAATTGTAAGTAACTTATCTCGGGACAGCGCTTGGGTGACGTTGGGAGGCAAAATAGCGAAAAAGAAAATTATTAAAAGAACACAAAAATGGGAACGAATTTATCAAAAGTTGAATGGGATGTTTTTCATCAATTAGAGACAATGTTACAAGAAAAAGGTCACTCTGAAATTTCAAAAACTGAGCTTAAAAACTTACTTATCTGGGTTAAAGCGAATACGCAAGATTTAAATATGCAGTCTGCTTTTACTTTTCATTTTTGGGATCAGATAAACTGGAGAATCTATAAACTAGTCTCTCTCAAAAAAGATGAAAGCTTAAGAGAACTTATGCCGGTTTGTAGAGCGCTGTTGGAGCGCTGTTTTAAACAAACTGATAATAATAAGATCAACTTGGACTCAGAAAACAAAGCTTCTGGTTCTGTCTCATTAAATTCCAGTAAACCGGAGACTGTGTGAGTATTGGAGAATGTTACAAGTGTTGTTGCAAATGCTGAAAGTATTGCTTTGAACTCTGTTGAACAAAATCTTTCTTCTCTCTCTCTGGGAAAAAATGAGACTCTTTTGGACTTTTCTTTGCGTTGTTCTGTTAATGTAAAAATATGTGACTCTTGTAAGGGGGATGGAACAAAGTGTGTAAAAGATGGAAATGAAAAAGTGACTGTACTTCCTAAAATTGTTTGTGCAGGGACACTGAAACCTGAATTGGATTCTGTTGGGCCTGGGGTGGAGGCTGAGGTGGCTGCTTCCACGCGGGAAATTGTGGTTCCGGGGAACTCGTTTTCACTTAAGCAAAAACATGGTTGTTCTGGTGTTTGTCAATCTATAGATACAGAGAAAGAAAAATTGGCTTTAAGGGTGGAGTCCTTTGAAAGGAAGAGATGGAAGAAACTCGCGACTGTGTTGTTGCTGAAATTCAAAAAGCTGGACTTGAAATCTCTGCAACGAAAATTCAACAAGTTTCACCTTAGAAGTACCTGGGATGGAAGATGATGGAAGACGATGGAAGACGACAAGAAGACCACAGAAAATTCAGATCCGAACCAGAGTCAACAACCTACAAGAGTTACAACAACTTCTAGGAGAAATCAACTGGGTCAGACCGATGCTGGGAATCACCAATGATGAACTGAGTCCGCTCTTCCATTTGCTGAGAGGAAGTTGCGACATCACTTCGCCAAGAACTTTAACCCCTGAAGCTCGTGCTGCTCTCGACAAAGTCACAGAAGCTCTTCAAAAAAGACAAGCTCATGGCTGCGTTCCTGAAAATCCTTTCTTTCTTGCAATCTTAGGAGAGAAGATGCAGCTTTGTGGTCTCATTTTCCAGTGGGATGCCACAGAACAAGATCCTTTGTTAATAATGGAATGGGTTTTTCCTCCCTACAGGTTTTCAAAGACCATTTGCTCAGTTTTAGAAATGATTGCATACATTATAATTAAGGCTAGAACCAGATTGTTAACTTTGGCAGGTCAAGAATGTTCAGTTATCTATTTGCCATTGAAAAATGATTATTTCAATTGGGCAATGCAAAATTCTGATGATTTACAATATGCATTCTTAGGTTTTCCAGGTGTTTGTTCCATACACTATCCAGCTCACAAACTACTGCAAGCAAAATTGAGTTTCAGAGAAAAACCTAAATTAAGTGAAGAACCTTTACATGCTGTGACTCTCTTCACTGATGGCTCTGGTAAAAGCCACAAGTCCGTTGTGACTTGGTTTAATCAAAAGACTGATGTTTGGGAATCTGATATTCAAACAGTAGAGGGATCCCCTCAAATTGTTGAGCTTGCTGCAGTAGTTTGAGCTTTTCAGCTGTTTCCTCAGCCTTTTAATTTGGTCACAGATTCTGCTTATGTTGCTAATGTAGTCAGGAGAATAGAAGGTTCCATTTTAAAGGATGTTAGTAATGAAACTTTACATCGTTGGCTTTCATGTCTTTTTATAACTTTGCAATATAGAACTAATCCATATTTTGTTTCTCACATTAGGGCGCATTCTTCACTTCCTGGATTTTTAGTGGAAGGAAATGCAAGAGCGGACAAGCTGACAATGGTCATTTCTAACACATTGCCAAATATTTTTGAACAAGCAAAATTGAGTCATGCCTTTTTCCACCAAAATGCACAAGCACTCATGCGAATGTTCCAAATCACTAAAAGTCAAGCTAAAGCTATCATTCATACTTGCCCTGACTGTCAATTGGTACAACCTCCTGTTTCTACAGGAGCAATCAACCCCCGAGGCTTACAAAGCCTACAGTTGTGGCAAACAGGTGTTACTAAATAGCCTTCTTTTGGTAAATTTAAAAATATTCATGTTTCCATAGACACGTTCTCTGGTGCAGTTTTTGCTTCCCTTCACACAGGTGAAACTGGCAGCCATGCCTGTCATCATTTCCTGCAAGCTTTTGCTTCATTGGGTAGACCCCAAGAAGTAAAAACTGACAATGGTCCCGCATACATATCTCAAAAATTGGCCACATTTTTAAATGAATGGGGTGTTCGACACATTTTTGGTATTCCCCACTCTCCCACAAGCCAAGCAATCATTGAAAGAACACATCAAACCTTAAAACGCATATTAGATCAACAGAGAGGGGGAACGGAAATCACCCCACAGATGAGACTGAGTAAGGCTTTGTATGGTTTTAATTTTCTAAATAGTTCAAGTACAGAACCAGATCCACCAATCTTTAGACACTTTTCAAATAGCACACAGGCAAAACTGAAAGAACATCCTCCTCTTCTAATTAGAAACCCTGACTCTGGACAGATGGAAGGCCCGTTTCAATTAATAACGTGGGGCAAAGGGTATGCTTCTATTTCCACAGGTGCTGGAAGAATTAAGTGGGTTCCTGCCAAAAACGTCAAACCGTATCGCACTTCAGAACCTGTTGTCGAGCCTAGAACTGAGGAAGCGAGTACGCAGACGTGGACCGAATGGAAGGATCCCGGGTCTCGCCTGACGCCTCTTGTGCCTGACGTTCTTTGTGCATCGGTGGAACCCATGAACTCTGATTTTGTGCCAATGTTATTTATGAGTATACGAATTGAATGCTGAATGTTTGTTTAACAAAGCTAATTTTTGGCTGAAAATTTAGGTTATTGTTTTTGTTTAGAAAGAATTCTGCCAAAACTTAGTTCTTGAAAGAGATGGGGCAGAATCAAATGGTATACTTGTTTTGCTTGATGTTAATTGTTTTTTGTCGTGCAGATTTGCCTGTGGATCAACCGAAAACGAGTGTTTGGGTGACCTTAGCCAAGGCTGCCGGATCGGATACTATATGCCTGTCGAATTCGGAACCAGAAAAGCCTTTCTCAACCTGTTTGGTTGGTGTGCCAGTGAAAGAGTTTCCTTTGGTCAGAAAAGAATCCAATGGTAAACCAGGTGGAATTGACAATGGAAACAGTCCTTCCTTCAATTGGAACATTTGTTCGAAAAAACTTCTCAGGGCAGCAAATGTTTCAAACAGTTGGGATGTGTTTCTGGAGACGGACCAATATCCACGGCAATTGCCAAAAGGGTATTGGATCATTTGCGGAGACAGAGGTTGGCAAGGCATTCCAGCCCACCTTGAAGGTGGCCCTTGTAGCATTGGTATGCTTACCATAATTGCCCCCACTGCCAAAGCAGTGATGAAAAAGAAACAAAGGAAAACAAGAGCTGTTCCTCATTATGATGAGAACTGTCAGAGTGATTTTATGCCTTGGAATGCCGCCAGAAGGCTTTCAGCAGGTATATTTCTACCCCAATTGGCTTCAGCTGTGGCATTGAGACAATTAGATCGAGTTGGATGTTGGCTGAGCAAACAAGCTAATGCCACATCCTCCGCAATCAGTGATATGTTGACCGATGTTGATAGTATTAGACATGCTACTCTTCAAAACAGAGCAGCCATTGATTTTCTCTTACTGGCACAAGGACATGGTTGTGAGGAATTGGAAGGATTGTGTTGTATGAATTTTTCTGATCATTCCGAATCCATTCACAAAAGCATTCAAAAATTAAAGGATCTGACAGCCCAAATTAAAGAAGATGGAGGTTCCTGGTTGGATGATTTGTTTCAAAATTGGAGTTTTGCACCTTGGCTAAGGCAACTTTGCAAGATAGGTCTTTACATATTAGGTGTTCTAATACTGATATTGATAGTGGCACCTTGTATACTCTGTTGTGTTCGGCGAATGATGAACAAAACAGTCCGAGAAGTTTTTGTCATTCAAGCAGGAGAATTAGGAAGTAGAAGCACAGAGAGTGTACGAAATCTCACGAAAGCAGTAGATGAGGGTATTGACATGAACGAAGGTTTTGAATTAAGGCCTTGGAATCGACCAGAGTTTTTTGAACGATGCCTTGTGACTGTTGCCAAACGTGATTCATATCTCTCTTTCAGGGATTGGGTCTTCACAGCATTAAGTTGCTGTGCCGTAATATAGCAATGCTTCAGTTTAGTGAAAATAGGTCTTCAGCAGATAATAAGCAGAAATTTTGCAATAGAGCTATGAAACGCAAATAGCAAGCGACAAGAAAATGAAAGCTTCTGGGTCAAACAGAGAGGGGGAAATGTTGGAATCCATAAGGTTAGAGGATTTTTAAGAAATGGTTACAAAGAAGTATGTAGGCCTTAGACTGGAGTTTTGTTAGCATTGCAGAAAAGTTTCCCATGCAAGCAGAAAAAGTTTTCCATGCAAGCAGAAAAGTTTCCCAAGCAGTAGACGTGACAAATAACAATAGGCTTCTGTAGAATTGGCTTTAGGATGGCAACAAGGTTATTTAATGTATATGTTTAGAAGGTTAGCATGAATAGAACTCTGTTCTTTGTCTCTTATCAACTAGTCTTTGTTTTAGCTACGATTACCTATGTTTTATAAGATTGGATAGAATGCTTGTCAAGATGTGTTTTCTGTGTCTGATTGGCTGAATTCTAGTCTGAGATGATTTTATGTATTGCTGTATGAGCCCTGTTGAAGGAGACATTTTTTGGTGTGGATCAGTGAGCTGTCATGTCTCCATTTTGTATTTTGAGACTGATGTGCTGGAAATAAAAGCAAAAATCTCTTCACTGGTCTGGTTACCATGTTATCCATATTTGGATATTTTGCCGCGACCTAGTGGGTTCCTTTTTTAAGGCGTGGGCTCCTGACACCATTGGACTTATACCTGTCCCGTCCCCCGCATATTGGTGCCTCGTGTGAGGACGTAGAATAGAAGAAAAACAAAGAAAAATCGTGGAAGTACCAGCTGCGGAGACCCAAGTGTTAACAAGGAGCACACTGTATCATCTCTCCCGCCGAAGCCAAGAAAATTGTAAGTAACTTATCTCGGGAGAGCGCTTGGGTGACGTGGGGAGGCAAAATAGCGAAAAAGAAAATTATTAAAAGAACACAAAAATGGGAACGAATTTATCAAAAGTTGAATGGGATGTTTTTCATCAATTAGAGACAATGTTACAAGAAAATGGTCACTCTGAAATTTCAAAAACTGAGCTTAAAAACTTACTTATCTGGGTTAAAGCGAATACGCAAGATTTAAATCTGCAGTCTGCTTTTACTTTTCATTTTTGGGATCAGATAAACTGGAGAATCTATAAACTAGTCTCTCTCAAAAAAGATGAAAGCTTAAGAGAACTTATGCCGGTTTGTAGAGCGCTGTTGGAGCGCTGTTTTAAACAAACTGATAATAATAAGATCAACTTGGACTCAGAAAACAAAGCTTCTGGTTCTGTCTCATTAAATTCCAGTAAACCGGAGACTGTGTGAGTATCGGAGAATGTTACAAGTGTTGTTGCAAATGCTGAAAGTATTGCTTTGAACTCTGTTGAACAAAATCTTTCTTCTCTCTCTCTGGGAAAAAATGAGACTCTTTTGGACTTTTCTTTGCGTTGTTCTGTTAATGTAAAAATATGTGACTCTTGTAAGGGGGATGGAACAAAGTGTGTAAAAGATGGAAATGAAAAAGTGACTGTACTTCCTAAAATTGTTTGTGCAGGGACACTGAAACCTGAATTGGATTCTGTTGGGCCTGGGGTGGAGGCTGAGGTGGCTGCTTCCACTCGGGAAATTGTGGTTCCGGGGAACTCGTTTTCACTTAAGCAAAAACATGGTTGTTCTGGTGTTTGTCAATCTATAGATACAGAGAAAGAAAAATTGGCTTTAAGGGTGGAGTCCTTTGAAAGGAAGAGATGGAAGAAACTCGCGACTGTGTTGTTGCTGAAATTCAAAAAGCTGGACTTGAAATCTCTGCAACGAAAATTCAACAAGTTTCACCTTAGAAGTACCTGGGATGGAAGATGATGGAAGACGATGGAAGACGACAAGAAGACCACAGAAAATTCAGATCCGAACCAGAGTCAACAACCTACAAGAGTTACAACAACTTCTAGGAGAAATCAACTGGGTCAGACCGATGCTGGGAATCACCAATGATGAACTGAGTCTGCTCTTCCATTTGCTGAGAGGAAGTTGCGACATCACTTCGCCAAGAACTTTAACCCCTGAAGCTCGTGCTGCTCTCGACAAAGTCACAGAAGCTCTTCAAAAAAGACAAGCTCATCGCTGCGTTCCTGAAAATCCTTTCTTTCTTGCAATCTTAGGAGAGAAGATGCAGCTTTGTGGTCTCATTTTCCAGTGGGATGCCACAGAACAAGATCCTTTGTTAATAATGGAATGGGTTTTTCCTCCCTACAGGTTTTCAAAGACCATTTGCTCAGTTTTAGAAATGATTGCATACATTATAATTAAGGCTAGAACCAGATTGTTAACTTTGGCAGGTCAAGAATGTTCAGTTATCTATTTGCCATTGAAAAATGATTATTTCAATTGGGCAATGCAAAATTCTGATGATTTACAATATGCATTCTTAGGTTTTCCAGGTGTTTGTTCCATACACTATCCAGCTCACAAACTACTGCAAGCAAAATTGAGTTTCAGAGAAAAACCTAAATTAAGTGAAGAACCTTTACATGCTGTGACTCTCTTCACTGATGGCTCTGGTAAAAGCCACAAGTCCGTTGTGACTTGGTTTAATCAAAAGACTGATGTTTGGGAATCTGATATTCAAACAGTAGAGGGATCCCTTCAAATTGTTGAGCTTGCTGCAGTAGTTTGAGCTTTTCAGCTGTTTCCTCAGCCTTTTAATTTGGTCACAGATTCTGCTTATGTTGCTAATGTAGTCAGGAGAATAGAAGGTTCCATTTTAAAGGATGTTAGTAATGAAACTGTACATCGTTGGCTTTCATGTCTTTTTATAACTTTGCAATATAGAACTAATCCATATTTTGTTTCTCACATTAGGGCGCATTCTTCACTTCCTGGATTTTTAGTGGAAGGAAATGCAAGAGCGGACAAGCTGACAATGGTCATTTCTAACACATTGCCAAATATTTTTGAACAAGCAAAATTGAGTCATGCCTTTTTCCACCAAAATGCACAAGCACTCATGCGAATGTTCCAAATCACTAAAAGTCAAGCTAAAGCTATCATTCATACTTGCCCTGACTGTCAATTGGTACAACCTCCTGTTTCTACAGGAGCAATCAACCCCCGAGGCTTACAAAGCCTACAGTTGTGGCAAACAGGTGTTACTAAATAGCCTTCTTTTGGTAAATTTAAAAATATTCATGTTTCCATAGACACGTTCTCTGGTGCAGTTTTTGCTTCCCTTCACACAGGTGAAACTGGCAGCCATGCCTGTCATCATTTCCTGCAAGCTTTTGCTTCATTGGGTATACCCCAAGAAGTAAAAACTGACAATGGTCCCGCATACATATCTCAAAAATTGGCCACATTTTTAAATGAATGGGGTGTTCGACACATTTTTGGTATTCCCCACTCTCCCACAAGCCAAGCAATCATTGAAAGAACACATCAAACCTTAAAACGCATATTAGATCAACAGAGAGGGGGAACGGAAATCACCCCACAGATGAGACTGAGTAAGGCTTTGTATGGTTTTAATTTTCTAAATAGTTCAAGTACAGAACCAGATCCACCAATCTTTAGACACTTTTCAAATAGCACACAGGCAAAACTGAAAGAACATCCTCCTCTTCTAATTAGAAACCCTGACTCTGGACAGATGGAAGGCCCGTTTCAATTAATAACGTGGGGCAAAGGGTATGCTTCTATTTCCACAGGTGCTGGAAGAATTAAGTGGGTTCCTGCCAAAAACGTCAAACCGTATCGCACTTCAGAACCTGTTGTTGAGCCTAGAACTGAGGAAGCGAGTACGCAGACGTGGACCGAATGGAAGGATCCCGGGTCTCGTCTGACGCCTCTTGTGCCTGACGTTCTTTGTGCATCGGTGGAACCCATGAACTCTGATTTTGTGCCAATGTTATTTATGAGTATACGAATTGAATGCTGAATGTTTGTTTAACGAAGCTAATTTTTGGCTGAAAATTTAGGTTATTGTTTTTGTTTAGAAAGAATTCTGCCAAAACTTAGTTCTTGAAAGAGATGGGGCAGAATCAAATGGTATACTTGTTTTGCATGATTTTAATTGTTTTTTGTCGTGCAGATTTGCCTGTGGATCAACCGAAAACGAGTGTTTGGGTGACCTTAGCCAAGGCTGCCGGATCGGATACTATATGCCTGTCTAATTCGGAACCAGAAAAGCCTTTCTCAACCTGTTTGGTTGGTGTGCCAGTGAAAGAGTTTCCTTTGGTCAGAAAAGAATCCAATGGTAAACCAGGTGGAATTGACAATGGAAACAGTCCTTCCTTCAATTGGAACATTTGTTCGAAAAAACTTCTCAGGGCAGCAAATGTTTCAAACAGTTGGGATGTGTTTCTGGAGACGGACCAATATCCACGGCAATTGCCAGAAGGGTATTGGATCATTTGCGGAGACAGAGGTTGGCAAGGCATTCCAGCCCACCTTGAAGGTGGCCCTTGTAGCATTGGTATGCTTACCATAATTGCCCCCACTGCCAAAGCAGTGATGAAAAAGAAACAAAGGAAAACAAGAGCTGTTCCTCATTATGATGAGAACTGTCAGAGTGATTTTATGCCTTGGAATGCCGCCAGAAGGCTTTCAGCAGGTATATTTCTACCCCAATTGGCTTCAGCTGTGGCATTGAGACAATTAGATCGAGTTGGATGTTGGCTGAGCAAACAAGCTAATGCCACATCCTCCGCAATCAGTGATATGTTGACCGATGTTGATAGTATTAGACATGCTACTCTTCAAAACAGAGCAGCCATTGATTTTCTCTTACTGGCACAAGGACATGGTTGTGAGGAATTGGAAGGATTGTGTTGTATGAATTTGTCTGATCATTCTGAATCCATTCACAAAAGCATTCAAAAATTAAAGGATCTGACAGCCCAAATTAAAGAAGATGGAGGTTCCTGGTTGGATGATTTGTTTCAAAATTGGAGTTTTGCACCTTGGCTAAGGCAACTTTGCAAGATAGGTCTTTACATATTAGGCATTCTAATACTGATATTGATAGTGGCACCTTGTATACTCTGTTGTGTTCGGCGAATGATGAACAAAACAGTCCGAGAAGTTTTTGTCATTCAAGCAGGAGAATTAGGAAGTAGAAGCACAGAGAGTGTACGAAATCTCACGAAAGCAGTAGATGAGGGTATTGACATGAACGAAGGTTTTGAATTAAGGCCTTGGAATCGACCAGAGTTTTTTGAACGATGCCTTGTGACTGTTGCCAAACGTGATTCATATCTCTCTTTCAGGGATTGGGTCTTCACAGCATTAAGTTGCTGTGCCGTAATATAGCAATGCTTCAGTTTAGTGAAAATAGGTCTTCAGCAGATAATAAGCAGAAATTTTGCAATAGAGCTATGAAACGCAAATAGCAAGCGACAAGAAAATGAAAGCTTCTGGGTCAAACAGAGAGGGGGAAATGTTGGAATCCATAAGGTTAGAGGATTGTTAAGAAATGGTTACAAAGAAGTATGTAGGCCTTAGACTGGAGTTTTGTTAGCATTGCAGAAAAGTTTCCCATGCAAGCAGAAAAAGTTTTCCATGCAAGCAGAAAAGTTTCCCAAGCAGTAGACGTGACAAATAACAATAGGCTTCTGTAGAATTGGCTTTAGGATGGCAACAAGGTTATTTAATGTATATCTTTAGAAGGTTAGCATGAATAGAACTCTGTCTCTTATCAACTAGTCTTTGTTTTAGCTACGATTACCTATGTTTTATAAGATTGGATAGAATGCTTGTCAAGATGTGTTTTCTGTGTCTGATTGGCTGAATTCTAGTCTGAGATGATTTTATGTATTGCTGTATGAGCCCTGTTGAAGGAGACATTTTTTGGTGTGGATCAGTGAGCTGTCATGTTTCCATTTTGTATTTTGAGACTGATGTGCTGGAAATAAAAGCAAAAATCTCTTCACTGGTCTGGTTACCATGTTATCCATATTTGGATATTTTGCCGCGGCCTAGTGGGTTCCTTTTTTAAGGCGTGGGTTCCTGACACTATTGGTCTTATACCTGTCCCGTCCCCCGCATATTGGTGCCTTGTGTGAGGACGTAGAATAGAAGAAAAACAAAGAAAAATCGTGGAAGTACCAGCTGCGGAGACCCAAGTGTTAACAAGGAGCACACTGTATCATCTCTCCCGCCGAAGCCAAGAAAATTGTAACTTATCTCGGGAGAGCGCTTGGGTGACGTTGGGAGGCAAAATAGAGAAAAAGAAAATTATTAAAAGAACACAAAAATGGGAACGAATTTATCAAAAGTTGAATGGGATGTTTTTCATCAATTAGAGACAATGTTACAAGAAAAAGGTCACTCTGAAATTTCAAAAACTGAGCTTAAAAACTTACTTATCTGGGTTAAAGCGAATACGCAAGATTTAAATCTGCAGTCTGCTTTTACTTTTCATTTTTGGGATCAGATAAACTGGAGAATCTATAAACTAGTCTCTCTCAAAAAAGATGAAAGCTTAAGAGAACTTATGCCGGTTTGTAGAGTGCTGTTGGAGCACTGTTTTAATCAAACTGATAATAATAAGATCAACTTGGACTCAGAAAACAAAGCTTCTGGTTCTGTCTCATTAAATTCCAGTAAACCGGAGACTGTGTGAGTATCGGAGAATGTTACAAGTGTTGTTGCAAATGCTGAAAGTATTGCTTTGAACTCTGTTGAACAAAATCTTTCTCCTCTCTCTCTGGGAAAAAATGAGACTCTTTTGGACTTTTCTTCGCGTTGTTCTGTTAATGTAAAAATATGTGACTCTTGTAAGGGGGATGGAACAAAGTGTGTAAAAGATGGAAATGAAAAAGTGACTGTACTTCCTAAAATTGTTTGTGCAGGGACACTGAAACCTGAATTGGATTCTGTTGGGCCTGGGGTGGAGGCTGAGGTGGCTGCTTCCACTCGGGAAATTGTGGTTCCGGGGAACTCTTTTTCACTTAAGCAAAAACATGGTTGTTCTGGTGTTTGTCAATCTATAGATACAGAGAAAGAAAAATTGGCTTTAAGGGTGGAGTCCTTTGAAAGGAAGAGATGGAAGAAACTCGCGACTGTGTTGTTGCTGAAATTCAAAAAGCTGGACTTGAAATCTCTGCAACGAAAATTCAACAAGTTTCACCTTAGAAGTACCTGGGATGGAAGATGATGGAAGACGATGGAAGACGACAATAATACCACAGAAAATTCAGATCCGAACCAGAGTCAACAACCTACAAGAGTTACAACAACTTCTAGGAGAAATCAACTGGGTCAGACCGATGCTGGGAATCACCAATGATGAACTGAGTCCGCTCTTCCATTTGCTGAGAGGAAGTTGCGACATCACTTCGCCAAGAACTTTAACCCCTGAAGCTCGTGCTGCTCTCGACAAAGTCACAGAAGCTCTTCAAAAAAGACAAGCTCATCGCTGCGTTCCTGAAAATCCTTTCTTTCTTGCAATCTTAGGAGAGAAGATGCAGCTTTGTGGTCTCATTTTCCAGTGGGATGCCACAGAACAAGATCCTTTGTTAATAATGGAATGGGTTTTTCCTCCCTACAGGTTTTCAAAGACCATTTGCTCAGTTTTAGAAATGATTGCATACATTATAATTAAGGCTAGAACCAGATTGTTATCTTTGGCAGGTCAAGAATGTTCAGTTATCTATTTGCCATTGAAAAATGATTATTTCAATTGGGCAATGCAAAATTCCGATGATTTACAATATGCATTCTTAGGTTTTCCAGATGTTTGTTCCATACACTATCCAGCTCACAAACTACTGCAAGCAAAATTGAGTTTCAGAGAAAAACCTAAATTAAGTGAAGAACCTTTACATGCTGTGACTCTCTTCACTGATGGCTCTGGTAAAAGCCACAAGTCCGTTGTGACTTGGTTTAATCAAAAGACTGATGTTTGGGAATCTGATATTCAAACAGTAGAGGGATCCCCTCAAATTGTTGAGCTTGCTGCAGTAGTTTGAGCTTTTCAGCTGTTTCCTCAGCCTTTTAATTTGGTCACAGATTCTGCTTATGTTGCTAATGTAGTCAGGAGAATAGAAGGTTCCATTTTAAAGGATGTTAGTAATGAAACTTTACATCGTTGGCTTTCATGTCTTTTTATAACTTTGCAATATAGAACTAATCCATATTTTGTTTCTCACATTAGGGCGCATTCTTCACTTCCTGGATTTTTAGTGGAAGGAAATGCAAGAGCGGACAAGCTGACAATGGTCATTTCTAACACATTGCCAAATATTTTTGAACAAGCAAAATTGAGTCATGCCTTTTTCCACCAAAATGCACAAGCACTCATGCGAATGTTCCAAATCACTAAAAGTCAAGCTAAAGCTATCATTCATACTTGCCCTGACTGTCAATTGGTACAACCTCCTGTTTCTACAGGAGCAATCAACCCCCGAGGCTTACAAAGCCTACAGTTGTGGCAAACAGGTGTTACTAAATTGCCTTCTTTTGGTAAATTTAAAAATATTCATGTTTCCATAGACACGTTCTCTGGTGCAGTTTTTGCTTCCCTTCACACAGGTGAAACTGGCAGCCATGCCTGTCATCATTTCCTGCAAGCTTTTGCTTCATTGGGTATACCCCAAGAAGTAAAAACTGACAATGGTCCCGCATACATATCTCAAAAATTGGCCACATTTTTAAATGAATGGGGTGGTCGACGCATTTTTGGTATTCCCCACTCTCCCACAAGCCAAGCAATCATTGAAAGAACACATCAAACCTTAAAACGCATATTAGATCAACAGAGAGGGGGAACGGAAATCACCCCACAGATGAGACTGAGTAAGGCTTTGTATGGTTTTAATTTTCTAAATAGTTCAAGTACAGAACCAGATCCACCAATCTTTAGACACTTTTCAAATAGCACACAGGCAAAACTGAAAGAACATCCTCCTCTTCTAATTAGAAACCCTGACTCTGGACAGATGGAAGGCCCGTTTCAATTAATAACGTGGGGCAAAGGGTATGCTTCTATTTCCACAGGTGCTGGAAGAATTAAGTGGGTTCCTGCCAAAAACGTCAAACCGTATCGCACTTCAGAACCTGTTGTCGAGCCTAGAACTGAGGAAGCGAGTACGCAGACGTGGACCGAATGGAAGGATCCCGGGTCTCGCCTGACGCCTCTTGTGCCTGACGTTCTTTGTGCATCGGTGGAACCCATGAACTCTGATTTTGTGCCAATGTTATTTATGAGTATACGAATTGAATGCTGAATGTTTGTTTAACGAAGCAAATTTTTGGCTGAAAATTTAGGTTATTGTTTTTGTTTAGAAAGAATTCTGCCAAAACTTAGTTCTTGAAAGAGATGGGGCAGAATCAAATGGTATACTTGTTTTGCTTGATTTTAATTGTTTTTTGTCGTGCAGATTTGCCTGTGGATCAACCGAAAACGAATGTTTGGGTGACCTTAGCCAAGGCTGCCGGATCGGATACTATATGCCTGTCTAATTCGGAACCAGAAAAGCCTTTCTCAACCTGTTTGGTTGGTGTGCCAGTGAAAGAGTTTCCTTTGGTCAGAAAAGAATCCAATGGTAAACCAGGTGGAATTGACAATGGAAACAGTCCTTCCTTCAATTGGAACATTTGTTCGAAAAAACTTCTCAGGGCAGCAAATGTTTCAAACAGTTGGGATGTGTTTCTGGAGACGGACCAATATCCACGGCAATTGCCAAAAGGGTATTGGATCATTTGCGGAGACAGAGGTTGGCAAGGCATTCCAGCCCACCTTGAAGGTGGCCCTTGTAGCATTGGTATGCTTACCATAATTGCCCCCACTGCCAAAGCAGTGATGAAAAAGAAACAAAGGAAAACAAGAGCTGTTCCTCATTATGATGAGAACTGTCAGAGTGATTTTATGCCTTGGAATGCCGCCAGAAGGCTTTCAGCAGGTATATTTCTACCCCAATTGGCTTCAGCTGTGGCATTGAGACAATTAGATCGAGTTGGATGTTGGCTGAGCAAACAAGCTAATGCCACATCCTCCGCAATCAGTGATATGTTGACCGATGTTGATAGTATTAGACATGCTACTCTTCAAAACAGAGCAGCCATTGATTTTCTCTTACTGGCACAAGGACATGGTTGTGAGGAATTTGAAGGATTGTGTTGTATGAATTTGTCTGATCGTTCTGAATCCATTCACAAAAGCATTCAAAAATTAAAGGATCTGACAGCCCAAATTAAAGAAGATGGAGGTTCCTGGTTGGATGATTTGTTTCAAAATTGGAGTTTTGCACCTTGGCTAAGGCAACTTTGCAAGATAGGTCTTTACATATTAGGTGTTCTAATGCTGATATTGATAGTGGCACCTTGTATACTCTGTTGTCTTCGGCGAATGATGAACAAAACAGTCTGAGAAGTTTTTGTCATTCAAGCAGGAGAACTAGGAAGTAGAAGCACAGAGAGTGTACGAAATCTCACGAAAGCAGTAGATGAGGGTATTGACATGAACGAAGGTTTTGAATTAAGGCCTTGGAATCGACCAGAGTTTTTTGAACGATGCCTTGTGACTGTTGCCAAATGTGATTCATATCTCTCTTTCAGGGATTGGGTCTTCACAGCATTAAGTTGCTGTGCCGTAATATAGCAATGCTTCAGTTTAGTGAAAATAGGTCTTCAGCAGATAATAAGCAGAAATTTTGCAATAGAGCTATGAAACGCAAATAGCAAGCGACAAGAAAATGAAAGCTTCTGGGTCAAACAGAGAGGGGGAAATGTTGGAATCCATAAGGTTAGAGGATTTTTAAGAAATGGTTACAAAGAAGTATGTAGGCCTTAGACTGGAGTTTTGTTAGCATTGCAGAAAAGTTTCCCATGCAAGCAGAAAAAGTTTTCCATGCAAGCAGATAAGTAAGTTTTTAAGCTCAGTTTTTGAAATTTCAGAGTGACCTTTTTCTTGTAACATTGTCTCTAATTGATGAAAAACATCCCATTCAACTTTTGATAAATTCGTTCCCATTTTTGTGTTCTTTTCATAATTTTCTTTTTCGCTATTTTGCCTCCCAACGTCACCCAAGCGCTCTCCCGAGATAAGTTACTTACAATTTTCTTGGCTTCGGCGGGAGAGATGATACAGTGTGCTCCTTGTTAACACTTGGGTCTCCGCAGCTGGTACTTCCACGATTTTTCTTTGTTTTTCTTCTATTCTACGTCCTCACACGAGGCACCAATATGCGGGGGACGGGACAGGTATAAGTCCAATAGTGTCAGGAACCCACGCCTTAAAAAAGGAACCCACTAGGCCGCGGCAAAATATCCAAATATGGATAACATGGTAACCAGACCAGTGAAGAGATTTTTGCTTTTATTTCCAGCACATCAGTCTCAAAATACAAAATGGAGACATGACAGCTCACTGATCCACACCAAAAAATGTCTCCTTCAACAGGGCTCATACAGCAATACATAAAATCATCTCAGACTAGAATTCAGCCAATCAGACACAGAAAACACATCTTGACAAGCATTCTATCCAATCTTATAAAACATAGGTAATCGTAGCAAAAACAAAGACTAGTTGATAAGAGACAAAGAACAGAGTTCTATTCATGCTAACCTTCTAAAGATATACATTAAATAACCTTGTTGCCATCCTAAAGCCAATTCTACAGAAGCCTATTGTTATTTGTCACGTCTACTGCTTGGGAAACTTTTCTGCTTGCATGGAAAACTTTTTCTGCTTGCATGGGAAACTTTTCTGCAATGCTAACAAAACTCCAGTCTAAGGCCTACATACTTCTTTGTAACCATTTCTTAAAAATCCTCTAACCTTATGGATTCCAACATTTCCCCCTCTCTGTTTGACCCAGAAGCTTTCATTTTCTTGTCGCTTGCTATTTGCGTTTCATAGCTCTATTGCAAAATTTCTGCTTATTATCTGCTGAAGACCTATTTTCACTAAACTGAAGCATTGCTATATTACGGCACAGCAACTTAATGCTGTGAAGACCCAATCCCTGAAAGAGAGATATGAATCACGTTTGGCAACAGTCACAAGGCATCGTTCAAAAAACTCTGGTCGATTCCAAGGCCTTAATTCAAAACCTTCGTTCATGTCAATACCCTCATCTACTGCTTTCGTGAGATTTCATACACTCTCTGTGCTTCTACTTCCTAGTTCTCCTGCTTGAATGACAAAAACTTCTCGGACTGTTTTGTTCATCATTCGCCGAACACAACAGAGTATACAAGGTGCCACTATCAATATCAGTATTAGAACACCTAATATGTAAAGACCTATCTTGCAAAGTTGCCTTAGCCAAGGTGCAAAACTCCAATTTTGAAACAAATCATCCAACCAGGAACCTCCATCTTCTTTAATTTGGGCTGTCAGATCCTTTAATTTTTGAATGCTTTTGTGAATGGATTCAGAACGATCAGACAAATTCATACAACACAATCCTTCAAATTCCTCACAACCATGTCCTTGTGCCAGTAAGAGAAAATCAATGGCTGCTCTGTTTTGAAGAGTAGCATGTCTAATACTATCAACATCGGTCAACATATCACTGATTGCGGAGGATGTGGCATTAGCTTGTTTGCTCAGCCAACATCCAACTCGATCTAATTGTCTCAATGCCACAGCTGAAGCCAATTGGGGTAGAAATATACCTGCTGAAAGCCTTCTGGCGGCATTCCAAGGCATAAAATCACTCTGACAGTTCTCATCATAATGAGGAACAGCTCTTGTTTTCCTTTGTTTCTTTTTCATCACTGCTTTGGCAGTGGGGGCAATTATGGTAAGCATACCAATGCTACAAGGGCCACCTTCAAGGTGGGCTGGAATGCCTTGCCAACCTCTGTCTCCGCAAATGATCCAATACCCTTTTGGCAATTGCCGTGGATATTGGTCCGTCTCCAGAAACACATCCCAACTGTTTGAAACATTTGCTGCCCTGAGAAGTTTTTTCGAACAAATGTTCCAATTGAAGGAAGGACTGTTTCCATTGTCAATTCCACCTGGTTTACCATTGGATTCTTTTCTGACCAAAGGAAACTCTTTCACTGGCACACCAACCAAACAGGTTGAGAAAGGCTTTTCTGGTTCCGAATTAGACAGGCATATAGTATCCGATCCGGCAGCCTTGGCTAAGGTCACCCAAACACTCGTTTTCGGTTGATCCACAGGCAAATCTGCACGACAAAAAACAATTAACATCAAGCAAAACAAGTATACCATTTGATTCTGCCCCATCTCTTTCAAGAACTAAGTTTTGGCAGAATTCTTTCTAAACAAAAAAAAAAACCTAAATTTTCAGCCAAAAATTAGCTTTGTTAAACAAACATTCAGCATTCAATTCGTATACTCATAAATAACATTGGCACAAAATCAGAGTTCATGGGTTCCACCGATGCACAAAGAACGTCAGGCACAAGAGGCGTCAGGCGAGACCCGGGATCCTTCCATTCGGTCCACGTCTGCGTACTCGCTTCCTCAGTTCTAGGCTCGACAACAGGTTCTGAAGTGCGATACGGTTTGACGTTTTTGGCAGGAACCCACTTAATTCTTCCAGCACCTGTGGAAATAGAAGCATACCCTTTGCCCCACGTTATTAATTGAAACGGGCCTTCCATCTGTCCAGAGTCAGGGTTTCTAATTAGAAGAGGAGGATGTTCTTTCAGTTTTGCCTGTGTGCTATTTGAAAAGTGTCTAAAGATTGGTGGATCTGGTTCTGTACTTGAACTATTTAGAAAATTAAAACCATACAAAGCCTTACTCAGTCTCATCTGTGGGGTGATTTCCGTTCCCCCTCTCTGTTGATCTAATATGCGTTTTAAGGTTTGATGTGTTCTTTCAATGATTGCTTGGCTTGTGGGAGAGTGGGGAATACCAAAAATGTGTCGAACACCCCATTCATTTAAAAATGTGGCCAATTTTTGAGATATGTATGCGGGACCATTGTCAGTTTTTACTTCTTGGGGTATACCCAATGAAGCAAAAGCTTGCAGGAAATGATGACAGGCATGGCTGCCAGTTTCACCTGTGTGAAGGGAAGCAAAAACTGCACCAGAGAACGTGTCTATGGAAACATGAATATTTTTAAATTTACCAAAAGAAGGCTATTTAGTAACACCTGTTTGCCACAACTGTAGGCTTTGTAAGCCTCGGGGGTTGATTGCTCCTGTAGAAACAGGAGGTTGTACCAATTGACAGCCAGGGCAAGTATGAATGATAGCTTTAGCTTGACTTTTAGTGATTTGGAACATTCGCATGAGTGCTTGTGCATTTTGGTGGAAAAAGGCATGACTCAATTTTGCTTGTTCAAAAATATTTGGCAATGTGTTAGAAATGACCATTGTCAGCTTGTCCGCTCTTGCATTTCCTTCCACTAAAAATCCAGGAAGTGAAGAATGCGCCCTAATGTGAGAAACAAAATATGGATTAGTTCTATATTGCAAAGTTATAAAAAGACATGAAAGCCAACGATGTAAAGTTTCATTACTAACATCCTTTAAAATGGAACCTTCTATTCTCCTGACTACATTAGCAACATAAGCAGAATCTGTGACCAAATTAAAAGGCTGAGGAAACAGCTGAAAAGCTCAAACTACTGCAGCAAGCTCAACAATTTGAGGGGATCCCTCTACTGTTTGAATATCAGATTCCCAAACATCAGTCTTTTGATTAAACCAAGTCACAACGGACTTGTGGCTTTTACCAGAGCCATCAGTGAAGAGAGTCACAGCATGTAAAGGTTCTTCACTTAATTTAGGTTTTTCTCTGAAACTCAATTTTGCTTGCAGTAGTTTGTGAGCTGGATAGTGTATGGAACAAACACCTGGAAAACCTAAGAATGCATATTGTAAATCATCAGAATTTTGCATTGCCCAATTGAAATAATCATTTTTCAATGGCAAATAGATAACTGAACATTCTTGACCTGCCAAAGTTAACAATCTGGTTTTAGCCTTAATTATAATGTATGCAATCATTTCTAAAACTGAGCAAATGGTCTTTGAAAACCTGTAGGGAGGAAAAACCCATTCCATTATTAACAAAGGATCTTGTTCTGTGGCATCCCACTGGAAAATGAGACCACAAAGCTGCATCTTCTCTCCTAAGATTGCAAGAAAGAAAGGATTTTCAGGAACGCAGCGATGAGCTTGTCTTTTTTGAAGAGCTTCTGTGACTTTGTCGAGAGCAGCACGAGCTTCAGGGGTTAAAGTTCTTGGCGAAGTGATGTCGCAACTTCCTCTCAGCAAATGGAAGAGCGGACTCAGTTCATCATTGGTGATTCCCAGCATCGGTCTGACCCAGTTGATTTCTCCTAGAAGTTGTTGTAACTCTTGTAGGTTGTTGACTCTGGTTCGGATCTGAATTTTCTGTGGTATTATTGTCGTCTTCCATCGTCTTCCATCATCTTCCATCCCAGGTACTTCTAAGGTGAAACTTGTTGAATTTTCGTTGCAGAGATTTCAAGTCCAGCTTTTTGAATTTCAGCAACAACACAGTCGCGAGTTTCTTCCATCTCTTCCTTTCAAAGGACTCCACCCTTAAAGCCAATTTTTCTTTCTCTGTATCTATAGATTGACAAACACCAGAACAACCCTGTTTTTGCTTAACTGAAAAAGAGTTCCCCGGAACCACAATTTCCCAAGTGGAAGCAGCCACCTCAGCCTCCACCCCAGGCCCAACAGAATCCAATTCAGGTTTCAGTGTCCCTGCACAAACAATTTTAGGAAGTACAGTCACTTTTTCATTTCCATCTTTTACACACTTTGTTCCATCCCCCTTACAAGAGTCACATATTTTTACATTAACAGAACAACGCAAAGAAAAGTCCAAAAGAGTCTCATTTTTTCCCAGAGAGAGAGAAGAAAGATTTTGTTCAACAGAGTTCAAAGCAATACTTTCAGCATTTGCAACAACACTTGTAACATTCTCCGATACTCACACAGTCTCCGGTTTACTGGAATTTAATGAGACAGAACAAGAAGCTTTGTTTTCTGAGTCCAAGTTGATCTTATTATTATCAGTTTGTTTAAAACAGTGCTCCAACAGCGCTCTACAAACCGGCATAAGTTCTCTTAAGCTTACATCTTTTTTGAGAGAGACTAGATTATAGATTCTCCAGTTTATCTGATCCCAAAAATGAAAAGTAAATGCAGACTGCAGATTTAAATCTTGCGTATTCGCTTTAACCCAGATAAGTAAGTTTTTAAGCTCAGTTTTTGAAATTTCAGAGTGACCTTTTTCTTGTAACATTGCCTCTAATTGATGAAAAACATCCCATTCAACTTTTGATAAATTCGTTCCCATTTTTGTGTTCTTTTAATAATTTTCTTTTTCGCTATTTTGCCTCCCAACGTCACCCAAGCGCTCTCCCGAGATAAGTTACTTACAATTTTCTTGGCTTCGGCGGGAGAGATGATACAGTGTGCTCCTTGTTAACACTTGGGTCTCCGCAGCTGGTACTTCCACGATTTTTCTTTGTTTTTCTTCTATTCTACGTCCTCACACGAGGCACCAATATGCGGGGGACGGGACAGGTATAAGTCCAATGGTGTCAGGAGCCCACGCCTTAAAAAAGGAACCCACTAGGTCGCGGCAAAATATCCAAATATGGATAACATGGTAACCAGACCAGTGAAGAGATTTTTGCTTTTATTTCCAGCACATCAGTCTCAAAATACAAAATGGAGACATGACAGCTCACTGATCCACACCAAAAAATGTCTCCTTCAACAGGGCTCATACAGCAATACATAAAATCATCTCAGACTAGAATTCAGCCAATCAGACACAGAAAACACATCTTGACAAGCATTCTATCCAATCTTATAAAACATAGGTAATCGTAGCTAAAACAAAGACTAGTTGATAAGAGACAAAGAACAGAGTTCTATTCATGCTAACCTTCTAAAGATATACATTAAATAACCTTGTTGCCATCCTAAAGCCTATTCTACAGAAGCCTATTGTTATTTGTCACGTCTACTGCTTGGGAAACTTTTCTGCTTGCATGGAAAACTTTTTCTGCTTGCATGGGAAACTTTTCTGCAATGCTAACAAAACTCCAGTCTAAGGCCTACATACTTCTTTGAAACCATTTCTTAAAAATCCTCTAACCTTATGGATTCCAACATTTCCCCCTCTCTGTTTGACCCAGAAGCTTTCATTTTCTTGTCGCTTGCTATTTGCGTTTCATAGCTCTATTGCAAAATTTCTGCTTATTATCTGCTGAAGACCTATTTTCACTAAACTGAAGCATTGCTATATTACGGCACAGCAACTTAATGCTGTGAAGACCCAATCCCTGAAAGAGAGATATGAATCACGTTTGGCAACAGTCACAAGGCATCGTTCAAAAAACTCTGGTCGATTCCAAGGCCTTAATTCAAAACCTTCGTTCATGTCAATACCCTCATCTACTGCTTTCGTGAGATTTCATACACTCTCTGTGCTTCTACTTCCTAGTTCTCCTGCTTGAATGACAAAAACTTCTCGGACTGTTTTGTTCATCATTCGCCGAAGACAACAGAGTATACAAGGTGCCACTATCAATATCAGTATTAGAACACCTAATATGTAAAGACCTATCTTGCAAAGTTGCCTTAGCCAAGGTGCAAAACTCCAATTTTGAAACAAATCATCCAACCAGGAACCTCCATCTTCTTTAATTTGGGCTGTCAGATCCTTTAATTTTTGAATGCTTTTGTGAATGGATTCAGAACGATCAGACAAATTCATACAACACAATCCTTCCAATTCCTCACAACCATGTCCTTGTGCCAGTAAAAGAAAATCAATGGCTGCTCTGTTTTGAAGAGTAGCATGTCTAATACTATCAACATCGGTCAACATATCACTGATTGCGGAGGATGTGGCATTAGCTTGTTTGCTCAGCCAACATCCAACTTGATCTAATTGTCTCAATGCCACAGCTGAAGCCAATTGGGGTAGAAATATACCTGCTGAAAGCCTTCTGGCGGCATTCCAAGGCATAAAATCACTCTGACAGTTCTCATCATAATGAGGAACAGCTCTTGTTTTCCTTTGTTTCTTTTTCATCACTGCTTTGGCAGTGGGGGCAATTATGGTAAGCATACCAATGCTACAAGGGCCACCTTCAAGGTGGGCTGGAATGCCTTGCCAACCTCTGTCTCCGCAAATGATCCAATACCCTTTTGGCAATTGCCGTGGATATTGGTCCGTCTCCAGAAACACATCCCAACTGTTTGAAACATTTGCTGCCCTGAGAAGTTTTTTCGAACAAATGTTCCAATTGAAGGAAGGACTGTTTCCATTGTCAATTCCACCTGGTTTACCATTGGATTCTTTTCTGACCAAAGGAAACTCTTTCACTGGCACACCAACCAAACAGGTTGAGAAAGGCTTTTCTGGTTCCGAATTCGACAGGCATATAGTATCCGATCCGGCAGCCTTGGCTAAGGTCACCCAAACATTCGTTTTCGGTTGATCCACAGGCAAATCTGCACGACAAAAAACAATTAACATCAAGCAAAACAAGTATACCATTTGATTCTGCCCCATCTCTTTCAAGAACTAAGTTTTGGCAGAATTCTTTCTAAACAAAAACAATAACCTAAATTTTCAGCCAAAAACTAGCTTTGTTAAACAAACATTCAGCATTCAATTCGTATACTCATAAATAACATTGGCACAAAATCAGAGTTCATGGGTTCCACCGATGCACAAAGAACGTCAGGCACAAGAGGCGTCAGGCGAGACCCGGGATCCTTCCATTCGGTCCACGTCTGCGTACTCGCTTCCTCAGTTCTAGGCTCGACAACAGGTTCTGAAGTGCGATACGGTTTGACGTTTTTGGCAGGAACCCACTTAATTCTTCCAGCACCTGTGGAAATAGAAGCATACCCTTTGCCCCACGTTATTAATTGAAACGGGCCTTCCATCTGTCCAGAGTCAGGGTTTCTAATTAGAAGAGGAGGATGTTCTTTCAGTTTTGCCTGTGTGCTATTTGAAAAGTGTCTAAAGATTGGTGGATCTGGTTCTGTACTTGAACTATTTAGAAAATTAAAACCATACAAAGCCTTACTCAGTCTCATCTGTGGGGTGATTTCCGTTCCCCCTCTCTGTTGATCTAATATGCGTTTTAAGGTTTGATGTGTTCTTTCAATGATTGCTTGGCTTGTGGGAGAGTGGGGAATACCAAAAATGTGTCGAACACCCCATTCATTTAAAAATGTGGCCAATTTTTGAGATATGTATGCGGGACCATTGTCAGTTTTTACTTCTTGGGGTCTACCCAATGAAGCAAAAGCTTGCAGGAAATGATGACAGGCATGGCTGCCAGTTTCACCTGTGTGAAGGGAAGCAAAAACTGCACCAGAGAACGTGTCTATGGAAACATGAATATTTTTAAATTTACCAAAAGAAGGCTATTTAGTAACACCTGTTTGCCACAACTGTAGGCTTTGTAAGCCTCGGGGGTTGATTGCTCCTGTAGAAACAGGAGGTTGTACCAATTGACAGTCAGGGCAAGTATGAATGATAGCTTTAGCTTGACTTTTAGTGATTTGGAACATTCGCATGAGTGCTTGTGCATTTTGGTGGAAAAAGGCATGACTCAATTTTGCTTGTTCAAAAATATTTGGCAATGTGTTAGAAATGACCATTGTCAGCTTGTCCGCTCTTGCATTTCCTTCCACTAAAAATCCAGGAAGTGAAGAATGCGCCCTAATGTGAGAAACAAAATATGGATTAGTTCTATATTGCAAAGTTATAAAAAGACATGAAAGCCAACGATGTACAGTTTCATTACTAACATCCTTTAAAATGGAACCTTCTATTCTCCTGACTACATTAGCAACATAAGCAGAATCTGTGACCAAATTAAAAGGCTGAGGAAACAGCTGAAAAGCTCAAACTACTGCAGCAAGCTCAACAATTTGAGGGGATCCCTCTACTGTTTGAATATCAGATTCCCAAACATCAGTCTTTTGATTAAACCAAGTCACAACGGACTTGTGGCTTTTACCAGAGCCATCAGTGAAGAGAGTCACAGCATGTAAAGGTTCTTCACTTAATTTAGGTTTTTCTCTGAAACTCAATTTTGCTTGCAGTAGTTTGTGAGCTGGATAGTGTATGGAACAAACACCTGGAAAACCTAAGAATGCATATTGTAAATCATCAGAATTTTGCATTGCCCAATTGAAATAATCATTTTTCAATGGCAAATAGATAACTGAACATTCTTGACCTGCCAAAGTTAACAATCTGGTTTTAGCCTTAATTATAATGTATGCAATCATTTCTAAAACTGAGCAAATGGTCTTTGAAAACCTGTAGGGAGGAAAAACCCATTCCATTATTAACAAAGGATCTTGTTCTGTGGCATCCCACTGGAAAATGAGACCACAAAGCTGCATCTTCTCTCCTAAGATTGCAAGAAAGAAAGGATTTTCAGGAACGCAGCGATGAGCTTGTCTTTTTTGAAGAGCTTCTGTGACTTTGTCGAGAGCAGCACGAGCTTCAGGGGTTAAAGTTCTTGGCGAAGTGATGTCGCAACTTCCTCTCAGCAAATGGAAGAGCGGACTCAGTTCATCATTGGTGATTCCCAGCATCGGTCTGACCCAGTTGATTTCTCCTAGAAGTTGTTGTAACTCTTGTAGGTTGTTGACTCTGGTTCGGATCTGAATTTTCTGTGGTATTATTGTCGTCTTCCATCGTCTTCCATCATCTTCCATCCCAGGTACTTCTAAGGTGAAACTTGTTGAATTTTCGTTGCAGAGATTTCAAGTCCAGCTTTTTGAATTTCAGCAACAACACAGTCGCGAGTTTCTTCCATCTCTTCCTTTCAAAGGACTCCACCCTTAAAGCCAATTTTTCTTTCTCTGTATCTATAGATTGACAAACACCAGAACAACCCTGTTTTTGCTTAACTGAAAAAGAGTTCCCCGGAACACAATTTCCCGAGTGGAAGCAGCCACCTCAGCCTCCACCCCAGGCCCAACAGAATCCAATTCAGGTTTCAGTGTCCCTGCACAAACAATTTTAGGAAGTACAGTCACTTTTTCATTTCCATCTTTTACACACTTTGTTCCATCCCCCTTACAAGAGTCACATATTTTTACATTAACAGAACAACGCGAAGAAAAGTCCAAAAGAGTCTCATTTTTTCCCAGAGAGAGAGAAGAAAGATTTTGTTCAACAGAGTTCAAAGCAATACTTTCAGCATTTGCAACAACACTTGTAACATTCTCCGATACTCACACAGTCTCCGGTTTACTGGAATTTAATGAGACAGAACAAGAAGCTTTGTTTTCTGAGTCCAAGTTGATCTTATTATTATCAGTTTGTTTAAAACAGTGCTCCAACAGCGCTCTACAAACCGGCATAAGTTCTCTTAAGCTTACATCTTTTTTGAGAGAGACTAGATTATAGATTCTCCAGTTTATCTGATCCCAAAAATGAAAAGTAAATGCAGACTGCAGATTTAAATCTTGCGTATTCGCTTTAACCCAGATAAGTAAGTTTTTAAGCTCAGTTTTTGAAATTTCAGAGTGACCTTTTTCTTGTAACATTGCCTCTAATTGATGAAAAACATCCCATTCAACTTTTGATAAATTCGTTCCCATTTTTGTGTTCTTTTAATAATTTTCTTTTTCGCTATTTTGCCTCCCAACGTCACCCAAGCGCTGTCCCGAGATAAGTTACTTACAATTTTCTTGGCTTCGGCGGGAGAGATGATACAGTGTGCTCCTTGTTAACACTTGGGTCTCCGCAGCTGGTACTTCCACGATTTTTCTTTGTTTTTCTTCTATTCTACGTCCTCACACGAGGCACCAATATGCGGGGGACGGGACAGGTATAAGTCCAATGGTGTCAGGAGCCCACGCCTTAAAAAAGGAACCCACTAGGTCGCGGCAAAATATCCAAATATGGATAACATGGTAACCAGACCAGTGAAGAGATTTTTGCTTTTATTTCCAGCACATCAGTCTCAAAATACAAAATGGAGACATGACAGCTCACTGATCCACACCAAAAAATGTCTCCTTCAACAGGGCTCATACAGCAATACATAAAATCATCTCAGACTAGAATTCAGCCAATCAGACACAGAAAACACATCTTGACAAGCATTCTATCCAATCTTATAAAACATAGGTAATCGTAGCTAAAACAAAGACTAGTTGATAAGAGACAAAGAACAGAGTTCTATTCATGCTAACCTTCTAAAGATATACATTAAATAACCTTGTTGCCATCCTAAAGCCTATTCTACAGAAGCCTATTGTTATTTGTCACGTCTACTGCTTGGGAAACTTTTCTGCTTGCATGGAAAACTTTTTCTGCTTGCATGGGAAACTTTTCTGCAATGCTAACAAAACTCCAGTCTAAGGCCTACATACTTCTTTGAAACCATTTCTTAAAAATCCTCTAACCTTATGGATTCCAACATTTCCCCCTCTCTGTTTGACCCAGAAGCTTTCATTTTCTTGTCGCTTGCTATTTGCGTTTCATAGCTCTATTGCAAAATTTCTGCTTATTATCTGCTGAAGACCTATTTTCACTAAACTGAAGCATTGCTATATTACGGCACAGCAACTTAATGCTGTGAAGACCCAATCCCTGAAAGAGAGATATGAATCACGTTTGGCAACAGTCACAAGGCATCGTTCAAAAAACTCTGGTCGATTCCAAGGCCTTAATTCAAAACCTTCGTTCATGTCAATACCCTCATCTACTGCTTTCGTGAGATTTCATACACTCTCTGTGCTTCTACTTCCTAGTTCTCCTGCTTGAATGACAAAAACTTCTCGGACTGTTTTGTTCATCATTCGCCGAAGACAACAGAGTATACAAGGTGCCACTATCAATATCAGTATTAGAACACCTAATATGTAAAGACCTATCTTGCAAAGTTGCCTTAGCCAAGGTGCAAAACTCCAATTTTGAAACAAATCATCCAACCAGGAACCTCCATCTTCTTTAATTTGGGCTGTCAGATCCTTTAATTTTTGAATGCTTTTGTGAATGGATTCAGAACGATCAGACAAATTCATACAACACAATCCTTCCAATTCCTCACAACCATGTCCTTGTGCCAGTAAAAGAAAATCAATGGCTGCTCTGTTTTGAAGAGTAGCATGTCTAATACTATCAACATCGGTCAACATATCACTGATTGCGGAGGATGTGGCATTAGCTTGTTTGCTCAGCCAACATCCAACTTGATCTAATTGTCTCAATGCCACAGCTGAAGCCAATTGGGGTAGAAATATACCTGCTGAAAGCCTTCTGGCGGCATTCCAAGGCATAAAATCACTCTGACAGTTCTCATCATAATGAGGAACAGCTCTTGTTTTCCTTTGTTTCTTTTTCATCACTGCTTTGGCAGTGGGGGCAATTATGGTAAGCATACCAATGCTACAAGGGCCACCTTCAAGGTGGGCTGGAATGCCTTGCCAACCTCTGTCTCCGCAAATGATCCAATACCCTTTTGGCAATTGCCGTGGATATTGGTCCGTCTCCAGAAACACATCCCAACTGTTTGAAACATTTGCTGCCCTGAGAAGTTTTTTCGAACAAATGTTCCAATTGAAGGAAGGACTGTTTCCATTGTCAATTCCACCTGGTTTACCATTGGATTCTTTTCTGACCAAAGGAAACTCTTTCACTGGCACACCACCCAAACAGGTTGAGAAAGGCTTTTCTGGTTCCGAATTCGACAGGCATATAGTATCCGATCCGGCAGCCTTGGCTAAGGTCACCCAAACACTCGTTTTCGGTTGATCCACAGGCAAATCTGCACGACAAAAAACAATTAACATCAAGCAAAACAAGTATACCATTTGATTCTGCCCCATCTCTTTCAAGAACTAAGTTTTGGCAGAATTCTTTCTAAACAAAAACAATAACCTAAATTTTCAGCCAAAAACTAGCTTTGTTAAACAAACATTCAGCATTCAATTCGTATACTCATAAATAACATTGGCACAAAATCAGAGTTCATGGGTTCCACCGATGCACAAAGAACGTCAGGCACAAGAGGCGTCAGGCGAGACCCGGGATCCTTCCATTCGGTCCACGTCTGCGTACTCGCTTCCTCAGTTCTAGGCTCGACAACAGGTTCTGAAGTGCGATACGGTTTGACGTTTTTGGCAGGAACCCACTTAATTCTTCCAGCACCTGTGGAAATAGAAGCATACCCTTTGCCCCACGTTATTAATTGAAACGGGCCTTCCATCTGTCCAGAGTCAGGGTTTCTAATTAGAAGAGGAGGATGTTCTTTCAGTTTTGCCTGTGTGCTATTTGAAAAGTGTCTAAAGATTGGTGGATCTGGTTCTGTACTTGAACTATTTAGAAAATTAAAACCATACAAAGCCTTACTCAGTCTCATCTGTGGGGTGATTTCCGTTCCCCCTCTCTGTTGATCTAATATGCGTTTTAAGGTTTGATGTGTTCTTTCAATGATTGCTTGGCTTGTGGGAGAGTGGGGAATACCAAAAATGTGTCGAACACCCCATTCATTTAAAAATGTGGCCAATTTTTGAGATATGTATGCGGGACCATTGTTAGTTTTTACTTCTTGGGGTATACCCAATGAAGCAAAAGCTTGCAGGAAATGATGACAGGCATGGCTGCCAGTTTCACCTGTGTGAAGGGAAGCAAAAACTGCACCAGAGAACGTGTCTATGGAAACATGAATATTTTTAAATTTACCAAAAGAAGGCTATTTAGTAACACCTGTTTGCCACAACTGTAGGCTTTGTAAGCCTCGGGGGTTGATTGCTCCTGTAGAAACAGGAGGTTGTACCAATTGACAGTCAGGGCAAGTATGAATGATAGCTTTAGCTTGACTTTTAGTGATTTGGAACATTCGCATGAGTGCTTGTGCATTTTGGTGGAAAAAGGCATGACTCAATTTTGCTTGTTCAAAAATATTTGGCAATGTGTTAGAAATGACCATTGTCAGCTTGTCCGCTCTTGCATTTCCTTCCACTAAAAATCCAGGAAGTGAAGAATGCGCCCTAATGTGAGAAACAAAATATGGATTAGTTCTATATTGCAAAGTTATAAAAAGACATGAAAGCCAACGATGTAAAGTTTCATTACTAACATCCTTTAAAATGGAACCTTCTATTCTCCTGACTACATTAGCAACATAAGCAGAATCTGTGACCAAATTAAAAGGCTGAGGAAACAGCTGAAAAGCTCAAACTACTGCAGCAAGCTCAACAATTTGAGGGGATCCCTCTACTGTTTGAATATCAGATTCCCAAACATCAGTCTTTTGATTAAACCAAGTCACAACAGACTTGTGGCTTTTACCAGAGCCATCAGTGAAGAGAGTCACAGCATGTAAAGGTTCTTCACTTAATTTAGGTTTTTCTCTGAAACTCAATTTTGCTTGCAGTAGTTTGTGAGCTGGATAGTGTATGGAACAAACACCTGGAAAACCTAAGAATGCATATTGTAAATCATCAGAATTTTGCATTGCCCAATTGAAATAATCATTTTTCAATGGCAAATAGATAACTGAACATTCTTGACCTGCCAAAGTTAACAATCTGGTTTTAGCCTTAATTATAATGTATGCAATCATTTCTAAAACTGAGCAAATGGTCTTTGAAAACCTGTAGGGAGGAAAAACCCATTCCATTATTAACAAAGGATCTTGTTCTGTGGCATCCCACTGGAAAATGAGACCACAAAGCTGCATCTTCTCTCCTAAGATTGCAAGAAAGAAAGGATTTTCAGGAACGCAGCGATGAGCTTGTCTTTTTTGAAGAGCTTCTGTGACTTTGTCGAGAGCAGCACGAGCTTCAGGGGTTAAAGTTCTTGGCGAAGTGATGTCGCAACTTCCTCTCAGCAAATGGAAGAGCGGACTCAGTTCATCATTGGTGATTCCCAGCATCGGTCTGACCCAGTTGATTTCTCCTAGAAGTTGTTGTAACTCTTGTAGGTTGTTGACTCTGGTTCGGATCTGAATTTTCTGTGGTATTATTGTCGTCTTCCATCGTCTTCCATCATCTTCCATCCCAGGTACTTCTAAGGTGAAACTTGTTGAATTTTCGTTGCAGAGATTTCAAGTCCAGCTTTTTGAATTTCAGCAACAACACAGTCGCGAGTTTCTTCCATCTCTTCCTTTCAAAGGACTCCACCCTTAAAGCCAATTTTTCTTTCTCTGTATCTATAGATTGACAAACACCAGAACAACCCTGTTTTTGCTTAACTGAAAAAGAGTTCCCCGGAACACAATTTCCCGAGTGGAAGCAGCCACCTCAGCCTCCACCCCAGGCCCAACAGAATCCAATTCAGGTTTCAGTGTCCCTGCACAAACAATTTTAGGAAGTACAGTCACTTTTTCATTTCCATCTTTTACACACTTTGTTCCATCCCCCTTACAAGAGTCACATATTTTTACATTAACAGAACAACGCGAAGAAAAGTCCAAAAGAGTCTCATTTTTTCCCAGAGAGAGAGAAGAAAGATTTTGTTCAACAGAGTTCAAAGCAATACTTTCAGCATTTGCAACAACACTTGTAACATTCTCCGATACTCACACAGTCTCCGGTTTACTGGAATTTAATGAGACAGAACAAGAAGCTTGGTTTTCTGAGTCCAAGTTGATCTTATTATTATCAGTTTGTTTAAAACAGTGCTCCAACAGCGCTCTACAAACCGGCATAAGTTCTCTTAAGCTTTCATCTTTTTTGAGAGAGACTAGATTATAGATTCTCCAGTTTATCTGATCCCAAAAATGAAAAGTAAAAGCAGACTGCAGATTTAAATCTTGCGTATTCGCTTTAACCCAGATAAGTAAGTTTTTAAGCTCAGTTTTTGAAATTTCAGAGTGACCTTTTTCTTGTAACATTGTCTCTAATTGATGAAAAACATCCCATTCAACTTTTGATAAATTCGTTCCCATTTTTGTGTTCTTTTAATAATTTTCTTTTTCGCTATTTTGCCTCCCAACGTCACCCAAGCGCTCTCCCGAGATAAGTTACTTACAATTTTCTTGGCTTCGGCGGGAGAGATGATACAGTGTGCTCCTTGTTAACACTTGGGTCTCCGCAGCTGGTACTTCCACGATTTTTCTTTGTTTTTCTTCTATTCTACGTCCTCACACGAGGCACCAATATGCGGGGGACGGGACAGGTATAAGTCCAATGGTGTCAGGAGCCCACGCCTTAAAAAAGGAACCCACTAGGTCGCGGCAAAATATCCAAATATGGATAACATGGTAACCAGACCAGTGAAGAGATTTTTGCTTTTATTTCCAGCACATCAGTCTCAAAATACAAAATGGAGACATGACAGCTCACTGATCCACACCAAAAAATGTCTCCTTCAACAGGGCTCATACAGCAATACATAAAATCATCTCAGACTAGAATTCAGCCAATCAGACACAGAAAACACATCTTGACAAGCATTCTATCCAATCTTATAAAACATAGGTAATCGTAGCAAAAACAAAGACTAGTTGATAAGAGACAAAGAACAGAGTTCTATTCATGCTAACCTTCTAAAGATATACATTAAATAACCTTGTTGCCATCCTAAAGCCAATTCTACAGAAGCCTATTGTTATTTGTCACGTCTACTGCTTGGGAAACTTTTCTGCTTGCATGGAAAACTTTTTCTGCTTGCATGGGAAACTTTTCTGCAATGCTAACAAAACTCCAGTCTAAGGCCTACATACTTCTTTGTAACCATTTCTTAAAAATCCTCTAACCTTATGGATTCCAACATTTCCCCCTCTCTGTTTGACCCAGAAGCTTTCATTTTCTTGTCGCTTGCTATTTGCGTTTCATAGCTCGATTGCAAAATTTCTGCTTATTATCTGCTGAAGACCTATTTTCACTAAACTGAAGCATTGCTATATTACGGCACAGCAACTTAATGCTGTGAAGACCCAATCCCTGAAAGAGAGATATGAATCACGTTTGGCAACAGTCACAAGGCATCGTTCAAAAAACTCTGGTCGATTCCAAGGCCTTAATTCAAAACCTTTGTTCATGTCAATACCCTCATCTACTGCTTTCGTGAGATTTCGTACACTCTCTGTGCTTCTACTTCCTTGTTCTCCTGCTTGAATGACAAAAACTTCTCGGACTGTTTTGTTCATCATTCGCCGAAGACAACAGAGTATACAAGGTGCCACTATCAATATCAGTATTAGAACACCTAATATGTAAAGACCTATCTTGCAAAGTTGCCTTAGCCAAGGTGCAAAACTCCAATTTTGAAACAAATCATCCAACCAGGAACCTCCATCTTCTTTAATTTGGGCTGTCAGATCCTTTAATTTTTGAACGCTTTTGTGAATGGATTCGGAATGATCAGACAAATTCATACAACACAATCCTTCCAATTCCTCACAACCATGTCCTTGTGCCAGTAAGAGAAAATCAATGGCTGCTCTGTTTTGAAGAGTAGCATGTCTAATACTATCAACATCGGTCAACATATCACTGATTGCGGAGGATGTGGCATTAGCTTGTTTGCTCAGCCAACATCCAACTCGATCTAATTGTCTCAATGCCACAGCTGAAGCCAATTGGGGTAGAAATATACCTGCTGAAAGCCTTCTGGCGGCATTCCAAGGCATAAAATCACTCTGACAGTTCTCATCATAATGAGGAACAGCTCTTGTTTTCCTTTGTTTCTTTTTCATCACTGCTTTGGCAGTGGGGGCAATTATGGTAAGCATACCAATGCTACAAGGGCCACCTTCAAGGTGGGCTGGAATGCCTTGCCAACCTCTGTCTCCGCAAATGATCCAATACCCTTTTGGCAATTGCCGTGGATATTGGTCCGTCTCCAGAAACACATCCCAACTGTTTGAAACATTTGCTGCCCTGAGAAGTTTGTTGGACCAAATGTTCCAATTGAAGGAAGGACTGTTTCCATTGTCAATTCCACCTGGTTTACCATTGGATTCTTTTCTGACCAAAGGAAACTCTTTCACTGGCACACCAACCAAACAGGTTGAGAAAGGCTTTTCTGGTTCCGAATTAGACAGGCATATAGTATCCGATCCAGCAGCCTTGGCTAAGGTCACCCAAACATTCGTTTTCGGTTGATCCACAGGCAAATCTGCACGACAAAAAACAATTAAAATCAAGCAAAACAAGTATACCATTTGATTCTGCCCCATCTCTTTCAAGAACTAAGTTTTGGCAGAATTCTTTCTAAACAAAAACAATAACCTAAATTTTCAGCCAAAAACTAGCTTTGTTAAACAAACATTCAGCATTCAATTCGTATACTCATAAATAACATTGGCACAAAATCAGAGTTCATGGGTTCCACCGATGCACAAAGAACGTCAGGCACAAGAGGCGTCAGGCGAGACCCGGGATCCTTCCATTCGGTCCACGTCTGCGTACTCGCTTCCTCAGTTCTAGGCTCGACAACAGGTTCTGAAGTGCGATACGGTTTGACGTTTTTGGCAGGAACCCACTTAATTCTTCCAGCACCTGTGGAAATAGAAGCATACCCTTTGCCCCACGTTATTAATTGAAACGGGCCTTCCATCTGTCCAGAGTCAGGGTTTCTAATTAGAAGAGGAGGATGTTCTTTCAGTTTTGCCTGTGTGCTATTTGAAAAGTGTCTAAAGATTGGTGGATCTGGTTCTGTACTTGAACTATTTAGAAAATTAAAACCATACAAAGCCTTACTCAGTCTCATCTGTGGGGTGATTTCCGTTCCCCCTCTCTGTTGATCTAATATGCGTTTTAAGGTTTGATGTGTTCTTTCAATGATTGCTTGGCTTGTGGGAGAGTGGGGAATACCAAAAATGTGTCGAACACCCCATTCATTTAAAAATGTGGCCAATTTTTGAGATATGTATGCGGGACCATTGTCAGTTTTTACTTCTTGGGGTATACCCAATGAAGCAAAAGCTTGCAGGAAATGATGACAGGCATGGCTGCCAGTTTCACCTGTGTGAAGGGAAGCAAAAACTGCACCAGAGAACGTGTCTATGGAAACATGAATATTTTTAAATTTACCAAAAGAAGGCTATTTAGTAACACCTGTTTGCCACAACTGTAGGCTTTGTAAGCCTCGGGGGTTGATTGCTCCTGTAGAAACAGGAGGTTGTACCAATTGACAGTCAGGGCAAGTATGAATGATAGCTTTAGCTTGACTTTTAGTGATTTGGAACATTCGCATGAGTGCTTGTGCATTTTGGTGGAAAAAGGCATGACTCAATTTTGCTTGTTCAAAAATATTTGGCAATGTGTTAGAAATGACCATTGTCAGCTTGTCCGCTCTTGCATTTCCTTCCACTAAAAATCCAGGAAGTGAAGAATGCGCCCTAATGTGAGAAACAAAATATGGATTAGTTCTATATTGCAAAGTTATAAAAAGACATGAAAGCCAACGATGTAAAGTTTCATTACTAACATCCTTTAAAATGGAACCTTCTATTCTCCTGACTACATTAGCAACATAAGCAGAATCTGTGACCAAATTAAAAGGCTGAGGAAACAGCTGAAAAGCTCAAACTACTGCAGCAAGCTCAACAATTTGAGGGGATCCCTCTACTGTTTGAATATCAGATTCCCAAACATCAGTCTTTTGATTAAACCAAGTCACAACGGACTTGTGGCTTTTACCAGAGCCATCAGTGAAGAGAGTCACAGCATGTAAAGGTTCTTCACTTAATTTAGGTTTTTCTCTGAAACTCAATTTTGCTTGCAGTAGTTTGTGAGCTGGATAGTGTATGGAACAAACACCTGGAAAACCTAAGAATGCATATTGTAAATCATCAGAATTTTGCATTGCCCAATTGAAATAATCATTTTTCAATGGCAAATAGATAACTGAACATTCTTGACCTGCCAAAGTTAACAATCTGGTTCTAGCCTTAATTATAATGTATGCAATCATTTCTAAAACTGAGCAAATGGTCTTTGAAAACCTGTAGGGAGGAAAAACCCATTCCATTATTAACAAAGGATCTTGTTCTGTGGCATCCCACTGGAAAATGAGACCACAAAGCTGCATCTTCTCTCCTAAGATTGCAAGAAAGAAAGGATTTTCAGGAACGCAGCGATGAGCGTGTCTTTTTTGAAGAGCTTCTGTGACTTTGTCGAGAGCAGCACGAGCTTCAGGGGTTAAAGTTCTTGGCGAAGTGATGTCGCAACTTCCTCTCAGCAAATGGAAGAGCGGACTCAGTTCATCATTGGTGATTCCCAGCATCGGTCTGACCCAGTTGATTTCTCCTAGAAGTTGTTGTAACTCTTGTAGGTTGTTGACTCTGGTTCGGATCTGAATTTTCTGTGGTATTATTGTCGTCTTCCATCGTCTTCCATCATCTTCCATCCCAGGTACTTCTAAGGTGAAACTTGTTGAATTTTCGTTGCAGAGATTTCAAGTCCAGCTTTTTGAATTTCAGCAACAACACAGTCGCGAGTTTCTTCCATCTCTTCCTTTCAAAGGACTCCACCCTTAAAGCCAATTTTTCTTTCTCTGTATCTATAGATTGACAAACACCAGAACAACCCTGTTTTTGCTTAACTGAAAAAGAGTTCCCCGGAACACAATTTCCCGAGTGGAAGCAGCCACCTCAGCCTCCACCCCAGGCCCAACAGAATCCAATTCAGGTTTCAGTGTCCCTGCACAAACAATTTTAGGAAGTACAGTCACTTTTTCATTTCCTTCTTTTACACACTGTGTTCCATCCACCTTACAAGAGTCACATATTTGTACATTAACAGAACAACGCGAAGAAAAGTCCAAAAGAGTCTCATTTTTTCCCAGAGAGAGAGAAGAAAGATTTTGTTCAACAGAGTTCAAAGCAATACTTTCAGCATTTGCAACAACACTTGTAACATTCTCCGATACTCACACAGTCTCCGGTTTACTGGAATTTAATGAGACAGAACAAGAAGCTTTGTTTTCTGAGTCCAAGTTGATCTTATTATTATCAGTTTGTTTAAAACAGTGCTCCAACAGCGCTCTACAAACCGGCATAAGTTCTCTTAAGCTTTCATCTTTTTTGAGAGAGACTAGATTATAGATTCTCCAGTTTATCTGATCCCAAAAATGAAAAGTAAATGCAGACTGCAGATTTAAATCTTGCGTATTCGCTTTAACCCAGATAAGTAAGTTTTTAAGCTCAGTTTTTGAAATTTCAGAGTGACCTTTTTCTTGTAACATTGTCTCTAATTGATGAAAAACATCCCATTCAACTTTTGATAAATTCGTTCCCATTTTTGTGTTCTTTTAATAATTTTCTTTTTCTCTATTTTGCCTCCCAACGTCACCCAAGCGCTCTCCTGAGATAAGTAAGTTACAATTTTCTTGGCTTCGGCGGGAGAGATGATACAGTGTGCTCCTTGTTAACACTTGGGTCTCCGCAGCTGGTACTTCCACGATTTTTCTTTGTTTTTCTTCTATTCTACGTCCTCACACGAGGCACCAATATGCGGGGGACGGGACAGGTATAAGTCCAATAGTGTCAGGAACCCACGCCTTAAAAAAGGAACCCACTAGGCCGCGGCAAAATATCCAAATATGGATAACATGGTAACCAGACCAGTGAAGAGATTTTTGCTTTTATTTCCAGCACATCAGTCTCAAAATACAAAATGGAGACATGACAGCTCACTGATCCACACCAAAAAATGTCTCCTTCAACAGGGCTCATACAGCAATACATAAAATCATCTCAGACTAGAATTCAGCCAATCAGACACAGAAAACACATCTTGACAAGCATTCTATCCAATCTTATAAAACATAGGTAATCGTAGCTAAAACAAAGACTAGTTGATAAGAGACAAAGAACAGAGTTCTATTCATGCTAACCTTCTAAAGATATACATTAAATAACCTTGTTGCCATCCTAAAGCCAATTCTACAGAAGCCTATTGTTATTTGTCACGTCTACTGCTTGGGAAACTTTTCTGCTTGCATGGAAAAATTTTTCTGCTTGCATGGGAAACTTTTCTGCAATGCTAACAAAACTCCAGTCTAAGGCCTACATACTTCTTTGTAACCATTTCTTAAAAATCCTCTAACCTTATGGATTCCAACATTTCCCCCTCTCTGTTTGACCCAGAAGCTTTCATTTTCTTGTCGCTTGCTATTTGCGTTTCATAGCTCTATTGCAAAATTTCTGCTTATTATCTGCTGAAGACCTATTTTCACTAAACTGAAGCATTGCTATATTACGGCACAGCAACTTAATGCTGTGAAGACCCAATCCCTGAAAGAGAGATATGAATCACGTTTGGCAACAGTCACAAGGCATCGTTCAAAAAACTCTGGTCGATTCCAAGGCCTTAATTCAAAACCTTCGTTCATGTCAATACCCTCATCTACTGCTTTCGTGAGATTTCATACACTCTCTGTGCTTCTACTTCCTAGTTCTCCTGCTTTAATGACAAAAACTTCTCGGACTGTTTTGTTCATCATTCGCCTAACACAACAGAGTATACAAGGTGCCACTATCAATATCAGTATTAGAACACCTAATATGTAAAGACCTATCTTGCAAAGTTGCCTTAGCCAAGGTGCAAAACTCCAATTTTGAAACAAATCATCCAACCAGGAACCTCCATCTTCTTTAATTTGGGCTGTCAGATCCTTTAATTTTTGAATGCTTTTGTGAATGGATTCGGAATGATCAGACAAATTCATACAACACAATCCTTCCAATTCCTCACAACCATGTCCTTGTGCCAGTAAGAGAAAATCAATGGCTGCTCTGTTTTGAAGAGTAGCATGTCTAATACTATCAACATCGGTCAACATATCACTGATTGCGGAGGATGTGGCATTAGCTTGTTTGCTCAGCCAACATCCAACTCGATCTAATTGTCTCAATGCCACAGCTGAAGCCAATTGGGGTAGAAATATACCTGCTGAAAGCCTTCTGGCGGCATTCCAAGGCATAAAATCACTCTGACAGTTCTCATCATAATGAGGAACAGCTCTTGTTTTCCTTTGTTTCTTTTTCATCACTGCTTTGGCAGTGGGGGCAATTATGGTAAGCATACCAATGCTACAAGGGCCACCTTCAAGGTGGGCTGGAATGCCTTGCCAACCTCTGTCTCCGCAAATGATCCAATACCCTTTTGGCAATTGCCGTGGATATTGGTCCGTCTCCAGAAACACATCCCAACTGTTTGAAACATTTGCTGCCCTGAGAAGTTTTTTCGAACAAATGTTCCAATTGAAGGAAGGACTGTTTCCATTGTCAATTCCACCTGGTTTACCATTGGATTCTTTTCTGACCAAAGGAAACTCTTTCACTGGCACACCAACCAAACAGGTTGAGAAAGGCTTTTCTGGTTCCGAATTAGACAGGCATATAGTATCCGATCCGGCAGCCTTGGCTAAGGTCACCCAAACACTCGTTTTCGGTTGATCCACAGGCAAATCTGCACGACAAAAAACAATTAACATCAAGCAAAACAAGTATACCATTTGATTCTGCCCCATCTCTTTCAAGAACTAAGTTTTGGCAGAATTCTTTCTAAACAAAAACAATAACCTAAATTTTCAGCCAAAAATTTGCTTCGTTAAACAAACATTCAGCATTCAATTCGTATACTCATAAATAACATTGGCACAAAATCAGAGTTCATGGGTTCCACCGATGCACAAAGAACGTCAGGCACAAGAGGCGTCAGGCGAGACTCGGGATCCTTCGATTCGGTCCACGTCTGCGTACTCGCTTCCTCAGTTCTAGGCTCGACAACAGGTTCTGAAGTGCGATACGGTTTGACGTTTTTGGCAGGAACCCACTTAATTCTTCCAGCACCTGTGGAAATAGAAGCATACCCTTTGCCCCACGTTATTAATTGAAACGGGCCTTCCATCTGTCCAGAGTCAGGGTTTCTAATTAGAAGAGGAGGATGTTCTTTCAGTTTTGCCTGTGTGCTATTTGAAAAGTGTCTAAAGATTGGTGGATCTGGTTCTGTACTTGAACTATTTAGAAAATTAAAACCATACAAAGCCTTACTCAGTCTCATCTGTGGGGTGATTTCCGTTCCCCCTCTCTGTTGATCTAATATGCGTTTTAAGGTTTGATGTGTTCTTTCAATGATTGCTTGGCTTGTGGGAGAGTGGGGAATACCAAAAATGTGTCGAACACCCCATTCATTTAAAAATGTGGCCAATTTTTGAGATATGTATGCGGGACCATTGTCAGTTTTTACTTCTTGGGGTATACCCAATGAAGCAAAAGCTTGCAGGAAATGATGACAGGCATGGCTGCCAGTTTCACCTGTGTGAAGGGAAGCAAAAACTGCACCAGAGAACGTGTCTATGGAAACATGAATATTTTTAAATTTACCAAAAGAAGGCTATTTAGTAACACCTGTTTGCCACAACTGTAGGCTTTGTAAGCCTCAGGGGTTGATTGCTCCTTTAGAAACAGGAGGTTGTACCAATTGACAGTCAGGGCAAGTATGAATGATAGCTTTAGCTTGACTTTTAGTGATTTGGAACATTCGCATGAGTGCTTGTGCATTTTGGTGGAAAAAGGCATGACTCAATTTTGCTTGTTCAAAAATATTTGGCAATGTGTTAGAAATGACCATTGTCAGCTTGTCCGCTCTTGCATTTCCTTCCACTAAAAATCCAGGAAGTGAAGAATGCGCCCTAATGTGAGAAACAAAATATGGATTAGTTCTATATTGCAAAGTTATAAAAAGACATGAAAGCCAACGATGTAAAGTTTCATTACTAACATCCTTTAAAATGGAACCTTCTATTCTCCTGACTACATTAGCAACATAAGCAGAATCTGTGACCAAATTAAAAGGCTGAGGAAACAGCTGAAAAGCTCAAACTACTGCAGCAAGCTCAACAATTTGAGGGGATCCCTCTACTGTTTGAATATCAGATTCCCAAACATCAGTCTTTTGATTAAACCAAGTCACAACGGACTTGTGGCTTTTACCAGAGCCATCAGTGAAGAGAGTCACAGCATGTAAAGGTTCTTCACTTAATTTAGGTTTTTCTCTGAAACTCAGTTTTGCTTGCAGTAGTTTGTGAGCTGGATAGTGTATGGAACAAACACCTGGAAAACCTAAGAATGCATATTGTAAATCATCAGAATTTTGCATTGCCCAATTGAAATAATCATTTTTCAATGGCAAATAGATAACTGAACATTCTTGACCTGCCAAAGTTAACAATCTGGTTCTAGCCTTAATTATAATGTATGCAATCATTTCTAAAACTGAGCAAATGGTCTTTGAAAACCTGTAGGGAGGAAAAACCCATTCCATTATTAACAAAGGATCTTGTTCTGTGGCATCCCACTGGAAAATGAGACCAAAAAGCTGCATCTTCTCTCATAAGATTGCAAGAAAGAAAGGATTTTCAGGAACGCAGCGATGAGCTTGTCTTTTTTGAAGAGCTTCTGTGACTTTGTCGAGAGCAGCACGAGCTTCAGGGGTTAAAGTTCTTGGCGAAGTGATGTCGCAACTTCCTCTCAGCAAATGGAAGAGCGGACTCAGTTCATCATTGGTGATTCCCAGCATCGGTCTGACCCAGTTGATTTCTCCTAGAAGTTGTTGTAACTCTTGTAGGTTGTTGACTCTGGTTCGGATCTGAATTTTCTGTGGTATTATTGTCGTCTTCCATCGTCTTCCATCATCTTCCATCCCAGGTACTTCTAAGGTGAAACTTGTTGAATTTTCGTTGCAGAGATTTCAAGTCCAGCTTTTTGAATTTCAGCAACAACACAGTCGCGAGTTTCTTCCATCTCTTCCTTTCAAAAGACTCCACCCTTAAAGCCAATTTTTCTTTCTCTGTATCTATAGATTGACAAACACCAGAACAACCATGTTTTTGCTTAACTGAAAAAGAGTTCCCCGGAACACAATTTCCCAAGTGGAAGCAGCCACCTCAGCCTCCACCCCAGGCCCAACAGAATCCAATTCAGGTTTCAGTGTCCCTGCACAAACAATTTTAGGAAGTACAGTCACTTTTTCATTTCCATCTTTTACACACTTTGTTCCATCCCCCTTACAAGAGTCACATATTTTTACATTAACAGAACAACGCGAAGAAAAGTCCAAAAGAGTCTCATTTTTTCCCAGAGAGAGAGAAGAAAGATTTTGTTCAACAGAGTTCAAAGCAATACTTTCAGCATTTGCAACAACACTTGTAACATTCTCCGATACTCACACAGTCTCCGGTTTACTGGAATTTAATGAGACAGAACCAGAAGCTTTGTTTTCTGAGTCCAAGTTGATCTTATTATTATCAGTTTGTTTAAAACAGTGCTCCAACAGCGCTCTACAAACCGGCATAAGTTCTCTTAAGCTTTCATCTTTTTTGAGAGAGACTAGATTATAGATTCTCCAGTTTATCTGATCCCAAAAATGAAAAGTAAAAGCAGACTGCAGATTTAAATCTTGCGTATTCGCTTTAACCCAGATAAGTAAGTTTTTAAGCTCAGTTTTTGAAATTTCAGAGTGACCTTTTTCTTGTAACATTGTCTCTAATTGATGAAAAACATCCCATTCAACTTTTGATAAATTCGTTCCCATTTTGTGTTCTTTTAATAATTTTCTTTTTCTCTATTTTGCCTCCCAACGTCACCCAAGCGCTCTCCCGAGATAAGTTACTTACAATTTTCTTGGCTTCGGCGGGAGAGATGATACAGTGTGCTCCTTGTTAACACTTGGGTCTCCGCAGCTGGTACTTCCACGATTTTTCTTTCTTTTTCTTCTATTCTACGTCCTCACACGAGGCACCAATATGCGGGGGACGGGACAGGTATAAGTCCAATGGTGTCAGGAGCCCACGCCTTAAAAAAGGAACCCACTAGGTCGCGGCAAAATATCCAAATATGGATAACATGGTAACCAGACCAGTGAAGAGATTTTTGCTTTTATTTCCAGCACATCAGTCTCAAAATACAAAATGGAGACATGACAGCTCACTGATCCACACCAAAAAATGTCTCCTTCAACAGGGCTCATACAGCAATACATAAAATCATCTCAGACTAGAATTCAGCCAATCAGACACAGAAAACACATCTTGACAAGCATTCTATCCAATCTTATAAAACATAGGTAATCATAGCTAAAACAAAGACTAGTTGATAAGAGACAAAGAACAGAGTTCTATTCATGTCGGATCCCATTTTTCTCTTTCTCCTCTGTTTTATGGTTGATTTATGTTTGCTGGTTGTCGGTTTCTCTTCCCGGCTGTTTTATGTCCGGAGATAGCTCAGGGATGCCACTTGCTCGGTTTCTGCTCTCTTTTCTCGGCTGTTTCAAAGACCTGGAAAGGCCCAGAGTGGCCTTGGACAGCCCGCGCTTCAAAGTACGAGGAGAGACTTCTGATCTTGTTTCGGTCTCAGTGTTTATTAATTGTTTATCTAAAAGATTTTCTTTCAGCCCGACAGAGGTCTGCACAGCAAGTCAGCCATGGGCACACACCCGAGCCTCCGGGGCTGTCACTTATCTTTATACCTAAAGTTACGTGTACAATATTTATGATTTTTCTCCAATACCTTCTACTCTTATTAACCGGTGCACTTTTAGTAAAGACCAATCCCAAAGTGCCACCATCACCACAGAAGATGGAGGCCAAGAAGAAGAAGAAGAAGAACAGGACACGCCCCAATTCCTCCATCTTACTTCTTTAGACCCCACTGTACAGAAAACCTAAACCCTGTGTTCTACACCTTAATTAACTTATCCCTTCACCATTCACCCAGTGAAATCCTCCCAGTCCTCATACAGGTGTCGTCTCCTGTGTAGGATCAAAGTCCTGTCACCAGACACTTCTGGAACATTCCAGGACTCCCGAGCCCCCCAAGGGTGTTCTCGGTCTCTCTGTACCTCAGTCCTGAGGTGCTGAGATCCCACATATTCATGCTAACCTTCTAAAGATATACATTAAATAACCTTGTTGCCATCCTAAAGCCAATTCTACAGAAGCCTATTGTTATTTGTCACGTCTACTGCTTGGGAAACTTTTCTGCTTGCATGGAAAAATTTTTCTGCTTGCATGGGAAACTTTTCTGCAATGCTAACAAAACTCCAGTCTAAGGCCTACATACTTCTTTGTAACCATTTCTTAAAAATCCTCTAACCTTATGGATTCCAACATTTCCCCCTCTCTGTTTGACCCAGAAGCTTTCATTTTCTTGTCGCTTGCTATTTGCGTTTCATAGCTCGATTGCAAAATTTCTGCTTATTATCTGCTGAAGACCTATTTTCACTAAACTGAAGCATTGCTATATTACGGCACAGCAACTTAATGCTGTGAAGACCCAATCCCTGAAAGAGAGATATGAATCACGTTTGGCAACAGTCACAAGGCATCGTTCAAAAAACTCTGGTCGATTCCAAGGCCTTAATTCAAAACCTTCGTTCATGTCAATACCCTCATCTACTGCTTTCGTGAGATTTCATACACTCTCTGTGCTTCTACTTCCTAGTTCTCCTGCTTTAATGACAAAAACTTCTCGGACTGTTTTGTTCATCATTCGCCTAACACAACAGAGTATACAAGGTGCCACTATCAATATCAGTATTAGAACACCTAATATGTAAAGACCTATCTTGCAAAGTTGCCTTAGCCAAGGTGCAAAACTCCAATTTTGAAACAAATCATCCAACCAGGAACCTCCATCTTCTTTAATTTGGGCTGTCAGATCCTTTAATTTTTGAATGCTTTTGTGAATGGATTCGGAATGATCAGACAAATTCATACAACACAATCCTTCCAATTCCTCACAACCATGTCCTTGTGCCAGTAAGAGAAAATCAATGGCTGCTCTGTTTTGAAGAGTAGCATGTCTAATACTATCAACATCGGTCAACATATCACTGATTGCGGAGGATGTGGCATTAGCTTGTTTGCTCAGCCAACATCCAACTCGATCTAATTGTCTCAATGCCACAGCTGAAGCCAATTGGGGTAGAAATATACCTGCTGAAAGCCTTCTGGCGGCATTCCAAGGCATAAAATCACTCTGACAGTTCTCATCATAATGAGGAACAGCTCTTGTTTTCCTTTGTTTCTTTTTCATCACTGCTTTGGCAGTGGGGGCAATTATGGTAAGCATACCAATGCTACAAGGGCCACCTTCAAGGTGGGCTGGAATGCCTTGCCAACCTCTGTCTCCGCAAATGATCCAATACCCTTTTGGCAATTGCCGTGGATATTGGTCCGTCTCCAGAAACACATCCCAACTGTTTGAAACATTTGCTGCCCTGAGAAGTTTTTTCGAACAAATGTTCCAATTGAAGGAAGGACTGTTTCCATTGTCAATTCCACCTGGTTTACCATTGGATTCTTTTCTGACCAAAGGAAACTCTTTCACTGGCACACCAACCAAACAGGTTGAGAAAGGCTTTTCTGGTTCCGAATTCGACAGGCATATAGTATCCGATCCGGCAGCCTTGGCTAAGGTCACCCAAACATTCGTTTTCGGTTGATCCACAGGCAAATCTGCACGACAAAAAACAATTAACATCAAGCAAAACAAGTATACCATTTGATTCTGCCCCATCTCTTTCAAGAACTAAGTTTTGGCAGAATTCTTTCTAAACAAAAACAATAACCTAAATTTTCAGCCAAAAATTTGCTTCGTTAAACAAACATTCAGCATTCAATTCGTATACTCATAAATAACATTGGCACAAAATCAGAGTTCATGGGTTCCACCGATGCACAAAGAACGTCAGGCACAAGAGGCGTCAGGCGAGACCCGGGATCCTTCCATTCGGTCCACGTCTGCGTACTCGCTTCCTCAGTTCTAGGCTCGACAACAGGTTCTGAAGTGCGATACGGTTTGACGTTTTTGGCAGGAACCCACTTAATTCTTCCAGCACCTGTGGAAATAGAAGCATACCCTTTGCCCCACGTTATTAATTGAAACGGGCCTTCCATCTGTCCAGAGTCAGGGTTTCTAATTAGAAGAGGAGGATGTTCTTTCAGTTTTGCCTGTGTGCTATTTGAAAAGTGTCTAAAGATTGGTGGATCTGGTTCTGTACTTGAACTATTTAGAAAATTAAAACCATACAAAGCCTTACTCAGTCTCATCTGTGGGGTGATTTCCGTTCCCCCTCTCTGTCGATCTAATATGCGTTTTAAGGTTTGATGTGTTCTTTCAATGATTGCTTGGCTTGTGGGAGAGTGGGGAATACCAAAAATGTGTCGAACACCCCATTCATTTAAAAATGTGGCCAATTTTTGAGATATGTATGCGGGACCATTGTCAGTTTTTACTTCTTGGGGTCTACCCAATGAAGCAAAAGCTTGCAGGAAATGATGACAGGCATGGCTGCCAGTTTCACCTGTGTGAAGGGAAGCAAAAACTGCACCAGAGAACGTGTCTATGGAAACATGAATATTTTTAAATTTACCAAAAGAAGGCTATTTAGTAACACCTGTTTGCCACAACTGTAGGCTTTGTAAGCCTCGGGGGTTGATTGCTCCTGTAGAAACAGGAGGTTGTACCAATTGACAGTCAGGGCAAGTATGAATGATAGCTTTAGCTTGACTTTTAGTGATTTGGAACATTCGCATGAGTGCTTGTGCATTTTGGTGGAAAAAGGCATGACTCAATTTTGCTTGTTCAAAAATATTTGGCAATGTGTTAGAAATGACCATTGTCAGCTTGTCCGCTCTTGCATTTCCTTCCACTAAAAATCCAGGAAGTGAAGAATGCGCCCTAATGTGAGAAACAAAATATGGATTAGTTCTATATTGCAAAGTTATAAAAAGACATGAAAGCCAACGATGTAAAGTTTCATTACTAACATCCTTTAAAATGGAACCTTCTATTCTCCTGACTACATTAGCAACATAAGCAGAATCTGTGACCAAATTAAAAGGCTGAGGAAACAGCTGAAAAGCTCAAACTACTGCAGCAAGCTCAACAATTTGAGGGGATCCCTCTACTGTTTGAATATCAGATTCCCAAACATCAGTCTTTTGATTAAACCAAGTCACAACGGACTTGTGGCTTTTACCAGAGCCATCAGTGAAGAGAGTCACAGCATGTAAAGGTTCTTCACTTAATTTAGGTTTTTCTCTGAAACTCAATTTTGCTTGCAGTAGTTTGTGAGCTGGATAGTGTATGGAACAAACACCTGGAAAACCTAAGAATGCATATTGTAAATCATCAGAATTTTGCATTGCCCAATTGAAATAATCATTTTTCAATGGCAAATAGATAACTGAACATTCTTGACCTGCCAAAGTTAACAATCTGGTTCTAGCCTTAATTATAATGTATGCAATCATTTCTAAAACTGAGCAAATGGTCTTTGAAAACCTGTAGGGAGGAAAAACCCATTCCATTATTAACAAAGGATCTTGTTCTGTGGCATCCCACTGGAAAATGAGACCACAAAGCTGCATCTTCTCTCCTAAGATTGCAAGAAAGAAAGGATTTTCAGGAACGCAGCAATGAGCTTGTCTTTTTTGAAGAGCTTCTGTGACTTTGTTGAGAGCAGCACGAGCTTCAGGGGTTAAAGTTCTTGGCGAAGTGATGTCGCAACTTCCTCTCAGCAAATGGAAGAGCGGACTCAGTTCATCATTGGTGATTCCCAGCATCGGTCTGACCCAGTTGATTTCTCCTAGAAGTTGTTGTAACTCTTGTAGGTTGTTGACTCTGGTTCGGATCTGAATTTTCTGTGGTATTATTGTCGTCTCAGTCATCTTCCATCCCAGGTACTTCTAAGGTGAAACTTGTTGAATTTTCGTTGCAGAGATTTCAAGTCCAGCTTTTTGAATTTCAGCAACAACACAGTCGCGAGTTTCTTCCATCTCTTCCTTTCAAAGGACTCCACCCTTAAAGCCAATTTTTCTTTCTCTGTATCTATAGATTGACAAACACCAGAACAACCCTGTTTTTGCTTAACTGAAAAAGAGTTCCCCGGAACACAATTTCCCGAGTGGAAGCAGCCACCTCAGCCTCCACCCCAGGCCCAACAGAATCCAATTCAGGTTTCAGTGTCCCTGCACAAACAATTTTAGGAAGTACAGTCACTTTTTCATTTCCTTCTTTTACACACTTTGTTCCATCCCCCTTACAAGAGTCACATATTTTTACATTAACAGAACAACGCGAAGAAAAGTCCAAAAGAGTCTCATTTTTTCCCAGAGAGAGAGAAGAAAGATTTTGTTCAACAGAGTTCAAAGCAATACTTTCAGCATTTGCAACAACACTTGTAACATTCTCCGATACTCACACAGTCTCCGGTTTACTGGAATTTAATGAGACAGAACCAGAAGCTTTGTTTTCTGAGTCCAAGTTGATCTTATTATTATCAGTTTGTTTAAAACAGTGCTCCAACAGCGCTCTACAAACCGGCATAAGTTCTCTTAAGCTTTCATCTTTTTTGAGAGAGACTAGATTACAGATTCTCCAGTTTATCTGATCCCAAAAATGAAAAGTAAAAGCAGACTGCAGATTTAAATCTTGCGTATTCGCTTTAACCCAGATAAGTAAGTTTTTAAGCTCAGTTTTTGAAATTTCAGAGTGACCTTTTTCTTGTAACATTGTCTCTAATTGATGAAAAACATCCCATTCAACTTTTGATAAATTCGTTCCCATTTTTGTGTTCTTTTAATAATTTTCTTTTTCGCTATTTTGCCTCCCAACATCACCCAAGCGCTCTCCCGAGATAAGTAACTTACAATTTTCTTGGCTTCGGCGGGAGAGATGATACAGTGTGCTCCTTGTTAACACTTGGGTCTCCGCAGCTGGTACTTCCACGATTTTTCTTTCTTTTTCTTCTATTCTACGTCCTCACACGAGGCACCAATATGCGGGGGACGGGACAGGTATAAGTCCAATAGTGTCAGGAACCCACGCCTTAAAAAAGGAACCCACTAGGCCGCGGCAAAATATCCAAATATGGATAACATGGTAACCAGACCAGTGAAGAGATTTTTGCTTTTATTTCCAGCACATCAGTCTCAAAATACAAAATGGAGACATGACAGCTCACTGATCCACACCAAAAAATGTCTCCTTCAACAGGGCTCATACAGCAATACATAAAATCATCTCAGACTAGAATTCAGCCAATCAGACACAGAAAACACATCTTGACAAGCATTCTATCCAATCTTATAAAACATAGGTAATCGTAGCTAAAACAAAGACTAGTTGATAAGAGACAAAGAACAGAGTTCTATTCATGCTAACCTTCTAAAGATATACATTAAATAACCTTGTTGCCATCCTAAAGCCAATTTTACAGAAGCCTATTGTTATTTGTCACGTCTACTGCTTGGGAAACTTTTCTGCTTGCATGGAAAACTTTTTCTGCTTGCATGGGAAACTTTTCTGCAATGCTAACAAAACTCCAGTCTAAGGCCTACATACTTCTTTGTAACCATTTCTTAAAAATCCTCTAACCTTATGGATTCCAACATTTCCCCCTCTCTGTTTGACCCAGAAGCTTTCATTTTCTTGTCGCTTGCTATTTGCGTTTCATAGCTCTATTGCAAAATTTCTGCTTATTATCTGCTGAAGACCTATTTTCACTAAACTGAAGCATTGCTATATTACGGCACAGCAACTTAATGCTGTGAAGACCCAATCCCTGAAAGAGAGATATGAATCACGTTTGGCAACAGTCACAAGGCATCGTTCAAAAAACTCTGGTCGATTCCAAGGCCTTAATTCAAAACCTTCGTTCATGTCAATACCCTCATCTACTGCTTTCATGAGATTTCGTACACTCTCTGTGCTTCTACTTCCTAATTCTCCTGCTTGAATGACAAAAACTTCTCGGACTGTTTTGTTCATCATTCGCCGAAGACAACAGAGTATACAAGGTGCCACTATCAATATCAGTATTAGAACACCTAATATGTAAAGACCTATCTTGCAAAGTTGCCTTAGCCAAGGTGCAAAACTCCAATTTTGAAACAAATCATCCAACCAGGAACCTCCATCTTCTTTAATTTGGGCTGTCAGATCCTTTAATTTTTGAATGCTTTTGTGAATGGATTCGGAATGATCAGACAAATTCATACAACACAATCCTTCCAATTCCTCACAACCATGTCCTTCTGCCAGTAAGAGAAAATCAATGGCTGCTCTGTTTTGAAGAGTAGCATGTCTAACACTATCAACATCAGTCCACATATCACTGATTGTGGAGGATGTGGCATTAGCTTGTTTGCTCAGCCAACATCCAACTCGATCTAATTGTCTCAATGCCACAGCTGAAGCCAATTGGGGTAGAAATATACCTGCTGAAAGCCTTCTGGCGGCATTCCAAGGCATAAAATCACTCTGACATTTCTCATCATAATGAGGAACAGCTCTTGTTTTCCTTTGTTTCTTTTTCATCACTGCTTTGGCAGTGGGGGCAATTATGGTAAGCATACCAATGCTACAAGGGCCACCTTCAAGGTGGGCTGGAATGCCTTGCCAACCTCTGTCTCCGCAAATGATCCAATACCCTTTTGGCAATTGCCGTGGATATTGGTCCGTCTCCAGAAACACATCCCAACTGTTTGAAACATTTGCTGCCCTGAGAAGTTTTTTCGAACAAATGTTCCAATTGAAGGAAGGACTGTTTCCATTGTCAATTCCACCTGGTTTACCATTGGATTCTTTTCTGACCAAAGGAAACTCTTTCACTGGCACACCAACCAAACAGGTTGAGAAAGGCTTTTCTGGTTCCGAATTAGACAGGCATATAGTATCCGATCCGGCAGCCTTGGCTAAGGTCACCCAAACATTCGTTTTCAGGTGATCCACAGGCAAATCTGCACGACAAAAAACAATTAAAATCAAGCAAAACAAGTATACCATTTGATTCTGCCCCATCTCTTTCAAGAACTAAGTTTTGGCAGAATTCTTTCTAAACAAAAACAATAACCTAAATTTTCAGCCAAAAATTAGCTTCGTTAAACAAACATTCAGCATTCAATTCGTATACTCATAAATAACATTGGCACAAAATCAGAGTTCATGGGTTCCACCGATGCACAAAGAACGTCAGGCACAAGAGGCGTCAGGCGAGACCCGGGATCCTTCCATTCGGTCCACGTCTGCGTACTCGCTTCCTCAGTTCTAGGCTCGACAACAGGTTCTGAAGTGCGATACGGTTTGACGTTTTTGGCAGGAACCCACTTAATTCTTCCAGCACCTGTGGAAATAGAAGCATACCCTTTGCCCCACGTTATTAATTGAAACGGGCCTTCCATCTGTCCAGAGTCAGGGTTTCTAATTAGAAGAGGAGGATGTTCTTTCAGTTTTGCCTGTGTGCTATTTGAAAAGTGTCTAAAGATTGGTGGATCTGGTTCTGTACTTGAACTATTTAGAAAATTAAAACCATACAAAGCCTTACTCAGTCTCATCTGTGGGGTGATTTCCGTTCCCCCTCTCTGTTGATCTAATATGCGTTTTAAGGTTTGATGTGTTCTTTCAATGATTGCTTGGCTTGTGGGAGAGTGGGGAATACCAAAAATGTGTCGAACACCCCATTCATTTAAAAATGTGGCCAATTTTTGAGATATGTATGCGGGACCATTGTCAGTTTTTACTTCTTGGGGTATACCCAATGAAGCAAAAGCTTGCAGGAAATGATGACAGGCATGGCTGCCAGTTTCACCTGTGTGAAGGGAAGCAAAAACTGCACCAGAGAACGTGTCTATGGAAACATGAATATTTTTAAATTTACCAAAAGAAGGCTATTTAGTAACACCTGTTTGCCACAACTGTAGGCTTTGTAAGCCTCGGGGGTTGATTGCTCCTGTAGAAACAGGAGGTTGTACCAATTGACAGTCAGGGCAAGTATGAATGATAGCTTTAGCTTGACTTTTAGTGATTTGGAACATTCGCATGAGTGCTTGTGCATTTTGGTGGAAAAAGGCATGACTCAATTTTGCTTGTTCAAAAATATTTGGCAATGTGTTAGAAATGACCATTGTCAGCTTGTCCGCTCTTGCATTTCCTTCCACTAATATTGTGGTGTGCTGTAATGTCCCATTTTGGCCTTCCAGGTCACTTTCCCAGGTGTGCCAATACCTCTCTCCCTTCCCCCTTGCCCCCATGCTGAGTGAGTCCTGTCACTCAGACTTAACATTCCAGCAAGGCGTCGTGTGGTTGGTCAAGTTCAAAGGATGCCACTCAGGCCCAGGGGTCATTGGCCTGTCTGGGTGTCATCTTCCCCTGAGACCCTGCCCCTCTCACCTGGTTGGTGGCTCACCTGTACCTCCCCTCCCCCTGTCCCTGAGCTTAAAAAGGTCATCAGACCATGCGGTCGGTGTTCTGTTGGAGCAGGTCCTCACGTTCAGACCTCTGTAACCATGGAATAAACCTCTGGACATTAAACCCTCCAGCAGAATCCTCTCCTTTTTCTCTTCACCATCGCCTGAAGCTATCCTCCTGAGGTAACGGGGTCCCTTACAAGCCTGGACTTGTTCAGTGCCCAGCTGCAACCACCAGCAAGCTAAGGTATCTCTGGGGTGACACGCCGCAGTTGCTGCCTTTGGCCCAGCAGCGAGGGTCAGACCGGCCCAGGCACAATCTAACTGGTAATATTGGGAGCTTTTTTTTCCAATACACTAAAAATCCAGGAAGTGAAGAATGCGCCCTAATGTGAGAAACAAAATATGGATTAGTTCTATATTGCAAAGTTATAAAAAGACATGAAAGCCAACGATGTAAAGTTTCATTACTAACATCCTTTAAAATGGAACCTTCTATTCTCCTGACTACATTAGCAACATAAGCAGAATCTGTGACCAAATTAAAAGGCTGAGGAAACAGCTGAAAAGCTCAAACTACTGCAGCAAGCTCAACAATTTGAGGGGATCCCTCTACTGTTTGAATATCAGATTCCCAAACATCAGTCTTTTGATTAAACCAAGTCACAACGGACTTGTGGCTTTTACCAGAGCCATCAGTGAAGAGAGTCACAGCATGTAAAGGTTCCTCACTTAATTTAGGTTTTTCTCTGAAACTCAATTTTGCTTGCAGTAGTTTGTGAGCTGGATAGTGTATGGAACAAACACCTGGAAAACCTAAGAATGCATATTGTAAATCATCAGAATTTTGCATTGCCCAATTGAAATAATCATTTTTCAATGGCAAATAGATAACTGAACATTCTTGACCTGCCAAAGTTAACAATCTGGTTCTAGCCTTAATTATAATGTATGCAATCATTTCTAAAACTGAGCAAATGGTCTTTGAAAACCTGTAGGGAGGAAAAACCCATTCCATTATTAACAAAGGATCTTGTTCTGTGGCATCCCACTGGAAAATGAGACCACAAAGCTGCATCTTCTCTCCTAAGATTGCAAGAAAGAAAGGATTTTCAGGAACGCAGCGATGAGCTTGTCTTTTTTGAAGAGCTTCTGTGACTTTGTCGAGAGCAGCACGAGCTTCAGGGGTTAAAGTTCTTGGCGAAGTGATGTCGCAACTTCCTCTCAGCAAATGGAAGAGCGGACTCAGTTCATCATTGGTGATTCCCAGCATCGGTCTGACCCAGTTGATTTCTCCTAGAAGTTGTTGTAACTCTTGTAGGTTGTTGACTCTGGTTCGGATCTGAATTTTCTGTGGTCTTCTTGTCGTCTCAGTCATCTTCCATCCCAGGTACTTCTAAGGTGAAACTTGTTGAATTTTCGTTGCAGAGATTTCAAGTCCAGCTTTTTGAATTTCAGCAACAACACAGTCGCGAGTTTCTTCCATCTCTTCCTTTCAAAGGACTCCACCCTTAAAGCCAATTTTTCTTTCTCTGTATCTATAGATTGACAAACACCAGAACAACCCTGTTTTTGCTTAACTGAAAAAGAGTTCCCCGGAACACAATTTCCCGAGTGGAAGCAGCCACCTCAGCCTCCACCCCAGGCCCAACAGAATCCAATTCAGGTTTCAGTGTCCCTGCACAAACAATTTTAGGAAGTACAGTCACTTTTTCATTTCCTTCTTTTACACACTTTGTTCCATCCCCCTTACAAGAGTCACATATTTTTACATTAACAGAACAACGCGAAGAAAAGTCTAAAAGAGTCTCATTTTTTCCCAGAGAGAGAGAAGAAAGATTTTGTTCAACAGAGTTCAAAGCAATACTTTCAGCATTTGCAACAACACTTGTAAAATTCTCCGATACACACACAGTCTCCGGTTTACTGGAATTTAATGAGACAGAACCAGAAGCTTTGTTTTCTGAGTCCAAGTTGATCTTATTATTATCAGTTTGTTTAAAACAGTGCTCCAACAGCGCTCTACAAACCGGCATAAGTTCTCTTAAGCTTTCATCTTTTTTGAGAGAGACTAGATTATAGATTCTCCAGTTTATCTGATCCCAAAAATGAAAAGTAAAAGCAGACTGCAGATTTAAATCTTGCGTATTCGCTTTAACCCAGATAAGTAAGTTTTTAAGCTCAGTTTTTGAAATTTCAGAGTGACCTTTTTCTTGTAACATTGTCTCTAATTGATGAAAAACATCCCATTCAACTTTTGATAAATTCGTTCCCATTTTTGTGTTCTTTTAATAATTTTCTTTTTCGCTATTTTGCCTCCCAACGTCACCCAAGCGCTCTCCCGAGATAAGTTACTTACAATTTTCTTGGCTTCGGCGGGAGAGATGATACAGTGTGCTCCTTGTTAACACTTGGGTCTCCGCAGCTGGTACTTCCACGATTTTTCTTTCTTTTTCTTCTATTCTACGTCCTCACACGAGGCACCAATATGCGGGGGACGGGACAGGTATAAGTCCAATGGTGTCAGGAGCCCACGCCTTAAAAAAGGAACCCACTAGGTCGCGGCAAAATATCCAAATATGGATAACATGGTAACCAGACCAGTGAAGAGATTTTTGCTTTTATTTCCAGCACATCAGTCTCAAAATACAAAATGGAGACATGACAGCTCACTGATCCACACCAAAAAATGTCTCCTTCAACAGGGCTCATACAGCAATACATAAAATCATCTCAGACTAGAATTCAGCCAATCAGACACAGAAAACACATCTTGACAAGCATTCTATCCAATCTTATAAAACATAGGTAATCGTAGCTAAAACAAAGACTAGTTGATAAGAGACAAAGAACAGAGTTCTATTCATGCTAACCTTCTAAAGATATACATTAAACAACCTTGTTGCCATCCTAAAGCCAATTCTACAGAAGCCTATTGTTATTTGTCACGTCTACTGCTTGGGAAACTTTTCTGCTTGCATGGAAAACCTTTTCTGCTTGCATGGGAAACTTTTCTGCAATGCTAACAAAACTCCAGTCTAAGGCCTACATACTTCTTTGTAACCATTTCTTAAAAATCCTCTCACCTTATGGATTCCAACATTTCCCCCTCTCTGTTTGACCCAGAAGCTTTCATTTTCTTGTCGCTTGCTATTTGCGTTTCATAGCTCTATTGCAAAATTTCTGCTTATTATCTGCTGAAGACCTATTTTCACTAAACTGAAGCATTGCTATATTACAGCACAGCAACTTAATGCTGTGAAGACCCAATCCGTGAAAGAGAGATGTGAATCACGTTTGGCAACAGTCACAAGGCATCGTTCAAAAAACTCTGGTCGATTCCAAGGCCTTAATTCAAAACCTTCGTTCATGTCAATACCCTCATCTACTGCTTTCGTGAGATTTCGTACACTCTCTGTGCTTCTACTTCCTAATTCTCCTGCTTGAATGACAAAAACTTCTCGGACTCTTTTGTTCATCATTCGCTGAAGACAACAGAGTATACAAGGTGCCACTATCAATATCAGTATTAGAACACCTAATATGTAAAGACCTATCTTGCAAAGTTGCCTTAGCCAAGGTGCAAAACTCCAATTTTGAAACAAATCATCCAACCAGGAACCTCCATCTTCTTTAATTTGGGCTGTCAGATCCTTTAATTTTTGAATGCTTTTTTGAATGGATTCGGAATGATCAGACAAATTCATACAACACAATCCTTCCAATTCCTCACAACCATGTCCTTGTGCCAGTAAGAGAAAATCAATGGCTGCTCTGTTTTGAAGAGTAGCATGTCTAACACTATCAACATCAGTCCACATATCACTGATTGTGGAGGATGTGGCATTAGCTTGTTTGCTCAGCCAACATCCAACTCGATCTAATTGTCTCAATGCCACAGCTGAAGCCAATTGGGGTAGAAATATACCTGCTGAAAGCCTTCTGGCGGCATTCCAAGGCATAAAATCACTCTGACAGTTCTCATCATAGTGAGGAACAGCTCTTGTTTTCCTTTGTTTCTTTTTCATCACTGCTTTGGCAGTGGGGGCAATTATGGTAAGCATACCAATGCTACAAGGGCCACCTTCAAGGTGGGCTGGAATGCCTTGCCAACCTCTGTCTCCGCAAATGATCCAATACCCTTTTGGCAATTGCCGTGGATATTGGTCCGTCTCCAGAAACACATCCCAACTGTTTGAAACATTTGCTGCCCTGAGAAGTTTTTTCACACAAATGTTCCAATTGAAGGAAGGACTGTTTCCATTGTCAATTCCACCTGGTTTACCATTGGATTCTTTTCTGACCAAAGGAAACTCTTTCACTGGCACACCACCCAAACAGGTTGAGAAAGGCTTTTCTGGTTCCGAATTCGACAGGCATATAGTATCCGATCCGGCAGCCTTGGCTAAGGTCACCCAAACATTCGTTTTCGGTTGATCCACAGGCAAATCTGCACGACAAAAAACAATTAACATCAAGCAAAACAAGTATACCATTTGATTCTGCCCCATCTCTTTCAAGAACTAAGTTTTGGCAGAATTCTTTCTAAACAAAAACAATAACCTAAATTTTCAGCCAAAAACTAGCTTTGTTAAACAAACATTCAGCATTCAATTCGTATACTCATAAATAACATTGGCACAAAATCAGAGTTCATGGGTTCCACCGATGCACAAAGAACGTCAGGCACAAGAGGCGTCAGGCGAGACCCGGGATCCTTCCATTCGGTCCACGTCTGCGTACTCGCTTCCTCAGTTCTAGGCTCGATAACAGGTTCTGAAGTGCGATACGGTTTGACGTTTTTGGCAGGAACCCACTTAATTCTTCCAGCACCTGTGGAAATAGAAGCATACCCTTTGCCCCACGTTATTAATTGAAACGGGCCTTCCATCTGTCCAGAGTCGGGGTTTCTAATTAGAAGAGGAGGATGTTCTTTCAGTTTTGCCTGTGTGCTATTTGAAAAGTGTCTAAAGATTGGTGGATCTGGTTCTGTACTTGAACTATTTAGAAAATTAAAACCATACAAAGCCTTACTCAGTCTCATCTGTGGGGTGATTTCCGTTCCCCCTCTCTGTTGATCTAATATGCGTTTTAAGGTTTGATGTGTTCTTTCAATGATTGCTTGGCTTGTGGGAGAGTGGGGAATACCAAAAATGTGTCGAACACCCCATTCATTTAAAAATGTGGCCAATTTTTGAGATATGTATGCGGGACCATTGTCAGTTTTTACTTCTTGGGGTCTACCCAATGAAGCAAAAGCTTGCAGGAAATGATGACAGGCATGGCTGCCAGTTTCACCTGTGTGAAGGGAAGCAAAAACTGCACCAGAGAACGTGTCTATGGAAACATGAATATTTTTAAATTTACCAAAAGAAGGCTATTTAGTAACACCTGTTTGCCACAACTGTAGGCTTTGTAAGCCTCGGGGGTTGATTGCTCCTGTAGAAACAGGAGGTTGTACCAATTGACAGTCAGGGCAAGTATGAATGATAGCTTTAGCTTGACTTTTAGTGATTTGGAACATTCGCATGAGTGCTTGTGCATTTTGGTGGAAAAAGGCATGACTCAATTTTGCTTGTTCAAAAATATTTGACAATGTGTTAGAAATGACCATTGTCAGCTTGTCCGCTCTTGCATTTCCTTCCACTAAAAATCCAGGAAGTGAAGAATGCGCCCTAATGTGAGAAACAAAATATGGATTAGTTCTATATTGCAAATTTATAAAAAGACATGAAAGCCAACGATGTAAAGTTTCATTACTAACATCCTTTAAAATGGAACCTTCTATTCTCCTGACTACATTAGCAACATAAGCAGAATCTGTGACCAAATTAAAAGGCTGAGGAAACAGCTGAAAAGCTCAAACTACTGCAGCAAGCTCAACAATTTGAGGGGATCCCTCTACTGTTTGAATATCAGATTCCCAAACATCAGTCTTTTGATTAAACCAAGTCACAACGGACTTGTGGCTTTTACCAGAGCCATCAGTGAAGAGAGTCACAGCATGTAAAGGTTCTTCACTTAATTTAGGTTTTTCTCTGAAACTCAGTTTTGCTTGCAGTAGTTTGTGAGCTGGATAGTGTATGGAACAAACACCTGGAAAACCTAAGAATGTATATTGTAAATCATCAGAATTTTGCATTGCCCAATTGAAATAATCATTTTTCAATGGCAAATAGATAACTGAACATTCTTGACCTGCCAAAGTTAACAATCTGGTTCTAGCCTTAATTATAATGTATGCAATCATTTCTAAAACTGAGCAAATGGTCTTTGAAAACCTGTAGGGAGGAAAAACCCATTCCATTATTAACAAAGGATCTTGTTCTGTGGCATCCCACTGGAAAATGAGACCAAAAAGCTGCATCTTCTCTCCTAAGATTGCAAGAAAGAAAGGATTTTCAGGAACGCAGCGATGAGCTTGTCTTTTTTGAAGAGCTTCTGTGACTTTGTTGAGAGCAGCACGAGCTTCAGGGGTTAAAGTTCTTGGCGAAGTGATGTCGCAACTTCCTCTCAGCAAATGGAAGAGCGGACTCAGTTCATCATTGGTGATTCCCAGCATCGGTCTGACCCAGTTGATTTCTCCTAGAAGTTGTTGTAACTCTTGTAGGTTGTTGACTCTGGTTCGGATCTGAATTTTCTGTGGTATTATTGTCGTCTTCCATCGTCTTCCATCATCTTCCATCCCAGGTACTTCTAAGGTGAAACTTGTTGAATTTTCGTTGCAGAGATTTCAAGTCCAGCTTTTTGAATTTCAGCAACAACACAGTCGCGAGTTTCTTCCATCTCTTCCTTTCAAAGGACTCCACCCTTAAAGCCAATTTTTCTTTCTCTGTATCTATAGATTGACAAACACCAGAACAACCCTGTTTTTGCTTAACTGAAAAAGAGTTCCCCGGAACCACAATTTCCCGAGTGGAAGCAGCCACCTCAGCCTCCACCCCAGGCCCAACAGAATCCAATTCAGGTTTCAGTGTCCCTGCACAAACAATTTTAGGAAGTACAGTCACTTTTTCATTTCCATCTTTTACACACTTTGTTCCATCCTCCTTACAAGAGTCACATATTTTTACATTAACAGAACAACGCAAAGAAAAGTCCAAAAGAGTCTCATTTTTTCCCAGAGAGAGAAGAAAGATTTTGTTCAACAGAGTTCAAAGCAATACTTTCAGCATTTGCAACAACACTTGTAACATTCTCCGATACTCACACAGTCTCCGGTTTACTGGAATTTAATGAGACAGAACCAGAAGCTTTGTTTTCTGAGTCCAAGTTGATCTTATTATTATCCGTTTGTTTAAAACAGTGCTCCAACAGCGCTCTACAAACCGGCATAAGTTCTCTTAAGCTTTCATCTTTTTTGAGAGAGACTAGATTATAGATTCTCCAGTTTATCTGATCCCAAAAATGAAAAGTAAAAGCAGACTGCAGATTTAAATCTTGCGTATTCGCTTTAACCCAGATAAGTAAGTTTTTAAGCTCAGTTTTTGAAATTTCAGAGTGACCTTTTTCTTGTAACATTGTCTCTAATTGATGAAAAACATCCCATTCAACTTTTGATAAATTCGTTCCCATTTTTGTGTTCGTTTAATAATTTTCTTTTTCTCTATTTTGCCTCCCAACGTCACCCAAGCGCTCTCCTGAGATAAGTAACTTACAATTTTCTTGGCTTCGGCGGGAGAGATGATACAGTGTGCTCCTTGTTAACACTTGGGTCTCCGCAGCTGGTACTTCCACGATTTTTCTTTGTTTTTCTTCTATTCTACGTCCTCACACGAGGCACCAATATGCGGGGGACGGGACAGGTATAAGTCCAATAGTGTCAGGAACCCACGCCTTAAAAAAGGAACCCACTAGGCCGCGGCAAAATATCCAAATATGGATAACATGGTAACCAGACCAGTGAAGAGATTTTTGCTTTTATTTCCAGCACATCAGTCTCAAAATACAAAATGGAGACATGACAGCTCACTGATCCACACCAAAAAATGTCTCCTTCAACAGGGCTCATACAGCAATACATAAAATCATCTCAGACTAGAATTCAGCCAATCAGACACAGAAAACACATCTTGACAAGCATTCTATCCAATCTTATAAAACATAGGTAATCGTAGCTAAAACAAAGACTAGTTGATAAGAGACAAAGAACAGAGTTCTATTCATGCTAACCTTCTAAAGATATACATTAAATAACCTTGTTGCCATCCTAAAGCCAATTCTACAGAAGCCTATTGTTATTTGTCACGTCTACTGCTTGGGAAACTTTTCTGCTTGCATGGAAAACTTTTTCTGCTTGCATGGGAAACTTTTCTGCAATGCTAACAAAACTCCAGTCTAAGGCCTACATACTTCTTTGTAACCATTTCTTAACAATCCTCTAACCTTATGGATTCCAACATTTCCCCCTCTCTGTTTGACCCAGAAGCTTTCATTTTCTTGTCGCTTGCTATTTGCGTTTCATAGCTCTATTGCAAAATTTCTGCTTATTATCTGCTGAAGACCTATTTTCACTAAACTGAAGCATTGCTATATTACGGCACAGCAACTTAATGCTGTGAAGACCCAATCCCTGAAAGAGAGATATGAATCACGTTTGGCAACAGTCACAAGGCATCGTTCAAAAAACTCTGGTCGATTCCAAGGCCTTAATTCAAAACCTTCGTTCATGTCAATACCCTCATCTACTGCTTTCGTGAGATTTCGTACACTCTCTGTGCTTCTACTTCCTAGTTCTCCTGCTTGAATGACAAAAACTTCTCGGACTGTTTTGTTCATCATTCGCCGAAGACAACAGAGTATACAAGGTGCCACTATCAATATCAGTATTAGAACACCTAATATGTAAAGACCTATCTTGCAAAGTTGCCTTAGCCAAGGTGCAAAACTCCAATTTTGAAACAAATCATCCAACCAGGAACCTCCATCTTCTTTAATTTGGGCTGTCAGATCCTTTAATTTTTGAATGCTTTTTTGAATGGATTCGGAATGATCAGACAAATTCATACAACACAATCCTTCCAATTCCTCACAACCATGTCCTTGTGCCAGTAAGAGAAAATCAATGGCTGCTCTGTTTTGAAGAGTAGCATGTCTAATACTATCAACATCGGTCAACATATCACTGATTGCGGAGGATGTGGCATTAGCTTGTTTGCTCAGCCAACATCCAACTCGATCTAATTGTCTCAATGCCACAGCTGAAGCCAATTGGGGTAGAAATATACCTGCTGAAAGCCTTCTGGCAGCATTCCAAGGCATAAAATCACTCTGACAGTTCTCATCATAATGAGGAACAGCTCTTGTTTTCCTTTGTTTCTTTTTCATCACTGCTTTGGCAGTGGGGGCAATTATGGTAAGCATACCAATGCTACAAGGGCCACCTTCAAGGTGGGCTGGAATGCCTTGCCAACCTCTGTCTCCGCAAATGATCCAATACCCTTTTGGCAATTGCCGTGGATATTGGTCCGTCTCCAGAAACACATCCCAACTGTTTGAAACATTTGCTGCCCTGAGAAGTTTTTTCGAACAAATGTTCCAATTGAAGGAAGGACTGTTTCCATTGTCAATTCCACCTGGTTTACCATTGGATTCTTTTCTGACCAAAGGAAACTCTTTCACTGGCACACCAACCAAACAGGTTGAGAAAGGCTTTTCTGGTTCCGAATTCGACAGGCATATAGTATCCGATCCGGCAGCCTTGGCTAAGGTCACCCAAACATTCGTTTTCGGTTGATCCACAGGCAAATCTGCACGACAAAAAACAATTAACATCAAGCAAAACAAGTATACCATTTGATTCTGCCCCATCTCTTTCAAGAACTAAGTTTTGGCAGAATTCTTTCTAAACAAAAACAATAACCTAAATTTTCAGCCAAAAACTAGCTTTGTTAAACAAACATTCAGCATTCAATTCGTATACTCATAAATAACATTGGCACAAAATCAGAGTTCATGGGTTCCACCGATGCACAAAGAACGTCAGGCACAAGAGGCGTCAGGCGAGACCCGGGATCCTTCCATTCGGTCCACGTCTGCGTACTCGCTTCCTCAGTTCTAGGCTCGACAACAGGTTCTGAAGTGCGATACGGTTTGACGTTTTTGGCAGGAACCCACTTAATTCTTCCAGCACCTGTGGAAATAGAAGCATACCCTTTGCCCCACGTTATTAATTGAAACGGGCCTTCCATCTGTCCAGAGTCGGGGTTTCTAATTAGAAGAGGAGGATGTTCTTTCAGTTTTGCCTGTGTGCTATTTGAAAAGTGTCTAAAGATTGGTGGATCTGGTTCTGTACTTGAACTATTTAGAAAATTAAAACCATACAAAGCCTTACTCAGTCTCATCTGTGGGGTGATTTCCGTTCCCCCTCTCTGTTGATCTAATATGCGTTTTAAGGTTTGATGTGTTCTTTCAATGATTGCTTGGCTTGTGGGAGAGTGGGGAATACCAAAAATGTGTCGAACACCCCATTCATTTAAAAATGTGGCCAATTTTTGAGATATGTATGCGGGACCATTGTCAGTTTTTACTTCTTGGGGTCTACCCAATGAAGCAAAAGCTTGCAGGAAATGATGACAGGCATGGCTGCCAGTTTCACCTGTGTGAAGGGAAGCAAAAACTGCACCAGAGAACGTGTCTATGGAAACATGAATATTTTTAAATTTACCAAAAGAAGGCTATTTAGTAACACCTGTTTGCCACAACTGTAGGCTTTGTAAGCCTCGGGGGTTGATTGCTCCTGTAGAAACAGGAGGTTGTACCAATTGACAGTCAGGGCAAGTATGAATGATAGCTTTAGCTTGACTTTTAGTGATTTGGAACATTCGCATGAGTGCTTGTGCATTTTGGTGGAAAAAGGCATGACTCAATTTTGCTTGTTCAAAAATATTTGGCAATGTGTTAGAAATGACCATTGTCAGCTTGTCCGCTCTTGCATTTCCTTCCACTAAAAATCCAGGAAGTGAAGAATGCGCCCTAATGTGAGAAACAAAATATGGATTAGTTCTATATTGCAAAGTTATAAAAAGACATGAAAGCCAACGATGTAAAGTTTCATTACTAACATCCTTTAAAATGGAACCTTCTATTCTCCTGACTACATTAGCAACATAAGCAGAATCTGTGACCAAATTAAAAGGCTGAGGAAACAGCTGAAAAGCTCAAACTACTGCAGCAAGCTCAACAATTTGAGGGGATCCCTCTACTGTTTGAATATCAGATTCCCAAACATCAGTCTTTTGATTAAACCAAGTCACAACGGACTTGTGGCTTTTACCAGAGCCATCAGTGAAGAGAGTCACAGCATGTAAAGGTTCTTCACTTAATTTAGGTTTTTCTCTGAAACTCAATTTTGCTTGCAGTAGTTTGTGAGCTGGATAGTGTATGGAACAAACACCTGGAAAACCTAAGAATGCATATTGTAAATCATCAGAATTTTGCATTGCCCAATTGAAATAATCATTTTTCAATGGCAAATAGATAACTGAACATTCTTGACCTGCCAAAGTTAACAATCTGGTTCTAGCCTTAATTATAATGTATGCAATCATTTCTAAAACTGAGCAAATGGTCTTTGAAAAGCTGTAGGGAGGAAAAACCCATTCCATTATTAACAAAGGATCTTGTTCTGTGGCATTCCACTGGAAAATGAGACCACAAAGCTGCATCTTCTCTCCTAAGATTGCAAGAAAGAAAGGATTTTCAGGAACGCAGCGATGAGCTTGTCTTTTTTGAAGAGCTTCTGTGACTTTGTCGAGAGCAGCACGAGCTTCAGGAGTTAAAGTTCTTGGCGAAGTGATGTCGCAACTTCCTCTCAGCAAATGGAAGAGCGGACTCAGTTCATCATTGGTGATTCCCAGCATCGGTCTGACCCAGTTGATTTCTCCTAGAAGTTGTTGTAACTCTTGTAGGTTGTTGACTCTGGTTCGGATCTGAATTTTCTGTGGTATTATTGTCATCTTCCATCGTCTTCCATCATCTTCCATCCCAGGTACTTCTAAGGTGAAACTTGTTGAATTTTCGTTGCAGAGATTTCAAGTCCAGCTTTTTGAATTTCAGCAACAACACAGTCACGAGTTTCTTCCATCTCTTCCTTTCAAAGGACTCCACCCTTAAAGCCAATTTTTCTTTCTCTGTATCTATAGATTGACAAACACCAGAACAACCCTGTTTTTGCTTAACTGAAAAAGAGTTCCCCGGAACACAATTTCCCAAGTGGAAGCAGCCACCTCAGCCTCCACCCCAGGCCCAACAGAATCCAATTCAGGTTTCAGTGTCCCTGCACAAACAATTTTAGGAAGTACAGTCACTTTTTCATTTCCATCTTTTACACACTTTGTTCCATCCCCCTTACAAGAGTCACATATTTTTACATTAACAGAACAACGCAAAGAAAAGTCCAAAAGAGTCTCATTTTTTCCCAGAGAGAGAAGAAAGATTTTGTTCAACAGAGTTCAAAGCAATACTTTCAGCATTTGCAACAACACTTGTAACATTCTCCGATACTCACACAGTCTCCGGTTTACTGGAATTTAATGAGACAGAACCAGAAGCTTTGTTTTCTGAGTCCAAGTTGATCTTATTATTATCAGTTTGTTTAAAACAGTGCTCCAACAGCGCTCTACAAACCGGCATAAGTTCTCTTAAGCTTTCATCTTTTTTGAGAGAGACTAGATTACAGATTCTCCAGTTTATCTGATCCCAAAAATGAAAAGTAAAAGCAGACTGCAGATTTAAATCTTGCGTATTCGCTTTAACCCAGATAAGTAAGTTTTTAAGCTCAGTTTTTGAAATTTCAGAGTGACCTTTTTCTTGTAACATTGTCTCTAATTGATGAAAAACATCCCATTCAACTTTTGATAAATTCGTTCCCATTTTTGTGTTCTTTTAATAATTTTCTTTTTCTCTATTTTGCCTCCCAACGTCACCCAAGCGCTCTCCTGAGATAAGTAACTTACAACTTTCTTGGCTTCGGCGGGAGAGATGATACAGTGTGCTCCTTGTTAACACTTGGGTCTCCGCAGCTGGTACTTCCACGATTTTTCTTTGTTTTTCTTCTATTCTACGTCCTCACACGAGGCACCAATATGCGGGGGACGGGACAGGTATAAGTCCAATAGTGTCACGAAACCACGCCTTAAAAAAGGAACCCACTAGGCTGCGGCAAAATATCCAAATATGGATAACATGGTAACCAGACCAGTGAAGAGATTTTTGCTTTTATTTCCAGCACATCAGTCTCAAAATACAAAATGGAGACATGACAGCTCACTGATCCACACCAAAAAATGTCTCCTTCAACAGGGCTCATACAGCAATACATAAAATCATCTCAGACTAGAATTCAGCCAATCAGACACAGAAAACACATCTTGACAAGCATTCTATCCAATCTTATAAAACATAGGTAATCGTAGCTAAAACAAAGACTAGTTGATAAGAGACAAAGAACAGAGTTCTATTCATGCTAACCTTCTAAAGATATACATTAAATAACCTTGTTGCCATCCTAAAGCCAATTCTACAGAAGCCTATTGTTATTTGTCACGTCTACTGCTTGGGAAACTTTTCTGCTTGCATGGAAAACTTTTTCTGCTTGCATGGGAAACTTTTCTGCAATGCTAACAAAACTCCAGTCTAAGGCCTACATACTTCTTTGTAACCATTTCTTAAAAATCCTCTAACCTTATGGATTCCAACATTTCCCCCTCTCTGTTTGACCCAGAAGCTTTCATTTTCTTGTCGCTTGCTATTTGCGTTTCATAGCTCTATTGCAAAATTTCTGCTTATTATCTGCTGAAGACCTATTTTCACTAAACTGAAGCATTGCTATATTACGGCACAGCAACTTAATGCTGTGAAGACCCAATCCCTGAAAGAGAGATATGAATCACGTTTGGCAACAGTCACAAGGCATCGTTCAAAAAACTCTGGTCAATTCCAAGGCCTTAATTCAAAACCTTCGTTCATGTCAATACCCTCATCTACTGCTTTCGTGAGATTTCGTACACTCTCTGTGCTTCTACTTCCTAATTCTCCTGCTTGAATGACAAAAACTTCTCGGACTGTTTTGTTCATCATTCGCCGAAGACAACAGAGTATACAAGGTGCCACTATCAATATCAGTATTAGAACACCTAATATGTAAAGACCTATCTTGCAAAGTTGCCTTAGCCAAGGTGCAAAACTCCAATTTTGAAACAAATCATCCAACCAGGAACCTCCATCTTCTTTAATTTGGGCTGTCAGATCCTTTAATTTTTGAATGCTTTTGTGAATGGATTCGGAATGATCAGACAAATTCATACAACACAATCCTTCCAATTCCTCACAACCATGTCCTTGTGCCAGTAAGAGAAAATCAATGGCTGCTCTGTTTTGAAGAGTAGCATGTCTAATACTATCAACATCGGTCAACATATCACTGATTGCGGAGGATGTGGCATTAGCTTGTTTGCTCAGCCAACATCCAACTCGATCTAATTGTCTCAATGCCACAGCTGAAGCCAATTGGGGTAGAAATATACCTGCTGAAAGCCTTCTGGCGGCATTCCAAGGCATAAAATCACTCTGACAGTTCTCATCATAATGAGGAACAGCTCTTGTTTTCCTTTGTTTCTTTTTCATCACTGCTTTGGCAGTGGGGGCAATTATGGTAAGCATACCAATGCTACAAGGGCCACCTTCAAGGTGGGCTGGAATGCCTTGCCAACCTCTGTCTCCGCAAATGATCCAATACCCTTTTGGCAATTGCCGTGGATATTGGTCCGTCTCCAGAAACACATCCCAACTGTTTGAAACATTTGCTGCCCTGAGAAGTTTTTTCGAACAAATGTTCCAATTGAAGGAAGGACTGTTTCCATTGTCAATTCCACCTGGTTTACCATTGGATTCTTTTCTGACCAAAGGAAACTCTTTCACTGGCACACCAACCAAACAGGTTGAGAAAGGCTTTTCTGGTTCCGAATTCGACAGGCATATAGTATCCGATCCGGCAGCCTTGGCTAAGGTCACCCAAACATTCGTTTTCGGTTGATCCACAGGCAAATCTGCACGACAAAAAACAATTAACATCAAGCAAAACAAGTATACCATTTGATTCTGCTCCATCTCTTTCAAGAACTAAGTTTTGGCAGAATTCTTTCTAAACAAAAACAATAACCTAAATTTTCAGCCAAAAATTAGCTTCGTTAGACAAACATTCAGCATTCAATTCGTATACTCATAAATAACATTGGCACAAAATCAGAGTTCATGGGTTCCACCGATGCACAAAGAACGTCAGGCACAAGAGGCGTCAGGCGAGACCCGGGATCCTTCCATTCGGTCCACGTCTGCGTACTCGCTTCCTCAGTTCTAGGCTCGACAACAGGTTCTGAAGTGCGATACGGTTTGACGTTTTTGGCAGGAACCCACTTAATTCTTCCAGCACCTGTGGAAATAGAAGCATACCCTTTGCCCCACGTTATTAATTGAAACGGGCCTTCCATCTGTCCAGAGTCAGGGTTTCTAATTAGAAGAGGAGGATGTTCTTTCAGTTTTGCCTGTGTGCTATTTGAAAAGTGTCTAAAGATTGGTGGATCTGGTTCTGTACTTGAACTATTTAGAAAATTAAAACCATACAAAGCCTTACTCAGTCTCATCTGTGGGGTGATTTCCGTTCCCCCTCTCTGTTGATCTAATATGCGTTTTAAGGTTTGATGTGTTCTTTCAATGATTGCTTGGCTTGTGGGAGAGTGGGGAATACCAAAAATGTGTCGAACACCCCATTCATTTAAAAATGTGGCCAATTTTTGAGATATGTATGCGGGACCATTGTCAGTTTTTACTTCTTGGGGTATACCCAATGAAGCAAAAGCTTGCAGGAAATGATGACAGGCATGGCTGCCAGTTTCACCTGTGTGAAGGGAAGCAAAAACTGCACCAGAGAACGTGTCTATGGAAACATGAATATTTTTAAATTTACCAAAAGAAGGCTATTTAGTAACACCTGTTTGCCACAACTGTAGGCTTTGTAAGCCTCGGGGGTTGATTGCTCCTGTAGAAACAGGAGGTTGTACCAATTGACAGTCAGGGCAAGTATGAATGATAGCTTTAGCTTGACTTTTAGTGATTTGGAACATTCGCATGAGTGCTTGTGCATTTTGGTGGAAAAAGGCATGACTCGATTTTGCTTGTTCAAAAATATTTGGCAATGTGTTAGAAATGACCATTGTCAGCTTGTCCGCTCTTGCATTTCCTTCCACTAAAAATCCAGGAAGTGAAGAATGCGCCCTAATGTGAGAAACAAAATATGGATTAGTTCTATATTGCAAAGTTATAAAAAGACATGAAAGCCAACGATGTAAAGTTTCATTACTAACATCCTTTAAAATGGAACCTTCTATTCTCCTGACTACATTAGCAACATAAGCAGAATCTGTGACCAAATTAAAAGGCTGAGGAAACAGCTGAAAAGCTCAAACTACTGCAGCAAGCTCAACAATTTGAGGGGATCCCTCTACTGTTTGAATATCAGATTCCCAAACATCAGTCTTTTGATTAAACCAAGTCACAACGGACTTGTGGCTTTTACCAGAGCCATCAGTGAAGAGAGTCACAGCATGTAAAGGTTCTTCACTTAATTTAGGTTTTTCTCTGAAACTCAGTTTTGCTTGCAGTAGTTTGTGGGCTGGATAGTGTATGGAACAAACACCTGGAAAACCTAAGAATGTATATTGTAAATCATCAGAATTTTGCATTGCCCAATTGAAATAATCATTTTTCAATGGCAAATAGATAACTGAACATTCTTGACCTGCCAAAGTTAACAATCTGGTTCTAGCCTTAATTATAATGTATGCAATCATTTCTAAAACTGAGCAAATGGTCTTTGAAAACCTGTAGGGAGGAAAAACCCATTCCATTATTAACAAAGGATCTTGTTCTGTCGCATCCCACTGGAAAATGAGACCAAAAAGCTGCATTTTCTCTCCTAAGATTGCAAGAAAGAAAGGATTTTCAGGAACGCAGCGATGAGCTTGTCTTTTTTGAAGAGCTTCTGTGACTTTGTCGAGAGCAGCACGAGCTTCAGGGGTTAAAGTTCTTGGCGAAGTGATGTCACAACTTCCTCTCAGCAAATGGAAGAGCGGACTCAGTTCATCATTGGTGATTCCCAGCATCGGTCTGACCCAGTTGATTTCTCCTAGAAGTTGTTGTAACTCTTGTAGGTTGTTGACTCTGGTTTGGATCTGAATTTTCTGTGGTCTTCTTGTCGTCTTCCATCGCCTTCCATCATCTTCCATCCCAGGTACTTCTAAGGTGAAACTTGTTGAATTTTCGTTGCAGAGATTTCAAGTCCAGCTTTTTGAATTTCAGCAACAACACAGTCGCGAGTTTCTTCCATCTCTTCCTTTCAAAGGACTCCACCCTTAAAGCCAATTTTTCTTTCTCTGTATCTATAGATTGACAAACACCAGAACAACCCTGTTTTTGCTTAACTGAAAAAGAGTTCCCCGGAACACAATTTCCACGAGTGGAAGCAGCCACCTCAGCCTCCACCCCAGGCCCAACAGAATCCAATTCAGGCTTCAGTGTCCCTGCACAAACAATTTTAGGAAGTACAGTCACTTTTTCATTTCCATCTTTTACACACTTTGTTCCATCCCCCTTACAAGAGTCACATATTTTTACATTAACAGAACAACGCGAAGAAAAGTCCAAAAGAGTCTCATTTTTTCCCAGAGAGAGAGGAGAAAGATTTTGTTCAACAGAGTTCAAAGCAATACTTTCAGCATTTGCAACAACACTTGTAACATTCTCCGATACTCACACAGTCTCCGGTTTACTGGAATTTAATGAGACAGAACCAGAAGCTTTGTTTTCTGAGTCCAAGTTGATCTTATTATTATCAGTTTGTTTAAAACAGTGCTCCAACAGCGCTCTACAAACCGGCATAAGTTCTCTTAAGCTTTCATCTTTTTTGAGAGAGACTAGATTATAGATTCTCCAGTTTATCTGATCCCAAAAATGAAAAGTAAATGCAGACTGCAGATTTAAATCTTGCGTATTCGCTTTAACCCAGATAAGTAAGTTTTTAAGCTCAGTTTTTGAAATTTCAGAGTGACCTTTTTCTTGTAACATTGTCTCTAATTGATGAAAAACATCCCATTCAACTTTTGATAAATTCGTTCCCATTTTTGTGTTCTTTTCATAATTTTCTTTTTCTCTATTTTGCCTCCCAACGTCACCCAAGCGCTCTCCTGAGATAAGTAACTTACAATTTTCTTGGCTTCGGCGGGAGAGATGATACAGTGTGCTCCTTGTTAACACTTGGGTCTCCGCAGCTGGTACTTCCACGATTTTTCTTTGTTTTTCTTCTATTCTACGTCCTCACACGAGGCACCAATATGCGGGGGACGGGACAGGTATAAGACCAATAGTGTCACGAAACCACGCCTTAAAAAAGGAACCCACTAGGCCGCGGCAAAATATCCAAATATGGATAACATGGTAACCAGACCAGTGAAGAGATTTTTGCTTTTATTTCCAGCACATCAGTCTCAAAATACAAAATGGAGACATGACAGCTCACTGATCCACACCAAAAAATGTCTCCTTCAACAGGGCTCATACAGCAATACATAAAATCATCTCAGACTAGAATTCAGCCAATCAGACACAGAAAACACATCTTGACAAGCATTCTATCCAATCTTATAAAACATAGGTAATCGTAGCTAAAACAAAGACTAGTTGATAAGAGACAAAGAACAGAGTTCTATTCATGCTAACCTTCTAAAGATATACATTAAATAACCTTGTTGCCATCCTAAAGCCAATTCTACAGAAGCCTATTGTTATTTGTCACGTCTACTGCTTGGGAAACTTTTCTGCTTGCATGGAAAACTTTTTCTGCTTGCATGGGAAACTTTTCTGCAATGCTAACAAAACTCCAGTCTAAGGCCTACATACTTCTTTGTAACCATTTCTTAAAAATCCTCTAACCTTATGGATTCCAACATTTCCCCCTCTCTGTTTGACCCAGAAGCTTTCATTTTCTTGTCGCTTGCTATTTGCGTTTCATAGCTCGATTGCAAAATTTCTGCTTATTATCTGCTGAAGACCTATTTTCACTAAACTGAAGCATTGCTATATTACGGCACAGCAACTTAATGCTGTGAAGACCCAATCCCTGAAAGAGAGATATGAATCACGTTTGGCAACAGTCACAAGGCATCGTTCAAAAAACTCTGGTCGATTCCAAGGCCTTAATTCAAAACCTTCGTTCATGTCAATACCCTCATCTACTGCTTTCGTGAGATTTCGTACACTCTCTGTGCTTCTACTTCCTAGTTCTCCTGCTTGAATGACAAAAATTTCTCGGACTGTTTTGTTCATCATTCGCCGAACACAACAGAGTATACAAGGTGCCACTATCAATATCAGTATTAGAACACCTAATATGTAAAGACCTATCTTGCAAAGTTGCCTTAGCCAAGGTGCAAAACTCCAATTTTGAAACAAATCATCCAACCAGGAACCTCCATCTTCTTTAATTTGGGCTGTCAGATCCTTTAATTTTTGAATGCTTTTGTGAATGGATTCGGAATGATCAGACAAATTCATACAACACAATCCTTCCAATTCCTCACAACCATGTCCTTGTGCCAGTAAGAGAAAATCAATGGCTGCTCTGTTTTGAAGAGTAGCATGTCTAATACTATCAACATCGGTCAACATATCACTGATTGCGGAGGATGTGGCATTAGCTTGTTTGCTCAGCCAACATCCAACTCGATCTAATTGTCTCAATGCCACAGCTGAAGCCAATTGGGGTAGAAATATACCTGCTGAAAGCCTTCTGGCGGCATTCCAAGGCATAAAATCACTCTGACAGTTCTCATCATAATGAGGAACAGCTCTTGTTTTCCTTTGTTTCTTTTTCATCACTGCTTTGGCAGTGGGGGCAATTATGGTAAGCATACCAATGCTACAAGGGCCACCTTCAAGGTGGGCTGGAATGCCTTGCCAACCTCTGTCTCCGCAAATGATCCAATACCCTTTTGGCAATTGCCGTGGATATTGGTCCGTCTCCAGAAACACATCCCAACTGTTTGAAACATTTGCTGCCCTGAGAAGTTTTTTCGAACAAATGTTCCAATTGAAGGAAGGACTGTTTCCATTGTCAATTCCACCTGGTTTACCATTGGATTCTTTTCTGACCAAAGGAAACTCTTTCACTGGCACACCAACCAAACAGGTTGAGAAAGGCTTTTCTGGTTCCGAATTCGACAGGCATATAGTATCCGATCCGGCAGCCTTGGCTAAGGTCACCCAAACATTCGTTTTCGGTTGATCCACAGGCAAATCTGCACGACAAAAAACAATTAACATCAAGCAAAACAAGTATACCATTTGATTCTGCCCCATCTCTTTCAAGAACTAAGTTTTGGCAGAATTCTTTCTAAACAAAAACAATAACCTAAATTTTCAGCCAAAAACTAGCTTTGTTAAACAAACATTCAGCATTCAATTCGTATACTCATAAATAACATTGGCACAAAATCAGAGTTCATGGGTTCCACCGATGCACAAAGAACGTCAGGCACAAGAGGCGTCAGGCAAGACCCGGGATCCTTCGATTCGGTCCACGTCTGCGTACTCGCTTCCTCAGTTCTAGGCTCGACAACAGGTTCTGAAGTGCGATACGGTTTGACGTTTTTGGCAGGAACCCACTTAATTCTTCCAGCACCTGTGGAAATAGAAGCATACCCTTTGCCCCACGTTATTAATTGAAACGGGCCTTCCATCTGTCCAGAGTCAGGGTTTCTAATTAGAAGAGGAGGATGTTCTTTCAGTTTTGCCTGTGTGCTATTTGAAAAGTGTCTAAAGATTGGTGGATCTGGTTCTGTACTTGAACTATTTAGAAAATTAAAACCATACAAAGCCTTACTCAGTCTCATCTGTGGGGTGATTTCCGTTCCCCCTCTCTGTTGATCTAATATGCGTTTTAAGGTTTGATGTGTTCTTTCAATGATTGCTTGGCTTGTGGGAGAGTGGGGAATACCAAAAATGTGTCGAACACCCCATTCATTTAAAAATGTGGCCAATTTTTGAGATATGTATGCGGGACCATTGTCAGTTTTTACTTCTTGGGGTATACCCAATGAAGCAAAAGCTTGCAGGAAATGATGACAGGCATGGCTGCCAGTTTCACCTGTGTGAAGGGAAGCAAAAACTGCACCAGAGAATGTGTCTATGGAAACATGAATATTTTTAAATTTACCAAAAGAAGGCTATTTAGTAACACCTGTTTGCCACAACTGTAGGCTTTGTAAGCCTCGGGGGTTGATTGCTCCTGTAGAAACAGGAGGTTGTACCAATTGACAGTCAGGGCAAGTATGAATGATAGCTTTAGCTTGACTTTTAGTGATTTGGAACATTCGCATGAGTGCTTGTGCATTTTGGTGGAAAAAGGCATGACTCAATTTTGCTTGTTCAAAAATATTTGGCAATGTGTTAGAAATGACCATTGTCAGCTTGTCCGCTCTTGCATTTCCTTCCACTAATATTGTGGTGTGCTGTAATGTCCCATTTTGGCCTTCCAGGTCACTTTCCCAGGTGTGCCAATACCTCTCTCCCTTCCCCCTTGCCCCCATGCTGAGTGAGTCCTGTCACTCAGACTTAACATTCCAGCAAGGCGTCGTGTGGTTGGTCAAGTTCAAAGGATGCCACTCAGGCCCAGGGGTCATTGGCCTGTCTGGGTGTCATCTTCCCCTGAGACCCTGCCCCTCTCACCTGGTTGGTGGCTCACCTGTACCTCCCCTCCCCCTGTCCCTGAGCTTAAAAAGGTCATCAGACCATGCGGTCGGTGTTCTGTTGGAGCAGGTCCTCACGTTCAGACCTCTGTAACCATGGAATAAACCTCTGGACATTAAACCCTCCAGCAGAATCCTCTCCTTTTTCTCTTCACCATCGCCTGAAGCTATCCTCCTGAGGTAACGGGGTCCCTTACAAGCCTGGACTTGTTCAGTGCCCAGCTGCAACCACCAGAAAGCTAAGGTATCTCTGGGGTGACACGCCGCAGTTGCTGCCTTTGGCCCAGCAGCGAGGGTCAGACCGGCCCAGGCACAATCTAACTGGTAATATTGGGAGCTTTTTTTTCCAATACACTAAAAATCCAGGAAGTGAAGAATGCGCCCTAATGTGAGAAACAAAATATGGATTAGTTCTATATTGCAAAGTTATAAAAAGACATGAAAGCCAACGATGTAAAGTTTCATTACTAACATCCTTTAAAATGGAACCTTCTATTCTCCTGACTACATTAGCAACATAAGCAGAATCTGTGACCAAATTAAAAGGCTGAGGAAACAGCTGAAAAGCTCAAACTACTGCAGCAAGCTCAACATTTTGAGGGGATCCCTCTACTGTTTGAATATCAGATTCCAAACATCAGTCTTTTGATTAAACCAAGTCACAACGGACTTGTGGCTTTTACCAGAGCCATCAGTGAAGAGAGTCACAGCATGTAAAGGTTCCTCACTTAATTTAGGTTTTTCTCTGAAACTCAATTTTGCTTGCAGTAGTTTGTGAGCTGGATAGTGTATGGAACAAACACCTGGAAAACCTAAGAATGCATATTGTAAATCATCAGAATTTTGCATTGCCCAATTGAAATAATCATTTTTCAATGGCAAATAGATAACTGAACATTCTTGACCTGCCAAAGTTAACAATCTGGTTCTAGCCTTAATTATAATGTATGCAATCATTTCTAAAACTGAGCAAATGGTCTTTGAAAACCTGTAGGGAGGAAAAACCCATTCCATTATTAACAAAGGATCTTGTTCTGTGGCATCCCACTGGAAAATGAGACCACAAAGCTGCATCTTCTCTCCTAAGATTGCAAGAAAGAAAGGATTTTCAGGAACGCAGCGATGAGCTTGTCTTTTTTGAAGAGCTTCTGTGACTTTGTCGAGAGCAGCACGAGCTTCAGGGGTTAAAGTTCTTGGCGAAGTGATGTCGCAACTTCCTCTCAGCAAATGGAAGAGCGGACTCAGTTCATCATTGGTGATTCCCAGCATCGGTCTGACCCAGTTGATTTCTCCTAGAAGTTGTTGTAACTCTTGTAGATTGTTGACTCTGGTTCGGATCTGAATTTTCTGTGGTATTATTGTCGTCTCAGTCATCTTCCATCCCAGGTACTTCTAAGGTGAAACTTGTTGAATTTTCGTTGCAGAGATTTCAAGTCCAGCTTTTTGAATTTCAGCAACAACACAGTCGCGAGTTTCTTCCATCTCTTCCTTTCAAAGGACTCCACCCTTAAAGCCAATTTTTCTTTCTCTGTATCTATAGATTGACAAACACCAGAACAACCCTGTTTTTGCTTAACTGAAAAAGAGTTCCCCGGAACCACAATTTCCCGAGTAGAAGAAGCCACCTCAGCCTCCACCCCAGGCCCAACAGAATCCAATTCAGGTTTCAGTGTCCCTGCACAAACAATTTTAGGAAGTACAGTCACTTTTTCATTTCCTTCTTTTACACACTTTGTTCCATCCCCCTTACAAGAGTCACATATTTTTACATTAACAGAACAACGCGAAGAAAAGTCCAAAAGAGTCTCATTTTTTCCCAGAGAGAGAGAAGAAAGATTTTGTTCAACAGAGTTCAAAGCAATACTTTCAGCATTTGCAACAACACTTGTAACATTCTCCGATAGACACACAGTCTCCGGTTTACTGGAATTTAATGAGACAGAACCAGAAGCTTTGTTTTCTGAGTCCAAGTTGATCTTATTATTATCAGTTTGTTTAAAACAGTGCTCCAACAGCGCTCTACAAACCGGCATAAGTTCTCTTAAGCTTTCATCTTTTTTGAGAGAGACTAGATTATAGATTCTCCAGTTTATCTGATCTCAAAAATGAAAAGTAAATGCAGACTGCAGATTTAAATCTTGCGTATTCGCTTTAACCCAGATAAGTAAGTTTTTAAGCTCAGTTTTTGAAATTTCAGAGTGACCTTTTTCTTGTAACATTGTCTCTAATTGATGAAAAACATCCCATTCAACTTTTGATAAATTCGTTCCCATTTTTGTGTTCTTTTAATAATTTCCTTTTTCTCTATTTTGCCTCCCAACGTCACCCAAGCGCTGTCCCGAGATAAGTTACTTACAATTTTCTTTGCTTCGGCGGGAGAGATGATACAGTGTGCTCCTTGTTAACACTTGGGTCTCCGCAGCTGGTACTTCCACGATTTTTCTTTGTTTTTCTTCTATTCTACGTCCTCACACGAGGCACCAATATGCGGGGGACGGGACAGGTATAAGTCCAATAGTGTCACGAACCCACGCCTTAAAAAGGAACCCACTAGGTCGCGGCAAAATATCCAAATATGGATAACATGGTAACCAGACCAGTGAAGAGATTTTTGCTTTTATTTCCAGCACATCAGTCTCAAAATACAAAATGGAGACATGACAGCTCACTGATCCACACCAAAAAATGTCTCCTTCAACAGGGCTCATACAGCAATACATACAATCATCTCAGACTAGAATTCAGCCAATCAGACACAGAAAACACATCTTGACAAGCATTCTATCCAATCTTATAAAACATAGGTAATCGTAGCTAAAACAAAGACTAGTTGATAAGAGACAAAGAACAGAGTTCTATTCATGCTAACCTTCTAAAGATATACATTAAATAACCTTGTTGCCATCCTAAAGCCAATTCTACAGAAGCCTATTGTTATTTGTCACGTCTACTGCTTGGGAAACTTTTCTGCTTGCATGGAAAACTTTTTCTGCTTGCATGGGAAACTTTTCTGCAATGCTAACAAAACTCCAGTCTAAGGCCTACATACTTCTTTGTAACCATTTCTTAAAAATCCTCTAACCTTATGGATTCCAACATTTCCCCCTCTCTGTTTGACCCAGAAGCTTTCATTTTCTTGTAGCTTGCAATTTGCGTTTCATAGCTCTATTGCAAAATTTCTGCTTATTATCTGCTGAAGACCTATTTTCACTAAACTGAAGCATTGCTATATTACGGCACAGCAACTTAATGCTGTGAAGACCCAATCCCTGAAAGAGAGATATGAATCACGTTTGGCAACAGTCACAAGGCATCGTTCAAAAAACTCTGGTCGATTCCAAGGCCTTAATTCAAAACCTTCGTTCATGTCAATACCATCATCTACTGCTTTCGTGAGATTTCGTACACTCTCTGTGCTTCTACTTCCTAATTCTCCTGCTTGAATGACAAAAACTTCTCGGACTGTTTTGTTCATCATTCGCCGAAGACAACAGAGTATACAAGGTGCCACTATCAATATCAGTATTAGAACACCTAATATGTAAAGACCTATCTTGCAAAGCTGCCTTAGCCAAGGTGCAAAACTCCAATTTTGAAACAAATCATCCAACCAGGAACCTCCATCTTCTTTAATTTGGGCTGTCAGATCCTTTAATTTTTGAATGCTTTTGTGAATGGATTCAGAACGATCAGACAAATTCATACAACACAATCCTTCAAATTCCTCACAACCATGTCCTTGTGCCAGTAAGAGAAAATCAATGGCTGCTCTGTTTTGAAGAGTAGCATGTCTAATACTATCAACATCGGTCAACATATCACTGATTGCGGAGGATGTGGCATTAGCTTGTTTGCTCAGCCAACATCCAACTCGATCTAATTGTCTCAATGCCACAGCTGAAGCCAATTGGGGTAGAAATATACCTGCTGAAAGCCTTCTGGCGGCATTCCAAGGCATAAAATCACTCTGACAGTTCTCATCATAATGAGGAACAGCTCTTGTTTTCCTTTGTTTCTTTTTCATCACTGCTTTGGCAGTGGGGGCAATTATGGTAAGCATACCAATGCTACAAGGGCCACCTTCAAGGTGGGCTGGAATGCCTTGCCAACCTCTGTCTCCGCAACTGATCCAATACCCTTTTGGCAATTGCCGTGGATATTGGTCCGTCTCCAGAAACACATCCCAACTGTTTGAAACATTTGCTGCCCTGAGAAGTTTTTTCGAACAAATGTTCCAATTGAAGGAAGGACTGTTTCCATTGTCAATTCCACCTGGTTTACCATTGGATTCTTTTCTGACCAAAGGAAACTCTTTCACTGGCACACCAACCAAACAGGTTGAGAAAGGCTTTTCTGGTTCCGAATTAGACAGCCATATAGTATCCGATCCGGCAGCCTTGGCTAAGGTCACCCAAACACTCGTTTTCGGTTGATCCACAGGCAAATCTGCACGACAAAAAACAATTAAAATCATGCAAAACAAGTATACCATTTGATTCTGCCCCATCTCTTTCAAGAACTAAGTTTTGGCAGAATTCTTTCTAAACAAAAACAATAACCTAAATTTTCAGCCAAAAATTAGCTTTGTTAAACAAACATTCAGCATTCAATTCGTATACTCATAAATAACATTGGCACAAAATCAGAGTTCATGGGTTCCACCGATGCACAAAGAACGTCAGGCACAAGAGGCGTCAGGCGAGACCCGGGATCCTTCCATTCGGTCCACGTCTGCGTACTCGCTTCCTCAGTTCTAGGCTCGACAACAGGTTCTGAAGTGCGATACGGTTTGACGTTTTTGGCAGGAACCCACTTAATTCTTCCAGCACCTGTGGAAATAGAAGCATACCCTTTGCCCCACGTTATTAATTGAAACGGGCCTTCCATCTGTCCAGAGTCAGGGTTTCTAATTAGAAGAGGAGGATGTTCTTTCAGTTTTGCCTGTGTGCTATTTGAAAAGTGTCTAAAGATTGGTGGATCTGGTTCTGTACTTGAACTATTTAGACAATTAAAACCATACAAAGCCTTACTCAGTCTCATCTGTGGGGTGATTTCCGTTCCCCCTCTCTGTTGATCTAATATGCGTTTTAAGGTTTGATGTGTTCTTTCAATGATTGCTTGGCTTGTGGGAGAGTGGGGAATACCAAAAATGTGTCGAACACCCCATTCATTTAAAAATGTGGCCAATTTTTGAGATATGTATGCGGGACCATTGTCAGTTTTTACTTCTTGGGGTATACCCAATGAAGCAAAAGCTTGCAGGAAATGATGACAGGCATGGCTGCCAGTTTCACCTGTGTGAAGGGAAGCAAAAACTGCACCAGAGAACGTGTCTATGGAAACATGAATATTTTTAAATTTACCAAAAGAAGGCTATTTAGTAACACCTGTTTGCCACAACTGTAGGCTTTGTAAGCCTCGGGGGTTGATTGCTCCTGTAGAAACAGGAGGTTGTACCAATTGACAGTCAGGGCAAGTATGAATGATAGCTTTAGCTTGACTTTTAGTGATTTGGAACATTCGCATGAGTGCTTGTGCATTTTGGTGGAAAAAGGCATGACTCAATTTTGCTTGTTCAAAAATATTTGGCAATGTGTTAGAAATGACCATTGTCAGCTTGTCCGCTCTTGCATTTCCTTCCACTAAAAATCCAGGAAGTGAAGAATGCGCCCTAATGTGAGAAACAAAATATGGATTAGTTCTATATTGCAAAGTTATAAAAAGACATGAAAGCCAACGATGTAAAGTTTCATTACTAACATCCTTTAAAATGGAACCTTCTATTCTCCTGACTACATTAGCAACATAAGCAGAATCTGTGACCAAATTAAAAGGCTGAGGAAACAGCTGAAAAGCTCAAACTACTGCAGCAAGCTCAACAATTTGAGGGGATCCCTCTACTGTTTGAATATCAGATTCCCAAACATCAGTCTTTTGATTAAACCAAGTCACAACGGACTTGTGGCTTTTACCAGAGCCATCAGTGAAGAGAGTCACAGCTTGTAAAGGTTCTTCACTTAATTTAGGTTTTTCTCTGAAACTCAATTTTGCTTGCAGTAGTTTGTGAGCTGGATAGTGTATGGAACAAACACCTGGAAAACCTAAGAATGCATATTGTAAATCATCAGAATTTTGCATTGCCCAATTGAAATAATCATTTTTCAATGGCAAATAGATAACTGAACATTCTTGACCTGCCAAAGTTAACAATCTGGTTCTAGCCTTAATTATAATGTATGCAATCATTTCTAAAACTGAGCAAATGGTCTTTGAAAACCTGTAGGGAGGAAAAACCCATTCCATTATTAACAAAGGATCTTGGTCTGTGGCATCCCACTGGAAAATGAGACCACAAAGCTGCATCTTCTCTCCTAAGATTGCAAGAAAGAAAGGATTTTCAGGAACGCAGCGATGAGCTTGTCTTTTTTGAAGAGCTTCTGTGACCTTGTCGAGAGCAGCATGAGCTTCAGGGGTTAAAGTTCTTGGCGAAGTGATGTCGCAACTTCCTCTCAGCAAATGGAAGAGCGGACTCAGTTCATCATTGGTGATTCCCAGCATCGGTCTGACCCAGTTGATTTCTCCTAGAAGTTGTTGTAACTCTTGTAGGTTGTTGACTCTGGTTCGGATCTGAATTTTCTGTGGTATTATTGTCGTCTTCCATCGTCTTCCATCGTCTTCCATCCCAGGTACTTCTAAGGTGAAACTTGTTGAATTTTCGTTGCAGAGATTTCAAGTCCAGCTTTTTGAATTTCAGCAACAACAGAGTTGCGAGTTTCTTCCATCTCTTCCTTTCAAAGGACTCCACCCTTAAAGCCAATTTTTCTTTCTCTGTATCTATAGATTGACAAACACCAGAACAACCATGTTTTTGCTTAACTGAAAAAGAGTTCCCCGGAACACAATTTCCCGAGTGGAAGCAGCCACCTCAGCCTCCACCCCAGGCCCAACAGAATCCAATTCAGGTTTCAGTGTCCCTGCACAAACAATTTTAGGAAGTACAGTCACTTTTTCATTTCCATCTTTTACACACTTTGTTCCATCCCCCTTACAAGAGTCACATATTTTTACATTAACAGAACAACGCGAAGAAAAGTCCAAAAGAGTCTCATTTTTTCCCAGAGAGAGAGAAGAAAGATTTTGTTCAACAGAGTTCAAAGCAATACTTTCAGCATTTGCAACAACACTTGTAACATTCTCCGATACTCACACAGTCTCCGGTTTACTGGAATTTAATGAGACAGAACCAGAAGCTTTGTTTTCTGAGTCCAAGTTGATCTTATTATTATCAGTTTGTTTAAAACAGTGCTCCAACAGCGCTCTACAAACCGGCATAAGTTCTCTTAAGCTTTCATCTTTTTTGAGAGAGACTAGATTATAGATTCTCCAGTTTATCTGATCCCAAAATTGAAAAGTAAAAGCAGACTGCAGATTTAAATCTTGCGTATTCGCTTTAACCCAGATAAGTAAGTTTTTACGCTCAGTTTTTGAAATTTCAGAGTGACCTTTTTCTTGTAACATTGTCTCTAATTGATGAAAAACATCCCATTCAACTTTTGATAAATTCGTTCCCATTTTTGTGTTCTTTTAATAATTTTCTTTTTCGCTATTTTGCCTCCCAACGTCACCCAAGCGCTCTCCCGAGATAAGTTACTTACAATTTTCTTGGCTTCGGCGGGAGAGATGATACAGTGTGCTCCTTGTTAACACTTGGGTCTCCGCAGCTGGTACTTCCACGATTTTTCTTTGTTTTTCTTCTATTCTACGTCCTCACACGAGGCACCAATATGCGGGGGATGGGACAGGTATAAGTCCAATAGTGTCAGGAACCCACGCCTTAAAAAAGGAACCCACTAGGCCGCGGCAAAATATCCAAATATGGATAACATGGTAACCAGACCAGTGAAGAGATTTTTGCTTTTATTTCCAGCACATCAGTCTCAAAATTCAAAATGGAGACATGATAGCTCACTGATCCACACCAAAAAAATGTCTCCTTCAACAGGGCTCATACAGCAATACATAAAATCATCTCAGACTAGAATTCAGCCAATCAGACACAGAAAACACATCTTGACAAGCATTCTATCCAATCTTATAAAACATAGGTAATCATAGCTAAAACAAAGACTAGTTGATAAGAGACAAAGAACAGAGTTCTATTCATGCTAACCTTCTAAAGATATACATTAAATAACCTTGTTGCCATCCTAAAGCCAATTCTACAGAAGCCTATTGTTATTTGTCACGTCTACTGCTTGGGAAACTTTTCTGCTTGCATGGAAAACTTTTTCTGCTTGCATGGGAAACTTTTCTGCAATGCTAACAAAACTCCAGTCTAAGGCCTACATACTTCTTTGTAACCATTTCTTAAAAATCCTCTAACCTTATGGATTCCAACGTTTCCCCCTCTCTGTTTGACCCAGAAGCTTTCATTTTCTTGTCGCTTGCTATTTGCATTTCATAGCTCTATTGCAAAATTTCTGCTTATTATCTGCTGAAGACCTATTTTCACTAAACTGAAGCATTGCTATATTACGGCACAGCAACTTAATGCTGTGAAGACCCAATCCCTGAAAGAGAGATATGAATCACGTTTGGCAACAGTCGCAAGGCATCGTTCAAAAAACTCTGGTCGATTCCAAGGCCTTAATTCAAAACCTTCGTTCATGTCAATACCCTCATCTACTGCTTTCGTGAGATTTCGTACACTCTCTGTGCTTCTACTTCCTAGTTCTCCTGCTTGAATGACAAAAACTTCTCGGACTGTTTTGTTCATCATTCGCCGAAGACAACAGAGTATACAAGGTGCCACTATCAATATCAGTATTAGAACACCTAATATGTAAAGACCTATCTTGCAAAGTTGCCTTAGCCAAGGTGCAAAACTCCAATTTTGAAACAAATCATCCAACCAGGAACCTCCATCTTCTTTAATTTGGGCTGTCAGATCCTTTAATTTTTGAATGCTTTTGTGAATGGATTCAGAATGATCAGACAAATTCATACAACACAATCCTTCAAATTCCTCACAACCATGTCCTTGTGCCAGTAAAAGAAAATCAATGGCTGCTCTGTTTTGAAGAGTAGCATGTCTAATACTATCAACATCGGTCAACATATCACTGATTGCGGAGGATGTGGCATTAGCTTGTTTGCTCAGCCAACATCCAACTCGATCTAATTGTCTCAATGCCACAGCTGAAGCCAATTGGGGTAGAAATATACCTGCTGAAAGCCTTCTGGCGGCATTCCAAGGCATAAAATCACTCTGACAGTTCTCATCATAATGAGGAACAGCTCTTGTTTTCCTTTGTTTCTTTTTCATCACTGCTTTGGCAGTGGGGGCAATTATGGTAAGCATACCAATGCTACAAGGGCCACCTTCAAGGTGGGCTGGAATGCCTTGCCAACCTCTGTCTCCGCAAATGATCCAATACCCTTTTGGCAATTGCCGTGGATATTGGTCCGTCTCCAGAAACACATCCCAACTGTTTGAAACATTTGCTGCCCTGAGAAGTTTGTTGGACCAAATGTTCCAATTGAAGGAAGGACTGTTTCCATTGTCAATTCCACCTGGTTTACCATTGGATTCTTTTCTGACCAAAGGAAACTCTTTCACTGGCACACCAACCAAACAGGTTGAGGAAGGCTTTTCTGGTTCCGAATTAGACAGACATATAGTATCCGATCCGGCAGCCTTGGCTAAGGTCACCCAAACACTCGTTTTCGGTTGATCCACAGGCAAATCTGCACGACAAAAAACAATTAAAATCATGCAAAACAAGTATACCATTTGATTCTGCCCCATCTCTTTCAAGAACTAAGTTTTGGCAGAATTCTTTCTAAACAAAAACAATAACCTAAATTTTCAGCCAAAAATTAGCTTCGTTAAACAAACATTCAGCATTCAATTCGTATACTCATAAATAACATTGGCACAAAATCAGAGTTCATGGGTTCACCGATGCACAAAGAACGTCAGGCACAAGAGGCGTCAGGCGAGACCCGGGATCCTTCCATTCGGTCCACGTCTGCGTACTCGCTTCCTCAGTTCTAGGCTCGACAACAGGTTCTGAAGTGCGATACGGTTTGACGTTTTTGGCAGGAACCCACTTAATTCTTCCAGCACCTGTGGAAATAGAAGCATACCCTTTGCCCCACGTTATTAATTGAAACGGGCCTTCCATCTGTCCAGAGTCAGGGTTTCTAATTAGAAGAGGAGGATGTTCTTTCAGTTTTGCCTGTGTGCTATTTGAAAAGTGTCTAAAGATTGGTGGATCTGGTTCTGTACTTGAACTATTTAGAAAATTAAAACCATACAAAGCCTTACTCAGTCTCATCTGTGGGGTGATTTCCGTTCCCCCTCTCTGTTGATCTAATATGCGTTTTAAGGTTTGATGTGTTCTTTCAATGATTGCTTGGCTTGTGGGAGAGTGGGGAATACCAAAAATGTGTCGAACACCCCATTCATTTAAAAATGTGGCCAATTTTTGAGATATGTATGCGGGACCATTGTCAGTTTTTACTTCTTGGGGTATACCCAATGAAGCAAAAGCTTGCAGGAAATGATGACAGGCATAGCTGCCAGTTTCACCTGTGTGAAGGGAAGCAAAAACTGCACCAGAGAACGTGTCTATGGAAACATGAATATTTTTAAATTTACCAAAAGAAGGCTATTTAGTAACACCTGTTTGCCACAACTGTAGGCTTTGTAAGCCTCGGGGGTTGATTGCTCCTGTAGAAACAGGAGGTTGTACCAATTGACAGTCAGGGCAAGTATGAATGATAGCTTTAGCTTGACTTTTAGTGATTTGGAACATTCGCATGAGTGCTTGTGCATTTTGGTGGAAAAAGGCATGACTCAATTTTGCTTGTTCAAAAATATTTGGCAATGTGTTAGAAATGACCATTGTCAGCTTGTCCGCTCTTGCATTTCCTTCCACTAAAAATCCAGGAAGTGAAGAATGCGCCCTAATGTGAGAAACAAAATATGGATTAGTTCTATATTGCAAAGTTATAAAAAGACATGAAAGCCAACGATGTAAAGTTTCATTACTAACATCCTTTAAAATGGAACCTTCTATTCTCCTGACTACATTAGCAACATAAGCAGAATCTGTGACCAAATTAAAAGGCTGAGGAAACAGCTGAAAAGCTCAAACTACTGCAGCAAGCTCAACAATTTGAGGGGATCCCTCTACTGTTTGAATATCAGATTCCCAAACATCAGTCTTTTGATTAAACCAAGTCACAACGGACTTGTGACTTTTACCAGAGCCATCAGTGAAGAGAGTCACAGCATGTAAAGGTTCTTCACTTAATTTAGGTTTTTCTCTGAAACTCAATTTTGCTTGCAGTAGTTTGTGAGCTGAATAGTGTATGGAACAAACACCTGGAAAACCTAAGAATGCATATTGTAAATCATCAGAATTTTGCATTGCCCAATTGAAATAATCATTTTTCAATGGCAAATAGATAACTGAACATTCTTGACCTGCCAAAGTTAACAATCTGGTTCTAGCCTTAATTATAATGTATGCAATCATTTCTAAATCTGAGCAAATGGTCTTTGAAAACCTGTAGGGAGGAAAAACCCATTCCATTATTAACAAAGGAACTTGTTCTGTGGCATCCCACTGGAAAATGAGACCACAAAGCTGCATCTTCTCTCCTAAGATTGCAAGAAAGAAAGGATTTTCAGGAATGCAGCGATGAGCTTGTCTTTTTTGAAGAGCTTCTGTGACTTTGTCGAGAGCAGCACGAGCTTCAGGGGTTAAAGTTCTTGGCGAAGTGATGTCGCAACTTCCTCTCAGCAAATGGAAGAGCGGACTCAGTTCATCATTGGTGATTCCCAGCATCGGTCTGACCCAGTTGATTTCTCCTAGAAGTTGTTGTAACTCTTGTAGGTTGTTGACTCTGGTTCGGATGTGAATTTTCTGTGGTATTATTGTCGTCTTCCATCGTCTTCCATCATCTTCCATCCCAGGTACTTCTAAGGTGAAACTTGTTGAATTTTCGTTGCAGAGATTTCAAGTCCAGCTTTTTGAATTTCAGCAACAACACAGTCGCCAGTTTCTTCCATCTCTTCCTTTCAAAGGACTCCACCCTTAAAGCCAATTTTTCTTTCTCTGTATCTATAGATTGACAAACACCAGAACAACCATGTTTTTGCTTAACTGAAAAAGAGTTCCCCGGAACCACAATTTCCCGAGTGGAAGCAGCCACCTCAGCCTCCACCCCAGGCCCAACAGAATCCAATTCAGGTTTCAGTGTCCCTGCACAAACAATTTTAGGAAGTACAGTCACTTTTTCATTTCCATCTTTTACACACTTTGTTCCATCCCCCTTACAAGAGTCACATATTTTTACATTAACAGAACAACGCGAAGAAAAGTCCAAAAGAGTCTCATTTTTTTCCCAGAGAGAGAGAAGAAAGATTTTGTTCAACAGAGTTCAAAGCAATACTTTCAGCATTTGCAACAACACTTGTAACATTCTCCGATACTCACACAGTCTCCGGTTTACTGGAATTTAATGAGACAGAACCAGAAGCTTTGTTTTCTGAGTCCAAGTTGATCTTATTATTATCAGTTTGTTTAAAACAGTGCTCCAACAGCGCTCTACAAACCGGCATAAGTTCTCTTAAGCTTTCATCTTTTTTGAGAGAGACTAGATTATAGATTCTCCAGTTTATCTGATCCCAAAATTGAAAAGTAAAAGCAGACTGCAGATTTAAATCTTGCGTATTCGCTTTAACCCAGATAAGTAAGTTTTTAAGCTCAGTTTTTGAAATTTCAGAGTGACCTTTTTCTTGTAACATTGTCTCTAATTGATGAAAAACATCCCATTCAACTTTTGATAAATTCGTTCCCATTTTTGTGTTCTTTTAATAATTTTCTTTTTCGCTATTTTGCCTCCCAACGTCACCCAAGCGCTCTCCCGAGATAAGTTACTTACAATTTTCTTGGCTTCGGCGGGAGAGATGATACAGTGTGCTCCTTGTTAACACTTGGGTCTCCGCAGCTGGTACTTCCACGATTTTTCTTTGTTTTTCTTCTATTCTACGTCCTCACACGAGGCACCAATATGCGGGGGATGGGACAGGTATAAGTCCAATAGTGTCAGGAACCCACGCCTTAAAAAAGGAACCCACTAGGCCGCGGCAAAATATCCAAATATGGATAACATGGTAACCAGACCAGTGAAGAGATTTTTGCTTTTATTTCCAGCACATCAGTCTCAAAATTCAAAATGGAGACATGATAGCTCACTGATCCACACCAAAAAAATGTCTCCTTCAACAGGGCTCATACAGCAATACATAAAATCATCTCAGACTAGAATTCAGCCAATCAGACACAGAAAACACATCTTGACAAGCATTCTATCCAATCTTATAAAACATAGGTAATCATAGCTAAAACAAAGACTAGTTGATAAGAGACAAAGAACAGAGTTCTATTCATGCTAACCTTCTAAAGATATACATTAAATAACCTTGTTGCCATCCTAAAGCCAATTCTACAGAAGCCTATTGTTATTTGTCACGTCTACTGCTTGGGAAACTTTTCTGCTTGCATGGAAAACTTTTTCTGCTTGCATGGGAAACTTTTCTGCAATGCTAACAAAACTCCAGTCTAAGGCCTACATACTTCTTTGTAACCATTTCTTAAAAATCCTCTAACCTTATGGATTCCAACGTTTCCCCCTCTCTGTTTGACCCAGAAGCTTTCATTTTCTTGTCGCTTGCTATTTGCGTTTCATAGCTCTATTGCAAAATTTCTGCTTATTATCTGCTGAAGACCTATTTTCACTAAACTGAAGCATTGCTATATTACGGCACAGCAACTTAATGCTGTGAAGACCCAATCCCTGAAAGAGAGATATGAATCACGTTTGGCAACAGTCGCAAGGCATCGTTCAAAAAACTCTGGTCAATTCCAAGGCCTTAATTCAAAACCTTCGTTCATGTCAATACCCTCATCTACTGCTTTCGTGAGATTTCGTACACTCTCTGTGCTTCTACTTCCTAGTTCTCCTGCTTGAATGACAAAAACTTCTCGGACTGTTTTGTTCATCATTCGCCGAAGACAACAGAGTATACAAGGTGCCACTATCAATATCAGTATTAGAACACCTAATATGTAAAGACCTATCTTGCAAAGTTGCCTTGGCCAAGGTGCAAAACTCCAATTTTGAAACAAATCATCCAACCAGGAACCTCCATCTTCTTTAATTTGGGCTGTCAGATCCTTTAATTTTTGAATGCTTTTGTGAATGGATTCAGAATGATCAGACAAATTCATACAACACAATCCTTCAAATTCCTCACAACCATGTCCTTGTGCCAGTAAAAGAAAATCAATGGCTGCTCTGTTTTGAAGAGTAGCATGTCTAATACTATCAACATCGGTCAACATATCACTGATTGCGGAGGATGTGGCATTAGCTTGTTTGCTCAGCCAACATCCAACTCGATCTAATTGTCTCAATGCCACAGCTGAAGCCAATTGGGGTAGAAATATACCTGCTGAAAGCCTTCTGGCGGCATTCCAAGGCATAAAATCACTCTGACAGTTCTCATCATAATGAGGAACAGCTCTTGTTTTCCTTTGTTTCTTTTTCATCACTGCTTTGGCAGTGGGGGCAATTATGGTAAGCATACCAATGCTACAAGGGCCACCTTCAAGGTGGGCTGGAATGCCTTGCCAACCTCTGTCTCCGCAAATGATCCAATACCCTTTTGGCAATTGCCGTGGATATTGGTCCGTCTCCAGAAACACATCCCAACTGTTTGAAACATTTGCTGCCCTGAGAAGTTTGTTGGACCAAATGTTCCAATTGAAGGAAGGACTGTTTCCATTGTCAATTCCACCTGGTTTACCATTGGATTCTTTTCTGACCAAAGGAAACTCTTTCACTGGCACACCAACCAAACAGGTTGAGGAAGGCTTTTCTGGTTCCGAATTAGACAGACATATAGTATCCGATCCGGCAGCCTTGGCTAAGGTCACCCAAACACTCGTTTTCGGTTGATCCACAGGCAAATCTGCACGACAAAAAACAATTAAAATCAAGCAAAACAAGTATACCATTTGATTCTGCCCCATCTCTTTCAAGAACTAAGTTTTGGCAGAATTCTTTCTAAACAAAAACAATAACCTAAATTTTCAGCCAAAAATTAGCTTCGTTAAACAAACATTCAGCATTCAATTCGTATACTCATAAATAACATTGGCACAAAATCAGAGTTCATGGGTTCACCGATGCACAAAGAACGTCAGGCACAAGAGGCGTCAGGCGAGACCCGGGATCCTTCCATTCGGTCCACGTCTGCGTACTCGCTTCCTCAGTTCTAGGCTCGACAACAGGTTCTGAAGTGCGATACGGTTTGACGTTTTTGGCAGGAACCCACTTAATTCTTCCAGCACCTGTGGAAATAGAAGCATACCCTTTGCCCCACGTTATTAATTGAAACGGGCCTTCCATCTGTCCAGAGTCAGGGTTTCTAATTAGAAGAGGAGGATGTTCTTTCAGTTTTGCCTGTGTGCTATTTGAAAAGTGTCTAAAGATTGGTGGATCTGGTTCTGTACTTGAACTATTTAGAAAATTAAAACCATACAAAGCCTTACTCAGTCTCATCTGTGGGGTGATTTCCGTTCCCCCTCTCTGTTGATCTAATATGCGTTTTAAGGTTTGATGTGTTCTTTCAATGATTGCTTGGCTTGTGGGAGAGTGGGGAATACCAAAAATGTGTCGAACACCCCATTCATTTAAAAATGTGGCCAATTTTTGAGATATGTATGCGGGACCATTGTCAGTTTTTACTTCTTGGGGTATACCCAATGAAGCAAAAGCTTGCAGGAAATGATGACAGGCATGGCTGCCAGTTTCACCTGTGTGAAGGGAAGCAAAAACTGCACCAGAGAACGTGTCTATGGAAACATGAATATTTTTAAATTTACCAAAAGAAGGCTATTTAGTAACACCTGTTTGCCACAACTGTAGGCTTTGTAAGCCTCGGGGGTTGATTGCTCCTGTAGAAACAGGAGGTTGTACCAATTGACAGTCAGGGCAAGTATGAATGATAGCTTTAGCTTGACTTTTAGTGATTTGGAACATTCGCATGAGTGCTTGTGCATTTTGGTGGAAAAAGGCATGACTCAATTTTGCTTGTTCAAAAATATTTGGCAATGTGTTAGAAATGACCATTGTCAGCTTGTCCGCTCTTGCATTTCCTTCCACTAAAAATCCAGGAAGTGAAGAATGCGCCCTAATGTGAGAAACAAAATATGGATTAGTTCTATATTGCAAAGTTATAAAAAGACATGAAAGCCAACGATGTAAAGTTTCATTACTAACATCCTTTAAAATGGAACCTTCTATTCTCCTGACTACATTAGCAACATAAGCAGAATCTGTGACCAAATTAAAAGGCTGAGGAAACAGCTGAAAAGCTCAAACTACTGCAGCAAGCTCAACAATTTGAGGGGATCCCTCTACTGTTTGAATATCAGATTCCCAAACATCAGTCTTTTGATTAAACTAAGTCACAACGGACTTGTGACTTTTACCAGAGCCATCAGTGAAGAGAGTCACAGCATGTAAAGGTTCTTCACTTAATTTAGGTTTTTCTCTGAAACTCAATTTTGCTTGCAGTAGTTTGTGAGCTGAATAGTGTATGGAACAAACACCTGGAAAACCTAAGAATGCATATTGTAAATCATCAGAATTTTGCATTGCCCAATTGAAATAATCATTTTTCAATGGCAAATAGATAACTGAACATTCTTGACCTGCCAAAGTTAACAATCTGGTTCTAGCCTTAATTATAATGTATGCAATCATTTCTAAAACTGAGCCAATGGTCTTTGAAAACCTGTAGGGAGGAAAAGCCCATTCCATTATAAACAAAGGAACTTGTTCTGTGGCATCCCACTGGAAAATGAGACCACAAAGCTGCATCTTCTCTCCTAAGATTGCAAGAAAGAAAGGATTTTCAGGAACGCAGCGATGAGCTTGTCTTTTTTGAAGAGCTTCTGTGACCTTGTCGAGAGCAGCATGAGCTTCAGGGGTTAAAGTTCTTGGCGAAGTGATGTCGCAACTTCCTCTCAGCAAATGGAAGAGCGGACTCAGTTCATCATTGGTGATTCCCAGCATCGGTCTGACCCAGTTGATTTCTCCTAGAAGTTGTTGTAACTCTTGTAGGTTGTTGACTCTGGTTCGGATCTGAATTTTCTGTGGTATTATTGTCGTCTTCCATCGTCTTCCATCGTCTTCCATCCCAGGTACTTCTAAGGTGAAACTTGTTGAATTTTCGTTGCAGAGATTTCAAGTCCAGCTTTTTGAATTTCAGCAACAACAGAGTTGCGAGTTTCTTCCATCTCTTCCTTTCAAAGGACTCCACCCTTAAAGCCAATTTTTCTTTCTCTGTATCTATAGATTGACAAACACCAGAACAACCATGTTTTTGCTTAACTGAAAAAGAGTTCCCCGGAACACAATTTCCCGAGTGGAAGCAGCCACCTCAGCCTCCACCCCAGGCCCAACAGAATCCAATTCAGGTTTCAGTGTCCCTGCACAAACAATTTTAGGAAGTACAGTCACTTTTTCATTTCCATCTTTTACACACTTTGTTCCATCCCCCTTACAAGAGTCACATATTTTTACATTAACAGAACAACGCAAAGAAAAGTCCAAAAGAGTCTCATTTTTTCCCAGAGAGAGAGAAGAAAGATTTTGGTCAACAGAGTTCAAAGCAATACTTTCAGCATTTGCAACAACACTTGTAACATTCTCCGATACTCACACAGTCTCCGGTTTACTGGAATTTAATGAGACAGAACCAGAAGCTTTGTTTTCTGAGTCCAAGTTGATCTTATTATTATCAGTTTGTTTAAAACAGTGCTCCAACAGCGCTCTACAAACCGGCATAAGTTCTCTTAAGCTTTCATCTTTTTTGAGAGAGACTAGATTATAGATTCTCCAGTTTATCTGATCCCAAAATTGAAAAGTAAAAGCAGACTGCAGATTTAAATCTTGCGTATTCGCTTTAACCCAGATAAGTAAGTTTTTAAGCTCAGTTTTTGAAATTTCAGAGTGACCTTTTTCTTGTAACATTGTCTCTAATTGATGAAAAACATCCCATTCAACTTTTGATAAATTCGTTCCCATTTTTGTGTTCTTTTAATAATTTTCTTTTTCGCTATTTTGCCTCCCAACGTCACCCAAGCGCTCTCCCGAGATAAGTTACTTACAATTTTCTTGGCTTCGGCGGGAGAGATGATACAGTGTGCTCCTTGTTAACACTTGGGGCTCTGCAGCTGGTACTTCCACGATTTTTCTTTGTTTTTCTTCTATTCTACGTCCTCACACGAGGCACCAATATGCGGGGGATGGGACAGGTATAAGTCCAATAGTGTCAGGAACCCACGCCTTAAAAAAGGAACCCACTAGGCCGCGGCAAAATATCCAAATATGGATAACATGGTAACCAGACCAGTGAAGAGATTTTTGCTTTTATTTCCAGCACATCAGTCTCAAAATTCAAAATGGAGACATGATAGCTCACTGATCCACACCAAAAAAATGTCTCCTTCAACAGGGCTCATACAGCAATACATAAAATCATCTCAGACTAGAATTCAGCCAATCAGACACAGAAAACACATCTTGACAAGCATTCTATCCAATCTTATAAAACATAGGTAATCATAGCTAAAACAAAGACTAGTTGATAAGAGACAAAGAACAGAGTTCTATTCATGCTAACCTTCTGAAGATATACATTAAATAACCTTGTTGCCATCCTAAAGCCAATTCTACAGAAGCCTATTGTTATTTGTCACGTCTACTGCTTGGGAAACTTTTCTGCTTGCATGGAAAACTTTTTCTGCTTGCATGGGAAACTTTTCTGCAATGCTAACAAAACTCCAGTCTAAGGCCTACATACTTCTTTGTAACCATTTCTTAAAAATCCTCTAACCTTATGGATTCCAACGTTTCCCCCTCTCTGTTTGACCCAGAAGCTTTCATTTTCTTGTCGCTTGCTATTTGCGTTTCATAGCTCTATTGCAAAATTTCTGCTTATTATCTGCTGAAGACCTATTTTCACTAAACTGAAGCATTGCTATATTACGGCACAGCAACTTAATGCTGTGAAGACCCAATCCCTGAAAGAGAGATATGAATCACGTTTGGCAACAGTCGCAAGGCATCGTTCAAAAAACTCTGGTCAATTCCAAGGCCTTAATTCAAAACCTTCGTTCATGTCAATACCCTCATCTACTGCTTTCGTGAGATTTCGTACACTCTCTGTGCTTCTACTTCCTAGTTCTCCTGCTTGAATGACAAAAACTTCTCGGACTGTTTTGTTCATCATTCGCCGAAGACAACAGAGTATACAAGGTGCCACTATCAATATCAGTATTAGAACACCTAATATGTAAAGACCTATCTTGCAAAGTTGCCTTGGCCAAGGTGCAAAACTCCAATTTTGAAACAAATCATCCAACCAGGAACCTCCATCTTCTTTAATTTGGGCTGTCAGATCCTTTAATTTTTGAATGCTTTTGTGAATGGATTCAGAATGATCAGACAAATTCATACAACACAATCCTTCAAATTCCTCACAACCATGTCCTTGTGCCAGTAAAAGAAAATCAATGGCTGCTCTGTTTTGAAGAGTAGCATGTCTAATACTATCAACATCGGTCAACATATCACTGATTGCGGAGGATGTGGCATTAGCTTGTTTGCTCAGCCAACATCCAACTCGATCTAATTGTCTCAATGCCACAGCTGAAGCCAATTGGGGTAGAAATATACCTGCTGAAAGCCTTCTGGCGGCATTCCAAGGCATAAAATCACTCTGACAGTTCTCATCATAATGAGGAACAGCTCTTGTTTTCCTTTGTTTCTTTTTCATCACTGCTTTGGCAGTGGGGGCAATTATGGTAAGCATACCAATGCTACAAGGGCCACCTTCAAGGTGGGCTGGAATGCCTTGCCAACCTCTGTCTCCGCAAATGATCCAATACCCTTTTGGCAATTGCCGTGGATATTGGTCCGTCTCCAGAAACACATCCCAACTGTTTGAAACATTTGCTGCCCTGAGAAGTTTGTTGGACCAAATGTTCCAATTGAAGGAAGGACTGTTTCCATTGTCAATTCCACCTGGTTTACCATTGGATTCTTTTCTGACCAAAGGAAACTCTTTCACTGGCACACCAACCAAACAGGTTGAGGAAGGCTTTTCTGGTTCCGAATTAGACAGACATATAGTATCCGATCCGGCAGCCTTGGCTAAGGTCACCCAAACACTCGTTTTCGGTTGATCCACAGGCAAATCTGCACGACAAAAAACAATTAAAATCAAGCAAAACAAGTATACCATTTGATTCTGCCCCATCTCTTTCAAGAACTAAGTTTTGGCAGAATTCTTTCTAAAAAAAACAATAACCTAAATTTTCAGCCAAAAATTAGCTTCGTTAAACAAACATTCAGCATTCAATTCGTATACTCATAAATAACATTGGCACAAAATCAGAGTTCATGGGTTCACCGATGCACAAAGAACGTCAGGCACAAGAGGCGTCAGGCGAGACCCGGGATCCTTCCATTCGGTCCACGTCTGCGTACTCGCTTCCTCAGTTCTAGGCTCGACAACAGGTTCTGAAGTGCGATACGGTTTGACGTTTTTGGCAGGAACCCACTTAATTCTTCCAGCACCTGTGGAAATAGAAGCATACCCTTTGCCCCACGTTATTAATTGAAACGGGCCTTCCATCTGTCCAGAGTCAGGGTTTCTAATTAGAAGAGGAGGATGTTCTTTCAGTTTTGCCTGTGTGCTATTTGAAAAGTGTCTAAAGATTGGTGGATCTGGTTCTGTACTTGAACTATTTAGAAAATTAAAACCATACAAAGCCTTACTCAGTCTCATCTGTGGGGTGATTTCCGTTCCCCCTCTCTGTTGATCTAATATGCGTTTTAAGGTTTGATGTGTTCTTTCAATGATTGCTTGGCTTGTGGGAGAGTGGGGAATACCAAAAATGTGTCGAACACCCCATTCATTTAAAAATGTGGCCAATTTTTGAGATATGTATGCGGGACCATTGTCAGTTTTTACTTCTTGGGGTATACCCAATGAAGCAAAAGCTTGCAGGAAATGATGACAGGCATGGCTGCCAGTTTCACCTGTGTGAAGGGAAGCAAAAACTGCACCAGAGAACGTGTCTATGGAAACATGAATATTTTTAAATTTACCAAAAGAAGGCTATTTAGTAACACCTGTTTGCCACAACTGTAGGCTTTGTAAGCCTCGGGGGTTGATTGCTCCTGTAGAAACAGGAGGTTGTACCAATTGACAGTCAGGGCAAGTATGAATGATAGCTTTAGCTTGACTTTTAGTGATTTGGAACATTCGCATGAGTGCTTGTGCATTTTGGTGGAAAAAGGCATGACTCAATTTTGCTTGTTCAAAAATATTTGGCAATGTGTTAGAAATGACCATTGTCAGCTTGTCCGCTCTTGCATTTCCTTCCACTAAAAATCCAGGAAGTGAAGAATGCGCCCTAATGTGAGATACAAAATATGGATTAGTTCTATATTGCAAAGTTATAAAAAGACATGAAAGCCAACGATGTAAAGTTTCATTACTAACATCCTTTAAAATGGAACCTTCTATTCTCCTGACTACATTAGCAACATAAGCAGAATCTGTGACCAAATTAAAAGGCTGAGGAAACAGCTGAAAAGCTCAAACTACTGCAGCAAGCTCAACAATTTGAGGGGATCCCTCTACTGTTTGAATATCAGATTCCCAAACATCAGTCTTTTGATTAAACCAAGTCACAACGGACTTGTGACTTTTACCAGAGCCATCAGTGAAGAGAGTCACAGCATGTAAAGGTTCTTCACTTAATTTAGGTTTTTCTCTGAAACTCAATTTTGCTTGCAGTAGTTTGTGAGCTGAATAGTGTATGGAACAAACACCTGGAAAACCTAAGAATGCATATTGTAAATCATCAGAATTTTGCATTGCCCAATTGAAATAATCATTTTTCAATGGCAAATAGATAACTGAACATTCTTGACCTGCCAAAGTTAACAATCTGGTTCTAGCCTTAATTATAATGTATGCAATCATTTCTAAAACTGAGCCAATGGTCTTTGAAAACCTGTAGGGAGGAAAAGCCCATTCCATTATAAACAAAGGAACTTGTTCTGTGGCATCCCACTGGAAAATGAGACCACAAAGCTGCATCTTCTCTCCTAAGATTGCAAGAAAGAAAGGATTTTCAGGAACGCAGCGATGAGCTTGTCTTTTTTGAAGAGCTTCTGTGACCTTGTCGAGAGCAGCATGAGCTTCAGGGGTTAAAGTTCTTGGCGAAGTGATGTCGCAACTTCCTCTCAGCAAATGGAAGAGCGGACTCAGTTCATCATTGGTGATTCCCAGCATCGGTCTGACCCAGTTGATTTCTCCTAGAAGTTGTTGTAACTCTTGTAGGTTGTTGACTCTGGTTCGGATCTGAATTTTCTGTGGTATTATTGTCGTCTTCCATCGTCTTCCATCGTCTTCCATCCCAGGTACTTCTAAGGTGAAACTTGTTGAATTTTCGTTGCAGAGATTTCAAGTCCAGCTTTTTGAATTTCAGCAACAACAGAGTTGCGAGTTTCTTCCATCTCTTCCTTTCAAAGGACTCCACCCTTAAAGCCAATTTTTCTTTCTCTGTATCTATAGATTGACAAACACCAGAACAACCATGTTTTTGCTTAACTGAAAAAGAGTTCCCCGGAACACAATTTCCCGAGTGGAAGCAGCCACCTCAGCCTCCACCCCAGGCCCAACAGAATCCAATTCAGGTTTCAGTGTCCCTGCACAAACAATTTTAGGAAGTACAGTCACTTTTTCATTTCCATCTTTTACACACTTTGTTCCATCCCCCTTACAAGAGTCACATATTTTTACATTAACAGAACAACGCGAAGAAAAGTCCAAAAGAGTCTCATTTTTTCCCAGAGAGAGAGAAGAAAGATTTTGGTCAACAGAGTTCAAAGCAATACTTTCAGCATTTGCAACAACACTTGTAACATTCTCCGATACTCACACAGTCTCCGGTTTACTGGAATTTAATGAGACAGAACCAGAAGCTTTGTTTTCTGAGTCCAAGTTGATCTTATTATTATCAGTTTGTTTAAAACAGTGCTCCAACAGCGCTCTACAAACCGGCATAAGTTCTCTTAAGCTTTCATCTTTTTTGAGAGAGACTAGATTATAGATTCTCCAGTTTATCTGATCCCAAAATTGAAAAGTAAAAGCAGACTGCAGATTTAAATCTTGCGTATTCGCTTTAACCCAGATAAGTAAGTTTTTAAGCTCAGTTTTTGAAATTTCAGAGTGACCTTTTTCTTGTAACATTGTCTCTAATTGATGAAAAACATCCCATTCAACTTTTGATAAATTCGTTCCCATTTTTGTGTTCTTTTAATAATTTTCTTTTTCGCTATTTTGCCTCCCAACGTCACCCAAGCGCTCTCCCGAGATAAGTTACTTACAATTTTCTTGGCTTCGGCGGGAGAGATGATACAGTATGCTCCTTGTTAACACTTGGGTCTCCGCAGCTGGTACTTCCACGATTTTTCTTTGTTTTTCTTCTATTCTACGTCCTCACACGAGGCACCAATATGCGGGGGATGGGACAGGTATAAGTCCAATAGTGTCAGGAACCCACGCCTTAAAAAAGGAACCCACTAGGCCGCGGCAAAATATCCAAATATGGATAACATGGTAACCAGACCAGTGAAGAGATTTTTGCTTTTATTTCCAGCACATCAGTCTCAAAATACAAAATGGAGACATGACAGCTCACTGATCCACACCAAAAAAATGTCTCCTTCAACAGGGCTCATACAGCAATACATAAAATCATCTCAGACTAGAATTCAGCCAATCAGACACAGAAAACACATCTTGACAAGCATTCTATCCAATCTTATAAAACATAGGTAATCATAGCTAAAACAAAGACTAGTTGATAAGAGACAAAGAACAGAGTTCTATTCAGGCTTACCTTCTAAAGATATACATTAAATAACCGTGTTGCCATCCTAAAGCCAATTCTACAGAAGCCTATTGTTATTTGTCACGTCTACTGCTTGGGAATCTTTTCTGCTTGCATGGAAAACTTTTTCTGCTTGCATGGGAAACTTTTCTGCAATGCTAACAAAACTCCAGTCTAAGGCCTACATACTTCTTTGTAACCATTTCTTAAAAATCCTCTAACCTTATGGATTCCAACATTTCCCCCTCTCTGTTTGACCCAGAAGCTTTCATTTTCTTGTCGCTTGCTATTTGCGTTTCATAGCTCTATTGCAAAATTTCTGCTTATTATCTGCTGAAGACCTATTTTCACTAAACTGAAGCATTGCTATATTACGGCACAGCAACTTAATGCTGTGAAGACCCAATCCCTGAAAGAGAGATATGAATCACGTTTGGCAACAGTCGCAAGGCATCGTTCAAAAAACTCTGGTCGATTCCAAGGCCTTAATTCAAAACCTTCGTTCATGTCAATACCCTCATCTACTGCTTTCGTGAGATTTCGTACACTCTCTGTGCTTCTACTTCCTAGTTCTCCTGCTTGAATGACAAAAACTTCTCGGACTGTTTTGTTCATCATTCACCGAAGACAACAGAGTATACAAGGTGCCACTATCAATATCAGTATTAGAACACCTAATATGTAAAGACCTATCTTGCAAAGTTGCCTTAGCCAAGGTGCAAAACTCCAATTTTGAAACAAATCATCCAACCAGGAACCTCCATCTTCTTTAATTTGGGCTGTCAGATCCTTTAATTTTTGAATGCTTTTGTGAATGGATTCAGAATGATCAGACAAATTCATACAACACAATCCTTCAAATTCCTCACAACCATGTCCTTGTGCCAGTAAAAGAAAATCAATGGCTGCTCTGTTTTGAAGAGTAGCATGTCTAATACTATCAACATCGGTCAACATATCACTGATTGCGGAGGATGTGGCATTAGCTTGTTTGCTCAGCCAACATCCAACTCGATCTAATTGTCTCAATGCCACAGCTGAAGCCAATTGGGGTAGAAATATACCTGCTGAAAGCCTTCTGGCGGCATTCCAAGGCATAAAATCACTCTGACAGTTCTCATCATAATGAGGAACAGCTCTTGTTTTCCTTTGTTTCTTTTTCATCACTGCTTTGGCAGTGGGGGCAATTATGGTAAGCATACCAATGCTACAAGGGCCACCTTCAAGGTGGGCTGGAATGCCTTGCCAACCTCTGTCTCCGCAAATGATCCAATACCCTTTTGGCAATTGCCGTGGATATTGGTCCGTCTCCAGAAACACATCCCAACTGTTTGAAACATTTGCTGCCCTGAGAAGTTTGTTGGACCAAATGTTCCAATTGAAGGAAGGACTGTTTCCATTGTCAATTCCACCTGGTTTACCATTGGATTCTTTTCTGACCAAAGGAAACTCTTTCACTGGCACACCAACCAAACAGGTTGAGGAAGGCTTTTCTGGTTCCGAATTAGACAGACATATAGTATCCGATCCGGCAGCCTTGGCTAAGGTCACCCAAACACTCGTTTTCGGTTGATCCACAGGCAAATCTGCACGACAAAAAACAATTAAAATCAAGCAAAACAAGTATACCATTTGATTCTGCCCCATCTCTTTCAAGAACTAAGTTTTGGCAGAATTCTTTCTAAACAAAAACAATAACCTAAATTTTCAGCCAAAAATTAGCTTTGTTAAACAAACATTCAGCATTCAATTCGTATACTCATACATAACATTGGCACAAAATCAGAGTTCATGGGTTCCACCGATGCACAAAGAACGTCAGGCACAAGAGGCGTCAGGCGAGACCCGGGATCCTTCCATTCGGTCCACGTCTGCGTACTCGCTTCCTCAGTTCTAGGCTCGACAACAGGTTCTGAAGTGCGATACGGTTTGACGTTTTTGGCAGGAACCCACTTAATTCTTCCAGCACCTGTGGAAATAGAAGCATACCCTTTGCCCCACGTTATTAATTGAAACGGGCCTTCCATCTGTCCAGAGTCAGGGTATTACAGCGACCTGAGTGGGTCGCTGCTGGTGAGAGAGAGACGGTGAGTCTTGTATCTTGATCAGAAGGCTTATTTTTCAAGATATGATATATAATACATTATGACTATACTAAATAGAACATAGAGAGAGGTTTGCAGAGCTGCTAGCTAAGCTAAGAATAGATAGAAAAGAATCCCAAACAAAGCTGTGTCCAGGGACTCAGTCCCCTAGCTTGTACTGGTGATTGGCCCTTAATTATAAACATAGGAAATGAACCAATCAAGGTGTCCCTGTTGCATTCCACAGCAGCTGATAATAATTGTTTACCTTCTCTTCGGAGGCCTCTGGCCTCCCGAAGACACAGAAATCCGAAAGAAAGGATTTCTGTGGAGAAATGTCTGCGACATCTCACCTTTCTAAATTGTATAAAATAAAAGAAAAATGCTGATGTGGAATGAACAGGAAGTTTCTTCACCTATAGAATATACAATAACTAACAAATCACTAAAACAATGCTATAATATAAGAAAAATGCAAAATACAATGTAAAGAGAATTTGAGTCCATGCAGATGAATTTCAGGAACAGTCCAAGAGCCGAAGGTGTTTCCCTTGGAATATCTGAGAGTCCTTTTGGTCCTGAAACAGACTTCTGCAAAAGAGTTCCATCAATAGTTATCAAAAACCATTGACAGTCTTAATACAATTTGAAACGATTTGAAACAACTTGAACAATTTTGGAATGTCCTTTCTGGCCCTTCAATGCTTCAGCGCTTCAGAGCTGCTGCCCAGTATTTTCAATCTTTTTTATTTAATTTTTTTTTTTTTTTTTTTTTTTTTTTTTTTTTTTTTTTTGAATCGAAAAACAAAGAAGGAAAGGCCCTGGGGGCCCTGGCCCATGCCGGACCAGGAACCCCAAAACTGGCTCACACAGGTGGACCTGGACCGGTAGGACAAACCACAATTCCCAAAAATATCAAGAGGCCAAGTGATGGCCCTGGCCCAGGAACCTCCTGAGCCCAACGGCCCAGGCCAAACTCATAAGGAAGGCACTGCATTCCCGCAGGCCTGAACCTTGCTGCAAGCACAATGGCAGCACGGGTAGTGAGACGCTTCCTTTCCCCTAAACCACTGAGGCATGCCAGCAGCAGGGAAATAGAAGCCTTCCCCAGCAATCCCATCTGGGGTCTGGAGATGTTTGTTTCCCACAGCAAACCAGCTATGGTCTCCTCCAGCTGTGCCCTCTCCCTCTGCACTGCATCGGGTTTGTCTCTCATCTGCCCCATGGCTTCATCCCCATCCCCTCCGGGCTGGGGATCAGAGGCAGAACTCTCTGGATGCACCTGCCCCCCCATGCCACTAGGGCACAAGAGAGGCGGCGGCCTCCATGGGACAATCCCCGAAAAACCACCCCCCAAACCGCCGAGAATGCTGATCTTAAAAACAGGCAGCTGGACTGCCACAACAGTGAGTTGGCGGGCAGCCCCCGCTCCACGGAAGGAGAGACCCCCCGCCGGAGCGACTGCTGGGACGTCCGGTGGAAGCAGCGGGGAGGGAGCCGGAACTGGGGAGGGAACCGTGGGATCCGCCCCGGGCTGCTCCGAGGGTCCCGCGGGCTCAACGCCGTTTTCAGCCCCATCCTGAACAGGAACCGTCTCGGCTGGAGCAGGCGGGGACGCTCGGGAACACGCTGTTGCTGCGTCCCTTGTCTCTGAGAGCGGCGGCGGGCACGGCACGGGCATCAGCGGAGGCGGGAGAAGCGGCGGAGCGTCTCCGTTGCTTAGCAACAGGTCAATCGCCGAAGGTGTTGTCTCTTCCGCCTTCTCCGACACAGGCGCTGGCAGGGGCGGGGATGCCGGTGAAACCGCGGGCGGGATCTCCTGGAGTGACGGCTCTGGCAGGGCCTTGGAGGAAGCCTCAGAGGCCGGCGCTGGCTTGAGCGGCCACTCCCATCCCCCCGGAGAGAGAGAAGAGGGGGAAGGAGACGACTCCATCTGAGCATGCTCCGGAGCAAGAGTAAAAAAAACTTCTTCGGGCCGCAAAGTTTCAGCCCCCGCCGCCGCGAAGCAGGGGGGGGGGGAAAAACCCTAAGTCACCACCCACGGGGTCTTCTGCCAAAGGTGGTGGAAACGGAGCCTGGCCATAACAATGAGAGATCCATTGAAAACAAGCTGCTTTGCGTTTCAGAACTGGGAAAAGCTTTATAAATGCTGGATAGGTAGAAGGCAACACGCGTCCCTCAGTGTAGACACGCTGAATAATCGAGTCCATGCACTCCCAGACGAAAGCATCTAAAGCATATAAGACATCAGCAAAGAACCCAAAAAGCTTTGCCCATCGAAAGAATTCATAGATATCTGTTTTTGACAAAAGGAAACCGTCTTCCCTGCACCAATGTTTCCAGAGGGCCATAATTTTTTCCTCTGAAGGGGAGAATTGAATCTCTTCTGGCAAGGCATGGGTCTGCCATACGAACAGCCACAAACTACGAAGGGCTGGTTCATCAGGGATAGAAAAGTGAACAGTACCTTTTGAAAGAGTCCAGCTTTCTCTGGCCAGCTCTGCAGGTGTGCTGTTCTTGTCTACCATGTTTCCTGATGATTTTCCAGAAGAAAGTTCTGTTGTGGTCAGCCTTGGCTGTGAACTCTGTCCATATCAGGATCTTCAGTTCTTCAGCTCCTGGCTTGAATCCACTTCTGTGGTCACTTCAAAGCAACCCTCAAATGGTACACATACAGGATTTTTACCCAGTGCAGAAATTTTTGCTCCTCTGGTCTTATTAGATTAATTTTTGCTCTTACACGAGGGGTCACCAGATATTACAGCGACCTGAGTGGGTCGCTGCTGGTGAGAGAGAGACGGTGAATCTTGTATCTTGATCAGAAGGCTTATTTATTAAGATATGATATATAATACATTATGACTATTCTAAATAGAACATAGAGAGAGGTTTGCAGAGCTGCTAGCTAAGCTAAGAATAGATAGAAAAGAATCCCAAACAAAGCTGTGTCCAGGGACTCAGTCCCCTAGCTTGTACTGGTGATTGGCCCTTAATTATAAACATAGGAAATGAACCAATCAAGATGTCCCTGTTGCATTCCACAGCAGCTGATAATAATTGCTTACCTTCTCTTCGGAGGCCTCTGGCCTCCCGAAGACACAGAAATCCGAAAGAAAGGATTTCTGTGGAGAAATGTCTGCGACATCAGGGTTTCTAACTAGAAGAGGAGGATGTTCTTTCAGTTTTGCCTGTGTGCTATTTGAAAAGTGTCTAAAGATTGGTGGATCTGGTTCTGTACTTGAACTATTTAGAAAATTAAAACCATACAAAGCCTTACTCAGTCTCATCTGTGGGGTGATTTCCGTTCCCCCTCTCTGTTGATCTAATATGCGTTTTAAGGTTTGATGTGTTCTTTCAATGATTGCTTGGCTTGTGGGAGAGTGGGGAATACCAAAAATGTGTCGAACACCCCATTCATTTAAAAATGTGGCCAATTTTTGAGATATGTATGCGGGACCATTGTCAGTTTTTACTTCTTGGGGTATACCCAATGAAGCAAAAGCTTGCAGGAAATGATGACAGGCATGGCTGCCAGTTTCACCTGTGTGAAGGGAAGCAAAAACTGCACCAGAGAACGTGTCTATGGAAACATGAATATTTTTAAATTTACCAAAAGAAGGCTATTTAGTAACACCTGTTTGCCACAACTGTAGGCTTTGTAAGCCTCGGGGGTTGATTGCTCCTGTAGAAACAGGAGGTTGTACCAATTGACAGTCAGGGCAAGTATGAATGATAGCTTTAGCTTGACTTTTAGTGATTTGGAACATTCGCATGAGTGCTTGTGCATTTTGGTGGAAAAAGGCATGACTCAATTTTGCTTGTTCAAAAATATTTGGCAATGTGTTAGAAATGACCATTGTCAGCTTGTCCGCTCTTGCATTTCCTTCCACTAAAAATCCAGGAAGTGAAGAATGCGCCCTAATGTGAGAAACAAAATATGGATTAGTTCTATATTGCAAAGTTATAAAAAGACATGAAAGCCAACGATGTAAAGTTTCATTACTAACATCCTTTAAAATTGAACCTTCTATTCTCCTGACTACATTAGCAACATAAGCAGAATCTGTGACCAAATTAAAAGGCTGAGGAAACAGCTGAAAAGCTCAAACTACTGCAGCAAGCTCAACAATTTGAGGGGATCCCTCTACTGTTTGAATATCAGATTCCCAAACATCAGTCTTTTGATTAAACCAAGTCACAACGGACTTGTGGCTTTTACCAGAGCCATCAGTGAAGAGAGTCACAGCATGTAAAGGTTCTTCACTTAATTTAGGTTTTTCTCTGAAACTCAATTTTGCTTGCAGTAGTTTGTGAGCTGGATAGTGTATGGAACAAACACCTGGAAAACCTAAGAATGCATATTGTAAATCATCAGAATTTTGCATTGCCCAATTGAAATAATCATTTTTCAATGGCAAATAGATAACTGAACATTCTTGACCTGCCAAAGTTAACAATCTGGTTCTAGCCTTAATTATAATGTATGCAATCATTTCTAAAACTGAGCAAATGGTCTTTGAAAACCTGTAGGGAGGAAAAACCCATTCCATTATTAACAAAGGATCTTGTTCTGTGGCATCCCACTGGAAAATGAGACCACAAAGCTGCATCTTCTCTCCTAAGATTGCAAGAAAGAAAGGATTTTCAGGAACGCAGCGATGAGCTTGTCTTTTTTGAAGAGCTTCTGTGACTTTGTCGAGAGCAGCACGAGCTTCAGGGGTTAAAGTTCTTGGCGAAGTGATGTCGCAACTTCCTCTCAGCAAATGGAAGAGCGGACTCAGTTCATCATTGGTGATTCCCAGCATCGGTCTGACCCAGTTGATTTCTCCTAGAAGTTGTTGTAACTCTTGTAGGTTGTTGACTCTGGTTTGGATCTGAATTTTCTGTGGTATTATTGTCGTCTTCCATCGTCTTCCATGATCTTCCATCCCAGGTACTTCTAAGGTGAAACTTGTTGAATTTTCGTTGCAGAGATTTCAAGTCCAGCTTTTTGAATTTCAGCAACAACACAGTCGCGAGTTTCTTCCATCTCTTCCTTTCAAAGGACTCCACCCTTAAAGCCAATTTTTCTTTCTCTGTATCTATAGATTGACAAACACCATGAAGCCATTTATTATAATGGCTAATAGCTTCTGAAAATAAAAGAATTAAAAGATACTCAAAAATATATCAAGGGAATAGCAGCAGTTAATAAATAACCTAAAAACACACTTTCAGGAAGACCTTTGATCAGATATTTAGATAAGGCAATGTAAAAAACACTCTCAATATTTGGATAAGGTAGTTTAAAATACACACACAGAAGAAACTTTGGAATTAGAGTATTTGAAGAAACAGTAGTGGAAGCCAATAAGTTAAAGTGACCTGCCAAGCCGCTAGGATCAAGCCAAGTACAACAGTAACTTCAGCCAAGCCATGGAAAAACATGCCAAAGATAACAGGAAGAAGTCCAAATTAGGAAGAGCTTAAAATTTAACTAAGGAAAACCAGGAATTCCTGGAAGACCCCGCCTGCCTATGAATATGCATGTAATAAATGATGTAATCCTTGCTTAGAATTGTATAAAAACCCGCTTTTGCTGTACATAATTCAGAAATCCATTTTGTGATTTCTCCGACGCGTCGTAATAAAATACCTCCTGCTTATCTGACTTAGACTGAGTCTCTTAAGCAGTTATTCTCGCCTTTTGGGTCAAAATTCGGCATCATTTTCTGGCACCCCAGATGGGACCAGACAGGAGATCCAGGCCTTGAGGGGTCCTCCCCTAGCCGGGTCCGGGGTCGGGACCCTCTGGCGCCCCTGACTAACTTTTGTCAGAAGAGACTCCCCCCCGGACCAGTGCTTTCGGTGGACAAAGAGTACCCTGCATCTCCTGCTCCAATTAAGAGGTATTTTAATTGTTTATTGGTTTTGGGATAAAGCGCTTTGTTGGGAACGGGGTTCAGATGTGACTGCCCGATGGGAAAGCTGGGGGACGCCCCGGTAAAAGAATCCCTACTGGGTTAGACTCCCAGAAATAGAAACGCAGGTTAAAGTCCTGCGACTGGGTTAGAGTCCCAGTTACTGGGTTAGAGTCCCAGCATTTGGTTTGAAGGAGTGCTTGTTTATCTTGGTATCTTTGGTCTGTTTTTTACTGTGTGGGAAACTGTTTTCAATATTGTATTTAATGTTATAATACTGTGGATTAAGGGTTAAGAACTAAGATTGCTCTCTGAGAGGTCTGTCAGCCGGTGATCTTTTTGTATGTGTCTGTTGCAAAATCTTACAGGAAACATCTTGTCGCTCTCTCTGTAATCTTTTAGAAGAGAATAAGTTGATAGACGTCTGGGAAGAAATTTGTCACCCCCCTGCAACTGTTATACTGTCTACAGTTGTGATTGCATGAGTGTGGCAAACCGGTATCTCGCGGTCAGTAGGCGACCTCTCGTGACCAAACCTGGTAAAACAGTCCGTTCTGATATAGACTAAAAGGTAGGAACTATTTCGTAAAGGTGTGGGTATGAGTGAGAGTGAATGAGACGCAGCATCGCTGCGAAGCGAGAGGGAGTCCCACTCCGCATTTCCTGTTCTTCGCGAGAAGCCAGGTCGGAAAAGGACGAAGCGATTGCAGATTGTGTGTATGAAGTGTTAAAATAAATTAGTAACAGTACATGTGAGACAACAGAGACTGATCTGGTTAGACACAGGGAATAGCAATGGGAGGCCAACAGAGTAAGGACATAAATATGAAAACCCCCTTAGGATGTATCCTAAAGCACTGGAAGGACTTGGGAGGGATCCCGGGGGGAAACATAAGTAAAAAGGCACTCCTTAAATATTGTACACAGTGGTGGCCGTTGTACAAGTTAGATGACAATGAGAAATGGCCGCCGGAGGGAACAACTAATTATAACACTATTTTGCAATTGATGCTTTTCCTCCGCCGACTTAATAAATGGGACGAAGTAATGTATGCTGACATGTTCTTTACCCTAAGAAATAAACCGGAGTGGCAAAGAGAGTGCGGGGTAAACGTAGCACCTCAGGACCCCTTAGTACTAGCCCTGGAAAAAGATAAGAAAGGTTCAAAGCCTAAAGAACGTTGCTGTGATGCATGTAGCATTGGGCAACAATGTCTTAAATTAACAAGAAGGGATAGTGGAAAGGAGAGCAAAATAAGCCTATGGGAATACCATCCATTCGCCCCAGGACGGGAAGGGCCTCTTCCCAGGCCAAAGGAGGAACAAGGGGACCCTAGCCCATTAAAGGAGCTGGAACGATGGTGGAAATCTAAGTTTGGGCACAGCCCTCAGAAATTAGACAACACTTGGGAGGAGGATAGTCCATTAAAATCGGGGATTGACAAGAGGGAAAGCAGTCCACAGGGACCAGATAGTCCACAGGGGTCGGGGAGCTACAGGGATGCTGACAGCCCACCCAGACTAGAAGTTGAGAGGGAAGAAGGCAGTCCACATGAAGCAGAGAGTCGAGGGGAAACACGCAGCCTGCCCGAACTAAGTCCATATGGGGATAGTAGCACACCCAGGAATGGGGGTTTTAGAAAATCAGGTACCTGTAGAATAGAAACCAGCACACCGAGGACTGGGGATAAAAGTAACTCACTAGGAGGCGACGTCTCTAAGCTGAAGTATAGTGAGAAGAATGACAATGAGATATGCGAAAGGGAGGCAGAGAACAACTCACAGAAGCTGAAAATAGTAATTCAGATAGAGGATAAGAGAGATGGAAGGGGAACAGAAGATGAGGACAGTAGCCCGGAACAGGATAGGCGCCGGCAGATGCGGGAAGAAAGGCGACAAATGCAGAGTGAGAGGCGGTTGGACTGTGTAAACCATGCTAGGGGAGTAATAGGAAAAGAATTAACAGGAATAGAAGGTGAAGATGAAGAACAGGGAAAGGGAAAGAGAAAGGAGAAGAGAAAGAATAGGGAAGACATTGAGGCAAAGGAGGAAGATCCCGGGGAAGGGACCAGTCATTCGTATTATACCAGATCTGTGGCACAGAGGGAAGCAAAGCAAAAAGAAGGGAATCATACAATAGCTCCTCTCCGACAACTTATGCCAATGGTAGGAGAAAGGACTAGGGTAAAGGTGCCGTTCTCCACGAGTGATCTGAACAATTGGAGGGATGAGGCAAGGAATTTCAGGAGGAATCCAGAGGGAGTAGCGAAGAGGTTTGAATTAATGGCAAAGAATTTAGATATTGATTGGGAAGATATAGAGGTGATGCTGTCAGAATTGACAGATACAGAAAGGGAACTCGTATTGGAAACAGGAAAACGACATGCTCAAGTATTATCAGGGAGACTAGAAGATAATTTCCCCAGCAGTAAACCAGAATGGGACCTGGGCAACGAAGAGCACTATCGACAACTGGTGCAGTATAGAAAGCTGATAGCGATGGGCTTGCGTAACGCGATCCCTAAGGCTATCAATTGGTCAATGCTATATGACATTAGGCAGGGAAAGGATGAGACCCCGTCAGAGTTTTTGGATAGACTTAGAGCAGCCATGAGACAATACACACCCCTGGACCCAGCAACGGAAGAAGGGAAACAGCACTTGCTAGGGTTGATGATGGGACAGAGTAACCCAGACATCAGGAAGAAATTACAAAAGCTTGAACATCCAGCAAATAAAAACCTGGAGACATTGCTGAATGAGGCATGGAAAGTATATAATAATAGAGAAATAGAGGAAAAGAAAAAGGAAGATAAGAGGCTAGCTCGAGTAGTGGCTGTAGCAGTAGCAGCTGGATACTGATATCAAGCCAGAATACCAGGAATCTGATCACAGATGGATCCAAAGGAATAAAGGTAAACTGTTAGACAGTGGATGGGGACAATTAGAGACAGGACAATTGATAATACCAGGGAACCTAATGTGGCAGATTGTGAAAACGGAGCATGAAAAGGCCCATTGGGGCCTAGATCCACTTTACCAACATTTGTGAGCTAGGATAGCAGGACCAAAATTATTTACTACTGTAAAACACGTTACATCCCAGTGCGAGCGGTGTCTGAGAAATAACCCGAATACGGGAACCAAGGTACACCAAGGAGCCATAAATCGAGGTAAATTTCCAGGTGAAGTATGGCAAATTGATTTTTCTGAACTCCCAAGAAAAGGGGGGTTTCGATATTTGTTGGTATTAACTGATACATTTTCTGGGTGGCCTGAAGCATTCCCTTGTAGGACAAATAAGGAAAGAGAGGTGACTAAAGTACTGTTGAATGAAATTATTCCACGGTTTGGGGTACCGAAAAGCATTTCTTCGGATAGAGGTACACATTTCTGTGCAAAAGTGGTGAGAGCAATAAGCAAAGCATTACAAATCAAATGGCAACTACACACACCTTATCGTCCACAGGCCAGTGGGCAAGTGGAAAAGATGAATCATCTCATCAAACAGCAAATTGCCAAAATATGCCAGGAGACTAATTTGCAGTGGTATCAGGCTTTGCCTATTGCTCTGCTCAGACTGAGAGTCAAACCAAGATCAAAAGAAAAGTTAAGTCCATTTGAAATTCTGTATGGTAGACCCTATGCTATGCAAGTTGTAAATGGGGACGCTATAGACCAAATCGGTAATCAGTACATTTATGATTATATAATTACGGTGGGGAAACAGTTCGATAAGAATGCTACTGTGGTGATAGGACACCAACCTAAACAACCTGATTGTAAGTTGCATCTGTTTAATCCCGGTGATTGGGTGTATGTTAAGAATCTTTTAGGAAAACCCCTACAAGAAAAGTGGGAGGGACCTTTCCAAGTGCTGCTGACTACCTTCACCGCGGTTCGGATCAAGGAGCGACCTACGTGGATCCATTACTCACGAGTCAAGAAAGCTCCGGAGAATAAACAAGAGGAGCAGACATCATGATCCTGACTTCACCGCAGATCTTCACAACCCTGATCATTGGACTAATGATAAGTATAGTTCTTCCCCAAGGCTCTGTCTCAATAGACCCATGGTCTAATGCACACCAGTGTATCCACCCGGAGTTGGAAACGGGACCGAAGGGGCCCTACTTTGAGGTGTATGCCTTACGTAACAATCAGCCATATGCGAGTAAAGTATGGGATCAGCCCTCCATGGTAGCGTACGAGGGAGACCAAATTCAAGTCGGGTGTCGAGAGCTTGACCCAATAGAAGGAACAACAAGGCGGCTGGTATTAACAATTCAACCCTTGATGGCAGCCTCTGAACACAACTTAATCACCTTTAGTCCAGTGAAAATGGGGAAACCCACTGTCTGGATTCAGCAAAAGGGCCCAATTTCATGCCAGTGGAGTGACTTCAGGGGAGATCCACCCGGATCACAACCCCGAAATTCAGTAGTTTTTAGAGAAGATCCGCTTGGGGAAATACATCCTGAAAACATAACCCTTGACTTACACCCTCTTCTCTTTTCTGCGGGAAAGATTGTAGCATCTAATGGTCCTGAGGAAGGGAAAGCACAGTGTGAGATGGCATTTAGATTGGAACAGTCGATGACGTTCACATGTGAAAGGGAGCTGAAAGCCCTGGAAATGGGTTTTGGCTTCCCTAAGCGTGCTGTCGCATATAAGGTAGCATTACCGGAAGACGTGATTCCATTGTATCCAGATCTAGACTTGCCCCAAGAAACCACTCCACCGGTGGTATGTAAAGTAGTACATAACCTAACCTTTATAGGGCCTCAGGTGATAAGAAAATCTAACGAACAAAAATTATTGTTAGACCCCACTTATTCCCTGAAAAAGGTGCAGATGAACTTCCACACCGATATTACGTATTTGCAGAAGGATTGCCAACCGTTTATAAAGCAAAGCCTTAAGGGATGGAATGCATGGCTAGCAACAAGGTCTCATCATAGAAGAGCACAAAGAGATTTGAGTGGGTGGATTGGCACTGGATTTGGTATATTAAACACGATAGATCAAGAAGTATTAGTGAATAAATTAAGTACCGTCACGTCGAACTTAGGAAAACTAAAAATGCCCCTCAGTTCATCCATGCTTACATTAGCAGAAACACAATCGCTAGTAGCAAAATTGCTAACCATGGTAGCAAACCACACTGAAGAGGATTTTTTGAAGTTCGCTAACTATACAGGGGAACTTAGCAAGGAAATTGCATTAGCTATCCAGTGCCCTCAGACACAACAATGGGTACAATCAGTAGCGGCAGGAATACTGAGAGAAGGAACGTCAGGTATATTACCTCAGGAAATAAGAGAAACAATATTAAAGGATGATCATACTACACAATTTGAGAAGGACCACCAAGCCTGGTGGCAATTAGTAAATTTCACTTATGAGCCTCAACAGGAACACATCGAAGCCTATGTCCTTACCATTAGTGCAGCAGAGGAAAGAGCTATCTTTCCTATCCTCACTCTAGGGACAATACATCAAGATGTTATTGTCAGGCCAATAGACCATAATGTCTGGGCTAGTTATGATAATACCAAAAATAGGTGGCAATCGGTTAGCACAGAAGCATGTATTCCTAGAGGACAATTAGGCTATGTTTGTGAAAACGCTGTAGTAGAAGCAGAAGATCTATGCTTAGATGCCGAGAACAGTGTATGTACCTTTGAAATGCTTCCGCATAATAAAACACAATCACAAGTTTATTATATAGGGAATGGGTGCGCTTGCGTGAGGACAGCTTGTGACAATGTCACCATAGATAATTGCCAAGAAAAGACTAATAATACTAACTTCTGTGTATGCAACTTCACCAAGATAGTAGGTTGTGATTTTCATTATACTGTCCCAATAACTACTCAACAGCTAATTAACGCAGATTTCGACCTATATCAAGAGATACCGAAATTACAAATAGGGATGGACATTGAAGTTCTTAAAGCAATGCTCACACATCCTAAAGTAAAGGAATTGATACAAAAGGTAAATCAAACAACAAAACGAATGGTATGGCAGGTAGAACATAATTCAGAAAAAATAAAGAATGTCCTGACTAAAGTAGAACAAGTAGGCCAGCATCATTGGTGGGATACTCCCCAACAGCTATACAAGTCTTTAACTATTTGGTGCACCCAATGCTGATAATAATCATAGTTCTGTTACTATTAACTCTCACAAATATTTGTACGTGGTGGCGACTGAGAATCATAATGAAAAGAACCCAAATGATCTGGGCTATGGTACGAGCATATCAGCGCCCTACAGGGTTAGAATTTGACGAAAGAATTCGTAGGTTATAAGAAAAGGGGGGAAATGAAGCCATTTATTATAATGGCTAATAGCTTCTGAAAAAAAAAGAATTAAAAGATACTCAAAAATATATCAAGGGAATAGCAGCAGTTAAGAAATAACCTAAAAACACACTTTCAGGAAGACCTTTGATCAGATATTTAGATAAGGCAATGTAAAAAACACTCTCAATATTTGGATAAGGTAGTCTAAAATACACACACAGAAGAAACTTTGGAATTAGAGTATTTGAAGAAACAGAAGTGGAAGCCAATAAGTTAAAGTGACCTGCCAAGCCGCTAGGATCAAGCCAAGTACAACAGTAACTTCAGCCAAGCCATGGAAAAACATGCCAAAGATAACAGGAAGAAGTCCAAATTAGGAAGAGCTTAAAATTTAACTAAGGAAAACCAGGAATTCCCGGAAGACCCCGCCTGCCTATGAATATGCGTGTAATAAATGATGTAATCCTTGTTTAGAATTGTATAAAAACCCGCTTTTGCTGTACATAATTCAGAAATCCATTTTGTGATTTCTCTGACGCGTCGTAATAAAATACCTCCTGCTTATCTGACTTAGACTGAGTCTCTTAAGCAGTTATTCTCGCCTTTTGGGGCAAAATTCGGCATCAACCAGAACAACCATGTTTTTGCTTAACTGAAAAAGAGTTCCCCGGAACCACAATTTCCCGAGTGGAAGCAGCCACCTCAGCCTCCACCCCAGGCCCAACAGAATCCAATTCAGGTTTCAGTGTCCCTGCACAAACAATTTTAGGAAGTACAGTCACTTTTTCATTTCCATCTTTTACACACTTTGTTCCATCCCCCTTACAAGAGTCACATATTTTTACATTAACAGAACAACGCAAAGAAAAGTCCAAAAGAGTCTCATTTTTTCCCAGAGAGAGAGAAGAAAGATTTTGGTCAACAGAGTTCAAAGCAATACTTTCAGCATTTGCAACAACACTTGTAACATTCTCCGATACTCACACAGTCTCCGGTTTACTGGAATTTAATGAGACAGAACCAGAAGCTTTGTTTTCTGAGTCCAAGTTGATCTTATTATTATCCGTTTGTTTAAAACAGCGCTCCAACAGCGCTCTACAAACCGGCATAAGTTCTCTTAAGCTTTCATCTTTTTTGAGAGAGACTAGATTATAGATTCTCCAGTTTATCTGATCCCGAAAATGAAAAGTAAAAGCAGACTGCAGATTTAAATCTTGCGTATTTGCTTTAACCCAGATAAGTAAGTTTTTAAGCTCAGTTTTTGAAATTTCAGAGTGACCTTTTTCTTGTAACATTGTCTCTAAATGATGAAAAACATCCCATTCAACTTTTGATAAATTCGTTCCCATTTTTGTGTTCTTTTAATAATTTTCTTTTTCTCTATTTTGCCTCCCAACATCACCCAAGCGCTCTCCCGAGATAAGTTACTTATAATTTTCTTGGCTTCGGCGGGAGAGATGATACAGTGTGCTCCTTGTTAACACTTGGGTCTCTGCAGCTGGTACTTCTACAATTTTTTTCTTTTTCTTCTATTCTACGTTCTCACACGAGGCACCAATATGCGGGGGACGGGACAGGTATAAGTCCAATGGTGTCAGGAACCCACGCTTTAAAAAAGGAACCCACTAGGTCGCGGCAAAATATCCAAATATGGATAACATGGTAACCAGACCAGTGAAGAGATTTTTGCTTTTATTTCCAGCACATCAGTCTCAAAATACAAAATGGAGACATGACTGCTCACTGATCCACACCAAAAAATGTCTCCTTCAACAGGGCTCATACAGCAATACATAAAATCATCTCAGACTAGAATTCAGCCAATCAGACACAGAAAACACATCTTGACAAGCATTCTATCCAATCTTATAAAACATAGGTAATCGTAGCTAAAACAAAGACTAGTTGATAAGAGACAAAGAACAGAGTTCTATTCATGCTAACCTTCTAAAGATATACATTAAATAACCTTGTTTCCATTTTTCACGTCTACTACTTGGGAAACTTTTCTGCTTGCACGGAAATCTTTTCTGCTTGCATGGGAAACTTTTCTGCAATGCTAACAAAACTCCAGTCTAAGGCCTACATACTTCTTTTTAACCATTTCTCAAAAATCCTCTAACATTATGGATTCCAACATCAGGCCTTTATCAGTTCCATAGCTTTAAGCCATAACAAACACAATTCAACCAACCACCATGCACCACGCTGTGAACACACGACGGTTCTACAACTTGTTGATTTACCTCTAATTCAGCTGCCTCACCTCCCACAGTCCTTTTCTACTTAGCCAAAGTAATGGGCCTCAGCCCAAGGCCTTCCTTTTTTAAGCTTCTAGCTATATGCAGCAGCAAACCACTACTTTCTTCTGTGCCAAGACTTTAGGTAGACGATTTGCATCTGCCCTTCCAGTGAAACCTAATGGGGAGAGAAAAGCCTCTCAGAGATGTTTAGTCATTCCATTTTCTAGACAGGCCAAATCCAAAGAAAAGCAAGCTATGGGATTGTGTACTTGCTCTTACAAAACACCTGCTGCCCTCTGACAATCAACTAGCAGAAAACCAGCCAAACTGTGACTTGAGGCAAACGACCCTTGGAAGGGAATAATGATGTGATCAATCAAGACAACACTTTTCCAGGCTACCGAGATATTGGAAATGTCAGCAAAGGCTTGAGGGCAAAGGCTGAACAAATGGGGAAAGGGTAAAAGAATCCCAAGAAAAACATGACCAAAGGTTAAAACAATTCCAAGAAAAACATGGGCAAGTAACCTGTTGAAGCCTTCAGGAAATCAGTGGCCGCTGATTGACATAGGCCATTCAAGTTAATTGACCCCTGCACCTTCCACTTCTTTTTCATAGGGTGAATTGAGACCATGGAATCACAATTCCTTGGATTCTGTTCTTAACTTTAGGAGAGAAGTACAGCAGCTGAAGTACCTGTTACTGATGTGATACCCAGAAACACAGAGTTGACACATTTCATTCTTGGCCAATCACAACAAGCAAGACTAAGAGGATAAGGCTGGCTTATTTTCAGGACACTTTTCTTGTTTTACAGCCTGCTCTGATTGCAGTGAAACATTTTCATTAGCTTCTCTCTGCAAGGAGAAAGTCCAGTTCACTGTCCTGCCCTACTGCTGCAAGTATACCATTTGGTTTGTCGAGCCAAAAAATTGAATTGGAAGGTACGGAGCTAAGAGCCGCTCCGGGGCGTCTTTCGGCAGAAGCCGCGCTAAGGAGAGCACTGTGAGCGGCACAATCGTCTTTGCGCGAAGAAGCCGCTTCTTCGGCTCCGGGAGCCGGAGAGAGCGGCACCTTCGGAAAGGTGAAGAAGGAAGCTGTACAACACTGGGATTGTGTGCGCAGCTTGCCAACTGATAGAAAACAGTACTTTTGCACTCTCCTGACTTTTCCAATCACATGAACATTCGATTGGAAGCTGTTTTGGACAACTTTTCTTTTCTTCCTGCCAAACACTTGGCAGACATCCGTGCAACGTCTAGAACACCATGGGAGATGTTTTCTGTGCTGGCACAGTTTTTCCTAGCAGACATAGTGGAAAAGCTTTTTGCTGAGATGTAGATGAGAAGAGGCGCTAAAGACGAAGGTAGGATGCTCTCCGGAGCTAAGAGCCGCTCCCGGGCGTCTTTAGGCAGAAGCCGCGCTAAGGAGAGCACTGTGAGCGGCACAATCGTCTTTGCGGGAAGAAGCCGCTTCTTCGCCTCCGGGAGCCGGAGAGAGCGGCACCTTCGGAAAGGTGAAGAAGGAAGCTGTACAACACTGGGATTGTGTGCGCAGCTTGCCAACTGATAGAAAACAGTACCTTTGCACTCTCCTGACTTTTCCAATCACATGGACATTCGATTGGAAGCTGTTTTGGACAACTTTTCTTTTCTTCCTGCCAAACACTTGGCAGACCTCCGTGCAACGTCTAGAACACGATGGGAGATGTTTTCTGTGCTGGCACAATTTCTCCCTGCCAGATGTAGTGGAAAAGCTTTTTGATAAGATGTAGACGACAAGAGAGGCTAAAGAGTGGATGTAAGCAAATGACACCCATCTTCAAAAAAGGCAAATTAGAGGACTCGCGATAGTACAAACCAGCCAGCCTCTTTTTTATCCCCAGGAAGTTGATGAAGCAGCTCTTCCTGGAAATCCTTGCCAGGCACATGAAAGACGACCAAATAATGTAGTTAGCATGATTTTTCAGGGGAATTTCAGGCTGAACATCACTTTAAACTCCTCTGATGAATCAACTTGACTGGTAGATGAAGGGAATATTATCTGCCTGGGCTTCAGGGCGGTTTTTGACATATCTCTACATGGCAGCACACATACATATGGAAGCAATAGTGCAAAGGGGAGGGAATCAGTGTCTTTTCAGTGATGCTGAGGGAAAAGACAAGAGGCAGTGGGCACACACTGAAATACAGGAGATTGCCTTTGAACATCAGTAAATGTTTCTTTACTGTGAGGGTGACTGAACCACGGCACAGACTGCCCAGAAAGATTGTGGAGCCTGGATCTTTGAAGACATTAAAAGTACACCCAGATAGAATCCTGGGCAAGAGGCTCTAGGTATCCTGGTTTAGGCAGGGGGGTTGGGCCTGGTTAGCCCCACCAACCCCTTCCACTCTCTTTCATTCTGTGCTAGTGAATTCTCTTCAAGATGCATTTCAAGCACTGGCATGACAAAGTTCTGTGCAGACAGAGATCCAAATGGACATGGCATCTAAGTTCCTTAAGCAGTGTTCAAGAAGAATGTAAAACTCTGGCACAAGTGTCTCTTCCCTAACTGAATCCCTTTCATGGGAAAATTCCCAGCTCTAGAAAGATCTTCTGATACGCATGCTTAAGACTGACACTGGCTGAGCAAATTTCTCCCTATGTGTATCTAAGACCAGTTAGGATCTTCACCCAAAGTGCTGTCAACATAGTCACAGAATGCCTATTGTTAAGAAGTGACAGCTTCCATCAGAATGGCAACTATTGGTCCACAAAATGGATTAATGGATGGGAATTATCTACGTGGGTTAAAAACAAAAATAAAGAGTTGGTCTTTATTTATCAATTTCATTGCAATATTGATAAGGGAAGAAAAAGATCTAAGTCCTTGACTTTCTGAACTCGAGGAAAGATTTTAAAAATTCCTTGTAAAAATGTATGATCACAATCAGACTATTGAAACCATTTTAGTTGGGAACAAAGTTCCAAAATTGTCTAGATAGTGGCAAAGAAGCCAAGAAAATAGGAAAGAAACAAAAAGAGAGCAAAAGAGTCAGCTTCAGTGTAGAAGCTCGTTCTAGAAGTAGTCTGCTGGGAAAAGGAACCCCCAGCTAAATTTCCAATGTATTCCTGTGCTTGATTCAGTAACTGGTCAATGTAAAAACCAATCCTTTTGTACAACTTCTTCCAGCAACAAAAACTCCAACAGGTTGACACTACCATCATGCCTGTTCCAGACATATTTAAAAGAGAAATGATGATTTTCTTGAAAACCTACTTGCATAAAAGTTGCAAGATGGTGGAGGGATTCCCACATCCTCCTTCCTCCATCTGGCTTGAAAGTATATTTGATAAAATATGCAACAAAGCACATGATTTATATGGGAGAGTCAAATGGATGATTTGGGAATTGATCTCTTGTTGATAGTAAACTTCATATCCACTCGGTGTGACCTTTTTAAAACAAAATGTGGAGCTGAGGCATGAATCTGCCACAACAATTGTAAAGCAAACATACACACTCCCCTTCACATGCCCCCCCTTCCACACACACCTAGGCACACACAGAGATCAGCATAGCAGATCATGAACACCTTGGAAAAGACTGAAATGCTAAATGCCTCTCCTGATGGGCAAAAGAGCTGGTGCAGTAATTCAAATGCCTGGTACAAAAATTCTGTTTAATATTTAGCTCCTATTTAAAACACAGCTTTTCATTTCATTCTATTTACAGAATATTTTAATTTCATTTGTTTCTTTAAAATTACTTAGTTCTCACCTGTTGTATGTCTAGGAATATTTTCTTCCAAAAATAGAAAAAAATAGATGATATCTTTTCAGCAGAAAACATTGGTTGATACAATTTTAAACCATCATGATATGGAAGAATTCTTCTGTCCCTCTCGAAGGTGGAAGAAGCATTTGGATCACAGATCATCTACAATGAAATACTTGACATGTTTAAGATGCTTTCAATCAATTTTGATCGTCAATTGCTTATTCGTTGTAAACAGTAATTTTTCAGTGAAGGGAAAGTGTGTGTGGTATATCTACATGATGTGTTCAAAGCCAGTTCCTACTAATGGCCAGGCTGAATTCCAGTAAATAATGTCCCGAATGATATTTTGCCGCCTTCTTTGGCACTTCATGAAATCTTACCCCGATGAAGTGCTGAAACACAGAGATTTTCTCTTAGAGAGTGTCTCATGTTGTAACCCATCCCATGGATTTTATGCTGTAATTCTTATCTCTTTTAAAATTTACTATCTTCTGTACAGTTTTCATGAAACTTTCTGTTACAGTAGTGAATAGCACAGATAAATGTCATTTTGTACAACTTTGAATTTACCCCAAGAGCTGAGAGAAAACTTGCTCCTATACTTCAATCCGAGTTTCTTCTATAGTCCAACTTTGTTTCTCTACCGTCAAGCTTCTCCTTTGTTGCTGCTCCAAGCCCCGTCCAAGGTGACCTTGAATACTTTCAGGGAGGGGACACCCACAACTTCTCTGGGCAACCTGTTCCAGTGTTCCAGCACTCCCACAGTAAAAAAGGCCTTCCTTTCATCTAATATGTGTAGGAAATCATAAATCTAGGCATAGAAGCTTGGAGTGCAAATTTGAAATTCTTTGGATTTGAAGCACATTTTATATGAATACTGACTTACAGATGACTAAAAGATGTTGATGGGCATTTGAGCTGACAAGTTTTGAAAAAGTGCACGGAAATTAAAATTGAAACCACTAAAATTAAAAACTCCTTGCCATTTTCTTTTTCCTCTCCTATTCAAAATTGCATATGTCAGATATCAGTGCTTCATGCAAACATCTCAGATGCTCTCAGAGAAAAAGCTTTTCTTTCAGACTAAGTTGCGGTTGACGGAGAACACTAGCAGGAGTGAAAGTTTTTCTGGGCATCGGGGCAGCACCTACTCCTTGGATTTGTGTGCAGAATGCATTTTATCCAAACTGGAAAATAGATCCCAGCTCTGTTCTATTCATCATTCTTACTGCATCAGGCCTGAAGATTCTGTGAAAAGTAGCCTGTGGACCTTGAAGATAGCGCATGTGAAACAGATGAGAGGTGATAGAGAAGTTGAGGGAGAGAAGAAAGAGCATATGGCTGAAACCAGAAAGTATTTCTTCACGTGATCATGGAAGATTGCAGGAGCCACTTGGTGCTATCAAACCAGCCCGACTTGGCACTGGTGCCACCTTGGGTCTGGGAGCCATCTTGCATATTGTGCATTTTAAGGAGCCAGCTGGCCACTCCCAGCCATATGCCCCCAAACACAAACCTCGGCCCTTTTCTCTGGCAAACAAAACTCAACTGCCCCTCTTCTTGATGGCAAATTGCAGGACGCACTTGGTACTACAAAAACAGCCCGACTTGGCAGTGGTGCCACCTTGGGTCTGGGAACCATCCTGCGTATCGTGGATTCTAAGGAGCCAGCCGGCCACTCCCATCCATATGCCCCCAAAAACAAACCACGGACCTTTTCTCTGGCAAACAAAAATCAGCTGCCCCGCTTCTGGATGGCAGATTGCAGGAGCCACTTTGCACCATCAAACCAGCCCGACCTGGCACTGGTGCCACCTTGGATCTGGGAACCATCCTGCCTATCGTGGATTTTCAGGGGCCAGCCGGCCACTCTCAGCCATAGGCCCCAAACACAAAACACGGCCCTTTTCTCTGTCAAAAAAAACTCAACTGCCCCTCTTCTGGATGGCAGTTTGCAGGAGACACTTGGGACTATCAAACCAGCCCAACTTGGCACTGGTACCACCTTGGATCTGGGAACCATCCTGCGTATCGTGGATTTTCAGGGGCCATCCGGCCACTCCCAGCAATATGCCCCCAAACACAAACCTCGGCCCTTTTCCCTGGCAAACAAAACTCAGCTGCCCCGCTTCTGGATGGCAGATTGCAGGAGGCACTTGACACTGTCAAACCAGCCTGACTTGCCACTGGTGCCACCTTGGCTCTGGGAACCATCCTGCGTATCGTGGATTCTAAGGAGCCAGCCGGCCACTCCCAGCCACAGGCCCCCAAACACAAACCACGGCCCATTTCCCTGGCAAACAAAACTCAGCTGCTCCGCTTCTGGATGGCAGTTTGCAGGAGCCACTTGGGACTATCAAACCAGCCCAACTTGGCACTGGTGCCACCTTGGGCCTGGGAACCATCCTGCGTGTCGTGGATTCTAAGGAGCCAGCCGGCCACTCCCAGCCACAGGCCCCCAAACAAAAACAACGGAGCTTTTCCCTGGCAAACAAAACTCGCCTGCCAACTTTTTGATGTCAGATTGCAGGAGCCACTTGGGACTATCAAATCAGCCCAACTTGGCACTGGTGCCCCCTTGGCTCTGGGAACCATCCTGTGTATCGTGGATTTTCAGGGGCCAGCCGGCCACTCTCAGCCATATGCCCCCAAACACAAACCACGGCCCTTTTCTCTGGCAAACAAAACTCAACTGCCCCTCTTCTTGATGGCAAATTGCAGGACGCACTTGGTACTACAAAAACAGCCCGACTTGGTAGTGGTGCCACCTTGGGTCTGGGAACCATCCTGCGTATCGAGCATTTTAAGGAGCCAGCCGGCCACTCCCAGCCATATGCCCCCAAAAACAAACCACGGACATTTTCTCTGGCAAACAAAAATCAGCTGCCCCGCTTCTGGATGGCAGATTGCAGGAGCCACTTGGTACTATCAAACCAGCCCAACTTGGCACTGGTGCCACCATGGGTCTGGGAACCATCCTGCGAATTGTGGATTGTCAGGAGCCAGCCGACCACTCTCGGCCACAGACCCCAATCAAAAACAACGGCCCGTTTCTCTGGCAAAAAAACTCAGCTGCACCGCTTCTGGATGGCAGATTGCAGGAGGTACTTGACACTGCGAAACCAGCCCGACTTGGCACTGGTGCCACCTTGGGTCTGGGAACCATCCTGCCTCTCGTGGATTCTAAGGAGCCAGCCGGCCACTCCCAGCCACAGGCCCCCAAACACAAACAAAGGCGCTTTTCCCTGGAAAACAAAACTCGCCTGCCAACTTTTTCATGGCAGATTGCAGGAGCCACTTGGTTCTATCAAACCAGCCCAACTTGGCACTGGTGCCACCATGGGTCTGGTCACCATCCTGCCTATTGTAGCTTTTGAGGAGCCAGCCAGTAACTCCCAGCCATAATCCCCCAGACACAAACCACGGCCCGTTTCCCTGGCAAACAAAAATCAGCTGCCCCTCTTCTGGATGGCAAATTGCAGGAGCCACTTTGCACCATCAAACCAGCCCGACTGACTCCTGAAAATCAACCATACGCATGATGGCTTCCAGACCCAAGGTGGCACCAGTGCCAAGTCGGGCTGGTTTGATAGTACCAAGTGGCTCCTGCAATCTGCCATCCAGAAGCGTGGCAGCTAATTTTTTTTTGCCAGAGAAAAGGTCCGTGGTTTGTTTTTGGGGGCATATGGCTGGGAGTGGCCGGCTGGCTCCTTAGAATCCACGATACGCAGGATAGATCCCAGACCCAAGGTGGCACCAGTGCCAAGTCGGGCTGGTTTGATAGTCCCAAGTGGGCCCTGCAATCTGCCATCCAGATGCGGGGCAGCTGAGTTTTGTTTGCCAGAGAAAAGGGCTGTGGTTTGTGTTTGGGGGCCTGTGGCTGGGAGTGGCCGGCTGGCTCCTTAGAATCCACGATACGCAGGATGGTTCCCAGAGCCAAGGTGGCACCAGTGGCAAGTCAGGCTGGTTTGACAGTGTCAAGTGCCTCCTGCAATCTGCCATCCAGAAGCGGGGCAGCTGAGTTTTGTTTGCCAGAGAAAAGAGCCGTGGGTTGTGTTTGGGGGCATATGGCTGGGAGTGGCCAGCTGGCCCCTGAAAATCCACGATACGCAGGATGGTTCCCAGATCCAAGGTGGTACCAGCGCCAAGTTGGGCTGGTTTGATAGTCCCAAGTGGCTCCTGCAAACTGCCATCCAGAAGCGGGGCATCTGAGTTTTGTTTGCCAGGGAAATGGGCCGTGGTTTGTGTTTGGGGGCCTGTGGCTGGGAGTGGCCGGCTGTTTCCTGAAAATCCACGATAGGCAGGATGGTTCCCAGAGCCAAGGTGGCACCAGTGCCAAGTTGGGCTGGTTTGATAGTACCAAGTGGCTCCCGCAATCTGCCATCCAGAAGCGGGGCAGCTTACTTTTGTTTGCCAGGGAAACGTGCCAAGTTTTGTGTCTGGGGGCCTATGGCCAGCAGTGTTCGGCTGGTTCCTGAATATGTACGATACGCAGGATGGTTCCCAGATCCAAGGTGGCACCAGTGCCAAGTTGGGCTGGTTTGATAGTACGAAGTGGCTCCCGCAATCTGCCATCCAGAAGCGGGGCAGCTTACTTTTGTTTGCCAGGGAAACGTGCCAAGTTTTGTGTCTGGGGGCCTATGGCCAGCAGTGTTCGGCTGGTTCCTGAATATGTACGATACGCAGGATGGTTCCCAGATCCAAGGTGGCACCAGCGCCAAGTTGGTCTGGTTTGATGGTGCAAAGTGGCTCCTGCAATCTGCCATCCAGAAGCGGGGAAGTTGTTTTTTGTTTGCTAGAGAAAAGGGCCGTGTTTTGTGTTTGGGGCCTATGCCTGAGAGTGGCCGGCTGGCCCCTGAAAATCCACGATAGGCAGGATGGTTCCCAGATCCAAGGTGGCACCAGTGCCAAGTCGGGCTGGTTTGATGGTGCAAAGTGGCTCCTGCAATCTGCCATCCAGAAGCGGGGCAGCTGATTTTTGTTTGCCAGAGAAAAGGGCCGAGGTTTGTTTTTGGGGGCATATGGATGGGAGTGGCCGGCTGGCTCCTTAGAATCCACGATACGCAGGATGGTTCCCAGACCCAAGGTGGCACCACTGCCAAGTCGGGCTGTTTTTGTAGTACCAAATGCGTCCTGCAATTTGCCATCAAGAAGAGGGGCAGTTGAGTTTTGTTTGCCAGAGAAAAGGGCCGTGGTTTGTGTTTGGGGGCATATGGCTGAGAGTGGCCGGCTGGCCCCTGAAAATCCACGATAGGCAGGATGGTTCCCAGATCCAAGGTGGCACCAGTGCCAAGTCGGGCTGGTTTGATAGTATTAAGTAGCTAGTGCAATTTGCCATCCAGAAGCGGGGCAGCTTACTTTTGTTTGCCAGGGAAACGGGCCGAGGTTTGTGTCTGGGGCCTATGGCAGAGAGTGACCGGCTGGCTCCTGAAAAGCTACAATAGGCAGGATGGTTCCCAGAGCCAAGGTGGCACCAGTGCCAAGTTGGGCTGGTTTGATAGTACCAAGTGGCTCCTGCCATCTGCCATCAAAAAGCTGGGCAGCTGAGTTTTGTTTGCCAGAGAAAAGGGCCGTGATTTGTGTTTGGGGGCATATGGCTGGGAGTGGCCAGCTGGCTCCTTAAAATGCACAATATGCAAGATGGCTCCCAGACCCAAGGTGGCACCAGTGCCAAGTCGGGCTGGTTTGATAGCACCAAGTGGCTCCTGCAATCTTCCATGATCACGTGAAGAAATACTTTCTGGTTTTAGCCATATGCTCTTTCTTCTCTCCCTCAACTTCTCTATCACCTCTCATCTGTTTCACATGCGCTATCTTCAAGGTCCACAGGCTACTTTTCACAGAATCTTCAGGCCTGATGCAGTAAGAATGATGAATAGAACAGAGCTGGGATCTATTTTCCAGTTTGGATAAAATGCATTCTGCACACAAATCCAAGGAGTAGGTGCTGCCCCGATGCCCAGAAAAACTTTCACTCCTGCTAGTGTTCTCCGTCAACCGCAACTTAGTCTGAAAGAAAAGCTTTTTTTCTGAGAGCATCTGAGATGTTTGCATGAAGCACTGATATCTGACATATGCAATTTTGAATAGGAGAGGAAAAAGAAAATGGCAAGGAGTTTTTAATTTTAGTGGTTTCAATTTTAATTTCCGTGCACTTTTTCAAAACTTGTCAGCTCAAATGCCCATCAACATCTTTTAGTCATCTGTAAGTCAGTATTCATATAAAATGTGCTTCAAATCCAAAGAATTTCAAATTTGCACTCCAAGCTTCTATGCCTAGATTTATGATTTCCTACACATATTAGATGAAAGGAAGGCCTTTTTTACTGTGGGAGTGCTGGAACACTGGAACAGGTTGCCCAGAGAAGTTGTGGGTGTCCCCTCCCTGAAAGTATTCAAGGTCACCTTGGACGGGGCTTGGAGCAGCAACAAAGGAGAAGCTTGACGGTAGAGAAACAAAGTTGGACTATAGAAGAAACTCGGATTGAAGTATAGGAGCAAGTTTTCTCTCAGCTCTTGGGGTAAATTCAAAGTTGTACAAAATGACATTTATCTGTGCTATTCACTACTGTAACAGAAAGTTTCATGAAAACTGTACAGAAGATAGTAAATTTTAAAAGAGATAAGAATTACAGCATAAAATCCATGGGATGGGTTACAACATGAGACACTCTCTAAGAGAAAATCTCTGTGTTTCAGCACTTCATCGGGGTAAGATTTCATGAAGTGCCAAAGAAGGCGGCAAAATATCATTCGGGACATTATTTACTGGAATTCAGCCTGGCCATTAGTAGGAACTGGCTTTGAACACATCATGTAGATATACCACACACACTTTCCCTTCACTGAAAAATTACTGTTTACAACGAATAAGCAATTGACGATCAAAATTGATTGAAAGCATCTTAAACATGTCAAGTATTTCATTGTAGATGATCTGTGATCCAAATGCTTCTTCCACCTTCGAGAGGGACAGAAGAATTCTTCCATATCATGATGGTTTAAAATTGTATCAACCAATGTTTTCTGCTGAAAAGATATCATCTATTTTTTTCTATTTTTGGAAGAAAATATTCCTAGACATACAACAGGTGAGAACTAAGTAATTTTAAAGAAACAAATGAAATTAAAATATTCTGTAAATAGAATGAAATGAAAAGCTGTGTTTTAAATAGGAGCTAAATATTAAACAGAATTTTTGTACCAGGCATTTGAATTACTGCACCAGCTCTTTTGCCCATCAGGAGAGGCATTTAGCATTTCAGTCTTTTCCAAGGTGTTCATGATCTGCTATGCTGATCTCTGTGTGTGCCTAGGTGTGTGTGGAAGGGGGGGCATGTGAAGGGGAGTGTGTATGTTTGCTTTACAATTGTTGTGGCAGATTCATGCCTCAGCTCCACATTTTGTTTTAAAAAGGTCACACCGAGTGGATATGAAGTTTACTATCAACAAGAGATCAATTCCCAAATCATCCATTTGACTCTCCCATATAAATCATGTGCTTTGTTGCATATTTTATCAAATATACTTTCAAGCCAGATGGAGGAAGGAGGATGTGGGAATCCCTCCACCATCTTGCAACTTTTATGCAAGTAGGTTTTCAAGAAAATCATCATTTCTCTTTTAAATATGCCTGGAACAGGCATGATGGTAGTGTCAACCTGTTGGAGTTTTTGTTGCTGGAAGAAGTTGTACAAAAGGATTGGTTTTTACATTGACCAGTTACTGAATCAAGCGCAGGAATACATTGGAAATTTAGCTGGGGGTTCCTTTTCCCAGCAGACTACTTCTAGAACGAGCTTCTACACTGAAGCTGACTCTTTTGCTCTCTTTTTGTTTCTTTCCTATTTTCTTGGCTTCTTTGCCACTATCTAGACAATTTTGGAACTTTGTTCCCAACTAAAATGGTTTCAATAGTCTGATTGTGATCATACATTTTTACAAGGAATTTTTAAAATCTTTCCTCGAGTTCAGAAAGTCAAGGACTTAGATCTTTTTCTTCCCTTATCAATATTGCAATGAAATTGATAAATAAAGACCAACTCTTTATTTTTGTTTTTAACCCACGTAGATAATTCCCATCCATTAATCCATTTTGTGGACCAATAGTTGCCATTCTGATGGAAGCTGTCACTTCTTAACAATAGGCATTCTGTGACTATGTTGACAGCACTTTGGGTGAAGATCCTAACTGGTCTTAGATACACATAGGGAGAAATTTGCTCAGCCAGTGTCAGTCTTAAGCATGCGTATCAGAAGATCTTTCTAGAGCTGGGAATTTTCCCATGAAAGGGATTCAGTTAGGGAAGAGACACTTGTGCCAGAGTTTTACATTCTTCTTGAACACTGCTTAAGGAACTTAGATGCCATGTCCATTTGGATCTCTGTCTGCACAGAACTTTGTCATGCCAGTGCTTGAAATGCATCTTGAAGAGAATTCACTAGCACAGAATGAAAGAGAGTGGAAGGGGTTGGTGGGGCTAACCAGGCCCAACCCCCCTGCCTAAACCAGGATACCTAGAGTCTCTTGCCCAGGATTCTATCTGGGTCTACTTTTAATGTCTTCAAAGATCCAGGCTCCACAATCTTTCTGGGCAGTCTGTGCCGTGGTTCAGTCACCCTCACAGTAAAGAAACATTTACTGATGTTCAAAGGCAATCTCCTGTATTTCAGTGTGTGCCCACTGCCTCTTGTCTTTTCCCTCAGCATCACTGAAAAGACACTGATTCCCTCCCCTTTGCACTATTGCTTCCATATGTATGTGTGCTGCCATGTAGAGATATGTCAAAAACCGCCCTGAAGCCCAGGCAGATAATATTCCCTTCATCTACCAGTCAAGTTGATTCATCAGAGGAGTTTAAAGTGATGTTCAGCCTGAAATTCCCCTGAAAAATCATGCTAACTACATTATTTGGTCGTCTTTCATGTGCCTGGCAAGGATTTCCAGGAAGAGCTGCTTCATCAACTTCCTGGGGATAAAAAAGAGGCTGGCTGGTTTGTACTATCGCGAGTCCTCTTAATTGCCTTTTTTGAAGATGGGTGTCATTTGCTTACATCCACTCTTTAGCCTCTCTTGTCGTCTACATCTTGGCAAAAAGCTTTTCCACTACATCTGGCAGGGAGAAATTGTGCCAGCACAGAAAACATCTCCCATCGTGTTCTAGACGTTGCACGGAGGTCTGCCAAGTGTTTGGCAGGAAGAAAAGAAAAGTTGTCCAAAACAGCTTCCAATCGAATGTCCATGTGATTGGAAAAGTCAGGAGAGTGCAAAGGTACTGTTTTCTATCAGTTGGCAAGCTGCGCACACAATCCCAGTGTTGTACAGCTTCCTTCTTCACCTTTCCGAAGGTGCCGCTCTCTCCGGCTCCCGGAGCCGAAGAAGCGGCTTCTTCGCGCAAAGACGATTGTGCCGCTCACAGTGCTCTCCTTAGCGCGGCTTCTGCCGAAAGACGCCCGGGAGCGGCTCTTAGCTCCGGACAGCATCCTACCTTCGTCTTTAGCGCCTCTTCTCATCTACATCTCAGCAAAAAGCTTTTCCACTATGTCTGCTAGGAAAAACTGTGCCAGCACAGAAAACATCTCCCATCGTGTTCTAGACGTTGCAGAGATGTCTGCCAAGTGTTTGGCAGGAAGAAAAGAAAAGTTGTCCAAAACAGCTTCCAATCGAATGTTCATGTGATTGGAAAAGTCAGGAGAGTGCAAAGGTACTGTTTTGTATCAGTTGGCAAGGTGCGCACACAATCCCAGTGTTGTACAGCTTGCTTCTTCACCTTTCCGAAGCTGCCGCTCTCCCCGGCTCCCGGAGCCGAAGAAGCGGCTTCTTCGCGCAAAGACGATTGTGCCGCTCACAGTGCTCTCCTTAGCGCGGCTTCTGCCTAAAGACACCCGGGAGCGGCTCTTAGCTCCGGAGAGCATCCTACCTTCGTCTTTAGCGCCTCTTCTCATCTACATCTCAGCAAAAAGCTTTTCCACTATGTCTGCTAGGAAAAACTGTGCCAGCACACAAAACATCTCCCATCGTGTTCTAGACGTTGCACGGATGTCTGCCAAGTGTTTGGCAGGAAGAAAAGAAAAGTTGTCCAAAACAGCTTCCAATCGAATGTTCATGTGATTGGAAAAGTCAGGAGAGTGCAAAAGTACTGTTTTCTATCAGTTGGCAAGCTGCGCACACAATCCCAGTGTTGTACAGCTTGCTTCTTCACCTTTCCGAAGCTGCCGCTCTCCCCGGCTCCCGGAGCCGAAGAAGCGGCTTCTTCGCGCAAAGACGATTGTGCCGCTCACAGTGCTCTCCTTAGCGCGGCTTCTGCCGAAAGACGCCCCAGAGCGGCTCTTAGCTCCGTACCTTCCAATTCAATTTTTTGGCTCGACAAACCAAATGGTATACTTGCAGCAGTAGGGCAGGACAGTGAACTGGACTTTCTCCTTGCAGAGAGAAGCTAATGAAAATGTTTCACTGCAATCAGAGCAGGCTGTCAAACAAGAAAAATGTCATGAAAATAAGCCAGCCTTATCCTCTTAGTCTTGCTTGTTGTGATTGGCCAAGAATGAAATGTGTCAACTCTGTGTTTCTGGGTATCACATCAGTAACAGGTACTTCAGCTGCTGTACTTCTCTCCTAAAGTTAAGAACAGAATCCAAGGAATTGTGATTCCATGGTCTCAATTCACCCTATGAAAAAGGAGTGGAAGGTGCAGGGGTCAATTAACTTGAATGGCCTATGTCAATCAGCGGCCACTGATTTCCTGAAGGCTTCAACAGGTTACTTGCCCATGTTTTTCTTGGAATTGTTTTAACCTTTGGTCATGTTTTTCTTGGGATTCTTTTACCCTTTCCCCATTTGTTCAGCCTTTGCTCTCAAGCCTTTGCTGACAGTTCCAATATCTCTGTAGCCTGGAAAAGTGTTGTCTTGATTGATCACATCATTCTTCCCTTCCAAGGGTCGTTTGCCTCAAGTCTCAGTTTGGCTGGTTTTCTGCTAGTTGATTGTCAGAGGGCAGCAGGTGTTTTGTAAGAGCAAGTACACAATCCCATAGCTTGCTTTTCTTTGGATTTGGCCTGTCTAGAAAATGGAATGACTAAACATCTCTGAGAGGCTTTTCTCTCCCCATTAGGTTTCACTGGAAGGGCAGATGCAAATCGTCTACCTAAAGTCTTGGCACAGAAGAAAGTAGTGGTTTGCGGCTGCATATAGCTAGAAGCTTAAAAAAGGAAGGCCTTGGGCTGAGGCCCATTACTTTGGCTAAGTAGAAAAGGACTGTGGGAGGTGAGGCAGCTGAATTAGAGGTAAATCAACAAGTTCTAGAACCGTCGTGTGTTCACAGCGTGGTGCATGGTGGTTGGTTGAATTGTGTTTGTTATGGCTCAAAGCTATGAAACTGATAAAGGCCTGATGTTGGAATCCATAAGGTTAGAGGATTATTAAGAAATGGTTAAAAAGAAGTATGTAGGCCTTAGACTGGAGTTTTGTTAGCATTGCAGAAAAGTTTCCCATGCAAGCAGAAAAGATTTCCGTGCAAGGAGAAAAGTTTCCCAAGCAGTAGACGTGAAAAATGGCAACAAGGTTATTTAATGTATATCTTTAGAAGGTTAGCATGAATAGAACTCTGTTCTTTGTCTCTTATCAACTAGTCTTTGTTTTAGCTACGATTACCTATGTTTTATAAGATTGGATAGAATTCTTGTCAAGATGTGTTTTCTGTGTCTGATTGGCTGAATTCTAGTCTGAGATGATTTTATGTATTGCTGTATGAGCCCTGTTGAAGGAGACATTTTTTGGTGTGGATCAGTGAGCTGTCATGTCTCCATTTTGTATTTTGAGACTGATGTGCTGGAAATAAAAGCAAAAATCTCTTCACTGGTCTGGTTACCATGTTATCCATATTTGGATATTTTGCCGCGGCCTAGTGGGTTCCTTTTTTAAGGCGTGGGTTCCTGACACTATTGGACTTATACCTGTCCCGTCCCCCGCACATTGGTGCCTCGTGTGAGGACGTAGAATAGAAGAAAAACAAAGAAAAATCGTGGAAGTACCAGCTGCGGAGACCCAAGTGTTAACAAGGAGCACACTGTATCATCTCTCCCGCCGAAGCCAAGAAAATTGTAAGTAACTTATCTCGGGAGAGCGCTTGGGTGACGTGGGGAGGCAAAATAGCGAAAAAGAAAATTATTAAAAGAACACAAAAATGGGAACGAATTTATCAAAAGTTGAATGGGATGTTTTTCATCAATTAGGGACAATGTTACAAGAAAAAGGTCACTCTGAAATTTCAAAAACTGAGCTTAAAAACTTACTTATCTGGGTTAAAGCGAATACGCAAGATTTAAATCTGCAGTCTGCTTTTACTTTTCATTTTCGGGATCAGATAAACTGGAGAATCTATAAACTAGTCTCTCTCAAAAAAGATGAAAGCTTAAGAGAACTTATGCCGGTTTGTAGAGCGCTGTTGGAGCACTGTTTTAAACAAACTGATAATAATAAGATCAACTTGGACTCAGAAAACAAAGCTTCTGGTTCTGTCTCATTAAATTCCAGTAAACCGGAGACTGTGTGAGTATCGGAGAATGTTACAAGTGTTGTTGCAAATGCTGAAAGTATCGCTTTGAACTCTGTTGAACAAAATCTTTCTTCTCTCTCTCTGGGAAAAAATGAGACTCTTTTGGACTTTTCTTCGCGTTGTTCTGTTAATGTAAAAATATGTGACTCTTGTAAGGGGGATGGAACAAAGTGTGTAAAAGATGGAAATGAAAAAGTGACTGTACTTCCTAAAATTGTTTGTGCAGGGACACTGAAACCTGAATTGGATTCTGTTGGGCCTGGGGTGGAGGCTGAGGTGGCTGCTTCCACTCGGGAAATTGTGGTTCCGGGGAACTCTTTTTCAGTTAAGCAAAAACATGGTTGTTCTGGTGTTTGTCAATCTATAGATACAGAGAAAGAAAAATTGGCTTTAAGGGTGGAGTCCTTTGAAAGGAAGAGATGGAAGAAACTCGCGACTGTGTTGTTGCTGAAATTCAAAAAGCTGGACTTGAAATCTCTGCAACGAAAATTCAACAAGTTTCACCTTAGAAGTACCTGGGATGGAAGATGATGGAAGACGATGGAAGACGACAATAATACCACAGAAAATTCAGATCCGAACCAGAGTCAACAACCTACAAGAGTTACAACAACTTCTAGGAGAAATCAACTGGGTCAGACCGATGGTGGGAATCACCAATGATGAACTGAGTCCGCTCTTCCATTTGCTGAGAGGAAGTTGCGACATCACTTCGCCAAGAACTTTAACCCCTGAAGCTCGTGCTGCTCTTGACAAAGTCACAGAAGCTCTTCAAAAAAGACAAGCTCATCGCTGCGTTCCTGAAAATCCTTTCTTTCTTGCAATCTTAGGAGAGAAGATGCAGCTTTGTGGTCTCATTTTCCAGTGGGATGCCACAGAACAAGATCCTTTGTTAATAATGGAATGGGTTTTTCCTCCCTACAGGTTTTCAAAGACCATTTGCTCAGTTTTAGAAATGATTGCATACATTATAATTAAGGCTAGAACCAGATTGTTAACTTTGGCAGGTCAAGAATGTTCAGTTATCTATTTGCCATTGAAAAATTATTATTTCAATTGGGCAATGCAAAATTCTGATGATTTACAATATGCATTCTTAGGTTTTCCAGGTGTTTGTTCCATACACTATCCAGCTCACAAACTACTACAAGCAAAATTGAGTTTCAGAGAAAAACCTAAATTAAGTGAAGAACCTTTACATGCTGTGACTCTCTTCACTGATGGCTCTGGTAAAAGCCACAAGTCCGTTGTGACTTGGTTTAATCAAAAGACTGATGTTTGGGAATCTGATATTCAAACAGTAGAGGGATCCCCTCAAATTGTTGAGCTTGCTGCAGTAGTTTGAGCTTTTCAGCTGTTTCCTCAGCCTTTTAATTTGGTCACAGATTCTGCTTATGTTGCTAATGTAGTCAGGAGAATAGAAGGTTCAATTTTAAAGGATGTTAGTAATGAAACTTTACATCGTTGGCTTTCATGTCTTTTTATAACTTTGCAATATAGAACTAATCCATATTTTGTTTCTCACATTAGGGCGCATTCTTCACTTCCTGGATTTTTAGTGGAAGGAAATGCAAGAGCGGACAAGCTGACAATGGTCATTTCTAACACATTGCCAAATATTTTTGAACAAGCAAAATTGAGTCATGCCTTTTTACACCAAAATGCACAAGCACTCATGCGAATGTTCCAAATCACTAAAAGTCAAGCTAAAGCTATCATTCATACTTGCCCTGACTGTCAATTGGTACAACCTCCTGTTTCTACAGGAGCAATCAACCCCCGAGGCTTACAAAGCCTACAGTTGTGGCAAACAGGTGTTACTAAATAGCCTTCTTTTGGTAAATTTAAAAATATTCATGTTTCCATAGACACGTTCTCTGGTGCAGTTTTTGCTTCCCTTCACACAGGTGAAACTGGCAGCCATGCCTGTCATCATTTCCTGCAAGCTTTTGCTTCATTGGGTATACCCCAAGAAGTAAAAACTGACAATGGTCCCGCATACATATCTCAAAAATTGGCCACATTTTTAAATGAATGGGGTGTTCGACACATTTTTGGTATTCCCCACTCTCCCACAAGCCAAGCAATCATTGAAAGAACACATCAAACCTTAAAACGCATATTAGATCAACAGAGAGGGGGAACGGAAATCACCCCACAGATGAGACTGAGTAAGGCTTTGTATGGTTTTAATTTTCTAAATAGTTCAAGTACAGAACCAGATCCACCAATCTTTAGACACTTTTCAAATAGCACACAGGCAAAACTGAAAGAACATCCTCCTCTTCTAATTAGAAACCCTGACTCTGGACAGATGGAAGGCCCGTTTCAATTAATAACGTGGGGCAAAGGGTATGCTTCTATTTCCACAGGTGCTGGAAGAATTAAGTGGGTTCCTGCCAAAAACGTCAAACCGTATCGCACTTCAGAACCTGTTGTCGAGCCTAGAACTGAGGAAGCGAGTACGCAGACGTGGACCGAATCGAAGGATCCCGGGTCTCGCCTGACACCTCTTCTGCCTGACGTTCTTTGTGCATCGGTGGAACCCATGAACTCTGATTTTGTGCCAATGTTATTTATGAGTATACGAATTGAATGCTGAATGTTTGTTTAACAAAGCTAATTTTTGGCTGAAAATTTAGGTTATTGTTTTTGTTTAGAAAGAATTCTGCCAAAACTTAGTTCTTGAAAGAGATGGGGCAGAATCAAATGGTATACTTGTTTTGCTTGATTTTAATTGTTTTTTGTCGTGCAGATTTGCCTGGGGATCAACCGAAAACGAATGTCTGGGTGACCTTAGCCAAGGCTGCCGGATTGGATACTATATGTCTGTCTAATTCGGAACCAGAAAAGCCTTTCTCAACCTGTTTGGTTGGTGTGCCAGTGAAAGAGTTTCCTTTGGTCAGAAAAGAATCCAATGGTAAACCAGGTGGAATTGACAATGGAAACAGTCCTTCCTTCAATTGGAACATTTGTTCGAAAAAACTTCTCAGGGCAGCAAATGTTTCAAACAGTTGGGATGTGTTTCTGGAGACGGACCAATATCCACGGCAATTGCCAAAAGGGTATTGGATCATTTGCAGTAGACAGAGGTTGGCAAGGCATTCCAGCCCACCTTGAAGGTGGCCCTTGTAGCATTGGTATGCTTACCATAATTGCCCCCACTGCCAAAGCAGCGATGAAAAAGAAACAAAGGAAAACAAGAGCTGTTCCTCTGTAGGGGCCTGAGTTAACTTATGTATTGTAAATATATGAATGGCAGTGAAAGATCTTTGTATTGTATTTGTGACCCTGCCCTGATTCAAGTATTGTAAATGGGCTGCAGCTGTGATGTCCTTGATTGGGCAGCAGCTGTAGCCCATGGAGGTAACTGAGATAAAAGGGGGCGGGGTGGTCAGGGAGAGCCTGGGAGAGGAGCCCTGACCGTGAAGCAACAACACCGCTGCTGTGAAGATCTGCCATGAGAAAACCACCAAGAAGGTATGAGACTCAGGAAATATAATTAGACAACAATATGAATACAACATCTGGTGACCCCGACGTGATAAAGATCTGCAGCCACAACGAACATCGAATGAAGGTATGGAATCCCCTGGACAGCCGAGAGCTGTGGCAGCCAGAGAGCTGGGACTCTAGAAGAAAAGACAGCTGAGAGCTGTGGCAGCCTGAGAGCTGGGACTAGACAGCTGAGAGCTGTGGCAGCCTGAGAGCTGGGACTCTAGAATATAGTAAGGCCTTTAAATCAAGGAGCTGTAACAGCAGAAAGCTATAAGATTATGGCTTTTCAGAGAGCTGTAAGACTATGGCCTTTGAGGAGAAGAGCCTGGGAACATCTAGGGATTTGTGTGTGTGTTTAAAGACAGCCGAGAGCTGTGGCAGCCTGAGAGCTGGGACTCTAGAAGAAAAGACAGCCGAGAGCTGTGGCAGCCTGAGAGCTGGGACTCTAGAAGAAAAGACAGCTGAGAGCTGTGGCAGCCTGAGAGCTGGGACTCTAGAAGAAAAGACAGCTGAGAGCTGTGGCAGCCTGAGAGCTGGGACAGATATGTATATTGTAATTGTAAAGTTGCTAAAAGAAAAGGGGGAAATGTAGGGGCCTGAGTTAACTTATGTATTGTAAATATATGAATGGCAGTGAAAGATCTTTGTATTGTATTAGTGAACCTGCACAGATTCTAGTTATTGTAAATGGGCTGCAGCTGTGATGTCCTTGATTGGGCAGCAGCTGTAGCCCATGGAGGTAACTGAGATAAAAGGGGGCGGGGTGGTCAGGGAGAGCCTGGGAGAGGAGCCCTGACCGAGAAGCAACAACACCACTGCTGTGAAGATCTGCCATGAGAAAACCACCAAGAAGGTATGAGACTCAGGAAATATAAATAGACAACAATATGAATACAACATTCCTCATTATGATGAGAACTGTCAGAGTGATGTTATGCCTTGGAATGCCGCCAGAAGGCTTTCAGCAGGTATATTTCTACCCCAATTGGCTTCAGCTGTGGCATTGAGACAATTAGATCGAGTTGGATGTTGGCTGAGCAAACAAGCTAATGCCACATCCTCCGCAATCAGTGATATGTTGACCGATGTTGATAGTATTAGACATGCTACTCTTCAAAACAGAGCAGCCATTGATTTTCTCTTACTGGCACAAGGACATGGTTGTGAGGAATTGGAAGGATTGTGTTGTATGAATTTGTCTGATTGTTCTGAATCCATTCACAAAAGCATTCAAAAATTAAAGGATCTGACAGCCCAAATTAAAGAAGATGGAGGTTCCTGGTTGGATGATTTGTTTCAAAATTGGAGTTTTGCACCTTGGCTAAGGCAACTTTGCAAGATAGGTCTTTACATATTAGGTGTTCTAATACTGATATTGATAGTGGCACCTTATATACTCTGTTGTCTTCGGCGAATGATGAACAAAACAGCCCAAGAAGTTTTTGTCATTCAAGCAGGAGAATTAGGATGTAGAAGCACAGAGAGTGTACGAAATCTCACGAAAGCAGTAGATGAGGGTATTGACATGAACGAAGGTTTTGAATTAAGGCCTTGGAATCGACCAGAGTTTTTTGAACGATGCCTTGTGACTGTTGCCAAACGTGATTCATATCTCTCTTTCAGGGATTGGGTCTTCACAGCATTAAGTTGCTGTGCCGTAATATAGCAATGCTTCAGTTTAGTGAAAATAGGTCTTCAGCAGATAATAAGCAGAAATTTTGCAATAGAGCTATGAAACGCAAATAGCAAGCGACAAGAAAATGAAAGCTTCTGGGTCAAACAGAGAGGGGGAAATGTTGGAATCCATAAGGTTAGAGGATTTTTAAGAAATGGTTACAAAGAAGTATGTAGGCCTTAGACTGGAGTTTTGTTAGCATTGCAGAAAAGTTTCCCATGCAAGCAGAAAAAGTTTTCCATGCAAGCAGAAAAGTTTCCCAAGCAGTAGACGTGACAAATAACAATAGGCTTCTGTAGAATTGGCTTTAGGATGGCAACAAGGTTATTTAATGTATATCTTTAGAAGGTTAGCATGAATAGAACTCTGTTCTTTGTCTCTTATCAACTAGTCTTTGTTTTAGCTACGATTACCTATGTTTTATAAGATTGGATAGAATGCTTGTCAAGATGTGTTTCTGTGTCTGATTGGCTGAATTCTAGTCTGAGATGATTTTATGTATTGCTGTATGAGCCCTGTTGAAGGAGACATTTTTTGGTGTGGATCAGTGAGCTGTCATGTCTCCATTTTGTATTTTGAGACTGATGTGCTGGAAATAAAAGCAAAAATCTCTTCACTGGTCGGGTTACCATGTTATCCATATTTGGATATTTTGCCGCGGCCTAGTGGGTTCCTTTTTTAAGGTGTGGGTTCCTGACACCATTGGACTTATACCTGTCCCGTCCCCCGCATATTGGTGCCTCGTGTGAGGACGTAGAATAGAAGAAAAACAAAGAAAAATCGTGGAAGTACCAGCTGCGGAGACCCAAGTGTTAACAAGGAGCACACTGTATCATCTCTCCCGCCGAAGCCAAGAAAATTGTAAGTAACTTATCTCGGGAGAGCGCTTGGGTGACGTTGGGAGGCAAAATAGCGAAAAAGAAAATTATTAAAAGAACACAAAAATGGGAACGAATTTATCAAAAGTTGAATGGGATGTTTTTCATCAATTAGAGACAATGTTGCAAGAAAAAGGTCACTCTGAAATTTCAAAAACTGAGCTTAAAAACTTACTTATCTGGGTTAAAGCGAATACGCAAGATTTAAATCTGCAGTCTGCTTTTACTTTTCATTTTTGGGATCAGATAAACTGGAGAATCTATAATCTAGTCTCTCTCAAAAAAGATGAAAGCTTAAGAGAACTTATCCCGGTTTGTAGAGCGCTGTTGGAGCACTGTTTTAAACAAACTGATAATAATAAGATCAACTTGGACTCAGAAAACAAAGCTTCTGGTTCTGTCTCATTAAATTCCAGTAAACCGGAGACTGTGTGAGTATCGGAGAATGTTACAAGTGTTGTTGCAAATGCTGAAAGTATTGCTTTGAACTCTGTTGAACAAAATCTTTCTTCTCTCTCTCTGGGAAAAAATGAGACTCTTTTGGACTTTTCTTCGCGTTGTTCTGTTAATGTAAAAATATGTGACTCTTGTAAGGGGGATGGAACAAAGTGTGTAAAAGATGGAAATGAAAAAGTGACTGTACTTCCTAAAATTGTTTGTGCAGGGACACTGAAACCTGAATTGGATTCTGTTGGGCCTGGGGTGGAGGCTGAGGTGGCTGCTTCCACTCGGGAAATTGTGGTTCCGGGGAACTCTTTTTCAGTTAAGCAAAAACATGGTTGTTCTGGTGTTTGTCAATCTATAGATACAGAGAAAGAAAAATTGGCTTTAAGGGTGGAGTCCTTTGAAAGGAAGAGATGGAAGAAACTCGCGACTGTGTTGTTGCTGAAATTCAAAAAGCTGGACTTGAAATCTCTGCAACGAAAATTCAACAAGTTTCACCTTAGAAGTACCTGGGATGGAAGATGATGGAAGACGATGGAAGACGACAATAATACCACAGAAAATTCAGATCCGAACCAGAGTCAACAACCTACAAGAGTTACAACAACTTCTAGGAGAAATCAACTGGGTCAGACCGATGGTGGGAATCACCAATGATGAACTGAGTCCGCTCTTCCATTTGCTGAGAGGAAGTTGCGACATCACTTCGCCAAGAACTTTAACCCCTGAAGCTCGTGCTGCTCTTGACAAAGTCACAGAAGCTCTTCAAAAAAGACAAGCTCATCGCTGCGTTCCTGAAAATCCTTTCTTTCTTGCAATCTTAGGAGAGAAGATGCAGCTTTGTGGTCTCATTTTCCAGTGGGATGCCACAGAACAAGATCCTTTGTTAATAATGGAATGGGTTTTTCCTCCCTACAGGTTTTCAAAGACCATTTGCTCAGTTTTAGAAATGATTGCATACATTATAATTAAGGCTAGAACCAGATTGTTAACTTTGGCAGGTCAAGAATGTTCAGTTATCTATTTGCCATTGAAAAATGATTATTTCAATTGGGCAATGCAAAATTCTGATGATTTACAATATGCATTCTTAGGTTTTCCAGGTGTTTGTTCCATACACTATCCAGCTCACAAACTACTGCAAGCAAAATTGAGTTTCAGAGAAAAACCTAAATTAAGTGAAGAACCTTTTCATGCTGTGACTCTCTTCACTGATGGCTCTGGTAAAAGCCACAAGTCCGTTGTGACTTGGTTTAATCAAAAGACTGATGTTTGGGAATCTGATATTCAAACAGTAGAGGGATCCCCTCAAATTGTTGAGCTTGCTGCAGTAGTTTGAGCTTTTCAGCTGTTTCCTCAGCCTTTTAATTTGGTCACAGATTCTGCTTATGTTGCTAATGTAGTCAGGAGAATAGAAGGTTCAATTTTAAAGGATGTTAGTAATGAAACTTTACATCGTTGGCTTTCATGTCTTTTTATAACTTTGCAATATAGAACTAATCCATATTTTGTTTCTCACATTAGGGCGCATTCTTCACTTCCTGGATTTTTAGTGGAAGGAAATGCAAGAGCGGACAAGCTGACAATGGTCATTTCTAACACATTGCCAAATATTTTTGAACAAGCAAAATTGAGTCATGCCTTTTTCCACCAAAATGCACAAGCACTCATGCGAATGTTCCAAATCACTAGAAGTCAAGCTAAAGCTATCATTCATACTTGCCCTGACTGTCAATTGGTACAACCTCCTGTTTCTACAGGAGCAATCAACCCCCGAGGCTTACAAAGCCTACAGTTGTGGCAAACAGGTGTTACTAAATAGCCTTCTTTTGGTAAATTTAAAAATATTCATGTTTCCATAGACACGTTCTCTGGTGCAGTTTTTGCTTCCCTTCACACAGGTGAAACTGGCAGCCATGCCTGTCATCATTTCCTGCAAGCTTTTGCTTCATTGGGTATACCCCAAGAAGTAAAAACTGACAATGGTCCCGCATACATATCTCAAAAATTGGCCACATTTTTAAATGAATGGGGTGTTCGACACATTTTTGGTATTCCCCACTCTCCCACAAGCCAAGCAATCATTGAAAGAACACATCAAACCTTAAAACGCATATTAGATCAACAGAGAGGGGGAACGGAAATCACCCCACAGATGAGACTGAGTAAGGCTTTGTATGGTTTTAATTTTCTAAATAGTTCAAGTACAGAACCAGATCCACCAATCTTTAGACACTTTTCAAATAGCACACAGGCAAAACTGAAAGAACATCCTCCTCTTCTAATTAGAAACCCTGACTCTGGACAGATGGAAGTTCCGTTTCAATTAATAACGTGGGGCAAAGGGTATGCTTCTATTTCCACAGGTGCTGGAAGAATTAAGTGGGTTCCTGCCAAAAACGTCAAACCGTATCGCACTTCAGAACCTGTTGTCGAGCCTAGAACTGAGGAAGCGAGTACGCAGACGTGGACCGAATCGAAGGATCCCGGGTCTCGCCTGACGCCTCTTCTGCCTGACGTTCTTTGTGCATCGGTGGAACCCATGAACTCTGATTTTGTGCCAATGTTATTTATGAGTATACGAATTGAATGCTGAATGTTTGTTTAACAAAGCTAATTTTTGGCTGAAAATTTAGGTTATTGTTTTTGTTTAGAAAGAATTCTGCCAAAACTTAGTTCTTGAAAGAGATGGGGCAGAATCAAATGGTATACTTGTTTTGCTTGATGTTAATTGTTTTTTGTCGTGCAGATTTGCCTGGGGATCAACCGAAAACGAATGTCTGGGTGACCTTAGCCAAGGCTGCCGGATTGGATACTATATGTCTGTCTAATTCGGAACCAGAAAAGCCTTTCTCAACCTGTTTGGTTGGTGTGCCAGTGAAAGAGTTTCCTTTGGTCAGAAAAGAATCCAATGGTAAACCAGGTGGAATTGACAATGGAAACAGTCCTTCCTTCAATTGGAACATTTGTTCGAAAAAACTTCTCAGGGCAGCAAATGTTTCAAACAGTTGGGATGTGTTTCTGGAGATGGACCAATATCCACGGCAATTGCCAAAAGGGTATTGGATCATTTGCAGTAGACAGAGGTTGGCAAGGCATTCCAGCCCACCTTGAAGGTGGCCCTTGTAGCATTGGTATGCTTACCATAATTGCCCCCACTGCCAAAGCAGCGATGAAAAAGAAACAAAGGAAAACAAGAGCTGTTCCTCTGTAGGGGCCTGAGTTAACTTATGTATTGTAAATATATGAATGGCAGTGAAAGATCTTTGTATTGTATTTGTGACCCTGCCCTGATTCTAGTTATTGTAAATGGGCTGCAGCTGTGATGTCCTTGATTGGGCAGCAGCTGTAGCCCATGGAGGTAACTGAGATAAAAGGGGGCGGGGTGGTCAGGGAGAGCCTGGGAGAGGAGCCCTGACCGTGAAGCAACAACACCGCTGCTGTGAAGATCTGCCATGAGAAAACCACCAAGAAGGTATGAGACTCAGGAAATATAATTAGACAACAATATGAATACAACATCTGGTGACCCCGACGTGATAAAGATCTGCAGCCACAACGAACATCGAATGAAGGTATGGAATCCCCTGGACAGCCGAGAGCTGTGGCAGCCAGAGAGCTGGGACAGAAGATAGGACAGCCGAGAGCTGTGGGAGCCAGAGAGCTGGGACAGCGGATAGGACAGCTGAGAGCTGTGGCAGCCTGAGAGCTGGGACTCTAGAAGAAAAGAGAGCTGAGAGCTGTGGCAGCCTGAGAGCTGGGACTAGACAGCTGAGAGCTGTGGCAGCCTGAGAGCTGGGACTCTAGAATATAGTAAGGCCTTTAAATCAAGGAGCTGTAACAGCAGAAAGCTATAAGATTATGGCTTTTCAGAGAGCTGTAAGACTATGGCCTTTGAGGAGAAGAGCCTGGGAACATCTAGGGATTTGTGTGTGTGTTTAAAGACAGCCGAGAGCTGTGGCAGCCTGAGAGCTGGGACTCTAGAAGAAAAGACAGCCGAGAGCTGTGGCAGCCTGAGAGCTGGGACTCTAGAAGAAAAGACAGCTGAGAGCTGTGGCAGCCTGAGAGCTGGGACTCTAGAAGAAAAGACAGCTGAGAGCTGTGGCAGCCTGAGAGCTGGGACAGATATGTATATTGTAATTGTAAAGTTGCTAAAAGAAAAGGGGGAAATGTAGGGGCCTGAGTTAACTTATGTATTGTAAATATATGAATGGCAGTGAAAGATCTTTGTATTGTATTAGTGAACCTGCACAGATTCTAGTTATTGTAAATGGGCTGCAGCTGTGATGTCCTTGATTGGGCAGCAGCTGTAGCCCATGGAGGTAACTGAGATAAAAGGGGGCGGGGTGGTCAGGGAGAGCCTGGGAGAGGAGCCCTGACCGAGAAGCAACAACACCACTGCTGTGAAGATCTGCCATGAGAAAACCACCAAGAAGGTATGAGACTCAGGAAATATAAATAGACAACAATATGAATACAACATTCCTCATTATGATGAGAACTGTCAGAGTGATGTTATGCCTTGGAATGCCGCCAGAAGGCTTTCAGCAGGTATATTTCTACCCCAATTGGCTTCAGCTGTGGCATTGAGACAATTAGATCGAGTTGGATGTTGGCTGAGCAAACAAGCTAATGCCACATCCTCCGCAATCAGTGATATGTTGACCGATGTTGATAGTATTAGACATGCTACTCTTCAAAACAGAGCAGCCATTGATTTTCTCTTACTGGCACAAGGACATGGTTGTGAGGAATTGGAAGGATTGTGTTGTATGAATTTGTCTGATTGTTCTGAATCCATTCACAAAAGCATTCAAAAATTAAAGGATCTGACAGCCCAAATTAAAGAAGATGGAGGTTCCTGGTTGGATGATTTGTTTCAAAATTGGAGTTTTGCACCTTGGCTAAGGCAACTTTGCAAGATAGGTCTTTACATATTAGGTGTTCTAATACTGATATTGATAGTGGCACCTTATATACTCTGTTGTCTTCGGCGAATGATGAACAAAACAGCCCAAGAAGTTTTTGTCATTCAAGCAGGAGAATTAGGATGTAGAAGCACAGAGAGTGTACGAAATCTCACGAAAGCAGTAGATGAGGGTATTGACATGAACGAAGGTTTTGAATTAAGGCCTTGGAATCGACCAGAGTTTTTTGAACGATGCCTTGTGACTGTTGCCAAACGTGATTCATATCTCTCTTTCAGGGATTGGGTCTTCACAGCATTAAGTTGCTGTGCCGTAATATAGCAATGCTTCAGTTTAGTGAAAATAGGTCTTCAGCAGATAATAAGCAGAAATTTTGCAATAGAGCTATGAAACGCAAATAGCAAGCGACAAGAAAATGAAAGCTTCTGGGTCAAACAGAGAGGGGGAAATGTTGGAATCCATAAGGTTAGAGGATTTTTAAGAAATGGTTACAAAGAAGTATGTAGGCCTTAGACTGGAGTTTTGTTAGCATTGCAGAAAAGTTTCCCATGCAAGCAGAAAAAGTTTTCCATGCAAGCAGAAAAGTTTCCCAAGCAGTAGACGTGACAAATAACAATAGGCTTCTGTAGAATTGGCTTTAGGATGGCAACAAGGTTATTTAATGTATATCTTTAGAAGGTTAGCATGAATAGAACTCTGTTCTTTGTCTCTTATCAACTAGTCTTTGTTTTAGCTACGATTACCTATGTTTTATAAGATTGGATAGAATGCTTGTCAAGATGTGTTTCTGTGTCTGATTGGCTGAATTCTAGTCTGAGATGATTTTATGTATTGCTGTATGAGCCCTGTTGAAGGAGACATTTTTTGGTGTGGATCAGTGAGCTGTCATGTCTCCATTTTGTATTTTGAGACTGATGTGCTGGAAATAAAAGCAAAAATCTCTTCACTGGTCGGGTTACCATGTTATCCATATTTGGATATTTTGCCGCGGCCTAGTGGGTTCCTTTTTTAAGGTGTGGGTTCCTGACACCATTGGACTTATACCTGTCCCGTCCCCCGCATATTGGTGCCTCGTGTGAGGACGTAGAATAGAAGAAAAACAAAGAAAAATCGTGGAAGTACCAGCTGCGGAGACCCAAGTGTTAACAAGGAGCACACTGTATCATCTCTCCCGCCGAAGCCAAGAAAATTGTAAGTAACTTATCTCGGGAGAGCGCTTGGGTGACGTTGGGAGGCAAAATAGCGAAAAAGAAAATTATTAAAAGAACACAAAAATGGGAACGAATTTATCAAAAGTTGAATGGGATGTTTTTCATCAATTAGAGACAATGTTGCAAGAAAAAGGTCACTCTGAAATTTCAAAAACTGAGCTTAAAAACTTACTTATCTGGGTTAAAGCGAATACGCAAGATTTAAATCTGCAGTCTGCTTTTACTTTTCATTTTTGGGATCAGATAAACTGGAGAATCTATAATCTAGTCTCTCTCAAAAAAGATGAAAGCTTAAGAGAACTTATGCCGGTTTGTAGAGCGCTGTTGGAGCACTGTTTTAAACAAACTGATAATAATAAGATCAACTTGGACTCAGAAAACAAAGCTTCTGGTTCTGTCTCATTAAATTCCAGTAAACCGGAGACTGTGTGAGTATCGGAGAATGTTACAAGTGTTGTTGCAAATGCTGAAAGTATTGCTTTGAACTCTGTTGAACAAAATCTTTCTTCTCTCTCTCTGGGAAAAAATGAGACTCTTTTGGACTTTTCTTTGCGTTGTTCTGTTAATGTAAAAATATGTGACTCTTGTAAGGGGGATGGAACAAAGTGTGTAAAAGATGGAAATGAAAAAGTGACTGTACTTCCTAAAATTGTTTGTGCAGGGACACTGAAACCTGAATTGGATTCTGTTGGGCCTGGGGTGGAGGCTGAGGTGGCTGATTCCACTCGGGAAATTGTGGTTCCGGGGAACTCTTTTTCAGTTAAGCAAAAACATGGTTGTTCTGGTGTTTGTCAATCTATAGATACAGAGAAAGAAAAATTGGCTTTAAGGGTGGAGTCCTTTGAAAGGAAGAGATGGAAGAAACTCGCGACTGTGTTGTTGCTGAAATTCAAAAAGCTGGACTTGAAATCTCTGCAACGAAAATTCAACAAGTTTCACCTTAGAAGTACCTGGGATGGAAGATGATGGAAGACGATGGAAGACGACAATAATACCACAGAAAATTCAGATCCGAACCAGAGTCAACAACCTACAAGAGTTACAACAACTTCTAGGAGAAATCAACTGGGTCAGACCGATGTTGGGAATCACCAATGATGAACTGAGTCCGCTCTTCGATTTGCTGAGAGGAAGTTGCGACATCACTTCGCCAAGAACTTTAACCCCTGAAGCTCGTGCTGCTCTTGACAAAGTCACAGAAGCTCTTCAAAAAAGACAAGCTCATCGCTGCGTTCCTGAAAATCCTTTCTTTCTTGCAATCTTAGGAGAGAAGATGCAGCTTTGTGGTCTCATTTTCCAGTGGGATGCCACAGAACAAGATCCTTTGTTAATAATGGAATGGGTTTTTCCTCCCTACAGGTTTTCAAAGACCATTTGCTCAGTTTTAGAAATGATTACATACATTATAATTAAGGCTAGAACCAGATTGTTAACTTTGGCAGGTCAAGAATGTTCAGTTATCTATTTGCCATTGAAAAATGATTATTTCAATTGGGCAATGCAAAATTCTGATGATTTACAATATGCATTCTTAGGTTTTCCAGGTGTTTGTTCCATACACTATCCAGCTCACAAACTACTGCAAGCAAAACTGAGTTTCAGAGAAAAACCTAAATTAAGTGAAGAACCTTTACATGCTGTGACTCTCTTCACTGATGGCTCTGGTAAAAGCCACAAGTCCGTTGTGACTTGATTTAATCAAAAGACTGATGTTTGGGAATCTGATATTCAAACAGTAGAGGGATCCCCTCAAATTGTTGAGCTTGCTGCAGTAGTTTGAGCTTTTCAGCTGTTTCCTCAGCCTTTTAATTTGGTCACAGATTCTGCTTATGTTGCTAATGTAGTCAGGAGAATAGAAGGTTCCATTTTAAAGGATGTTAGTAATGAAACTTTACATCGTTGGCTTTCATGTCTTTTTATAACTTTGCAATATAGAACTAATCCATATTTTGTTTCTCACATTAGGGCGCATTCTTCACTTCCTGGATTTTTAGTGGAAGGAAATGCAAGAGCGGACAAGCTGACAATGGTCATTTCTAACACATTGTCAAATATTTTTGAACAAGCAAAATTGAGTCATGCCTTTTTCCACCAAAATGCACAAGCACTCATGCGAATGTTCCAAATCACTAAAAGTCAAGCTAAAGCTATCATTCATACTTGCCCTGACTGTCAATTGGTACAACCTCCTGTTTCTACAGGAGCAATCAACCCCCGAGGCTTACAAAGCCTACAGTTGTGGCAAACAGGTGTTACTAAATAGCCTTCTTTTGGTAAATTTAAAAATATTCATGTTTCCATAGACACGTTCTCTGGTGCAGTTTTTGCTTCCCTTCACACAGGTGAAACTGGCAGCCATGCCTGTCATCATTTCCTGCAAGCTTTTGCTTCATTGGGTAGACCCCAAGAAGTAAAAACTGACAATGGTCCCGCATACATATCTCAAAAATTGGCCACATTTTTAAATGAATGGGGTGTTCGACACATTTTTGGTATTCCCCACTCTCCCACAAGCCAAGCAATCATTGAAAGAACACATCAAACCTTAAAACGCATATTAGATCAACAGAGAGGGGGAACGGAAATCACCCCACAGATGAGACTGAGTAAGGCTTTGTATGGTTTTAATTTTCTAAATAGTTCAAGTACAGAACCAGATCCACCAATCTTTAGACACTTTTCAAATAGCACACAGGCAAAACTGAAAGAACATCCTCCTCTTCTAATTAGAAACCCTGACTCTGGACAGATGGAAGGCCCGTTTCAATTAATAACGTGGGGCAAAGGGTATGCTTCTATTTCCACAGGTGCTGGAAGAATTAAGTGGGTTCCTGCCAAAAACGTCAAACCGTATCGCACTTCAGAACCTGTTGTCGAGCCTAGAACTGAGGAAGCGAGTACGCAGACGTGGACCGAATGGAAGGATCCCGGGTCTCGCCTGACACCTCTTGTGCCTGACGTTCTTTGTGCATCGGTGGAACCCATGAACTCTGATTTTGTGCCAATGTTATTTATGAGTATACGAATTGAATGCTGAATGTTTGTTTAACAAAGCTAATTTTTGGCTGAAAATTTGGGTTATTGTTTTTGTTTAGAAAGAATTCTGCCAAAACTTAGTTCTTGAAAGAGATGGGGCAGAATCAAATGGTATACTTGTTTTGCTTGATGTTAATTGTTTTTTGTCGTGCAGATTTGCCTGGGGATCAACCGAAAACGAATGTCTGGGTGACCTTAGCCAAGGCTGCCGGATCGGATACTATATGTCTGTCTAATTCGGAACCAGAAAAGCCTTTCTCAACCTGTTTGGTTGGTGTGCCAGTGAAAGAGTTTCCTTTGGTCAGAAAAGAATCCAATGGTAAACCAGGTGGAATTGACAATGGAAACAGTCCTTCCTTCAATTGGAACATTTGTTCGAAAAAACTTCTCAGGGCAGCAAATGTTTCAAACAGTTGGGATGTGTTTCTGGAGACGGACCAATATCCACGGCAATTGCCAAAAGGGTATTGGATCATTTGCAGTAGACAGAGGTTGGCAAGGCATTCCAGCCCACCTTGAAGGTGGCCCTTGTAGCATTGGTATGCTTACCATAATTGCCCCCACTGCCAAAGCAGCGATGAAAAAGAAACAAAGGAAAACAAGAGCTGTTCCTCTGTAGGGGCCTGAGTTAACTTATGTATTGTAAATATATGAATGGCAGTGAAAGATCTTTGTATTGTATTTGTGACCCTGCCCTGATTCTAGTTATTGTAAATGGGCTGCAGCTGTGATGTCCTTGATTGGGCAGCAGCTGTAGCCCATGGAGGTAACTGAGATAAAAGGGGGCGGGGTGGTCAGGGAGAGCCTGGGAGAGGAGCCCTGACCGAGAAGCAACAACACCGCTGCTGTGAAGATCTGCCATGAGAAAACCACCAAGAAGGTATGAGACTCAGGAAATATAATTAGACAACAATATGAATACAACATCTGGTGACCCCGACGTGATAAAGATCTGCAGCCACAACGAACATCGAATGAAGGTATGGAATCCCCTGGACAGCCGAGAGCTGTGGCAGCCAGAGAGCTGGGACAGAAGATAGGACAGCCGAGAGCTGTGGGAGCCAGAGAGCTGGGACAGCGGATAGGACAGCTGAGAGCTGTGGCAGCCTGAGAGCTGGGACTCTAGAAGAAAAGACAGCTGAGAGCTGTGGCAGCCTGAGAGCTGGGACTAGACAGCTGAGAGCTGTGGCAGCCTGAGAGCTGGGACTCTAGAATATAGTAAGGCCTTTAAATAAAGGAGCTGTAACAGCAGAAAGCTATAAGATTATGGCTTTTCAGAGAGCTGTAAGACTATGGCCTTTGAGGAGAAGAGCCTGGGAACATCTAGGGATTTGTGTGTGTGTTTAAAGACAGCCGAGAGCTGTGGCAGCCTGAGAGCTGGGACTCTAGAAGAAAAGACAGCCGAGAGCTGTGGCAGCCTGAGAGATGGGACAGATATGTATATTGTAATTGTAAAGTTGCTAAAAGAAAAGGGGGAAATGTAGGGGCCTGAGTTAACTTATGTATTGTAAATATATGAATGGCAGTGAAAGATCTTTGTATTGTATTAGTGAACCTGCACAGATTCTAGTTATTGTAAATGGGCTGCAGCTGTGATGTCCTTGATTGGGCAGCAGCTGTAGCCCATGGAGGTAACTGAGATAAAAGGGGGCGGGGTGGTCAGGGAGAGCCTGGGAGAGGAGCCCTGACCGAGAAGCAACAACACCACTGCTGTGAAGATCTGCCATGAGAAAACCACCAAGAAGGTATGAGACTCAGGAAATATAAATAGACAACAATATGAATACAACATTCCTCATTATGATGAGAACTGTCAGAGTGATGTTATGCCTTGGAATGCCGCCAGAAGGCTTTCAGCAGGTATATTTCTACCCCAATTGGCTTCAGCTGTGGCATTGAGACAATTAGATCGAGTTGGATGTTGGCTGAGCAAACAAGCTAATGCCACATCCTCCGCAATCAGTGATATGTTGACCGATGTTGATAGTATTAGACATGCTACTCTTCAAAACCGAGCAGCCATTGATTTTCTCTTACTGGCAGAAGGACATGGTTGTGAGGAATTGGAAGGATTGTGTTGTATGAATTTGTCTGATTGTTCTGAATCCATTCACAAAAGCATTCAAAAATTAAAGGATCTGACAGCCCAAATTAAAGAAGATGGAGGTTCCTGGTTGGATGATTTGTTTCAAAATTGGAGTTTTGCACCTTGGCTAAGGCAACTTTGCAAGATAGGTCTTTACATATTAGGTGTTCTAATACTGATATTGATAGTGGCACCTTATATACTCTGTTGTCTTCGGCGAATGATGAACAAAACAGCCCAAGAAGTTTTTGTCATTCAAGCAGGAGAATTAGGATGTAGAAGCACAGAGAGTGTACGAAATCTCACGAAAGCAGTAGATGAGGGTATTGACATGAACGAAGGTTTTGAATTAAGGCCTTGGAATCGACCAGAGTTTTTTGAACGATGCCTTGTGACTGTTGCCAAACGTGATTCATATCTCTCTTTCAGGGATTGGGTCTTCACAGCATTAAGTTGCTGTGCCGTAATATAGCAATGCTTCAGTTTAGTGAAAATAGGTCTTCAGCAGATAATAAGCAGAAATTTTGCAATAGAGCTATGAAACGCAAATAGCAAGCGACAAGAAAATGAAAGCTTCTGGGTCAAACAGAGAGGGGGAAATGTTGGAATCCATAAGGTTAGAGGATTTTTAAGAAATGGTTACAAAGAAGTATGTAGGCCTTAGACTGGAGTTTTGTTAGCATTGCAGAAAAGTTTCCCATGCAAGCAGAAAAAGTTTTCCATGCAAGCAGAAAAGTTTCCCAAGCAGTAGACGTGACAAATAACAATAGGCTTCTGTAGAATTGGCTTTAGGATGGCAACAAGGTTATTTAATGTATATCTTTAGAAGGTTAGCATGAATAGAACTCTGTTCTTTGTCTCTTATCAACTAGTCTTTGTTTTAGCTACGATTACCTATGTTTTATAAGATTGGATAGAATGCTTGTCAAGATGTGTTTTCTGTGTCTGATTGGCTGAATTCTAGTCTGAGATGATTTTATGTATTGCTGTATGAGCCCTGTTGAAGGAGACATTTTTTGGTGTGGATCAGTGAGCTGTCATGTCTCCATTTTGTATTTTGAGACTGATGTGCTGGAAATAAAAGCAAAAATCTCTTCACTGGTCGGGTTACCATGTTATCCATATTTGGATATTTTGCCGCGGCCTAGTGGGTTCCTTTTTTAAGGTGTGGGTTCCTGACACCATTGGACTTATACCTGTCCCGTCCCCCGCATATTGGTGCCTCGTGTGAGGACGTAGAATAGAAGAAAAACAAAGAAAAATCGTGGAAGTACCAGCTGCGGAGACCCAAGTGTTAACAAGGAGCACACTGTATCATCTCTCCCGCCGAAGCCAAGAAAATTGTAAGTAACTTATCTCGGGAGAGCGCTTGGGTGACGTGGGGAGGCAAAATAGCGAAAAAGAAAATTATTAAAAGAACACAAAAATGGGAACGAATTTATCAAAAGTTGAATGGGATGTTTTTCATCAATTAGAGACAATGTTGCAAGAAAAAGGTCACTCTGAAATTTCAAAAACTGAGCTTAAAAACTTACTTATCTGGGTTAAAGCGAATACGCAAGATTTAAATCTGCAGTCTGCTTTTACTTTTCATTTTTGGGATCAGATAAACTGGAGAATCTATAATCTAGTCTCTCTCAAAAAAGATGAAAGCTTAAGAGAACTTATGCCGGTTTGTAGAGCGCTGTTGGAGCACTGTTTTAAACAAACTGATAATAATAAGATCAACTTGGACTCAGAAAACAAAGCTTCTGGTTCTGTCTCATTAAATTCCAGTAAACCGGAGACTGTGTGAGTATCGGAGAATGTTACAAGTGTTGTTGCAAATGCTGAAAGTATTGCTTTGAACTCTGTTGAACAAAATCTTTCTTCTCTCTCTCTGGGAAAAAATGAGACTCTTTTGGACTTTTCTTTGCGTTGTTCTGTTAATGTAAAAATATGTGACTCTTGTAAGGGGGATGGAACAAAGTGTGTAAAAGATGGAAATGAAAAAGTGACTGTACTTCCTAAAATTGTTTGTGCAGGGACACTGAAACCTGAATTGGATTCTGTTGGGCCTGGGGTGGAGGCTGAGGTGGCTGCTTCCACTCGGGAAATTGTGGTTCCGGGGAACTCTTTTTCAGTTAAGCAAAAACATGGTTGTTCTGGTCTTTGTCAATCTATAGATACAGAGAAAGAAAAATTGGCTTTAAGGGTGGAGTCCTTTGAAAGGAAGAGATGGAAGAAACTCGCGACTGTGTTGTTGCTGAAATTCAAAAAGCTGGACTTGAAATCTCTGCAACGAAAATTCAACAAGTTTCACCTTAGAAGTACCTGGGATGGAAGATGATGGAAGACGATGGAAGACGACAAGAAGACCACAGAAAATTCAGATCCGAACCAGAGTCAACAACCTACAAGAGTTACAACAACTTCTAGGAGAAATCAACTGGGTCAGACCGATGTTGGGAATCACCAATGATGAACTGAGTCCGCTCTTCCATTTGCTGAGAGGAAGTTGCGACATCACTTCGCCAAGAACTTTAACCCCTGAAGCTCGTGCTGCTCTCGACAAAGTCACAGAAGCTCTTCAAAAAAGACAAGCTCATCGCTACGTTCCTGAAAATCCTTTCTTTCTTGCAATCTTATGAGAGAAGATGCAGCTTTTTGGTCTCATTTTCCAGTGGGATGCCACAGAACAAGATCCTTTGTTAATAATGGAATGGGTTTTTCCTCCCTACAGGTTTTCAAAGACCATTTGCTCAGTTTTAGAAATGATTGCATACATTATAATTAAGGCTAGAACCAGATTGTTAACTTTGGCAGGTCAAGAATGTTCAGTTATCTATTTGCCATTGAAAAATGATTATTTCAATTGGGCAATGCAAAATTCTGATGATTTACAATATGCATTCTTAGGTTTTCCAGGTGTTTGTTCCATACACTATCCAGCTCACAAACTACTGCAAGCAAAATTGAGTTTCAGAGAAAAACCTAAATTAAGTGAAGAACCTTTACATGCTGTGACTCTCTTCACTGATGGCTCTGGTGAAAGCCACAAGTCCGTTGTGACTTGGTTTAATCAAAAGACTGATGTTTGGGAATCTGATATTCAAACAGTAGAGGGATCCCCTCAAATTGTTGAGCTTGCTGCAGTAGTTTGAGCTTTTCAGCTGTTTCCTCAGCCTTTTAATTTGGTCACAGATTCTGCTTATGTTGCTAATGTAGTCAGGAGAATAGAAGGTTCCATTTTAAAGGATGTTAGTAATGAAACTTTACATCGTTGGCTTTCATGTCTTTTTATAACTTTGCAATATAGAACTAATCCATATTTTGTTTCTCACATTAGGGCGCATTCTTCACTTCCTGGATTTTTAGTGGAAGGAAATGCAAGAGCGGACAAGCTGACAATGGTCATTTCTAACACATTGCCAAATATTTTTGAACAAGCAAAATTGAGTCATGCCTTTTTCCACCAAAATGCACAAGCACTCATGCGAATGTTCCAAATCACTAAAAGTCAAGCTAAAGCTATCATTCATACTTGCCCTGACTGTCAATTGGTACAACCTCCTGTTTCTACAGGAGCAATCAACCCCCGAGGCTTACAAAGCCTACAGTTGTGGCAAACAGGTGTTACTAAATAGCCTTCTTTTGGTAAATTTAAAAATATTCATGTTTCCATAGACACGTTCTCTGGTGCAGTTTTTGCTTCCCTTCACACAGGTGAAACTGGCAGCCATGCCTGTCATCATTTCCTGCAAGCTTTTGCTTCATTGGGTATACCCCAAGAAGTAAAAACTGACAATGGTCCCGCATACATATCTCAAAAATTGGCCACATTTTTAAATGAATGGGGTGTTCGACACATTTTTGGTATTCCCCACTCTCCCACAAGCCAAGCAATCATTGAAAGAACACATCAAACCTTAAAACGCATATTAGATCAACAGAGAGGGGGAACGGAAATCACCCCACAGATGAGACTGAGTAAGGCTTTGTATGGTTTTAATTTTCTAAATAGTTCAAGTACAGAACCAGATCCACCAATCTTTAGACACTTTTCAAATAGCACACAGGCAAAACTGAAAGAACATCCTCCTCTTCTAATTAGAAACCCTGACTCTGGACAGATGGAAGGCCCGTTTCAATTAATAACGTGGGGCAAAGGGTATGCTTCTATTTCCACAGGTGCTGGAAGAATTAAGTGGGTTCCTGCCAAAAACGTCAAACCGTATCGCACTTCAGAACCTGTTGTCGAGCCTAGAACTGAGGAAGCGAGTACGCAGACGTGGACCGAATGGAAGGATCCCGGGTCTCGCCTGACGCCTCTTGTGCCTGACGTTCTTTGTGCATCGGTGGAACCCATGAACTCTGATTTTGTGCCAATGTTATTTATGAGTATACGAATTGAATGCTGAATGTTTGTTTAACAAAGCTAATTTTTGGCTGAAAATTTAGGTTATTGTTTTTGTTTAGAAAGAATTCTGCCAAAACTTAGTTCTTGAAAGAGATGGGGCAGAATCAAATGGTATACTTGTTTTGCTTGATGTTAATTGTTTTTTGTCGTGCAGATTTGCCTGTGGATCAACTGAAAACGAATGTCTGGGTGACCTTAGCCAAGGCTGCCGGATCGGATACTATATGCCTGTCTAATTCGGAACCAGAAAAGCCTTTCTCAACCTGTTTGGTTGGTGTGCCAGTGAAAGAGTTTCCTTTGGTCAGAAAAGAATCCAATGGTAAACCAGGTGGAATTGACAATGGAAACAGTCCTTCCTTCAATTGGAACATTTGTTCGAAAAAACTTCTCAGGGCAGCAAATGTTTCCAACAGTTGGGATGTGTTTCTGGAGACGGACCAATATCCACGGCAATTGCCAAAAGGGTATTGGATCATTTGCGGTAGACAGAGGTTGGCAAGGCATTCCAGCCCACCTTGAAGGTGGCCCTTGAAGCATTGGTATGCTTACCATAATTGCCCCCACTGCCAAAGCAGTGATGAAAAATAAACAAAGGAAAACAAGAGCTGTTCCTCATTATGATGAGAACTGTCAGAGTGATGTTATACCTTGGAATGCCGCCAGAAGGGTTTCAGCAGGTATATTTCTACCCCAATTGGCTTCAGCTGTGGCATTGAGACAATTAGATCGAGTTGGATGTTGGCTGAGCAAACAAGCTAATGCCACATCCTCCGCAATCAGTGATATGTTGACCGATGTTGGTAGTATTAGACATGCTACTCTTCAAAACCGAGCAGCCATTGATTTTCTCTTACTGGCAGAAGGACATGGTTGTGAGGAATTTGAAGGATTGTGTTGTATGAATTTGTCTGATCATTCTGAATCCATTCACAAAAGCATTCAAAAATTAAAGGATCTGACAGCCCAAATTAAAGAAAATGGAGGTTCCTGGTTGGATGATTTGTTTCAAAATTGGAGTTTTGCACCTTGGCTAAGGCAACTTTGCAAGATAGGTCTTTACATATTAGGTGTTCTAATACTGATATTGATAGTGGCACCTTGTATACTCTGTTGTCTTCGGCGAATGATGAACAAAACAGTCCGAGAAGTTTTTGTCATTCAAGCAGGAGAACTAGGAAGTAGAAGCACAGAGAGTGTACGAAATCTCACGAAAGCAGTAGATGAGGGTATTGACATGAACGAAGGTTTTGAATTAAGGCCTTGGAATCGACCAGAGTTTTTTGAACGATGCCTTGTGACTGTTGCCAAACGTGATTCATATCTCTCTTTCAGGGATTGGGTCTTCACAGCATTAAGTTGCTGTGCCGTAATATAGCAATGCTTCAGTTTAGTGAAAATAGGTCTTCAGCAGATAATAAGCAGAAATTTTGCAATAGAGCTATGAAACGCAAATAGCAAGCGACAAGAAAATGAAAGCTTCTGGGTCAAACAGAGAGGGGGAAATGTTGGAATCCATAAGGTTAGAGGATTTTTAAGAAATGGTTACAAAGAAGTATGTAGGCCTTAGACTGGAGTTTTGTTAGCATTGCAGAAAAGTTTCCCATGCAAGCAGAAAAAGTTTTCCATGCAAGCAGAAAAGTTTCCCAAGCAGTAGACGTGACAAACAACAATAGGCTTCTGTAGAATAGGCTTTAGGATGGCAACAAGGTTATTTAATGTATATCTTTAGAAGGTTAGCATGAATAGAACTCTGTTCTTTGTCTCTTATCAACTAGTCTTTGTTTTAGCTACGATTACCTATGTTTTATAAGATTGGATAGAATGCTTGTCAAGATGTGTTTTCTGTGTCTGATTGGCTGAATTCTAGTCTGAGATGATTTTATGTATTGCTGTATGAGCCCTGTTGAAGGAGACATTTTTTGGTGTGGATCAGTGAGCTGTCATGTCTCCATTTTGTATTTTGAGACTGATGTGCTGGAAATAAAAGCAAAAATCTCTTCACTGGTCTGGTTACCATGTTATCTATATTTGGATATTTTGCCGCGGCCTAGTGGGTTCCTTTTTTAAGGCGTGGGTTCCTGACACTATTGGACTTATACCTGTCCTGTCCCCCGCATATTGGTGCCTCGTGTGAGGACGTAGAATAGAAGAAAAACAAAGAAAAATCGTGGAAGTACCAGCTGCGGAGACCCAAGTGTTAACAAGGAGCACACTGTATCATCTCTCCCGCCGAAGCCAAGAAAATTGTAAGTAACTTATCTCGGGAGAGCGCTTGGGTGACGTGGGGAGGCAAAATAGCGAAAAAGAAAATTATTAAAAGAACACAAAAATGGGAACGAATTTATCAAAAGTTGAATGGGATGTTTTTCATCAATTAGGGACAATGTTACAAGAAAAAGGTCTCTATGAAATTTCAAAAACTGAGCTTAAAAACTTACTTATCTGGGTTAAAGCGAATACGCAAGATTTAAATCTGCAGTCTGCTTTTACTTTTAATTTTTGGGATCAGATAAACTGGAGAATCTATAAACTAATCTCAAAAAAGATGAAAGTTTAAGAGAACTTATGCCGGTTTGTAGAGCACTGTTGGAGCACTGTTTTAAACAAACGGATAATAATAAGATCAACTTGGACTCAGAAAACAAAGCTTCTGGTTCTGTCTCATTAAATTCCAGTAAACCGGAGACTCTGTGTGTATCGGAGAATGTTACAAGTGTTGTTGCAAATGCTGAAAGTATTGCTTTGAACTCTGTTGACCAAAATCTTTCTTCTCTCTCTCTGGGAAAAAATGAGACTCTTTTGGACTTTTCTTTGCGTTGTTCTGTTAATGTAAAAATATGTGACTCTTGTAAGGGGGATGGAACAAAGTGTGTAAAAGATGGAAATGAAAAAGTGACTGTACTTCCTAAAATTGTTTGTGCAGGGACACTGAAACCTGAATTGGATTCTGTTGGGCCTGGGGTGGAGGCTGAGGTGGCTGCTTCCACTCGGGAAATTGTGGTTCCGGGGAACTCTTTTTCAGTTAAGCAAAAACATGGTTGTTCTGGTGTTTGTCAATCTATAGATACAGAGAAAGAAAAACTGGCTTTAAGGGTGGAGTCCTTTGAAAGGAAGAGATGGAAGAAACTCGCGACTGTGTTGTTGCTGAAATTCAAAAAGCTGGACTTGAAATCTCTGCAACGAAAATTCAACAAGTTTCACCTTAGAAGTACCTGGGATGGAAGATGATGGAAGACGATGGAAGATGACAAGAAGACCACAGAAAATTCAGATCCGAACCAGAGTCAACAACCTACAAGAGTTACAACAACTTCTAGGAGAAATCAACTGGGTCAGACCGATGTTGGGAATCACCAATGATGAACTGAGTCCGCTCTTCCATTTGCTGAGAGGAAGTTGCGACATCACTTCGCCAAGAACTTTCATCCCTGAAGCTCGTGCTGCTCTCGACAAAGTCACAGAAGCTCTTCAAAAAAGACAAGCTCATCGCTGCGTTCCTGAAAATCCTTTCTTTCTTGCAATCTTAGGAGAGAAGATGCAGCTTTGTGGTCTCATTTTCCAGTGGGATGCCACAGAAAAAGATCCTTTGTTAATAATGGAATGGGTTTTTCCTCCCTACAGTGTTGTGGTGTGCTGTGATGTCCCATTTTGGCCTTCCAGGTCACTTTCCCAGGTGTGCCTATACGTCGATCCCTTCCCCCTTGCCCCCATGCTGAGTGAGTCCTGTCAATCAGGCTAAACGTTCCAGCAAGGCGTCGTGTGGTTGGTCAAGTTTAAAGGATGCCCCTATGCCCAGAGGTCATTGGCCTGTCTGGGTGTCATCTTCCCCTGAGACCCTGCCCCTCTCACCTGGTTGGTGGCTCACCTGTACCTCCCCTCCCCCTGTCCCTGAGCTTAAAAAGGTGATCAGACCATGCAGTCCTTATTCTGTTGGAGCAGTTGCTCACGTTCAGACCTCTGTAACCATGGAATAAACCTCTGGACATTAAACCCTCCAGCAGAATCTCTCCTTTTTCTCTTCACCATCGCCTGAAGCTATTCCTCCTGAGGTAACAGGGTCCCTTACAAGCCTGGACTTGTTCAGTGCCCAGCTGCAACCACCAGCAAGCCAAGGTATCTCTGGGGTGTTACACCGCAGTTGCTGCCTTTGGCCCAGCAGCGAGGGTCAGACTGGCCCAGGCACAATCTAACTGGTAATATTGGGAGCTTTTTTTTCCAATATTTGGCGTCCCTGAGGCGGGCAAAGCGACTCTGCAGCCTGAGACGGACCTGCAGTACCTTGGAGAAGCTTCTGGCAGCCGTGCATCCAGCTGAAAGGGGCTTTGGTTGCAACGCCCTCGGCTAGAGACTTTGGGAATATTCCCAGAAGAAGTTTCGTGGACTGTTCGGCACCTCTGGAAAGCCCAGCTCCTTTCTGGTGAGCAGATTTTCCAGAGGAAGGACAGGGTAGCCTCTCTCGCCCAAGAGAGGTCCTGTTCCGGTGAAGAGACCTGCCTGTACCCAGCCAGCTACAGCTTCCATTTCGGGTGAGTATCTCTGCTCTCGGTAGGGCAGGAGCTCAAAAACAGACTCTGCCGTGAGTTCTGTTCCTTTTTGCCTTTGCATTTTTGGCTGCGCAGCCCCACAGACGGGAATTAATTGATTTCTAGCTATTAGCTTTCTGCCGCGTTGTTTGCTGTCTTTTGGAATTCGCGCCGGAGTGGGAGCGCTCTGCCCTTCCCCCCGGCTTTGCAGCTCAGCTCTCTCCACGTGGTCGGGGGATCCCACTCTCTGTCTCTCTCTGTGCGGGGGAGGGGGGGCTCTCGGCTCTCTTGCCGCGGGGGACTCTCTCTCTCTCTCTCTCTCTGTGTGGGGAAGGGGGGGTCTCTGCACACGCGGCGCGGGGGGGCCCGGTTTCGGCTTGCCACGTGGCGTGGCTGCTCTCTCTGCTCCGCGGGGGGCTGCATTCCACGGTGGGGGAGGCTTTGTTTCTGCCTCAGCTCAGCAGGGCGTGCCCTGCTGCTGCTGCCCGGGAATTTTAAAAGCAGTATATACAGCTGCATTGTGAAGCTTTTGTCGGCTCGTTATCGCTTTCCTATCTGCGTTTTTTTTTAGAAATCAGTAGCTGATTTTGGCTTTGTTTTTGGTCAGGCGGGATTTAGTACTTTGCTTTTTACATCTAACATGGGTTTGAAACTCAGCATTGTACAAAAAGGAGTGTATTATAATATTGTTAGCATTTTAAATAGTGGTAATGTGAAGTTCTCAAAGGCAAAATTTAAACAGTTTATAAGATGGCTTTTCCTCCACTTCCCACAAATCTCCCCTGAAGAAATCCACAATATTCAATTCTGGGATAAAGTTGGGAATGAATTGATTACCTTAGGACAATCTAGCAATGCCCCCTCAGCTAAATTTGTTTTTTGGAGTTTACAAATTCGTACAGCATTGCTCAAACAAAAGGAAATGGAGAAAAAGCCAAATGTAAAGCCATGTACCTCTGCTCTCCCTGTTTCTCCCTCTCCTAGTTCTAAAACCCCTAAACCTCTTTCCCCAAAACTTGGTATTTTAAACAGATCAAACTCATTGGGAAGTCGACGCCCAAAGTCTGTTGAAATGCCTGAGTTGCCCTGTCCACAAGGCCCTGGCCAGGCTGCGTGGAACCTTTCCCAATCCCCTGTGTCCCATCCTCAGAAACCCACAGCACGTGTTAGCTTTGCAGAGAGTAGTGTTACCCAAAATGGCCCCCAGTCCCTAGGGGGTCCACAAGATGGTGGATGCCACGTGGCATCTTCCCAAACCTGGTCTTCTTCTTCCCAAAATCCTCTTAAGAATCCCGAAACTCCAGCCCAATCCCCCTCTCCTTCTGTTCCTCGTGATACCTTCCCCCCTCCCCCTCCCTTTCCTGCAGTACCCTCAGCTCCGCCCCTCTACTCCTCCCAGGGGGCGTCTGCTGACGTGATGTCACCAGGTGTCCCCGCCCCCTGCCTGCCCCTTGACCCCGCCCCTTGTTCCCACGGTGTCCCCGCCCCCTGCTTGCCCCCTGACCCCGCCCCCTGTACCCGTTGCATCTCCGCCCCCTCCCCGGGTTCCCACGGTGGGGACACACCCGCTGCCTGTCCCCAAACCTGTATCTGTGATCCCAATGCTTCTGTTTCAAGGGATACAGAGCAGGGAATAGCAGATTCAATGCATAGTCCCATGTTGTCACTGGCTCCTGTTACCTTTCAGCCTGCAGCTCAGGGGGGAGCAGCTCCAACTGCTAATTGGAGTTCTTTTGGACGACAATTGATTAAAGAGATCTGTAAGTCTCATAAAGAATATGGTCCACACAGTCCATATTTCCGTGGCCTTTTAAATTCTGAATTGAGTAGGACTGTAGTGATTCCACATGATTTAAAACAGCTTTTTTCCTGTCTCATGACCTCCACGGAATTTAAATTATGGGAAATAGCATGGAAACAACTGCTGAATGATGCTCTCCCAGGCTTGCATTCTGATCCAAACACAGCCAAAAACAACAGTGGTAACCCTATCACCATTGAGCACCTCTGTGGTGAGCGCCAATGGTCTTCTCCCTCGATCCAAGCTACTGCAATTCCTGCAGAAACACTCGAGAAAGTAAAAGAAGCAGCTGAAAAAGCATTCTTTTCCCTACAACCTGAGGGGCCTTTTGAGCCCTATAGTAAAATTAAACAGCTACCATCAGAGCCTTTTTTGAAATTTGTAGAAAGGTTAACTAGAGCTATTGAAATACAAGTTAAAAAAGAGAATGCTAGAGAAGCGATTTTAGAAGAAATGGCGTTTACAAATGCTAATGAACTGTGTCAAGCAGCAATCCTGAGCCTTCCTATTGAACCTTCTCCAACGTTAAAAGACATGCTCCTAGTCTGTAACAGGAAGGTGCCTCTGATGAGTGTGGCTGAAGACACCAGACCAAGGCTGCTGCCAAGACCACCTCAGCGTGTCGCCGTTGCCAGCCCTGCGCCTTTTCCCTCAGCACAGCAGTACCCTGGGCAGCAGCGGAGACCAGCACTGGCTAAGCCCACAAAACCATGCCTGCTTTGTAGCAACCTAGGGCACTGGAGTAACCAGTGCCCCCTGAAAAGGGAATTTGATGAATTTAGAAATGGCAGGGGAGGAGAACTACAAGTCCTCCCTGGGGGTCAACAACAACAAAAAAACTGAAAAGAAAGCGCCCGCCTGCCAGGCGCGCAGACACAAAAAGAACAGGCCAAGGGAATAAGGGTAGCAAAACAAATCAAGCGCGCGATAATATTAATGTTTGTGTAAGTGAAGCAGGTGCTTCAAAGACTGTGTATGATTTAAGTGATCCTGTGTTAACCACATCTTCTGTCAATGAGCCTTACAGGTTGCAGCTGACTGAGTCACTCCATCTTGAGGACACTGATTGGCATTTTGTGTCTGTAAATCCTGAACAGAAAGGTACTTGGAACCGGATTCGTTGTAAGTACATCGTCATTGGGGACACCAAACACACACCACAAGAGATCGAAATTGCTCCAGGAATGACAACATCAGATCCTGAGCAATTCGTTCTCGGCCTGCATTGTTTCCACCCACCCCTCTTTCTTCCCAAGGGACAAATTGTTGCACAAGCTATCCCTGTGCCATCTTTACCTGAAAATATCAAAAAAAAAGGGCCCACAGTCGCCCGAGTACAAGTTATTGGGAAAGACAAACCCAAATTATGGTGTAATGTCAGTGGGGGTGGGGAGTCTAAACGCATTGAGATGCTTGTAGACACAGGTGCAGACTGCACAGTAATTCCAGTACAAGACTGGCCAGCACATTGGCCTTTGCAAAATGTTGCCGGTCACCTTCAAGGTGTAGGAGGTCTGCAATTGGCAAGACAATCCAAAAGCATTATTCAATTTGAGGGACCAAACGGACAATTGGCAAATATCCATCCATTTGTGTTAGATTATTCGGAACCTTTGTTAGGGAGAGATTTAATGGCTCAGTGGGGTGTCACAATTGATATTCCAGACTCTCCACAGCATATTTGTACAGCAGTCATTGAACAACAGCGCCCCACCCAAAAACTGAAGTGGAAAACAGACAAACCAGTTCAGGTGAAACAGTGGCCGCTCAGTAAACAAAAAATAAAGGTGCTTCAGGAACTAGTGGAAGAGCAACTAAAAAAGGGCCACATTGTGGAGACCATGTCCCCATGGAACTCTCCAGTGTTTGTCATCCAAAAAGCTGACAAAAAGAGATGGCGGCTCCTCTGCGACCTCCGACAAATTAATAATGTAATTGAAGATATGGGTTCTCCCCAACCTGGTATGCCATCCCCAACAATGCTTCCCCAAGATTGGAAATTAGCTGTTATTGATATTAAGGATTGTTTTTTCCAAATCCCCTTGCACCCTGATGATGCACCGCGTTTTGCATTCTCAGTACCTTCTATTAATATGGAATCCCCTATGAAAAGGTACCATTGGACCGTTCTTCCTCAGGGATTAAAGGTCTCTCCAGCTATCTGCCAGTGGTATGTGTCTTCCCTGCTTTCCCCAGTACGTGCAGCCGCAGAGAAGGCCATTATCTATCATTATATGGATGATATCCTTGTGTGTGCCCCCAATGATGATTTACTCACACATGCGCTTGACCTAACGATCGATGCATTGATTGTTGCAGGGTTCGAGCTCCAGGAAAAGAAAATTCAAAAGATGCCACCTTGGAAATATTTGGGCTTAGAAATTGGAAATAGGACCGTTGTTCCTCAAAAACTAGAAATCAATCCAAAGATCAAGACCCTTGCGGATGTCCACAAGTTGTGTGGGTCTTTGAATTGGGTAAGACCATGGCTCGGTCTGACTAATGAAGACCTTGCCCCTCTTTTCAATTTATTGAAAGGGGGAGAGGACCCAGGTGCTCCTAGGTCTATTACCCCAGAGGCGCGGAAAGCTCTAGAAAAGGTTCAGATTGCAATGTCCACAAGACAGGCCAACCGATGCCGGCCTGACCTGCCATTCAAATTTATCATTCTAGGTAAGTTGCCACACCTCCATGGAATTATTTTCCAGTGGGAGGAAAAACAAACACCTAAGGCAAAGAACACACCAAAAAAGGACCGGGACCAGAGGGACCCTCTCTTGATCATAGAATGGGTTTTCCTCAGTCACAAAAGGTCCAAGAGACTGACAAAGCCTCAGGAGCTGGTAGCAGAACTGATCCGGAAAGCAAGGACCCGGATCAGGGAGTTAGCAGGATGTGATTTCAAGTGCATTCACATTCCAGTTGAGTTAAAATCAGGTCAAAATACTATGAAAATACTGGAACAATTGTTTCAAGAAAATGAAGTGTTGCAGTTTGCTCTGGATTCCTACTCAGGACAAATTTCGGTAGCGCGGCCCGCTCACAAATTGTTCAAACAAGATGTTCAATTTACCTTAAAACTGAGAAGTGCTCTAAGTAGGAGACCTTTAAAAAGGGCTCTAACTGTCTTCACAGATGCATCTGGGAGGTCCCACAAGTCTGTTATGACTTGGAAGGATCCTCAAACCCAGCAGTGGGAGACGGACATTGCTGAGGTGGAAGGTTCACCTCAGGTTGCTGAATTAGCTGCGGTTGTTAGGGCCTTTGAAAGGTTCTCAGAACCGTTCAATCTGATTACAGATTCTGCATATGTGGCAGGAGTAGTATCCAGGGCAGATCAAGCAGTACTGCAAGATGTGTCTAACATCACACTTTTCGAATTGCTCTCAAAACTGGTAAAGTTAGTCACTCACCGAGAGCAACCATTTTATGTGATGCATGTCAGGTCACACACTGACTTGCCAGGGTTTATCGCTGAAGGCAACAGAAGGGCAGATGCTCTTGCTGCACCTGCAGTGATGGCCACTCTCCCAAATGTTTTTGAACAGGCAAAAATCAGCCACCAGCTTTTCCACCAAAATGCACCTGGCCTGGTTCGTCAGTTTAACATCACTCGAGAACAGGCCAAAGCGATTGTGGCCACATGCCCAAATTGCCAACAACATGCACTCCCTACAGTGAGTATGGGAGCAAACCCAAGGGGACTGAACAGTTGTGAACTGTGGCAAACAGATGTAACACACATACAGTCTTTTGGACGGCAGAAATATGTTCATGTTAGTGTAGATACCTTTTCTGGAGCAGTCTATGCTTCTGCCCACACAGGAGAATCATCTTTTGATGCTATTAAGCACCTCTTGCAGGCTTTTTCTTTCATGGGCATCCCCAAGGAGCTGAAAACTGATAATGGGCCTGCTTACAAATCCAAGGAATTCGGGAGCTTCCTGCAGCAATGGGGAGTAGAGCACAAAACTGGCATCCCCTACTCCCCTACAGGTCAAGCCATTGTAGAAAGAACTCACTGTGATATTAAAAGGGTCCTGGACCAGCAACAACAGGTTCTGAAGGTGGAACCTCCCCACATCCGGTTATCCAGGGCGTTATTCACAATAAATTTTCTGAATTGTTCTTTTGACAGCCTGAACCCACCCATCCTACGCCACTTTGGGGGGAGCAATCATAGGTTAATTAAGGAAAAACCTCCAGTTTTAGTAAAGGACCCTGAGACTTGGAAAATGGTGGGACCTTACAAATTAGTTACTTGGGGACGTGGATATGCCTGTGTGTCCACCCCCTCTGGTTTAAGGTGGGTTCCTTCCAAATGGGTAAAGCCCTATGTTCCCAAGGTCTCAGAGAAATCTACAGAAGCACCCCAGGTTGCTCATGCTGCCTGGAGAAGAAAACGCCGCACGTGTTCTCTGGAGGAAATTCCATTTAAGCCTCCTATCTGGAATAGTTTATAATATATGTTTGTTTCAAGTTTTTGTACCAGTTTAGATCCCACTGTTCGTGTGTAGCCTCAAGATGCCACGAGACCGAGCCTGCTTCTCGTCCTACTCGTGATCATCCCACCTGTGACCTCCTGCATAGTCCCTCAGCCCAAACCACATATGGACTACCTTGACAACGGCTCTCAGACATCAACAGAGAAACTGACAACTGGCTGAATGGACTGTTCAAAGGCTGGGGACTCTCGGGCTGGTTGGGATCTATTCTGAAAACTGTGTTTTTAGAGCTGTTTATTTTAGTTATAGTTATTGTAGTTTATAGCATTGTTTTTAGACTAATCAAATGCATGGTGCTCAAGTTAATTTCAAGCTCATCTCCCCCTCCTGAAGTCTACCATTTGGAAGCCCTCAGTGCTCCAATGGATGACCTGGAAGCCTCAGTAGAAAACACTGACCCTCCTGTAGAGGAAGAACTGATTTACCAACCATGGTTTGGCAATCATTCTGCACCACAAACATAGTCCTCTTCTTTTTAAACAAAACTAGGGGGAGATGTTGTGGTGTGCTGTGATGTCCCATTTTGGCCTTCCAGGTCACTTTCCCAGGTGTGCCTATACGTCTATCCCTTCCCCCTTGCCCCCATGCTGAGTGAGTCCTGTCAATCAGGCTAAACGTTCCAGCAAGGCGTCGTGTGGTTGGTCAAGTTTAAAGGATGCCCCTATGCCCAGAGGTCATTGGCCTGTCTGGGTGTCATCTTCCCCTGAGACCCTGCCCCTCTCACCTGGTTGGTGGCTCACCTGTACCTCCCCTCCCCCTGTCCCTGAGCTTAAAAAGGTGATCAGACCATGCGGTCCTTATTCTGTTGGAGCAGTTGCTCACGTTCAGACCTCTGTAACCATGGAATCTTTTTCTCTTCACCATCGCCTGAAGCTATTCCTCCTGAGGTAACGGGGTCCCTTACAAGCCTGGACTTGTTCAGTGCCCAGCTGCAACCACCAGGAAGGCAAGGTATCTCTGGGGTGTTACACCGCAGTTGCTGCCTTTGGCCCAGCAGCGAGGGTCAGACTGGCCCAGGCACAATCTAACTGGTAATATTGGGAGCTTTATTTTCCAATACTACAGGTTTTCAAAGACCATTGGCTCAGTTTTAGAAATGATTGCATACATTATAATTAAGGCTAGAACCAGATTGTTAACTTTGGCAGGTCAAGAATGTTCAGTTATCTATTTGCCATTGAAAAATGATTATTTCAATTGGGCAATGCAAAATTCTGATGATTTACAATATGCATTCTTAGGTTTTCCAGGTGTTTGTTCCATACACTATCCAGCTCACAAACTACTGCAAGCAAAATTGAGTTTCAGAGAAAAACCTAAATTAAGTGAAGAACCTTTACATGCTGTGACTCTCTTCACTGATGGCTCTGGTAAAAGCCACAAGTCCGTTGTGACTTGGTTTAATCAAAAGACTGATGTTTGGGAATCTGATATTCAAACAGTAGAGGGATCCCCTCAAATTGTTGAGCTTGCTGCAGTAGTTTGAGCTTTTCAGCTGTTTCCTCAGCCTTTTAATTTGGTCACAGATTCTGCTTATGTTGCTAATGTAGTCAGGAGAATAGAAGGTTCCATTTTAAAGGATGTTAGTAATGAAACTGTACATCGTTGGCTTTCATGTCTTTTTATAACTTTGCAATATAGAACTAATCCATATTTTGTTTCTCACATTAGGGCGCATTCTTCACTTCCTGGATTTTTAGTGGAAGGAAATGCAAGAGCGGACAAGCTGACAATGGTCATTTCTAACACATTGTCAAATATTTTTGAACAAGCAAAATTGAGTCATGCCTTTTTCCCCCAAAATGCACAAGCACTCATGCGAATGTTCCAAATCACTAAAAGTCAAGCTAAAGCTATCATTCATGCTTGCCCTGACTGTCAGTTGGTACAACCTCCTGTTTCTACAGGAGCAATCAACCCCCGAGGCTTACAAAGCCTACAGTTGTGGCAAACAGGTGTTACTAAATAGCCTTCTTTTGGTAAATTTAAAAATATTCATGTTTCCATAGACACGTTCTCTGGTGCAGTTTTTGCTTCCCTTCACACAGGTGAAACTGGCAGCCATGCCTGTCATCATTTCCTGCAAGCTTTTGCTTCATTGGGTATACCCCAAGAAGTAAAAACTGACAATGGTCCCGCATACATATCTCAAAAATTGGCCACATTTTTAAATGAATGGGGTGTTTGACACATTTTTGGTATTCCCCACTCTCCCACAAGCCAAGCAATCATTGAAAGAACACATCAAACCTTAAAACGCATATTAGATCAACAGAGAGGGGGAACGGAAATCACCCCACAGGTGAGACTGAGTAAGGCTTTGTATGGTTTTAATTTTCTAAATAGTTCAAGTACAGAACCAGATCCACCAATCTTTAGACACTTTTCAAATAGCACACAGGCAAAACTGAAAGAACATCCTCCTCTTCTAATTAGAAACCCTGACTCTGGACAGATGGAAGGCCCGTTTCAATTAATAACGTGGGGCAAAGGGTATGCTTCTATTTCCACAGGTGCTGGAAGAATTAAGTGGGTTCCTGCCAAAAACGTCAAACCGTATCGCACTTCAGAACCTGTTGTCGAGCCTAGAACTGAGGAAGCGAGTACGCAGACGTGGACCGAATGGAAGGATCCCGGGTCTCGCCTGACGCCTCTTGTGCCTGACGTTCTTTGTGCATCGGTGGAACCCATGAACTCTGATTTTGTGCCAATGTTATTTATGAGTATACGAATTGAATGCTGAATGTTTGTTTTACAAAGCTAGTTTTTGGCTGAAAAATTAGGTTATTGTTTTTGTTTAGAAAGAATTCTGCCAAAACTTAGTTCTTGAAAGAGATGGGGCAGAATCAAATGGTATACTTGTTTTGCTTGATTTTAATTGTTTATTGTCGTGCAGATTTGCCTGTGGATCAACCGAAAACGAGTGTTTGGGTGACCTTAGCCAAGGCTGCCGGATCGGATACTATATGTCTGTCTAATTCGGAACCAGAAAAGCCTTTCTCAACCTGTTTGGTTGGTGTGCCAGTGAAAGAGTTTCCTTTGGTCAGAAAAGAATCCAATGGTAAACCAGGTGGAATTGACAATGGAAACAGTCCTTCCTTCAATTGGAACATTTGTTTGAAAAAACTTCTCAGGGCAGCAAATGTTTCAAACAGTTGGGATGTGTTTCTGGAGACGGACCAATATCCACGGCAATTGCCAAAAGGGTATTGGATCATTTGCGGAGACAGAGGTTGGCAAGGCATTCCAGCCCACCTTGAAGGTGGCCCTTGTAGCATTGGTATGCTTACCATAATTGCCCCCACTGCCAAAGCAGTGATGAAAAAGAAACAAAGGAAAACAAGAGCTGTTCCTCATTATGATGAGAACTGTCAGAGTGATTTTATGCCTTGGAATGCCGCCAGAAGGCTTTCAGCAGGTATATTTCTACCCCAATTGGCTTCAGCTGTGGCATTGAGACAATTAGATCGAGTTGGATGTTGGCTGAGCAAACAAGCTAATGCCACATCCTCCGCAATCAGTGATATGTTGACCGATGTTGATAGTATTAGACATGCTACTCTTCAAAACAGAGCAGCCATTGATTTTCTCTTAGTGGCACAAGGACATGGTTGTGAGGAATTTGAAGGATTGTGTTGTATGAATTTGTCTGATCGTTCCGAATCCATTCACAAAAGCATTCAAAAATTAAAGGATCTGACAGCCCAAATTAAAGAAGATGGAGGTTCCTGGTTGGATGATTTGTTTCAAAATTGGAGTTTTGCACCTTGGCTAAGGCAACTTTGCAAGATAGGTCTTTACATATTAGGTGTTCTAATACTGATATTGATAGTGGCACCTTGTATACTCTGTTGTGTTCGGCGAATGATGAACAAAACAGTCCGAGAAGTTTTTGTCATTCAAGCAGGAGAACTAGGAAGTAGAAGCACAGAGAGTGTATGAAATCTCACGAAAGCAGTAGATGAGCGTATTGACATGAACGAAGGTATTGAATTAAGGCCTTGGAATCGACCAGAGTTTTTTGAACGATGCCTTGTGACTGTTGCCAAACGTGATTCATATCTCTCTTTCAGGGATTGGGTCTTCACAGCATTAAGTTGCTGTGCCGTAATATAGCAATGCTTCAGTTTAGTGAAAATAGGTCTTCAGCAGATAATAAGCAGAAATTTTGCAATAGAGCTATGAAACGCAAATAGCAAGCGACAAGAAAATGAAAGCTTCTGGGTCAAACAGAGAGGGGGAAATGTTGGAATCCATAAGGTTAGAGGATTGTTAAGAAATGGTTACAAAGAAGTATGTAGGCCTTAGACTGGAGTTTTGTTAGCATTGCAGAAAAGTTTCCCATGCAAGCAGAAAAAGTTTTCCATGCAAGCAGAAAAGTTTCCCAAGCAGTAGACGTGACAAATAAAAATAGGCTTCTGTAGAATTGGCTTTAGGATGGCAACAAGGTTATTTAATGTATATCTTTAGAAGGTTAGCATGAATAGAACTCTGTTCTTTGTCTCTTATCAACTAGTCTTTGTTTTAGCTACGATTACCTATGTTTTATAAGATTGGATAGAATGCTTGTCAAGATGTGTTTTCTGTGTCTGATTGGCTGAATTCTAGTTTGAGATGATTTTATGTATTGCTGTATGAGCCCTGTTGAAGGAGACATTTTTTGGTGTGGATCAGTGAGCTGTCATGTCTCCATTTTGTATTTTGAGACTGATGTGCTGGAAATAAAAGCAAAAATCTCTTCACTGGTCTGGTTACCATGTTATCCATATTTGGATATTTTGCCGCGGCCTGGTGGGTTCCTTTTTTAAGGCGTGGGTTCCTGACACTATTGGACTTATACCTGTCCCGTCCCCCGCATATTGGTGCCTCGTGTGAGGACGTAGAATAGAAGAAAAACAAAGAAAAATCGTGGAAGTACCAGCTGCGGAGACCCAAGTGTTAACAAGGAGCACACTGTATCATCTCTCCTGCCGAAGCCAAGAAAATTGTAAGTAACTTATCTCGGGAGAGCGCTTGGGTGACGTCTGGAGGTAAAATAGAGAAAAAGAAAATTATTACAAGGACACAAAAATGGGAACAAATTTATCAAAAGTTGAATGGGATGTTTTTCATCAATTAGAGACAATGTTACAAGAAAAAGGTCACTCTGAAATTTCAAAAACTGAGCTTAAAAACTTACTTATCTGGGTTAAAGCCAATACGCAAGATTTAAATCTGCAGTCTGCTTTTACTTTTCATTTTTGGGATCAGATAAACTGGAGAATCTATAATCTAGTCTCTCTCAAAAAAGATGAAAGCTTAAGAGAACTTATGCCGGTTTGTAGAGCGCTGTTGGAGCACTGTTTTAAACAAACGGATAATAATAAGATCAACTTGGACTCAGAAAACAAAGCTTCTGGTTCTGTCTCATTAAATTCCAGTAAACCGGAGACTGTGTGAGTATGGGAGAATGTTACAAGTGTTGTTGCAAATGCTGAAAGTATTGCTTTGAACTCTGTTGAACAAAATCTTTCTTCTCTCTCTCTGGGAAAAAATGAGACTCTTTTGGACTTTTCTTCGCGTTGTTCTGTTAATGTAAAAATATGTGACTCTTGCAAGGGGGATGGAACAAAGTGTGTAAAAGATGGAAATGAAAAAGTGACTGTACTTCCTAAAATTGTTTGTGCAGGGACACTGAAACCTGAATTGGATTCTGTTGGGCCTGGGGTGGAGGCTGAGGTGCCTGCTTCCACTCGCGAAAATTGTGGTTCCGGGGAACTCTTTTTCAGTTAAGCAAAAACATGGTTGTTCTGGTCTTTGTCAATCTATAGATACAGAGAAAGAAAAATTGGCTTTAAGGGTGGAGTCCTTTGAAAGGAAGAGATGGAAGAAACTCGCGACTGTGTTGTTGCTGAAATTCAAAAAGCTGGACTTGAAATCTCTGCAACGAAAATTCAACAAGTTTCACCTTAGAAGTACCTGGGATGGAAGATGATGGAAGACGATGGAAGACGACAATAATACCACAGAAAATTCAGATCTGAACCAGAGTCAACAACCTACAAGAGTTACAACAACTTCTAGGAGAAATCAACTGGGTCAGACCGATGTTGGGAATCACCAATGATGAACTGAGTCCGCTCTTCCATTTGCTGAGAGGAAGTTGCGACATCACTTCGCCAAGAACTTTAACCCCTGAAGCTCGTGCTGCTCTCGACAAAGTCACAGAAGCTCTTCAAAAAAGACAAGCTCATCGCTGCGTTCCTGAAAATCCTTTCTTTCTTGCAATCTTAGGAGAGAAGATGCAGCTTTGTGGTCTCATTTTCCAGTGGGATGCCACAGAACAAGATCCTTTGTTAATAATGGAATGGGTTTTTCCTCCCTACAGGTTTTCAAAGACCATTTGCTCAGTTTTAGAAATGATTGCATACATTATAATTAAGGCTAGAACCAGATTGTTAACTTTGGCAGGTCAAGAATGTTCAGTTATCTATTTGCCATTGAAAAATGATTATTTCAATTGGGCAATGCAAAATTCTGATGATTTACAATATGCATTCTTAGGTTTTCCAGGTGTTTGTTCCATACACTATCCAGCTCACAAACTACTGCAAGCAAAATTGAGTTTCAGAGAAAAACCTAAATTAAGTGAAGAACCTTTACATGCTGTGACTCTCTTCACTGATGGCTCTGGTGAAAGCCACAAGTCCGTTGTGACTTGGTTTAATCAAAAGACTGATGTTTGGGAATCTGATATTCAAACAGTAGAGGGATCCCCTCAAATTGTTGAGCTTGCTGCAGTAGTTTGAGCTTTTCAGCTGTTTCCTCAGCCTTTTAATTTGGTCACAGATTCTGCTTATGTTGCTAATGTAGTCAGGAGAATAGAAGGTTCCATTTTAAAGGATGTTAGTAATGAAACTGTACATCGTTGGCTTTCATGTCTTTTTATAACTTTGCAATATAGAACTAATCCATATTTTGTTTCTCACATTAGGGCGCATTCTTCACTTCCTGGATTTTTAGTGGAAGGAAATGCAAGAGCGGACAAGCTGACAATGGTCATTTCTAACACATTGCCAAATATTTTTGAACAAGCAAAATCGAGTCATGCCTTTTTCCACCAAAATGCACAAGCACTCATGCGAATGTTCCAAATCACTAAAAGTCAAGCTAAAGCTATCATTCATACTTGCCCTGACTGTCAATTGGTACAACCTCCTGTTTCTACAGGAGCAATCAACCCCCGAGGCTTACAAAGCCTACAGTTGTGGCAAACAGGTGTTACTAAATAGCCTTCTTTTGGTAAATTTAAAAATATTCATGTTTCCATAGACACGTTCTCTGGTGCAGTTTTTGATTCCCTTCACACAGGTGAAACTGGCAGCCATGCCTGTCATCATTTCCTGCAAGCTTTTGCTTCATTGGGTATACCCCAAGAAGTAAAAACTGACAATGGTCCCGCATACATATCTCAAAAATTGGCCACATTTTTAAATGAATGGGGTGTTTGACACATTTTTGGTATTCCCCACTCTCCCACAAGCCAAGCAATCATTGAAAGAACACATCAAACCTTAAAACGCATATTAGATCAACAGAGAGGGGGAACGGAAATCACCCCACAGGTGAGACTGAGTAAGGCTTTGTATGGTTTTAATTTTCTAAATAGTTCAAGTACAAAACCAGGTTTTAATTTTCTAAATAGTTCAAGTACAGAACCAGATCCACCAATCTTTAGACACTTTTCAAATAGCACACAGGCAAAACTGAAAGAACATCCTCCTCTTCTAATTAGAAACCCTGACTCTGGACAGATGGAAGGCCCGTTTCAATTAATAGCGTGGGGCAAAGGGTATGCTTCTATTTCCACAGGTGCTGGAAGAATTAAGTGGGTTCCTGCCAAAAACGTCAAACCGTATCGCACTTCAGAACCTGTTGTCGAGCCTAGAACTGAGGAAGCGAGTACGCAGACGTGGACCGAATGGAAGGATCCCGGGTCTCGCCTGACGCCTCTTGTGCCTGACGTTCTTTGTGCATCGGTGGAACCCATGAACTCTGATTTTGTGCCAATGTTATTTATGAGTATACGAATTGAATGCTGAATGTTTGTTTTACAAAGCTAGTTTTTGGCTGAAAAATTAGGTTATTGTTTTTGTTTAGAAAGAATTCTGCCAAAACTTAGTTCTTGAAAGAGATGGGGCAGAATCAAATGGTATACTTGTTTTGCTTGATTTTAATTGTTTATTGTCGTGCAGATTTGCCTGTGGATCAACCGAAAACGAGTGTTTGGGTGACCTTAGCCAAGGCTGCCGGATCGGATACTATATGTCTGTCTAATTCGGAACCAGAAAAGCCTTTCTCAACCTGTTTGGTTGGTGTGCCAGTGAAAGAGTTTCCTTTGGTCAGAAAAGAATCCAATGGTAAACCAGGTGGAATTGACAATGGAAACAGTCCTTCCTTCAATTGGAACATTTGTTTGAAAAAACTTCTCAGGGCAGCAAATGTTTCAAACAGTTGGGATGTGTTTCTGGAGACGGACCAATATCCACGGCAATTGCCAAAAGGGTATTGGATCATTTGCGGAGACAGAGGTTGGCAAGGCATTCCAGCCCACCTTGAAGGTGGCCCTTGTAGCATTGGTATGCTTACCATAATTGCCCCCACTGCCAAAGCAGTGATGAAAAAGAAACAAAGGAAAACAAGAGCTGTTCCTCATTATGATGAGAACTGTCAGAGTGATTTTATGCCTTGGAATGCCGCCAGAAGGCTTTCAGCAGGTATATTTCTACCCCAATTGGCTTCAGCTGTGGCATTGAGACAATTAGATCGAGTTGGATGTTGGCTGAGCAAACAAGCTAATGCCACATCCTCCGCAATCAGTGATATGTTGACCGATGTTGATAGTATTAGACATGCTACTCTTCAAAACAGAGCAGCCATTGATTTTCTCTTAGTGGCACAAGGACATGGTTGTGAGGAATTTGAAGGATTGTGTTGTATGAATTTGTCTGATCGTTCCGAATCCATTCACAAAAGCATTCAAAAATTAAAGGATCTGACAGCCCAAATTAAAGAAGATGGAGGTTCCTGGTTGGATGATTTGTTTCAAAATTGGAGTTTTGCACCTTGGCTAAGGCAACTTTGCAAGATAGGTCTTTACATATTAGGTGTTCTAATACTGATATTGATAGTGGCACCTTGTATACTCTGTTGTGTTCGGCGAATGATGAACAAAACAGTCCGAGAAGTTTTTGTCATTCAAGCAGGAGAACTAGGAAGTAGAAGCACAGAGAGTGTATGAAATCTCACGAAAGCAGTAGATGAGCGTATTGACATGAACGAAGGTATTGAATTAAGGCCTTGGAATCGACCAGAGTTTTTTGAACGATGCCTTGTGACTGTTGCCAAACGTGATTCATATCTCTCTTTCAGGGATTGGGTCTTCACAGCATTAAGTTGCTGTGCCGTAATATAGCAATGCTTCAGTTTAGTGAAAATAGGTCTTCAGCAGATAATAAGCAGAAATTTTGCAATAGAGCTATGAAACGCAAATAGCAAGCGACAAGAAAATGAAAGCTTCTGGGTCAAACAGAGAGGGGGAAACGTTGGAATCCATAAGGTTAGAGGATTTTTAAGAAATGGTTACAAAGAAGTATGTAGGCCTTAGACTGGAGTTTTGTTAGCATTGCAGAAAAGTTTCCCATGCAAGCAGAAAAAGTTTTCCATGCAAGCAGAAAAGTTTCCCAAGCAGTAGACGTGACAAATAAAAATAGGCTTCTGTAGAATTGGCTTTAGGATGGCAACAAGGTTATTTAATGTATATCTTTAGAAGGTTAGCATGAATAGAACTCTGTTCTTTGTCTCTTATCAACTAGTCTTTGTTTTAGCTACGATTACCTATGTTTTATAAGATTGGATAGAATGCTTGTCAAGATGTGTTTTCTGTGTCTGATTGGCTGAATTCTAGTTTGAGATGATTTTATGTATTGCTGTATGAGCCCTGTTGAAGGAGACATTTTTTGGTGTGGATCAGTGAGCTGTCATGTCTCCATTTTGTATTTTGAGACTGATGTGCTGGAAATAAAAGCAAAAATCTCTTCACTGGTCTGGTTACCATGTTATCCATATTTGGATATTTTGCCGCGGCCTGGTGGGTTCCTTTTTTAAGGCGTGGGTTCCTGACACTATTGGACTTATACCTGTCCCGTCCCCCGCATATTGGTGCCTCGTGTGAGGACGTAGAATAGAAGAAAAACAAAGAAAAATCGTGGAAGTACCAGCTGCGGAGACCCAAGTGTTAACAAGGAGCACACTGTATCATCTCTCCTGCCGAAGCCAAGAAAATTGTAAGTAACTTATCTCGGGAGAGCGCTTGGGTGACGTCTGGAGGTAAAATAGAGAAAAAGAAAATTATTACAAGGACACAAAAATGGGAACAAATTTATCAAAAGTTGAATGGGATGTTTTTCATCAATTAGAGACAATGTTACAAGAAAAAGGTCACTCTGAAATTTCAAAAACTGAGCTTAAAAACTTACTTATCTGGGTTAAAGCCAATACGCAAGATTTAAATCTGCAGTCTGCTTTTACTTTTCATTTTTGGGATCAGATAAACTGGAGAATCTATAATCTAGTCTCTCTCAAAAAAGATGAAAGCTTAAGAGAACTTATGCCGGTTTGTAGAGCGCTGTTGGAGCACTGTTTTAAACAAACGGATAATAATAAGATCAACTTGGACTCAGAAAACAAAGCTTCTGGTTCTGTCTCATTAAATTCCAGTAAACCGGAGACTGTGTGAGTATGGGAGAATGTTACAAGTGTTGTTGCAAATGCTGAAAGTATTGCTTTGAACTCTGTTGAACAAAATCTTTCTTCTCTCTCTCTGGGAAAAAATGAGACTCTTTTGGACTTTTCTTCGCGTTGTTCTGTTAATGTAAAAATATGTGACTCTTGCAAGGGGGATGGAACAAAGTGTGTAAAAGATGGAAATGAAAAAGTGACTGTACTTCCTAAAATTGTTTGTGCAGGGACACTGAAACCTGAATTGGATTCTGTTGGGCCTGGGGTGGAGGCTGAGGTGGCTGCTTCCACTCGGGAAATTGTGGTTCCGGGGAACTCTTTTTCAGTTAAGCAAAAACATGGTTGTTCTGGTCTTTGTCAATCTATAGATACAGAGAAAGAAAAATTGGCTTTAAGGGTGGAGTCCTTTGAAAGGAAGAGATGGAAGAAACTCGCGACTGTGTTGTTGCTGAAATTCAAAAAGCTGGACTTGAAATCTCTGCAACGAAAATTCAACAAGTTTCACCTTAGAAGTACCTGGGATGGAAGATGATGGAAGACGATGGAAGACGACAATAATACCACAGAAAATTCAGATCCGAACCAGAGTCAACAACCTACAAGAGTTACAACAACTTCTAGGAGAAATCAACTGGGTCAGACCGATGTTGGGAATCACCAATGATGAACTGAGTCCGCTCTTCCATTTGCTGAGAGGAAGTTGCGACATCACTTCGCCAAGAACTTTAACCCCTGAAGCTCGTGCTGCTCTCGACAAAGTCACAGAAGCTCTTCAAAAAAGACAAGCTCATCGCTGCGTTCCTGAAAATCCTTTCTTTCTTGCAATCTTAGGAGAGAAGATGCAGCTTTGTGGTCTCATTTTCCAGTGGGATGCCACAGAACAAGATCCTTTGTTAATAATGGAATGGGTTTTTCCTCCCTACAGGTTTTCAAAGACCATTTGCTCAGTTTTAGAAATGATTGCATACATTATAATTAAGGCTAGAACCAGATTGTTAACTTTGGCAGGTCAAGAATGTTCAGTTATCTATTTGCCATTGAAAAATGATTATTTCAATTGGGCAATGCAAAATTCTGATGATTTACAATATGCATTCTTAGGTTTTCCAGGTGTTTGTTCCATACACTATCCAGCTCACAAACTACTGCAAGCAAAATTGAGTTTCAGAGAAAAACCTAAATTAAGTGAAGAACCTTTACATGCTGTGACTCTCTTCACTGATGGCTCTGGTGAAAGCCACAAGTCCGTTGTGACTTGGTTTAATCAAAAGACTGATGTTTGGGAATCTGATATTCAAACAGTAGAGGGATCCCCTCAAATTGTTGAGCTTGCTGCAGTAGTTTGAGCTTTTCAGCTGTTTCCTCAGCCTTTTAATTTGGTCACAGATTCTGCTTATGTTGCTAATGTAGTCAGGAGAATAGAAGGTTCCATTTTAAAGGATGTTAGTAATGAAACTGTACATCGTTGGCTTTCATGTCTTTTTATAACTTTGCAATATAGAACTAATCCATATTTTGTTTCTCACATTAGGGCGCATTCTTCACTTCCTGGATTTTTAGTGGAAGGAAATGCAAGAGCGGACAAGCTGACAATGGTCATTTCTAACACATTGCCAAATATTTTTGAACAAGCAAAATCGAGTCATGCCTTTTTCCACCAAAATGCACAAGCACTCATGCGAATGTTCCAAATCACTAAAAGTCAAGCTAAAGCTATCATTCATACTTGCCCTGACTGTCAATTGGTACAACCTCCTGTTTCTACAGGAGCAATCAACCCCCGAGGCTTACAAAGCTTACAGTTGTGGCAAACAGGTGTTACTAAATAGCCTTCTTTTGGTAAATTTAAAAATATTCATGTTTCCATAGACACGTTCTCTGGTGCAGTTTTTGATTCCCTTCACACAGGTGAAACTGGCAGCCATGCCTGTCATCATTTCCTGCAAGCTTTTGCTTCATTTGGTATACCCCAAGAAGTAAAAACTGACAATGGTCCCGCATACATATCTCAAAAATTGGCCACATTTTTAAATGAATGGGGTGTTTGACACATTTTTGGTATTCCCCACTCTCCCACAAGCCAAGCAATCATTGAAAGAACACATCAAACCTTAAAACGCATATTAGATCAACAGAGAGGGGGAACGGAAATCACCCCACAGATGAGACTGAGTAAGGCTTTTTATGGTTTTAATTTTCTAAATAGTTCAAGTACAAAACCAGGTTTTAATTTTCTAAATAGTTCAAGTACAGAACCAGATCCACCAATCTTTAGACACTTTTCAAATAGCACACAGGCAAAACTGAAAGAACATCCTCCTCTTCTAATTAGAAACCCTGACTCTGGACAGATGGAAGGCCCGTTTCAATTAATAACGTGGGGCAAAGGGTATGCTTCTATTTCCACAGGTGCTGGAAGAATTAAGTGGGTTCCTGCCAAAAACGTCAAACCGTATCGCACTTCAGAACCTGTTGTCGAGCCTAGAACTGAGGAAGCGAGTACGCAGACGTGGACCGAATGGAAGGATCCCGGGTCTCGCCTGACGCCTCTTGTGCCTGACGTTCTTTGTGCATCGGTGGAACCCATGAACTCTGATTTTGTGCCAATGTTATTTATGAGTATACGAATTGAATGCTGAATGTTTGTTTTACAAAGCTAGTTTTTGGCTGAAAAATTAGGTTATTGTTTTTGTTTAGAAAGAATTCTGCCAAAACTTAGTTCTTGAAAGAGATGGGGCAGAATCAAATGGTATACTTGTTTTGCTTGATTTTAATTGTTTATTGTCGTGCAGATTTGCCTGTGGATCAACCGAAAACGAGTGTTTGGGTGACCTTAGCCAAGGCTGCCGGATCGGATACTATATGTCTGTCTAATTCGGAACCAGAAAAGCCTTTCTCAACCTGTTTGGTTGGTGTGCCAGTGAAAGAGTTTCCTTTGGTCAGAAAAGAATCCAATGGTAAACCAGGTGGAATTGACAATGGAAACCAGTCCTTCCTTCAATTGGAACATTTGTTTGAAAATACTTCTCAGGGCAGCAAATGTTTCAAACAGTTGGGATGTGTTTCTGGAGACGGACCAATATCCACGGCAATTGCCAGAAGGGTATTGGATCATTTGCGGAGACAGAGGTTGGCAAGGCATTCCAGCCCACCTTGAAGGTGGCCCTTGTAGCATTGGTATGCTTACCATAATTGCCCCCACTGCCAAAGCAGTGATGATAAAGAAACAAAGGAAAACAAGAGCTGTTCCTCATTATGATGAGAACTGTCAGAGTGATTTTATGCCTTGGAATGCCGCCAGAAGGCTTTCAGCAGGTATATTTCTACCCCAATTGGCTTCAGCTGTGGCATTGAGACAATTAGATCGAGTTGGATGTTGGCTGAGCAAACAAGCTAATGCCACATCCTCCGCAATCAGTGATATGTTGACCGATGTTGATAGTATTAGACATGCTACTCTTCAAAACAGAGCAGCCATTGATTTTCTTTTACTGGCACAAGGACATGGTTGTGAGGAATTTGAAGGAGTGTGTTGTATGAATTTGTCTGATCATTCTGAATCCATTCACAAAAGCATTCAAAAATTAAAGGATCTGACAGCCCAAATTAAAGAAGATGGAGGTTCCTGGTTGGATGATTTGTTTCAAAATTGGAGTTTTGCACCTTGGCTAAGGCAACTTTGCAAGATAGGTCTTTACATATTAGGTGTTCTAATACTGATATTGATAGTGGCACCTTGTATACTCTGTTGTGTTCGGCGAATGATGAACAAAACAGTCCGAGAAGTTTTTGTCATTCAAGCAGGAGAATTAGGAAGTAGAAGCACAGAGAGTGTACGAAATCTCACGAAAGCAGTAGATGAGGGTATTGACATGAACGAAGGTTTTGAATTAAGGCCTTGGAATCGACCAGAGTTTTTTGAACGATGCCTTGTGACTGTTGCCAAACGTGATTCATATCTCTCTTTCAGGGATTGGGTCTTCACAGCATTAAGTTGCTGTGCCGTAATATAGCAATGCTTCAGTTTAGTGAAAATAGGTCTTCAGCAGATAATAAGCAGAAATTTTGCAATAGAGCTATGAAACGCAAATAGCAAGCGACAAGAAAATGAAAGCTTCTGGGTCAAACAGAGAGGGGGAAATGTTGGAATCCATAAGGTTAAGGGATTGTTAAGAAATGGTTACAAAGAAGTATGTAGGCCTTAGACTGGAGTTTTGTTAGCATTGCAGAAAAGTTTCCCATGGAAGCAGAAAAAGTTTTCCATGCAAGCAGAAAAGTTTCCCAAGCAGTAGACGTGACAAATAACAATAGGCTTCTGTAGAATTGGCTTTAGGATGGCAACAAGGTTATTTAATGTATATCTTTAGAAGGCTAGCATGAATAGAACTCTGTTCTTTGTCTCTTATCAACTAGTCTTTGTTTTAGCTACGATTACCTATGTTTTATAAGATTGGATAGAATGCTTGTCAAGATGTGTTTTCTGTGTCTGATTGGCTGAATTCTAGTTTGAGATGATTTTATGTATTGCTGTATGAGCCCTGTTGAAGGAGACATTTTTTGGTGTGGATCAGTGAGCTGTCATGTCTCCATTTTGTATTTTGAGACTGATGTGCTGGAAATAAAAGCAAAAATCTCTTCACTGGTCTGGTTACCATGTTATCCATATTTGGATATTTTGCCGCGGCCTAGTGGGTTCCTTTTTTAAGGCGTGGGTTCCTGACACTATTGGACTTATACCTGTCCCGTCCCCCGCATATTGGTGCCTCGTGTGAGGACGTAGAATAGAAGAAAAACAAAGAAAAATCGTGGAAGTACCAGCTGCGGAGACCCAAGTGTTAAGAAGGAGGACACTGTATCATCTCTCCCGCCGAAGCCAAGAAAATTGTAAGTAACTTATCTCGGGAGAGCGCTTGGGTGACGTCTGGAGGCAAAATAGAGAAAAAGAAAATTATTACAAGGACACAAAAATGGGAACAAATTTATCAAAAGTTGAATGGGATGTTTTTCATCAATTAGAGACAATGTTACAAGAAAAAGGTCACTCTGAAATTTCAAAAACTGAGCTTAAAAACTTACTTATCTGGGTTAAAGCCAATACGCAAGATTTAAATCTGCAGTCTGCTTTTACTTTTCATTTTTGGGATCAGATAAACTGGAGAATCTATAATCTAGTCTCTCTCAAAAAAGATGAAAGCTTAAGAGAACTTATGCCGGTTTGTAGAGCGCTGTTGGAGCGCTGTTTTAAACAAACGGATAATAATAAGATCAACTTGGACTCACAAAAGAAAGCTTCTGGTTCTGTCTCATTAAATTCCAGTAAACCGGAGACTGTGTGAGTATGGGAGAATGTTACAAGTGTTGTTGCAAATGCTGAAAGTATTGCTTTGAACTCTGTTGAACAAAATCTTTCTTCTCTCTCTCTGGGAAAAAATGAGACTCTTTTGGACTTTTCTTCGCGTTGTTCTGTTAATGTAAAAATATGTGACTCTTGTAAGGGGGATGGAACAAAGTGTGTAAAAGATGGAAATGAAAAAGTGACTGTACTTCCTAAAATTGTTTGTGCAGGGACACTGAAACCTGAATTGGATTCTGTTGGGCCTGGGGTGGAGGCTGAGGTGGCTGCTTCCACTCGGGAAATTGTGGTTCCGGGGAACTCTTTTTCACTTAAGCAAAAACATGGTTGTTCTGGTGTTTGTCAATCTATAGATACAGAGAAAGAAAAATTGGCTTTAAGGGTGGAGTCCTTTGAAAGGAAGAGATGGAAGAAACTCGCGACTGTGTTGTTGCTGAAATTCAAAAAGCTGGACTTGAAATCTCTGCAACGAAAATTCAACAAGTTTCACCTTAGAAGTACCTGGGATGGAAGATGATGGAAGACGATGGAAGACGACAATAATACCACAGAAAATTCAGATCCGAACCAGAGTCAACAACCTACAAGAGTTACAACAACTTCTAGGAGAAATCAACTGGGTCAGACCGATGTTGGGAATCACCGATGATGAACTGAGTCCGCTCTTCCATTTGCTGAGAGGAAGTTGCGACATCACTTCGCCAAGAACTTTAATCCCTGAAGCTCGTGCTGCTCTCGACAAAGTCACAGAAGCTCTTCAAAAAAGACAAGCTCATCGCTGCGTTCCTGAAAATCCTTTCTTTCTTGCAATCTTAGGAGAGAAGATGCAGCTTTGTGGTCTCATTTTCCAGTGGGATGCCACAGACCAAGATCCTTTGTTAATAATGGAATGGGTTTTTCCTCCCTACAGGTTTTCAAAGACCATTTGCTCAGTTTTAGAAATGATTGCATACATTATAATTAAGGCTAGAACCAGATTGTTAACTTTGGCAGGTCAAGAATGTTCAGTTATCTATTTGCCATTGAAAAATGATTATTTCAATTGGGCAATGCAAAATTCTGATGATTTACAATATGCATTCTTAGGTTTTCCAGGTGTTTGTTCCATACACTATCCAGCTCACAAACTACTGCAAGCAAAATTGAGTTTCAGAGAAAAACCTAAATTAAGTGAAGAACCTTTACATGCTGTGACTCTCTTCACTGATGGCTCTGGTAAAAGCCACAAGTCCGTTGTGACTTGGTTTAATCAAAAGACTGATGTTTGGGAATCTGATATTCAAACAGTAGAGGGATCCCCTCAAATTGTTGAGCTTGCTGCAGTAGTTTGAGCTTTTCAGCTGTTTCCTCAGCCTTTTAATTTGGTCACAGATTCTGCTTATGTTGCTAATGTAGTCAGGAGAATAGAAGGTTCCATTTTAAAGGATGTTAGTAATGAAACTGTACATCGTTGGCTTTCATGTCTTTTTATGACTTTGCAATATAGAACTAATCCATATTTTGTTTCTCACATTAGGGCGCATTCTTCACTTCCTGGATTTTTAGTGGAAGGAAATGCAAGAGCGGACAAGCTGAAAATGGTCATTTCTAACACATTGTCAAATATTTTTGAACAAGCAAAATCGAGTCATGCCTTTTTCCACCAAAATGCACAAGCACTCATGCGAATGTTCCAAATCACTAAAAGTCAAGCTAAAGCTATCATTCATACTTGCCCTGACTGTCAATTGGTACAACCTCCTGTTTCTACAGGAGCAATCAACCCCCGAGGCTTACAAAGCCTACAGTTGTGGCAAACAGGTGTTACTAAATAGCCTTCTTTTGGTAAATTTAAAAATATTCATGTTTCCATAGACACGTTCTCTGGTGCAGTTTTTGCTTCCCTTCACACAGGTGAAACTGGCAGCCATGCCTGTTATCATTTCCTGCAAGCTTTTGCTTCATTGGGTATACCCCAAGAAGTAAAAACTGACAATGGTCCCGCATACATATCTCAAAAATTGGCCACATTTTTAAATGAATGGGGTGTTCGACACATTTTTGGTATTCCCCACTCTCCCACAAGCCAAGCAATCATTGAAAGAACACATCAAACCTTAAAACGCATATTAGATCAACAGAGAGGGGGAACGGAAATCACCCCACAGATGAGACTGAGTAAGGCTTTGTATGGTTTTAATTTTCTAAATAGTTCAAGTACAGAACCAGATCCACCAATCTTTAGACACTTTTCAAATAGCACACAGGCAAAACTGAAAGAACATCCTCCTCTTCTAATTAGAAACCCTGACTCTGGACAGATGGAAGGCCCGTTTCAATTAATAACGTGGGGCAAAGGGTATGCTTCTATTTCCACAGGTGCTGGAAGAATTAAGTGGGTTCCTGCCAAAAACGTCAAACCGTATCGCACTTCAGAACCTGTTGTCGAGCCTAGAACTGAGGAAGCGAGTACGCAGACGTGGACCGAATGGAAGGATCCCGGGTCTCGCCTGACGCCTCTTGTGCCTGACGTTCTTTGTGCATCGGTAGAACCCATGAACTCTGTTTTTGTGCCAATGTTATTTATGAGTATACGAATTGAATGCTGAATGTTTGTTTAACAAAGCTAATTTTTGGCTGAAAATTTAGGTTATTGTTTTTGTTTAGAAAGAATTCTGCCAAAACTTAGTTCTTGAAAGAGATGGGGCAGAATCAAATGGTATACTTGTTTTGCTTGATTTTAATTGTTTTTTGTCGTGCAGATTTGCCTGTGGATCAACCGAAAACGAGTGTTTGGGTGACCTTAGCCAAGGCTGCCGGATCGGATACTATATGTCTGTCTAATTCGGAACCAGAAAAGCCTTTCTCAACCTGTTTGGTTGGTGTGCCAGTGAAAGAGTTTCCTTTGGTCAGAAAAGAATCCAATGGTAAACCAGGTGGAATTGACAATGGAAACAGTCCTTCCTTCAATTGGAACATTTGTTCGAAAAAACTTCTCAGGGCAGCAAATGTTTCCAACAGTTGGGATGTGTTTCTGGAGACGGACCAATATCCACGGCAATTGCCAAAAGGGTATTGGATCATTTGCGGAGACAGAGGTTGGCAAGGCATTCCAGCCCACCTTGAAGGTGGCCCTTGTAGCATTGGCATGCTTACCATAATTGCCCCCACTGCCAAAGCAGTGATGATAAAGAAACAAAGGAAAACAAGAGCTGTTCCTCATTATGATGAGAACTGTCAGAGTGATTTTATGCCTTGGAATGCCGCCAGAAGGGTTTCAGCAGGTATATTTCTACCCCAATTGGCTTCAGCTGTGGCATTGAGACAATTAGATCGAGTTGGATGTTGGCTGAGCAAACAAGCTAATGCCACATCCTCCGCAATCAGTGATATGTTGACCGATGTTGATAGTATTAGACATGCTACTCTTCAAAACAGAGCAGCCATTGATTTTCTTTTACTGGCACAAGGACATGGTTGTGAGGAATTTGAAGGATTGTGTTGTATGAATTTGTCTGATCATTCTGAATCCATTCACAAAAGCATTCAAAAATTAAAGGATCTGACAGCCCAAATTAAAGAAGATGGAGGTTCCTGGTTGGATGATTTGTTTCAAAATTGGAGTTTTGCACCTTGGCTAAGGCAACTTTGCAAGATAGGTCTTTACACATTAGGTGTTCTAATACTGATATTGATAGTGGCACCTTGTATACTCTGTTGTGTTCGGCGAATGATGAACAAAACAGTCCGAGAAGTTTTTGTCATTCAAGCAGGAGAACTAGGAAGTAGAAGCACAGAGAGTGTACGAAATCTCACGAAAGCAGTAGATGAGGGTATTGACATGAACGAAGGTTTTGAATTAAGGCCTTGGAATCGACCAGAGTTTTTTGAACGATGCCTTGTGACTGTTGCCAAACGTGATTCATATCTCTCTTTCAGGGATTGGGTCTTCACAGCATTAAGTTGCTGTGCCGTAATATAGCAATGCTTCAGTTTAGTGAAAATAGGTCTTCAGCAGATAATAAGCAGAAATTTTGCAATAGAGCTATGAAACGCAAATAGCAAGCGACAAGAAAATGAAAGCTTCTGGGTCAAACAGAGAGGGGGAAATGTTGGAATCCATAAGGTTAGAGGATTTTTAAGAAATGGTTACAAAGAAGTATGTAGGCCTTAGACTGGAGTTTTGTTAGCATTGCAGAAAAGTTTCCCATGCAAGCAGAAAAAGTTTTCCATGCAAGCAGAAAAGTTTCCCAAGCAGTAGACGTGACAAATAACAATAGGCTTCTGTAGAATTGGCTTTAGGATGGCAACAAGGTTATTTAATGTATATCTTTAGAAGGTTAGCATGAATAGAACTCTGTTCTTTGTCTCTTATCAACTAGTCTTTGTTTTAGCTACGATTACCTATGTTTTATAAGATTGGATAGAATGCTTGTCAAGATGTGTTTTCTGTGTCTGATCGGCTGAATTCTAGTTTGAGATGATTTTATGTATTGCTGTATGAACCCTGTTGAAGGAGACATTTTTTGGTGTGGATCAGTGAGCTGTCATGTCTCCATTTTGTATTTTGAGACTGATGTGCTGGAAATAAAAGCAAAAATCTCTTCACTGGTCTGGTTACCATGTTATCCATATTTGGATATTTTGCCGCGGCCTCGTGGGTTCCTTTTTTAAGGCGTGGGTTCCTGACACTATTGGACTTATACCTGTCCCGTCCCCCGCATATTGGTGCCTCGTGTGAGGACGTAGAATAGAAGAAAAACAAAGAAAAATCGTGGAAGTACCAGCTGTGGAGACCCAAGTGTTAAGAAGGAGGACACTGTATCATCTCCCCCGCCGAAGCCAAGAAAATTGTAAGTAACTTATCTCGGGAGAGCGCTTGGGTGACGTCTGGAGGCAAAATAGAGAAAAAGAAAATTATTACAAGAACACAAAAATGGGAACGAATTTATCAAAAGTTGACTGGGATGTTTTTCATCAATTAGAGACAATGTTACAAGAAAAAGGTCACTCTGAAATTTCAAAAACTGAGCTTAAAAACTTACTTATCTGGGTTAAAGCGAATACGCAAGATTTAAATCTGCAGTCTGCTTTTACTTTTCATTTTTGGGATCAGATAAACTGGAGAATCTATAATCTAGTCTCTCTCAAAAAAGATGAAAGCTTAAGAGAACTTATGCCGGTTTGTAGAGCGCTGTTGGAGCACTGTTTTAAACAAACTGATAATAATAAGATCAACTTGGACTCAGAAAACAAAGCTTCTGGTTCTGTCTCATTAAATTCCAGTAAACCGGAGACTGTGTGAGTATCGGAGAATGTTACAAGTGTTGTTGCAAATGCTGAAAGTATTGCTTTGAACTCTGTTGAACAAAATCTTTCTTCTCTCTCTCTGGGAAAAAATGAGACTCTTTTGGACTTTTCTTCGCGTTGTTCTGTTAATGTAAAAATATGTGACTCTTGTAAGGGGGATGGAACAAAGTGTGTAAAAGATGGAAATGAAAAAGTGACTGTACTTCCTAAAATTGTTTGTGCAGGGACACTGAAACCTGAATTGGATTCTGTTGGGCCTGGGGTGGAGGCTGAGGTGGCTGCTTCCACTCGGGAAATTGTGGTTCCGGGGAACTCTTTTTCAGTTAAGCAGAAACATGGTTGTTCTGGTCTTTGTCAATCTATAGATACAGAGAAAGAAAAATTGGCTTTAAGGGTGGAGTCCTTTGAAAGGAAGAGATGGAAGAAACTCGCGACTGTGTTGTTGCTGAAATTCAAAAAGCTGGACTTGAAATCTCTGCAACGAAAATTCAACAAGTTTCACCTTAGAAGTACCTGGGATGGAAGATGATGGAAGACGATGGAAGACGACAATAATACCACAGAAAATTCAGATCCGAACCAGAGTCAACAACCTACAAGAGTTACAACAACTTCTAGGAGAAATCAACTGGGTCAGACCGATGTTGGGAATCACCAATGATGAACTGAGTCCGCTCTTCCATTTGCTGAGAGGAAGTTGCGACATCACTTCGCCAAGAACTTTAACCCCTGAAGCTCGTGCTGCTCTCGACAAAGTCACAGAAGCTCTTCAAAAAAGACAAGCTCATCGCTGCGTTCCTGAAAATCCTTTCTTTCTTGCAATCTTAGGAGAGAAGATGCAGCTTTGTGGTCTCATTTTCCAGTGGGATGCCACAGACCAAGATCCTTTGTTAATAATGGAATGGGTTTTTCCTCCCTACAGGTTTTCAAAGACCATTTGCTCAGTTTTAGAAATGATTGCATACATTATAATTAAGGCTAGAACCAGATTGTTAACTTTGGCAGGTCAAGAATGTTCAGTTATCTATTTGCCATTGAAAAATGATTATTTCAATTGGGCAATGCAAAATTCTGATGATTTACAATATGCATTCTTAGGTTTTCCAGGTGTTTGTTCCATACACTATCCAGCTCACAAACTACTGCAAGCAAAATTGAGTTTCAGAGAAAAACCTAAATTAAGTGAAGAACCCTTACATGCTGTGACTCTCTTCACTGATGGCTCTGGTGAAAGCCACAAGTCCGTTGTGACTTGGTTTAATCAAAAGACTGATGTTTGGGAATCTGATATTCAAACAGTAGAGGGATCCCCTCAAATTGTTGAGCTTGCTGCAGTAGTTTGAGCTTTTCAGCTGTTTCCTCAGCCTTTTAATTTGGTCACAGATTCTGCTTATGTTGCTAATGTAGTCAGGAGAATAGAAGGTTCCATTTTAAAGGATGTTAGTAATGAAACTGTACATCGTTGGCTTTCATGTCTTTTTATAACTTTGCAATATAGAACTAATCCATATTTTGTTTCTCACATTAGGGCGCATTCTTCACTTCCTGGATTTTTAGTGGAAGGAAATGCAAGAGCGGACAAGCTGACAATGGTCATTTCTAACACATTGCCAAATATTTTTGAACAAGCAAAATTGAGTCATGCCTTTTTCCACCAAAATGCACAAGCACTCATGCGAATGTTCCAAATCACTAAAAGTCAAGCTAAAGCTATCATTCATACTTGCCCTGACTGTCAATTGGTACAACCTCCTGTTTCTACAGGAGCAATCAACCCCCGAGGCTTACAAAGCCTACAGTTGTGGCAAACAGGTGTTACTAAATAGCCTTCTTTTGGTAAATTTAAAAATATTCATGTTTCCATAGACACGTTCTCTGGTGCAGTTTTTGCTTCCCTTCACACAGGTGAAACTGGCAGCCATGCCTGTCATCATTTCCTGCAAGCTTTTGCTTCATTGGGTATACCCCAAGAAGTAAAAACTGACAATGGTCCCGCATACATATCTCAAAAATTGGCCACATTTTTAAATGAATGGGGTGTTCGACACATTTTTGGTATTCCCCACTCTCCCACAAGCCAAGCAATCATTGAAAGAACACATCAAACCTTAAAACGCATATTAGATCAACAGAGAGGGGGAACGGAAATCACCCCACAGATGAGACTGAGTAAGGCTTTGTATGGTTTTAATTTTCTAAATAGTTCAAGTACAGAACCAGATCCACCAATCTTTAGACACTTTTCAAATAGCACACAGGCAAAACTGAAAGAACATCCTCCTCTTCTAATTAGAAACCCTGACTCTGGACAGATGGAAGGCCCGTTTCAATTAATAACGTGGGGCAAAGGGTATGCTTCTATTTCCACAGGTGCTGGAAGAATTAAGTGGGTTCCTGCCAAAAACATCAAACCGTATCGCACTTCAGAACCTGTTGTTGAGCCTAGAACTGAGGAAGCGAGTACGCAGACGTGGACCGAATGGAAGGATCCCGGGTCTCGCCTGACGCCTCTTGTGCCTGACGTTCTTTGTGCATCGGTGGAACCCATGAACTCTGATTTTGTGCCAATGTTATTTATGAGTATACGAATTGAATGCTGAATGTTTGTTTAACAAAGCTAATTTTTGGCTGAAAAATTAGGTTATTGTTTTTGTTTAGAAAGAATTCTGCCAAAACTTAGTTCTTGAAAGAGATGGGGCAGAATCAAATGGTATACTTGTTTTGCTTGATTTTAATTGTTTTTTGTCGTGCAGATTTGCCTGTGGATCAACCGAAAACGAATGTTTGGGTGACCTTAGCCAAGGCTGCCGGATCGGATACTATATGTCTGTCTAATTCGGAACCAGAAAAGCCTTTCTCAACCTGTTTGGTTGGTGTGCCAGTGAAAGAGTTTCCTTTGGTCAGAAAAGAATCCAATGGTAAACCAGGTGGAATTGACAATGGAAACAGTCCTTCCTTCAATTGGAACATTTGTTCGAAAAAACTTCTCAGGGCAGCAAATGTTTCCAACAGTTGGGATGTGTTTCTGGAGACGGACCAATATCCACGGCAATTGCCAAAAGGGTATTGGATCATTTGCGGAGACAGAGGTTGGCAAGGCATTCCAGCCCACCTTGAAGGTGGCCCTTGTAGCATTGGTATGCTTACCATAATTGCCCCCACTGCCAAAGCAGTGATGATAAAGAAACAAAGGAAAACAAGAGCTGTTCCTCATTATGATGAGAACTGTCAGAGTGATTTTATGCCTTGGAATGCCGCCAGAAGGCTTTCAGCAGGTGTATTTCTACCGCAATTGGCTTCTGCTGTGGCATTGAGACAATTAGATCGAGTTGGATGTTGGCTGAGCAAACAAGCTAATGCCACATCCTCCGCAATCAGTGATATGTTGACCGATGTTGATAGTATTAGACAGGCTACTCTTCAAAACAGAGCAGCCATTGATTTTCTTTTACTGGCACAAGGACATGGTTGTGAGGAATTTGAAGGAGTGTGTTGTATGAATTTGTCTGATCATTCTGAATCCATTCACAAAAGCATTCAAAAATTAAAGGATCTGACAGCCCAAATTAAAGAAGATGGAGGTTCCTGGTTGGATGATTTGTTTCAAAATTGGAGTTTTGCACCTTGGCTAAGGCAACTTTGCAAGATAGGTCTTTACATATTAGGTGTTCTAATACTGATATTGATAGTGGCACCTTGTATACTCTGTTGTGTTCGGCGAATGATGAACAAAACAGTCCGAGAAGTTTTTGTCATTCAAGCAGGAGAATTAGGAAGTAGAAGCACAGAGAGTGTACGAAATCTCACGAAAGCAGTAGATGAGGGTATTGACATGAACGAAGGTTTTGAATTAAGGCCTTGGAATCGACCAGAGTTTTTTGAACGATGCCTTGTGACTGTTGCCAAACGTGATTCATATCTCTCTTTCAGGGATTGGGTCTTCACAGCATTAAGTTGCTGTGCCGTAATATAGCAATGCTTCAGTTTAGTGAAAATAGGTCTTCAGCAGATAATAAGCAGAAATTTTGCAATAGAGCTATGAAACGCAAATAGCAAGCGACAAGAAAATGAAAGCTTCTGGGTCAAACAGAGAGGGGGAAATGTTGGAATCCATAAGGTTAGAGGATTTTTAAGAAATGGTTACAAAGAAGTATGTAGGCCTTAGACTGGAGTTTTGTTAGCATTGCAGAAAAGTTTCCCATGCAAGCAGAAAAAGTTTTCCATGCAAGCAGAAAAGTTTCCCAAGCAGTAGACGTGACAAATAACAATAGGCTTCTGTAGAATTGGCTTTAGGATGGCAACAAGGTTATTTAATGTATATCTTTAGAAGGCTAGCATGAATAGAACTCTGTTCTTTGTCTCTTATCAACTAGTCTTTGTTTTAGCTACGATTACCTATGTTTTATAAGATTGGATAGAATGCTTGTCAAGATGTGTTTTCTGTGTCTGATTGGCTGAATTCTAGTCTGAGATGATTTTATGTATTGCTGTATGAGCCCTGTTGAAGGAGACATTTTTTGGTGTGGATCAGTGAGCTGTCATGTCTCCATTTTGTATTTTGAGACTGATGTGCTGGAAATAAAAGCAAAAATCTCTTCACTGGTCTGGTTACCATGTTATCCATATTTGGATATTTTGCCGCGGCCTGGTGGGTTCCTTTTTTAAGGCGTGGGTTCCTGACACTATTGGACTTATACCTGTCCCGTCCCCCGCATATTGGTGCCTCGTGTGAGGACGTAGAATAGAAGAAAAAGAAAGAAAAATCGTGGAAGTACCAGCTGCGGAGACCCAAGTGTTAACAAGGAGCACACTGTATCATCTCTCCCGCCGAAGCCAAGAAAATTGTAAGTAACTTATCTCGGGAGAGCGCTTGGATGACGTCTGGAGGCAAAATAGAGAAAAAGAAAATTATTAAAAGAACACAAAAATGGGAACGAATTTATCAAAAGTTGAATGGGATGTTTTTCATCAATTAGAGACAATGTTACAAGAAAAAGGTCCCTCTGAAATTTCAAAAACTGAGCTTAAAAACTTACTTATCTGGGTTAAAGCGAATATGCAAGATTTAAATCTGCAGTCTGCTTTTACTTTTCATTTTTGGGATCAGATAAACTGGAGCATCTATAATCTAGTCTCTCTCAAAAAAGATGAAAGCTTAAGAGAACTTATGCCGGTTTGTAGAGCACTGTTGGAGCACTGTTTTAAACAAACGGATAATAATAAGATCAACTTGGACTCACAAAAGAAAGCTTCTGGTTCTGTCTCATTAAATTCCAGTAAACCGGAGACTGTGTGAGTATGGGAGAATGTTACAAGTGTTGTTGCAAATGCTGAAAGTATTGCTTTGAACTCTGTTGAACAAAATCTTTCTTCTCTCTCTCTGGGAAAAAATGAGACTTTTGGACTTTTCTTTGGGTTGTTCTGTTAATGTAAAAATATGTGACTCTTGTAAGGGGGATGTAACAAAGTGTGTAAAAGATGGAAATGAAAAAGTGACTGTACTTCTTAAAATTGTTTGTGCAGGGACACTGAAACCTGAATTGGATTCTGTTGGGCCTGGGATGGAGGCTGAGGTGTCTGCTTCCACTCGGGAAATTGTGGATCCGGGGAACTCTTTTTCAGTTAAGCAAAAACATGGTTGTTCTGGTGTTTGTCTTTGTGACACAAATGGTCTTTGAAAACCTGTACGGAGGAAAAACCCATTCCATTATTAACAAGGGATCTTGTTCTGTGGCATCCCACTGGAAAATGAGACCACAAAGCTGCATCTTCTCTCCTAAGATTGCAAGAAAGAAAGGATTTTCAGGAACGCAGTGATGAGCTTGTCTTTCTTGAAGAGCTTCTGTGACTTTGTCGAGAGCAGCACGAGCTTCAGGGTTTAATGTTCTTGGCGAAGTGATGTCGCAACTTCCTTTCAGCAAATGGAAGAGCGGACTCAGTTCATCATTGGTGATTCCCAACATCAGTCTGACCCAGTTGATTTCTCCTGTTGTCACAGTTATCTTCCATCCCAGGTACTTCTAAGGTGAAACTTGTTGAATTTTCGTTGCAGAGATTTCAAGTCCAGCTTTTTGAATTTCAGCAACAACACAGTCGCGACTTTCTTCCATCTCTTCCTTTCAAAGGACTCCACCCTTAAAGCCAATTTTTCTTTCTCTGTATCTATAGATTGACAAAGACCAGAACAACCATGTTTTTGCTTAACTGAAAAAGAGTTCCCCGGAACCACAATTTCCCGAGTGGAAGCAGCCACCTCAGCCTCCACCCCAGGCCCAACAGAATCCAATTCAGGTTTCAGTGTCCCTGCACAAACAATTTTAGGAAGTACAGTCACTTTTTCATTTCCATCTTTTACACACTTTGTTCCATCCCCCTTACAAGAGTCACATATTTTTACATTAACAGAACAACGCAAAGAAAAGTCCAAAAGAGTCTCATTTTTTCCCAGAGAGAGAGAAGAAAGATTTTGTTCAACAGAGTTCAAAGCAATACTTTCAGCATTTGCAACAACACTTGTAACATTCTCCGATACACACAGAGTCTCCGGTTTACTGGAATTTAATGAGACAGAACCAGAAGCTTTGTTTTCTGAGTCCAAGTTGATCTTATTATTATCAGTTTGTTTAAAACAGTGCTCCAACAGCGCTCTACAAACCGGCATAAGTTCTCTTAAGCTTTCATCTTTTTTGAGAGAGACTAGATTATGGATTCTCCAGTTTATCTGATCCCTAAAATGAAAAGTAAAAGCAGACTGCAGATTTAAATCTTGTGTATTTGCTTTAACCCAGATAAGTAAGTTTTTAAGCTCAGTTTTTGAAATTTCAGAGTGACCTTTTTCTTGTAACATTGTCTCTAATTAATGAAAAACATCCCATTCAACTTTTGATAAATTCGTTCCCATTTTTGTGTTCTTGTAATAATTTTCTTTTTCTCTATTTTGCCTCCCAACGTCACCCAAGCGCTCTCCCGAGATAAGTTACTTACAATTTTCTTGGCTTCGGCGGGAGAGATGATACAGTGTGCTCCTTGTTAACACTTGGGTCTCCGCAGCTGGTACTTCCACGATTTTTCTTTCTTTTTCTTCTATTCTACGTCCTCACACGAGGCACCAATATGCGGGGGACAGGACAGGTATAAGTCCAATAGTGTCAGGAACCCACGCCTTAAAAAAGGAACCCGCTAGCCCGCGGCAAAATATCCAAATATGGATAACATGGTAACCAGACCAGTGAAGAGATTTTTGCTTTTATTTCCAGCACATCAGTCTCAAAATACAAAATGGAGACATGACAGCTCACTGATCCACACCAAAAAATGTCTCCTTCAACAGGGCTCATACAGCAATACATAAAATCATCTCAGACTAGAATTCAGCCAATCAGACACAGAAAACACATCTTGACAAGCATTCTATCCAATCTTATAAAACATAGGTAATCGTAGCTAAAACAAAGACTAGTTGATAAGAGACAAAGAAAAGAGTTCTATTCATGCTAGCCTTCTAAAGATATTCATTAAATAACCTTGTTGCCATCCTAAAGCCAATTCTACAGAAGCCTATTGTTATTTGTCACGTCTACTGCTTGGGAAACTTTTCTGCTTGCATGGAAAACTTTTTCTGCTTGCATGGGAAACTTTTCTGCAATGCTAACAAAACTCCAGTCTAAGGCCTACATACTTCTTTTTAACCATTTCTTAAAAATCCTCTAACCTTATGGATTCCAACATTTCCCCCTCTCTGTTTGACCCAGAAGCTTTCATTTTCTTGTCGCTTGCTATTTGCGTTTCATAGCTCTATTGCACAATTTCTGCTTATTATCTGCTGAAGACCTATTTTCACTAAACTGAAGCATTGCTATATTACGGCACAGCAACTTAATGCTGTGAAGACCCAATCCCTGAAAGAGAGATATGAATCACGTTTGGCAACAGTCACAAGGCATCGTTCAAAAAACTCTGGTCGATTCCAAGGCCTTAATTCAAAACCTTCGTTCATGTCAATACACTCATCTACTGCTTTCGTGAGATTTCGTACACTCTCTGTGCTTCTACTTCCTAATTCTCCTGCTTGAATGACAAAAACTTCTCGGACTGTTTTGTTCATCATTCGCCGAACACAACAGAGTATACAAGGTGCCACTATCAATATCAGTATTAGAACACCTAATATGTAAAGACCTATCTTGCAAAGTTGCCTTAGCCAAGGTGCAAAACTCCAATTTTGAAACAAATCATCCAACCAGGAACCTCCATCTTCTTTAATTTGGGCTGTCAGATCCTTTAATTTTTGAATGCTTTTGTGAATGGATTCAGAATGATACGACAAATTCATACAACACAATCCTTCAAATTCCTCACAACCATGTCCTTGTGCCAGTAAGAGAAAATCAATGGCTGCTCTGTTTTGAAGAGTAGCATGTCTAATACTATCAACATCGGTCAACATATCACTGATTGCGGAGGATGTGGCATTAGCTTGTTTGCTCAGCCAACATCCAACTCGATCTAATTGTCTCAATGCCACAGCTGAAGCCAATTGGGGTAGAAATATACCTGCTGAAAGCCTTCTGGCGGCATTCCAAGGCATAAAATCACTCTGACAGTTCTCATCATAATGAGGAACAGCTCTTGTTTTCCTTTGTTTCTTTTTCATCACTGCTTTGGCAGTGGGGGCAATTATGGTAAGCATACCAATGCTACAAGGGCCACCTTCAAGGTGGGCTGGAATGCCTTGCCAACCTCTGTCTCCGCAAATGATCCAATACCCTTTTGGCAATTGCCGTGGATATTGGTCCGTCTCCAGAAACACATCCCAACTGTTTGAAACATTTGCTGCCCTGAGAAGTTTTTTCGAACAAATGTTCCAATTGAAGGAAGGACTGTTTCCATTGTCAATTCCACCTGGTTTACCATTGGATTCTTTTCTGACCAAAGGAAACTCTTTCACTGGCACACCAACCAAACAGGTTGAGAAAGGCTTTTCTGGTTCCGAATTAGACAGACATATAGTATCCGATCCGGCAGCCTTGGCTAAGGTCACCCAAACACTCGTTTTCGGTTGATCCACAGGCAAATCTGCACGACAAAAAACAATTAAAATCAAGCAAAACAAGTATACCATTTGATTCTGCCCCATCTCTTTCAAGAACTAAGTTTTGGCAGAATTCTTTCTAAACAAAAACAATAACCTAAATTTTCAGCCAAAAATTAGCTTTGTTAAACAAACATTCAGCATTCAATTCGTATACTCATAAATAACATTGGCACAAAATCAGAGTTCATGGGTTCCACTGATGCACAAAGAACGTCAGGCACAAGAGGCGTCAGGCGAGACCCGGGATCCTTTGATTCGGTCCACGTCTGCGTACTCGCTTCCTCAGTTCTAGGCTCGACAACGGGTTCTGAAGTGCGATACGGTTTGACGTTTTTGGCAGGAACCCACTTAATTCTTCCAGCACCTGTGGAAATAGAAGCATACCCTTTGCCCCACGTTATTAATTGAAACGGGCCTTCCATCTGTCCAGAGTCAGGGTTTCTAATTAGAAGAGGAGGATGTTCTTTCAGTTTTGCCTGTGTGCTATTTGAAAAGTGTCTAAAGATTGGTGGATCTGGTTCTGTACTTGAACTATTTAGAAAATTAAAACCATACAAAGCCTTACTCAGTCTCATCTGTGGGGTGATTTCCGTTCCCCCTCTCTGTTGATCTAATATGCGTTTTAAGGTTTGATGTGTTCTTTCAATGATTGCTTGGCTTGTGGGAGAGTGGGGAATACCAAAAATGTGTCGAATACCCCATTCATTTAAAAATGTGGCCAATTTTTGAGATATGTATGCGGGACCATTGTCAGTTTTTACTTCTTGGGGTATACCCAATGAAGCAAAAGCTTGCAGGAAATGATGACAGGCATGGCTGCCAGTTTCACCTGTGTGAAGGGAAGCAAAAACTGCACCAGAGAACGTGTCTATGGAAACATGAATATTTTTAAATTTACCAAAAGAAGGCTATTTAGTAACACCTGTTTGCCACAACTGTAGGCTTTGTAAGCCTCGGGGGTTGATTGCTCCTGTAGAAACAGGAGGTTGTACCAATTGACAGTCAGGGCAAGTATGAATGATAGCTTTAGCTTGACTTTTAGTGATTTGGAACATTCGCATGAGTGCTTGTGCATTTTGGTGGAAAAAGGCATGACTCGATTTTGCTTGTTCAAAAATATTTGGCAATGTGTTAGAAATGACCATTGTCAGCTTGTCCGCTCTTGCATTTCCTTCCACTAAAAATCCAGGAAGTGAAGAATGCGCCCTAATGTGAGAAACAAAATATGGATTAGTTCTATATTGCAAAGTTATAAAAAGACATGAAAGCCAACGATGTACAGTTTCATTACTAACATCCTTTAAAATGGAACCTTCTATTCTCCTGACTACATTAGCAACATAAGCAGAATCTGTGACCAAATTAAAAGGCTGAGGAAACAGCTGAAAAGCTCAAACTACTGCAGCAAGCTCAACAATTTGAGGGGATCCCTCTACTGTTTGAATATCAGATTCCCAAACATCAGTCTTTTGATTAAACCAAGTCACAACGGACTTGTGGCTTTTACCAGAGCCATCAGTGAAGAGAGTCACAGCATGTAAAGGTTCTTCACTTAATTTAGGTTTTTCTCTGAAACTCAATTTTGCTTGCAGTAGTTTGTGAGCTGGATAGTGTATGGAACAAACACCTGGAAAACCTAAGAATGCATATTGTAAATCATCAGAATTTTGCATTGCCCAATTGAAATAATCATTTTTCAATGGCAAATAGATAACTGAACATTCTTGACCTGCCAAAGTTAACAATCTGGTTCTAGCCTTAATTATAATGTATGCAATCATTTCTAAAACTGAGCAAATGGTCTTTGAAAACCTGTAGTATTGGAAAATAAAGCTCCCAATATTACCAGTTAGATTGTGCTTGGGCCAGTCTGACCCTCGCTGCTGGGCCAAAGGCAGCAACTGCGCTGTAACACCCCAGAGATACCTTGGCTTCCTGGTGGTTGCAGCTGGGCACTGAACAAGTCCAGGCTTGTAAGGGACCCCGTTACCTCAGGAGGAATAGCTTCAGGCGATGGTGAAGAGAAAAAGGAGAGATTCTGCTGGAGGGTTTAATGTCCAGAGGTTTATTCCATGGTTACAGAGGTCTGAACGTGAGCAACTGCTCCAACAGAATAAGGACCGCATGGTCTGATCACCTTTTTAAGCTCAGGGACAGGGGGAGGGGAGGTACAGGTGAGCCACCAACCAGGTGAGAGGGGCAGGGTCTCAGGGGAAGATGACACCCAGACAGGCCAATGACCTCTGGGCATAGGGGCATCCTTTAAACTTGACCAACCACACGACGCCTTGCTGGAACGTTTAGCCTGATTGACAGGACTCACTCAGCATGGGGGCAAGGGGGAAGGGATAGACGTATAGGCACACCTGGGAAAGTGACCTGGAAGGCCAAAATGGGACATCACAGCACACCACAACACTGTAGGGAGGAAAAACCCATTCCATTATTAACAAAGGATCTTGTTCTGTGGCATCCCACTGGAAAATGAGACCACAAAGCTGCATCTTCTCTCCTAAGATTGCAAGAAAGAAAGGATTTTCAGGAACGCAGCGATGAGCTTGTCTTTTTTGAAGAGCTTCTGTGACTTTGTCGAGAGCAGCACGAGCTTCAGGGATGAAAGTTCTTGGCCAAGTGATGTCGCAACTTCCTCTCAGCAAATGGAAGAGCGGACTCAGTTCATCATTGGTGATTCCCAACATCGGTCTGACCCAGTTGATTTCTCCTAGAAGTTGTTGTAACTCTTGTAGGTTGTTGACTCTGGTTCGGATCTGAATTTTCTGTGGTATTATTGTCGTCTTCCATCATCTTCCATCCCAGGTACTTCTAAGGTGAAACTTGTTGAATTTTCGTTGCAGAGATTTCAAGTCCAGCTTTTTGAATTTCAGCAACAACACAGTCGCGAGTTTCTTCCATCTCTTCCTTTCAAAGGACTCCACCCTTAAAGCCAATTTTTCTTTCTCTGTATCTATAGATTGACAAACACCAGAAAAACCATGTTTTTGCTTAACTGAAAAAGAGTTCCCCGGAACCACAATTTCCCGAGTGGAAGCAGCCACCTCAGCCTCCACCCCAGGCCCAACAGAAACCAATTCAGGTTTCAGTGTCCCTGCACAAACAATTTTAGGAAGTACAGTCACTTTTTCATTTCCATCTTTTACACACTTTGTTCCATCCCCCTTACAAGAGTCACATATTTTTACATTAACAGAACAATGCGAAGAAAAGTCCAAAAGAGTCTCATTTTTTCCCAGAGAGAGAGAAGAAAGATTTTGTTCAACAGAGTTCAAAGCAATACTTTCAGCATTTGCAACAACACTTGTAACATTCTCCGATACTCACACAGTCTCCGGTTTACTGGAATTTAATGAGACAGAACCAGAAGCTTTGTTTTCTGAGTCCAAGTTGATCTTATTATTATCAGTTTGTTTAAAACAGTGCTCCAACAGCGCTCTACAAACCGGCATAAGTTCTCTTAAGCTTTCATCTTTTTTGAGAGAGACTAGATTATAGATTCTCCAGTTTATCTGATCCCAAAAATGAAAAGTAAAAGCAGACTGCAGATTTAAATCTTGCGTATTCGCTTTAACCCAGATAAGTAAGTTTTTAAGCTCAGTTTTTGAAATTTCAGAGTGACCTTTTTCTTGTAACATTGTCTCTAATTAATGAAAAACATCCCATTCAACTTTTGATAAATTCGTTCCCATTTTTGTGTTCTTTTAATAATTTTCTTTTTCGCTATTTTGCCTCCCAACGTCACCCAAGCGCTCTCCCGAGATAAGTTACTTACAATTTTCTTGGCTTTGGCGGGAGAGATGATACAGTGTGCTCCTTGTTAACACTTGGGTCTCCGCAGCTGGTACTTCCACGATTTTTCTTTGTTTTTCTTCTATTCTACATCCTCACACGAGGCACCAATATGCGGGGGACGGGACAGGTATAAGTCCAATAGTGTCAGGAGCCCACGCCTTAAAAAAGGAACCTGCTAGCCCGCGGCAAAATATTCAAATATGGATAACATGGTAACCAGACCAGTGAAGAGATTTTTGCTTTTATTTCCAGCACATCAGTCTCAAAATACAAAATGGAGACATGACAGCTCACTGATCCACACCAAAAAATGTCTCCTTCAACAGGGCTCATACAGCAATACATAAAATCATCTCAGACTAGAATTCAGCCAATCAGACACAGAAAACACATCTTGACAAGCATTCTATCCAATCTTATAAAACATAGGTAATCGTAGCTAAAACAAAGATTAATTGATAAGAGACAAAGAACAGAGTTCTATTCATGCTGGCCTTCTAAAGATATACATTAAATAACCTTGTTGCCATCCTAAAGCCAATTCTACAGAAGCCTATTTTTATTTGTCACGTCTACTGCTTGGGAAACTTTTCTGCTTGCATGGAAAACTTTTTCTGCTTGCATGGGAAACTTTTCTGCAATGCTAACAAAACTCCAGTCTAAGGCCTACATACTTCTTTGTAACCATTTCTTAACAATCCTCTAACCTTATGGATTCCAACATTTCCCCCTCTCTGTTTGACCCAGAAGCTTTCATTTTCTTGTCGCTTGCTATTTGCGTTTCATAGCTCTATTGCAAAATTTCTGCTTATTATCTGCTGAAGACCTATTTTCACTAAACTGAAGCATTGCTATATTACAGCACAGCAACTTAATGCTGTGAAGACCCAATCCCTGAAAGAGAGATATGAATCACGTTTGGCAACAGTCACAAGGCATCGTTCAAAAAACTCTGGTCGATTCCAAGGCCTTAATTCAAAACCTTCGTTCATGTCAATACACTCATCTACTGCTTTCGTGAGATTTCGTACACTCTCTGTGCTTCTACTTCCTAATTCTCCTGCTTGAATGACAAAAACTTCTCGGACTGTTTTGTTCATCATTCGCCGAACACAACAGAGTATACAAGGTGCCACTATCAATATCAGTATTAGAACACCTAATATGTAAAGACCTATCTTGCAAAGTTGCCTTAGCCAAGGTGCAAAACTCCAATTTTGAAACAAATCATCCAACCAGGAACCTCCATCTTCTTTAATTTGGGCTGTCAGATCCTTTAATTTTTGAATGCTTTTGTGAATGGATTCAGAATGATCAGACAAATTCATACAACACAATCCTTCAAATTCCTCACAACCATGTCCTTGTGCCAGTAAGAGAAAATCAATGGCTGCTCTGTTTTGAAGAGTAGCATGTCTAATACTATCAACATCGGTCAACATATCACTGATTGCGGAGGATGTGGCATTAGCTTGTTTGCTCAGCCAACATCCAACTCGATCTAATTGTCTCAATGCCACAGCTGAAGCCAATTGGGGTAGAAATATACCTGCTGAAAGCCTTCTGGCGGCATTCCAAGGCATAAAATCACTCTGACAGTTCTCATCATAATGAGGAACAGCTCTTGTTTTCCTTTGTTTCTTTTTCATCACTGCTTTGGCAGTGGGGGCAATTATGGTAAGCATACCAATGCTACAAGGGCCACCTTCAAGGTGGGCTGGAATGCCTTGCCAACCTCTGTCTCCGCAAATGATCCAATACCCTTTTGGCAATTGCCGTGGATATTGGTCCGTCTCCAGAAACACATCCCAACTGTTTGAAACATTTGCTGCCCTGAGAAGTTTTTTCGAACAAATGTTCCAATTGAAGGAAGGACTGTTTCCATTGTCAATTCCACCTGGTTTACCATTGGATTCTTTTCTGACCAAAGGAAACTCTTTCACTGGCACACCAACCAAACAGGTTGAGAAAGGCTTTTCTGGTTCCGAATTAGACAGACATATAGTATCCGATCCGGCAGCCTTGGCTAAGGTCACCCAAACACTCGTTTTCGGTTGATCCACAGGCAAATCTGCACGACAAAAAACAATTAAAATCAAGCAAAACAAGTATACCATTTGATTCTGCCCCATCTCTTTCAAGAACTAAGTTTTGGCAGAATTCTTTCTAAACAAAAACAATAACCTAAATTTTCAGCCAAAAATTAGCTTTGTTAAACAAACATTCAGCATTCAATTCGTATACTCATAAATAACATTGGCACAAAATCAGAGTTCATGGGTTCCACTGATGCACAAAGAACGTCAGGCACAAGAGGCGTCAGGCGAGACCCGGGATCCTTTGATTCGGTCCACGTCTGCGTACTCGCTTCCTCAGTTCTAGGCTCGACAACGGGTTCTGAAGTGCGATACGGTTTGACGTTTTTGGCAGGAACCCACTTAATTCTTCCAGCACCTGTGGAAATAGAAGCATACCCTTTGCCCCACGTTATTAATTGAAACGGGCCTTCCATCTGTCCAGAGTCAGGGTTTCTAATTAGAAGAGGAGGATGTTCTTTCAGTTTTGCCTGTGTGCTATTTGAAAAGTGTCTAAAGATTGGTGGATCTGGTTCTGTACTTGAACTATTTAGAAAATTAAAACCATACAAAGCCTTACTCAGTCTCATCTGTGGGGTGATTTCCGTTCCCCCTCTCTGTTGATCTAATATGCGTTTTAAGGTTTGATGTGTTCTTTCAATGATTGCTTGGCTTGTGGGAGAGTGGGGAATACCAAAAATGTGTCGAATACCCCATTCATTTAAAAATGTGGCCAATTTTTGAGATATGTATGCGGGACCATTGTCAGTTTTTACTTCTTGGGGTATACCCAATGAAGCAAAAGCTTGCAGGAAATGATGACAGGCATGGCTGCCAGTTTCACCTGTGTGAAGGGAAGCAAAAACTGCACCAGAGAACGTGTCTATGGAAACATGAATATTTTTAAATTTACCAAAAGAAGGCTATTTAGTAACACCTGTTTGCCACAACTGTAGGCTTTGTAAGCCTCGGGGGTTGATTGCTCCTGTAGAAACAGGAGGTTGTACCAATTGACAGTCAGGGCAAGTATGAATGATAGCTTTAGCTTGACTTTTAGTGATTTGGAACATTCGCATGAGTGCTTGTGCATTTTGGTGGAAAAAGGCATGACTCGATTTTGCTTGTTCAAAAATATTTGGCAATGTGTTAGAAATGACCATTGTCAGCTTGTCCGCTCTTGCATTTCCTTCCACTAAAAATCCAGGAAGTGAAGAATGCGCCCTAATGTGAGAAACAAAATATGGATTAGTTCTATATTGCAAAGTTATAAAAAGACATGAAAGCCAACGATGTACAGTTTCATTACTAACATCCTTTAAAATGGAACCTTCTATTCTCCTGACTACATTAGCAACATAAGCAGAATCTGTGACCAAATTAAAAGGCTGAGGAAACAGCTGAAAAGCTCAAACTACTGCAGCAAGCTCAACAATTTGAGGGGATCCCTCTACTGTTTGAATATCAGATTCCCAAACATCAGTCTTTTGATTAAACCAAGTCACAACGGACTTGTGGCTTTTACCAGAGCCATCAGTGAAGAGAGTCACAGCATGTAAAGGTTCTTCACTTAATTTAGGTTTTTCTCTGAAACTCAATTTTGCTTGCAGTAGTTTGTGAGCTGGATAGTGTATGGAACAAACACCTGGAAAACCTAAGAATGCATATTGTAAATCATCAGAATTTTGCATTGCCCAATTGAAATAATCATTTTTCAATGGCAAATAGATAACTGAACATTCTTGACCTGCCAAAGTTAACAATCTGGTTCTAGCCTTAATTATAATGTATGCAATCATTTCTAAAACTGAGCAAATGGTCTTTGAAAACCTGTAGTATTGGAAAATAAAGCTCCCAATATTACCAGTTAGATTGTGCTTGGGCCAGTCTGACCCTCGCTGCTGGGCCAAAGGCAGCAACTGCGCTGTAACACCCCAGAGATACCTTGGCTTCCTGGTGGTTGCAGCTGGGCACTGAACAAGTCCAGGCTTGTAAGGGACCCCGTTACCTCAGGAGGAATAGCTTCAGGCGATGGTGAAGAGAAAAAGGAGAGATTCTGCTGGAGGGTTTAATGTCCAGAGGTTTATTCCATGGTTACAGAGGTCTGAACGTGAGCAACTGCTCCAACAGAATAAGGACCGCATGGTCTGATCACCTTTTTAAGCTCAGGGACAGGGGGAGGGGAGGTACAGGTGAGCCACCAACCAGGTGAGAGGGGCAGGGTCTCAGGGGAAGATGACACCCAGACAGGCCAATGACCTCTGGGCATAGGGGCATCCTTTAAACTTGACCAACCACACGACGCCTTGCTGGAACGTTTAGCCTGATTGACAGGACTCACTCAGCATGGGGGCAAGGGGGAAGGGATAGACGTATAGGCACACCTGGGAAAGTGACCTGGAAGGCCAAAATGGGACATCACAGCACACCACAACACTGTAGGGAGGAAAAACCCATTCCATTATTAACAAAGGATCTTGTTCTGTGGCATCCCACTGGAAAATGAGACCACAAAGCTGCATCTTCTCTCCTAAGATTGCAAGAAAGAAAGGATTTTCAGGAACGCAGCGATGAGCTTGTCTTTTTTGAAGAGCTTCTGTGACTTTGTCGAGAGCAGCACGAGCTTCAGGGATGAAAGTTCTTGGCCAAGTGATGTCGCAACTTCCTCTCAGCAAATGGAAGAGCGGACTCAGTTCATCATTGGTGATTCCCAACATCGGTCTGACCCAGTTGATTTCTCCTAGAAGTTGTTGTAACTCTTGTAGGTTGTTGACTCTGGTTCGGATCTGAATTTTCTGTGGTATTATTGTCGTCTTCCATCATCTTCCATCCCAGGTACTTCTAAGGTGAAACTTGTTGAATTTTCGTTGCAGAGATTTCAAGTCCAGCTTTTTGAATTTCAGCAACAACACAGTCGCGAGTTTCTTCCATCTCTTCCTTTCAAAGGACTCCACCCTTAAAGCCAATTTTTCTTTCTCTGTATCTATAGATTGACAAACACCAGAAAAACCATGTTTTTGCTTAACTGAAAAAGAGTTCCCCGGAACCACAATTTCCCGAGTGGAAGCAGCCACCTCAGCCTCCACCCCAGGCCCAACAGAAACCAATTCAGGTTTCAGTGTCCCTGCACAAACAATTTTAGGAAGTACAGTCACTTTTTCATTTCCATCTTTTACACACTTTGTTCCATCCCCCTTACAAGAGTCACATATTTTTACATTAACAGAACAATGCGAAGAAAAGTCCAAAAGAGTCTCATTTTTTCCCAGAGAGAGAGAAGAAAGATTTTGTTCAACAGAGTTCAAAGCAATACTTTCAGCATTTGCAACAACACTTGTAACATTCTCCCATACTCACACAGTCTCCGGTTTACTGGAATTTAATGAGACAGAACCAGAAGCTTTGTTTTCTGAGTCCAAGTTGATCTTATTATTATCAGTTTGTTTAAAACAGTGCTCCAACAGCGCTCTACAAACCGGCATAAGTTCTCTTAAGCTTTCATCTTTTTTGAGAGAGACTAGATTATAGATTCTCCAGTTTATCTGATCCCAAAAATGAAAAGTAAAAGCAGACTGCAGATTTAAATCTTGCGTATTCGCTTTAACCCAGATAAGTAAGTTTTTAAGCTCAGTTTTTGAAATTTCAGAGTGACCTTTTTCTTGTAACATTGTCTCTAATTAATGAAAAACATCCCATTCAACTTTTGATAAATTCGTTCCCATTTTTGTGTTCTTTTAATAATTTTCTTTTTCGCTATTTTGCCTCCCAACGTCACCCAAGCGCTCTCCCGAGATAAGTTACTTACAATTTTCTTGGCTTTGGCGGGAGAGATGATACAGTGTGCTCCTTGTTAACACTTGGGTCTCCGCAGCTGGTACTTCCACGATTTTTCTTTGTTTTTCTTCTATTCTACATCCTCACACGAGGCACCAATATGCGGGGGACGGGACAGGTATAAGTCCAATAGTGTCAGGAGCCCACGCCTTAAAAAAGGAACCTGCTAGCCCGCGGCAAAATATTCAAATATGGATAACATGGTAACCAGACCAGTGAAGAGATTTTTGCTTTTATTTCCAGCACATCAGTCTCAAAATACAAAATGGAGACATGACAGCTCACTGATCCACACCAAAAAATGTCTCCTTCAACAGGGCTCATACAGCAATACATAAAATCATCTCAGACTAGAATTCAGCCAATCAGACACAGAAAACACATCTTGACAAGCATTCTATCCAATCTTATAAAACATAGGTAATCGTAGCTAAAACAAAGATTAATTGATAAGAGACAAAGAACAGAGTTCTATTCATGCTGGCCTTCTAAAGATATACATTAAATAACCTTGTTGCCATCCTAAAGCCAATTCTACAGAAGCCTATTTTTATTTGTCACGTCTACTGCTTGGGAAACTTTTCTGCTTGCATGGAAAACTTTTTCTGCTTGCATGGGAAACTTTTCTGCAATGCTAACAAAACTCCAGTCTAAGGCCTACATACTTCTTTGTAACCATTTCTTAACAATCCTCTAACCTTATGGATTCCAACATTTCCCCCTCTCTGTTTGACCCAGAAGCTTTCATTTTCTTGTCGCTTGCTATTTGCGTTTCATAGCTCTATTGCAAAATTTCTGCTTATTATCTGCTGAAGACCTATTTTCACTAAACTGAAGCATTGCTATATTACAGCACAGCAACTTAATGCTGTGAAGACCCAATCCCTGAAAGAGAGATATGAATCACGTTTGGCAACAGTCACAAGGCATCGTTCAAAAAACTCTGGTCGATTCCAAGGCCTTAATTCAAAACCTTCGTTCATGTCAATACACTCATCTACTGCTTTCGTGAGATTTCGTACACTCTCTGTGCTTCTACTTCCTAATTCTCCTGCTTGAATGACAAAAACTTCTCGGACTGTTTTGTTCATCATTCGCCGAACACAACAGAGTATACAAGGTGCCACTATCAATATCAGTATTAGAACACCTAATATGTAAAGACCTATCTTGCAAAGTTGCCTTAGCCAAGGTGCAAAACTCCAATTTTGAAACAAATCATCCAACCAGGAACCTCCATCTTCTTTAATTTGGGCTGTCAGATCCTTTAATTTTTGAATGCTTTTGTGAATGGATTCAGAATGATCAGACAAATTCATACAACACAATCCTTCAAATTCCTCACAACCATGTCCTTGTGCCAGTAAGAGAAAATCAATGGCTGCTCTGTTTTGAAGAGTAGCATGTCTAATACTATCAACATCGGTCAACATATCACTGATTGCGGAGGATGTGGCATTAGCTTGTTTGCTCAGCCAACATCCAACTCGATCTAATTGTCTCAATGCCACAGCTGAAGCCAATTGGGGTAGAAATATACCTGCTGAAAGCCTTCTGGCGGCATTCCAAGGCATAAAATCACTCTGACAGTTCTCATCATAATGAGGAACAGCTCTTGTTTTCCTTTGTTTCTTTTTCATCACTGCTTTGGCAGTGGGGGCAATTATGGTAAGCATACCAATGCTACAAGGGCCACCTTCAAGGTGGGCTGGAATGCCTTGCCAACCTCTGTCTCCGCAAATGATCCAATACCCTTTTGGCAATTGCCGTGGATATTGGTCCGTCTCCAGAAACACATCCCAACTGTTTGAAACATTTGCTGCCCTGAGAAGTTTTTTCGAACAAATGTTCCAATTGAAGGAAGGACTGTTTCCATTGTCAATTCCACCTGGTTTACCATTGGATTCTTTTCTGACCAAAGGAAACTCTTTCACTGGCACACCAACCAAACAGGTTGAGAAAGGCTTTTCTGGTTCCGAATTAGACAGACATATAGTATCCGATCCGGCAGCCTTGGCTAAGGTCACCCAAACACTCGTTTTCGGTTGATCCACAGGCAAATCTGCACGACAAAAAACAATTAAAATCAAGCAAAACAAGTATACCATTTGATTCTGCCCCATCTCTTTCAAGAACTAAGTTTTGGCAGAATTCTTTCTAAACAAAAACAATAACCTAAATTTTCAGCCAAAAATTAGCTTTGTTAAACAAACATTCAGCATTCAATTCGTATACTCATAAATAACATTGGCACAAAATCAGAGTTCATGGGTTCCACTGATGCACAAAGAACGTCAGGCACAAGAGGCGTCAGGTGAGACCCGGGATCCTTTGATTCGGTCCACGTCTGCGTACTCGCTTCCTCAGTTCTAGGCTCGACAACGGGTTCTGAAGTGCGATACGGTTTGACGTTTTTGGCAGGAACCCACTTAATTCTTCCAGCACCTGTGGAAATAGAAGCATACCCTTTGCCCCACGTTATTAATTGAAACGGGCCTTCCATCTGTCCAGAGTCAGGGTTTCTAATTAGAAGAGGAGGATGTTCTTTCAGTTTTGCCTGTGTGCTATTTGAAAAGTGTCTAAAGATTGGTGGATCTGGTTCTGTACTTGAACTATTTAGAAAATTAAAACCATACAAAGCCTTACTCAGTCTCATCTGTGGGGTGATTTCCGTTCCCCCTCTCTGTTGATCTAATATGCGTTTTAAGGTTTGATGTGTTCTTTCAATGATTGCTTGGCTTGTGGGAGAGTGGGGAATACCAAAAATGTGTCGAATACCCCATTCATTTAAAAATGTGGCCAATTTTTGAGATATGTATGCGGGACCATTGTCAGTTTTTACTTCTTGGGGTATACCCAATGAAGCAAAAGCTTGCAGGAAATGATGACAGGCATGGCTGCCAGTTTCACCTGTGTGAAGGGAAGCAAAAACTGCACCAGAGAACGTGTCTATGGAAACATGAATATTTTTAAATTTACCAAAAGAAGGCTATTTAGTAACACCTGTTTGCCACAACTGTAGGCTTTGTAAGCCTCGGGGGTTGATTGCTCCTGTAGAAACAGGAGGTTGTACCAATTGACAGTCAGGGCAAGTATGAATGATAGCTTTAGCTTGACTTTTAGTGATTTGGAACATTCGCATGAGTGCTTGTGCATTTTGGTAGAAAAAGGCATGACTCGATTTTGCTTGTTCAAAAATATTTGGCAATGTGTTACAAATGACCATTGTCAGCTTGTCCGCTCTTGCATTTCCTTCCACTAAAAATCCAGGAAGTGAAGAATGCGCCCTAATGTGAGAAACAAAATATGGATTAGTTCTATATTGCAAAGTTATAAAAAGACATGAAAGCCAACGATGTACAGTTTCATTACTAACATCCTTTAAAATGGAACCTTCTATTCTCCTGACTACATTAGCAACATAAGCAGAATCTGTGACCAAATTAAAAGGCTGAGGAAACAGCTGAAAAGCTCAAACTACTGCAGCAAGCTCAACAATTTGAGGGGATCCCTCTACTGTTTGAATATCAGATTCCCAAACATCAGTCTTTTGATTAAACCAAGTCACAACGGACTTGTGGCTTTTACCAGAGCCATCAGTGAAGAGAGTCACAGCATGTAAAGGTTCTTCACTTAATTTAGGTTTTTCTCTGAAACTCAATTTTGCTTGCAGTAGTTTGTGAGCTGGATAGTGTATGGAACAAACACCTGGAAAACCTAAGAATGCATATTGTAAATCATCAGAATTTTGCATTGCCCAATTGAAATAATCATTTTTCTATGGCAAATAGATAACTGAACATTCTTGACCTGCCAAAGTTAACAATCTGGTTCTAGCCTTAATTATAATGTATGCAATCATTTCTAAAACTGAGCAAATGGTCTTTGAAAACCTGTAGTATTGGAAAATAAAGCTCCCAATATTACCAGTTAGATTGTGCCTGGGCCAGTCTGACCCTCGCTGCTGGGCCAAAGGCAGCAACTGCGGTGTAACACCCCAGAGATACCTTGCCTTCCTGGTGGTTGCAGCTGGGCACTGAACAAGTCCAGGCTTGTAAGGGACCCCGTTACCTCAGGAGGAATAGCTTCAGGCGATGGTGAAGAGAAAAAGATTCCATGGTTACAGAGGTCTGAACGTGAGCAACTGCTCCAACAGAATAAGGACCGCATGGTCTGATCACCTTTTTAAGCTCAGGGACAGGGGGAGGGGAGGTACAGGTGAGCCACCAACCAGGTGAGAGGGGCAGGGTCTCAGGGGAAGATGACACCCAGACAGGCCAATGACCTCTGGGCATAGGGGCATCCTTTAAACTTGACCAACCACACGACGCCTTGCTGGAACGTTTAGCCTGATTGACAGGACTCACTCAGCATGGGGGCAAGGGGGAAGGGATAGACGTATAGGCACACCTGGGAAAGTGACCTGGAAGGCCAAAATGGGACATCACAGCACACCACAACACTGTAGGGAGGAAAAACCCATTCCATTATTAACAAAGGATCTTGTTCTGTGGCATCCCACTGGAAAATGAGACCACAAAGCTGCATCTTCTCTCCTAAGATTGCAAGAAAGAAAGGATTTTCAGGAACGCAGCGATGAGCTTGTCTTTTTTGAAGAGCTTCTGTGACTTTGTCGAGAGCAGCACGAGCTTCAGGGATGAAAGTTCTTGGCCAAGTGATGTCGCAACTTCCTCTCAGCAAATGGAAGAGCGGACTCAGTTCATCATTGGTGATTCCCAACATCGGTCTGACCCAGTTGATTTCTCCTAGAAGTTGTTGTAACTCTTGTAGGTTGTTGACTCTGGTTCGGATCTGAATTTTCTGTGGTATTATTGTCGTCTTCCATCATCTTCCATCCCAGGTACTTCTAAGGTGAAACTTGTTGAATTTTCGTTGCAGAGATTTCAAGTCCAGCTTTTTGAATTTCAGCAACAACACAGTCGCGACTTTCTTCCATCTCTTCCTTTCAAAGGACTCCACCCTTAAAGCCAATTTTTCTTTCTCTGTATCTATAGATTGACAAAGACCAGAACAACCATGTTTTTGCTTAAGTGAAAAAGAGTTCCCCAGAACCACAATTTCCCGAGTGGAAGCAGCCACCTCAGCCTCCACCCCAGGCCCAACAGAATCCAATTCAGGTTTCAGTGTCCCTGCACAAACAATTTTAGGAAGTACAGTCACTTTTTCATTTCCATCTTTTACACACTTTGTTCCATCCCCCTTACAAGAGTCACATATTTTTACATTAACAGAACAACCCAAAGAAAAGTCCAAAAGAGTCTCATTTTTTCCCAGAGAGAGAGAAGAAAGATTTTGTTCAAAAGAGTTCAAAGCAATACTTTCAGCATTTGCAACAACACTTGTAACATTCTCCCATACTCACACAGTCTCCGGTTTACTGGAATTTAATGAGACAGAACCAGAAGCTTTGTTTTCTGAGTCCAAGTTGATCTTATTATTATCAGTTTGTTTAAAACAGTGCTCCAACAGCGCTCTACAAACCGGCATAAGTTCTCTTAAGCTTTCATCTTTTTTGAGAGAGACTAGATTATAGATTCTCCAGTTTATCTGATCCCAAAAATGAAAAGTAAAAGCAGACTGCAGATTTAAATCTTGCGTATTCGCTTTAACCCAGATAAGTAAGTTTTTAAGCTCAGTTTTTGAAATTTCAGAGTGACCTTTTTCTTGTAACATTGTCTCTAATTGATGAAAAACATCCCATTCAACTTTTGATAAATTCGTTCCCATTTTTGTGTTCTTTTAATAATTTTCTTTTTCGCTATTTTGCCTCCCAACGTCACCCAAGCGCTCTCCCGAGATAGGTTACTTACAATTTTCTTGGCTTCAGCGGGAGAGATGATACAGTGTGCTCCTTGTTAACACTTGGGTCTCCGCAGCTGGTACTTCCACGATTTTTCTTTTTCTTCTATTCTACATCCTCACACGAGGCACCAATATGCGGGGGACGGGACAGGTATAAGTCCAATAGTGTCAGGAACCCACGCCTTAAAAAAGGAACCTGCTAGCCCGCGGCAAAATATTCAAATATGGATAACATGGTAACCAGACCAGTGAAGAGATTTTTGCTTTTATTTCCAGCACATCAGTCTCAAAATACAAAATGGAGACATGACAGCTCACTGATCCACACCAAAAAATGTCTCCTTCAACAGGGCTCATACAGCAATACATAAAATCATCTCAGACTAGATTTCAGCCAATCAGACACAGAAAACACATCTTGACAAGCATTCTATCCAATCTTATAAAACATAGGTAATCGTAGCTAAAACAAAGATTAATTGATAAGAGACAAAGAACAGAGTTCTATTCATGCTGGCCTTCTAAAGATATACATTAAATAACCTTGTTGCCATCCCAAAGCCAAATCTACAGAAGCCTATTTTTATTTGACACGTCTACTGCTTGGGAAACTTTTCTGCTTGCATGGAAAACTTTTTCTGCTTGCATGGGAAACTTTTCTGCAATGCTAACAAAACTCCAGTCTAAGGCCTACATACTTCTTTGTAACCATTTCTTAACAATCCTCTAACCTTATGGATTCCAACATTTCCCCCTCTCTGTTTGACCCAGAAGCTTTCATTTTCTTGTCGCTTGCTATTTGCGTTTCATAGCTCTATTGCAAAATTTCTGCTTATTATCTGCTGAAGACCTATTTTCACTAAACTGAAGCATTGCTATATTACAGCACAGCAACTTAATGCTGTGAAGACCCAATCCCTGAAAGAGAGATATGAATCAAGTTTGGCAACAGTCACAAGGCATCGTTCAAAAAACTCTGGTCGATTCCAAGGCCTTAATTCAAAACCTTCGTTCATGTCAATACACTCATCTACTGCTTTCGTGAGATTTCGTACACTCTCTGTGCTTCTACATCCTAATTCTCCTGCTTGAATGACAAAAACTTCTTGGGCTGTTTTGTTCATCATTCGCCGAACACAACAGAGTATACAAGGTGCCACTATCAATATCAGTATTAGAACACCTAATATGTAAAGACCTATCTTGCAAAGTTGCCTTAGCCAAGGTGCAAAACTCCAATTTTGAAACAAATCATCCAACCAGGAACCTCCATCTTCTTTAATTTGGGCTGTCAGATCCTTTAATTTTTGAATGCTTTTGTGAATGGATTCAGAATGATAAGACAAATTTATACAACACAATCCTTCAAATTCCTCACAACCATGTCCTTGTGCCAGTAAGAGAAAATCAATGGCTGCTCTGTTTTGAAGAGTAGCATGTCTAATACTATCAACATTGGTCAACATATCACTGATTGCGGAGGATGTGGCATTAGCTTGTTTGCTCAGCCAACATCCAACTCGATCTAATTGTCTCAATGCCACAGCTGAAGCCAATTGGGGTAGAAATATACCTGCTGAAAGCCTTCTGGCGGCATTCCAAGGCATAAAATCACTCTGACAGTTCTCATCATAATGAGGAACAGCTCTTGTTTTCCTTTGTTTCTTTTTCATCACTGCTTTGGCAGTGGGGGCAATTATTGTAAGCATACCAATGCTACAAGGGCCACCTTCAAGGTGGGCTGGAATGCCTTGCCAACCTCTGTCTCCGCAAATGATCCAATACCCTTTTGGCAATTGCCGTGGATATTGGTCCGTCTCCAGAAACACATCCCAACTGTTTGAAACATTTGCTGCCCTGAGAAGTTTTTTCGAACAAATGTTCCAAGTGAAGGAAGGACTGTTTCCATTGTCAATTCCACCTGGTTTACCATTGGATTCTTTTCTGACCAAAGGAAACTCTTTCACTGGCACACCAACCAAACAGGTTGAGAAAGGCTTTTCTGGTTCCGAATTAGACAGACATATAGTATCCGATCCGGCAGCCTTGGCTAAGGTCACCCAAACATTCGTTTTCGGTTGATCCACAGGCAAATCTGCACGACAAAAAAATATTAAAATCAAGCAAAACAAGTATACCATTTGATTCTGCCCCATCTCTTTCAAGAACTAAGTTTTGGCAGAATTCTTTCTAAACAAAAACAATAACCTAAATTTTCAGCCAAAAATTAGCTTTGTTAAACAAACATTCAGCATTCAATTCGTATACTCATAAATAACATTGGCACAAAATCAGAGTTCATGGGTTCCACCGATTCACAAAGAACGTCAGGCACAAGAGGCGTCAGGCGAGACCCGGGATCCTTTGATTCGGTCCACGTCTGCGTACTCGCTTCCTCAGTTCTAGGCTCGACAACAGGTTCTGAAGTGCGATACGGTTTGACGTTTTTGGCAGGAACCCACTTAATTCTTCCAGCACCTGTGGAAATAGAAGCATACCCTTTGCCCCACGTTATTAATTGAAACTGACCTTCCATCTGTCCAGAGTAAGGGTTTCTAATTAGAAGAGGAGGACGTTCTTTCAGTTTTGCCTGTGTGCTATTTGAAAAGTGTCTAAAGATTGGTGGATCTGGTTCTGTACTTGAACTATTTAGAAAATTAAAACCATACAAAGCCTTACTCAGTCTCATCTGTGGGGTGATTTCCGTTCCCCCTCTCTGCTGATCTAATATGCGTTTTAAGGTTTGATGTGTTCTTTCAATGATTGCTTGGCTTGTGGGAGAGTGGGGAATACCAAAAATGTGTCGAACACCCCATTCATTTAAAAATGTGGCCAATTTTTGAGATATGTATGCGGGACCATTGTCAGTTTTTACTTCTTGGGGTATACCCAATGAAGCAAAAGCTTGCAGGAAATGATGACAGGCATGGCTGCCAGTTTCACCTGTGTGAAGGGAAGCAAAAACTGCACCAGAGAACGTGTCTATGGAAACATGAATATTTTTAAATTTACCAAAAGAAGGCTATTTAGTAACACCTGTTTGCCACAACTGTAGGCTTTGTAAGCCTCGGGGGTTGATTGCTCCTGTAGAAACAGGAGGTTGTACCAATTGACAGTCAGGGCAAGTATGAATGATAGCTTTAGCTTGACTTTTAGTGATTTGGAACATTCGCATGAGTGCTTGTGCATTTTGGTGGAAAAAGGCATGACTCGATTTTGCTTGTTCAAAAATATTTGGCAATGTGTTAGAAATGACCATTGTCAGCTTGTCCGCTCTTGCATTTCCTTCCACTAAAAATCCAGGAAGTGAAGAATGCGCCCTAATGTGAGAAACAAAATATGGATTAGTTCTATATTGCAAAGTTATAAAAAGACATGAAAGCCAACGATGTAAAGTTTCATTACTAACATCCTTTAAAATGGAACCTTCTATTCTCCTGACTACATTAGCAACATAAGCAGAATCTGTGACCAAATTAAAAGGCTGAGGAAACAGCTGAAAAGCTCAAACTACTGCAGCAAGCTCAACAATTTGAGGGGATCCCTCTACTGTTTGAATATCAGATTCCCAAACATCAGTCTTTTGATTAAACCAAGTCACAACGGACTTGTGGCTTTTACCAGAGCCATCAGTGAAGAGAGTCACAGCATGTAAAGGTTCTTCACTTAATTTAGGTTTTTCTCTGAAACTCAATTTTGCTTGCAGTAGTTTGTGAGCTGGATAGTGTATGGAACAAACACCTGGAAAACCTAAGAATGCATATTGTAAATCATCAGAATTTTGCATTGCCCAATTGAAATAATCATTTTTCAATGGCAAATAGATAACTGAACATTCTTGACCTGCCAAAGTTAACAATCTGGTTCTAGCCTTAATTATAATGTATGCAATCATTTCTAAAACTGAGCAAATGGTCTTTGAAAACCTGTAGGGAGGAAAAACCCATTCCATTATTAACAAAGGATCTTATTCTGTGGCATCCCACTGGAAAATGAGACCACAAAGCTGCATCTTCTCTCCTCAGATTGCAAGAAAGAAAGGATTTTCAGGAACGCAGCGATGAGCTTGTCTTTTTTGAAGAGCTTCTGTGACTTTGTCGAGAGCAGCACGAGCTTCAGGGGTTAAAGTTCTTGGCGAAGTGATGTCGCAACTTCCTCTCAGCAAATCGAAGAGCGGACTCAGTTCATCATTGGTGATTCCCAACATCGGTCTGGCCCAGTTGATTTCTCCTAGAAGTTGTTGTAACTCTTGTAGGTTGTTGACTCTGGTTCGGATCTGAATTTTCTGTGGTATTATTGTCGTCTTCCATCGTCTTCCATCCCAGGTACTTCTAAGGTGAAACTTGTTGAATTTTCATTGCAGAGATTTCAAGTGCAGCTTTTTGAATTTCAGCAACAACACAGTCGCGACTTTCTTCCATCTCTTCCTTTCAAAGGACTCCACCCTTAAAGCCAATTTTTCTTTCTCTGTATCTATAGATTGACAAACACCAGAACAACCATGTTTTTGCTTAACTGAAAAAGAGTTCCCCGGAACCACAATTTCCCGAGTGGAAGCAGCCACCTCAGCCTCCACCCCAGGCCCAACAGAATCCAATTCAGGTTTCAGTGTCCCTGCACAAACAATTTTAGGAAGTACAGTCACTTTTTCATTTCCATCTTTTACACACTTTGTTCCATCCCCCTTACAAGAGTCACATATTTTTACATTAACAGAACAACGCGAAGAAAAGTCCAAAAGAGTCTCATTTTTTCCCAGAGAGAGAGAAGAAAGATTTTGTTCAACAGAGTTCAAAGCAATACTTTCAGCATTTGCAACAACACTTGTAACATTCTCCGATACTCACACAGTCTCCGGTTTACTGGAATTTAATGAGACAGAACCAGAAGCTTTGTTTTCTGAGTCCAAGTTGATCTTATTATTATCCGTTTGTTTAAAACAGCGCTCCAACAGCGCTCTACAAACTGGCATATGTTCTCTTAAGCTTTCATCTTTTTTGAGAGAGAGTAGATTATAGATTCTCCAGTTTATCTGATCCCAAAAATGAAAAGTAAAAGCAGACTGCAGATTTAAATCTTGCGTATTCGCTTTAACCCAGATAAGTAAGTTTTTAAGCTCAGTTTTTGAAATTTCAGAGTGACCTTTTTCTTGTAACATTGTCTCTAATTGATGAAAAACATCCCATTCAACTTTTGATAAATTCGTTCCCATTTTTGTGTTCTTTTAATAATTTTCTTTTTCTCTATTTTGCCTCCCCACGTCACCCAAGCGCTCTCCCGAGATAAGTTACTTACAATTTTCTTGGCTTTGGCGGGAGAGATGATACAGTGTGCTCCTTGTTAACACTTGGGTCTCCGCAGCTGGTACTTCCACGATTTTTCTTTGTTTTTCTTCTATTCTACGTCCTCACACGAGGCACCAATATGCGGGGGACAGGACAGGTATAAGTCCAATAGTGTCAGGAACCCACGCCTTAAAAAAGGAACCCGCTAGGCCGCGGCAAAATATCCAAATATGGATAACATGGTAACCAGACCAGTGAAGAGATTTTTGCTTTTATTTCCAGCACATCAGTCTCAAAATACAAAATGGAGACATGACAGCTCACTGATCCACACCAAAAAATGTCTCCTTCAACAGGGCTCATACAGCAATACATAAAATCATCTCAGACTAGAATTCAGTCAATCAGACACAGAAAACACATCTTGACAAGCATTCTATCCAATCTTATAAAACATAGGTAATCGTAGCTAAAACAAAGACTAGTTGATAAGAGACAAAGAACAGAGTTCTATTCATGCTAACCTTCTAAAGATATATGTTAAAAAACCTTGTTTCCATGTTTCACGTCTACTGCTTGGGAAACTTTTCTGCTTGCACGGAGATCTTTTCTGCTTGCATGGGAAACTTTTCTGCAATGCTAACAAAACTCCAGTCTAAGGCCTACATACTTCTTTTTAACCATTTCTTAAAAATCCTCTAACCTTATGGATTCCAACATCAGGCCTTTATCAGTTCCATAGCTTTAAGCCATAACAAACCCAATTCAACCAACCACCATGCACCACGCTGTGAACACACGACGATTCTAGAACTTGTTGATTTACCTCTAATTCAGCTGCCTCACCTCCCACAGTCCTTTTCTACTTAGCCAAAGTAATGGGCCTCAGCCCAAGGCCTTCCTTTTTTAAGCTTCTAGCTATATGCAGCAGCAAACCACTACTTTCTTCTGTGCCAAGACTTTAGGTAGACGATTTGCATCTGCCCTTCCAGTGAAACCTAATGGGGAGAGAAAAGCCTCTCAGAGATGTTTAGTCATTCCATTTTCTAGACAGGCCAAATCCAAAGAAAAGCAAGCTATGGGATTGTGTACTTGCTCTTACAAAACACCTGCTGCCCTCTGACAATCAACTAGCAGAAAACCAGCCAAACTGAGACTTGAGGCAAACGACCCTTGGAAGGGAAGAATGATGTGATCAATCAAGACAACACTTTTCCAGGCTACCGAGATATTGGAAATGTCAGCAAAGGCTTGAGAGCAAAGGCTGAACAAATGGGGAAAGGGTAAAAGAATCCCAAGAAAAACATGACCAAAGGTTAAAACAATTCCAAGAAAAACATGGGCAAGTAACCTGTTGAAGCCTTCAGGAAATCAGTGGCCGCTGATTGACATAGGCCATTCAAGTTAATTGACCCCTGCACCTTCCACTCCTTTTTCATAGGGTGAATTGAGACCATGGAAGCACAATTCCTTGGATTCTGTTCTTAACTTTAGGAGAGAAGTACAGCAGCTGAAGTACCTGTTACTGATGTGATACCCAGAAACACAGAGTTGACACATTTCATTCTTGGCCAATCACAACAAGCAAGACCAAGAGGATAAGGCTGGCTTATTTTCATGACATTTTTCTTGTTTGACAGCCTGCTCTGATTGCAGTGAAACTTTTTCATTAGCTTCTCTCTACAAGGAGAAAGTCCAGTTCACTGTCCTGCCCTACGGCTGCAAGTATACCATTTGGTTTGTCGAGCCAAAAAATTGAATTGGAAGGTACGGAGCTAAGAGCCGCTCCGGGGCGTCTTTCAGCAGAAGCCGCGCTAAGGAGAGCACTGTGAGCGGCACAATCGTCTTTGAGCGAAGAAGCCGCTTCTTCGGCTCTGGGAGCCGGAGAGAGCGGCAGCTTCGGGAAGGTGAAGAAGCAAGCTGTACAACACTGGGATTGTGAGCGCACCTTGCCAACTGATAGAAAACAGTACCTTTGCACTCTCCTGACTTTTCCAATCACATGAACATTCGATTGGAAGCTGTTTTGGAGAGGTTTCATTCCCTTCTTCCAAAACACTCGGCACACCTCCGTGCAACGTCTAGAACACGATGGGAGATGTTTTCTGTGCTGGCACAGTTTTTCCTAGCCAGACATAGTGGAAAAGCTTTTTGCTGAGATGTAGATGAGAAGAGGCGCTAAAGACGAAGGTAGGATACTGTCTGGAGCTAAGGGCCACTCCCGGGCGTCTTTCGGCAGAAGCCGCGCTAAGGAGAGCACTGTGAGCGGCACAATCGTCTTTGCGCGAAGAAGCCGCTTCTTCGGCTCCGGGAGCCGGAGAGAGCGGCAACTTCGGGAAGGTGAAGAAGGAAGCTGTACAACACTGGGATTGTGTGCGCACCTTGCCAACTGATAGAAAACAGTACTTTTGCACTCTCCTGACTCTTCCAATCACATGAACATTCGATTGGAAGCTGTTTTGGACAACTTTTCTTTTCTTCCTGCCAAACACTTGGCAGACATCTCTGCAACTTCTAGAACACGATGGGAGATGTTTTCTGTGCTGGCACAATTTCTCCTTGCAAGATGTAGTGGAAAAGCTTTTTGCTAAGATGTAAACGACAAGAGAGGCTAAAGAGTGGATGTAAGCAAATGACACCCATCTTCAAAAAAGGCAATTAAGAGGACTCGCGATAGTACAAACCAGCCAGCCTCTTTTTTATCCCCAGGAAGTTGATGAAGCAGCTCTTCCTGGAAATCCTTGCCAGGCACATGAAAGACGACCAAATAATGTAGTTAGCATGATTTTTCAGGGGAATTTCAGGCTGAACATCACTTTAAACTCCTCTGATGAATCAACTTGACTGGTAGATGAAGGGAATATTATCTGCCTGGGCTTCAGGGCGGTTTTTGACTTATCTCTACATGGCAGCACACATACATATGGAAGCAATAGTGCAAAGGGGAGGGAATCAGTGTCTTTTCAGTGATGCTGAGGGAAAAGACAAGAGGCAGTGGGCACACACTGAAATACAGGAGATTGCCTTTGAACATCAGTAAATGTTTCTTTACTGTGAGGGTGACTGAACCACGGCACAGACTGCCCAGAAAGATTGTGGAGCCTGGATCTTTGAAGACATTAAAAGTACACCCAGATAGAATCCTGGGCAAGAGGCTCTAGGTATCCTGGTTTAGACAGGGGGGTTGGGCCTGGTTAGCCCCACCAACCCCTTCCACTCTCTTTCATTCTGTGCTAGTGAATTCTCTTCAAGATGCATTTCAAGCACTGGCATGACAAAGTTCTGTGCAGACAGAGATCCAAATGGACATGGCATCTAAGTTCCTTAAGCAGTGTTCAAGAAGAATGTAAAACTCTGGCACAAGTGTCTTTTCCCTAACTGAATCCCTTTCATGGGAAAATTCCCAGCTCTAGAAAGATCTTCTGATACGCATGCTTAAGACTGACACTGGCTGAGCAAATTTCTCCCTATGTGTATCTAAGACCAGTTAGGATCTTCACCCAAAGTGCTGTCAACATAGTCACAGAATGCCTATTGTTAAGAAGTGACAGCTTCCATCAGAATGGCAACTATTGGTCCACAAAATGGATGAATGGATGGGAATTATCTACGTGGGTTAAAAACAAAAATAAAGAGTTGGTCTTTATTTATCAATTTCATTGCAATATTGATAAGGGAAGAAAAAGATCTAAGTCCTTGACTTTCTGAACTCGAGGAAAGATTTTAAAAATTCCTTGTAAAAATGTATGATCACAATCAGACTATTGAAACCATTTTAGTTGGGAACAAAGTTCCAAAATTGTCTAGATAGTGGCAAAGAAGCCAAGAAAATAGGAAAGAAACAAAAAGAGAGCAAAAGAGTCAGCTTCAGTGTACAAGCTTGTTCTAGAAGTAGTCTGCTGGGAAAAGGAACCCCCAGCTAAATTTCCAATGTATTCCTGCGCTTGATTCAGTAACTGGTCAATGTAAAAACCAATCCTTTTGTACAACTTCTTCCAGCAACAAAAACTCCAACAGGTTGACACTACCATCATGTCTGTTCCAGACATATTTAAAAGAGAAGTGATGATTTTCTTGAAAACCTACTTGCATAAAAGTTGCAAGATGGTGGAGGGATTCCCACATCCTCCTTCCTCCATCTGGCTTGAAAGTATATTTGATAAAATATGCAACAAAGCACATGATTTATAAGGGAGAGTCAAATGGATGATTTGGGAATTGATCTCTTGTTGATAGTAAACTTCATATCCACTCGGTGTGACCTTTTTAAAACAAAATGTGGAGCTGAGGCATGAATCTGCCACAACAATTGTAAAGCAAACATACACACTCCCCTTCACATGCCCCCCCTTCCACACACACCTAGGCACACACAGAGATCAGCATAGCAGATCATGAACACCTTGGAAAAGACTGAAATGCTAAATGCCTCTCTTGAAGGGCAAAAGAGCTGGTGCAGTAATTCAAATGCCTGGTACAAAAATTCTGTTTCATATTTAGCTCCTATTTAAAACACAGCTTTTCATTTCATTCTATTTACAGAATATTTTCATTTGTTTCTTTAAAATTACTTAGTTCTCACCTGTTGTATGTCTAGGAATATTTTCTTCCAAAAATAGAAAAAAATAGATGATATCTTTTCAGCAGAAAACATTGGCTGATACAATTTTAAACCATCATGATATGGAAGAATTCTTCTGTCCCTCTCGAAGGTGGAAGAAGCATTTGGATCACAGATCATCTACAATGAAATACTTGACATGTTTAAGATGCTTTCAATCAATTTTGATCGTCAATTGCTTATTCGTTGTAAACAGTAATTTTTCAGTGAAGGGAAAGTGTGTGTGGTATATCTACATGATGTGTTCAAAGCCAGTTCCTACTAATGGCCAGGCTGAATTCCAGTAAATAATGTCCCGAATGATATTTTGCTGCCTTCTTTGGCACTTCATGAAATCTTACCCCGATGAAGTGCTGAAACACAGAGATTTTCTCTTAGAGAGTGTCTCATGTTGTAACCCATCCCATGGATTTTATGCTGTAATTCTTATCTCTTTTAAAATTTACTATCTTCTGTACAGTTTTCATGAAACTTTCTGTTACAGTAGTGAATAGCACAGATAAATGTCATTTTGTACAACTTTGAATTTACCCCAAGAGCTGAGAGAAAACTTGCTCCTATACTTCAATCCGAGTTTCTTCTATAGTCCAACTTTGTTTCTCTACCGTCAAGCTTCTCCTTTGTTGCTGCTCCAAGCCCCGTCCAAGGTGACCTTGAATACTTTCAGGGATGGGACACCCACAACTTCTCTGGGCAACCTGTTCCAGTGTTCCAGCACTCCCACAGTAAAAAAGGCCTTCCTTTCATCTAATATGTGTAGGAAATCATAAATCTAGGCAAAGAAGCTTGGAGTGCAAATTTGAAATTCTTTGGATTTGAAGCACATTTTATATGAATACTGACTTACAGATGACTAAAAGATGTTGATGGGCATTTGAGCTGACAAGTTTTGAAAAAGTGCACGGAAATTAAAATTGAAACCACTAAAATTAAAAACTCCTTGCCATTTTCTTTTTCCTCTCCTATTCAAAATTGCATATGTCAGATATCAGTGCTTCATGCAAACATCTCAGATGCTCTCAGAGAAAAAGCTTTTCTTTCAGACTAAGTTGCGGTTGACGTAGAACACTAGCAGGAGTGAAAGCTTTTCTGGGCATCGGGGCAGCACCTTCTCCTTGGATTTGTGTGCAGAATGCATTTTATCCAAACTGGAAAATAGATCCCAGCTCTGTTCTATTCATCATTCTTACTTCATCAGGCCTGAAGATTCTGTGAAAAGTAGCCTGTGGACCTTGAAGATAGCGCAAGTGAAACAGATGAGAGGTGATAGAGAAGTTGAGGGAGAGAAGAAAGAGCATATGGCTGAAAGAAGAAAGTATTTCTTCACGTGATCATGGAAGATTGCAGGAGCCACTTGGTGCTATCAAACCAGCCCGACTTGGCACTGGTGCCACCTTGGGTCTGGGAGCCATCTTGCATATTGTGCATTTTAAGGAGCCAGCTGGCCACTCCCAGCCATATGCCCCCAAACACAAACCACGGCCCTTTCCTCTGGCAAACAAAACTCAGCTGCCCAGCTTTTTGATGGCAGATGGCAGGAGCCACTTGGTACTATCAAACCAGCCCGACTTGGCACTGGTGCCACCATGTGTCTGGTAACCATCCTGCCTATTGTAGCTTTTCAGGAGCCAGCCGGTCACTCTCAGCCATAGGCCCCAGACACAAACCTCAGCCCGTTTCCCTGGCAAACAAAAGTAAGCTGCCCCGCTTCTGGATGGCAGATTGCAGGAGCCACTTGGTACTATCAAACCAGCCCAACTTGGCACTGGTGCAACCTTGGGTCTGGGAACCATCCTGCGTATCGTGGATTTTCAGGGGCCAGCCGGCCACTCTCAGCCATATGCCCCCAAACACAAACCACGGCCGTTTTCTCTGGCAAACAAAACTCAACTGCCCCTCTTCTGCTTGGCAAATTGCAGGACGCAATTTGTACTACAAAAACAGCCCGAGTTGGCAGTGGTGCCACCTTGGGTCTGGGAACCATCCTGCGTATCGAGCATTTTAAGGAGCCAGCCGGCCACTCCCATCCATATGCCCCCAAACACAAAACATGGCCCTTTTCTCTGGCAAACAAAACTCAACTGCCCCTCTTCTGGATGGCAGATTGCAGGAGACACTTGGTACTATCAAACCAGCCCAACTTGGCACTGGTGCCACCTTGGATCTGGGAACCATCCTGCGTATCGTACATATTCAGGAACCAGCCGAACTCTGCTGGCCATAGGCCCCCAGACACAAACATTGGCACGTTTCCCTGGCAGACAAAAGTAAGCTGCCCCGCTTATGGATGGCAGATTGCGGGAGCCACTTGGTACTATCAAACCAGCCCGACTTGGCACTGGTGCCACCTTGGCTCTGGGAACCATCCTGCCTATCGTGGATTTTCAGGAAACAGCCGGCCACTCCCAGCCACAGGCCCCCAAACACAAACCAGGGCTCATTCCCCTGGCAAACAAAACTCAGCTGCCCCGCTTCTGGATGGCAGTTTGCAGGAGCAACTTGGGACTATCAAACCAGCCCGACTTGGCACTGGTACCACCTTTGCTCTGGGAACCATCCTGAGTATCCTGGATTTTCAGGGGCCAGCCGGCCACTCCCAGCCATATGACCCCAAACACAAACCTCGGCCCTTTTCTCTGGAAAACAAATCTCAACTGCCCCTCTTCGGGATGGCAAATTGCAGGACGCACTTGGTACTACAAAAACAGCCCGACTTGGCACTGGTGCCACCTTGGCTCTGGGAACCATGCTGCGTATCATGGATTTTCAGGGGCCAGCCTGCCACTCTCAGCCACAGGGCCCACAAAACAAACCATGGCCATTTTCCTTGGCAAACAAAAATCAGCTGCCCCGGTTCTGGATGGCCGATTGCAGGAGCCACTTGGTACTACAAAAACAGCCCGACTTGGCACTGGTGCCACCTTGGGTCTGGTTACCGTCCTGCGTAACGTGCATTTTAAGGAGCCAGCCGGCCACTCCCAGCCATATGCCCCCAAACACAAACCACGGCCCATTTCCCTGGCAAACAAAACTCAGGATCCCCGCTTTTGGATGGCAGATTGCAGGAGCCACTTTGCACCATCAAACCAGCCCGACTTGGCACTGGTGCCACCTTGGATCTGGGAACCATCCTGCCTATCGTGGATTTTCAGGGGCCAGCCGGCCACTCTCAGCCATAGGCCCCCAAACACAAACCACGGCCCTTTTCTCTGGCAAACAAAACTCAACTGCCCCTCTTCTGGGTGGCAAATTGCAGGAGACACTTGGTACTCCAAAAACAGCTTGACTTGGCACTGGTGCCACCTTGGGTGTGGTTACCGTCCTGCGTATCGTGCATTTTAAGGAGCCAGCTGACCACTCCCAGCCATATGCCCGCAAACACAACCCACGGCACTTTTCTCTGACAAACAAAACTCAGCTGCCCCTGCCCAGCTTCTGGATGGCAGATTACAGGAGCCACTTGGGACTATAAAACCAGCCCAACTTGGCACTGGTGCCACCTTGGGTCTGGGAACCATCCTGCGAATTGTGGATTGTCAGGAGCCAGCCGACCACTCTCGGCCACAGACCCCAATCAGAAACAACGGCCAGTTTCCCTGGCAAAAAAAACTCAGCTGCCCCGCTTCTGGATGGCAGATTGCAGGAGGCACTTGACACTGTCAAACCAGCCCGACTTGCCACTGGTGCCACCTTGGGTCTGGGAACCATCCTGCCTATCGTGGATTTAAAGGAGCCAGCCGGCTGCTCCCAGCCACAGGCCCTCAACAAAAACCACGGCCCTTTTTTCTGGCAAACAAAACTTAGCTGCCTCGCTTCTGGATGGCAGATTGCAGGAGCAACTTGGGACTATCGAACCAGCCCAACTTGGCACTGGTGCCACTTCGGATCTGGGAACCATCCTGCCTATCGTGGATTTTCAGGGGCCAGCCGGCCACTCTCAGCCATATGCCCCCAAAAACAATCCACGGACCTTTTCTCTGGCAAACAAAAATCAGCTGCCCCGCTTCTGGAGGGCAGATTGCAGGAGCCACTTAGTACTATCAAATCAGCCCAACTTGGCACTGGTGCCACCTTGGATCTGGGACCCATCCTGCGTATCGTACATATTCAGGAACCACCCGAACACTGCTGGCCATAGGCCCCCAGACACAAACCTTGGCACGTTTCCCTGGCAAACAAAAGTAAGCTGCCCCGCTTCTGGATGGCAGATTGCGGGAGCCACTTGGTACTATCAAACCAGCCCGACTTGGCACTGGTGCCACCTTGGCTCTGGGAACCATCCTGCCTATCGTGGATTTTCAGGAAACAGCCGGCCACTCCCAGCCACAGGCCCCCAAAGACAAACCATTGCCCATTTCCCTGGCAAACGAAACTCAGCTGCCCCGCTTCTGGATGGCAGATTGCAGGAGCCACTTGGTACTATCAAACCAGCCCAACTTGGCACTGGTGCCACCTTGGATCTGGGAACCATCCTGCCTATCGTGGATTTTCAGGGGCCAGCCGGCCACTCTCAGCCATATGCCCCCAAAAACAAACCTCGGCCCTTTTCTCTGGCAAACAAAACTCAACTGCCCCTCTTCTGGATGGCAAATTGCAGGACGCACTTGGTACTACAAAAACAGCCTGACTTGGCAGTGGTGCCACCTTGGGTCTGGGAACCATCCTGCGTATCGAGCATTTTAAGGAGCCAGCCGGCCACTCCCATCCATATGCCCCAAAAACAAACCACGGACCTTTTCTCTGGCAAACAAAACTCAGCTGCCCGCTTCTGGATGGCAGATTGCAGGAGCCACTTTGAACCATAGAACCAGCCCAACTTGGCACTGGTGCCACCTTGGATCTGGGAACCATCCTGCCTATCGTGGATTTTCAGGGGCCAGCCGGCCACTCTCAGCCATAGGCCCCTAAACACAAACCACGGCCCTTTTCTCTGGCAAACAAAACTCAACTGCCCCTCTTCTGGGTGGCAAATTGCAGGAGACACTTGGTACTACGAAAACAGCCCGACTTGGCACTGGTGCCACCTTGGGTCTGGTTACCATCCTGCGTATCGTGCATTTTAAGGAGCCAGCTGACCACTCCCAGCCATATGCCCGCAAACACAACCCACGGCACTTTTCTCTGGCAAACAAAACTCAGCTGCCCCGCTTCTGGATGGCCGATTGCAGGAGTAACTTGGGACTATCAAACCAGCCCGACTTGGCACTGGTACCACCTTTGCTCTGGGAACCATCCTGAGTATCCTGGATTTTCAGGGGCCAGCCGGCCACTCCCAGCCATATGACCCCAAACACAAACCTCGGCCCTTTTCTCTGGAAAACAAATCTCAACTGCCCCTCTTCAGGATGGCAAATTGCAGGACGCACTTGGTACTACAAAAACAGCCCGACTTGGCAGTGGTGCCACCTTGGCTCTGGGAACCATGCTGCGTATCATGGATTTTCAGGGGCCAGCCTGCCACTCTCAGCCACAGGGCCCACAAAACAAACCATGGCCATTTTCCTTGGCAAACAAAAATCAGCTGCCCCGGTTCTGGATGGCCGATTGCAGGAGCCACTTGGTACTACAAAAACAGCCCGACTTGGCACTGGTGCCACCTTGGGTCTGGTTACCGTCCTGCGTATCGTGCATTTTAAGGAGCCAGCCGGCCACTCCCAGCCATATGCCCCCAAACACAAACCACGGCCCATTTCCCTGGCAAACAAAACTCAGGATCCCCGCTTTTGGATGGCAGATTGCAGGAGCCACTTTGCACCATCAAACCAGCCCGACTTGGCACTGGTGCCACCTTGGATCTGGGAACCATCCTGCCTATCGTGGATTTTCAGGGGCCAGCCGGCCACTCCCAGCCATATGCCCCCAAACACAAACCACGGCCCATTTCCCTGGCAAACAAAACTCAGGATCCCCGCTTTTGGATGGCCGATTGCAGGAGCCACTTTGCACCATCAAACCAGCCCGACTTGGCACTGGTGCCACCTTGGGTCTGGGAACCATCCTGCGAATTGTGGATTGTCAGGAGCCAGCCGACCACTCTCGGCCACAGACCCCAATCAGAAACAACGGCCAGTTTCCCTGGCAAAAAAAACTCAGCTGCCCCGCTTCCTGATGGCAGATTGCAGGAGGCACTTGACACTGTCAAACCAGCCCGACTTGCCACTGGTGCCACCTTGGGTCTGGGAACCATCCTGCCTTCGTGGATTTAAAGGAGCCAGCCGGCTGCTCCCAGCCACAGGCCCTCAACAAAAACCACGGCCCTTTTTTCTGGCAAACAAAACTTAGCTGCCTCGCTTCTGGATGGCAGATTGCAGGACCAACTTGGGACTATCAAACCAGCCCAACTTGGCACTGGTGCCACTTCGGATCTGGGAACCATCCTGCGTATCGTGGATTTTCAGGGGCCAGCCGGCCACTCTCAGCCATAGGCCCCCAAACAAAAACCACGGCCCTTTTCTCTGGCAAACAAAACTCAACTGCCCCTCTTCTGGGTGGCAAATTGCAGGAGACACTTGGTACTACGAAAACAGCCCGACTTGGCACTGGTGCCACCTTGGGTCTGGTTACCATCCTGCGTATCGTGCATTTTAAGGAGCCAGCTGACCACTCCCAGCCATATGCCCGCAAACACAACCCACGGCACTTTTCTCTGGCAAACAAAACTCAGCTGCCCAGCTTCTGGATGGCAGATTACAGGAGCCACATTGTACTATAAAAACAGCCTGACTTGGCAGTGGTGCCACCTTGGGTCTGGGAACCATCCTGCGTATCGAGCATTTTAAGGAGCCAGCCGGCCACTCCCATCCATATGCCCCAAAAACAAACCACGGACCTTTTCTCTGGCAAAAAAAAATCAGCTGCCCGCTTCTGGATGGCAGATTGCAGGAGCCACTTTGAACCATAGAACCAGCCCAACTTGGCACTGGTGCCACCTTGGATCTGGGAACCATCCTGCCTATCGTGGATTTTCAGGGGCCAGCCGGCCACTCTCAGCCATAGGCCCCTAAACACAAACCACGGCCCTTTTCTCTGGCAAACAAAACTCAACTGCCCCTCTTCTGGGTGGCAAATTGCAGGAGACACTTGGTACTACGAAAACAGCCCGACTTGGCACTGGTGCCACCTTGGGTCTGGTTACCATCCTGCGTATCGTGCATTTTAAGGAGCCAGCTGACCACTCCCAGCCATATGCCCGCAAACACAACCCACGGCACTTTTCTCTGACAAACAAAACTCAGCTGCCCAGCTTCTGGATGGCAGATTACAGGAGCCACTTGGTACTATAAAACCAGCCCAACTTGGCACTGGTGCCACCTTGGGTCTGGGAACCATCCTGCGAATTGTGGATTGTCAGGAGCCAGCCGACCACTCTCGGCCACAGACCCCAATCAGAAACAACGGCCAGTTTCCCTGGCAAAAAAAACTCAGCTGCCCCGCTTCTGGATGGGAGATTGCAGGAGCCACTTGGTACTATCAAACCAGCCCGACTTGCCACTGGTGCCACCTTGGGTCTGGGAACCATCCTGCCTTCGTGGATTTAAAGGAGCCAGCCGGCTGCTCCCAGCCACAGGCCCTCAACAAAAACCACGGCCCTTTTTTCTGGCAAACAAAACTTAGCTGCCTCGCTTCTGGATGGCAGATTGCAGGAGCAACTTGGGACTATCAAACCAGCCCAACTTGGCACTGGTGCCACCTTGAGTCTGGGAACCATCCTGCGTATTGTGGATTTTCAGGAGCCAGCTGGCCACTCCCAGCCACAGGCCCCCGAAAACAAACCTAGGCCCATTTCTCTGGCAAACAAAACTCAGGTGCCCCGCTTCTGGATGGCCGATTGCAGGAGCAACTTGGGACTATCAAACCAGCCCAACTTGGCACTGGTGCCACTTCGGATCTGGGAACCATCCTGCCTATCGTAAATTTTCAGGGGCCAGCCGGCCACTCTCAGCCATATGCCCCCAAACACAAACCACGGCCCTTTTCTCTGGCAAACAAAACTCAACTGCCCCTCTTCTGGATGGCAAATTGCAGGACGCACTTGGTACTACAAAAACAGCCCGACTTGGTAGTGGTGCCACCTTGGGTCTGGGAACCATCCTGCGTATCGAGCATTTTAAGGAGCCAGCCGGCCACTCCCAGCCATATGCCCCCAAAAACAAACCACGGACCTTTTCTCTGGCAAAAAAAAATCAGCTTCCCCCTTCTGGATGGCAGATTGCAGGAGCCACTTTGCACCATCAAACCAGCCCGACTTGGCACTGGTGCCACCTTGGCTCTGGGAACCATCCTGTGTATTGTGGATTCTAAGGAGCCAGCCGGCCACTCCCAACCACAGGCCCCCAAACACAAACAACTGCGCTTTTCTCTGGAAAACAAAACTCAGCTGCCAACTTTTTGATGGCAGATTGCAGGAGCCACTTGGTACTATCAAAACAGCCCAACTTGGTACTGGTGCCACCATGGGTCTGGTCACCATCCTGCCTATCGTAGCTTTTCAGGAGCCAGCCGGTCACTCCCAGCCATAATCACCCAGACACAAACCTCGGCCCGTTTCCCTGGCAAACAAAACTAAGCTGCCCCGCTTCTGGATGGCAGATTGCAGGACGCCCTTGGTTCTACAAAAACAGCCCGACTTGGCACTGGTGCCACCTTGGGTCTGGGAACCATCCTGCGTATCGAGCATTTTAAGGAGCCAGCCGGCCACTCCAAACCATATGGCCCCAAATACAATCCACGGAACTTTTCTTTGGCAAACAAAAATCAGCTGCCCCGCTTCTGGATGGCAGATTGCAGGAGCCACTTTGCACCATCAAACCAGCCTGACTGACTCCTGAAAATCAACCATACGCAGGATGGCTTCCAGACCCAAGGTGGCACCAGTGCCAAGTCGGGCTGGTTTTTGCAGTATCAAGTGGCTCCTGCAATTTGCCATCCAGAAGAGGGGCAGTTGAGTTTTGTTTGCCAGAGAAAAGGTCCGTGGTTTGTTTTTGGGGGCATATGGCTGGGAGTGGCCGGCTGGCTCCTTAGAATCCACGACAGGCAGGATGGTTCCCAGACCCAATGTGGCACCTGTGCCAAGTCGGGCTGGTTTGATAGTACCAAGTGGCTCCTGCAATCTCCCATCCAGAAGCGGGGCAGCTGAGTTTTTTTTGCCAGGGAAACGGGCCGTTGTTTTTGATTGGGGTCTGCGGCCGAGAGTGGTCGGCTGGCTCCTGACAATCCACAATACGCAGGATGGTTCCTAGACCCCTGGTGGCACCAGTGCAAAGGCGGGCTGGTTTGATAGCACCAAGTGGCTCCTGCAATCTGCCATCCAGAAGCTGGGCAGCTGAGTTTTGTTTGCCAGAGAAAAGGGCCGTGGGTTGTGTTTGGGTGCATATGGCTGGGAGTAGCCGGCTTGCTCCTTCAAATGCACGATACGCAGGACGGTAACCACACCCAAGGTGGCACCAGTGGCAAGTCAAGCTGTTTTTGGAGTACCAAGTGGCTCCTGCAATTTGCCACCCAGAAGAGGGGCAGTTGAGTTTTGTTTGCCAGAGAAAAGGGCCGTGGTTTGTGTTTGGGGGCCTATGGCTGAGAGTGGCCGGCTGGCCCCTGAAAATCCACGATAGGCAGGATGGTTCCCAGATCCAAGGTGGCACCAGTGCCAAGTCGGGCTGGTTTGATGGTGCAAAGTGGCTCCTGCAATCTGCCATCCAAAAGCGGGGATCCTGAGTTTTGTTTGCCAGGGAAATGGGCCGTGGTTTGTGTTTGGGGGCATATGGCTGGGAGTGGCCGGCTGGCTCCTTAAAATGCACGATACGCAGGACGGTAACCAGACCCAAGGTGGCACCAGTGCCAAGTCGGGCTGTTTTTGTAGTACCAAGTGGCTCCTGCAATCGGCCATCCAGAACCGGGGCAGCTGATTTTTGTTTGCCAAGGAAAATGGCCATGGTTTGTTTTGTGGGCCCTGTGGCTGAGAGTGGCCGGCTGGCCCCTGAAAATCCATGATACGCAGCATGGTTCCCAGAGCCAAGGTGGCACCACTGCCAAGTCGGGCTGTTTTTGTAGTACCAAGTGCGTCCTGCAATTTGCCATCCCGAAGAGGGGCAGTTGAGATTTGTTTTCCAGAGAAAAGGGCCGAGGTTTGTGTTTGGGGTCATATGGCTGGGAGTGGCCGGCTGGCCCCTGAAAATCCAGGATACTCAGGATGGTTCCCAGAGCAAAGGTGGTACCAGTGCCAAGTCGGGCTGGTTTGATAGTCCCAAGTTGCTCCTGCAAACTGCCATCCAGAAGCGGGGCAGCTGAGTTTTGTTTGCCAGGGGAATGAGCCCTGGTTTGTGTTTGGGGGCCTGTGGCTGGGAGTGGCCGGCTGTTTCCTGAAAATCCACGATAGGCAGGATGGTTCCCAGAGCCAAGGTGGCACCAGTGCCAAGTCGGGCTGGTTTGATAGTACCAAGTGGCTCCCGCAATCTGCCATCCATAAGCGGGGCAGCTTACTTTTGTCTGCCAGGGAAACGTGCCAATGTTTGTGTCTGGGGGCCTATGGCCAGCAGAGTTCGGCTGGTTCCTGAATATGTACGATACGCAGGATGGTTCCCAGATCCAAGGTGGCACCAGTGCCAAGTCGGGCTGGTTTGATAGTACCAAGTCGCTCCTGCAATCTGCCATCCAGAAGAGGGGCAGTTGAGTTTTGTTTGCCAGAGAAAAGGGCCATGTTTTGTGTTTGGGGCCTATGGCTGAGAGTGGCCGGCTGGCCCCTGAAAATCCACGCTCGGCACGATGGTTCCCAGATCCAAGGTGGCACCAGTGCCAAGTCGGGCTGGTTTGATGGTGCAAAGTGGCTCCTGCAATCTGCCATCCAGAAGCGGGGCAGCTGATTTTTGTTTGCCAGAGAAAAGGTCCGTGGTTTGTTTTTGGGGGCATATGGATGGGAGTGGCCGGCTGGCTCCTTAAAATGCTCGATACGCAGGATGGTTCCCAGACCCAAGGTGGCACCACTGCCAACTCGGGCTGTTTTTGTAGTACAAATTGCGTCCTGCAATTTGCCAAGCAGAAGAGGGGCAGTTGAGTTTTGTTTGCCAGAGAAAAGGTCCGTGGTTTGTGTTTGGGGGCATATGGCTGAGAGTGGCCGGCTGGCCCCTGAAAATCCACGATACGCAGGATGGTTCCCAGACCCAAGGTTGCACCAGTGCCAAGTTGAGCTGGTTTGATAGTACCAAGTGGCTCCTGCAATCTGCCATCCAGAAGCGGGGCAGCTTACTTTTGTTTGCCAGGGAAACGGGCTGAGGTTTGTGTCTGGGGCCTATGGCTGAGAGTGACCGGCTGGCTCCTGAAAAGCTACAATAGGCAGGATGGTTCCCAGAGCCAAGGTGGCACCAGTGCCAAGTCGGGCTGGTTTGATAGTACCAAGTGGCTCCCGCAATCTGCCATCCAGAAGCGGGGCAGCTTACTTTTGTCTGCCAGGGAAACGTGCCAATGTTTGTGTCTGGGGGCCTATGGCCAGCAGAGTTCGGCTGGTTCCTGAATATGTACGATACGCAGGATGGTTCCCAGATCCAAGGTGGCACCAGTGCCAAGTCGGGCTGGTTTGATAGTACCAAGTCGCTCCTGCAATCTGCCATCCAGAAGAGGGGCAGTTGAGTTTTGTTTGCCAGAGAAAAGGGCCATGTTTTGTGTTTGGGGCCTATGGCTGAGAGTGGCCGGCTGGCCCCTGAAAATCCACGCTCGGCACGATGGTTCCCAGATCCAAGGTGGCACCAGTGCCAAGTCGGGCTGGTTTGATGGTGCAAAGTGGCTCCTGCAATCTGCCATCCAGAAGCGGGGCAGCTGATTTTTGTTTGCCAGAGAAAAGGTCCGTGGTTTGTTTTTGGGGGCATATGGATGGGAGTGGCCGGCTGGCTCCTTAAAATGCTCGATACGCAGGATGGTTCCCAGACCCAAGGTGGCACCACTGCCAACTCGGGCTGTTTTTGTAGTACAAATTGCGTCCTGCAATTTGCCAAGCAGAAGAGGGGCAGTTGAGTTTTGTTTGCCAGAGAAAACGGCCGTGGTTTGTGTTTGGGGGCATATGGCTGAGAGTGGCCGGCTGGCCCCTGAAAATCCACGATACGCAGGATGGTTCCCAGACCCAAGGTTGCACCAGTGCCAAGTTGGGATGGTTTGATAGTACCAAGTGGCTCCTGCAATCTGCCATCCAGAAGCGGGGCAGCTTACTTTTGTTTGCCAGGGAAACGGGCTGAGGTTTGTGTCTGGGGCCTATGGCTGAGAGTGACCGGCTGGCTCCTGAAAAGCTACAATAGGCAGGATGGTTACCAGACCCATGGTGGCACCAGTGCCAAGTCGGGCTGGTTTGATAGTACCAAGTGGCTCCTGCCATCTGCCATCAAAAAGCTGGGCAGCTGAATTTTGTTTGCCAGAGAAAAGGGCCGTGGTTTGTGTTTGGGGGCATATGGCTGGGAGTGGCCAGCTGGCTCCTTTAAATGCACAATATGCAAGATGGCTCCCAGACCCAAGGTGGCACCAGTGCCAAGTCGGGCTGGTTTGATAGCACCAAGTGGCTCCTGCAATCTTCCATGATCACGTGAAGAAATACTTTCTTCTTTCAGCCATATGCTCTTTCTTCTCTCCCTCAACTTCTCTATCACCTCTCATCTGTTTCACTTTCGCTATCTTGAAGGTCCACAGGCTACTTTTCACAGAATCTTCAGGCCTGATGAAGTAAGAATGATGAATAGAACAGAGCTGGGATCTATTTTCCAGTTTGGATAAAATGCATTCTGCACACAAATCCAAGGAGAAGGTGCTGCCCCGATGCCCAGAAAAACTTTCACTCCTGCTAGTGTTCTACGTCAACCGCAACTTAGTCTGAAAGAAAAGCTTTTTCTCTGAGAGCATCTGAGATGTTTGCATGAAGCACTGATATCTGACATATGCAATTTTGAATAGGAGAGGAAAAAGAAAATGGCAAGGAGTTTTTAATTTTAGTGGTTTCAATTTTAATTTCCGTGCACTTTTTCAAAACTTGTCAGCTCAAATGCCCATCAACATCTTTTAGTCATCTGTAAGTCAGTATTCATATAAAATGTGCTTCAAATCCAAAGAATTTCAAATTTGCACTCCAAGCTTCTTTGCCTAGATTTATGATTTCCTACACATATTAGATGAAAGGAAGGCCTTTTTTACTGTGGGAGTGCTGGAACACTGGAACAGGTTGCCCAGAGAAGTTGTGGGTGTCCCATCCCTGAAAGTATTCAAGGTCACCTTGGGCGGGGCTTGGAGCAGCAACAAAGGAGAAGCTTGACGGTAGAGAAACAAAGTTGGACTATAGAAGAAACTCGGATTGAAGTATAGGAGCAAGTTTTCTCTCAGCTCTTGGGGTAAATTCAAAGTTGTACAAAATGACATTTATCTGTGCTATTCACTACTGTAACAGAAAGTTTCATGAAAACTGTACAGAAGATAGTAAATTTTAAAAGAGATAAGAATTACAGCATAAAATCCATGGGATGGGTTACAACATGAGACACTCTCTAAGAGAAAATCTCTGTGTTTCAGCACTTCATCGGGGTAAGATTTCATGAAGTGCCAAAGAAGGCGGCAAAATATCATTCGGGACATTATTTACTGGAATTCAGCCTGGCCATTAGTAGGAACTGGCTTTGAACACATCATGTAGATATACCACACACACTTTCCCTTCACTGAAAAATTACTGTTTACAACGAATAAGCAATTGACGATCAAAATTGATTGAAAGCATCTTAAACATGTCAAGTATTTCATTGTAGATGATCTGTGATCCAAATGCTTCTTCCACCTTCGAGAGGGACAGAAGAATTCTTCCATATCATGATGGTTTAAAATTGTATCAGCCAATGTTTTCTGCTGAAAAGATATCATCTATTTTTTTCTATTTTTGGAAGAAAATATTCCTAGACATACAACAGGTGAGAACTAAGTAATTTTAAAGAAACAAATGAAATTAAAATATTCTGTAAATAGAATGAAATGAAAAGCTGTGTTTTAAATAGGAGCTAAATATTAAACAGAATTTTTGTACCAGGCATTTGAATTACTGCACCAGCTCTTTTGCCCATCAAGAGAGGCATTTAGCATTTCAGTCTTTTCCAAGGTGTTCATGATCTGCTATGCTGATCTCTGTGTGTGCCTAGGTGTGTGTGGAAGGGGGGGCATGTGAAGGGGAGTGTGTATGTTTGCTTTACAATTGTTGTGGCAGATTCATGCCTCAGCTCCACATTTTGTTTTAAAAAGGTCACAACAAGTGGATATGAAGTTTACTATCAACAAGAGATCAATTCCCAAATCATCCATTTGACTCTCCCTTATAAATCATGTGCTTTGTTGCATATTTTATCAAATATACTTTCAAGCCAGATGGAGGAAGGAGGATGTGGGAATCCCTCCACCATCTTGCAACTTTTATGCAAGTAGGTTTTCAAGAAAATCATCATTTCTCTTTTAAATATGTCTGGAACAGGCATGATGGTAGTGTCAACCTGTTGGAGTTTTTGTTGCTGGAAGAAGTTGTACAAAAGGATTGGTTTTTACATTGACCAGTTACTGAATCAAGCGCAGGAATACATTGGAAATTCAGCTGGGGGTTCCTTTTCCCAGCAGACTACTTCTAGAACGAGCTTGTACACTGAAGCTGACTCTTTTGCTCTCTTTTTGTTTCTTTCCTATTTTCTTGGCTTCTTTGCCACTATCTAGACAATTTTGGAACTTTGTTCCCAACTAAAATGGTTTCAATAGTCTGATTGTGATCATACATTTTTACAAGGAATTTTTAAAATCTTTCCTCGAGTTCAGAAAGTCAAGGACTTAGATCTTTTTCTTCCCTTATCAATATTGCAATGAAATTGATAAATAAAGACCAACTCTTTATTTTTGTTTTTAACCCACGTAGATAATTCCCATCCATTCATCCATTTTGTGGACCAATAGTTGCCATTCTGATGGAAGCTGTCACTTCTTAACAATAGGCATTCTGTGACTATGTTGACAGCACTTTGGGTGAAGATCCTAACTGGTCTTAGATACACATAGGGAGAAATTTGCTCAGCCAGTGTCAGTCTTAAGCATGCGTATCAGAAGATCTTTCTAGCGCTGGGAATTTTCCCATGAAAGGGATTCAGTTAGGGAAGAGACACTTGTGCCAGAGTTTTACATTCTTCTTGAACACTGCTTAAGGAACTTAGATGCCATGTCCATTTGGATCTCTGTCTGCACAGAACTTTGTCATGCCAGTGCTTGAAATGCATCTTGAAGAGAATTCACTAGCACAGAATGAAAGAGAGTGGAAGGGGTTGGTGGGGCTAACCAGGCCCAACCCCCCTGCCTAAACCAGCATACCTAGAGCCTCTTGCCCAGGATTCTATCTGGGTGTACTTTTAATGTCTTCAAAGATCCAGGCTCCACAATCTTTCTGGGCAGTCTGTGCCGTGGTTCAGTCACCCTCACAGTAAAGAAACATTTACTGATGTTCAAAGGCAATCTCCTGTATTTCAGTGTGTGCCCACTGCCTCTTGTCTTTTCCCTCAGCATCACTGAAAAGACACTGATTCCCTCCCCTTTGCACTATTGCTTCCATATGTATGTGTGCTGCCATGTAGAGATAAGTCAAAAACCGCCCTGAAGCCCAGGCAGATAATATTCCCTTCATCTACCAGTCAAGTTGATTCATCAGAGGAGTTTAAAGTGATGTTCAGCCTGAAATTCCCCTGAAAAATCATGCTAACTACATTATTTGGTCGTCTTTCATGTGCCTGGCAAGGATTTCCAGGAAGAGCTGCTTCATCAACTTCCTGGGGATAAAAAAGAGGCTGGCTGGTTTGTACTATCGCGAGTCCTCTGAATTGCCTTTTTTGAAGATGGGTGTCATTTGCTTACATCCACTCTTTAGCCTCTCTTGTCGTCTACATCTTATCAAAAAGCTTTTCCACTACATCTGGCAGGGAGAAATTGTGCCAGCACAGAAAACATCTCCCATCGTGTTCTAGACGTTGCACGGATGTCTGCCAAGTGTTTGGCAGGAAGAAAAGAAAAGTTGTCCAAAACAGCTTCCAATCGAATGTTCATGTGATTGGAAGAGTCAGGAAAGTGCAAAAGTACGGTTTTGTATCAGTTGGCAAGGTGCGCACACAATCCCAGTGTTGTACAGCTTGCTTCTTCACCTTCCCGAAGCTGCCGCTCTCTCCGGCTCCCGGAGCCGAAGAAGCGGCTTCTTCGCGCAAAGACGATTGTGCCGCTCACAGTGCTCTCCTTAGCGCGGCTTCTGCCCAAAGACGCCCGGGAGCGGCTCTTAGCTCCGGACAGCATCCTACCTTCGTCTTTCGCGTCTTTTGTAGTCTACATCATAGCAAAACGCCTTCCCACTATGTCTGGCTAGGAAAAACTGTGCCAGCACAGAAAACATCTCCCATCGTGTTCTAGAATTTGCAGAGATGTCTGCCAAGTGTTTGGCAGGAAGAAAAGAAAAGTTGTCCAAAACAGCTTCCAATCGAATGTTCACGTGATTGGAAGAGTCAGGAAAGTGCAAAAGTACTGTTTTGTATCAGTTGGCAAGGTGCGCACACAATCCCAGTGTTGTACAGCTTGCTTCTTCACCTTCCCGAAGCTGCCGCTCTCTCCGGCTCCCGGAGCCCAAGAAGCGGCTTCTTCGCGCAAAGACGATTGTGCCGCTCACAGTGCTCTCCTTAGCGCGGCTTCTGCCGAAAGACGCCCCGGAGCGGCTCTTAGCTCCGTACCTTCCAAGTCAATTTTTTGGCTCGACAAACCAAATGGTATACTTGCAGCCGTAGGGCAGGACAGTGAACTGGACTTTCTCCTTGTAGAGAGAAGCTAATGAAAAAGTTTCACTGCAATCAGAGCAGGCTGTCAAACAAGAAAAATGTCATGAAAATAAGCCAGCCTTATCCTCTTGGTCTTGCTTGTTGTGATTGGCCAAGAATGAAATGTGTCAACTCTGTGTTTCTGGGTATCACATCAGTAACAGGTACTTCAGCTGCTGTACTTCTCTCCTAAAGTTAAGAACAGAATCCAAGGAATTGTGCTTCCATGGTCTCAATTCACCCTATGAAAAAGGAGTGGAAGGTGCAGGGGTCAATTAACTTGAATGGCCTATGTCAATCAGCGGCCACTGATTTCCTGAAGGCTTCAACAGGTTACTTGCCCATGTTTTTCTTGGAATTGTTTTAACCTTTGGTCATGTTTTTCTTGGGATTCTTTTACCCTTTCCCCATTTGTTCAGCCTTTGCTCTCAAGCCTTTGCTGACATTTCCAATATCTCGGTAGCCTGGAAAAGTGTTGTCTTGATTGATCACATCATTATTCCCTTCCAAGGGGCGTTTGCCTCAAGTCTCAGTTTGGCTGGTTTTCTGCTAGTTGATTGTCAGAGGGCAGCAGGTGTTTTGTAAGAGCAAGTACACAATCCCATAGCTTGCTTTTCTTTGGATTTGGCCTGTCTAGAAAATGGAATGACTAAACATCTCTGAGAGGCTTTTCTCTCCCCATTAGGTTTCACTGGAAGGGCAGATGCAAATCGTCTACCTAAAGTCTTGGCACAGAAGAAAGTAGTGGTTTGCTGCTGCATATAGCTAGAAGCTTAAAAAAGGAAGGCCTTGGGCTGAGGCCCATTACTTTGGCTAAGTAGAAAAGGACTGTGGGAGGTGAGGCAGCTGAATTAGAGGTAAATCAACAAGTTCTAGAATCGTCGTGTGTTCACAGCGTGGTGCATGGTGGTTGGTTGAATTGGGTTTGTTATGGCTTAAAGCTATGGAACTGATAAAGGCCTGATGTTGGAATCCATAAGGTTAGAGGATTTTTAAGAAATGGTTAAAAAGAAGTATGTAGGCCTTAGACTGGAGTTTTGTTAGCATTGCAGAAAAGTTTCCCATGCAAGCAGAAAAGATCTCCGTGCAAGCAGAAAAGTTTCCCAAGCAGTAGACGTGAAAATGGAAACAAGGTTATTTAACATATATCTTTAGAAGGTTAGCATGAATAGAACTCTGTTCTTTGTCTCTTATCAACTAGTCTTTGTTTTAGCTACGATTACCTATGTTTTATAAGATTGGATAGAATGCTTGTCAAGATGTGTTTTCTGTGTCTGATTGACTGAATTCTAGTCTGAGATGATTTTATGTATTGCTGTATGAGCCCTGTTGAAGGAGACATTTTTTGGTGTGGATCAGTGAGCTGTCATGTCTCCATTTTGTATTTTGAGACTGATGTGCTGGAAATAAAAGCAAAAATCTCTTCACTGGTCTGGTTACCATGTTATCCATATTTGGATATTTTGCCGCGGCCTAGCGGGTTCCTTTTTAAAGGCGTGGGTTCCTAACACTATTGGACTTATACCTGTCCTGTCCCCCGCATATTGGTGCCTCGTGTGAGGACGTAGAATAGAAGAAAAACAAAGAAAAATCGTGGAAGTACCAGCTGCGGAGACCCAAGTGTTAACAAGGAGCACACTGTATCATCTCTCCCGCTGAAGCCAAGAAAATTGTAAGTAACTTATCTCGGGAGAGCGCTTGGGTGACGTGGGGAGGCAAAATAGAGAAAAAGAAAATTATTAAAAGAACACAAAAATGGGAACGAATTTATCAAAAGTTGAATGGGATGTTTTTCATCAATTAGAGACAATGTTACAAGAAAAAGGTCACTCTGAAATTTCAAAAACTGAGCTTAAAAACTTACTTATCTGGGTTAAAGCGAATACGCAAGATTTAAATCTGCAGTCTGCTTTTACTTTTCATTTTTGGGATCAGATAAACTGGAGAATCTATAATCTACTCTCTCTCAAAAAAGATGAAAGCTTAAGAGAACTTATGCCGGTTTGTAGAGCGCTGTTGGAGCGCTGTTTTAAACAAACGGATAATAATAAGATCAACTTGGACTCAGAAAACAAAGCTTCTGGTTCTGTCTCATTAAATTCCAGTAAACCGGAGACTGTGTGAGTATCGGAGAATGTTACAAGTGTTGTTGCAAATGCTGAAAGTATTGCTTTGAACTCTGTTGAACAAAATCTTTCTTCTCTCTCTCTGGGAAAAAATGAGACTCTTTTGGACTTTTCTTTGCGTTGTTCTGTTAATGTAAAAATATGTGACTCTTGTAAGGGGGATGGAACAAAGTGTGTAAAAGATGGAAATGAAAAAGTGACTGTACTTCCTAAAATTGTTTGTGCAGGGACACTGAAACCTGAATTGGATTCTGTTGGGCCTGGGGTGGAGGCTGAGGTGGCTGCTTCCACTCGGGAAATTGTGGTTCCGGGGAACTCTTTTTCAGTTAAGCAAAAACATGGTTGTTCTGGTGTTTGTCAATCTATAGATACAGAGAAAGAAAAATTGGCTTTAAGGGTGGAGTCCTTTGAAAGGAAGAGATGGAAGAAAGTCGCGACTGTGTTGTTGCTGAAATTCAAAAAGCTGGACTTGAAATCTCTGCAACGAAAATTCAACAAGTTTCACCTTAGAAGTACCTGGGATGGAAGACGATGGAAGACGACAATAATACCACAGAAAATTCAGATCCGAACCAGAGTCAACAACCTACAAGAGTTACAACAACTTCTAGGAGAAATCAACTGGGTCAGACCGATGCTGGGAATCACCAATGATGAACTGAGTCCGCTCTTCCATTTGCTGAGAGGAAGTTGCGACATCACTTCGCCAAGAACTTTAACCCCTGAAGCTCGTGCTGCTCTCGACAAAGTCACAGAAGCTCTTCAAAAAAGACAAGCTCATCGCTGCGTTCCTGAAAATCCTTTCTTTCTTGCAATCTTAGGAGAGAAGATGCAGCTTTGTGGTCTCATTTTCCAGTGGGATGCCACAGACCAAGATCCTTTGTTAATAATGGAATGGGTTTTTCCTCCCTACAGGTTTTCAAAGACCATTTGCTCAGTTTTAGAAATGATTGCATACATTATAATTAAGGCTAGAACCAGATTGTTAACTTTGGCAGGTCAAGAATGTTCAGTTATCGATTTGCCATTGAAAAATGATTATTTCAATTGGGCAATGCAAAATTCTGATGATTTACAATATGCATTCTTAGGTTTTCCAGGTGTTTGTTCCATACACTATCCAGCTCACAAACTACTGCTAGCAAAATTGAGTTTCAGAGAAAAACCTAAATTAACACCAGAACAACCATGTTTTTGCTTAAGTGAAAAAGAGTTCCCCGGAACCACAATTTCCCGAGTGGAAGCAGCCACCTCAGCCTCCACCCCAGGCCCAACAGAATCCAATTCAGGTTTCAGTGTCCCTGCACAAACAATTTTAGGAAGTACAGTCACTTTTTCATTTCCATCTTTTACACACTTTGTTCCATCCCCCTTACAAGAGTCACATATTTTTACATTAACAGAACAACGCAAAGTCCAAAAGAGTCTCATTTTTTCCCAGAGAGAGAGAAGAAAGATTTTGTTCAACAGAGTTCAAAGCAATACTTTCAGCATTTGCAACAACACTTGTAACATTCTCCGATACTCACACAGTCTCCGGTTTACTGGAATTTAATGAGACAGAACCAGAAGCTTTGTTTTCTGAGTCCAAGTTGATCTTATTATTATCAGTTTGTTTAAAACAGCGCTCCAACAGCGCTCTACAAACCGGCATAAGTTCTCTTAAGCTTTCATCTTTTTTGAGAGAGACTAGTTTATAGATTCTCCAGTTTATCTGATCCCAAAAATGAAAAGTAAAAGCAGACTGCAGATTTAAATCTTGCGTATTCGCTTTAACCCAGATAAGTAAGTTTTAAGCTCAGTTTTGGAAAGTTCAGAGTGACCTTTTTCTTGTAACATTGTCTCTAATTGATGAAAAACATCCCAGTCAACTTTTGATAAATTCGTTCCCATTTTTGTGTTCTTTTAATAATTTTCTTTTTCGCTATTTTGCCTCCCCACGTCACCCAAGCGCTCTCCCGAGATAAGTTACTTACAATTTTCTTGGCTTCGGCGGGAGAGATGATACAGTGTCCTCCTTGTTAACACTTGGGTCTCCGCAGCTGGTACTTCCACGATTTTTCTTTGTTTTTCTTCTATTCTACGTCCTCACACGAGGCACCAATATGCGGGGGACGGGACAGGTATAAGTCCAATAGTGTCAGGAACCCACGCCTTAAAAAAGGAACCCACTAGGCTGCGGCAAAATATCCAAATATGGATAACATGGTAACCAGACCAGTGAAGAGATTTTTGCTTTTATTTCCAGCACATCAGTCTCAAAATACAAAATGGAGACATGACAGCTCACTGATCCACACCAAAAAATGTCTCCTTCAACAGGGCTCATACAGCAATACATAAAATCATCTCAGACTAGAATTCAGCCAATCAGACACAGAAAACACATCTTGACAAGCATTCTATCCAATCTTATAAAACATAGGTAATCGTAGCTAAAACAAAGACTAGTTGATAAGAGACAAAGAACAGAGTTCTATTCATGCTAACCTTCTAAAGATATACATTAAATAACTTTGTTGCCATCCTAAAGCCAATTCTACAGAAGCCTATTGTTATTTGTCACGTCTACTGCTTGGGAAACTTTTCTGCTTGCATGGAAAACTTTTTCTGCTTGCATGGGAAACTTTTCTGCAATGCTAACAAAACTCCTGTCTAAGGCCTACATACTTCTTTGTAACCATTTCTTAAAAATCCTCTAACCTTATGGATTCCAACATTTCCCCCTCTCTGTTTGACCCAGAAGCTTTCATTTTCTTGTCGCTTGCTATTTGCGTTTCATAGCTCTATTGCAAAATTTCTGCTTATTATCTGCTGAAGACCTATTTTCACTAAACTGAAGCATTGCTATATTACGGCACAGCAACTTAATGCTGTGAAGACCCAATCCCTGAAAGAGAGATATGAATCACGTTTGGCAACAGTCACAAGGCATCGTTCAAAAAACTCTGGTCGATTCCAAGGCCTTAATTCAAAACCTTCGTTCATTTCAATACCCTCATCTACTGCTTTCGTGAGATTTCGTACACTCTCTGTGCTTCTACATCCTAATTCTCCTGCTTGAATGACAAAAACTTCTCGGACTGTTTTGTTCATCATTCGCCGAAGACAACAGAGTATACAAGGTGTCACTATCAATATCAGTATTAGAACACCTAATATGTAAAGACCTATCTTGCAAAGTTGCCTTAGCCAAGGTGCAAAACTCCAATTTTGAAACAAATCATCCAACCAGGAACCTCCATCTTCTTTAATTTGGGCTGTCAGATCCTTTAATTTTTGAATGCTTTTGTGAATGGATTCAGAATGATCAGACAAATTCATACAACACAATCCTTCAAATTCCTCACAACCATGTCCTTGTGCCAGTAAGAGAAAATCAATGGCTGCTCTGTTTTGAAGAGTAGCATGTCTAATACTATCAACATCGGTCAACATATCACTGATTGCGGAGGATGTGGCATTAGCTTGTTTGCTCAGCCAACATCCAACTCGATCTAATTGTCTCAATGCCACAGCTGAAGCCAATTGGGGTAGAAATATACCTGCTGAAAGCCTTCTGGCGGCATTCCAAGGCATAAAATCACTCTGACAGTTCTCATCATAGTGAGGAACAGCTCTTGTTTTCCTTTGTTTCTTTTTCATCACTGCTTTGGCAGTGGGGGCAATTATGGTAAGCATACCAATGCTACAAGGGCCACCTTCAAGGTGGGCTGGAATGCCTTGCCAACCTCTGTCTCCGCAAATGATCCAATACCCTTTTGGCAATTGCCGTGGATATTGGTCCGTCTCCAGAAACACATCCCAACTGTTTGAAACATTTGCTGCCCTGAGAAGTTTTTTCAAACAAATGTTCCAATTGAAGGAAGGACTGTTTCCATTGTCAATTCCACCTGGTTTACCATTGGATTCTTTTCTGACCAAAGGAAACTCTTTCACTGGCACACCAACCAAACAGGTTGAGAAAGGCTTTTCTGGTTCCGAATTAGACAGACATATAGTATCCAATCAGGCAGCCTTGGCTAAGGTCACTCAAACATTCGTTTTCGGTTGATCCACAGGCAAATCTGCACGACAAAAAACAATTAACATCAAGCAAAACAAGTATACCATTTGATTCTGCCCCATCTCTTTCAAGAACTAAGTTTTGGCAGAATTCTTTCTAAACAAAAACAATAACCTAAATTTTCAGCCAAAAATTAGCTTTGTTAAACAAACATTCAGCATTCAATTCGTATACTCATAAATAACATTGGCACAAAATCAGAGTTCATGGGTTCCACCGATTCACAAAGAACGTCAGGCACAAGAGGCGTCAGGCGAGACCCGTGATCCTTCGATTCGGTCCACGTCTGCGTACTCGCTTCCTCAGTTCTAGGCTCGACAACAGGTTCTGAAGTGCGATACGGTTTGACGTTTTTGGCAGGAACCCACTTAATTCTTCCAGCACCTGTGGAAATAGAAGCATACCCTTTGCCCCACGTTATTAATTGAAACTGACCTTCCATCTGTCCAGAGTAAGGGTTTCTAATTAGAAGAGGAGGACGTTCTTTCAGTTTTGCCTGTGTGCTATTTGAAAAGTGTCTAAAGATTGGTGGATCTGGTTCTGTACTTGAACTATTTAGAAAATTAAAACCATACAAAGCCTTACTCAGTCTCATCTGTGGGGTGATTTCCGTTCCCCCTCTCTGTTGATCTAATATGCGTTTTAAGGTTTGATGTGTTCTTTCAATGATTGCTTGGCTTGTGGGAGAGTGGGGAATACCAAAAATGTGTCGAACACCCCATTCATTGAAAAATGTGGCCAATTTTTGAGATATGTATGCGGGACCATTGTCAGTTTTTACTTCTTGGGGTATACCCAATGAAGCAAAAGCTTGCAGGAAATGATGACAGGCATGGCTGCCAGTTTCACCTGTGTGAAGGGAAGCAAAAACTGCACCAGAGAACGTGTCTATGGAAACATGAATATTTTTAAATTTACCAAAAGAAGGCTATTTAGTAACACCTGTTTGCCACAACTGTAGGCTTTGTAAGCCTCGGGGGTTGATTGCTCCTGTAGAAACAGGAGGTTGTACCAATTGACAGTCAGGGCAAGTATGAATGATAGCTTTAGCTTGACTTTTAGTGATTTGGAACATTCGCATGAGTGCTTGTGCATTTTGGTGGAAAAAGGCATGACTCAATTTTGCTTGTTCAAAAATATTTGGCAATGTGTTAGAAATGACCATTGTCAGCTTGTCCGCTCTTGCATTTCCTTCCACTAAAAATCCAGGAAGTGAAGAATGCGCCCTAATGTGAGAAACAAAATATGGATTAGTTCTATATTGCAAAGTTATAAAAAAGACATGAAAGCCAACGATGTAAAGTTTCATTACTAACATCCTTTAAAATGGAACCTTCTATTCTCCTGACTACATTAGCAACATAAGCAGAATCTGTGACCAAATTAAAAGGCTGAGGAAACAGCTGAAAAGCTCAAACTACTGCAGCAAGCTCAACAATTTGAGGGGATCCCTCTACTGTTTGAATATCAGATTCCCAAACATCAGTCTTTTGATTAAACCAAGTCACAACGGACTTGTGGCTTTTACCAGAGCCATCAGTGAAGAGAGTCACAGCATGTAAAGGTTCTTCACTTAATTTAGGTTTTTCTCTGAAACTCAATTTTGCTTGCAGTAGTTTGTGAGCTGGATAGTGTATGGAACAAACACCTGGAAAACCTAAGAATGCATATTGTAAATCATCAGAATTTTGCATTGCCCAATTGAAATAATCATTTTTCAATGGCAAATAGATAACTGAACATTCTTGACCTGCCAAAGTTAACAATCTGGTTCTAGCCTTAATTATAATGTATGCAATCATTTCTAAAACTGAGCAAATGGTCTTTGAAAACCTGTAGGGAGGAAAAACCCATTCCATTATTAACAAAGGATCTTGGTCTGTGGCATCCCACTGGAAAATGAGACCACAAAGCTGCATCTTCTCTCCTAAGATTGCAAGAAAGAAAGGATTTTCAGGAACGCAGCGATGAGCTTGTCTTTTTTGAAGAGCTTCTGTGACTTTGTCGAGAGCAGCACGAGCTTCAGGGGTTAAAGTTCTTGGCGAAGTGATGTCGCAACTTCCTCTCAGCAAATGGAAGAGCGGACTCAGTTCATCATTGGTGATTCCCAGCATCGGTCTGACCCAGTTGATTTCTCCTAGAAGTTGTTGTAACTCTTGTAGGTTGTTGACTCTGGTTCGGATCTGAATTTTCTGTGGTATTATTGTCGTCTTCCATCGTCTTCCATCATCTTCCATCCCAGGTACTTCTAAGGTGAAACTTGTTGAATTTTCGTTGCAGAGATTTCAAGTCCAGCTTTTTGAATTTCAGCAACAACACAGTCGCGAGTTTCTTCCATCTCTTCCTTTCAAAGGACTCCACCCTTAAAGCCAATTTTTCTTTCTCTGTATCTATAGATTGACAAACACCAGAACAACCATGTTTTTGCTTAACTGAAAAAGAGTTCCCCGGAACCACAATTTCCCGAGTGGAAGCAGCCACCTCAGCCTCCACCCCAGGCCCAACAGAATCCAATTCAGGTTTCAGTGTCCCTGCACAAACAATTTTAGGAAGTACAGTCACTTTTTCATTTCCATCTTTTACACACTTTGTTCCATCCCCCTTACAAGAGTCACATATTTTTACATTAACAGAACAACTCAAAGAAAAGTCCAAAAGAGTCTCATTTTTTCCCAGAGAGAGAGAAGAAAGATTTTGTTCAACAGAGTTCAAAGCAATACTTTCAGCATTTGCAACAACACTTGTAACATTCTCCGATACTCCACACAGTCTTCCGGTTTTACTGGAATTTAATGAGACAGAACCAGAAGCTTTGTTTTCTGAGTCCAAGTTGATCTTATTATTATCCGTTTGTTTAAAACAGTGCTCCAACAGCGCTCTACAAACCGGCATAAGTTCTCTTAAGCTTTCATCTTTTTTGAGAGAGACTAGTTTATAGATTCTCCAGTTTATCTGATCCCAAAAAATGAAAAGTAAAAGCAGACTGCAGATTTAAATCTTGCGTATTGGCTTTAACCCAGATAAGTAAGTTTTTAAGCTCAGTTTTTGAAATTTCAGAGTGACCTTTTTCTTGTAACATTGTCCTCTAATTGATGAAAAACATCCCATTCAACTTTTGATAAATTCGTTCCCATTTTTGTGTTCTTGTAATAATTTTCTTTTTCGCTATTTTGCCTCCCAACGTCACCCAAGCGCTCTCCCGAGATAAGTTACTTACAATTTTCTTGGCTTCGGCGGGAGAGATGATACAGTGTGCTCCTTGTTAACACTTGGGTCTCCGCAGCTGATACTTCCACGATTTTTCTTTGTTTTTCTTCTATTCTACGTCCTCACACGACTGGCACCAATATGCGGGGGACGGGACAGGTATAAGTCCAATAGTGTCAGGAACCCACGCCTTAAAAAAGGAACCCACTAGGCCGCGGCAAAATATCCAAATATGGATAACATGGTAACCAGACCAGTGAAGAGATTTTTGCTTTTATTTCCAGCACATCAGTCTCAAAATCAAAATGGAGACATGACAGCTCACTGATCCACACCAAAAATGTCTCCTTCAACAGGGCTCATACAGCAATACATAAAATCATCTCAGAACTAGAATTCAGCCAATCAGACACAGAAAACACATCTTGACAAGCATTCTATCCAATCTTATAAAACATAGGTAATCGTAGCTAAAACAAAGACTAGTTGATAAGAGACAAAGAACAGAGTTCTATTCATGCTAACCTTCTAAAGATATACATTAAATAACCTTGTTGCCATCCTAAAGCCAATTCTACAGAAGCCTATTGTTATTTGTCACGTCTACTGCTTGGGAAACTTTTCTGCTTGCATGGGGAAACTTTTCTGCAATGCTAACAAAACTCCTGTCTAAGGCCTACATACTTCTTTGTAACCATTTCTTAAAAATCCTCTAACCTTATGGATTTCCAACATTTCCCCCTCTCTGTTTGACCCAGAAGCTTTCATTTTCTTGTCGCTTGCTATTTGCGTTTCATAGCTCTATTGCAAAATTTCTGCCTATTATCTGCTGAAGACCTATTTTCACTAAACTGAAGCATTGCTATATTACGGCACAGCAACTTAATGCTGTGAAGACCCAATCCCTGAAAGAGAGATATGAATCACGTTTGGCAACAGTCACAAGGCATCGTTCAAAAAACTCTGGTCGATTCCAAGGCCTAATTCAAAACTTCGTTCATGTCAATACCCTCATCTACTGCTTTCGTGAGATTTCGTACACTCTCTGCGCTTCTACTTCCTAGTTCTCCTGCTTGAATGACAAAAACTTCTCGGACTGTTTTGTTCATCATTCGCCGAACACAACAGAGTATACAAGGTGCCACTATCAATATCAGTATTAGAACACCTAATATGTAAAGACTATCTTGCAAAGTTGCCTTAGCCAAGGTGCAAAACTCCAATTTTGAAACAAATCATCCAACCAGGAACCTCCATCTTCTTTAATTTGGGCCTGTCAGATCCTTTAATTTTTGAATGCTTTTGTGAATGGATTCAGAACGATCAGACAAATTCATACAACACAATCCTTCAAATTCCTCACAACCATGTCCTTGTGCCAGTAAAAGAAAATCAATGGCTGCTCTGTTTTGAAGAGTAGCATGTCTAATACTATCAACATCGGTCAACATATCACTGATTGCGGAGGATGTGGCATTAGCTTGTTTGCTCAGCCAACATCCAACTCGATCTAATTGTCTCAATGCCACAGCTGAAGCCAATTGGGGTAGAAATATACCTGCTGAAACCCTTCTGGCGGCATTCCAAGGCATAAAATCACTCTGACAGTTCTCATCATAATGAGGAACAGCTCTTGTTTTCCTTTGTTTCTTTTTCATCACTGCTTTGGCAGTGGGGGCAATTATGGTAAGCATACCAATGCTACAAGGGCCACCTTCAAGGTGGGCTGGAATGCCTTGCCAACCTCTGTCTCCGCAAATGATCCAATACCCTTCTGGCAATTGCCGTGGATATTGGTCCGTCTCCAGAAACACATCCCAACTGTTTGAAACATTTGCTGCCCTGAGAAGTTTTTTCAAACAAATGTTCCAATTGAAGGAAGGACTGTTTCCATTGTCAATTCCACCTGGTTTACCATTGGATTCTTTTTCTGACCAAAGGAAACTCTTTCACTGGCACACCAACCAAACAGGTTGAGAAAGGCTTTTCTGGTTCCGAATTAGACAGACATATAGTATCCGATCCGGCAGCCTTGGCTAAGGTCACCCAAACACTCGTTTTCGGTTGATCCACAGGCAAATCTGTACGACAAAAAACAATTAAAATCAAGCAAAACAAGTATACCATTTGATTCTGCCCCATCTCTTTCAAGAACTAAGTTTGGCAGAATTCTTTCTAAATAAAACAAGAACCTAAATTTTCAGCCAAAAATTAGCTTTGTTAAACAAACATTCAGCATTCAATTCGTATACTCATAAATAACATTGGCACAAAATCAGAGTTCATGGGTTCCACCGATGCACAAAGAACGTCAGGCACAAGAGGCGTCAGGCGAGACCCGGGATCCTTCCATTCGGTCCACGTCTGCGTACTCGCTTCCTCAGTTCTAGGCTCGACAACAGGTTCTGAAGTGCGATACGGTTTGACGTTTTTTGGCAGGAACCCACTTAATTCTTCCAGCACCTGTGGAAATAGAAGCATACCCTTTGCCCCACGTTATTAATTGAAACGGGCCTTCCATCTGTCCAGAGTCAGGGTTTCTAATTAGAAGAGGAGGATGTTCTTTCAGTTTTGCCTGTGTGCTATTTGAAAAGTGTCTAAAGATTGGTGGATCTGGTTCTGTACTTGAACTATTTAGAAAATTAAAACCATACAAAGCCTTACTCAGTCTCATCTGTGGGGTGATTTCCCTTCCCCCTCTCTGTTGATCTAATACGCGTTTTAAGGTTTGATGTGTTCTTTCAATGATTGCTTGGCTTGTGGGAGAGTGGGGAATACCAAAAATGTGTTGAACACCCCATTCATTTAAAAATGTGGCCAATTTTTGAGATATGTATGCGGGACCATTGTCAGTTTTTACTTCTTGGGGTATACCCAATGAAGCAAAAGCTTGCAGGAAATGATGACAGGCATGGCTGCCAGTTTCACCTGTGTGAAGGGAAGCAAAAACTGCACCAGAGAACGTGTCTATGGAAACATGAATATTTTTTAAATTTACCAAAAGAAGGCTATTTAGTAACACCTGTTTGCCACAACTGTAGGCTTTGTAAGCCTCGGGGGTTGATTGCTCCTGTAGAAACAGGAGGTTGTACCAATTGACAGTCAGGGCAAGTATGAATGATAGCTTTAGCTTGACTTTTAGTGATTTGGAACATTCGCATGAGTGCTTGTGCATTTTGGTGGAAAAAGGCATGACTCAATTTTGCTTGTTCAAAAATATTGGCAATGTGTTAGAAATGACCATTGTCAGCTTGTCCGCTCTTGCATTTCCTTCCACTAAAAATCCAGGAAGTGAAGAATGCGCCCTAATGTGAGAAACAAAATATGGATTAGTTCTATATTGCAAAGTTATAAAAAGACATGAATCAGTCCAAGGGTCTCTCTTAAATGGAATGAATGTTTTGTGGAACTACCATTTCTTTCCAAAATACTAACTTCCAACACTTCCTAAACTTATTTTGCATTTTAAAAACAGAAATTAGTAAGACTCTGCGTGGACATCAGGTTTATTTCCTTCTAATGGACAGAGCTCTGTTCCATCATCCTTCACTTTGGCTCTACACAGAATCATGGTGAGCTTTTTAGGAGTGCTCAATAACCAATTCTATTTCTTCTCCTAGTTCTCTCTCTTCTTCAATAATTAAAGGCAAGTCAAATGAAAAACGACAAGTTCAGCATCAAAGTCACACTTTTTGGCCTTTGTCTGCTCAAGAACAGGCTCTAAATCCACTTATTGCTGCCTTCAACGATTCAGACTTGCAAAACCATTCTTACATGTTTTACAGGTTTATCATAAAACCCACAGAACGCAAGCTCTGAATTACAGGAAAAGGTACACAGGCAAATATCTAACTGATTACTTATTTGAAACATATACCTTAATTCAGATTTCACCCAGAATGTTTCTGTGGGACACTAAGGGAGACATATTTTGTGAGTACCCTGTAAACGAGAAAAGCTAGCATAGATTACAGGACATACCCACTTTTTCTGCATACTCAAATAGAATTATTAATAAAAAACAATTAAGTTTAAAAAGAAGGAAGATAACCAAGGTAATTTTACTCAGCTATATTTACTCCCGATTTAGAGAAAAAAAAAAGGCCGGGTGCTGCAAAGAAAAAAAAAGTGAACCACAAACGCTTACAGTAGAATTTTAAAACAATCACTTGGATAAAAGAATCTTATGGAACGTGAAGTAGAAAAAAAGTGAAACCACTATCAGACCTGCCTATTTTCTCACCAGTGTACAAGAAAATCCTAAAAGCAGTATAAAGTCACTGCCTAAAACCGGTCATGGGATATAACCAAGAACAATTCAGGCATTTGCTAATCTAGACAGAAACCTTTTCTGGATGCTAGTGTCAAATCACAAGTTTTGTCTTTCAGAAGCTCGACAATGCTGGAAAGCATTTTCCCCGGGGCTCAGGACGCAGGGGCGGAAGGGGGGGGAGACTTTGCAGCTCGCACCTGTGCCATCCGAAGCATACAGCCCGCCCGCTCCCTGCGCTGGGCATTCTCCCGGCCATCTCTGGGTGTCCCGCTCAGCGCCGCTCCATCCTTTTCCATGGCACAAAGAGCCGCGAGCACTAACGCAGGCAGCAGCCCCGTCATGCCGGCGATATCGCAGCGCTCCCTGCTCGCAACGCCCAACACGCGGCGGAGCCGCCTCCGCCCGCAGCACCGGCAGCAGCCCGAGGGAGACGGCTGCAGCTCGGGGGCTCCTCCGGCGCCTCCGCCAGCCTGAGGGCAGCCGCCCCACCGGGACCGCGGGAGCGGCCGGTGCCGCTCGCTCGGGGCGGCTCCTGCAGCTCCCGGCCCGCGGCAGCAAAGCACCGCCTCGCCCTCCGCCATCGGCGGGCGGCAGCGCCCCCGCCCCCGGCACCGCTGGGTGAGGCCGAGGAACCGGGCGGACGCTCCTTCCGCGCTGCTCAGCTCGGTGCGGGCGGCCAGACGGAGGCTCCGCCCCTCCAGCGTCGCTGTCCCGCGCGGGAGAGGCGCCGGCAGCTGCGCACGCACAGCCCCGCGCGGCCGCCTAGCACGCCAGCCACTCATGTGCCGCGTCAGCCGTTGCGTCACACGCCGCGCCGGCAGCACGGTCTGCCGGGAGTTGTAGTCTCGGGCTGACAGCCACGGCTCCGTCCCCCACCACTGGGAGCTGCAGTCCCTCCCGGGCATCAAACGGGTCCTTCGCCCCAGCGCGGGGAAGCACCTGAGGCAGCACCGCTCCTCCCGAATGCCCTCTCTTTTTCCTTCCAACTCTTTTTACTTTTTTCACTCGGTTTTATTTTTCACCCCTTCCCTTCCTTCTTGCTCTCCTGCTTCCTTTCCTTTCCTTTCCTTTCCTTTCCTTTCCTTTCCTTTCCTTTCCTTTCCTTTCCTTTCCTTTCCTTTCCTTTCCTTTCCTTTCCTTTCCTTTCCTTTCCTTTCCTTTCCTTTCCTTTCCTTTCCTTTCCTTTCCTTTCCTTTCCTTCCCTTCCCTTTCCTTTCCTTTCCTTTCCTTTCCTTTCCTTTCCTTTCCTTTCCTTTCCTTTCCTTTCCTTTCCTTTCCTTTCCTTTCCTTTCCTTTCCTTTCCTTTCCTTTCCTTTCCCTTCCCTTCCCTTCCCTTCCCTTTGCCTTTCTTCTATTTCTGATCTTGGTTTACCTTTCCACCTTTAGAATAAAAAAGCAGCAGTAGAAACTTTCAGGCTACCCGGGAGTAAAAAAAAAAACTCCAAAACGAAAATGATTTTAAAAAAAACTATTTATTCCCTGGGAGCCTGAAATTTTCTACTGCTGCACGTGACACAGAGCTTTTATTCCTTCTTATGGATAGTTGATATTTTATATATATTTATAGTTTATATTGATGCATTATATTAATAACTATATATAATATGCACCTTATTCAAAAAATATACGGGAATTATTTTTTAAATTATTTACCATATCTACTGCTACAACCTATTTTTCCTTATATTTCTAATTTTTATATAAATCTTTAATGTGTTTATGGTATATTTCTATACTTATATTTCTACCTTTATATTATTTGTATTTGTAATTTTTACACGAAAACCCCTGCTTTGGCAAAGAAAAAACAAAACCATCCATTATTTTAAACTACCTAAATTTTTTTAATATTTATATTTATCATAATATACAACAAATGATAGATATAGATAGATAGATATATCACATCCATATTTATATCTATTTTATATCCATTTCCTATAATATTTTTCATAAAATATATGCAGTATTACGTGTATTATATATTTTACAATTCATGTTATTTTACATTTACAATTTATTATTAATTTTTTATATATCTGCATATAGTTGCAATACATTTATATATTTGTATTTTTGTTTGGGTTGTATTTACATTTATATTCTCTATTCATATATCTATAAACATACACAATACTCTATTAAAATTAGAGTAACTTATTGTAACATATAATGACTTTTGTTACATGTTAAATTTTAAAAATTGACCGAATATATAAAAATAAAATTGGCTCATTCCCATTGCTACACATCTATTTCTTTTGTTTCAATATAGTTAGAGTCATAATTGCATATTTAAAATCCAATTCCTAAATGAAATGACAAAACAAACAGCATCAAATTCCCACCAATATCTTCCAAAAACATCAAGATACCTCCAACAGCCAAACAAGTGTCAGCAAAAAAACAAAGAACACTCTTTTCAATAACAATTCTCATCACGACAGAAAAATGGAACAAAATAAAAGAAAATCCTCTAGAAACACACACAGCAAATTACAAAAAGTACTAAAAAAAAAGTCAAACCAATCTACTAAACTCAAGCCAGTGCCACTCACCCTGAACGACGTTACTAAAAAAAATAAAAAACAACAAAATTCGACCTCTACACTAACTCAAAGAATAAACAATCCTCTGTAAAAATAACTTTAAAACCTGAACTAATTAACAAAATGGAAAAACATCTCAACCACTAAAAACTAAGAAATTAACTACCCAAATAAATAAATACTTTAAAAACCCACCATATAAATACCCATGTTCCCAAAAGAACCCCTGATAAACAATACTCAAATACATTAAAAGACAACAACAACAACAAAAAAGGAAAATAAAGAAACCAACAACAAGAATAACACCAAAAACTAGATAAATCTGCAACAAAAAAATTATTCCCCACTGGATAAACCCATAGTGCCTCAAGCTATCAAAATAAAAATACCACCTAGAAACAAACACAAAGACTAAAGACAAACGTAACCATAAACAATGTCCCCCAAATTACCCGTAACCATAAAACATACACTACAATCAAACAAACCAAATAAATAAAAACCCTGGAAGACAATAAACACACATGCAATTATCGAGATTAAAAAACCCACTGCAATGAACGACACGACGCTACGTCAAGCCCCCCAAAACAAACACTACACACTCACGCTAACAAAAGCCACCGCAACAGAATTAAAATCCGAACCGCTGCTTCACGCTACGACTCGTAAAAACCATTGCGCGCCCTTCTAAACATAACACCCCGGGAAAAAAAAAAAATCCGACTAAAAAACTCAATCCAAAATGAACCTTTATCATCCCTACCGGCACCGAGAACCGTGCCGCTCAGGAAGAACACCGTATCCCTTAGCGTACACCCGCTGCAAACCGAACCCAGCGATGCAATCAAGGCCTCCAAAGCGCCTCCGAGCCACGGCACCGCCGAACTTTGAGCGGCCGAAGCCCGCGCTCGCTGCCGGCCCTGCACGGAGCGCGGCTCCGGGCAGGAAAGCGGCTCCTGCGGCGGCTGCTCCGGCATGCGGGGCCGGCGCCGTTCCGGGAAGCCCCACCCGCTGCCCGTGCCCGGCGGGGCCGGCACCAGGCCTGGGGCTACCGGCAGCGCCCGAGCCCCGCGCCCGGAGCGGACGGAGTGGCTGGCACCGCCCGGGCCGACGCAGCAGCGCCCACGCCGTCTCTGCCGCCCTTGGCCGGCCCGGCCCGGCTCCGCTCGGTTTCGCACGGCTCGCACCGGCACGGCTTTGCCACTGCCGCCCTTGGCCGGCCCGGCCGCGCCAAATCCCCCGTGCGCGCCGGCAGCTGCCCGGGCCGTGCCAGCAGCGCTCCCGAGCGGGAACGTTCCGGGCCAGGAACGTTCCGGGCCGGGCCGCGGGCACGAGGAGCGCCCTCCAATGCAGCGGCACAGCCCCATTGCAGCCCTGCAAATGCTGCCGGAGCTGCGGCTTCCCGCAAGCCAACCCCGAAACTGACGCCGCAGGCGGGCTCACCTCACTTCAACAAGGGCAAAGAAATGCGTTCTCCCCTAAAATTTCACCCCCTACAACAGCAGAAAAAAGGGGTGCTCCTCAAATGAAAGCCTTCGACTGATGGGAAAGGGGGATTTCGACCTCCATTCAAACCCTTGAAAATGAGGGACACCCGGGCTGCCCCCTCCATTTAAACCCGAGGGTGATGAAAATGGGGTGGCTGCCTTCAAATCAAACCCATAACACCACAAGAATACTTTTCCCATTCCCCTTAAAATAGAACACAGGGATTCCCTGTCACCCCTGTGATACCCCTAACACCCTGGCAAAGGCAGCTTTTCCTGCAATCAACACCCTTAAAACCACAAGTGAAGAGGGATCCCTTCTGTTCAAATGCAGACAATAAAAGAAGAGGAGCTACTTCCTTCTCCTTAATTCCTTTTGTCTTCATAAGCTCCATTTTTGTTCATGGGAAACCGGGGAGGGACTGGCAAGATGAAATTGCAAAGGGGAAGGAGAAAATTCCCCACTCCGAACCCACACGGGCTCACCTGTTCGGCTGCTGCTCCCCGGCACAAAGATTCGTCCCTCGGCACCTCCTTTTAAGCAATGCTCTACGTACCCAAGCGCGGATCCAGGTGTTCCCCCCGACCCTGCGGGAAGCTCTCGCAGTCCTTCCAGGAGACAGCGCCGGGAGCGGCCCATAAACCCCTCCACTCAGCTGCTCCATGCAAAAGAGAGCTGAGGCAAAGCCTCCCCCTAAAACAGCCTCGCCCCGGCATGAGCCAGCCCCTAATCATCCTCACACTCACACCTGGGCTGCTCGGAACCCCCTTCATCCTCACAACTCACACCTGGGCTGCTCCGAGCCCCCATCATCCTCACACTCACACCTCGGCTGCTCCGAGCGACTCCTCATCCTCACACTCACACCTGGGCTGCTCCGAGCCCCCACCATTTTCACACTCACACCTGGTGCTGCTCTGAGACCCCCATCAAACACCTTTGCCATTTTCATTCAAATTGCCAGCCCCGCAGTCCACTTCCCAGCCCCACAGAGATTTTAGCCGCACCCCAAGAGGTGCCATCACAGGCACAGGCAATATTCTACCATCGACAGGGTATTCAAGTGCAAGCTTGCGGCCCCCTTTCCCCACTCCACACATCCTGTTCTACTATTAGTGGCAATACCCAGCCCCTGCATCCATGTCACAGGCCTAGAGTGATCTCGGTTCAAGAAGAATACACTGCCTTTACCAGCCCTAAGGTTGCTGTGATGTGTTAAGCTACAATTCCAGTCCCCAAAGGATGACAAGAGCAGGCGCAGTGACTCCAGCTCTTTCAGCTCTTGACCCATAAGCTTTATTTTACTGCCAGCTCTCTTCTTCCAGCCCCAGCTCTGTGTTTCTCCAGCTTCAAATGGCAGCATCTGGCTCTTGGCTCCAGCTCGGCGACAATTCAGCTCTGGCACGAGCCTCTGGAAGGCCACCCCACCATCCATATGCTAGCCCCGCAGTGATTTTAGCTCCCACCGAGCAGTCCCCAGTCACTTTGCACACCCCTGCATAAGTTCTCCTGGATGCCCGCAGCCCCGTTCACAGGTCTAGTGCCTTTGCCATTTTCATTCAAATTGCCAGCCCCGCAGTCCACTTCCCAGCCCCACAGTGCGCCCCAAGATGTGCCATCACAGGCACAGGCAATATTCTACCATCGACGGGGTTTTAAGGCGCAAGCTTGCGGCCCCCTTTCCCCACTCCACACATCCTGTTCTACTATTAGTGGCAATACCCAGCCCCTGCATCCATGTCACAGGCCTAGAGTGATCTCGGCGCAAGAACAATACACTGCCTTTATCAGCCCTAAGGTTGCTGTGATGTGTTAAGCTACAATTCCAGTCCCCAAAAGATTACAAGAGCAGGCGCAGTGACTCCAGCTCTTTCAGCTCTTGACCCATAAGCTTTATTTTACTGCCAGCTCTCTTCTTCCAGCCCCAGCTCTGTGTTTCTCCAGCTTCAAATGGCAGCATCTGGCTCTTGGCTCCAGCTCGGCGACAATTCAGCTCTGGCACGAGCCTCTGGAAGCCCACCCCACCATCCATATGCTAGCCCAGCAGTGATTTTAGCTCCCACCGAGCAGTCCCCAGTCACTTTGCACACCCCTGCATAAGTTCTCCTGGATGCCCGCAGCCCCGTTCACAGGTCTAGCGCCTTTGCCATTTTCATTCAAATTGCCAGCCCCGCAGTCCACTTCCCAGCATTACAGAGATTGCAGCTGCACCCCAAGAGGTGCCATCACAGGCACAGGCAATATTCTACCATCGATGGGGTTTTCAGGCGCAAGCTTGCGGCCCCCTTTCCCCACTCCACACATCCTGTTCTACTATTAGTGGCAATACCCAGCCTCTGCATCCATGTCACAGGCCTAGAGGGATCTCAGCGCAAGAACAATACACTGCCTTTACCAGCCCTAAGGTTGCTGTGATGTGTTAAGCTACAATTCCAGTCCCCAAAGGATGACAAGAGCAGGCGCAGTGACTCCAGGTCTTTCAGCTCTTGACCCATAAGCTTTATTTTACTGCCAGCTCTCTTCTTCCAGGCCCAGCTCTGTGTTTCTCCAGCTTCAAATGGCAGCATCTGGCTCTTGGCTCCAGCTCGGCGACAATTCAGCTCTGGCACGAGCCTCGGGAAGCCCACCCCACCATCCATATGCTAGCCCCGCAGTGATTTTAGCTCCCACCGAGCAGTCCCCAGTCACTTTGCACACCCCTGCATAAGTTCTCCTGGATGCCCGCAGCCCCGTTCACAGGTCTAGTGCCTTTGCCATTTTCATTCAAATTGCCAGCCCTGCAGTCCACTTCCCAGCCCCACAGAGATTTCAGCCGCACCCCAAGAAGTGCCATCACAGGCACAGGCAATATTCTACCATTGACGGGGTATTCAGGCGCAAGCTTGCGGCCCCTTTCCCCACTCCACACATCCTGTTCTACTATTAGTGGCAATACCCAGCCCCTGCATCCATGTCACAGGCCTAGAGTGATCTCGGCGCAAGAACAATACACTGCCTTTACCAGCCCTAAGGTTGCTGTGATGTGTTAAGCTACAATTCCAGTCCCCAAAGGATGACAAGAGCAGGCGCAGTGACTCCAGCTCTTTCAGCTCTTGACCCATAAGCTTTATTTTACTGCCAGCTCTCTTCTTCCAGCCCCAGCTCTGTGTTTCTCCAGCTTCAAATGGCAGCATCTGGCTCTTGGCTCCAGCTCGGCGACAATTCAGCTCTGGCACGAGCCTCTGGAAGGCCACCCCACCATCCATATGCTAGCCCCGCAGTGATTTTAGCTCCCACCGAACAGTCCCCAGTCACTTTGCACACCCCTGCATAAGTTCTCCTGGATGCCCGCAGCCCCGTTCACAGGTCTAGTGCCTTTGCCATTTTCATTCAAATTGCCAGCCCCGCAGTCCACTTCCCAGCCCCACAGTGCGCCCCAAGAGGTGCCATCACAGGCACAGGCAATATTCTACCATCGACGGGGTTTTAAGGCGCAAGCTTGCGGCCCCCTTTCCCCACTCCACACATCCTGTTCTACTATTAGTGGCAATACCCAGCCTCTGCATCCATGTCACAGGCCTAGAGGGATCTCGGCGCAAGAACAATACACTGCCTTTACCAGCCCTAAGGTTGCTGTGATGTGTTAAGCTACAATTCCAGTCCCCAAAGGATGACAAGAGCAGGCGCAGTGACTCCAGCTCTTTCAGCTCTTGACCCATAAGCTTTATTTTACTGCCAGCTCTCTTCTTCCAGGCCCAGCTCTGTGTTTCTCCAGCTTCAAATGGCAGCATCTGGCTCTTGGCTCCAGCTCGGCGACAATTCAGCTCTGGCACGAGCCTCTGGAAGGCCACCCCACCATCCATATGCTAGCCCCGCAGTGATTTTAGCTCCCACCGAACAGTCCCCAGTCACTTTGCACACCCCTGCATAAGTTCTCCTGGATGCCCGCAGCCCCGTTCACAGGTCTAGTGCCTTTGCCATTTTCATTCAAATTGCACGCCGCGCAGTCCACTTAACAGCCCCACCGAGATTTCATCCGCACCCCAAGAGGTGCCATCACAGGCGCAGGCAATATTCTACCATCGACGGGGTTTTCAGGCGCAAGCTTGCGGCCCCCTTTCCCCACTCCACACATCCTGTTCTACTATTAGTGGCAATACCCAGCCCCTGCATCCATGTCACAGGCCTAGAGTGATCTCGGCTCAAGAAGAATACACTGCCTTTACCAGCCCTAAGGTTGCTGTGATGTGTTAAGCTACAATTCCAGTCCCCAAAGGATGACAAGAGCAGGCGCAGTGACTCCAGCTCTTTCAGCTCTTGACCCATAAGCTTTATTTTACTGCCAGCTCTCTTCTTCCAGCCCCAGCTCTGTGTTTCTCCAGCTTCAAATGGCAGCATATGGCTCTTGGCTCCAGCTCGGCGACAATTCAGCTCTGGCACGAGCCTCTGGAAGGCCACCCCACCATCCATATGCTAGCCCCGCAGTGATTTTAGCTCCCACCGAGCAGTCCCCAGTCACTTTGCACACCCCTGCATAAGTTCTCCTGGATGCCCGCAGCCCCGTTCACAGGTCTAGTGCCTTTGCCATTTTCATTCAAATTGCACGCCGCGCAGTCCACTTAACAGCCCCACCGAGATTTCATCTGCACCCCAAGAGGTGCCATCACAGGCGCAGGCAATATTCTACCATCGACGGGGTTTTCAGGCGCAAGCTTGCGGCCCCCTTTCCCCACTCCACACATCCTGTTCTACTATTAGTGGCAATACCCAGCCCCTGCATCCATGTCACAGGCCTAGAGTGATCTCGGCGCAAGAACAATACACTGCCTTTACCAGCCCTAAGGTTGCTGTGATGTGTTAAGCTACAATTCCAGTCCCCAAAGGATGACAAGAGCAGGCGCAGTGACTCCAGCTCTTTCAGCTCTTGACCCATAAGCTTTATTTTACTGCCAGCTCTCTTCTTCCAGGCCCAGCTCTGTGTTTCTCCAGCTTCAAATGGCAGCATCTGGCTCTTGGCTCCAGCTCGGCGACAATTCAGCTCTGGCACGAGCCTCTGGAAGGCCACCCCACCATCCATATGCTAGCCCCGCAGTGATTTTAGCTCCCACCGAGCAGTCCCCAGTCACTTTGCACACCCCTGCACAAGTTCTCCTGGATGCCCGCAGCCCCGTTCACAGGTCTAGTGCCTTTGCCATTTTCATTCAAATTGCCAGCCCTGCAGTCCACTTCCCAGCCCCACAGTGCGTCCCAAGAGGTGCCATTACAGGCACAGGCAATATTCTACCATCGACGGGATATTCAGGCGCAAGCTTGCGGCCCCCTTTCCCCACTCCACACATCCTGTTCTACTATTAGTGGCAATACCCAGCCTCTGCATCCATGTCACAGGCCTAGAGGGATCTCGGCGCAAGAACAATACACTGCCTTTACCAGCCCTAAGGTTGCTGTGATGTGTTAAGCTACAATTCCAGTCCCCAAAGGATGACAAGAGCAGGCGCAGTGACTCCAGCTCTTTCAGCTCTTGACCCATAAGCTTTATTTTACTGCCAGCTCTCTTCTTCCAGCCCCAGCTCTGTGTTTCTCCAGCTTCAAATGGCAGCATCTGGCTCTTGGCTCCAGCTCGGCGACAATTCAGCTCTGGCACGAGCCTCTGGAAGGCCACCCCACCATCCATATGCTAGCCCCGCAGTGATTTTAGCTCCCACCGAACAGTCCCCAGTCACTTTGCACACCCCTGCATAAGTTCTCCTGGATGCCCGCAGCCCCGTTCACAGGTCTAGTGCCTTTGCCATTTTCATTCAAATTGCCAGCCCCGAAGTCCACTTCCCAGCCCCACAGTGCGCCCCAAGAGGTGCCATCACAGGCACTGGCAATAGTCTACCATCGACGGGGTATTCAGGCGCAAGCTTGCGGCCCCCTTTCCCCACTCCACACATCCTGTTCTACTATTAGTGGCAATACCCAGCCCCTGCATCCATGTCACAGGCCTAGAGTGATCTCGGCGCAAGAACAATACACTGCCTTTCCCAGCCCTAAGGTTGCTGTGATGTGTTAAGCTACAATTAACACATTAACACACAAAATACCAGTGCCACAATATGACAATAGCAGGCCTAGTGATTTATGCTCTTTCAGCTCTTGTCCCACAAGCTTTTTTTTATCGTCTCTGTGCCAGCCCTATAGTTCCCATGTTGTGTGCAGACCCGATCCCAGTCCCACAATGATAAGACCAGGCCCAGTGATTCCAGCTCTTTCAGTTCTTGGCCCACAGGGTTTATTTTACTGCCAGCTCTCTTCTTCCAGCTCTGTGTCCCATTCTGCGTTTAGTCCTCAGATCCACAGTGAGTATCCCTTCTAGCAGTGACGGTTTCTGCAGCACTGCAGTCCCCACCCCGTCCCCAGTGATTTCAGCTCCAGTCCCACAAGCTTTATTTAACTGCCAGCTCTTCTCTTACACTTCCTGCTCAACATCTTCACAGTAGTGCCACACAATACTACTTGTGCTTCTCAGGACAGGATCTTTATTTTAACTGTAGTTCTTGAGCTCAGATCACAGCCCTTACAGCAATTTCAATTCCAACCATGCAGTTCACCTCCCCACTCCACAATCCCTATCCCAGCCCCACAGAGGTTTTACATCAAACCCTACCATATTTCTGTCTCCTCCAGCTCTGCTGCCTCAGCTCCAGCTCCTCAGCTTCCTACTGGCTGCAGCTAAAAGCTGCTCATGCTTCTCACTGCACCTTGGGGCTGTTCATAAGGCCACAAATCAGTTACTGCCATCATTTCAATTTCAGTGTCTCTAGAAGCTGTCCCATCCACCCACCCAGCCCTAAGTGGCAACCCTAAGTGGCATCCCAACTCTGGGGACACTGGAGGCCTGAAGCTAAACATCCACCCTCCCCCTCACCCTGGCTCTCTGCCCAGCACGTGCACAAAGGCCCCCTCACCTCCCCTCAGGCAGCTCCAGGGGCTGGGAAGAGCCACTGGACTCCTTCCTCCCCATCCCAAAAGGCAGTCTTGGGCTGGTTCTTGGGCCCTAGAACCCTCTGAGCCCCCACACCCTCAGCCCCTCGTTGGTACCACAGGGCAGGGGCTGGGAACCCCCAGGCATAACCTGCAGGCCCTGTGCTGCAGCTCCATGCCTTCCTCCCATGGCATTTATCTGGCCTCAGCATTTCCACCACTCCACATTGTTTTGGGCCTGACTCATGCCAAAATCATTATTCCACACCCTGGGGTTTTATGTCCCCACTGCTCTCACAACTGGTGTTTCAGCCCCAGTCCCACAACCCTTACCGAATTAACATGAGATATCCAGTAAAGAAAACAAATCAAACCAAAAAGATGTATTAAAACGGGCAATACTAAAATAACACAATTAAGAAAGAAAAACATTACAAGTAAAAACAAAATAAAGTAATAAAAATACAAAAAGCAAGCTTTATTCCTCGTATTCTGAACATTTCTTTAAATCCAGAAACCGCGAAGCGGCTACTTCCCAGTCCCCAGTGACAGCAGGCGGTGCCCCCCCCCCACCGCGCCACTCCAGGCCCCACACCAGCCGCCGGCTACCCGAGCCACGCAGGGCGCGGCAGAAAGAACTGGACACGGCCGGCCCCCAGATACTGCCGCAGGCGTCGCGTCCGTGCTCACCAGCGCTCCCCGGATCAGCTGCCGCGGGGGTCCCGTCCTGGCGCAGCGCCGCGCCTCGGATCGCGTATCCGCAGCTCCCGTCTCTCCCAGCTTCACCGCCGAACTGACGCCACTGCCGCCCCAACGCACGCTATTTATGCCCCACGGGCGGACAGCCAGCCAATCACAACCCGAGGCAGCACCTGCCGGCTCCACCAATCCCAGCCCGCCCATTCCCGCCGCGCTCTGCTCCGCGACTCCCCGCGGTCCCCTCAAGCGCTGCTCCCGCCGCCGCCATTGCTGTGGCCGCGTCCGCCCGCTCCCCGCCGCCTGCCCGTTTCCCTGGACCAGAACCTGATCCCGACCAGGACCTGAACTGGAAGCTCCTGGCCGCCCTTCCCGTCCGCAACAGCGCCTGCCGAGGCAGCGGCAGCAGGGACACTGCTCCGCCGGCTCCCAAAGCAGCGGTGGCAGGAGCGGCACCTCAGGCGTACGGGCGAGCGGGGCCAGTCTGACGGGTCGAGCCGCCACTGAGCGGGCTGAGATTGGCGGGACCGCTTCCGGTTTGAAAGGGCGGCTGTGATTGGACAGGGCGGACAGAGAAAGGCGGGCCGTGATTGGCAGGCTTGGGAGCCGTCAGGCTGCGGCCCGTGGGAGCGTGGGGCGGAGCTCGGGCTGCCCGAAGGGCTCGCAGGCGGCGGCGGCGGCGGCGGCGGTCCCGCTCGCGAAACCCCCGTCTCCTTCTCCGGCCCTCTCTCGTGCCCAGATCCCGGCGAAAAGACCCCCGCAGAGCGCCTACCGGAGCGCCCCATCGGCACTCGGGGCAGGAGGCGGAGAGGAGTGTAGCCCGGGAGGGGTTCCGGGTCGTCTTTGCGACAGCAGCGCGGACCAGGGAGCGGCGGCGATTTGGTCAGGAGAGGGCTCGGGAGCGGGGAGGGCGTGCAGCGCCCGCTGCGGGCTCTGGGTGCCTCTTCTACCGCAGTGCTTCCGCTTCTGCGGGGACTTGGCCTGCCCCGCCTGGCCGAGATCAGCACCCTGGCCAAAGTTAAGTGCCCGCGTCCCCCTGCCCACCCTCCGCCTGCTGCGGGCCCGCTGCTCACCCTCGTCGTCGGATGTTATAGATGATAAAACAATACTGGCTTTCACATTCATAGATTAGCTTTTTGCATTACAAGTATTTTGATGTGGTAAAACTTATACTTACTTTGAACTGCTTTGTATAGTGTAATATGCCAGTTTATGTATGCACTGTATATTTCATGTGAATAGTAGCGTGATAAATATATGGTAGGCAAAATGTTAAAATAGAAACTAAAATACTTCTATGTAACTAACTCAGAAAATGGTGTAAAGCAATTATTCTGTTTCTTATAACTGCAGACTGCCCCTACCAAGTGATAAGATAATAGTGACACAAAAAGCTTAAGCATCCAGGAAGGATTTATCGACTCTTACCAGTGTTATCAGGGAGTGTGAAGCAACAGGATAAAACTACAGGAAGAAATAAAATATGTAGACCTAATTTACAGAATGTTCTGCAGACAAGTCAGAGGTTAAAACCAAACAAGAGAGTTCCTGGAACATCAAAAAGTCAAAGGAATGTTTGAATAATGTGTAAGTTAATGAATATGCCTGTAACCTCAGCAATGTAACAGTATATAGTGAACATGTTTTTAAGCTACCTCTGTGCTCTTTGGCTGTGTGCTAAAAGCATCCCAGTGCTGGATTATTTTGTCCTTTTATCCTTTATTAAAATTTTAAAAATTATAAAGAGTGAACTCTGTTTATCACATCAGTGAAGCTTAAGCTGATCTGCATCCAGGTGTTTTGGGACCTGCTGGGGGAGGCCATCGAGGTAAGTGTGGGGCTACCGCAGTGGAGGCCAAGTATTTCAACACAATAGCATAATCAGCAACGTTAATTAATTTTGTATTCTTCATGCAAGCCTCAGCCTAAAGAACGCTACCAGCCTCTACTAGGATTAATAATACGCATAGTAAGTGTTACTAGTATTAATATTTAGGTAAGAACTGTTAGTGTTAACACTGGCAGTCAGTGTGTTAGCTGGTGTTTACTGTGAAGCTCTGCTCTCCCACAGTATGACAAGGTCCTGAAGCTGTCCTCAGGTGCGCAGTTAGGTGAGCACTGCTGTCCTTACCACGGTCCCCCGATGGAGCCACGCTCCAGAGACGGGCAGCAGTGACTCTGCAGAGGCCTTCCCAAGGTGACAGAGCTCGCCCTCCTTCCCATCTGCAGTCAGGGGATGTGAAGGCAACCATTGCTGTCCTCGGCTTCATCATCTCCAGTGCAGCCAAGCACAGTATAGACAATGAGTCTCTGTCAAGTGAGCTGCAGCAGCTGGGACTGCCCAAAGGCAGGGGAAGCCCTCAGGGTGGCACCATCAGCCAGACCTGCTGGGATGTTGCTGACAGTTCCCAGCCCTGCCTTCTTCACAGCCAGATGGAGGGCAGGCTGCCTGCTGTGCTGTCCTCCATCACCTCCCTTCTGTACCATCAGTCCCTGGGGGCTCCTCAGGTGCTTTGGTGAGGTTTGGCAGCTGCAGGTCTGGTGTGAGCAGAGGGATTCTTCTCTTGTCTCCCCTCATGAGCAAAGCATGCCAGCCAGCTGTGCTGTTTTACATGTGACTGACCCACAAAATTGCAGGAGACTGAGGACTCGTAACGGGTGCAGGACAGGTTCAAAAGCAACTTGGGACAAAACCTCTGTCTTTGTCAGTCCAAAGGGACAGCAGAGCTCACATCTGCTCACAATAATCCTCTGGGGAGTGGAGCAATGTCTGTATGGAAAGATGACTGGGGGTAAAATCAGTGGAAACCGAGAAGTTACATTTGTATCCTAACAGGAGCTATAATGGGACAGAAATTTTAGGGTAAAATACAGGTGCTGTTCCCAGGATGGAGCTGGGTTGGCATGCTCCACGATGATTCCCCATGCAACCATAAGGACCTGCTAAGGGTGGTGGAGTGGAGTGGGGCACCACAACCAGGCTCTGCCAAAATCTTTGCAGGGGCAGCAACTCCATGGTAATTTGAAGCTTATTAATTGCATAGCAAGGGCTATTTGGCATATGTAGGAACACTTTCCAACCTAGCGTCTGAAGACCAATTTAGAGGAGGCGCCTCTAAGTCGAAAGCCAGCCAGACCTTATGTTCTTAGCACCATTCATTTAGAAGAAATCCTGTGACATTTGCAAATTTAAGAGGTGACACCCCCATTCAGACCATGGCTCCTGGGTGCGAACAATAGCTCTTTACAACAGCAAGGAAATCTGCACGCCCTAGTGTCTCAAGGTCACTTCACCTGAGAGTCCAGAGACCCAAATCCAGCCAGAGTCCTAGTTCCCAAAAAACTTCTGCTATAAGAAATCCTTCAAAGTGTGCAATTCTAGGAGTGGAAATCCTACAGGAAACATGAGGCTTCAGGCTGCAAATGGGATCTCTTTTCCACACAATGGAAAACTCAGCAAGCCCTTCTGGCAAGACCAGTTCACAGGAGGCCCACAATTCTCAAGGGCCAGGCTTGAGAGATCCGACTCCATGGAAGCTTTAATCTGAGAAAAATCCTGTGATGTTGGTACTTTTAAAAGGCAGAATGGCACATTTAGACCCTGGCTGATGCTTTGGAGAGTGATTCTTTTACACAGTAAATAATGATTTCATTCCAATGTCTGTAGGTCACTTTGGAAACAGCCCCTGAAACCCAAGACCAAGAAGAGCCATACTTCATGACAGCTGCCATCTGGGAGGAATCCTATGACATTTGTGATTCAAGAAATTGAACCCAAAATTTCAACAGCTGATATGCAGATGCAAAAGACTGCTGTTTTCCTGAGATAAGAAATACTCCAAACCTAACATTCTGAAGGAGTTCAGAATACACACCCAGGACTGTCATACCCCCCAAAGCGCTACCTCCTGGCAGATTGTCTCTATGGTAAACCCTGTCACACTAGAAATGTTAGGAAGCAGAATCCAAACTACAGCACAAGCACCTGTAAGGAAAAGGTACCTCTGTTCATGAGATAGAACCCTTTCTGTTCCCTTCAGCCCCTGCAGCTGTTCTCATGCTTTCAGGGCACTTGATTGGTTCATTCCTAGATAAAACTTATGTCTTTATTTTCAAAGCTATTACCCATCTCTAGTCAGAGTTTCCTACATTCCTGTATACAAATAAGTGGATAGAGAGAGGGTTTCTTTCCAAATGAATTTAGAGATAAATTCCTTTTCTTTGCCAATACCTATAAAAATGAAAACCTTGACAGGTTTTAGTATTCTACACCCACCCCTCCCTGTGAAATTTATGGCAGTTTTGGGTCCCTCTGGGAGACGACATCCAGCATGTCATGCTGGACTGTTCTAGAGAGTAATTTTCAAATGTAAGCTTAGCAAAGTTTGAATTGACTTGTCCAGAGAAAACACCTACAAGTGAACACCTACACCTGCCTACAAAGAGCTAACAAGCCCCTGGCAGCTGCCAGCATCAAAGCACAGCGGATGTTTCTAATACAGGGTAAGGATAACAATATCACCTTCTGTTCTCTCCAGCTTCTTTTCCCTGCAGTCATATTTTGCTTCTTATGATTTTTTTAGTCTCTGTATCTTCTTGGACAGCACCGAGCCTGACGACAAGGATACGAGAGCCTTTCCCTGCCGTGCGGAGAGAACCAGGAAAACAGTTAAAATAAGAACAGGGCAGTTTGAAATTCATACTTGCAACAAAAGCAGCGCCTAACCAACAGAACAGAAATAAACAAAGCATGATACCTCCCTGGGGACAGTAGACTTACAAACTCTCCAGGATTTACAATTCCAGCGACCAACCCCTTCAGGACAGCAGCCAAGTGTCCCGTGGGGTGGTGCTGCACCAAAGAACCATCTGAGAGGTTCCAAAGAGTGAAATGCACAATATTTTGCAAAGACAAAAAATCTTGCAAAATAACAAAAATACAATAGATGTAAACTACAGGGCAAGAGTACAAGTGTTACCTTTGGGAGCTGGAACCATCCAGGTGAGCACCTGATAACTGGATCCTCACCAGAGTTTGAACCCTTCAGGACACAGAAGTGTTTTCCCCAGAAATTTCACAGACTGAGTTTTGACAGAAGCACGCTCGCCGGATCCTCAGAAACGTCGCCCATTCTCCAGGTGTCTGGAGAGAACTGCAAATGGCTCTCACGTAGTTGGAGCTAGTTCTGTAAGGTCTCAGGGTGAATTTCACCAGATGCAACTGAATTGGGCAACTCCCAGTGAGACAGAAGGAACCCAAAGCTTGTTTTACCCAAACCTTGGGTAAGCACAGCTCCAGCAAATACTGAGGAAACAGACATAACAGGGTAAAAATAATAAAACTATTGCTTTTTCTTTAATCTTGCCTTTTTTTTTTTTATTCAGATGAGCAAAACAATGAAGGAGAAGGTGAAAAACTCACCATTACTGAACATTTCATCATCTGTAAGCTGAGCATCCTTAGCATAGAGGACTCCAGAGTTAAAATTCACTGATCCCTGGGAAATAAAACCAAATATATGACAAACAGTCAAACAGAAGGCGTAAAAATTTGTTTCCTCTACGGACTTTCAAGTATGTATCTTTGTATATATCCTACACATTACAACATACACTTTATACCATCTCCTAATATATAATAATTTACCTTTAAACTTTGATAGTATAGTGTGGAGAAATGGCTCCATGACAGAGGTCACACAGACATTCGCTTGTTAGCCGACCAGGAGCTGGGAAAGTACCGAACACAGGTAGTTTGAGTTTTGCACCTGCAAGATAGCGTGTGCCTGGGCCTAGCTGGGTAGGATAACAAGTAGACAGAGAGACGTGGGAAATAGGGAATGTAGGCCCAAAGGAATGAGGAAGAGTTGATGGTATAGTTTAACCAATAGATCGCTTGGCTTACAGAATATTCATAAGCTTATTATGTGCTGTATAAGTGTCTGATACTCTCTGCAATAAACATAGCTTGCTGATCTCATATTGAGTGTCCGAGTCTTCCCTCACCCAAGAGTATAGCATAAAATTATTAACTAAAATTGGTGATCTATTATTATTAAGTTGTGCTTAAAGTTATTTTTGATGTCATGTTCAAAACAATTTTTTTTTTTTTACTGTAATGAATGAGCAATTGATCTCAAAGTCATCACAAGCCCATCAAAAAAACAAAGCTCTATTCACTGGGCAGGTCTGTGAGCTAGAGGGTAGTTAGGCTTGTACTTACCTCTTGCTCTTCATGAGCCAATAAACCAATAAATCCTGTAAACAAAACCAGGATCTTTAGCCCACTCCTATTAAAGATTCTACAAGATTTGTGTTTAGAAGTTTAGATTTTAAATGGCCAGTTCAATGGATAAATAAAGACAGTTTAAGTAGTATTACTTTACTCTTATTATTATTATTATTGGTAATAGTATTATCAGCTACTGGAAGAAACAAACCAGTAGTATCTATACTTAATTACTTCTATTTCCAGAAAATAATAAAGAAAAAGAACCAAACCAAAAAAAGTCACTTCCTACCTTTTGTATCTCAGGATGATGAATTTCTCTTGGGCACTTCTCCAATTTATCAAGACTCATAGCACTGAAAGGCGAACAAAACAGTGCTTTATAGAAGGCCAAGTGCACGTTTCAAGGCTGAACCACCAACTGATTGCAGTGACAGCAGTTACAACATGAATCCTTCCCAGAGCCTCTGTTCAATGGAATGGAATGTTTTGCGGAACTGCCATTTCTTTCCCAAAATACTAACTTCCAACACTTCCTAAACTTATTTTGCATTTTAAAAACAGAAATTAGTAAGACTCTGTGTGGACATCAGGTTTATTTCCTTCTAATGCACAGAGCTCTGTTCCATCATCCTTCACTTTGGCTCTACACAGAATCATGGTGAGCTTTTTAGGAGGGCTCAATAACCAATTCTATTTCTTCTCCTAGTTCTCTCTCTTCTTCAATAATTAAAGGCAAGTCAAATGAAAAATGACAAGTTCAGCATCAAAGTCACACTTTTTCCCTTTGTCTGCTCAAGAACAGGCTCTAAATCCACTTATTGCTGCCTTCAACGATTCAGACTTGCAAAACCATTCTTACATGTTTTACAGGTTTATCATAAAACCCACAGAACGCAAGCTCTGAATTACAGGAAAAGGTACACAGGCAAATATCTAAACTGATTACTTATTTGAAAACACATACCTTAATTCAGATTTCACCCAGAATGTTTCTGTGGGACACTAAGGGAGACATATTTTGTGAGTACCCTGTAAACGAGAAAAGCCAGCATAGATTACAGGACATACCCACTTTTTCTGCATATTCAAATAGAATTATTAATAAAAACAATTAAGTTTAAAAAGAAGGAAGATAACCAAGGTAATTTTACTCAGCTATATTTACTCCCGATTAAGAGAAAAAAAAAAAGGCCCGGGTGCTGCAAAGAAAAAAAAAGTGAACCACAAACGCTTACAGTAGAATTTTAAAACAATCGCTTGGATAAAAGAATCTTATGGAACGTGAAGTAGAAAAAAAGTGAAACCACTATCAGACCTGCCTATTTTCTCACCAGTGTACAAGAAAATCCTAAAAGCAGTATAAAGTCACTGCCTAAAACCGGTCATGGGATATAACCAAGAACAATTCAGGCATTTGCTAATCTAGACAGAAACCTTTTCTGGATGCTAGTGTCAAATCACAAGTTTTGTCTTTCAGAAGCTCGACAATGCTGGAAAGCATTTTCCCCGGGGCTCGGGAGGGCAGGGGCGGAAGGGGGGGTGACTTTGCAGCTCGCACCTGTGCCATCCGAAGCATACAGCCCGCCCGCTCTCTGCGCTGGGCATTCTCCCGGCCATCTCTGGGTGTCCCGCTCAGCGCCGCTCCATCCGTTTCCATGGCACAAAGAGCCGCGAGCACTAATGCAGGCAGCAGCCCCGTCATGCCGGCGATATCGCAGCGCTCCCTGCTCGCAGCACCCAACACGCGGCGGAGCCGCCTCCGCCCGCAGCACCGGCACCAGCCCGAGGGAGACGGCTGCAGCTCGGGGGCTCCTCCGGCGCCTCCGCCAGCCCGAGGGCAGCCGCGTCACCGGGACCGGGGGAGCGCCGGGCGCCGCTCGCGCACAGCCCTGCGCGGCCGCCTGGCACGCCAGCCACTCATGTGCCGCGTCACCCGTTGCGTCACACGCCGCACTGGCAGCAGGGCCTGCCGGGAGTTGTAGTCTCGGGCTGACAGCCACGGCTCCGTCCCCCGCCACCGGGAGCTGCAGTCCCTCCCGGGCATCAAACGGGTCCTTCGCCCCAGGGCGGGGAAGCACCTGAGGCAGCACCGCTCCTCCCGAATGCCCTCTCTTTTTCCCTCCAACTCTTTTTACTTTTTTCACTCGGTTTTTTTTTTCACCACTTCCCTTCCTTCTTGCTCTCCTTCTTCCTTTCCTTTCCTTTCCTTTCCTTTCCTTTCCTTTCCTTTCCTTTCCTTTCCTTCCCTTCCCTTCCCTTCCCTTCCCTTCCCTTCCCTTCCCTTCCCTTCCCTTCCCTTCCCTTCCCTTCCCTTCCCTTCCCTTCCCTTCCCTTTCCCTTCCCTTCCCTTCCCTTCCCTTCCCTTCCCTTCCCTTCCCTTCCCTTCCCTTCCCTTCCCTTCCCTTCCCTTCCCTTCCCTTCCCTTCCCTTCCCTTCCCTTCCCTTCCCTTCCCTTCCCTTCCCTTCCCTTCCCTTCGCCTTTCTTGTATTTCTGATCTTGGTTTACCTTTCCACCTTTAGAATAAAAAAGCAGCAGTAGAAACTTTCAGGCTAGCGGGAGTAAAAGAAAAACTCCAAAACAAAAATGATTTAAAGAAAACTATTTATTCCCTGGGAGCCTGAAATTTTCTACTGCTGCACGTGACACAGAGCTTTTATTCCTTCTTATGGATAGTTGATATTTTATATATATTTATAGTTTATACTGTTTCCTCAGCCTTTTAATTTGGTCACAGATTCTGCTTATGTTGCTAATGTAGTCAGGAGAATAGAAGGTTCCATTTTAAAGGATGTTAGTAATGAAACTTTACATCGTTGGCTTTCATGTCTTTTTATAACTTTGCAATATAGAACTAATCCATATTTTGTTTCTCACATTAGGGCGCATTCTTCACTTCCTGGATTTTTAGTGGAAGGAAATGCAAGAGCGGACAAGCTGACAATGGTCATTTCTAACACATTGCCAAATATTTTTGAACAAGCAAAACTGAGTCATGCCTTTTTCCACCAAAATGCACAAGCACTCATGCGAATGTTCCAAATCACTAAAAGTCAAGCTAAAGCTATCATTCATACTTGCCCTGACTGTCAATTGGTACAACCTCCTGTTTCTACAGGAGCACTCAAGCCCCGAGGCTTACAAAGCCTACAGTTGTGGCAAACAGGTGTTACTAAATAGCCTTCTTTTGGTAAATTTAAAAATATTCATGTTTCCATAGACACGTTCTCTGGTGCAGTTTTTGCTTCCCTTCACACAGGTGAAACTGGCAGCCATGCCTGTCATCATTTCCTGCAAGCTTTTGCTTCATTGGGTATACCCCAAGAAGTAAAAACTGACAATGGTCCCGCATACATATCTCAAAAATTGGCCACATTTTTAAATGAATGGGGTGTTCGACACATTTTTGGTATTCCCCACTCTCCCACAAGCCAAGCAATCATTGAAAGAACACATCAAACCTTAAAACGCATATTAGATCAACAGAGAGGGGGAACGGAAATCACCCCACAGATGAGACTGAGTAAGGCTTTGTATGGTTTTAATTTTCTAAATAGTTCAAGTACAGAACCAGATCCACCAATCTTTAGACACTTTTCAAATAGCACACAGGCAAAACTGAAAGAACATCCTCCTCTTCTAATTAGAAACCCTGACTCTGGACAGATGGAAGGCCCGTTTCAATTAATAACGTGGGGCAAAGGGTATGCTTCTATTTCCACAGGTGCTGGAAGAATTAAGTGGGTTCCTGCCAAAAACGTCAAACCGTATCGCACTTCAGAACCTGTTGTCGAGCCTAGAACTGAGGAAGCGAGTACGCAGACGTGGACCGAATGGAAGGATCCCGGGTCTCGCCTGACGCCTCTTGTGCCTGACGTTCTTTGTGCATCGGTGGAACCCATGAACTCTGATTTTGTGCCAATGTTATTTATGAGTATACGAATTGAATGCTGAATGTTTGTTTAACAAAGCTAATTTTTGGCTGAAAATTTAGGTTATTGTTTTTGTTTAGAAAGAATTCTGCCAAAACTTAGTTCTTGAAAGAGATGGGGCAGAATCAAATGGTATACTTGTTTTGCTTGATTTTAATTGTTTTTTGTCGTGCAGATTTGCCTGTGGATCAACCGAAAATGAGTGTTTGGGTGACCTTAGCCAAGGCTGCCGGATCGGATACTATATGTCTGTCTAATTCGGAACCAGAAAAGCCTTTCTCAACCTGTTTGGTTGGTGTGCCAGTGAAAGAGTTTCCTTTGGTCAGAAAAGAATCCAATGGTAAACCAGGTGGAATTGACAATGGAAACAGTCCTTCCTTCAATTGGAACATTTGTTCGAAAAAACTTCTCAGGGCAGCAAATGTTTCAAACAGTTGGGATGTGTTTCTGGAGACGGACCAATATCCACGGCAATTGCCAAAAGGGTATTGGATCAGTTGCAGAGACAGAGGTTGGCAAGGCATTCCAGCCCACCTTGAAGGTGGCCCTTGTAGCATTGGTATGCTTACCATAATTACCCCCACTGCCAAAGCAGTAATGAAAAAGAAACAAAGGAAAACAAGAGCTGTTCCTCATTATGATGAGAACTGTCAGAGTGATTTTCTGCCTTTCATTTCCATCTTTTACACACCTTGTTCCATCCCCCTTACAAGAGTCACATATTTTTACATTAACAGAACAACGCAAAGAAAAGTCCAAAAGAGTCTCATTTTTTCCCAGAGAGAGAGAAGAAAGATTTTGTTCAACAGAGTTCAAAGCAATACTTTCAGCATTTGCAACAACACTTGTAACATTCTCCGATACTCACACAGTCTCCGGTTTACTGGAATTTAATGAGACAGAACCAGAAGCTTTGTTTTCTGAGTCCAAGTTGATCTTATTATTATCAGTTTGTTTAAAACAGCGCTCCAACAGCGCTCTACAAACCGGCATAAGTTCTCTTAAGCTTTCATATTTTTTGAGAGGGACTAGATTATTAATTCTCCAGTTTATCTGATCCCAAAAATGAAAAGTAAAAGCAGACTGCAGATTTAAATCTTGCATATTTGCTTTAACCCAGATAAGTAAGTTTTTAAGCTCAGTTTTTGAAATTTCAGAGTGACCTTTTTCTTGTAACATTGTCTCTAATTGATGAAAAACATCCCATTCAACTTTTGATAAATTCGTTCCCATTTTTGTGTTCTTTTAATAATTTTCTTTTTCGCTATTTTGCCTCCCAACGTCACCCAAGCGCTCTCCCGAGATAAGTTACTTACAATTTTCTTGGCTTCGGCGGGAGAGATGATACAGTGTGCTCCTTGTTAACACTTGGGTCTCCGCAGCTGGTACTTCCACGATTTTTCTTTGTTTTTCTTCTATTCTACGTCCTCACACTAGGCACCAATATGCGGGGGACGGGACAGGTATAAGTCCAATAGTGTCAGGAACCCACGCCTTAAAAAAGGAACCCACTAGGCTGCGGCAAAATATCCAAATATGGATAACATGGTAACCAGACCAGTGAAGAGATTTTTGCTTTTATTTCCAGCACATCAGTCTCAAAATACAAAATGGAGACATGACAGCTCACTGATCCACACCAAAAAATGTCTCCTTCAACAGGGCTCATACAGCAATACATAAAATCATCTCAGACTAGAATTCAGCCAATCAGACACAGAAAACACATCTTGACAAGCATTCTATCCAATCTTATAAAACATAGGTAATCGTAGCTAAAACAAAGATTAATTGACAAGAGACAAAGAACAGAGTTCTATTCATGCTGGCCTTCTAAAGATATACATTAAATAACCTTGTTGCCATCCTAAAGCCAATTTTACAGAAGCCTATTGTTATTTGTCACGTCTACTGCTTGGGAAACTTTTCTGCTTGCATGGAAAACTTTTTCTGCTTGCATGGGAAACTTTTCTGCAATGCTAACAAAACTCCAGTCTAAGGCCTACATACTTCTTTGTAACCATTTCTTAAAAATCCTCTAACCTTATGGATTCCAACATTTCCCCCTCTCTGTTTGACCCAGAAGCTTTCATTTTCTTGTCGCTTGCTATTTGCGTTTCATAGCTCTATTGCAAAATTTCTGCTTATTATCTGCTGAAGACCTATTTTCACTAAACTGAAGCATTGCTATATTACGGCACAGCAACTTAATGCTGTGAAGACCCAATCCCTGAAAGAGAGATATGAATCACGTTTGGCAACAGTCACAAGGCATCGTTCAAAAAACTCTGGTCGATTCCAAGGCCTTAATTCAAAACCTTCGTTCATGTCAATACCCTCATCTACTGCTTTCGTGAGATTTCGTACACTCTCTGTGCTTCTACTTCCTAGTTCTCCTGCTTGAATGACAAAAACTTCTCGGACTGTTTTGTTCATTATTCGCTGAAGACAACAGAGTATACAAGGTGCCACTATCAATATCAGTATTAGAACACCTAATATGTAAAGACCTATCTTGCAAAGTTGCCTTAGCCAAGGTGCAAAACTCCAATTTTGAAACAAATCATCCAACCAGGAACCTCCATCTTCTTTAATTTGGGCTGTCAGATCCTTTAATTTTTGAATGCTTTTGTGAATGGATTCAGAATGATCAGACAAATTCATACAACACAATCCTTCCAATTCCTCACAACCATGTCCTTGTGCCAGTAAGAGAAAATCAATGGCTGCTCTGTTTTGAAGAGTAGCATGTCTAATACTATCAACATCGGTCAACATATCACTGATTGCGGAGGATGTGGCATTAGCTTGTTTGCTCAGCCAACATCCAACTCGATCTAATTGTCTCAATGCCACAGCTGAAGCCAATTGGGGTAGAAATATACCTGCTGAAAGCCTTCTGGCGGCATTCCAAGGCATAAAATCACTCTGACAGTTCTCATCATAATGAGGAACAGCTCTTGTTTTCCTTTGTTTCTTTTTCATCACTGCTTTGGCAGTGGGGGCAATTATGGTAAGCATACCAATGCTACAAGGGCCACCTTCAAGGTGGGCTGGAATGCCTTGCCAACCTCTGTCTCCGCAAATGATCCAATACCCTTCTGGCAATTGCCGTGGATATTGGTCCGTCTCCAGAAACACATCCCAACTGTTTGAAACATTTGCTGCCCTGAGAAGTTTGTTGGACCAAATGTTCCAATTGAAGGAAGGACTGTTTCCATTGTCAATTCCACCTGGTTTACCATTGGATTCTTTTCTCACCAAAGGAAACTCTTTCACTGGCACACCAACCAAACAGGTTGAGGAAGGCTTTTCTGGTTCCGAATTAGACAGACATATAGTATCCGATCTGGCAGCCTTGGCTAAGGTCACCCAAACACTCGTTTTCGGTTGATCCACAGGCAAATCTGCACGACAAAAAACAATTAACATCAAGCAAAACAAGTATACCATTTGATTCTGCCCCATCTCTTTCAAGAACTAAGTTTTGGCAGAATTCTTTCTAAACAAAAACAATAACCTAAATTTTCAGCCAAAAACTAGCTTTGTAAAACAAACATTCAGCATTCAATTCGTATACTCATAAATAACATTGGCACAAAATCAGAGTTCATGGGTTCTACCGATGCACAAAGAACGTCAGGCACAAGAGGCGTCAGGCGAGACCCGGGATCCTTCCATTCGGTCCACGTCTGCGTACTCGCTTCCTCAGTTCTAGGCTCGACAACAGGTTCTGAAGTGCGATACGGTTTGACGTTTTTGGCAGGAACCCACTTAATTCTTCCAGCACCTGTGGAAATAGAAGCATACCCTTTGCCCCACGTTATTAATTGAAATGGGCCTTCCATCTGTCCAGAGTCAGGGTTTCTAATTAGAAGAGGAGGATGTTCTTTCAGTTTTGCCTGTGTGCTATTTGAAAAGTGTCTAAAGATTGGTGGATCTGGTTCTGTACTTGAACTATTTAGAAAATTAAAACCATACAAAGCCTTACTCAGTCTCATCTGTGGGGTGATTTCCCTTCCCCCTCTCTGTTGATCTAATACGCGTTTTAAGGTTTGATGTGTTCTTTCAATGATTGCTTGCCTTGTGGGAGAGTGGGGAATACCAAAAATGTGTCGAACACCCCATTCATTTAAAAATGTGGCCAATTTTTGAGATATGTATGCGGGACCATTGTCAGTTTTTACTTCTTGGGGTATACCCAATGAAGCAAAAGCTTGCAGGAAATGATGACAGGCATGGCTGCCAGTTTCACCTGTGTGAAGGGAAGCAAAAACTGCACCAGAGAACGTGTCTATGGAAACATGAATATTTTTAAATTTACCAAAAGAAGGCTATTTAGTAACACCTGTTTGCCACAACTGTAGGCTTTGTAAGCCTCGGGGGTTGATTGCTCCTGTAGAAACAGGAGGTTGTACCAATTGACAGTCAGGGCAAGTATGAATGATAGCTTTAGCTTGACTTTTAGTGATTTGGAACATTCGCATGAGTGCTTGTGCATTTTGGTGGAAAAAGGCATGACTCAATTTTGCTTGTTCAAAAATATTTGGCAATGTGTTAGAAATGACCATTGTCAGCTTGTCCGCTCTTGCATTTCCTTCCACTAAAAATCCAGGAAGTGAAGAATGCGCCCTAATGTGAGAAACAAAATATGGATTAGTTCTATATTGCAAAGTTATAAAAAGACATGAAAGCCAACGATGTACAGTTTCATTACTAACATCCTTTAAAATGGAACCTTCTATTCTCCTGACTACATTAGCAACATAAGCAGAATCTGTGACCAAATTAAAAGGCTGAGGAAACAGCTGAAAAGCTCAAACTACTGCAGCAAGCTCAACAGTTTGAGGGGATCCCTCTACTGTTTGAATATCAGATTCCCAAACATCAGTCTTTTGATTAAACCAAGTCACAACGGACTTGTGGCTTTTACCAGAGCCATCAGTGAAGAGAGTCACAGCATGTAAAATTTCTTCACTTAATTTAGGTTTTTCTCTGAAACTCAATTTTGCTTGCAGTAGTTTGTGAGCTGGATAGTGTATGGAACAAACACCTGGAAAACCTAAGAATGCATATTGTAAATCATCAGAATTTTGCATTGCCCAATTGAAATAATCATTTTTCAATGGCAAATAGATAACTGAACATTCTTGACCTGCCAAAGTTAACAATCTGGTTCTAGCCTTAATTATAATGTATGCAATCATTTCTAAAACTGAGCAATGGTCTTTGAAAACCTGTAGGGAGGAAAAACCCATTCCATTATTAACAAAGGATCTTGGTCTGTGGCATCCCACTGGAAAATGAGACCACAAAGCTGCATCTTCTCTCCTAAGATTGCAAGAAAGAAAGGATTTTCAGGAACGCAGCGATGAGCTTGTCTTTTTTGAAGAGCTTCTGTGACTTTGTCGAGAGCAGCACGAGCTTCAGGGGTTAAAGTTCTTGGCGAAGTGATGTCGCAACTTCCTCTCAGCAAATGGAAGAGCGGACTCAGTTCATCATTGGTGATTCCCAACATCGGTCTGACCCAGTTGATTTCTCCTAGAAGTTGTTGTAACTCTTGTAGGTTGTTGACTCTGGTTCGGATCTGAATTTTCTGTGGTATTATTGTCGTCTTCCATCGTCTTCCATCATCTTCCATCCCAGGTACTTCTAAGGTGAAGCTTGTTGAATTTTCGTTGCAGAGATTTCAAGTCCAGCTTTTTGAATTTCAGCAACAACACAGTCGCGAGTTTCTTCCATCTCTTCCTTTCAAAGGACTCCACCCTTAAAGCCAATTTTTCTTTCTCTGTATCTATAGATTGACAAACACCAGAACAACCATGTTTTTGCTTAAGTGAAAAAGAGTTCCCCGGAACCACAATTTCCCGAGTGGAAGCAGCCACCTCAGCCTCCACCCCAGGCCCAACAGAATCCAATTCAGGTTTCAGTGTCCCTGCACAAACAATTTTAGGAAGTACAGTCACTTTTTCATTTCCATCTTGTGCACACTTTGTTCCATCCCCCTTACATGAGTCACATATTTTTACATTAACAGAACAACGCGAAGAAAAGTCCAAAAGAGTCTCATTTTTTCCCAGAGAGAGAGAAGAAAGATTTTGTTCAACAGAGTTCAAAGCAATACTTTCAGCATTTGCAACAACACTCGTAACATTCTCCGATACTCACACAGTCTCCGGTTTACTGGAATTTAATGAGACAGAACCAGAAGCTTTGCTTTCTGAGTCCAAGTTGATCTTATTATTATCAGTTTGTTTAAAACAGCGCTCCAACAGCGCTCTACAAACCGGCATAAGTTCTCTTAAGCTTTCATCTTTTTTGAGAGAGACTAGATTATAGATTCTCCAGTTTATCTGATCCCAAAAATGAAAAGTAAAAGCAGACTGCAGATTTAAATCTTGCGTATTCGCTTTAACCCAGATAAGTAAGTTTTTAAGCTCAGTTTTTGAAATTTCAGAGGGACCTTTTTCTTGTAACATTGTCTCTAATTGATGAAAAACATCCCATTCAACTTTTGATATATTCGTTCCCATTTTTGTGTTCTTTTAATAATTTTCTTTTTTGCTATTTTGCCTCCCAACGTCACCCAAGCGCTCTCCCGAGATAAGTTACTTACAATTTTCTTGGCTTTGGCGGGAGAGATGATACAGTGTGCTCCTTGTTAACACTTGGGTCTCCGCAGCTGGTACTTCCACGATTTTTCTTTGTTTTTCTTCTATTCTACGTCCTCACACGAGGCACCAATATGCGGGGGACGGGACAGGTATAAGTCCAATAGTGTCAGGAACCCACACCTTAAAAAAGGAACGCACTAGGCTGCGGCAAAATATCCAAATATGGATAACATGGTAACCAGACCAGTGAAGAGATTTTTGCTTTTATTTCCAGCACATCAGTCTCAAAATACAAAATGGAGACATGACAGCTCACTGATCCACACCAAAAAATGTCTCCTTCAACAGGGCTCATACAGCAATACATAAAATCATCTCAGACTAGAATTCAGCCAATCAGACACAGAAAACACATCTTGACAAGCATTCTATCCAATCTTATAAAACATAGGTAATCGTAGCTAAAACAAAGACTAGTTGATAAGAGACAAAGAACAGAGTTCTATTCATGCTAACCTTCTAAAGATATACGTTAAATAACCTTGTTGCCATCCTAAAGCCAATTCTACAGAAGCCTATTGTTATTTGTCACGTCTACTGCTTGGGAAGCTTTTCTGCTTGCATGGAAAACTTTTTCTGCTTGCATGGGAAACTTTTCTGCAATGCTAACAAAACTCCAGTCTAAGGCCTACATACTTCTTTGTAACCATTTCTTAAAAATCCTCTAACCTTATGGATTCCAACATTTCCCCCTCTCTGTTTGACCCAGAAGCTTTCATTTTCTTGTCGCTTGCTATTTGCGTTTCATAGCTCTATTGCAAAATTTCTGCTTATTATCTGCTGAAGACCGATTTTCACTAAACTGAAGCATTGCTATATTACAGCACAGCAACTTAATGCTGTGAAGACCCAATCCCTGAAAGAGAGATATGAATCACGTTTGGCAACAGTCACAAGGCATCGTTCAAAAAACTCTGGTCGATTCCAAGGCCTTAATTCAAAACCTTCGTTCATGTCAATACCCTCATCTACTGCTTTCGTGAGATTTCGTACACTCTCTGTGCTTCTACTTCCTAGTTCTCCTGCTTGAATGACAAAAACTTCTCGGACTGTTTTGTTCATCATTCGCTGAAGACAACAGAGTATACAAGGTGTCACTATCAATATCAGTATTAGAACACCTAATATGTAAAGACCTATCTTGCAAAGTTGCCTTAGCCAAGGTGCAAAACTCCAATTTTGAAACAAATCATCCAACCAGGAACCTCCATCTTCTTTAATTTGGGCTGTCAGATCCTTTAATTTTTGAATGCTTTTGTGAATGGATTCAGAATGATCAGACAAATTCATACAACACAATCCTTCAAATTCCTCTCAACCATGTCCTTGTGCCAGTAAGAGAAAATCAATGGCTGCTCTGTTTTGAAGAGTAGCATGTCTAATACTATCAACATCGGTCAACATATCACTGATTGCGGAGGATGTGGCATTAGCTTGTTTGCTCAGCCAACATCCAACTCGATCTAATTGTCTCGATGCCACAGCTGAAGCCAATTGGGGTAGAAATATACCTGCTGAAAGCCTTCTGGCGGCATTCCAAGGCATAAAATCACTCTGACAGTTCTCATCATAATGAGGAACAGCTCTTGTTTTCCTTTGTTTCTTTTTCATCACTGCTTTGGCAGTGGGGGCAATTATGGTAAGCATACCAATGCTACAAGGGCCACCTTCAAGGTGGGCTGGAATGCCTTGCCAACCTCTGTCTCCGCAAATGATCCAATACCCTTCTGGCAATTGCCGTGGATATTGGTCCGTCTCCAGAAACACATTCCAACTGTTTGAAACATTTGCTGCCCTGAGAAGTTTGTTGGACCAAATGTTCCAATTGAAGGAAGGACTGTTTCCATTGTCAATTCCACCTGGTTTACCATTGGATTCTTTTTTCACCAAAGGAAACTCTTTCACTGGCACACCAACCAAACAGGTTGAGAAAGGCTTTTCTGGTTCCGAATTAGACAGGCATATAGTATCCGATCCGGCAGCCTTGGCTAAGGTCACCCAAACACTCGTTTTCGGTTGATCCACAGGCAAATCTGCACGACAAAAAACAATTAAAATAATGCAAAACAAGTATACCGTTTGATTCTGCCCCATCTCTTTCAAGAACTAAGTTTTGGCAGAATTCTTTCTAAACAAAAACAATAACCTAAATTTTCAGCCAAAAATTTGCTTCGTTAAACAAACATTCAGCATTCAATTCGTATACTCATAAATAACATTGGCACAAAATCAGAGTTCATGGGTTCCACCGATGCACAAAGAACGTCAGGCACAAGAGGCGTCAGGCGAGACCCGGGATCCTTCCATTCGGTCCACATCTGCATACTCACTTCCTCAGTTCTAGGCTCGACAACAGGTTCTGAAGTGCGATACGGTTTGACGTTTTTGGCAGGAACCCACTTAATTCTTCCAGCACCTGTGGAAATAGAAGCATACCCTTTGCCCCACGTTATTAATTGAAACGGGCCTTCCATCTGTCCAGAGTCAGGGTTTCTAATTAGAAGAGGAGGATGTTCTTTCAGTTTTGCCTGTGTGCTATTTGAAAAGTGTCTAAAGATTGGTGGATCTGGTTCTGTACTTGAACTATTTAGAAAATTAAAACCATACAAAGCCTTACTCAGTCTCATCTGTGGGGTGATTTCCGTTCCCCCTCTCTGTTGATCTAATATGCGTTTTAAGGTTTGATGTGTTCTTTCAATGATTGCTTGGCTTGTGGGAGAGTGGGGAATACCAAAAATGTGTCGAACACCCCATTCATTTAAAAATGTGGCCAATTTTTGAGATATGTATGCGGGACCATTGTCAGTTTTTACTTCTTGGGGTATACCCAATGAAGCAAAAGCTTGCAGGAAATGATGACAGGCATGGCTGCCAGTTTCACCTGTGTGAAGGGAAGCAAAAACTGCACCAGAGAACGTGTCTATGGAAACATGAATATTTTTAAATTTACCAAAAGAAGGCTATTTAGTAACACCTGTTTGCCACAACTGTAGGCTTTGTAAGCCTCGGGGGTTGAGTGCTCCTGTAGAAACAGGAGGTTGTACCAATTGACAGTCAGGGCAAGTATGAATGATAGCTTTAGCTTGACTTTTAGTGATTTGGAACATTCGCATGAGTGCTTGTGCATTTTGGTGGAAAAAGGCATGACTCGATTTTGCTTGTTCAAAAATATTTGGCAATGTGTTAGAAATGACCATTGTCAGCTTGTCCGCTCTTGCATTTCCTTCCACTAAAAATCCAGGAAGTGAAGAATGCGCCCTAATGTGAGAAACAAAATATGGATTAGTTCTATATTGCAAAGTTATAAAAAGACATGAAAGCCAACGATGTAAAGTTTCATTACTAACATCCTTTAAAATGGAACCTTCTATTCTCCTGACTACATTAGCAACATAAGCAGAATATGTGACCAAATTAAAAGGCTGAGGAAACAGCTGAAAAGCTCAAACTACTGCAGCAAGCTCAACAATTTGAGGGGATCCCTCTACTGTTTGAATATCAGATTCCCAAACATCAGTCTTTTGATTAAACCAAGTCACAACGGACTTGTGGCTTTTACCAGAGCCATCAGTGAAGAGAGTCACAGCATGTAAAGGTTCTTCACTTAATTTAGGTTTTTCTCTGAAACTCAATTTTGCTTGCAGTAGTTTGTGAGCTGGATAGTGTATGGAACAAACACCTGGAAAACCTAAGAATGCATATTGTAAATCATCAGAATTTTGCATTGCCCAATTGAAATAATCATTTTTCAATGGCAAATAGATAACTGAACATTCTTGACATGCCAAAGTTAACAATCTGGTTCTAGCCTTAATTATAATGTATGCAATCATTTCTAAAACTGAGCAAATGGTCTTTGAAAACCTGTAGGGAGGAAAAACCCATTCCATTATTAACAAAGGATCTTGGTCTGTGGCATCCCACTGGAAAATGAGACCACAAAGCTGCATCTTCTCTCCTAAGATTGCAAGAAAGAAAGGATTTTCAGGAATGCAGCGATGAGTTGTGTTTTTTGAAGAGCTTCTGTGACTTTGTCGAGAGCAGCACGAGCTTCAGGGGTTAAAGTTCTTGGCGAAGTGATGTCGCAACTTCCTCTCAGCAAATGGAAGAGCGGACTCAGTTCATCATTGGTGATTCCCAGCATCGGTCTGACCCAGTTGATTTCTCCTAGAAGTTGTTGTAACTCTTGTAGGTTGTTGACTCTGGTTCGGATCTGAATTTTCTGTGGTATTATTGTTGTCTTCCATCGTCTTCCATCATCTTCCATCCCAGGTACTTCTAAGGTGAAACTTGTTGAATTTTCGTTGCAGAGATTTCAAGTCCAGCTTTTTGAATTTCAGCAACAACACAGTCGCGAGTTTCTTCCATCTCTTCCTTTCAAAGGACTCCACCCTTAAAGCCAATTTTTCTTTCTCTGTATCTATAGATTGACAAACACCAGAACAACCATGTTTTTGCTTAACTGAAAAAGAGTTCCCCGGAACCACAATTTCCCGAGTGGAAGCAGCCACCTCAGCCTCCACCCCAGGCCCAACAGAATCCAATTCAGGTTTCAGTGTCCCTGCACAAACAATTTTAGGAAGTACAGTCACTTTTTCATTTCCATCTTTTACACACTTTGTTCCATCCCCCTTACAAGAGTCACATATTTTTACATTAACAGAACAACGCAAAGAAAAGTCCAAAAGAGTCTCATTTTTTCCCAGAGAGAGAGAAGAAAGATTTTGTTCAACAGAGTTCAAAGCAATACTTTCAGCATTTTCAACAACACTTGTAACATTCTCCGATACTCACACAGTCTCCGGTTTACTGGAATTTAATGAGACAGAACCAGAAGCTTTGCTTTCTGAGTCCAAGTTGATCTTATTATTATCCGTTTGTTTAAAACAGCGCTCCAACAGCGCTCTACAAACCGGCATAAGTTCTCTTAAGCTTTCATCTTTTTTGAGAAAGACTAGTTTATAGATTCTCCAGTTTATCTGATCCCAAAAATGAAAAGTAAAAGCAGACTGCAGATTTAAATCTTGCGTATTCGCTTTAACCCAGATAAGTAAGTTTTTAAGCTCAGTTTTTGAAATTTCAGAGTGACCTTTTTCTTGTAACATTGTCTCTAATTGATGAAAAACATCCCATTCAACTTTTGATAAATTCGTTCCCATTTTTGTGTTCTTTTAATAATTTTCTTTTTCTCTATTTTGCCTCCCAACGTCACCCAAGCACTGTCCCGAGATAAGTTACTTACAATTTTCTTGGCTTCGGCGGGAGAGATGATACAGTGTGCTCCTTGTTAACACTTGGGTCTCTGCAGCTGGTACTTGTACAATTTTTTTCTTTTTCTTCTATTCTACGTTCTCACACGAGGCACCAATATGCGGGGGACGGGACAGGTATAAGTCCAATGGTGTCAGGAACCCACGCCTTAAAAAAGGAACCCACTAGGTCGCGGCAAAATATCCAAATATGGATAACATGGTAACCAGACCAGTGAAGAGATTTTTGCTTTTATTTCCAGCACATCAGTCTCAAAATACAAAATGGAGACATGACAGCTCACTGATCCACACCAAAAAATGTCTCCTTCAACAGGGCTCATACAGCAATACATAAAATCATCTCAGACTAGAATTCAGCCAATCAGACACAGAAAACACATCTTGACAAGCATTCTATCCAATCTTATAAAACATAGGTAATCGTAGCTAAAACAAAGACTAGTTGATAAGAGACAAAGAACAGAGTTCTATTCATGCTAACCTTCTAAAGATATACATTAAATAACCTTGTTTCCATTTTTCACATCTACTGCTTGGGAAACTTTTCTGCAATGCTAACAAAACTCCAGTCTAAGGCCTGCATACTTCTTTTTAACCATTTCTTAAAAATCCTCTAACCTTATGGATTCCAACATCAGGCCTTTATCAGTTCCATAGCTTTAAGCCATAACAAACACAATTCAACCAATCACCATGCACCACGCTGTGAACACACGACGGTTCTAGAACTTGTTGATTTACCTCTAATTCAGCTGCCTCACCTCCCACAGTCCTTTTCTACTTAGCCAAAGTAATGGGCCTCAGCCCAAGGCCTTCCTTTTTTAAGCTTCTAGCTATATGCAGCAGCAAACCACTACTTTCTTCTGTGCCAAGACTTTAGGTAGACGATTTGCATCTGCCCTTCCAGTGAAACCTAATGGGGAGAGAAAAGCCTCTCAGAGATGTTTAGTCATTCCATTTTCTAGACAGGCCAAATCCAAAGAAAAGCAAGCTATGGGATTGTGTACTTGCTCTTACAAAACACCTGCTGCCCTCTGACAATCAACTAACAGAAAACCAGCCAAACTGAGACTTGAGGCAAACGACCCTTGGAAGGGAATAATGATGTGATCAATCAAGACAACACTTTTCCAGGCTACCGAGATATTGGAAATGTCAGCAAAGGCTTGAGAGCAAAGGCTGAACAAATGGGGAAAGGGTAAAAGAATCCCAAGAAAAACATGACCAAAGGTTAAAACAATTCCAAGAGAAACATAGGCAAGTAACCTGTTGAAGCCTTCAGGAAATCAGTGGCCGCTGATTGACATAGGCCATTCAAGTTAATTGACCCCTGCACCTTCCACTCCTTTTTCATAGGGTGAATTGAGACCATGGAAGCACAATTCCTTGGATTCTGTTCTTAACTTTAGGAGAGAAGTACAGCAGCTGAAGTACCTGTTACTGATGTGATACCCAGAAACACAGAGTTGACACATTTCATTCTTGGCCAATCACAACAAGCAAGACTAAGAGGATAAGGCTGGCTTATTTTCATGACATTTTTCTTGTTTGACAGCCTGCTCTGATTGCAGTGAAACTTTTTCATTCGCTTCTCTCTAGAAGGAGAAAGTCCAGTTCACTGTCCTGCCCTACTGCTGCAAGTATACCATTTGGTTTGTCGAGCCAAAAAATTGAATTGGAAGGTACGGAGCTAAGAGCCGCTCCGGGGCATCTTTCGACAGAAGCCGCGCTAAGGAGAGCACTGTGAGCGGCACAATCGTCTTTGCGCGAAGAAGCCGCTTCTTCGGCTCCGGGAGCCGGGGAGACCGGCAGCTTCGGGAAGGTGAAGAAGCAAGCTGTACAACACTGGGATTGTGAGCGCACCTTGCCAACTGATAGAAAACAGTACTTTTGCACTCTCCTGACTTTTCCAATCACATGAACATTCGATTGGAAGCTGTTTTGGACAACTTTTCTTTTCTTCCTGCCAAACACTTGGCAGACATCTCTGCAACGTCTAGAACACGATGGGAGATGTTTTCTATGCTGGCACAGTTTTTCCTAGCCAGACATAGTGGGAAAGCGTTTTGCTAAGATGTAGACTATAAAAGACGCGAAAGACGAAGGTAGGATGCTGTCCGGAGCTAAGAGCCGCACCCGGGCGACATTCGGGAGAAGCCGCGCTAAGGAGAGCACTGTGAGCGGCACAATCGTCTTTGCGGAAAGAAGCCGCTTCTTCGGCTCCGGGAGCCCGAGAGAGCGGCAACTTCGGGAAGGTGAAGAAGCAAGCTGTACAACACTGGGATTGTGTGCGCACCTTGCCAACTGATACAAAACAGTACTTTTGCACTCTCCTGACTTTTCCAATCACATGAACGTTCGATTGGAAGCTGTTTTGGACAACTTTTCTTTTCTTCCTGCCAAACACTTGGCAGACATCCGTGCAACGTCTAGAACACGATGGGAGATGTTTTCTGTGCTGGCACAGTTTTTCCTAGCCAGACATAGTGGAAAAGATTTTGCCGAGATGTAGATGAGAAGAGGCGCTAAAGACGAAGGTAGGATGCTGTCCGGAGCTAAGAGCCGCTCCTGGGCGTCTTTCGGCAGAAGCCGCGCTAAGGAGAGCACTGTGAGTGGCACAATCGTCTTTGCGCGAAGAAGCCGCTTCTTCGGCTCCGGGAGCCGGAGAGAGCGGCAACTTCGGGAAGGTGAAGAAGCAAGCTGTACAACACTGGGATTGTGTGCGCACCTTGCCAACTAATAGAAAACAGTACTTTTGCAATCTCCTGACTTTTCCAATCACATGAACATTCGATTAGAAGCTGTTTTGGACAACTTTTCTTTTCTTCCTGCCAAACACTTGGCAGACATCAGTGCAACGTCTAGAACACGATGGGAGATGTTTACTGTGCTGGCACAATTTCTCCTTGCCAGATGTAGTGGAAAAGCTTTTTGCTAAGATGTAGACGACAAGAGTGGCTAAAGAGTGGATGTATGCAAATGACACCCATCTTCAAAAAAGGCAATTAATAGGACTCGCGATAGTACAAACCAGCCAGCCTCTTTTTTATCCCCAGGAAGTTGATGAAGCAGCTCTTCCTGGAAATCCTTGCCAGGCACATGAAAGACGACCAAATAATGTAGTTAGCATGATTTTTCAGGGGAATTTCATGCTGAACATCACTTTAAACTCCTCTGATGAATCAACTTGACTGGTAGATGAAGGGAATATTATCTGCCTGGGCTTCAGGGCGGTTTTTGACATATCTCTACATGGCAGCACACATACATATGGAAGCAATAGTGCAAAGGGGAGGGAATCAGTGTCTTTTCAGTGATGCTGAGGGAAAAGACAAGAGGCAGTGGGCACACACTGAAATACAGGAGATTGCCTTTGAACATCAGTAAATGTTTCTTTACTGTGAGGGTGACTGAACCACGGCACAGACTGCCCAGAAAGATTGTGGAGTCTGGATCTTTGAAGACATTAAAAGTACACCCAGATAGAATCCTGGGCAAGAGGCTCTAGGTATCCTGGTTTAGGCAGGGGGGTTGGGCCTGGTTAGCCCCACCAACCCCTTCCACTCTCTTTCATTCTGTGCTGGTGAATTCTCTTCAAGATGCATTTCAAGCACTGGCATGACAAAGTTCTGTGCAGACAGAGATCCAAATGGACATGGCATCTAAGTTCCTTAAGCAGTGTTCAAGAAGAATGTAAAACTCTGGCACAAGTGTCTCTTCCCTAACTGAATCCTTTTCATGGGAAAATTCCCAGCTCTAGAAAGATCTTCTGATACGCATGCTTAAGACTGACACTGGCTGAGCAAATTTCTCCCTATGTGTATCTAAGACCAGTTAGGATCTTCACCCAAAGTGCTGTCAACATAGTCACAGAATGCCTATTGTTAAGAAGTGACAGCTTCCATCAGAATGGCAACTATTGGTCCACAAAATGGATTAATGGATGGGAATTATCTATGTGGGTTAAAAACAAAAATAAAGAGTTGGTCTTTATTTATCAATTTCATTGCAATATTGATAAGGGAAGAAAAAGATCTAAGTCCTTGACTTTCTGAACTCGAGGAAAGATTTTAAAAATTCCTTGTTAAAATGTATGATCACAATCAGACTATTGAAACCATTTTAGTTGGGAACAAAGTTCCAAAATTGTCTAGATAGTGGCAAAGAAGCCAAGAAAATAGGAAAGAAACAAAAAGAGAGCAAAAGAGTCAGCTTCAGTGTACAAGCTCGTTCTAGAAGTAGTCTGCTGGGAAAAGGAACCCCCAGCTAAATTTCCAATGTATTCCTGCGCTTGATTCAGTAACTGGTCAATGTAAAAACCAATCCTTTTGTACAACTTCTTCCAGCAACAAAAACTCCAACAGGTTGACACTACCATCATGCCTGTTCCAGACATATTTAAAAGAGAAATGATGATTTTCTTGAAAACCTACTTGCATAAAAGTTGCAAGATGGTGGAGGGATTCCCACATCCTCCTTCCTCCATCTGGCTTGAAAGTATATTTGATAAAATATGCAACAAAGCACATGATTTATAAGGGAGAGTCAAATGGATGATTTGGGAATTGATCTCTTGTTGATAGTAAACTTCATATCCACTCGGTGTGACCTTTTTAAAACAAAATGTGGAGCTGAGGCATGAATCTGCCACAACAATTGTAAAGCAAACATACACACTCCCCTTCACATGCCCCCCCTTCCACACACACCTAGGCACACACAGAGATCAGCATAGCAGATCATGAACACCTTGGAAAAGACTGAAATGCTAAATGCCTCTCTTGATGGGCAAAAGAGCTGGTGCAGTAATTCAAATGCCTGGTACAAAAATTCTGTTTAATATTTAGCTCCTATTTAAAACACAGCTTTTCATTTCATTCTATTTACAGAATATTTTAATTTCATTTGTTTCTTTAAAATTACTTAGTTCTCACCTGTTGTATGTCTAGGAATATTTTCTTCCAAAAATAGAAAAAAATAGATGATATCTTTTCAGCAGAAAACATTGGTTGATACAATTTTAAACCATCATGATATGGAAGAATTCTTCTGTCCCTCTCGAAGGTGGAAGAAGCATTTGGATCACAGATCATCTACAATGAAATACTTGACATGTTTAAGATGCTTTCAATCAATTTTGATCGTCAATTGCTTATTCGTTGTAAACAGTAATTTTTCAGTGAAGGGAAAGTGTGTGTGGTATATCTACATGATGTGTTCAAAGCCAGTTCCTACTAATGGCCAGGCTGAATTCCAGTAAATAATGTCCCGAATGATATTTTGCCGCCTTCTTTGGCACTTCATGAAATCTTACCCCCATGAAGTGCTGAAACACAGAGATTTTCTCTTAGAGAGTGTCTCATGTTGTAACCCATCCCATGGATTTTATGCTGTAATTCTTATCTCTTTTAAAATTTACTATCTTCTGTACAGTTTTCATGAAACTTTCTGTTACAGTAGTGAATAGCACAGATAAATGTCATTTTGTACAACTTTGAATTTACCCCAAGAGCTGAGAGAAAACTTGCTCCTATACTTCAATTCGAGTTTCTTCTATAGTCCAACTTTGTTTCTCTACCATCAAGCTTCTCCTTTGTTGCTGCTCCAAGCCCCGTCCAAGGTGACCTTGAATACTTTCAGGGAGGGGACACCCACAACTTCTCTGGGCAACCTGTTCCAGTGTTCCAGCACTCCCACAGTAAAAAAGGCCTTCCTTTCATCTAATATGTGTAGGAAATCATAAATCTAGGCATAGAAGCTTGGAGTGCAAATTTGAAATTCTTTGGATTTGAAGCACATTTTATATGAATACTGACTTACAGATGACTAAAAGATGTTGATGGGCATTTGAGCTGACAAGTTTTGAAAAAGTGCACGGAAATTAAAATTGAAACCACTAAAATTAAAAACTCCTTGCCATTTTCTTTTTCCTCTCCTATTCAAAATTGCATATGTCAGATATTAGTGCTTCATGCAAACATCTCAGATGGTCTCAGAGAAAAAGCTTTTCTTTCAGACTAAGTTGCGGTTGACGTAGAACACTAGCAGGAGTGAAAGTTTTTCTGGGCATCGGGGCAGCACCTTCTCCTTGGATTTGTGTGCAGAATGCATTTTATCCAAACTGGAAAATCGATCCCAGCTCTGTTCTATTCATCATTCTTACTTCATCAGGCCTGAAGATTTTGTGAAAAGTAGCCTGTGGACCTTGAAGATAGCGCATGTGAAACAGATGAGAGGTGATAGAGAAGTTGAGGGAGAGAAGAAAGAGCATATGGCTGAAACCAGAAAGTATTTCTTCACGTGATCATGGAAGATTGCAGGAGCCACTTGGTGCTATCAAACCAACCCGACTTGGCACTGGTGCCACCTTGGGTCTGGGAGCCATCTTGCATATCGTGCATTTTAAGGAGCCAGCTGGCCACTCCCAGCCATATGCCCCCAAACACAACCCACGGCCCTTTTCTCTGGCAAACAAAACTCAGCTGCCCAGCTTTTTGATGGCAGATTGCAGGAGCCACTTGGTGCTATCAAACCAGCCCAACTTGGCACTGGTGCCACCTTGGGTCTGGGAACCATCCTGCGTATCGTGGATTCTAAGGAGCCAGCCTGCCACTCCCAGCCACAGGCCCCCAAACACAAAAACAACGGCGCTTTTCCCTGGAAAACAAAACTCGCCTGCCAACTTTTTGATGGCAGATTGCAGGAGCCACTTGGTACTATCAAACCAGCCCGACTTGGCACTGGTGCCACCATGGCTCTGGGAACTACCCTGCGTATCGTGGAATTTCAGGGGCCAGCCGGCCACTCTCAGCCATATGCCCCCAAAAACAAACCACGGACCTTTTCTCTGGCAAAAAAAAATCAGCTGCCCCGCTTCTGGATTGCAGATTGCAGGAGCCACTTGGTACTATCAAACCAGCCCGACTTGGCACTGGTGCCACATTGGGTCTGGAAGCCATCATGCGTATGGTTGATTTTCAGGAGTCAGTCGGGCTGGTTTGATGGTGCAAAGTGGCTCCTGCAATTTGCCATCCAGAAGCGGGGCAGCTGATTTTTGTTTGCCAGAGAAAAGTTCCGTGGATTGTTTTTGGGGGCATAAGGTTTGGAGTGGCCGGCTGGTTCCTTAAAATGCTCGATACGCAGGATGGTTCTCAGACCCAAGGTGGTACCACTGCCAAGTCGGGCTGTTTTTGTAGTACCAAGTGCGTCCTGCAATCTGCCATCCAGAAGCGGGGCAGCTTACTTTTGTTTGCCAGGGAAACGGGCCGAGGTTTGTGTCTGGGGGATTATGGCTGGTAGTGACCGGCTGGCTCCTGAAAAGCTACGATAGGCAGGATGGTGACCAGACCCATGGTGGCACCAGTGCCAAGTGTGGCTGGTTCGATAGTACCAAGTGGCTCCTGCAATCTGCCATCAAAAAGTTGGCAGGCGAGTTTTGTTTTCCAGGGAAAAGCGCCGTTGTTTGTGTTTGGGGGCCTGTGGCTGGGAGTGGCCGGCTGGCTCCTTAGAATCCACGATAGGCAGGATGGTTCCCAGACCCAAGGTGGCACCAGTGCCAAGTCGGGCTGGTTTGACAGTGTCAAGTACCTCCTGCAATCTGCCATCCAGAAGCGGTGCAGCTGAGTTTTTTTGCCAGAGAAACGGGCCGTTGTTTTTGATTGGGGTCTGTGGCCGAGAGTGGTCGGCTGGCTCCTGACAATCCACAATACGCAGGATGGTTCCCAGACCCAAGGTGGCACCAGTGCCAAGTTGGGCTGGTTTGATAATAGCAAGTGGCTCCTGCAATCTGCCATCCAGAAGCGGGGCAGCTGAGTTTTGTTTGCCAGAGAAAAGGGCCGTGGTTTGTGTTTGGGGGCCTGTGGCTGGGAGTGGCCAGCTGGCTCCTTAAAATGCACGATACGCAGGATTGTAACCAGACCCAAGATGGCACCAGTGCCAAGTCGGGCTGTTTTTGTAGTATCAAGTGGCTCCTGCAATTTGCCATCCAGAAGAGGGGCAGTTGAGTTTTGTTTGCCAGAGAAAAGGGCCGTGGTTTGTGTTTGGGGGCCTATGGCTGAGAGTGGCCTGCTGGCCCCTGAAAATCCACGATAGGCAGGATGGTTCCCAGATCCAAGGTGGCACCAGTGCCAAGTCGGGCTGGTTTGATGGTGCAAAGTGGCTCCTGCAATCTGCCATCCAGAAGCGGGGCAGCTGATTTTTGTTTGCCAGAGAAAAGGTCCGTGGTTTGTTTTTGGGGGCATATGGTTTGGAGCGGCGGCTGGCTCCTTAAAATGCTCGATACGCAGGATGGTTCCCAGACCCAAGTTGGCCCCACTGCCAAGTCGGGCTGCTTTTGTAGTACCAAGTGCGTCCTGCAATCTGCCATCCAGAAGCGGGGCAGCTTACTTTTGTTTGCCAGGGAAACGGGCTGAGGTTTGTGTCTGGGGACCTATGGCTGGGAGTGACCGGCTGGCTCCTGAAAAGGTACGATAGGCAGGAGGGTTACCAGACCCATGGTGGCACCAGTGCCAAGTGTGGCTGGTTTGATAGTACCAAGTGGCTCCTGCAATCTGCCATCAAAAAGTTGGCAGGCGAGTTTTGTTTTCCAGAGAAAAGCGCCGTTGTTTGTGTTTGGGGGCCTGTGGCTGGGAGTGGCCGGCTGGCTCCTTAGAATCCACGATAGGCAGGATGGTTCCCAGACCCAAGGTGGCACCAGTGGCAAGTCGGGCTGGTTTGATGGTGCAAAGTGGCTCCTGCAATTTGCCATCCAGAAGCGGGGCAGCTGATTTTTGTTTGCCAGAGAAAAGGTCCGTGGTTTGTTTTTGTGGGCATATAGCTGGGAGTGGCCGGCTGGCTCCTTAAAATGCTCGATACGCAGGTTGGTTCCCAGACCCAAGGTGGCACTGTTGAAGTGAGGGGAGAACGACCATCCTGTGATGCATCGAACTCGATTTATTGATCGATCAGTCAGCTTAAATAATAGTGTCAACGAACTTCATGCATATTCTGAAATACAGGTTTATGATAGGCTAACAGAGAAAACTCTAACCACACCTTTTGTTTTACTACACCGTTGATTGTTTACACAAAACAAAACCAGTGTTCTCACTTTGTTATGAACGGTTCCCAAAACTTCCACATCTGTTCTCAGGGTGCCATCTTTTCCCAGAGAGAGTGTTACACTTGTTATGGGAAGACTGCCTGAGAACCTTATTGTTTATACAATGATGCCTCAGAGAGTCTAATTGTTTATAGAAGTCAGGCTGGGAACTGCTTTGGAACTGCTTTACAACTACCTTTTACTTTTCTCTCAATTGTATGCCTTCATGGCCTTTTTCTTTAAGCCATGCTTGAACTAAACTCCCGACATTTCCCCCGCTTTTTTCTTTAAGAGGAAGGAGTTTAGTTTGCCAGGTTTTCTCTATCATCCTACTAACCATCTTTTGGATACAGCTACAGAAACAAGGTAATATAAGTAATAGCAATAAGAGTACACTTAATATCTCTATAGCATATATTACAAGGTTTCTTAGCCATAGTCTCAATCTGAAACTTTTAAGCTACTCATCAATACTTAATCTTTCTTCTTCCTTAAGTTTGTTGAATCCTAGCCGTAGCTTTTTTAACTTAGCATGAATAGATACAGAATGATCAGATAAGTTCATGCAACACATCCCTTCAAACTCCTCACACCCATGGCCTTGTGCTAATAGTAAGAAATTCTATGGCAGCTCTATTTTGCAGAACAGCGTGATTAACACTCTGTACATCTGAAGTTAACATATCTAATATCTGTGAAGTTTTATTCAATTCACCCTTAGCCCAACCTATTTGTTTTGCTAGAGTCAATGCTTTGCTGGCAGCACCCCACGGTAGGAGAGCTGAAACCATCACTTGCTTAAATTTACTCCAGAACCATGGATCTCCTATTTGACTACAGTCTAAATTATGTAAGCTACGCTTTTGCCTGCTTATGACTTAATTGCATTAGCACACATATATTAGGGTGGAATAGTGATAACTTGCCTAAATAACAAGGTCCACCCTGAGGCTGAGCAGGTATACCATTCCAGGCTCTATCTCCACAAATTAGAAATATACCCGTAGGTAATTTCTTAGGTGTTATGATGCTAGAGCCTTTACAATGATTGTAGAGTTGTTTAGACACTATGTTTGGCTTTAGAGCTGAATCCAGGGTAGCCCACGTTTGTGTATGTTGATTCATCTTTTGAGGATTAGAATAATCAGAGCTAAACCACCCACCGTCGGAAGTGCTGGTCATGCTAGCATTTGCACTCCCGAAAAGCTCCAATTCCTCAGGTGGAGAATGCAAAGGAATATTTAGTGATTGAATTAACAGGCATTGACGGTAGCCGTCACTCTGACTGGCAGTATACCCTTTAGGCAATTTAATATTTACCATACTGTGCATACATAAGGCACGGTTATTAATAAAACTGCAGAATTCTTGAGGAGACCATACTGGAAGTCCTACCAAACATGTTCGAAAGGGGTTAGTAACTCCTCCAATGCTGAGACAAAGCAATGTCTGATTAATCTGCCTAGCAAGTGTTAATCATACATTATCTCTAGATTGACTAAAATGTGTTACCTTTAATTCTTCAGCTACCACTACACCAAGTAATATAATAAAAGAAAACCTCATTTTTCTGGTTTTACTTTGACTTTCTTCTTATCAGTTTTTAACCTTACTGTTCCCGAGACCTGAAGACCACACCTTTGTAACCTTCTAATGCAGTTGTCTAATGCCTGATTGGGATCTCCTTTTATAGGCCTTACAATGGAATGTTGTGTTAAAGGCACCAGTTTTTTACACCTTACAGAGGTTATATATGATGCACTTTGAGCTTTAATCCTTTTCAAAATACACTGTACCTCCCACCGATAATAAGCCAAGATTTTCTGCTCATGCGATTCATAAAGATCTAAAGCTGAGGCAGTGTTTAGTCCTGTTTCATTCCGTAGTGCCCACTCCCAATTATGTTCCCAGTTATGTCTATAATTACAGGTATTACACCATAAACGAAAAAGTGACAACTGATCCACCCAAAAGGTCCTGTCACAACCCCCACAACACAGTGCAACCCAAGCAGCACAATGTGGGCTGTGACATTCAAGGCAGTTCTCTTTTGCCGGTCCTTTTATATGGAAAGATGATAATGATTCAATAATGTCAATCAGTTCCCTGGTCGTCCGGCAACGGCGTGTTATCCCAAAGGGTTAAACGCACCCCCAGCTGAGCCACTATGTCCGGCCTTATCAGGCATTGCAAGATAGGTGGTAATTGGACTAAGAAAAGACAGCTGCTAGCTGCTTTCATTCATGTGAACCTGGAGAGGAGGTGAACGGCAAGTCTGAAAACAATCCTTTTTGTCCTTGAGATTTTCACATCCACCCCTTCCCTGGGCCTCTCAGAAAAGTTCAAAATCAGTTTTACAGTCTGTAATCCTTTAGTCATTTGGCTGAAATGGCATCAGCTGGGCGATTCTCAGTCCTTTGTTGATTTGGAGTGGTGAGAAAATAGTATACACTTAAAGCACTTAAAATATTTAACTTAGCAGACTTATTTGTAAATTAACAGAACTTAACTGGCTTCAAAATTCTATGGGCTAGCTGTGTTACACTCTTTGCAACATAAGAATAGGCAGTTCTAATAGTTAAATAGTATTTTCAGCTAGCAAGGTTTCTCTGAAGTTCACAACAACACTTTACACACAAGCCATAAAATAAATGCCTATCGTAAAAGCATAAATCTATCTAACATCACTTAAACTTAATAGCACTTATACTTAAAATACTTAAACTTAAAATATTTAAACTTAATAGATCTTAACATTACTTAAACTTATCTTTACTTAAACTTAATAGATTTTTAAATCAACAGAACTTACATGTAAAATCTCTTAATTCTAATAAAACTTAACTATAACAAAACTTAACTGACTTTAAATAACAGACTTATTTGTAAATAATGTAAGATCAAACTTAACAGAATCTAACTTAACTTAAACTTAATATAATTTAAACAGAATCTAGCTTTATTTAAACTTAATAACACTTAAACTTAACAGGAGATCAACTTAACAAAACTAAACCTTAACAGTATTTAACATTTAACGGCACTTAATAGATAATTCAACTTAAACTACTTAGCAACGGATAAAACTTACTATAGAAATAAAATATAGCATTTACTATAACTTACTTACAGGCCTGATTCTAAAATATTAAGCTAAAATAACTTTCTTCATGTGTTTGCTATAGCATTTCTATACCAAAAAGCACACTCACAACATCTCACTCATACAATCAATCCAACACATCTTAACATTTTTAAACTTTTCAAAATATAATTTTAGAGTCTGATGTTCCACTGACTGAACCATCCGGGCTTCTGATGTTAAAGTTTTTGTTAATGCAGGTGATTTCAAGACAGCATAACCAATGCCGAGCCAAATCGGCCGAAATTTGACCCATGCATACAGTACGCTGATTCCTGTTTCATAGTCTCTGACAGGAAGAACAAAAGTGCCTTTAACTTTCCTTGTTTACCATCACTTGTTTCTTAATTTCAACAGGGATCTTTTCCTTTTGCTGACAAAAGTTACATCCATTAGGCTGTTAGGTCCTAGACCGAGGCATCCATTAGGCTGTTAGGTCTTAAACTGAAGTTTTTGCCGGCTGTGGGGGGAGGGAGAAATGCTCCCGCTGCAAAAAGCGCTCCAGTCCCGCAGTGCGTGTGTCGGAGCGGGCGAAAACCCCCCCGCTGCGCTCGGCTCTCTGTTTACTCGCCGGCAGGCTGACTCTGCTGCAGGCACCGCTGCACCCGCGGCTCCCCCCGCGGCGGCTTCGCTCTTTCCCGGGGCGGCGCGCCTCGGCTCCCGCGTCGCTCGCCGCGGCTGCTCGCCATGGCGGAGCGCCCGTGCCGAGTTCGGAGTAGCACAGCCCCGCAAGCTCCACGAGCCGCGGCCGCTGTCTTGCACTCAGAGAGATAGTAAAACAGTCCACCATATATCACTCGCCATGGCCTGCTTAGCTTCTTGGCAGTTTTACCACTCTCTAAAGCAGCCTCTGACAATAAATCACCGAATTCACGCAATTCCGTTAACTCGTAAACTGTGTGGGGATTCACGAAGACTCCCCATTCCAGACCATAAGCCAAAAGACCTTGCAATTCCTTCCGTAAGTCTATTCCCTTAATTTGCCTTTTTTGCAAAAACATAATAAAAAGTTCATATGTGGCTTGCCTTTCCATACCTCTTTTAAGTGCGCACTTTTACCTAGCAGCGTTTTCCAGGCATCGGCCACACGTATCAGCTGGACCCATCTAATATGGTCGCCAGGGCACGGCGCGTATCAGCGGCTTTTTCCCTCCGCTTTGGTTTCGCGCTTATTTGCCGCTCCCGCAGCTTCAGAGCCTGAACCAGTCCTCACTTCTCGTGGTGTTCGCAATCCCCGTGGTGGTCGCGATCGTCGTGTCCGCTATCACGTCCGGGTGGTCACCATTTGTTGAAGTGAGGGGAGAACGACCATCCTGTGATGCATCGAACTCGATTTATTGATCGATCAGTCAGCTTAAATAATAGTGTTAACGAACTTCATGCATATTCTGAAATACAGGTTTATGATAGGCTAACAGAGAAAACTCTAACCACACCTTTTGTTTTACTACACCGTTGATTGTTTACACAAAATAAACCAGTGTTCTCACTTTGTTATGAACGGTTCCCAAAACTTCCACATCTGTTCTCAGGGTGCCATCTTTCCCAGAGAGAGTGTTACACTTGTTATGGGAAGACTGCCTGAGAACCTTATTGTTTATACAATGATGCCTCAGAGAGTCTAATTGTTTATAGAAGTCAGGCTGGGAACTGCTTTGGAACTGCTTTACAACTACCTTTTACTTTTCTCTCAATTGTATGCCTTCATGGCCTTTTTCTTTAAGCCATGCTTGAACTAAACTCCCGACATGGCACCACTACCAAGTCAGGCTGTTTTTGTAGTACCAAGTGCGTCCTGCAATTTGCCATCCAGAAGAGGGGCAGTTGAGTTTTGTTTGCCAGAGAAAAGGGCCGTGGTTTGTGTTTGGGGGCATATGGCTGAGAGTGGCCGGCTGGCCCCTGAAAATCCACGATACACAGGATGGTTCCCAGAGCCAAGGTGGCACCAGTGCCAAGTGTGGCTGGTTTGATAGCACCAAGTGGCTCTTGCAATCTGCCATCCAGAAGAGGGGCAGTTGAGTTTTATTTGCCAGAGAAAAGGGCCGTGGTTTGTGTTTGGGGGCATATGGCTGGGAGTGGCCGGCTGGCCCCTGCAAATCCACGATAGGCAGGATGGTTCCCAGATCCAAGGTGGTACCAGTGCCAAGTTGGGCTGGTTTGATGGTGCAAAGTGGCTCCTGCAATCTGCCATCGAGAAGCGGGGCAGCTTACTTTTGTTTGCCAGGGAAACGTGCCAAGGTTTGTGTCTGGGGGCCGATGGCCAGCATTGTTCGGCTGGTTCCTGAATATGTACGATACGCAGGATGGTTCCCAGATCCAAGGTGGCACCAGTGCCAAGTCGGGCTGGTTTGATAGTACCAAGTGGTTCCTGCAATCTGCCATCCAGAAGTGGGGAAGTTGAGTTTTGTTTGCCAGAGAAAAGGGCCGTGTTTTGTGTTTGGGGCCTATGGCTGAGAGTGGCCGGCTGGCCCCTGAAAATCCACGATAGGCAGGATGGTTCCCAGATCCAAGGTGGCACCAGTGCCAAGTCGGGCTGGTTTGATGGTGCAAAGTGGCTCCTGCAATCTGCCATCCAGAAGCGGGGCAGCTGATTTTTGTTTGCCAGAGAAAAGGTCCGTGGTTTGTTTTTGGGGGCATATGGATGGGAGTGGCCGGCTGGCTCCTTAAAATGCTCGATATGCAGGATGGTTCCCAGACCCAAGGTGGCACCACTGCCAAGTCGGGCTGTTTTTGTAGTACCAAGTGCGTCCTGCAATTTGCCAAGCAGAAGAGGGGCAGTTGAGTTTTGTTTGCCAGAGAAAAGGGCCGTGGTTTGTGTTTGGGGGCATATGGCTGAGAGTGGCCGGCTGGCCCCTGAAAATCCACGATACGCAGGATGGTTCCCAGAGCCAAGGTGGCACCAGTGCCAAGTCGGGCTGGTTTGATAGTATTAAGTAGCTCCTGTAATCTGCCATCCAGAAGCGGGGCAGCTTACTTTTGTTTCCCAGGGAATCGGGCCGAGGTTTTTGTCTGGGGCCTATGGCTGAGAGTGACCGGCTGGCTCCTGAAAAGCTACAATAGGCAGGATGGTTCCCAGACCCATGGTGGCACCAGTGCCAAGTCGGGCTGGTTTGATAGTACCAAGTGGCTCCTGCAATCTGCCATCAAAAAGCTGGGCAGCTGAGTTTTGTTTGCCAGAGAAAAGGGCCGTGGGTTGTGTTTGGGGGCATATGGCTGGGAGTGGCCAGCTGGCTCCTTAAAATGCACGATATGCAAGATGGCTCCCAGACCCAAGGTGGCACCAGTGCCAAGTCGGGCTGGTTTGATAGCACCAAGTGGCTCCTGCAATCTTCCATGATCACGTGAAGAAATACTTTCTGGTTTCAGCCATATGCTCTTTCTTCTCTCCCTCAACTTCTCTATCACCTCTCATCGGTTTCACATGCGCTATCTTCAAGGTCCACAGGCTACTTTTCACAGAATCTTCAGGCCTGATGAAGTAAGAATGATGAATAGAACAGAGCTGGGATCTTTTTTCCAGTTTGGATAAAATGCATTCTGCACACAAATCCAAGGAGAAGGTGCTGCCCCGATGCCCAGAAAAACTTTCACTCCTGCTAGTGTTCTCCGTCAACCGCAACTTAGTCTGAAAGAAAAGCTTTTTCTCTGAGAGCATCTGAGATGTTTGCATGAAGCACTGATATCTGACATATGCAATTTTGAATAGGAGAGGAAAAAGAAAATGGCAAGGAGTTTTTAATTTTAGTGGTTTCAATTTTAATTTCCGTGCACTTTTTCAAAACTTGTCAGCTCAAATGCCCATCAACATCTTTTAGTCATCTGTAAGTCAGTATTCATATAAAATGTGCTTCAAATCCAAAGAATTTCAAATTTGCACTCCAAGCTTCTATGCCTAGATTTATGATTTCCTACACATATTAGATGAAAGGAAGGCCTTTTTTACTGTGGGAGTGCTGGAACACTGGAACAGGTTGCCCAGAGACGTTGTGGGTGTCCCCTCCCTGAAAGTATTCAAGGTCACCTTGGACGGGGCTTGGAGCAGCAACAAAGGAGAAGCTTGATGGTAGAGAAACAAAGTTGGACTATAGAAGAAACTCGGATTGAAGTATAGGAGCAAGTTTTCTCTCAGCTCTTGGGGTAAATTCAAAGTTGTACAAAATGACATTTATCTGTGCTATTCACTACTGTAACAGAAAGTTTCATGAAAACTGTACAGAAGATAGTAAATTTTAAAAGAGATAAGAATTACAGCATAAAATCCATGGGATGGGTTACAACATGAGACACTCTCTAAGAGAAAATCTCTGTGTTTCAGCACTTCATCGGGGTAAGATTTCATGAAGTGCCAAAGAAGGCGGCAAAATATCATTCGGGACATTATTTACTGGAATTCAGCCTGGCCATTAGTAGGAACTGGCTTTGAACACATCATGTAGATATACCACACACACTTTCCCTTCACTGAAAAATTACTGTTTACAACGAATAAGCAATTGACGATCAAAATTGATTGAAAGCATCTTAAACATGTCAAGTATTTCATTGTAGATGATCTGTGATCCAAATGCTTCTTCCACCTTCGAGAGGGACAGAAGAATTCTTCCATATCATGATGGTTTAAAATTGTATCAACCAATGTTTTCTGCTGAAAAGATATCATCTATTTTTTTCTATTTTTGGAATAAAATATTCCTAGACATACAACAGGTGAGAACTAAGTAATTTTAAAGAAACAAATGAAATTAAAATATTCTGTAAATAGAATGAAATGAAAAGCTGTGTTTTAAATAGGAGCTAAATATTAAACAGAATTTTTGTACCAGGCATTTGAATTACTGCACCAGCTCTTTTGCCCATCAAGAGAGGCATTTAGCATTTCAGTCTTTTCCAAGGTGTTCATGATCTGCTATGCTGCTCTCTGTGTGTGCCTAGGTGTGTGTGGAAGGGGGGGCATGTGAAGGGGAGTGTGTATGTTTGCTTTACAATTATTGTGGCAGATTCATGCCTCAGCTCCACATTTTGTTTTAAAAAGGTCATACCGAGTGGATATGAAGTTTACTATCAACAAGAGATCAATTCCCAAATCATCCATTTGACTCTCCCTTATAAATCATGTGCTTTGTTGCATATTTTATCAAATATACTTTCAAGCCAGATGGAGGAAGGAGGATGTGGGAATCCCTCCACCATCTTGCAACTTTTATGCAAGTAGGTTTTCAAGAAAATCATCATTTCTCTTTTAAATATGTCTGGAACAGGCATGATGGTAGTGTCAACCTGTTGGAGTTTTTGTTGCTGGAAGAAGTTGTACAAAAGGATTGGTTTTTACATTGACCAGTTACTGAATCAAGCGCAGGAATACATTGGAAATTTAGCTGGGGGTTCCTTTTCCAAGCAGACTACTTCTAGAACGAGCTTGTACACTGAAGCTGACTCTTTTGCTCTCTTTTTGTTTCTTTCCTATTTTCTTGGCTTCTTTGCCACTATCTAGACAATTTTGGAACTTTGTTCCCAACTAAAATGGTTTCAATAGTCTGATTGTGATCATACATTTTAACAAGGAATTTTTAAAATCTTTCCTCGAGTTCAGAAAGTCAAGGACTTAGATCTTTTTCTTCCCTTATCAATATTGCAATGAAATTGATAAATAAAGACCAACTCTTTATTTTTGTTTTTAACCCACGTAGATAATTCCCATCCATTAATCCATTTTGTGGACCAATAGTTGCCATTCTGATGGAAGCTGTCACTTCTTAACAATAGGCATTCTGTGACTATGTTGACAGCACTTTGGGTGAAGATCCTAACTGGTCTTAGATACACATAGGGAGAAATTTGCTCAGCCAGTGTCAGTCTTAAGCATGCGTATCAGAAGATCTTTCTAGAGCTGGGAATTTTCCCATGAAAAGGATTCAGTTAGGGAAGAGACACTTGTGCCAGAGTTTTACATTCTTCTTGAACACTGCTTAAGGAACTTAGATGCCATGTCCATTTGGATCTCTGTCTGCACAGAACTTTGTCAGGCCAGTGCTTGAAATGCATCTTGAAGAGAATTCACTAGCACAGAATGAAAGAGAGTGGAAGGGGTTGGTGGGGCTAACCAGGCCCAACCCCCCTGCCTAAACCAGCATACCTAGAGCCTCTTGCCCAGGATTCTATCTGGGTGTACTTTTAATGTCTTCAAAGATCCAGACTCCACAATCTTTCTGGGCAGTCTGTGCCGTGGTTCAGTCACCCTCACAGTAAAGAAACATTTACTGATGTTCAAAGGCAATCTCCTGTATTTCAGTGTGTGCCCACTGCCTCTTGTCTTTTCCCTCAGCATCACTGAAAAGACACTGATTCCCTCCCCTTTGCACTATTGCTTCCATATGTATGTGTGCTGCCATGTAGAGATATGTCAAAAACCGCCCTGAAGCCCAGGCAGATAATATTCCCTTCATCTACCAGTCAAGTTGATTCATCAGAGGAGTTTAAAGTGATGTTCAGCATGAAATTCCCCTGAAAAATCATGCTAACTACATTATTTGGTCGTCTTTCATGTGCCTGGCAAGGATTTCCAGGAAGAGCTGCTTCATCAACTTCCTGGGGATAAAAAAGAGGCTGGCTGGTTTGTATTATCGCGAGTCCTCTTAATTGCCTTTTTTGAAGATGGGTGTCATATGCTTACATCCACTCTTTAGCCTCTCTTGTCGTCTACATCTTAGCAAAAAGCTTTTCCACTACATCTGGCAAGGAGAAATTGTGCCAGCACAGAAAACATCTCCCATCGTGTTCTAGACGTTGCACGGATGTCTGCCAAGTGTTTGGCAGGAAGAAAAGAAAAGTTGTCCAAAACAGCTTCCAATCGAACGTTCATGTGATTGGAAAAGTCAGGAGAGCGCAAAAGTACTGTTTTCGATCAGTTGGCAAGGTGCGCACACAATCCCAGTGTTGTACAGCTTGCTTCTTCACCTTCCCGAAGCTGCCGCTCTCTCCGGCTCCCGGAGCCGAAGAAGCGGCTTCTTCGCGCAAAGACGATTGTGCCGCTCACAGTGCTCTCCTTAGCGCGGCTTCTGCCGAAAGACGCCCGGGAGCGGCTCTTAGCTCCGGACAGCATCCTACCTTCGTCTTTAGCGCCTCTTCTCATCTACATCTCGGCAAAAAGCTTTTCCACTATGTCTGCTAGGAAAAACTGTGCCAGCACAGAAAACATCTCCCATCGTGTTCTAGACGTTGCAGAGATGTCTGCCAAGTGTTTGGCAGGAAGAAAAGTTGTCCAAAACAGCTTCCAATCGAATGTTCATGTGATTGGAAGAGTCAGGAGAGTGCAAAGGTACTGTTTTGTATCAGTTGGCAAGGTGCGCACACAATCCCAGTGTTGTACAGCTTGCTTCTTCACCTTCCCGAAGCTGCCGCTCTCTCCGGCTCCCGGGGCCGAAGAAGCGGCTTCTTCGCGCAAAGACGATTGTGCCGCTCACAGTGCTCTCCTTAGCGCGGCTTCTGCCGAAAGACGCCCCGGAGCGGCTCTTAGCTCCGTACCTTCCAATTCAATTTTTTGGCTCGACAAACCAAATGGTATACTTGCAGCAGTAGGGCAGGACAGTGAACTGGACTTTCTCCTTGTAGAGAGAAGCGAATGAAAAAGTTTCACTGCAATCAGAGCAGGCTGTCAAACAAGAAAAATGTCATGAAAATAAGCCAGCCTTATCCTCTTAGTCTTGCTTGTTGTGATTGGCCAAGAATGAAATGTGTCAACTCTGTGTTTCTGGGTATCACATCAGTAACAGGTACTTCAGCTGCTGTACTTCTCTCCTAAAGTTAAGAACAGAATCCAAGGAATTGTGATTCCATGGTCTCAATTCACCCTATGAAAAAGGAGTGGAAGGTGCAGGGGTCAATTAACTTGAATGGCCTATGTCAATCAGCGGCCACTGATTTCCTGAAGGCTTCAACAGGTTACTTGCCTATGTTTCTCTTGGAATTGTTTTAACCTTTGGTCATGTTTTTCTTGGGATTCTTTTACCCTTTCCCCATTTGTTCAGCCTTTGCTCTCAAGCCTTTGCTGACATTTCCAATATCTTGGTAGCCTGGAAAAGTGTTGTCTTGATTGATCACATCATTATTCCCTTCCAAGGGTCGTTTGCCTCAAGTCTCAGTTTGGCTGGTTTTCTGCTAGTTGATTGTCAGAGGGCAGCAGGTGTTTTGTAAGAGCAAGTACACAATCCCATAGCTTGCTTTTCTTTGGATTTGGCCTGTCTAGAAAATGGAATGACTAAACATCTCTGAGAGGCTTTTCTCTCCCCATTAGGTTTCACTGGAAGGGCAGATGCAAATCGTCTACCTAAAGTCTTGGCACAGAAGAAAGTAGTGGTTTGCTGCTGCATATAGCTAGAAGCTTAAAAAAGGAAGGCCTTGGGCTGAGGCCCATTACTTTGGCTAAGTAGAAAAGGACTGTGGGAGGTGAGGCAGCTGAATTAGAGGTAAATCAACAAGTTCTAGAACCGTCGTGTGTTCAGAGCATGGTGCATGGTGGTTGGTTGAATTGTGTTTGTTATGGCTTAAAGCTATGGAACTGATAAAGGCCTGATGTTGGAATCCATAAGGTTAGAGGATTTTTAAGAAATGGTTAAAAAGAAGTATGCAGGCCTTAGACTGGAGTTTTGTTAGCATTGCAGAAAAGTTTCCCAAGCAGTAGACGTGAAAAATGGAAACAAGGTTATTTAATGTATATCTTTAGAAGGTTAGCATGAATAGAACTCTGTTCTTTGTCTCTTATCAACTAGTCTTTGTTTTAGCTACGATTACCTATGTTTTATAAGATTGGATAGAATGCTTGTCAAGATGTGTTTTCTGTGTCCGATTGGCTGAATTCTAGTCTGAGATGATTTTATGTATTGCTGTATGAGCCCTGTTGAAGGAGACATTTTTTGGTGTGGATCAGTGAGCTGTCATGTCTCCATTTTGTATTTTGAGACTGATGTGCTGGAAATAAAAGCAAAAATCTCTTCACTGGTCTGGTTACCATGTTATCCATATTTGGATATTTTGCCGCGGCCTAGTGGGTTCCTTTTTTAAGGCGTGGGTTCCTGACACTATTGGACTTATACCTGTTCCGTCCCCCGCATATTGGTGCCTCGTGTGAGAACGTAGAATAGAAGAAAAAGAAAAAAATTGTACAAGTACCAGCTGCAGAGACCCAAGTGTTAACAAGGAGCACACTGTATCATCTCTCCCGCCGAAGCCAAGAAAATTGTAAGTAACTTATCTCGGGAGAGCGCTTGGGTGACGTTGGGAGGCAAAATAGAGAAAAAGAAAATTATTAAAAGAACACAAAAATGGGAACGAATTTATCAAAAGTTGAATGGGATGTTTTTCATCAATTAGAGACAATGTTACAAAAAAAAGGTCACTGTGAAATTTCAAAAACTGAGCTTAAAAACTTACTTATCTGGGTTAAAGCGAATACGCAAGATTTAAATCTGCAGTCTGCTTTTACTTTTCATTTTTGGGATCAGATAAACTGGAGAATCTATAATCTAGTCTCTCTCAAAAAAGATGAAAGCTTAAGAGAACTTATGCTGGTTTGTAGAGCGCTGTTGGAGCGCTGTTTTAAACAAACTGATAATAATAAGATCAACTTGGACTCAGAAAACAAAGCTTCTGGTTCTGTCTCATTAAATTCCAGTAAACCGGAGACTGTGTGAGTATCGGAGAATGTTACAAGTGTTGTTGCAAATGCTGAAAGTATTGCTTTGAACTCTGTTGAACAAAATCTTTCTTCTCTCTCCCTGGGAAAAAATGAGACTCTTTTGTACTTTTCTTCGCGTTGTACTGTTAATGTAAAAATATGTGACTCTTGTAAGGGGGATGGAACAAAGTGTGTAAAAGATGGAAATGAAAAAGTGACTGTACTTCCTAAAATTGTTTGTGCAGGGACACTGAAACCTGAATTGGATTCTGTTGGGCCTGGGGTGGAGGCTGAGGTGGCTGCTTCCACTCGGGAAATTGTGGTTCCGGGGAACTCTTTTTCACTTAAGCAAAAACATGGTTGTTCTGGTGTTTGTCAATCTATAGATACAGAGAAAGAAAAATTGGCTTTAAGGGTGGAGTCCTTTGAAAGGAAGAGATGGAAGAAACTCGCGACTGTGTTGTTGCTGAAATTCAAAAAGCTGGACTTGAAATCTCTGCAACGAAAATTCAACAAGCTTCACCTTAGAAGTACCTGGGATGGAAGATGATGGAAGACGATGGAAGACGACAATAATACCACAGAAAATTCAGATCCGAACCAGAGTCAACAACCTACAAGAGTTACAACAACTTCTAGGAGAAATCAACTGGGTCAGACCGATGCTGGGAATCACCAATGATGAACTGAGTCCGCTCTTCCATTTGCTGAGAGGAAGTTGCGACATCACTTCGCCAAGAACTTTAACCCCTGAAGCTCGTGCTGCTCTCGACAAAGTCACAGAAGCTCTTCAAAAAAGACAAGCTCATCGCTGCGTTCCTGAAAATCCTTTCTTTCTTGCAATCTTAGGAGAGAAGATGCAGCTTTGTGGACTCATTTTCCAGTGGGATGCCACAGAACAAGATCCTTTGTTAATAATGGAATGGGTTTTTCCTCCCTACAGGTTTTCAAAGACCATTTGCTCAGTTTTAGAAATGATTGCATACATTATAATTAAGGCTAGAACCAGATTGTTAACTTTGGCAGGTCAAGAATGTTCAGTTATCTATTTGCCATTGAAAAATGATTATTTCAATTGGGCAATGCAAAATTCTGATGATTTACAATATGCATTCTTAGGTTTTCCAGGTGTTTGTTCCATACACTATCCAGCTCACAAACTACTGCAAGCAAAATTGAGTTTCAGAGAAAAACCTAAATTAAGTGAAGAACCTTTACATGCTGTGACTCTCTTCACTGATGGCTCTGGTAAAAGCCACAAGTCCGTTGTGACTTGGTTTAATCAAAAGACTGATGTTTGGGAATCTGATATTCAAACAGTAGAGGGATCCCCTCAAATTGTTGAGCTTGCTGCAGTAGTTTGAGCTTTTCAGCTGTTTCCTCAGCCTTTTAATTTGGTCACAGATTCTGCTTATGTTGCTAATGTAGTCAGGAGAATAGAAGGTTCCATTTTAAAGGATGTTAGTAATGAAACTTACATCGTTGGCTTTCATGTCTTTTTATAACTTTGCAATATAGAACTAATCCATATTTTGTTTCTCACATTAGGGTGCATTCTTCACTTCCTGGATTTTTAGTGGAAGGAAATGCAAGAGCGGACAAGCTGACAATGGTCATTTCTAACACATTGCCAAATATTTTTGAACAAGCAAAATTGAGTCATGCCTTTTTCCACCAAAATGCACAAGCACTCATGCGAATGTTCCAAATCACTAAAAGTCAAGCTAAAGCTATCATTCATACTTGCCCTGACTGTCAATTGGTACAACCTCCTGTTTCTACAGGAGCAATCAACCCCCGAGGCTTACAAAGCCTACAGTTGTGGCAAACAGGTGTTACTAAATAGCCTTCTTTTGGTAAATTTAAAAATATTCATGTTTCCATAGACACGTTCTCTGGTGCAGTTTTTGCTTCCCTTCACACAGGTGAAACTGGCAGCCATGCCTGTCATCATTTCCTGCAAGCTTTTGCTTCATTGGGTACACCCCAAGAAGTAAAAACTGACAATGGTCCCGCATACATATCTCAAAAATTGGCCACATTTTTAAATGAATGGGGTGTTCGACACATTTTTGGTATTCCCCACTCTCCCACAAGCCAAGCAATCATTGAAAGAACACATCAAACCTTAAAACGCATATTAGATCAACAGAGAGGGGGAACGGAAATCACCCCACAGATGAGACTGAGTAAGGCTTTGTATGGTTTTAATTTTCTAAATAGTTCAAGTACAGAACCAGATCCACCAATCTTTAGACACTTTTCAAATAGCACACAGGCAAAACTGAAAGAACATCCTCCTCTTCTAATTAGAAACCCTGACTCTGGACAGATGGAAGGCCCGTTTCAATTAATAACGTGGGGCAAAGGGTATGCTTCTATTTCCACAGGTGCTGGAAGAATTAAGTGGGTTCCTGACAAAAACGTCAAACCGTATCGCACTTCAGAACCTGTTGTCGAGCCTAGAACTGAGGAAGCAAGTACGCAGACGTGGACCGAATGGAAGGATCCCGGGTCTCGCCTGACGCCTCTTGTGCCTGACGTTCTTTGTGCATCGGTGGAACCCATGAACTCTGATTTTGTGCAATGTTATTTATGAGTATACGAATTGAATGCTGAATGTTTGTTTTACAAAGCTAGTTTTTGGCTGAAAATTTAGGTTATTGTTTTTGTTTAGAAAGAATTCTGCCAAAACTTAGTTCTTGAAAGAGATGGGGCAGAATCAAATGGTATACTTGTTTTGCTTGATTTTAATTGTTTTTTGTCATGCAGATTTGCCTGTGGATCAACCGAAAACGAGTGTTTGGGTGACCTTAGCCAAGGCTGCCGGATCGGATACTACATGTCTGTCTAATTCGGAACCAGAAAAGCCTTTCTCAACCTGTTTGGTTGGTGTGCCAGTGAAAGAGTTTCCTTTGGTCAGAAAAGAATCCAATGGTAAACCAGGTGGAATTGACAATGGAAACAATCCTTCCTTCAATTGGAACATTTGTTCGAAAAAACTTCTCAGGGCAGCAAATGTTTCAAACAGTTGGGATGTGTTTCTGGAGACGGACCAATATCCACGGCAATTGCCAAAAGGGTATTGGATCAGTTGCGGAGACAGAGGTTGGCAAGGCATTCCAGCCCACCTTGAAGGTGGCCCTTGTAGCATTGGTATGCTTACCATAATTGCCCCCACTGCCAAAGCAGTGATGAAAAAGAAACAAAGGAAAACAAGAGCTGTTCCTCATTATGATGAGAACTGTCAGAGTGATTTTATGCCTTGGAATGCTGCCAGAAGGCTTTCAGCAGGTATATTTCTACCCCAATTGGCTTCAGCTGTGGCATTGAGACAATTAGATCGAGTTGGATGTTGGCTGAGCAAACAAGCTAATGCCACATCCTCCGCAATCAGTGATATGTTGACCGATGACAGTATTAGACATGCTACTCTTCAAAACAGAGCAGCCATTGATTTTCTCTTACTGGCAGAAGGACATGGTTGTGAGGAATTTGAAGGATTGTGTTGTATGAATTTGTCTGATCGTTCTGAATCCATTCACAAAAGCATTCAAAAATTAAAGGATCTGACAGCCCAAATTAAAGAAGATGGAGGTTCCTGGTTGGATGATTTGTTTCAAAATTGGAGTTTTGCACCTTGGCTAAGGCAACTTTGCAAGATAGGTCTTTACATATTAGGTGTTCTAATACTGATATTGATAGTGGCACCTTGTATACTCTGTTGTCTTCGGCGAATGATGAACAAAGCAGTCCGAGAACTTTTTGTCATTCAAGTAGGAGAATTAGGAAGTAGAAGCACAGAGAGTGTACGAAATCTCACGAAAGCAGTAGATGAGGGTATTGACATGAACGAAGGTTTTGAATTAAGGCCTTGGAATCGACCAGAGTTTTTTGAACGATGCCTTGTGACTGTTGCCAAACGTGATTCATATCTCTCTTTCAGGGATTGGGTCTTCACAGCATTAAGTTGCTGTGCCGTAATATAGCAATGCTTCAGTTTAGTGAAAATAGGTCTTCAGCAGATAATAAGCAGAAATTTTGCAATAGAGCTATGAAATGCAAAATAGCAAGCGACAAGAAAATGAAAGCTTCTGGGTCAAACAGAGAGGGGGAAATGTTGGAATCCATAAGGTTAGAGGATTTTTAAGAAATGGTTACAAAGAAGTATGTAGGCCTTAGACTGGAGTTTTGTTAGCATTGCAGAAAAGTTTCCCATGCAAGCAGAAAAAGTTTTCCATGCAAGCAGAAAAGTTTCCCAAGCAGTAGACGTGACAAATAACAATAGGCTTCTGTAGAATTGGCTTTAGGATGGCAACAAAGTTATTTAATGTATATCTTTAGAAGGTTAGCATGAATAGAACTCTGTTCTTTGTCTCTTATCAACTAGTCTTTGTTTTAGCTACGATTACCTATGTTTTATAAGATTGGATAGAATGCTTGTCAAGATGTGTTTTCTGTGTCTGATTGGCTGAATTCTAGTCTGAGATGATTTTATGTATTGCTGTATGAGCCCTGTTGAAGGAGACATTTTTTGGTGTGGATCAGTGAGCTGTCATGTCTCCATTTTGTATTTTGAGACTGATGTGCTGGAAATAAAAGCAAAAATCTCTTCACTGGTCTGGTTACCATGTTATCCATATTTGGATATTTTGCCGCGGCCTAGTGGGTTCCTTTTTTAAGGCGTGGGTTCCTGACACTATTGGACTTATACCTGTCCCGTCCCCCGCATATTGGTGCCTCGTGTGAGGACGTAGAATAGAAGAAAAACAAAGAAAAATCGTGGAAGTACCAGCTGCGGAGACCCAAGTGTTAACAAGGAGCACACTGTATCATCTCTCCCGCCGAAGCCAAGAAAATTGTAAGTAACTTATCTCGGGAGAGCGCTTGGGTGACGTTGGGAGGCAAAATAGAGAAAAAGAAAATTATTAAAAGAACACAAAAATGGGAACGAATTTATCAAAAGTTGAATGGGATGTTTTTCATCAATTAGAGACAATGTTACAAGAAAAAGGTCACTCTGAAATTTCAAAAACTGAGCTTAAAAACTTACTTATCTGGGTTAAAGCGAATACGCAAGATTTAAATCTGCAGTCTGCTTTTACTTTTCATTTTTGGGATCAGATAAACTGGAGAATCTATAAACTAGTCTCTCTCAAAAAAGATGAAAGCTTAAGAGAACTTATGCCGGTTTGTAGAGCGCTGTTGGAGCACTGTTTTAAACAAACTGATAATAATAGGATCAACTTGGACTCAGAAAACAAAGCTTCTGGTTCTGTCTCATTAAATTCCAGTAAACCGGAGACTGTGTGAGTATCGGAGAATGTTACAAGTGTTGTTGCAAATGCTGAAAGTATTGCTTTGAACTCTGTTGAACAAAATCTTTCTTCTCTCTCTCTGGGAAAAAATGAGACTCTTTTGGACTTTGCGTTGTTCTGTTAATGTAAAAATATGTGACTCTTGTAAGGGGGATGGAACAAAGTGTGTAAAAGATGGAAATGAAAAAGTGACTGTACTTCCTAAAATTGTTTGTGCAGGGACACTGAAACCTGAATTGGATTCTGTTGGGCCTGGGGTGGAGGCTGAGGTGGCTGCTTCCACTCGGGAAATTGTGGTTCCGGGGAACTCTTTTTCACTTAAGCAAAAACATGGTTGTTCTGGTGTTTGTCAATCTATAGATACAGAGAAAGAAAAATTGGCTTTAAGGGTGGAGTCCTTTGAAAGGAAGAGATGGAAGAAACTCGCGACTGTGTTGTTGCTGAAATTCAAAAAGCTGGACTTGAAATCTCTGCAACGAAAATTCAACAAGTTTCACCTTAGAAGTACCTGGGATGGAAGATGATGGAAGACGATGGAAGACGACAATAATACCACAGAAAATTCAGATCCGAACCAGAGTCAACAACCTACAAGAGTTACAACTTCTAGGAGAAATCAACTGGGTCAGACCGATGCTGGGAATCACCAATGATGAACTGAGTCCGCTCTTCCATTTGCTGAGAGGAAGTTGCGACATCACTTCGCCAAGAACTTTAACCCCTGAAGCTCGTGCTGCTCTCGACAAAGTCACAGAAGCTCTTCAAAAAAGACAAGCTCATCGCTGCGTTCCTGAAAATCCTTTCTTTCTTGCAATCTTAGGAGAGAAGATGCAGCTTTGTGGTCTCATTTTCCAGTGGGATGCCACAGAACAAGATCCTTTGTTAATAATGGAATGGGTTTTTCCTCCCTACAGGTTTTCAAAGACCATTTGCTCAGTTTTAGAAATGATTGCATACATTATAATTAAGGCTAGAACCAGATTGTTAACTTTGGCAGGTCAAGAATGTTCAGTTATCTATTTGCCATTGAAAAATGATTATTTCAATTGGGCAATGCAAAATTCTGATGATTTACAATATGCATTCTTAGGTTTTCCAGGTGTTTGTTCCATACACTATCCAGCTCACAAACTACTGCAAGCAAAATTGAGTTTCAGAGAAAAACCTAAATTAAGTGAAGAACCTTTACATGCTGTGACTCTCTTCACTGATGGCTCTGGTAAAAGCCACAAGTCCGTTGTGACTTGGTTTAATCAAAAGACTGATGTTTGGGAATCTGATATTCAAACAGTAGAGGGATCCCCTCAAATTGTTGAGCTTGCTGCAGTAGTTTGAGCTTTTCAGCTGTTTCCTCAGCCTTTTAATTTGGTCACAGATTCTGCTTATGTTGCTAATGTAGTCAGGAGAATAGAAGGTTCCATTTTAAAGGATGTTAGTAATGAAACTTTACATCGTTGGCTTTCATGTCTTTTTATAACTTTGCAATATAGAACTAATCCATATTTTGTTTCTCACATTAGGGCGCATTCTTCACTTCCTGGATTTTTAGTGGAAGGAAATGCAAGAGCGGACAAGCTGACAATGGTCATTTCTAACACATTGCCAAATATTTTTGAACAAGCAAAACTGAGTCATGCCTTTTTCCACCAAAATGCACAAGCACTCATGCGAATGTTCCAAATCACTAAAAGTCAAGCTAAAGCTATCATTCATACTTGCCCTGACTGTCAATTGGTACAACCTCCTGTTTCTACAGGAGCAATCAACCCCCGAGGCTTACAAAGCCTACAGTTGTGGCAAACAGGTGTTACTAAATAGCCTTCTTTTGGTAAATTTAAAAATATTCATGTTTCCATAGACACGTTCTCTGGTGCAGTTTTTGCTTCCCTTCACACAGGTGAAACTGGCAGCCATGCCTGTCATCATTTCCTGCAAGCTTTTGCTTCATTGGGTATACCCCAAGAAGTAAAAACTGACAATGGTCCCGCATACATATCTCAAAAATTGGCCACATTTTTAAATGAATGGGGTGTTCGACACATTTTTGGTATTCCCCACTCTCCCACAAGCCAAGCAATCATTGAAAGAACACATCAAACCTTAAAACGCATATTAGATCAACAGAGAGGGGGAACGGAAATCACCCCACAGATGAGACTGAGTAAGGCTTTGTATGGTTTTAATTTTCTAAATAGTTCAAGTACAGAACCAGATCCACCAATCTTTAGACACTTTTCAAATAGCACACAGGCAAAACTGAAAGAACATCCTCCTCTTCTAATTAGAAACCCTGACTGGACAGATGGAAGGCCCGTTTCAATTAATAACGTGGGGCAAAGGGTATGCTTCTATTTCCACAGGTGCTGGAAGAATTAAGTGGGTTCCTGACAAAAACGTCAAACCGTATCGCACTTCAGAACCTGTTGTCGAGCCTAGAACTGAGGAAGCAAGTACGCAGACGTGGACCGAATGGAAGGATCCCGGGTCTCGCCTGACGCCTCTTGTGCCTGACGTTCTTTGTGCATCGGTGGAACCCATGAACTCTGATTTTGTGCAATGTTATTTATGAGTATACGAATTGAATGCTGAATGTTTGTTTTACAAAGCTAGTTTTTGGCTGAAAATTTAGGTTATTGTTTTTGTTTAGAAAGAATTCTGCCAAAACTTAGTTCTTGAAAGAGATGGGGCAGAATCAAATGGTATACTTGTTTTGCTTGATTTTAATTGTTTTTTGTCGTGCAGATTTGCCTGTGGATCAACCGAAAACGAGTGTTTGGGTGACCTTAGCCAAGGCTGCCGGATCGGATACTACATGTCTGTCTAATTCGGAACCAGAAAAGCCTTTCTCAACCTGTTTGGTTGGTGTGCCAGTGAAAGAGTTTCCTTTGGTCAGAAAAGAATCCAATGGTAAACCAGGTGGAATTGACAATGGAAACAGTCCTTCCTTCAATTGGAACATTTGTTCGAAAAAACTTCTCAGGGCAGCAAATGTTTCAAACAGTTGGGATGTGTTTCTGGAGACGGACCAATATCCACGGCAATTGCCAAAAGGGTATTGGATCAGTTGCGGAGACAGAGGTTGGCAAGGCATTCCAGCCCACCTTGAAGGTGGCCCTTGTAGCATTGGTATGCTTACCATAATTGCCCCCACTGCCAAAGCAGTGATGAAAAAGAAACAAAGGAAAACAAGAGCTGTTCCTCATTATGATGAGAACTGTCAGAGTGATTTTATGCCTTGGAATGCCGCCAGAAGGCTTTCAGCAGGTATATTTCTACCCCAATTGGCTTCAGCTGTGGCATTGAGACAATTAGATCGAGTTGGATGTTGGCTGAGCAAACAAGCTAATGCCACATCCTCCGCAATCAGTGATATGTTGACCGATGTTGATAGTATTAGACATGCTACTCTTCAAAACAGAGCAGCCATTGATTTTCTCTTACTGGCAGAAGGACATGGTTGTGAGGAATTTGAAGGATTGTGTTGTATGAATTTGTCTGATCGTTCTGAATCCATTCACAAAAGCATTCAAAAATTAAAGGATCTGACAGCCCAAATTAAAGAAGATGGAGGTTCCTGGTTGGATGATTTGTTTCAAAATTGGAGTTTTGCACCTTGGCTAAGGCAACTTTGCAAGATAGGCCTTTACATATTAGGTGTTCTAATACTGATATTGATAGTGGCACCTTGTATACTCTGTTGTCTTCGGCGAATGATGAACAAAACAGTCCGAGAAGTTTTTGTCATTCAAGCAGGAGAACTAGGAAGTAGAAGCACAGAGAGTGTACGAAATCTCACGAAAGCAGTAGATGAGGGTATTGACATGAACGAAGGTTTTCAATTAAGGCCTTGGAATCGACCAGAGTTTTTTGAACGATGCCTTGTGACTGTTGCCAAACGTGATTCACATCTCTCTTTCAGGGATTGGGTCTTCACAGCATTAAGTTGCTGTGCCGTAATATAGCAATGCTTCAGTTTAGTGAAAATAGGTCTTCAGCAGATAATAAGCAGAAATTTTGCAATAGAGCTATGAAACGCAAATAGCAAGCGACAAGAAAATGAAAGCTTCTGGGTCAAACAGAGAGGGGGAAATGTTGGAATCCATAAGGTTAGAGGATTTTTAAGAAATGGTTACAAAGAAGTATGTAGGCCTTAGACTGGAGTTTTGTTAGCATTGCAGAAAAGTTTCCCATGCAAGCAGAAAAAGTTTTCCATGCAAGCAGAAAAGTTTCCCAAGCAGTAGACGTGACAAATAACAATAGGCTTCTGTAGAATTGGCTTTAGGATGGCAACAAGGTTATTTAATGTATATCTTTAGAAGGTTAGCATGAATAGAACTCTGTTCTTTGTCTCTTATCAACTAGTCTTTGTTTTAGCTACGATTACCTATGTTTTATAAGATTGGATAGAATGCTTGTCAAGATGTGTTTTCTGTGTCTGATTGGCTGAATTCTAGTCTGAGATGATTTTATGTATTGCTGTATGAGCCCTGTTGAAGGAGACATTTTTTGGTGTGGATCAGTGAGCTGTCATGTCTCCATTTTGTATTTTGAGACCGATGTGCTGGAAATAAAAGCAAAAATCTCTTCACTGGTCTGGTTACCATGTTATCCATATTTGGATATTTTGCCGCGACCTAGTGGGTTCCTTTTTTAAGGCGTGGGTTCCTGACACTATTGGACTTATACCTGTCCCGTCCCCCGCATATTGGTGCCTCGTGTGAGGACGTAGAATAGAAGAAAAACAAAGAAAAATCGTGGAAGTACCAGCTGCGGAGACCCAAGTGTTAACAAGGAGCACACTGTATCATCTCTCCCGCCGAAGCCAAGAAAATTGTAAGTAACTTATCTCGGGACAGCGCTTGGGTGACGTTGGGAGGCAAAATAGAGAAAAAGAAAATTATTAAAAGAACACAAAAATGGGAACGAATTTATCAAAAGTTGAATGGGATGTTTTTCATCAATTAGAGACAATGTTACAAGAAAAAGGTCACTCTGAAATTTCAAAAACTGAGCTTAAAAACTTACTTATCTGGGTTAAAGCGAATACGCAAGATTTAAATCTGCAGTCTGCTTTTACTTTTCATTTTTGGGATCAGATAAACTGGAGAATCTATAAACTAGTCTCTCTCAAAAAAGATGAAAGCTTAAGAGAACTTATGCCGGTTTGTAGAGCGCTGTTGGAGCACTGTTTTAAACAAACTGATAATAATAAGATCAACTTGGACTCAGAAAACAAAGCTTCTGGTTCTGTCTCATTAAATTCCAGTAAACCGGAGACTGTGTGAGTATCGGAGAATGTTACAAGTGTTGTTGCAAATGCTGAAAGTATTGCTTTGAACTCTGTTGAACAAAATCTTTCTTCTCTCTCTCTGGGAAAAAATGAGACTCTTTTGGACTTTTCTTCGCATTGTTCTGTTAATGTAAAAATATGTGACTCTTGTAAGGGGGATGGAACAAAGTGTGTAAAAGATGGAAATGAAAAAGTGACTGTACTTCCTAAAATTGTTTGTGCAGGGACACTGAAACCTGAATTGGATTCTGTTGGGCCTGGGGTGGAGGCTGAGGTGGCTGCTTCCACTCGGGAAATTGTGGTTCCGGGGAACTCTTTTTCACTTAAGCAAAAACATGGTTGTTCTGGTGTTTGTCAATCTATAGATACAGAGAAAGAAAAATTGGCTTTAAGGGTGGAGTCCTTTGAAAGGAAGAGATGGAAGAAACTCGCGACTGTGTTGTTGCTGAAATTCAAAAAGCTGGACTTGAAATCTCTGCAACGAAAATTCAACAAGCTTCACCTTAGAAGTACCTGGGATGGAAGATGATGGAAGACGATGGAAGACGACAATAATACCACAGAAAATTCAGATCCGAACCAGAGTCAACAACCTACAAGAGTTACAACAACTTCTAGGAGAAATCAACTGGGTCAGACCGATGTTGGGAATCACCAATGATGAACTGAGTCCGCTCTTCCATTTGCTGAGAGGAAGTTGCGACATCACTTCGCCAAGAACTTTAACCCCTGAAGCTCGTGCTGCTCTCGACAAAGTCACAGAAGCTCTTCAAAAAAGACAAGCTCATCGCTGCGTTCCTGAAAATCCTTTCTTTCTTGCAATCTTAGGAGAGAAGATGCAGCTTTGTGGTCTCATTTTCCAGTGGGATGCCGCAGAACAAGATCCTTTGTTAATAATGGAATGGGTTTTTCCTCCCTACAGGTTTTCAAAGACCATTTGCTCAGTTTTAGAAATGATTGCATACATTATAATTAAGGCTAGAACCAGATTGTTAACTTTGGCAGGTCAAGAATGTTCAGTTATCTATTTGCCATTGAAAAATGATTATTTCAATTGGGCAATGCAAAATTCTGATGATTTACAATATGCATTCTTAGGTTTTCCAGGTGTTTGTTCCATACACTATCCAGCTCACAAACTACTGCAAGCAAAATTGAGTTTCAGAGAAAAACCTAAATTAAGTGAAGAACCTTTACATGCTGTGACTCTCTTCACTGATGGCTCTGGTAAAAGCCACAAGTCCGTTGTGACTTGGTTTAATCAAAAGACTGATGTTTGGGAATCTGATATTCAAACAGTAGAGGGATCCCCTCAAATTGTTGAGCTTGCTGCAGTAGTTTGAGCTTTTCAGCTGTTTCCTCAGCCTTTTAATTTGGTCACAGATTCTGCTTATGTTGCTAATGTAGTCAGGAGAATAGAAGGTTCCATTTTAAAGGATGTTAGTAATGAAACTTTACATCGTTGGCTTTCATGTCTTTTTATAACTTTGCAATATAGAACTAATCCATATTTTGTTTCTCACATTAGGGCGCATTCTTCACTTCCTGGATTTTTAGTGGAAGGAAATGCAAGAGCGGACAAGCTGACAATGGTCATTTCTAACACATTGCCAAATATTTTTGAACAAGCAAAATTGAGTCATGCCTTTTTCCACCAAAATGCACAAGCACTCATGCGAATGTTCCAAATCACTAAAAGTCAAGCTAAAGCTATCATTCATACTTGCCCTGACTGTCAATTGGTACAACCTCCTGTTTCTACAGGAGCAATCAACCCCCGAGGCTTACAAAGCCTACAGTTGTGGCAAACAGGTGTTACTAAATAGCCTTCTTTTGGTAAATTTAAAAATATTCATGTTTCCATAGACACGTTCTCTGGTGCAGTTTTTGCTTCCCTTCACACAGGTGAAACTGGCAGCCATGCCTGTCATCATTTCCTGCAAGCTTTTGCTTCATTGGGTATACCCCAAGAAGTAAAAACTGACAATGGTCCCGCATACATATCTCAAAAATTGGCCACATTTTTAAATGAATGGGGTGTTCGACACATTTTTGGTATTCCCCACTCTCCCACAAGCCAAGCAATCATTGAAAGAACACATCAAACCTTAAAACGCATATTAGATCAACAGAGAGGGGGAACGGAAATCACCCCACAGATGAGACTGAGTAAGGCTTTGTATGGTTTTAATTTTCTAAATAGTTCAAGTACAGAACCAGATCCACCAATCTTTAGACACTTTTCAAATAGCACACAGGCAAAACTGAAAGAACATCCTCCTCTTCTAATTAGAAACCCTGACTCTGGACAGATGGAAGGCCCGTTTCAATTAATAACGTGGGGCAAAGGGTATGCTTCTATTTCCACAGGTGCTGGAAGAATTAAGTGGGTTCCTGACAAAAACGTCAAACCGTATCGCACTTCAGAACCTGTTGTCGAGCCTAGAACTGAGGAAGCGAGTACGCAGACGTGGACCGAATGGAAGGATCCCGGGTCTCGCCTGACGCCTCTTGTGCCTGACGTTCTTTGTGCATCGGTGGAACCCATGAACTCTGATTTTGTGCAATGTTATTTATGAGTATACGAATTGAATGCTGAATGTTTGTTTTACAAAGCTAGTTTTTGGCTGAAAATTTAGGTTATTGTTTTTGTTTAGAAAGAATTCTGCCAAAACTTAGTTCTTGAAAGAGATGGGGCAGAATCACATGGTATACTTGTTTTGCTTGATGTTAATTGTTTTTTGTCGTGCAGATTTGCCTGTGGATCAACCGAAAACGAGTGTTTGGGTGACCTTAGCCAAGGCTGCCGGATCGGATACTACATGTCTGTCTAATTCGGAACCAGAAAAGCCTTCCTCAACCTGTTTGGTTGGTGTGCCAGTGAAAGAGTTTCCTTTGGTCAGAAAAGAATCCAATGGTAAACCAGGTGGAATTGACAATGGAAACAGTCCTTCCTTCAATTGGAACATTTGTTCGAAAAAACTTCTCAGGGCAGCAAATGTTTCAAACAGTTGGGATGTGTTTCTGGAGACGGACCAATATCCACGGCAATTGCCAAAAGGGTATTGGATCATTTGCGGAGACAGAGGTTGGCAAGGCATTCCAGCCTACCTTGAAGGTGGCCCTTGTCAAGATGTGTTTTCTGTGTCTGATTGGCTGAATTCTAGTCTGAGATGATTTTATGTATTGCTGTATGAGCCCTGTCGAAGGAGACATTTTTGGTGTGGTTCATCTTGACAAGCATTCTATCCAATCTTATAAAACATAGGTAATCATAGCTAAAACAAAGACTAGTTGATAAGAGACAAAGAACAGAGTTCTATTCATGCTAGCCTTCTAAAGATATACATTAAATAACCTTGTTGCCATCCTAAAGCCAATTCTACAGAAGCCTATTGTTATTTGTCACGTCTACTGCTTGGGAAACTTTTCTGTTTGCATGGGAAACTTTTCTGCAATGCTAACAAAACTCCAGTCTAAGGCCTACATACTTCTTTGTAACCATTTCTTAAAAATCCTCTAACCTTATGGATTCCAACATTTCCCCCTCTCTGTTTGACCCAGAAGCTTTCATTTTCTTGTCGCTTGCTATTTGTGTTTCATAGCTCTATTGCAAAATTTCTGCTTATTATCTGCTGAAGGCCTATTTTCACTAAACTGAAGCATTGCTATATTACGGCACAGCAACTTAATGTTGTGAAGACCCAATCCCTGAAAGAGAGATATGAATCACGTTTGGCAACAGTCACAAGGCATCGTTCAAAAAACTCTGGTCGATTCCAAGGCCTTAATTCAAAACCTTCGTTCATGTCAATACCCTCATCTACTGCTTTCATGAGATTTCGTACACTCTCTGTGCTTCTACTTCCTAGTTCTCCTGCTTGAATGACAAAAACTTCTCGGACTGTTTTGTTCATCATTCGCCGAACACAACAGAGTATACAAGGTGCCACTATCAATATCAGTATTAGAACACCTAATATGTAAAGACCTATCTTGCAAAGTTGCCTTAGCCAAGGTGCAAAACTCCAATTTTGAAACAAATCATCCAACCAGGAACCTCCATCTTCTTTAATTTGGGCTATCAGATCCTTTAATTTTTGAATGCTTTTGTGAATGGATTCAGAACGATCAGACAAATTCATACAACACAATCCTTCAAATTCCTCACAACCATGTCCTTCTGCCAGTAAGAGAAAATCAATGGCTGCTCTGTTTTGAAGAGTAGCATGTCTAATACTATCAACATCGGTCAACATATCACTGATTGCGGAGGATGTGGCATTAGCTTGTTTGCTCAGCCAACATCCAACTCGATCTAATTGTCTCAATGCCACAGCTGAAGCCAATTGGGGTAGAAATATACCTGCTGAAAGCCTTCTGGCGGCATTCCAAGGCATAAAATCACTCTGACAGTTCTCATCATAATGAGGAACAGCTCTTGTTTTCCTTTGTTTCTTTTTCATCACTGCTTTGGCAGTGGGGGCAATTATGGTAAGCATACCAATGCTACAAGGGCCACCTTCAAGGTGGGCTGGAATGCCTTGCCAACCTCTGTCTCCGCAAATGATCCAATACCCTTTTGGCAATTGCCGTGGATATTGGTCCGTCTCCAGAAACACATCCCAACTGTTTGAAACATTTGCTGCCCTGAGAAGTTTGTTGGACCAAATGTTCCAATTGAAGGAAGGACTGTTTCCATTGTCAATTCCACCTGGTTTACCATTGGATTCTTTTCTGACCAAAGGAAACTCTTTCACTGGCACACCAACCAAACAGGTTGAGAAAGGCTTTTCTGGTTCCGAATTAGACAGACATGTAGTATCCGATCCGGCAGCCTTGGCTAAGGTCACCCAAACACTCGTTTTCGGTAGATCCACAGGCAAATCTGCACGACAAAAAACAATTAAAATCAAGCAAAACAAGTATACCATTTGATTCTGCCCCATCTCTTTCAAGAACTAAGTTTTGGCAGAATTCTTTCTAAACAAAAACAATAACCTAAATTTTCAGCCAAAAACTAGCTTTGTAAAACAAACATTCAGCATTCAATTCGTATACTCATAAATAACATTGGCACAAAATCAGAGTTCATGGGTTCCACCGATGCACAAAGAACGTCAGGCACAAGAGGCGTCAGGCGAGACCCGGGATCCTTCCATTCGGTCCACGTCTGCGTACTCGCTTCCTCAGTTCTAGGCTCGACAACAGGTTCTGAAGTGCGATACGGTTTGACGTTTTTGGCAGGAACCCACTTAATTCTTCCAGCACCTGTGGAAATAGAAGCATACCCTTTGCCCCACGTTATTAATTGAAACGGGCCTTCCATCTGTCCAGAGTCAGGGTTTCTAATTAGAAGAGGAGGATGTTCTTTCAGTTTTGCCTGTGTGCTATTTGAAAAGTGTCTAAAGATTGGTGGATCTGGTTCTGTACTTGAACTATTTAGAAAATTAAAACCATACAAAGCCTTACTCAGTCTCATCTGTGGGGTGATTTCCGTTCCCCCTCTCTGTTGATCTAATATGCGTTTTAAGGTTTGATGTGTTCTTTCAATGATTGCTTGGCTTGTGGGAGAGTGGGGAATACCAAAAATGTGTCGAACACCCCATTCATTTAAAAATGTGGCCAATTTTTGAGATATGTATGCGGGACCATTGTCAGTTTTTACTTCTTGGGGTATACCCAATGAAGCAAAAGCTTGCAGGAAATGATGACAGGCATGGCTGCCAGTTTCACCTGTGTGAAGGGAAGCAAAAACTGCACCAGAGAACGTGTCTATGGAAATATGAATATTTTTAAATTTACCAAAAGAAGGCTATTTAGTAACACCTGTTTGCCACAACTGTAGGCTTTGTAAGCCTCGGGGGTTGATTGCTCCTGTAGAAACAGGAGGTTGTACCAATTGACAGTCAGGGCAAATATGAATGATAGCTTTAGCTTGACTTTTAGTGATTTGGAACATTCGCATGAGTGCTTGTGCATTTTGGTGGAAAAAGGCATGACTCAATTTTGCTTGTTCAAAACTATTTGGCAATGTGTTAGAAATGACCATTGTCAGCTTGTCCGCTCTTGCATTTCCTTCCACTAAAAATCCAGGAAGTGAAGAATGCGCCCTAATGTGAGAAACAAAATATGGATTAGTTCTATATTGCAAAGTTATAAAAAGACATGAAAGCCAACGATGTAAAGTTTCATTACTAACATCCTTTAAAATGGAACCTTCTATTCTCCTGACTACATTAGCGACATAAGCAGAATCTGTGACCAAATTAAAAGGCTGAGGAAACAGCTGAAAAGCTCAAACTACTGCAGCAAGCTCAACAATTTGAGGGGATCCCTCTACTGTTTGAATATCAGATTCCCAAACATCAGTCTTTTGATTAAACCAAGTCACAACGGACTTGTGGCTTTTACCAGAGCCATCAGTGAAGAGAGTCACAGCATGTAAAGGTTCTTCACTTAATTTAGGTTTTTCTCTGAAACTCAATTTTGCTTGCAGTAGTTTGTGAGCTGGATAGTGTATGGAACAAACACCTGGAAAACCTAAGAATGCATATTGTAAATCATCAGAATTTTGCATTGCCCAATTGAAATAATCATTTTTCAATGGCAAATAGATAACTGAACATTCTTGACCTGCCAAAGTTAACAATCTGGTTCTAGCCTTAATTATAATGTATGCAATCATTTCTAAAACTGAGCAAATGGTCTTTGAAAACCTGTAGGGAGGAAAAACCCATTCCATTATTAACAAAGGATCTTGGTCTGTGGCATCCCACTGGAAAATGAGACCACAAAGCTGCATCTTCTCTCCTAAGATTGCAAGAAAGAAAGGATTTTCAGGAACGCAGCGATGAGCTTGTCTTTTTTGAAGAGCTTCTGTGACTTTGTCGAGAGCAGCACGAGCTTCAGGGGTTAAAGTTCTTGGCGAAGTGATGTCGCAACTTCCTCTCAGCAAATGGAAGAGCGGACTCAGTTCATCATTGGTGATTCCCAGCATCGGTCTGACCCAGTTGATTTCTCCTAGAAGTTGTTGTAACTCTTGTAGGTTGTTGACTCTGGTTCGGATCTGAATTTTCTGTGGTATTATTGTCGTCTTCCATCGTCTTCCATCATCTTCCATCCCAGGTACTTCTAAGGTGAAACTTGTTGAATTTTCGTTGCAGAGATTTCAAGTCCAGCTTTTTGAATTTCAGCAACAACACAGTCGCGAGTTTCTTCCATCTCTTCCTTTCAAAGGACTCCACCCTTAAAGCCAATTTTTCTTTCTCTGTATCTATAGATTGACAAACACCAGAACAACCATGTTTTTGCTTAACTGAAAAAGAGTTCCCCGGAACCACAATTTCCCGAGTGGAAGAAGCCACCTCAGCCTCCACCCCAGGCCCAACAGAATCCAATTCAGGTTTCAGTGTCCCTGCACAAACAATTTTAGGAAGTACAGTCACTTTTTCATTTCCATCTTTTACACACTTTGTTCCATCCCCCTTACAAGAGTCACATATTTTTACATTAACAGAACAACGCGAAGAAAAGTCCAAAAGAGTCTCATTTTTTCCCAGAGAGAGAGAAGAAAGATTTTGTTCAACAGAGTTCAAAGCAATACTTTCAGCATTTGCAACAACACTTGTAACATTCTCCGATACTCACACAGTCTCCGGTTTACTGGAATTTAATGAGACAGAACCAGAAGCTTTGTTTTCTGAGTCCAAGTTGATCTTATTATTATCAGTTTGTTTAAAACAGTGCTCCAACAGCGCTCTACAAACCGGCATAAGTTCTCTTAAGCTTTCATCTTTTTTGAGAGAGACTAGTTTATAGATTCTCCAGTTTATCTGATCCCAAAAATGAAAAGTAAAAGCAGACTGCAGATTTAAATCTTGCGTATTCGCTTTAACCCAGATAAGTAAGTTTTTAAGCTCAGTTTTTGAAATTTCAGAGTGACCTTTTTCTTGTAACATTGTCTCTAATTGATGAAAAACATCCCATTCAACTTTTGATAAATTCGTTCCCATTTTTGTGTTCTTTTAATAATTTTCTTTTTCTCTATTTTGCCTCCCAACGTCACCCAAGCGCTCTCCCGAGATAAGTTACTTACAATTTTCTTGGCTTCGGCGGGAGAGATGATACAGTGTGCTCCTTGTTAACACTTGGGTCTCCGCAGCTGGTACTTCCACGATTTTTCTTTGTTTTTCTTCTATTCTACATCCTCACACGAGGCACGAATATGCGGGGGACGGGACAGGTATAAGTCCAATAGTGTCAGGAACCCACGCCTTAAAAAAGGAACCCACTAGGCCGCGGCAAAATATCCAAATATGGATAACATGGTAACCAGACCAGTGAAGAGATTTTTGCTTTTATTTCCAGCACATCAGTCTCAAAATACAAAATGGAGACATGACAGCTCACTGATCCACACCAAAAAATGTCTCCTTCAACAGGGCTCATACAGCAATACATAAAATCATCTCAGACTAGAATTCAGCCAATCAGACACAGAAAACACATCTTGACAAGCATTCTATCCAATCTTATAAAACATAGGTAATCGTAGCTAAAACAAAGACTAGTTGATAAGAGACAAAGAACAGAGTTCTATTCATGCTAACCTTCTAAAAATATACATTAAATAACCTTGTTGCCATCCTAAAGCCAATTCTACAGAAGCCTATTGTTATTTGTCACGTCTACTGCTTGGGAAACTTTTCTGCTTGCATGGAAAACTTTTTCTGCTTGCATGGGAAACTTTTCTGCAATGCTAACAAAACTCCAGTCTAAGGCCTACATACTTCTTTGTAACCATTTCTTAAAAATCCTCTAACCTTATGGATTCCAACATTTCCCCCTCTCTGTTTGACCCAGAAGCTTTCATTTTCTTGTCGCTTGCTATTTGCGTTTCATAGCTCTATTGCAAAATTTCTGCTTATTATCTGCTGAAGACCTATTTTCACTAAACTGAAGCATTGCTATATTACGGCACAGCAACTTAATGCTGTGAAGACACAATCCCTGATAGAGAGATATGAATCACGTTTGGCAACAGTCACAAGGCATCGTTCAAAAAACTCTGGTCGATTCCAAGGCCTTAATTCAAAACCTTCGTTCATGTCAATACCCTCATCTACTGCTTTCATGAGATTTCGTACACTCTCTGTGCTTCTACTTCCTAGTTCTCCTGCTTGAATGACAAAAACTTCTCGGACTGTTTTGTTCATCATTCGCCGAACACAACAGAGTATACAAGGTGCCACTATCAATATCAGTATTAGAACACCTAATATGTAAAGACCTATCTTGCAAAGTTGCCTTAGCCAAGGTGCAAAACTCCAATTTTGAAACAAATCATCCAACCAGGAACCTCCATCTTCTTTAATTTGGGCTGTCAGATCCTTTAATTTTTGAATGCTTTTGTGAATGGATTCAGAATGATCAGACAAATTCATACAACACAATCCTTCCAATTCCTCACAACCATGTCCTTGTGCCAGTAAGAGAAAATCAATGGCTGCTCTGTTTTGAAGAGTAGCATGTCTAATACTATCAACATCGGTCAACATATCACTGATTGCGGAGGATGTGGCATTAGCTTGTTTGCTCAGCCAACATCCAACTCGATCTAATTGTCTCAATGCCACAGCTGAAGCCAATTGGGGTAGAAATATACCTGCTGAAAGCCTTCTGGCGGCATTCCAAGGCATAAAATCACTCTGACAGTTCTCATCATAATGAGGAACAGCTCTTGTTTTCCTTTGTTTCTTTTTCATCACTGCTTTGGCAGTGGGGGCAATTATGGTAAGCATACCAATGCTACAAGGGCCACCTTCAAGGTGGGCTGGAATGCCTTGCCAACCTCTGTCTCCGCAAATGATCCAATACCCTTCTGGCAATTGCCGTGGATATTGGTCCGTCTCCAGAAACACATCCCAACTGTTTGAAACATTTGCTGCCCTGAGAAGTTTTTTCAAACAAATGTTCCAATTGAAGGAAGGACTGTTTCCATTGTCAATTCCACCTGGTTTACCATTGGATTCTTTTCTGACCAAAGGAAACTCTTTCACTGGCACACCAACCAAACAGGTTGAGAAAGGCTTTTCTGGTTCCGAATTAGACAGACATATAGTATCCGATCCGGCAGCCTTGGCTAAGGTCACCCAAACACTCGTTTTCGGTAGATCCACAGGCAAATCTGCACGACAAAAAACAATTAAAATCAAGCAAAACAAGTATACCATTTGATTCTGCCCCATCTCTTTCAAGAACTAAGTTTTGGCAGAATTCTTTCTAAACAAAAACAATAACCTAAATTTTCAGCCAAAAATTAGCTTCGTTAAAAAAACATTCAGCATTCAATTCGTATACTCATAAATAACATTGGCACAAAATCAGAGTTCATGGGTTCCACCGATGCACAAAGAACGTCAGGCACAAGAGGCGTCAGGCGAGACCCGGGATCCTTCCATTCGGTCCATGTCTGCGTACTCGCTTCCTCAGTTCTAGGCTTGACAACAGGTTCTGAAGTGCGATACGGTTTGACGTTTTTGGCAGGAACCCACTTAATTCTTCCAGCACCTGTGGAAATAGAAGCATACCCTTTGCCCCACGTTATTAATTGAAACGGGCCTTCCATCTGTCCAGAGTCAGGGTTTCTAATTAGAAGAGGAGGATGTTCTTTCAGTTTTGCCTGTGTGCTATTTGAAAAGTGTCTAAAGATTGGTGGATCTGGTTCTGTACTTGAACTATTTAGAAAATTAAAACCATACAAAGCCTTACTCAGTCTCATCTGTGGGGTGATTTCCGTTCCCCCTCTCTGTTGATCTAATACGCGTTTTAAGGTTTGATGTGTTCTTTCAATGATTGCTTGGCTCTTGGGAGAGTGGGGAATACCAAAAATGTGTCGAACACCCCATTCATTTAAAAATGTGGCCAATTTTTGAGATATGTATGCGGGACCATTGTCAGTTTTTACTTCTTGGGGTATACCCAATGAAGCAAAAGCTTGCAGGAAATGATGACAGGCATGGCTGCCAGTTTCACCTGTGTGAAGGGAAGCAAAAACTGCACCAGAGAACGTGTCTATGGAAACATGAATATTTTTAAATTTACCAAAAGAAGGCTATTTAGTAACACCTGTTTGCCACAACTGTAGGCTTTGTAAGCCTCGGGGGTTGATTGCTCCTGTAGAAACAGGAGGTTGTACCAATTGACAGTCAGGGCAAGTATGAATGATAGCTTTAGCTTGACTTTTAGTGATTTGGAACATTCGCATGAGTGCTTGTGCATTTTGGTGGAAAAAGGCATGACTCAATTTTGCTTGTTCAAAACTATTTGGCAATGTGTTAGAAATGACCATTGTCAGCTTGTCCGCTCTTGCATTTCCTTCCACTAAAAATCCAGGAAGTGAAGAATGCGCCCTAATGTGAGAAACAAAATATGGATTAGTTCTATATTGCAAAGTTATAAAAAGACATGAAAGCCAACGATGTAAAGTTTCATTACTAACATCCTTTAAAATGGAACCTTCTATTCTCCTGACTACATTAGCAACATAAGCAGAATCTGTGACCAAATTAAAAGGCTGAGGAAACAGTATAAACTATAAATATATATAAAATATCAACTATCCATAAGAAGGAATAAAAGCTCTGTGTCACGTGCAGCAGTAGAAAATTTCAGGCTCCCAGGGAATAAATAGTTTTCTTTAAATCATTTTCGTTTTGGAGTTTTTTTTTTACTCCCGGGTAGCCTGAAAGTTTCTACTGCTGCTTTTTTATTCTAAAGGTGGAAAGGTAAACCAAGATCAGAAATACAAGAAAGGCAAAGGGAAGGATAGGGAAGGATAGGGAAGGGAAGGGAAGGGAAGGGAAGGGAAGGGAAGGGAAGGGAAGGAAAGGAAAGGAAAGGAAAGGAAAGGAAAGGAAAGGAAAGGAAAGGAAAGGAAAGGAAAGGAAAGGAAAGGAAAGGAAAGGAAAGGAAAGGAAAGGAAAGGAAAGGAAAGGAAAGGAAAGGAAAGGAAAGGAAGCAGGAGAGCAAGAAGGAAGGGAAGTGGTGAAAAAAAAAAACCGAGTGAAAAAAGTAAAAAGAGTTGGAGGGAAAAAGAGAGGGCATTCGGGAGGAGCGGTGCTGCCTCAGGTGCTTCCCCGCCCTGGGGCGAAGGACCCGTTTGATGCCCGGGAGGGACTGCAGCTCCCGGTGGCGGGGAACGGAGCCGTGGCTGTCAGCCCGAGACTACAACTCCCGGCAGGCCCTGCTGCCAGCGCGGCGTGTGACGCAACGGGTGACGCGGCACATGAGTGGCTGGCGTGCCAGGCGGCCGCGCGGGGCTGTGCGCGCGCAGCTGCCGGCGCCTCTCCCGCGCGGGACAGCGACGCTGGAGGGGCGCAGCCTCCGTCTGGCCGCCCGCACCGAGCTGAGCAGCGCGGAAGGAGCGTCCGCCCGGTTCCTCGGCGTCACTCAGCGGTGCCGGGGGCGGGGGCGCTTCCGCCCGCCGATGGCGGAGGGCGAGGCGGTGCTTTGCTGCCGCGGGCCGGGAGCTGCAGGAGCCGCCCCGGGCGAGCGGCGCCGGGCGCTCCCGCGGTCCCGGTGGGGCGGCTGCCCTCGGGCTGGCCGAGGCGCCGGAGGAGCCCCCGAGCTGCAGCCGTCTCCCTCGGGCTGCTGCCGGTGCTGCGGGCGGCGGCGGCTCCGCCGCGTGTTGGGTGCTGCGAGCAGGGAGCGCTGCGATATCGCCGGCATGACGGGGCTGCTGCCTGCGTTAGTGCTCGCGGCTCTTTGTGCCATGGAAACGGATGGAGCGGCACTGAGCGGGACACCCAGAGATGGCCGGGAGAATGCCCAGCGCAGAGAGCGGGCGGGCTGTATGCTTCGGATGGCACAGGTGCGAGCTGCAAAGTCACCCCCCCTTCCGCCCCTGCCCTCCCGAGCCCCGGGGAAAATGCTTTCCAGCATTGTCGAGCTTCTGAAAGACAAAACTTGTGATTTGACACTAGCATCCAGAAAAGGTTTCTGTCTAGATTAGCAAATGCCTGAATTGTTCTTGGTTATATCCCATGACCGGTTTTAGGCAGTGACTTTATACTGCTTTTAGGATTTTCTTGTACACTGGTGAGAAAATAGGCAGGTCTGATAGTGGTTTCACTTTTTTTCTACTTCACGTTCCATAAGATTCTTTTATCCAAGCGATTGTTTTAAAATTCTACTGTAAGCGTTTGTGGTTCACTTTTTTTTTCTTTGCAGCACCCGGGCCTTTTTTTTTTTCTCTAAATCGGGAGTAAATATAGCTGAGTAAAATTACCTTGGTTATCTTCCTTCTTTTTAAACTTAATTGTTTTTATTAATAATTCTATTTGAATATGCAGAAAAAGTGGGTATGTCCTGTAATCTATGCTGGCTTTTCTCGTTTACAGGGTACTCACAAAATATGTCTCCCTTAGTGTCCCACAGAAACATTCTGGGTGAAATCTGAATTAAGGTATGTGTTTTCAAATAAGTAATCAGTTTAGATATTTGCCTGTGTACCTTTTCCTGTAATTCAGAGCTTGCGTTCTGTGGGTTTTATGATAAACCTGTAAAACATGTAAGAATGGTTTTGCAAGTCTGAATCGTTGAAGGCAGCAATAAGTGGATTTAGAGCCTGTTCTTGAGCAGACAAAGGGAAAAAGTGTGACTTTGATGCTGAACTTGTCATTTTTCATTTGACTTGCCTTTAATTATTGAAGAAGAGAGAGAACTAGGAAAAGAAATAGAATTGGTTATTGAGCACTCCTAAAAAGCTCACCATGATTCTGTGTAGAGCCAAAGTGAAGGATGATGGAACAGAGCTCTGTGCATTAGAAGGAAATAAACCTGATGTCCACACAGAGTCTTACTAATTTCTGTTTTTAAAATGCAAAATAAGTTTAGGAAGTGTTGGAAGTTAGTATTTTGGGAAAGAAATGGCAGTTCCGCAAAACATTCCATTCCATTGAACAGAGGCTCTGGGAACGATTCATGTTGTAACTGCTGTCACTGCAATCAGTTGGTGGTTCAGCCTTGAAACGTGCACTTGGCCTTCTATAAAGCACTGTTTTGTTTGCCTTTCAGTGCTATGAGTCTTGATAAATTGGAGAAGTGCCCAAGAGAAATTCATCATCCTGAGATACAAAAGGTAGGAAGTGACTTTTTTTGGTTTGGTTCTTTTTCTTTATTATTTTCTGGAAATAGAAGTAATTAAGTATAGATAGTACTGGTTTGTTTCTTCCAGTAGCTGATAATACTAATACCAATAATAATAATAATAAGAGTAAAGTAATACTTCTTAAACTGTCTTTATTTATCCATTGAACTGGCCATTTCAAATCTAAACTTCTAAACACAAATCTTGTTGAATCTTTAATAGGAGTGGGCTAAAGATCCTGGTTTTGTTTACAGGATTTATTGATTTATTTGTTCATGAAGAGCAAGAGGTAAGTACAAGCCTAACTACCCTCTAGCTCACAGACCTGCCCGGTGAATAGAGCTTTGTTTTTTTGATGGGCTTGTGATGACTTTGAGATCAATTGCTCATTCATTACAGTAAAAAAAAAAAAAAATTGTTTTGAACATGACAGCAAAAATAACTTTAAGCACAACTTAATAATAATAGATCACCAATTTTAGTTAATAATTTTATGCTATACTCTTGGGTGAGGGAAGACTCGGACACTCAATATGAGATCAGCAAGCTATGTTTATTGCAGAGAGTATCAGACACTTATACAGCACATAATAAGCTTATGAATATTCTGTAAGCCAAGCGATCTATTGGTTAAACTATACCATCAACTCTTCCTCATTCCTTTGGGCCTACATTCCCTATTTCCCACGTCTCTCTGTCTACTTGTTATCCTACCCAGCTAGGCCCAGGCACACGCTATCTTGCAGGTGCAAAACTCAAACTACCTGTGTTCGGTACTTTCCCAGCTCCTGGTCGGCTAACAAGCGAATGTCTGTGTGACCTCTGTCATGGAGCCATTTCTCCACACTATACTATCAAAGTTTAAAGGTAAATTATTATATATTAGGAGATGGTATAAAGTGTATGTTGTAATGTGTAGGATATATACAAAGATACATACTTGAAAGTCCGTAGAGGAAACAAATTTTTATGCCTTCTGTTTGACTGTTTGTCATATATTTGGTTTTATTTCCCAGGGATCAGTGAATTTTAACTCTGGAGTCCTCTATGCTAAGGATGCTCAGCTTACAGATGATGAAATGTTCAGTAATGGTGAGTTTTTCACCTTCTCCTTCATTGTTTTGCTCATCTGAATAAAAAAAAAAAGACAAGATTAAAGAAAAAGCAATAGTTTTATTATTTTTACCCTGTTATGTCTGTTTCCTCAGTATTTGCTGGAGCTGTGCTTACCCAAGGTTTGGGTAAAACAAGCTTTGGGTTCCTTCTGTCTCACTGGGAGTTGCCCAATTCAGTTGCATCTGGTGAAATTCACCCTGAGACCTTACAGAACTAGCTCCAACTACGTGAGAGCCATTTGCAGTTCTCTCCAGACACCTGGAGAATGGGCGACGTTTCTGAGGATCCGGCGAGCGTGCTTCTGTCAAAACTCAGTCTGTGAAATTTCTGGGGAAAACACTTCTGTGTCCTGAAGGGTTCAAACTCTGGTGAGGATCCAGTTATCAGGTGCTCACCTGGATGGTTCCAGCTCCCAAAGGTAACACTTGTACTCTTGCCCTGTAGTTTACATCTATTGTATTTTTGTTATTTTGCAAGATTTTTTGTCTTTGCAAAATATTGTGCATTTCACTCTTTGGAACCTCTCAGATGGTTCTTTGGTGCAGCACCACCCCACGGGACACTTGGCTGCTGTCCTGAAGGGGTTGGTCGCTGGAATTGTAAATCCTGGAGAGTTTGTAAGTCTACTGTCCCCAGGGAGGTATCATGCTTTGTTTATTTCTGTTCTGTTGGTTAGGCGCTGCTTTTGTTACAAGTATGAATTTCAAACTGCCCTGTTCTTATTTTAACTGTTTTCCTGGTTCTCTCCGCACGGCAGGGAAAGGCTCTCGTATCCTTGTCGTCGGGCTCGGTGCTGTCCAAGAAGATACAGAGACTAAAAAAATCATAAGAAGCAAATATGACTGCAGGGAAAAGAAGCTGGAGAGAACAGAAGGTGATATTGTTATCCTTACCCTGTATTAGAAACATCCGCTGTGCTTTGATGCTGGCAGCTGCCAGGGGCTTGTTAGCTCTTTGTAGGCAGGTGTAGGTGTTCACTTGTAGGTGTTTTCTCTGGACAAGTCAATTCAAACTTTGCTAAGCTTACATTTGAAAATTACTCTCTAGAACAGTCCAGCATGACATGCTGGATGTCGTCTCCCAGAGGGACCCAAAACTGCCATAAATTTCACAGGGAGGGGTGGGTGTAGAATACTAAAACCTGTCAAGGTTTTCATTTTTATAGGTATTGGCAAAGAAAAGGAATTTATCTCTAAATTCATTTGGAAAGAAACCCTCTCTCTATCCACTTATTTGTATACAGGAATGTAGGAAACTCTGACTAGAGATGGGTAATAGCTTTGAAAATAAAGACATAAGTTTTATCTAGGAATGAACCAATCAAGTGCCCTGAAAGCATGAGAACAGCTGCAGGGGCTGAAGGGAACAGAAAGGGTTCTATCTCATGAACAGAGGTACCTTTTCCTTACAGGTGCTTGTGCTGTAGTTTGGATTCTGCTTCCTAACATTTCTAGTGTGACAGGGTTTACCATAGAGACAATCTGCCAGGAGGTAGCGCTTTGGGGGGTATGACAGTCCTGGGTGTGTATTCTGAACTCCTTCAGAATGTTAGGTTTGGAGTATTTCTTATCTCAGGAAAACAGCAGTCTTTTGCATCTGCATATCAGCTGTTGAAATTTTGGGTTCAATTTCTTGAATCACAAATGTCATAGGATTCCTCCCAGATGGCAGCTGTCATGAAGTATGGCTCTTCTTGGTCTTGGGTTTCAGGGGCTGTTTCCAAAGTGACCTACAGACATTGGAATGAAATCATTATTTACTGTGTAAAAGAATCACTCTCCAAAGCATCAGCCAGGGTCTAAATGTGCCATTCTGCCTTTTAAAAGTACCAACATCACAGGATTTTTCTCAGATTAAAGCTTCCATGGAGTCGGATCTCTCAAGCCTGGCCCTTGAGAATTGTGGGCCTCCTGTGAACTGGTCTTGCCAGAAGGGCTTGCTGAGTTTTCCATTGTGTGGAAAAGAGATCCCATTTGCAGCCTGAAGCCTCATGTTTCCTGTAGGATTTCCACTCCTAGAATTGCACACTTTGAAGGATTTCTTATAGCAGAAGTTTTTTGGGAACTAGGACTCTGGCTGGATTTGGGTCTCTGGACTCTCAGGTGAAGTGACCTTGAGACACTAGGGCGTGCAGATTTCCTTGCTGTTGTAAAGAGCTATTGTTCGCACCCAGGAGCCATGGTCTGAATGGGGGTGTCACCTCTTAAATTTGCAAATGTCACAGGATTTCTTCTAAATGAATGGTGCTAAGAACATAAGGTCTGGCTGGCTTTCGACTTAGAGGCGCCTCCTCTAAATTGGTCTTCAGACGCTAGGTTGGAAAGTGTTCCTACATATGCCAAATAGCCCTTGCTATGCAATTAATAAGCTTCAAATTACCATGGAGTTGCTGCCCCTGCAAAGATTTTGGCAGAGCCTGGTTGTGGTGCCCCACTCCACTCCACCACCCTTAGCAGGTCCTTATGGTTGCATGGGGAATCATCGTGGAGCATGCCAACCCAGCTCCATCCTGGGAACAGCACCTGTATTTTACCCTAAAATTTCTGTCCCATTATAGCTCCTGTTAGGATACAAATGTAACTTCTCGGTTTCCACTGATTTTACCCCCAGTCATCTTTCCATACAGACATTGCTCCACTCCCCAGAGGATTATTGTGAGCAGATGTGAGCTCTGCTGTCCCTTTGGACTGACAAAGACAGAGGTTTTGTCCCAAGTTGCTTTTGAACCTGTCCTGCACCCGTTACGAGTCCTCAGTCTCCTGCAATTTTGTGGGTCAGTCACATGTAAAACAGCACAGCTGGCTGGCATGCTTTGCTCATGAGGGGAGACAAGAGAAGAATCCCTCTGCTCACACCAGACCTGCAGCTGCCAAACCTCACCAAAGCACCTGAGGAGCCCCCAGGGACTGATGGTACAGAAGGGAGGTGATGGAGGACAGCACAGCAGGCAGCCTGCCCTCCATCTGGCTGTGAAGAAGGCAGGGCTGGGAACTGTCAGCAACATCCCAGCAGGTCTGGCTGATGGTGCCACCCTGAGGGCTTCCCCTGCCTTTGGGCAGTCCCAGCTGCTGCAGCTCACTTGACAGAGACTCATTGTCTATACTGTGCTTGGCTGCACTGGAGATGATGAAGCCGAGGACAGCAATGGTTGCCTTCACATCCCCTGACTGCAGATGGGAAGGAGGGCGAGCTCTGTCACCTTGGGAAGGCCTCTGCAGAGTCACTGCTGCCCGTCTCTGGAGCGTGGCTCCATCGGGGGACCGTGGTAAGGACAGCAGTGCTCACCTAACTGCGCACCTGAGGACAGCTTCAGGACCTTGTCATACTGTGGGAGAGCAGAGCTTCACAGTAAACACCAGCTAACACACTGACTGCCAGTGTTAACACTAACAGTTCTTACCTAAATATTAATACTAGTAACACTTACTATGCGTATTATTAATCCTAGTAGAGGCTGGTAGCGTTCTTTAGGCTGAGGCTTGCATGAAGAATACAAAATTAATTAACGTTGCTGATTATGCTATTGTGTTGAAATACTTGGCCTCCACTGCGGTAGCCCCACGCTTACCTCGATGGCCTCCCCCAGCAGGTCCCAAAACACCTGGATGCAGATCAGCTTAAGCTTCACTGATGTGATAAACAGAGTTCACTCTTTATAATTTTTAAAATTTTAATAAAGGATAAAAGGACAAAATAATCCAGCACTGGGATGCTTTTAGCACACAGCCAAAGAGCACAGAGGTAGCTTAAAAACATGTTCACTATATACTGTTACATTGCTGAGGTTACAGGCATATTCATTAACTTACACATTATTCAAACATTCCTTTGACTTTTTGATGTTCCAGGAACTCTCTTGTTTGGTTTTAACCTCTGACTTGTCTGCAGAACGTTCTGTAAATTAGGTCTACATATTTTATTTCTTCCTGTAGTTTTATCCTGTTGCTTCACACTCCCTGATAACACTGGTAAGAGTCGATAAATCCTTCCTGGATGCTTAAGCTTTTTGTGTCACTATTATCTTATCACTTGGTAGGGGCAGTCTGCAGTTATAAGAAACAGAATAATTGCTTTACACCATTTTCTGAGTTAGTTACATAGAAGTATTTTAGTTTCTATTTTAACATTTTGCCTACCATATATTTATCACGCTACTATTCACATGAAATATACAGTGCATACATAAACTGGCATATTACACTATACAAAGCAGTTCAAAGTAAGTATAAGTTTTACCACATCAAAATACTTGTAATGCAAAAAGCTAATCTATGAATGTGAAAGCCAGTATTGTTTTATCATCTATAACATCCGACGACGAGGGTGAGCAGCGGGCCCGCAGCAGGCGGAGGGCGGGCAGGGGGACGCGGGCACTTAACTTTGGCCAGGGTGCTGATCTCGGCCAGGCGGGGCAGGCCAAGTCCCCGCAGAAGCGGAAGCACTGCGGTAGAAGAGGCACCCAGAGCCCGCAGCGGGCGCTGCACGCCCTCCCCGCTCCCGAGCCCTCTCCTGACCAAATCGCCGCCGCTCCCTGGTCCGCGCTGCTGTCGCAAAGACGACCCGGAACCCCTCCCGGGCTACACTCCTCTCCGCCTCCTGCCCCGAGTGCCGATGGGGCGCTCCGGTAGGCGCTCTGCGGGGGTCTTTTCGCCAGGATCTGGGCACGAGAGAGGGCCGGAGAAGGGGACGGGGGTTTCGCGAGCGGGACCGCCACCGCCGCCGCCTGCGAGCCCTTCGGGCAGCCCGAGCTCCGCCCCACGCTCCCACGGGCCGCAGCCTGACGGCTCCCAAGCCTGCCAATCACGGCCCGTCTTTCTCTGTCCGCCCTGTCCAATCACAGCCGCCCTTTCAAACCGGAAGCGGTCCCGCCAATCTCAGCCCGCTCAGTCGCGGCTTGACCCGTCAGACTGGCCCCGCTCGCCCGTACGCCTGAGGTGCCGCTCCTGCCACTGCTGCTTTGGGAGCCGGCGGAGCAGTGTCCCTGCTGCCGCTGCCTCGGCAGGCGCTGTTGCGGACGGGAAGGGCGGCCGGGAGCTTCCAGTTCAGGTCCTGGTCGGGATCAGGTTCTGGTCCAGGGAAACGGGCAGGCGGCGGGGAGCGGGCGGACGCGGCCACAGCAATGGCGGCGGCGGGAGCAGCACTTGAGGGGACCGCGGGGAGTCGCGGAGCAGAGCGCGGCGGGAATGGGCGGGCTGGGATTGGTGGAGCCGGCAGGCGCTGCCTCGGGTTGTGATTAGCTGGCTGTCCGCCCGTGGGGCATAAATAGCGTGCGTTGGGGCGGCAGTGGCGTCAGTTCGGCAGTGAAGCTGGGAGAGACGGGAGCTGCAGATGCGCGATCTGAGGAGCGGCGCTGCGCCAGGACGGGACCCCCGCGGCAGCTGATCCGGGGAGCGCTGGTGAGCACGGACGCGACGCCTGCGGCAGTATCTGGGGGCCGGCCGTGTCCAGTTCTTTCTGCCGCGCCCTGCGTGGCTCGGGTAGCCGACGGCTGGTGTGGGGCCTGGAGTGGCGCGGTGGGGGGGGGGGGCACCGCCTGCTGTCACTGGGGACTGGGAAGTAGCCGCTTCGCGGTTTCTGGATTTAAAGAAATGTTCAGAATACGAGGAATAAAGCTTGCTTTTTGTATTTTTATTACTTTATTTTGTTTTTACTTGTAATGTTTTTCTTTTAATTGTGTTATTTTAGTATTGCCCGTTTTAATACATCTTTTTGGTTTGATTTGTTTTCTTTACTGGATATCTCATGTTAATTCGGTAAGGGTTGTGGGACTGGGGCTGAAACACCAGTTGTGAGAGCAGTGGGGACATAAAACCCCAGGGTGTGGAATAATGATTTTGGCATGAGTCAGGCCCAAAACAATGTGGAGTGGTGGAAATGCTGAGGCCAGATAAATGCCATGGGAGGAAGGCATGGAGCTGCAGCACAGGGCCTGCAGGTTATGCCTGGGGGTTCCCAGCCCCTGCCCTGTGGTACCAACGAGGGGCTGAGGGTGTGGGGGCTCAGAGGTTTCTAGGGCCCAAGAACCAGCCCAAGAGTGCCTTTTGGGATGGGGAGGAAGGAGTCCAGTGGCTCTTCCCAGCCCCTGGAGCTGCCTGAGGGGAGGTGAGGGGGCCTTTGTGCACGTGCTGGGCAGAGAGCCAGGGTGAGGGGGAGGGTGGATGTTGAGCTTCAGGCCTCCAGTGTCCCCAGATTTGGGATGCCACTTAGGGTTGCCACTTAGGGCTGGGTGGGTGGATGGGACAGCTTCTAGAGACACTGAAATTGAAATGATGGCAGTAACTGATTTGTGGCCTTATGAACAGCCCCAAGGTGCAGTGAGAAGCATGAGCAGCTTTTAGCTGCAGCCAGTAGGAAGCTGAGGAGCTGGAGCTGAGGCAGCAGAGCTGGAGGAGACAGAAATATGGTAGGGTTTGATGTAAAACCTCTGTGGGGCTGGGATAGGGATTGTGGAGTGGGGAGGTGAACTGCATGGTTGGAATTGAAATTGCTGTAAGGGCTGTGATCTGAGCTCAAGAACTAGAGCTAAAACAAAGATCCTGTCCTGAGAAGCACAAGTAGTATTGTGTGGCACTACTGCGAAAATGTTGAGCAGGAAGTGTAAGAGAAGAGCTGGCAGTTAAATAAAGCTTGTGGGACTGGAGCTGAAATCACTGGGGACGGGGTGGGGACTGCAGTGCTGCAGAAACCGTCACTGCTAGAAGGGATACTCACTGTGGATCTGAGGACTAAACGCAGAATGGGACACAGAGCTGGAAGAAGGGAGCTGGCAGTAAAATAAAGCTTGTGGGTCAAGAACTGAAAGAGCTGGAATCACTGGGCCTGGTCTTATCATTGTGGGACTAAGATCGGGTCTGCACACAACATGGGAACTATAGGGCTGGCACAGAGACGATAAAATAAAGCTTGTGGGTCAAGAGCTGAAAGAGCATAAATCACTGGGCCTGCTATTGTCATAATTGTGGCACTGGTATTTTGTGTGTTAATGTGTTAATTGTAGCTTAACACATCACATCAACCTTAAGGCTGGTAAAGGCAGTGTATTGTTCTTGCGCCGAGATCACTGTAGGCCTGTGACAAGGATGCAGGGGGTGGGTATTGCCACTAATAGTAGAACAGGATGTGTGGAGTGGGGAAGGGGAGCCGCAAGCTTGGCCCTGAATACCCCGTCGATGGTAGAATATTGCCTGTGCCTGTGAGGGCACCTCTTGGGGCGCACTGTGGGGCTGGGAAGTGGACTGCACGGCTGGCAATTTGAATGAAAATGGCAAAGGCACTAGACCTGTGAACGGGGCTGCGGGCATCCAGGAGAACTTATGCAGGGGTGTGCAAAGTGACTGGGGACTGCTCGGTGGGAGCTAAAATCACTGCGGGGCTAGCATATGGATGGTGGGGTGGCCTTCCAGAGGCTCGTGCCAGAGCTGAATTGTCGCCGAGCTGGAGCAAAGAGCCAGATGCTGCCATTTGAAGCTGGAGAAACACAGAGCTGGGGCTGGAAGAAGAGAGCTGGCAGTAAAATAAAGCTTATGGGTCAAGAGCTGAAAGAGCTGGAGTCACTGCGCCTGCTCTTGTCATCCTTTGGGGACTGGAATTGTAGCTTAACACATCACAGCAACCTTAGGGCTGGTAAAGGCAGTGTATTGTTCTTGCGCCGAGATCACTCTAGGCCTGTGACATGGATGCAGGGGCTGGGTATTGCCACTAATAGTAGAACAGGACGTGTGGAGTGGGGAAAGGGGGCCGCAAGCTTGCGCCAGAAAACCCCGTCGATGGTAGAATATTGCCTGTGCCTGTGATGGCACCTCTTGGGGCGCACTGTGGGGCTGGGAAGTGGACTGCGGGGCTGGCAATTTAAATGAAAATGGCAAAGGCACTAGAACTGTGAACGGGGCTGCAGGCATCCAGGAGAACTTATGCAGGGGTGTGCAAAGTGACTGGGGACTGCTCGGTGGGAGCTAAAATCACTGCGGGGCTAGCATATGGATGGTGGGGTGGCCTTCCAGAGGCTCGTGCCAGAGCTGAATTGTCGCCGAGCTGGAGCCAAGAGCCAGATGCTGCCATTTGAAGCTGGAGAAACACAGAGCTGGGGCTGGAAGAAGAGAGCTGGCAGTAAAATAAAGCTTATGGGTCAAGAGCTGAAAGAGCTGGAGTCACTGCGCCTGCTCTTGTCATCCTTTGGGGACTGGAATTGTAGCTTAACACATCACAGCAACCTTAGGGCTGGTAAAGGCAGTGTATTGTTCTTGCGCCGAGATCACTCTAGGCCTGTGACATGGATGCAGGGGCTGGGTATTGCCACTAATAGTAGAAAAGGACGTGTGGAGTGGGGAAAGGGGGCCGCAAGCTTGCGCCTGAATACCCCGTCGATAGTAGAATATTGCCTGTGCCTGTGATGGCACCTCTTGGGGCGCACTGTGGGGCTGGGAAGTGGACTGCGGGGCTGGCAATTTGAATGAAAATGGCAAAGGCACTAGACCTGTGAACGGGGCTGCGGGCATCCAGGAGAACTTATGCAGGGGTGTGCAAAGTGACTGGGGACTGTTCGGTGGGAGCTAAAATCACTGCGGGGCTAGCATATGGATGGTGGGGTGGCCTTCCAGAGGCTCGTGCCAGAGCTGAATTGTCGCCGAGCTGGAGCCAAGAGCCAGATGCTGCCATTTGAATCTGGAGAAACACAGAGCTGGGGCTGGAAGAAGAGAGCTGGCAGAAAAATAAAGCTTATGGGTCAAGAGCTGAAAGAGCTGGAGTCACTGCGCCTGCTCTTGTCATCCTTTGGGGACTGGAATTGTAGCTTAACACATCACAGCAACCTTAGGGCTGGTAAAGGCAGTGTATTGTTCTTGCGCCGAGATCACTCTAGGCCTGTGACATGGATGCAGGGGCTGGGTATTGCCACTAATAGTAGAACAGGATGTGTGGAGTGGGGAAAGGGGGCCGCAAGCTTGCGCCTGAATACCCCGTCGATGGTAGAATATTGCCTGTGCCTGTGATGGCACCTCTTGGGGCGCACTGTGGGGCTGGGAAGTGGACTGCGGGGCTGGCAATTTGAATGAAAATGGCAAAGGCACTAGACCTGTGAACGGGGCTGCGGGCATCCAGGAGAACTTATGCAGGGGTGTGCAAAGTGACTGGGGACTGCTCGGTGGGAGCTAAAATCACTGCGGGGCTAGCATATGGATGGTGGGGTGGCCTTCCAGAGGCTCATGCCAGAGCTGAATTGTCGCCGAGCTGGAGCCAAGAGCCAGATGCTGCCATTTGAATCTGGAGAAACACAGAGCTGGGGCTGGAAGAAGAGAGCTGGCAGTAAAATAAAGCTTATGGGTCAAGAGCTGAAAGAGCTGGAGTCACTGCGCCTGCTCTTGTCATCCTTTGGGGACTGGAATGGTAGCTTAACACATCACAGCAACCTTAGGGCTGGTAAAGGCAGTGTATTGTTCTTGCGCCGAGATCACTCTAGGCCTGTGACATGGATGCAGGGGCTGGGTATTGCCACTAATAGTAGAACAGGATGTGTGGAGTGGGGAAAGGGGGCCGCAAGCTTGCGCCAGAAAACCCCGTCGATGGTAGAATATTGCCTGTGCCTGTGATGGCACCTCTTGGGGCGCACTGTGGGGCTGGGAAGTGGACTGCGGGGCTGGCAATTTAAATGAAAATGGCAAAGGCACTAGACCTGTGAACGGGGCTGCGGGCATCCAGGAGAACTTATGCAGGGGTTTTCAAAGTGACTGGGGACTGCTCGGTGGGAGATAAAATCACTGCGGGGCTAGCATATGGATGGTGGGGTGGGCTTCCAGAGGCTCGTGCCAGAGCTGAATTGTCGCCGAGCTGGAGCCAAGAGCCAGATGCTGCCATTTGAAGCTGGAGAAACACAGAGCTGGGGCTGGAAGAAGAGAGCTGGCAGTAAAATAAAGCTTATGGGTCAAGAGCTGAAAGAGCTGGAGTCACTGCGCCTGCTCTTGTCATCCTTTGGGGACTTGAATTGTAGCTTAACACATCACAGCAACCTTAGGGCTGGTAAAGGCAGTGTATTGTTCTTGCGCCGAGATCACTCTAGGCCTGTGACATGGATGCAGGGGCTGGGTATTGCCACTAATAGTAGAACAGGATGTGTGGAGTGGGGAAAGGGGGCCGCAAGCTTGCGCCTGAATACCCCGTCAATGGTAGAATATTGCCTGTGCCTGTGATGGCACCACTTGGGGTGCGGCTGAAATCACTGTGGGGCTGGGAAGTGGACTGCGGGGCTGGCAATTTGAATGAAAATGGCAAAGGCACTAGACCTGTGAACGGGGCTGCGGGCATCCAGGAGAACTTATGCAGGGGTGTGCAAAGTGACTGGGGACTGCTCTGGGGGAGCTAAAATCACTGCGAGGCTAGCATATGGATGGTGGGGTGGGCTGCCAGAGGCTCGTGCCAGAGCTGAATTGTCGCCGAGCTGGAGCCAAGAGCCAGATGCAGCCATTTGAAGCTGGAGAAACATAGAGCTGGGGCTGGAAGAAGAGAGCTGGCAGTAAAATAAAGCTTATGAGTTAAGAGGTGAAAGAGCTGGAGTCACTGCGCCTGCTCTTGTCATCCTTTGGGGACTGGAATTGTAGCTTAACACATCACAGCAACCTTAGGGCTGGTAAAGGCAGTGTATTGTTCTTGCGCCGAGATCACTCTAGGCCTGTGACATGGATGCAGGGGCTGGGTATTGCCACTAATAGTAGAACAGGATGTGTGGAGTGGGGAAAGGGGGCCGCAAGCTTGCGCCTGAATACCCTATCGATGGTAGAATATTGCCTGTATCTGTGATGGCACCTCTTGGGATGCGGCTGAAATCTCTGTGGGGCTGGGAAGTGGACTGCGGGGCTGGCAATTTGAATGAAAATGGCAAAGGCACTAGACCTGTGAACGGGGCTGCGGGCATCCAGGAGAACTTATGCAGGGGTGTGCAAAGTGACTGGGGACTGCTCGGTGGGAGCTAAAATCACTGCGGGGCTAGCATATGGATGGTGGGGTGGCCTTCCAGAGGCTCGTGCCAGAGCTGAATTGTCGCCGAGCTGGAGCCAAGAGCCAGATGCTGCCATTTGAAGCTGGAGAAACACAGAGCTGGGGCTGGAAGAAGAGAGCTGGCAGTAAAATAAAGCTTATGGGTCAAGAGCTGAAAGAGCTGGAGTCACTGCGCCTGCTCTTGTCATCCTTTAGGGACTGGAATGGTAGCTTAACACATCACAGCAACCTTAGGGCTGGTAAAGGCAGTGTATTGTTCTTGCGCCGAGATCACTCTAGGCCTGTGACATGGATGCAGGGGCTGGGTATTGCCACTAATAGTAGAACAGGATGTGTGGAGTGGGGAAAGGGGGCCGCAAGCTTGCGCCTGAATACCCCGTCAATGGTAGAATATTGCCTGTGCCTGTGATGGCACCTCTTGGGGCGCACTGTGGGGCTGGGAAGTGGACTGCGGGGCTGGCAATTTGAATGAAAATGGCAAAGGCACTAGACCTGTGAACGGGGCTGCGGGCATCCAGGAGAACTTATGCAGGGGTGTGCAAAGTGACTGGGGACTGCTCGGTGGGAGCTAAAATCACTGCGGGGCTAGCATATGGATGGTGGGGTGGGCTTCCAGAGGCTCGTGCCAGAGCTGAATTGTCGCCGAGCTGGAGCCAAGAGCCAGATGCTGCCATTTGAAGCTGGAGAAACACAGAGCTGGGGCTGGAAGAAGAGAGCTGGCAGTAAAATAAAGCTTATGGGTCAAGAGCTGAAAGAGCTGGAGTCACTGCGCCTGCTCTTGTCATCCTTTGGGGACTTGAATTGTAGCTTAACACATCACAGCAACCTTAGGGCTGGTAAAGGCAGTGTATTGTTCTTGCGCCGAGATCACTCTAGGCCTGTGACATGGATGCAGGGGCTGGGTATTGCCACTAATAGTAGAACAGGATGTGTGGAGTGGGGAAAGGGGGCCGCAAGCTTGCGCCTGAATACCCCGTCAATGGTAGAATATTGCCTGTGCCTGTGATGGCACCTCTTGGGGTGCGGCTGAAATCTCTGTGGGGCTGGGAAGTGGACTGCGGGGCTGGCAATTTGAATGAAAATGGCAAAGGCACTAGACCTGTGAACGGGGCTGCGGGCATCCAGGAGAACTTATGCAGGGGTGTGCAAAGTGACTGGGGACTTCTCGGTGGGAGATAAAATCACTGCGGGGCTAGCATATGGATGGTGGGGGGGGCTGCCAGAGGCTCGTGCCAGAGCTGAATTGTCGCCGAGCTGGAGCCAAGAGCCAGATGCTGCCATTTGAAGCTGGAGAAAAATAGAGCTGGGGCTGGAAGAAGAGAGCTGGCAGTAAAATAAAGCTTATGAGTTAAGAGGTGAAAGAGCTGGAGTCACTGTGCCTGCTCTTGTCATCCTTTGGGGACTGGAATTGTAGCTTAACACATCACAGCAACCTTAGGGCTGGTAAAGGCAGTGTATTGTTCTTGCGCCGAGATCACTCTAGGCCTGTGACATGGATGCAGGGGCTGGGTATTGCCACTAATAGTAGAACAGGATGTGTGGAGTGGGGAAAGGGGGCCGCAAGCTTGCGCCTGAATACCCCGTCGATGGTAGAATATTGCCTGTGCCTGTGATGGCACCTCTTGGGGCGCACTGTGGGGCTGGGAAGTGGACTGCGGGGCTGGCAATTTGAATGAAAATGGCAAAGGCACTAGACCTGTGAACGGGGCTGCGGGCATCCAGGAGAACTTATGCAGGGGTGTGCAAAGTGACTGGGGACTGCTCGGGGGGAGGTAAAATCACTGCGGGGCTAGCATATGGATGGTGGGGTGGCCTTCCAGAGGCTCGTGCCAGAGCTGAATTTTCACCGAGCTGGAGCCAAGAGCCAGATGCTGCCATTTGAAGCTGGAGAAACACAGAGCTGGGCCTGGAAGAAGAGAGCTGGCAGTAAAATAAAGCTTATGGGTCAAGGGCTGAAAGAGCTGGAGTCACTGCGCCTGCTCTTGTCATCCTTTGGGGACTTGAATTGTAGCTTAACACATCACAGCAACCTTAGGGCTGGTAAAGGCAGTGTATTGTTCTTGCGCCGAGATCACTCTAGGCCTGTGACATGGATGCAGGGGCTGGGTATTGCCACTAATAGTAGAACAGGATGTGTGGAGTGGGGAAAGGGGGCCGCAAGCTTGCGCCTGAATACCCCGTCGATGGTAGAATATTGCCTGTGCCTGTGATGGCACCTCTTGGGGTGCGGCTGAAATCTCTGTGGGGCTGGGAAGTGGACTGCGGGGCTGGCAATTTGAATGAAAATGGCAAAGGCACTAGACGTGTGAACGGGGCTGCGGGCATCCAGGAGAACTTATGCAGGGGTGTGTAAAGTGACTGGGGACTTCTCGGTGGGAGATAAAATCACTGCGGGGCTAGCATATGGATGGTGGGGGGGGCTGCCAGAGGCTCGTGCCAGAGCTGAATTGTCGCCGAGCTGGAGCCAAGAGCCAGATGCAGCCATTTGAAGCTGGAGAAAAATAGAGCTGGGGCTGGAAGAAGAGAGCTGGCAGTAAAATAAAGCTTATGAGTTAAGAGGTGAAAGAGCTGGAGTCACTGTGCCTGCTCTTGTCATCCTTTGGGGACTGGAATTGTAGCTTAACACATCACAGCAACCTTAGGGCTGGTAAAGGCAGTGTATTGTTCTTGCGCCGAGATCACTCTAGGCCTGTGACATGGATGCAGGGGCTGGGTATTGCCACTAATAGTAGAACAGGATGTGTGGAGTGGGGAAAGAGGCCGCAAGCTTGCGCCTGAATACCCCGTCGATGGTAGAATATTGCCTGTGCCTGTGATGGCACCTCTTGGGGCGCACTGTGGGGCTGGGAAGTGGACTGCGGGGCTGGCAATTTGAATGAAAATGGCAAAGGCACTAGACCTGTGAACGGGGCTGCGGGCATCCAGGAGAACTTATGCAGGGGTGTGCAAAGTGAGTGGGGACTGCTCGTGGGGAGCTAAAATCACTGCGGGGCTAGCATATGGATGGTGGGGTGGCCTTCCAGAGGTTCGTGCCAGAGCTGAATTGTCACCGAGCTGGAGCCAAGAGCCAGATGCTGCCATTTGAATCTGGAGAAACACAGAGCTGGGGCTGGAAGAAGAGAGCTGGCAGTAAAATAAAGCTTATGGGTCAAGAGCTGAAAGAGCTGGAGTCACTGCGCCTGCTCTTGTCATCCTTTGGGGACTGGAATTGTAGCTTAACACATCACAGCAACCTTAGGGCTGGTAAAGGCAGTGTATTGTTCTTGCGCCGAGATCACTCTAGGCCTGTGACATGGATGCAGGGGCTGGGTATTGCCACTAATAGTAGAACAGGATGTGTGGAGTGGGGAAAGGGGGCCGCACGCTTGCGCCTGAAAACCTCGTCAATGGTAGAATATTGCCTGTGATGGCACCTCTTGGGGCGCACTGTGGGGCTGGGAAGTGGACTGCGGGGCTGGCAATTTGAATGAAAATGGCAAAGGCACTAGACCTGTGAACGGGGCTGCGGGCATCCAGGAGAACTTATTCAGGGGTGTGCAAAGTGACTGGGGACTGCTCGGTGGGAGCTAAAATCACTGCGGGGCTAGCATATGGATGGTGGGGTGGCCTTCCAGAGGCTCGTGCCAGAGCTGAATTGTTGCCGAGCTGGAGCCAAGAGCCAGATGCTGCCATTTGAAGCTGGAGAAACACAGAGCTGGGCCTGGAAGAAGAGAGCTGGCAGTAAAATAAAGCTTATTAGTTTAGAGCTGAAAGAGCTGGAGTCACTGCGCCTGCTCTTGTCATCCTTTGGGGACTGGAATTGTAGCTTAACACATCACAGCAACCTTAGGGCTGGTAAAGGCAGTGTATTGTTCTTGCGCCGAGATCACTCTAGGCCTGTGACATGGATGCAGGGGCTGGGTATTGCCACTAATAGTAGAACAGGATGTGTGGAGTGGGGAAAGGGGGCCGCAAGCTTGCGCCTGAATACCCCGTCGATGGTAGAATATTGCCTGTGCCTGTGATGGCACCTCGTGGGGTGCGGCTGAAATCTCTGTGGGGCTGGGAAGTGGACTGCGGGGCTGGCAATTTGAATGAAAATGGCAAAGGCACTAGACCTGTGAACGGGGCTGCGGGCATCCAGGAGAACTTATGCAGGGGTGTGCAAAGTGACTGGGGACTGCTCGGTGGGAGCTAAAATCACTGCGGGGCTAGCATATGGATGGTGGGGTGGCCTTCCAGAGGCTCGTGCCAGAGCTGAATTGTCGCCGAGCTGGAGCCAAGAGCCAGATGCTGCCATTTGAATCTGGAGAAACACAGAGCTGGGGCTGGAAGAAGAGAGCTGGCAGTAAAATAAAGCTTATGGGTCAAGAGCTTAAAGAGCTGGAGTCACTGCGCCTGCTCTTGTCATCCTTTGGGGACTGGAATGGTAGCTTAACACATCACAGCAACCTTAGGGCTGGTAAAGGCAGTGTATTGTTCTTGCGCCGAGATCACTCTAGGCCTGTGACATGGATGCAGGGGCTGGGTATTGCCACTAATAGTAGAACAGGATGTGTGGAGTGGGGAAAGGGGGCCGCAAGCTTGCGCCTGAATACCCCGTCAATGGTAGAATATTGCCTGTGCCTGTGATGGCACCTCTTGGGGTGCGGCTGAAATCTCTGTGGGGCTGGGAAGTGGACTGCGGGGCTGGCAATTTGAATGAAAATGGCAAAGGCACTAGACCTGTGAACGGGGCTGCGGGCATCCAGGATAACTTATGCAGGGGTGTGCAAAGTGACTGGGGACTGCTCGGTGGGAGCTAAAATCACTGTGGGGCTAGCATATGAATGGTGGGGTGGCCTTCCAGAGGCTCGTGCCAGAGCTGAATTGTCGCCGAGCTGGAGCCAAGAGCCAGATGCTGCCATTTGAATCTGGAGAAACACAGAGCTGGGGCTGGAAGAAGAGAGCTGGCAGTAAAATAAAGCTTATGGGTCAAGAGCTGGAAGAGCTGGAGTCACTGCGCCTGCTCTTGTCATCCTTTGGGGACTGGAATTGTAGCTTAACACATCACAGCAACCTTAGGGCTGGTAAAGGCAGTGTATTGTTCTTGCGCCGAGATCACTCTAGGCCTGTGACATGGATGCAGGGGCTGGGTATTGCCACTAATAGTAGAACAGGATGTGTGGAGTGGGGAAAGGGGGCCGCAAGCTTGCGCCTGAATACCCCGTCAATGGTAGAATATTGCCTGTGCCTGTGATGGCACCTCTTGGGGTGCGGCTGAAATCTCTGTGGGGCTGGGAAGTGGACTGCGGGGCTGGCAATTTGAATGAAAATGGCAAAGGCACTAGACCTGTGAACGGGGCTGCGGGCATTCAGGAGAACTTATGCAGGGGTGTGCAAAGTGACTGGGGACTGCTCGGTGGGAGCTAAAATCACTGCGGGGCTAGCATATGGATGGTGGGGTGGGCTTCCAAAGGCTCGTGCCAGAGCTGAATTGTCGCCGAGCTGGAGCCAAGAGCCAGATGCAGCCATTTGAAGCTGGAGAAACACAGAGCTGGGGCTGGAAGAAGAGAGCTGGCAGTAAAATAAAGCTTATGGGTCAAGAGCTGAAAGAGCTGGAGTCACTGTGCCTGCTCTTGTCATCCTTTGGGGACTGGAATTGTAGCTTAACACATCACAGCAACCTTAGGGCTGGTAAAGGCAGTGTATTGTTCTTGCGCCGAGATCACTCTAGGCCTGTGACATGGATGCAGGGGCTGGGTATTGCCACTAATAGTAGAACAGGATGTGTGGAGTGGGGAAAGAGGCCGCAAGCTTGCGCCTGAATACCCCGTCGATGGTAGAATATTGCCTGTGCCTGTGATGGCACCTCTTGGGGCGCACTGTGGGGCTGGGAAGTGGACTGCGGGGCTGGCAATTTGAATGAAAATGGCAAAGGCACTAGACCTGTGAACGGGGCTGCGGGCATCCAGGAGAACTTATGCAGGGGTGTGCAAAGTGAGTGGGGACTGCTCGTGGGGAGCTAAAATCACTGCGGGGCTAGCATATGGATGGTGGGGTGGCCTTCCAGAGGTTCGTGCCAGAGCTGAATTGTCACCGAGCTGGAGCCAAGAGCCAGATGCTGCCATTTGAATCTGGAGAAACACAGAGCTGGGGCTGGAAGAAGAGAGCTGGCAGTAAAATAAAGCTTATGGGTCAAGAGCTGAAAGAGCTGGAGTCACTGCGCCTGCTCTTGTCATCCTTTGGGGACTGGAATTGTAGCTTAACACATCACAGCAACCTTAGGGCTGGTAAAGGCAGTGTATTGTTCTTGCGCCGAGATCACTCTAGGCCTGTGACATGGATGCAGGGGCTGGGTATTGCCACTAATAGTAGAACAGGATGTGTGGAGTGGGGAAAGGGGGCCGCAAGCTTGCGCCTGAATACCCCGTCGATGGTAGAATATTGCCTGTGCCTGTGATGGCACCTCGTGGGGTGCGGCTGAAATCTCTGTGGGGCTGGGAAGTGGACTGCGGGGCTGGCAATTTGAATGAAAATGGCAAAGGCACTAGACCTGTGAACGGGGCTGCGGGCATCCAGGAGAACTTATGCAGGGGTGTGCAAAGTGACTGGGGACTGCTCGGTGGGAGCTAAAATCACTGCGGGGCTAGCATATGGATGGTGGGGTGGCCTTCCAGAGGCTCGTGCCAGAGCTGAATTGTCGCCGAGCTGGAGCCAAGAGCCAGATGCTGCCATTTGAATCTGGAGAAACACAGAGCTGGGGCTGGAAGAAGAGAGCTGGCAGTAAAATAAAGCTTATGGGTCAAGAGCTGAAAGAGCTGGAGTCACTGTGCCTGCTCTTGTCATCCTTTGGGGACTGGAATTGTAGCTTAACACATCACAGCAACCTTAGGGCTGATAAAGGCAGTGTATTGGTCTTGCGCCGAGATCACTCTAGGCCTGTGACATGGATGCAGGGGCTGGGTATTGCCACTAATAGTAGAACAGGATGTGTGGAGTGGGGAAAGAGGGGCCGCAAGCTTGCGCCTGAAAACCCCGTCGATGGTAGAATATTGCCTGTGCCTGTGATGGCACCTCTTGGGGCGCACTGTGGGGCTGGGAAGTGGACTGCGGGGCTGGCAATTTGAATGAAAATGGCAAAGGCACTAGACCTGTGAACGGGGCTGCGGGCATCCAGGAGAACTTATGCAGGGGTGTGCAAAGTGACTGGGGACTGCTCGGTGGGAGCTAAAATCACTGCGGGGCTAGCATATGGATGGTGCGGTGGGCTTCCAGAGGCTCGTGCCAGAGCTGAATTGTCGCCGAGCTGGAGCCAAGAGCCAGATGCTGCCATTTGAAGCTGGAGAAACACAGAGCTGGGGCTGGAAGAAGAGAGCTGGCAGTAAAATAAAGCTTATTAGTTTAGAGCTGAAAGAGCTGGAGTCACTGTGCCTGCTCTTGTCATCCTTTGGGGACTGGAATTGTAGCTTAACACATCACAGCAACCTTAGGGCTGGTAAAGGCAGTGTATTGTTCTTGCGCCGAGATCACTCTAGGCCTGTGACATGGATGCAGGGGCTGGGTATTGCCACTAATAGTAGAACAGGATGTGTGGAGTGGGTAAAGGGGGCCGCAAGCTTGCACCTGAAAACCCCGTCAATGGTAGAATATTGCCTGTGCCTGTGATGGCACCTCTTGGGGTGCACTGTGGGGCTGGGAAGTGGACTGCGGGGCTGGCAAGTTGAATGAAAATGGCAAAGGCACTAGACCTGTGAACGGGGCTGCGGGCATCCAGGAGAACTTATGCAGGGGTGTGCAAAGTGACTGGGGACTGCTCGGTGGGAGCTAAAATCACTGCGGGGCTAGCATATGGATGGTGGGGTGGCCTTCCAGAGGCTCGTGCCAGAGCTGAATTGTCGCCGAGCTGGAGCCAAGAGCCAGATGCTGCCATTTGAAGCTGGAGAAACACAGAGCTGGGGCTGGAAGAAGAGAGCTGGCAGTAAAATAAAGCTTATGGGTCAAGAGCTGAAAGAGCTGGAGTCACTGTGCCTGCTCTTGTCATCCTTTGGGGACTGGAATTGTAGCTTAACACATCACAGCAACCTTAGGGCTGGTAAAGGCAGTGTATTGTTCTTGCGCCGAGATCACTCTAGGCCTGTGACATGGATGCAGGGGCTGGGTATTGCCACTAATAGTAGAACAGGACGTGTGGAGTGGGGAAAGGGGGCCGCAAGCTTGCGCCTGAATACCCCGTCAATGGTAGAATATTGCCTGTGCCTGTGATGGCACCTCTTGGGGTGCGGCTGAAATCACTGTGGGGCTGGGAAGTGGACTGCGGGGCTGGCAATTTGAATGAAAATGGCAAAGGCACTAGACCTGTGAACGGGGCTGCGGGCATCCAGGAGAACTTATGCAGGGGTGTGCAAAGTGACTGGGGACTGCTCGGTGGGAGCTAAAATCACTGCGGGGCTAGCATATGGATGGTGGGGTGGGCTTCCAGAGGCTCGTGCCAGAGCTGAATTGCCGCCGAGCTGGAGCCAAGAGCCAGATGCTGCCATTTGAATCTGGAGAAACACAGAGCTGGGGCTGGAAGAAGAGAGCTGGCAGTAAAATAAAGCTTATGGGTCAAGAGCTGGAAGAGCTGGAGTCACTGCGCCTGCTCTTGTCATCCTTTGGGGACTGGAATTGTAGCTTAACACATCACAGCAACCTTAGGGCTGGTAAAGGCAGTGTATTGTTCTTGCGCCGAGATCACTCTAGGCCTGTGACATGGATGCAGGGGCTGGGTATTGCCACTAATAGTAGAACAGGATGTGTGGAGTGGGGAAAGGGGGCCGCAAGCTTGCGCCTGAATACCCCGTCAATGGTAGAATATTGCCTGTGCCTGTGATGGCACCTCTTGGGGTGCGGCTGAAATCTCTGTGGGGCTGGGAAGTGGACTGCGGGGCTGGCAATTTGAATGAAAATGGCAAAGGCACTAGACCTGTGAACGGGGCTGCGGGCATTCAGGAGAACTTATGCAGGGGTGTGCAAAGTGACTGGGGACTGCTCGGTGGGAGCTAAAATCACTGCGGGGCTAGCATATGGATGGTGGGGTGGGCTTCCAGAGGCTCGTGCCAGAGCTGAATTGTCGCCGAGCTGGAGCCAAGAGCCAGATGCAGCCATTTGAAGCTGGAGAAACACAGAGCTGGGGCTGGAAGAAGAGAGCTGGCAGTAAAATAAAGCTTATGGGTCAAGAGCTGAAAGAGCTGGAGTCACTGTGCCTGCTCTTGTCATCCTTTGGGGACTGGAATTGTAGCTTAACACATCACAGCAACCTTAGGGCTGATAAAGGCAGTGTATTGGTCTTGCGCCGAGATCACTCTAGGCCTGTGACATGGATGCAGGGGCTGGGTATTGCCACTAATAGTAGAACAGGATGTGTGGAGTGGGGAAAGAGGGGCCGCAAGCTTGCGCCTAAAAACCCCGTCGATGGTAGAATATTGCCTGTGCCTGTGATGGCACCTCTTGGGGCGCACTGTGAGGCTGGGAAGTGGACTGCGGGGCTGGCAATTTGAATGAAAATGGCAAAGGCACTAGACCTGTGAACGGGGCTGCGGGCATCCAGGAGAACTTATGCAGGGGTGTGCAAAGTGACTGGGGACTGCTCGGTGGGAGCTAAAATCACTGCGGGGCTAGCATATGGATGGTGGGGTGGGCTTCCAGAGGCTCGTGCCAGAGCTGAATTGTCGCCGAGCTGGAGCCAAGAGCCAGATGCTGCCATTTGAAGCTGGAGAAACACAGAGCTGGGGCTGGAAGAAGAGAGCTGGCAGTAAAATAAAGCTTATTAGTTTAGAGCTGAAAGAGCTGGAGTCACTGTGCCTGCTCTTGTCATCCTTTGGGGACTGGAATTGTAGCTTAACACATCACAGCAACCTTAGGGCTGGTAAAGGCAGTGTATTGTTCTTGCGCCGAGATCACTCTAGGCCTGTGACATGGATGCAGGGGCTGGGTATTGCCACTAATAGTAGAACAGGATGTGTGGAGTGGGGAAAGGGGGCCGCAAGCTTGCGCCTGAAAACCCCGTCAATGGTAGAATATTGCCTGTGCCTGTGATGGCACCTCTTGGGGCGCACTGTGGGGCTGGGAAGTGGACTGCGGGGCTGGCAATTTGAATGAAAATGGCAAAGGCACTAGACCTGTGAACGGGGCTGCGGGCATCCAGGAGAACTTATGCAGGGGTGTGCAAAGTGACTGGGGACTGCTCGGTGGGAGCTAAAATCACTGCGGGGCTAGCATATGGATGGTGGGGTGGGCTTCCAGAGGCTCGTGCCAGAGCTGAATTGTCGCCGAGCTGGAGCCAAGAGCCAGATGCAGCCATTTGAAGCTGGAGAAACACAGAGCTGGGGCTGGAAGAAGAGAGCTGGCAGTAAAATAAAGCTTATGGGTCAAGAGCTGAAAGAGCTGGAGTCACTGCGCCTGCTCTTGTCATCCTTTGGGGACTGGAATTGTAGCTTAACACATCACAGCAACCTTAGGGCTGGTAAAGGCAGTGTATTGTTCTTGCGCCGAGATCACTCTAGGCCTGTGACATGGATGCAGGGGCTGGGTATTGCCACTAATAGTAGAACAGGACGTGTGGAGTGGGGAAAGGGGGCCGCAAGCTTGCGCCTGAATACCCCGTCAATGGTAGAATATTGCCTGTGCCTGTGATGGCACCTCTTGGGGTGCGGCTGAAATCTCTGTGGGGCTGGGAAGTGGACTGCGGGGCTGGCAATTTGAATGAAAATGGCAAAGGCACTAGACCTGTGAACGGGGCTGCGGGCATCCAGGAGAACTTATGCAGGGGTCTGCAAAGTGACTGGGGACTGCTCGGGGGGAGATAAAATCACTGCCGGGCTAGCATATGGATGGTGGGGTGGGCTTCCAGAGGCTCGTGCCAGAGCTGAATTGTCGCCGAGCTGGAGCCAAGAGCCAGATGCAGCCATTTGAAGCTGGAGAAACACAGAGCTGGGGCTGGAAGAAGAGAGCTGGCAGTAAAATAAAGCTTATGAGTTAAGAGCTGAAAGAGCTGGAGTCACTGTGCCTGCTCTTGTCATCCTTTGGGGACTGGAATTGTAGCTTAACACATCACAGCAACCTTAGGGCTGGTAAAGGCAGTGTATTGTTCTTGCGCCGAGATCACTCTAGGCCTGTGACATGGATGCAGGGGCTGGGTATTGCCACTAATAGTAGAACAGGATGTGTGGAGTTGGGAAAGGGGGCCGCACGCTTGCGCCTGAAAACCTCGTCGATGATAGAATATTGCCTGTGAGGGCACCTCTTGGGGCGCACTGTGGGGCTGGGAAGTGGACTGCGGGGCTGGCAATTTGAATGAAAATGGCAAAGGCACTAGACCTGTGAACGGGGCTGCGGGCATCCAGGAGAACTTATGCAGGGGTGTGCAAAGTGACTGGGGACTGCTCGGTGGGAGCTAAAATCACTGCGGGGCTAGCATATGGATGGTGGGGTGGCCTTCCAGAGGCTCGTGCCAGAGCTGAATTGCCGCCGAGCTGGAGCCAAGAGCCAGATGCTGCCATTTGAAGCTGGAGAAACACAGAGCTGGGACTGGAATAAGAGAGCTGGCAGAAAAATAAAGCTTATGGGTCAAGGTCTGAAAGAACTGGAGTCACTGCGCCTGCTCTTGTCATCCTTTGGGGACTGGAATTGCAGCTTAACACATCACAGCAACCTTAGGGCTGGTAAAGGCAGTGTATTGTTCTTGCGCCGAGATCACTCTAGGCCTGTGACATGGATGCAGGGGCTGGGTATTGCCACTAATAGTAGAACAGGATGTGTGGAGTGGGGAAAGGGGGCCGCAAGCTTGCGCCTGAATACCCCGTCAATGGTAGAATATTGCCTGTGCCTGTGATGGCACCTCTTGGGGTGCGGCTGAAATCTCTGTGGGGCTGGGAAGTGGACTGCGGGGCTGGCAATTTGAATGAAAATGGCAAAGGCACTAGACCTGTGAACGGGGCTGCGGGCATCCAGGAGAACTTATGCAGGGGTGTGCAAAGTGACTGGGGACTGCTCGGTGGGAGCTAAAATCACTGCGGGGCTAGCATATGGATGGTGGGGTGGCCTTCCAGAGGCTCGTGCCAGAGCTGAATTGTCGCCGAGCTGGAGCCAAGAGCCAGATGCTGCCATTTGAAGCTGGAGAAACACAGAGCTGGGGCTGGAAGAATAGAGCTGGCAGTAAAATAAAGCTTATGGGTCAAGAGCTGAAAGAGCTGGAGTCACTGCGCCTGCTCTTGTCATCCTTTGGGGACTGGAATTGTAGCTTAACACATCACAGCAACCTTAGGGCTGGTAAAGGCAGTGTATTGTTCTTGCGCCGAGATCACTCTAGGCCTGTGACATGGATGCAGGGGCTGGGTATTGCCACTAATAGTAGAACAGGACGTGTGGAGTGGGGAAAGGGGGCCGCAAGCTTGCGCCTGAATACCCCGTCAATGGTAGAATATTGCCTGTGCCTGTGATGGCACCTCTTGGGGTGCGGCTGAAATCTCTGTGGGGCTGGGAAGTGGACTGCGGGGCTGGCAATTTGAATGAAAATGGCAAAGGCACTAGACCTGTGAACGGGGCTGCGGGCATCCAGGAGAACTTATGCAGGGGTCTGCAAAGTGACTGGGGACTGCTCGGGGGGAGATAAAATCACTGCCGGGCTAGCATATGGATGGTGGGGTGGGCTTCCAGAGGCTCGTGCCAGAGCTGAATTGTCGCCGAGCTGGAGCCAAGAGCCAGATGCAGCCATTTGAAGCTGGAGAAACACAGAGCTGGGGCTGGAAGAAGAGAGCTGGCAGTAAAATAAAGCTTATGAGTTAAGAGCTGAAAGAGCTGGAGTCACTGTGCCTGCTCTTGTCATCCTTTGGGGACTGGAATTGTAGCTTAACACATCACAGCAACCTTAGGGCTGGTAAAGGCAGTGTATTGTTCTTGCGCCGAGATCACTCTAGGCCTGTGACATGGATGCAGGGGCTGGGTATTGCCACTAATAGTAGAACAGGATGTGTGGAGTTGGGAAAGGGGGCCGCACGCTTGCGCCTGAAAACCTCGTCGATGGTAGAATATTGCCTGTGATGGCACCTCTTGGGGCGCACTGTGGGGCTGGGAAGTGGACTGCGGGGCTGGCAATTTGAATGAAAATGGCAAAGGCACTAGACCTGTGAACGGGGCTGCGGGCATCCAGGAGAACTTATGCAGGGGTGTGCAAAGTGACTGGGGACTGCTCGGTGGGAGCTAAAATCACTGCGGGGCTAGCATATGGATGGTGGGGTGGCCTTCCAGAGGCTCGTGCCAGAGCTGAATTGTCGCCGAGCTGGAGCCAAGAGCCAGATGCTGCCATTTGAAGCTGGAGAAACACAGAGCTGGGGCTGGAAGAAGAGAGCTGGCAGTAAAATAAAGCTTATGGGTCAAGAGCTGAAAGAGCTGGAGTCACTGTGCCTGCTCTTGTCATCCTTTGGGGACTGGAATTGTAGCTTAACACATCACAGCAACCTTAGGGCTGGTAAAGGCAGTGTATTGTTCTTGCGCCGAGATCACTCTAGGCCTGTGACATGGATGCAGGGGCTGGGTATTGCCACTAATAGTAGAACAGGACGTGTGGAGTGGGGAAAGGGGGCCGCAAGCTTGCGCCTGAATACCCCGTCAATGGTAGAATATTGCCTGTGCCTGTGATGGCACCTCTTGGGGTGCGGCTGAAATCACTGTGGGGCTGGGAAGTGGACTGCGGGGCTGGCAATTTGAATGAAAATGGCAAAGGCACTAGACCTGTGAACGGGGCTGCGGGCATCCAGGAGAACTTATGCAGGGGTGTGCAAAGTGACTGGGGACTGCTCGGTGGGAGCTAAAATCACTGCGGGGCTAGCATATGGATGGTGGGGTGGGCTTCCAGAGGCTCGTGCCAGAGCTGAATTGCCGCCGAGCTGGAGCCAAGAGCCAGATGCTGCCATTTGAATCTGGAGAAACACAGAGCTGGGGCTGGAAGAAGAGAGCTGGCAGTAAAATAAAGCTTATGGGTCAAGAGCTGGAAGAGCTGGAGTCACTGCGCCTGCTCTTGTCATCCTTTGGGGACTGGAATTGTAGCTTAACACATCACAGCAACCTTAGGGCTGGTAAAGGCAGTGTATTGTTCTTGCGCCGAGATCACTCTAGGCCTGTGACATGGATGCAGGGGCTGGGTATTGCCACTAATAGTAGAACAGGATGTGTGGAGTGGGGAAAGGGGGCCGCAAGCTTGCGCCTGAATACCCCGTCAATGGTAGAATATTGCCTGTGCCTGTGATGGCACCTCTTGGGGTGCGGCTGAAATCTCTGTGGGGCTGGGAAGTGGACTGCGGGGCTGGCAATTTGAATGAAAATGGCAAAGGCACTAGACCTGTGAACGGGGCTGCGGGCATTCAGGAGAACTTATGCAGGGGTGTGCAAAGTGACTGGGGACTGCTCGGTGGGAGCTAAAATCACTGCGGGGCTAGCATATGGATGGTGGGGTGGGCTTCCAGAGGCTCGTGCCAGAGCTGAATTGTCGCCGAGCTGGAGCCAAGAGCCAGATGCAGCCATTTGAAGCTGGAGAAACACAGAGCTGGGGCTGGAAGAAGAGAGCTGGCAGTAAAATAAAGCTTATGGGTCAAGAGCTGAAAGAGCTGGAGTCACTGTGCCTGCTCTTGTCATCCTTTGGGGACTGGAATTGTAGCTTAACACATCACAGCAACCTTAGGGCTGATAAAGGCAGTGTATTGGTCTTGCGCCGAGATCACTCTAGGCCTGTGACATGGATGCAGGGGCTGGGTATTGCCACTAATAGTAGAACAGGATGTGTGGAGTGGGGAAAGAGGGGCCGCAAGCTTGCGCCTAAAAACCCCGTCGATGGTAGAATATTGCCTGTGCCTGTGATGGCACCTCTTGGGGCGCACTGTGGGGCTGGGAAGTGGACTGCGGGGCTGGCAATTTGAATGAAAATGGCAAAGGCACTAGACCTGTGAACGGGGCTGCGGGCATCCAGGAGAACTTATGCAGGGGTGTGCAAAGTGACTGGGGACTGCTCGGTGGGAGCTAAAATCACTGCGGGGCTAGCATATGGATGGTGGGGTGGGCTTCCAGAGGCTCGTGCCAGAGCTGAATTGTCGCCGAGCTGGAGCCAAGAGCCAGATGCTGCCATTTGAAGCTGGAGAAACACAGAGCTGGGGCTGGAAGAAGAGAGCTGGCAGTAAAATAAAGCTTATTAGTTTAGAGCTGAAAGAGCTGGAGTCACTGTGCCTGCTCTTGTCATCCTTTGGGGACTGGAATTGTAGCTTAACACATCACAGCAACCTTAGGGCTGGTAAAGGCAGTGTATTGTTCTTGCGCCGAGATCACTCTAGGCCTGTGACATGGATGCAGGGGCTGGGTATTGCCACTAATAGTAGAACAGGATGTGTGGAGTGGGGAAAGGGGGCCGCAAGCTTGCGCCTGAAAACCCCGTCAATGGTAGAATATTGCCTGTGCCTGTGATGGCACCTCTTGGGGCGCACTGTGGGGCTGGGAAGTGGACTGCGGGGCTGGCAATTTGAATGAAAATGGCAAAGGCACTAGACCTGTGAACGGGGCTGCGGGCATCCAGGAGAACTTATGCAGGGGTGTGCAAAGTGACTGGGGACTGCTCGGTGGGAGCTAAAATCACTGCGGGGCTAGCATATGGATGGTGGGGTGGGCTTCCAGAGGCTCGTGCCAGAGCTGAATTGTCGCCGAGCTGGAGCCAAGAGCCAGATGCTGCCATTTGAAGCTGGAGAAACACAGAGCTGGGGCTGGAAGAAGAGAGCTGGCAGTAAAATAAAGCTTATGGGTCAAGAGCTGAAAGAGCTGGAGTCACTGCGCCTGCTCTTGTCATCCTTTGGGGACTGGAATTGTAGCTTAACACATCACAGCAACCTTAGGGCTGGTAAAGGCAGTGTATTGTTCTTGCGCCGAGATCACTCTAGGCCTGTGACATGGATGCAGGGGCTGGGTATTGCCACTAATAGTAGAACAGGACGTGTGGAGTGGGGAAAGGGGGCCGCAAGCTTGCGCCTGAATACCCCGTCAATGGTAGAATATTGCCTGTGCCTGTGATGGCACCTCTTGGGGTGCGGCTGAAATCTCTGTGGGGCTGGGAAGTGGACTGCGGGGCTGGCAATTTGAATGAAAATGGCAAAGGCACTAGACCTGTGAACGGGGCTGCGGGCATCCAGGAGAACTTATGCAGGGGTGTGCAAAGTGACTGGGGACTGCTCGGTGGGAGCTAAAATCACTGCGGGGCTAGCATATGGATGGTGGGGTGGGCTTCCAGAGGCTCGTGCCAGAGCTGAATTGTCGCCGAGCTGGAGCCAAGAGCCAGATGCTGCCATTTGAAGCTGGAGAAACACAGAGCTGGGGCTGGAAGAAGAGAGCTGGCAGTAAAATAAAGCTTATTAGTTTAGAGCTGAAAGAGCTGGAGTCACTGTGCCTGCTCTTGTCATCCTTTGGGGACTGGAATTGTAGCTTAACACATCACAGCAACCTTAGGGCTGGTAAAGGCAGTGTATTGTTCTTGCGCCGAGATCACTCTAGGCCTGTGACATGGATGCAGGGGCTGGGTATTGCCACTAATAGTAGAACAGGATGTGTGGAGTGGGGAAAGGGGGCCGCAAGCTTGCGCCTGAAAACCCCGTCAATGGTAGAATATTGCCTGTGCCTGTGATGGCACCTCTTGGGGCGCACTGTGGGGCTGGGAAGTGGACTGCGGGGCTGGCAATTTGAATGAAAATGGCAAAGGCACTAGACCTGTGAACGGGGCTGCGGGCATCCAGGAGAACTTATGCAGGGGTGTGCAAAGTGACTGGGGACTGCTCGGTGGGAGCTAAAATCACTGCGGGGCTAGCATATGGATGGTGGGGTGGGCTTCCAGAGGCTCGTGCCAGAGCTGAATTGTCGCCGAGCTGGAGCCAAGAGCCAGATGCAGCCATTTGAAGCTGGAGAAACACAGAGCTGGGGCTGGAAGAAGAGAGCTGGCAGTAAAATAAAGCTTATGGGTCAAGAGCTGAAAGAGCTGGAGTCACTGCGCCTGCTCTTGTCATCCTTTGGGGACTGGAATTGTAGCTTAACACATCACAGCAACCTTAGGGCTGGTAAAGGCAGTGTATTGTTCTTGCGCCGAGATCACTCTAGGCCTGTGACATGGATGCAGGGGCTGGGTATTGCCACTAATAGTAGAACAGGACGTGTGGAGTGGGGAAAGGGGGCCGCAAGCTTGCGCCTGAATACCCCGTCAATGGTAGAATATTGCCTGTGCCTGTGATGGCACCTCTTGGGGTGCGGCTGAAATCTCTGTGGGGCTGGGAAGTGGACTGCGGGGCTGGCAATTTGAATGAAAATGGCAAAGGCACTAGACCTGTGAACGGGGCTGCGGGCATCCAGGAGAACTTATGCAGGGGTCTGCAAAGTGACTGGGGACTGCTCGGGGGGAGATAAAATCACTGCCGGGCTAGCATATGGATGGTGGGGTGGGCTTCCAGAGGCTCGTGCCAGAGCTGAATTGTCGCCGAGCTGGAGCCAAGAGCCAGATGCAGCCATTTGAAGCTGGAGAAACACAGAGCTGGGGCTGGAAGAAGAGAGCTGGCAGTAAAATAAAGCTTATGAGTTAAGAGCTGAAAGAGCTGGAGTCACTGTGCCTGCTCTTGTCATCCTTTGGGGACTGGAATTGTAGCTTAACACATCACAGCAACCTTAGGGCTGGTAAAGGCAGTGTATTGTTCTTGCGCCGAGATCACTCTAGGCCTGTGACATGGATGCAGGGGCTGGGTATTGCCACTAATAGTAGAACAGGATGTGTGGAGTTGGGAAAGGGGGCCGCACGCTTGCGCCTGAAAACCTCGTCGATGATAGAATATTGCCTGTGAGGGCACCTCTTGGGGCGCACTGTGGGGCTGGGAAGTGGACTGCGGGGCTGGCAATTTGAATGAAAATGGCAAAGGCACTAGACCTGTGAACGGGGCTGCGGGCATCCAGGAGAACTTATGCAGGGGTGTGCAAAGTGACTGGGGACTGCTCGGTGGGAGCTAAAATCACTGCGGGGCTAGCATATGGATGGTGGGGTGGCCTTCCAGAGGCTCGTGCCAGAGCTGAATTGCCGCCGAGCTGGAGCCAAGAGCCAGATGCTGCCATTTGAAGCTGGAGAAACACAGAGCTGGGACTGGAATAAGAGAGCTGGCAGAAAAATAAAGCTTATGGGTCAAGGTCTGAAAGAACTGGAGTCACTGCGCCTGCTCTTGTCATCCTTTGGGGACTGGAATTGCAGCTTAACACATCACAGCAACCTTAGGGCTGGTAAAGGCAGTGTATTGTTCTTGCGCCGAGATCACTCTAGGCCTGTGACATGGATGCAGGGGCTGGGTATTGCCACTAATAGTAGAACAGGATGTGTGGAGTGGGGAAAGGGGGCCGCAAGCTTGCGCCTGAATACCCCGTCAATGGTAGAATATTGCCTGTGCCTGTGATGGCACCTCTTGGGGTGCGGCTGAAATCTCTGTGGGGCTGGGAAGTGGACTGCGGGGCTGGCAATTTGAATGAAAATGGCAAAGGCACTAGACCTGTGAACGGGGCTGCGGGCATCCAGGAGAACTTATGCAGGGGTGTGCAAAGTGACTGGGGACTGCTCGGTGGGAGCTAAAATCACTGCGGGGCTAGCATATGGATGGTGGGGTGGCCTTCCAGAGGCTCGTGCCAGAGCTGAATTGTCGCCGAGCTGGAGCCAAGAGCCAGATGCTGCCATTTGAAGCTGGAGAAACACAGAGCTGGGGCTGGAAGAATAGAGCTGGCAGTAAAATAAAGCTTATGGGTCAAGAGCTGAAAGAGCTGGAGTCACTGCGCCTGCTCTTGTCATCCTTTGGGGACTGGAATTGTAGCTTAACACATCACAGCAACCTTAGGGCTGGTAAAGGCAGTGTATTGTTCTTGCGCCGAGATCACTCTAGGCCTGTGACATGGATGCAGGGGCTGGGTATTGCCACTAATAGTAGAACAGGACGTGTGGAGTGGGGAAAGGGGGCCGCAAGCTTGCGCCTGAATACCCCGTCAATGGTAGAATATTGCCTGTGCCTGTGATGGCACCTCTTGGGGTGCGGCTGAAATCTCTGTGGGGCTGGGAAGTGGACTGCGGGGCTGGCAATTTGAATGAAAATGGCAAAGGCACTAGACCTGTGAACGGGGCTGCGGGCATCCAGGAGAACTTATGCAGGGGTCTGCAAAGTGACTGGGGACTGCTCGGGGAGAGATAAAATCACTGCCGGGCTAGCATATGGATGGTGGGGTGGGCTTCCAGAGGCTCGTGCCAGAGCTGAATTGTCGCCGAGCTGGAGCCAAGAGCCAGATGCAGCCATTTGAAGCTGGAGAAACACAGAGCTGGGGCTGGAAGAAGAGAGCTGGCAGTAAAATAAAGCTTATGAGTTAAGAGCTGAAAGAGCTGGAGTCACTGTGCCTGCTCTTGTCATCCTTTGGGGACTGGAATTGTAGCTTAACACATCACAGCAACCTTAGGGCTGGTAAAGGCAGTGTATTGTTCTTGCGCCGAGATCACTCTAGGCCTGTGACATGGATGCAGGGGCTGGGTATTGCCACTAATAGTAGAACAGGATGTGTGGAGTTGGGAAAGGGGGCCGCACGCTTGCGCCTGAAAACCTCGTCGATGGTAGAATATTGCCTGTGATGGCACCTCTTGGGGCGCACTGTGGGGCTGGGAAGTGGACTGCGGGGCTGGCAATTTGAATGAAAATGGCAAAGGCACTAGACCTGTGAACGGGGCTGCGGGCATCCAGGAGAACTTATGCAGGGGTGTGCAAAGTGACTGGGGACTGCTCGGTGGGAGCTAAAATCACTGCGGGGCTAGCATATGGATGGTGGGGTGGCCTTCCAGAGGCTCGTGCCAGAGCTGAATTGTCGCCGAGCTGGAGCCAAGAGCCAGATGCTGCCATTTGAAGCTGGAGAAACACAGAGCTGGGGCTGGAAGAAGAGAGCTGGCAGTAAAATAAAGCTTATGGGTCAAGAGCTGAAAGAGCTGGAGTCACTGTGCCTGCTCTTGTCATCCTTTGGGGACTGGAATTGTAGCTTAACACATCACAGCAACCTTAGGGCTGGTAAAGGCAGTGTATTGTTCTTGCGCCGAGATCACTCTAGGCCTGTGACATGGATGCAGGGGCTGGGTATTGCCACTAATAGTAGAACAGGACGTGTGGAGTGGGGAAAGGGGGCCGCAAGCTTGCGCCTGAATACCCCGTCAATGGTAGAATATTGCCTGTGCCTGTGATGGCACCTCTTGGGGTGCGGCTGAAATCACTGTGGGGCTGGGAAGTGGACTGCGGGGCTGGCAATTTGAATGAAAATGGCAAAGGCACTAGACCTGTGAACGGGGCTGCGGGCATCCAGGAGAACTTATGCAGGGGTGTGCAAAGTGACTGGGGACTGCTCGGTGGGAGCTAAAATCACTGCGGGGCTAGCATATGGATGGTGGGGTGGGCTTCCAGAGGCTCGTGCCAGAGCTGAATTGCCGCCGAGCTGGAGCCAAGAGCCAGATGCTGCCATTTGAATCTGGAGAAACACAGAGCTGGGGCTGGAAGAAGAGAGCTGGCAGTAAAATGAAGCTTATGGGTCAAGAGCTGGAAGAGCTGGAGTCACTGCGCCTGCTCTTGTCATCCTTTGGGGACTGGAATTGTAGCTTAACACATCACAGCAACCTTAGGGCTGGTAAAGGCAGTGTATTGTTCTTGCGCCGAGATCACTCTAGGCCTGTGACATGGATGCAGGGGCTGGGTATTGCCACTAATAGTAGAACAGGATGTGTGGAGTGGGGAAAGGGGGCCGCAAGCTTGCGCCTGAATACCCCGTCAATGGTAGAATATTGCCTGTGCCTGTGATGGCACCTCTTGGGGTGCGGCTGAAATCTCTGTGGGGCTGGGAAGTGGACTGCGGGGCTGGCAATTTGAATGAAAATGGCAAAGGCACTAGACCTGTGAACGGGGCTGCGGGCATTCAGGAGAACTTATGCAGGGGTGTGCAAAGTGACTGGGGACTGCTCGGTGGGAGCTAAAATCACTGCGGGGCTAGCATATGGATGGTGGGGTGGGCTTCCAGAGGCTCGTGCCAGAGCTGAATTGTCGCCGAGCTGGAGCCAAGAGCCAGATGCAGCCATTTGAAGCTGGAGAAACACAGAGCTGGGGCTGGAAGAAGAGAGCTGGCAGTAAAATAAAGCTTATGGGTCAAGAGCTGAAAGAGCTGGAGTCACTGTGCCTGCTCTTGTCATCCTTTGGGGACTGGAATTGTAGCTTAACACATCACAGCAACCTTAGGGCTGATAAAGGCAGTGTATTGGTCTTGCGCCGAGATCACTCTAGGCCTGTGACATGGATGCAGGGGCTGGGTATTGCCACTAATAGTAGAACAGGATGTGTGGAGTGGGGAAAGAGGGGCCGCAAGCTTGCGCCTGAATACCCCGTCGATGGTAGAATATTGCCTGTGCCTGTGATGGCACCTCTTGGGGCGCACTGTGGGGCTGGGAAGTGGACTGCGGGGCTGGCAATTTGAATGAAAATGGCAAAGGCACTAGACCTGTGAACGGGGCTGCGGGCATCCAGGAGAACTTATGCAGGGGTGTGCAAAGTGACTGGGGACTGCTCGGTGGGAGCTAAAATCACTGCGGGGCTAGCATATGGATGGTGGGGTGGGCTTCCAGAGGCTCGTGCCAGAGCTGAATTGTCGCCGAGCTGGAGCCAAGAGCCAGATGCTGCCATTTGAAGCTGGAGAAACACAGAGCTGGGGCTGGAAGAAGAGAGCTGGCAGTAAAATAAAGCTTATTAGTTTAGAGCTGAAAGAGCTGGAGTCACTGTGCCTGCTCTTGTCATCCTTTGGGGACTGGAATTGTAGCTTAACACATCACAGCAACCTTAGGGCTGGTAAAGGCAGTGTATTGTTCTTGCGCCGAGATCACTCTAGGCCTGTGACATGGATGCAGGGGCTGGGTATTGCCACTAATAGTAGAACAGGATGTGTGGAGTGGGGAAAGGGGGCCGCAAGCTTGCGCCTGAAAACCCCGTCAATGGTAGAATATTGCCTGTGCCTGTGATGGCACCTCTTGGGGCGCACTGTGGGGCTGGGAAGTGGACTGCGGGGCTGGCAATTTGAATGAAAATGGCAAAGGCACTAGACCTGTGAACGGGGCTGCGGGCATCCAGGAGAACTTATGCAGGGGTGTGCAAAGTGACTGGGGACTGCTCGGTGGGAGCTAAAATCACTGCGGGGCTAGCATATGGATGGTGGGGTGGGCTTCCAGAGGCTCGTGCCAGAGCTGAATTGTCGCCGAGCTGGAGCCAAGAGCCAGATGCTGCCATTTGAAGCTGGAGAAACACAGAGCTGGGGCTGGAAGAAGAGAGCTGGCAGTAAAATAAAGCTTATGGGTCAAGAGCTGAAAGAGCTGGAGTCACTGCGCCTGCTCTTGTCATCCTTTGGGGACTGGAATTGTAGCTTAACACATCACAGCAACCTTAGGGCTGGTAAAGGCAGTGTATTGTTCTTGCGCCGAGATCACTCTAGGCCTGTGACATGGATGCAGGGGCTGGGTATTGCCACTAATAGTAGAACAGGACGTGTGGAGTGGGGAAAGGGGGCCGCAAGCTTGCGCCTGAATACCCCGTCAATGGTAGAATATTGCCTGTGCCTGTGATGGCACCTCTTGGGGTGCGGCTGAAATCTCTGTGGGGCTGGGAAGTGGACTGCGGGGCTGGCAATTTGAATGAAAATGGCAAAGGCACTAGACCTGTGAACGGGGCTGCGGGCATCCAGGAGAACTTATGCAGGGGTCTGCAAAGTGACTGGGGACTGCTCGGGGGGAGATAAAATCACTGCCGGGCTAGCATATGGATGGTGGGGTGGGCTTCCAGAGGCTCGTGCCAGAGCTGAATTGTCGCCGAGCTGGAGCCAAGAGCCAGATGCAGCCATTTGAAGCTGGAGAAACACAGAGCTGGGGCTGGAAGAAGAGAGCTGGCAGTAAAATAAAGCTTATGAGTTAAGAGCTGAAAGAGCTGGAGTCACTGTGCCTGCTCTTGTCATCCTTTGGGGACTGGAATTGTAGCTTAACACATCACAGCAACCTTAGGGCTGGTAAAGGCAGTGTATTGTTCTTGCGCCGAGATCACTCTAGGCCTGTGACATGGATGCAGGGGCTGGGTATTGCCACTAATAGTAGAACAGGATGTGTGGAGTTGGGAAAGGGGGCCGCACGCTTGCGCCTGAAAACCTCGTCGATGATAGAATATTGCCTGTGATGGCACCTCTTGGGGCGCACTGTGGGGCTGGGAAGTGGACTGCGGGGCTGGCAATTTGAATGAAAATGGCAAAGGCACTAGACCTGTGAACGGGGCTGCGGGCATCCAGGAGAACTTATGCAGGGGTGTGCAAAGTGACTGGGGACTGCTCGGTGGGAGCTAAAATCACTGCGGGGCTAGCATATGGATGGTGGGGTGGCCTTCCAGAGGCTCGTGCCAGAGCTGAATTGCCGCCGAGCTGGAGCCAAGAGCCAGATGCTGCCATTTGAAGCTGGAGAAACACAGAGCTGGGACTGGAATAAGAGAGCTGGCAGAAAAATAAAGCTTATGGGTCAAGGTCTGAAAGAACTGGAGTCACTGCGCCTGCTCTTGTCATCCTTTGGGGACTGGAATTGCAGCTTAACACATCACAGCAACCTTAGGGCTGGTAAAGGCAGTGTATTGTTCTTGCGCCGAGATCACTCTAGGCCTGTGACATGGATGCAGGGGCTGGGTATTGCCACTAATAGTAGAACAGGATGTGTGGAGTGGGGAAAGGGGGCCGCAAGCTTGCGCCTGAATACCCCGTCAATGGTAGAATATTGCCTGTGCCTGTGATGGCACCTCTTGGGGTGCGGCTGAAATCTCTGTGGGGCTGGGAAGTGGACTGCGGGGCTGGCAATTTGAATGAAAATGGCAAAGGCACTAGACCTGTGAACGGGGCTGCGGGCATCCAGGAGAACTTATGCAGGGGTGTGCAAAGTGACTGGGGACTGCTCGGTGGGAGCTAAAATCACTGCGGGGCTAGCATATGGATGGTGGGGTGGCCTTCCAGAGGCTCGTGCCAGAGCTGAATTGTCGCCGAGCTGGAGCCAAGAGCCAGATGCAGCCATTTGAAGCTGGAGAAACACAGAGCTGGGGCTGGAAGAATAGAGCTGGCAGTAAAATAAAGCTTATGGGTCAAGAGCTGAAAGAGCTGGAGTCACTGCGCCTGCTCTTGTCATCCTTTGGGGACTGGAATTGTAGCTTAACACATCACAGCAACCTTAGGGCTGGTAAAGGCAGTGTATTGTTCTTGCGCCGAGATCACTCTAGGCCTGTGACATGGATGCAGGGGCTGGGTATTGCCACTAATAGTAGAACAGGACGTGTGGAGTGGGGAAAGGGGGCCGCAAGCTTGCGCCTGAATACCCCGTCAATGGTAGAATATTGCCTGTGCCTGTGATGGCACCTCTTGGGGTGCGGCTGAAATCTCTGTGGGGCTGGGAAGTGGACTGCGGGGCTGGCAATTTGAATGAAAATGGCAAAGGCACTAGACCTGTGAACGGGGCTGCGGGCATCCAGGAGAACTTATGCAGGGGTCTGCAAAGTGACTGGGGACTGCTCGGGGGGAGATAAAATCACTGCCGGGCTAGCATATGGATGGTGGGGTGGGCTTCCAGAGGCTCGTGCCAGAGCTGAATTGTCGCCGAGCTGGAGCCAAGAGCCAGATGCAGCCATTTGAAGCTGGAGAAACACAGAGCTGGGGCTGGAAGAAGAGAGCTGGCAGTAAAATAAAGCTTATGAGTTAAGAGCTGAAAGAGCTGGAGTCACTGTGCCTGCTCTTGTCATCCTTTGGGGACTGGAATTGTAGCTTAACACATCACAGCAACCTTAGGGCTGGTAAAGGCAGTGTATTGTTCTTGCGCCGAGATCACTCTAGGCCTGTGACATGGATGCAGGGGCTGGGTATTGCCACTAATAGTAGAACAGGATGTGTGGAGTTGGGAAAGGGGGCCGCACGCTTGCGCCTGAAAACCTCGTCGATGGTAGAATATTGCCTGTGATGGCACCTCTTGGGGCGCACTGTGGGGCTGGGAAGTGGACTGCGGGGCTGGCAATTTGAATGAAAATGGCAAAGGCACTAGACCTGTGAACGGGGCTGCGGGCATCCAGGAGAACTTATGCAGGGGTGTGCAAAGTGACTGGGGACTGCTCGGTGGGAGCTAAAATCACTGCGGGGCTAGCATATGGATGGTGGGGTGGCCTTCCAGAGGCTCGTGCCAGAGCTGAATTGCCGCCGAGCTGGAGCCAAGAGCCAGATGCTGCCATTTGAAGCTGGAGAAACACAGAGCTGGGACTGGAATAAGAGAGCTGGCAGAAAAATAAAGCTTATGGGTCAAGGTCTGAAAGAACTGGAGTCACTGCGCCTGCTCTTGTCATCCTTTGGGGACTGGAATTGTAGCTTAACACATCACAGCAACCTTAGGGCTGGTAAAGGCAGTGTATTGTTCTTGCGCCGAGATCACTCTAGGCCTGTGACATGGATGCAGGGGCTGGGTATTGCCACTAATAGTAGAACAGGATGTGTGGAGTGGGGAAAGGGGGCCGCAAGCTTGCGCCTGAATACCCCGTCATGGTAGAATATTGCCTGTGCCTGTGATGGCACCTCTTGGGGTGCGGCTGAAATCTCTGTGGGGCTGGGAAGTGGACTGCGGGGCTGGCAATTTGAATGAAAATGGCAAAGGCACTAGACCTGTGAACGGGGCTGCGGGCATCCAGGAGAACTTATGCAGGGGTGTGCAAAGTGACTGGGGACTGCTCGGTGGGAGCTAAAATCACTGCGGGGCTAGCATATGGATGGTGGGGTGGCCTTCCAGAGGCTCGTGCCAGAGCTGAATTGTCGCCGAGCTGGAGCCAAGAGCCAGATGCTGCCATTTGAAGCTGGAGAAACACAGAGCTGGGGCTGGAAGAAGAGAGCTGGCAGTAAAATAAAGCTTATGGGTCAAGAGCTGAAAGAGCTGGAGTCACTGCGCCTGCTCTTGTCATCCTTTGGGGACTGGAATTGTAGCTTAACACATCACAGCAACCTTAGGGCTGGTAAAGGCAGTGTATTGTTCTTGCGCCGAGATCACTCTAGGCCTGTGACATGGATGCAGGGGCTGGGTATTGCCACTAATAGTAGAACAGGACGTGTGGAGTGGGGAAAGGGGGCCGCAAGCTTGCGCCTGAATACCCCGTCAATGGTAGAATATTGCCTGTGCCTGTGATGGCACCTCTTGGGGTGCGGCTGAAATCTCTGTGGGGCTGGGAAGTGGACTGCGGGGCTGGCAATTTGAATGAAAATGGCAAAGGCACTAGACCTGTGAACGGGGCTGCGGGCATCCAGGAGAACTTATGCAGGGGTCTGCAAAGTGACTGGGGACTGCTCGGGGGGAGATAAAATCACTGCCGGGCTAGCATATGGATGGTGGGGTGGGCTTCCAGAGGCTCGTGCCAGAGCTGAATTGTCGCCGAGCTGGAGCCAAGAGCCAGATGCAGCCATTTGAAGCTGGAGAAACACAGAGCTGGGGCTGGAAGAAGAGAGCTGGCAGTAAAATAAAGCTTATGAGTTAAGAGCTGAAAGAGCTGGAGTCACTGTGCCTGCTCTTGTCATCCTTTGGGGACTGGAATTGTAGCTTAACACATCACAGCAACCTTAGGGCTGGTAAAGGCAGTGTATTGTTCTTGCGCCGAGATCACTCTAGGCCTGTGACATGGATGCAGGGGCTGGGTATTGCCACTAATAGTAGAACAGGATGTGTGGAGTTGGGAAAGGGGGCCGCACGCTTGCGCCTGAAAACCTCGTCGATGGTAGAATATTGCCTGTGATGGCACCTCTGGGGGCGCACTGTGGGGCTGGGAAGTGGACTGCGGGGCTGGCAATTTGAATGAAAATGGCAAAGGCACTAGACCTGTGAACGGGGCTGCGGGCATCCAGGAGAACTTATGCAGGGGTGTGCAAAGTGACTGGGGACTGCTCGGTGGGAGCTAAAATCACTGCGGGGCTAGCATATGGATGGTGGGGTGGCCTTCCAGAGGCTCGTGCCAGAGCTGAATTGCCGCCGAGCTGGAGCCAAGAGCCAGATGCTGCCATTTGAAGCTGGAGAAACACAGAGCTGGGACTGGAATAAGAGAGCTGGCAGAAAAATAAAGCTTATGGGTCAAGGTCTGAAAGAACTGGAGTCACTGCGCCTGCTCTTGTCATCCTTTGGGGACTGGAATTGTAGCTTAACACATCACAGCAACCTTAGGGCTGGTAAAGGCAGTGTATTGTTCTTGCGCCGAGATCACTCTAGGCCTGTGACATGGATGCAGGGGCTGGGTATTGCCACTAATAGTAGAACAGGATGTGTGGAGTGGGGAAAGGGGGCCGCAAGCTTGCGCCTGAATACCCCGTCATGGTAGAATATTGCCTGTGCCTGTGATGGCACCTCTTGGGGTGCGGCTGAAATCTCTGTGGGGCTGGGAAGTGGACTGCGGGGCTGGCAATTTGAATGAAAATGGCAAAGGCACTAGACCTGTGAACGGGGCTGCGGGCATCCAGGAGAACTTATGCAGGGGTGTGCAAAGTGACTGGGGACTGCTCGGTGGGAGCTAAAATCACTGCGGGGCTAGCATATGGATGGTGGGGTGGGCTTCCAGAGGCTCGTGCCAGAGCTGAATTGTCGCCGAGCTGGAGCCAAGAGCCAGATGCAGCCATTTGAAGCTGGAGAAACACAGAGCTGGGGCTGGAAGAAGAGAGCTGGCAGTAAAATAAAGCTTATGAGTTAAGAGGTGAAAGAGCTGGAGTCACTGTGCCTGCTCTTGTCATCCTTTGGGGACTGGAATTGTAGCTTAACACATCACAGCAACCTTAGGGCTGGTAAAGGCAGTGTATTGTTCTTGCGCCGAGATCACTCTAGGCCTGTGACATGGATGCAGGGGCTGGGTATTGCCACTAATAGTAGAACAGGATGTGTGGAGTGGGTAAAGGGGGCCGCAAGCTTGCGCCTGAAAACCCCGTCGATGGTAGAATATTGCCTGCGCCTGTCATGGCACCTCTTGGGGCGCACTGTTGGGCTGGGAAGTGGACTGCGGGGCTGGCAATTTGAATGAAAATGGCAAAGGCACTAGACCTGTGAACGGGGCTGCGGGCATCCAGGAGAACTTATTCAGGGGTGTGCAAAGTGACTGGGGACTGCTCGGTGGGAGCTAAAATCACTGCGGGGCTAGCATATGGATGGTGGGGTGGGCTTCCAGAGGCTCGTGCCAGAGCTGAATTGTCGCCGAGCTGGAGCCAAGAGCCAGATGCTGCCATTTGAAGCTGGAGAAACACAGAGCTGGGGCTGGAAGAAGAGAGCTGGCAGTAAAATAAAGCTTATGGGTCAAGAGCTGAAAGAGCTGGAGTCACTGCGCCTGCTCTTGTCATCCTTTGGGGACTGGAATTGTAGCTTAACACATCACAGCAACCTTAGGGCTGGTAAAGGCAGTGTATTGTTCTTGCGCCGAGATCACTCTAGGCCTGTGACATGGATGCAGGGGCTGGGTATTGCCACTAATAGTAGAACAGGACGTGTGGAGTGGGGAAAGGGGGCCGCAAGCTTGCTCCAGAAAACCCTGTCGATGGTAGAATATTGCCTGTGCCTGTGATGGCACCTCTTGGGGCGCACTGTGGGGCTGGGAAGTGGACTGCGGGGCTGGCAATTTGAATGAAAATGGCAAAGGCACAAGACCTTTGAACGGGGCTGCGGGCATCCAGGAGAACTTATGCAGGGGTGTGCAAAGTGACTGGGGACTGTTCGGTGGGAGCTAAAATCACTGCGGGGCTAGCATATGGATGGTGGGGTGGCCTTCCAGAGGCTCGTGCCAGAGCTGAATTGTCGCCGAGCTGGAGCCAAGAGCCAGATGCTGCCATTTGAAGCTGGAGAAAAACAGAGCTGGGGCTGGAAGAAGAGAGCTGGCAGAAAAATAAAGCTTATGGGTCAAGAGCTGAAAGAGCTGGAGTCACTGCGCCTGCTCTTGTCATCCTTTGGGGACTGGAATTGTAGCTTAACACATCACAGCAACCTTAGTGCTGGTAAAGGCAGTGTATTGTTCTTGCGCCGAGATCACTCTAGGCCTGTGACATGGATGCAGGGGCTGGGTATTGCCACTAATAGTAGAACAGGATGTGTGGAGTGGGGAAAGGGGGCTGCAAGCTTGTGCCTGAAAACCCCGTCAATGGTAGAATATTGCCTGTGCCTGTGATGGCACCTCTTGGGGTGCGGCTGAAATCTCTGTGGGGCTGGGAAATGGACTGCGCGGCTGGCAATTTGAATGAAAATGGCAAAGGCACTAGACCTGTGAACGGGGCTGCGGGCATCCAGGAGAACTTATGCAGGGGTGTGCAAAGTGACTGGGGACTGCTCGGTGGGAGCTAAAATCACTGCGGGGCTAGCATATGGATGGTGGGGTGGCCTTCCAGAGGCTCGTGCCAGAGCTGAATTGTCGCCGAGCTGGAGCCAAGAGCCAGATGCTGCCATTTGAAGCTGGAGAAACACAGAGCTGGGGCTGGAAGAAGAGAGCTGGCAGTAAAATAAAGCTTATGGGTCAAGAGCTGAAAGAGCTGGAGTCACTGCGCCTGCTCGTGTAATCTTTTGGGAACTGGAATTGTAGCTTAACACATCACAGCAACCTTAGGGCTGGTAAAGGCAGTGTATTGTTCTTGCGCCGAGATCACTCTAGGCCTGTGACATGGATGCAGGGGCTGGGTATTGCCACTAATAGTAGAACAGGATGTGTGGAGTGGGGAAAGGGGGCCGCAAGCTTGCGCCTGAATACCCCGTCGATGGTAGAATATTGCCTGTGCCTGTGATGGCACCTCTTGGGGTGCGGCTGAAATCTCTGTGGGGCTGGGAAGTGGACTGCGCGGCTGGCAATTTGAATGAAAATGGCAAAGGCACTAGACCTGTGAACGGGGCTGCGGGCATCCAGGAGAACTTATGCAGGGGTCTGCAAAGTGACTGGGGACTGCTCGGGGGGAGCTAAAATCACTGCGGGGCTAGCATATGGATGGTGGGGTGGCCTTCCAGAGGCTCGTGCCAGAGCTGAATTGTCGCCGAGCTGGAGCCAAGAGCCAGATGCTGCCATTTGAAGCTGGAGAAACACAGAGCTGGGGCTGGAAGAAGAGAGCTGGCAGTAAAATAAAGCTTATGGGTCAAGAGCTGAAAGAGCTGGAGTCACTGCGCCTGCTCTTGTCATCCTTTGGGGACTGGAATTGTAGCTTAACACATCACAGAAACGTTAAGGCTGGTAAAGGTAGCGTATTGTTCTTGCGCCGAGATCACTCTAGGCCTGTGACATGGATGCAGGGGCTGGGTATTGCCACTAATAGTAGAACAGGACGTGTGGAGTGGGGAAAGGGGGCCGCAAGCTTGCGCCTGAAAACCCCGTCGATGGTAGAATATTGCCTGTGCCTGTGATGGCACCTCTTGGGGCGCACTGTGGGGCTGGGAAGTGGACTGCTGGGCTGGCAATTTGAATGAAAATGGCAAAGGCACTAGACCTGTGAACGGGGCTGCGGGCATCCAGGAGAACTTATGCAGGGGTGTGCAAAGTGACTGGGGACTTCTCGGTGGGAGCTAAAATCACTGCAGGGCTAGCATATGTATGGTAGGCTGGGCTTCCAGAGGCTCGTGCCAGAGGTGAATTGTCGCCGAGCTGGAGCCAAGAGCCAGATGCTGCCATTTGAAGCTGGAGAAACACAGAGCTGGGGCTGGAAGAAGAGAGCTGGCAGTAAAATAAAGCTTATGGGTCAAGAGCTGAAAGAGCTGGAGTCACTGCGCCTGCTCGTGTAATCTTTTGGGAACTGGAATTGTAGCTTAACACATCACAGCAACCTTAGGGCTGGTAAAGGCAGTGTATTGTTCTTGCGCCGAGATCACTCTAGGCCTGTGACATGGATGCAGGGGCTGGGTATTGCCACTAATAGTAGAACAGGATGTGTGGAGTGGGGAAAGGGGGCCGCAAGCTTGCGCCTGAATACCCCGTCGATGGTAGAATATTGCCTGTGCCTGTGATGGCACCTCTTGGGGTGCGGCTGAAATCTCTGTGGGGCTGGGAAGTGGACTGCGCGGCTGGCAATTTGAATGAAAATGGCAAAGGCACTAGACCTGTGAACGGGGCTGCGGGCATCCAGGAGAACTTATGCAGGGGTGTGCAAAGTGACTGGGGACTGCTCGGGGGGAGCTAAAATCACTGCGGGGCTAGCATATGGATGGTGGGGTGGCCTTCCAGAGGCTCGTGCCAGAGCTGAATTGTCGCCGAGCTGGAGCCAAGAGCCAGATGCTGCCATTTGAAGCTGGAGAAACACAGAGCTGGGGCTGGAAGAAGAGAGCTGGCAGTAAAATAAAGCTTATGGGTCAAGAGCTGAAAGAGCTGGAGTCACTGCGCCTGCTCTTGTCATCCTTTGGGGACTGGAATTGTAGCTTAACACATCACAGAAACGTTAAGGCTGGTAAAGGCAGCGTATTGTTCTTGCGCCGAGATCACTCTAGGCCTGTGACATGGATGCAGGGGCTGGGTATTGCCACTAATAGTAGAACAGGACGTGTGGAGTGGGGAAAGGGGGCCGCAAGCTTGCGCCTGAAAACCCCGTCGATGGTAGAATATTGCCTGTGCCTGTGATGGCACCTCTTGGGGCGCACTGTGGGGCTGGGAAGTGGACTGCTGGGCTGGCAATTTGAATGAAAATGGCAAAGGCACTAGACCTGTGAACGGGGCTGCGGGCATCCAGGAGAACTTATGCAGGGGTGTGCAAAGTGACTGGGGACTTCTCGGTGGGAGCTAAAATCACTGCAGGGCTAGCATATGTATGGTAGGCTGGGCTTCCAGAGGCTCGTGCCAGAGCTGAATTGTCTCCGAGCTGGAGCCAAGAGCCAGATGCAGCCATTTGAAGCTGGAGAAACACAGAGCTGGGGCTGGAAGAAGAGAGCTGGCAGTAAAATAAAGCTTATGGGTCAAGAGCTGAAAGAGCTGGAGTCACTGTGCCTGCTCTTGTCATCCTTTGGGGACTGGAATTGTAGCTTAACACATCACAGCAACCTTAGGGCTGGTAAAGGCAGTGTATTGTTCTTGCGCCGAGATCACTCTAGGCCTGTGACATGGATGCAGGGGCTGGGTATTGCCACTAATAGTAGAACAGGATGTGTGGAGTGGGGAAAGGGGGCCGCAAGCTTGCGCCTGAAAACCCCGTCGATGGTAGAATATTGCCTGTGCCTGTGATGGCACCTCTTGGGGCGCACTGTGGGGCTGGGAAGTGGACTGCGGGGCTGGCAATTTGAATGAAAATGGCAAAGGCACTAGACCTGTGAACGGGGCTGCGGGCATCCAGGAGAACTTATTCAGGGGTGTGCAAAGTGACTGGGGACTGCTCGGTGGGAGCTAAAATCACTGCGGGGCTAGCATATGGATGGTGGGGTGGGCTTCCAGAGGCTCGTGCCAGAGCTGAATTGCCGCCGAGCTGGAGCCAAGAGCCAGATGCTGCCATTTGAATCTGGAGAAACACAGAGCTGGGGCTGGAAGAAGAGAGCTGGCAGTAAAATAAAGCTTATGGGTCAAGAGCTGGAAGAGCTGGAGTCACTGCGCCTGCTCTTGTCATCCTTTGGGGACTGGAATTGTAGCTTAACACATCACAGCAACCTTAGGGCTGGTAAAGGCAGTGTATTGTTCTTGCGCCGAGATCACTCTAGGCCTGTGACATGGATGCAGGGGCTGGGTATTGCCACTAATAGTAGAACAGGATGTGTGGAGTGGGGAAAGGGGGCCGCAAGCTTGCGCCTGAATACCCCGTCAATGGTAGAATATTGCCTGTGCCTGTGATGGCACCTCTTGGGGTGCGGCTGAAATCTCTGTGGGGCTGGGAAGTGGACTGCGGGGCTGGCAATTTGAATGAAAATGGCAAAGGCACTAGACCTGTGAACGGGGCTGCAGGCATTCAGGAGAACTTATGCAGGGGTGTGCAAAGTGACTGGGGACTGCTCGGTGGGAGCTAAAATCACTGCGGGGCTAGCATATGGATGGTGGGGTGGGCTTCCAGAGGCTCGTGCCAGAGCTGAATTGTCGCCGAGCTGGAGCCAAGAGCCAGATGCAGCCATTTGAAGCTGGAGAAACACAGAGCTGGGGCTGGAAGAAGAGAGCTGGCAGTAAAATTAAGCTTATGGGTCAAGAGCTGAAAGAGCTGGAGTCACTGTGCCTGCTCTTGTCATCCTTTGGGGACTGGAATTGTAGCTTAACACATCACAGCAACCTTAGGGCTGATAAAGGCAGTGTATTGGTCTTGCGCCGAGATCACTCTAGGCCTGTGACATGGATGCAGGGGCTGGGTATTGCCACTAATAGTAGAACAGGATGTGTGGAGTGGGGAAAGAGGGGCCGCAAGCTTGCGCCTAAAAACCCCGTCGATGGTAGAATATTGCCTGTGCCTGTGATGGCACCTCTTGGGGCGCACTGTGGGGCTGGGAAGTGGACTGCGGGGCTGGCAATTTGAATGAAAATGGCAAAGGCACTAGACCTGTGAACGGGGCTGCGGGCATCCAGGAGAACTTATGCAGGGGTGTGCAAAGTGACTGGGGACTGCTCGGTGGGAGCTAAAATCACTGCGGGGCTAGCATATGGATGGTGGGGTGGGCTTCCAGAGGCTCGTGCCAGAGCTGAATTGTCGCCGAGCTGGAGCCAAGAGCCAGATGCTGCCATTTGAAGCTGGAGAAACACAGAGCTGGGGCTGGAAGAAGAGAGCTGGCAGTAAAATAAAGCTTATTAGTTTAGAGCTGAAAGAGCTGGAGTCACTGTGCCTGCTCTTGTCATCCTTTGGGGACTGGAATTGTAGCTTAACACATCACAGCAACCTTAGGGCTGGTAAAGGCAGTGTATTGTTCTTGCGCCGAGATCACTCTAGGCCTGTGACATGGATGCAGGGGCTGGGTATTGCCACTAATAGTAGAACAGGATGTGTGGAGTGGGGAAAGGGGGCCGCAAGCTTGCGCCTGAAAACCCCGTCAATGGTAGAATATTGCCTGTGCCTGTGATGGCACCTCTTGGGGCGCACTGTGGGGCTGGGAAGTGGACTGCGGGGCTGGCAATTTGAATGAAAATGGCAAAGGCACTAGACCTGTGAACGGGGCTGCGGGCATCCAGGAGAACTTATGCAGGGGTGTGCAAAGTGACTGGGGACTGCTCGGTGGGAGCTAAAATCACTGCGGGGCTAGCATATGGATGGTGGGGTGGCCTTCCAGAGGCTCGTGCCAGAGCTGAATTGCCGCCGAGCTGGAGCCAAGAGCCAGATGCTGCCATTTGAAGCTGGAGAAACACAGAGCTGGGACTGGAATAAGAGAGCTGGCAGAAAAATAAAGCTTATGGGTCAAGGTCTGAAAGAACTGGAGTCACTGCGCCTGCTCTTGTCATCCTTTGGGGACTGGAATTGCAGCTTAACACATCACAGCAACCTTAGGGCTGGTAAAGGCAGTGTATTGTTCTTGCGCCGAGATCACTCTAGGCCTGTGACATGGATGCAGGGGCTGGGTATTGCCACTAATAGTAGAACAGGATGTGTGGAGTGGGGAAAGGGGGCCGCAAGCTTGCGCCTGAATACCCCGTCATGGTAGAATATTGCCTGTGCCTGTGATGGCACCTCTTGGGGTGCGGCTGAAATCTCTGTGGGGCTGGGAAGTGGACTGCGGGGCTGGCAATTTGAATGAAAATGGCAAAGGCACTAGACCTGTGAACGGGGCTGCGGGCATCCAGGAGAACTTATGCAGGGGTGTGCAAAGTGACTGGGGACTGCTCGGTGGGAGCTAAAATCACTGCGGGGCTAGCATATGGATGGTGGGGTGGCCTTCCAGAGGCTCGTGCCAGAGCTGAATTGTCGCCGAGCTGGAGCCAAGAGCCAGATGCTGCCATTTGAAGCTGGAGAAACACAGAGCTGGGGCTGGAAGAATAGAGCTGGCAGTAAAATAAAGCTTATGGGTCAAGAGCTGAAAGAGCTGGAGTCACTGCGCCTGCTCTTGTCATCCTTTGGGGACTGGAATTGTAGCTTAACACATCACAGCAACCTTAGGGCTGGTAAAGGCAGTGTATTGTTCTTGCGCCGAGATCACTCTAGGCCTGTGACATGGATGCAGGGGCTGGGTATTGCCACTAATAGTAGAACAGGACGTGTGGAGTGGGGAAAGGGGGCCGCAAGCTTGCGCCTGAATACCCCGTCAATGGTAGAATATTGCCTGTGCCTGTGATGGCACCCCTTGGGGTGCGGCTGAAATCTCTGTGGGGCTGGGAAGTGGACTGCGGGGCTGGCAATTTGAATGAAAATGGCAAAGGCACTAGACCTGTGAACGGGGCTGCGGGCATCCAGGAGAACTTATGCAGGGGTCTGCAAAGTGACTGGGGACTGCTCGGGGGGAGATAAAATCACTGCGGGGCTAGCATATGGATGGTGGGGTGGGCTTCCAGAGGCTCGTGCCAGAGCTGAATTGTCGCCGAGCTGGAGCCAAGAGCCAGATGCAGCCATTTGAAGCTGGAGAAACACAGAGCTGGGGCTGGAAGAAGAGAGCTGGCAGTAAAATAAAGCTTATGAGTTAAGAGCTGAAAGAGCTGGAGTCACTGTGCCTGCTCTTGTCATCCTTTGGGGACTGGAATTGTAGCTTAACACATCACAGCAACCTTAGGGCTGGTAAAGGCAGTGTATTGTTCTTGCGCCGAGATCACTCTAGGCCTGTGACATGGATGCAGGGGCTGGGTATTGCCACTAATAGTAGAACAGGATGTGTGGAGTTGGGAAAGGGGGCCGCACGCTTGCGCCTGAAAACCTCGTCGATGGTAGAATATTGCCTGTGATGGCACCTCTTGGGGCGCACTGTGGGGCTGGGAAGTGGACTGCGGGGCTGGCAATTTGAATGAAAATGGCAAAGGCACTAGACCTGTGAACGGGGCTGCGGGCATCCAGGAGAACTTATGCAGGGGTGTGCAAAGTGACTGGGGACTGCTCGGTGGGAGCTAAAATCACTGCGGGGCTAGCATATGGATGGTGGGGTGGCCTTCCAGAGGCTCGTGCCAGAGCTGAATTGCCGCCGAGCTGGAGCCAAGAGCCAGATGCTGCCATTTGAAGCTGGAGAAACACAGAGCTGGGACTGGAATAAGAGAGCTGGCAGAAAAATAAAGCTTATGGGTCAAGGTCTGAAAGAACTGGAGTCACTGCGCCTGCTCTTGTCATCCTTTGGGGACTGGAATTGTAGCTTAACACATCACAGCAACCTTAGGGCTGGTAAAGGCAGTGTATTGTTCTTGCGCCGAGATCACTCTAGGCCTGTGACATGGATGCAGGGGCTGGGTATTGCCACTAATAGTAGAACAGGATGTGTGGAGTGGGGAAAGGGGGCCGCAAGCTTGCGCCTGAATACCCCGTCATGGTAGAATATTGCCTGTGCCTGTGATGGCACCTCTTGGGGTGCGGCTGAAATCTCTGTGGGGCTGGGAAGTGGACTGCGGGGCTGGCAATTTGAATGAAAATGGCAAAGGCACTAGACCTGTGAACGGGGCTGCGGGCATCCAGGAGAACTTATGCAGGGGTGTGCAAAGTGACTGGGGACTGCTCGGTGGGAGCTAAAATCACTGCGGGGCTAGCATATGGATGGTGGGGTGGCCTTCCAGAGGCTCGTGCCAGAGCTGAATTGTCGCCGAGCTGGAGCCAAGAGCCAGATGCTGCCATTTGAAGCTGGAGAAACACAGAGCTGGGGCTGGAAGAAGAGAGCTGGCAGTAAAATAAAGCTTATGGGTCAAGAGCTGAAAGAGCTGGAGTCACTGCGCCTGCTCTTGTCATCCTTTGGGGACTGGAATTGTAGCTTAACACATCACAGCAACCTTAGGGCTGGTAAAGGCAGTGTATTGTTCTTGCGCCGAGATCACTCTAGGCCTGTGACATGGATGCAGGGGCTGGGTATTGCCACTAATAGTAGAACAGGACGTGTGGAGTGGGGAAAGGGGGCCGCAAGCTTGCGCCTGAATACCCCGTCAATGGTAGAATATTGCCTGTGCCTGTGATGGCACCTCTTGGGGTGCGGCTGAAATCTCTGTGGGGCTGGGAAGTGGACTGCGGGGCTGGCAATTTGAATGAAAATGGCAAAGGCACTAGACCTGTGAACGGGGCTGCGGGCATCCAGGAGAACTTATGCAGGGGTCTGCAAAGTGACTGGGGACTGCTCGGGGGGAGATAAAATCACTGCGGGGCTAGCATATGGATGGTGGGGTGGGCTTCCAGAGGCTCGTGCCAGAGCTGAATTGTCGCCGAGCTGGAGCCAAGAGCCAGATGCAGCCATTTGAAGCTGGAGAAACACAGAGCTGGGGCTGGAAGAAGAGAGCTGGCAGTAAAATAAAGCTTATGAGTTAAGAGCTGAAAGAGCTGGAGTCACTGTGCCTGCTCTTGTCATCCTTTGGGGACTGGAATTGTAGCTTAACACATCACAGCAACCTTAGGGCTGGTAAAGGCAGTGTATTGTTCTTGCGCCGAGATCACTCTAGGCCTGTGACATGGATGCAGGGGCTGGGTATTGCCACTAATAGTAGAACAGGATGTGTGGAGTTGGGAAAGGGGGCCGCACGCTTGCGCCTGAATACCCCGTCGATGGTAGAATATTGCCTGTGATGGCACCTCTTGGGGCGCACTGTGGGGCTGGGAAGTGGACTGCGGGGCTGGCAATTTGAATGAAAATGGCAAAGGCACTAGACCTGTGAACGGGGCTGCGGGCATCCAGGAGAACTTATGCAGGGGTGTGCAAAGTGACTGGGGACTGCTCGGTGGGAGCTAAAATCACTGCGGGGCTAGCATATGGATGGTGGGGTGGCCTTCCAGAGGCTCGTGCCAGAGCTGAATTGCCGCCGAGCTGGAGCCAAGAGCCAGATGCTGCCATTTGAAGCTGGAGAAACACAGAGCTGGGACTGGAATAAGAGAGCTGGCAGAAAAATAAAGCTTATGGGTCAAGGTCTGAAAGAACTGGAGTCACTGCGCCTGCTCTTGTCATCCTTTGGGGACTGGAATTGTAGCTTAACACATCACAGCAACCTTAGGGCTGGTAAAGGCAGTGTATTGTTCTTGCGCCGAGATCACTCTAGGCCTGTGACATGGATGCAGGGGCTGGGTATTGCCACTAATAGTAGAACAGGATGTGTGGAGTGGGGAAAGGGGGCCGCAAGCTTGCGCCTGAATACCCCGTCGATGGTAGAATATTGCCTGTGCCTGTGATGGCACCTCTTGGGGTGCGGCTGAAATCTCTGTGGGGCTGGGAAGTGGACTGCGGGGCTGGCAATTTGAATGAAAATGGCAAAGGCACTAGACCTGTGAACGGGGCTGCGGGCATCCAGGAGAACTTATGCAGGGGTGTGCAAAGTGACTGGGGACTGCTCGGTGGGAGCTAAAATCACTGCGGGGCTAGCATATGGATGGTGGGGTGGGCTTCCAGAGGCTCGTGCCAGAGCTGAATTGTCGCCGAGCTGGAGCCAAGAGCCAGATGCAGCCATTTGAAGCTGGAGAAACACAGAGCTGGGGCTGGAAGAAGAGAGCTGGCAGTAAAATAAAGCTTATGAGTTAAGAGGTGAAAGAGCTGGAGTCACTGTGCCTGCTCTTGTCATCCTTTGGGGACTGGAATTGTAGCTTAACACATCACAGCAACCTTAGGGCTGGTAAAGGCAGTGTATTGTTCTTGCGCCGAGATCACTCTAGGCCTGTGACATGGATGCAGGGGCTGGGTATTGCCACTAATAGTAGAACAGGATGTGTGGAGTGGGTAAAGGGGGCCGCAAGCTTGCGCCTGAAAACCCCGTCGATGGTAGAATATTGCCTGCGCCTGTCATGGCACCTCTTGGGGCGCACTGTTGGGCTGGGAAGTGGACTGCGGGGCTGGCAATTTGAATGAAAATGGCAAAGGCACTAGACCTGTGAACGGGGCTGCGGGCATCCAGGAGAACTTATTCAGGGGTGTGCAAAGTGACTGGGGACTGCTCGGTGGGAGCTAAAATCACTGCGGGGCTAGCATATGGATGGTGGGGTGGGCTTCCAGAGGCTCGTGCCAGAGCTGAATTGTCGCCGAGCTGGAGCCAAGAGCCAGATGCTGCCATTTGAAGCTGGAGAAACACAGAGCTGGGGCTGGAAGAAGAGAGCTGGCAGTAAAATAAAGCTTATGGGTCAAGAGCTGAAAGAGCTGGAGTCACTGCGCCTGCTCTTGTCATCCTTTGGGGACTGGAATTGTAGCTTAACACATCACAGCAACCTTAGGGCTGGTAAAGGCAGTGTATTGTTCTTGCGCCGAGATCACTCTAGGCCTGTGACATGGATGCAGGGGCTGGGTATTGCCACTAATAGTAGAACAGGACGTGTGGAGTGGGGAAAGGGGGCCGCAAGCTTGCGCCAGAAAACCCTGTCGATGGTAGAATATTGCCTGTGCCTGTGATGGCACCTCTTGGGGCGCACTGTGGGGCTGGGAAGTGGACTGCGGGGCTGGCAATTTGAATGAAAATGGCAAAGGCACTAGACCTTTGAACGGGGCTGCGGGCATCCAGGAGAACTTATGCAGGGGTGTGCAAAGTGACTGGGGACTGTTCGGTGGGAGCTAAAATCACTGCGGGGCTAGCATATGGATGGTGGGGTGGCCTTCCAGAGGCTCGTGCCAGAGCTGAATTGTCGCCGAGCTGGAGCCAAGAGCCAGATGCTGCCATTTGAAGCTGGAGAAAAACAGAGCTGGGGCTGGAAGAAGAGAGCTGGCAGAAAAATAAAGCTTATGGGTCAAGAGCTGAAAGAGCTGGAGTCACTGCGCCTGCTCTTGTCATCCTTTGGGGACTGGAATTGTAGCTTAACACATCACAGCAACCTTAGTGCTGGTAAAGGCAGTGTATTGTTCTTGCGCCGAGATCACTCTAGGCCTGTGACATGGATGCAGGGGCTGGGTATTGCCACTAATAGTAGAACAGGATGTGTGGAGTGGGGAAAGGGGGCTGCAAGCTTGTGCCTGAAAACCCCGTCAATGGTAGAATATTGCCTGTGCCTGTGATGGCACCTCTTGGGGTGCGGCTGAAATCTCTGTGGGGCTGGGAAATGGACTGCGCGGCTGGCAATTTGAATGAAAATGGCAAAGGCACTAGACCTGTGAACGGGGCTGCGGGCATCCAGGAGAACTTATGCAGGGGTGTGCAAAGTGACTGGGGACTGCTCGGTGGGAGCTAAAATCACTGCGGGGCTAGCATATGGATGGTGGGGTGGCCTTCCAGAGGCTCGTGCCAGAGCTGAATTGTCGCCGAGCTGGAGCCAAGAGCCAGATGCTGCCATTTGAAGCTGGAGAAACACAGAGCTGGGGCTGGAAGAAGAGAGCTGGCAGTAAAATAAAGCTTATGGGTCAAGAGCTGAAAGAGCTGGAGTCACTGCGCCTGCTCGTGTAATCTTTTGGGAACTGGAATTGTAGCTTAACACATCACAGCAACCTTAGGGCTGGTAAAGGCAGTGTATTGTTCTTGCGCCGAGATCACTCTAGGCCTGTGACATGGATGCAGGGGCTGGGTATTGCCACTAATAGTAGAACAGGATGTGTGGAGTGGGGAAAGGGGGCCGCAAGCTTGCGCCTGAATACCCCGTCGATGGTAGAATATTGCCTGTGCCTGTGATGGCACCTCTTGGGGTGCGGCTGAAATCTCTGTGGGGCTGGGAAGTGGACTGCGCGGCTGGCAATTTGAATGAAAATGGCAAAGGCACTAGACCTGTGAACGGGGCTGCGGGCATCCAGGAGAACTTATGCAGGGGTCTGCAAAGTGACTGGGGACTGCTCGGGGGGAGCTAAAATCACTGCGGGGCTAGCATATGGATGGTGGGGTGGCCTTCCAGAGGCTCGTGCCAGAGCTGAATTGTCGCCGAGCTGGAGCCAAGAGCCAGATGCTGCCATTTGAAGCTGGAGAAACACAGAGCTGGGGCTGGAAGAAGAGAGCTGGCAGTAAAATAAAGCTTATGGGTCAAGAGCTGAAAGAGCTGGAGTCACTGCGCCTGCTCTTGTCATCCTTTGGGGACTGGAATTGTAGCTTAACACATCACAGCAACCTTAGGGCTGGTAAAGGCAGCGTATTGTTCTTGCGCCGAGATCACTCTAGGCCTGTGACATGGATGCAGGGGCTGGGTATTGCCACTAATAGTAGAACAGGACGTGTGGAGTGGGGAAAGGGGGCCGCAAGCTTGCGCCTGAAAACCCCGTCGATGGTAGAATATTGCCTGTGCCTGTGATGGCACCTCTTGGGGCGCACTGTGGGGCTGGGAAGTGGACTGCTGGGCTGGCAATTTGAATGAAAATGGCAAAGGCACTAGACCTGTGAACGGGGCTGCGGGCATCCAGGAGAACTTATGCAGGGGTGTGCAAAGTGACTGGGGACTTCTCGGTTGGAGCTAAAATCACTGCAGGGCTAGCATATGTATGGTAGGCTGGGCTTCCAGAGGCTCGTGCCAGAGGTGAATTGTCGCCGAGCTGGAGCCAAGAGTCAGATGCTGCCATTTGAAGCTGGAGAAACACAGAGCTGGGGCTGGAAGAAGAGAGCTGGCAGTAAAATAAAGCTTATGGGTCAAGAGCTGAAAGAGCTGGAGTCACTGCGCCTGCTCGTGTAATCTTTTGGGAACTGGAATTGTAGCTTAACACATCACAGCAACCTTAGGGCTGGTAAAGGCAGTGTATTGTTCTTGCGCCGAGATCACTCTAGGCCTGTGACATGGATGCAGGGGCTGGGTATTGCCACTAATAGTAGAACAGGATGTGTGGAGTGGGGAAAGGGGGCCGCAAGCTTGCGCCTGAATACCCCGTCGATGGTAGAATATTGCCTGTGCCTGTGATGGCACCTCTTGGGGTGCGGCTGAAATCTCTGTGGGGCTGGGAAGTGGACTGCGCGGCTGGCAATTTGAATGAAAATGGCAAAGGCACTAGACCTGTGAACGGGGCTGCGGGCATCCAGGAGAACTTATGCAGGGGTGTGCAAAGTGACTGGGGACTGCTCGGGGGGAGCTAAAATCACTGCGGGGCTAGCATATGGATGGTGGGGTGGCCTTCCAGAGGCTCGTGCCAGAGCTGAATTGTCGCCGAGCTGGAGCCAAGAGCCAGATGCTGCCATTTGAAGCTGGAGAAACACAGAGCTGGGGCTGGAAGAAGAGAGCTGGCAGTAAAATAAAGCTTATGGGTCAAGAGCTGAAAGAGCTGGAGTCACTGCGCCTGCTCTTGTCATCCTTTGGGGACTGGAATTGTAGCTTAACACATCACAGAAACGTTAAGGCTGGTAAAGGCAGCGTATTGTTCTTGCGCCGAGATCACTCTAGGCCTGTGACATGGATGCAGGGGCTGGGTATTGCCACTAATAGTAGAACAGGATGTGTGGAGTGGGGAAAGGGGGCCGCAAGCTTGCGCCTGAAAACCCCGTCGATGGTAGAATATTGCCTGTGCCTGTGATGGCACCTCTTGGGGCGCACTGTGGGGCTGGGAAGTGGACTGCGGGGCTGGCAATTTGAATGAAAATGGCAAAGGCACTAGACCTGTGAACGGGGCTGCGGGCATCCAGGAGAACTTATTCAGGGGTGTGCAAAGTGACTGGGGACTGCTCGGTGGGAGCTAAAATCACTGCGGGGCTAGCATATGGATGGTGGGGTGGCCTTCCAGAGGCTCGTGCCAGAGCTGAATTGTTGCCGAGCTGGAGCCAAGAGCCAGATGCTGCCATTTGAAGCTGGAGAAACACAGAGCTGGGCCTGGAAGAAGAGAGCTGGCAGTAAAATAAAGCTTATGGGTCAAGAGCTGAAAGAGCTGGAGTCACTGCGCCTGCTCTTGTCATCCTTTGGGGACTTGAATTGTAGCTTAACACATCACAGCAACCTTAGGGCTGGTAAAGGCAGTGTATTGTTCTTGCGCCGAGATCACTCTAGGCCTGTGACATGGATGCAGGGGCTGGGTATTGCCACTAATAGTAGAACAGGACGTGTGGAGTGGGGAAAGGGGGCCGCAAGCTTGCGCCTGAATACCCCGTCGATGGTAGAATATTGCCTGTGCCTGTCATGGCACCTCTTGGGGCGCACTGTGGGGCTGGGAAGTGGACTGCGGGGCTGGCAATTTGAATGAAAATGGCAAAGGCACTAGACCTGTGAACGGGGCTGCGGGCATCCAGGAGAACTTATTCAGGGGTGTGCAAAGTGAGTGGGGACTGCTCGGTGGGAGCTAAAATCACTGCGGGGCTAGCATATGGATGGTGGGGTGGCCTTCCAGAGGCTCGTGCCAGAGCTGAATTGTTGCCGAGCTGGAGCCAAGAGCCAGATGCTGCCATTTGAAGCTGGAGAAACACAGAGCTGGGGCTGGAAGAAGAGAGCTGGCAGTAAAATAAAGCTTATGGGTCAAGAGCTGAAAGAGCTGGAGTCACTGCGCCTGCTCTTGTCATCCTTTGGGGACTTGAATTGTAGCTTAACACATCACAGCAACCTTAGGGCTGGTAAAGGCAGTGTATTGTTCTTGCGCCGAGATCACTCTAGGCCTGTGACATGGATGCAGGGGCTGGGTATTGCCACTAATAGTAGAACAGGATGTGTGGAGTGGGGAAAGGGGGCCGCAAGCTTGCGCCTGAATACCCCGTCGATGGTAGAATATTGCCTGTGCCTGTGATGGCACCTCTTGGGGTGCGGCTGAAATCTCTGTGGGGCTGGGAAGTGGACTGCGGGGCTGGCAATTTGAATGAAAATGGCAAAGGCACTAGACGTGTGAACGGGGCTGCGGGCATCCAGGAGAACTTATGCAGGGGTGTGTAAAGTGACTGGGGACTTCTCGGTGGGAGATAAAATCACTGCGGGGCTAGCATATGGATGGTGGGGGGGGCTGCCAGAGGCTCGTGCCAGAGCTGAATTGTCGCCGAGCTGGAGCCAAGAGCCAGATGCAGCCATTTGAAGCTGGAGAAAAATAGAGCTGGGGCTGGAAGAAGAGAGCTGGCAGTAAAATAAAGCTTATGAGTTAAGAGCTGAAAGAGCTGGAGTCACTGTGCCTGCTCTTGTCATCCTTTGGGGACTGGAATTGGAGCTTAACACATCACAGCAACCTTAGGGCTGGTAAAGGCAGTGTATTGTTCTTGCGCCGAGATCACTCTAGGCCTGTGACATGGATGCAGGGGCTGGGTATTGCCACTAATAGTAGAACAGGATGTGTGGAGTGGGGAAAGAGGCCGCAAGCTTGCGCCTGAATACCCCGTCGATGGTAGAATATTGCCTGTGCCTGTGATGGCACCTCTTGGGGCGCACTGTGGGGCTGGGAAGTGGACTGCGGGGCTGGCAATTTGAATGAAAATGGCAAAGGCACTAGACCTGTGAACGGGGCTGCGGGCATCCAGGAGAACTTATGCAGGGGTGTGCAAAGTGAGTGGGGACTGCTCGTGGGGAGCTAAAATCACTGCGGGGCTAGCATATGGATGGTGGGGTGGCCTTCCAGAGGTTCGTGCCAGAGCTGAATTGTCACCGAGCTGGAGCCAAGAGCCAGATGCTGCCATTTGAATCTGGAGAAACACAGAGCTGGGGCTGGAAGAAGAGAGCTGGCAGTAAAATAAAGCTTATGGGTCAAGAGCTGAAAGAGCTGGAGTCACTGCGCCTGCTCTTGTCATCCTTTGGGGACTGGAATTGTAGCTTAACACATCACAGCAACCTTAGGGCTGGTAAAGGCAGTGTATTGTTCTTGCGCCGAGATCACTCTAGGCCTGTGACATGGATGCAGGGGCTGGGTATTGCCACTAATAGTAGAACAGGATGTGTGGAGTGGGGAAAGGGGGCCGCACGCTTGCGCCTGAAAACCTCGTCAATGGTAGAATATTGCCTGTGATGGCACCTCTTGGGGCGCACTGTGGGGCTGGGAAGTGGACTGCGGGGCTGGCAATTTGAATGAAAATGGCAAAGGCACTAGACCTGTGAACGGGGCTGCGGGCATCCAGGAGAACTTATTCAGGGGTGTGCAAAGTGAGTGGGGACTGCTCGGTGGGAGCTAAAATCACTGCGGGGCTAGCATATGGATGGTGGGGTGGCCTTCCAGAGGCTCGTGCCAGAGCTGAATTGTTGCCGAGCTGGAGCCAAGAGCCAGATGCTGCCATTTGAAGCTGGAGAAACACAGAGCTGGGCCTGGAAGAAGAGAGCTGGCAGTAAAATAAAGCTTATTAGTTTAGAGCTGAAAGAGCTGGAGTCACTGCGCCTGCTCTTGTCATCCTTTGGGGACTGGAATTGTAGCTTAACACATCACAGCAACCTTAGGGCTGGTAAAGGCAGTGTATTGTTCTTGCGCCGAGATCACTCTAGGCCTGTGACATGGATGCAGGGGCTGGGTATTGCCACTAATAGTAGAACAGGATGTGTGGAGTGGGGAAAGGGGGCCGCAAGCTTGCGCCTGAATACCCCGTCGATGGTAGAATATTGCCTGTGCCTGTGATGGCACCTCTTGGGGTGCGGCTGAAATCTCTGTGGGGCTGGGAAGTGGACTGCGGGGCTGGCAATTTGAATGAAAATGGCAAAGGCACTAGACCTGTGAACGGGGCTGCGGGCATCCAGGAGAACTTATGCAGGGGTGTGCAAAGTGACTGGGGACTGCTCGGTGGGAGCTAAAATCACTGCGGGGCTAGCATATGGATGGTGGGGTGGCCTTCCAGAGGCTCGTGCCAGAGCTGAATTGTCGCCGAGCTGGAGCCAAGAGCCAGATGCTGCCATTTGAATCTGGAGAAACACAGAGCTGGGGCTGGAAGAAGAGAGCTGGCAGTAAAATAAAGCTTATGGGTCAAGAGCTTAAAGAGCTGGAGTCACTGCGCCTGCTCTTGTCATCCTTTGGGGACTGGAATGGTAGCTTAACACATCACAGCAACCTTAGGGCTGGTAAAGGCAGTGTATTGTTCTTGCGCCGAGATCACTCTAGGCCTGTGACATGGATGCAGGGGCTGGGTATTGCCACTAATAGTAGAACAGGATGTGTGGAGTGGGGAAAGGGGGCCGCAAGCTTGCACCTGAATACCCCGTCAATGGTAGAATATTGCCTGTGCCTGTGATGGCACCTCTTGGGGTGCGGCTGAAATCTCTGTGGGGCTGGGAAATGGACTGCGCGGCTGGCAATTTGAATGAAAATGGCAAAGGCACTAGACCTGTGAACGGGGCTGCGGGCATCCAGGAGAACTTATGCAGGGGTGTGCAAAGTGACTGGGGACTGCTCGGTGGGAGCTAAAATCACTGAGGGGCTAGCATATGGATGGTGGGGTGGCCTTCCAGAGGCTCGTGCCAGAGCTGAATTGTCGCCGAGCTGGAGCCAAGAGCCAGATGCTGCCATTTGAATCTGGAGAAACACAGAGCTGGGGCTGGAAGAAGAGAGCTGGCAGTAAAATAAAGCTTATGGGTCAAGAGCTGGAAGAGCTGGAGTCACTGCGCCTGCTCTTGTCATCCTTTGGGGACTGGAATTGTAGCTTAACACATCACAGCAACCTTAGGGCTGGTAAAGGCAGTGTATTGTTCTTGCGCCGAGATCACTCTAGGCCTGTGACATGGATGCAGGGGCTGGGTATTGCCACTAATAGTAGAACAGGATGTGTGGAGTGGGGAAAGGGGGCCGCAAGCTTGCGCCTGAATACCCCGTCAATGGTAGAATATTGCCTGTGCCTGTGATGGCACCTCTTGGGGTGCGGCTGAAATCTCTGTGGGGCTGGGAAGTGGACTGCGGGGCTGGCAATTTGAATGAAAATGGCAAAGGCACTAGACCTGTGAACGGGGCTGCGGGCATTCAGGAGAACTTATGCAGGGGTGTGCAAAGTGACTGGGGACTGCTCGGTGGGAGCTAAAATCACTGCGGGGCTAGCATATGGATGGTGGGGTGGGCTTCCAGAGGCTCGTGCCAGAGCTGAATTGTCGCCGAGCTGGAGCCAAGAGCCAGATGCTGCCATTTGAAGCTGGAGAAACACAGAGCTGGGGCTGGAAGAAGAGAGCTGGCAGTAAAATAAAGCTTATGGGTCAAGAGCTGAAAGAGCTGGAGTCACTGTGCCTGCTCTTGTCATCCTTTGGGGACTGGAATTGTAGCTTAACACATCACAGCAACCTTAGGGCTGATAAAGGCAGTGTATTGGTCTTGCGCCGAGATCACTCTAGGCCTGTGACATGGATGCAGGGGCTGGGTATTGCCACTAATAGTAGAACAGGATGTGTGGAGTGGGGAAAGAGGGGCCGCAAGCTTGCGCCTGAAAACCCCGTCGATGGTAGAATATTGCCTGTGCCTGTGATGGCACCTCTTGGGGCGCACTGTGGGGCTGGGAAGTGGACTGCGGGGCTGGCAATTTGAATGAAAATGGCAAAGGCACTAGACCTGTGAACGGGGCTGCGGGCATCCAGGAGAACTTATGCAGGGGTGTGCAAAGTGACTGGGGACTGCTCGGTGGGAGCTAAAATCACTGCGGGGCTAGCATATGGATGGTGGGGTGGGCTTCCAGAGGCTCGTGCCAGAGCTGAATTGTCGCCGAGCTGGAGCCAAGAGCCAGATGCTGCCATTTGAAGCTGGAGAAACACAGAGCTGGGGCTGGAAGAAGAGAGCTGGCAGTAAAATAAAGCTTATTAGTTTAGAGCTGAAAGAGCTGGAGTCACTGTGCCTGCTCTTGTCATCCTTTGGGGACTGGAATTGTAGCTTAACACATCACAGCAACCTTAGGGCTGGTAAAGGCAGTGTATTGTTCTTGCGCCGAGATCACTCTAGGCCTGTGACATGGATGCAGGGGCTGGGTATTGCCACTAATAGTAGAACAGGATGTGTGGAGTGGGTAAAGGGGGCCGCAAGCTTGCGCCTGAAAACCCCGTCAATGGTAGAATATTGCCTGTGCCTGTGATGGCACCTCTTGGGGCGCACTGTGGGGCTGGGAAGTGGACTGCGGGGCTGGCAATTTGAATGAAAATGGCAAAGGCACTAGACCTGTGAACGGGGCTGCGGGCATCCAGGAGAACTTATGCAGGGGTGTGCAAAGTGACTGGGGACTGCTCGGTGGGAGCTAAAATCACTGCGGGGCTAGCATATGGATGGTGGGGTGGCCTTCCAGAGGCTCGTGCCAGAGCTGAATTGTCGCCGAGCTGGAGCCAAGAGCCAGATGCTGCCATTTGAAGCTGGAGAAACACAGAGCTGGGGCTGGAAGAAGAGAGCTGGCAGTAAAATAAAGCTTATGGGTCAAGAGCTGAAAGAGCTGGAGTCACTGCGCCTGCTCTTGTCATCCTTTGGGGACTGGAATTGTAGCTTAACACATCACAGCAACCTTAGGGCTGGTAAAGGCAGTGTATTGTTCTTGCGCCGAGATCACTCTAGGCCTGTGACATGGATGCAGGGGCTGGGTATTGCCACTAATAGTAGAACAGGACGTGTGGAGTGGGGAAAGGGGGCCGCAAGCTTGCGCCTGAATACCCCGTCAATGGTAGAATATTGCCTGTGCCTGTGATGGCACCTCTTGGGGTGCGGCTGAAATCTCTGTGGGGCTGGGAAGTGGACTGCGGGGCTGGCAATTTGAATGAAAATGGCAAAGGCACTAGACCTGTGAACGGGGCTGCGGGCATCCAGGAGAACTTATGCAGGGGTCTGCAAAGTGACTGGGGACTGCTCGGGGGGAGATAAAATCACTGCCGGGCTAGCATATGGATGGTGGGGTGGGCTTCCAGAGGCTCGTGCCAGAGCTGAATTGTCGCCGAGCTGGAGCCAAGAGCCAGATGCAGCCATTTGAAGCTGGAGAAACACAGAGCTGGGGCTGGAAGAAGAGAGCTGGCAGTAAAATAAAGCTTATGAGTTAAGAGGTGAAAGAGCTGGAGTCACTGTGCCTGCTCTTGTCATCCTTTGGGGACTGGAATTGTAGCTTAACACATCACAGCAACCTTAGGGCTGGTAAAGGCAGTGTATTGTTCTTGCGCCGAGATCACTCTAGGCCTGTGACATGGATGCAGGGGCTGGGTATTGCCACTAATAGTAGAACAGGATGTGTGGAGTTGGGAAAGGGGGCCGCACGCTTGCGCCTGAAAACCTCGTCGATGGTAGAATATTGCCTGTGATGGCACCTCTTGGGGCGCACTGTGGGGCTGGGAAGTGGACTGCGGGGCTGGCAATTTGAATGAAAATGGCAAAGGCACTAGACCTGTGAACGGGGCTGCGGGCATCCAGGAGAACTTATGCAGGGGTGTGCAAAGTGACTGGGGACTGCTCGGTGGGAGCTAAAATCACTGCGGGGCTAGCATATGGATGGTGGGGTGGCCTTCCAGAGGCTCGTGCCAGAGCTGAATTGCCGCCGAGCTGGAGCCAAGAGCCAGATGCTGCCATTTGAAGCTGGAGAAACACAGAGCTGGGACTGGAATAAGAGAGCTGGCAGAAAAATAAAGCTTATGGGTCAAGGTCTGAAAGAACTGGAGTCACTGCGCCTGCTCTTGTCATCCTTTGGGGACTGGAATTGTAGCTTAACACATCACAGCAACCTTAGGGCTGGTAAAGGCAGTGTATTGTTCTTGCGCCGAGATCACTCTAGGCCTGTGACATGGATGCAGGGGCTGGGTATTGCCACTAATAGTAGAACAGGATGTGTGGAGTGGGGAAAGGGGGCCGCAAGCTTGCGCCTGAATACCCCGTCATGGTAGAATATTGCCTGTGCCTGTGATGGCACCTCTTGGGGTGCGGCTGAAATCTCTGTGGGGCTGGGAAGTGGACTGCGGGGCTGGCAATTTGAATGAAAATGGCAAAGGCACTAGACCTGTGAACGGGGCTGCGGGCATCCAGGAGAACTTATGCAGGGGTGTGCAAAGTGACTGGGGACTGCTCGGTGGGAGCTAAAATCACTGCGGGGCTAGCATATGGATGGTGGGGTGGCCTTCCAGAGGCTCGTGCCAGAGCTGAATTGTCGCCGAGCTGGAGCCAAGAGCCAGATGCTGCCATTTGAATCTGGAGAAACACAGAGCTGGGGCTGGAAGAAGAGAGCTGGCAGTAAAATAAAGCTTATGGGTCAAGAGCTTAAAGAGCTGGAGTCACTGCGCCTGCTCTTGTCATCCTTTGGGGACTGGAATGGTAGCTTAACACATCACAGCAACCTTAGGGCTGGTAAAGGCAGTGTATTGTTCTTGCGCCGAGATCACTCTAGGCCTGTGACATGGATGCAGGGGCTGGGTATTGCCACTAATAGTAGAACAGGATGTGTGGAGTGGGGAAAGGGGGCCGCAAGCTTGCACCTGAATACCCCGTCAATGGTAGAATATTGCCTGTGCCTGTGATGGCACCTCTTGGGGTGCGGCTGAAATCTCTGTGGGGCTGGGAAATGGACTGCGCGGCTGGCAATTTGAATGAAAATGGCAAAGGCACTAGACCTGTGAACGGGGCTGCGGGCATCCAGGAGAACTTATGCAGGGGTGTGCAAAGTGACTGGGGACTGCTCGGTGGGAGCTAAAATCACTGAGGGGCTAGCATATGGATGGTGGGGTGGCCTTCCAGAGGCTCGTGCCAGAGCTGAATTGTCGCCGAGCTGGAGCCAAGAGCCAGATGCTGCCATTTGAATCTGGAGAAACACAGAGCTGGGGCTGGAAGAAGAGAGCTGGCAGTAAAATAAAGCTTATGGGTCAAGAGCTGGAAGAGCTGGAGTCACTGCGCCTGCTCTTGTCATCCTTTGGGGACTGGAATTGTAGCTTAACACATCACAGCAACCTTAGGGCTGGTAAAGGCAGTGTATTGTTCTTGCGCCGAGATCACTCTAGGCCTGTGACATGGATGCAGGGGCTGGGTATTGCCACTAATAGTAGAACAGGATGTGTGGAGTGGGGAAAGGGGGCCGCAAGCTTGCGCCTGAATACCCCGTCAATGGTAGAATATTGCCTGTGCCTGTGATGGCACCTCTTGGGGTGCGGCTGAAATCTCTGTGGGGCTGGGAAGTGGACTGCGGGGCTGGCAATTTGAATGAAAATGGCAAAGGCACTAGACCTGTGAACGGGGCTGCGGGCATTCAGGAGAACTTATGCAGGGGTGTGCAAAGTGACTGGGGACTGCTCGGTGGGAGCTAAAATCACTGCGGGGCTAGCATATGGATGGTGGGGTGGGCTTCCAGAGGCTCGTGCCAGAGCTGAATTGTCGCCGAGCTGGAGCCAAGAGCCAGATGCTGCCATTTGAAGCTGGAGAAACACAGAGCTGGGGCTGGAAGAAGAGAGCTGGCAGTAAAATAAAGCTTATGGGTCAAGAGCTGAAAGAGCTGGAGTCACTGTGCCTGCTCTTGTCATCCTTTGGGGACTGGAATTGTAGCTTAACACATCACAGCAACCTTAGGGCTGATAAAGGCAGTGTATTGGTCTTGCGCCGAGATCACTCTAGGCCTGTGACATGGATGCAGGGGCTGGGTATTGCCACTAATAGTAGAACAGGATGTGTGGAGTGGGGAAAGAGGGGCCGCAAGCTTGCGCCTGAAAACCCCGTCGATGGTAGAATATTGCCTGTGCCTGTGATGGCACCTCTTGGGGCGCACTGTGGGGCTGGGAAGTGGACTGCGGGGCTGGCAATTTGAATGAAAATGGCAAAGGCACTAGACCTGTGAACGGGGCTGCGGGCATCCAGGAGAACTTATGCAGGGGTGTGCAAAGTGACTGGGGACTGCTCGGTGGGAGCTAAAATCACTGCGGGGCTAGCATATGGATGGTGGGGTGGGCTTCCAGAGGCTCGTGCCAGAGCTGAATTGTCGCCGAGCTGGAGCCAAGAGCCAGATGCTGCCATTTGAAGCTGGAGAAACACAGAGCTGGGGCTGGAAGAAGAGAGCTGGCAGTAAAATAAAGCTTATTAGTTTAGAGCTGAAAGAGCTGGAGTCACTGTGCCTGCTCTTGTCATCCTTTGGGGACTGGAATTGTAGCTTAACACATCACAGCAACCTTAGGGCTGGTAAAGGCAGTGTATTGTTCTTGCGCCGAGATCACTCTAGGCCTGTGACATGGATGCAGGGGCTGGGTATTGCCACTAATAGTAGAACAGGATGTGTGGAGTGGGTAAAGGGGGCCGCAAGCTTGCGCCTGAAAACCCCGTCAATGGTAGAATATTGCCTGTGCCTGTGATGGCACCTCTTGGGGCGCACTGTGGGGCTGGGAAGTGGACTGCGGGGCTGGCAATTTGAATGAAAATGGCAAAGGCACTAGACCTGTGAACGGGGCTGCGGGCATCCAGGAGAACTTATGCAGGGGTGTGCAAAGTGACTGGGGACTGCTCGGTGGGAGCTAAAATCACTGCGGGGCTAGCATATGGATGGTGGGGTGGCCTTCCAGAGGCTCGTGCCAGAGCTGAATTGTCGCCGAGCTGGAGCCAAGAGCCAGATGCTGCCATTTGAAGCTGGAGAAACACAGAGCTGGGGCTGGAAGAAGAGAGCTGGCAGTAAAATAAAGCTTATGGGTCAAGAGCTGAAAGAGCTGGAGTCACTGCGCCTGCTCTTGTCATCCTTTGGGGACTGGAATTGTAGCTTAACACATCACAGCAACCTTAGGGCTGGTAAAGGCAGTGTATTGTTCTTGCGCCGAGATCACTCTAGGCCTGTGACATGGATGCAGGGGCTGGGTATTGCCACTAATAGTAGAACAGGACGTGTGGAGTGGGGAAAGGGGGCCGCAAGCTTGCGCCTGAATACCCCGTCAATGGTAGAATATTGCCTGTGCCTGTGATGGCACCTCTTGGGGTGCGGCTGAAATCTCTGTGGGGCTGGGAAGTGGACTGCGGGGCTGGCAATTTGAATGAAAATGGCAAAGGCACTAGACCTGTGAACGGGGCTGCGGGCATCCAGGAGAACTTATGCAGGGGTCTGCAAAGTGACTGGGGACTGCTCGGGGGGAGATAAAATCACTGCCGGGCTAGCATATGGATGGTGGGGTGGGCTTCCAGAGGCTCGTGCCAGAGCTGAATTGTCGCCGAGCTGGAGCCAAGAGCCAGATGCAGCCATTTGAAGCTGGAGAAACACAGAGCTGGGGCTGGAAGAAGAGAGCTGGCAGTAAAATAAAGCTTATGAGTTAAGAGGTGAAAGAGCTGGAGTCACTGTGCCTGCTCTTGTCATCCTTTGGGGACTGGAATTGTAGCTTAACACATCACAGCAACCTTAGGGCTGGTAAAGGCAGTGTATTGTTCTTGCGCCGAGATCACTCTAGGCCTGTGACATGGATGCAGGGGCTGGGTATTGCCACTAATAGTAGAACAGGATGTGTGGAGTTGGGAAAGGGGGCCGCACGCTTGCGCCTGAAAACCTCGTCGATGGTAGAATATTGCCTGTGATGGCACCTCTTGGGGCGCACTGTGGGGCTGGGAAGTGGACTGCGGGGCTGGCAATTTGAATGAAAATGGCAAAGGCACTAGACCTGTGAACGGGGCTGCGGGCATCCAGGAGAACTTATGCAGGGGTGTGCAAAGTGACTGGGGACTGCTCGGTGGGAGCTAAAATCACTGCGGGGCTAGCATATGGATGGTGGGGTGGCCTTCCAGAGGCTCGTGCCAGAGCTGAATTGCCGCCGAGCTGGAGCCAAGAGCCAGATGCTGCCATTTGAAGCTGGAGAAACACAGAGCTGGGACTGGAATAAGAGAGCTGGCAGAAAAATAAAGCTTATGGGTCAAGGTCTGAAAGAACTGGAGTCACTGCGCCTGCTCTTGTCATCCTTTGGGGACTGGAATTGTAGCTTAACACATCACAGCAACCTTAGGGCTGGTAAAGGCAGTGTATTGTTCTTGCGCCGAGATCACTCTAGGCCTGTGACATGGATGCAGGGGCTGGGTATTGCCACTAATAGTAGAACAGGATGTGTGGAGTGGGGAAAGGGGGCCGCAAGCTTGCGCCTGAATACCCCGTCATGGTAGAATATTGCCTGTGCCTGTGATGGCACCTCTTGGGGTGCGGCTGAAATCTCTGTGGGGCTGGGAAGTGGACTGCGGGGCTGGCAATTTGAATGAAAATGGCAAAGGCACTAGACCTGTGAACGGGGCTGCGGGCATCCAGGAGAACTTATGCAGGGGTGTGCAAAGTGACTGGGGACTGCTCGGTGGGAGCTAAAATCACTGCCGGGCTAGCATATGGATGGTGGGGTGGGCTTCCAGAGGCTCGTGCCAGAGCTGAATTGTCGCCGAGCTGGAGCCAAGAGCCAGATGCAGCCATTTGAAGCTGGAGAAACACAGAGCTGGGGCTGGAAGAAGAGAGCTGGCAGTAAAATAAAGCTTATGAGTTAAGAGGTGAAAGAGCTGGAGTCACTGTGCCTGCTCTTGTCATCCTTTGGGGACTGGAATTGTAGCTTAACACATCACAGCAACCTTAGGGCTGGTAAAGGCAGTGTATTGTTCTTGCGCCGAGATCACTCTAGGCCTGTGACATGGATGCAGGGGCTGGGTATTGCCACTAATAGTAGAACAGGACGTGTGGAGTGGGGAAAGGGGGCCGCAAGCTTGCGCCAGAAAACCCTGTCGATGGTAGAATATTGCCTGTGCCTGTGATGGCACCTCTTGGGGCGCACTGTGGGGCTGGGAAGTGGACTGCGGGGCTGGCAATTTGAATGAAAATGGCAAAGGCACTAGACCTTTGAACGGGGCTGCGGGCATCCAGGAGAACTTATGCAGGGGTGTGCAAAGTGACTGGGGACTGTTCGGTGGGAGCTAAAATCACTGCGGGGCTAGCATATGGATGGTGGGGTGGGCTTCCAGAGGCTCGTGCCAGAGCTGAATTGTCGCCGAGCTGGAGCCAAGAGCCAGATGCTGCCATTTGAAGCTGGAGAAAAACAGAGCTGGGGCTGGAAGAAGAGAGCTGGCAGAAAAATAAAGCTTATGGGTCAAGAGCTGAAAGAGCTGGAGTCACTGCGCCTGCTCTTGTCATCCTTTGGGGACTGGAATTGTAGCTTAACACATCACAGCAACCTTAGTGCTGGTAAAGGCAGTGTATTGTTCTTGCGCCGAGATCACTCTAGGCCTGTGACATGGATGCAGGGGCTGGGTATTGCCACTAATAGTAGAACAGGACGTGTGGAGTGGGGAAAGGGGGCCGCAAGCTTGCGCCTGAAAACCCCGTCGATGGTAGAATATTGCCTGTGCCTGTGATGGCACCTCTTGGGGCGCACTGTGGGGCTGGGAAGTGGACTGCTGGGCTGGCAATTTGAATGAAAATGGCAAAGGCACTAGACCTGTGAACGGGGCTGCGGGCATCCAGGAGAACTTATGCAGGGGTGTGCAAAGTGACTGGGGACTTCTCGGTGGGAGCTAAAATCACTGCAGGGCTAGCATATGTATGGTAGGCTGGGCTTCCAGAGGCTCGTGCCAGAGCTGAATTGTCTCCGAGCTGGAGCCAAGAGCCAGATGCAGCCATTTGAAGCTGGAGAAACACAGAGCTGGGGCTGGAAGAAGAGAGCTGGCAGTAAAATAAAGCTTATGGGTCAAGAGCTGAAAGAGCTGGAGTCACTGTGCCTGCTCTTGTCATCCTTTGGGGACTGGAATTGTAGCTTAACACATCACAGAAACGTTAAGGCTGGTAAAGGCAGCGTATTGTTCTTGCGCCGAGATCACTCTAGGCCTGTGACATGGATGCAGGGGCTGGGTATTGCCACTAATAGTAGAACAGGACGTGTGGAGTGGGGAAAGGGGGCCGCAAGCTTGCGCCTGAATACCCCGTCATGGTAGAATATTGCCTGTGCCTGTGATGGCACCTCTTGGGGCGCACTGTGGGGCTGGGAAGTGGACTGCTGGGCTGGCAATTTGAATGAAAATGGCAAAGGCACTAGACCTGTGAACGGGGCTGCGGGCATCCAGGAGAACTTATGCAGGGGTGTGCAAAGTGACTGGGGACTTCTCGGTGGGAGCTAAAATCACTGCAGGGCTAGCATATGTATGGTAGGCTGGGCTTCCAGAGGCTCGTGCCAGAGCTGAATTGTCTCCGAGCTGGAGCCAAGAGCCAGATGCAGCCATTTGAAGCTGGAGAAACACAGAGCTGGGGCTGGAAGAAGAGAGCTGGCAGTAAAATAAAGCTTATGAGTTAAGAGGTGAAAGAGCTGGAGTCACTGTGCCTGCTCTTGTCATCCTTTGGGGACTGGAATTGTAGCTTAACACATCACAGCAACCTTAGGGCTGGTAAAGGCAGTGTATTGTTCTTGCGCCGAGATCACTCTAGGCCTGTGACATGGATGCAGGGGCTGGGTATTGCCACTAATAGTAGAACAGGATGTGTGGAGTGGGGAAAGGGGGCCGCAAGCTTGCGCCTGAAAACCCCGTCGATGGTAGAATATTGCCTGTGCCTGTGATGGCACCTCTTGGGGCGCACTGTGGGGCTGGGAAGTGGACTGCGGGGCTGGCAATTTGAATGAAAATGGCAAAGGCACTAGACCTGTGAACGGGGCTGCGGGCATCCAGGAGAACTTATTCAGGGGTGTGCAAAGTGACTGGGGACTGCTCGGTGGGAGCTAAAATCACTGCGGGGCTAGCATATGGATGGTGGGGTGGCCTTCCAGAGGCTCGTGCCAGAGCTGAATTGTTGCCGAGCTGGAGCCAAGAGCCAGATGCTGCCATTTGAAGCTGGAGAAACACAGAGCTGGGCCTGGAAGAAGAGAGCTGGCAGTAAAATAAAGCTTATGGGTCAAGAGCTGAAAGAGCTGGAGTCACTGCGCCTGCTCTTGTCATCCTTTGGGGACTTGAATTGTAGCTTAACACATCACAGCAACCTTAGGGCTGGTAAAGGCAGTGTATTGTTCTTGCGCCGAGATCACTCTAGGCCTGTGACATGGATGCAGGGGCTGGGTATTGCCACTAATAGTAGAACAGGACGTGTGGAGTGGGGAAAGGGGGCCGCAAGCTTGCGCCTGAATACCCCGTCGATGGTAGAATATTGCCTGTGCCTGTCATGGCACCTCTTGGGGCGCACTGTGGGGCTGGGAAGTGGACTGCGGGGCTGGCAATTTGAATGAAAATGGCAAAGGCACTAGACGTGTGAACGGGGCTGCGGGCATCCAGGAGAACTTATTCAGGGCTGTGCAAAGTGAGTGGGGACTGCTCGGTGGGAGCTAAAATCACTGCGGGGCTAGCATATGGATGGTGGGGTGGCCTTCCAGAGGCTCGTGCCAGAGCTGAATTGTCGCCGAGCTGGAGCCAAGAGCCAGATGCTGCCATTTGAAGCTGGAGAAACACAGAGCTGGGGCTGGAAGAAGAGAGCTGGCAGTAAAATAAAGCTTATGGGTCAAGAGCTGAAAGAGCTGGAGTCACTGCGCCTGCTCTTGTCATCCTTTGGGGACTTGAATTGTAGCTTAACACATCACAGCAACCTTAGGGCTGGTAAAGGCAGTGTATTGTTCTTGCGCCGAGATCACTCTAGGCCTGTGACATGGATGCAGGGGCTGGGTATTGCCACTAATAGTAGAACAGGATGTGTGGAGTGGGGAAAGGGGGCCGCAAGCTTGCGCCTGAATACCCCGTCGATGGTAGAATATTGCCTGTGCCTGTGATGGCACCTCTTGGGGTGCGGCTGAAATCTCTGTGGGGCTGGGAAGTGGACTGCGGGGCTGGCAATTTGAATGAAAATGGCAAAGGCACTAGACGTGTGAACGGGGCTGCGGGCATCCAGGAGAACTTATGCAGGGGTGTGTAAAGTGACTGGGGACTTCTCGGTGGGAGATAAAATCACTGCGGGGCTAGCATATGGATGGTGGGGGGGGCTGCCAGAGGCTCGTGCCAGAGCTGAATTGTCGCCGAGCTGGAGCCAAGAGCCAGATGCAGCCATTTGAAGCTGGAGAAAAATAGAGCTGGGGCTGGAAGAAGAGAGCTGGCAGTAAAATAAAGCTTATGAGTTAAGAGGTGAAAGAGCTGGAGTCACTGTGCCTGCTCTTGTCATCCTTTGGGGACTGGAATTGTAGCTTAACACATCACAGCAACCTTAGGGCTGGTAAAGGCAGTGTATTGTTCTTGCGCCGAGATCACTCTAGGCCTGTGACATGGATGCAGGGGCTGGGTATTGCCACTAATAGTAGAACAGGATGGGTGGAGTGGGGAAAGAGGCCGCAAGCTTGCGCCTGAATACCCCGTCGATGGTAGAATATTGCCTGTGCCTGTGATGGCACCTCTTGGGGCGCACTGTGGGGCTGGGAAGTGGACTGCGGGGCTGGCAATTTGAATGAAAATGGCAAAGGCACTAGACCTGTGAACGGGGCTGCGGGCATCCAGGAGAACTTATGCAGGGGTGTGCAAAGTGAGTGGGGACTGCTCGTGGGGAGCTAAAATCACTGCGGGGCTAGCATATGGATGGTGGGGTGGCCTTCCAGAGGTTCGTGCCAGAGCTGAATTGTCACCGAGCTGGAGCCAAGAGCCAGATGCTGCCATTTGAATCTGGAGAAACACAGAGCTGGGGCTGGAAGAAGAGAGCTGGCAGTAAAATAAAGCTTATGGGTCAAGAGCTGAAAGAGCTGGAGTCACTGCGCCTGCTCTTGTCATCCTTTGGGGACTGGAATTGTAGCTTAACACATCACAGCAACCTTAGGGCTGGTAAAGGCAGTGTATTGTTCTTGCGCCGAGATCACTCTAGGCCTGTGACATGGATGCAGGGGCTGGGTATTGCCACTAATAGTAGAACAGGATGTGTGGAGTGGGGAAAGGGGGCCGCACGCTTGCGCCTGAAAACCTCGTCAATGGTAGAATATTGCCTGTGATGGCACCTCTTGGGGCGCACTGTGGGGCTGGGAAGTGGACTGCGGGGCTGGCAATTTGAATGAAAATGGCAAAGGCACTAGACCTGTGAACGGGGCTGCGGGCATCCAGGAGAACTTATTCAGGGGTGTGCAAAGTGACTGGGGACTGCTCGGTGGGAGCTAAAATCACTGCGGGGCTAGCATATGGATGGTGGGGTGGCCTTCCAGAGGCTCGTGCCAGAGCTGAATTGTTGCCGAGCTGGAGCCAAGAGCCAGATGCTGCCATTTGAAGCTGGAGAAACACAGAGCTGGGCCTGGAAGAAGAGAGCTGGCAGTAAAATAAAGCTTATTAGTTTAGAGCTGAAAGAGCTGGAGTCACTGCGCCTGCTCTTGTCATCCTTTGGGGACTGGAATTGTAGCTTAACACATCACAGCAACCTTAGGGCTGGTAAAGGCAGTGTATTGTTCTTGCGCCGAGATCACTCTAGGCCTGTGACATGGATGCAGGGGCTGGGTATTGCCACTAATAGTAGAACAGGATGTGTGGAGTGGGGAAAGGGGGCCGCAAGCTTGCGCCTGAATACCCCGTCGATGGTAGAATATTGCCTGTGCCTGTGATGGCACCTCTTGGGGTGCGGCTGAAATCTCTGTGGGGCTGGGAAGTGGACTGCGGGGCTGGCAATTTGAATGAAAATGGCAAAGGCACTAGACCTGTGAACGGGGCTGCGGGCATCCAGGAGAACTTATGCAGGGGTGTGCAAAGTGACTGGGGACTGCTCAGTGGGAGCTAAAATCACTGCGGGGCTAGCATATGGATGGTGGGGTGGCCTTCCAGAGGCTCGTGCCAGAGCTGAATTGTCGCCGAGCTGGAGCCAAGAGCCAGATGCTGCCATTTGAATCTGGAGAAACACAGAGCTGGGGCTGGAAGAAGAGAGCTGGCAGTAAAATAAAGCTTATGGGTCAAGAGCTTAAAGAGCTGGAGTCACTGCGCCTGCTCTTGTCATCCTTTGGGGACTGGAATGGTAGCTTAACACATCACAGCAACCTTAGGGCTGGTAAAGGCAGTGTATTGTTCTTGCGCCGAGATCACTCTAGGCCTGTGACATGGATGCAGGGGCTGGGTATTGCCACTAATAGTAGAACAGGATGTGTGGAGTGGGGAAAGGGGGCCGCAAGCTTGCACCTGAATACCCCGTCAATGGTAGAATATTGCCTGTGCCTGTGATGGCACCTCTTGGGGTGCGGCTGAAATCTCTGTGGGGCTGGGAAGTGGACTGCGGGGCTGGCAATTTGAATGAAAATGGCAAAGGCACTAGACCTGTGAACGGGGCTGCGGGCATCCAGGATAACTTATGCAGGGGTGTGCAAAGTGACTGGGGACTGCTCGGTGGGAGCTAAAATCACTGCGGGGCTAGCATATGGATGGTGGGGTGGCCTTCCAGAGGCTCGTGCCAGAGCTGAATTGTCGCCGAGCTGGAGCCAAGAGCCAGATGCTGCCATTTGAATCTGGAGAAACACAGAGCTGGGGCTGGAAGAAGAGAGCTGGCAGTAAAATAAAGCTTATGGGTCAAGAGCTGGAAGAGCTGGAGTCACTGCGCCTGCTCTTGTCATCCTTTGGGGACTGGAATTGTAGCTTAACACATCACAGCAACCTTAGGGCTGGTAAAGGCAGTGTATTGTTCTTGCGCCGAGATCACTCTAGGCCTGTGACATGGATGCAGGGGCTGGGTATTGCCACTAATAGTAGAACAGGATGTGTGGAGTGGGGAAAGGGGGCCGCAAGCTTGCGCCTGAATACCCCGTCAATGGTAGAATATTGCCTGTGCCTGTGATGGCACCTCTTGGGGTGCGGCTGAAATCTCTGTGGGGCTGGGAAGTGGACTGCGGGGCTGGCAATTTGAATGAAAATGGCAAAGGCACTAGACCTGTGAACGGGGCTGCGGGCATCCAGGAGAACTTATGCAGGGGTGTGCAAAGTGACTGGGGACTGCTCGGTGGGAGCTAAAATCACTGCGGGGCTAGCATATGGATGGTGGGGTGGGCTTCCAGAGGCTCGTGCCAGAGCTGAATTGTCGCCGAGCTGGAGCCAAGAGCCAGATGCTGCCATTTGAAGCTGGAGAAACACAGAGCTGGGGCTGGAAGAAGAGAGCTGGCAGTAAAATAAAGCTTATGGGTCAAGAGCTGAAAGAGCTGGAGTCACTGTGCCTGCTCTTGTCATCCTTTGGGGACTGGAATTGTAGCTTAACACATCACAGCAACCTTAGGGCTGATAAAGGCAGTGTATTGTTCTTGCGCCGAGATCACTCTAGGCCTGTGACATGGATGCAGGGGCTGGGTATTGCCACTAATAGTAGAACAGGATGTGTGGAGTGGGGAAAGAGGGGCCGCAAGCTTGCGCCTGAAAACCCCGTCGATGGTAGAATATTGCCTGTGCCTGTGATGGCACCTCTTGGGGCGCACTGTGGGGCTGGGAAGTGGACTGCGGGGCTGGCAATTTGAATGAAAATGGCAAAGGCACTAGACCTGTGAACGGGGCTGCGGGCATCCAGGAGAACTTATGCAGGGGTGTGCAAAGTGACTGGGGACTGCTCGGTGGGAGCTAAAATCACTGCGGGGCTAGCATATGGATGGTGGGGTGGGCTTCCAGAGGCTCGTGCCAGAGCTGAATTGTCGCCGAGCTGGAGCCAAGAGCCAGATGCTGCCATTTGAAGCTGGAGAAACACAGAGCTGGGGCTGGAAGAAGAGAGCTGGCAGTAAAATAAAGCTTATTAGTTTAGAGCTGAAAGAGCTGGAGTCACTGTGCCTGCTCTTGTCATCCTTTGGGGACTGGAATTGTAGCTTAACACATCACAGCAACCTTAGGGCTGGTAAAGGCAGTGTATTGTTCTTGCGCCGAGATCACTCTAGGCCTGTGACATGGATGCAGGGGCTGGGTATTGCCACTAATAGTAGAACAGGATGTGTGGAGTGGGTAAAGGGGGCCGCAAGCTTGCGCCTGAAAACCCCGTCAATGGTAGAATATTGCCTGTGCCTGTGATGGCACCTCTTGGGGCGCACTGTGGGGCTGGGAAGTGGACTGCGGGGCTGGCAATTTGAATGAAAATGGCAAAGGCACTAGACCTGTGAACGGGGCTGCGGGCATCCAGGAGAACTTATTCAGGGGTGTGCAAAGTGACTGGGGACTGCTCGGTGGGAGCTAAAATCACTGCGGGGCTAGCATATGGATGGTGGGGTGGCCTTCCAGAGGCTCGTGCCAGAGCTGAATTGTCGCCGAGCTGGAGCCAAGAGCCAGATGCTGCCATTTGAAGCTGGAGAAACACAGAGCTGGGGCTGGAAGAAGAGAGCTGGCAGTAAAATAAAGCTTATGGGTCAAGAGCTGAAAGAGCTGCAGTCACTGCGCCTGCTCTTGTCATCCTTTGGGGACTGGAATTGTAGCTTAACACATCACAGCAACCTTAGGGCTGGTAAAGGCAGTGTATTGTTCTTGCGCCGAGATCACTCTAGGCCTGTGACATGGATGCAAGGGCTGGGTATTGCCACTAATAGTAGAACAGGACGTGTGGAGTGGGGAAAGGGGGCCGCAAGCTTGCGCCTGAATACCCCGTCAATGGTAGAATATTGCCTGTGCCTGTGATGGCACCTCTTGGGGTGCGGCTGAAATCTCTGTGGGGCTGGGAAGTGGACTGCGGGGCTGGCAATTTGAATGAAAATGGCAAAGGCACTAGACCTGTGAACGGGGCTGCGGGCATCCAGGAGAACTTATGCAGGGGTCTGCAAAGTGACTGGGGACTGCTCGGGGGGAGATAAAATCACTGCCGGGCTAGCATATGGATGGTGGGGTGGGCTTCCAGAGGCTCGTGCCAGAGCTGAATTGTCGCCGAGCTGGAGCCAAGAGCCAGATGCAGCCATTTGAAGCTGGAGAAACACAGAGCTGGGGCTGGAAGAAGAGAGCTGGCAGTAAAATAAAGCTTATGAGTTAAGAGCTGAAAGAGCTGGAGTCACTGTGCCTGCTCTTGTCATCCTTTGGGGACTGGAATTGTAGCTTAACACATCACAGCAACCTTAGGGCTGGTAAAGGCAGTGTATTGTTCTTGCGCCGAGATCACTCTAGGCCTGTGACATGGATGCAGGGGCTGGGTATTGCCACTAATAGTAGAACAGGATGTGTGGAGTTGGGAAAGGGGGCCGCACGCTTGCGCCTGAAAACCTCGTCGATGGTAGAATATTGCCTGTGATGGCACCTCTTGGGGCGCACTGTGGGGCTGGGAAGTGGACTGCGGGGCTGGCAATTTGAATGAAAATGGCAAAGGCACTAGACCTGTGAACGGGGCTGCGGGCATCCAGGAGAACTTATGCAGGGGTGTGCAAAGTGACTGGGGACTGCTCGGTGGGAGCTAAAATCACTGCGGGGCTAGCATATGGATGGTGGGGTGGCCTTCCAGAGGCTCGTGCCAGAGCTGAATTGCCGCCGAGCTGGAGCCAAGAGCCAGATGCTGCCATTTGAAGCTGGAGAAACACAGAGCTGGGACTGGAATAAGAGAGCTGGCAGAAAAATAAAGCTTATGGGTCAAGGTCTGAAAGAACTGGAGTCACTGCGCCTGCTCTTGTCATCCTTTGGGGACTGGAATTGTAGCTTAACACATCACAGCAACCTTAGGGCTGGTAAAGGCAGTGTATTGTTCTTGCGCCGAGATCACTCTAGGCCTGTGACATGGATGCAGGGGCTGGGTATTGCCACTAATAGTAGAACAGGATGTGTGGAGTGGGGAAAGGGGGCCGCAAGCTTGCGCCTGAATACCCCGTCATGGTAGAATATTGCCTGTGCCTGTGATGGCACCTCTTGGGGTGCGGCTGAAATCTCTGTGGGGCTGGGAAGTGGACTGCGGGGCTGGCAATTTGAATGAAAATGGCAAAGGCACTAGACCTGTGAACGGGGCTGCGGGCATCCAGGAGAACTTATGCAGGGGTGTGCAAAGTGACTGGGGACTGCTCGGTGGGAGCTAAAATCACTGCGGGGCTAGCATATGGATGGTGGGGTGGCCTTCCAGAGGCTCGTGCCAGAGCTGAATTGTCGCCGAGCTGGAGCCAAGAGCCAGATGCAGCCATTTGAAGCTGGAGAAACACAGAGCTGGGGCTGGAAGAACAGAGCTGGCAGTAAAATAAAGCTTATGAGTTAAGAGGTGAAAGAGCTGGAGTCACTGTGCCTGCTCTTGTCATCCTTTGGGGACTGGAATTGTAGCTTAACACATCACAGCAACCTTAGGGCTGGTAAAGGCAGTGTATTGTTCTTGCGCCGAGATCACTCTAGGCCTGTGACATGGATGCAGGGGCTGGGTATTGCCACTAATAGTAGAACAGGATGTGTGGAGTGGGTAAAGGGGGCCGCAAGCTTGCGCCTGAAACCCCGTCGATGGTAGAATATTGCCTGCGCCTGTCATGGCACCTCTTGGGGCGCACTGTGGGGCTGGGAAGTGGACTGCGGGGCTGGCAATTTGAATGAAAATGGCAAAGGCACTAGACCTGTGAACGGGGCTGCGGGCATCCAGGAGAACTTATGCAGGGGTGTGCAAAGTGACTGGGGACTGCTCGGTGGGAGCTAAAATCACTGCGGGGCTAGCATATGGATGGTGGGGTGGGCTTCCAGAGGCTCGTGCCAGAGCTGAATTGTCGCCGAGCTGGAGCCAAGAGCCAGATGCTGCCATTTGAAGCTGGACAAACACAGAGCTGGGGCTGGAAGAAGAGAGCTGGCAGTAAAATAAAGCTTATGGGTCAAGAGCTGAAAGAGCTGGAGTCACTGCGCCTGCTCTTGTCATCCTTTGGGGACTGGAATTGTAGCTTAACACATCACAGCAACCTTAGGGCTGGTAAAGGCAGTGTATTGTTCTTGCGCCGAGATCACTCTAGGCCTGTGACATGGATGCAGGGGCTGGGTATTGCCACTAATAGTAGAACAGGACGTGTGGAGTGGGGAAAGGGGGCCGCAAGCTTGTGCCTGAAAACCCCGTCAATGGTAGAATATTGCCTGTGCCTGTGATGGCACCTCTTGGGGTGCGGCTGAAATCTCTGTGGGGCTGGGAAATGGACTGCGCGGCTGGCAATTTGAATGAAAATGGCAAAGGCACTAGACCTGTGAACGGGGCTGCGGGCATCCAGGATAACTTATGCAGGGGTGTGCAAAGTGACTGGGGACTGCTCGGTGGGAGCTAAAATCACTGCGGGGCTAGCATATGGATGGTGGGGTGGCCTTCCAGAGGCTCGTGCCAGAGCTGAATTGTCGCCGAGCTGGAGCCAAGAGCCAGATGCTGCCATTTGAAGCTGGAGAAACATAGAGCTGGGGCTGGAAGAAGAGAGCTGGCAGTAAAATAAAGCTTATGGGTCAAGAGCTGAAAGAGCTGGAGTCACTGCGCCTGCTCGTGTAATCTTTTGGGAACTGGAATTGTAGCTTAACACATCACAGCAACCTTAGGGCTGGTAAAGGCAGTGTATTGTTCTTGCGCCGAGATCACTCTAGGCCTGTGACATGGATGCAGGGGCTGGGTATTGCCACTAATAGTAGAACAGGATGTGTGGAGTGGGGAAAGGGGGCCGCAAGCTTGCGCCTGAATACCCCGTCGATGGTAGAATATTGCCTGTGCCTGTGATGGCACCTCTTGGGGTGCGGCTGAAATCTCTGTGGGGCTGGGAAGTGGACTGCGCGGCTGGCAATTTGAATGAAAATGGCAAAGGCACTAGACCTGTGAACGGGGCTGCGGGCATCCAGGAGAACTTATGCAGGGGTGTGCAAAGTGACTGGGGACTGCTCGGGGGGAGCTAAAATCACTGCGGGGCTAGCATATGGATGGTGGGGTGGCCTTCCAGAGGCTCGTGCCAGAGCTGAATTGTCGCCGAGCTGGAGCCAAGAGCCAGATGCTGCCATTTGAAGTTGGAGAAACACAGAGCTGGGGCTGGAAGAAGAGAGCTGGCAGTAAAATAAAGCTTATGGGTCAAGAGCTGAAAGAGCTGGAGTCACTGCGCCTGCTCTTGTCATCCTTTGGGGACTGGAATTGTAGCTTAACACATCACAGCAACGTTAAGGCATGTAAAGGCAGCGTATTGTTCTTGCGCCGAGATCACTCTAGGCCTGTGACATGGATGCAGGGGCTGGGTATTGCCACTAATAGTAGAACAGGACGTGTGGAGTGGGGAAAGGGGGCCGCAAGCTTGCGCCTGAAAACCCCGTCGATGGTAGAATATTGCCTGTGCCTGTGATGGCACCTCTTGGGGCGCACTGTGGGGCTGGGAAGTGGACTGCTGGGCTGGCAATTTGAATGAAAATGGCAAAGGCACTAGACCTGTGAACGGGGCTGCGGGCATCCAGGAGAACTTATGCAGGGGTGTGCAAAGTGACTGGGGACTTCTCGGTGGGAGCTAAAATCACTGCAGGGCTAGCATATGTATGGTAGGCTGGGCTTCCAGAGGCTCGTGCCAGAGCTGAATTGTCTCCGAGCTGGAGCCAAGAGCCAGATGCTGCCATTTGAAGCTGGAGAAACACAGAGCTGGGGCTGGAAGAAGAGAGCTGGCAGTAAAATAAAGCTTATGGGTCAAGAGCTGAAAGAGCTGGAGTCACTGTGCCTGCTCTTGTCATCCTTTGGGGACTGGAATTGTAGCTTAACACATCACAGCAACCTTAGGGCTGGTAAAGGCAGTGTATTGTTCTTGCGCCGAGATCACTCTAGGCCTGTGACATGGATGCAGGGGCTGGGTATTGCCACTAATAGTAGAACAGGATGTGTGGAGTGGGGAAAGGGGGCCGCAAGCTTGCGCCTGAAAACCCCGTCGATGGTAGAATATTGCCTGTGCCTGTGATGGCACCTCTTGGGGCGCACTGTGGGGCTGGGAAGTGGACTGCGGGGCTGGCAATTTGAATGAAAATGGCAAAGGCACTAGACCTGTGAACGGGGCTGCGGGCATCCAGGAGAACTTATTCAGGGGTGTGCAAAGTGACTGGGGACTGCTCGGTGGGAGCTAAAATCACTGCGGGGCTAGCATATGGATGGTGGGGTGGCCTTCCAGAGGCTCGTGCCAGAGCTGAATTGTTGCCGAGCTGGAGCCAAGAGCCAGATGCTGCCATTTGAAGCTGGAGAAACACAGAGCTGGGCCTGGAAGAAGAGAGCTGGCAGTAAAATAAAGCTTATGGGTCAAGAGCTGAAAGAGCTGGAGTCACTGCGCCTGCTCTTGTCATCCTTTGGGGACTTGAATTGTAGCTTAACACATCACAGCAACCTTAGGGCTGGTAAAGGCAGTGTATTGTTCTTGCGCCGAGATCACTCTAGGCCTGTGACATGGATGCAGGGGCTGGGTATTGCCACTAATAGTAGAACAGGACGTGTGGAGTGGGGAAAGGGGGCCGCAAGCTTGCGCCTGAATACCCCGTCGATGGTAGAATATTGCCTGTGCCTGTCATGGCACCTCTTGGGGCGCACTGTGGGGCTGGGAAGTGGACTGCGGGGCTGGCAATTTGAATGAAAATGGCAAAGGCACTAGACCTGTGAACGGGGCTGCGGGCATCCAGGAGAACTTATGCAGGGGTGTGCAAAGTGACTGGGGACTGCTCGGTGGGAGCTAAAATCACTGCGGGGCTAGCATATGGATGGTGGGGTGGCCTTCCAGAGGCTCGTGCCAGAGCTGAATTGCCGCCGAGCTGGAGCCAAGAGCCAGATGCTGCCATTTGAAGCTGGAGAAACACAGAGCTGGGGCTGGAAGAAGAGAGCTGGCAGTAAAATAAAGCTTATGGGTCAAGAGCTGAAAGAGCTGGAGTCACTGCGCCTGCTCTTGTCATCCTTTGGGGACTGGAATTGTAGCTTAACACATCACAGCAACGTTAAGGCATGTAAAGGCAGCGTATTGTTCTTGCGCCGAGATCACTCTAGGCCTGTGACATGGATGCAGGGGCTGGGTATTGCCACTAATAGTAGAACAGGACGTGTGGAGTGGGGAAAGGGGGCCGCAAGCTTGCGCCTGAAAACCCCGTCGATGGTAGAATATTGCCTGTGCCTGTGATGGCACCTCTTGGGGCGCACTGTGGGGCTGGGAAGTGGACTGCTGGGCTGGCAATTTGAATGAAAATGGCAAAGGCACTAGACCTGTGAACGGGGCTGCGGGCATCCAGGAGAACTTATGCAGGGGTGTGCAAAGTGACTGGGGACTTCTCGGTGGGAGCTAAAATCACTGCAGGGCTAGCATATGTATGGTAGGCTGGGCTTCCAGAGGCTCGTGCCAGAGCTGAATTGTCTCCGAGCTGGAGCCAAGAGCCAGATGCTGCCATTTGAAGCTGGAGAAACACAGAGCTGGGGCTGGAAGAAGAGAGCTGGCAGTAAAATAAAGCTTATGGGTCAAGAGCTGAAAGAGCTGGAGTCACTGTGCCTGCTCTTGTCATCCTTTGGGGACTGGAATTGTAGCTTAACACATCACAGCAACCTTAGGGCTGGTAAAGGCAGTGTATTGTTCTTGCGCCGAGATCACTCTAGGCCTGTGACATGGATGCAGGGGCTGGGTATTGCCACTAATAGTAGAACAGGATGTGTGGAGTGGGGAAAGGGGGCCGCAAGCTTGCGCCTGAAAACCCCGTCGATGGTAGAATATTGCCTGTGCCTGTGATGGCACCTCTTGGGGCGCACTGTGGGGCTGGGAAGTGGACTGCGGGGCTGGCAATTTGAATGAAAATGGCAAAGGCACTAGACCTGTGAACGGGGCTGCGGGCATCCAGGAGAACTTATTCAGGGGTGTGCAAAGTGACTGGGGACTGCTCGGTGGGAGCTAAAATCACTGCGGGGCTAGCATATGGATGGTGGGGTGGCCTTCCAGAGGCTCGTGCCAGAGCTGAATTGTTGCCGAGCTGGAGCCAAGAGCCAGATGCTGCCATTTGAAGCTGGAGAAACACAGAGCTGGGCCTGGAAGAAGAGAGCTGGCAGTAAAATAAAGCTTATGGGTCAAGAGCTGAAAGAGCTGGAGTCACTGCGCCTGCTCTTGTCATCCTTTGGGGACTTGAATTGTAGCTTAACACATCACAGCAACCTTAGGGCTGGTAAAGGCAGTGTATTGTTCTTGCGCCGAGATCACTCTAGGCCTGTGACATGGATGCAGGGGCTGGGTATTGCCACTAATAGTAGAACAGGACGTGTGGAGTGGGGAAAGGGGGCCGCAAGCTTGCGCCTGAATACCCCGTCGATGGTAGAATATTGCCTGTGCCTGTCATGGCACCTCTTGGGGCGCACTGTGGGGCTGGGAAGTGGACTGCGGGGCTGGCAATTTGAATGAAAATGGCAAAGGCACTAGACCTGTGAACGGGGCTGCGGGCATCCAGGAGAACTTATGCAGGGGTGTGCAAAGTGACTGGGGACTGCTCGGTGGGAGCTAAAATCACTGCGGGGCTAGCATATGGATGGTGGGGTGGCCTTCCAGAGGCTCGTGCCAGAGCTGAATTGCCGCCGAGCTGGAGCCAAGAGCCAGATGCTGCCATTTGAAGCTGGAGAAACACAGAGCTGGGACTGGAATAAGAGAGCTGGCAGTAAAATAAAGCTTATGGGTCAAGGTCTGAAAGAACTGGAGTCACTGCGCCTGCTCTTGTCATCCTTTGGGGACTGGAATTGTAGCTTAACACATCACAGCAACCTTAGGGCTGGTAAAGGCAGTGTATTGTTCTTGCGCCGAGATCACTCTAGGCCTGTGACATGGATGCAGGGGCTGGGTATTGCCACTAATAGTAGAACAGGATGTGTGGAGTGGGGAAAGGGGGCCGCAAGCTTGCGCCTGAATACCCCGTCATGGTAGAATATTGCCTGTGCCTGTGATGGCACCTCTTGGGGTGCGGCTGAAATCTCTGTGGGGCTGGGAAGTGGACTGCGGGGCTGGCAATTTGAATGAAAATGGCAAAGGCACTAGACCTGTGAACGGGGCTGCGGGCATCCAGGAGAACTTATGCAGGGGTGTGCAAAGTGACTGGGGACTGCTCGGTGGGAGCTAAAATCACTGCGGGGCTAGCATATGGATGGTGGGGTGGCCTTCCAGAGGCTCGTGCCAGAGCTGAATTGTCGCCGAGCTGGAGCCAAGAGCCAGATGCAGCCATTTGAAGCTGGAGAAACACAGAGCTGGGGCTGGAAGAAGAGAGCTGGCAGTAAAATAAAGCTTATGAGTTAAGAGGTGAAAGAGCTGGAGTCACTGTGCCTGCTCTTGTCATCCTTTGGGGACTGGAATTATAGCTTAACACATCACAGCAACCTTAGGGCTGGTAAAGGCAGTGTATTGTTCTTGCGCCGAGATCACTCTAGGCCTGTGACATGGATGCAGGGGCTGGGTATTGCCACTAATAGTAGAACAGGATGTGTGGAGTGGGGAAAGGGGGCCGCAAGCTTGCGCCTGAAAACCCCGTCGATGGTAGAATATTGCCTGCGCCTGTCATGGCACCTCTTGGGGCGCACTGTGGGGCTGGGAAGTGGACTGCGGGGCTGGCAATTTGAATGAAAATGGCAAAGGCACTAGACCTGTGAACGGGGCTGCGGGCATCCAGGAGAACTTATGCAGGGGTGTGCAAAGTGACTGGGGACTGCTCGGTGGGAGCTAAAATCACTGCGGGGCTAGCATATGGATGGTGGGGTGGCCTTCCAGAGGCTCGTGCCAGAGCTGAATTGTCGCCGAGCTGGAGCCAAGAGCCAGATGCTGCCATTTGAAGTTGGAGAAACACAGAGCTGGGGCTGGAAGAAGAGAGCTGGCAGTAAAATAAAGCTTATGGGTCAAGAGCTGAAAGAGCTGGAGTCACTGCGCCTGCTCTTGTCATCCTTTGGGGACTGGAATTGTAGCTTAACACATCACAGCAACCTTAGGGCTGGTAAAGGCAGTGTATTGTTCTTGCGCCGAGATCACTCTAGGCCTGTGACATGGATGCAGGGGCTGGGTATTGCCACTAATAGTAGAACAGGACGTGTGGAGTGGGGAAAGGGGGCCGCAAGCTTGCGCCTGAATACCCCGTCGATGGTAGAATATTGCCTGTGCCTGTGATGGCACCTCTTGGGGTGCGGCTGAAATCTCTGTGGGGCTGGGAAGTGGACTGCGGGGCTGGCAATTTGAATGAAAATGGCAAAGGCACTAGACCTGTGAACGGGGCTGCGGGCATCCAGGAGAACTTATGCAGGGGTCTGCAAAGTGACTGGGGACTTCTCGGTGGGAGATAAAATCACTGCCGGGCTAGCATATGGATGGTGGGGTGGGCTTCCAGAGGCTCGTGTCAGAGCTGAATTGTCGCCGAGCTGGAGCCAAGAGCCAGATGCAGCCATTTGAAGCTGGAGAAACACAGAGCTGGGGCTGGAAGAAGAGAGCTGGCAGTAAAATAAAGCTTATGAGTTAAGAGCTGAAAGAGCTGGAGTCACTGTGCCTGCTCTTGTCATCCTTTGGGGACTGGAATTGTAGCTTAACACATCACAGCAACCTTAGGGCTGGTAAAGGCAGTGTATTGTTCTTGCGCCGAGATCACTCTAGGCCTGTGACATGGATGCAGGGGCTGGGTATTGCCACTAATAGTAGAACAGGATGTGTGGAGTGGGTAAAGGGAGCCGCAAGCTTGCGCCTGAAAACCCCGTCGATGTTAGAATATTGCCTGTGCCTGTGATGGCACCACTTGGGGCGCACTGTGGGGCTGGGAAGTGGACTGCGGGGCTGGCAATTTGAATGAAAATGGCAAAGGCACTAGACCTGTGAACGGGGCTGCGGGCATCCAGGAGAACTTATGCAGGGGTGTGCAAAGTGACTGGGGACTGCTCGTTGGGAGCAAAAATCACTGCGGGGCTAGCATATGGATGGTGGGGTGGCCTTCCAGAGGCTCGTGCCAGAGCTGAATTGTCGCCGAGCTGGAGCCAAGAGCCAGATGCTGCCATTTGAAGCTGGAGAAACACAGAGCTGGGGCTGGAAGAAGAGAGCTGGCAGTAAAATAAAGCTTATGGGTCAAGAGCTGAAAGAGCTGGAGTCACTGCGCCTGCTCTTGTCATCCTTTGGGGACTGGAATTGTAGCTTAACACATCACAGCAACCTTAGGGCTGGTAAAGGCAGTGTATTGTTCTTGCGCCGAGATCACTCTAGGCCTGTGACATGGATGCAGGGGCTGGGTATTGCCACTAATAGTAGAACAGGACGTGTGGAGTGGGGAAAGGGGGCCGCAAGCTTGCGCCTGAATACCCCGTCGATGGTAGAATATTGCCTGTGCCTGTGATGGCACCTCTTGGGGCGCACTGTGGGGCTGGGAAGTGGACTGCGGGGCTGGCAATTTGAATGAAAATGGCAAAGGCACTAGACCTGTGAACGGGGCTGCGGGCATCCAGGAGAACTTATGCAGGGGTCTGCAAAGTGACTGGGGACTTCTCGGTGGGAGATAAAATCACTGCCGGGCTAGCATATGGATGGTGGGGTGGGCTTCCAGAGGCTCGTGTCAGAGCTGAATTGTCGCCGAGCTGGAGCCAAGAGCCAGATGCAGCCATTTGAAGCTGGAGAAACACAGAGCTGGGGCTGGAAGAAGAGAGCTGGCAGTAAAATAAAGCTTATGAGTTAAGAGCTGAAAGAGCTGGAGTCACTGTGCCTGCTCTTGTCATCCTTTGGGGACTGGAATTGTAGCTTAACACATCACAGCAACCTTAGGGCTGGTAAAGGCAGTGTATTGTTCTTGCGCCGAGATCACTCTAGGCCTGTGACATGGATGCAGGGGCTGGGTATTGCCACTAATAGTAGAACAGGATGTGTGGAGTGGGTAAAGGGAGCCGCAAGCTTGCGCCTGAAAACCCCGTCGATGTTAGAATATTGCCTGTGCCTGTGATGGCACCACTTGGGGCGCACTGTGGGGCTGGGAAGTGGACTGCGGGGCTGGCAATTTGAATGAAAATGGCAAAGGCACTAGACCTGTGAACGGGGCTGCGGGCATCCAGGAGAACTTATGCAGGGGTGTGCAAAGTGACTGGGGACTGCTCGTTGGGAGCAAAAATCACTGCGGGGCTAGCATATGGATGGTGGGGTGGCCTTCCAGAGGCTCGTGCCAGAGCTGAATTGTCGCCGAGCTGGAGCCAAGAGCCAGATGCTGCCATTTGAAGCTGGAGAAACACAGAGCTGGGGCTGGAAGAAGAGAGCTGGCAGTAAAATAAAGCTTATGAGTCAAGAGCTGAAAGAGCTGGAGTCACTGCGCCTGCTCTTGTCATCCTTTGGGGACTGGAATTGTAGCTTAACACATCACAGCAACCTTAGGGCTGGTAAAGGCAGTGTATTGTTCTTGCGCCGAGATCACTCTAGGCCTGTGACATGGATGCAGGGGCTGGGTATTGCCACTAATAGTAGAACAGGACGTGTGGAGTGGGGAAAGGGGGCCGCAAGCTTGCGCCTGAATACCCCGTCGATGGTAGAATATTGCCTGTGCCTGTGATGGCACCTCTTGGGGCGCACTGTGGGGCTGGGAAGTGGACTGCGGGGCTGGCAATTTGAATGAAAATGGCAAAGGCACTAGACCTGTGAACGGGGCTGCGGGCATCCAGGAGAACTTTTTCAGGGGTGTGCAAAGTGAGTGGGGACTGCTCGGTGGGAGCTAAAATCACTGCGGGTCTAGCATATGGATGGTGGGGTGGCCTTCCAGAGGCTCGTGCCAGAGCTGAATTGTCGCCGAGCTGGAGCCAAGAGCCAGATGCTGCCATTTGAAGCTGGAGAAACACAGAGCTGGGGCTGGAAGAAGAGAGCTGGCAGTAAAATAAAGCTTATGGGTCAAGAGCTGAAAGAGCTGGAGTCACTGCGCCTGCTCTTGTCATCCTTTGGGGACTTGAATTGTAGCTTAACACATCACAGCAACCTTAGGGCTGGTAAAGGCAGTGTATTGTTCTTGCGCCGAGATCACTCTAGGCCTGTGACATGGATGCAGGGGCTGGGTATTGCCACTAATAGTAGAACAGGACGTGTGGAGTGGGGAAAGGGGGCCGCAAGCTTGCGCCTGAATACCCCGTCGATGGTAGAATATTGCCTGTGCCTGTCATGGCACCTCTTGGGGCGCACTGTGGGGCTGGGAAGTGGACTGCGGGGCTGGCAATTTGAATGAAAATGGCAAAGGCACTAGACCTGTGAACGGGGCTGCGGGCATCCAGGAGAACTTATTCAGGGGTGTGCAAAGTGAGTGGGGACTGCTCGGTTGGAGCTAAAATCACTGCGGGGCTAGCATATGGATGGTGGGGTGGCCTTCCAGAGGCTCGTGCCAGAGCTGAATTGTTGCCGAGCTGGAGCCAAGAGCCAGATGCTGCCATTTGAAGCTGGAGAAACACAGAGCTGGGGCTGGAAGAAGAGAGCTGGCAGTAAAATAAAGCTTATGGGTCAAGAGCTGAAAGAGCTGGAGTCACTGCGCCTGCTCTTGTCATCCTTTGGGGACTTGAATTGTAGCTTAACACATCACAGCAACCTTAGGGCTGGTAAAGGCAGTGTATTGTTCTTGCGCCGAGATCACTCTAGGCCTGTGACATGGATGCAGGGGCTGGGTATTGCCACTAATAGTAGAACAGGATGTGTGGAGTGGGGAAAGGGGGCCGCAAGCTTGCGCCTGAAAACCTCGTCAATGGTAGAATATTGCCTGTGCCTGTGATGGCACCTCTTGGGGTGCGGCTGAAATCTCTGTGGGGCTGGGAAATGGACTGCGGGGCTGGCAATTTGAATGAAAATGGCAAAGGCACTAGACCTGTGAACGGGGCTGCGGGCATCCAGGAGAACTTATGCAGGGGTGTGCAAAGTGACTGGGGACTGCTCGGTGGGAGCTAAAATCACTGCGGGGCTAGCATATGGATGGTGGGGTGGGCTTCCAGAGGCTCGTGCCAGAGCTGAATTGTCGCCGAGCTGGAGCCAAGAGCCAGATGCAGCCATTTGAAGCTGGAGAAACACAGAGCTGGGGCTGGAAGAAGAGAGCTGGCAGTAAAATAAAGCTTATTAGTTTAGAGCTGAAAGAGCTGGAGTCACTGTGCCTGCTCTTGTCATCCTTTGGGGACTGGAATTATAGCTTAACACATCACAGCAACCTTAGGGCTGGTAAAGGCAGTGTATTGTTCTTGCGCCGAGATCACTCTAGGCCTGTGACATGGATGCAGGGGCTGGGTATTGCCACTAATAGTAGAACAGGATGTGTGGAGTGGGTAAAGGGGGCCGCAAGCTTGCGCCTGAATACCCCGTCAATGGTAGAATATTGCCTGTGCCTGTGATGGCACCTCTTGGGGCGCACTGTGGGGCTGGGAAGTGGACTGCGGGGCTGGCAATTTGAATGAAAATGGCAAAGGCACTAGACCTGTGAACGGGGCTGCGGGCATCCAGGAGAACTTATGCAGGGGTGTGCAAAGTGACTGGGGACTGCTCGGTGGGAGCTAAAATAACTGCGGGGCTAGCATATGGATGGTGGGGTGGCCTTCCAGAGGCTCGTGCCAGAGCTGAATTGTCGCCGAGCTGGAGCCAAGAGCCAGATGCTGCCATTTGAAGTTGGAGAAACACAGAGCTGGGGCTGGAAGAAGAGAGCTGGCAGTAAAATAAAGCTTATGGGTCAAGAGCTGAAAGAGCTGGAGTCACTGCGCCTGCTCTTGTCATCCTTTGGGGACTGGAATTGTAGCTTAACACATCACAGCAACCTTAGGGCTGGTAAAGGCAGTGTATTGTTCTTGCGCCGAGATCACTCTAGGCCTGTGACATGGATGCAGGGGCTGGGTATTGCCACTAATAGTAGAACAGGACGTGTGGAGTGGGGAAAGGGGGCCGCAAGCTTGCGCCTGAATACCCCGTCGATGGTAGAATATTGCCTGTGCCTGTGATGGCACCTCTTGGGGTGCGGCTGAAATCTCTGTGGCGCTGGGAAGTGGACTGCGGGGCTGGCAATTTGAATGAAAATGACAAAGGCACTAGACCTGTGAACAGGGCTGCGGGCATCCAGGAGAACTTATGCAGGGGTCTGCAAAGTGACTGGGGACTTCTCGGTGGGAGATAAAATCACTGCCGGGCTAGCATATGGATGGTGGGGTGGGCTTCCAGAGGCTCGTGTCAGAGCTGAATTGTCGCCGAGCTGGAGCCAAGAGCCAGATGCAGCCATTTGAAGCTGGAGAAACACAGAGCTGGGGCTGGAAGAAGAGAGCTGGCAGTAAAATAAAGCTTATGAGTTAAGAGCTGAAAGAGCTGGAGTCACTGTGCCTGCTCTTGTCATCCTTTGGGGACTGGAATTGTAGCTTAACACATCACAGCAACCTTAGGGCTGGTAAAGGCAGTGTATTGTTCTTGCGCCGAGATCACTCTAGGCCTGTGACATGGATGCAGGGGCTGGGTATTGCCACTAATAGTAGAACAGGATGTGTGGAGTGGGGAAAGGGGGCCGCACGCTTGCGCCTGAAAACCTCGTCAATGGTAGAATATTGCCTGTGATGGCACCTCTTGGGGCGCACTGTGGGGCTGGGAAGTGGACTGCGGGGCTGGCAATTTGAATGAAAATGGCAAAGGCACTAGACCTGTGAACGGGGCTGCGGGCATCCAGGAGAACTTATGCAGGGGTGTGCAAAGTGACTGGGGACTGCTCGGTGGGAGCTAAAATCACTGCGGGGCTAGCATATGGATGGTGGGGTGGCCTTCCAGAGGCTCGTGCCAGAGCTGAATTGTCGCCGAGCTGGAGCCAAGAGCCAGATGCTGCCATTTGAAGTTGGAGAAACACAGAGCTGGGGCTGGAAGAAGAGAGCTGGCAGTAAAATAAAGCTTATGGGTCAAGAGCTGAAAGAGCTGGAGTCACTGCGCCTGCTCTTGTCATCCTTTGGGGACTGGAATTGTAGCTTAACACATCACAGCAACCTTAGGGCTGGTAAAGGCAGTGTATTGTTCTTGCGCCGAGATCACTCTAGGCCTGTGACATGGATGCAGGGGCTGGGTATTGCCACTAATAGTAGAACAGGACGTGTGGAGTGGGGAAAGGGGGCCGCAAGCTTGCGCCTGAATACCCCGTCGATGGTAGAATATTGCCTGTGCCTGTGATGGCACCTCTTGGGGTGCGGCTGAAATCTCTGTGGGGCTGGGAAGTGGACTGCGGGGCTGGCAATTTGAATGAAAATGGCAAAGGCACTAGACCTGTGAACGGGGCTGCGGGCATCCAGGAGAACTTATGCAGGGGTCTGCAAAGTGACTGGGGACTTCTCGGTGGGAGATAAAATCACTGCCGGGCTAGCATATGGATGGTGGGGTGGGCTTCCAGAGGCTCGTGTCAGAGCTGAATTGTCGCCGAGCTGGAGCCAAGAGCCAGATGCAGCCATTTGAAGCTGGAGAAACACAGAGCTGGGGCTGGAAGAAGAGAGCTGGCAGTAAAATAAAGCTTATGAGTTAAGAGCTGAAAGAGCTGGAGTCACTGTGCCTGCTCTTGTCATCCTTTGGGGACTGGAATTGTAGCTTAACACATCACAGCAACCTTAGGGCTGGTAAAGGCAGTGTATTGTTCTTGCGCCGAGATCACTCTAGGCCTGTGACATGGATGCAGGGGCTGGGTATTGCCACTAATAGTAGAACAGGATGTGTGGAGTGGGGAAAGGGGGCCGCACGCTTGCGCCTGAAAACCTCGTCAATGGTAGAATATTGCCTGTGATGGCACCTCTTGGGGCGCACTGTGGGGCTGGGAAGTGGACTGCGGGGCTGGCAATTTGAATGAAAATGGCAAAGGCACTAGACCTGTGAACGGGGCTGCGGGCATCCAGGAGAACTTATGCAGGGGTGTGCAAAGTGACTGGGGACTGCTCGGTGGGAGCTAAAATCACTGCGGGGCTAGCATATGGATGGTGGGGTGGCCTTCCAGAGGCTCGTGCCAGAGCTGAATTGTCGCCGAGCTGGAGCCAAGAGCCAGATGCTGCCATTTGAAGTTGGAGAAACACAGAGCTGGGGCTGGAAGAAGAGAGCTGGCAGTAAAATAAAGCTTATGGGTCAAGGGCTGAAAGAGCTGGAGTCACTGCGCCTGCTCTTGTCATCCTTTGGGGACTGGAATTGTAGCTTAACACATCACAGCAACCTTAGGGCTGGTAAAGGCAGTGTATTGTTCTTGCGCCGAGATCACTCTAGGCCTGTGACATGGATGCAGGGGCTGGGTATTGCCACTAATAGTAGAACAGGACGTGTGGAGTGGGGAAAGGGGGCCGCAAGCTTGCGCCTGAATACCCCGTCGATGGTAGAATATTGCCTGTGCCTGTGATGGCACCTCTTGGGGTGCGGCTGAAATCTCTGTGGGGCTGGGAAGTGGACTGCGGGGCTGGCAATTTGAATGAAAATGGCAAAGGCACTAGACCTGTGAACGGGGCTGCGGGCATCCAGGAGAACTTATGCAGGGGTCTGCAAAGTGACTGGGGACTTCTCGGTGGGAGATAAAATCACTGCCGGGCTAGCATATGGATGGTGGGGTGGGCTTCCAGAGGCTCGTGTCAGAGCTGAATTGTCGCCGAGCTGGAGCCAAGAGCCAGATGCAGCCATTTGAAGCTGGAGAAACACAGAGCTGGGGCTGGAAGAAGAGAGCTGGCAGTAAAATAAAGCTTATGAGTTAAGAGCTGAAAGAGCTGGAGTCACTGTGCCTGCTCTTGTCATCCTTTGGGGACTGGAATTGTAGCTTAACACATCACAGCAACCTTAGGGCTGGTAAAGGCAGTGTATTGTTCTTGCGCCGAGATCACTCTAGGCCTGTGACATGGATGCAGGGGCTGGGTATTGCCACTAATAGTAGAACAGGATGTGTGGAGTGGGGAAAGGGGGCCGCACGCTTGCGCCTGAAAACCTCGTCAATGGTAGAATATTGCCTGTGATGGCACCTCTTGGGGCGCACTGTGGGGCTGGGAAGTGGACTGCGGGGCTGGCAATTTGAATGAAAATGGCAAAGGCACTAGACCTGTGAACGGGGCTGCGGGCATTCAGGAGAACTTATGCAGGGGTGTGCAAAGTGACTGGGGACTGCTCGGTGGGAGCTAAAATCACTGCGGGGCTAGCCTATGGATGGCGGGGTGGGCTTCCAGAGGCTCGTGCCAGAGGTGAATTGTCGCCGAGCTGGAGCCAAGAGCCAGATGCAGCCATTTGAAGCTGGAGAAACACAGAGCTGGGGCTGGAAGAAGAGAGCTGGCAGTAAAATAAAGCTTATGAGTTAAGAGCTGAAAGAGCTGGAGTCACTGTGCCTGCTCTTGTCATCCTTTGGGGACTGGAATTGTAGCTTAACACATCACAGCAACCTTAGGGCTGGTAAAGGCAGTGTATTGTTCTTGCGCCGAGATCACTCTAGGCCTGTGACATGGATGCAGGGGCTGGGTATTGCCACTAATAGTAGAACAGGATGTGTGGAGTGGGTAAAGGGAGCCGCAAGCTTGCGCCTGAAAACCCCGTCGATGTTAGAATATTGCCTGTGCCTGTGATGGCACCACTTGGGGCGCACTGTGGGGCTGGGAAGTGGACTGCGGGGCTGGCAATTTGAATGAAAATGGCAAAGGCACTAGACCTGTGAACGGGGCTGCGGGCATCCAGGAGAACTTATGCAGGGGTGTGCAAAGTGACTGGGGACTGCTCGTTGGGAGCAAAAATCACTGCGGGGCTAGCATATGGATGGTGGGGTGGCCTTCCAGAGGCTCGTGCCAGAGCTGAATTGTCGCCGAGCTGGAGCCAAGAGCCAGATGCTGCCATTTGAAGCTGGAGAAACACAGAGCTGGGGCTGGAAGAAGAGAGCTGGCAGTAAAATAAAGCTTATGGGTCAAGAGCTGAAAGAGCTGGAGTCACTGCGCCTGCTCTTGTCATCCTTTGGGGACTTGAATTGTAGCTTAACACATCACAGCAACCTTAGGGCTGGTAAAGGCAGTGTATTGTTCTTGCGCCGAGATCACTCTAGGCCTGTGACATGGATGCAGGGGCTGGGTATTGCCACTAATAGTAGAACAGGACGTGTGGAGTGGGGAAAGGGGGCCGCAAGCTTGCGCCTGAAAACCCCGTCGATGGTAGAATATTGCCTGTGCCTGTGATGGCACCTCTTGGGGCGCACTGTGGGGCTGGGAAGTGGACTGCGGGGCTGGCAATTTGAATGAAAATGGCAAAGGCACTAGACCTGTGAACGGGGCTGCGGGCATCCAGGAGAACTTATTCAGGGGTGTGCAAAGTGAGTGGGGACTGCTCGGTGGGAGCTAAAATCACTGCGGGGCTAGCATATGGATGGTGGGGTGGCCTTCCAGAGGCTCGTGCCAGAGCTGAATTGTTGCCGAGCTGGAGCCAAGAGCCAGATGCTGCCATTTGAAGCTGGAGAAACACAGAGCTGGGGCTGGAAGAAGAGAGCTGGCAGTAAAATAAAGCTTATGGGTCAAGAGCTGAAAGAGCTGGAGTCACTGCGCCTGCTCTTGTCATCCTTTGGGGACTGGAATTGTAGCTTAACACATCACAGCAACCTTAGGGCTGGTAAAGGCAGTGTATTGTTCTTGCGCCGAGATCACTCTAGGCCTGTGACATGGATGCAGGGGCTGGGTATTGCCACTAATAGTAGAACAGGATGTGTGGAGTGGGGAAAGGGGGCCGCAAGCTTGCGCCTGAAAACCTCGTCAATGGTAGAATATTGCCTGTGCCTGTGATGGCACCTCTTGGGGTGCGGCTGAAATCTCTGTGGGGCTGGGAAATGGACTGCGGGGCTGGCAATTTGAATGAAAATGGCAAAGGCACTAGACCTGTGAACGGGGCTGCGGGCATCCAGGAGAACTTATGCAGGGGTGTGCAAAGTGACTGGGGACTGCTCGGTGGGAGCTAAAATCACTGCGGGGCTAGCATATGGATGGTGGGGTGGGCTTCCAGAGGCTCGTGCCAGAGCTGAATTGTCGCCGAGCTGGAGCCAAGAGCCAGATGCAGCCATTTGAAGCTGGAGAAACACAGAGCTGGGGCTGGAAGAAGAGAGCTGGCAGTAAAATAAAGCTTATGAGTTAAGAGCTGAAAGAGCTGGAGTCACTGTGCCTGCTCTTGTCATCCTTTGGGGACTGGAATTGTAGCTTAACACATCACAGCAACCTTAGGGCTGGTAAAGGCAGTGTATTGTTCTTGCGCCGAGATCACTCTAGGCCTGTGACATGGATGCAGGGGCTGGGTATTGCCACTAATAGTAGAACAGGATGTGTGGAGTGGGTAAAGGGGGCCGCAAGCTTGCGCCTGAAAACCCCGTCGATGGTAGAATATTGCCTGTGCCTGTGATGGCACCTCTTGGGGCGCACTGTGGGGCTGGGAAGTGGACTGCGGGGCTGGCAATTTGAATGAAAATGGCAAAGGCACTAGACCTGTGAACGGGGCTGCGGGCATCCAGGAGAACTTATGCAGGGGTGTGCAAAGTGACTGGGGACTTCTCGGTGGGAGATAAAATCACTGCCGGGCCAGCATATGGATGGTGGGGTGGGCTTCCAGAGGCTCGTGTCAGAGCTGAATTGTCGCCGAGCTGGGGCCAAGAGCCAGATGCAGCCATTTGAAGCTGGAGAAACACAGAGCTGGGGCTGGAAGAAGAGAGCTGGCAGTAAAATAAAGCTTATGGGTCAAGAGCTGAAAGAGCTGGAGTCACTGCGCCTGCTCTTGTCATCCTTTGGGGACTGGAATTGTAGCTTAACACATCACAGCAACCTTAGGGCTGGTAAAGGCAGTGTATTGTTCTTGCGCCGAGATCACTCTAGGCCTGTGACATGGATGCAGGGGCTGGGTATTGCCACTAATAGTAGAACAGGACGTGTGGAGTGGGGAAAGGGGGCCGCAAGCTTGCGCCTGAATACCCCGTCGATGGTAGAATATTGCCTGTGCCTGTGATGGCACCTCTTGGGGTGCGGCTGAAATCTCTGTGGGGCTGGGAAGTGGACTGCGGGGCTGGCAATTTGAATGAAAATGGCAAAGGCACTAGACCTGTGAACGGGGCTGCGGGCATCCAGGAGAACTTATGCAGGGGTCTGCAAAGTGACTGGGGACTTCTCGGTGGGAGATAAAATCACTGCCGGGCCAGCATATGGATGGTGGGGTGGGCTTCCAGAGGCTCGTGTCAGAGCTGAATTGTCGCCGAGCTGGAGCCAAGAGCCAGATGCAGCCATTTGAAGCTGGAGAAACACAGAGCTGGGGCTGGAAGAAGAGAGCTGGCAGTAAAATAAAGCTTATGAGTTAAGAGCTGAAAGAGCTGGAGTCACTGTGCCTGCTCTTGTCATCCTTTGGGGACTGGAATTGTAGCTTAACACATCACAGCAACCTTAGGGCTGGTAAAGGCAGTGTATTGTTCTTGCGCCGAGATCACTCTAGGCCTGTGACATGGATGCAGGGGCTGGGTATTGCCACTAATAGTAGAACAGGATGTGTGGAGTGGGGAAAGGGGGCCGCACGCTTGCGCCTGAAAACCTCGTCAATGGTAGAATATTGCCTGTGATGGCACCTCTTGGGGCGCACTGTGGGGCTGGGAAGTGGACTGCGGGGCTGGCAATTTGAATGAAAATGGCAAAGGCACTAGACCTGTGAACGGGGCTGCGGGCATCCAGGAGAACTTATGCAGGGGTGTGCAAAGTGACTGGGGACTGCTCGGTGGGAGCTAAAATCACTGCGGGGCTAGCATATGGATGGTGGGGTGGCCTTCCAGAGGCTCGTGCCAGAGCTGAATTGTCGCCGAGCTGGAGCCAAGAGCCAGATGCTGCCATTTGAAGCTGGAGAAACACAGAGCTGGGGCTGGAAGAAGAGAGCTGGCAGTAAAATAAAGCTTATGGGTCAAGAGCTGAAAGAGCTGGAGTCACTGCGCCTGCTCTTGTCATCCTTTGGGGACTGGAATTGTAGCTTAACACATCACAGCAACCTTAGGGCTGGTAAAGGCAGTGTATTGTTCTTGCGCCGAGATCACTCTAGGCCTGTGACATGGATGCAGGGGCTGGGTATTGCCACTAATAGTAGAACAGGACGTGTGGAGTGGGGAAAGGGGGCCGCAAGCTTGCGCCTAAATACCCCGTCGATGGTAGAATATTGCCTGTGCCTGTGATGGCACCTCTTGGGGTGCGGCTGAAATCTCTGTGGGGCTGGGAAGTGGACTGCGGGGCTGGCAATTTGAATGAAAATGGCAAAGGCACTAGACCTGTGAACGGGGCTGCGGGCATTCAGGAGAACTTATGCAGGGGTGTGCAAAGTGACTGGGGACTGCTCGGTGGGAGCTAAAATCACTGCGGGGCTAGCATATGGATGGTGGGGTGGCCTTCCAGAGGCTCGTGCCAGAGCTGAATTGTCGCCGAGCTGGAGCCAAGAGCCAGATGCTGCCATTTGAATCTGGAGAAACACAGAGCTGGGGCTGGAAGAAGAGAGCTGGCAGTAAAATAAAGCTTATGGGTCAAGAGCTGAAAGAGCTGGAGTCACTGTGCCTGCTCTTGTCATCCTTTGGGGACTGGAATTGTAGCTTAACACATCACAGCAACCTTAGGGCTGGTAAAGGCAGTGTATTGTTCTTGCGCCGAGATCACTCTAGGCCTGTGACATGGATGCAGGGGCTGGGTATTGCCACTAATAGTAGAACAGGACGTGTGGAGTGGGGAAAGGGGGCCGCAAGCTTGCGCCTGAATACCCCGTCAATGGTAGAATATTGCCTGTGCCTGTGATGGCACCTCTTGGGGTGCCGCTGAAATCTCTGAGGGGCTGGGAAGTGGACTGCGCAGCTGGCAATTTGAATGAAAATGGCAAAGGCACTAGACCTGTGAACGGGGCTGCGGGCATCCAGGAGAACTTATGCAGGGGTGTGCAAAGTGACTGGGGACTGCTCGGTAAGAGCTAAAATCACTGCGGGGCTAGCATATGGATGGTGGGGTGGCCTTCCAGAGGCTCGTGCCAGAGCTGAATTGTCGCCGAGCTGGAGCCAAGAGCCATATGCTGCCATTTGAAGCTGGAGAAACACAGAGCTGGGGCTGGAAGAAGAAAGCTGGCAGTAAAATAAAGCTTATGGGTCAAGAGCTGAAAGAGCTGGAGTCACTGCGCCTGCTCTTGTCATCCTTTGGGGACTGGAATTGTAGCTTAACACATCACAGCAACCTTAGGGCTGGTAAAGGCAGTGTATTGTTCTTGCGCCGAGATCACTCTAGGCCTGTGACATGGATGCAGGGGCTGGGTATTGCCACTAATAGTAGAACAGGATGTGTGGAGTGGGTAAAGGGGGCCGCAAGCTTGCGCCTGAATACCCCGTCGATGGTAGAATATTGCCTGTGCCTGTGATGGCACCTCTTGGGGTGCGGCTGAAATCTCTGTGGGGCTGGGAAGTGGACTGCGGGGCTGGCAATTTGAATGAAAATGGCAAAGGCACTAGACCTGTGAACGGGGCTGCGGGCATCCAGGAGAACTTATGCAGGGGTGTGCAAAGTGAGTGGGGACTGCTCGGGGGGAGCTAAAATCACTGCGGGGCTAGCATATGGATGGTGGGGTGGGCTTCCAGAGGCTCGTGCCAGAGCTGAATTGTCGCCGAGCTGGAGCCAAGAGCCAGATGCTGCCATTTGAAGCTGGAGAAACACAGTACTGGGGCTGGAAGAAGAGAGCTGGCAGTAAAATAAAGCTTATGAGTTAAGAGCTGAAAGAGCTGGAGTCACTGTGCCTGCTCTTGTCATCCTTTGGGGACTGGAATTGTAGCTTAACACATCACAGCAACCTTAGGGCTGGTAAAGGCAGTGTATTGTTCTTGCGCCGAGATCACTCTAGGCCTGTGACATGGATGCAGGGGCTGGGTATTGCCACTAATAGTAGAACAGGATGTGTGGAGTGGGTAATGGGATCCGCAAGCTTGCGCCTGAATACCCCATCGATAGTAGAATATTACCTGTGCCTGTGATGGCACATCTTGGGGCGCACTGTGGGGCTGGGAAGTGTACTGCGGGGCTGGCAATTTGAATGAAAATGGCAAAGGCACTAGACCTGTGAACGGGGCTGCGGGCATCCAGGAGAACTTATGCAGGGGTGTGCAAAGTGAGTGGGGACTGCTCGGTGGGAGCTAAAATCACTGCGGGGCTAGCATATGGATGGTGGGGTGGCCTTCCAGAGGCTCGTGCCAGAGCTGAATTGTCGCCAAGCTGGAGCCAAGAGCCAGATGCTGCCATTTGAAGCTGGAGAAACACAGAGCTGGGGCTGGAAGAAGAGAGCTGGCAGTAAAATAAAGCTTATGGGTCAAGGGCTGAAAGAGCTGGAGTCACTGCGCCTGCTCTTGTCATCCTTTAGGGACTGGAATTGTAGCTTAACACATCACAGCAACCTTAGGGCTGGTAAAGGCAGTGTATTGTTCTTGCGCCGAGATCACTCTAGGCTTGTGACATGGATGCAGGGGCTGGGTATTGCCACTAATAGTAGAACAGGATGTGTGGAGTGGGGAAAGGGGGCCGCACGCTTGCGCCTGAATACCCCGTCGATGGTAGAATATTGCCTGTGCCTGTGATGGCACCTCTTGGGGCGCACTGTGGGGCTGGGAAGTGGACTGCGGGGCTGGCAATTTGAATGAAAATGGCAAAGGCACTAGACCTGTGAACGGGGCTGTGGGCATTCAGGAGAACTTATTCAGGGGTGTGCAAAGTGACTGGGGACTGCTCGGTGGGAGCTAAAATCACTGCGGGGCTAGCATATGGATGGTGGGGTGGCCTTCCAGAGGCTCGTGCCAGAGCTGAATTGTTGCCGAGCTGGAGCCAAGAGCCAGATGTTGCCATTTGAAGCTGGAGAAACACAGAGCTGGGGCTGGAAGAAGAGAGCTGGCAGTAAAATAAAGCTTATGGGTCAAGAGCTGAAAGAGCTGGAGTCACTGCGCCTGCTCTTGTCATCCTTTGGGGACTGGAATTGTAGCTTAACACATCACAGCAACCTTAGGGCTGGTAAAGGCAGTGTATTGTTCTTGCGCTGAGATCACTCTAGGCCTGTGACATGGATGCAGGGGCTGGGTATTGCCACTAATAGTAGAACAGGATGTGTGGAGTGGGGAAAGGGGGCCGCAAGCTTGCGCCTGAATACCCCGTCGATGGTAGAATATTGCCTGTGCCTGTGATGGCACCTCTTGGGGTGCGGCTGAAATCTCTGTGGGGCTGGGAAGTGGACTGCGGGGCTGGCAATTTGAATGAAAATGGCAAAGGCACTAGACCTGTGAACGGGGCTGCGGGCATCCAGGAGAACTTATGCAGGGGTGTGCAAAGTGAGTGGGGACTGCTCGGGGGGAGCTAAAATCACTGCGGGGCTAGCATATGGATGGTGGGGTGGCCTTCCAGAGGCTCGTGCCAGAGCTGAATTGTCGCCGAGCCGAAGCCAAGAGCCAGATGCTGCCATTTGAAGCTGGAGAAACACAGAGCTGGGGCTGGAAGAAGAGAGCTGGCAGTAAAATAAAGCTTATGGGTCAAGGGCTGAAAGAGCTGGAGTCACTGCGCCTGCTCTTGTCATCCTTTGGGGACTGGAATTGTAGCTTAACACATCACAGCAACCTTAGGGCTGGTAAAGGCAGTGTATTGTTCTTGCGCCGAGATCACTCTAGACCTGTGACATGGATGCAGGGGCTGGGTATTGCCACTAATAGTAGAACAGGATGTGTGGAGTGGGGAAAGGGGGCCGCACGCTTGCGCCTGAAAACCTCGTCAATGGTAGAATATTGCCTGTGCCTGTGATGGCACATCTTGGGGCGCACTGTGGGGCTGGGAAGTGGACTGCGGGGCTGGCAATTTGAATGAAAATTGCAAAGGCACTGGACCTGTGAACGGGGCTGCGGGCATCCAGGAGAACTTATGCAGGGGTGTGCAAAGTGACTGGGGACTGCTCGGTGGGAGCTAAAATCACTGCGGGGCTAGCATATGGATGGTGGGGTGGCCTTCCAGAGGCTCGTGCCAGAGCTGAATTGTTGCCGAGCTGGAGCCAAGAGCCAGATGCTGCCATTTGAAGCTGGAGAAACACAGAGCTGGGCCTGGAAGAAGAGAGCTGGCAGTAAAAGAAAGCTTATGGGTCAAGAGTTGAAAGAGCTGGAGTCACTGCGCCTGCTCTTGTAATCCTTTGGGGACTGGAATTGTAGCTTAACACATCACAGCAACCTTAGGGCTGGTAAAGGCAGTGTATTGTTCTTGCGCCGAGATCACTCTAGTGCTTTGACATGGATGCAGGGGCTGGGTATTGCCACTAATAGTAGAACAGGATGTGTGGAGTGGGGAAAGGGGGCCGCAAGCTTGCGCCTGAAAACCACGTCAATGGTAGAATATTGCCTGTGCCTGTGATGGCACCTCTTGGGGTGCGGCTGAAATCTCTGTGGGGCTGGGAAGTGGACTGCGCGGCTGGCAATTTGAATGAAAATGGCAAAGGCACTAGACCTGTGAACGGGGCTGCGGGCATCCAGGAGAACTTATGCAGGGGTGTGCAAAGTGACTGGGGACTTCTCGGTGGGAGATAAAATCACTGCGGGGCTAGCATATGGATGGTGGGGTGGGCTTCCAGAGGCTCGTGCCAGAGCTGAATTGTCGCTGAGCTGGAGCCAAGAGCCAGATGCAGCCATTTGAAGCTGGAGAAACACAGAGCTGGGGCTGGAAGAAGAGAGCTGGCAGTAAAATAAAGCTTATGAGTTAAGAGCTGAAAGAGCTGGAGTCACTGTGCCTGCTCTTGTCATCCTTTGGGGACTGGAATTGTAGCTTAACACATCACAGCAACCTTAGGGCTGGTAAAGGCAGTGTATTGTTCTTGCGCCGAGATCACTCTAGGCCTGTGACATGGATGCAGGGGCTGGGTATTGCCACTAATAGTAGAACAGGATGTGTGGAGTGGGGAAAGGGGGCCGCAAGCTTGCGCCTGAATACCCCATCGATAGTAGAATATTACCTGTGCCTGTGATGGCACCTCTTGGGGCGCACTGTGGGGCTGGGAAGTGGACTGCGGGGCTGGCAAATTGAATGAAAATGGCAAAGGCACTAGACCTGTGAACGGGGCTGCGGGCATCCAGGAGAACTTATGCAGGGGTGTGCAAAGTGAGTGGGGACTGCTCGGGGGGAGCTAAAATCACTGCGGGGCTAGCATATGGATGGTGCGGTGGCCTTCCAGCGGTTCGTGCCAGAGCTGAATTGTCGCCGAGCTGGAGCCAAGAGCCAGATGCTGCCATTTGAAGCTGGAGAAACACAGAGCTGGGGCTGGAAGAAGAGAGCTGGCAGTAAAATTAAGCTTATGGGTCAAGGGCTGAAAGAGCTGGAGTCACTGCGCCTGCTCTTGTCATCCTTTGGGGACTGGAATTGTAGCTTAACACATCACAGCAACCTTAGGGCTGGTAAAGGCAGTGTATTGTTCTTGCGCCGAGATCACTCTAGGCCTGTGACATGGATGCAGGGGCTGGGTATTGCCACTAATAGTAGAACAGGATGTGTGGAGTGGGTAAAGGGGGCCGCAAGCTTGCGCCTGAAAACCCCGTCGATGGTAGAATATTGCCTGTGCCTGTGATGGCACCTCTTGGGGTGCGGCTGAAATCTCTGTGGGGCTGGGAAGTGGACTGCGGGGCTGGCAATTTGAATGAAAATGGCAAAGGCACTAGACCTGTGAACGGGGCTGCGGGCATCCAGGAGAACTTATGCAGGGGTGTGCAAAGTGACTGGGGACTGCTCGGGGGGAGCTAAAATCACTGCGGGGCTAGCATATGGATGGTGGGGTGGCCTTCCAGAGGCTCGTGCCAGAGCTGAATTGTCGCCGAGCTGGAGCCAAGAGCCAGATGCTGCCATTTGAAGCTGGAGAAACACAGAGCTGGGGCTGGAAGAAGAGAGCTGGCAGTAAAATAAAGCTTATTATTTTAGAGCTGAAAGAGCTGGAGTCACTGTGCCTGCTCTTGTCATCCTTTGGGGACTGGAATTGTAGCTTAACACATCACAGCAACCTTAGGGCTGGTAAAGGCAGTGTATTGTTCTTGCGCCGAGATCACTCTAGGCCTGTGACATGGATGCAGGGGCTGGGTATTGCCACTAATAGTAGAACAGGATGTGTGGAGTGGGTAATGGGGGCCGCAAGCTTGCGCCTGAAAACCACGTCAATGGTAGAATATTGCCTGTGCCTGTGATGGCACCTCTTGGGGCGCACTGTGGGGCTGGGAAGTGGACTGCGGGGCTGGCAATTTGAATGAAAATGGCAAAGGCACTAGACCTGTGAACGGGGCTGCGGGCATCCAGGAGAACTTATGCAGGGGTGTGCAAAGTGAGTGGGGACTGCTCGGGGGGAGCTAAAATCACTGCGGGGCTAGCATATGGATGGTGGGGTGGCCTTCCAGAGGCTCGTGCCAGAGCTGAATTGTCGCCGAGCCGAAGCCAAGAGCCAGATGCTGCCATTTGAAGCTGGAGAAACACAGAGCTGGGGCTGGAAGAAGAGAGCTGGCAGTAAAATAAAGCTTATGGGTCAAGGGCTGAAAGAGCTGGAGTCACTGCGCCTGCTCTTGTCATCCTTTGGGGACTGGAATTGTAGCTTAACACATCACAGCAACCTTAGGGCTGGTAAAGGCAGTGTATTGTTCTTGCGCCGAGATCACTCTAGGCCTGTGACATGGATGCAGGGGCTGGGTATTGCCACTAATAGTAGAACAGGATGTGTGGAGTGGGGAAAGGGGGCCGCACGCTTGCGCCTGAAAACCTCGTCAATGGTAGAATATTGCCTGTGCCTGTGATGGCACCTCTTGGGGCGCACTGTGGGGCTGGGAAGTGGACTGCGGGGCTGGCAATTTGAATGAAAATGGCAAAGGCACTAGACCTGTGAACGGGGCTGCGGGCATCCAGGAGAACTTATGCAGGGGTGTGCAAAGTGACTGGGGACTGCTCGGGGGGAGCTAAAATCACTGCGGGGCTAGCATATGGATGGTGCGGTAGCCTTCCAGCGGTTCGTGCAAGAATTGAATTGTCGCTGAGCTGGAGCCAAGAGCCAGATGCTGCCATTTGAAGCTGGAGAAACACAGAGCTGGGGCTGGAAGAAGAGAGCTGGCAGTAAAATTAAGCTTATGGGTCAAGGGCTGAAAGAGCTGGAGTCACTGCGCCTGCTCTTGTCATCCTTTGGGGACTGGAATTGTAGCTTAACACATCACAGCAACCTTAGGGCTGGTAAAGGCAGTGTATTGTTCTTGCGCCGAGATCACTCTAGGCCTGTGACATGGATGCAGGGGCTGGGTATTGCCACTAATAGTAGAACAGGATGTGTGGAGTGGGTAAAGGGGGCCGCAAGCTTGCGCCTGAAAACCCCGTCGATGGTAGAATATTGCCTGTGCCTGTGATGGCACCTCTTGGGGTGCGGCTGAAATCTCTGTGGGGCTGGGAAGTGGACTGCGGGGCTGGCAATTTGAATGAAAATGGCAAAGGCACTAGACCTGTGAACGGGGCTGCGGGCATCCAGGAGAACTTATGCAGGGGTGTGCAAAGTGACTGGGGACTGCTCGGTGGGAGCTAAAATCACTGCGGGGCTAGCATATGGATGGTGGGGTGGCCTTCCAGAGGCTCGTGCCAGAGCTGAATTGTCGCCGAGCTGGAGCCAAGAGCCAGATGCTGCCATTTGAAGCTGGAGAAACACAGAGCTGGGGCTGGAAGAAGAGAGCTGGCAGTAAAATAAAGCTTATGAGTTAAGAGCTGAAAGAGCTGGAGTCACTGTGCCTGCTCTTGTCATCCTTTGGGGACTGGAATTGTAGCTTAACACATCACAGCAACCTTAGGGCTGGTAAAGGCAGTGTATTGTTCTTGCGCCGAGATCACTCTAGGCCTGTGACATGGATGCAGGGGCTGGGTATTGCCACTAATAGTAGAACAGGATGTGTGGAGTGGGGAAAGGGGGCCGCAAGCTTGCGCCTGAAAACCTCGTCAATGGTAGAATATTGCCTGTGCCTGTGATGGCACCTCTTGGGATGCGGCTGAAATCTCTGTGGGGCTGGGAAGTGGACTGCGGGGCTGGCAATTTGAATGAAAATGGCAAAGGCACTAGACCTGTGAACGGGGCTGCGGGCATCCAGGAGAACTTATGCAGGGGTGTGCAAAGTGACTGGGGACTGCTCGGTGGGAGCTAAAATCACTGCGGGGCTAGCATATGGATGGTGGGGTGGGCTTCCAGAGGCTCGTGCCAGAGCTGAATTGTCGCTGAGCTGGAGCCAAGAGCCAGATGCAGCCATTTGAAGCTGGAGAAACACAGAGCTGGGGCTGGAAGAAGAGAGCTGGCAGTAAAATAAAGCTTATGAGTTAAGAGCTGAAAGAGCTGGAGTCACTGTGCCTGCTCTTGTCATCCTTTGGGGACTGGAATTGTAGCTTAACACATCACAGCAACCTTAGGGCTGGTAAAGGCAGTGTATTGTTCTTGCGCCGAGATCACTCTAGGCCTGTGACATGGATGCAGGGGCTGGGTATTGCCACTAATAGTAGAACAGGATGTGTGGAGTGGGGAAAGGGGGCCGCAAGCTTGTGCCTGAAAACCCCATCGATAGTAGAATATTACCTGTGCCTGTGATGGCACCTCTTGGGGCGCACTGTGGGGCTGGGAAGTGGACTGCGGGGCTGGCAATTTGAATGAAAATGGCAAAGGCACTAGACCTGTGAACGGGGCTGCGGGCATCCAGGAGAACTTATGCAGGGGTGTGCAAAGTGACTGGGGACTGCTCGGTGGGAGCTAAAATCACTGCGGGGCTAGCATATGGATGGTGGGGTGGCCTTCCAGAGGCTCGTGCCAGAGCTGAATTGTCGCCGAGCTGGAGCCAAGAGCCAGATGCTGCCATTTGAAGCTGGAGAAACACAGAGCTGGGGCTGGAAGAAGAGAGCTGGCAGTAAAATAAAGCTTATGGGTCAAGAGCTGAAAGAGCTGGAGTCACTGCGCCTGCTCTTTTCATCCTTTGGGGACTTGAATTGTAGCTTAACACATCACAGCAACCTTAGGGCTGGTAAAGGCAGTGTATTGTTCTTGCGCCGAGATCACTCTAGGCCTGTGACATGGATGCAGGGGCTGGGTATTGCCACTAATAGTAGAACAGGATGTGTGGAGTGGGGAAAGGGGGCCGCAAGCTTGCGCCTGAATACCCCGTCGATGGTAGAATATTGCCTGTGCCTGTGATGGCACCTCTTGGGGCGCACTGTGGGGCTGGGAAGTGGACTGCGGGGCTGGCAATTTGAATGAAAATGGCAAAGGCACTAGACCTGTGAACGGGGCTGCGGGCATCCAGGAGAACTTATGCAGGGGTGTGCAAAGTGACTGGGGACTGCTCGGTGGGAGCTAAAATCACTGCGGGGCTAGCATATGGATGGTGGGGTGGGCTTCCAGAGGCTCGTGCCAGAGCTGAATTGTCGCCGAGCTGGAGCCAAGAGCCAGATGCTGCCATTTGAAGCTGGAGAAACACAGAGCTGGGGCTGGAAGAAGAGAGCTGGCAGTAAAATAAAGCTTATGGGTCAAGAGCTGAAAGAGCTGGAGTCACTGCGCCTGCTCTTGTCATCCTTTGGGGACTGTAATTGTAGCTTAACACATCACAGCAACCTTAGGGCTGGTAAAGGCAGTGTATTGTTCTTGCGCCGAGATCACTCTAGGCCTGTGACATGGATGAGGAGGCTGGGTATTGCCACTAATAGTAGAACAAGATGTGTGGAGTGGGTAAAGGGGGCCGCAAGCTTGCGCCTGAAAACCCCGTCGATGGTAGAATATTGCCTGTGCCTGTGATGGCACCTCTTGGGGTGCGGCTGAAATCTCTGTGGAGCTGGGAAGTGTACTGCAAGGCTGGCAATTTGAATGAAAATGGCAAAGGCACTAGACCTGTGAACGGGGCTGCGGGCATCCAGGAGAACTTATGCAGGGGTGTGCAAAGTGACTGGGGACTGCTCGGTGGGAGCTAAAATCACTGCGGGGCTAGCATATGGATGGTGGGGTGGGCTTCCAGAGGCTCGTGCCAGAGCTGAATTGTCGCCGAGCTGGAGCCAAGAGCCAGATGCTGCCATTTGAAGCTGGAGAAACACAGAGCTGGGGCTGGAAGAAGAGAGCTGGCAGTAAAATAAAGCTTATGGGTCAAGAGCTGAAAGAGCTGGAGTCACTGCGCTTGCTCTTGTAATCTTTTGGGGACTGGAATTGTAGCTTAACACATCACAGCAACCTTAGGGCTGGTAAAGGCAGTGTATTGTTCTTGCGCCGAGATCACTCTACGCCTGTGACATGGATGCAGGGGCTGGGTATTGCCACTAATAGTAGAACAGGATGTGTGGAGTGGGGAAAGGGGGCCGCAAGCTTGCGCCTGAATACCCCGTCGATGGTAGAATATTGCCTGTGCCTGTGATGGCACCTCGTGGGGCGCACTGTGGGGCTGGGAAGTAGACTGCGGGGCTGGCAATTTGAATGAAAATGGCAAAGGCACTAGACCTGTGAACGGGGCTGCGGGCATCCAGGAGAACTTATGCAGGGGTGTGCAAAGTGACTGGGGACTGCTCGGTGGGAGCTAAAATCACTGCGGGGCTAGCATATGGATGGTGGGGTGGGCTTCCAGAGGCTCGTGCCAGAGCTGAATTGTCGCCGAGCTGGAGCCAAGAGCCAGATGCTGCCATTTGAAGCTGGAGAAACACAGAGCTGGGGCTGGAAGAAGAGAGCTGGCAGTAAAATAAAGCTTATGGGTCAAGAGCTGAAAGAGCTGCAGTCACTGCGCCTGCTCTTGTCATCCTTTGGGGACTGGAATTGTAGCTTAACACATCACAGCAACCTTAGGGCTGGTAAAGGCAGTGTATTGTTCTTGCGCCGAGATCACTCTAGGCCTGTGACATGGATGCAGGGGCTGGGTATTGCCACTAATAGTAGAACAGGATGTGTGGAGTGAGGAAAGGGGGCCGCAAGCTTGCGCCTGAATACCCCGTCGATGGTAGAATATTGCCTGTGCCTGTGATGGCACCTCTTGGGGCGCACTGTGGGGCTGGGAAGTGGACTGCGAGGCTGGCAATTTGAATGAAAATGGCAAAGGCACTAGACCTGTGAACGGGGTTGTGGGCATCCAGGAGAACTTATGCAGGGGTGTGCAAAGTGACTGGGGACTGCTCGGTGGGAGCTAAAATCACTGCGGAGCTAGCATATGGATGGTGGGGTGGGCTTCCAGAGGCTCGTGCCAGAGCTGAATTGTCGCCGAGCTGGAGCCAAGAGCCAGATGCTGCCATTTGAAGCTGGAGAAACACAGAGCTGGGGCTGGAAGAAGAGAGCTGGCAGTAAAATAAAGCTTATGGGTCAAGAGCTGAAAGAGCTGGAGTCACTGTGCCTGCTCTTGTCATCCTTTGGGGACTGGAATTGTAGCTTAACACATCACAGCAACCTTAGGGCTGGTAAAGGCAGTGTATTGTTCTTGCGCCGAGATCACTCTAGGCCTGTGACATGGATGCAGGGGCTGGGTATTGCCACTAATAGTAGAACAGGATGTGTGGAGTGGGGAAAGGGGGCCGCAAGCTTGCGCCTGAATACCCCGTCGATGGTAGAATATTGCCTGTGCCTGTGATGGCACCTCTTGGGGTGCGGCTGAAATCTCTGTGGGGCTGGGAAGTGGACTGCGGGGCTGGCAATTTGAATGAAAATGGCAAAGGCACTAGACCTGTGAACGGGGCTGCGGGCATCCAGGAGAACTTATGCAGGGGTGTGCAAAGTGACTGGGGACTGCTCGGTGGGAGCTAAAATCACTGCGGGGCTAGCATATGGATGGTGGGGTGGCCTTCCAGAGGCTCGTGCCAGAGCTGAATTGTCGCCGAGCTGGAGCCAAGAGCCAGATATTGCCATTTGAAGCTGGAGAAACACAGAGCTGGGGCTGGAAGAAGAGAGCTGGCAGTAAAATAAAGCTTATGGGTCAAGAGCTGAAAGAGCTGGAGTCACTGCGCCTGCTCTTGTAATCTTTTGGGGACTGGAATTGTAGCTTAACACATCACAGCAACCTTAAGGCTGATAAAGGCAGTGTATTGTTCTTGCGCCGAGATCACTCTAGGCCTGTGACATGGATGCAGGGGCTGGGTATTGCCACTAATAGTAGAACAGGATGTGTGGAGTGGGGAAAGGGGGCCGCAAGCTTGCGCCTGAATACCCCGTCGATGGTAGAATATTGCCTGTGCCTGTGATGGCACCTCTTGGGGTGCGGCTGAAATCACTGTGGGGCTGGGAAGTGGACTGCGGGGCTGGCAATTTGAATGAAAATGGCAAAGGCACTAGACCTGTGAACGGGGCTGCGGGCATCCAGGAGAAGTTATGCAGGGGTGTGCAAAGTGACTGGGGACTGCTCGGTGGGAGCTAAAATCACTGCGGGGCTAGCATATGGATGGTGGGGTGGCCTTCCAGAGGCTCGTGCCAGAGCTGAATTGTCGCCGAGCTGGAGCCAAGAGCCAGATATTGCCATTTGAAGCTGGAGAAACACAGAGCTGGGGCTGGAAGAAGAGAGCTGGCAGTAAAATAAAGCTTATGGGTCAAGAGCTGAAAGAGCTGGAGTCACTGCGCCTGCTCTTGTAATCTTTTGGGGACTGGAATTGTAGCTTAACACATCACAGCAACCTTAGGGCTGGTAAAGGCAGTGTATTGTTCTTGCGCCGAGATCACTCTAGGCCTGTGACATGGATGCAGGGGCTGGGTATTGCCACTAATAGTAGAACAGGATGTGTGGAGTGGGGAAAGGGGGCCGCAAGCTTGCGCCTGAATACCCCGTCGATGGTAGAATATTGCCTGTGCCTGTGATGGCACCTCTTGGGGTGCGGCTGAAATCACTGTGGGGCTGGGAAGTGGACTGCGGGGCTGGCAATTTGAATGAAAATGGCAAAGGCACTAGACCTGTGAACGGGGCTGCGGGCATCCAGGAGAAGTTATGCAGGGGTGTGCAAAGTGACTGGGGACTGCTCGGTGGGAGCTAAAATCACTGCGGGGCTAGCATATGGATGGTGGGGTGGCCTTCCAGAGGCTCGTGCCAGAGCTGAATTGTCGCCGAGCTGGAGCCAAGAGCCAGATGCTGCCATTTGAAGCTGGAGAAACACAGAGCTGGGGCTGGAAGAAGAGAGCTGGCAGTAAAATAAAGCTTATGGGTCAAGAGCTGAAAGAGCTGGAGTCACTGCGCCTGCTCTTGTCATTCTTTTGGGGACTGGAATTGTAGCTTAACACATCACAGCAACCTTAGGGCTGGTAAAGGCAGTGTATTGTTCTTGCGCCGAGATCACTCTAGGCCTGTGACATGGATGCAGGGGCTGGGTATTGCCACTAATAGTAGAACAGGATATGTGTAGTGGGGAAAGGGGGCCGCAAGCTTGCGTCTGAAAACCCCGTCGATGGTAGAATATTGCCTGTGCCTGTGATGGCACCTCTTGGGGCGCACTGTGGGGCTGGGAAGTGGACTGCGGGGCTGGCAATTTGAATGAAAATGGCAAAGGCACTAGACCTGTGAACGGGGCTGCGGGCATCCAGGAGAACTTATGCAGGGGTGTGCAAAGTGACTGGGGACTGCTCGGTGGGAGCTAAAATCACTGCGGGTCTAGCATATGGATGGTGGGGTGGGCTTCCAGAGGCTCGTGCCAGAGCTGAATTGTCGCCGAACTGGAGCCAAGAGCCAGATGCTGCCATTTGAAGCTGGAGAAACACAGAGCTGGGGCTGGAAGAAGAGAGCTGGCAGTAAAATAAAGCTTATGGGTCAAGAGCTGAAAGAGCTGGAGTCACTGCGCCTGCTCTTGTCATCCTTTGGGGACTGGAATTGTAGCTTAACACATCACAGCAACCTTAGGGCTGGTAAAGGCAGTGTATTGTTCTTGCGCCGAGATCACTCTAGGCCTGTGACATGGATGCAGGGGCTGGGTATTGCCACTAATAGTAGAACAGGATGTGTGGAGTGGGGAAAGGGGGCCGCAAGCTTGCGCCTGAATACCCCGTCGATGGTAGAATATTGCCTGTGCCTGTGATGGCACCTCTTGGGGTGCGGCTGAAATCACTGTGGGGCTGGGAAGTGGACTGCGGGGCTGGCAATTTGAATGAAAATGGCAAAGGCACTAGACCTGTGAATGGGGCTGCGGGCATCCAGGAGAACTTATGCAGGGGTGTGCAAAGTGACTGGGGACTGCTCGGTGGGAGCTAAAATCACTGCGGGGCTAGCATATGGATGGTGGGGTGGGCTTCCAGAGGCTCGTGCCAGAGCTGAATTGTCGCCGAGCTGGAGCCAAGAGCCAGATGCTGCCATTTGAAGCTGGAGAAACACAGAGCTGGGGCTGGAAGAAGAGAGCTGGCAGTAAAATAAAGCTTATGGGTCAAGAGCTGAAAGAGCTGGAGTCACTGCGCCTGCTCTTGTCATCCTTTGGGGACTGGAATTGTAGCTTAACACATCACAGCAACCTTAGGGCTGGTAAAGGCAGTGTATTGTTCTTGCGCCGAGATCACTCTAGGCCTGTGACATGGATGCAGGGGCTGGGTATTGCCACTAATAGTAGAACAGGATGTGTGGAGTGGGGAAAGGGGGCCGCAAGCTTGCGCCTGAAAACCCCGTCGATGGTAGAATATTGCCTGTGCCTGTGATGGCACCTCTTGGGGCGCACTGTGGGGTTGGGAAGTGGACTGCGGGGCTGGCAATTTGAATGAAAATGGCAAAGGCACTAGACCTGTGAACAGGGCTGCGGGCATCCAGGAGAACTTATGCAGGGGTGTGCAAAGTGACTGGGGACTGCTCGGTGGGAGCTAAAATCACTGCGGGACTAGCATATGGATGGTGGGGTGGGCTTCCAGAGGCTCGTGCCAGAGCTGAATTGTCGCCGAGCTGGAGCCAATAGCCAGATGCTGCCATTTGAAGCTGGAGAAACACAGAGCTGGGGCTGGAAGAAGAGAGCTGGCAGTAAAATAAAGCTTATGGGTCAAGAGCTGAAAGAGCTGGAGTCACTGCGCCTGCTCTTGTCATTCTTTTGGGGACTGGAATTGTAGCTTAACACATCACAGAAACCTTAGGGCTGGTAAAGGCCGTGTATTGTTCTTGCGCCGAGATCACTCTAGGCCTGTGACATGGATGCAGGGGCTGGGTATTGCCACTAATAGTAGAACAGGATATGTGTAGTGGGGAAAGGGGGCCGCAAGCTTGCGCCTGAAAACCCCGTCGATGGTAGAATATTGCCTGTGCCTGTGATGGCACCTCTTGGGGCGCACTGTGGGGCTGGGAAGTGGACTGCGGGGCTGGCAATTTGAATGAAAATGGCAAAGGCACTAGACCTGTGAACGGGGCTGCGGGCATCCAGGAGAACTTATGCAGGGGTGTGCAAAGTGACTGGGGACTGCTCGGTGGGAGCTAAAATCACTGCGGGTCTAGCATATGGATGGTGGGGTGGGCTTCCAGAGGCTCGTGCCAGAGCTGAATTGTCGCCGAACTGGAGCCAAGAGCCAGATGCAGCCATTTGAAGCTGGAGAAACACAGAGCTGGGGCTGGAAGAAGAGAGCTGGCAGTAAAATAAAGCTTATGGGTCAAGAGCTGAAAGAGCTGGAGTCACTGCGCCTGCTCTTGTCATCCTTTGGGGACTGGAATTGTAGCTTAACACATCACAGCAACCTTAGGGCTGGTAAAGGCAGTGTATTGTTCTTGCGCCGAGATCACTCTAGGCCTGTGACATGGATGCAGGGGCTGGGTATTGCCACTAATAGTAGAACAGGATGTGTGGAGTGGGGAAAGGGGGCCGCAAGCTTGCGCCTGAATACCCCGTCGATGGTAGAATATTGCCTGTGCCTGTGATGGCACCTCTTGGGGCGCACTGTGGGGCTGGGAAGTGGACTGCGGGGCTGGCAATTTGAATGAAAATGGCAAAGGCACTAGACCTGTGAACGGGGCTGCGGGCATCCAGGAGAAGTTATGCAGGAGTGTGCAAAGTGACTGGGGACTGCTCGGTGGGAGCTAAAATCACTGCTGGGCTAGCATATGGATGGTGGGGTGGCCTTCCAGAGGCTCGTGCCAGAGCTGAATTGTCGCCGAGCTGGAGCCAAGAGCCAGATGCTGCCATTTGAAGGTGGAGAAACACAGAGCTGGGCCTGGAAGAAGAGAGCTGGCAGTAAAATAAAGCTTATGGGTCAAGAGCTGAAAGAGCTGGAGTCACTGCGCCTGCTCTTGTCATCCTTTGGGGACTGGAATTGTAGCTTAACACATCACAGCAACCTTAGGGCTGGTAAAGGCAGTGTATTGTTCTTGCGCCGAGATCACTCTAGGCCTGTGACATGGATGAGGAGGCTGGGTATTGCCACTAATAGTAGAACAAGATGTGTGGAGTGGGGAAAGGGGGCCGCAAGCTTGCGCCTGAATACCCCGTCGATGGTAGAATATTTCCTGTGCCTGTGATGGCACCTCTTGGGGTGCGGTCTGAAATCTCTGTGGAGCTGGGAAGTGTACTGCAAGGCTGGCAATTTGAATGAAAATGGCAAAGGCACTAGACCTGTGAACGGGGCTGCGGGCATCCAGGAGAACTTATGCAGGGGTGTGCAAAGTGACTGGGGACTGCTCGGTGGGAGCTAAAATCACTGCGGGGCTAGCATATGGATGGTGGGGTGGCCTTCCAGAGGCTCGTGCCAGAGCTGAATTGTCGCCGAGCTGGAGCCAAGAGCCAGATGCTGCCATTTGAAGCTGGAGAAACACAGAGCTGGGGCTGGAAGAAGAGAGCTGGCAGTAAAATAAAGCTTATGGGTCAAGAGCTGAAAGAGCTGGAGTCACTGCGCTTGCTCTTGTAATCTTTTGGGGACTGGAATTGTAGCTTAACACATCACAGCAACCTTAGGGCTGGTAAAGGCAGTGTATTGTTCTTGCGCCGAGATCACTCTACGCCTGTGACATGGATGCAGGGGCTGGGTATTGCCACTAATAGTAGAACAGGATGTGTGGAGTGGGGAAAGGGGGCCGCAAGCTTGCGCCTGAATACCCCGTCGATGGTAGAATATTGCCTGTGCCTGTGATGGCACCTCGTGGGGCGCACTGTGGGGCTGGGAAGTGGACTGCGGGGCTGGCAATTTGAATGAAAATGGCAAAGGCACTAGACCTGTGAACGGGGCTGCGGGCATCCAGGAGAAGTTATGCAGGGGTGTGCAAAGTGACTGGGGACTGCTCGGTGGGAGCTAAAATCACTGCGGGGCTAGCATATGGATGGTGGGGTAGGCTTCCAGAGGCTCGTGCCAGAGCTGAATTGTTGCCGAGCTGGAGCCAAGAGCCAGATGCTGCCATTTGAAGCTGGAGAAACACAGAGCTGGGGCTGGAAGAAGAGAGCTGGCAGTAAAATAAAGCTTATGGGTCAAGAGCTGAAAGAGCTGGAGTCACTGCGCCTGCTCTTGTCATCCTTTAGGGACTGGAATTGTAGCTTAACACATCACAGCAACCTTAGGGCTGGCAAAGGCAGTGTATTGTTCTTGCGCCGAGATCACTCTAGGCCTGTGACATGGATGCAGGGGCTGGGTATTGCCACTAATAGTAGAACAGGATGTGTGGAGTGGGGAAAGGGGGCCGCAAGCTTGCGCCTGAATACCCCGTCGATGGTAGAATATTGCCTGTGCCTGTGATGGCACCTCTTGGGGTGCGGCTGAAATCTCTGTAGGGCTGGGAAGTGGACTGCGGGGCTGGCAATTTGAATGAAAATGGCAAAGGCACTAGACCTGTGAACGGGGCTGCGGGCATCCAGGAGAACTTATGCAGGGGTGTGCAAAGTGACTGGGGACTGCTCGGTGGGAGCTAAAATCACTGCGGGGCTAGCATATGGATGGTGGGGTGGGCTTCCAGAGGCTCGTGCCAGAGCTGAATTGTCGCCGAGCTGGAGCCAAGAGCCAGATGCTGCCATTTGAAGCTGGAGAAACACAGAGCTGGGCCTGGAAGAAGAGAGCTGGCAGTAAAATAAAGCTTATGGGTCAAGAGCTGAAAGAGCTGGAGTCACTGCGCCTGCTCTTGTCATCCTTTGGGGACTGGAATTGTAGCTTAACACATCACAGCAACCTTAGGGCTGGTAAAGGCAGTGTATTGTTCTTGCGCCGAGATCACTCTAGGCCTGTGACATGGATGAGGAGGCTGGGTATTGCCACTAATAGTAGAACAAGATGTGTGGAATGGGGAAAGGGGGCCGCAAGCTTGCGCCTGAAAACCCCGTCGATGGTAGAATATTGCCTGTGCCTGTGATGGCACCTCTTGGGGTGCGGCTGAAATCTCTGTGGGGCTGGGAAGTGTACTGCGGGGCTGGCAATTTGAATGAAAATGGCAAAGGCACTAGACCTGTGAACGGGGCTGCGGGCATCCAGGAGAAGTTATGTAGGGGTGTGCAAAGTGACTGGGGACTGCTCGGTGGGAGCTAAAATCACTGCGGGGCTAGCATATGGATGGTGGGGTGGCCTTCCAGAGGCTCGTGCCAGAGCTGAATTGTCGCCGAGCTGGAGCCAAGAGCCAGATATTGCCATTTGAAGCTGGAGAAACACAGAGCTGGGGCTGGAAGAAGAGAGCTGGCAGTAAAATAAAGCTTATGGGTCAAGAGCTGAAAGAGCTGGAGTCACTGCGCCTGCTCTTGTCATCCTTTGGGGACTGGAATTGTAGCTTAACACATCACAGCAACCTTAGGGCTGGTAAAGGCAGTGTATTGTTCTTGCGCCGAGATCACTCTAGGCCTGTGACATGGATGCAGGGGCTGGGTATTGCCACTAATAGTAGAACAGGATGTGTGGAGTGGGGAAAGGGGGCCGCAAGCTTGCGCCTGAAAACCCCGTCAATGGTAGAATATTGCCTGTGCCTGTGATGGCACCTCTTGGGGCGCACTGTGGGGCTGGGAAGTGGACTGCGGGGCTGGCAATTTGAATGAAAATGGCAAAGGCACTAGACCTGTGAACGGGGCTGCGGGCATCCAGGAGAAGTTATGCAGGGGTGTGCAAAGTGACTGGGGACTGCTCGGTGGGAGCTAAAATCACTGCGGGGCTAGCATATGGATGGTGGGGTAGGCTTCCAGAGGCTCGTGCCAGAGCTGAATTGTTGCTGAGCTGGAGCCAAGAGCCAGATGCTGCCATTTGAAGCTGGAGAAACACAGAGCTGGGGCTGGAAGAAGAGAGCTGGCAGTAAAATAAAGCTTATGGGTCAAGAGCTGAAAGAGCTGGAGTCACTGCGCCTGCTCATGTCATCCTTTAGGGACTGGAATTGTAGCTTAACACATCACAGCAACCTTAGGGCTGGCAAAGGCAGTGTATTGTTCTTGCGCCGAGATCACTCTAGGCCTGTGACATGGATGCAGGGGCTGGGTATTGCCACTAATAGTAGAACAGGATGTGTGGAGTGGGGAAAGGGGGCCGCAAGCTTGCGCCTGAATACCCCGTCGATGGTAGAATATTGCCTGTGCCTGTGATGGCACCTCTTGGGGTGCGGCTGAAATCTCTGTGGGGCTGGGAAGTGGACTGCGGGGCTGGCAATTTGAATGAAAATGGCAAAGGCACTAGACCTGTGAACGGGGCTGCGGGCATCCAGGAGAACTTATGCAGGGGTGTGCAAAGTGACTGGGGACTGCTCGGTGGGAGCTAAAATCACTGCGGGGCTAGCATATGGATGGTGGGGTGGGCTTCCAGAGGCTCGTGCCAGAGCTGAATTGTCTCCGAGCTGGAGCCAATAGCCAGATGCTGCCATTTGAAGCTGGAGAAACACAGAGCTGGGCCTGGAAGAAGAGAGCTGGCAGTAAAATAAAGCTTATGGGTCAAGAGCTGAAAGAGCTGGAGTCACTGCGCCTGCTCTTGTCATCCTTTGGGGACTGGAATTGTAGCTTAACACATCACAGCAACCTTAGGGCTGGTAAAGGCAGTGTATTGTTCTTGCGCCGAGATCACTCTAGGCCTGTGACATGGATGAGGAGGCTGGGTATTGCCACTAATTGTAGAACAAGATGTGTGGAATGGGGAAAGGGGGCCGCAAGCTTGCGCCTGAAAACCCCGTCGATGGTAGAATATTGCCTGTGCCTGTGATGGCACCTCTTGGGGTGCGGCTGAAATCTCTGTGGAGCTGGGAAGTGTACTGCGGGGCTGGCAATTTGAATGAAAATGGCAAAGGCACTAGACCTGTGAACGGGGCTGCGGGCATCCAGGAGAAGTTATGCAGGGGTGTGCAAAGTGACTGGGGACTGCTCGGTGGGAGCTAAAATCACTGCGGGGCTAGCATATGGATGGTGGGGTGGCCTTCCAGAGGCTCGTGCCAGAGCTGAATTGTCGCCGAGCTGGAGCCAAGAGCCAGATATTGCCATTTGAAGCTGGAGAAACACAGAGCTGGGGCTGGAAGAAGAGAGCTGGCAGTAAAATAAAGCTTATGGGTCAAGAGCTGAAAGAGCTGGAGTCACTGCGCCTGCTCTTGTAATCTTTTGGGGACTGGAATTGTAGCTTAACACATCACAGCAACCTTAGGGCTGGTAAAGGCAGTGTATTGTTCTTGCGCCGAGATCACTCTAGGCCTGTGACATGGATGCAGGGGCTGGGTATTGCCACTAATAGTAGAACAGGATGTGTGGAGTGGGGAAAGGGGGCCGCAAGCTTGCGCCTGAATACCCCGTCGATGGTAGAATATTGCCTGTGCCTGTGATGGCACCTCTTGGGGTGCGGCTGAAATCACTGTGGGGCTGGGAAGTGGACTGCGGGGCTGGCAATTTGAATGAAAATGGCAAAGGCACTAGACCTGTGAACGGGGCTGCGGGCATCCAGGAGAACTTATGCAGGGGTGTGCAAAGTGACTGGGGACTGCTCGGTGGGAGCTAAAATCACTGCGGGGCTAGCATATGGATGGTGGGGTGGCCTTCCAGAGGCTCGTGCCAGAGCTGAATTGTCGCCGAGCTGGAGCCAAGAGCCAGATGCTGCCATTTGAAGCTGGAGAAACACAGAGCTGGGGCTGGAAGAAGAGAGCTGGCAGTAAAATAAAGCTTATGGGTCAAGAGCTGAAAGAGCTGGAGTCACTGCGCCTGCTCTTGTCATCCTTTGGGGACTGGAATTGTAGCTTAACACATCACAGCAACCTTAGGGCTGGTAAAGGCCGTGTATTGTTCTTGCGCCGAGATCACTCTAGGCCTGTGACATGGATGCAGGGGCTGGGTATTGCCACTAATAGTAGAACAGGACGTGTGGAGTGGGGAAAGGGGGCCGCAAGCTTGCGCCTGAATACCCCGTCGATGGTAGAATATTTCCTGTGCCTGTGATGGCACCTCTTGGGGTGCGGTCTGAAATCTCTGTGGAGCTGGGAAGTGTACTGCAAGGCTGGCAATTTGAATGAAAATGGCAAAGGCACTAGACCTGTGAACGGGGCTGCGGGCATCCAGGAGAACTTATGCAGGGGTGTGCAAAGTGACTGGGGACTGCTCGGTGGGAGCTAAAATCACTGCGGGGCTAGCATATGGATGGTGGGGTGGCCTTCCAGAGGCTCGTGCCAGAGCTGAATTGTCGCCGAGCTGGAGCCAAGAGCCAGATGCTGCCATTTGAAGCTGGAGAAACACAGAGCTGGGGCTGGAAGAAGAGAGCTGGCAGTAAAATAAAGCTTATGGGTCAAGAGCTGAAAGAGCTGGAGTCACTGCGCCTGCTCTTGTAATCTTTTGGGGACTGGAATTGTAGCTTAACACATCACAGCAACCTTAGGGCTGGTAAAGGCAGTGTATTGTTCTTGCGCCGAGATCACTCTAGGCCTGTGACATGGATGCAGGGGCTGGGTATTGCCACTAATAGTAGAACAGGATGTGTGGAGTGGGGAAAGGGGGCCGCAAGCTTGCGCCTGAATACCCCGTCGATGGTAGAATATTGCCTGTGCCTGTGATGGCACCTCTTGGGGTGCGGCTGAAATCACTGTGGGGCTGGGAAGTGGACTGCGGGGCTGGCAATTTGAATGAAAATGGCAAAGGCACTAGACCTGTGAACGGGGCTGCGGGCATCCAGGAGAAGTTATGCAGGGGTGTGCAAAGTGACTGGGGACTGCTCGGTGGGAGCTAAAATCACTGCGGGGCTAGCATATGGATGGTGGGGTGGCCTTCCAGAGGCTCGTGCCAGAGCTGAATTGTCGCCGAGCTGGAGCCAAGAGCCAGATGCTGCCATTTGAAGCTGGAGAAACACAGAGCTGGGGCTGGAAGAAGAGAGCTGGCAGTAAAATAAAGCTTATGGGTCAAGAGCTGAAAGAGCTGGAGTCACTGCGCCTGCTCTTGTCATTCTTTTGGGGACTGGAATTGTAGCTTAACACATCACAGCAACCTTAGGGCTGGTAAAGGCAGTGTATTGTTCTTGCGCCGAGATCACTCTAGGCCTGTGACATGGATGCAGGGGCTGGGTATTGCCACTAATAGTAGAACAGGATATGTGTAGTGGGGAAAGGGGGCCGCAAGCTTGCGTCTGAAAACCCCGTCGATGGTAGAATATTGCCTGTGCCTGTGATGGCACCTCTTGGGGCGCACTGTGGGGCTGGGAAGTGGACTGCGGGGCTGGCAATTTGAATGAAAATGGCAAAGGCACTAGACCTGTGAACGGGGCTGCGGGCATCCAGGAGAACTTATGCAGGGGTGTGCAAAGTGACTGGGGACTGCTCGGTGGGAGCTAAAATCACTGCGGGTCTAGCATATGGATGGTGGGGTGGGCTTCCAGAGGCTCGTGCCAGAGCTGAATTGTCGCCGAACTGGAGCCAAGAGCCAGATGCTGCCATTTGAAGCTGGAGAAACACAGAGCTGGGGCTGGAAGAAGAGAGCTGGCAGTAAAATAAAGCTTATGGGTCAAGAGCTGAAAGAGCTGGAGTCACTGCGCCTGCTCTTGTCATCCTTTGGGGACTGGAATTGTAGCTTAACACATCACAGCAACCTTAGGGCTGGTAAAGGCAGTGTATTGTTCTTGCGCCGAGATCACTCTAGGCCTGTGACATGGATGCAGGGGCTGGGTATTGCCACTAATAGTAGAACAGGATGTGTGGAGTGGGGAAAGGGGGCCGCAAGCTTGCGCCTGAATACCCCGTCGATGGTAGAATATTGCCTGTGCCTGTGATGGCACCTCTTGGGGTGCGGCTGAAATCACTGTGGGGCTGGGAAGTGGACTGCGGGGCTGGCAATTTGAATGAAAATGGCAAAGGCACTAGACCTGTGAATGGGGCTGCGGGCATCCAGGAGAACTTATGCAGGGGTGTGCAAAGTGACTGGGGACTGCTCGGTGGGAGCTAAAATCACTGCGGGGCTAGCATATGGATGGTGGGGTGGGCTTCCAGAGGCTCGTGCCAGAGCTGAATTGTCGCCGAGCTGGAGCCAAGAGCCAGATGCTGCCATTTGAAGCTGGAGAAACACAGAGCTGGGGCTGGAAGAAGAGAGCTGGCAGTAAAATAAAGCTTATGGGTCAAGAGCTGAAAGAGCTGGAGTCACTGCGCCTGCTCTTGTCATCCTTTGGGGACTGGAATTGTAGCTTAACACATCACAGCAACCTTAGGGCTGGTAAAGGCAGTGTATTGTTCTTGCGCCGAGATCACTCTAGGCCTGTGACATGGATGCAGGGGCTGGGTATTGCCACTAATAGTAGAACAGGATGTGTGGAGTGGGGAAAGGGGGCCGCAAGCTTGCGCCTGAAAACCCCGTCGATGGTAGAATATTGCCTGTGCCTGTGATGGCACCTCTTGGGGCGCACTGTGGGGTTGGGAAGTGGACTGCGGGGCTGGCAATTTGAATGAAAATGGCAAAGGCACTAGACCTGTGAACAGGGCTGCGGGCATCCAGGAGAACTTATGCAGGGGTGTGCAAAGTGACTGGGGACTGCTCGGTGGGAGCTAAAATCACTGCGGGACTAGCATATGGATGGTGGGGTGGGCTTCCAGAGGCTCGTGCCAGAGCTGAATTGTCGCCGAGCTGGAGCCAATAGCCAGATGCTGCCATTTGAAGCTGGAGAAACACAGAGCTGGGGCTGGAAGAAGAGAGCTGGCAGTAAAATAAAGCTTATGGGTCAAGAGCTGAAAGAGCTGGAGTCACTGCGCCTGCTCTTGTCATTCTTTTGGGGACTGGAATTGTAGCTTAACACATCACAGAAACCTTAGGGCTGGTAAAGGCAGTGTATTGTTCTTGCGCCGAGATCACTCTAGGCCTGTGACATGGATCAGGGGCTGGGTATTGCCACTAATAGTAGAACAGGATATGTGTAGTGGGGAAAGGGGGCCGCAAGCTTGCGCCTGAAAACCCCGTCGATGGTAGAATATTGCCTGTGCCTGTGATGGCACCTCTTGGGGCGCACTGTGGGGCTGGGAAGTGGACTGCGGGGCTGGCAATTTGAATGAAAATGGCAAAGGCACTAGACCTGTGAACGGGGCTGCGGGCATCCAGGAGAACTTATGCAGGGGTGTGCAAAGTGACTGGGGACTGCTCGGTGGGAGCTAAAATCACTGCGGGTCTAGCATATGGATGGTGGGGTGGGCTTCCAGAGGCTCGTGCCAGAGCTGAATTGTCGCCGAACTGGAGCCAAGAGCCAGATGCAGCCATTTGAAGCTGGAGAAACACAGAGCTGGGGCTGGAAGAAGAGAGCTGGCAGTAAAATAAAGCTTATGGGTCAAGAGCTGAAAGAGCTGGAGTCACTGCGCCTGCTCTTGTCATCCTTTGGGGACTGGAATTGTAGCTTAACACATCACAGCAACCTTAGGGCTGGTAAAGGCAGTGTATTGTTCTTGCGCCGAGATCACTCTAGGCCTGTGACATGGATGCAGGGGCTGGGTATTGCCACTAATAGTAGAACAGGATGTGTGGAGTGGGGAAAGGGGGCCGCAAGCTTGCGCCTGAATACCCCGTCGATGGTAGAATATTGCCTGTGCCTGTGATGGCACCTCTTGGGGCGCACTGTGGGGCTGGGAAGTGGACTGCGGGGCTGGCAATTTGAATGAAAATGGCAAAGGCACTAGACCTGTGAACGGGGCTGCGGGCATCCAGGAGAAGTTATGCAGGAGTGTGCAAAGTGACTGGGGACTGCTCGGTGGGAGCTAAAATCACTGCTGGGCTAGCATATGGATGGTGGGGTGGCCTTCCAGAGGCTCGTGCCAGAGCTGAATTGTCGCCGAGCTGGAGCCAAGAGCCAGATGCTGCCATTTGAAGGTGGAGAAACACAGAGCTGGGCCTGGAAGAAGAGAGCTGGCAGTAAAATAAAGCTTATGGGTCAAGAGCTGAAAGAGCTGGAGTCACTGCGCCTGCTCTTGTCATCCTTTGGGGACTGGAATTGTAGCTTAACACATCACAGCAACCTTAGGGCTGGTAAAGGCAGTGTATTGTTCTTGCGCCGAGATCACTCTAGGCCTGTGACATGGATGAGGAGGCTGGGTATTGCCACTAATAGTAGAACAAGATGTGTGGAGTGGGGAAAGGGGGCCGCAAGCTTGCGCCTGAATACCCCGTCGATGGTAGAATATTTCCTGTGCCTGTGATGGCACCTCTTGGGGTGCGGTCTGAAATCTCTGTGGAGCTGGGAAGTGTACTGCAAGGCTGGCAATTTGAATGAAAATGGCAAAGGCACTAGACCTGTGAACGGGGCTGCGGGCATCCAGGAGAACTTATGCAGGGGTGTGCAAAGTGACTGGGGACTGCTCGGTGGGAGCTAAAATCACTGCGGGGCTAGCATATGGATGGTGGGGTGGCCTTCCAGAGGCTCGTGCCAGAGCTGAATTGTCGCCGAGCTGGAGCCAAGAGCCAGATGCTGCCATTTGAAGCTGGAGAAACACAGAGCTGGGGCTGGAAGAAGAGAGCTGGCAGTAAAATAAAGCTTATGGGTCAAGAGCTGAAAGAGCTGGAGTCACTGCGCTTGCTCTTGTAATCTTTTGGGGACTGGAATTGTAGCTTAACACATCACAGCAACCTTAGGGCTGGTAAAGGCAGTGTATTGTTCTTGCGCCGAGATCACTCTACGCCTGTGACATGGATGCAGGGGCTGGGTATTGCCACTAATAGTAGAACAGGATGTGTGGAGTGGGGAAAGGGGGCCGCAAGCTTGCGCCTGAATACCCCGTCGATGGTAGAATATTGCCTGTGCCTGTGATGGCACCTCGTGGGGCGCACTGTGGGGCTGGGAAGTGGACTGCGGGGCTGGCAATTTGAATGAAAATGGCAAAGGCACTAGACCTGTGAACGGGGCTGCGGGCATCCAGGAGAAGTTATGCAGGGGTGTGCAAAGTGACTGGGGACTGCTCGGTGGGAGCTAAAATCACTGCGGGGCTAGCATATGGATGGTGGGGTAGGCTTCCAGAGGCTCGTGCCAGAGCTGAATTGTTGCCGAGCTGGAGCCAAGAGCCAGATGCTGCCATTTGAAGCTGGAGAAACACAGAGCTGGGGCTGGAAGAAGAGAGCTGGCAGTAAAATAAAGCTTATGGGTCAAGAGCTGAAAGAGCTGGAGTCACTGCGCCTGCTCTTGTCATCCTTTAGGGACTGGAATTGTAGCTTAACACATCACAGCAACCTTAGGGCTGGCAAAGGCAGTGTATTGTTCTTGCGCCGAGATCACTCTAGGCCTGTGACATGGATGCAGGGGCTGGGTATTGCCACTAATAGTAGAACAGGATGTGTGGAGTGGGGAAAGGGGGCCGCAAGCTTGCGCCTGAATACCCCGTCGATGGTAGAATATTGCCTGTGCCTGTGATGGCACCTCTTGGGGTGCGGCTGAAATCTCTGTAGGGCTGGGAAGTGGACTGCGGGGCTGGCAATTTGAATGAAAATGGCAAAGGCACTAGACCTGTGAACGGGGCTGCGGGCATCCAGGAGAACTTATGCAGGGGTGTGCAAAGTGACTGGGGACTGCTCGGTGGGAGCTAAAATCACTGCGGGGCTAGCATATGGATGGTGGGGTGGGCTTCCAGAGGCTCGTGCCAGAGCTGAATTGTCGCCGAGCTGGAGCCAAGAGCCAGATGCTGCCATTTGAAGCTGGAGAAACACAGAGCTGGGCCTGGAAGAAGAGAGCTGGCAGTAAAATAAAGCTTATGGGTCAAGAGCTGAAAGAGCTGGAGTCACTGCGCCTGCTCTTGTCATCCTTTGGGGACTGGAATTGTAGCTTAACACATCACAGCAACCTTAGGGCTGGTAAAGGCAGTGTATTGTTCTTGCGCCGAGATCACTCTAGGCCTGTGACATGGATGAGGAGGCTGGGTATTGCCACTAATAGTAGAACAAGATGTGTGGAATGGGGAAAGGGGGCCGCAAGCTTGCGCCTGAAAACCCCGTCGATGGTAGAATATTGCCTGTGCCTGTGATGGCACCTCTTGGGGTGCGGCTGAAATCTCTGTGGGGCTGGGAAGTGTACTGCGGGGCTGGCAATTTGAATGAAAATGGCAAAGGCACTAGACCTGTGAACGGGGCTGCGGGCATCCAGGAGAAGTTATGTAGGGGTGTGCAAAGTGACTGGGGACTGCTCGGTGGGAGCTAAAATCACTGCGGGGCTAGCATATGGATGGTGGGGTGGCCTTCCAGAGGCTCGTGCCAGAGCTGAATTGTCGCCGAGCTGGAGCCAAGAGCCAGATATTGCCATTTGAAGCTGGAGAAACACAGAGCTGGGGCTGGAAGAAGAGAGCTGGCAGTAAAATAAAGCTTATGGGTCAAGAGCTGAAAGAGCTGGAGTCACTGCGCCTGCTCTTGTCATCCTTTGGGGACTGGAATTGTAGCTTAACACATCACAGCAACCTTAGGGCTGGTAAAGGCAGTGTATTGTTCTTGCGCCGAGATCACTCTAGGCCTGTGACATGGATGCAGGGGCTGGGTATTGCCACTAATAGTAGAACAGGATGTGTGGAGTGGGGAAAGGGGGCCGCAAGCTTGCGCCTGAAAACCCCGTCAATGGTAGAATATTGCCTGTGCCTGTGATGGCACCTCTTGGGGCGCACTGTGGGGCTGGGAAGTGGACTGCGGGGCTGGCAATTTGAATGAAAATGGCAAAGGCACTAGACCTGTGAACGGGGCTGCGGGCATCCAGGAGAAGTTATGCAGGGGTGTGCAAAGTGACTGGGGACTGCTCGGTGGGAGCTAAAATCACTGCGGGGCTAGCATATGGATGGTGGGGTAGGCTTCCAGAGGCTCGTGCCAGAGCTGAATTGTTGCTGAGCTGGAGCCAAGAGCCAGATGCTGCCATTTGAAGCTGGAGAAACACAGAGCTGGGGCTGGAAGAAGAGAGCTGGCAGTAAAATAAAGCTTATGGGTCAAGAGCTGAAAGAGCTGGAGTCACTGCGCCTGCTCATGTCATCCTTTAGGGACTGGAATTGTAGCTTAACACATCACAGCAACCTTAGGGCTGGCAAAGGCAGTGTATTGTTCTTGCGCCGAGATCACTCTAGGCCTGTGACATGGATGCAGGGGCTGGGTATTGCCACTAATAGTAGAACAGGATGTGTGGAGTGGGGAAAGGGGGCCGCAAGCTTGCGCCTGAATACCCCGTCGATGGTAGAATATTGCCTGTGCCTGTGATGGCACCTCTTGGGGTGCGGCTGAAATCTCTGTGGGGCTGGGAAGTGGACTGCGGGGCTGGCAATTTGAATGAAAATGGCAAAGGCACTAGACCTGTGAACGGGGCTGCGGGCATCCAGGAGAACTTATGCAGGGGTGTGCAAAGTGACTGGGGACTGCTCGGTGGGAGCTAAAATCACTGCGGGGCTAGCATATGGATGGTGGGGTGGGCTTCCAGAGGCTCGTGCCAGAGCTGAATTGTCTCCGAGCTGGAGCCAATAGCCAGATGCTGCCATTTGAAGCTGGAGAAACACAGAGCTGGGCCTGGAAGAAGAGAGCTGGCAGTAAAATAAAGCTTATGGGTCAAGAGCTGAAAGAGCTGGAGTCACTGCGCCTGCTCTTGTCATCCTTTGGGGACTGGAATTGTAGCTTAACACATCACAGCAACCTTAGGGCTGGTAAAGGCAGTGTATTGTTCTTGCGCCGAGATCACTCTAGGCCTGTGACATGGATGAGGAGGCTGGGTATTGCCACTAATTGTAGAACAAGATGTGTGGAATGGGGAAAGGGGGCCGCAAGCTTGCGCCTGAAAACCCCGTCGATGGTAGAATATTGCCTGTGCCTGTGATGGCACCTCTTGGGGTGCGGCTGAAATCTCTGTGGAGCTGGGAAGTGTACTGCGGGGCTGGCAATTTGAATGAAAATGGCAAAGGCACTAGACCTGTGAACGGGGCTGCGGGCATCCAGGAGAAGTTATGCAGGGGTGTGCAAAGTGACTGGGGACTGCTCGGTGGGAGCTAAAATCACTGCGGGGCTAGCATATGGATGGTGGGGTGGCCTTCCAGAGGCTCGTGCCAGAGCTGAATTGTCGCCGAGCTGGAGCCAAGAGCCAGATATTGCCATTTGAAGCTGGAGAAACACAGAGCTGGGGCTGGAAGAAGAGAGCTGGCAGTAAAATAAAGCTTATGGGTCAAGAGCTGAAAGAGCTGGAGTCACTGCGCCTGCTCTTGTAATCTTTTGGGGACTGGAATTGTAGCTTAACACATCACAGCAACCTTAGGGCTGGTAAAGGCAGTGTATTGTTCTTGCGCCGAGATCACTCTAGGCCTGTGACATGGATGCAGGGGCTGGGTATTGCCACTAATAGTAGAACAGGATGTGTGGAGTGGGGAAAGGGGGCCGCAAGCTTGCGCCTGAATACCCCGTCGATGGTAGAATATTGCCTGTGCCTGTGATGGCACCTCTTGGGGTGCGGCTGAAATCACTGTGGGGCTGGGAAGTGGACTGCGGGGCTGGCAATTTGAATGAAAATGGCAAAGGCACTAGACCTGTGAACGGGGCTGCGGGCATCCAGGAGAACTTATGCAGGGGTGTGCAAAGTGACTGGGGACTGCTCGGTGGGAGCTAAAATCACTGCGGGGCTAGCATATGGATGGTGGGGTGGCCTTCCAGAGGCTCGTGCCAGAGCTGAATTGTCGCCGAGCTGGAGCCAAGAGCCAGATGCTGCCATTTGAAGCTGGAGAAACACAGAGCTGGGGCTGGAAGAAGAGAGCTGGCAGTAAAATAAAGCTTATGGGTCAAGAGCTGAAAGAGCTGGAGTCACTGCGCCTGCTCTTGTCATCCTTTGGGGACTGGAATTGTAGCTTAACACATCACAGCAACCTTAGGGCTGGTAAAGGCCGTGTATTGTTCTTGCGCCGAGATCACTCTAGGCCTGTGACATGGATGCAGGGGCTGGGTATTGCCACTAATAGTAGAACAGGATATGTGTAGTGGGGAAAGGGGGCCGCAAGCTTGCGCCTGAATACCCCGTCGATGGTAGAATATTGCCTGTGCCTGTGATGGCACCTCTTGGGGCGCACTGTGGGGCTGGGAAGTGGACTGCGGGGCTGGCAATTTGAATGAAAATGGCAAAGGCACTAGACCTGTGAACGGGGCTGCGGACATCCAGGAGAACTTATGCAGGGGTGTGCAAAGTGACTGGGGACTGCTCGGTGGGAGCTAAAATCACTGCGGGTCTAGCATATGGATGGTGGGGTGGGCTTCCAGAGGCTCGTGCCAGAGCTGAATTGTCGCCGAACTGGAGCCAAGAGCCAGATGCTGCCATTTGAAGCTGGAGAAACACAGAGCTGGGCCTGGAAGAAGAGAGCTGGCAGTAAAATAAAGCTTATGGGTCAAGAGCTGAAAGAGCTGGAGTCACTGCGCCTGCTCTTGTCATCCTTTGGGGACTGGAATTGTAGCTTAACACATCACAGCAACCTTAGGGCTGGTAAAGGCAGTGTATTGTTCTTGCGCCGAGATCACTCTAGGCCTGTGACATGGATGCAGGGGCTGGGTATTGCCACTAATAGTAGAACAGGATGTGTGGAGTGGGGAAAGGGGGCCGCAAGCTTGCGCCTGAATACCCCGTCGATGGTAGAATATTGCCTGTGCCTGTGATGGCACCTCTTGGGGCGCACTGTGGGGCTGGGAAGTGGACTGCGGGGCTGGCAATTTGAATGAAAATGGCAAAGGCACTAGACCTGTGAACGGGGCTGCGGGCATCCAGGAGAAGTTATGCAGGGGTGTGCAAAGTGACTGGGGACTGCTCGGTGGGAGCTAAAATCACTGCGGGGCTAGCATATGGATGGTGGGGTGGCCTTCCAGAGGCTCGTGCCAGAGCTGAATTGTCGCCGAGCTGGAGCCAAGAGCCAGATGCTGCCATTTGAAGCTGGAGAAACACAGAGCTGGGCCTGGAAGAAGAGAGCTGGCAGTAAAATAAAGCTTATGGGTCAAGAGCTGAAAGAGCTGGAGTCACTGCGCCTGCTCTTGTCATCCTTTGGGGACTGGAATTGTAGCTTAACACATCACAGCAACCTTAGGGCTGGTAAAGGCAGTGTATTGTTCTTGCGCCGAGATCACTCTAGGCCTGTAACATGGATGCAGGGGCTGGGTATTGCCACTAATAGTAGAACAGGATGTGTGGAGTGGGGAAAGGGGGCCGCAAGCTTGCGCCTGAATACCCCGTCGATGGTAGAATATTGCCTGTGCCTGTGATGGCACCTCTTGGGGCGCACTGTGGGGCTGGGAAGTGGACTGCGGGGCTGGCAATTTGAATGAAAATGGCAAAGGCACTAGACCTGTGAACGGGGCTGCGGGCATCCAGGAGAAGTTATGCAGGGGTGTGCAAAGTGACTGGGGACTGCTCGGTGGGAGCTAAAATCACTGCGGGGCTAGCATATGGATGGTGGGGTGGCCTTCCAGAGGCTCGTGCCAGAGCTGAATTGTCGCCGAGCTGGAGCCAAGAGCCAGATGCTGCCATTTGAAGCTGGAGAAACACAGAGCTGGGCCTGGAAGAAGAGAGCTGGCAGTAAAATAAAGCTTATGGGTCAAGAGCTGAAAGAGCTGGAGTCACTGCGCCTGCTCTTGTCATCCTTTGGGGACTGGAATTGTAGCTTAACACATCACAGCAACCTTAGGGCTGGTAAAGGCAGTGTATTGTTCTTGCGCCGAGATCACTCTAGGCCTGTGACATGGATGCAGGGGCTGGGTATTGCCACTAATAGTAGAACAGGATGTGTGGAGTGGGGAAAGGGGGCCGCAAGCTTGCGCCTGAATACCCCGTCGATGGTAGAATATTGCCTGTGCCTGTGATGGCACCTCTTGGGGCGCACTGTGGGGCTGGGAAGTGGACTGCGGGGCTGGCAATTTGAATGAAAATGGCAAAGGCACTAGACCTGTGAACGGGGCAGCGGGCATCCAGGAGAACTTATGCAGGGGTGTGCAAAGTGACTGGGGACTGCTCGGTGGGAGCTAAAATCACTGCGGGGCTAGCATATGGATGGTGGGGTGGGCTTCCAGAGGCTCGTGCCAGAGCTGAATTGTCGCCGAGCTGGAGCCAATAGCCAGATGCTGCCATTTGAAGCTGGAGAAACACAGAGCTGGGGCTGGAAGAAGAGAGCTGGCAGTAAAATAAAGCTTATGGGTCAAGAGCTGAAAGAGCTGGAGTCACTGCGCCTGCTCTTGTCATCCTTTGGGGACTGGAATTGTAGCTTAACACATCACAGCAACCTTAGGGCTGGTAAAGGCAGTGTATTGTTCTTGCGCCGAGATCACTCTAGGCCTGTGACATGGATGCAGGGGCTGGGTATTGCCACTAATAATAGAACAGGAAGTGTGGAGTGGGGAAAGTGGGCTGCGAGCTTACACCTGAATACCCCGTCGATGGTAGAATATTGCCTGTGCCTGTGATGGCACCTCTTGGGGCGCACTGTGGGGCTGGGAAGTGGACTGCGGGGCTGGCAATTTGAATGAAAATGGCAAAGGCACTAGACCTGTGAACGGGGCTGCGGGCATCCAGGAGAACTTATGCAGGGGTCTGCAAAGTGACTGGGGACTGCTCGGTGGGAGCTAAAATCACTGCGGGGCCAGCATATGGATGGTGGGGTGGCCTTCCAGAGGCTCGTGCCAGAGCTGAATTGCCGCCGAGCTGGAGCCAAGAGCCAGATGCTGCCATTTGAAGCTGGAGAAACACAGAGCTGGGACTGGAATAAGAGAGCTGGCAGTAAAATAAAGCTTATGGGTCAAGGTCTGAAAGAACTGGAGTCACTGCGCCTGCTCTTGTCATCCTTTGGGGACTGGAATTGTAGCTTAACACATCACAGCAACCTTAGGGCTGGTAAAGGCAGTGTATTGTTCTTGCGCCGAGATCACTCTAGGCCTGTGACATGGATGCAGGGGCTGGGTATTGCCACTAATAGTAGAACAGGATGTGTGGAGTGGGGAAAGGGGGCCGCAAGCTTGCGCCTGAATACCCCGTCGATGGTAGAATATTGCCTGTGCCTGTGATGACACCTCTTGGGGCGCACTGTGGGGCTGGGAAGTGGACTGCGGGGCTGGCAATTTGAATGAAAATGGCAAAGGCACTAGACCTGTGAACGGGGCTGCGGGCATCCAGGAGAACTTATGCAGGGGTGTGCAAAGTGACTGGGGACTGCTCGGTGGGAGCTAAAATCACTGCGGGGCTAGCATATGGATGGTGGGGTGGCCTTCCAGAGGCTCGTGCCAGAGCTGAATTGTCGCCGAGCTGGAGCCAAGAGCCAGATGCTGCCATTTGAAGCTGGAGAAACACAGAGCTGGGCCTGGAAGAAGAGAGCTGGCAGTAAAATAAAGCTTATGGGTCAAGAGCTGAAAGAGCTGGAGTCACTGCGCCTGCTCTTGTCATCCTTTGGGGACTGGAATTGTAGCTTAACACATCACAGCAACCTTAGGGCTGGTAAAGGCAGTGTATTCTTCTTGCGCCAAGATCACTTTGGGCCTGTGACATGGATGCAGGGGCTGGGTATTGCCACTAATAGTAGAACAGGATGTGTGGAGTGGGGAAAGGGGGCCGCAAGCTTGCGCCTGAATACCCCGTCGATGGTAGAATATTGCCTGTGCCTGTGATGGCACCTCTTGGGGCGCACTGTGGGGCTGGGAAGTGGACTGCGGGGCTGGCAATTTGAATGAAAATGGCAAAGGCACTAGACCTGTGAACGGGGCTGCGGGCATCCAGGAGAACTTATGCAGGGGTGTGCAAAGTGACTGGGGACTGCTCGGTGGGAGCTAAAATCACTGCGGGGCTAGCATATGGATGGTGGGGTGGGCTTCCAGAGGCTCGTGCCAGAGCTGAATTGTCGCCGAGCTGCAGCCAAGAGCCAGATGCTGCCATTTGAAGCTGGAGAAACACAGAGCTGGGACTGGAATAAGAGAGCTGGAAGAAAAATAAAGCTTATGGGTCAAGGGCTGAAAGAGCTGGAGTCACTGCGCCTGCTCTTGTCATCCTTTGGGGACTGGAATTGTAGCTTAACACATCACAGCAACCTTAGGGCTGGTAAAGGCAGTGTATTGTTCTTGCGCCGAGATCACTCTAGGCCTGTGACATGGATGCAGGGGCTGGGTATTGCCACTAATAGTAGAACAGGATGTGTGGAGTGGGGAAAGGGGGCCGCAAGCTTGCGCCTGAAAACCCCGTCGATGGTAGAATATTGCCTGTGCCTGTGATGGCACCTCTTGGGGCGCACTGTGGGGCTGGGAAGTGGACTGCGGGGCTGGCAATTTGAATGAAAATGGCAAAGGCACTAGACCTGTGAACGGGGCTGCGGACATCCAGGAGAACTTGTGCAGGGGTGTGCAAAGTGACTGGGGACTGCTCGGTGGGAGCTAAAATCACTGCGGAGCTAGCATATGGATGGTGGGGTGGGCTTCCAGAGGCTCGTGCCAGAGCTGAGTTGTCGCCGAGCTGGAGCCAAGAGCTAGATGCTGCCATTTGAAGCTGGAGAAACACAGAGCTGGGCCTGGAGGAAGAGAGCTGGCAGTAAAATAAAGCTTATGGGTCAAGGGCTGAAAGAGCTGGAGTTACTGCGCCTGCTCTTGTCATCCTTTGGGGACTGGATTTGTAGCTTAACACATCACAGCAACCTTAGGGCTGGTAAAGGCAGTGTATTGTTCTTGCGCCGAGATCACTCTAGGCCTGTGACATGGATGCAGGGGCTGGGTATTGCCACTAATAATAGAACAGGTAGTGTGTAGTGGGGAAAGTGGGCCGCGAGCTTACACCTGAATACCCCGTCGATGGTAGAATATTGCCTGAGCCTGTGATGGCACCTCTTGGGGCGCACTGTGAGGCTGGGAAGTGGACTGCGGGGCTGGCAATTTGAATGAAAATGGCAAAGGCACTAGACCTGTGAACGGGGCTGCGGGCATCCAGGAGAAGTTATGCAGGGGTGTGCAAAGTGACTGGGGACTGCTCGGTGGGAGCTAAAATCACTGCGGGGCTAGCATATGGATGGTGGGGTGGCCTTCCAGAGGCTCGTGCCAGAGCTGAATTGCCGCCGAGCTGGAGCCAAGAGCCAGATGCTGCCATTTGAAGCTGGAGAAACACAGAGCTGGGGCTGGAAGAAGAGAGCTGGCAGTAAAATAAAGCTTATGGGTCAAGAGCTGAAAGAGCTGGAGTCACTGCGCCTGCTCTTGTCATCCTTTGGGGACTGGAATTGTAGCTTAACACATCACAGCAACCTTAGGGCCGGTAAAGGCAGTGTATTGTTCTTGCGCCAAGATCACTTTGGGCCTGTGACATGGATGCAGGGGCTGGGTATTGCCACTAATAGTAGAACAGGATGTGTGGAGTGGGGAAAGGGGGCCGCAAGCTTGCGCCTGAAAACCCCGTCGATGGTAGAATATTGCCTGTGCCTGTGATGGCACCTCTTGGGGCGCACTGTGGGGCTGGGAAGTGGACTGCGGGGCTGGCAATTTGAATGAAAATGGCAAAGGCACTAGACCTGTGAACGGGGCTGCGGGCATCCAGGAGAACTTATGCAGGGGTCTGCAAAGTGACTGGGGACTGCTCGGTGGGAGCTAAAATCACTGCGGGGCTAGCATATGGATGGTGGGGTGGGCTTCCAGAGGCTCGTGCCAGAGCTGAATTGTCGCCGAGCTGGAGCCAAGGGCCAGATGCTGCCATTTGAAGCTGGAGAAACACAGAGCTGGGACTGGAATAAGAGAGCTGGCAGAAAAATAAAGCTTATGGGTCAAGGGCTGAAAGAGCTGGAGTCACTGCGCCTGCTCTTGTCATCCTTTGGGGACTGGAATTGTAGCTTAACACATCACAGCAACCTTAGGGCTGGCAAAGGCAGTGTATTGTTCTTGCGCCGAGATCACTCTAGGCCTGTGACATGGATGCAGGGGCTGGGTATTGCCACTAATAGTAGAACAGGATGTGTGGAGTGGGGAAAGGGGGCCGCAAGCTTGCGCCTGAAAACCCCGTCGATGGTAGAATATTGCCTGTGCCTGTGATGGCACCTCTTGGGGTGCGGCTGAAATCTCTGTAGGGCTGGGAAGTGGACTGCGGGGCTGGCAATTTGAATGAAAATGGCAAAGGCACTAGACCTGTGAACGGGGCTGCGGGCATCCAGGAGAACTTATGCAGGGGTGTGCAAAGTGACTGGGGACTGCTCGGTGAGAGCTAAAATCACTGCGGGGCTAGCATATGGATGGTGGGGTGGGCTTCCAGAGGCTCGTGCCAGAGCTGAATTGTCGCCGAGCTGGAGCCAAGAGCCAGATGCTGCCATTTGAAGCTGGAGAAACACAGAGCTGGGCCTGGAAGAAGAGAGCTGGCAGTAAAATAAAGCTTATGGGTCAAGAGCTGAAAGAGCTGGAGTCACTGCGCCTGCTCTTGTCATCCTTTGGGGACTGGAATTGTAGCTTAACACATCACAGCAACCTTAGGGCTGGTAAAGGCAGTGTATTGTTCTTGCGCCAAGATCACTTTGGGCCTGTGACATGGATGCAGGGGCTGGGTATTGCCACTAATAGTAGAACAGGATGTGTGGAGTGGGGAAAGGGGGCCGCAAGCTTGCGCCTGAATACCCCGTCGATGGTAGAATATTGCCTGTGCCTGTGATGGCACCTCTTGGGGCGCACTGTGGGGCTGGGAAGTGGACTGCGGGGCTGGCAATTTGAATGAAAATGGCAAAGGCACTAGACCTGTGAACGGGGCTGCGGGCATCCAGGAGAACTTATGCAGGGGTCTGCAAAGTGACTGGGGACTGCTCGGTGGGAGCTAAAATCACTGCGGGGCTAGCATATGGATGGTGGGGTGGGCTTCCAGAGGCTCGTGCCAGAGCTGAATTGTCGCCGAGCTGGAGCCAAGGGCCAGATGCTGCCATTTGAAGCTGGAGAAACACAGAGCTGGGACTGGAATAAGAGAGCTGGCAGAAAAATAAAGCTTATGGGTCAAGGGCTGAAAGAGCTGGAGTCACTGCGCCTGCTCTTGTCATCCTTTGGGGACTGGAATTGTAGCTTAACACATCACAGCAACCTTAGGGCTGGTAAAGGCAGTGTATTGTTCTTGCGCCGAGATCACTCTAGGCCTGTGACATGGATGCAGGGGCTGGGTATTGCCACTAATAGTAGAACAGGATGTTTGGAGTGGGGAAAGAAGGCCGCAAGCTTGCGCCTGAAAACCCCGTCGATGGTAGAATATTGCCTGTGCCTGTGATGACACCTCTTGGGGTGCGGCTGAAATCTCTGTGGGGCTGGGAAGTGGACTGCGGGGCTGGCAATTTGAATGAAAATGGCAAAGGCATTTGATGGGGGTCTCAGAGCAGCACCAGGTGTGAGTGTGAAGATGGTGGGGGCTCGGAGCAGCCCAGGTGTGAGTGTGAGGATGAGGAGTAGCTCGGAGCAGCCCAGGTGTGACTGTGAGGATGATGGGGGCTCGGAGCGGCCCAGGTGTGAGTTGTTATGATGAAGGGGGTTCCGAGCAGCCCAGGTGTGAGTGTGAGGATGATGAGGGGCTGGCTCATGCCGGGGCGAGGCTGTTTTAGGGTGAGGCTTTGCCTCAGCTCTCTTTTGCATGGAGCAGCTGAGTGGAGGGGTTTATGGGCCGCTCCCGGCGCTGTCTCATGGAAGGACTGCGAGAGCTTTCCGCAGGGTCGGGGGGAACACCTGGATCCGCGCTTGGGTACGTGGAGCATCGCTTAAGGAGGTGCCGAGGGACGAATCTTTGTGCCGGGGAGCAGCAGCCGAACAGGTGAGCCCGTGTGGGTTTGGAGCGGGGAATTTTCTCCTTCCCCTTTGCAATTTCATCTTGCCAGTCCCTCCCCGGTTCCCCATGAACAAAAATGGAGCTTATGAAGACAAAAGGAATTAAGGAGAAGGAAGTAGCTCCTCTTCTTTTATTGTCTGCATTTGAACAGAAGGGATCCCTCTTGACTTGTGGTTTTAAGGGTGTTGATTGCAGGAAAAGCTGCCTTTTCCAGGCTGTTAGGGGTATCACAGGGGTGACAGGGAATCCCTGTGTTCTATTTTAAGGGGAATGGGAAAAGTATTCTTGTGGTGTTATGGGTTTGATTTGAAGGCAGCCACCCCGTTTTCATCACCCTCGGGTTTAAATGGAGGGGGCAGCCCTGGTGTCCCTCCTTTTCAAGGGTTTGAATGGAGGTCGAAATCCCCCTTTCCCCTCAGTCGAAGGCTTTCATTTGAGGAGCACCCCTTTTTTCTGCTGTTGTAGGGGGTGAAATTTTAGGGGAGAACGCATTTCTTTGCCCTTGTTGAAGTGAGGTGAGCCCGCCTGCGGTGTCAGTTTCGGGGATGGCTTGCGGGAAGCCGCAGCTCCGGCAGCGTTTGCAGGGCTGCAATGGGGCTGTGCCGCTGCATTGGAGGGCGCTCCTCGTGCCCGCGGCCCGGCCCGGAACGTTCCTGGCCCGGAACATTCCCGCTCGGGAGCGCTGCTGGCATGGCCCGGGCAGCTGCCGGGGCGCACAGGGGATTTGGCGCGGCCGGGCGGGCCAAGGGCGGCAGTGGCGGAGCCGCGCCGGTGCGAGCCGTGCGGAGCCGAGCGGAGCCGGGCCGGGCAGGCCAAGGGCGGCAGAAACGGCGCGGGCGCTGCTGCGCCGGCCCGGGCGGTGCCGGCCGCTCCGTCCGCTTTGGGCGCGGGGCTCGGGTGCCGCCGGCCCCGCCGGGCCCGGTGCCGGCTCCGCCGGGCACGGGCAGCGGGTGGGGCTCCCCGGAACGGCGCCGGCCCCGCGTGCCGGAGCAGCCGCCGCAGGAGCCGCTTTCCTGCCGGGAGCCGCGCTCCGTGCAGGGCCGGCAGCGAGCGCCGGCTTCGGCCGCTCAAAGTTTGGCGGTGCCATGGTTCGGAGGCGCTTTGGAGGCCTTGATTGCATCGCTGGGTTCGGTTTGCAGCGGGTGTACGCTAAGGAATATGGTGTTCTTCCTGAGCGGCACGGTTCTCGGTGCCGGTAGGGATGATAAAGGTTCGTTTTGGATTGAGTTTTTTAGTCGGATTTTTTTTTTTTTCCCGGGGTATTATGTTTAGAAGGGCGCGCAATGGTTTTTACGGGTCGTAGCGTGAAGCAGCGGTTCGCATTTTAATTCTGTTGCGGTGGCTTTTGTTAGCGTGAGTGTGTAGTGTTTGTTTTGGGGGGCTTGAGGTAGCGTCGTGTCGTTCATTGCAGCGGGTTTTTAATCTCGATAATTGCATGTGTATTTATCGTCTTCCAGGGTTTTTATTTATTTGGTTTGTTTGATTGTAGTGTATGTTTTATGGTTACGGGTAATTTGGGGGACATTGTTTATGGTTACGTTTGTCTTTAGTCTTTGTGTTTGTTTCTAGGTGGTATTTTTATTTTGATAGCTTGAGGCACTATGGGTTTATTCAGTTGGGAATAATTTTTTTGTTGTGAATTTAAGTCTATTTGGTTTTGGGGCTTTTTCTTTTGTGTGTCCTTTGATGAATTTGGTTGTTGTTTTTCAGTTTTAGTTTTGGGAATATGGGTATTTACATGGTGGGTCTTTTTAAGTATTTATTTGGGTAGTTGTTTTCTTAGTTTTTAGGGGTTGAGATTTTTTTTTTCCCATTTCGTTAATTAGTTCGGTTTTTAAAGTTATTTTTACACAGGATTGGTTCTTCTTTGAGTTAGTGTAGAGGCAGAATTTTGTTTATTTTTATTTAGTAACATTCAGGATCATTGGCACTGTTTGGAGTTTATTAGGCTGGTTTCATTTTTTTCAGTAGTTTCTGTGATTTGCTGTGTGTGTTTCAATAGGGTTTCCTTTTATTTTGGTTCCATTTTTCTGACCTGATGAGAATTGTTATCGAAAAGAGCGTTGTGTGGTTTTTTTGCTGGCAGTTGCTTGGCTGTTGGAGGTGTCTTGATGTTTTTGGAAGATATTGGTGGGAATTCGATGCTGTTTGTCATTTTATTTAGGAATTGCATTTTAAATGTTACATTTAAGTGTAACGCTAATTAAACAAAACAAATATATGTATTGAAGTGAGAATAAAAATCCTAAAATGTAAATCAAATCGAATATATTAAAAAAATCCATGTAACATATATCATTATATATTACAATAAGATATAATTTTAATACAGGATATGATGCATGTTTATAGATGTGTAAAAATAGATATTAGAAATAGAAACCCCAATCAAAAAATAAATATAGAAATGTATGACAAATATATGCAGACATATCTAGAAATAGAAAATATTCATAAATATAGAAAAATAAAAATTGATATAATACATAATGCAAGTAACACTGTATATAAAGTATTATAACATATTATAGGAAATATGTATAAAGTATTTCTAAATACAGTACATCAATATGTTATAGTATTTAACAAATTATAAACATACATATCAAAATTATAAATATATATATATTTTTAAAAACAGTTAAATAAAGCAGGTTTTTTATTTGCCAATAGGCAGGTTTTGATTTTAAAAATTACAAATACAAACAATATAAAGGTGGTAATCTAAGTATAGTAATATGTCATAAATACATCTAGATATGTAAAATTTAAAATTAGAGGAAAAAATTTGGTATAGGAGTAGATATGACAAGGAATTTAAATAAGCATTTAAATAAACTTCTGGAATTTTATATATATTATATATTATGATTATTGCGTCAAAAGAGACAATAAATATAAATCTGAATATAATTATACAAAGTATAAATTATACTATTTCAATGTCGCTTAAAAGAAAGGGCTTTTTTGTGTTTATTTGTTTACTGATGGGGTTTTTATTTGGAATAATGGAACTGGTATAGAAATATAAATCTAAGTATAGAAATATGCAATCAGTATATAAAGATATATATGAAAACACAAGAGATAAATAAATATCAATAATAGGAATAGACGTAATGAACTATATCAATTACTTAACGCATCAATGTCCGGTATAAATATGCATGTGAATGTAAATATAAAAAATAGAAATATAAAATATATTTCAAGATGGTTTTAAAGGAAGGGGGCTTTTTTGGCTCTTGTAGGGTAAGAGGCAGGTGTTTGGCATTTATTTTAGAGGATTTTTGAGGGCATCGCAGCTGGTCTTCTGCCCGCCTTCCCCGCCCGCCCCAGAGCGCGGCAGCAGCGCAGCCCCCCCGCACAGGCAGCCGAGGGGCGGCGGCCATGACGCGTCTCTGCCGCGGCGCAGGCGCGATCGCGACCTTGGCAGCGGCTCGGCCGGGACGCGCTCGAGCGTCCCGAGATGGCGGCACCAAGGGCGGGAGAAAGGAGCCGCGCGGCCCGTGCCCCGGACCGGCTGTTGGGCACCCCGAGGCCGCAGCGGCGGGATTGTCCGTGAGGTACGCAGTGCCGAGCCCACGGGCTGTGGGCTCAGCGGCGCCGTGGGCGGGCGGGTTCTGGGGGGCCGCTGACGGGCATTGGCGGGGGCGCTTCTCTTGGCCGAGGTAGTCGTGGTACGTCCTGTGCTGCTGGAGAGGGGTTTTGTACTGGAAAAGCTCATTTCATTTGTCCGAATGAAAATAAGCTGCCCAGTATGGCCAAGCAGACAGCAGTAAGACACTTGCTTTGGTAGAGAATTCAGTGCTTCAAAGTGGGGGGTTTATTTCATTTTAGCATGGATGACTTAATAGTCGTGACAATGCCAGCGTTACAGCCAACGTTATCAGACAGATGTGGGGGAAAAAAATACACTGATATTCCTGTGCTGGCACGCATCTGTAGCTGGGAAACAGCAGAGGAGCTGCAGTGTACAGCTGTTAGCAGCAAATTGGGGAAGAACTGGTCTGGTGAAATTTGGGGTTCAGGTTGAGGATTCATCAGTGGCTGTCAGAATGGCTCAGTGACTCTCTGCCAGGCTGGTGTGGCCTCAAAGGCTGCCCCTGCTGCTGGCAGAGTGTGTGGAGCCTCTGCTGAGCAGGCAGTGGCATCCCCCCAAACACCTTCTCACAGCAGGGACGGAGATGGACCCAGCCCAGCGCGTGGAAATGGATCTCTCCAGCTGAACGCTCAGGTGAAGCGAGCAGAGAGCGTGCCCAGCATGAACCAGGTGACCTGCACATCTCCAGGGTAATGATTCTTGCACCTTCAGAGCCACAGTATCGCTGAGCTTTTTTTTTCCCCAGGCTTTTAATCACCTCTCAAACAGACGAATACTCCCCTTGGAGGCTGCTGTGCCCTGTGCACCGGGGAGCCTGGCAGGTGGCCCCGTTGGTGAGAGGAGGGCAGCTGCAAGCAGGCAGCCCCCAGGAAAACACGGGAGTTTCAGTGCTTTCTGATGCCTGAGGAATGGGGAGATGGCCTGAGCTCAGCAGGAGTTAAGCGCGGCCATACAGAGGCCTGGCTGTTATGATTTAAGATTGCTTATTGAATGTCTGTAGTTTCTATAGATATTTGTATATCTGTCAAAGTAGGATATAGAGCCTTGTGCAGGAGAAAAAGAACTCTTTATGTAAGATATGACCTGGGGGGGCATCATGCCAGGCTATCCCTTCCAGATTTGGAAGGCTTCAGTGTTTTATGTGGCGTGATGGGAAGTTTTGAAAATTAAGATTTTCTCTTTGGTGCAGGTCAGATGGGTGACGCCTGGCAGCTCGTGCACTGCCACTGTGCTAACCTGTGTGCCTTCCCTCCCTGCTCCACAGGCAGAGCAACACGGGAGCAGCAGGGAGAGGTGGCTTTGTCCTGGAGGATCCAGGAGCTCGGGGTGGATATCTGAGCCTGCAGCTCCAGGCTGCCGCAGGACCCAAGGGCTGCACACACCCAGAGCGTACAGGTACTCTCAGAAACGTGGGCTGTCGTGGCTGAGCCCTCAGGAGCTGGGAGAAGAGCAGCAACTTCCAGCCTTTTCTTTTGTCTGCTGTTCCCGTGTTCAGTCAGTCTGATTACTTCTGGGCATTTGCCCAGCAGGGTGCGAAATGCTTCAGGGGCTAAAGGGGGGGGAAAAAAGGGAAAAAGAAGCTATAATGTAAACCTCAGGAGGGAGAAGACATCTGTCAGGACAAACTCTTAAGAGAAATGGGCTGAAGAATACTTGTTTACTCAATCTTCCGTATCTGTAGCTAGTTCAAAGAGGTCTCGAAGTCCTTCCCATTAGCAGAGCAAAGGAAGAACAGAAAAGCTCTCAGCCTAAGCCATTAAAAGCAGCAGCAGCAGCAGCTTTGTGTGCTGGAGTGTGGCAGGCATTCCTAGGTTGGCTTTTTAGTTTTGCATCTAGCACTGGTAGAGGAAAGTTCTTTGCAAGGTGATAGTTCCAGCCTTGTATTGAAATGTGAGCAAAGAGGAACTTTCTCAGTTGGATTTGGGTTTATTCACAGCACTTGTGAACAGAGTTAACATTCAGATAACATGTGCAGGGAGTGTGCTGCGGGTTACCACAAGTGACAAAGGAAGTGGGACAGGGACAGGGCACTTTCCCCTTCAAGGTACTGTTTTTTTCTGGAAGAATGATGTGAGAGCAGAAAAGTTGCAATGGCATTGCAGTTCCCTGCACAGAATATACCCAGGGAGGTGAAGCACAGCCCAGTGGTGCCATTCACTGGCACCACAACTGGGAGCATCAGTGAAGTGAGGAGCACTGAGGAGCTCTCCCCTCTAGCAAACACAACAGTCATGTCAACCAGTGTCACCCTTTTCCAGACCACTGGCATGTCCTTGGGGACAATAACCTGTGTTTTTTACAGCCAGGTCTTCTGAGCTGCTGCTCACAGTGAAAAGAAACTTGTGTACAGGCACTCTGCAAAATTGCCACCTCAGATGCCACTGAAGCACAGCTTTGGCTTTCAGGCATTTCCCCTGCAAGCTGTCCCTTGTGGCGTTTCCGCACTGGATTCATTGTAAATTCATTCCTCCCATTTTTTATTTGTAATTTCCAAAGAATATCAGTTGGCTTTCACGGCCTCTTCAGGGCTCCCCAAGCTTCATACCACACCTAAATGCTCGTTTTCACTGCCTGAAGGGCTTTTCTGGCCCGAATGATTCTATGAATTTGGCCTGTACTTTAGCTTAAGGGGAAAGCTGTACATTGATTGCATTTTGGAGAAAAAGATTTGACTGTCCAGCTGTAAATTTATCTTGTGCTTTGTCTTCCAGGTTCGCTCGCATTGTAATTTGCAAATGGCACGGCAAATGCCACGAGAGCAGCTGGTGAAGGTGGCTCTGAAGCAATGACAAGAATGTGCTGCAAAGTTGGGTCCAGCAGTCCAGCTTCCCGACACGGTAGGGCAGACACACCTTTTGATAAAGCATCAAACGCTGTAATTTTTATTCTTTGTGTTTGTCTGTGCTCCCATTCTGATCACCCCTTGAAGTATTATTTTTCAAAATGATATCTAGGAGAGAAATCATGTTTATTCAGGGGCAGCCATAATTTTCATCTGTTTCAAATGCACCGGGTGTGTTTTAAGCCCTGCACACACAGCGAGAGCTGCAGAGCTTGTAGTGCAGTTCACTGCAGCACTGATTTATTCTGTATTCCAGTAACCGTGCGCTGGGGTGCCAGCTAGGCTCAATAGCAGGAGCGGGAGAAGCAGACCCGAGAGGTGCTTTGGGTGGAGCCCAGCCAGGTTTCAGGCAGCCTGCAGAGTCTGCCCTTGCAGTACACACCGGTCTGCTGTTGCCATCTGCTGGAAAAATCCCTAATGGATATTTCCAAACGTGGGGAGGAGCATCTGCTCCTGTCACGGAACTGCTGGGGGCTCTTTGCCCTCGAGCTCCGTGCAGTCTGCCCAAGAACAGCGTGTGCAGCAGGCTGTTAGTGCTCTCTGCAGGGTGAAGCACCTTCAGCCAAGGTCAGTGCAAGAGCAAAACAATCCTGCCAGCAAAGCCTGCTACTAGAGAGGCAAACAATTATCCTTCCAAAGGAATTCATCCTTCTTCTCCCTTGCAACTCTCCTGTTTCATCACACCACAGAGTGATTTGGGGTGGAAGAGATCCTGAAAACGACCTAGTTCCACCCCTGTCCTGGGCAGGCTCACCTTCCTCTCGGCCAGGGTGCTGTGCTGTCACAGATCAGGTGACAGATCTGTGGAAATTGTAATGATATTATTAAGGCGCGTCTCTTATCGCCTTGCCCTTTGTGAAGCCCGAGGCTGTCTTGTCCTAGTTTAGCTTTCTGATGTGGAGGAACAGAACTGCCACCTGATCTAGAATTTGGAAAAGACAAAAACCTGCTTTGCATCCTTGTGCCTGGAAGTCATTGTGACCCAGGGAAGTGAGGGAGGGGCTGGCTGAGGTCACTGAGGCTCTGAGATGGAGGTGAGTTTGCATTCCAGTTTATTGGAACGGAGGCTCATCAGAAGTTTCCTCGGCTATCCAAGGCACAGAGCCCTGGAGCCGAGTGAGCCTGAGCTGCTGCATGCTTGCTGTGACCTTTGGGGTGAGCGTGCATCATTGCAGGCCTGGGATGGATTGAAATGCGCTGAGGAAACCAGAGGGGGGGAGGGAGGGAGGGAGGGAAATGCTCTGTTAACATGTGCCAATTCTTCTGTCAGACTCATCACGGCGGGACAGCGTGAGGACTGAAAGTGTAAGAAGATGTGGAGGGAAACAGAGAATCTGACAGGAGCAGCAAACGCACGAGTGCACGAATTTTGCTTTTTTGCTTGGATGTAAACTCAGGAGTTGAAAGGAATTTGGGAGTGAGAAGGGACATTTCAGAAGGAGAAGAAGAAAAAGAAGTTGTTGCTACAGTCCTGGCAAAATCTTTTGTTCTAGCTAATAAAAGAAGTTAGTTTAAAAAACAAAAAGGAAAAAAATGTAGTGTTTTTTTTTTACTTCACTATTATATTCATTGGTGGTATATGGTGTGTTGTTTTATTTCTTGGTATTATTAACTCTGTGTAAATTGTTTTTTGAGTGAAGCTGACTTTCTGGATGGGTTGGTTTGTATTTGAGGCAGGATTAATTTCAATAGGATTCTTTCATAGGTTTCTGATGGGTATTACTGGGATTTTGGTTTTGTTTACTGTATGTATAAACATAGAGCTTTGGTAGGGCCAGCTGGGCTGCTGGAATTTTGGGTGTGAATTTATTAGATGGCTTTTGTTAAATGCAGTTTTTAATTTTTGAAATGTTTTTCAATGTAGTGGTCTTAAGGTGGTTTTTAAGAATTCATTGTATTGTTTTATCTTGTTTGTAGTTGGTGTATGATAAGGGATGTGGTGTGAGTTCTTGAACGCTATGGTTTTGGTGTTCCTAAGTTCTGATTTCTTTCTGGTTCGATAGTTTTTTTTATTTTTATTTTTTGGGACAGGGGCATTTATATGGTGGGTTTTTATAGGCAATACATTTTTTAATTTAGGTAGTGATATTTTTTAGTATTTTAATGGTTTAGGTTTTTTATTTTCATGGTTTTTATTTTTTTAATTTTTTCAAATAACTTTTATAGATTATAGGTTATTATTTGTGCATTAGCATAAAGGTAGAGCTTTGGGGACTTTTTTTAGTAATGTTTAGGGTCAGTTGTACAGTTTTGAGTCTAGTGAGTTGGTTTGATTTAATTTTTATTGGGTGTTTGTTTTTATTAGCAGTTGTGTCATTTTCGGGGTGTATTTGAGTTTTTTGGGGTTTTTGAGGTACTGGTTTAGGAGGAAGTTTATGATGAGCATGTGCGGAGGTTTTGGGCTACTTTATAGTGGGATTTAAAATTTATTTACAGTTAGGTTTATTTGAGTTTTTATTAGGGTTCAATGAGGTTGTGGGATGTTTGTTCCATTAGAAATAGGTTTTGTTTTGATGTGCTGCGATGGGATGGGCGTGTGCTGCGTGCCGGTGCTGACAAAGGTACAGTATTGTTGTGGTTCTGGTGTGTCGGGTTAATGAACTTCTATGGTTTAATATAGAGATGAAAATAGAAATAAATATAAATTTAAAAATAAATCTAAAATTAGAGTGGTAAATATAAATATAGATAACAGATACATACATAAAACTATAATATATGGTATATAATTGGAACATATCATATAGGTCTATTTTATATAGATATATATACACAAAGATATATAAATATAGATTGTAAATATAAAAATATTTAAATAGAGTTAAAGTAAATTGGGGTTTTTTTTTAGGTTATAGGCTGGGGTTTTTAAATAAATGATAGAAATAAAATATAAATTCAGATATACAAATATATATAGAAATACAAATATCTATACATATTTAATTTAAATAAATATAAGTAAAAAATATATATAATACAGAAAATATATATCTATGATTATATTAGAAGGTATTCTCTCTAATATATATAATATCTATGAATAAAATAAATAAAAATATCCATATAAATATCATTATAATTTTGAAAAATAAATTTACTTCCTAAATTTTAAATCTGGTTCAAATAAAGGGGTGTCCTTGGTTTTTATTTGGTTAGAGGCAGGAGTTTTATTTTAAATAATATAAGTAATAGAGAAATGTGGATCTTAAGATAGAAATATATAATAAATATATAAAGAGAAATTGCTGAACTATGACTATAAATTTAAATATATGTAAGTAATATGAAGAGTTGTAGTATAGAATATAAATAACATTATATGGCAATATAAATTATAAATGGGAATATAAATATAAAAATATGTAAATATAGTTTAAGAGAAAGGGAATGTTTTTGCTTTTATTTAAGCAGAGGCAGGGTTTTTATTTTGAATATTATAAGTGTTCCAGAAGTAAAAATCTTGACGCAGAAATATTTAATCAATATAAAAAATATGAATAAAAATATATAAAAAATGTAAATACCTACTCGCATCAGATGTAATATAGAATATAAATTTATTTATAAATTGACATTGGTAAAGATAAATGTAGAAGTAAGCAATATACATTAATATACATTATAAATACAAATATGAATATAAAAATTGAACATTAGAATAAAATCTATTTAAATATTGTTTAAAACAAAGGGTTGGGGTTTTTTTTGTTCTTCTTGTGTTAGAGGCAGGGTTTTTATTTTAGATAATATGAATGTAGATATTATTGTTATATATTTCTAAATATTGAGATATACAATCAAGATATAAATATATATATAAACACAAAATATAAATAAATACAAATAATAGGAAGAGATGTAATGAAGAATACAAATAACAGTATACATAAGTATACATTTAAAATGTAAATGTGAATATGAACCTGAAAAATAGAATTTAAAAAAATACTTAAGTACAGTTTTGAAGAAAGGGGTTCTTTCTGGCTTTAATGTGGATGGAGGCAAAGGTTTTATTTTAAATAATCCAAATGTTACAGAAGTAAAAATCGTAACAGAAATATTTACTTACTATGTAAAAATATTTATAAAAATATACAAATAAATTTAAGTTTTAGGGATATATGCAATATGGAATAAAAATGTATTTATAAAAAGAAATGTATAAATGGACAGTGTACATCAATATACATTGCAAATAGAAATGTGAATATTAATATGAAAAAATATTTTAAAAAATATTTAAATATTTCTTAAAAGAAATTGGTTTTGTTTTTTTTTTTTTTTTTTTTTTTTTTTTTTTGGTGTTGTGTTTTGTTTTGTTTTGTTTTGTCTTTTATCCTATTAGATTAGAGGCAGAAGTCTTTTTTCCCTCTTCCCGGTTGTTTTGGGGCATTTATTTCAGAGCAGTTTTCGGCGGGGGTCGCCCCTGTTCTTTTTTGCCGCCTTCGTTGCCCGCAGCCCCGAGGCGCGCTGCGCCCCCGGCTGGGGCGGGCGGCAGTGTTGCCGCCTTGTGGGCAGAGCGCGGTACTGCAGCCGTGCACCGAGAGGCCGCCACCTTGGGAGTGGCGCGTGGCCGATGTCGCGGACTTTTGGTTGACCTTCTCAGCATGGCGGCGAAAAGGGCGGGGAAGTGGAGGACCGGGTGGGTGTAACTGGACTGCCTGCACGGAATACCGACATCGTGACGGCCCCGACGGATTTTTCTGTGGCGTTTCATGTGTACCCGAGACATGCTGTGGGCTCAGGGGCGCCGCAGGCGGGCGTATTTTGGCGAGTTTGTGAGAGGCATCTGGGTAAACGCCTCGCTGTGCCGGGGTCCTCTCACGTCCGCTTTCCCGCCCCGAGGGAACTGAGCCGGGCCGAATTGTTCCGAAGAGCCAAGTGTGGCCGAAAAGAGCCGAGTTTCACCGAAGAGCCGAGTGTGGCCGGAAACAGCCAACTTGAACCGAAGAGCCCAGTGCGGCCGAAAACAGCCGAGTTTACACCAAGAGCCGATGATAGCCGACTGGAACCGATAGCTGACTGTAGCCGACTTGAGCCGCATTTAGACAATGTGCCGAATACGACCGAGTTTAGCCAAACCGTGGGGAGTTCAGCTGAAGAGCCGAACTGAAACGAGTTTAGACCAAGAGCCGAACCAAGCCGAATTCAGCCGAGTTTCGTTAAACAGAACCGAACGACGCCGCAGCGCTCTGCCTGCAGTGCGCCGGTGCACACGGCAGGGATCGCTGTGCCTGCAGTGCGCCCGTGCACACGGCAGGGGGCGCTGTATAAAGTATAAAATATCAACTATCCATAAGAAGGAATAAAAGCTCTATGTCATGTGCAGCAGTAGAAAATTTCAGGCTCCCAGGGAATAAATAGTTTTCTTTAAATCATTTTCGTTTTGGAGTTTTTTTACTTCCAGGTAGCCTGAAAGTTACTACTGCTGCTTTTTTATTCTAAAGCTAGAAAGGAAAACCAAGATTAGAAATGCAGGGAAAGGAAGAAAGGAAGGAAGGAAGGAAGGAAGGAAGGAAGGAAGGAAGGAAGGAAGGAAGGAAGGAAGGAAGGAAGAAAGAAAGAAAGAAAGAAAGAAAGAAAGAAAGAAAGAAAGAAAGAAAGAAAGAAAGAAAGAAAGAAAGAAAGGAAGGAAAAGAAAAAAGAAAATAAGGAAAAGAAATGAAAGGAAGAAAGAAGAAAGGACAGGAAGGAAGGAAGGAAGACAGACAAAAAAAACCAAAAACCAGGAGGGCAAAGAGAAACCTAGGGAAAAAAAAAAAAAAGAAAAAGAAAAAGAAAAGAAAAGAAAAAAACAACAAAAAACAAACCCACAGGAAAAAAACTCGGGATGGGCGAGAAACCCCCCCCTCCCCGAAAAATCCAAGATGGGCAAGAAAAATCCCAGAAATACCACAGCCAAATAAAACAGGAAAAAAAACCAAAATAAAGACAAAAACAAAAAAACCCCAAAAAAACAACAACAAGATGGGCAAGAAAAAAACGCAGAAGAAAACCCCAAGATGGGCATGAAAAAGCCCAGAATAAAGCCCCAAGATGGGCGAGAAAAATCCCAGAAAAATAAAAAAAAAAACCAGAAAAAACCGTAAGAAACGCAGAGAAAAAAAAAAAACAGAAAAGAACCCAAGATGGGCAAGAAAAATCCCTGAAAACAGACCAGAGAAAATCCCCAAAAATGGGCAAGAAATAAAATCAGAACAAAAAACCAAGATGGGGAAGAAAAAATCCAGAAAAGAAAAAAAAAAAAAAAAGAGAAAAAAAAAAAAAAAACAACAAAAAAACACCTGAAAAAGAACCCCAAGGGGGGCAAGGAAAAACCAGAAAAAACACCAAGATGGGCAAGAAGAAACGAAGAAAAAACCCCAAGAAGTGCCAGAAAAAAATCAAGGAAAAAGGGAGTAAAAGCCCCAAGAAACAAGGCAAGAAAGAGAGGCAATAAAGGCCACCAAAAATTCAAGAAAAAACACAAGAAATGCCAGAAAAAGGTACGAAAATGGTTTTGCCAGGTGCGATCAAGGTGAGCGGGTTCAGTTTCAGGTCCAGGAGATGAACAAGTGTCAGATTAGCTTGGGGCACTGCTGTGCAATGCAGCCGTGACAGGATGTTTATCTTTAAATATAGTTTAAATAAATTGGGGATTGTTTGGCTTTTATTGGGGTATAGGCTGGAGATTTCATAAAAAATATAAAACTAGGAATCCAAATATAACATATATATGTCGATATCAAAAAATATTTAATACATATAAATATCAGTAAAAGAAATCTATTGTGTCAAAAGAATATATCTATTATTATATAAAAAGGTATTCTCTCCAATATATATAATATCTATAAATATAACAAATGAAAATTACAAATATAGATGTGAATAGAATTATGACAAACAAATTTATTTTAAAAATTTTAAATGTGTTTTTAATAGAGGGGTGTCTTTTCTTTTTATTTCGTTAGAGGCAGGGGTTTTATTTTAAATAATGTAAGTACTATAGAAATGTAAATCGACATACAGAAATATATAATAAATATATAGGGATATAAAGATATAATACCAAACTATGAATAGAAATAGAAATCTATGTAAGTAACATGAAGAGATGCAATATATAATATAATTTTTAATATACAGTAATATAAATTCTAAATATAAATGCGAATATAAGTATGAAAAATATATGATGGGGGCTCGGAGCAGCCCAGGTGTGAGCTGTGAGGATGAAGGGGGTTCCGAGCAGCCCAGGTGTGAGTGTGAGGATGATGAGGGCCGGCTCCTGCCGGGGCGAGGCTGTTTTAGAAGGAGGCTTTGCCTCAGCTCCCTTTTGCATGGAGCTGCTGAGTGGAGGGGTTTATGGGCCGCTCCCGGCGCTGTCTCATGGAAGGACTGCGAGAGCTTCCCGCAGGGTCGGGGGGAACACCTGGATCCGCGCTTGGGTACGTGGAGCATCGCTTAAAGGAGGTGCCGAGGGACGAATCTTTGTGCCGGGGAGCAGCAGCCGAACAGGTGAGCCCGTGTGGGTTTGGAGCGGGGAATTTTCTCCTTCCCCTTTGCAATTTCATCTTGCCAGTCCCTCCCCGGTTCCCCAGGAACAAAAATGGAGCTTATGAGGACAAAAGGGATTAAGGAGAAGGAAGCAGCTCCTCTTATTGTCTGCATTTGACCTGAGGGGATCCCTCTTGACTTGTGGTTTTAAGGGTGTTGATTGCAGGAAAAGCTGCCTTTGCCAGGCTGTTAGGGGTATCACAGGGGTGACAGGGAATCCCTGTGTTCTATTCTAAGGGGAATGGGAAAAGTATTCTTGTGGTGTTATGGGTTTGATTTGAAGGCAGCCACCCCATTTTCATCACCCTCGGGTTTAAATGGAGGGGGCAGCCCTGGTGTCCCTCCTTTTCAAGGGTTTGAATGGAGGTTGAAATCGCCCTTTCCCATCAGTCGAAGGCTTTCATTTGGGGAGCACCCCTTCTTTTCTGCTCTCCTAGGGGGTGAAATTGGAGGGGAGAACGCATTTCTTTGCCCTTGTTGAAGTGAGGTGAGCCCGCCTGCGGTGTCAGTTTCGGGGTTGGCTTGCGGGAAGCCGCAGCTCCGGCAGCGTTTGCAGGGCTGCAATGGGGCTGTGCCGCTGCATTGGAGGGCGCTCCTCGTGCCCGCGGCCCGGCCTGGAACGTTCCTGGCCCGGAACATTCCCGCTCGGGAGCGCTGCTGGCACGGCCCGGGCAGCTGCCGGGGCGCACAGGGGATTTGGCGCGGCCGGGCCGGCCAAGGGCGGCAGTGGCGGAGCCGCGCCGGTGCGAGCCGTGCGGAGCCGAGCGGAGCCAGGCCGGGCCGGCCAAGGGCGGCAGAGGCGGCGCGGGCGCTGCTGCGCCGGCCCGGGCGGTGCTGGCCGCTCCGTCCGCTCCAGGCGCGGGGCTCGGGCGCCGCCGGTAGCCCCGGGCCCGGTGCCGGCCCCGCCGGGCACGGGCAGCGGGCGGGGCTCCCTGGGACGGCGCCGGCCCCGCGTGCCGGAGCGGCCGCCGCTGGAGCCGCTTTCCTGCCGGGAGCCACGCTCCGTCCGGGGCCGGCAGCGAGCGCGGGCTTTGGCCGCTCAAAGTTCGGCGGTGCCGTGGCTCGGAGGCGCTTTGGAGGCGTTGATTGCATCCCTGGGTTCGGTTTGCAGCGGGTGTACGCTAAGGGATACGGTGTTCTTCCTGAGCGGCACGGTTCTCGGTGCCGGTTGGGATGATAAAGGTTTGTTTTGGATTGAGTTTTGTAGTCGGATTTTTTTTTTCCCGGGGTATTATGTTTAGAAGGGCGCGCAATGGTTTTTACGGGTCGTAGCGCGAAGCAGCGGTTCGCATTTTAATTCTGTTGCGGTGGCTTTTATTAGCGTGAGTGTGTAGTGTTTGTTTTGGGGGGCTTGAGGTAGCGTCGTGTCGTTCATTGCAGCGGGTTTTTAATCTCGATAATTGCATGTGTGTTTATCGTCTTCCAGGGTTTTTATTTATTTGGTTTGTTTGATTGTAGTGTATGTTTTATGGTTACGGGTAATTTGGGGGACATTGTTTATGGTTACGTTTGTCTTTAGTCTTTGTGTTTGTTTCTAGGTGGTATTTTTATTTTGATAGCTTGAGGCACTATGGGTTTATTCAGTGGGGAATAATTTTTTTGTTGCAGATTTATCTGGTTTTTGGTATTATTCTTGTTGTTGGTTTCTTTATTTTCCTTTTTTGTTGTTGTTGTTGTCTTTTAATGTATTTGAGTATTGTTTATCAGGGTTTTTTTTGGGAACATGGGTATTTATATGGTGGGTTTTTAAAGTATTTATTTATTTGGGTAGTTAATTTCTTAGTTTTTAGTGGTTGAGATGTTTTTCCATTTTGTTAATTAGTTCAGGTTTTAAAGTTATTTTTACAGAGGATTGTTTATTCTTTGAGTTAGTGTAGAGGTCGAATTTTGTTGTTTTTTATTTTTTTTTAGTAACGTCGTTCAGGGTGAGTGGCACTGGCTTGAGTTTAGTAGATTGGTTTGACTTTTTTTTAGTACTTTTTGTAATTTGCTGTGTGTGTTTCTATAGGATTTTCTTTTATTTTGGTTCCATTTTTCTGTCGTGATGAGAATTGTTATTGAAAAGAGTGTTCTTTGTTTTTTTGCTGACACTTGTTTGGCTGTTGGAGGTATCTTGATGTTTTTGGAAGATATTGGTGGGAATTTGATGCTGTTTGTTTTGTCATTTCATTTAGGAATTGGATTTTAAATATGCAATTATGACTCTAACTATATTGAAACAAAAGAAATAGATGTGTAGCAATGGGAATGAGCCAATTTTATTTTTATATATTCGGTCAATTTTTAAAATTTAATATGTAACATAAGTCATTATATGTTACAATAAGTTACTCTAATTTTAATAGAGTATTGTGTTTGTTTATAGATATATGAATAGAGAATATAAATGTAAATACAACCCAAACAAAAATACAAATATATAAATGTATTGCAACTATATGCAGATATATAAAAAATTAATAATAAATTGTAAATGTAAAATAACATGAATTGTAAAATATATAATACACGTAATACTGCATATATTTTATGAAAAATATTATAGGAAATGGATATAAAATAGATATAAATATGGATGTGATATATCTATCTATATCTATCATTTGTTGTATATTATGATAAATATAAATATAAAAAAAATTTAGGTAGTTTAAAATAATGGATGGTTTTGTTTTTTCTTTGCCAAAGCAGGGATTTTCGTGTAAAAATTACAAATACAAATAATATAAAGGTAGAAATATAAGTATAGAAAAATACCATAAACACATTAAAGATTTATATAAAAATTAGAAATATAAGGAAAAATAGGTTGTAGCAGTAGATATGGTAAATAATTTAAAAAATAATTCCCGTACATTTTTTTAATAAGGTGCATATTATATATAGTTATTAATATAATGCATCAATATAAACTATAAATATATATAAAATATCAACTATCTATAAGAAGGAATAAAAGCTCTGTGTCATGTGCAGCAGTAGAAAATTTCAGGCTCCCAGGGAATAAATCGTTTTCTTTAAATCATTTTCGTTTTGGAGTTTTTTTTTTTTACTCCCGGGTAGCCTGAAAGTTTCTACTGCTGCTTTTTTATTCTAAAGGTGGAAAGGTAAACCAAGATCAGAAATAGAAGAAAGGCAAAGGGAAGGGAAGGGAAAGGAAAGGAAAGGAAAGGAAAGGAAAGGAAAGGAAAGGAAAGGAAAGGAAAGGAAAGGGAAAGGGAAAGGGAAAGGGAAAGGAAAGGAAGCAGGAGAGCAAGAAGGAAGGGAAGTGGTGAAAAAAAAAAACCGAGTGAAAAAAGTAAAAAGAGTTGGAGGGAAAAAGAGAGGGCATTCGGGAGGAGCAGTGCTGCCTCAGGTGCTTCCCCGCCCTGGGGCGAAGGACCCGTTTGATGCCCGGGAGGGACTGCAGCTCCCGGTGGCGGGGGACGGAGCCGTGGCTGTCAGCCCGAGACTACAACTCCCGGCAGGCCGTGCTGCCTACGCGGCGTGTGACGCAGCGGCTGACGCGGCACATGAGTGGCTGGCGTGCCAGGCGGCCGCGCGGGGCTGTGCGCGCGCAGCTGCCGGCGCCTCTCCCGCGCGGGACAGCGACGCTGGAGGGGCGGAGCCTCCGTCTGGCCGCCCGCACGGAGCTGAGCTGCGCGGAAGGAGCGTCCGCCCGGTTCCTCGGCCTCACCCAGCGGTGCCGGGGGCGGGGGCGCTGCCGCCCGCCGATGGCGGAGGGCGAGGCGGTGCTTTGCTGCCGCGGGCCGGGAGCTGCAGGAGCCGCCCCGGGCGAGCGGCGCCGGGCGCTCCCGTGGTCCCGGTGGGGCGGCTGCCCTCAGGCTGGCGGAGGCGCCGGAGGAGCCCCCGAGCTGCAGCCATCTCCCTCGGGCTGCTGCCGGTGCTGCGGGCGGAGGCGGCTCCGCCGCGTGTTGGGCGTTGCGAGCAGGGAGCGCTGCGATATCGCCGGCATGACGGGGCTGCTGCCTGCGTTAGTGCTCGCGGCTCTTTGTGCCATGGAAACGGATGGAGCGGCGCTGAGAGGGACACCCAGAGATGGCCGGGAGAATGCCCAGCGCAGGGAGCGGGCGGGCTGTATGCTTCGGATGGCACAGGTGCGAGCTGCAAAGTCACCCCCCCTTCCGCCCCTGCCCTCCCGAGCCCCGGGGAAAATGCTTTCCAGCATTGTCGAGCTTCTGAAAGACAAAACTTGTGATTTGACACTAGCATCCAGAAAAGGTTTCTGTCTAGATTAGCAAATGTCTAAATTGTTCTTGGTTACATCCCATGACCGGTTTTAGGCAGTGACTTTATACTGCTTTTAGGATTTTCTTGTACACTGGTGAGAAAATAGGCAGGTCTGATAGTGGTTTCACTTTTTTTCTACTTCACGTTCCATAAGATTCTTTTATCCTAGCGATTGTTTTAAAATTCTACTGTAAGCGTTTGTGGTTCACTTTTTTTTTCTTTGCAGCACCCGGGCCTTTTTTTTTTTCTCTAAATCGGGAGTAAATATAGCTGAGTAAAATTACCTTGGTTATCTTCCTTCTTTTTAAACTTAATTGTTTTTATTAATAATTCTATTTGAATATGCAGAAAAAGTGGGTATGTCCTGTAATCTATGCTAGCTTTTCTCGTTTACAGGGTACTCACAAAATATGTCTCACTTAGTGTCCCACAGAAACATTCTGGGTGAAATCTGAATTAAGGTATATGTTTTCAAATAAGTAATCAGTTTAGATATTTGCCTGTGTACCTTTTCCTGTAATTCAGAGCTTGCGTTCTGTGGGTTTTATGATAAACCTGTAAAACATGTAAGAATGGTTTTGCAAGTCTGAATCGTTGAAGGCAGCAATAAGTGGATTTAGAGCCTGTTCTTGAGCAAAGGGAAAAAGTGTGACTTTGATGCTGAACTTGTCGTTTTTCATTTGACTTGCCTTTAATTATTGAAGAAGAGAGAGAACTAGGAAAAGAAATAGAATTGGTTATTGAGCACTCCTAAAAAGCTCACCATGATTCTGTGTAGAGCCAAAGTGAAGGATGATGGAACAGAGCTCTGTGCATTAGAAGGAAATAAACCTGATGTCCACGCAGAGTCTTACTAATTTCTGTTTTTAAAATGCAAAATAAGTTTAGGAAGTGTTGGAAGTTAGTATTTTGGGAAAGAAATGGCAGTTCCACAAAACATTCCATTCCATTTAAGAGAGGCCCTTGGACTGATTCATGTCTTTTTATAACTTTGCAATATAGAACTAATCCATATTTTGTTTCTCACATTAGGGCGCATTCTTCACTTCCTGGATTTTTAGTGGAAGGAAATGCAAGAGCGGACAAGCTGACAATGGTCATTTCTAACACATTGCCAAATATTTTTGAACAAGCAAAATTGAGTCATGCCTTTTTCCACCAAAATGCACAAGCACTCATGCGAATGTTCCAAATCACTAAAAGTCAAGCTAAAGCTATCATTCATACTTGCCCTGACTGTCAATTGGTACAACCTCCTGTTTCTACAGGAGCAATCAACCCCCGAGGCTTACAAAGCCTACAGTTGTGGCAAACAGGTGTTACTAAATAGCCTTCTTTTGGTAAATTTAAAAATATTCATGTTTCCATAGACACGTTCTCTGGTGCAGTTTTTGCTTCCCTTCACACAGGTGAAACTGGCAGCCATGCCTGTCATCATTTCCTGCAAGCTTTTGCTTCATTGGGTATACCCCAAGAAGTAAAAACTGACAATGGTCCCGCATACATATCTCAAAAATTGGCCACATTTTTAAATGAATGGGGTGTTCGACACATTTTTGGTATTCCCCACTCTCCCACAAGCCAAGCAATCATTGAAAGAACACATCAAACCTTAAAACGCATATTAGATCAACAGAGAGGGGGAACGGAAATCACCCCACAGATGAGACTGAGTAAGGCTTTGTATGGTTTTAATTTTCTAAATAGTTCAAGTACAGAACCAGATCCACCAATCTTTAGACACTTTTCAAATAGCACACAGGCAAAACTGAAAGAACATCCTCCTCTTCTAATTAGAAACCCTGACTCTGGACAGATGGAAGGCCCGTTTCAATTAATAACGTGGGGCAAAGGGTATGCTTCTATTTCCACAGGTGCTGGAAGAATTAAGTGGGTTCCTGCCAAAAACGTCAAACCGTATCGCACTTCAGAACCTGTTGTCGAGCCTAGAACTGAGGAAGCGAGTACGCAGACGTGGACCGAATGGAAGGATCCCGGGTCTCGCCTGACGCCTCTTGTGCCTGACGTTCTTTGTGTATCGGTGGAACCCATGAACTCTGATTTTGTGCCAATGTTATTTATGAGTATACGAATTGAATGCTGAATGTTTGTTTAACGAAGCAAATTTTTGGCTGAAAATTTAGGTTATTGTTTTTGTTTAGAAAGAATTCTGCCAAAACTTAGTTCTTGAAAGAGATGGGGCAGAATCAAGTGGTATACTTGTTTTGCTTGATGTTAATTGTTTTTTGTCGTGCAGATCTGCCTGTGGATCAACCGAAAACGAATGTTTGGGTGACCTTAGCCAAGGCTGCCGGATCGGATACTATATGCCTGTCTAATTCGGAACCAGAAAAGCCTTTCTCAACCTGTTTGGTTGGTGTGCCAGTGAAAGAGTTTCCTTTGGTCAGAAAAGAATCCAATGGTAAACCAGGTGGAATTGACAATGGAAACAGTCCTTCCTTCAATTGGAACATTTGTTCGAAAAAACTTCTCAGGGCAGCAAATGTTTCAAACAGTTGGGATGTGTTTCTGGAGACGGACCAATATCCACGGCAATTGCCAAAAGGGTATTGGATCATTTGCGGAGACAGAGGTTGGCAAGGCATTCCAGCCCACCTTGAAGGTGGCCCTTGTAGCATTGGTATGCTTACCATAATTGCCCCCACTGCCAAAGCAGTGATGAAAAAGAAACAAAGGAAAACAAGAGCTGTCCCTCCTTATGATGAGAACTGTCAGAGTGATTTTATGCCTTGGAATGCCGCCAGAAGGCTTTCAGCAGGTATATTTCTACCCCAATTGGCTTCAGCTGTGGCATTGAGACAATTAGATCGAGTTGGATGTTGGCTGAGCAAACAAGCTAATGCCACATCCTCCGCAATCAGTGATATGTTGACCGATGTTGATAGTATTAGACATGCTACTCTTCAAAACAGAGCAGCCATTGATTTTCTCTTACTGGCACAAGGACATGGTTGTGAGGAATTTGAAGGATTGTGTTGTATGAATTTGTCTGATCGTTCTGAATCCATTCACAAAAGCATTCAAAAATTAAAGGATCTGACAGCCCAAATTAAAGAAGATGGAGGTTCCTGGTTGGATGATTTGTTTCAAAATTGGAGTTTTGCACCTTGGCTAAGGCAACTTTGCAAGATAGGTCTTTACATATTAGGTGTTCTAATACTGATATTGATAGTGGCACCTTGTATACTCTGTTGTCTTCGGCGAATGATGAACAAAACAGTCCGAGAAGTTTTTGTCATTCAAGCAGGAGAATTAGGAAGTAGAAGCACAGAGAGTGTACGAAATCTCACAAAAGCTGTAGATGAGGATATTGACATGAACGAAGGTTTTGAATTAAGGCCTTGGAATCGACCAGAGTTTTTTGAACGATGCCTTGTGACTGTTGCCAAACGTGATTCATATCTCTCTTTCAGGGATTGGGTCTTCACAGCATTAAGTTGCTGTGCCGTAATATAGCAATGCTTCAGTTTAGTGAAAATAGGTCTTCAGCAGATAATAAGCAGAAATTTTGCAATAGAGCTATGAAACGCAAATAGCAAGCGACAAGAAAATGAAAGCTTCTGGGTCAAACAGAGAGGGGGAAATGTTGGAATCCATAAGGTTAGAGGATTTTTAAGAAATGGTTACAAAGAAGTATGTAGGCCTTAGACTGGAGTTTTGTTAGCATTGCAGAAAAGTTTCCCATGCAAGCAGAAAAAGTTTTCCATGCAAGCAGAAAAGTTTCCCAAGCAGTAGACGTGACAAATAACAATAGGCTTCTGTAGAATTGGCTTTAGGATGGCAACAAGGTTATTTAATGTATATCTTTAGAAGGTTAGCATGAATAGAACTCTGTTCTTTGTCTCTTATCAACTAGTCTTTGTTTTAGCTACGATTACCTATGTTTTATAAGATTGGATAGAATGCTTGTCAAGATGTGTTTTCTGTGTCTGATTGGCTGAATTCTAGTCTGAGATGATTTTATGTATTGCTGTATGAGCCCTGTTGAAGGAGACATTTTTTGGTGTGGATCAGTGAGCTGTCATGTCTCCATTTTGTATTTTGAGACTGATGTGCTGGAAATAAAAGCAAAAATCTCTTCACTGGTCTGGTTACCATGTTATCCCTATTTGGATATTTTGCCGCGGCCTAGTGGGTTCCTTTTTTAAGGCGTGGGCTCCTGACACCATTGGACTTTTACCTGTCCCGTCCCCCGCATATTGGTGCCTCGTGTGAGGACGTAGAATAGAAGAAAAACAAAGAAAAATCGTGGAAGTACCAGCTGCGGAGACCCAAGTGTTAACAAGGAGCACACTGTATCATCTCTCCCGCCGAAGCCAAGAAAATTGTAAGTAACTTATCTCGGGAGAGCGCTTGGGTGACGTTGGGAGGCAAAATAGCGAAAAAGAAAATTATAAAAAGAACACAAAAATGGGAACGAATTTATCAAAAGTTGAATGGGATGTTTTTCATCAATTAGAGACAATGTTACAAGAAAAAGGTCACTCTGAAATTTCAAAAACTGAGCTTAAAAACTTACTTATCTGGGTTAAAGCGAATACGCAAGATTTAAATCTGCAGTCTGCTTTTACTTTTCATTTTTGGGATCAGATAAACTGGAGAATCTATAATCTAGTCTCTCTCAAAAAAGATGAAAGCTTAAGAGAACTTATGCCGGTTTGTAGAGCGCTGTTGGAGCACTGTTTTAAACAAACGGATAATAATAAGATCAACTTGGACTCAGAAAACAAAGCTTCTGGTTCTGTCTCATTAAATTCCAGTAAACCGGAGACTGTGTGAGTATCGGAGAATGTTACAAGTGTTGTTGCAAATGCTGAAAGTATTGCTTTGAACTCTGTTGAACAAAATCTTTCTTCTCTCTCTCTGGGAAAAAATGAGACTCTTTTGGACTTTTCTTCGCGTTGTTCTGTTAATGTAAAAATATGTGACTCTTGTAAGGGGGATGGAACAAAGTGTGTAAAAGATGGAAATGAAAAAGTGACTGTACTTCTTAAAATTGTTTGTGCAGGGACACTGAAAATTGAATTGGATTCTGTTGGGCCTGGGGTGGAGGCTGAGGTGGCTGCTTCCACTCGGGAAATTGTGGTTCCGGGGAACTCTTTTTCAGTTAAGCAAAAACATGGTTGTTCTGGTGTTTGTGACACAAATGGTCTTTGAAAACCTGTAGGGAGGCAAAACCCATTCCATTATTAACAAAGGATCTTGTTCTGTGGCATCCCACTGGAAAATGAGACCACAAAGCTGCATCTTCTCTCCTAAGATTGCAAGAAAGAAAGGATTTTCAGGAACGCAGCGATGAGCTTGTCTTTTTTGAAGAGCTTCTGTGACTTTGTCGAGAGCAGCACGAGCTTCAGGGGTTAAAGTTCTTGGCGAAGTGATGTCGCAACTTCCTCTCAGCAAATGGAAGAGCGGACTCAGTTCATCATTGCTGATTCCCAGCATCGGTCTGACCCAGTTGATTTCTCCTAGAAGTTGTTGTAACTCTTGTAGGTTGTTGACTCTGGTTCGGATCTGAATTTTCTGTGGTCTTCTTGTCGTCTCAGTCATCTTCCATCCCAGGTACTTCTAAGGTGAAACTTGTTGAATTTTCGTTGCAGAGATTTCAAGTCCAGCTTTTTGAATTTCAGCAACAACACAGTCGCGAGTTTCTTCCATCTCTTCCTTTCAAAGGACTCCACGCTTAAAGCCAATTTTTCTTTCTCTGTATCTATAGATTGACAAACACCAGAACAACCATGTTTTTGCTTAACTGAAAAAGAGTTCCCCGGAACCACAATTTCCCGAGTGGAAGCAGCCACTTCAGCCTCCACCTCAGGCCCAACAGAATCCAATTCAAGTTTCAGTGTCCCTGCACAAACAATTTTAAGAAGTACAGTCACATTTTCATTTCCAGCTTTTACACACTTTGTTCCATCCCCCTTACAAGAGTCACATATTTTTACATTAACAGAACAACGCGAAGAAAAGTCCAAAAGAGTCTCATTTTTTCCCAGAGAGAGAGAAGAAAGATTTTGTTCAACAGAGTTCAAAGCAATACTTTCAGCATTTGCAACAACACTTGTAACATTCTCCGATACTCACACAGTCTCCGGTTTACTGGAATTTAATGAGACAGAACCAGAAGCTTTGTTTTCTGAGTCCAAGTTGATCTTATTATTATCCGTTTGTTTAAAAAGGCGCTCCAACAGCGCTCTACAAACCGGCATAAGTTCTCTTAAGCTTTCATCTTTTTTGAGAGAGACTAGTTTATAGATTCTCCAGTTTATCTGATCCCAAAAATGAAAAGTAAAAGCAGACTGCAGATTTAAATCTTGCGTATTCGCTTTAACCCAGATAAGTAAGTTTTTAAGCTCAGTTTTTGAAATTTCAGAGTGACCTTTTTCTTGTAACATTGTCTCTAATTGATGAAAAACATCCCATTCAACTTTTGATAAATTCGTTCCCATTTTTGTGTTCTTTTAATAATTTTCTTTTTCGCTATTTTGCCTCCAGACGTCACCCAAGCGCTCTCCCGAGATAAGTTACTTACAATTTTCTTGGCTTCGGCGGGAGAGATGATACTGTGTGCTCCTTGTTAACACTTGGGTCTCCGCAGCTGGTACTTCCACGATTTTTCTTTGTTTTTCTTCTATTCTACGTCCTCACACGAGGCACCAATATGCGGGGGACGGGACAGGTATAAGTCCAATAGTGTCAGGAACCCACGCCTTAAAAAAGGAACCCACTAGGCCGCGGCAAAATATCCAAATATGGATAACATGGTAACCAGACCAGTGAAGAGATTTTTGCTTTTATTTCTAGCACATCAGTCTCAAAATACAAAATGGAGACATGACAGCTCACTGATCCACACCAAAAAATGTCTCCTTCAACAGGGCTCATACAGCAATACATAAAATCATCTCAGACTAGAATTCAGCCAATCAGACACAGAAAACACATCTTGACAAGCATTCTATCCAATCTTATAAAACATAGGTAATCGTAGCTAAAACAAAGACTAGTTGATAAGAGACAAAGAACAGAGTTCTATTCATGCTAACCTTCTAAAGATATACATTAAATAACCTTGTTGCCATCCTAAAGCCAATTCTACAGAAGCCTATTGTTATTTGTCACGTCTACTGCTTGGGAAACTTTTCTGCTTGCATGGAAAACTTTTTCTGCTTGCATGGGAAACTTTTCTGCAATGCTAACAAAACTCCAGTCTAAGGCCTACATACTTCTTTGTAACCATTTCTTAAAAATCCTCTAACCTTATGGATTCCAACATTTCCCCCTCTCTGTTTGACCCAGAAGCTTACATTTTCTTGTCGCTTGCTATTTGCGTTTCATAGCTCTATTGCAAAATTTCTGCTTATTATCTGCTGAAGACCTATTTTCACTAAACTGAAGCATTGCTATATTACGGCACAGCAACTTAATGCTGTGAAGACCCAATCCCTGAAAGAGAGATATGAATCACGTTTGGCAACAGTCACAAGGCATCGTTCAAAAAACTCTGGTCGATTCCAAGGCCTTAATTCAAAACCTTCGTTCATGTCAATATCCTCATCTACAGCTTTTGTGAGATTTCGTACACTCTCTGTGCTTCTACTTCCTAATTCTCCTGCTTGAATGACAAAAACTTCTCGGACTGTTTTGTTCATCATTCGCCGAAGACAACAGAGTATACAAGGTGCCACTATCAATATCAGTATTAGAACACCTAATATGTAAAGACCTATCTTGCAAAGTTGCCTTAGCCAAGGTGCAAAACTCCAATTTTGAAACAAATCATCCAACCAGGAACCTCCATCTTCTTTAATTTGGGCTGTCAGATCCTTTAATTTTTGAATGCTTTTGTGAATGGATTCAGAACGATCAGACAAATTCATACAACACAATCCTTCAAATTCCTCACAACCATGTCCTTGTGCCAGTAAGAGAAAATCAATGGCTGCTCTGTTTTGAAGAGTAGCATGTCTAATACTATCAACATCGGTCAACATATCACTGATTGCGGAGGATGTGGCATTAGCTTGTTTGCTCAGCCAACATCCAACTCGATCTAATTGTCTCAATGCCACAGCTGAAGCCAATTGGGGTAGAAATATACCTGCTGAAAGCCTTCTGGCGGCATTCCAAGGCATAAAATCACTCTGACAGTTCTCATCATAATGAGGAACAGCTCTTGTTTTCCTTTGTTTCTTTTTCATCACTGCTTTGGCAGTAGGGGCAATTATGGTAAGCATACCAATGCTACAAGGGCCACCTTCAAGGTGGGCTGGAATGCCTTGCCAACCTCTGTCTCCGCAAATGATCCAATACCCTTTTGGCAATTGCCGTGGATATTGGTCCGTCTCCAGAAACACATCCCAACTGTTTGAAACATTTGCTGCCCTGAGAAGTTTTTTCGAACAAATGTTCCAATTGAAGGAAGGACTGTTTCCATTGTCAATTCCACCTGGTTTACCATTGGATTCTTTTCTGACCAAAGGAAACTCTTTCACTGGCACACCAACCAAACAGGTTGAGAAAGGCTTTTCTGGTTCCGAATTAGACAGACATATAGTATCCGATCCGGCAGCCTTGGCTAAGGTCACCCAAACATTCGTTTTCGGTTGATCCACAGGCAAATCTGCACGACAAAAAACAATTAAAATCAAGCAAAACAAGTATACCATTTGATTCTGCCCCATCTCTTTCAAGAACTAAGTTTTGGCAGAATTCTTTCTAAACAAAAACAATAACCTAATTTTTCAGCCAAAAACTAGCTTTGTAAAACAAACATTCAGCATTCAATTCGTATACTCATAAATAACATTGGCACAAAATCAGAGTTCATGGGTTCCACCGATGCACAAAGAACGTCAGGCACAAGAGGCGTCAGGCGAGACCCGGGATCCTTCCATTCGGTCCACGTCTGCGTACTCGCTTCCTCAGTTCTAGGCTCGACAACAGGTTCTGAAGTGCGATACGGTTTGACGTTTTTGGCAGGAACCCACTTAATTCTTCCAGCACCTGTGGAAATAGAAGCATACCCTTTGCCCCACGTTATTAATTGAAACGGAACTTCCATCTGTCCAGAGTCAGGGTTTCTAATTAGAAGAGGAGGATGTTCTTTCAGTTTTGCCTGTGTGCTATTTGAAAAGTGTCTAAAGATTGGTGGATCTGGTTCTGTACTTGAACTATTTAGAAAATTAAAACCATACAAAGCCTTACTCAGTCTCATCTGTGGGGTGATTTCCGTTCCCCCTCTCTGTTGATCTAATATGCGTTTTAAGGTTTGATGTGTTCTTTCAATGATTGCTTGGCTTGTGGGAGAGTGGGGAATACCAAAAATGTGTCGAACACCCCATTCATTTAAAAATGTGGCCAATTTTTGAGATATGTATGTGGGACCATTGTCAGTTTTTACTTCTTGGGGTATACCCAATGAAGCAAAAGCTTGCAGGAAATGATGACAGGCATGGCTGCCAGTTTCACCTGTGTGAAGGGAAGCAAAAACTGCACCAGAGAACGTGTCTATGGAAACATGAATATTTTTAAATTTACCAAAAGAAGGCTATTTAGTAACACCTGTTTGCCACAACTGTAGGCTTTGTAAGCCTCGGGGGTTGATTGCTCCTGTAGAAACAGGAGGTTGTACCAATTGACAGTCAGGGCAAGTATGAATGATAGCTTTAGCTTGACTTTTAGTGATTTGGAACATTCGCATGAGTGCTTGTGCATTTTGGTGGAAAAAGGCATGACTCAATTTTGCTTGTTCAAAAATATTTGGCAATGTGTTAGAAATGACCATTGTCAGCTTGTCCGCTCTTGCATTTCCTTCCACTAAAAATCCAGGAAGTGAAGAATGCGCCCTAATGTGAGAAACAAAATATGGATTAGTTCTATATTGCAAAGTTATAAAAAGACATGAAAGCCAACGATGTAAGTTTCATTACTAACATCCTTTAAAATGGAACCTTCTATTCTCCTGACTACATTAGCAACATAAGCAGAATCTGTGACCAAATTAAAAGGCTGAGGAAACAGCTGAAAAGCTCAAACTACTGCAGCAAGCTCAACAATTTGAGGGGATCCCTCTACTGTTTGAATATCAGATTCCCAAACATCAGTCTTTTGATTAAACCAAGTCACAACGGACTTGTGGCTTTTACCAGAGCCATCAGTGAAGAGAGTCACAGCATGTAAAGGTTCTTCACTTAATTTAGGTTTTTCTCTGAAACTCAGTTTTGCTTGCAGTAGTTTGTGAGCTGGATAGTGTATGGAACAAACACCTGGAAAACCTAAGAATGCATAATGTAAATCATCAGAATTTTGCATTGCCCAATTGAAATAATCATTTTTCAATGGCAAATAGATAACTGAACATTCTTGACCTGCCAAAGTTAACAATCTGGTTCTAGCCTTAATTATAATGTATGCAATCATTTCTAAAACTGAGCAAATGGTCTTTGAAAACCTGTAGGGAGGAAAAACCCATTCCATTATTAACAAAGGATCTTGGTCTGTGGCATCCCACTGGAAAATGAGACCACAAAGCTGCATCTTCTCTCCTAAGATTGCAAGAAAGAAAGGATTTTCAGGAACGCAGCGATGAGCTTGTCTTTTTTGAAGAGCTTCTGTGACTTTGTCGAGAGCAGCACGAGCTTCAGGGGTTAAAGTTCTTGGCGAAGTGATGTCGCAACTTCCTCTCAGCAAATGGAAGAGCGGACTCAGTTCATCATTGCTGATTCCCAACATCGGTCTGACCCAGTTGATTTTTCCTAGAAGTTGTTGTAACTCTTGTAGGTTGTTGACTCTGGTTCGGATCTGAATTTTCTGTGGTATTATTGTCGTCTCAGTCATCTTCCATCCCAGGTACTTCTAAGGTGAAACTTGTTGAATTTTCGTTGCAGAGATTTCAAGTCCAGCTTTTTGAATTTCAGCAACAACACAGTCACGAGTTTCTTCCATCTCTTCCTTTCAAAGGACTCCACCCTTAAAGCCAATTTTTCTTTCTCTGTATCTATAGATTGACAAACACCAGAACAACCATGTTTTTGCTTAACTGAAAAAGAGTTCCCCGGAACCACAATTTCCCGAGTGGAAGCAGCCACCTCAGCCTCCACCTCAGGCCCAACAGAATCCAATTCAAGTTTCAGTGTCCCTGCACAAACAATTTTAAGAAGTACAGTCACATTTTCATTTCCAGCTTTTACACACTTTGTTCCATCCCCCTTACAAGAGTCACATATTTTTACATTAACAGAACAACGCGAAGAAAAGTCCAAAAGAGTCTCATTTTTTCCCAGAGAGAGAGAAGAAAGATTTTGTTCAACAGAGTTCAAAGCAATACTTTCAGCATTTGCAACAACACTTGTAACATTCTCCGATACTCACACAGTCTCCGGTTTACTGGAATTTAATGAGACAGAACCAGAAGCTTTGTTTTCTGAGTCCAAGTTGATCTTATTATTATCCGTTTGTTTAAAAAGGCGCTCCAACAGCGCTCTACAAACCGGCATAAGTTCTCTTAAGCTTTCATCTTTTTTGAGAGAGACTAGTTTATAGATTCTCCAGTTTATCTGATCCCAAAAATGAAAAGTAAAAGCAGACTGCAGATTTAAATCTTGCGTATTCGCTTTAACCCAGATAAGTAAGTTTTTAAGCTCAGTTTTTGAAATTTCAGAGTGACCTTTTTCTTGTAACATTGTCTCTAATTGATGAAAAACATCCCATTCAACTTTTGATAAATTCGTTCCCATTTTTGTGTTCTTTTAATAATTTTCTTTTTCGCTATTTTGCCTCCAGACGTCACCCAAGCGCTCTCCCGAGATAAGTTACTTACAATTTTCTTGGCTTCGGCGGGAGAGATGATACTGTGTGCTCCTTGTTAACACTTGGGTCTCCGCAGCTGGTACTTCCACGATTTTTCTTTGTTTTTCTTCTATTCTACGTCCTCACACGAGGCACCAATATGCGGGGGACGGGACAGGTATAAGTCCAATAGTGTCAGGAACCCACGCCTTAAAAAAGGAACCCACTAGGCCGCGGCAAAATATCCAAATATGGATAACATGGTAACCAGACCAGTGAAGAGATTTTTGCTTTTATTTCTAGCACATCAGTCTCAAAATACAAAATGGAGACATGACAGCTCACTGATCCACACCAAAAAATGTCTCCTTCAACAGGGCTCATACAGCAATACATAAAATCATCTCAGACTAGAATTCAGCCAATCAGACACAGAAAACACATCTTGACAAGCATTCTATCCAATCTTATAAAACATAGGTAATCGTAGCTAAAACAAAGACTAGTTGATAAGAGACAAAGAACAGAGTTCTATTCATGCTAACCTTCTAAAGATATACATTAAATAACCTTGTTGCCATCCTAAAGCCAATTCTACAGAAGCCTATTGTTATTTGTCACGTCTACTGCTTGGGAAACTTTTCTGCTTGCATGGAAAACTTTTTCTGCTTGCATGGGAAACTTTTCTGCAATGCTAACAAAACTCCAGTCTAAGGCCTACATACTTCTTTGTAACCATTTCTTAACAATCCTCTAACCTTATGGATTCCAACATTTCCCCCTCTCTGTTTGACCCAGAAGCTTTCATTTTCTTGTCGCTTGCTATTTGCGTTTCATAGCTCTATTGCAAAATTTCTGCTTATTATCTGCTGAAGACCTATTTTCACTAAACTGAAGCATTGCTATATTACGGCACAGCAACTTAATGCTGTGAAGACCCAATCCCTGAAAGAGAGATATGAATCACGTTTGGCAACAGTCACAAGGCATCGTTCAAAAAACTCTGGTCGATTCCAAGGCCTTAATTCAAAACCTTCGTTCATGTCAATATCCTCATCTACAGCTTTTGTGAGATTTCGTACACTCTCTGTGCTTCTACTTCCTAATTCTCCTGCTTGAATGACAAAAACTTCTCGGACTGTTTTGTTCATCATTCGCCGAAGACAACAGAGTATACAAGGTGCCACTATCAATATCAGTATTAGAACACCTAATATGTAAAGACCTATCTTGCAAAGTTGCCTTAGCCAAGGTGCAAAACTCCAATTTTGAAACAAATCATCCAACCAGGAACCTCCATCTTCTTTAATTTGGGCTGTCAGATCCTTTAATTTTTGAATGCTTTTGTGAATGGATTCAGAACGATCAGACAAATTCATACAACACAATCCTTCAAATTCCTCACAACCATGTCCTTGTGCCAGTAAGAGAAAATCAATGGCTGCTCTGTTTTGAAGAGTAGCATGTCTAATACTATCAACATCGGTCAACATATCACTGATTGCGGAGGATGTGGCATTAGCTTGTTTGCTCAGCCAACATCCAACTCGATCTAATTGTCTCAATGCCACAGCTGAAGCCAATTGGGGTAGAAATATACCTGCTGAAAGCCTTCTGGCGGCATTCCAAGGCATAAAATCACTCTGACAGTTCTCATCATAATGAGGAACAGCTCTTGTTTTCCTTTGTTTCTTTTTCATCACTGCTTTGGCAGTAGGGGCAATTATGGTAAGCATACCAATGCTACAAGGGCCACCTTCAAGGTGGGCTGGAATGCCTTGCCAACCTCTGTCTCCGCAAATGATCCAATACCCTTTTGGCAATTGCCGTGGATATTGGTCCGTCTCCAGAAACACATCCCAACTGTTTGAAACATTTGCTGCCCTGAGAAGTTTTTTCGAACAAATGTTCCAATTGAAGGAAGGACTGTTTCCATTGTCAATTCCACCTGGTTTACCATTGGATTCTTTTCTGACCAAAGGAAACTCTTTCACTGGCACACCAACCAAACAGGTTGAGAAAGGCTTTTCTGGTTCCGAATTAGACAGACATATAGTATCCGATCCGGCAGCCTTGGCTAAGGTCACCCAAACATTCGTTTTCGGTTGATCCACAGGCAAATCTGCACGACAAAAAACAATTAAAATCAAGCAAAACAAGTATACCATTTGATTCTGCCCCATCTCTTTCAAGAACTAAGTTTTGGCAGAATTCTTTCTAAACAAAAACAATAACCTAAATTTTCAGCCAAAAATTAGCTTTGTTAAACAAACATTCAGCATTCAATTCGTATACTCATAAATAACATTGGCACAAAATCAGAGTTCATGGGTTCCACCGATGCACAAAGAACGTCAGGCACAAGAGGCGTCAGGCGAGACCCGGGATCCTTCCATTCGGTCCACGTCTGCGTACTCGCTTCCTCAGTTCTAGGCTCGACAACAGGTTCTGAAGTGCGATACGGTTTGACGTTTTTTTGGCAGGAACCCACTTAATTCTTCCAGCACCTGTGGAAATAGAAGCATACCCTTTGCCCCACGTTATTAATTGAAACGGAACTTCCATCTGTCCAGAGTCAGGGTTTCTAATTAGAAGAGGAGGATGTTCTTTCAGTTTTGCCTGTGTGCTATTTGAAAAGTGTCTAAAGATTGGTGGATCTGGTTCTGTACTTGAACTATTTAGAAAATTAAAACCATACAAAGCCTTACTCAGTCTCATCTGTGGGGTGATTTCCGTTCCCCCTCTCTGTTGATCTAATATGCGTTTTAAGGTTTGATGTGTTCTTTCAATGATTGCTTGGCTTGTGGGAGAGTGGGGAATACCAAAAATGTGTCGAACACCCCATTCATTTAAAAATGTGGCCAATTTTTGAGATATGTATGTGGGACCATTGTCAGTTTTTACTTCTTGGGGTATACCCAATGAAGCAAAAGCTTGCAGGAAATGATGACAGGCATGGCTGCCAGTTTCACCTGTGTGAAGGGAAGCAAAAACTGCACCAGAGAACGTGTCTATGGAAACATGAATATTTTTAAATTTACCAAAAGAAGGCTATTTAGTAACACCTGTTTGCCACAACTGTAGGCTTTGTAAGCCTCGGGGGTTGATTGCTCCTGTAGAAACAGGAGGTTGTACCAATTGACAGTCAGGGCAAGTATGAATGATAGCTTTAGCTTGACTTTTAGTGATTTGGAACATTCGCATGGGTGCTTGTGCATTTTGGTGGAAAAAGGCATGACTCAATTTTGCTTGTTCAAAAATATTTGGCAATGTGTTAGAAATGACCATTGTCAGCTTGTCCGCTCTTGCATTTCCTTCCACTAAAAATCCAGGAAGTGAAGAATGCGCCCTAATGTGAGAAACAAAATATGGATTAGTTCTATATTGCAAAGTTATAAAAAGACATGAAAGCCAACGATGTAAGTTTCATTACTAACATCCTTTAAAATGGAACCTTCTATTCTCCTGACTACATTAGCAACATAAGCAGAATCTGTGACCAAATTAAAAGGCTGAGGAAACAGCTGAAAAGCTCAAACTACTGCAGCAAGCTCAACAATTTGAGGGGATCCCTCTACTGTTTGAATATCAGATTCCCAAACATCAGTCTTTTGATTAAACCAAGTCACAACGGACTTGTGGCTTTTACCAGAGCCATCAGTGAAGAGAGTCACAGCATGTAAAGCTTCTTCACTTAATTTAGGTTTTTCTCTGAAACTCAGTTTTGCTTGCAGTAGTTTGTGAGCTGGATAGTGTATGGAACAAACACCTGGAAAACCTAAGAATGCATAATGTAAATCATCAGAATTTTGCATTGCCCAATTGAAATAATCATTTTTCAATGGCAAATAGATAACTGAACATTCTTGACCTGCCAAAGTTAACAATCTGGTTCTAGCCTTAATTATAATGTATGCAATCATTTCTAAAACTGAGCAAATGGTCTTTGAAAACCTGTAGGGAGGAAAAACCCATTCCATTATTAACAAAGGATCTTGTTCTGTGGCATCCCACTGGAAAATGAGACCACAAAGCTGCATCTTCTCTCCTAAGATTGCAAGAAAGAAAGGATTTTCAGGAACGCAGCGATGAGCTTGTCTTTTTTGAAGAGCTTCTGTGACTTTGTCGAGAGCAGCACGAGCTTCAGGGGTTAAAGTTCTTGGCGAAGTGATGTCGCAACTTCCTCTCAGCAAATGGAAGAGCGGACTCAGTTCATCGTTGGTGATTACCCGCATCGGTCTGACCCAGTTGATTTCTCCTAGAAGTTGTTGTAACTCTTGTAGGTTGTTGACTCTGGTTCGGATCTGAATTTTCTGTGGTATTATTGTCGTCTTCCATCGTCTTCCATCATCTTCCATCCCAGGTACTTCTAAGGTGAAACTTGTTGAATTTTCGTTGCAGAGATTTCAAGTCCAGCTTTTTGAATTTCAGCAACAACACAGTCACGAGTTTCTTCCATCTCTTCCTTTCAAAGGACTCCACCCTTAAAGCCAATTTTTCTTTCTCTGTATCTATAGATTGACAAACACCAGAACAACCATGTTTTTGCTTAAGTGAAAAAGAGTTCCCCGGAACCACAATTTCCCGAGTGGAAGCAGCCACCTCAGCCTCCACCCCAGGCCCAACAGAATCCAATTCAGGTTTCAGTGTCCCTGCACAAACAATTTTAGGAAGTACAGTCACTTTTTCATTTCCATCTTTTACACACTTTGTTCCATCCCCCTTACAAGAGTCACATATTTTTACATTAACAGAACAACGCGAAGAAAAGTCCAAAAGAGTCTCATTTTTTCCCAGAGAGAGAGAAGAAAGATTTTGTTCAACAGAGTTCAAAGCAATACTTTCAGCATTTGCAACAACACTTGTAACATTCTCCGATACTCACACAGTCTCCGGTTTACTGGAATTTAATGAGACAGAACCAGAAGCTTTGTTTTCTGAGTCCAAGTTGATCTTATTATTATCAGTTTGTTTAAAACAGTGCTCCAACAGCACTCTACAAACCGGCATAAGTTCTCTTAAGCTTTCATCTTTTTTGAGAGAGACTAGTTTATAGATTCTCCAGTTTATCTGATCCCAAAAATGAAAAGTAAAAGCAGACTGCAGATTTAAATCTTGCGTATTCGCTTTAACCCAGATAAGTAAGTTTTTAAGCTCAGTTTTTGAAATTTCAGAGTGACCTTTTTCTTGTAACATTGTCTCTAATTGATGAAAAACATCCCATTCAACTTTTGATAAATTCGTTCCCATTTTTGTGTTCTTTTAATAATTTTCTTTTTCTCTATTTTGCCTCCCAACGTCACCCAAGCGCTCTCCCGAGATAAGTTACTTACAATTTTCTTGGCTTCGGCGGGAGAGATGATACAGTGTGCTCCTTGTTAACACTTGGGTCTCCGCAGCTGGTACTTCCACGATTTTTCTTTGTTTTTCTTCTATTCTACGTTCTCACACGAGGCACCAATATGCGGGGGACGGGACAGGTATAAGTCCAATAGTGTCAGGAACCCACGCCTTAAAAAAGGAACCCACTAGGCCGCGGCAAAATATCCAAATATGGATAACATGGTAACCAGACCAGTGAAGAGATTTTTGCTTTTATTTCCAGCACATCGGTCTCAAAATACAAAATGGAGACATGACAGCTCACTGATCCACACCAAAAAATGTCTCCTTCAACAGGGCTCATACAGCAATACATAAAATCATCTCAGACTAGAATTCAGCCAATCAGACACAGAAAACACATCTTGACAAGCATTCTATCCAATCTTATAAAACATAGGTAATCGTAGCTAAAACAAAGACTAGTTGATAAGAGACAAAGAACAGAGTTCTATTCATGCTAACCTTCTAAAGATATACATTAAATAACCTTGTTGCCATCCTAAAGCCAATTCTACAGAAGCCTATTGTTATTTGTCACGTCTACTGCTTGGGAAACTTTTCTGCTTGCATGGAAAACTTTTTCTGCTTGCATGGGAAACTTTTCTGCAATGCTAACAAAACTCCAGTCTAAGGTCTACATACTTCTTTGTAACCATTTCTTAAAAATCCTCTAACCTTATGGATTCCAACATTTCCCCCTCTCTGTTTGACCCAGAAGCTTTCATTTTCTTGTCGCTTGCTATTTGCGTTTCATAGCTCTATTGCAAAATTTCTGCTTATTATCTGCTGAAGACCTATTTTCACTAAACTGAAGCATTGCTATATTACGGCACAGCAACTTAATGCTGTGAAGACCCAATCCCTGAAAGAGAGATATGAATCACGTTTGGCAACAGTCACAAGGCATCGTTCAAAAAACTCTGGTCGATTCCAAGGCCTTAATTCAAAACCTTCGTTCATGTCAATACCCTCATCTACTGCTTTCGTGAGATTTCGTACACTCTCTGTGCTTCTACTTCCTAGTTCTCCTGCTTGAATGACAAAAACTTCTCGGACTGTTTTGTTCATCATTCGCCGAAGACAACAGAGTATACAAGGTGCCACTATCAATATCAGTATTAGAACACCTAATATGTAAAGACCTATCTTGCAAAGTTGCCTTAGCCAAGGTGCAAAACTCCAATTTTGAAACAAATCATCCAACCAGGAACCTCCATCTTCTTTAATTTGGGCTGTCAGATCCTTTAATTTTTGAATGCTTTTGTGAATGGATTCAGAACGATCAGACAAATTCATACAACACAATCCTTCAAATTCCTCACAACCATGTCCTTGTGCCAGTAAGAGAAAATCAATGGCTGCTCTGTTTTGAAGAGTAGCATGTCTAATACTATCAACATCGGTCAACATATCACTGATTGCGGAGGATGTGGCATTAGCTTGTTTGCTCAGCCAACATCCAACTCGATCTAATTGTCTCAATGCCACAGCTGAAGCCAATTGGGGTAGAAATATACCTGCTGAAAGCCTTCTGGCGGCATTCCAAGGCATAAAATCACTCTGACAGTTCTCATCATAATGAGGAACAGCTCTTGTTTTCCTTTGTTTCTTTTTCATCACTGCTTTGGCAGTGGGGGCAATTATGGTAAGCATACCAATGCTACAAGGGCCACCTTCAAGGTGGGCTGGAATGCCTTGCCAACCTCTGTCTCCGCAAATGATCCAATACCCTTTTGGCAATTGCCGTGGATATTGGTCCGTCTCCAGAAACACATCCCAACTGTTTGAAACATTTGCTGCCCTGAGAAGTTTTTTCGAACAAATGTTCCAATTGAAGGAAGGACTGTTTCCATTGTCAATTCCACCTGGTTTACCATTGGATTCTTTTCTGACCAAAGGAAACTCTTTCACTGGCACACCAACCAAACAGGTTGAGAAAGGCTTTTCTGGTTCCGAATTAGACAGACATATAGTATCCGATCCGGCAGCCTTGGCTAAGGTCACCCAAACATTCGTTTTCGGTTGATCCACAGGCAAATCTGCACGACAAAAAACAATTAAAATCAAGCAAAACAAGTATACCATTTGATTCTGCCCCATCTCTTTCAAGAACTAAGTTTTGGCAGAATTCTTTCTAAACAAAAACAATAACCTAAATTTTCAGCCAAAAACTAGCTTTGTAAAACAAACATTCAGCATTCAATTCGTATACTCATAAATAACATTGGCACAAAATCAGAGTTCATGGGTTCCACCGATGCACAAAGAACGTCAGGCACAAGAGGCGTCAGGCGAGACCCGGGATCCTTCCATTCGGTCCACGTCTGCGTACTCGCTTCCTCAGTTCTAGGCTCGACAACAGGTTCTGAAGTGCGATACGGTTTGACGTTTTTGGCAGGAACCCACTTAATTCTTCCAGCACCTGTGGAAATAGAAGCATACCCTTTGCCCCACGTTATTAATTGAAACGGGCCTTCCATCTGTCCAGAGTCAGGGTTTCTAATTAGAAGAGGAGGATGTTCTTTCAGTTTTGCCTGTGTGCTATTTGAAAAGTGTCTAAAGATTGGTGGATCTGGTTCTGTACTTGAACTATTTAGAAAATTAAAACCATACAAAGCCTTACTCAGTCTCATCTGTGGGGTGATTTCCGTTCCCCCTCTCTGTTGATCTAATATGCGTTTTAAGGTTTGATGTGTTCTTTCAATGATTGCTTGGCTTGTGGGAGAGTGGGGAATACCAAAAATGTGTCGAACACCCCATTCATTTAAAAATGTGGCCAATTTTTGAGATATGTATGCGGGACCATTGTCAGTTTTTACTTCTTGGGGTATACCCAATGAAGCAAAAGCTTGCAGGAAATGATGACAGGCATGGCTGCCAGTTTCACCTGTGTGAAGGGAAGCAAAAACTGCACCAGAGAACGTGTCTATGGAAACATGAATATTTTTAAATTTACCAAAAGAAGGCTATTTAGTAACACCTGTTTGCCACAACTGTAGGCTTTGTAAGCCTCGGGGGTTGATTGCTCCTGTAGAAACAGGAGGTTGTACCAATTGACAGTCAGGGCAAGTATGAATGATAGCTTTAGCTTGACTTTTAGTGATTTGGAACATTCGCATGAGTGCTTGTGCATTTTGGTGGAAAAAGGCATGACTCAATTTTGCTTGTTCAAAAATATTTGGCAATGTGTTAGAAATGACCATTGTCAGCTTGTCCGCTCTTGCATTTCCTTCCACTAAAAATCCAGGAAGTGAAGAATGCGCCCTAATGTGAGAAACAAAATATGGATTAGTTCTATATTGCAAAGTTATAAAAAGACATGAAAGCCAACGATGTAAAGTTTCATTACTAACATCCTTTAAAATGGAACCTTCTATTCTCCTGACTACATTAGCAACATAAGCAGAATCTGTGACCAAATTAAAAGGCTGAGGAAACAGCTGAAAAGCTCAAACTACTGCAGCAAGCTCAACAATTTGAGGGGATCCCTCTACTGTTTGAATATCAGATTCCCAAACATCAGTCTTTTGATTAAACCAAGTCACAACGGACTTGTGGCTTTTACCAGAGCCATCAGTGAAGAGAGTCACAGCATGTAAAGGTTCTTCACTTAATTTAGGTTTTTCTCTGAAACTCAATTTTGCTTGCAGTAGTTTGTGAGCTGGATAGTGTATGGAACAAACACCTGGAAAACCTAAGAATGCATATTGTAAATCATCAGAATTTTGCATTGCCCAATTGAAATAATCATTTTTCAATGGCAAATAGATAACTGAACATTCTTGACCTGCCAAAGTTAACAATCTGGTTCTAGCCTTAATTATAATGTATGCAATCATTTCTAAAACTGAGCAAATGGTCTTTGAAAACCTGTAGGGAGGAAAAACCCATTCCATTATTAACAAAGGATCTTGTTCTGTGGCATCCCACTGGAAAATGAGACCACAAAGCTGCATCTTCTCTCCTAAGATTGCAAGAAAGAAAGGATTTTCAGGAACGCAGCGATGAGCTTGTCTTTTTTGAAGAGCTTCTGTGACTTTGTCGAGAGCAGCACGAGCTTCAGGGGTTAAAGTTCTTGGCGAAGTGATGTCGCAACTTCCTCTCAGCAAATGGAAGAGCGGACTCAGTTCATCATTGGTGATTCCCAACATCGGTCTGACCCAGTTGATTTTTCCTAGAAGTTGTTGTAACTCTTGTAGGTTGTTGACTCTGGTTCGGATCTGAATTTTCTGTGGTATTATTGTCGTCTTCCATCGTCTTCCATCATCTTCCATCACAGGTACTTCTAAGGTGAAACTTGTTGAATTTTCGTTGCAGAGATTTCAAGTCCAGCTTTTTGAATTTCAGCAACAACACAGTCGCGAGTTTCTTCCATCTCTTCCTTTCAAAGGACTCCACCCTTAAAGCCAATTTTTCTTTCTCTGTATCTATAGATTGACAAACACCAGAACAACCATGTTTTTGCTTAAGTGAAAAAGAGTTCCCCGGAACCACAATTTCCCGAGTGGAAGCAGCCACCTCAGCCTCCACCCCAGGCCCAACAGAATCCAATTCAGGTTTCAGTGTCCCTGCACAAACAATTTTAGGAAGTACAGTCACATTTTCATTTCCATCTTTTACACACTTTGTTCCATCCCCCTTACAAGAGTCACATATTTTTACATTAACAGAACAACGCGAAGAAAAGTCCAAAAGAGTCTCATTTTTTCCCAGAGAGAGAGAAGAAAGATTTTGTTCAACAGAGTTCAAAGCAATACTTTCAGCATTTGCAACAACACTTGTAACATTCTCCGATACACACACAGTCTCCTGTTTACTGGAATTTAATGAGACAGAACCAGAAGCTTTGTTTTCTGAGTCCAAGTTGATCTTATTATTATCAGTTTGTTTAAAACAGTGCTCCAACAGCGCTCTACAAACCGGCATAAGTTCTCTTAAGCTTTCATCTTTTTTGAGAGAGACTAGATTATCGATTCTCCAGTTTATCTGATCCCAAAAATGAAAAGTAAAAGCAGACTGCAGATTTAAATCTTGCGTATTCGCTTTAACCCAGATAAGTAAGTTTTTAAGCTCAGTTTTTGAAATTTCAGAGTGACCTTTTTCTTGTAACATTGTCTCTAATTGATGAAAAACATCCCATTCAACTTTTGATAAATTCGTTCCCATTTTTGTGTTCTTTTAATAATTTTCTTTTTCTCTATTTTGCCTCCCAACGTCACCCAAGCGCTCTCCCGAGATAAGTTACTTACAATTTTCTTGGCTTCGGCGGGAGAGATGATACAGTGTGCTCCTTGTTAACACTTGGGTCTCCGCAGCTGGTACTTCCACGATTTTTCTTTGTTTTTCTTCTATTCTACGTTCTCACACGAGGCACCAATATGCGGGGGACGGGACAGGTATAAGTCCAATAGTGTCAGGAACCCACGCCTTAAAAAAGGAACCCACTAGGCCGCGGCAAAATATCCAAATATGGATAACATGGTAACCAGACCAGTGAAGAGATTTTTGCTTTTATTTCCAGCACATCAGTCTCAAAATACAAAATGGAGACATGACAGCTCACTGATCCACACCAAAAAATGTCTCCTTCAACAGGGCTCATACAGCAATACATAAAATCATCTCAGACTAGAATTCAGCCAATCAGACACAGAAAACACATCTTGACAAGCATTCTATCCAATCTTATAAAACATAGGTAATCGTAGCTAAAACAAAGACTAGTTGATAAGAGACAAAGAACAGAGTTCTATTCATGCTAACCTTCTAAAGATATACATTAAATAACCTTGTTGCCATCCTAAAGCCAATTCTACAGAAGCCTATTGTTATTTGTCACGTCTACTGCTTGGGAAACTTTTCTGCTTGCATGGAAAACTTTTTCTGCTTGCATGGGAAACTTTTCTGCAATGCTAACAAAACTCCAGTCTAAGGCCTACATACTTCTTTGTAACCATTTCTTAAAAATCCTCTAACCTTATGGATTCCAACATTTCCCCCTCTCTGTTTGACCCAGAAGCTTTCATTTTCTTGTCGCTTGCTATTTGCGTTTCATAGCTCTATTGCAAAATTTCTGCTTATTATCTGCTGAAGACCTATTTTCACTAAACTGAAGCATTGCTATATTACGGCACAGCAACTTAATGCTGTGAAGACCCAATCCCTGAAAGAGAGATATGAATCACGTTTGGCAACAGTCACAAGGCATCGTTCAAAAAACTCTGGTCAATTCCAAGGCCTTAATTCAAAACCTTCGTTCATGTCAATACCCTCATCTACTGCTTTCGTGAGATTTCGTACACTCTCTGTGCTTCTACATCCTAGTTCTCCTGCTTGAATGACAAAAACTTCTTGGACTGTTTTGTTCATCATTCGCCGAAGACAACAGAGTATACAAGGTGCCACTATCAATATCAGTATTAGAACACCTAATATGTAAAGACCTATCTTGCAAAGTTGCCTTAGCCAAGGTGCAAAACTCCAATTTTGAAACAAATCATCCAACCAGGAACCTCCATCTTCTTTAATTTGGGCTGTCAGATCTTTTAATTTTTGAATGCTTTTGTGAATGGATTCAGAATGATCAGACAAATTCATACAACACAATCCTTCCAATTCCTCACAACCATGTCCTTGTGCCAGTAAGAGAAAATCAATGGCTGCTCTGTTTTGAAGAGTAGCATGCCTAATACTATCAACATCAGTCCACATATCACTGATTGCGGAGGATGTGGCATTAGCTTGTTTGCTCAGCCAACATCCAACTCGATCTAATTGTCTCAATGCCACAGCTGAAGCCAATTGGGGTAGAAATATACCTGCTGAAAGCCTTCTGGCGGCATTCCAAGGCATAAAATCACTCTGACAGTTCTCATCATAATGAGGAACAGCTCTTGTTTTCCTTTGTTTCTTTTTCATCACTGCTTTGGCAGTGGGGGCAATTATGGTAAGCATACCAATGCTACAAGGGCCACCTTCAAGGTGGGCTGGAATGCCTTGCCAACCTCTGTCTCCGCAAATGATCCAATACCCTTTTGGCAATTGCCGTGGATATTGGTCCGTCTCCAGAAACACATCCCAACTGTTTGAAACATTTGCTGCCCTGAGAAGTTTTTTCGAACAAATGTTCCAATTGAAGGAAGGACTGTTTCCATTGTCAATTCCACCTGGTTTACCATTGGATTCTTTTCTGACCAAAGGAAACTCTTTCACTGGCACACCAACCAAACAGGTTGAGAAAGGCTTTTCTGGTTCCGAATTAGACAGACATATAGTATCCGATCCGGCAGCCTTGGCTAAGGTCACCCAAACACTCGTTTTCGGTTGATCCACAGGCAAATCTGCACGACAAAAAACAATTAAAATCAAGCAAAACAAGTATACCATTTGATTCTTCCCCATCTCTTTCAAGAACTAAGTTTTGGCAGAATTCTTTCTAAACAAAAACAATAACCTAAATTTTCAGCCAAAAATTAGCTTTGTTAAACAAACATTCAGCATTCAATTCGTATACTCATAAATAACATTGGCACAAAATCAGAGTTCATGGGTTCCACCGATGCACAAAGAACGTCAGGCACAAGAGGCGTCAGGCGAGACCCGGGATCCTTCCATTCGGTCCACGTCTGCGTACTCGCTTCCTCAGTTCTAGGCTCGACAACAGGTTCTGAAGTGCGATACGGTTTGACGTTTTTGGCAGGAACCCACTTAATTCTTCCAGCACCTGTGGAAATAGAAGCATACCCTTTGCCCCACGTTATTAATTGAAACGGGCCTTCCATCTGTCCAGAGTCAGGGTTTCTAATTAGAAGAGGAGGATGTTCTTTCAGTTTTGCCTGTGTGCTATTTGAAAAGTGTCTAAAGATTGGTGGATCTGGTTCTGTACTTGAACTATTTAGAAAATTAAAACCATACAAAGCCTTACTCAGTCTCATCTGTGGGGTGATTTCCGTTCCCCCTCTCTGTTGATCTAATATGCGTTTTAAGGTTTGATGTGTTCTTTCAATGATTGCTTGGCTTGTGGGAGAGTGGGGAATACCAAAAATGTGTCGAACACCCCATTCATTTAAAAATGTGGCCAATTTTTGAGATATGTATGCGGGACCATTGTCAGTTTTTACTTCTTGGGGTATACCCAATGAAGCAAAAGCTTGCAGGAAATGATGACAGGCATGGCTGCCAGTTTCACCTGTGTGAAGGGAAGCAAAAACTGCACCAGAGAACGTGTCTATGGAAACATGAATATTTTTAAATTTACCAAAAGAAGGCTATTTAGTAACACCTGTTTGCCACAACTGTAGGCTTTGTAAGCCTCGGGGGTTGATTGCTCCTGTAGAAACAGGAGGTTGTACCAATTGACAGTCAGGGCAAGTATGAATGATAGCTTTAGCTTGACTTTTAGTGATTTGGAACATTCGCATGAGTGCTTGTGCATTTTGGTGGAAAAAGGCATGACTCAATTTTGCTTGTTCAAAAATATTTGGCAATGTGTTAGAAATGACCATTGTCAGCTTGTCCGCTCTTGCATTTCCTTCCACTAAAAATCCAGGAAGTGAAGAATGCGCCCTAATGTGAGAAACAAAATATGGATTAGTTCTATATTGCAAAGTTATAAAAAGACATGAAAGCCAACGATGTAAGTTTCATTACTAACATCCTTTAAAATGGAACCTTCTATTCTCCTGACTACATTAGCAACATAAGCAGAATCTGTGACCAAATTAAAAGGCTGAGGAAACAGCTGAAAAGCTCAAACTACTGCAGCAAGCTCAACAATTTGAGGGGATCCCTCTACTGTTTGAATATCAGATTCCCAAACATCAGTCTTTTGATTAAACCAAGTCACAACGGACTTGTGGCTTTTACCAGAGCCATCAGTGAAGAGAGTCACAGCATGTAAAGGTTCTTCACTTAATTTAGGTTTTTCTCTGAAACTCAATTTTGCTTGCAGTAGTTTGTGAGCTGGATAGTGTATGGAACAAACACCTGGAAAACCTAAGAATGCATATTGTAAATCATCAGAATTTTGCATTGCCCAATTGAAATAATCATTTTTCAATGGCAAATAGATAACTGAACATTCTTGACCTGCCAAAGTTAACAATCTGGTTCTAGCCTTAATTATAATGTATGCAATCATTTCTAAAACTGAGCAAATGGTCTTTGAAAACCTGTAGGGAGGAAAAACCCATTCCATTATTAACAAAGGATCTTGTTCTGTGGCATCCCACTGGAAAATGAGACCACAAAGCTGCATCTTCTCTCCTAAGATTGCAAGAAAGAAAGGATTTTCAGGAACGCAGCGATGAGCTTGTCTTTTTTGAAGAGCTTCTGTGACTTTGTCGAGAGCAGCACGAGCTTCAGGGGTTAAAGTTCTTGGCGAAGTGATGTCGCAACTTCCTCTCAGCAAATGGAAGAGCGGACTCAGTTCATCATTGGTGATTCCCAACATCGGTCTGACCCAGTTGATTTCTCCTAGAAGTTGTTGTAACTCTTGTAGGTTGTTGACTCTGGTTCGGATCTGAATTTTCTGTGGTATTATTGTCGTCTTCCATCGTCTTCCATCATCTTCCATCCCAGGTACTTCTAAGGTGAAACTTGTTGAATTTTCGTTGCAGAGATTTCAAGTCCAGCTTTTTGAATTTCAGCAACAACACAGTCGCGAGTTTCTTCCATCTCTTCCTTTCAAAGGACTCCACCCTTAAAGCCAATTTTTCTTTCTCTGTATCTATAGATTGACAAACACCAGAACAACCATGTTTTTGCTTAAGTGAAAAAGAGTTCCCCGGAACCACAATTTCCCGAGTGGAAGCAGCCACCTCAGCCTCCACCCCAGGCCCAACAGAATCCAATTCAGGTTTCAGTGTCCCTGCACAAACAATTTTAAGAAGTACAGTCACATTTTCATTTCCATCTTTTACACACTTTGTTCCATCCCCCTTACAAGAGTCACATATTTTTACATTAACAGAACAACGCGAAGAAAAGTCCAAAAGAGTCTCATTTTTTCCCAGAGAGAGAGAAGAAAGATTTTGTTCAACAGAGTTCAAAGCAATACTTTCAGCATTTGCAACAACACTTGTAACATTCTCCGATACACACACAGTCTCCTGTTTACTGGAATTTAATGAGACAGAACCAGAAGCTTTGTTTTCTGAGTCCAAGTTGATCTTATTATTATCAGTTTGTTTAAAACAGTGCTCCAACAGCGCTCTACAAACCGGCATAAGTTCTCTTAAGCTTTCATCTTTTTTGAGAGAGACTAGATTATCGATTCTCCAGTTTATCTGATCCCAAAAATGAAAAGTAAAAGCAGACTGCAGATTTAAATCTTGCGTATTCGCTTTAACCCAGATAAGTAAGTTTTTAAGCTCAGTTTTTGAAATTTCAGAGTGACCTTTTTCTTGTAACATTGTCTCTAATTGATGAAAAACATCCCATTCAACTTTTGATAAATTCGTTCCCATTTTTGTGTTCTTTTAATAATTTTCTTTTTCTCTATTTTGCCTCCCAACGTCACCCAAGCGCTCTCCCGAGATAAGTTACTTACAATTTTCTTGGCTTCGGCGGGAGAGATGATACAGTGTGCTCCTTGTTAACACTTGGGTCTCCGCAGCTGGTACTTCCACGATTTTTCTTTGTTTTTCTTCTATTCTACGTTCTCACACGAGGCACCAATATGCGGGGGACGGGACAGGTATAAGTCCAATAGTGTCAGGAACCCACGCCTTAAAAAAGGAACCCACTAGGCCGCGGCAAAATATCCAAATATGGATAACATGGTAACCAGACCAGTGAAGAGATTTTTGCTTTTATTTCCAGCACATCAGTCTCAAAATACAAAATGGAGACATGACAGCTCACTGATCCACACCAAAAAATGTCTCCTTCAACAGGGCTCATACAGCAATACATAAAATCATCTCAGACTAGAATTCAGCCAATCAGACACAGAAAACACATCTTGACAAGCATTCTATCCAATCTTATAAAACATAGGTAATCGTAGCTAAAACAAAGACTAGTTGATAAGAGACAAAGAACAGAGTTCTATTCATGCTAACCTTCTAAAGATATACATTAAATAACCTTGTTGCCATCCTAAAGCCCAATTCTACAGAAGCCTATTGTTATTTGTCACGTCTACTGCTTGGGAAACTTTTCTGCTTGCATGGAAAACTTTTTCTGCTTGCATGGGAAACTTTTCTGCAATGCTAACAAAACTCCTGTCTAAGGCCTACATAATTCTTTGTAACCATTTCTTAAAAATCCTCTAACCTTATGGATTCCAACATTTCCCCCTCTCTGTTTGACCCAGAAGCTTTCATTTTCTTGTCGCTTGCTATTTGCGTTTCATAGCTCTATTGCAAAATTTCTGCTTATTATCTGCTGAAGACCTATTTTCACTAAACTGAAGCATTGCTATATTACGGCACAGCAACTTAATGCTGTGAAGACCCAATCCCTGAAAGAGAGATATGAATCACGTTTGGCAACAGTCACAAGGCATCGTTCAAAAAACTCTGGTCGATTCCAAGGCCTTAATTCAAAACCTTCGTTCATGTCAATACCCTCATCTACTGCTTTCGTGAGATTTCGTACACTCTCTGTGCTTCTACTTCCTAGTTCTCCTGCTTGAATGACAAAAACTTCTCGGATTGTTTTGTTCATCATTCGCCGAAGACAACAGAGTATACAAGGTGCCACTATCAATATCAGTATTAGAACACCTAATATGTAAAGATCTATCTTGCAAAGTTGCCTTAGCCAAGGTGCAAAACTCCAATTTTGAAACAAATCATCCAACCAGGAACCTCCATCTTCTTTAATTTGGGCTGTCTGATCCTTTAATTTTTGAATGCTTTTGTGAATGGATTCAGAATGATCAGACAAATTCATACAACCCAATCCTTCAAATTCCTCACAACCATGTCCTTCTGCCAGTAAGAGAAAATCAATGGCTGCTCTGTTTTGAAGAGTAGCATGTCTAATACTATCAACATCGGTCAACATATCACTGATTGCGGAGGATGTGGCATTAGCTTGTTTGCTCAGCCAACATCCAACTCGATCTAATTGTCTCAATGCCACAGCTGAAGCCAATTGGGGTAGAAATATACCTGCTGAAAGCCTTCTGGCGGCATTCCAAGGCATAAAATCACTCTGACAGTTCTCATCATAATGAGGAACAGCTCTTGTTTTCCTTTGTTTCTTTTTCATCACTGCTTTGGCAGTGGGGGCAATTATGGTAAGCATACCAATGCTACAAGGGCCACCTTCAAGGTGGGCTGGAATGCCTTGCCAACCTCTGTCTCCGCAAATGATCCAATACCCTTTTGGCAATTGCCGTGGATATTGGTCCGTCTCCAGAAACACATCCCAACTGTTTGAAACATTTGCTGCCCTGAGAAGTTTTTTGGACCAAATGTTCCAATTGAAGGAGGGACTGTTTCCATTGTCAATTCCACCTGGTTTACCATTGGATTCTTTTCTGACCAAAGGAAACTCTTTCACTGGCACACCAACCAAACAGGTTGAGAAAGGCTTTTCTGGTTCCGAATTAGACAGACATATAGTATCCGATCCGGCAGCCTTGGCTAAGGTCACCCAAACACTCGTTTTCGGTTGATCCACAGGCAAATCTGCACGACAAAAAACAATTAAAATCAAGCAAAACAAGTATACCATTTGATTCTGCCCCATCTCTTTCAAGAACTAAGTTTTGGCAGAATTCTTTCTAAACAAAAACAATAACCTAAATTTTCAGCCAAAAATTAGCTTTGTTAAACAAACATTCAGCATTCAATTCGTATACTCATAAATAACATTGGCACAAAATCAGAGTTCATGGGCTCCACCGATGCACAAAGAACGTCAGGCACAAGAGGCGTCAGGCGAGACCCGGGATCCTTCCATTCGGTCCACGTCTGCGTACTCGCTTCCTCAGTTCTAGGCTCGACAACAGGTTCTGAAGTGCGATACGGTTTGACGTTTTTGGCAGGAACCCACTTAATTCTTCCAGCACCTGTGGAAATAGAAGCATACCCTTGGCCCCACGTTATTAATTGAAACGGGCCTTCCATCTGTCCAGAGTCAGGGTTTCTAATTAGAAGAGGAGGATGTTCTTTCAGTTTTGCCTGTGTGCTATTTGAAAAGTGTCTAAAGATTGGTGGATCTGGTTCTGTACTTGAACTATTTAGAAAATTAAAACCATACAAAGCCTTACTCAGTCTCATCTGTGGGGTGATTTCCGTTCCCCCTCTCTGTTGATCTAATATGCGTTTTAAGGTTTGATGTGTTCTTTCAATGATTGCTTGGCTTGTGGGAGAGTGGGGAATACCAAAAATGTGTCGAACACCCCATTCATTTAAAAATGTGGCCAATTTTTGAGATATGTATGCGGGACCATTGTCAGTTTTTACTTCTTGGGGTATACCCAATGAAGCAAAAGCTTGCAGGAAATGATGACAGGCATGGCTGCCAGTTTCACCTGTGTGAAGGGAAGCAAAAACTGCACCAGAGAACGTGTCTATGGAAACATGAATATTTTTAAATTTACCAAAAGAAGGCTATTTAGTAACACCTGTTTGCCACAACTGTAGGCTTTGTAAGCCTCGGGGGTTGATTGCTCCTGTAGAAACAGGAGGTTGTACCAATTGACAGTCAGGGCAAGTATGAATGATAGCTTTAGCTTGACTTTTAGTGATTTGGAACATTCGCATGAGTGCTTGTGCATTTTGGTGGAAAAAGGCATGACTCAATTTTGCTTGTTCAAAAATATTTGGCAATGTGTTAGAAATGACCATTGTCAGCTTGTCCGCTCTTGCATTTCCTTCCACTAAAAATCCAGGAAGTGAAGAATGCGCCCTAATGTGAGAAACAAAATATGGATTAGTTCTATATTGCAAAGTTATAAAAAGACATGAAAGCCAACGATGTACAGTTTCATTACTAACATCCTTTAAAATGGAACCTTCTATTCTCCTGACTACATTAGCAACATAAGCAGAATCTGTGACCAAATTAAAAGGCTGAGGAAACAGCTGAAAAGCTCAAACTACTGCAGCAAGCTCAACAATTTGAGGGGATCCCTCTACTGTTTGAATATCAGATTCCCAAACATCAGTCTTTTGATTAAACCAAGTCACAACGGACTTGTGGCTTTTACCAGAGCCATCAGTGAAGAGAGTCACAGCATGTAAAGGTTCTTCACTTAATTTAGGTTTTTCTCTGAAACTCAATTTTGCTTGCAGTAGTTTGTGAGCTGGATAGTGTATGGAACAAACACCTGGAAAACCTAAGAATGCATATTGTAAATCATCAGAATTTTGCATTGCCCAATTGAAATAATCATTTTTCAATGGCAAATAGATAACTGAACATTCTTGACCTGCCAAAGTTAACAATCTGGTTCTAGCCTTAATTATAATGTATGCAATCATTTCTAAAACTGAGCAAATGGTCTTTGAAAACCTGTAGGGAGGAAAAACCCATTCCATTATTAACAAAGGATCTTGTTCTGTGGCATCCCACTGGAAAATGAGACCACAAAGCTGCATCTTCTCTCCTAAGATTGCAAGAAAGAAAGGATTTTCAGGAACGCAGCGATGAGCTTGTCTTTTTTGAAGAGCTTCTGTGACTTTGTCGAGAGCAGCACGAGCTTCAGGGGTTAAAGTTCTTGGCGAAGTGATGTCGCAACTTCCTCTCAGCAAATCGAAGAGCGGACTCAGTTCATCATTGGTGATTCCCAGCATCGGTCTGACCCAGTTGATTTCTCCTAGAAGTTGTTGTAACTCTTGTAGGTTGTTGACTCTGGTTCGGATCTGAATTTTCTGTGGTATTATTGTCGTCTTCCATCGTCTTCCATCATCTTCCATCCCAGGTACTTCTAAGGTGAAACTTGTTGAATTTTCGTTGCAGAGATTTCAAGTCCAGCTTTTTGAATTTCAGCAACAACACAGTCGCGAGTTTCTTCCATCTCTTCCTTTCAAAGGACTCCACCCTTAAAGCCAATTTTTCTTTCTCTGTATCTATAGATTGACAAACACCAGAACAACCATGTTTTTGCTTAACTGAAAAAGAGTTCCCCGGAACCACAATTTCCCGAGTGGAAGCAGCCACCTCAGCCTCCACCCCAGGCCCAACAGAATCCAATTCAGGTTTCAGTGTCCCTGCACAAACAATTTTAGGAAGTACAGTCACTTTTTCATTTCCATCTTTTACACACTTTGTTCCATCCCCCTTACAAGAGTCACATATTTTTACATTAACAGAACAACGCGAAGAAAAGTCCAAAAGAGTCTCATTTTTTCCCAGAGAGAGAGAAGAAAGATTTTGTTCAACAGAGTTCAAAGCAATACTTTCAGCATTTGCAACAACACTTGTAACATTCTCCGATACTCACACAGTCTCCGGTTTACTGGAATTTAATGAGACAGAACCAGAAGCTTTGTTTTCTGAGTCCAAGTTGATCTTATTATTATCAGTTTGTTTAAAACAGTGCTCCAACAGCGCTCTACAAACCGGCATAAGTTCTCTTAAGCTTTCATCTTTTTTGAGAGAGACTAGATTATAGATTCTCCAGTTTATCTGATCCCAAAAATGAAAAGTAAAAGCAGACTGCAGATTTAAATCTTGCGTATTCGCTTTAACCCAGATAAGTAAGTTTTTAAGCTCAGTTTTTGAAATTTCAGAGTGACCTTTTTCTTGTAACATTGTCTCTAATTGATGAAAAACATCCCATTCAACTTTTGATAAATTCGTTCCCATTTTTGTGTTCTTTTAATAATTTTCTTTTTCGCTATTTTGCCTCCCCACGTCACCCAAGCGCTCTCCCGAGATAAGTTACTTACAATTTTCTTGGCTTCGGCGGGAGAGATGATACAGTGTGCTCCTTGTTAACACTTGGGTCTCCGCAGCTGGTACTTCCACGATTTTTCTTTGTTTTTCTTCTATTCTACGTTCTCACACGAGGCACCAATATGCGGGGGACGGGACAGGTATAAGTCCAATGGTGTCAGGAGCCCACGCCTTTAAAAAGGAACCCACTAGGTCGCGGCAAATTATCCAAATATGGATAACATGGTAACCAGACCAGTGAAGAGATTTTTGCTTTTATTTCCGGCTCATCAGTCTCAAAATACAAAATGGAGACATGACAGCTCACTGATCCACACCAAAAAATGTCTCCTTCAACAGGGCTCATACAGCAATACATAAAATCATCTCAGACTAGAATTCAGCCAATCAGACACAGAAAACACATCTTGACAAGCATTCTATCCAATCTTATAAAACATAGGTAATCGTAGCTAAAACAAAGACTAGTTGATAAGAGACAAAGAACAGAGTTCTATTCATGCTAACCTTCTAAAGATATATATTAAATAACTTTGTTGCCATCCTAAAGCCAATTCTACAGAAGCCTATTGTTATTTGTCACGTCTACTGCTTGGGAAACTTTTCTGCTTGCATGGAAAACTTTTTCTGCTTGCATGGGAAACTTTTCTGCAATGCTAACAAAACTCCAGTCTAAGGCCTACATACTTCTTTGTAACCATTTCTTAAAAATCCTCTAACCTTATGGATTCCAACATTTCCCCCTCTCTGTTTGACCCAGAAGCTTTCATTTTCTTGTCGCTTGCTATTTGCGTTTCATAGCTCTATTGCAAAATTTCTGCTTATTATCTGCTGAAGACCTATTTTCACTAAACTGAAGCATTGCTATATTACGGCACAGCAACTTAATGCTGTGAAGACCCAATCCCTGAAAGAGAGATATGAATCACGTTTGGCAACAGTCACAAGGCATCGTTCAAAAAACTCTGGTCGATTCCAAGGCCTTAATTCAAAATCTTCGTTCATGTCAATACCCTCATCTACTGCTTTCGTGAGATTTCGTACACTCTCTGTGCTTCTACTTCCTAATTCTCCTGCTTGAATGACAAAAACTTCTCGGATTGTTTTGTTCATCATTCGCCGAAGACAACAGATTATACAAGGTGCCACTATCAATATCAGTATTAGAACACCTAATATGTAAAGACCTATCTTGCAAAGTTGCCTTAGCCAAGGTGCAAAACTCCAATTTTGAAACAAATCATCCAACCAGGAACCTCCATCTTCTTTAATTTGGGCTGTCTGATCCTTTAATTTTTGAATGCTTTTGTGAATGGATTCAGAATGATCAGACAAATTCATACAACCCAATCCTGCAAATTCCTCACAACCATGTCCTTCTGCCAGTAAGAGAAAATCAATGGCTGCTCTGTTTTGAAGAGTAGCATGTCTAATACTATCAACATCGGTCAACATATCACTGATTGCGGAGGATGTGGCATTAGCTTGTTTGCTCAGCCAACATCCAACTCGATCTAATTGTCTCAATGCCACAGCTGAAGCCAATTGGGGTAGAAATATACCTGCTGAAAGCCTTCTGGCGGCATTCCAAGGCATAAAATCACTCTGACAGTTCTCATCATAATGAGGAACAGCTCTTGTTTTCCTTTGTTTCTTTTTCATCACTGCTTTGGCAGTGGGGGCAATTATGGTAAGCATACCAATGCTACAAGGGCCACCTTCAAGGTGGGCTGGAATGCCTTGCCAACCTCTGTCTCCGCAAATGATCCAATACCCTTTTGGCAATTGCCGTGGATATTGGTCCGTCTCCAGAAACACATCCCAACTGTTTGAAACATTTGCTGCCCTGAGAAGTTTTTTGGACCAAATGTTCCAATTGAAGGAGGGACTGTTTCCATTGTCAATTCCACCTCGTTTACCATTGGATTCTTTTCTGACCAAAGGAAACTCTTTCACTGGCACACCAACCAAACAGGTTGAGAAAGGCTTTTCTGGTTCCGAATTAGACAGACATATAGTATCCGATCCGGCAGCCTTGGCTAAGGTCACCCAAACACTCGTTTTCGGTTGATCCACAGGCAAATCTGCACGACAAAAAACAATTAACATCAAGCAAAACAAGTATACCATTTGATTCTGCCCCATCTCTTTCAAGAACTAAGTTTTGGCAGAATTCTTTCTAAACAAAAACAATAACCTAAATTTTCAGCCAAAAATTAGCTTTGTTAAACAAACATTCAGCATTCAATTCGTATACTCATAAATAACATTGGCACAAAATCAGAGTTCATGGGCTCCACCGATGCACAAAGAACGTCAGGCACAAGAGGCGTCAGGCGAGACCCGGGATCCTTCCATTCGGTCCACGTCTGCGTACTCGCTTCCTCAGTTCTAGGCTCGACAACAGGTTCTGAAGTGCGATACGGTTTGACGTTTTTGGCAGGAACCCACTTAATTCTTCCAGCACCTGTGGAAATAGAAGCATACCCTTTGCCCCACGTTATTAATTGAAACGGGCCTTCCATCTGTCCAGAGTCAGGGTTTCTAATTAGAAGAGGAGGATGTTCTTTCAGTTTTGCCTGTGTGCTATTTGAAAAGTGTCTAAAGATTGGTGGATCTGGTTCTGTACTTGAACTATTTAGAAAATTAAAACCATACAAAGCCTTACTCAGTCTCATCTGTGGGGTGATTTCCGTTCCCCCTCTCTGTTGATCTAATATGCGTTTTAAGGTTTGATGTGTTCTTTCAATGATTGCTTGGCTTGTGGGAGAGTGGGGAATACCAAAAATGTGTCGAACACCCCATTCATTTAAAAATGTGGCCAATTTTTGAGATATGTATGCGGGACCATTGTCAGTTTTTACTTCTTGGGGTATACCCAATGAAGCAAAAGCTTGCAGGAAATGATGACAGGCATGGCTGCCAGTTTCACCTGTGTGAAGGGAAGCAAAAACTGCACCAGAGAACGTGTCTATGGAAACATGAATATTTTTAAATTTACCAAAAGAAGGCTATTTAGTAACACCTGTTTGCCACAACTGTAGGCTTTGTAAGCCTCGGGGGTTGATTGCTCCTGTAGAAACAGGAGGTTGTACCAATTGACAGTCAGGGCAAGTATGAATGATAGCTTTAGCTTGACTTTTAGTGATTTGGAACATTCGCATGAGTGCTTGTGCATTTTGGTGGAAAAAGGCATGACTCAATTTTGCTTGTTCAAAAATATTTGGCAATGTGTTAGAAATGACCATTGTCAGCTTGTCCGCTCTTGCATTTCCTTCCACTAAAAATCCAGGAAGTGAAGAATGCGCCCTAATGTGAGAAACAAAATATGGATTAGTTCTATATTGCAAAGTTATAAAAAGACATGAAAGCCAACGATGTACAGTTTCATTACTAACATCCTTTAAAATGGAACCTTCTATTCTCCTGACTACATTAGCAACATAAGCAGAATCTGTGACCAAATTAAAAGGCTGAGGAAACAGCTGAAAAGCTCAAACTACTGCAGCAAGCTCAACAATTTGAGGGGATCCCTCTACTGTTTGAATATCAGATTCCCAAACATCAGTCTTTTGATTAAACCAAGTCACAACGGACTTGTGGCTTTTACCAGAGCCATCAGTGAAGAGAGTCACAGCATGTAAAGGTTCTTCACTTAATTTAGGTTTTTCTCTGAAACTCAATTTTGCTTGCAGTAGTTTGTGAGCTGGATAGTGTATGGAACAAACACCTGGAAAACCTAAGAATGCATATTGTAAATCATCAGAATTTTGCATTGCCCAATTGAAATAATCATTTTTCAATGGCAAATAGATAACTGAACATTCTTGACCTGCCAAAGTTAACAATCTGGTTCTAGCCTTAATTATAATGTATGCAATCAATTCTAAAACTGAGCAAATGGTCTTTGAAAACCTGTAGGGAGGAAAAACCCATTCCATTATTAACAAAGGATCTTGTTCTGTGGCATCCCACTGGAAAATGAGACCACAAAGCTGCATCTTCTCTCCTAAGATTGCAAGAAAGAAAGGATTTTCAGGAACGCAGCGATGAGCTTGTCTTTTTTGAAGAGCTTCTGTGACTTTGTCGAGAGCAGCACGAGCTTCAGGGGTTAAAGTTCTTGGCGAAGTGATGTCGCAACTTCCTCTCAGCAAATGGAAGAGCGGACTCAGTTCATCATTGGTGATTCCCAACATCGGTCTGACCCAGTTGATTTCTCCTAAACGTTGTTGTAACTCTTGTAGGTTGTTGACTCTGGTTCGGATCTGAATTTTCTGTGGTATTATTGTCGTCTTCCATCGTCTTCCATCATCTTCCATCCCAGGTACTTCTAAGGTGAAACTTGTTGAATTTTCGTTGCAGAGATTTCAAGTCCAGCTTTTTGAATTTCAGCAACAACACAGTCGCGAGTTTCTTCCATCTCTTCCTTTCAAAGGACTCCACCCTTAAAGCCAATTTTTCTTTCTCTGTATCTATAGATTGACAAACACCAGAACAACCATGTTTTTGCTTAACTGAAAAAGAGTTCCCCGGAACCACAATTTCCCGAGTGGAAGCAGCCACCTCAGCCTCCACCTCAGGCCCAACAGAATCCAATTCAGGTTTCAGTGTCCCTGCACAAACAATTTTAGGAAGTACAGTCACTTTTTCATTTCCATCTTTTACACACTTTGTTCCATCCCCCTTACAAGAGTCACATATTTTTACATTAACAGAACAACGCGAAGGAAAGTCCAAAGGAGTCTCATTTTTTCCCAGAGAGAGAGAAGAAAGATTTTGTTCAACAGAGTTCAAAGCAATACTTTCAGCATTTGCAACAACACTTGTAACATTCTCCGATACTCACACAGTCTCCGGTTTACTGGAATTTAATGAGACAGAACCAGAAGCTTTGTTTTCTGAGTCCAAGTTGATCTTATTATTATCAGTTTGTTTAAAACAGTGCTCCAACAGCGCTCTACAAACCGGCATAAGTTCTCTTAAGCTTTCATCTTTTTTGAGAGAGACTAGTTTATAGATTCTCCAGTTTATCTGATCCCAAAAATGAAAAGTAAAAGCAGACTGCAGATTTAAATCTTGCGTATTCGCTTTAACCCAGATAAGTAAGTTTTTAAGCTCAGTTTTTGAAATTTCAGAGTGACCTTTTTCTTGTAACATTGTCTCTAATTGATGAAAAACATCCCATTCAACTTTTGATAAATTCGTTCCCATTTTTGTGTTCTTTTAATAATTTTCTTTTTCGCTATTTTGCCTCCCAACGTCACCCAAGCGCTCTCCCGAGATAAGTTACTTACAATTTTCTTGGCTTCGGCGGGAGAGATGATACAGTGTGCTCCTTGTTAACACTTGGGTCTCCGCAGCTGGTACTTCCACGATTTTTCTTTGTTTTTCTTCTATTCTACGTCCTCACACGAGGCACCAATATGCGGGGGACGGGACAGGTATAAGTCCAATAGTGTCAGGAACCCACGCCTTAAAAAAGGAACCCACTAGGCCGCGGCAAAATATCCAAATATGGATAACATGGTAACCAGACCAGTGAAGAGATTTTTGCTTTTATTTCCAGCACATCAGTCTCAAAATACAAAATGGAGACATGACAGCTCACTGATCCACACCAAAAAATGTCTCCTTCAACAGGGCTCATACAGCAATACATAAAATCATCTCAGACTAGAATTCAGCCAATCAGACACAGAAAACACATCTTGACAAGCATTCTATCCAATCTTATAAAACATAGGTAATCGTAGCTAAAACAAAGACTAGTTGATAAGAGACAAAGAACAGAGTTCTATTCATGCTAACCTTCTAAAGATATACATTAAATAACCTTGTTGCCATCCTAAAGCCAATTCTACAGAAGCCTATTGTTATTTGTCACGTCTACTGCTTGGGAAACTTTTCTGCTTGCATGGAAAACTTTTTCTGCTTGCATGGGAAACTTTTCTGCAATGCTAACAAAACTCCTGTCTAAGGCCTACATAATTCTTTGTAACCATTTCTTAAAAATCCTCTAACCTTATGGATTCCAACATTTCCCCCTCTCTGTTTGACCCAGAAGCTTTCATTTTCTTGTCGCTTGCTATTTGCGTTTCATAGCTCTATTGCAAAATTTCTGCTTATTATCTGCTGAAGACCTATTTTCACTAAACTGAAGCATTGCTATATTACGGCACAGCAACTTAATGCTGTGAAGACCCAATCCCTGAAAGAGAGATATGAATCACGTTTGGCAACAGTCACAAGGCATCGTTCAAAAAACTCTGGTCGATTCCAAGGCCTTAATTCAAAACCTTTGTTCATGTCAATACCCTCATCTACTGCTTTCGTGAGATTTCATACACTCTCTGTGCTTCTACTTCCTAGTTCTCCTGCTTGAATGACAAAAACTTCTCGGGCTGTTTTGTTCATCATTCGCCGAAGACAACAGAGTATACAAGGTGCCACTATCAATATCAGTATTAGAACACCTAATATGTAAAGACCTATCTTGCAAAGTTGCCTTAGCCAAGGTGCAAAACTCCAATTTTGAAACAAATCATCCAACCAGGAACCTCCATCTTCTTTAATTTGGGCTGTCAGATCCTTTAATTTTTGAATGCTTTTGTGAATGGATTCGGAACGATCAGACAAATTCATACAACACAATCCTTCAAATTCCTCACAACCATGTCCTTGTGCCAGTAAGAGAAAATCAATGGCTGCTCTGTTTTGAAGAGTAGCAAGTCTAATACTATCAACATCGGTCAACATATCACTGATTGCGGAGGATGTGGCATTAGCTTGTTTGCTCAGCCAACATCCAACTCGATCTAATTGTCTCAATGCCACAGCTGAAGCCAATTGGGGTAGAAATATACCTGCTGAAAGCCTTCTGGCGGCATTCCAAGGCATAAAATCACTCTGACAGTTCTCATCATAATGAGGAACAGCTCTTGTTTTCCTTTGTTTCTTTTTCATCACTGCTTTGGCAGTGGGGGCAATTATGGTAAGCATACCAATGCTACAAGGGCCACCTTCAAGGTGGGCTGGAATGCCTTGCCAACCTCTGTCTCCGCAAATGATCCAATACCCTTTTGGCAATTGCCGTGGATATTGGTCCATCTCCAGAAACACATCCCAACTGTTTGAAACATTTGCTGCCCTGAGAAGTTTGTTGGAACAAATGTTCCAATTGAAGGAAGGACTGTTTCCATTGTCAATTCCACCTGGTTTACCATTGGATTCTTTTCTGACCAAAGGAAACTCTTTCACTGGCACACCAACCAAACAGGTTGAGAAAGGCTTTTCTGGTTCCGAATTAGACAGACATATAGTATCCGATCTGGCGGCCTAGGCTAAGGTCACCCAAACACTCGTTTTCGGTTGATCCACAGGCAAATCTGCACGACAAAAAACAATTAAATCAAGCAAAACAAGTATACCATTTGATTCTGCCCCATCTCTTTCAAGAACTAAGTTTTGGCAGAATTCTTTCTAAACAAAAACAATAACCTAAATTTTCAGCCAAAAATTAGCTTTGTTAAACAAACATTCAGCATTCAATTCGTATACTCATAAATAACATTGGCACAAAATCAGAGTTCATGGGTTCCACCGATGCACAAAGAACGTCAGGCACAAGAGGCGTCAGGCGAGACCCGGGATCCTTCCATTCGGTCCACGTCTGCGTACTCGCTTCCTCAGTTCTAGGCTCGACAACAGGTTCTGAAGTGCGATACGGTTTGACGTTTTTGGCAGGAACCCACTTAATTCTTCCAGCACCTGTGGAAATAGAAGCATACCCTTTGCCCCACGTTATTAATTGAAACGGGCCTTCCATCTGTCCAGAGTCAGGGCTTCTAATTAGAAGAGGAGGATGTTCTTTCAGTTTTGCCTGTGTGCTATTTGAAAAGTGTCTAAAGATTGGTGGATCTGGTTCTGTACTTGAACTATTTAGAAAATTAAAACCATACAAAGCCTTACTCAGTCTCATCTGTGGGGTGATTTCCGTTCCCCCTCTCTGTTGATCTAATATGCGTTTTAAGGTTTGATGTGTTCTTTCAATGATTGCTTGGCTTGTGGGAGAGTGGGGAATACCAAAAATGTGTCGAACACCCCATTCATTTAAAAATGTGGCCAATTTTTGAGATATGTATGCGGGACCATTGTCAGTTTTTACTTCTTGGGGTATACCCAATGAAGCAAAAGCTTGCAGGAAATGATGACAGGCATGGCTGCCAGTTTCACCTGTGTGAAGGGAAGCAAAAACTGCACCAGAGAACGTGTCTATGGAAACATGAATATTTTTAAATTTACCAAAAGAAGGCTATTTAGTAACACCTGTTTGCCACAACTGTAGGCTTTGTAAGCCTCGGGGGTTGATTGCTCCTGTAGAAACAGGAGGTTGTACCAATTGACAGTCAGGGCAAGTATGAATGATAGCTTTAGCTTGACTTTTAGTGATTTGGAACATTCGCATGAGTGCTTGTGCATTTTGGTGGAAAAAGGCATGACTCAATTTTGCTTGTTCAAAAATATTTGGCAATGTGTTAGAAATGACCATTGTCAGCTTGTCCGCTCTTGCATTTCCTTCCACTAAAAATCCAGGAAGTGAAGAATGCGCCCTAATGTGAGAAACAAAATATGGATTAGTTCTATATTGCAAAGTTATAAAAAGACATGAAAGCCAACGATGTACAGTTTCATTACTAACATCCTTTAAAATGGAACCTTCTATTCTCCTGACTACATTAGCAACATAAGCAGAATCTGTGACCAAATTAAAAGGCTGAGGAAACAGCTGAAAAGCTCAAACTACTGCAGCAAGCTCAACAATTTGAGGGGATCCCTCTACTGTTTGAATATCAGATTCCCAAACATCAGTCTTTTGATTAAACCAAGTCACAACGGACTTGTGGCTTTTACCAGAGCCATCAGTGAAGAGAGTCACAGCATGTAAAGGTTCTTCACTTAATTTAGGTTTTTCTCTGAAACTCAATTTTGCTTGCAGTAGTTTGTGAGCTGGATAGTGTATGGAACAAACACCTGGAAAACCTAAGAATGCATATTGTAAATCATCAGAATTTTGCATTGCCCAATTGAAATAATCATTTTTCAATGGCAAATAGATAACTGAACATTCTTGACCTGCCAAAGTTAACAATCTGGTTCTAGCCTTAATTATAATGTATGCAATCAATTCTAAAACTGAGCAAATGGTCTTTGAAAACCTGTAGGGAGGAAAAACCCATTCCATTATTAACAAAGGATCTTGTTCTGTGGCATCCCACTGGAAAATGAGACCACAAAGCTGCATCTTCTCTCCTAAGATTGCAAGAAAGAAAGGATTTTCAGGAACGCAGCGATGAGCTTGTCTTTTTTGAAGAGCTTCTGTGACTTTGTCGAGAGCAGCACGAGCTTCAGGGGTTAAAGTTCTTGGCGAAGTGATGTCGCAACTTCCTCTCAGCAAATGGAAGAGCGGACTCAGTTCATCATTGGTGATTCCCAGCATCGGTCTGACCCAGTTGATTTCTCCTAGAAGTTGTTGTAACTCTTGTAGGTTGTTGACTCTGGTTCGGATCTGAATTTTCTGTGGTATTATTGTCGTCTTCCATCGTCTTCCATCATCTTCCATCCCAGGTACTTCTAAGGTGAAACTTGTTGAATTTTCGTTGCAGAGATTTCAAGTCCAGCTTTTTGAATTTCAGCAACAACACAGTCGCGAGTTTCTTCCATCTCTTCCTTTCAAAGGACTCCACCCTTAAAGCCAATTTTTCTTTCTCTGTATCTATAGATTGACAAACACCAGAACAACCATGTTTTTGCTTAACTGAAAAAGAGTTCCCCGGAACCACAATTTCCCGAGTGGAAGCAGCCACCTCAGCCTCCACCCCAGGCCCAACAGAATCCAATTCAGGTTTCAGTGTCCCTGCACAAACAATTTTAGGAAGTACAGTCACTTTTTCATTTCCATCTTTTACACACTTTGTTCCATCCCCCTTACAAGAGTCACATATTTTTACATTAACAGAACAACGCGAAGAAAAGTCCAAAAGAGTCTCATTTTTTCCCAGAGAGAGAGAAGAAAGATTTTGTTCAACAGAGTTCAAAGCAATACTTTCAGCATTTGCAACAACACTTGTAACATTCTCCGATACTCACACAGTCTCCGGTTTACTGGAATTTAATGAGACAGAACCAGAAGCTTTGTTTTCTGAGTCCAAGTTGATCTTATTATTATCCGTTTGTTTAAAACAGTGCTCCAACAGCGCTCTACAAACCGGCATAAGTTCTCTTAAGCTTTCATCTTTTTTGAGAGAGACTAGATTATAGATTCTCCAGTTTATCTGATCCCAAAAATGAAAAGTAAAAGCAGACTGCAGATTTAAATCTTGCGTATTTGCTTTAACCGAGATAAGTAAGTTTTTAAGCTCAGTTTTTGAAATTTCAGAGTGACCTTTTTCTTGTAACATTGTCTCTAATTGATGAAAAACATCCCATTCAACTTTTGATAAATTCGTTCCCATTTTTGTGTTCTTTTAATAATTTTCTTTTTCGCTATTTTGCCTCCCAACGTCACCCAAGCGCTCTCCCGAGATAAGTTACTTACAATTTTCTTGGCTTCGGCGGGAGAGATGATACAGTGTGCTCCTTGTTAACACTTGGGTCTCCGCAGCTGGTACTTCCACAATTTTTCTTTGTTTTTCTTCTATTCTACGTCCTCACACGAGGCACCAATATGCGGGGGACGGGACAGGTATAAGTCCAATAGTGTCAGGAACCCACGCCTTAAAAAAGGAACCCACTAGGCCGCGGCAAAATATCCAAATATGGATAACATGGTAACCAGACCAGTGAAGAGATTTTTGCTTTTATTTCCAGCACATCAGTCTCAAAATACAAAATGGAGACATGACAGCTCACTGATCCACACCAAAAAATGTCTCCTTCAACAGGGCTCATACAGCAATACATAAAATCATCTCAGACTAGAATTCAGCCAATCAGACACAGAAAACACATCTTGACAAGCATTCTATCCAATCTTATAAAACATAGGTAATCGTAGCTAAAACAAAGACTAGTTGATAAGAGACAAAGAACAGAGTTCTATTCATGCTAACCTTCTAAAGATATACATTAAATAACCTTGTTGCCATCCTAAAGCCAATTCTACAGAAGCCTATTGTTATTTGTCACGTCTACTGCTTGGGAAACTTTTCTGCTTGCATGGAAAACTTTTTCTGCTTGCATGGGAAACTTTTCTGCAATGCTAACAAAACTCCTGTCTAAGGCCTACATACTTCTTTGTAACCATTTCTTAAAAATCCTCTAACCTTATGGATTCCAACATTTCCCCCTCTCTGTTTGACCCAGAAGCTTTCATTTTCTTGTCGCTTGCTATTTGCGTTTCATAGCTCTATTGCAAAATTTCTGCTTATTATCTGCTGAAGACCTATTTTCACTAAACTGAAGCATTGCTATAGTAGGGCACAGCAACTTAATGCTGTGAAGACCCAATCCCTGAAAGAGAGATATGAATCACGTTTGGCAACAGTCACAAGGCATCGTTCAAAAAACTCTGGTCGATTCCAAGGCCTTAATTCAAAACCTTCGTTCATGTCAATACCCTCATCTACTGCTTTCGTGAGATTTCGTACACTCTCTGTGCTTCTACTTCCTAATTCTCCTGCTTGAATGACAAAAACTTCTCGGGCTGTTTTGTTCATCATTCGCCGAAGACAACAGAGTATACAAGGTGCCACTATCAATATCAGTATTAGAACACCTAATATGTAAAGACCTATCTTGCAAAGTTGCCTTAGCCAAGGTGCAAAACTCCAATTTTGAAACAAATCATCCAACCAGGAACCTCCATCTTCTTTAATTTGGGCTGTCTGATCCTTTAATTTTTGAATGCTTTTGTGAATGGATTCAGAATGATCAGACAAATTCATACAACCCAATCCTGCAAATTCCTCACAACCATGTCCTTGTGCCAGTAAAAGAAAATCAATGGCTGCTCTGTTTTGAAGAGTAGCATGTCTAATACTATCAACATCGGTCAACATATCACTGATTGCGGAGGATGTGGCATTAGCTTGTTTGCTCAGCCAACATCCAACTCGATCTAATTGTCTCAATGCCACAGCTGAAGCCAATTGGGGTAGAAATATACCTGCTGAAAGCCTTCTGGCAGCATTCCAAGGCATAAAATCACTCTGACAGTTCTCATCATAATGAGGAACAGCTCTTGTTTTCCTTTGTTTCTTTTTCATCACTGCTTTGGCAGTGGGGGCAATTATGGTAAGCATACCAATGCTACAAGGGCCACCTTCAAGGTGGGCTGGAATGCCTTGCCAACCTCTGTCTCCGCAAATGATCCAATACCCTTCTGGCAATTGCCGTGGATATTGGTCCGTCTCCAGAAACACATCCCAACTGTTGGAAACATTTGCTGCCCTGAGAAGTTTTTTCGAACAAATGTTCCAATTGAAGGAAGGACTGTTTCCATTGTCAATTCCACCTGGTTTACCATTGGATTCTTTTCTGACCAAAGGAAACTCTTTCACTGGCACACCAACCAAACAGGTTGAGAAAGGCTTTTCTGGTTCCGAATTAGACAGGCATATAGTATCCGATCCGGCAGCCTTGGCTAAGGTCACCCAAACACTCGTTTTCGGTTGATCCACAGGCAAATCTGCACGACAAAAAACAATTAAAATCAAGCAAAACAAGTATACCATTTGATTCTTCCCCATCTCTTTCAAGAACTAAGTTTTGGCAGAATTCTTTCTAAACAAAAACAATAACCTAAATTTTCAGCCAAAAATTAGCTTTGTTAAACAAACATTCAGCATTCAATTCGTATACTCATAAATAACATTGGCACAAAATCAGAGTTCATGGGTTCCACCGATGCACAAAGAACGTCAGGCACAAGAGGCGTCAGGTGAGACCCGGGATCCTTCCATTCGGTCCACGTCTGCGTACTCGCTTCCTCAGTTCTAGGCTCGACAACAGGTTCTGAAGTGCGATACGGTTTGACGTTTTTGGCAGGAACCCACTTAATTCTTCCAGCACCTGTGGAAATAGAAGCATACCCTTTGCCCCACGTTATTAATTGAAACGGGCCTTCCATCTGTCCAGAGTCAGGGCTTCCAATTAGAAGAGGAGGATGTTCTTTCAGTTTTGCCTGTGTGCTATTTGAAAAGTGTCTAAAGATTGGTGGATCTGGTTCTGTACTTGAACTATTTAGAAAATTAAAACCATACAAAGCCTTACTCAGTCTCATCTGTGGGGTGATTTCCGTTCCCCCTCTCTGTTGATCTAATATGCGTTTTAAGGTTTGATGTGTTCTTTCAATGATTGCTTGGCTTGTGGGAGAGTGGGGAATACCAAAAATGTGTCGAACACCCCATTCATTTAAAAATGTGGCCAATTTTTGAGATATGTATGCGGGACCATTGTCAGTTTTTACTTCTTGGGGTATACCCAATGAAGCAAAAGCTTGCAGGAAATGATGACAGGCATGGCTGCCAGTTTCACCTGTGTGAAGGGAAGCAAAAACTGCACCAGAGAACGTGTCTATGGAAACATGAATATTTTTAAATTTACCAAAAGAAGGCTATTTAGTAACACCTGTTTGCCACAACTGTAGGCTTTGTAAGCCTCGGGGGTTGATTGCTCCTGTAGAAACAGGAGGTTGTACCAATTGACAGTCAGGGCAAGTATGAATGATAGCTTTAGCTTGACTTTTAGTGATTTGGAACATTCGCATGAGTGCTTGTGCATTTTGGTGGAAAAAGGCATGACTCAATTTTGCTTGTTCAAAAATATTTGGCAATGTGTTAGAAATGACCATTGTCAGCTTGTCCGCTCTTGCATTTCCTTCCACTAAAAATCCAGGAAGTGAAGAATGCGCCCTAATGTGAGAAACAAAATATGGATTAGTTCTATATTGCAAAGTTATAAAAAGACATGAAAGCCAACGATGTAAGTTTCATTACTAACATCCTTTAAAATGGAACCTTCTATTCTCCTGACTACATTAGCAACATAAGCAGAATCTGTGACCAAATTAAAAGGCTGAGGAAACAGCTGAAAAGCTCAAACTACTGCAGCAAGCTCAACAATTTGAGGGGATCCCTCTACTGTTTGAATATCAGATTCCCAAACATCAGTCTTTTGATTAAACCAAGTCACAACGGACTTGTGGCTTTTACCAGAGCCATCAGTGAAGAGAGTCACAGCATGTAAAGGTTCTTCACTTAATTTAGGTTTTTCTCTGAAACTCAATTTTGCTTGCAGTAGTTTGTGAGCTGGATAGTGTATGGAACAAACACCTGGAAAACCTAAGAATGCATATTGTAAATCATCAGAATTTTGCATTGCCCAATTGAAATAATCATTTTTCAATGGCAAATAGATAACTGAACATTCTTGACCTGCCAAAGTTAACAATCTGGTTCTAGCCTTAATTATAATGTATGCAATCATTTCTAAAACTGAGCAAATGGTCTTTGAAAACCTGTAGGGAGGAAAAACCCATTCCATTATTAACAAAGGATCTTGTTCTGTGGCATCCCACTGGAAAATGAGACCACAAAGCTGCATCTTCTCTCCTAAGATTGCAAGAAAGAAAGGATTTTCAGGAACGCAGCGATGAGCTTGTCTTTTTTGAAGAGCTTCTGTGACTTTGTCGAGAGCAGCACGAGCTTCAGGGGTTAAAGTTCTTGGCGAAGTGATGTCGCAACTTCCTCTCAGCAAATGGAAGAGCGGACTCAGTTCATCATTGGTGATTCCCAGCATCGGTCTGACCCAGTTGATTTCTCCTAGAAGTTGTTGTAACTCTTGTAGGTTGTTGACTCTGGTTCGGATCTGAATTTTCTGTGGTATTATTGTCGTCTTCCATCGTCTTCCATCATCTTCCATCCCAGGTACTTCTAAGGTGAAACTTGTTGAATTTTCGTTGCAGAGATTTCAAGTCCAGCTTTTTGAATTTCAGCAACAACACAGTCGCGAGTTTCTTCCATCTCTTCCTTTCAAAGGACTCCACCCTTAAAGCCAATTTTTCTTTCTCTGTATCTATAGATTGACAAACACCAGAACAACCATGTTTTTGCTTAAGTGAAAAAGAGTTCCCCGGAACCACAATTTCCCGAGTGGAAGCAGCCACCTCAGCCTCCACCCCAGGCCCAACAGAATCCAATTCAGGTTTCAGTGTCCCTGCACAAACAATTTTAGGAAGTACAGTCACTTTTTCATTTCCATCTTTTACACACTTTGTTCCATCCCCCTTACAAGAGTCACATATTTTTACATTAATAGAACAACGCAAAGAAAAGTCCAAAAGAGTCTCATTTTTTCCCAGAGAGAGAGAAGAAAGATTTTGTTCAACAGAGTTCAAAGCAATACTTTCAGCATTTGCAACAACAATTGTAACATTCTCCGATACTCACACAGTCTCCGGTTTACTGGAATTTAATGAGACAGAACCAGAAGCTTTGTTTTCTGAGTCCAAGTTGATCTTATTATTATCAGTTTGTTTAAAACAGTGCTCCAACAGCGCTCTACAAACCGGCATAAGTTCTCTTAAGCTTTCATCTTTTTTGAGAGAGACTAGTTTATAGATTCTCCAGTTTATCTGATCCCAAAAATGAAAAGTCAAAGCAGACTGCAGATTTAAATCTTGCGTATTCGCTTTAACCCAGATAAGTAAGTTTTTAAGCTCAGTTTTTGAAATTTCAGAGTGACCTTTTTCTTGTAACATTGTCTCTAATTGATGAAAAACATCCCATTCAACTTTTGATAAATTCGTTCCCATTTTTGTGTTCTTTTAATAATTTTCTTTTTCGCTATTTTGCCTCCCAACGTCACCCAAGCGCTCTCCCGAGATAAGTTACTTACAATTTTCTTGGCTTCGGCGGGAGAGATGATACAGTGTGCTCCTTGTTAACACTTGGGTCTCCGCAGCTGGTACTTCCACGATTTTTCTTTGTTTTTCTTCTATTCTACGTCCTCACACGAGGCACCAATATGCGGGGGACGGGACAGGTATAAGTCCAATAGTGTCAGGAACCCACGCCTTAAAAAAGGAACCCACTAGGCCGCGGCAAAATATCCAAATATGGATAACATGGTAACCAGACCAGTGAAGAGATTTTTGCTTTTATTTCCAGCACATCAGTCTCAAAATACAAAATGGAGACATGACAGCTCACTGATCCACACCAAAAAATGTCTCCTTCAACAGGGCTCATACAGCAATGCATAAAATCATCTCAGACTAGAATTCAGCCAATCAGACACAGAAAACACATCTTGACAAGCATTCTATCCAATCTTATAAAACATAGGTAATCGTAGCTAAAACAAAGACTAGTTGATAAGAGACAAAGAACAGAGTTCTATTCATGCTAACCTTCTAAAGATATACATTAAATAACCTTGTTGCCATCCTAAAGCCAGTTCTACAGAAGCCTATTGTTATTTGTCACGTCTACTGCTTGGGAAACTTTTCTGCTTGCATGGAAAACTTTTTCTGCTTGCATGGGAAACTTTTCTGCAATGCTAACAAAACTCCAGTCTAAGGCCTACATACTTCTTTGTAACCATTTCTTAAAAATCCTCTAACCTTATGGATTCCAACATTTCCCCCTCTCTGTTTTACCCAGAAGCTTTCATTTTCTTGTCGCTTGCTATTTGCGTTTCATAGCTCTATTGCAAAATTTCTGCTTATTATCTGCTGAAGACCTATTTTCACTAAACTGAAGCATTGCTATATTACGGCACAGCAACTTAATGCTGTGAAGACCCAATCCCTGAAAGAGAGATATGAATCACGTTTGGCAACAGTCACAAGGCATCGTTCAAAAAACTCTGGTCGATTCCAAGGCCTTAATTCAAAACCTTCGTTCATGTCAATACCCTCATCTACTGCTTTCGTGAGATTTCGTACACTCTCTGTGCTTCTACTTCCTAATTCTCCTGCTTGAATGACAAAAACTTCTCGGGCTGTTTTGTTCATCATTCGCCGAAGACAACAGAGTATACAAGGTGCCACTATCAATATCAGTATTAGAACACCTAATATGTAAAGACCTATCTTGCAAAGTTGCCTTAGCCAAGGTGCAAAACTCCAATTTTGAAACAAATCATCCAACCAGGAACCTCCATCTTCTTTAATTTGGGCTGTCTGATCCTTTAATTTTTGAATGCTTTTGTGAATGGATTCAGAATGATCAGACAAATTCATACAACACAATCCTTCAAATTCCTCACAACCATGTCCTTGTGCCAGTAAAAGAAAATCAATGGCTGCTCTGTTTTGAAGAGTAGCATGTCTAATACTATCAACATCGGTCAACATATCACTGATTGCGGAGGATGTGGCATTAGCTTGTTTGCTCAGCCAACATCCAACTCGATCTAATTGTCTCAATGCCACAGCTGAAGCCAATTGGGGTAGAAATATACCTGCTGAAAGCCTTCTGGCAGCATTCCAAGGCATAAAATCACTCTGACAGTTCTCATCATAATGAGGAACAGCTCTTGTTTTCCTTTGTTTCTTTTTCATCACTGCTTTGGCAGTGGGGGCAATTATGGTAAGCATACCAATGCTACAAGGGCCACCTTCAAGGTGGGCTGGAATGCCTTGCCAACCTCTGTCTCCGCAAATGATCCAATACCCTTCTGGCAATTGCCGTGGATATTGGTCCGTCTCCAGAAACACATCCCAACTGTTTGAAACATTTGCTGCCCTGAGAAGTTTTTTCGAACAAATGTTCCAATTGAAGGAAGGACTGTTTCCATTGTCAATTCCACCTGGTTTACCATTGGATTCTTTTCTGACCAAAGGAAACTCTTTCACTGGCACACCAACCAAACAGGTTGAGAAAGGCTTTTCTGGTTCCGAATTAGACAGGCATATAGTATCCGATCCGGCAGCCTTGGCTAAGGTCACCCAAACACTCGTTTTCGGTTGATCCACAGGCAAATCTGCACGACAAAAAACAATTAAAATCAAGCAAAACAAGTATACCATTTGATTCTTCCCCATCTCTTTCAAGAACTAAGTTTTGGCAGAATTCTTTCTAAACAAAAACAATAACCTAAATTTTCAGCCAAAAATTAGCTTTGTTAAACAAACATTCAGCATTCAATTCGTATACTCATAAATAACATTGGCACAAAATCAGAGTTCATGGGTTCCACCGATGCACAAAGAACGTCAGGCACAAGAGGCGTCAGGCGAGACCCGGGATCCTTCCATTCGGTCCACGTCTGCGTACTCGCTTCCTCAGTTCTAGGCTCGACAACAGGTTCTGAAGTGCGATACGGTTTGACGTTTTTGGCAGGAACCCACTTAATTCTTCCAGCACCTGTGGAAATAGAAGCATACCCTTTGCCCCACGTTATTAATTGAAACGGGCCTTCCATCTGTCCAGAGTCAGGGCTTCCAATTAGAAGAGGAGGATGTTCTTTCAGTTTTGCCTGTGTGCTATTTGAAAAGTGTCTAAAGATTGGTGGATCTGGTTCTGTACTTGAACTATTTAGAAAATTAAAACCATACAAAGCCTTACTCAGTCTCATCTGTGGGGTGATTTCCGTTCCCCCTCTCTGTTGATCTAATATGCGTTTTAAGGTTTGATGTGTTCTTTCAATGATTGCTTGGCTTGTGGGAGAGTGGGGAATACCAAAAATGTGTCGAACACCCCATTCATTTAAAAATGTGGCCAATTTTTGAGATATGTATGCGGGACCATTGTCAGTTTTTACTTCTTGGGGTATACCCAATGAAGCAAAAGCTTGCAGGAAATGATGACAGGCATGGCTGCCAGTTTCACCTGTGTGAAGGGAAGCAAAAACTGCACCAGAGAACGTGTCTATGGAAACATGAATATTTTTAAATTTACCAAAAGAAGGCTATTTAGTAACACCTGTTTGCCACAACTGTAGGCTTTGTAAGCCTCGGGGGTTGATTGCTCCTGTAGAAACAGGAGGTTGTACCAATTGACAGTCAGGGCAAGTATGAATGATAGCTTTAGCTTGACTTTTAGTGATTTGGAACATTCGCATGAGTGCTTGTGCATTTTGGTGGAAAAAGGCATGACTCAATTTTGCTTGTTCAAAAATATTTGGCAATGTGTTAGAAATGACCATTGTCAGCTTGTCCGCTCTTGCATTTCCTTCCACTAAAAATCCAGGAAGTGAAGAATGCGCCCTAATGTGAGAAACAAAATATGGATTAGTTCTATATTGCAAAGTTATAAAAAGACATGAAAGCCAACGATGTAAGTTTCATTACTAACATCCTTTAAAATGGAACCTTCTATTCTCCTGACTACATTAGCAACATAAGCAGAATCTGTGACCAAATTAAAAGGCTGAGGAAACAGCTGAAAAGCTCAAACTACTGCAGCAAGCTCAACAATTTGAGGGGATCCCTCTACTGTTTGAATATCAGATTCCCAAACATCAGTCTTTTGATTAAACCAAGTCACAACGGACTTGTGGCTTTTACCAGAGCCATCAGTGAAGAGAGTCACAGCATGTAAAGGTTCTTCACTTAATTTAGGTTTTTCTCTGAAACTCAATTTTGCTTGCAGTAGTTTGTGAGCTGGATAGTGTATGGAACAAACACCTGGAAAACCTAAGAATGCATATTGTAAATCATCAGAATTTTGCATTGCCCAATTGAAATAATCATTTTTCAATGGCAAATAGATAACTGAACATTCTTGACCTGCCAAAGTTAACAATCTGGTTCTAGCCTTAATTATAATGTATGCAATCATTTCTAAAACTGAGCAAATGGTCTTTGAAAACCTGTAGGGAGGAAAAACCCATTCCATTATTAACAAAGGATCTTGTTCTGTGGCATCCCACTGGAAAATGAGACCACAAAGCTGCATCTTCTCTCCTAAGATTGCAAGAAAGAAAGGATTTTCAGGAACGCAGCGATGAGCTTGTCTTTTTTGAAGAGCTTCTGTGACTTTGTCGAGAGCAGCACGAGCTTCAGGGGTTAAAGTTCTTGGCGAAGTGATGTCGCAACTTCCTCTCAGCAAATGGAAGAGCGGACTCAGTTCATCATTGGTGATTCCCAGCATCGGTCTGACCCAGTTGATTTCTCCTAGAAGTTGTTGTAACTCTTGTAGGTTGTTGACTCTGGTTCGGATCTGAATTTTCTGTGGTATTATTGTCGTCTTCCATCGTCTTCCATCATCTTCCATCCCAGGTACTTCTAAGGTGAAACTTGTTGAATTTTCGTTGCAGAGATTTCAAGTCCAGCTTTTTGAATTTCAGCAACAACACAGTCGCGAGTTTCTTCCATCTCTTCCTTTCAAAGGACTCCACCCTTAAAGCCAATTTTTCTTTCTCTGTATCTATAGATTGACAAACACCAGAACAACCATGTTTTTGCTTAAGTGAAAAAGAGTTCCCCGGAACCACAATTTCCCGAGTGGAAGCAGCCACCTCAGCCTCCACCCCAGGCCCAACAGAATCCAATTCAGGTTTCAGTGTCCCTGCACAAACAATTTTAGGAAGTACAGTCACTTTTTCATTTCCATCTTTTACACACTTTGTTCCATCCCCCTTACAAGAGTCACATATTTTTACATTAATAGAACAACGCAAAGAAAAGTCCAAAAGAGTCTCATTTTTTCCCAGAGAGAGAGAAGAAAGATTTTGTTCAACAGAGTTCAAAGCAATACTTTCAGCATTTGCAACAACAATTGTAACATTCTCCGATACTCACACAGTCTCCGGTTTACTGGAATTTAATGAGACAGAACCAGAAGCTTTGTTTTCTGAGTCCAAGTTGATCTTATTATTATCCGTTTGTTTAAAACAGTGCTCCAACAGCGCTCTACAAACCGGCATAAGTTCTCTTAAGCTTTCATCTTTTTTGAGAGAGACTAGTTTATAGATTCTCCAGTTTATCTGATCCCAAAAATGAAAAGTAAAAGCAGACTGCAGATTTAAATCTTGCGTATTCGCTTTAACCCAGATAAGTAAGTTTTTAAGCTCAGTTTTTGAAATTTCAGAGTGACCTTTTTCTTGTAACATTGTCTCTAATTGATGAAAAACATCCCATTCAACTTTTGATAAATTCGTTCCCATTTTTGTGTTCTTTTAATAATTTTCTTTTTCGCTATTTTGCCTCCCAACGTCACCCAAGCGCTCTCCCGAGATAAGTTACTTACAATTTTCTTGGCTTCGGCGGGAGAGATGATACAGTGTGCTCCTTGTTAACACTTGGGTCTCCGCAGCTGGTACTTCCACGATTTTTCTTTGTTTTTCTTCTATTCTACGTCCTCACACGAGGCACCAATATGCGGGGGACGGGACAGGTATAAGTCCAATAGTGTCAGGAACCCACGCCTTAAAAAAGGAACCCACTAGGCCGCGGCAAAATATCCAAATATGGATAACATGGTAACCAGACCAGTGAAGAGATTTTTGCTTTTATTTCCAGCACATCAGTCTCAAAATACAAAATGGAGACATGACAGCTCACTGATCCACACCAAAAAACGTCTCCTTCAACAGGGCTCATACAGCAATACATAAAATCATCTCAGACTAGAATTCAGCCAATCAGACACAGAAAACACATCTTGACAAGCATTCTATCCAATCTTATAAAACATAGGTAATCGTAGCTAAAACAAAGACTAGTTGATAAGAGACAAAGAACAGAGTTCTATTCATGCTAACCTTCTAAAGATATACATTAAATAACCTTGTTGCCATCCTAAAGCCAGTTCTACAGAAGCCTATTGTTATTTGTCACGTCTACTGCTTGGGAAACTTTTCTGCTTGCATGGAAAACTTTTTCTGCTTGCATGGGAAACTTTTCTGCAATGCTAACAAAACTCCAGTCTAAGGCCTACATACTTCTTTGTAACCATTTCTTAAAATCCTCTAACCTTATGGATTCCAACATTTCCCCCTCTCTGTTTGACCCAGAAGCTTTCATTTTCTTGTCGCTTGCTATTTGCGTTTCATAGCTCTATTGCAAAATTTCTGCTTATTATCTGCTGAAGACCTATTTTCACTAAACTGAAGCATTGCTATATTACGGCACAGCAACTTAATGCTGTGAAGACCCAATCCCTGAAAGAGAGATATGAATCACGTTTGGCAACAGTCACAAGGCATCGTTCAAAAAACTCTGGTCGATTCCAAGGCCTTAATTCAAAACCTTCGTTCATGTCAATACCCTCATCTACTGCTTTCGTGAGATTTCGTACACTCTCTGTGCTTCTACTTCCTAATTCTCCTGCTTGAATGACAAAAACTTCTCGGGCTGTTTTGTTCATCATTCGCCGAAGACAACAGAGTATACAAGGTGCCACTATCAATATCAGTATTAGAACACCTAATATGTAAAGACCTATCTTGCAAAGTTGCCTTAGCCAAGGTGCAAAACTCCAATTTTGAAACAAATCATCCAACCAGGAACCTCCATCTTCTTTAATTTGGGCTGTCTGATCCTTTAATTTTTGAATGCTTTTGTGAATGGATTCAGAATGATCAGACAAATTCATACAACACAATCCTTCAAATTCCTCACAACCATGTCCTTGTGCCAGTAAAAGAAAATCAATGGCTGCTCTGTTTTGAAGAGTAGCATGTCTAATACTATCAACATCGGTCAACATATCACTGATTGCGGAGGATGTGGCATTAGCTTGTTTGCTCAGCCAACATCCAACTCGATCTAATTGTCTCAATGCCACAGCTGAAGCCAATTGGGGTAGAAATATACCTGCTGAAAGCCTTCTGGCAGCATTCCAAGGCATAAAATCACTCTGACAGTTCTCATCATAATGAGGAACAGCTCTTGTTTTCCTTTGTTTCTTTTTCATCACTGCTTTGGCAGTGGGGGCAATTATGGTAAGCATACCAATGCTACAAGGGCCACCTTCAAGGTGGGCTGGAATGCCTTGCCAACCTCTGTCTCCGCAAATGATCCAATACCCTTTTGGCAATTGCCGTGGATATTGGTCCGTCTCCAGAAACACATCCCAACTGTTTGAAACATTTGCTGCCCTGAGAAGTTTTTTCGAACAAATGTTCCAATTGAAGGAAGGACTGTTTCCATTGTCAATTCCACCTGGTTTACCATTGGATTCTTTTCTGACCAAAGGAAACTCTTTCACTGGCACACCAACCAAACAGGTTGAGAAAGGCTTTTCTGGTTCCGAATTAGACAGGCATATAGTATCCGATCCGGCAGCCTTGGCTAAGGTCACCCAAACACTCGTTTTCGGTTGATCCACAGGCAAATCTGCACGACAAAAAACAATTAAAATCAAGCAAAACAAGTATACCATTTGATTCTTCCCCATCTCTTTCAAGAACTAAGTTTTGGCAGAATTCTTTCTAAACAAAAACAATAACCTAAATTTTCAGCCAAAAATTAGCTTTGTTAAACAAACATTCAGCATTCAATTCGTATACTCATAAATAACATTGGCACAAAATCAGAGTTCATGGGTTCCACCGATGCACAAAGAACGTCAGGCACAAGAGGCGTCAGGCGAGACCCGGGATCCTTCCATTCGGTCCACGTCTGCGTACTCGCTTCCTCAGTTCTAGGCTCGACAACAGGTTCTGAAGTGCGATACGGTTTGACGTTTTTGGCAGGAACCCACTTAATTCTTCCAGCACCTGTGGAAATAGAAGCATACCCTTTGCCCCACGTTATTAATTGAAACGGGCCTTCCATCTGTCCAGAGTCAGGGCTTCCAATTAGAAGAGGAGGATGTTCTTTCAGTTTTGCCTGTGTGCTATTTGAAAAGTGTCTAAAGATTGGTGGATCTGGTTCTGTACTTGAACTATTTAGAAAATTAAAACCCTACAAAGCCTTACTCAGTCTCATCTGTGGGGTGATTTCCGTTCCCCCTCTCTGTTGATCTAATATGCGTTTTAAGGTTTGATGTGTTCTTTCAATGATTGCTTGGCTTGTGGGAGAGTGGGGAATACCAAAAATGTGTCGAACACCCCATTCATTTAAAAATGTGGCCAATTTTTGAGATATGTATGCGGGACCATTGTCAGTTTTTACTTCTTGGGGTATACCCAATGAAGCAAAAGCTTGCAGGAAATGATGACAGGCATGGCTGCCAGTTTCACCTGTGTGAAGGGAAGCAAAAACTGCACCAGAGAACGTGTCTATGGAAACATGAATATTTTTAAATTTACCAAAAGAAGGCTATTTAGTAACACCTGTTTGCCACAACTGTAGGCTTTGTAAGCCTCGGGGGTTGATTGCTCCTGTAGAAACAGGAGGTTGTACCAATTGACAGTCAGGGCAAGTATGAATGATAGCTTTAGCTTGACTTTTAGTGATTTGGAACATTCGCATGAGTGCTTGTGCATTTTGGTGGAAAAAGGCATGACTCAATTTTGCTTGTTCAAAAATATTTGGCAATGTGTTAGAAATGACCATTGTCAGCTTGTCCGCTCTTGCATTTCCTTCCACTAAAAATCCAGGAAGTGAAGAATGCGCCCTAATGTGAGAAACAAAATATGGATTAGTTCTATATTGCAAAGTTATAAAAAGACATGAAAGCCAACGATGTAAAGTTTCATTACTAACATCCTTTAAAATGGAACCTTCTATTCTCCTGACTACATTAGCAACATAAGCAGAATCTGTGACCAAATTAAAAGGCTGAGGAAACAGCTGAAAAGCTCAAACTACTGCAGCAAGCTCAACAATTTGAGGGGATCCCTCTACTGTTTGAATATCAGATTCCCAAACATCAGTCTTTTGATTAAACCAAGTCACAACGGACTTGTGGCTTTTACCAGAGCCATCAGTGAAGAGAGTCACAGCATGTAAAGGTTCTTCACTTAATTTAGGTTTTTCTCTGAAACTCAATTTTGCTTGCAGTAGTTTGTGAGCTGGATAGTGTATGGAACAAACACCTGGAAAACCTAAGAATGCATATTGTAAATCATCAGAATTTTGCATTGCCCAATTGAAATAATCATTTTTCAATGGCAAATAGATAACTGAACATTCTTGACCTGCCAAAGTTAACAATCTGGTTCTAGCCTTAATTATAATGTATGCAATCATTTCTAAAACTGAGCAAATGGTCTTTGAAAACCTGTAGGGAGGAAAAACCCATTCCATTATTAATTAACAAAGGATCTTGTTCTGTGGCATCCCACTGGAAAATGAGACCACAAAGCTGCATCTTCTCTCCTAAGATTGCAAGAAAGAAAGGATTTTCAGGAACGCAGCGATGAGCTTGTCTTTTTTGAAGAGCTTCTGTGACTTTGTCGAGAGCAGCACGAGCTTCAGGGGTTAAAGTTCTTGGCGAAGTGATGTCGCAACTTCCTCTCAGCAAATGGAAGAGCGGACTCAGTTCATCATTGGTGATTCCCACCATCGGTCTGACCCAGTTGATTTCTCCTAGAAGTTGTTGTAACTCTTGTAGGTTGTTGACTCTGGTTCGGATCTGAATTTTCTGTGGTATTATTGTCGTCTTCCATCGTCTTCCATCATCTTCCATCCCAGGTACTTCTAAGGTGAAACTTGTTGAATTTTCGTTGCAGAGATTTCAAGTCCAGCTTTTTGAATTTCAGCAACAACACAGTCGCGAGTTTCTTCCATCTCTTCCTTTCAAAGGACTCCACCCTTAAAGCCAATTTTTCTTTCTCTGTATCTATAGATTGACAAACACCAGAACAACCATGTTTTTGCTTAAGTGAAAAAGAGTTCCCCGGAACCACAATTTCCCGAGTGGAAGCAGCCACCTCAGCCTCCACCCCAGGCCCAACAGAATCCAATTCAGGTTTCAGTGTCCCTGCACAAACAATTTTAGGAAGTACAGTCACTTTTTCATTTCCATCTTTTACACACTTTGTTCCATCCCCCTTACAAGAGTCACATATTTTTACATTTATAGAACAACGCAAAGAAAAGTCCAAAAGAGTCTCATTTTTTCCCAGAGAGAGAGAAGAAAGATTTTGTTCAACAGAGTTCAAAGCAATACTTTCAGCATTTGCAACAACACTTGTAACATTCTCCGATACTCACACAGTCTCCGGTTTACTGGAATTTAATGAGACAGAACCAGAAGCTTTGTTTTCTGAGTCCAAGTTGATCTTATTATTATCAGTTTGTTTAAAACAGTGCTCCAACAGCGCTCTACAAACCGGCATAAGTTCTCTTAAGCTTTCATCTTTTTTGAGAGAGACTAGTTTATAGATTCTCCAGTTTATCTGATCCCAAAAATGAAAAGTCAAAGCAGACTGCAGATTTAAATCTTGCGTATTCGCTTTAACCCAGATAAGTAAGTTTTTAAGCTCAGTTTTTGAAATTTCAGAGTGACCTTTTTCTTGTAACATTGTCTCTAATTGATGAAAAACATCCCATTCAACTTTTGATAAATTCGTTCCCATTTTTGTGTTCTTTTAATAATTTTCTTTTTCGCTATTTTGCCTCCCAACGTCACCCAAGCGCTCTCCCGAGATAAGTTACTTACAATTTTCTTGGCTTCGGCGGGAGAGATGATACAGTGTGCTCCTTGTTAACACTTGGGTCTCCGCAGCTGGTACTTCCACGATTTTTCTTTGTTTTTCTTCTATTCTACGTCCTCACACGAGGCACCAATATGCGGGGGACGGGACAGGTATAAGTCCAATAGTGTCAGGAACCCACGCCTTAAAAAAGGAACCCACTAGGCCGCGTCAAAATATCCAAATATGGATAACATGGTAACCAGACCAGTGAAGAGATTTTTGCTTTTATTTCCAGCACATCAGTCTCAAAATACAAAATGGAGACATGACAGCTCACTGATCCACACCAAAAAACGTCTCCTTCAACAGGGCTCATACAGCAATACATAAAATCATCTCAGACTAGAATTCAGCCAATCAGACACAGAAAACACATCTTGACAAGCATTCTATCCAATCTTATAAAACATAGGTAATCGTAGCTAAAACAAAGACTAGTTGATAAGAGACAAAGAACAGAGTTCTATTCATGCTAACCTTCTAAAGATATACATTAAATAACCTTGTTGCCATCCTAAAGCCAGTTCTACAGAAGCCTATTGTTATTTGTCACGTCTACTGCTTGGGAAACTTTTCTGCTTGCATGGAAAACTTTTTCTGCTTGCATGGGAAACTTTTCTGCAATGCTAACAAAACTCCTGTCTAAGGCCTACATACTTCTTTGTAACCATTTCTTAAAAATCCTCTAACCTTATGGATTCCAACATTTCCCCCTCTCTGTTTGACCCAGAAGCTTTCATTTTCTTGTCGCTTGCTATTTGCGTTTCATAGCTCTATTGCAAAATTTCTGCTTATTATCTGCTGAAGACCTATTTTCACTAAACTGAAGCATTGCTATATTACGGCACAGCAACTTAATGCTGTGAAGACCCAATCCCTGAAAGAGAGATATGAATCACGTTTGGCAACAGTCACAAGGCATCGTTCAAAAAACTCTGGTCGATTCCAAGGCCTTAATTCAAAACCTTCGTTCATGTCAATACCCTCATCTACTGCTTTCGTGAGATTTCATACACTCTCTGTGCTTCTACTTCCTAATTCTCCTGCTTGAATGACAAAAACTTCTCGGGCTGTTTTGTTCATCATTCGCCGAAGACAACAGAGTATACAAGGTGCCACTATCAATACCAGTATTAGAACACCTAATATGTAAAGACCTATCTTGCAAAGTTGCCTTAGCCAAGGTGCAAAACTCCAATTTTGAAACAAATCATCCAACCAGGAACCTCCATCTTCTTTAATTTGGGCTGTCTGATCCTTTAATTTTTGAATTCTTTTGTGAATGGATTCAGAATGATCAGACAAATTCATACAACACAATCCTTCAAATTCCTCACAACCATGTCCTTGTGCCAGTAAAAGAAAATCAATGGCTGCTCTGTTTTGAAGAGTAGCATGTCTAATACTATCAACATCGGTCAACATATCACTGATTGCGGAGGATGTGGCATTAGCTTGTTTGCTCAGCCAACATCCAACTCGATCTAATTGTCTCAATGCCACAGCTGAAGCCAATTGGGGTAGAAATATACCTGCTGAAAGCCTTCTGGCGGCATTCCAAGGCATAAAATCACTCTGACAGTTCTCATCATAATGAGGAACAGCTCTTGTTTTCCTTTGTTTCTTTTTCATCACTGCTTTGGCAGTGGGGGCAATTATGGTAAGCATACCAATGCTACAAGGGCCACCTTCAAGGTGGGCTGGAATGCCTTGCCAACCTCTGTCTCCGCAAATGATCCAATACCCTTCTGGCAATTACCGTGGATATTGGTCCGTCTCCAGAAACACATCCCAACTGTTTGAAACATTTGCTGCCCTGAGAAGTTTTTTCGAACAAATGTTCCAATTGAAGGAAGGACTGTTTCCATTGTCAATTCCACCTGGTTTACCATTGGATTCTTTTCTGACCAAAGGAAACTCTTTCACTGGCACACCAACCAAACAGGTTGAGAAAGGCTTTTCTGGTTCCGAATTAGACAGGCATATAGTATCCGATCCGGCAGCCTTGGCTAAGGTCACCCAAACATTCGTTTTCGGTTGATCCACAGGCAAATCTGCACGACAAAAAACAATTAAAATCATGCAAAACAAGTATACCATTTGATTCTGCCCCATCTCTTTCAAGAACGAAGTTTTGGCAGAATTCTTTCTAAACAAAAACAATAACCTCAATTTTCAGCCAAAAACTAGCTTTGTAAAACAAACATTCAGCATTCAATTCGTATACTCATAAATAACATTGGCACAAAATCAGAGTTCATGGGTTCCACCGATGCACAAAGAACGTCAGGCACAAGAGGCGTCAGGCGAGACCCGGGATCCTTCCATTCGGTCCACGTCTGCGTACTCGCTTCCTCAGTTCTAGGCTCGACAACAGGTTCTGAAGTGCGATACGGTTTGACGTTTTTGGCAGGAACCCACTTAATTCTTCCAGCACCTGTGGAAATAGAAGCATACCCTTTGCCCCACGTTATTAATTGAAATGGGCCTTCCATCTGTCCAGAGTCAGGGCTTCCAATTAGAAGAGGAGGATGTTCTTTCAGTTTTGCCTGTGTGCTATTTGAAAAGTGTCTAAAGATTGGTGGATCTGGTTCTGTACTTGAACTATTTAGAAAATTAAAACCATACAAAGCCTTACTCAGTCTCATCTGTGGGGTGATTTCCGTTCCCCCTCTCTGTTGATCTAATATGCGTTTTAAGGTTTGATGTGTTCTTTCAATGATTGCTTGGCTTGTGGGAGAGTGGGGAATACCAAAAATGTGTCGAACACCCCATTCATTTAAAAATGTGGCCAATTTTTGAGATATGTATGCGGGACCATTGTCAGTTTTTACTTCTTGGGGTATACCCAATGAAGCAAAAGCTTGCAGGAAATGATGACAGGCATGGCTGCCAGTTTCACCTGTGTGAAGGGAAGCAAAAACTGCACCAGAGAACGTGTCTATGGAAACATGAATATTTTTAAATTTACCAAAAGAAGGCTATTTAGTAACACCTGTTTGCCACAACTGTAGGCTTTGTAAGCCTCGGGGGTTGATTGCTCCTGTAGAAACAGGAGGTTGTACCAATTGACAGTCAGGGCAAGTATGAATGATAGCTTTAGCTTGACTTTTAGTGATTTGGAACATTCGCATGAGTGCTTGTGCATTTTGGTGGAAAAAGGCATGACTCAATTTTGCTTGTTCAAAAATATTTGGCAATGTGTTAGAAATGACCATTGTCAGCTTGTCCGCTCTTGCATTTCCTTCCACTAAAAATCCAGGAAGTGAAGAATGCGCCCTAATGTGAGAAACAAAATATGGATTAGTTCTATATTGCAAAGTTATAAAAAGACATGAAAGCCAACGATGTAAAGTTTCATTACTAACATCCTTTAAAATGGAACCTTCTATTCTCCTGACTACATTAGCAACATAAGCAGAATCTGTGACCAAATTAAAAGGCTGAGGAAACAGCTGAAAAGCTCAAACTACTGCAGCAAGCTCAACAATTTGAGGGGATCCCTCTACTGTTTGAATATCAGATTCCCAAACATCAGTCTTTTGATTAAACCAAGTCACAACGGACTTGTGGCTTTTACCAGAGCCATCAGTGAAGAGAGTCACAGCATGTAAAGGTTCTTCACTTAATTTAGGTTTTTCTCTGAAACTCAATTTTGCTTGCAGTAGTTTGTGAGCTGGATAGTGTATGGAACAAACACCTGGAAAACCTAAGAATGCATATTGTAAATCATCAGAATTTTGCATTGCCCAATTGAAATAATCATTTTTCAATGGCAAATAGATAACTGAACATTCTTGACCTGCCAAAGTTAACAATCTGGTTCTAGCCTTAATTATAATGTATGCAATCATTTCTAAAACTGAGCAAATGGTCTTTGAAAACCTGTAGGGAGGAAAAACCCATTCCATTATTAACAAAGGATCTTGGTCTGTGGCATCCCACTGGAAAATGAGACCACAAAGCTGCATCTTCTCTCCTAAGATTGCAAGAAAGAAAGGATTTTCAGGAACGCAGCGATGAGCTTGTCTTTTTTGAAGAGCTTCTGTGACTTTGTCGAGAGCAGCACGAGCTTCAGGGGTTAAAGTTCTTGGCGAAGTGATGTCGCAACTTCCTCTCAGCAAATGGAAGAGCGGACTCAGTTCATCATTGGTGATTCCCAGCATCGGTCTGACCCAGTTGATTTCTCCTAGAAGTTGTTGTAACTCTTGTAGGTTGTTGACTCTGGTTCGGATCTGAATTTTCTGTGGTATTATTGTCGTCTTCCATCGTCTTCCATCATCTTCCATCCCAGGTACTTCTAAGGTGAAACTTGTTGAATTTTCGTTGCAGAGATTTCAAGTCCAGCTTTTTGAATTTCAGCAACAACACAGTCGCGAGTTTCTTCCATCTCTTCCTTTCAAAGGACTCCACCCTTAAAGCCAATTTTTCTTTCTCTGTATCTATAGATTGACAAACACCAGAACAACCATGTTTTTGCTTAACTGAAAAAGAGTTCCCCGGAACCACAATTTCCCGAGTGGAAGCAGCCACCTCAGCCTCCACCCCAGGCCCAACAGAATCCAATTCAGGCTTCAGTGTCCCTGCACAAACAATTTTAGGAAGTACAGTCACTTTTTCATTTCCATCTTTTACACACTTTGTTCCATCCCCCTTACAAGAGTCACATATTTTTACATTAACAGAACAACGCGAAGAAAAGTCCAAAAGAGTCTCATTTTTTCCCAGAGAGAGAGAAGAAAGATTTTGTTCAACAGAGTTCAAAGCAATACTTTCAGCATTTGCAACAACACTTGTAACATTCTCCGATAGACACACAGTCTCCGGTTTACTGGAATTTAATGAGACAGAACCAGAAGCTTTGTTTTCTGAGTCCAAGTTGATCTTATTATTATCAGTTTGTTTAAAACAGTGCTCCAACAGCGCTCTACAAACCGGCATAAGTTCTCTTAAGCTTTCATCTTTTTTGAGAGAGACTAGTTTATAGATTCTCCAGTTTATCTGATCCCAAAATTGAAAAGTAAAAGCCGACTGCAGATTTAAATCTTGCGTATTCGCTTTAACCCAGATAAGTAAGTTTTTAAGCTCAGTTTTTGAAATTTCAGAGTGACCTTTTTCTTGTAACATTGTCTCTAATTGATGAAAAACATCCCATTCAACTTTTGATAAATTCGTTCCCATTTTTGTGTTCTTTTAATAATTTTCTTTTTCGCTATTTTGCCTCCCCACGTCACCCAAGCGCTCTCCCGAGATAAGTTACTTACAATTTTCTTGGCTTCGGCGGGAGAGATGATACAGTGTGCTCCTTGTTAACACTTGGGTCTCCGCAGCTGGTACTTCCACGATTTTTCTTTGTTTTTCTTCTATTCTACGTCCTCACACGAGGCACCAATATGCGGGGGACGGGACAGGTATAAGTCCAATAGTGTCAGGAACCCACGCCGTAAAAAAGGAACCCACTAGGCCGCGGCAAAATATCCAAATATGGATAACATGGTAACCAGACCAGTGAAGAGATTTTTGCTTTTATTTCCAGCACATCAGTCTCAAAATACAAAATGGAGACATGACAGCTCACTGATCCACACCAAAAAATGTCTCCTTCAACAGGGCTCATACAGCAATACATAAAATCATCTCAGACTAGAATTCAGCCAATCAGACACAGAAAACACATCTTGACAAGCATTCTATCCAATCTTATAAAACATAGGTAATCGTAGCTAAAACAAAGACTAGTTGATAAGAGACAAAGAACAGAGTTCTATTCATGCTAACCTTCTAAAGATATACATTAAATAACTTTGTTGCCATCCTAAAGCCAATTCTACAGAAGCCTATTGTTATTTGTCACGTCTACTGCTTGGGAAACTTTTCTGCTTGCATGGAAAACTTTTCTTCAATGCTAACAAAACTCCAGTCTAAGGCCTACATACTTCTTTGTAACCATTTCTTAAAAATCCTCTAACCTTATGGATTCCAACATTTCCCCCTCTCTGTTTGACCCAGAAGCTTTCATTTTCTTGTCGCTTGCTATTTGCGTTTCATAGCTCTATTGCAAAATTTCTGCTTATTATCTGCTGAAGACCTATTTTCACTAAACTGAAGCATTGCTATATTACGGCACAGCAACTTAATGCTGTGAAGACCCAATCCCTGAAAGAGAGATATGAATCACGTTTGGCAACAGTCACAAGGCATCGTTCAAAAAACTCTGGTCGATTCCAAGGCCTTAATTCAAAACCTTCGTTCATGTCAATACCCTCATCTACTGCTTTCGTGAGATTTCGTACACTCTCTGTGCTTCTACTTCCTAGTTCTCCTGCTTGAATGACAAAAACTTCTCGGGCTGTTTTGTTCATCATTCGCCGAAGACAACAGAGTATACAAGGTGCCACTATCAATATCAGTATTAGAACACCTAATATGTAAAGACCTATCTTGCAAAGTTGCCTTAGCCAAGGTGCAAAACTCCAATTTTGAAACAAATCATCCAACCAGGAACCTCCATCTTCTTTAATTTGGGCTGTCTGATCCTTTAATTTTTGAATGCTTTTTTGAATGGATTCGGAATGATCAGACAAATTCATACAACACAATCCTTCAAATTCCTCACAACCATGTCCTTGTGCCAGTAAAAGAAAATCAATGGCTGCTCTGTTTTGAAGAGTAGCATGTCTAATACTATCAACATCGGTCAACATATCACTGATTGCGGAGGATGTGGCATTAGCTTGTTTGCTCAGCCAACATCCAACTCGATCTAATTGTCTCAATGCCACAGCTGAAGCCAATTGGGGTAGAAATATACCTGCTGAAAGCCTTCTGGCGGCATTCCAAGGCATAAAATCACTCTGACAGTTCTCATCATAATGAGGAACAGCTCTTGTTTTCCTTTGTTTCTTTTTCATCACTGCTTTGGCAGTGGGGGCAATTATGGTAAGCATACCAATGCTACAAGGGCCACCTTCAAGGTGGGCTGGAATGCCTTGCCAACCTCTGTCTCCGCAAATGATCCAATACCCTTTTGGCAATTGCCGTGGATATTGGTCCGTCTCCAGAAACACATCCCAACTGTTTGAAACATTTGCTGCCCTGAGAAGTTTTTTCGAACAAATGTTCCAATTGAAGGAAGGACTGTTTCCATTGTCAATTCCACCTGGTTTACCATTGGATTCTTTTCTGACCAAAGGAAACTCTTTCACTGGCACACGAACCAAACAGGTTGAGAAAGGCTTTTCTGGTTCCGAATTAGACAGGCATATAGTATCCGATCCGGCAGCCTTGGCTAAGGTCACCCAAACATTCGTTTTCGGTTGATCCACAGGCAAATCTGCACGACAAAAAACAATTAAAATCATGCAAAACAAGTATACCATTTGATTCTGCCCCATCTCTTTCAAGAACGAAGTTTTGGCAGAATTCTTTCTAAACAAAAACAATAACCTCAATTTTCAGCCAAAAACTGGCTTTGTAAAACAAACATTCAGCATTCAATTCGTATACTCATAAATAACATTGGCACAAAATCAGAGTTCATGGGTTCCACCGATGCACAAAGAACGTCAGGCACAAGAGGCGTCAGGCGAGACCCGGGATCCTTCCATTCGGTCCACGTCTGCGTACTCGCTTCCTCAGTTCTAGGCTCGACAACAGGTTCTGAAGTGCGATACGGTTTGACGTTTTTGGCAGGAACCCACTTAATTCTTCCAGCACCTGTGGAAATAGAAGCATACCCTTTGCCCCACGTTATTAATTGAAATGGGCCTTCCATCTGTCCAGAGTCAGGGCTTCCAATTAGAAGAGGAGGATGTTCTTTCAGTTTTGCCTGTGTGCTATTTGAAAAGTGTCTAAAGATTGGTGGATCTGGTTCTGTACTTGAACTATTTAGAAAATTAAAACCATACAAAGCCTTACTCAGTCTCATCTGTGGGGTGATTTCCGTTCCCCCTCTCTGTTGATCTAATATGCGTTTTAAGGTTTGATGTGTTCTTTCAATGATTGCTTGGCTTGTGGGAGAGTGGGGAATACCAAAAATGTGTCGAACACCCCATTCATTTAAAAATGTGGCCAATTTTTGAGATATGTATGCGGGACCATTGTCAGTTTTTACTTCTTGGGGTATACCCAATGAAGCAAAAGCTTGCAGGAAATGATGACAGGCATGGCTGCCAGTTTCACCTGTGTGAAGGGAAGCAAAAACTGCACCAGAGAACGTGTCTATGGAAACATGAATATTTTTAAATTTACCAAAAGAAGGCTATTTAGTAACACCTGTTTGCCACAACTGTAGGCTTTGTAAGCCTCGGGGGTTGATTGCTCCTGTAGAAACAGGAGGTTGTACCAATTGACAGTCAGGGCAAGTATGAATGATAGCTTTAACTTGACTTTTAGTGATTTGGAACATTCGCATGAGTGCTTGTGCATTTTGGTGGAAAAAGGCATGACTCAATTTTGCTTGTTCAAAAATATTTGGCAATGTGTTAGAAATGACCATTGTCAGCTTGTCCGCTCTTGCATTTCCTTCCACTAAAAATCCAGGAAGTGAAGAATGCGCCCTAATGTGAGAAACAAAATATGGATTAGTTCTATATTGCAAAGTTATAAAAAGACATGAAAGCCAACGATGTAAAGTTTCATTACTAACATCCTTTAAAATGGAACCTTCTATTCTCCTGACTACATTAGCAACATAAGCAGAATCTGTGACCAAATTAAAAGGCTGAGGAAACAGCTGAAAAGCTCAAACTACTGCAGCAAGCTCAACAATTTGAGGGGATCCCTCTACTGTTTGAATATCAGATTCCCAAACATCAGTCTTTTGATTAAACCAAGTCACAACGGACTTGTGGCTTTTACCAGAGCCATCAGTGAAGAGAGTCACAGCATGTAAAGGTTCTTCACTTAATTTAGGTTTTTCTCTGAAACTCAATTTTGCTTGCAGTAGTTTGTGAGCTGGATAGTGTATGGAACAAACACCTGGAAAACCTAAGAATGCATATTGTAAATCATCAGAATTTTGCATTGCCCAATTGAAATAATCATTTTTCAATGGCAAATAGATAACTGAACATTCTTGACCTGCCAAAGTTAACAATCTGGTTCTAGCCTTAATTATAATGTATGCAATCATTTCTAAAACTGAGCAAATGGTCTTTGAAAACCTGTAGGGAGGAAAAACCCATTCCATTATTAACAAAGGATCTTGGTCTGTGGCATCCCACTGGAAAATGAGACCACAAAGCTGCATCTTCTCTCCTAAGATTGCAAGAAAGAAAGGATTTTCAGGAACGCAGCAATGAGCTTGTCTTTTTTGAAGAGCTTCTGTGACTTTGTCGAGAGCAGCACGAGCTTCAGGGGTTAAAGTTCTTGGCGAAGTGATGTCGCAACTTCCTCTCAGCAAATGGAAGAGCGGACTCAGTTCATCATTGGTGATTCCCAGCATCGGTCTGACCCAGGTGATTTCTCCTAGAAGTTGTTGTAACTCTTGTAGGTTGTTGACTCTGGTTCGGATCTGAATTTTCTGTGGTATTATTGTCGTCTTCCATCGTCTTCCATCATCTTCCATCCCAGGTACTTCTAAGGTGAAACTTGTTGAATTTTCATTGCAGAGATTTCAAGTCCAGCTTTTTGAATTTCAGCAACAACACAGTCAAGAGTTTCTTCCATCTCTTCCTTTCAAAGGACTCCACCCTTAAAGCCAATTTTTCTTTCTCTGTATCTATAGATTGACAAACACCAGAACAACCATGTTTTTGCTTAACTGAAAAAGAGTTCCCCGGAACCACAATTTCCCGAGTGGAAGCAGCCACCTCAGCCTCCACCCCAGGCCCAACAGAATCCAATTCAGGTTTCGGTGTCCCTGCACAAACAATTTTAGGAAGTACAGTCACTTTTTCATTTCCATCTTTTACACACTTTGTTCCATCCCCCTTACAAGAGTCACATATTTTTACATTAACAGAACAACGCGAAGAAAAGTCCAAAAGAGTCTCATTTTTTCCCAGAGAGAGAGAAGAAAGATTTTGTTCAACAGAGTTCAAAGCAATACTTTCAGCATTTGCAACAACACTTGTAACATTCTCCGATACTCACACAGTCTCCGGTTTACTGCAATTTAATGAGACAGAACCAGAAGCTTTGTTTTCTGAGTCCAAGTTGATCTTATTATTATCCGTTTGTTTAAAACAGTGCTCCAACAGCGCTCTACAAACCGGCATAAGTTCTCTTAAGCTTTCATCTTTTTTGAGAGAGACTAGTTTATAGATTCTCCAGTTTATCTGATCCCAAAAATGAAAAGTAAAAGCAGACTGCAGATTTAAATCTTGCGTATTCGCTTTAACCCAGATAAGTAAGGTTTTAAGCTCAGTTTTTGAAATTTCAGAGTGACCTTTTTCTTGTAACATTGTCTCTAATTGATGAAAAACATCCCATTCAACTTTTGATAAATTCGTTCCCATTTTTGTGTTCTTTGAATAATTTTCTTTTTCGCTATTTTGCCTCCCCACGTCACCCAAGCGCTCTCCCGAGATAAGTTACTTACAATTTTCTTGGCTTCGGCGGGAGAGATGATACAGTGTGCTCCTTGTTAACACTTGGGTCTCCGCAGCTGGTACTTCCACGATTTTTCTTTGTTTTTCTTCTATTCTACGTCCTCACACGAGGCACCAATATGCGGGGGACGGGACAGGTATAAGTCCAATAGTGTCAGGAACCCACGCCGTAAAAAAGGAACCCACTAGGCCGCGGCAAAATATCCAAATATGGATAACATGGTAACCAGACCAGTGAAGAGATTTTTGCTTTTATTTCCAGCACATCAGTCTCAAAATACAAAATGGAGACATGACAGCTCACTGGTCCACACCAAAAAACGTCTCCTTCAACAGGGCTCATACAGCAATACATAAAATCATCTCAGACTAGAATTCAGCCAATCAGACACAGAAAACACATCTTGACAAGCATTCTATCCAATCTTATAAAACATAGGTAATCGTACCTAAAACAAAGACTAGTTGATAAGAGACAAAGAACAGAGTTCTATTCATGCTAACCTTCTAAAGATATACATTAAATAACCTTGTTGCCATCCTAAAGCCAATTCTACAGAAGCCTATTGTTATTTGTCACGTCTACTGCTTGGGAAACTTTTCTGCTTGCATGGAAAACTTTTCTGCAATGCTAACAAAACTCCAGTCTAAGGCCTACATACTTCTTTGTAACCATTTCTTAAAAATCCTCTAACCTTATGGATTCCAACATTTCCCCCTCTCTGTTTGACCCAGAAGCTTTCATTTTCTTGTCGCTTGCTATTTGCGTTTCATAGCTCGATTGCAAAATTTCTGCTTATTATCTGCTGAAGACCTATTTTCACTAAACTGAAGCATTGCTATATTACGGCACAGCAACTTAATGCTGTGAAGACCCAATCCCTGAAAGAGAGATATGAATCACGTTTGGCAACAGTCACAAGGCATCGTTCAAAAAACTCTGGTCGATTCCAAGGCCTTAATTCAAAACCTTCGTTCATGTCAATACCCTCATCTACTGCTTTCGTGAGATTTCGTACACTCTCTGTGCTTCTACTTCCTAGTTCTCCTGCTTGAATGACAAAAACTTCTCGGACTGTTTTGTTCATCATTCGCCGAAGACAACAGAGTATACAAGGTGCCACTATCAATATCAGTATTAGAACACCTAATATGTAAAGACCTATCTTGCAAAGTTGCCTTAGCCAAGGTGCAAAACTCCAATTTGGAAACAAATCATCCAACCAGGAACCTCCATCTTCTTTAATTTGGGCTGTCAGATCCTTTAATTTTTGAATGCTTGTGTGAATGGATTCAGAATGATCAGACAAATTCATACAACACAATCCTTCAAATTCCTCACAACCATGTCCTTGTGCCAGTAAGAGAAAATCAATGGCTGCTCTGTTTTGAAGAGTAGCATGTCTAATACTATCAACATCGGTCAACATATCACTGATTGCGGAGGATGTGGCATTAGCTTGTTTGCTCAGCCAACATCCAACTCGATCTAATTGTCTCAATGCCACAGCTGAAGCCAATTGGGGTAGAAATATACCTGCTGAAAGCCTTCTGGCGGCATTCCAAGGCATAAAATCACTCTGACAGTTCTCATCATAATGAGGAACAGCTCTTGTTTTCCTTTGTTTCTTTTTCATCACTGCTTTGGCAGTGGGGGCAATTATGGTAAGCATACCAATGCTACAAGGGCCACCTTCAAGGTGGGCTGGAATGCCTTGCCAACCTCTGTCTCCGCAAATGATCCAATACCCTTTTGGCAATTGCCGTGGATATTGGTCCGTCTCCAGAAACACATCCCAACTGTTTGAAACATTTGCTGCCCTGAGAAGTTTTTTCGAACAAATGTTCCAATTGAAGGAAGGACTGTTTCCATTGTCAATTCCACCTGGTTTACCATTGGATTCTTTTCTGACCAAAGGAAACTCTTTCACTGGCACACCAACCAAACAGGTTGAGAAAGGCTTTTCTGGTTCCGAATTCGACAGGCATATAGTATCCGATCCGGCAGCCTTGGCTAAGGTCACCCAAACATTCGTTTTCGGTTGATCCACAGGCAAATCTGCACGACAAAAAACAATTAAAATCAAGCAAAACAAGTATACCATTTGATTCTGCCCCATCTCTTTCAAGAACGAAGTTTTGGCAGAATTCTTTCTAAACAAAAACAATAACCTAAATTTTCAGCCAAAAACTAGCTTTGTAAAACAAACATTCAGCATTCAATTCGTATACTCATAAATAACATTGGCACAAAATCAGAGTTCATGGGTTCCACCGATGCACAAAGAACGTCAGGCACAAGAGGCGTCAGGCGAGACCCGGGATCCTTCCATTCGGTCCACGTCTGCGTACTCACTTCCTCAGTTCTAGGCTCGACAACAGGTTCTGAAGTGCGATACGGTTTGACGTTTTTGGCAGGAACCCACTTAATTCTTCCAGCACCTGTGGAAATAGAAGCATACCCTTTGCCCCACGTTATTAATCGAAATGGGCCTTCCATCTGTCCAGAGTCAGGGTTTCTAATTAGAAGAGGAGGATGTTCTTTCAGTTTTGCCTGTGTGCTATTTGAAAAGTGTCTAAAGATTGGTGGATCTGGTTCTGTACTTGAACTATTTAGAAAATTAAAACCATATAAAGCCTTACTCAGTCTCATCTGTGGGGTGATTTCCGTTCCCCCTCTCTGTCGATCTAATATGCGTTTTAAGGTTTGATGTGTTCTTTCAATGATTGCTTGGCTTGTGGGAGAGTGGGGAATACCAAAAATGTGTCGAACACCCCATTCATTTAAAAATGTGGCCAATTTTTGAGATATGTATGCGGGACCATTGTCAGTTTTTACTTCTTGGGGTATACCCAATGAAGCAAAAGCTTGCAGGAAATGATGACAGGCATGGCTGCCAGTTTCACCTGTGTGAAGGGAAGCAAAAACTGCACCAGAGAACGTGTCTATGGAAACATGAATATTTTTAAATTTACCAAAAGAAGGCTATTTAGTAACACCTGTTTGCCACAACTGTAGGCTTTGTAAGCCTCGGGGGTTGATTGCTCCTGTAGAAACAGGAGGTTGTACCAATTGACAGTCAGGGCAAGTATGAATGATAGCTTTAGCTTGACTTTTAGTGATTTGGAACATTCGCATGAGTGCTTGTGCATTTTGGTGGAAAAAGGCATGACTCAATTTTGCTTGTTCAAAAATATTTGGCAATGTGTTAGAAATGACCATTGTCAGCTTGTCCGCTCTTGCATTTCCTTCCACTAAAAATCCAGGAAGTGAAGAATGCGCCCTAATGTGAGAAACAAAATATGGATTAGTTCTATATTGCAAAGTTATAAAAAGACATGAAAGCCAACGATGTAAGTTTCATTGCTAACATCCTTTAAAATGGAACCTTCTATTCTCCTGACTACATTAGCAACATAAGCAGAATCTGTGACCAAATTAAAAGGCTGAGGAAACAGCTGAAAAGCTCAAACTACTGCAGCAAGCTCAACAATTTGAGGGGATCCCTCTACTGTTTGAATATCAGATTCCCAAACATCAGTCTTTTGATTAAACCAAGTCACAACGGACTTGTGGCTTTTACCAGAGCCATCAGTGAAGAGAGTCACAGCATGTAAAGGTTCTTCACTTAATTTAGGTTTTTCTCTGAAACTCAATTTTGCTTGCAGTAGTTTGTGAGCCGGATAGTGTATGGAACAAACACCTGGAAAACCTAAGAATGCATATTGTAAATCATCAGAATTTTGCATCGCCCAATTGAAATAATCATTTTTCAATGGCAAATAGATAACTGAACATTCTTGACCTGCCAAAGTTAACAATCTGGTTCTAGCCTTAATTATAATGTATGCAATCATTTCTAAAACTGAGCAAATGGTCTTTGAAAACCTGTAGGGAGGAAAAACCCATTCCATTATTAACAAAGGATCTTGTTCTGTGGCATCCCACTGGAAAATGAGACCACAAAGCTGCATCTTCTCTCCTAAGATTGCAAGAAAGAAAGGATTTTCAGGAACGCAGCGATGAGCTTGTCTTTTTTGAAGAGCTTCTGTGACTTTGTCGAGAGCAGCACGAGCTTCAGGGGTTAAAGTTCTTGGCGAAGTGATGTCGCAACTTCCTCTCAGCAAATGGAAGAGCGGACTCAGTTCATCATTGGTGATTCCCAGCATCGGTCTGACCCAGTTGATTTCTCCTAGAAGTTGTTGTAACTCTTGTAGGTTGTTGACTCTGGTTCGGATCTGAATTTTCTGTGGTATTATTGTCGTCTTCCATCGTCTTCCATCATCTTCCATCCCAGGTACTTCTAAGGTGAAACTTGTTGAATTTTCATTGCAGAGATTTCAAGTCCAGCTTTTTGAATTTCAGCAACAACACAGTCAAGAGTTTCTTCCATCTCTTCCTTTCAAAGGACTCCACCCTTAAAGCCAATTTTTCTTTCTCTGTATCTATAGATTGACAAACACCAGAACAACCATGTTTTTGCTTAACTGAAAAAGAGTTCCCCGGAACCACAATTTCCCGAGTGGAAGCAGCCACCTCAGCCTCCACCCCAGGCCCAACAGAATCCAATTCAGGTTTCAGTGTCCCTGCACAAACAATTTTAGGAAGTACAGTCACTTTTTCATTTCCATCTTTTACACACTTTGTTCCATCCCCCTTACAAGAGTCACATATTTTTACATTAACAGAACAACGCAAAGAAAAGTCCAAAAGAGTCTCATTTTTTCCCAGAGAGAGAGAAGAAAGATTTTGTTCAACAGAGTTCAAAGCAATACTTTCAGCATTTGCAACAACACTTGTAACATTCTCCGATACTCACACAGTCTCCGGTTTACTGCAATTTAATGAGACAGAACCAGAAGCTTTGTTTTCTGAGTCCAAGTTGATCTTATTATTATCCGTTTGTTTAAAACAGTGCTCCAACAGCGCTCTACAAACCGGCATAAGTTCTCTTAAGCTTTCATCTTTTTTGAGAGAGACTAGTTTATAGATTCTCCAGTTTATCTGATCCCAAAAATGAAAAGTAAAAGCAGACTGCAGATTTAAATCTTGCGTATACGCTTTAACCCAGATAAGTAAGGTTTTAAGCTCAGTTTTTGAAATTTCAGAGTGACCTTTTTCTTGTAACATTGTCTCTAATTGATGAAAAACATCCCATTCAACTTTTGATAAATTCGTTCCCATTTTTGTGTTCTTTGAATAATTTTCTTTTTCGCTATTTTGCCTCCCCACGTCACCCAAGCGCTCTCCCGAGATAAGTTACTTACAATTTTCTTGGCTTCGGCGGGAGAGATGATACAGTGTGCTCCTTGTTAACACTTGGGTCTCCGCAGCTGGTACTTCCACGATTTTTCTTTGTTTTTCTTCTATTCTACGTCCTCACACGAGGCACCAATATGCGGGGGACGGGACAGGTATAAGTCCAATAGTGTCAGGAACCCACGCCTTAAAAAAGGAACCCACTAGGCCGCGTCAAAATATCCAAATATGGATAACATGGTAACCAGACCAGTGAAGAGATTTTTGCTTTTATTTCCAGCACATCAGTCTCAAAATACAAAATGGAGACATGACAGCTCACTGATCCACACCAAAAAACGTCTCCTTCAACAGGGCTCATACAGCAATACATAAAATCATCTCAGACTAGAATTCAGCCAATCAGACACAGAAAACACATCTTGACAAGCATTCTATCCAATCTTATAAAACATAGGTAATCGTAGCTAAAACAAAGACTAGTTGATAAGAGACAAAGAACAGAGTTCTATTCATGCTAACCTTCTAAAGATATACATTAAATAACCTTGTTGCCATCCTAAAGCCAATTCTACAGAAGCCTATTGTTATTTGTCACGTCTACTGCTTGGGAAACTTTTCTGCTTGCATGGAAAACTTTTCTGCAATGCTAACAAAACTCCAGTCTAAGGCCTACATACTTCTTTGTAACCATTTCTTAAAAATCCTCTAACCTTATGGATTCCAACATTTCCCCCTCTCTGTTTGACCCAGAAGCTTTCATTTTCTTGTCGCTTGCTATTTGCGTTTCATAGCTCTATTGCAAAATTTCTGCTTATTATCTGCTGAAGACCTATTTTCACTAAACTGAAGCATTGCTATATTACGGCACAGCAACTTAATGCTGTGAAGACCCAATCCCTGAAAGAGAGATATGAATCACGTTTGGCAACAGTCACAAGGCATCGTTCAAAAAACTCTGGTCGATTCCAAGGCCTTAATTCAAAACCTTCGTTCATGTCAATACCCTCATCTACTGCTTTCGTGAGATTTCGTACACTCTCTGTGCTTCTACTTCCTAATTCTCCTGCTTGAATGACAAATTCTTCTCGGACAGTTTTGTTCATCATTCGCCGAAGACAACAGAGTATACAAGGTGCCACTATCAATATCAGTATTAGAACACCTAATATGTAAAGACCTATCTTGCAAAGTTGCCTTAGCCAAGGTGCAAAACTCCAATTTTGAAACAAATCATCCAACTAGGAACCTCCATCTTCTTTAATTTGGGCTGTCTGATCCTTTAATTTTTGAATGCTTTTGTGAATGGATTCGGAATGATCAGACGAATTCATACAACACAATCCTTCAAATTCCTCACAACCATGTCCTTGTGCCAGTAAAAGAAAATCAATGGCTGCTCTGTTTTGAAGAGTAGCATGTCTAATACTATCAACATCGGTCAACATATCACTGATTGCGGAGGATGTGGCATTAGCTTGTTTGCTCAGCCAACATCCAACTCGATCTAATTGTCTCAATGCCACAGCTGAAGCCAATTGGGGTAGAAATATACCTGCTGAAAGCCTTCTGGTGGCATTCCAAGGCATAAAATCACTCTGACAGTTCTCATCATAATGAGGAACAGCTCTTGTTTTCCTTTGTTTCTTTATCATCACTGCTTTGGCAGTGGGGGCAATTATGGTAAGCATACCAATGCTACAAGGGCCACCTTCAAGGTGGGCTGGAATGCCTTGCCAACCTCTGTCTCCGCAAATGATCCAATACCCTTTTGGCAATTGCCGTGGATATTGGTCCGTCTCCAGAAACACATCCCAACTGTTTGAAACATTTGCTGCCCTGAGAAGTTTTTTCGAACAAATGTTCCAATTGAAGGAAGGACTGTTTCCATTGTCAATTCCACCTGGTTTACCATTGGATTCTTTTCTGACCAAAGGAAACTCTTTCACGGGCACACCAACCAAACAGGTTGAGAAAGGCTTTTCTGGTTCCGAATTCGACAGGCATATAGTATCCGATCCGGCAGCCTTGGCTAAGGTCACCCAAACATTCGTTTTCGGTTGATCCACAGGCAAATCTGCACGACAAAAAACAATTAACATCAAGCAAAACAAGTATACCATTTGATTCTGCCCCATCTCGTTCAAGAACTAAGTTTTGGCAGAATTCTTTCTAAACAAAAACAATAACCTAAATTTTCAGCCAAAAACTAGCTTTGTAAAACAAACATTCAGCATTCAATTCGTATACTCATAAATAACATTGGCACAAAATCAGAGTTCATGGGTTCCACCGATGCACAAAGAACGTCAGGCACAAGAGGCGTCAGGCGAGACCCGGGATCCTTCCATTCGGTCCACGTCTGCGTACTCGCTTCCTCAGTTCTAGGCTCGACAACAGGTTCTGAAGTGCGATACGGTTTGACGTTTTTGGCAGGAACCCACTTAATTCTTCCAGCACCTGTGGAAATAGAAGCATACCCTTTGCCCCACGTTATTAATTGAAACGGGCCTTCCATCTGTCCAGAGTCAGGGTTTCTAATTAGAAGAGGAGGATGTTCTTTCAGTTTTGCCTGTGTGCTATTTGAAAAGTGTCTAAAGATTGGTGGATCTGGTTCTGTACTTGAACTATTTAGAAAATTAAAACCATACAAAGCCTTACTCAGTCTCATCTGTGGGGTGATTTCCGTTCCCCCTCTCTGTTGATCTAATATGCGTTTTAAGGTTTGATGTGTTCTTTCAATGATTGCTTGGCTTGTGGGAGAGTGGGGAATACCAAAAATGTGTCGAACACCCCATTCATTTAAAAATGTGGCCAATTTTTGAGATATGTATGCGGGACCATTGTCAGTTTTTACTTCTTGGGGTATACCCAATGAAGCAAAAGCTTGCAGGAAATGATGACAGGCATGGCTGCCAGTTTCACCTGTGTGAAGGGAAGCAAAAACTGCACCAGAGAACGTGTCTATGGAAACATGAATATTTTTAAATTTACCAAAAGAAGGCTATTTAGTAACACCTGTTTGCCACAACTGTAGGCTTTGTAAGCCTCGGGGGTTGATTGCTCCTGTAGAAACAGGAGGTTGTACCAATTGACAGTCAGGGCAAGTATGAATGATAGCTTTAGCTTGACTTTTAGTGATTTGGAACATTCGCATGAGTGCTTGTGCATTTTGGTGGAAAAAGGCATGACTCAATTTTGCTTGTTCAAAAATATTTGGCAATGTGTTAGAAATGACCATTGTCAGCTTGTCCGCTCTTGCATTTCCTTCCACTAAAAATCCAGGAAGTGAAGAATGCGCCCTAATGTGAGAAACAAAATATGGATTAGTTCTATATTGCAAAGTTATAAAAAGACATGAAAGCCAACGATGTACAGTTTCATTGCTAACATCCTTTAAAATGGAACCTTCTATTCTCCTGACTACATTAGCAACATAAGCAGAATCTGTGACCAAATTAAAAGGCTGAGGAAACAGCTGAAAAGCTCAAACTACTGCAGCAAGCTCAACAATTTGAGGGGATCCCTCTACTGTTTGAATATCAGATTCCCAAACATCAGTCTTTTGATTAAACCAAGTCACAACGGACTTGTGGCTTTTACCAGAGCCATCAGTGAAGAGAGTCACAGCATGTAAAGGTTCTTCACTTAATTTAGGTTTTTCTCTGAAACTCAATTTTGCTTGCAGTAGTTTGTGAGCTGGATAGTGTATGGAACAAACACCTGGAAAACCTAAGAATGCATATTGTAAATCATCAGAATTTTGCATTGCCCAATTGAAATAATCATTTTTCAATGGCAAATAGATAACTGAACATTCTTGACCTGCCAAAGTTAACAATCTGGTTCTAGCCTTAATTATAATGTATGCAATCATTTCTAAAACTGAGCAAATGGTCTTTGAAAACCTGTAGGGAGGAAAAACCCATTCCATTATTAACAAAGGATCTTGGTCTGTGGCATCCCACTGGAAAATGAGACCACAAAGCTGCATCTTCTCTCCTAAGATTGCAAGAAAGAAAGGATTTTCAGGAACGCAGCGATGAGCATGTCTTTATGAGGAGCTTCTGTGACTTTACCGAGAGCAGCACGAGCTTCAGGGGTTAAAGTTCTTGGCGAAGTGATGTCGCAACTTCCTCTCAGCAAATGGAAGAGCGGACTCAGTTCATCATTGGTGATTCCCAGCATCGGTCTGACCCAGTTGATTTCTCCTAGAAGTTGTTGTAACTCTTGTAGGTTGTTGACTCTGGTTCGGATCTGAATTTTCTGTGGTATTATTGTCGTCTTCCATCGTCTTCCATCATCTTCCATCCCAGGTACTTCTAAGGTGAAACTTGTTGAATTTTCGTTGCAGAGATTTCAAGCCCAGCTTTTTGAATTTCAGCAACAACACAGTCAAGAGTTTCTTCCATCTCTTCCTTTAAAAGGACTCCACCCTTAAAGCCAATTTTTCTTTCTCTGTATCTATAGATTGACAAACACCAGAACAACCATGTTTTTGCTTAACTGAAAAAGAGTTCCCCGGAACCACAATTTCCCGAGTGGAAGCAGCCACCTCAGCCTCCACCCCAGGCCCAACAGAATCCAATTCAGGCTTCAGTGTCCCTGCACAAACAATTTTAGGAAGTACAGTCACTTTTTCATTTCCATCTTTTACACACTTTGTTCCATCCCCCTTACAAGAGTCACATATTTTTACATTAACAGAACAATGCAAAGAAAAGTCCAAAAGAGTCTCATTTTTTCCCAGAGAGAGAGAAGAAAGATTTTGTTCAACAGAGTTCAAAGCAATACTTTCAGCATTTGCAACAACACTTGTAACATTCTCCGATACTCACACAGTCTCCGGTTTACTGGAATTTAATGAGACAGAACCAGAAGCTTTGTTTTCTGAGTCCAAGTTGATCTTATTATTATCAGTTTGTTTAAAACAGTGCTCCAACAGCGCTCTACAAACCGGCATAAGTTCTCTTAAGCTTTCATCTTTTTTGAGAGAGACTAGTTTATAGATTCTCCAGTTTATCTGATCCCAAAAATGAAAAGTAAAAGCAGACTGCAGATTTAAATCTTGCGTATTCGCTTTAACCCAGATAAGTAAGGTTTTAAGCTCAGTTTTTGAAATTTCAGAGTGACCTTTTTCTTGTAACATTGTCTCTAATTGATGAAAAACATCCCATTCAACTTTTGATAAATTCGTTCCCATTTTTGTGTTCTTTTAATAATTTTCTTTTTCTCTATTTTGCCTCCCAACGTCACCCAAGCGCTCTCCCGAGATAAGTTACAATTTTCTTGGCTTCGGCGGGAGAGATGATACAGTGTGCTCCTTGTTAACACTTGGGTCTCCGCAGCTGGTACTTCCACGATTTTTCTTTGTTTTTCTTCTATTCTACGTCCTCACACGAGGCACCAATATGCGGGGGACGAGACAGGTATAAGTCCAATAGTGTCAGGAACCCACGCCGTAAAAAAGGAACCCACTAGGCCACGGCAAAATATCCAAATATGGATAACATGGTAACCAGACCAGTGAAGAGATTTTTGCTTTTATTTCCAGCACATCAGTCTCAAAATACAAAATGGAGACATGACAGCTCACTGATCCACACCAAAAAATGTCTCCTTCAACAGGGCTCATACAGCAATACATAAAATCATCTCAGACTAGAATTCAGCCAATCAGACACAGAAAACACATCTTGACAAGCATTCTATCCAATCTTATAAAACATAGGTAATCGTAGCTAAAACAAAGACTAGTTGATAAGAGACAAAGAACAGAGTTCTATTCATGCTAACCTTCTAAAGATATACATTAAATAACTTTGTTGCCATCCTAAAGCCAATTCTACAGAAGCCTATTGTTATTTGTCACATCTACTGCTTGGGAAACTTTTCTGCTTGCATGGGAAACTTTTCTGCAATGCTAACAAAACTCCAGTCTAAGGCCTACATACTTCTTTGTAACCATTTCTTAAAAATCCTCTAACCTTATGGATTCCAACATTTCCCCCTCTCTGTTTGACCCAGAAGCTTTCATTTTCTTGTCGCTTGCTATTTGCGTTTCATAGCTCTATTGCAAAATTTCTGCCTATTATCTGCTGAAGACCTATTTTCACTAAACTGAAGCATTGCTATATTACGGCACAGCAACTTAATGCTGTGAAGACCCAATCCCTGAAAGAGAGATATGAATCACGTTTGGCAACAGTCACAAGGCATCGTTCAAAAAACTCTGGTCGATTCCAAGGCCTTAATTCAAAACCTTCGTTCATGTCAATACCCTCATCTACTGCTTTCGTGAGATTTCGTACACTCTCTGTGCTTCTACTTCCTAATTCTCCTGCTTGAATGACAAAAACTTCTCGGACTGTTTTGTTCATCATTCACCGAACACAACAGAGTATACAAGGTGCCACTATCAATATCAGTATTAGAACACCTAATATGTAAAGACCTATCTTGCAAAGTTGCCTTAGCCAAGGTGCAAAACTCCAATTTTGAAACAAATCATCCAACCAGGAACCTCCATCTTCTTTAATTTGGGCTGTCAGATCCTTTAATTTTTGAATGCTTTTGTGAATGGATTCAGAATGATCAGACAAATTCATACAACACACTCCTTCAAATTCCTCACAACCATGTCCTTGTGCCAGTAAAAGAAAATCAATGGCTGCTCTGTTTTGAAGAGTAGCATGTCTAATACTATCAACATCGGTCAACATATCACTGATTGCGGAGGATGTGGCATTAGCTTGTTTGCTCAGCCAACATCCAACTCGATCTAATTGTCTCAATGCCACAGCTGAAGCCAATTGGGGTAGAAATATACCTGCTGAAACCCTTCTGGCGGCATTCCAAGGCATAAAATCACTCTGACAGTTCTCATCATAATGAGGAACAGCTCTTGTTTTCCTTTGTTTCTTTTTCATCACTGCTTTGGCAGTGGGGGCAATTATGGTAAGCATACCAATGCTACAAGGGCCACCTTCAAGGTGGGCTGGAATGCCTTGCCAACCTCTGTCTCCGCAAATGATCCAATACCCTTTTGGCAATTGCCGTGGATATTGGTCCGTCTCCAGAAACACATCCCAACTGTTTGAAACATTTGCTGCCCTGAGAAGTTTTTTCGAACAAATGTTCCAATTGAAGGAAGGACTGTTTCCATTGTCAATTCCACCTGGTTTACCATTGGATTCTTTTCTGACCAAAGGAAACTCTTTCACTGGCACACCAACCAAACAGGTTGAGAAAGGCTTTTCTGGTTCCGAATTAGACAGACATATAGTATCCGATCCGGCAGCCTTGGCTAAGGTCACCCAAACACTCGTTTTCGGTTGATCCACAGGCAAATCTGCACGACAAAAAACAATTAAAATCAAGCAAAACAAGTATACCATTTGATTCTGCCCCATCTCTTTCAAGAACTAAGTTTTGGCAGAATTCTTTCTAAACAAAAACAATAACCTAAATTTTCAGCCAAAAACTAGCTTTGTAAAACAAACATTCAGCATTCAATTCGTATACTCATAAATAACATTGGCACAAAATCAGAGTTCATGGGTTCCACCGATGCACAAAGAACGTCAGGCACAAGAGGCGTCAGGCGAGACCCGGGATCCTTCCATTCGGTCCACGTCTGCGTACTCGCTTCCTCAGTTCTAGGCTCGACAACAGGTTCTGAAGTGCGATACGGTTTGACGTTTTTGGCAGGAACCCACTTAATTCTTCCAGCACCTGTGGAAATAGAAGCATACCCTTTGCCCCACGTTATTAATTGAAATGGGCCTTCCATCTGTCCAGAGTCAGGGTTTCTAATTAGAAGAGGAGGATGTTCTTTCAGTTTTGCCTGTGTGCTATTTGAAAAGTGTCTAAAGATTGGTGGATCTGGTTCTGTACTTGAACTATTTAGAAAATTAAAACCATATAAAGCCTTACTCAGTCTCATCTGTGGGGTGATTTCCGTTCCCCCTCTCTGTCGATCTAATATGCGTTTTAAGGTTTGATGTGTTCTTTCAATGATTGCTTGGCTTGTGGGAGAGTGGGGAATACCAAAAATGTGTCGAACACCCCATTCATTTAAAAATGTGGCCAATTTTTGAGATATGTATGCGGGACCATTGTCAGTTTTTACTTCTTGGGGTATACCCAATGAAGCAAAAGCTTGCAGGAAATGATGACAGGCATGGCTGCCAGTTTCACCTGTGTGAAGGGAAGCAAAAACTGCACCAGAGAACGTGTCTATGGAAACATGAATATTTTTAAATTTACCAAAAGAAGGCTATTTAGTAACACCTGTTTGCCACAACTGTAGGCTTTGTAAGCCTCGGGGGTTGATTGCTCCTGTAGAAACAGGAGGTTGTACCAATTGACAGTCAGGGCAAGTATGAATGATAGCTTTAGCTTGACTTTTAGTGATTTGGAACATTCGCATGAGTGCTTGTGCATTTTGGTGGAAAAAGGCATGACTCAATTTTGCTTGTTCAAAAATATTTGACAATGTGTTAGAAATGACCATTTTCAGCTTGTCCGCTCTTGCATTTCCTTCCACTAAAAATCCAGGAAGTGAAGAATGCGCCCTAATGTGAGAAACAAAATATGGATTAGTTCTATATTGCAAAGTTATAAAAAGACATGAAAGCCAACGATGTACAGTTTCATTGCTAACATCCTTTAAAATGGAACCTTCTATTCTCCTGACTACATTAGCAACATAAGCAGAATCTGTGACCAAATTAAAAGGCTGAGGAAACAGCTGAAAAGCTCAAACTACTGCAGCAAGCTCAACAATTTGAGGGGATCCCTCTACTGTTTGAATATCAGATTCCCAAACATCAGTCTTTTGATTAAACCAAGTCACAACGGACTTGTGGCTTTTACCAGAGCCATCAGTGAAGAGAGTCACAGCATGTAAAGGTTCTTCACTTAATTTAGGTTTTTCTCTGAAACTCAATTTTGCTTGCAGTAGTTTGTGAGCTGGATAGTGTATGGAACAAACACCTGGAAAACCTAAGAATGCATATTGTAAATCATCAGAATTTTGCATCGCCCAATTGAAATAATCATTTTTCAATGGCAAATAGATAACTGAACATTCTTGACCTGCCAAAGTTAACAATCTGGTTCTAGCCTTAATTATAATGTATGCAATCATTTCTAAAACTGAGCAAATGGTCTTTGAAAAGCTGTAGGGAGGAAAAACCCATTCCATTATTAACAAAGGATCTTGTTCTGTGGCATCCCACTGGAAAATGAGACCACAAAGCTGCATCTTCTCTCCTAAGATTGCAAGAAAGAAAGGATTTTCAGGAACGCAGCGATGAGCTTGTCTTTTTTGAAGAGCTTCTGTGACTTTGTCGAGAGCAGCACGAGCTTCAGGGGTTAAAGTTCTTGGCGAAGTGATGTCGCAACTTCCTCTCAGCAAATGGAAGAGCGGACTCAGTTCATCATTGGTGATTCCCAGCATCGGTCTGACCCAGTTGATTTCTCCTAGAAGTTGTTGTAACTCTTGTAGGTTGTTGACTCTGGTTCGGATCTGAATTTTCTGTGGTATTATTGTCGTCTTCCATCGTCTTCCATCATCTTCCATCCCAGGTACTTCTAAGGTGAAACTTGTTGAATTTTCATTGCAGAGATTTCAAGTCCAGCTTTTTGAATTTCAGCAACAACACAGTCAAGAGTTTCTTCCATCTCTTCCTTTCAAAGGACTCCACCCTTAAAGCCAATTTTTCTTTCTCTGTATCTATAGATTGACAAACACCAGAACAACCATGTTTTTGCTTAACTGAAAAAGAGTTCCCCGGAACCACAATTTCCCGAGTGGAAGCAGCCACCTCAGCCTCCACCCCAGGCCCAACAGAATCCAATTCAGGTTTCAGTGTCCCTGCACAAACAATTTTAGGAAGTACAGTCACTTTTTCATTTCCATCTTTTACACACTTTGTTCCATCCCCCTTACAAGAGTCACATATTTTTACATTAACAGAACAACGCAAAGAAAAGTCCAAAAGAGTCTCATTTTTTCCCAGAGAGAGAGAAGAAAGATTTTGTTCAACAGAGTTCAAAGCAATACTTTCAGCATTTGCAACAACACTTGTAACATTCTCCGATACTCACACAGTCTCCGGTTTACTGGAATTTAATGAGACAGAACCAGAAGCTTTGTTTTCTGAGTCCAAGTTGATCCTATTATTATCCGTTTGTTTAAAACAGTGCTCCAACAGCGCTCTACAAACCGGCATAAGTTCTCTTAAGCTTTCATCTTTTTTGAGAGAGACTAGATTATAGATTCTCCAGTTTATCTGATCCCAAAAATGAAAAGTAAAAGCAGACTGCAGATTTAAATCTTGCGTATTCGCTTTAACCCAGATAAGTAAGTTTTTAAGCTCAGTTTTTGAAATTTCAGAGTGACCTTTTTCTTGTAACATTGTCTCTAATTGATGAAAAACATCCCATTCAACTTTTGATAAATTCGTTCCCATTTTTGTGTCCTTGTAATAATTTTCTTTTTCTCTATTTTGCCTCCAGACGTCACCCAAGCGCTCTCCCGAGATAAGTTACTTACAATTTTCTTGGCTTCGGCGGGAGAGATGATAGAGTGTCCTCCTTCTTAACACTTGGGTCTCCGCAGCTGGTACTTCCACGATTTTTCTTTGTTTTTCTTCTATTCTACGTCCACACACGAGGCACCAATATGCGGGGGATGGGACAGGTATAAGTCCAATAGTGTCAGGAACCCACGCCTTAAAAAAGGAACCCACTAGGCCGCGGCAAAATATCCAAATATGGATAACATGGTAACCAGACCAGTGAAGAGATTTTTGCTTTTATTTCCAGCACATCAGTCTCAAAATACAAAATGGAGACATGACAGCTCACTGATCCACACCAAAAAACGTCTCCTTCAACAGGGCTCATACAGCAATACATAAAATCATCTCAGACTAGAATTCAGCCAATCAGACACAGAAAACACATCTTGACAAGCATTCTATCCAATCTTATAAAACATAGGTAATCGTAGCTAAAACAAAGACTAGTTGATAAGAGACAAAGAACAGAGTTCTATTCATGCTAACCTTCTAAAGATATACATTAAATAACCTTGTTGCCATCCTAAAGCCAATTCTACAGAAGCCTATTGTTATTTGTCACGTCTACTGCTTGGGAAACTTTTCTGCTTGCATGGAAAACTTTTCTGCAATGCTAACAAAACTCCAGTCTAAGGCCTACATACTTCTTTGTAACCATTTCTTAAAAATCCTCTAACCTTATGGATTCCAACATTTCCCCCTCTCTGTTTGACCCAGAAGCTTTCATTTTCTTGTCGCTTGCTATTTGCGTTTCATAGCTCTATTGCAAAATTTCTGCTTATTATCTGCTGAAGACCTATTTTCACTAAACTGAAGCATTGCTATATTACGGCACAGCAACTTAATGCTGTGAAGACCCAATCCCTGAAAGAGAGATATGAATCACGTTTGGCAACAGTCACAAGGCATCGTTCAAAAAACTCTGGTCGATTCCAAGGCCTTAATTCAAAACCTTCGTTCATGTCAATACCCTCATCTACTGCTTTCGTGAGATTTCGTACACTCTCTGTGCTTCTACTTCCTAGTTCTCCTGCTTGAATGACAAAAACTTCTCGGACTGTTTTGTTCATCATTCGCCGAAGACAACAGAGTATACAAGGTGCCACTATCAATATCAGTATTAGAACACCTAATATGTAAAGACCTATCTTGCAAAGTTGCCTTAGCCAAGGTGCAAAACTCCAATTTTGAAACAAATCATCCAACCAGGAACCTCCATCTTCTTTAATTTGGGCTGTCAGATCCTTTAATTTTTGAATGCTTGTGTGAATGGATTCAGAATGATCAGACAAATTCATACAACACAATCCTTCAAATTCCTCACAACCATGTCCTTGTGCCAGTAAGAGAAAATCAATGGCTGCTCTGTTTTGAAGAGTAGCATGTCTAATACTATCAACATCGGTCAACATATCACTGATTGCGGAGGATGTGGCATTAGCTTGTTTGCTCAGCCAACATCCAACTCGATCTAATTGTCTCAATGCCACAGCTGAAGCCAATTGGGGTAGAAATATACCTGCTGAAAGCCTTCTGGCGGCATTCCAAGGCATAAAATCACTCTGACAGTTCTCATCATAATGAGGAACAGCTCTTGTTTTCCTTTGTTTCTTTTTCATCACTGCTTTGGCAGTGGGGGCAATTATGGTAAGCATACCAATGCTACAAGGGCCACCTTCAAGGTGGGCTGGAATGCCTTGCCAACCTCTGTCTCCGCAAATGATCCAATACCCTTTTGGCAATTGCCGTGGATATTGGTCCGTCTCCAGAAACACATCCCAACTGTTTGAAACATTTGCTGCCCTGAGAAGTTTTTTCGAACAAATGTTCCAATTGAAGGAAGGACTGTTTCCATTGTCAATTCCACCTGGTTTACCATTGGATTCTTTTCTGACCAAAGGAAACTCTTTCACTGGCACACCAACCAAACAGGTTGAGAAAGGCTTTTCTGGTTCCGAATTAGACAGGCATATAGTATCCGATCCGGCAGCCTTGGCTAAGGTCACCCAAACACTCGTTTTCGGTTGATCCACAGGCAAATCTGCACGACAAAAAACAATTAAAATCAAGCAAAACAAGTATACCATTTGATTCTGCCCCATCTCGTTCAAGAACTAAGTTTTGGCAGAATTCTTTCTAAACAAAAACAATAACCTAAATTTTCAGCCAAAAACTAGCTTTGTAAAACAAACATTCAGCATTCAATTCGTATACTCATAAATAACATTGGCACAAAATCAGAGTTCATGGGTTCCACCGATGCTCAAAGAACGTCAGGCACAAGAGGCGTCAGGCGAGACCCGGGATCCTTCCATTCGGTCCACGTCTGCGTACTCGCTTCCTCAGTTCTAGGCTCGACAACAGGTTCTGAAGTGCAATACGGTTTGACGTTTTTGGCAGGAACCCACTTAATTCTTCCAGCACCTGTGGAAATAGAAGCATACCCTTTGCCCCACGTTATTAATTGAAACGGGCCTTCCATCTGTCCAGAGTCAGGGCTTCTAATTAGAAGAGGAGGATGTTCTTTCAGTTTTGCCTGTGTGCTATTTGAAAAGTGTCTAAAGATTGGTGGATCTGGTTCTGTACTTGAACTATTTAGAAAATTAAAACCATACAAAGCCTTACTCAGTCTCATCTGTGGGGTGATTTCCGTTCCCCCTCTCTGTCGATCTAATATGCGTTTTAAGGTTTGATGTGTTCTTTCAATGATTGCTTGGCTTGTGGGAGAGTGGGGAATACCAAAAATGTGTCGAACACCCCATTCATTTAAAAATGTGGCCAATTTTTGAGATATGTATGCGGGACCATTGTCAGTTTTTACTTCTTGGGGTATACCCAATGAAGCAAAAGCTTGCAGGAAATGATGACAGGCATGGCTGCCAGTTTCACCTGTGTGAAGGGAAGCAAAAACTGCACCAGAGAACGTGTCTATGGAAACATGAATATTTTTAAATTTACCAAAAGAAGGCTATTTAGTAACACCTGTTTGCCACAACTGTAGGCTTTGTAAGCCTCGGGGGTTGATTGCTCCTGTAGAAACAGGAGGTTGTACCAATTGACAGTCAGGGCAAGTATGAATGATAGCTTTAGCTTGACTTTTAGTGATTTGGAACATTCGCATGAGTGCTTGTGCATTTTGGTGGAAAAAGGCATGACTCAATTTTGCTTGTTCAAAAATATTTGACAATGTGTTAGAAATGACCATTGTCAGCTTGTCCGCTCTTGCATTTCCTTCCACTAAAAATCCAGGAAGTGAAGAATGCGCCCTAATGTGAGAAACAAAATATGGATTAGTTCTATATTGCAAAGTTATAAAAAGACATGAAAGCCAACGATGTAAAGTTTCATTACTAACATCCTTTAAAATGGAACCTTCTATTCTCCTGACTACATTAGCAACATAAGCAGAATCTGTGACCAAATTAAAAGGCTGAGGAAACAGCTGAAAAGCTCAAACTACTGCAGCAAGCTCAACAATTTGAGGGGATCCCTCTACTGTTTGAATATCAGATTCCCAAACATCAGTCTTTTGATTAAACCAAGTCACAACGGACTTGTGGCTTTTACCAGAGCCATCAGTGAAGAGAGTCGCAGCATGTAAAGGTTCTTCACTTAATTTAGGTTTTTCTCTGAAACTCAATTTTGCTTGCAGTAGTTTGTGAGCTGGATAGTGTATGGAACAAACACCTGGAAAACCTAAGAATGCATATTGTAAATCATCAGAATTTTGCATTGCCCAATTGAAATAATCATTTTTCAATGGCAAATAGATAACTGAACATTCTTGACCTGCCAAAGTTAACAATCTGGTTCTAGCCTTAATTATAATGTATGCAATCATTTCTAAAACTGAGCAAATGGTCTTTGAAAACCTGTAGGGAGGAAAAACCCATTCCATTATTAACAAAGGATCTTGGTCTGTGGCATCCCACTGGAAAATGAGACCACAAAGCTGCATCTTCTCTCCTAAGATTGCAAGAAAGAAAGGATTTTCAGGAACGCAGCGATGAGCTTGTCTTTTTTGAAGAGCTTCTGTGACTTTGTCGAGAGCAGCACGAGCTTCAGGGGTTAAAGTTCTTGGCGAAGTGATGTCGCAACTTCCTCTCAGCAAATGGAAGAGCGGACTCAGTTCATCATTGGTGATTCCCACCATCGGTCTGACCCAGTTGATTTCTCCTAGAAGTTGTTGTAACTCTTGTAGGTTGTTGACTCTGGTTCGGATCTGAATTTTCTGTGGTATTATTGTCGTCTTCCATCGTCTTCCATCATCTTCCATCCCAGGTACTTCTAAGGTGAAACTTGTTGAATTTTCGTTGCAGAGATTTCAAGTCCAGCTTTTTGAATTTCAGCAACAACACAGTCGCGAGTTTCTTCCATCTCTTCCTTTCAAAGGACTCCACCCTTAAAGCCAATTTTTCTTTCTCTGTATCTATAGATTGACAAACACCAGAACAACCCTGTTTTTGCTTAAATGAAAAAGAGTTCCCCGGAACACAATTTCCCGAGTGGAAGCAGCCACCTCAGCCTCCACCCCAGGCCCAACAGAATCCAATTCAGGCTTCAGTGTCCCTGCACAAACAATTTTAGGAAGTACAGTCACTTTTTCATTTCCATCTTTTACACACTTTGTTCCATCCCCCTTACAAGAGTCACATATTTTTACATTAACAGAACAACGCGAAGAAAAGTCCAAAAGAGTCTCATTTTTTCCCAGAGAGAGAGAAGAAAGATTTTGTTCAACAGAGTTCAAAGCAATACTTTCAGCATTTGCAACAACACTTGTAACATTCTCCGATACTCACACAGTCTCCGGTTTACTGGAATTTAATGAGACAGAACCAGAAGCTTTGTTTTCTGAGTCCAAGTTGATCTTATTATTATCAGTTTGTTTAAAACAGTGCTCCAACAGCGCTCTACAAACCGGCATAAGTTCTCTTAAGCTTTCATCTTTTTTGAGAGAGACTAGATTATAGATTCTCCAGTTTATCTGATCCCAAAAATGAAAAGTAAAAGCAGACTGCAGATTTAAATCTTGCGTATTCGCTTTAACCCAGATAAGTAAGTTTTTAGGCTCAGTTTTTGAAATTTCAGAGTGACCTTTTTCTTGTAACATTGTCTCTAATTGATGAAAAACATCCCATTCAACTTTTGATAAATTTGTTCCCATTTTTGTGTCCTTGTAATAATTTTCTTTTTCTCTATTTTGCCTCCAGACGTCACCCAAGCGCTCTCCCGAGATAAGTTACTTACAATTTTCTTGGCTTCGGCGGGAGAGATGATAGAGTGTCCTCCTTCTTAACACTTGGGTCTCCGCAGCTGGTACTTCCACGATTTTTCTTTGTTTTTCTTCTATTCTACGTCCACACACGAGGCACCAATATGCGGGGGATGGGACAGGTATAAGTCCAATAGTGTCAGGAACCCACGCCTTAAAAAAGGAACCCACTAGGCCGCGGCAAAATATCCAAATATGGATAACATGGTAACCAGACCAGTGAAGAGATTTTTGCTTTTATTTCCAGCACATCAGTCTCAAAATACAAAATGGAGACATGACAGCTCACTGAACCACACCAAAAAATGTCTCCTTCAACAGGGCTCATACAGCAATACATAAAATCATCTCAAACTAGAATTCAGCCAATCAGACACAGAAAACACATCTTGACAAGCATTCTATCCAATCTTATAAAACATAGGTAATCGTAGCTAAAACAAAGACTAGTTGATAAGAGACAAAGAACAGAGTTCTATTCATGCTAGCCTTCTAAAGATATACATTAAATAACCTTGTTGCCATCCTAAAGCCAATTCTACAGAAGCCTATTGTTATTTGTCACGTCTACTGCTTGGGAAACTTTTCTGCTTGCATGGAAAACTTTTTCTGCTTCCATCGGAAACTTTTCTGCAATGTTAACAAAACTCCAGTCTAAGGCCTACATACTTCTTTGTAACCATTTCTTAAAAATCCTCTAACCTTATGGATTCCAACATTTCCCCGTCTCTGTTTGACCCAGAAGCTTTCATTTTCTTGTCGCTTGCTATTTGCGTTTCATAGCTCTATTGCAAAATTTCTGCTTATTATCTGCTGAAGACCTATTTTCACTAAACTGAAGCATTGCTATATTACGGCACAGCAACTTAATGCTGTGAAGACCCAATCCCTGAAAGAGAGATATGAATCACGTTTGGCAACAGTCACAAGGCATCGTTCAAAAAACTCTGGTCGATTCCAAGGCCTTAATTCAAAACCTTCGTTCATGTCAATACCCTCATCTACTGCTTTTGTGAGATTTCGTACACTCTCTGTGCTTCTACTTCCTAATTCTCCTGCTTGAATGACAAAAACTTCTCGGACTGTTTTGTTCATCATTCGCCGAACACAACAGAGTATACAAGGTGCCACTATCAATATCAGTATTAGAACACCTAATATGTAAAGACCTATCTTGCAAAGTTGCCTTAGCCAAGGTGCAAAACTCCAATTTTGAAACAAATCATCCAACCAGGAACCTCCATCTTCTTTAATTTGGGCTGTCAGATCCTTTAATTTTTGAATGCTTTTGTGAATGGATTCAGAATGATCAGACAAATTCATACAACACACTCCTTCAAATTCCTCACAACCATGTCCTTGTGCCAGTAAAAGAAAATCAATGGCTGCTCTGTTTTGAAGAGTAGCATGTCTAATACTATCAACATCGGTCAACATATCACTGATTGCGGAGGATGTGGCATTAGCTTGTTTGCTCAGCCAACATCCAACTCGATCTAATTGTCTCAATGCCACAGCTGAAGCCAATTGGGGTAGAAATATACCTGCTGAAAGCCTTCTGGTGGCATTCCAAGGCATAAAATCACTCTGACAGTTCTCATCATAATGAGGAACAGCTCTTGTTTTCCTTTGTTTCTTTTTCATCACTGCTTTGGCAGTGGGGGCAATTATGGTAAGCATACCAATGCTACAAGGGCCACCTTCAAGGTGGGCTGGAATGCCTTGCCAACCTCTGTCTCCGCAAATGATCCAATACCCTTCTGGCAATTGCCGTGGATATTGGTCCGTCTCCAGAAACACATCCCAACTGTTTGAAACATTTGCTGCCCTGAGAAGTTTTTTCAAACAAATGTTCCAATTGAAGGAAGGACTGGTTTCCATTGTCAATTCCACCTGGTTTACCATTGGATTCTTTTCTGACCAAAGGAAACTCTTTCACTGGCACACCAACCAAACAGGTTGAGAAAGGCTTTTCTGGTTCCGAATTAGACAGACATATAGTATCCGATCCGGCAGCCTTGGCTAAGGTCACCCAAACACTCGTTTTCGGTTGATCCACAGGCAAATCTGCACGACAATAAACAATTAAAATCAAGCAAAACAAGTATACCATTTGATTCTGCCCCATCTCTTTCAAGAACTAAGTTTTGGCAGAATTCTTTCTAAACAAAAACAATAACCTAATTTTTCAGCCAAAAATTAGCTTTGTTAAACAAACATTCAGCATTCAATTCGTATACTCATAAATAACATTGGCACAAAATCAGAGTTCATGGGTTCCACCGATGCACAAAGAACGTCAGGCACAAGAGGCGTCAGGCGAGACCCGGGATCCTTCCATTCGGTCCACGTCTGCGTACTCGCTTCCTCAGTTCTAGGCTCGACAACAGGTTCTGAAGTGCAATACGGTTTGACGTTTTTGGCAGGAACCCACTTAATTCTTCCAGCACCTGTGGAAATAGAAGCATACCCTTTGCCCCACGTTATTAATTGAAACGGGCCTTCCATCTGTCCAGAGTCAGGGTTTCTAATTAGAAGAGGAGGATGTTCTTTCAGTTTTGCCTGTGTGCTATTTGAAAAGTGTCTAAAGATTGGTGGATCTGGTTCTGTACTTGAACTATTTAGAAAATTAAAACCATACAAAGCCTTACTCAGTCTCATCTGTGGGGTGATTTCCGTTCCCCCTCTCTGTTGATCTAATATGCGTTTTAAGGTTTGATGTGTTCTTTCAATGATTGCTTGGCTTGTGGGAGAGTGGGGAATACCAAAAATGTGTCGAACACCCCATTCATTTAAAAATGTGGCCAATTTTTGAGATATGTATGCGGGACCATTGTCAGTTTTTACTTCTTGGGGTATACCCAATGAAGCAAAAGCTTGCAGGAAATGATGACAGGCATGGCTGCCAGTTTCACCTGTGTGAAGGGAAGCAAAAACTGCACCAGAGAACGTGTCTATGGAAACATGAATATTTTTAAATTTACCAAAAGAAGGCTATTTAGTAACACCTGTTTGCCACAACTGTAGGCTTTGTAAGCCTCAGGGGTTGATTGCCCCTGTAGAAATAGGAGGTTGTACCAATTGACAGTCAGGGCAAGTATGAATGATAGCTTTAGCTTGACTTTTAGTGATTTGGAACATTCGCATGAGTGCTTGTGCATTTTGGTGAAAAAAGGCATGACTCAATTTTGCTTGTTCAAAAATATTTGACAATGTGTTAGAAATGACCATTGTCAGCTTGTCCGCTCTTGCATTTCCTTCCACTAAAAATCCAGGAAGTGAAGAATGCGCCCTAATGTGAGAAACAAAATATGGATTAGTTCTATATTGCAAAGTCATAAAAAGACATGAAAGCCAACGATGTACAGTTTCATTACTAACATCCTTTAAAATGGAACCTTCTATTCTCCTGACTACATTAGCAACATAAGCAGAATCTGTGACCAAATTAAAAGGCTGAGGAAACAGCTGAAAAGCTCAAACTACTGCAGCAAGCCCAACAATTTGAGGGGATCCCTCTACTGTTTGAATATCAGATTCCCAAACATCAGTCTTTTGATTAAACCAAGTCACAACGGACTTGTGGCTTTCACCAGAGCCATCAGTGAAGAGAGTCACAGCATGTAAAGGTTCTTCACTTAATTTAGGTTTTTCTCTGAAACTCAATTTTGCTTGCAGTAGTTTGTGAGCTGGATAGTGTATGGAACAAACACCTGGAAAACCTAAGAATGCATATTGTAAATCATCAGAAATTGCATTGCCCAATTGAAATAATCATTTTTCAATGGCAAATAGATAACTGAACATTCTTGACCTGCCAAAGTTAACAATCTGGTTCTAGCCTTAATTATAATGTATGCAATCATTTCTAAAACTGAGCAAATGGTCTTTGAAAACCTGTAGGGAGGAAAAACCCATTCCATTATTAACAAAGGATCTTGTTCTGTGGCATCCCACTGGAAAATGAGACCACAAAGCTGCATCTTCTCTCCTAAGATTGCAAGAAAGAAAGGATTTTCAGGAACGCAGCGATGAGCTTGTCTTTTTTGAAGAGCTTCTGTGACTTTGTCAAGAGCAGCACGAGCTTCAGGGGTTAAAGTTCTTGGCGAAGTGATGTCGCAACTTCCTCTCAGCAAATGGAAGAGCGGACTCAGTTCATCATTGGTGATTCCCACCATCGGTCTGACCCAGTTGATTTCTCCTAGAAGTTGTTGTAACTCTTGTAGGTTGTTGACTCTGGTTCGGATCTGAATTTTCTGTGGTATTATTGTCGTCTTCCATCGTCTTCCATCATCTTCCATCCCAGGTACTTCTAAGGTGAAACTTGTTGAATTTTCGTTGCAGAGATTTCAAGTCCAGCTTTTTGAATTTCAGCAACAACACAGTCGCGAGTTTCTTCCATCTCTTCCTTTCAAAGGACTCCACCCTTAAAGCCAATTTTTCTTTCTCTGTATCTATAGATTGACAAAGACCAGAACAACCATGTTTTTGCTTAACTGAAAAAGAGTTCCCCGGAACCACAATTTCCCGAGTGGAAGCAGCCACCTCAGCTTCCACCCCAGGCCCAACGGAATCCAATTCAGGTTTCAGTGTCCCTGCACAAACAATTTTAGGAAGTACAGTCACTTTTTCATTTCCATCTTTTACACACTTTGTTCCATCCCCCTTACAAGAGTCACATATTTTTACATTAACAGAACAATGCGAAGAAAAGTCCAAAAGAGTCTCATTTTTTCCCAGAGAGAGAGAAGAAAGATTTTGTTCAACAGAGTTCAAAGCAATACTTTCAACATTTGCAACAACACTTGTAACATTCTCCCATACTCACACAGTCTCCGGTTTACTGGAATTTAATGAGACAGAACCAGAAGCTTTGTTTTCTGAGTCCAAGTTGATCTTATTATTATCAGTTTGTTTAAAACAGTGCTCCAACAGCGCTCTACAAACCGGCATAAGTTCTCTTAAGCTTTCATCTTTTTTGAGAGAGACTAGATTATAGATTCTCCAGTTTATCTGATCCCAAAAATGAAAAGTAAAAGCAGACTGCAGATTTAAATCTTGCGTATTCGCTTTAACCCAGATAAGTAAGTTTTTAGGCTCAGTTTTTGAAATTTCAGAGTGACCTTTTTCTTGTAACATTGTCTCTAATTGATGAAAAACATCCCATTCAACTTTTGATAAATTTGTTCCCATTTTTGTGTCCTTGTAATAATTTTCTTTTTCTCTATTTTGCCTCCAGACGTCACCCAAGCGCTCTCCCGAGATAAGTTACTTACAATTTTCTTGGCTTCGGCGGGAGAGATGATAGAGTGTCCTCCTTCTTAACACTTGGGTCTCCGCAGCTGGTACTTCCACGATTTTTCTTTGTTTTTCTTCTATTCTACGTCCACACACGAGGCACCAATGTGCGGGGGACGGGACAGGTATAAGTCCAATAGTGTCAGGAACCCACGCCTTAAAAAAGGAACCCACTAGGCCGCGGCAAAATATCCAAATATGGATAACATGGTAACCAGACCAGTGAAGAGATTTTTGCTTTTATTTCCAGCACATCAGTCTCAAAATACAAAATGGAGACATGACAGCTCACTGAACCACACCAAAAAATGTCTCCTTCAACAGGGCTCATACAGCAATACATAAAATCATCTCAAACTAGAATTCAGCCAATCAGACACAGAAAACACATCTTGACAAGCATTCTATCCAATCTTATAAAACATAGGTAATCGTAGCTAAAACAAAGACTAGTTGATAAGAGACAAAGAACAGAGTTCTATTCATGCTAGCCTTCTAAAGATATACATTAAATAACCTTGTTGCCATCCTAAAGCCAATTCTACAGAAGCCTATTGTTATTTGTCACGTCTACTGCTTGGGAAACTTTTCTGCTTGCATGGAAAACTTTTTCTGCTTCCATCGGAAACTTTTCTGCAATGTTAACAAAACTCCAGTCTAAGGCCTACATACTTCTTTGTAACCATTTCTTAAAAATCCTCTAACCTTATGGATTCCAACATTTCCCCCTCTCTGTTTGACCCAGAAGCTTTCATTTTCTTGTCGCTTGCTATTTGAGTTTCATAGCTCTATTGCAAAATTTCTGCTTATTATCTGCTGAAGACCTATTTTCACTAAACTGAAGCATTGCTATATTACAGCACAGCAACTTAATGCTGTGAAGACCCAATCCCTGAAAGAGAGATATGAATCACGTTTGGCAACAGTCACAAGGCATCGTTCAAAAAACTCTGGTCGATTCCAAGGCCTTAATTCAAAACCTTCGTTCATGTCAATACCCTCATCTACTGCTTTCGTGAGATTTCGTACACTCTCTGTGCTTCTACTTCCTAATTCTCCTGCTTGAATGACAAAAACTTCTCGGACTGTTTTTTTCATCATTCGCCGAACACAACAGAGTATACAAGGTGCCACTATCAATATCAGTATTAGAACACCTAATATGTAAAGACCTATCTTGCAAAGTTGCCTTAGCCAAGGTGCAAAACTCCAATTTTGAAACAAATCATCCAACCAGGAACCTCCATCTTCTTTAATTTGGGCTGTCAGATCCTTTAATTTTTGAATGCTTTTGTGAATGGATTCAGAATGATCAGACAAATTCATACAACACACTCCTTCAAATTCCTCACAACCATGTCCTTGTGCCAGTAAAAGAAAATCAATGGCTGCTCTGTTTTGAAGAGTAGCATGTCTAATACTATCAACATCGGTCAACATATCACTGATTGCGGAGGATGTGGCATTAGCTTGTTTGCTCAGCCAACATCCAACTCGATCTAATTGTCTCAATGCCACAGCTGAAGCCAATTGGGGTAGAAATATACCTGCTGAAAGCCTTCTGGCGGCATTCCAAGGCATAAAATCACTCTGACAGTTCTCATCATAATGAGGAACAGATCTTGTTTTCCTTTGTTTCTTTATCATCACTGCTTTGGCAGTGGGGGCAATTATGGTAAGCATACCAATGCTACAAGGGCCACCTTCAAGGTGGGCTGGAATGCCTTGCCAACCTCTGTCTCCGCAAATGATCCAATACCCTTCTGGCAACTGCCGTGGATATTGGTCCGTCTCCAGAAACACATCCCAACTGTTTGAAACATTTGCTGCCCTGAGAAGTTTTTTCAAACAAATGTTCCAATTGAAGGAAGGACTGGTTTCCATTGTCAATTCCACCTGGTTTACCATTGGATTCTTTTCTGACCAAAGGAAACTCTTTCACTGGCACACCAACCAAACAGGTTGAGAAAGGCTTTTCTGGTTCCGAATTAGACAGACATATAGTATCCGATCCGGCAGCCTTGGCTAAGGTCACCCAAACACTCGTTTTCGGTTGATCCACAGGCAAATCTGCACGACAAAAAACAATTAAAATCAAGCAAAACAAGTATACCATTTGATTCTGCCCCATCTCTTTCAAGAACTAAGTTTTGGCAGAATTCTTTCTAAACAAAAACAATAACCTAGATTTTCAGCCAAAAATTAGCTTTGTTAAACAAACATTCAGCATTCAATTCGTATACTCATAAATAACATTGGCACAAAATCAGAGTTCATGGGTTCCACCGATGCACAAAGAACGTCAGGCACAAGAGGCGTCAGGCGAGACCCGGGATCCTTCCATTCGGTCCACGTCTGCGTACTCGCTTCCTCAGTTCTAGGCTCGACAACAGGTTCTGAAGTGCGATACGGTTTGACGTTTTTGGCAGGAACCCACTTAATTCTTCCAGCACCTGTGGAAATAGAAGCATACCCTTTGCCCCACGTTATTAATTGAAACGGGCCTTCCATCTGTCCAGAGTCAGGGTTTCTAATTAGAAGAGGAGGATGTTCTTTCAGTTTTGCCTGTGTGCTATTTGAAAAGTGTCTAAAGATTGGTGGATCTGGTTCTGTACTTGAACTATTTAGAAAATTAAAACCATACAAAGCCTTACTCAGTCTCATCTGTGGGGTGATTTCCGTTCCCCCTCTCTGTTGATCTAATATGCGTTTTAAGGTTTGATGTGTTCTTTCAATGATTGCTTGGCTTGTGGGAGAGTGGGGAATACCAAAAATGTGTCGAACACCCCATTCATTTAAAAATGTGGCCAATTTTTGAGATATGTATGCGGGACCATTGTCAGTTTTTACTTCTTGGGGTATACCCAATGAAGCAAAAGCTTGCAGGAAATGATGACAGGCATGGCTGCCAGTTTCACCTGTGTGAAGGGAAGCAAAAACTGCACCAGAGAACGTGTCTATGGAAACATGAATATTTTTAAATTTACCAAAAGAAGGCTATTTAGTAACACCTGTTTGCCACAACTGTAGGCTTTGTAAGCCTCGGGGGTTGATTGCTCCTGTAGAAACAGGAGGTTGTACCAATTGACAGTCAGGGCAAGTATGAATGATAGCTTTAGCTTGACTTTTAGTGATTTGGAACATTCGCATGAGTGCTTGTGCATTTTGGTGGAAAAAGGCATGACTCAATTTTGCTTGTTCAAAAATATTTGGCAATGTGTTAGAAATGACCATTGTCAGCTTGTCCGCTCTTGCATTTCCTTCCACTAAAAATCCAGGAAGTGAAGAATGCGCCCTAATGTGAGAAACAAAATATGGATTAGTTCTATATTGCAAAGTTATAAAAAGACATGAAAGCCAACGATGTAAAGTTTCATTACTAACATCCTTTAAAATGGAACCTTCTATTCTCCTGACTACATTAGCAACATAAGCAGAATCTGTGACCAAATTAAAAGGCTGAGGAAACAGCTGAAAAGCTCAAACTACTGCAGCAAGCTCAACAATTTGAGGGGATCCCTCTACTGTTTGAATATCAGATTCCCAAACATCAGTCTTTTGATTAAACCAAGTCACAACGGACTTGTGGCTTTTACCAGAGCCATCAGTGAAGAGAGTCACAGCATGTAAAGGTTCTTCACTTAATTTAGGTTTTTCTCTGAAACTCAATTTTGCTTGCAGTAGTTTGTGAGCTGGATAGTGTATGGAACAAACACCTGGAAAACCTAAGAATGCATATTGTAAATCATCAGAATTTTGCATTGCCCAATTGAAATAATCATTTTTCAATGGCAAATAGATAACTGAACATTCTTGACCTGCCAAAGTTAACAATCTGGTTCTAGCCTTAATTATAATGTATGCAATCATTTCTAAAACTGAGCAAATGGTCTTTGAAAACCTGTAGGGAGGAAAAACCCATTCCATTATTAACAAAGGATCTTGTTCTGTGGCATCCCACTGGAAAATGAGACCACAAAGCTGCATCTTCTCTCCTAAGATTGCAAGAAAGAAAGGATTTTCAGGAACGCAGCGATGAGCTTGTCTTTTTTGAAGAGCTTCTGTGACTTTGTCGAGAGCAGCACGAGCTTCAGGGGTTAAAGTTCTTGGCGAAGTGATGTCGCAACTTCCTCTCAGCAAATGGAAGAGCGGACTCAGTTCATCATTGGTGATTCCCACCATCGGTCTGACCCAGTTGATTTCTCCTAGAAGTTGTTGTAACTCTTGTAGGTTGTTGACTCTGGTTCGGATCTGAATTTTCTGTGGTATTATTGTCGTCTTCCATCGTCTTCCATCATCTTCCATCCCAGGTACTTCTAAGGTGAAACTTGTTGAATTTTCGTTGCAGAGATTTCAAGTCCAGCTTTTTGAATTTCAGCAACAACACAGTCGCGAGTTTCTTCCATCTCTTCCTTTCAAAGGACTCCACCCTTAAAGCCAATTTTTCTTTCTCTGTATCTATAGATTGACAAACACCAGAACAACCATGTTTTTGCTTAACTGAAAAAGAGTTCCCCGGAACCACAATTTCCCGAGTGGAAGCAGCCACCTCAGCCTCCACCCCAGGCCCAACAGAATCCAATTCAGGTTTCAGTGTCCCTGCACAAACAATTTTAGGAAGTACAGTCACTTTTTCATTTCCATCTTTTACACACTTTGTTCCATCCCCCTTGCAAGAGTCACATATTTTTACATTAACAGAACAACGCGAAGAAAAGTCCAAGAGAGTCTCATTTTTTCCCAGAGAGAGAGAAGAAAGATTTTGTTCAACAGAGTTCAAAGCAATACTTTCAGCATTTGCAACAACACTTGTAACATTCTCCGATACTCACACAGTCTCCGGTTTACTGGAATTTAATGAGACAGAACCAGAAGCTTTGTTTTCTGAGTCCAAGTTGATCTTATTATTATCCGTTTGTTTAAAACAGCGCTCCAACAGCGCTCTACAAACCGGCATAAGTTCTCTTAAGCTTTCATCTTTTTTGAGAGAGACTAGATTATAGATTCTCCAGTTTATCTGATCCCAAAAATGAAAAGTAAAAGCAGACTGCAGATTTAAATCTTGCGTATTCGCTTTAACCCAGATAAGTAAGTTTTTAAGCTCAGTTTTTGAAATTTCAGAGTGAGCTTTTTCTTGTAACATTGTCTCTAATTGATGAAAAACATCCCATTCAACTTTTGATAAATTCGTTCCCATTTTTGTGTTCTTTTAATAATTTTCTTTTTTGCTATTTTGCCTCCCAACGTCACCCAAGCGCTCTCCCGAGATAAGTTACTTTACAATTTTCTTGGCTTCGGCAGGAGAGATGATACAGTGTGCTCCTTGTTAACACTTGGGTCTCCGCAGCTGGTACTTCCACGATTTTTCTTTGTTTTTCTTCTATTCTACGTCCTCACACGAGGCACCAATATGCGGGGGACGGGACAGGTATAAGTCCAATAGTGTCAGGAACCCACGCCTTAAAAAAGGAACCCACCAGGCCGTGGCAAAATATCCAAATATGGATAACATGGTAACCAGACCAGTGAAGAGATTTTTGCTTTTATTTCCAGCACATCAGTCTCAAAATACAAAATGGAGACATGACAGCTCACTGATCCACACCAAAAAATGTCTCCTTCAACAGGGCTCATACAGCAATACATAAAATCATCTCAAACTAGAATTCAGCCAATCAGACACAGAAAACACATCTTGACAAGCATTCTATCCAATCTTATAAAACATAGGTAATCGTAGCTAAAACAAAGACTAGTTGATAAGAGACAAAGAACAGAGTTCTATTCATGCTAACCTTCTAAAGATATACATTAAATAACCTTGTTACCATCCTAAAGCCAATTCTACAGAAGCCTATTTTTATTTGTCACGTCTACTGCTTGGGAAACTTTTCTGCTTGCATGGAAAACTTTTTCTGCTTGCATGGGAAACTTTTCTGCAATGCTAACAAAACTCCAGTCTAAGGCCTACATACTTCTTTGTAACCATTTCTTAAAAATCCTCTAACCTTATGGATTCCAACGTTTCCCCCTCTCTGTTTGACCCAGAAGCTTTCATTTTCTTGTCGCTTGCTATTTGCGTTTCATAGCTCTATTGCAAAATTTCTGCTTATTATCTGCTGAAGACCTATTTTCACTAAACTGAAACATTGCTATATTACGGCACAGCAACTTAATGCTGTGAAGACCCAATCCCTGAAAGAGAGATATGAATCACGTTTGGCAACAGTCACAAGGCATCGTTCAAAAAACTCTGGTCGATTCCAAGGCCTTAATTCAAAACCTTCGTTCATGTCAATACGCTCATCTACTGCTTTCGTGAGATTTCATACACTCTCTGTGCTTCTACTTCCTAGTTCTCCTGCTTGAATGACAAAAACTTCTCGGACTGTTTTGTTCATCATTTGCCGAACACAACAGAGTATACAAGGTGCCACTATCAATATCAGTATTAGAACACCTAATATGTAAAGACCTATCTTGCAAAGTTGCCTTAGCCAAGGTGCAAAACTCCAATTTTGAAACAAATCATCCAACCAGGAACCTCCATCTTCTTTAATTTGGGCTGTCAGATCCTTTAATTTTTGAATGCTTTTGTGAATGGATTCGGAATGATCAGACAAATTCATACAACACAATCCTTCAAATTCCTCACAACCATGTCCTTGTGCCAGTAAGAGAAAATCAATGGCTGCTCTGTTTTGAAGAGTAGCATGTCTAATACTATCAACATCGGTCAACATATCACTGATTGCGGAGGATGTGGCATTAGCTTGTTTGCTCAGCCAACATCCAACTCGATCTAATTGTCTCAATGCCACAGTTGAAGCCAATTGGGGTAGAAATATACCTGCTGAAAGCCTTCTGGCGGCATTCCAAGGCATAAAATCACTCTGACAGTTCTCATCATAATGAGGAACAGCTCTTGTTTTCCTTTGTTTCTTTTTCATCACTGCTTTGGCAGTGGGGGCAATTATGGTAAGCATACCAATGCTACAAGGGCCACCTTCAAAGTGGGCTGGAATGCCTTGCCAACCTCTGTCTCCGCAAATGATCCAATACCCTTCTGGCAATTGCCGTTGATATTGGTCCGTCTCCAGAAACACATCCCAACTGTTTGAAACATTTGCTGCCCTGAGAAGTTTTTTCAAACAAATGTTCCAATTGAAGGAAGGACTGTTTCCATTGTCAATTCCACCTGGTTTACCATTGGATTCTTTTCTGACCAAAGGAAACTCTTTCACTGGCACACCAACCAAACAGGTTGAGAAAGGCTTTTCTGGTTCCGAATTAGACAGACATATAGTATCCGATCCGGCAGCCTTGGCTAAGGTCACCCAAACACTCGTTTTCAGTTGATCCACAGGCAAATCTGCACGACAATAAACAATTAAAATCAAGCAAAACAAGTATACCATTTGATTCTGCCCCATCTCTTTCAAGAACTAAGTTTTGGCAGAATTCTTTCTAAACAAAAACAATAACCTAAATTTTCAGCCAAAAATTTGCTTCGTTAGACAAACATTCAGCATTCAATTCGTATACTCATAAATAACATTGGCACAAAATCAGAGTTCATGGGTTCCACCGATGCACAAAGAACGTCAGGCACAAGAGGCGTCAGGCGAGACCCGGGATCCTTCCATTCGGTCCACGTCTGCGTACTCGCTTCCTCAGTTCTAGGCTCGACAACAGGTTCTGAAGTGCGATACGGTTTGACGTTTTTGGCAGGAACCCACTTAATTCTTCCTGCACCTGTGGAAATAGAAGCATACCCTTTGCCCCACGTTATTAATTGAAACGGGCCTTCCATCTGTCCAGAGTCAGGGTTTCTAATTAGAAGAGGAGGATGTTCTTTCAGTTTTGCCTGTGTGCTATTTGAAAAGTGTCTAAAGATTGGTGGATCTGGTTCTGTACTTGAACTATTTAGAAAATTAAAACCATACAAAGCCTTACTCAGTCTCACCTGTGGGGTGATTTCCGTTCCCCCTCTCTGTTGATCTAATATGCGTTTTAAGGTTTGATGTGTTCTTTCAATGATTGCTTGGCTTGTGGGAGAGTGGGGAATACCAAAAATGTGTCAAACACCCCATTCATTTAAAAATGTGGCCAATTTTTGAGATATGTATGCGGGACCATTGTCAGTTTTTACTTCTTGGGGTATACCCAATGAAGCAAAAGCTTGCAGGAAATGATGACAGGCATGGCTGCCAGTTTCACCTGTATGAAGGGAAGCAAAAACTGCACCAGAGAACGTGTCTATGGAAACATGAATATTTTTAAATTTACCAAAAGAAGGCTATTTAGTAACACCTGTTTGCCACAACTGTAGGCTTTGTAAGCCTCGGGGGTTGATTGCTCCTGTAGAAACAGGAGGTTGTACCAATTGACAGTCAGGGCAAGTATGAATGATAGCTTTAGCTTGACTTTTAGTGATTTGGAACATTCGCATGAGTGCTTGTGCATTTTGGTGGAAAAAGGCATGACTCAATTTTGCTTGTTCAAAAATATTTGGCAATGTGTTAGAAATGACCATTGTCAGCTTGTCCGCTCTTGCATTTCCTTCCACTAAAAATCCAGGAAGTGAAGAATGCGCCCTAATGTGAGAAACAAAATATGGATTAGTTCTATATTGCAAAGTTATAAAAAGACATGAAAGCCAACGATGTAAAGTTTCATTACTAACATCCTTTAAAATGGAACCTTCTATTCTCCTGACTACATTAGCAACATAAGCAGAATCTGTGACCAAATTAAAAGGCTGAGGAAACAGCTGAAAAGCTCAAACTACTGCAGCAAGCTCAACAATTTGAGGGGATCCCTCTACTGTTTGAATATCAGATTCCCAAACATCAGTCTTTTGATTAAACCAAGTCACAACGGACTTGTGGCTTTTACCAGAGCCATCAGTGAAGAGAGTCACAGCATGTAAAGGTTCTTCACTTAATTTAGGTTTTTCTCTGAAACTCAATTTTGCTTGCAGTAGTTTGTGAGCTGGATAGTGTATGGAACAAACACCTGGAAAACCTAAGAATGCATATTGTAAATCATCAGAATTTTGCATTGCCCAATTGAAATAATCATTTTTCAATGGCAAATAGATAACTGAACATTCTTGACCTGCCAAAGTTAACAATCTGGTTCTAGCCTTAATTATAATGTATGCAATCATTTCTAAAACTGAGCAAATGGTCTTTGAAAACCTGTAGGGAGGAAAAACCCATTCCATTATTAACAAAGGATCTTGTTCTGTGGCATCCCACTGGAAAATGAGACCACAAAGCTGCATCTTCTCTCCTAAGATTGCAAGAAAGAAAGGATTTTCAGGAACGCAGCGATGAGCTTGTCTTTTTTGAAGAGCTTCTGTGACTTTGTCGAGAGCAGCACGAGCTTCAGGGGTTAAAGTTCTTGGCGAAGTGATGTCGCAACTTCCTCTCAGCAAATGGAAGAGCGGACTCAGTTCATCATTGGTGATTCCCAGCATCGGTCTGACCCAGTTGATTTCTCCTAGAAGTTGTTGTAACTCTTGTAGGTTGTTGACTCTGGTTCGGATCTGAATTTTCTGTGGTATTATTGTCGTCTTCCATCGTCTTCCATCATCTTCCATCCCAGGTACTTCTAAGGTGAAACTTGTTGAATTTTCGTTGCAGAGATTTCAAGTCCAGCTTTTTGAATTTCAGCAACAACACAGTCGCGAGTTTCTTCCATCTCTTCCTTTCAAAGGACTCCACCCTTAAAGCCAATTTTTCTTTCTCTGTATCTATAGATTGACAAACACCAGAACAACCCTGTTTTTGCTTAACTGAAAAAGAGTTCCCCGGAACCACAATTTCCCGAGTGGAAGCAGCCACCTCAGCCTCCACCCCAGGCCCAACAGAATCCAATTCAGGTTTCAGTGTCCCTGCACAAACAATTTTAGGAAGTACAGTCACTTTTTCATTTCCTTCTTTTACACACTTTGTTCCATCCCCCTTACAAGAGTCACATATTTTTACATTAACAGAACAACGCGAAGAAAAGTCCAAAAGAGTCTCATTTTTTCCCAGAGAGAGAGAAGAAAGATTTTGTTCAACAGAGTTCAAAGCAATACTTTCAGCATTTGCAACAACACTTGTAACATTCTCCCATACTCACACAGTCTCCGGTTTACTGGAATTTAATGAGACAGAACCAGAAGCTTTGTTTTCTGAGTCCAAGTTGATCTTATTATTATCAGTTTGTTTAAAACAGTGCTCCAACAGCGCTCTACAAACCGGCATAAGTTCTCTTAAGCTTTCATCTTTTTTGAGAGAGACTAGTTTATAGATTCTCCAGTTTATCTGATCCCAAAAATGAAAAGTAAAAGCAGACTGCAGATTTAAATCTTGCGTATTCGCTTTAACCCAGATAAGTAAGTTTTTAAGCTCAGTTTTTGAAATTTCAGAGTGACCTTTTTCTTGTAACATTGTCTCTAATTGATGAAAAACATCCCATTCAACTTTTGATAAATTCGTTCCCATTTTTGTGTTCTTTTAATAATTTTCTTTTTCGCTATTTTGCCTCCCAACGTCACCCAAGCGCTCTCCCGAGATAAGTTACTTACAATTTTCTTGGCTTCGGCGGGAGAGATGATACAGTGTGCTCCTTGTTAACACTTGGGTCTCCGCAGCTGGTACTTCCACGATTTTTCTTTGTTTTTCTTCTATTCTACGTCCTCACACGAGGCACCAATATGCGGGGGACGGGACAGGTATAAGTCCAATAGTGTCAGGAACCCACGCCTTAAAAAAGGAATCCACTAGGCCGTGGCAAAATATCCAAATATGGATAACATGGTAACCAGACCAGTGAAGAGATTTTTGCTTTTATTTCCAGCACATCAGTCTCAAAATACAAAATGGAGACATGACAGCTCACTGATCCACACCAAAAAATGTCTCCTTCAACAGGGCTCATACAGCAATACATAAAATCATCTCAGACTAGAATTCAGCCAATCAGACACAGAAAACACATCTTGACAAGCATTCTATCCAATCTTATAAAACATAGGTAATCGTAGCTAAAACAAAGACTAGTTGATAAGAGACAAAGAACAGAGTTCTATTCATGCTAACCTTCTAAAGATATACATTAAATAATTTTGTTGCCATCCTAAAGCCAATTCTACAGAAGCCTATTGTTATTTGTCACGTCTACTGCTTGGGAAACTTTTCTGCTTGCATGGAAAACTTTTTCTGCTTGCATGGGAAACTTTTCTGCAATGCTAACAAAACTCCAGTCTAAGGCCTACATACTTCTTTGTAACCATTTCTTAAAAATCCTCTAACCTTATGGATTCCAACATTTCCCCCTCTCTGTTTGACCCAGAAGCTTTCATTTTCTTGTCGCTTGCTATTTGCGTTTCATAGCTCTATTGCAAAATTTCTGCTTATTATCTGCTGAAGACCTATTTTCACTAAACTGAAGCATTGCTATATTACGGCACAGCAACTTAATGCTGTGAAGACCCAATCCCTGAAAGAGAGATATGAATCACGTTTGGCAACAGTCACAAGGCATCGTTCAAAAAACTCTGGTTGATTCCAAGGCCTTAATTCAAAACCTTCGTTCATGTCAATACCCTCATCTACTGCTTTCGTGAGATTTCATACACTCTCTGTGCTTCTACTTCCTAGTTCTCCTGCTTTAATGACAAAAACTTCTCGGACTGTTTTGTTCATCATTCGCCGAAGACAACAGAGTATACAAGGTGCCACTATCAATATCAGTATTAGAACACCTAATATGTAAAGACCTATCTTGCAAAGTTGCCTTAGCCAAGGTGCAAAACTCCAATTTTGAAACAAATCATCCAACCAGGAACCTCCATCTTCTTTAATTTGGGCTGTCAGAACCTTTAATTTTTGAATGCTTGTGTGAATGGATTCAGAATGATCAGACAAATTCATACAACACAATCCTTCAAATTCCTCACAACCATGTCCTTGTGCCAGTAAAAGAAAATCAATGGCTGCTCTGTTTTGAAGAGTAGCATGTCTAATACTATCAACATCGGTCAACATATCACTGATTGCGGAGGATGTGGCATTAGCTTGTTTGCTCAGCCAACATCCAACTCGATCTAATTGTCTCAATGCCACAGCTGAAGCCAATTGGGGTAGAAATATACCTGCTGAAAGCCTTCTGGCGGCATTCCAAGGCATAAAATCACTCTGACAGTTCTCATCATAATGAGGAACAGCTCTTGTTTTCCTTTGTTTCTTTTTCATCACTGCTTTGGCAGTGGGGGCAATTATGGTAAGCATACCAATGCTACAAGGGCCACCTTCAAGGTGGGCTGGAATGCCTTGCCAACCTCTGTCTACTGCAAATGATCCAATACCCTTTTGGCAATTGCCGTGGATATTGGTCCGTCTCCAGAAACACATCCCAACTGTTTGAAACATTTGCTGCCCTGAGAAGTTTTTTCGAACAAATGTTCCAATTGAAGGAAGGACTGTTTCCATTGTCAATTCCACCTGGTTTACCATTGGATTCTTTTCTGACCAAAGGAAACTCTTTCACTGGCACAACAACCAAACAGGTTGAGGAAGGCTTTTCTGGTTCCGAATTAGACAGACATATAGTATCCGATCCGGCAGCCTTGGCTAAGGTCACCCAAACACTCGTTTTCGGTTGATCCGCAGGCAAATCTGCACGACAAAAAACAATTAAAATCAAGCAAAACAAGTGTACCATTTGATTCTGCCCCATCTCTTTCAAGAACTAAGTTTTGGCAGAATTCTTTCTAAACAAAAACAATAACCTAAATTTTCAGCCAAAAATTTGCTTCATTAAACAAACATTCAGCATTCAATTCGTATACTCATAAATAACATTGGCACAAAATCAGAGTTCGTGGGTTCCACCGATGCACAAAGAACGTCAGGCACAAGAGGCGTCAGGCGAGACCCGGGATCCTTCCATTCGGTCCACGTCTGCGTACTCGCTTCCTCAGTTCTAGGCTCGACAACAGGTTCTGAAGTGCGATACGGTTTGACGTTTTTGGCAGGAACCCACTTAATTCTTCCAGCACCTGTGGAAATAGAAGCATACCCTTTGCCCCACGTTATTAATTGAAACGGGCCTTCCATCTGTCCAGAGTCAGGGTTTCTAATTAGAAGAGGAGGATGTTCTTTCAGTTTTGCCTGTGTGCTATTTGAAAAGTGTCTAAAGATTGGTGGATCTGGTTCTGTACTTGAACTATTTAGAAAATTAAAACCATACAAAGCCTTACTCAGTCTCATCTGTGGGGTGATTTCCGTTCCCCCTCTCTGTTGATCTAATATGCGTTTTAAGGTTTGATGTGTTCTTTCAATGATTGCTTGGCTTGTGGGAGAGTGGGGAATACCAAAAATGTGTCGAACACCCCATTCATTTAAAAATGTGGCCAATTTTTGAGATATGTATGCGGGACCATTGTCAGTTTTTACTTCTTGAGGTATACCCAATGAAGCAAAAGCTTGCAGGAAATGATGACAGGCATGGCTGCCAGTTTCACCTGTGTGAAGGGAAGCAAAAACTGCACCAGAGAACGTGTCTATGGAAACATGAATATTTTTAAATTTACCAAAAGAAGGCTATTTAGTAACACCTGTTTGCCACAACTGTAGGCTTTGTAAGCCTCGGGGGTTGATTGCTCCTGTAGAAACAGGAGGTTGTACCAATTGACAGTCAGGGCAAGTATGAATGATAGCTTTAGCTTGACTTTTAGTGATTTGGAACATTCGCATGAGTGCTTGTGCATTTTGGTGGAAAAAGGCATGACTCAATTTTGCTTGTTCAAAAATATTTGGCAATGTGTTAGAAATGACCATTGTCAGCTTGTCCGCTCTTGCATTTCCTTCCACTAAAAATCCAGGAAGTGAAGAATGCGCCCTAATGTGAGAAACAAAATATGGATTAGTTCTATATTGCAAAGTTATAAAAAGACATGAAAGCCAACGATGTACAGTTTCATTACTAACATCCTTTAAAATGGAACCTTCTATTCTCCTGACTACATTAGCAACATAAGCAGAATCTGTGACCAAATTAAAAGGCTGAGGAAACAGCTGAAAAGCTCAAACTACTGCAGCAAGCTCAACAATTTGAGGGGATCCCTCTACTGTTTGAATATCAGATTCCCAAACATCAGTCTTTTGATTAAACCAAGTCACAACGGACTTGTGGCTTTTACCAGAGCCATCAGTGAAGAGAGTCACAGCATGTAAAGGTTCTTCACTTAATTTAGGTTTTTCTCTGAAACTCAATTTTGCTTGCAGTAGTTTGTGAGCTGGATAGTGTATGGAACAAACACCTGGAAAACCTAAGAATGCATATTGTAAATCATCAGAATTTTGCATTGCCCAATTGAAATAATCATTTTTCAATGGCAAATAGATAACTGATTATTCTTGACCTGCCAAAGTTAACAATCTGGTTCTAGCCTTAATTATAATGTATGCAATCATTTCTAAAACTGAGCAAATGGTCTTTGAAAACCTGTAGGGAGGAAAAACCCATTCCATTATTAACAAAGGATCTTGTTCTGTGGCATCCCACTGGAAAATGAGACCACAAAGCTGCATCTCTCCTAAGATTGCAAGAAAGAAAGGATTTTCAGGAATGCAGCGATGAGCTTGTCTTTTTTGAAGAGCTTCTGTGACTTTGTCGAGAGCAGCACGAGCTTCAGGGGTTAAAGTTCTTGGCGAAGTGATGTCGCAACTTCCTCTCAGCAAATGGAAGAGCGGACTCAGTTCATCATTGGTGATTCCCAGCATCGGTCTGACCCAGTTGATTTCTCCTAGAAGTTGTTGTAACTCTTGTAGGTTGTTGACTCTGGTTCGGATCTGAATTTTCTGTGGTATTATTGTCGTCTTCCATCGTCTTCCATCATCTTCCATCCCAGGTACTTCTAAGGTGAAACTTGTTGAATTTTCGTTGCAGAGATTTCAAGTCCAGCTTTTTGAATTTCAGCAACAACACAGTCGCGAGTTTCTTCCATCTCTTCCTTTCAAAGGACTCCACCCTTAAAGCCAATTTTTCTTTCTCTGTATCTATAGATTGACAAACACCAGAACAACCATGTTTTTGCTTAACTGAAAAAGAGTTCCCCGGAACCACAATTTCCCGAGTGGAAGCAGCCACCTCAGCCTCCACCCCAGCCTCCACCCTCCACCCCATGACAAACACTGGAGAGTTCCATGGGGACATGGTCTCCACAATGTGGCCCTTTTTTAGTTGCTCTTCCACTAGTTCCTGAAGCACCTTTATTTTTTGTTTACTGAGCGGCCACTGTTTCACCTGAACTGGTTTGTCTGTTTTCCACTTCAGTTTTTGGGTGGGGCGCTGTTGTTCAATGACTGCTGTACAAATATGCTGTGGAGAGTCTGGAATATCAATTGTGACACCCCACTGAGCCATTAAATCTCTCCCTAACAAAGGTTCCGAATAATCTAACACAAATGGACGGATATTTGCCAATTGTCCGTTTGGTCCCTCAAATTGAATAATGCTTTTGGATTGTCTTGCCAATTGCAGACCTCCTACACCTTGAAGGTGACCGGCAACATTTTGCAAAGGCCAATGTGCTGGCCAGTCTTGTACTGGAATTACTGTGCAGTCTGCACCTGTGTCTACAAGCATCTCAATGCGTTTAGACTCCCCACCCCCACTGACATTACACCATAATTTGGGTTTGTCTTTCCCAATAACTTGTACTCGGGCGACTGTGGGCCCTTGTTTTTTGATATTTTCAGGTAAAGATGGCACAGGGATAGCTCGTGCAACAATTTGTCCCTTGGGAAGAAAGAGGGGTGGGTGGAAACAATGCAGGCCGAGAACGAATTGCTCAGGATCTGATGTTGTCATTCCTGGAGCAATTTCGATCTCTTGTGGTGTGTGTTTGGTGTCCCCAATGACGATGTACTTACAACGAATCCGGTTCCAAGTACCTTTCTGTTCAGGATTTACAGACACAAAATGCCAATCAGTGTCCTCAAGATGGAGTGACTCAGTCAGCTGCAACCTGTAAGGCTCATTGACAGAAGATGTGGTTAACACAGGATCACTTAAATCATACACAGTCTTTGAAGCACCTGCTTCACTTACACAAACATTAATATTATCGCGCGCTTGATTTGTTTTGCTACCCTTATTCCCTTGGCCTGCTCTTTTTGTGTCTGCGCGCCTGGCAGGCGGGCGCTTTCTTTTCAGTTTTTTTGTTGTTGTTGACCCCCAGGGAGGGCTTGTAGTTCTCCTCCCCTGCCATTTCTAAATTCATCAAATTCCCTTTTCAGGGGGCACTGGTTACTCCAGTGCCCTAGGTTGCTACAAAGCAGGCATGGTTTTGTGGGCTTAGCCAGTGCTGGTCTCCGCTGCTGCCCAGGGTACTGCTGTGCTGAGGGAAAAGGCGCAGGGCTGGCAACGGCGACACGCTGAGGTGGTCTTGGCAGCAGCCTTGGTCTGGTGTCTTCAGCCACACTCATCAGAGGCACCTTCCTGTTACAGACTAGGAGCATGTCTTTTAACGTTGGAGAAGGTTCAATAGGAAGGCTCAGGATTGCTGCTTGACACAGTTCATTAGCATTTGTAAACGCCATTTCTTCTAAAATCGCTTCTCTAGCATTCTCTTTTTTAACTTGTATTTCAATAGCTCTAGTTAACCTTTCTACAAATTTCAAAAAAGGCTCTGATGGTAGCTGTTTAATTTTACTATAGGGCTCAAAAGGCCCCTCAGGTTGTAGGGAAAAGAATGCTTTTTCAGCTGCTTCTTTTACTTTCTCGAGTGTTTCTGCAGGAATTGCAGTAGCTTGGATCGAGGGAGAAGACCATTGGCGCTCACCACAGAGGTGCTCAATGGTGATAGGGTTACCACTGTTGTCTTTGGCTGTGTTTGGATCAGAATGCAAGCCTGGGAGAGCATCATTCAGCAGCTGTTTCCATGCTATTTCCCATAATTTAAATTCCGTGGAGGTCATGAGACAGGAAAAAAGCTGTTTTAAATCATGTGGAATCACTACAGTCCTACTCAATTCAGAATTTAAAAGGCCACGGAAATATGGACTGTGTGGACCATATTCTTTATGAGACTTACAGATCTCTTTAATCAATTGTCGTCCAAAAGAACTCCAATTAGCAGTTGGAGCTGCTCCCCCCTGAGCTGCAGGCTGAAAGGTAACAGGAGCCAGTGACAACATGGGACTATGCATTGAATCTGCTATTCCCTGCTCTGTATCCCTTGAAACAGAAGCATTGGGATCACAGATACAGGTTTGGGGACAGGCAGCGGGTGTGTCCCCACCGTGGGAACCCGGGGAGGGGGCGGAGATGCAACGGGTACAGGGGGCGGGGTCAGGGGGCAAGCAGGGGGCGGGGACACCGTGGGAACAAGGGGGTCAAGGGGCAGGCAGGGGGCGGGGACACCTGGTGACATCACGTCAGCAGACGCCCCCTGGGAGGAGTAGAGGGGCGGAGCTGAGGGTACTGCAGGAAAGGGAGGGGGAGGGGGGAAGGTATCACGAGGAACAGAAGGAGAGGGGGATTGGGCTGGAGTTTCGGGATTCTTAAGAGGATTTTGGGAAGAAGAAGACCAGGTTTGGGAAGATGCCACGTGGCATCCACCATCTTGTGGACCCCCTAGGGACTGGGGGCCATTTTGGGTAACACTACTCTCTGCAAAGCTAACACGTGCTGTGGGTTTCTGAGGATGGGACACAGGGGATTGGGAAAGGTTCCACGCAGCCTGGCCAGGGCCTTGTGGACAGGGCAACTCAGGCATTTCAACAGACTTTGGGCGTCGACTTCCCAATGAGTTTGATCTGTTTAAAATACCAAGTTTTGGGGAAAGAGGTTTAGGGGTTTTAGAACTAGGAGAGGGAGAAACAGGGAGAGCAGAGGTACATGGCTTTACATTTGGCTTTTTCTCCATTTCCTTTTGTTTGAGCAATGCTGTACGAATTTGTAAACTCCAAAAAACAAATTTAGCTGAGGGGGCATTGCTAGATTGTCCTAAGGTAATCAATTCATTCCCAACTTTATCCCAGAATTGAATATTGTGGATTTCTTCAAGGGAGATTTGTGGGAAGTGGAGGAAAAGCCATCTTATAAACTGTTTAAATTTTGCCTTTGAGAACTTCACATTACCACTATTTAAAATGCTAACAATATTATAATACACTCCTTTTTGTACAATGCTGAGTTTCAAACCCATGTTAGATGTAAAAAGCAAAGTACTAAATCCCGCCTGACCAAAAACAAAGCCAAAATCAGCTACTGATTTCTAAAAAAAAACGCAGATAGGAAAGCGATAACGAGCCGACAAAAGCTTCACAATGCAGCTGTATATACTGCTTTTAAAATTCCCGGGCAGCAGCAGCAGGGCACGCCCTGCTGAGCTGAGGCAGAAACAAAGCCTCCCCCGCCGTGGAATGCAGCCCCCCGCGGAGCAGAGAGAGCAGCCACGCCACGTGGCAAGCCGAAACCGGGCCCCCCTGCGCCGCGTGTGCAGAGACCCCCCCCTTCCCCACACAGAGAGAGAGAGAGAGAGAGAGTCCCCCGCGGCAAGAGAGCCGAGAGCCCCCCCTCCCCCGCACAGAGAGAGACAGAGAGTGGGATCCCCCGACCACGTGGAGAGAGCTGAGCTGCAAAGCCGGGGGGAAGGGCAGAGCGCTCCCACTCCGGCGCGAATTCCAAAAGACAGCAAAACACGCGGCAGAAAGCTAATAGCTAGAAATCAATTAATTCCCGTCTGTGGGGCTGCGCAGCCAAAAATGCAAAGGCAAAAAGGAACAGAACTCACGGCAGAGTCTGTTTTTGAGCTCCTGCCCTACCGAGAGCAGAGATACTCACCCGAAATGGAAGCTGTAGCTGGCTGGGTACAGGCAGGTCTCTTCACCGGAACAGGACCTCTCTTGGGCGAGAGAGGCTACCCTGTCCTTCCTCTGGAAAATCTGCTCACCAGAAAGGAGCTGGGCTTTCCAGAGGTGCCGAACAGTCCACGAAATTTCTTCTGGGAATATTCCCAAGATCTCTAGCCGAGGGCGTTGCAACCAAAGCCCCTTTCAGCTGGATGCACGGCTGCCAGAAGCTTCTCCAAGGTACTGCAGGTCCGTCTCAGGCTGCAGAGTCGCTTTGCCCGCCTCAGGGACGCCAAATATTGGAAAAAAAAGCTCCCAATATTACCAGTTAGATTGTGCCTGGGCCAGTCTGACCCTCGCTGCTGGGCCAAAGGCAGCAACTGCGGTGTAACACCCCAGAGATACCTTGGCTTGCTGGTGGTTGCAGCTGGGCACTGAACAAGTCCAGGCTTGTAAGGGACCCCGTTACCTCAGGAGGAATAGCTTCAGGCGATGGTGAAGAGAAAAAGGAGAGATTCTGCTGGAGGGTTTAATGTCCAGAGGTTTATTCCATGGTTACAGAGGTCTGAACGTGAGCAACTGCTCCAACAGAATAAGGACCGCATGGTCTGATCACCTTTTTAAGCTCAGGGACAGGGGGAGGGGAGGTACAGGTGAGCCACCAACCAGGTGAGAGGGGCAGGGTCTCAGGGGAAGATGACACCCAGACAGGCCAATGACCTCTGGGCATAGGGGCATCCTTTAAACTTGACCAACCACACGACGCCTTGCTGGAACGTTTAGCCTGATTGACAGGACTCACTCAGCATGGGGGCAAGGGGGAAGGGATCGATGTATAGGCACACCTGGGAAAGTGACCTGAAAGGCCAAAATGGGACATCACAGCACACCACAACACTGTAGGGAGGAAAAACCCATTCCATTATTAACAAAGGATCTTGTTCTGTGGCATCCCACTGGAAAATGAGACCACAAAGCTGCATCTTCTCTCCTAAGATTGCAAGAAAGAAAGGATTTTCAGGAACGCAGCGATGAGCTTGTCTTTTTTGAAGAGCTTCTGTGACTTTGTCAAGAGCAGCACGAGCTTCAGGGGTTAAAGTTCTTGGCGAAGTGATGTCGCAACTTCCTCTCAGCAAATGGAAGAGCGGACTCAGTTCATCATTGGTGATTCCCAACATCGGTCTGACCCAGTTGATTTCTCCTAGAAGTTGTTGTAACTCTTGTAGGTTGTTGACTCTGGTTCGGATCTGAATTTTCTGTGGTCTTCTTGTCGTCTTCCATCGTCTTCCATCATCTTCCATCCCAGGTACTTCTAAGGTGAAACTTGTTGAATTTTCGTTGCAGAGATTTCAAGTCCAGCTTTTTGAATTTCAGCAACAACACAGTCGCGACTTTCTTCCATCTCTTCCTTTCAAAGGACTCCACCCTTAAAGCCAGTTTTTCTTTCTCTGTATCTATAGATTGACAAACACCAGAACAACCATGTTTTTGCTTAACTGAAAAAGAGTTCCCCGGAACCACAATTTCCCGAGTGGAAGCAGCCACCTCAGCCTCCACCCCAGGCCCAACAGAATCCAATTCAGGTTTCAGTGTCCCTGCACAAACAATTTTAGGAAGTACAGTCACTTTTTCATTTCCATCTTTTACACACTTTGTTCCATCCCCCTTACAAGAGTCACATATTTTTACATTAACAGAACAACGCAAAGAAAAGTCCAAAAGAGTCTCATTTTTTCCCAGAGAGAGAGAAGAAAGATTTTGGTCAACAGAGTTCAAAGCAATACTTTCAGCATTTGCAACAACACTTGTAACATTCTCCGATAGACACAGAGTCTCCGGTTTACTGGAATTTAATGAGACAGAACCAGAAGCTTTGTTTTCTGAGTCCAAGTTGATCTTATTATTATCAGTTTGTTTAAAACAGTGCTCCAACAGTGCTCTACAAACCGGCAGTAGTTCTCTTAAGCTTTCATCTTTTTTGAGAGAGACTAGATTATAGATTCTCCAGTTTATCTGATCCCAAAAATGAAAAGTAAAAGCAGACTGCAGATTTAAATCTTGCGTATTCACTTTAACCCAGATAAGTGAGTTTTTAAGCTCAGTTTTTGAAATTTCAGAGAGACCTTTTTCTTGTAACATTGTCTCTAATTGATGAAAAACATCCCATTCAACTTTTGATAAATTCGTTCCCATTTTTGTGTTCTTTTAATAATTTTCTTTTTCGCTATTTTGCCTCCCCACGTCACCCAAGCGCTCTCCCGAGATAAGTTACTTACAATTTTCTTGGCTTCGGCGGGAGAGATGATACAGTGTGCTCCTTGTTAACACTTGGGTCTCCGCAGCTGGTACTTCCACGATTTTTCTTTGTTTTTCTTCTATTCTACGTCCTCACATGAGGCACCAATATGCGGGGGACGGGACAGGTATAAGTCCAATAGTGTCAGGAACCCACCCCTTAAAAAAGGAACCCACTAGGCCGCGGCAAAATATCCAAATATGGATAACATGGTAACCAGACCAGTGAAGAGATTTTTGCTTTTATTTCCAGCACATCAGTCTCAAAATACAAAATGGAGACATGACAGCTCACTGATCCACACCAAAAAATGTCTCCTTCAACAGGGCTCATACAGCAATACATAAAATCATCTCAGACTAGAATTCAGCCAATCAGACACAGAAAACACATCTTGACAAACATTCTATCCAATCTTATAAAACATAGGTAATCGTAGCTAAAACAAAGACTAGTTGATAAGAGACAAAGAACAGAGTTCTATTCATGCTAACCTTCTAAAGATATACATTAAATAACCTTGTTGCCATCCTAAAGCCAATTCTACAGAAGCCTATTGTTATTTGTCACGTCTACTGCTTGGGAAACTTTTCTGCTTGCATGGAAAACTTTTTCTGCTTGCATGGGAAACTTTTCTGCAATGCTAACAAAACTCCAGTCTAAGGCCTACATACTTCTTTGTAACCATTTCTTAAAAATCCTCTAACCTTATGGATTCCAACATTTCCCCCTATCTGTTTGACCCAGAAGCTTTCATTTTCTTCTCGCTTGCTATTTGCGTTTCATAGCTCTATTGCAAAATTTCTGCTTATTATCTGCTGAAGACCTATTTTCACTAAACTGAAGCATTGCTATATTACGGCACAGCAACTTAATGCTGTGAAGACCCAATCCCTGAAAGAGAGATATGAATCACGTTTGGCAACAGTCACAAGGCATCGTTCAAAAAACTCTGGTCGATTCCAAGGCCTTAATTCAAAACCTTCGTTCATGTCAATACCCTCATCTACTGCTTTCGTGAGATTTCGTACACTCTCTGTGCTTCTACATCCTAATTCTCCTGCTTGAATGACAAAAACTTCTCGGACTGTTTTGTTCATCATTCGCCGAAGACAACAGAGTATACAAGGTGCCACTATCAATATCAGTATTAGAACACCTAATATGTAAAGACCTATCTTGCAAAGTTGCCTTAGCCAAGGTGCAAAACTCCAATTTTGAAACAAATCATCCAACCAGGAACCTCCATCTTCTTTAATTTGGGCTGTCAGATCCTTTAATTTTTGAATGCTTTTGTGAATGGATTCAGAATGATCAGACAAATTCATACAACACAATCCTTCAAATTCCTCACAACCATGTCCTTCTGCCAGTAAGAGAAAATCAATGGCTGCTCGGTTTTGAAGAGTAGCATGTCTAATACTATCAACATCGGTCAACATATCACTGATTGCGGAGGATGTGGCATTAGCTTGTTTGCTCAGCCAACATCCAACTCGATCTAATTGTCTCAATGCCACAGCTGAAGCCAATTGGGGTAGAAATATACCTGCTGAAACCCTTCTGGCGGCATTCCAAGGCATAACATCACTCTGACAGTTCTCATCATAATGAGGAACAGCTCTTGTTTTCCTTTGTTTCTTTTTCATCACTGCTTTGGCAGTGGGGGCAATTATGGTAAGCATACCAATGCTTCAAGGGCCACCTTCAAGGTGGGCTGGAATGCCTTGCCAACCTCTGTCTACCGCAAATGATCCAATACCCTTTTGGCAATTGCCGTGGATATTGGTCCGTCTCCAGAAACACATCCCAACTGTTGGAAACATTTGCTGCCCTGAGAAGTTTTTTCGAACAAATGTTCCAATTGAAGGAAGGACTGTTTCCATTGTCAATTCCACCTGGTTTACCATTGGATTCTTTTCTGACCAAAGGAAACTCTTTCACTGGCACACCAACCAAACAGGTTGAGAAAGGCTTTTCTGGTTCCGAATTAGACAGACATATAGTATCCGATCCGGCAGCCTTGGCTAAGGTCACCCAGACATTCGTTTTCAGTTGATCCACAGGCAAATCTGCATGACAAAAAACAATTAACATCAAGCAAAACAAGTATACCATTTGATTCTGCCCCATCTCTTTCAAGAACTAAGTTTTGGCAGAATTCTTTCTAAACAAAAACAATAACCTAAATTTTCAGCCAAAAATTAGCTTTGTTAAACAAACATTCAGCATTCAATTCGTATACTCATAAATAACATTGGCACAAAATCAGAGTTCATGGGTTCCACCGATGCACAAAGAACGTCAGGCACAAGAGGCGTCAGGCGAGACCCGGGATCCTTCCATTCGGTCCACGTCTGCGTACTCGCTTCCTCAGTTCTAGGCTCGACAACAGGTTCTGAAGTGCGATACGGTTTGACGTTTTTGGCAGGAACCCACTTAATTCTTCCAGCACCTGTGGAAATAGAAGCATACCCTTTGCCCCACGTTATTAATTGAAACGGGCCTTCCATCTGTCCAGAGTCAGGGTTTCTAATTAGAAGAGGAGGATGTTCTTTCAGTTTTGCCTGTGTGCTATTTGAAAAGTGTCTAAAGATTGGTGGATCTGGTTCTGTACTTGAACTATTTAGAAAATTAAAACCATACAAAGCCTTACTCAGTCTCATCTGTGGGGTGATTTCCGTTCCCCCTCTCTGTTGATCTAATATGCGTTTTAAGGTTTGATGTGTTCTTTCAATGATTGCTTGGCTTGTGGGAGAGTGGGGAATACCAAAAATGTGTCGAACACCCCATTCATTTAAAAATGTGGCCAATTTTTGAGATATGTATGCGGGACCATTGTCAGTTTTTACTTCTTGGGGTATACCCAATGAAGCAAAAGCTTGCAGGAAATGATGACAGGCATGGCTGCCAGTTTCACCTGTGTGAAGGGAAGCAAAAACTGCACCAGAGAACGTGTCTATGGAAACATGAATATTTTTAAATTTACCAAAAGAAGGCTATTTAGTAACACCTGTTTGCCCCAACTGTAGGCTTTGTAAGCCTCGGGGGTTGATTGCTCCTGTAGAAACAGGAGGTTGTACCAACTGACAGTCAGGGCAAGTATGAATGATAGCTTTAGCTTGACTTTTAGTGATTTGGAACATTCGCATGAGTGCTTGTGCATTTTGGTGGAAAAAGGCATGACTCAATTTTGCTTGTTCAAAAATATTTGGCAATGTGTTAGAAATGACCATTGTCAGCTTGTCCGCTCTTGCATTTCCTTCCACTAAAAATCCAGGAAGTGAAGAATGCGCCCTAATGTGAGAAACAAAATATGGATTAGTTCTATATTGCAAAGTTATAAAAAGACATGAAAGCCAACGATGTAAAGTTTCATTACTAACATCCTTTAAAATGGAACCTTCTATTCTCCTGACTACATTAGCAACATAAGCAGAATCTGTGACCAAATTAAAAGGCTGAGGAAACAGCTGAAAAGCTCAAACTACTGCAGCAAGCTCAACAATTTGAGGGGATCCCTCTACTGTTTGAATATCAGATTCCCAAACATCAGTCTTTTGATTAAACCAAGTCACAACGGACTTGTGGCTTTTACCAGAGCCATCAGTGAAGAGAGTCACAGCATGTAAAGGTTCTTCACTTAATTTAGGTTTTTCTCTGAAACTCAATTTTGCTTGCAGTAGTTTGTGAGCTGGATAGTGTATGGAACAAACACCTGGAAAACCTAAGAATGCATATTGTAAATCATCAGAATTTTGCATTGCCCAATTGAAATAATCATTTTTCAATGGCAAATAGATAACTGAACATTCTTGACCTGCCAAAGTTAACAATCTGGTTCTAGCCTTAATTATAATGTATGCAATCATTTCTAAAACTGAGCAAATGGTCTTTGAAAACCTGTAGGGAGGAAAAACCCATTCCATTATTAACAAAGGATCTTGTTCTGTGGCATCCCACTGGAAAATGAGACCACAAAGCTGCATCTTCTCTCCTAAGATTGCAAGAAAGAAAGGATTTTCAGGAACGCAGCGATGAGCTTGTCTTTTTTGAAGAGCTTCTGTGACTTTGTCAAGAGCAGCACGAGCTTCAGGGGTTAAAGTTCTTGGCGAAGTGATGTCGCAACTTCCTCTCAGCAAATGGAAGAGCGGACTCAGTTCATCATTGGTGATTCCCAACATCGGTCTGACCCAGTTGATTTCTCCTAGAAGTTGTTGTAACTCTTGTAGGTTGTTGACTCTGGTTCGGATCTGAATTTTCTGTGGTCTTCTTGTCGTCTTCCATCGTCTTCCATCATCTTCCATCCCAGGTACTTCTAAGGTGAAACTTGTTGAATTTTCGTTGCAGAGATTTCAAGTCCAGCTTTTTGAATTTCAGCAACAACACAGTCGCGACTTTCTTCCATCTCTTCCTTTCAAAGGACTCCACCCTTAAAGCCAGTTTTTCTTTCTCTGTATCTATAGATTGACAAACACCAGAACAACCATGTTTTTGCTTAACTGAAAAAGAGTTCCCCGGAACCACAATTTCCCGAGTGGAAGCAGCCACCTCAGCCTCCACCCCAGGCCCAACAGAATCCAATTCAGGTTTCAGTGTCCCTGCACAAACAATTTTAGGAAGTACAGTCACTTTTTCATTTCCATCTTTTACACACTTTGTTCCATCCCCCTTACAAGAGTCACATATTTTTACATTAACAGAACAACGCAAAGAAAAGTCCAAAAGAGTCTCATTTTTTCCCAGAGAGAGAGAAGAAAGATTTTGGTCAACAGAGTTCAAAGCAATACTTTCAGCATTTGCAACAACACTTGTAACATTCTCCGATAGACACAGAGTCTCCGGTTTACTGGAATTTAATGAGACAGAACCAGAAGCTTTGTTTTCTGAGTCCAAGTTGATCTTATTATTATCAGTTTGTTTAAAACAGTGCTCCAACAGTGCTCTACAAACCGGCAGTAGTTCTCTTAAGCTTTCATCTTTTTTGAGAGAGACTAGATTATAGATTCTCCAGTTTATCTGATCCCAAAAATGAAAAGTAAAAGCAGACTGCAGATTTAAATCTTGCGTATTCGCTTTAACCCAGATAAGTAAGTTTTTAAGCTCAGTTTTTGAAATTTCAGAGAGACCTTTTTCTTGTAACATTGTCTCTAATTGATGAAAAACATCCCATTCAACTTTTGATAAATTCGTTCCCATTTTTGTGTTCTTTTAATAATTTTCTTTTTCGCTATTTTGCCTCCCCACGTCACCCAAGCGCTCTCCCGAGATAAGTTACTTACAATTTTCTTGGCTTCGGCGGGAGAGATGATACAGTGTGCTCCTTGTTAACACTTGGGTCTCCGCAGCTGGTACTTCCACGATTTTTCTTTGTTTTTCTTCTATTCTACGTCCTCACATGAGGCACCAATATGCGGGGGACGGGACAGGTATAAGTCCAATAGTGTCAGGAACCCACGCCTTAAAAAAGGAACCCACTAGGCCGCGGCAAAATATCCAAATATGGATAACATGGTAACCAGACCAGTGAAGAGATTTTTGCTTTTATTTCCAGCACATCAGTCTCAAAATACAAAATGGAGACATGACAGCTCACTGATCCACACCAAAAAATGTCTCCTTCAACAGGGCTCATACAGCAATACATAAAATCATCTCAGACTAGAATTCAGCCAATCAGACACAGAAAACACATCTTGACAAACATTCTATCCAATCTTATAAAACATAGGTAATCGTAGCTAAAACAAAGACTAGTTGATAAGAGACAAAGAACAGAGTTCTATTCATGCTAACCTTCTAAAGATATACATTAAATAACCTTGTTGCCATCCTAAAGCCAATTCTACAGAAGCCTATTGTTATTTGTCACGTCTACTGCTTGGGAAACTTTTCTGCTTGCATGGAAAACTTTTTCTGCTTGCATGGGAAACTTTTCTGCAATGCTAACAAAACTCCAGTCTAAGGCCTACATACTTCTTTGTAACCATTTCTTAAAAATCCTCTAACCTTATGGATTCCAACATTTCCCCCTATCTGTTTGACCCAGAAGCTTTCATTTTCTTCTCGCTTGCTATTTGCGTTTCATAGCTCTATTGCAAAATTTCTGCTTATTATCTGCTGAAGACCTATTTTCACTAAACTGAAGCATTGCTATATTACGGCACAGCAACTTAATGCTGTGAAGACCCAATCCCTGAAAGAGAGATATGAATCACGTTTGGCAACAGTCGCAAGGCATCGTTCAAAAAACTCTGGTCGATTCCAGGGCCTTAATTCAAAACCTTCGTTCATGTCAATACCCTCATCTACTGCTTTCGTGAGATTTCGTACACTCTCTGTGCTTCTACATCCTAATTCTCCTGCTTGAATGACAAAAACTTCTCGGACTGTTTTGTTCATCATTCGCCGAAGACAACAGAGTATACAAGGTGCCACTATCAATATCAGTATTAGAACACCTAATATGTAAAGACCTATCTTGCAAAGTTGCCTTAGCCAAGGTGCAAAACTCCAATTTTGAAACAAATCATCCAACCAGGAACCTCCATCTTCTTTAATTTGGGCTGTCAGATCCTTTAATTTTTGAATGCTTTTGTGAATGGATTCAGAATGATCAGACAAATTCATACAACACAATCCTTCAAATTCCTCACAACCATGTCCTTCTGCCAGTAAGAGAAAATCAATGGCTGCTCGGTTTTGAAGAGTAGCATGTCTAATACTATCAACATCGGTCAACATATCACTGATTGCGGAGGATGTGGCATTAGCTTGTTTGCTCAGCCAACATCCAACTCGATCTAATTGTCTCAATGCCACAGCTGAAGCCAATTGGGGTAGAAATATACCTGCTGAAACCCTTCTGGCGGCATTCCAAGGCATAACATCACTCTGACAGTTCTCATCATAATGAGGAACAGCTCTTGTTTTCCTTTGTTTCTTTTTCATCACTGCTTTGGCAGTGGGGGCAATTATGGTAAGCATACCAATGCTTCAAGGGCCACCTTCAAGGTGGGCTGGAATGCCTTGCCAACCTCTGTCTACCGCAAATGATCCAATACCCTTTTGGCAATTGCCGTGGATATTGGTCCGTCTCCAGAAACACATCCCAACTGTTGGAAACATTTGCTGCCCTGAGAAGTTTTTTCGAACAAATGTTCCAATTGAAGGAAGGACTGTTTCCATTGTCAATTCCACCTGGTTTACCATTGGATTCTTTTCTGACCAAAGGAAACTCTTTCACTGGCACACCAACCAAACAGGTTGAGAAAGGCTTTTCTGGTTCCGAATTAGACAGACATATAGTATCCGATCCGGCAGCCTTGGCTAAGGTCACCCAGACATTCGTTTTCGGTTGATCCACAGGCAAATCTGCATGACAAAAAACAATTAACATCAAGCAAAACAAGTATACCATTTGATTCTGCCCCATCTCTTTCAAGAACTAAGTTTTGGCAGAATTCTTTCTAAACAAAAACAATAACCTAAATTTTCAGCCAAAAATTAGCTTTGTTAAACAAACATTCAGCATTCAATTCGTATACTCATAAATAACATTGGCACAAAATCAGAGTTCATGGGTTCCACCGATGCACAAAGAACGTCAGGCACAAGAGGCGTCAGGCGAGACCCGGGATCCTTCCATTCGGTCCACGTCTGCGTACTCGCTTCCTCAGTTCTAGGCTCGACAACAGGTTCTGAAGTGCGATACGGTTTGACGTTTTTGGCAGGAACCCACTTAATTCTTCCAGCACCTGTGGAAATAGAAGCATACCCTTTGCCCCACGTTATTAATTGAAACGGGCCTTCCATCTGTCCAGAGTCAGGGTTTCTAATTAGAAGAGGAGGATGTTCTTTCAGTTTTGCCTGTGTGCTATTTGAAAAGTGTCTAAAGATTGGTGGATCTGGTTCTGTACTTGAACTATTTAGAAAATTAAAACCATACAAAGCCTTACTCAGTCTCATCTGTGGGGTGATTTCCGTTCCCCCTCTCTGTTGATCTAATATGCGTTTTAAGGTTTGATGTGTTCTTTCAATGATTGCTTGGCTTGTGGGAGAGTGGGGAATACCAAAAATGTGTCGAACACCCCATTCATTTAAAAATGTGGCCAATTTTTGAGATATGTATGCGGGACCATTGTCAGTTTTTACTTCTTGGGGTATACCCAATGAAGCAAAAGCTTGCAGGAAATGATGACAGGCATGGCTGCCAGTTTCACCTGTGTGAAGGGAAGCAAAAACTGCACCAGAGAACGTGTCTATGGAAACATGAATATTTTTAAATTTACCAAAAGAAGGCTATTTAGTAACACCTGTTTGCCACAACTGTAGGCTTTGTAAGCCTCGGGGGTTGATTGCTCCTGTAGAAACAGGAGGTTGTACCAACTGACAGTCAGGGCAAGTATGAATGATAGCTTTAGCTTGACTTTTAGTGATTTGGAACATTCGCATGAGTGCTTGTGCATTTTGGTGGAAAAAGGCATGACTCAATTTTGCTTGTTCAAAAATATTTGGCAATGTGTTAGAAATGACCATTGTCAGCTTGTCCGCTCTTGCATTTCCTTCCACTAAAAATCCAGGAAGTGAAGAATGCGCCCTAATGTGAGAAACAAAATATGGATTAGTTCTATATTGCAAAGTTATAAAAAGACATGAAAGCCAACGATGTAAAGTTTCATTACTAACATCCTTTAAAATGGAACCTTCTATTCTCCTGACTACATTAGCAACATAAGCAGAATCTGTGACCAAATTAAAAGGCTGAGGAAACAGCTGAAAAGCTCAAACTACTGCAGCAAGCTCAACAATTTGAGGGGATCCCTCTACTGTTTGAATATCAGATTCCCAAACATCAGTCTTTTGATTAAACCAAGTCACAACGGACTTGTGGCTTTTACCAGAGCCATCAGTGAAGAGAGTCACAGCATGTAAAGGTTCTTCACTTAATTTAGGTTTTTCTCTGAAACTCAATTTTGCTTGCAGTAGTTTGTGAGCTGGATAGTGTATGGAACAAACACCTGGAAAACCTAAGAATGCATATTGTAAATCATCAGAATTTTGCATTGCCCAATTGAAATAACCATTTTTCAATGGCAAATAGATAACTGAACATTCTTGACCTGCCAAAGTTAACAATCTGGTTCTAGCCTTAATTATAATGTATGCAATCATTTCTAAAACTGAGCAAATGGTCTTTGAAAACCTGTAGGGAGGAAAAACCCATTCCATTATTAACAAAGGATCTTGTTCTGTGGCATCCCACTGGAAAATGAGACCACAAAGCTGCATCTTCTCTCCTAAGATTGCAAGAAAGAAAGGATTTTCAGGAACGCAGCGATGAGCTTGTCTTTTTTGAAGAGCTTCTGTGACTTTGTCGAGAGCAGCACGAGCTTCAGGGGTTAAAGTTCTTGGCGAAGTGATGTCGCAACTTCCTCTCAGCAAATGGAAGAGCGGACTCAGTTCATCATTGGTGATTCCCAGCATCGGTCTGACCCAGTTGATTTCTCCTAGAAGTTGTTGTAACTCTTGTAGGTTGTTGACTCTGGTTCGGATCTGAATTTTCTGTGGTATTATTGTCGTCTTCCATCGTCTTCCATGATCTTCCATCCCAGGTACTTCTAAGGTGAAACTTGTTGAATTTTCGTTGCAGAGATTTCAAGTCCAGCTTTTTGAATTTCAGCAACAACACAGTCGCGAGTTTCTTCCATCTCTTCCTTACAAAGGACTCCACCCTTAAAGCCAATTTTTCTTTCTCTGTATCTATAGATTGACAAACACCAGAACAACCCTGTTTTTGCTTAAATGAAAAAGAGTTCCCCGGAACACAATTTCCCGAGTGGAAGCAGCCACCTCAGCCTCCACCCCAGGCCCAACAGAATCCAATTCAGGCTTCAGTGTCCCTGCACAAACAATTTTAGGAAGTACAGTCACTTTTTCATTTCCATCTTTTACACACTTTGTTCCATCCCCCTTACAAGAGTCACATATTTTTACATTAACAGAACAACGCAAAGAAAAGTCCAAAAGAGTCTCATTTTTTCCCAGAGAGAGAGAAGAAAGATTTTGTTCAACAGAGTTCAAAGCAATACTTTCAGCATTTGCAACAACACTTGTAACATTCTCCGATACTCACACAGTCTCCGGTTTACTGGAATTTAATGAGACAGAACCAGAAGCTTTGTTTTCTGAGTCCAAGTTGATCTTATTATTATCAGTTTGTTTAAAACAGTGCTCCAGCAGCGCTCTACAAACCGGCAAAAGTTCTCTTAAGCTTTCATCTTTTTTGAGACTAGTTTATAGATTCTCCAGTTTATCTGATCCCAAAAATGAAAAGTAAAAGCAGACTGCAGATTTAAATCTTGCGTATTCGCTTTAACCCAGATAAGTAAGTTTTTAAGCTCAGTTTTTGAAATTTCAGAGTGACCTTTTTCTTGTAACATTGTCCCTAATTGATGAAAAACATCCCATTCAACTTTTGATAAATTCGTTCCCAGTTTTGTGTTCTTTTAATAATTTTTTTTTCGCTATTTTGCCTCCCCACGTCACCCAAGCGCTCTCCCGAGATAAGTTACTTACAATTTTCTTGGCTTCGGCGGGAGAGATGATACAGTGTGCTCCTTGTTAACACTTGGGTCTCCGCAGCTGGTACTTCCACGATTTTTCTTTGTTTTTCTTCTATTCTACGTCCTCACACGAGGCACCAATATGCGGGGGACGGGACAGGTATAAGTCCAATAGTGTCACGAACCCACACCTTAAAAAAGGAACCCACTAGGCCGCGTCAAAATATCCAAATATGGATAACATGGTAACCAGACCAGTGAAGAGATTTTTGCTTTTATTTCCAGCACATCAGTCTCAAAATACAAAATGGAGACATGACAGCTCACTGATCCACACCAAAAAATGTCTCCTTCAACAGGGCTCATACAGCAATACATAAAATCATCTCAGACTAGAATTCAGCCAATCAGACACAGAAAACACATCTTGACAAGCATTCTATCCAATCTTATAAAACATAGGTAATCGTAGCTAAAACAAAGACTAGTTGATAAGAGACAAAGAACAGAGTTCTATTCATGCTAACCTTCTAAAGATATACATTAAATAACGTTGTTGCCATCCTAAAGCCAATTCTACAGAAGCCTATTGTTATTTGTCACGTCTACTGCTTGGGAAACTTTTCTGCTTGCATGGAAAACTTTTTCTGCTTGCATGGGAAACTTTTCTGCAATGCTAACAAAACTCCAGTCTAAGGCCTACATACTTCTTTGTAACCATTTCTTAAAAATCCTCTAACCTTATGGATTCCAACATTTCCCCCTATCTGTTTGACCCAGAAGCTTTCATTTTCTTCTCGCTTGCTATTTGCGTTTCATAGCTCTATTGCAAAATTTCTGCTTATTATCTGCTGAAGACCTATTTTCACTAAACTGAAGCATTGCTATATTACGGCACAGCAACTTAATGCTGTGAAGACCCAATCCCTGAAAGAGAGATATGAATCACGTTTGGCAACAGTCACAAGGCATCGTTCAAAAAACTCTGGTCGATTCCAAGGCCTTAATTCAAAACCTTCGTTCATGTCAATACCCTCATCTACTGCTTTCGTGAGATTTCGTACACTCTCTGTGCTTCTACTTCCTAATTCTCCTGCTTGAATGACAAAAACTTCTCGGACTGTTTTGTTCATCATTCGCCGAAGACAACAGAGTATACAAGGTGCCACTATCAATATCAGTATTAGAACACCTAATATGTAAAGACCTATCTTGCAAAGTTGCCTTAGCCAAGGTGCAAAACTCCAATTTTGAAACAAATCATCCAACCAGGAACCTCCATCTTCTTTAATTTGGGCTGTCAGATCCTTTAATTTTTGAATGCTTTTGTGAATGGATTCGGAATGATCAGACAAATTCATACAACACAATCCTTCAAATTCCTCACAACCATGTCCTTGTGCCAGTAAGAGAAAATCAATGGCTGCTCTGTTTTGAAGAGTAGCATGTCTAATACTATCAACATCGGTCAACATATCACTGATTGCGGAGGATGTGGCATTAGCTTGTTTGCTCAGCCAACATCCAACTCGATCTAATTGTCTCAATGCCACAGCTGAAGCCAATTGGGGTAGAAATATACCTGCTGAAACCCTTCTGGCGGCATTCCAAGGCATAACATCACTCTGACAGTTCTCATCATAATGAGGAACAGCTCTTGTTTTCCTTTGTTTCTTTTTCATCACTGCTTTGGCAGTGGGGGCAATTATGGTAAGCATACCAATGCTTCAAGGGCCACCTTCAAGGTGGGCTGGAATGCCTTGCCAACCTCTGTCTACCGCAAATGATCCAATACCCTTTTGGCAATTGCCGTGGATATTGGTCCGTCTCCAGAAACACATCCCAACTGTTTGAAACATTTGCTGCCCTGAGAAGTTTTTTCAAACAAATGTTCCAATTGAAGGAAGGACTGTTTCCATTGTCAATTCCACCTGGTTTACCATTGGATTCTTTTCTGACCAAAGGAAACTCTTTCACTGGCACACCAACCAAACAGGTTGAGAAAGGCTTTTCTGCTTCCGAATTAGACAGACATATAGTATCCGATCCGGCAGCCTTGGCTAAGGTCACCCAGACATTCGTTTTCAGTTGATCCACAGGCAAATCTGCACGACAAAAAACAATTAAAATCAAGCAAAACAAGTATACCATTTGATTCTGCCCCATCTCTTTCAAGAACTAAGTTTTGGCAGAATTCTTTCTAAACAAAAACAATAACCTAAATTTTCAGCCAAAAATTTGCTTCGTTAGACAAACATTCAGCATTCAATTCGTATACTCATAAATAACATTGGCACAAAATCAGAGTTCATGGGTTCCACCGATGCACAAAGAACGTCAGGCACAAGAGGCGTCAGGCGAGACCCGGGATCCTTCCATTCGGTCCACGTCTGCGTACTCGCTTCCTCAGTTCTAGGCTCGACAACAGGTTCTGAAGTGCGATACGGTTTGACGTTTTTGGCAGGAACCCACTTAATTCTTCCTGCACCTGTGGAAATAGAAGCATACCCTTTGCCCCACGTTATTAATTGAAACGGGCCTTCCATCTGTCCAGAGTCAGGGTTTCTAATTAGAAGAGGAGGATGTTCTTTCAGTTTTGCCTGTGTGCTATTTGAAAAGTGTCTAAAGATTGGTGGATCTGGTTCTGTACTTGAACTATTTAGAAAATTAAAACCATACAAAGCCTTACTCAGTCTCATCTGTGGGGTGATTTCCGTTCCCCCTCTCTGTTGATCTAATATGCGTTTTAAGGTTTGATGTGTTCTTTCAATGATTGCTTGGCTTGTGGGAGAGTGGGGAATACCAAAAATGTGTCGAACACCCCATTCATTTAAAAATGTGGCCAATTTTTGAGATATGTATGCGGGACCATTGTCAGTTTTTACTTCTTGGGGTATACCCAATGAAGCAAAAGCTTGCAGGAAATGATGACAGGCATGGCTGCCAGTTTCACCTGTATGAAGGGAAGCAAAAACTGCACCAGAGAACGTGTCTATGGAAACATGAATATTTTTAAATTTACCAAAAGAAGGCTATTTAGTAACACCTGTTTGCCACAACTGTAGGCTTTGTAAGCCTCGGGGGTTGATTGCTCCTGTAGAAACAGGAGGTTGTACCAATTGACAGTCAGGGCAAGTATGAATGATAGCTTTAGCTTGACTTTTAGTGATTTGGAACATTCGCATGAGTGCTTGTGCATTTTGGTGGAAAAAGGCATGACTCAATTTTGCTTGTTCAAAAATATTTGGCAATGTGTTAGAAATGACCATTGTCAGCTTGTCCGCTCTTGCATTTCCTTCCACTAAAAATCCAGGAAGTGAAGAATGCGCCCTAATGTGAGAAACAAAATATGGATTAGTTCTATATTGCAAAGTTATAAAAAGACATGAAAGCCAACGATGTAAAGTTTCATTACTAACATCCTTTAAAATGGAACCTTCTATTCTCCTGACTACATTAGCAACATAAGCAGAATCTGTGACCAAATTAAAAGGCTGAGGAAACAGCTGAAAAGCTCAAACTACTGCAGCAAGCTCAACAATTTGAGGGGATCCCTCTACTGTTTGAATATCAGATTCCCAAACATCAGTCTTTTGATTAAACCAAGTCACAACGGACTTGTGGCTTTTACCAGAGCCATCAGTGAAGAGAGTCACAGCATGTAAAGGTTCTTCACTTAATTTAGGTTTTTCTCTGAAACTCAATTTTGCTTGCAGTAGTTTGTGAGCTGGATAGTGTATGGAACAAACACCTGGAAAACCTAAGAATGCATATTGTAAATCATCAGAATTTTGCATTGCCCAATTGAAATAATCATTTTTCAATGGCAAATAGATAACTGAACATTCTTGACCTGCCAAAGTTAACAATCTGGTTCTAGCCTTAATTATAATGTATGCAATCATTTCTAAAACTGAGCAAATGGTCTTTGAAAACCTGTAGGGAGGAAAAACCCATTCCATTATTAACAAAGGATCTTGTTCTGTGGCATCCCACTGGAAAATGAGACCACAAAGCTGCATCTTCTCTCCTAAGATTGCAAGAAAGAAAGGATTTTCAGGAACGCAGCGATGAGCTTGTCTTTTTTGAAGAGCTTCTGTGACTTTGTCGAGAGCAGCACGAGCTTCAGGGGTTAAAGTTCTTGGCGAAGTGATGTCGCAACTTCCTCTCAGCAAATGGAAGAGCGGACTCAGTTCATCATTGGTGATTCCCAGCATCGGTCTGACCCAGTTGATTTCTCCTAGAAGTTGTTGTAACTCTTGTAGGTTGTTGACTCTGGTTCGGATCTGAATTTTCTGTGGTATTATTGTCGTCTTCCATCGTCTTCCATCCCAGGTACTTCTAAGGTGAAACTTGTTGAATTTTCGTTGCAGAGATTTCAAGTCCAGCTTTTTGAATTTCAGCAACAACACAGTCGCGAGTTTCTTCCATCTCTTCCTTTCAAAGGACTCCACCCTTAAAGCCAATTTTTCTTTCTCTGTATCTATAGATTGACAAAGACCAGAACAACCATGTTTTTGCTTAACTGAAAAAGAGTTCCCCGGAACCACAATTTCCCGAGTGGAAGCAGCCACCTCAGCCTCCACCCCAGGCCCAACAGAATCCAATTCAGGTTTCAGTGTCCCTGCACAAACAATTTTAGGAAGTACAGTCACTTTTTCATTTCCTTCTTTTACACACTTTGTTCCATCCCCCTTACAAGAGTCACATATTTTTACATTAACAGAACAACACGAAGAAAAGTCCAAAAGAGTCTCATTTTTTCCCAGAGAGAGAGAAGAAAGATTTTGTTCAACAGAGTTCAAAGCAATACTTTCAGCATTTGCAACAACACTTGTAACATTCTCCGATACTCACACAGTCTCCGGTTTACTGGAATTTAATGAGACAGAACCAGAAGCTTTGTTTTCTGAGTCCAAGTTGATCTTATTATTATCAGTTTGTTTAAAACAGTGCTCCAACAGCGCTCTACAAACCGGCATAAGTTCTCTTAAGCTTTCATCTTTTTTGAGACTAGTTTATAGATTCTCCAGTTTATCTGATCCCAAAAATGAAAAGTAAAAGCAGACTGCAGATTTAAATCTTGCGTATTCACTTTAACCCAGATAAGTAAGTTTTTAAGCTCAGTTTTTGAAATTTCAGAGTGACCTTTTTCTTGTAACATTGTCCCTAATTGATGAAAAACATCCCATTCAACTTTTGATAAATTCGTTCCCAGTTTTGTGTTCTTTTAATAATTTTTTTTTCGCTATTTTGCCTCCCCACGTCACCCAAGCGCTCTCCCGAGATAAGTTACTTACAATTTTCTTGGCTTCGGCGGGAGAGATGATACAGTGTGCTCCTTGTTAACACTTGGGTCTCCGCAGCTGGTACTTCCACGATTTTTCTTTGTTTTTCTTCTATTCTACGTCCTCACACGAGGCACCAATATGCGGGGGACGGGACAGGTATAAGTCCAATAGTGTCACGAACCCACACCTTAAAAAAGGAACCCACTAGGCCGCGTCAAAATATCCAAATATGGATAACATGGTAACCAGACCAGTGAAGAGATTTTTGCTTTTATTTCCAGCACATCAGTCTCAAAATACAAAATGGAGACATGACAGCTCACTGATCCACACCAAAAAATGTCTCCTTCAACAGGGCTCATACAGCAATACATAAAATCATCTCAGACTAGAATTCAGCCAATCAGACACAGAAAACACATCTTGACAAGCATTCTATCCAATCTTATAAAACATAGGTAATCGTAGCTAAAACAAAGACTAGTTGATAAGAGACAAAGAACAGAGTTCTATTCATGCTAACCTTCTAAAGATATACATTAAATAACGTTGTTGCCATCCTAAAGCCAATTCTACAGAAGCCTATTGTTATTTGTCACGTCTACTGCTTGGGAAACTTTTCTGCTTGCATGGAAAACTTTTTCTGCTTGCATGGGAAACTTTTCTGCAATGCTAACAAAACTCCAGTCTAAGGCCTACATACTTCTTTGTAACCATTTCTTAAAAATCCTCTAACCTTATGGATTCCAACATTTCCCCCTCTCTGTTTGACCCAGAAGCTTTCATTTTCTTGTCGCTTGCTATTTGCGTTTCATAGCTCTATTGCAAAATTTCTGCTTATTATCTGCTGAAGACCTATTTTCACTAAACTGAAGCATTGCTATATTACGGCACAGCAACTTAATGCTGTGAAGACCCAATCCCTGAAAGAGAGATATGAATCACGTTTGGCAACAGTCACAAGGCATCGTTCAAAAAACTCTGGTCGATTCCAAGGCCTTAATTCAAAACCTTCGTTCATGTCAATACCCTCATCTACTGCTTTCGTGAGATTTCGTACACTCTCTGTGCTTCTACTTCCTAATTCTCCTGCTTGAATGACAAAAACTTCTCGGACTGTTTTGTTCATCATTCGCCGAAGACAACAGAGTATACAAGGTGCCACTATCAATATCAGTATTAGAACACCTAATATGTAAAGACCTATCTTGCAAAGTTGCCTTAGCCAAGGTGCAAAACTCCAATTTTGAAACAAATCATCCAACCAGGAACCTCCATCTTCTTTAATTTGGGCTGTCAGATCCTTTAATTTTTGAATGCTTTTGTGAATGGATTCAGAATGATCAGACAAATTCACACAACACAATCCTTCAAATTCCTCACAACCATGTCCTTCTGCCAGTAAGAGAAAATCAATGGCTGCTCGGTTTTGAAGAGTAGCATGTCTAATACTATCAACATCGGTCAACATATCACTGATTGCGGAGGATGTGGCATTAGCTTGTTTGCTCAGCCAACATCCAACTCGATCTAATTGTCTCAATGCCACAGCTGAAGCCAATTGGGGTAGAAATATACCTGCTGAAACCCTTCTGGCGGCATTCCAAGGCATAACATCACTCTGACAGTTCTCATCATAATGAGGAACAGCTCTTGTTTTCCTTTGTTTCTTTTTCATCACTGCTTTGGCAGTGGGGGCAATTATGGTAAGCATACCAATGCTTCAAGGGCCACCTTCAAGGTGGGCTGGAATGCCTTGCCAACCTCTGTCTACTGCAAATGATCCAATACCCTTTTGGCAATTGCCGTGGATATTGGTCCGTCTCCAGAAACACATCCCAACTGTTGGAAACATTTGCTGCCCTGAGAAGTTTTTTCGAACAAATGTTCCAATTGAAGGAAGGACTGTTTCCATTGTCAATTCCACCTGGTTTACCATTGGATTCTTTTCTGACCAAAGGAAACTCTTTCACTGGCACACCAACCAAACAGGTTGAGAAAGGCTTTTCTGCTTCCGAATTAGACAGACATATAGTATCCGATCCGGCAGCCTTGGCTAAGGTCACCCAGACATTCGTTTTCAGTTGATCCACAGGCAAATCTGCACGACAAAAAACAATTAAAATCAAGCAAAACAAGTGTACCATTTGATTCTGCCCCATCTCTTTCAAGAACTAAGTTTTGGCAGAATTCTTTCTAAACAAAAACAATAACCTAAATTTTCAGCCAAAAATTTGCTTCATTAAACAAACATTCAGCATTCAATTCGTATACTCATAAATAACATTGGCACAAAATCAGAGTTCGTGGGTTCCACCGATGCACAAAGAACGTCAGGCACAAGAGGCGTCAGGCGAGACCCGGGATCCTTCCATTCGGTCCACGTCTGCGTACTCGCTTCCTCAGTTCTAGGCTCGACAACAGGTTCTGAAGTGCGATACGGTTTGACGTTTTTGGCAGGAACCCACTTAATTCTTCCAGCACCTGTGGAAATAGAAGCATACCCTTTGCCCCACGTTATTAATTGAAACGGGCCTTCCATCTGTCCAGAGTCAGGGTTTCTAATTAGAAGAGGAGGATGTTCTTTCAGTTTTGCCTGTGTGCTATTTGAAAAGTGTCTAAAGATTGGTGGATCTGGTTCTGTACTTGAACTATTTAGAAAATTAAAACCATACAAAGCCTTACTCAGTCTCATCTGTGGGGTGATTTCCGTTCCCCCTCTCTGTTGATCTAATATGCGTTTTAAGGTTTGATGTGTTCTTTCAATGATTGCTTGGCTTGTGGGAGAGTGGGGAATACCAAAAATGTGTCGAACACCCCATTCATTTAAAAATGTGGCCAATTTTTGAGATATGTATGCGGGACCATTGTCAGTTTTTACTTCTTGAGGTATACCCAATGAAGCAAAAGCTTGCAGGAAATGATGACAGGCATGGCTGCCAGTTTCACCTGTGTGAAGGGAAGCAAAAACTGCACCAGAGAACGTGTCTATGGAAACATGAATATTTTTAAATTTACCAAAAGAAGGCTATTTAGTAACACCTGTTTGCCACAACTGTAGGCTTTGTAAGCCTCGGGGGTTGATTGCTCCTGTAGAAACAGGAGGTTGTACCAATTGACAGTCAGGGCAAGTATGAATGATAGCTTTAGCTTGACTTTTAGTGATTTGGAACATTCGCATGAGTGCTTGTGCATTTTGGTGGAAAAAGGCATGACTCAATTTTGCTTGTTCAAAAATATTTGGCAATGTGTTAGAAATGACCATTGTCAGCTTGTCCGCTCTTGCATTTCCTTCCACTAAAAATCCAGGAAGTGAAGAATGCGCCCTAATGTGAGAAACAAAATATGGATTAGTTCTATATTGCAAAGTTATAAAAAGACATGAAAGCCAACGATGTACAGTTTCATTACTAACATCCTTTAAAATGGAACCTTCTATTCTCCTGACTACATTAGCAACATAAGCAGAATCTGTGACCAAATTAAAAGGCTGAGGAAACAGCTGAAAAGCTCAAACTACTGCAGCAAGCTCAACAATTTGAGGGGATCCCTCTACTGTTTGAATATCAGATTCCCAAACATCAGTCTTTTGATTAAACCAAGTCACAACGGACTTGTGGCTTTTACCAGAGCCATCAGTGAAGAGAGTCACAGCATGTAAAGGTTCTTCACTTAATTTAGGTTTTTCTCTGAAACTCAATTTTGCTTGCAGTAGTTTGTGAGCTGGATAGTGTATGGAACAAACACCTGGAAAACCTAAGAATGCATATTGTAAATCATCAGAATTTTGCATTGCCCAATTGAAATAATCATTTTTCAATGGCAAATAGATAACTGATTATTCTTGACCTGCCAAAGTTAACAATCTGGTTCTAGCCTTAATTATAATGTATGCAATCATTTCTAAAACTGAGCAAATGGTCTTTGAAAACCTGTAGGGAGGAAAAACCCATTCCATTATTAACAAAGGATCTTGTTCTGTGGCATCCCACTGGAAAATGAGACCACAAAGCTGCATCTCTCCTAAGATTGCAAGAAAGAAAGGATTTTCAGGAATGCAGCGATGAGCTTGTCTTTTTTGAAGAGCTTCTGTGACTTTGTCGAGAGCAGCACGAGCTTCAGGGGTTAAAGTTCTTGGCGAAGTGATGTCGCAACTTCCTCTCAGCAAATGGAAGAGCGGACTCAGTTCATCATTGGTGATTCCCAGCATCGGTCTGACCCAGTTGATTTCTCCTAGAAGTTGTTGTAACTCTTGTAGGTTGTTGACTCTGGTTCGGATCTGAATTTTCTGTGGTATTATTGTCGTCTTCCATCGTCTTCCATCATCTTCCATCCCAGGTACTTCTAAGGTGAAACTTGTTGAATTTTCGTTGCAGAGATTTCAAGTCCAGCTTTTTGAATTTCAGCAACAACACAGTCGCGAGTTTCTTCCATCTCTTCCTTTCAAAGGACTCCACCCTTAAAGCCAATTTTTCTTTCTCTGTATCTATAGATTGACAAACACCAGAACAACCATGTTTTTGCTTAACTGAAAAAGAGTTCCCCGGAACCACAATTTCCCGAGTGGAAGCAGCCACCTCAGCCTCCACCCCAGCCTCCACCCTCCACCCCATGACAAACACTGGAGAGTTCCATGGGGACATGGTCTCCACAATGTGGCCCTTTTTTAGTTGCTCTTCCACTAGTTCCTGAAGCACCTTTATTTTTTGTTTACTGAGCGGCCACTGTTTCACCTGAACTGGTTTGTCTGTTTTCCACTTCAGTTTTTGGGTGGGGCGCTGTTGTTCAATGACTGCTGTACAAATATGCTGTGGAGAGTCTGGAATATCAATTGTGACACCCCACTGAGCCATTAAATCTCTCCCTAACAAAGGTTCCGAATAATCTAACACAAATGGACGGATATTTGCCAATTGTCCGTTTGGTCCCTCAAATTGAATAATGCTTTTGGATTGTCTTGCCAATTGCAGACCTCCTACACCTTGAAGGTGACCGGCAACATTTTGCAAAGGCCAATGTGCTGGCCAGTCTTGTACTGGAATTACTGTGCAGTCTGCACCTGTGTCTACAAGCATCTCAATGCGTTTAGACTCCCCACCCCCACTGACATTACACCATAATTTGGGTTTGTCTTTCCCAATAACTTGTACTCGGGCGACTGTGGGCCCTTGTTTTTTGATATTTTCAGGTAAAGATGGCACAGGGATAGCTCGTGCAACAATTTGTCCCTTGGGAAGAAAGAGGGGTGGGTGGAAACAATGCAGGCCGAGAACGAATTGCTCAGGATCTGATGTTGTCATTCCTGGAGCAATTTCGATCTCTTGTGGTGTGTGTTTGGTGTCCCCAATGACGATGTACTTACAACGAATCCGGTTCCAAGTACCTTTCTGTTCAGGATTTACAGACACAAAATGCCAATCAGTGTCCTCAAGATGGAGTGACTCAGTCAGCTGCAACCTGTAAGGCTCATTGACAGAAGATGTGGTTAACACAGGATCACTTAAATCATACACAGTCTTTGAAGCACCTGCTTCACTTACACAAACATTAATATTATCGCGCGCTTGATTTGTTTTGCTACCCTTATTCCCTTGGCCTGCTCTTTTTGTGTCTGCGCGCCTGGCAGGCGGGCGCTTTCTTTTCAGTTTTTTTGTTGTTGTTGACCCCCAGGGAGGGCTTGTAGTTCTCCTCCCCTGCCATTTCTAAATTCATCAAATTCCCTTTTCAGGGGGCACTGGTTACTCCAGTGCCCTAGGTTGCTACAAAGCAGGCATGGTTTTGTGGGCTTAGCCAGTGCTGGTCTCCGCTGCTGCCCAGGGTACTGCTGTGCTGAGGGAAAAGGCGCAGGGCTGGCAACGGCGACACGCTGAGGTGGTCTTGGCAGCAGCCTTGGTCTGGTGTCTTCAGCCACACTCATCAGAGGCACCTTCCTGTTACAGACTAGGAGCATGTCTTTTAACGTTGGAGAAGGTTCAATAGGAAGGCTCAGGATTGCTGCTTGACACAGTTCATTAGCATTTGTAAACGCCATTTCTTCTAAAATCGCTTCTCTAGCATTCTCTTTTTTAACTTGTATTTCAATAGCTCTAGTTAACCTTTCTACAAATTTCAAAAAAGGCTCTGATGGTAGCTGTTTAATTTTACTATAGGGCTCAAAAGGCCCCTCAGGTTGTAGGGAAAAGAATGCTTTTTCAGCTGCTTCTTTTACTTTCTCGAGTGTTTCTGCAGGAATTGCAGTAGCTTGGATCGAGGGAGAAGACCATTGGCGCTCACCACAGAGGTGCTCAATGGTGATAGGGTTACCACTGTTGTCTTTGGCTGTGTTTGGATCAGAATGCAAGCCTGGGAGAGCATCATTCAGCAGCTGTTTCCATGCTATTTCCCATAATTTAAATTCCGTGGAGGTCATGAGACAGGAAAAAAGCTGTTTTAAATCATGTGGAATCACTACAGTCCTACTCAATTCAGAATTTAAAAGGCCACGGAAATATGGACTGTGTGGACCATATTCTTTATGAGACTTACAGATCTCTTTAATCAATTGTCGTCCAAAAGAACTCCAATTAGCAGTTGGAGCTGCTCCCCCCTGAGCTGCAGGCTGAAAGGTAACAGGAGCCAGTGACAACATGGGACTATGCATTGAATCTGCTATTCCCTGCTCTGTATCCCTTGAAACAGAAGCATTGGGATCACAGATACAGGTTTGGGGACAGGCAGCGGGTGTGTCCCCACCGTGGGAACCCGGGGAGGGGGCGGAGATGCAACGGGTACAGGGGGCGGGGTCAGGGGGCAAGCAGGGGGCGGGGACACCGTGGGAACAAGGGGGTCAAGGGGCAGGCAGGGGGCGGGGACACCTGGTGACATCACGTCAGCAGACGCCCCCTGGGAGGAGTAGAGGGGCGGAGCTGAGGGTACTGCAGGAAAGGGAGGGGGAGGGGGGAAGGTATCACGAGGAACAGAAGGAGAGGGGGATTGGGCTGGAGTTTCGGGATTCTTAAGAGGATTTTGGGAAGAAGAAGACCAGGTTTGGGAAGATGCCACGTGGCATCCACCATCTTGTGGACCCCCTAGGGACTGGGGGCCATTTTGGGTAACACTACTCTCTGCAAAGCTAACACGTGCTGTGGGTTTCTGAGGATGGGACACAGGGGATTGGGAAAGGTTCCACGCAGCCTGGCCAGGGCCTTGTGGACAGGGCAACTCAGGCATTTCAACAGACTTTGGGCGTCGACTTCCCAATGAGTTTGATCTGTTTAAAATACCAAGTTTTGGGGAAAGAGGTTTAGGGGTTTTAGAACTAGGAGAGGGAGAAACAGGGAGAGCAGAGGTACATGGCTTTACATTTGGCTTTTTCTCCATTTCCTTTTGTTTGAGCAATGCTGTACGAATTTGTAAACTCCAAAAAACAAATTTAGCTGAGGGGGCATTGCTAGATTGTCCTAAGGTAATCAATTCATTCCCAACTTTATCCCAGAATTGAATATTGTGGATTTCTTCAAGGGAGATTTGTGGGAAGTGGAGGAAAAGCCATCTTATAAACTGTTTAAATTTTGCCTTTGAGAACTTCACATTACCACTATTTAAAATGCTAACAATATTATAATACACTCCTTTTTGTACAATGCTGAGTTTCAAACCCATGTTAGATGTAAAAAGCAAAGTACTAAATCCCGCCTGACCAAAAACAAAGCCAAAATCAGCTACTGATTTCTAAAAAAAAACGCAGATAGGAAAGCGATAACGAGCCGACAAAAGCTTCACAATGCAGCTGTATATACTGCTTTTAAAATTCCCGGGCAGCAGCAGCAGGGCACGCCCTGCTGAGCTGAGGCAGAAACAAAGCCTCCCCCGCCGTGGAATGCAGCCCCCCGCGGAGCAGAGAGAGCAGCCACGCCACGTGGCAAGCCGAAACCGGGCCCCCCTGCGCCGCGTGTGCAGAGACCCCCCCCTTCCCCACACAGAGAGAGAGAGAGAGAGAGAGTCCCCCGCGGCAAGAGAGCCGAGAGCCCCCCCTCCCCCGCACAGAGAGAGACAGAGAGTGGGATCCCCCGACCACGTGGAGAGAGCTGAGCTGCAAAGCCGGGGGGAAGGGCAGAGCGCTCCCACTCCGGCGCGAATTCCAAAAGACAGCAAAACACGCGGCAGAAAGCTAATAGCTAGAAATCAATTAATTCCCGTCTGTGGGGCTGCGCAGCCAAAAATGCAAAGGCAAAAAGGAACAGAACTCACGGCAGAGTCTGTTTTTGAGCTCCTGCCCTACCGAGAGCAGAGATACTCACCCGAAATGGAAGCTGTAGCTGGCTGGGTACAGGCAGGTCTCTTCACCGGAACAGGACCTCTCTTGGGCGAGAGAGGCTACCCTGTCCTTCCTCTGGAAAATCTGCTCACCAGAAAGGAGCTGGGCTTTCCAGAGGTGCCGAACAGTCCACGAAATTTCTTCTGGGAATATTCCCAAGATCTCTAGCCGAGGGCGTTGCAACCAAAGCCCCTTTCAGCTGGATGCACGGCTGCCAGAAGCTTCTCCAAGGTACTGCAGGTCCGTCTCAGGCTGCAGAGTCGCTTTGCCCGCCTCAGGGACGCCAAATATTGGAAAAAAAAGCTCCCAATATTACCAGTTAGATTGTGCCTGGGCCAGTCTGACCCTCGCTGCTGGGCCAAAGGCAGCAACTGCGGTGTAACACCCCAGAGATACCTTGGCTTGCTGGTGGTTGCAGCTGGGCACTGAACAAGTCCAGGCTTGTAAGGGACCCCGTTACCTCAGGAGGAATAGCTTCAGGCGATGGTGAAGAGAAAAAGGAGAGATTCTGCTGGAGGGTTTAATGTCCAGAGGTTTATTCCATGGTTACAGAGGTCTGAACGTGAGCAACTGCTCCAACAGAATAAGGACCGCATGGTCTGATCACCTTTTTAAGCTCAGGGACAGGGGGAGGGGAGGTACAGGTGAGCCACCAACCAGGTGAGAGGGGCAGGGTCTCAGGGGAAGATGACACCCAGACAGGCCAATGACCTCTGGGCATAGGGGCATCCTTTAAACTTGACCAACCACACGACGCCTTGCTGGAACGTTTAGCCTGATTGACAGGACTCACTCAGCATGGGGGCAAGGGGGAAGGGATCGATGTATAGGCACACCTGGGAAAGTGACCTGAAAGGCCAAAATGGGACATCACAGCACACCACAACACTGTAGGGAGGAAAAACCCATTCCATTATTAACAAAGGATCTTGTTCTGTGGCATCCCACTGGAAAATGAGACCACAAAGCTGCATCTTCTCTCCTAAGATTGCAAGAAAGAAAGGATTTTCAGGAACGCAGCGATGAGCTTGTCTTTTTTGAAGAGCTTCTGTGACTTTGTCAAGAGCAGCACGAGCTTCAGGGGTTAAAGTTCTTGGCGAAGTGATGTCGCAACTTCCTCTCAGCAAATGGAAGAGCGGACTCAGTTCATCATTGGTGATTCCCAACATCGGTCTGACCCAGTTGATTTCTCCTAGAAGTTGTTGTAACTCTTGTAGGTTGTTGACTCTGGTTCGGATCTGAATTTTCTGTGGTCTTCTTGTCGTCTTCCATCGTCTTCCATCATCTTCCATCCCAGGTACTTCTAAGGTGAAACTTGTTGAATTTTCGTTGCAGAGATTTCAAGTCCAGCTTTTTGAATTTCAGCAACAACACAGTCGCGACTTTCTTCCATCTCTTCCTTTCAAAGGACTCCACCCTTAAAGCCAGTTTTTCTTTCTCTGTATCTATAGATTGACAAACACCAGAACAACCATGTTTTTGCTTAACTGAAAAAGAGTTCCCCGGAACCACAATTTCCCGAGTGGAAGCAGCCACCTCAGCCTCCACCCCAGGCCCAACAGAATCCAATTCAGGTTTCAGTGTCCCTGCACAAACAATTTTAGGAAGTACAGTCACTTTTTCATTTCCATCTTTTACACACTTTGTTCCATCCCCCTTACAAGAGTCACATATTTTTACATTAACAGAACAACGCAAAGAAAAGTCCAAAAGAGTCTCATTTTTTCCCAGAGAGAGAGAAGAAAGATTTTGGTCAACAGAGTTCAAAGCAATACTTTCAGCATTTGCAACAACACTTGTAACATTCTCCGATAGACACAGAGTCTCCGGTTTACTGGAATTTAATGAGACAGAACCAGAAGCTTTGTTTTCTGAGTCCAAGTTGATCTTATTATTATCAGTTTGTTTAAAACAGTGCTCCAACAGTGCTCTACAAACCGGCAGTAGTTCTCTTAAGCTTTCATCTTTTTTGAGAGAGACTAGATTATAGATTCTCCAGTTTATCTGATCCCAAAAATGAAAAGTAAAAGCAGACTGCAGATTTAAATCTTGCGTATTCACTTTAACCCAGATAAGTGAGTTTTTAAGCTCAGTTTTTGAAATTTCAGAGAGACCTTTTTCTTGTAACATTGTCTCTAATTGATGAAAAACATCCCATTCAACTTTTGATAAATTCGTTCCCATTTTTGTGTTCTTTTAATAATTTTCTTTTTCGCTATTTTGCCTCCCCACGTCACCCAAGCGCTCTCCCGAGATAAGTTACTTACAATTTTCTTGGCTTCGGCGGGAGAGATGATACAGTGTGCTCCTTGTTAACACTTGGGTCTCCGCAGCTGGTACTTCCACGATTTTTCTTTGTTTTTCTTCTATTCTACGTCCTCACATGAGGCACCAATATGCGGGGGACGGGACAGGTATAAGTCCAATAGTGTCAGGAACCCACCCCTTAAAAAAGGAACCCACTAGGCCGCGGCAAAATATCCAAATATGGATAACATGGTAACCAGACCAGTGAAGAGATTTTTGCTTTTATTTCCAGCACATCAGTCTCAAAATACAAAATGGAGACATGACAGCTCACTGATCCACACCAAAAAATGTCTCCTTCAACAGGGCTCATACAGCAATACATAAAATCATCTCAGACTAGAATTCAGCCAATCAGACACAGAAAACACATCTTGACAAACATTCTATCCAATCTTATAAAACATAGGTAATCGTAGCTAAAACAAAGACTAGTTGATAAGAGACAAAGAACAGAGTTCTATTCATGCTAACCTTCTAAAGATATACATTAAATAACCTTGTTGCCATCCTAAAGCCAATTCTACAGAAGCCTATTGTTATTTGTCACGTCTACTGCTTGGGAAACTTTTCTGCTTGCATGGAAAACTTTTTCTGCTTGCATGGGAAACTTTTCTGCAATGCTAACAAAACTCCAGTCTAAGGCCTACATACTTCTTTGTAACCATTTCTTAAAAATCCTCTAACCTTATGGATTCCAACATTTCCCCCTATCTGTTTGACCCAGAAGCTTTCATTTTCTTCTCGCTTGCTATTTGCGTTTCATAGCTCTATTGCAAAATTTCTGCTTATTATCTGCTGAAGACCTATTTTCACTAAACTGAAGCATTGCTATATTACGGCACAGCAACTTAATGCTGTGAAGACCCAATCCCTGAAAGAGAGATATGAATCACGTTTGGCAACAGTCACAAGGCATCGTTCAAAAAACTCTGGTCGATTCCAAGGCCTTAATTCAAAACCTTCGTTCATGTCAATACCCTCATCTACTGCTTTCGTGAGATTTCGTACACTCTCTGTGCTTCTACATCCTAATTCTCCTGCTTGAATGACAAAAACTTCTCGGACTGTTTTGTTCATCATTCGCCGAAGACAACAGAGTATACAAGGTGCCACTATCAATATCAGTATTAGAACACCTAATATGTAAAGACCTATCTTGCAAAGTTGCCTTAGCCAAGGTGCAAAACTCCAATTTTGAAACAAATCATCCAACCAGGAACCTCCATCTTCTTTAATTTGGGCTGTCAGATCCTTTAATTTTTGAATGCTTTTGTGAATGGATTCAGAATGATCAGACAAATTCATACAACACAATCCTTCAAATTCCTCACAACCATGTCCTTCTGCCAGTAAGAGAAAATCAATGGCTGCTCGGTTTTGAAGAGTAGCATGTCTAATACTATCAACATCGGTCAACATATCACTGATTGCGGAGGATGTGGCATTAGCTTGTTTGCTCAGCCAACATCCAACTCGATCTAATTGTCTCAATGCCACAGCTGAAGCCAATTGGGGTAGAAATATACCTGCTGAAACCCTTCTGGCGGCATTCCAAGGCATAACATCACTCTGACAGTTCTCATCATAATGAGGAACAGCTCTTGTTTTCCTTTGTTTCTTTTTCATCACTGCTTTGGCAGTGGGGGCAATTATGGTAAGCATACCAATGCTTCAAGGGCCACCTTCAAGGTGGGCTGGAATGCCTTGCCAACCTCTGTCTACCGCAAATGATCCAATACCCTTTTGGCAATTGCCGTGGATATTGGTCCGTCTCCAGAAACACATCCCAACTGTTGGAAACATTTGCTGCCCTGAGAAGTTTTTTCGAACAAATGTTCCAATTGAAGGAAGGACTGTTTCCATTGTCAATTCCACCTGGTTTACCATTGGATTCTTTTCTGACCAAAGGAAACTCTTTCACTGGCACACCAACCAAACAGGTTGAGAAAGGCTTTTCTGGTTCCGAATTAGACAGACATATAGTATCCGATCCGGCAGCCTTGGCTAAGGTCACCCAGACATTCGTTTTCAGTTGATCCACAGGCAAATCTGCATGACAAAAAACAATTAACATCAAGCAAAACAAGTATACCATTTGATTCTGCCCCATCTCTTTCAAGAACTAAGTTTTGGCAGAATTCTTTCTAAACAAAAACAATAACCTAAATTTTCAGCCAAAAATTAGCTTTGTTAAACAAACATTCAGCATTCAATTCGTATACTCATAAATAACATTGGCACAAAATCAGAGTTCATGGGTTCCACCGATGCACAAAGAACGTCAGGCACAAGAGGCGTCAGGCGAGACCCGGGATCCTTCCATTCGGTCCACGTCTGCGTACTCGCTTCCTCAGTTCTAGGCTCGACAACAGGTTCTGAAGTGCGATACGGTTTGACGTTTTTGGCAGGAACCCACTTAATTCTTCCAGCACCTGTGGAAATAGAAGCATACCCTTTGCCCCACGTTATTAATTGAAACGGGCCTTCCATCTGTCCAGAGTCAGGGTTTCTAATTAGAAGAGGAGGATGTTCTTTCAGTTTTGCCTGTGTGCTATTTGAAAAGTGTCTAAAGATTGGTGGATCTGGTTCTGTACTTGAACTATTTAGAAAATTAAAACCATACAAAGCCTTACTCAGTCTCATCTGTGGGGTGATTTCCGTTCCCCCTCTCTGTTGATCTAATATGCGTTTTAAGGTTTGATGTGTTCTTTCAATGATTGCTTGGCTTGTGGGAGAGTGGGGAATACCAAAAATGTGTCGAACACCCCATTCATTTAAAAATGTGGCCAATTTTTGAGATATGTATGCGGGACCATTGTCAGTTTTTACTTCTTGGGGTATACCCAATGAAGCAAAAGCTTGCAGGAAATGATGACAGGCATGGCTGCCAGTTTCACCTGTGTGAAGGGAAGCAAAAACTGCACCAGAGAACGTGTCTATGGAAACATGAATATTTTTAAATTTACCAAAAGAAGGCTATTTAGTAACACCTGTTTGCCCCAACTGTAGGCTTTGTAAGCCTCGGGGGTTGATTGCTCCTGTAGAAACAGGAGGTTGTACCAACTGACAGTCAGGGCAAGTATGAATGATAGCTTTAGCTTGACTTTTAGTGATTTGGAACATTCGCATGAGTGCTTGTGCATTTTGGTGGAAAAAGGCATGACTCAATTTTGCTTGTTCAAAAATATTTGGCAATGTGTTAGAAATGACCATTGTCAGCTTGTCCGCTCTTGCATTTCCTTCCACTAAAAATCCAGGAAGTGAAGAATGCGCCCTAATGTGAGAAACAAAATATGGATTAGTTCTATATTGCAAAGTTATAAAAAGACATGAAAGCCAACGATGTAAAGTTTCATTACTAACATCCTTTAAAATGGAACCTTCTATTCTCCTGACTACATTAGCAACATAAGCAGAATCTGTGACCAAATTAAAAGGCTGAGGAAACAGCTGAAAAGCTCAAACTACTGCAGCAAGCTCAACAATTTGAGGGGATCCCTCTACTGTTTGAATATCAGATTCCCAAACATCAGTCTTTTGATTAAACCAAGTCACAACGGACTTGTGGCTTTTACCAGAGCCATCAGTGAAGAGAGTCACAGCATGTAAAGGTTCTTCACTTAATTTAGGTTTTTCTCTGAAACTCAATTTTGCTTGCAGTAGTTTGTGAGCTGGATAGTGTATGGAACAAACACCTGGAAAACCTAAGAATGCATATTGTAAATCATCAGAATTTTGCATTGCCCAATTGAAATAATCATTTTTCAATGGCAAATAGATAACTGAACATTCTTGACCTGCCAAAGTTAACAATCTGGTTCTAGCCTTAATTATAATGTATGCAATCATTTCTAAAACTGAGCAAATGGTCTTTGAAAACCTGTAGGGAGGAAAAACCCATTCCATTATTAACAAAGGATCTTGTTCTGTGGCATCCCACTGGAAAATGAGACCACAAAGCTGCATCTTCTCTCCTAAGATTGCAAGAAAGAAAGGATTTTCAGGAACGCAGCGATGAGCTTGTCTTTTTTGAAGAGCTTCTGTGACTTTGTCAAGAGCAGCACGAGCTTCAGGGGTTAAAGTTCTTGGCGAAGTGATGTCGCAACTTCCTCTCAGCAAATGGAAGAGCGGACTCAGTTCATCATTGGTGATTCCCAACATCGGTCTGACCCAGTTGATTTCTCCTAGAAGTTGTTGTAACTCTTGTAGGTTGTTGACTCTGGTTCGGATCTGAATTTTCTGTGGTCTTCTTGTCGTCTTCCATCGTCTTCCATCATCTTCCATCCCAGGTACTTCTAAGGTGAAACTTGTTGAATTTTCGTTGCAGAGATTTCAAGTCCAGCTTTTTGAATTTCAGCAACAACACAGTCGCGACTTTCTTCCATCTCTTCCTTTCAAAGGACTCCACCCTTAAAGCCAGTTTTTCTTTCTCTGTATCTATAGATTGACAAACACCAGAACAACCATGTTTTTGCTTAACTGAAAAAGAGTTCCCCGGAACCACAATTTCCCGAGTGGAAGCAGCCACCTCAGCCTCCACCCCAGGCCCAACAGAATCCAATTCAGGTTTCAGTGTCCCTGCACAAACAATTTTAGGAAGTACAGTCACTTTTTCATTTCCATCTTTTACACACTTTGTTCCATCCCCCTTACAAGAGTCACATATTTTTACATTAACAGAACAACGCAAAGAAAAGTCCAAAAGAGTCTCATTTTTTCCCAGAGAGAGAGAAGAAAGATTTTGGTCAACAGAGTTCAAAGCAATACTTTCAGCATTTGCAACAACACTTGTAACATTCTCCGATACACACAGAGTCTCCGGTTTACTGGAATTTAATGAGACAGAACCAGAAGCTTTGTTTTCTGAGTCCAAGTTGATCTTATTATTATCAGTTTGTTTAAAACAGTGCTCCAACAGTGCTCTACAAACCGGCAGTAGTTCTCTTAAGCTTTCATCTTTTTTGAGAGAGACTAGATTATAGATTCTCCAGTTTATCTGATCCCAAAAATGAAAAGTAAAAGCAGACTGCAGATTTAAATCTTGCGTATTCGCTTTAACCCAGATAAGTAAGTTTTTAAGCTCAGTTTTTGAAATTTCAGAGAGACCTTTTTCTTGTAACATTGTCTCTAATTGATGAAAAACATCCCATTCAACTTTTGATAAATTCGTTCCCATTTTTGTGTTCTTTTAATAATTTTCTTTTTCGCTATTTTGCCTCCCCACGTCACCCAAGCGCTCTCCCGAGATAAGTTACTTACAATTTTCTTGGCTTCGGCGGGAGAGATGATACAGTGTGCTCCTTGTTAACACTTGGGTCTCCGCAGCTGGTACTTCCACGATTTTTCTTTGTTTTTCTTCTATTCTACGTCCTCACATGAGGCACCAATATGCGGGGGACGGGACAGGTATAAGTCCAATAGTGTCAGGAACCCACGCCTTAAAAAAGGAACCCACTAGGCCGCGGCAAAATATCCAAATATGGATAACATGGTAACCAGACCAGTGAAGAGATTTTTGCTTTTATTTCCAGCACATCAGTCTCAAAATACAAAATGGAGACATGACAGCTCACTGATCCACACCAAAAAATGTCTCCTTCAACAGGGCTCATACAGCAATACATAAAATCATCTCAGACTAGAATTCAGCCAATCAGACACAGAAAACACATCTTGACAAACATTCTATCCAATCTTATAAAACATAGGTAATCGTAGCTAAAACAAAGACTAGTTGATAAGAGACAAAGAACAGAGTTCTATTCATGCTAACCTTCTAAAGATATACATTAAATAACCTTGTTGCCATCCTAAAGCCAATTCTACAGAAGCCTATTGTTATTTGTCACGTCTACTGCTTGGGAAACTTTTCTGCTTGCATGGAAAACTTTTTCTGCTTGCATGGGAAACTTTTCTGCAATGCTAACAAAACTCCAGTCTAAGGCCTACATACTTCTTTGTAACCATTTCTTAAAAATCCTCTAACCTTATGGATTCCAACATTTCCCCCTATCTGTTTGACCCAGAAGCTTTCATTTTCTTCTCGCTTGCTATTTGCGTTTCATAGCTCTATTGCAAAATTTCTGCTTATTATCTGCTGAAGACCTATTTTCACTAAACTGAAGCATTGCTATATTACGGCACAGCAACTTAATGCTGTGAAGACCCAATCCCTGAAAGAGAGATATGAATCACGTTTGGCAACAGTCGCAAGGCATCGTTCAAAAAACTCTGGTCGATTCCAGGGCCTTAATTCAAAACCTTCGTTCATGTCAATACCCTCATCTACTGCTTTCGTGAGATTTCGTACACTCTCTGTGCTTCTACATCCTAATTCTCCTGCTTGAATGACAAAAACTTCTCGGACTGTTTTGTTCATCATTCGCCGAAGACAACAGAGTATACAAGGTGCCACTATCAATATCAGTATTAGAACACCTAATATGTAAAGACCTATCTTGCAAAGTTGCCTTAGCCAAGGTGCAAAACTCCAATTTTGAAACAAATCATCCAACCAGGAACCTCCATCTTCTTTAATTTGGGCTGTCAGATCCTTTAATTTTTGAATGCTTTTGTGAATGGATTCAGAATGATCAGACAAATTCATACAACACAATCCTTCAAATTCCTCACAACCATGTCCTTCTGCCAGTAAGAGAAAATCAATGGCTGCTCGGTTTTGAAGAGTAGCATGTCTAATACTATCAACATCGGTCAACATATCACTGATTGCGGAGGATGTGGCATTAGCTTGTTTGCTCAGCCAACATCCAACTCGATCTAATTGTCTCAATGCCACAGCTGAAGCCAATTGGGGTAGAAATATACCTGCTGAAACCCTTCTGGCGGCATTCCAAGGCATAACATCACTCTGACAGTTCTCATCATAATGAGGAACAGCTCTTGTTTTCCTTTGTTTCTTTTTCATCACTGCTTTGGCAGTGGGGGCAATTATGGTAAGCATACCAATGCTTCAAGGGCCACCTTCAAGGTGGGCTGGAATGCCTTGCCAACCTCTGTCTACCGCAAATGATCCAATACCCTTTTGGCAATTGCCGTGGATATTGGTCCGTCTCCAGAAACACATCCCAACTGTTGGAAACATTTGCTGCCCTGAGAAGTTTTTTCGAACAAATGTTCCAATTGAAGGAAGGACTGTTTCCATTGTCAATTCCACCTGGTTTACCATTGGATTCTTTTCTGACCAAAGGAAACTCTTTCACTGGCACACCAACCAAACAGGTTGAGAAAGGCTTTTCTGGTTCCGAATTAGACAGACATATAGTATCCGATCCGGCAGCCTTGGCTAAGGTCACCCAGACATTCGTTTTCGGTTGATCCACAGGCAAATCTGCATGACAAAAAACAATTAACATCAAGCAAAACAAGTATACCATTTGATTCTGCCCCATCTCTTTCAAGAACTAAGTTTTGGCAGAATTCTTTCTAAACAAAAACAATAACCTAAATTTTCAGCCAAAAATTAGCTTTGTTAAACAAACATTCAGCATTCAATTCGTATACTCATAAATAACATTGGCACAAAATCAGAGTTCATGGGTTCCACCGATGCACAAAGAACGTCAGGCACAAGAGGCGTCAGGCGAGACCCGGGATCCTTCCATTCGGTCCACGTCTGCGTACTCGCTTCCTCAGTTCTAGGCTCGACAACAGGTTCTGAAGTGCGATACGGTTTGACGTTTTTGGCAGGAACCCACTTAATTCTTCCAGCACCTGTGGAAATAGAAGCATACCCTTTGCCCCACGTTATTAATTGAAACGGGCCTTCCATCTGTCCAGAGTCAGGGTTTCTAATTAGAAGAGGAGGATGTTCTTTCAGTTTTGCCTGTGTGCTATTTGAAAAGTGTCTAAAGATTGGTGGATCTGGTTCTGTACTTGAACTATTTAGAAAATTAAAACCATACAAAGCCTTACTCAGTCTCATCTGTGGGGTGATTTCCGTTCCCCCTCTCTGTTGATCTAATATGCGTTTTAAGGTTTGATGTGTTCTTTCAATGATTGCTTGGCTTGTGGGAGAGTGGGGAATACCAAAAATGTGTCGAACACCCCATTCATTTAAAAATGTGGCCAATTTTTGAGATATGTATGCGGGACCATTGTCAGTTTTTACTTCTTGGGGTATACCCAATGAAGCAAAAGCTTGCAGGAAATGATGACAGGCATGGCTGCCAGTTTCACCTGTGTGAAGGGAAGCAAAAACTGCACCAGAGAACGTGTCTATGGAAACATGAATATTTTTAAATTTACCAAAAGAAGGCTATTTAGTAACACCTGTTTGCCACAACTGTAGGCTTTGTAAGCCTCGGGGGTTGATTGCTCCTGTAGAAACAGGAGGTTGTACCAACTGACAGTCAGGGCAAGTATGAATGATAGCTTTAGCTTGACTTTTAGTGATTTGGAACATTCGCATGAGTGCTTGTGCATTTTGGTGGAAAAAGGCATGACTCAATTTTGCTTGTTCAAAAATATTTGGCAATGTGTTAGAAATGACCATTGTCAGCTTGTCCGCTCTTGCATTTCCTTCCACTAAAAATCCAGGAAGTGAAGAATGCGCCCTAATGTGAGAAACAAAATATGGATTAGTTCTATATTGCAAAGTTATAAAAAGACATGAAAGCCAACGATGTAAAGTTTCATTACTAACATCCTTTAAAATGGAACCTTCTATTCTCCTGACTACATTAGCAACATAAGCAGAATCTGTGACCAAATTAAAAGGCTGAGGAAACAGCTGAAAAGCTCAAACTACTGCAGCAAGCTCAACAATTTGAGGGGATCCCTCTACTGTTTGAATATCAGATTCCCAAACATCAGTCTTTTGATTAAACCAAGTCACAACGGACTTGTGGCTTTTACCAGAGCCATCAGTGAAGAGAGTCACAGCATGTAAAGGTTCTTCACTTAATTTAGGTTTTTCTCTGAAACTCAATTTTGCTTGCAGTAGTTTGTGAGCTGGATAGTGTATGGAACAAACACCTGGAAAACCTAAGAATGCATATTGTAAATCATCAGAATTTTGCATTGCCCAATTGAAATAACCATTTTTCAATGGCAAATAGATAACTGAACATTCTTGACCTGCCAAAGTTAACAATCTGGTTCTAGCCTTAATTATAATGTATGCAATCATTTCTAAAACTGAGCAAATGGTCTTTGAAAACCTGTAGGGAGGAAAAACCCATTCCATTATTAACAAAGGATCTTGTTCTGTGGCATCCCACTGGAAAATGAGACCACAAAGCTGCATCTTCTCTCCTAAGATTGCAAGAAAGAAAGGATTTTCAGGAACGCAGCGATGAGCTTGTCTTTTTTGAAGAGCTTCTGTGACTTTGTCGAGAGCAGCACGAGCTTCAGGGGTTAAAGTTCTTGGCGAAGTGATGTCGCAACTTCCTCTCAGCAAATGGAAGAGCGGACTCAGTTCATCATTGGTGATTCCCAGCATCGGTCTGACCCAGTTGATTTCTCCTAGAAGTTGTTGTAACTCTTGTAGGTTGTTGACTCTGGTTCGGATCTGAATTTTCTGTGGTATTATTGTCGTCTTCCATCGTCTTCCATGATCTTCCATCCCAGGTACTTCTAAGGTGAAACTTGTTGAATTTTCGTTGCAGAGATTTCAAGTCCAGCTTTTTGAATTTCAGCAACAACACAGTCGCGAGTTTCTTCCATCTCTTCCTTACAAAGGACTCCACCCTTAAAGCCAATTTTTCTTTCTCTGTATCTATAGATTGACAAACACCAGAACAACCCTGTTTTTGCTTAAATGAAAAAGAGTTCCCCGGAACACAATTTCCCGAGTGGAAGCAGCCACCTCAGCCTCCACCCCAGGCCCAACAGAATCCAATTCAGGCTTCAGTGTCCCTGCACAAACAATTTTAGGAAGTACAGTCACTTTTTCATTTCCATCTTTTACACACTTTGTTCCATCCCCCTTACAAGAGTCACATATTTTTACATTAACAGAACAACGCAAAGAAAAGTCCAAAAGAGTCTCATTTTTTCCCAGAGAGAGAGAAGAAAGATTTTGTTCAACAGAGTTCAAAGCAATACTTTCAGCATTTGCAACAACACTTGTAACATTCTCCGATACTCACACAGTCTCCGGTTTACTGGAATTTAATGAGACAGAACCAGAAGCTTTGTTTTCTGAGTCCAAGTTGATCTTATTATTATCAGTTTGTTTAAAACAGTGCTCCAGCAGCGCTCTACAAACCGGCAAAAGTTCTCTTAAGCTTTCATCTTTTTTGAGACTAGTTTATAGATTCTCCAGTTTATCTGATCCCAAAAATGAAAAGTAAAAGCAGACTGCAGATTTAAATCTTGCGTATTCGCTTTAACCCAGATAAGTAAGTTTTTAAGCTCAGTTTTTGAAATTTCAGAGTGACCTTTTTCTTGTAACATTGTCCCTAATTGATGAAAAACATCCCATTCAACTTTTGATAAATTCGTTCCCAGTTTTGTGTTCTTTTAATAATTTTTTTTTCGCTATTTTGCCTCCCCACGTCACCCAAGCGCTCTCCCGAGATAAGTTACTTACAATTTTCTTGGCTTCGGCGGGAGAGATGATACAGTGTGCTCCTTGTTAACACTTGGGTCTCCGCAGCTGGTACTTCCACGATTTTTCTTTGTTTTTCTTCTATTCTACGTCCTCACACGAGGCACCAATATGCGGGGGACGGGACAGGTATAAGTCCAATAGTGTCACGAACCCACACCTTAAAAAAGGAACCCACTAGGCCGCGTCAAAATATCCAAATATGGATAACATGGTAACCAGACCAGTGAAGAGATTTTTGCTTTTATTTCCAGCACATCAGTCTCAAAATACAAAATGGAGACATGACAGCTCACTGATCCACACCAAAAAATGTCTCCTTCAACAGGGCTCATACAGCAATACATAAAATCATCTCAGACTAGAATTCAGCCAATCAGACACAGAAAACACATCTTGACAAGCATTCTATCCAATCTTATAAAACATAGGTAATCGTAGCTAAAACAAAGACTAGTTGATAAGAGACAAAGAACAGAGTTCTATTCATGCTAACCTTCTAAAGATATACATTAAATAACGTTGTTGCCATCCTAAAGCCAATTCTACAGAAGCCTATTGTTATTTGTCACGTCTACTGCTTGGGAAACTTTTCTGCTTGCATGGAAAACTTTTTCTGCTTGCATGGGAAACTTTTCTGCAATGCTAACAAAACTCCAGTCTAAGGCCTACATACTTCTTTGTAACCATTTCTTAAAAATCCTCTAACCTTATGGATTCCAACATTTCCCCCTATCTGTTTGACCCAGAAGCTTTCATTTTCTTCTCGCTTGCTATTTGCGTTTCATAGCTCTATTGCAAAATTTCTGCTTATTATCTGCTGAAGACCTATTTTCACTAAACTGAAGCATTGCTATATTACGGCACAGCAACTTAATGCTGTGAAGACCCAATCCCTGAAAGAGAGATATGAATCACGTTTGGCAACAGTCACAAGGCATCGTTCAAAAAACTCTGGTCGATTCCAAGGCCTTAATTCAAAACCTTCGTTCATGTCAATACCCTCATCTACTGCTTTCGTGAGATTTCGTACACTCTCTGTGCTTCTACTTCCTAATTCTCCTGCTTGAATGACAAAAACTTCTCGGACTGTTTTGTTCATCATTCGCCGAAGACAACAGAGTATACAAGGTGCCACTATCAATATCAGTATTAGAACACCTAATATGTAAAGACCTATCTTGCAAAGTTGCCTTAGCCAAGGTGCAAAACTCCAATTTTGAAACAAATCATCCAACCAGGAACCTCCATCTTCTTTAATTTGGGCTGTCAGATCCTTTAATTTTTGAATGCTTTTGTGAATGGATTCAGAATGATCAGACAAATTCACACAACACAATCCTTCAAATTCCTCACAACCATGTCCTTCTGCCAGTAAGAGAAAATCAATGGCTGCTCGGTTTTGAAGAGTAGCATGTCTAATACTATCAACATCGGTCAACATATCACTGATTGCGGAGGATGTGGCATTAGCTTGTTTGCTCAGCCAACATCCAACTCGATCTAATTGTCTCAATGCCACAGCTGAAGCCAATTGGGGTAGAAATATACCTGCTGAAACCCTTCTGGCGGCATTCCAAGGCATAACATCACTCTGACAGTTCTCATCATAATGAGGAACAGCTCTTGTTTTCCTTTGTTTCTTTTTCATCACTGCTTTGGCAGTGGGGGCAATTATGGTAAGCATACCAATGCTTCAAGGGCCACCTTCAAGGTGGGCTGGAATGCCTTGCCAACCTCTGTCTACCGCAAATGATCCAATACCCTTTTGGCAATTGCCGTGGATATTGGTCCGTCTCCAGAAACACATCCCAACTGTTGGAAACATTTGCTGCCCTGAGAAGTTTTTTCGAACAAATGTTCCAATTGAAGGAAGGACTGTTTCCATTGTCAATTCCACCTGGTTTACCATTGGATTCTTTTCTGACCAAAGGAAACTCTTTCACTGGCACACCAACCAAACAGGTTGAGAAAGGCTTTTCTGCTTCCGAATTAGACAGACATATAGTATCCGATCCGGCAGCCTTGGCTAAGGTCACCCAGACATTCGTTTTCAGTTGATCCACAGGCAAATCTGCACGACAAAAAACAATTAACATCAAGCAAAACTAGTATACCATTTGATTCTGCCCCATCTCTTTCAAGAACTAAGTTTTGGCAGAATTCTTTCTAAACAAAAACAATAACCTAAATTTTCAGCCAAAAATTAGCTTTGTTAAACAAACATTCAGCATTCAATTCGTATACTCATAAATAACATTGGCACAAAATCAGAGTTCATGGGTTCCACCGATGCACAAAGAACGTCAGGCACAAGAGGCGTCAGGCGAGACCCGGGATCCTTCGATTCGGTCCACGTCTGCGTACTCGCTTCCTCAGTTCTAGGCTCGATAACAGGTTCTGAAGTGCGATACGGTTTGACGTTTTTGGCAGGAACCCACTTAATTCTTCCAGCACCTGTGGAAATAGAAGCATACCCTTTGCCCCACGTTATTAATTGAAACGGGCCTTCCATCTGTCCAGAGTCAGGGTTTCTAATTAGAAGAGGAGGATGTTCTTTCAGTTTTGCCTGTGTGCTATTTGAAAAGTGTCTAAAGATTGGTGGATCTGGTTCTGTACTTGAACTATTTAGAAAATTAAAACCATACAAAGCCTTACTCAGTCTCATCTGTGGGGTGATTTCCGTTCCCCCTCTCTGTTGATCTAATATGCGTTTTAAGGTTTGATGTGTTCTTTCAATGATTGCTTGGCTTGTGGGAGAGTGGGGAATACCAAAAATGTGTCGAACACCCCATTCATTTAAAAATGTGGCCAATTTTTGAGATATGTATGCGGGACCATTGTCAGTTTTTACTTCTTGGGGTATACCCAATGAAGCAAAAGCTTGCAGGAAATGATGACAGGCATGGCTGCCAGTTTCACCTGTGTGAAGGGAAGCAAAAACTGCACCAGAGAACGTGTCTATGGAAACATGAATATTTTTAAATTTACCAAAAGAAGGCTATTTAGTAACACCTGTTTGCCACAACTGTAGGCTTTGTAAGCCTCGGGGGTTGATTGCTCCTGTAGAAACAGGAGGTTGTACCAATTGACAGTCAGGGCAAGTATGAATGATAGCTTTAGCTTGACTTTTAGTGATTTGGAACATTCGCATGAGTGCTTGTGCATTTTGGTGGAAAAAGGCATGACTCAATTTTGCTTGTTCAAAAATATTTGGCAATGTGTTAGAAATGACCATTGTCAGCTTGTCCGCTCTTGCATTTCCTTCCACTAAAAATCCAGGAAGTGAAGAATGCGCCCTAATGTGAGAAACAAAATATGGATTAGTTCTATATTGCAAAGTTATAAAAAGACATGAAAGCCAACGATGTAAAGTTTCATTACTAACATCCTTTAAAATGGAACCTTCTATTCTCCTGACTACATTAGCAACATAAGCAGAATCTGTGACCAAATTAAAAGGCTGAGGAAACAGCTGAAAAGCTCAAACTACTGCAGCAAGCTCAACAATTTGAGGGGATCCCTCTACTGTTTGAATATCAGATTCCCAAACATCAGTCTTTTGATTAAACCAAGTCACAACGGACTTGTGGCTTTTACCAGAGCCATCAGTGAAGAGAGTCACAGCATGTAAAGGTTCTTCACTTAATTTAGGTTTTTCTCTGAAACTCAATTTTGCTTGCAGTAGTTTGTGAGCTGGATAGTGTATGGAACAAACACCTGGAAAACCTAAGAATGCATATTGTAAATCATCAGAATTTTGCATTGCCCAATTGAAATAATCATTTTTCAATGGCAAATAGATAACTGAACATTCTTGACCTGCCAAAGTTAACAATCTGGTTCTAGCCTTAATTATAATGTATGCAATCATTTCTAAAACTGAGCAAATGGTCTTTGAAAACCTGTAGGGAGGAAAAACCCATTCCATTATTAACAAAGGATCTTGTTCTGTGGCATCCCACTGGAAAATGAGACCACAAAGCTGCATCTTCTCTCCTAAGATTGCAAGAAAGAAAGGATTTTCAGGAACGCAGCGATGAGCTTGTCTTTTTTGAAGAGCTTCTGTGACTTTGTCAAGAGCAGCACGAGCTTCAGGGGTTAAAGTTCTTGGCGAAGTGATGTCGCAACTTCCTCTCAGCAAATGGAAGAGCGGACTCAGTTCATCATTGGTGATTCCCAGCATCGGTCTGACCCAGTTGATTTCTCCTAGAAGTTGTTGTAACTCTTGTAGGTTGTTGACTCTGGTTCGGATCTGAATTTTCTGTGGTATTATTGTCGTCTTCCATCGTCTTCCATCATCTTCCATCCCAGGTACTTCTAAGGTGAAACTTGTTGAATTTTCGTTGCAGAGATTTCAAGTCCAGCTTTTTGAATTTCAGCAACAACACAGTCGCGAGTTTCTTCCATCTCTTCCTTACAAAGGACTCCACCCTTAAAGCCAATTTTTCTTTCTCTGTATCTATAGATTGACAAAGACCAGAACAACCATGTTTTTGCTTAACTGAAAAAGAGTTCCCCGGAACCACAATTTCCCGAGTGGAAGCAGCCACCTCAGCCTCCACCCCAGGCCCAACAGAATCCAATTCAGGTTTCAGTGTCCCTGCACAAACAATTTTAGGAAGTACAGTCACTTTTTCATTTCCTTCTTTTACACACTTTGTTCCATCCCCCTTACAAGAGTCACATATTTTTACATTAACAGAACAACACGAAGAAAAGTCCAAAAGAGTCTCATTTTTTCCCAGAGAGAGAGAAGAAAGATTTTGTTCAACAGAGTTCAAAGCAATACTTTCAGCATTTGCAACAACACTTGTAACATTCTCCGATACTCACACAGTCTCCGGTTTACTGGAATTTAATGAGACAGAACCAGAAGCTTTGTTTTCTGAGTCCAAGTTGATCTTATTATTATCAGTTTGTTTAAAACAGTGCTCCAACAGCGCTCTACAAACCGGCATAAGTTCTCTTAAGCTTTCATCTTTTTTGAGACTAGTTTATAGATTCTCCAGTTTATCTGATCCCAAAAATGAAAAGTAAAAGCAGACTGCAGATTTAAATCTTGCGTATTCACTTTAACCCAGATAAGTAAGTTTTTAAGCTCAGTTTTTGAAATTTCAGAGTGACCTTTTTCTTGTAACATTGTCCCTAATTGATGAAAAACATCCCATTCAACTTTTGATAAATTCGTTCCCAGTTTTGTGTTCTTTTAATAATTTTTTTTTCGCTATTTTGCCTCCCCACGTCACCCAAGCGCTCTCCCGAGATAAGTTACTTACAATTTTCTTGGCTTCGGCGGGAGAGATGATACAGTGTGCTCCTTGTTAACACTTGGGTCTCCGCAGCTGGTACTTCCACGATTTTTCTTTGTTTTTCTTCTATTCTACGTCCTCACACGAGGCACCAATATGCGGGGGACGGGACAGGTATAAGTCCAATAGTGTCACGAACCCACACCTTAAAAAAGGAACCCACTAGGCCGCGTCAAAATATCCAAATATGGATAACATGGTAACCAGACCAGTGAAGAGATTTTTGCTTTTATTTCCAGCACATCAGTCTCAAAATACAAAATGGAGACATGACAGCTCACTGATCCACACCAAAAAATGTCTCCTTCAACAGGGCTCATACAGCAATACATAAAATCATCTCAGACTAGAATTCAGCCAATCAGACACAGAAAACACATCTTGACAAGCATTCTATCCAATCTTATAAAACATAGGTAATCGTAGCTAAAACAAAGACTAGTTGATAAGAGACAAAGAACAGAGTTCTATTCATGCTAACCTTCTAAAGATATACATTAAATAACGTTGTTGCCATCCTAAAGCCAATTCTACAGAAGCCTATTGTTATTTGTCACGTCTACTGCTTGGGAAACTTTTCTGCTTGCATGGAAAACTTTTTCTGCTTGCATGGGAAACTTTTCTGCAATGCTAACAAAACTCCAGTCTAAGGCCTACATACTTCTTTGTAACCATTTCTTAAAAATCCTCTAACCTTATGGATTCCAACATTTCCCCCTCTCTGTTTGACCCAGAAGCTTTCATTTTCTTCTCGCTTGCTATTTGCGTTTCATAGCTCTATTGCAAAATTTCTGCTTATTATCTGCTGAAGACCTATTTTCACTAAACTGAAGCATTGCTATATTACGGCACAGCAACTTAATGCTGTGAAGACCCAATCCCTGAAAGAGAGATATGAATCACGTTTGGCAACAGTCACAAGGCATCGTTCAAAAAACTCTGGTCGATTCCAAGGCCTTAATTCAAAACCTTCGTTCATGTCAATACCCTCATCTACTGCTTTCGTGAGATTTCGTACACTCTCTGTGCTTCTACTTCCTAATTCTCCTGCTTGAATGACAAAAACTTCTCGGACTGTTTTGTTCATCATTCGCCGAAGACAACAGAGTATACAAGGTGCCACTATCAATATCAGTATTAGAACACCTAATATGTAAAGACCTATCTTGCAAAGTTGCCTTAGCCAAGGTGCAAAACTCCAATTTTGAAACAAATCATCCAACCAGGAACCTCCATCTTCTTTAATTTGGGCTGTCAGATCCTTTAATTTTTGAATGCTTTTGTGAATGGATTCAGAATGATCAGACAAATTCACACAACACAATCCTTCAAATTCCTCACAACCATGTCCTTCTGCCAGTAAGAGAAAATCAATGGCTGCTCGGTTTTGAAGAGTAGCATGTCTAATACTATCAACATCGGTCAACATATCACTGATTGCGGAGGATGTGGCATTAGCTTGTTTGCTCAGCCAACATCCAACTCGATCTAATTGTCTCAATGCCACAGCTGAAGCCAATTGGGGTAGAAATATACCTGCTGAAACCCTTCTGGCGGCATTCCAAGGCATAACATCACTCTGACAGTTCTCATCATAATGAGGAACAGCTCTTGTTTTCCTTTGTTTCTTTTTCATCACTGCTTTGGCAGTGGGGGCAATTATGGTAAGCATACCAATGCTTCAAGGGCCACCTTCAAGGTGGGCTGGAATGCCTTGCCAACCTCTGTCTACCGCAAATGATCCAATACCCTTTTGGCAATTGCCGTGGATATTGGTCCGTCTCCAGAAACACATCCCAACTGTTGGAAACATTTGCTGCCCTGAGAAGTTTTTTCGAACAAATGTTCCAATTGAAGGAAGGACTGTTTCCATTGTCAATTCCACCTGGTTTACCATTGGATTCTTTTCTGACCAAAGGAAACTCTTTCACTGGCACACCAACCAAACAGGTTGAGAAAGGCTTTTCTGCTTCCGAATTAGACAGACATATAGTATCCGATCCGGCAGCCTTGGCTAAGGTCACCCAGACATTCGTTTTCAGTTGATCCACAGGCAAATCTGCACGACAAAAAACAATTAACATCAAGCAAAACTAGTATACCATTTGATTCTGCCCCATCTCTTTCAAGAACTAAGTTTTGGCAGAATTCTTTCTAAACAAAAACAATAACCTAAATTTTCAGCCAAAAATTAGCTTTGTTAAACAAACATTCAGCATTCAATTCGTATACTCATAAATAACATTGGCACAAAATCAGAGTTCATGGGTTCCACCGATGCACAAAGAACGTCAGGCACAAGAGGCGTCAGGCGAGACCCGGGATCCTTCGATTCGGTCCACGTCTGCGTACTCGCTTCCTCAGTTCTAGGCTCGATAACAGGTTCTGAAGTGCGATACGGTTTGACGTTTTTGGCAGGAACCCACTTAATTCTTCCAGCACCTGTGGAAATAGAAGCATACCCTTTGCCCCACGTTATTAATTGAAACGGGCCTTCCATCTGTCCAGAGTCAGGGTTTCTAATTAGAAGAGGAGGATGTTCTTTCAGTTTTGCCTGTGTGCTATTTGAAAAGTGTCTAAAGATTGGTGGATCTGGTTCTGTACTTGAACTATTTAGAAAATTAAAACCATACAAAGCCTTACTCAGTCTCATCTGTGGGGTGATTTCCGTTCCCCCTCTCTGTTGATCTAATATGCGTTTTAAGGTTTGATGTGTTCTTTCAATGATTGCTTGGCTTGTGGGAGAGTGGGGAATACCAAAAATGTGTCGAACACCCCATTCATTTAAAAATGTGGCCAATTTTTGAGATATGTATGCGGGACCATTGTCAGTTTTTACTTCTTGGGGTATACCCAATGAAGCAAAAGCTTGCAGGAAATGATGACAGGCATGGCTGCCAGTTTCACCTGTGTGAAGGGAAGCAAAAACTGCACCAGAGAACGTGTCTATGGAAACATGAATATTTTTAAATTTACCAAAAGAAGGCTATTTAGTAACACCTGTTTGCCACAACTGTAGGCTTTGTAAGCCTCGGGGGTTGATTGCTCCTGTAGAAACAGGAGGTTGTACCAATTGACAGTCAGGGCAAGTATGAATGATAGCTTTAGCTTGACTTTTAGTGATTTGGAACATTCGCATGAGTGCTTGTGCATTTTGGTGGAAAAAGGCATGACTCAATTTTGCTTGTTCAAAAATATTTGGCAATGTGTTAGAAATGACCATTGTCAGCTTGTCCGCTCTTGCATTTCCTTCCACTAAAAATCCAGGAAGTGAAGAATGCGCCCTAATGTGAGAAACAAAATATGGATTAGTTCTATATTGCAAAGTTATAAAAAGACATGAAAGCCAACGATGTAAAGTTTCATTACTAACATCCTTTAAAATGGAACCTTCTATTCTCCTGACTACATTAGCAACATAAGCAGAATCTGTGACCAAATTAAAAGGCTGAGGAAACAGCTGAAAAGCTCAAACTACTGCAGCAAGCTCAACAATTTGAGGGGATCCCTCTACTGTTTGAATATCAGATTCCCAAACATCAGTGTTTTGATTAAACCAAGTCACAACGGACTTCTGGCTTTTACCAGAGCCATCAGTGAAGAGAGTCACAGCATGTAAAGGTTCTTCACTTAATTTAGGTTTTTCTCTGAAACTCAATTTTGCTTGCAGTAGTTTGTGAGCTGGATAGTGTATGGAACAAACACCTGGAAAACCTAAGAATGCATATTGTAAATCATCAGAATTTTGCATTGCCCAATTGAAATAATCATTTTTCAATGGCAAATAGATAACTGAACATTCTTGACCTGCCAAAGTTAACAATCTGGTTCTAGCCTTAATTATAATGTATGCAATCATTTCTAAAACTGAGCAAATGGTCTTTGAAAACCTGTAGGGAGGAAAAACCCATTCCATTATTAACAAAGGATCTTGTTCTGTGGCATCCCACTGGAAAATGAGACCACAAAGCTGCATCTTCTCTCCTAAGATTGCAAGAAAGAAAGGATTTTCAGGAACGCAGCGATGAGCTTGTCTTTTTTGAAGAGCTTCTGTGACTTTGTCAAGAGCAGCACGAGCTTCAGGGGTTAAAGTTCTTGGCGAAGTGATGTCGCAACTTCCTCTCAGCAAATGGAAGAGCGGACTCAGTTCATCATTGGTGATTCCCAGCATCGGTCTGACCCAGTTGATTTCTCCTAGAAGTTGTTGTAACTCTTGTAGGTTGTTGACTCTGGTTCGGATCTGAATTTTCTGTGGTATTATTGTCGTCTTCCATCGTCTTCCATGATCTTCCATCCCAGGTACTTCTAAGGTGAAACTTGTTGAATTTTCGTTGCAGAGATTTCAAGTCCAGCTTTTTGAATTTCAGCAACAACACAGTCGCGAGTTTCTTCCATCTCTTCCTTTCAAAGGACTCCACCCTTAAAGCCAATTTTTCTTTCTCTGTATCTATAGATTGACAAACACCAGAACAACCATGTTTTTGCTTAACTGAAAAAGAGTTCCCCGGAACCACAATTTCCCGAGTGGAAGCAGCCACCTCAGCCTCCACCCCAGGCCCAACAGAATCCAATTCAGGTTTCAGTGTCCCTGCACAAACAATTTTAGGAAGTACAGTCACTTTTTCATTTCCATCTTTTACACACTTTGTTCCATCCCCCTTACAAGAGTCACATATTTTTACATTAACAGAACAACGCGAAGAAAAGTCCAAAAGAGTCTCATTTTTTCCCAGAGAGAGAGAAGAAAGATTTTGTTCAACAGAGTTCAAAGCAATACTTTCAGCATTTGCAACAACACTTGTAACATTCTCCGATACTCACACAGTCTCCGGTTTACTGGAATTTAATGAGACAGAACCAGAAGCTTTGTTTTCTGAGTCCAAGTTGATCTTATTATTATCAGTTTGTTTAAAACAGTGCTCCAACAGCGCTCTACAAACCGGCATAAGTTCTCTTAAGCTTTCATCTTTTTTGAGAGAGACTAGATTATAGATTCTCCAGTTTATCTGATCCCAAAAATGAAAAGTAAAAGCAGACTGCAGATTTAAATCTTGCGTATTCACTTTAACCCAGATAAGTAAGTTTTTAAGCTCAGTTTTTGAAATTTCAGAGTGACCTTTTTCTTGTAACATTGTCCCTAATTGATGAAAAACATCCCATTCAACTTTTGATAAATTCGTTCCCATTTTTGTGTTCTTTTAATAATTTTCTTTTTCGCTATTTTGCCTCCCCACGTCACCCAAGCGCTCTCCCGAGATAAGTTACTTACAATTTTCTTGGCTTCGGCGGGAGAGATGATACAGTGTGCTCCTTGTTAACACTTGGGTCTCCGCAGCTGGTACTTCCACGATTTTTCTTTGTTTTTCTTCTATTCTACGTCCTCACACGAGGCACCAATGTGCGGGGGACGGGACAGGTATAAGTCCAATAGTGTCAGGAACCCACGCCTTAAAAAAGGAACCCACTAGGCCGCGGCAAAATATCCAAATATGGATAACATGGTAACCAGACCAGTGAAGAGATTTTTGCTTTTATTTCCAGCACATCAGTCTCAAAATACAAAATGGAGACATGACAGCTCACTGATCCACACCAAAAAATGTCTCCTTCAACAGGGCTCATACAGCAATACATAAAATCATCTCAGACTAGAATTCAGCCAATCAGACACAGAAAACACATCTTGACAAGAATTCTATCCAATCTTATAAAACATAGGTAATCGTAGCTTAAACAAAGACTAGTTGATAAGAGACAAAGAACAGAGTTCTATTCATGCTAACCTTCTAAATATATACATTAAATAACCTTGTTGCCATTTTTCACGTCTACTGCTTGGGAAACTTTTCTGCTTGCACGGAAATCTTTTCTGCTTGCATGGGACACTTTTCTGCAATGCTAACAAAACTGCAGTCTAAGGCCTACATACTTCTTTTTAACCATTTCTTAATAATCCTCTAACCTTATGGATTCCAACATCAGGCCTTTATCAGTTTCATAGCTTTGAGCCATAACAAACACAATTCAACCAACCACCATGCACCACGCTGTTGAACACACGACGGTTCTAGAACTTGTTGATTTACCTCTAATTCAGCTGCCTCACCTCCCACAGTCCTTTTCTACTTAGCCAAAGTAATGGGCCTCAGCCCAAGGCCTTCCTTTTTTAAGCTTCTAGCTATATGCAGCAGCAAACCACTACTTTCTTCTGTGCCAAGACTTTAGGTAGACGATTTGCATCTGCCCTTCCAGTGAAACCTAATGGGGAGAGAAAAGCCTCTCAGAGATGTTTAGTCATTCCATTTTCTAGACAGGCCAAATCCAAAGAAAAGCAAGCTATGGGATTGTGTACTTGCTCTTACAAAACACCTGCTGCCCTCTGACAATCAACTAGCAGAAAACCAGCCAAACTGAGACTTGAGGCAAACGACCCTTGGAAGGGAAGAATGATGTGATCAATCAAGACAACACTTTTCCAGGCTACAGAGATATTGGAACTGTCAGCAAAGGCTTGAGAGCAAAGGCTGAACAAATGGGGAAAGGGTAAAAGAATCCCAAGAAAAACATGACCAAAGGTTAAAACAATTCCAAGAAAAACATGGGCAAGTAACCTGTTGAAGCCTTCAGGAAATCAGTGGCCGCTGATTGACATAGGCCATTCAAGTTAATTGACCCCTGCACCTTCCACTCCTTTTTCATAGGGTGAATTGAGACCATGGAATCACAATTCCTTGGATTCTGTTCTTAACTTTAGGAGAGAAGTACAGCAGCTGAAGTACCTGTTACTGATGTGATACCCAGAAACACAGAGTTGACACATTTCATTCTTGGCCAATCACAACAAGCAAGACTAAGAGGATAAGGCTGGCTTATGTTCATGACATTTTTCTTGTTTGACAGCCTGCTCTGATTGCAGTGAAACTTTTTCATTAGCTTCTCTCTACAAGGAGAAAGTCCAGTTCACTGTCCTGCCCTACGGCTGCAAGTAAACCATTTGGTTTGTCGAGCCAAAAAATTGAATTGGAAGGTACGGAGCTAAGAGCCGCTCCGGGGCGTCTTTCGGCAGAAGCCGCGCTAAGGAGAGCACTGTGAGCGGCACAATCGTCTTTGCGCGAAGAAGCCGCTTCTTCGCCTCCGGGAGCCGGAGAGAGCGGCACCTTCGGAAAGGTGAAGAAGGAAGCTGTACAACACTGGGATTGTGTGCGCAGCTTGCCAACTGATAGAAAACAGTACCTTTGCACTCTCCTGACTTTTCCAATCACATGGACATTCGATTGGAAGCTGTTTTGGACAACTTTTCTTTTCTTCCTGCCAAACACTTGGCAGACCTCCGTGCAACGTCTAGAACACGATGGGAGATGTTTTCTGTGCTGGCACAATTTCTCCCTGCCAGATGTAGTGGAAAAGCTTTTTGATAAGATGTAGACGACAAGAGAGGCTAAAGAGTGGATGTAAGCAAATGACACCCATCTTCAAAAAAGGCAATTAAGAGGACTCGCGATAGTACAAACCAGCCAGCCTCTTTTTTATCCCCAGGAAGTTGATGAAGCAGCTCTTCCTGGAAATCCTTGCCAGGCACATGAAAGACGACCAAATAATGTAGTTAGCATGATTTTTCAGGGGAATTTCATGCTGAACATCACTTTAAACTCCTCTGATGAATCAACTTGACTGGTAGATGAAGGGAATATTATCTGCCTGGGCTTCAGGGCGGTTTTTGACATATCTCTACATGGCAGCACACATACATATGGAAGCAATAGTGCAAAGGGGAGGGAATCAGTGTCTTTTCAGTGATGCTGAGGGAAAAGACAAGAGGCAGTGGGCACACACTGAAATACAGGAGATTGCCTTTGAACATCAGTAAATGTTTCTTTACTGTGAGGGTGACTGAACCACGGCACAGACTGCCCAGAAAGATTGTGGAGCCTGGATCTTTGAAGACATTAAAAGTAGACCCAGATAGAATCCTGGGCAAGAGGCTCTAGGTATCCTGGTTTAGGCAGGGGGGTTGGGCCTGGTTAGCCCCACCAACCCCTTCCACTCTCTTTCATTCTGTGCTAGTGAATTCTCTTCAAGATGCATTTCAAGCACTGGCATGACAAAGTTCTGTGCAGACAGAGATCCAAATGGACATGGCATCTAAGTTCCTTAAGCAGTGTTCAAGAAGAATGTAAAACTCTGGCACAAGTGTCTCTTCCCTAACTGAATCCCTTTCATGGGAAAATTCCCAGCTCTAGAAAGATCTTCTGATACGCATGCTTAAGACTGACACTGGCTGAGCAAATTTCTCCCTATGTGTATCTAAGACCAGTTAGGATCTTCACCCAAAGTGCTGTCAACATAGTCACAGAATGCCTATTGTTAAGAAGTGACAGCTTCCATCAGAATGGCAACTATTGGTCCACAAAATGGATTAATGGATGGGAATTATCTACGTGGGTTAAAACAAAAATAAAGAGTTGGTCTTTATTTATCAATTTCATTGCAATATTGATAAGGGAAGAAAAAGATCTAAGTCCTTGACTTTCTGAACTCGAGGAAAGATTTTAAAAATTCCTTGTAAAAATGTATGATCACAATCAGACTATTGAAACCATTTTAGTTGGGAACAAAGTTCCAAAATTGTCTAGATAGTGGCAAAGAAGCCAAGAAAATAGGAAAGAAACAAAAAGAGAGCAAAAGAGTCAGCTTCAGTGTAGAAGCTCGTTCTAGAAGTAGTCTGCTGGGAAAAGGAACCCCCAGCTAAATTTCCAATGTATTCCTGCGCTTGATTCAGTAACTGGTCAATGTAAAAACCAATCCTTTTGTACAACTTCTTCCAGCAACAAAAACTCCAACAGGTTGACACTACCATCATGCCTGTTCCAGACATATTTAAAAGAGAAATGATGATTTTCTTGAAAACCTACTTGCATAAAAGTTGCAAGATGGTGGAGGGATTCCCACATCCTCCTTCCTCCATCTGGCTTGAAAGTATATTTGATAAAATATGCAACAAAGCACATGATTTATATGGGAGAGTCAAATGGATGATTTGGGAATTGATCTCTTGTTGATAGTAAACTTCATATCCACTCGGTGTGACCTTTTTAAAACAAAATGTGGAGCTGAGGCATGAATCTGCCACAACAATTGTAAAGCAAACATACACACTCCCCTTCACATGCCCCCCCTTCCACACACACCTAGGCACACACAGAGATCAGCATAGCAGATCATGAACACCTTGGAAAAGACTGAAATGCTAAATGCCTCTCCTGATGGGCAAAAGAGCTGGTGCAGTAATTCAAATGCCTGGTACAAAAATTCTGTTTAATATTTAGCTCCTATTTAAAACACAGCTTTTCATTTCATTCTATTTACAGAATATTTTAATTTCATTTGTTTCTTTAAAATTACTTAGTTCTCACCTGTTGTATGTCTAGGAATATTTTCTTCCAAAAATAGAAAAAAATAGATGATATCTTTTCAGCAGAAAACATTGGTTGATACAATTTTAAACCATCATGATATGGAAGAATTCTTCTGTCCCTCTCGAAGGTGGAAGAAGCATTTGGATCACAGATCATCTACAATGAAATACTTGACATGTTTAAGATGCTTTCAATCAATTTTGATCGTCAATTGCTTATTCGTTGTAAACAGTAATTTTTCAGTGAAGGGAAAGTGTGTGTGGTATATCTACATGATGTGTTCAAAGCCAGTTCCTACTAATGGCCAGGCTGAATTCCAGTAAATAATGTCCCGAATGATATTTTGCCGCCTTCTTTGGCACTTCATGAAATCTTACCCCGATGAAGTGCTGAAACACAGAGATTTTCTCTTAGAGAGTGTCTCATGTTGTAACCCATCCCATGGATTTTATGCTGTAATTCTTATCTCTTTTAAAATTTACTATCTTCTGTACAGTTTTCATGAAACTTTCTGTTACAGTAGTGAATAGCACAGATAAATGTCATTTTGTACAACTTTGAATTTACCCCAAGAGCTGAGAGAAAACTTGCTCCTATACTTCAATCCGAGTTTCTTCTATAGTCCAACTTTGTTTCTCTACCGTCAAGCTTCTCCTTTGTTGCTGCTCCAAGCCCCGTCCAAGGTGACCTTGAATACTTTCAGGGAGGGGACACCCACAACTTCTCTGGGCAACCTGTTCCAGTGTTCCAGCACTCCCACAGTAAAAAAGGCCTTCCTTTCATCTAATATGTGTAGGAAATCATAAATCTAGGCATAGAAGCTTGGAGTGCAAATTTGAAATTCTTTGGATTTGAAGCACATTTTATATGAATACTGACTTACAGATGACTAAAAGATGTTGATGGGCATTTGAGCTGACAAGTTTTGAAAAAGTGCACGGAAATTAAAATTGAAACCACTAAAATTAAAAACTCCTTGCCATTTTCTTTTTCCTCTCCTATTCAAAATTGCATATGTCAGATATCAGTGCTTCATGCAAACATCTCAGATGCTCTCAGAGAAAATGCTTTTCTTTCAGACTAAGTTGCGGTTGACGTAGAACACTAGCAGGAGTGAAAGTTTTTCTGGGCATCGGGGCAGCACCTACTCCTTGGATTTGTGTGCAGAATGCATTTTATCCAAACTGGAGAATAGATCCCAGCTCTGTTCTATTCATCATTCTTACTGCATCAGGCCTGAAGATTTTGTGAAAAGTAGCCTGTGGACCTTGAAGATAGCGCATGTGAAACAGATGAGAGGTGATAGAGAAGTTGAGGGAGAGAAGAAAGAGCATATGGCTGAAACCAGAAAGTATTTCTTCACGTGATCATGGAAGATTGCAGGAGCCACTTGGTGCTATCAAACCAGCCCGACTTGGCACTGGTGCCACCTTGGGTCTGGGAGCCATCTTGCATATTGTGCATTTTAAGGAGCCAGCTGGCCACTCCCAGCCATATGCCCCCAAACACAAACCACGGCCCTTTTCTCTGGCAAACAAAACTCAGCTGCCCAGCTTTTTGATGGCAGATGGCAGGAGCCACTTGGTGCTATCAAACCAGCCCAACTTGGAACTGGTGCCACCTTGGCTCTGGGAACCATCCTGCCTATTGTAGCTTTTCAGGAGCCGGCCGGTCACTCTCAGCCATATGCCCCAGACACAAACCTCGGCCCGTTTCCCTGGCAAACAAAAGTAAGCTGCCCCGCTTCTGGATGGCAGATTGCAGGAGCTACTTAGTACTATCAAACCAGCCCGACTTGGCACTGGTGCCACCTTGGATCTGGGAACCATCCTGCCTATCGTGGATTTTCAGGGGCCAGCCGGCCACTCTCAGCCATATGCCCCCAAACACAAACCACGGCCCTTTTCTCTGGCAAACAAAACTCAACTGCCCCTCTTCTTGATGGCAAATTGCAGGACGCATTTGGTACTACAAAAACAGCCCGACTTGGCAGTGGTGCCACCTTGGGTCTGGGAACCATCCTGCGTATCGTGGATTCTAAGGAGCCAGCCGGCCACTCCCATCCATATGCCCCCAAAAACAAACCACGGACCTTTTCTCTGGCAAACAAAAATCAGCTGCCCCGCTTCTGGATGGCAAATTGCAGGAGCCACTTTGCACCATCAAACCAGCCCGACTTGGCACTGGTGCCACCTTGGATCTGGGAACCATCCTGCCTATCGTGGATTTTCAGGGGCCAGCCGGCCACTCTCAGCCATAGGCCCCAAACACAAAACACGGCCCTTATCTCTAGCAAACAAAAAACAACTTCCCCGCTTCTGGATGGCAGATTGCAGGAGCCACTTTGCACCATCAAACCAGACCGACTTGGCGCTGGTGCCACCTTGGATCTGGGAACCATCCTGCGTATCGTACATATTCAGGAACCAGCCGAACACTGCTGGCCATAGGCCCCCAGACACAAAACTTGGCACGTTTCCCTGGCAAACAAAAGTAAGCTGCCCCGCTTCTGGATGGCAGATTGCGGGAGCCACTTGGTACTATCAAACCAGCCCAACTTGGCACTGGTGCCACCTTGGCTCTGGGAACCATCCTGCCTATCGTGGATTTTCAGGAAACAGCCGGCCACTCCCAGCCACAGGCCCCCAAACACAAACCACGGCCCTTTTCTCTGGCAAACAAAACTCAACTGCCCCTCTTCTTGATGGCAAATTGCAGGACGCATTTGGTACTACAAAAACAGCCCGACTTGGCAGTGGTGCCACCTTGGGTCTGGGAACCATCCTGCGTATCGTGGATTCTAAGGAGCCAGCCGGCCACTCCCATCCATATGCCCCCAAAAACAAACCACGGACCTTTTCTCTGGCAAACAAAAATCAGCTGCCCCGCTTCTGGATGGCAAATTGCAGGAGCCACTTTGCACCATCAAACCAGCCCGACTTGGCACTGGTGCCACCTTGGATCTGGGAACCATCCTGCCTATCGTGGATTTTCAGGGGCCAGCCGGCCACTCTCAGCCATAGGCCCCAAACACAAAACACGGCCCTTATCTCTAGCAAACAAAAAACAACTTCCCCGCTTCTGGATGGCAGATTGCAGGAGCCACTTTGCACCATCAAACCAGACCGACTTGGCGCTGGTGCCACCTTGGATCTGGGAACCATCCTGCGTATCGTACATATTCAGGAACCAGCCGAACACTGCTGGCCATAGGCCCCCAGACACAAAACTTGGCACGTTTCCCTGGCAAACAAAAGTAAGCTGCCCCGCTTCTGGATGGCAGATTGCGGGAGCCACTTGGTACTATCAAACCAGCCCAACTTGGCACTGGTGCCACCTTGGCTCTGGGAACCATCCTGCCTATCGTGGATTTTCAGGAAACAGCCGGCCACTCCCAGCCACAGGCCCCCAAACACAAACCACGGCCCATTTCCCTGGCAAACAAAACTCAGATGCCCCGCTTCTGGATGGCAGTTTGCAGGAGCCACTTGGGACTATCAAACCAGCCCAACTTGGCGCTGGTACCACCTTGGATCTGGGAACCATCCTGCGTATCGTGGATTTTCAGGGGCCAGCTGGCCACTCCCAGCCATATGCCCCCAAACACAACCCACGGCTCTTTTCTCTGGCAAACAAAACTCAGCTGCCCCGCTTCTGGATGGCAGATTGCAGGAGGCACTTGACACTGTCAAACCAGCCTGACTTGCCACTGGTGCCACCTTGGCTCTGGGAACCATCCTGCGTATCGTGGATTCTAAGGAGCCAGCCGGCCACTCCCAGCCACAGGCCCCCAAACACAAACCACAGCCCTTTTCTCTGGCAAACAAAACTCAGCTGCCCCGCATCTGGATGGCAGATTGCAGGGCCCACTTGGGACTATCAAACCAGCCCGACTTGGCACTGGTGCCACCTTGGGTCTGGGAACTATCCTGCGTATCGTGGATTCTAAGGAGCCAGCCGGCCACTCCCAGCCATATGCCCCCAAAAACAAACCACGGACCTCTTCTCTGGCAAAAAAAAATTAGCTGCCACGCTTCTGGATGGCAGATTGCAGGAGCCACTTGGTACTATCAAACCAGCCCGACTTGGCACTGGTGCCACCTTGGGTCTGGAAGCCATCATGCGTATGGTTGATTTTCAGGAGTCAGTCGGGCTGGTTTGATGGTGCAAAATGGCTCCTGCAATTTGCCATCCAGAAGAGGGGCAGCTGATTTTTGTTTGCCAGGGAAACGGGCCGTGGTTTGTGTCTGGGGGATTATGGCTGGGAGTTACTGGCTGGCTCCTGAAAAGCTACAATAGGCAGGATGGTGACCAGACCCATGGTGGCACCGGTGCCAAGTTGGGCTGGTTTGATAGAACCAAGTGGCTCCTGCAAACTGCCATCCAGAAGCGGAGCAGCTGAGTTTTGTTTGCCAGGGAAATGGGCCGTGGTTTGTGTTTGGGGGCCTGTGGCTGGGAGTGGCTGGCTGGCTCCTTAGAATCCACGATACGCAGGATGATTCCCAGAGCCAAGGTGGCACCAGTGGCAAGTCAGGCTGGTTTGACAGTGTCAAGTGCCTCCTGCAATCTGCCATCCAGAAGCGGGGCAGCTGAGTTTTGTTTGCCAGGGAAAAGGGCCGAGGTTTGTGTTTGGGGGCATATTGCTGGGAGTGGCCGGATGGCCCCTGAAAATCCACGATACGCAGGATGGTTCCCAGATCCAAGGTGGTACCAGTGCCAAGTTGGGCTGGTTTGATAGTCCCAAGTGTCTCCTGCAAACTGCCATCCAGAAGAGGGGCAGTTGAGTTTTTTTTGACAGAGAAAAGGGCCGTGTTTTGTGTTTGGGGCATATGGCTGAGAGTGGCCAGCTGGCTCCTTAAAATGCACAATATGCAAGATGGCTCCCAGACCCAAGGTGGCACCAGTGCCAAGTTGGGCTGGTTTGATAGCACCAAGTGGCTCCTGCAATCTTCCATGATCACGTGAAGAAATACTTTCTGGTTTCAGCCATATGCTCTTTCTTCTCTCCCTCAACTTCTCTATCACCTCTCATCTGTTTCACATGCGCTATCTTCAAGGTCCACAGGCTACTTTTCACGGAATCTTCAGGCCTGATGCAGTAAGAATGATGAATAGAACAGAGCTGGGATCTATTCTCCAGTTTGGATAAAATGCATTCTGCACACAAATCCAAGGAGTAGGTGCTGCCCCGATGCCCAGAAAAACTTTCACTCCTGCTAGTGTTCTACGTCAACCGCAACTTAGTCTGAAAGAAAAGCATTTTCTCTGAGAGCATCTGAGATGTTTGCATGAAGCACTGATATCTGACATATGCAATTTTGAATAGGAGAGGAAAAAGAAAATGGCAAGGAGTTTTTAATTTTAGTGGTTTCAATTTTAATTTCCGTGCACTTTTTCAAAACTTGTCAGCTCAAATGCCCATCAACATCTTTTAGTCATCTGTAAGTCAGTATTCATATAAAATGTGCTTCAAATCCAAAGAATTTCAAATTTGCACTCCAAGCTTCTATGCCTAGATTTATGATTTCCTACACATATTAGATGAAAGGAAGGCCTTTTTTACTGTGGGAGTGCTGGAACACTGGAACAGGTTGCCCAGAGAAGTTGTGGGTGTCCCCTCCCTGAAAGTATTCAAGGTCACCTTGGACGGGGCTTGGAGCAGCAACAAAGGAGAAGCTTGACGGTAGAGAAACAAAGTTGGACTATAGAAGAAACTCGGATTGAAGTATAGGAGCAAGTTTTCTCTCAGCTCTTGGGGTAAATTCAAAGTTGTACAAAATGACATTTATCTGTGCTATTCACTACTGTAACAGAAAGTTTCATGAAAACTGTACAGAAGATAGTAAATTTTAAAAGAGATAAGAATTACAGCATAAAATCCATGGGATGGGTTACAACATGAGACACTCTCTAAGAGAAAATCTCTGTGTTTCAGCACTTCATCGGGGTAAGATTTCATGAAGTGCCAAAGAAGGCGGCAAAATATCATTCGGGACATTATTTACTGGAATTCAGCCTGGCCATTAGTAGGAACTGGCTTTGAACACATCATGTAGATATACCACACACACTTTCCCTTCACTGAAAAATTACTGTTTACAACGAATAAGCAATTGACGATCAAAATTGATTGAAAGCATCTTAAACATGTCAAGTATTTCATTGTAGATGATCTGTGATCCAAATGCTTCTTCCACCTTCGAGAGGGACAGAAGAATTCTTCCATATCATGATGGTTTAAAATTGTATCAACCAATGTTTTCTGCTGAAAAGATATCATCTATTTTTTTCTATTTTTGGAAGAAAATATTCCTAGACATACAACAGGTGAGAACTAAGTAATTTTAAAGAAACAAATGAAATTAAAATATTCTGTAAATAGAATGAAATGAAAAGCTGTGTTTTAAATAGGAGCTAAATATTAAACAGAATTTTTGTACCAGGCATTTGAATTACTGCACCAGCTCTTTTGCCCATCAGGAGAGGCATTTAGCATTTCAGTCTTTTCCAAGGTGTTCATGATCTGCTATGCTGATCTCTGTGTGTGCCTAGGTGTGTGTGGAAGGGGGGGCATGTGAAGGGGAGTGTGTATGTTTGCTTTACAATTGTTGTGGCAGATTCATGCCTCAGCTCCACATTTTGTTTTAAAAAGGTCACACCGAGTGGATATGAAGTTTACTATCAACAAGAGATCAATTCCCAAATCATCCATTTGACTCTCCCATATAAATCATGTGCTTTGTTGCATATTTTATCAAATATACTTTCAAGCCAGATGGAGGAAGGAGGATGTGGGAATCCCTCCACCATCTTGCAACTTTTATGCAAGTAGGTTTTCAAGAAAATCATCATTTCTCTTTTAAATATGTCTGGAACAGGCATGATGGTAGTGTCAACCTGTTGGAGTTTTTGTTGCTGGAAGAAGTTGTACAAAAGGATTGGTTTTTACATTGACCAGTTACTGAATCAAGCGCAGGAATACATTGGAAATTTAGCTGGGGGTTCCTTTTCCCAGCAGACTACTTCTAGAACGAGCTTCTACACTGAAGCTGACTCTTTTGCTCTCTTTTTGTTTCTTTCCTATTTTCTTGGCTTCTTTGCCACTATCTAGACAATTTTGGAACTTTGTTCCCAACTAAAATGATTTCAATAGTCTGATTGTGATCATACATTTTTACAAGGAATTTTTAAAATCTTTCCTCGAGTTCAGAAAGTCAAGGACTTAGATCTTTTTCTTCCCTTATCAATATTGCAATGAAATTGATAAATAAAGACCAACTCTTTATTTTTGTTTTTAACCCACATAGATAATTCCCATCCATTAATCCATTTTGTGGACCAATAGTTGCCATTCTGATGGAAGCTGTCACTTCTTAACAATAGGCATTCTGTGACTATGTTGACAGCACTTTGGGTGAAGATCCTAACTGGTCTTAGATACACATAGGGAGAAATTTGCTCAGCCAGTGTCAGTCTTAAGCATGCGTATCAGAAGATCTTTCTAGAGCTGGGAATTTTCCCATGAAAGGGATTCAGTTAGGGAAGAGACACTTGTGCCAGAGTTTTACATTCTTCTTGAACACTGCTTAAGGAACTTAGATGCCATGTCCATTTGGATCTCTGTCTGCACAGAACTTTGTCATGCCAGTGCTTGAAATGCATCTTGAAGAGAATTCACTAGCACAGAATGAAAGAGAGTGGAAGGGGTTGGTGGGGCTAACCAGGCCCAACCCCCCTGCCTAAACCAGGATACCTAGAGCCTCTTGCCCAGGATTCTATCTGGGTCTACTTTTAATGTCTTCAAAGATCCAGGCTCCACAATCTTTCTGGGCAGTCTGTGCCGTGGTTCAGTCACCCTCACAGTAAAGAAACATTTACTGATGTTCAAAGGCAATCTCCTGTATTTCAGTGTGTGCCCACTGCCTCTTGTCTTTTCCCTCAGCATCACTGAAAAGACACTGATTCCCTCCCCTTTGCACTATTGCTTCCATATGTATGTGTGCTGCCATGTAGAGATATGTCAAAAACCGCCCTGAAGCCCAGGCAGATAATATTCCCTTCATCTACCAGTCAAGTTGATTCATCAGAGGAGTTTAAAGTGATGTTCAGCATGAAATTCCCCTGAAAAATCATGCTAACTACATTATTTGGTCGTCTTTCATGTGCCTGGCAAGGATTTCCAGGAAGAGCTGCTTCATCAACTTCCTGGGGATAAAAAAGAGGCTGGCTGGTTTGTACTATCGCGAGTCCTCTTAATTGCCTTTTTTGAAGATGGGTGTCATTTGCTTACATCCACTCTTTAGCCTCTCTTGTCGTCTACATCTTATCAAAAAGCTTTTCCACTACATCTGGCAGGGAGAAATTGTGCCAGCACAGAAAACATCTCCCATCGTGTTCTAGACGTTGCACGGAGGTCTGCCAAGTGTTTGGCAGGAAGAAAAGAAAAGTTGTCCAAAACAGCTTCCAATCGAATGTCCATGTGATTGGAAAAGTCAGGAGAGTGCAAAGGTACTGTTTTCTATCAGTTGGCAAGCTGCGCACACAATCCCAGTGTTGTACAGCTTCCTTCTTCACCTTTCCGAAGGTGCCGCTCTCTCCGGCTCCCGGAGGCGAAGAAGCGGCTTCTTCCCGCAAAGAGGATTGTGCCGCTCACAGTGCTCTCCTTAGCGCGGCTTCTGCCGAAAGACGCCCGGGAGCGGCTCTTAGCTCCGGAGAGCATCCTACCTTCGTCTTTAGCGCCTCTTCTCATCTACATCTCAGCAAAAAGCTTTTCCACTATGTCTGCTAGGAAAAACTGTGCCAGCACAGAAAACATCTCCCATCGTGTTCTAGACGTTGCACGGATGTCTGCCAAGTGTTTGGCAGGAAGAAAAGAAAAGTTGTCCAAAACAGCTTCTAATCGAATGTTCATGTGATTGGAAAAGTCAGGAGAGTGCAAAAGTACTGTTTTCTATCAGTTGGCAAGCTGCGCACACAATCCCAGTGTTGTACAGCTTGCTTCTTCACCTTTCCGAAGGTGCCGCTCTCTCCGGCTCCCGGAGCCGAAGAAGCGGCTTCTTCGCGCAAAGACGATTGTGCCGCTCACAGTGCTCTCCTTAGCGCGGCTTCTGCCGAAAGACGCCCCGGAGCGGCTCTTAGCTCCGTACCTTCCAATTCAATTTTTTGGCTCGACAAACCAAATGGTATACTTGCAGCAGTAGGGCAGGACAGTGAACTGGACTTTCTCCTTGTAGAGAGAAGCTAATGAAAAAGTTTCACTGCAATCAGAGCAGGCTGTAAAACAAGAAAAGTGTCCTGAAAATAAGCCAGCCTTATCCTCTTAGTCTTGCTTGTTGTGATTGGCCAAGAATGAAATGTGTCAACTCTGTGTTTCTGGGTATCACATCAGTAACAGGTACTTCAGCTGCTGTACTTCTCTCCTAAAGTTAAGAACAGAATCCAAGGAATTGTGATTCCATGGTCTCAATTCACCCTATGAAAAAGGAGTGGAAGGTGCAGGGGTCAATTAACTTGAATGGCCTATGTCAATCAGCGGCCACTGATTTCCTGAAGGCTTCAACAGGTTACTTGCCCATGTTTTTCTTGGAATTGTTTTAACCTTTGGTCATGTTTTTCTTGGGATTCTTTTACCCTTTCCCCATTTGTTCAGCCTTTGCCCTCAAGCCTTTGCTGACATTTCCAATATCTCGGTAGCCTGGAAAAGTGTTGTCTTGATTGATCACATCATTATTCCCTTCCAAGGGTCGTTTGCCTCAAGTCTCAGTTTGGCTGGTTTTCTGCTAGTTGATTGTCAGAGGGCAGCAGGTGTTTTGTAAGAGCAAGTACACAATCCCATAGCTTGCTTTTCTTTGGATTTGGCCTGTCTAGAAAATGGAATGACTAAACATCTCTGAGAGGCTTTTCTCTCCCCATTAGGTTTCACTGGAAGGGCAGATGCAAATCGTCTACCTAAAGTCTTGGCACAGAAGAAAGTAGTGGTTTGCTGCTGCATATAGCTAGAAGCTTAAAAAAGGAAGGCCTTGGGCTGAGGCCCATTACTTTGGCTAAGTAGAAAAGGACTGTGGGAGGTGAGGCAGCTGAATTAGAGGTAAATCAACAAGTTCTAGAACCGTCGTGTGTTCACAGCGTGGTGCATGGTGGTTGGTTGAATTGTGTTTGTTATGGCTTAAAGCTATGGAACTGATAAAGGCCTGATGTTGGAATCCATAATGTTAGAGGATTTTTGAGAAATGGTTAAAAAGAAGTATGTAGGCCTTAGACTGGAGTTTTGTTAGCATTGCAGAAAAGTTTCCCATGCAAGCAGAAAAGATTTCCGTGCAAGCAGAAAAGTTTCCCAAGTAGTAGACGTGAAAAATGGAAACAAGGTTATTTAATGTATATCTTTAGAAGGTTAGCATGAATAGAACTCTGTTCTTTGTCTCTTATCAACTAGTCTTTGTTTTAGCTACGATTACCTATGTTTTATAAGATTGGATAGAATGCTTGTCAAGATGTGTTTTCTGTGTCTGATTGGCTGAATTCTAGTCTGAGATGATTTTATGTATTGCTGTATGAGCCCTGTTGAAGGAGACATTTTTTGGTGTGGATCAGTGAGCTGTCATGTCTCCATTTTGTATTTTGAGACTGATGTGCTGGAAATAAAAGCAAAAATCTCTTCACTGGTCTGGTTACCATGTTATCCATATTTGGATATTTTGCCGCGACCTAGTGGGTTCCTTTTTTAAAGCGTGGGTTCCTGACACCATTGGACTTATACCTGTCCCGTCCCCCGCATATTGGTGCCTCGTGTGAGAACGTAGAATAGAAGAAAAAGAAAAAAATTGTAGAAGTACCAGCTGCAGAGACCCAAGTGTTAACAAGGAGCACACTGTATCATCTCTCCCGCCGAAGCCAAGAAAATTATAAGTAACTTATCTCGGGAGAGCGCTTGGGTGACGTGGGGAGGCAAAATAGCGAAAAAGAAAATTATTAAAAGAACACAAAAATGGGAACGAATTTATCAAAAGTTGAATGGGATGTTTTTCATCATTTAGAGACAATGTTACAAGAAAAAGGTCACTCTGAAATTTCAAAAACTGAGCTTAAAAACTTACTTATCTGGGTTAAAGCGAATACGCAAGATTTAAATCTGCAGTCTGCTTTTACTTTTCATTTTCGGGATCAGATAAACTGGAGAATCTATAATCTAGTCTCTCTCAAAAAAGATGAAAGCTCAAGAGAACTTATGCCGGTTTGTAGAGCGCTGTTGGAGTGCTGTTTTAAACAAACGGATAATAATAAGATCAACTTGGACTCAGAAAACAAAGCTTCTGGTTCTGTCTCATTAAATTCCAGTAAACCGGAGACTGTGTGAGTATCGGAGAATGTTACAAGTGTTGTTGCAAATGCTGAAAGTATTGCTTTGAACTCTGTTGAACAAAATCTTTCTTCTCTCTCTCTGGGAAAAAATGAGACTCTTTTGGACTTTTCTTCGCGTTGTTCTGTTAATGTAAAAATATGTGACTCTTGTAAGGGGGATGGAACAAAGTGTGTAAAAGAAGGAAATGAAAAAGTGACTGTACTTCCTAAAATTGTTTGTGCAGGGACACTGAAACCTGAATTGGATTCTGTTGGGCCTGGGGTGGAGGCTGAGGTGGCTGCTTCCACTCGGGAAATTGTGGTTCCGGGGAACTCTTTTTCAGTTAAGCAAAAACATGGTTGTTCTGGTTGATGCCGAATTTTGCCCCAAAAGGCGAGAATAACTGCTTAAGAGACTCAGTCTAAGTCAGATAAGCAGGAGGTATTTTATTACGACGCGTCAGAGAAATCACAAAATGGATTTCTGAATTATGTACAGCAAAAGCGGGTTTTTATACAATTCTAAACAAGGATTACATCATTTATTACACGCATATTCATAGGCAGGCGGGGTCTTCCGGGAATTCCTGGTTTTCCTTAGTTAAATTTTAAGCTCTTCCTAATTTGGACTTCTTCCTGTTATCTTTGGCATGTTTTTCCATGGCTTGGCTGAAGTTACTGTTGTACTTGGCTTGATCCTAGCGGCTTGGCAGGTCACTTTAACTTATTGGCTTCCACTTCTGTTTCTTCAAATACTCTAATTCCAAAGTTTCTTCTGTGTGTGTATTTTAGACTACCTTATCCAAATATTGAGAGTGTTTTTTACATTGCCTTATCTAAATATCTGATCAAAGGTCTTCCTGAAAGTGTGTTTTTAGGTTATTTATTAGCTGCTGCTATTCCCTTGATATATTTTTGAGTATCTTTTAATTCTTTTTTTTTCAGAAGCTATTAGCCATTATAATAAATGGCTTCATTTCCCCCCTTTTCTTATAACCTACGAATTCTTTCGTCAAATTCTAACCCTGTAGGGCGCTGATATGCTCATACCATAGCCCAGATCATTTGGGTTCTTTTCATTATGATTCTCAGTCGCCACCACGTACAAATATTTGTGAGAGTTAATAGTAACAGAACTATGATTATTATCAGCATTGGGTGCACCAAATAGTTAAAGACTTGTATAGCTGTTGGGGAGTATCCCACAAAGATATCCCACCAATGATGCTGGCCTACTTGTTCTACTTTAGTCAGGACATTCTTTATTTTTTCTGAATTATGTTCTACCTGCCATACCATTCGTTTTGTTGTTTGATTTACCTTTTGTATCAATTCCTTTACTTTAGGATGTGTGAGCATTGCTTTAAGAACTTCGATGTCCATCCCTATTTGTAATTTCGGTATCTCTTGATATAGGTCGAAATCTGCGTTAATTAGCTGTTGAGTAGTTATTGGGACAGTATAATGAAAATCACAACCTACTATCTTGGTGAAGTTGCATACACAGAAGTTAGTATTATTAGTCTTTTCTTGGCAATTATCTATGGTGACATTGTCACAAGCTGTCCTCACGCAAGCGCACCCATTCCCTATATAATAAACTTGTGATTGTGTTTTATTATGCGGAAGCATTTCAAAGGTACATACACTGTTCTCGGCATCTAAGCATAGATCTTCTGCTTCTACTACAGCGTTTTCACAAACATAGCCTAATTGTCCTCTAGGAATACATGCTTCTGTGCTAACCGATTGCCACCTATTTTTGGTATTATCATAACTAGCCCAGACATTATGGTCTATTGGCCTGACAATAACATCTTGATGTATTGTCCCTAGAGTGAGGATAGGAAAGATAGCTCTTTCCTCTGCTGCACTAATGGTAAGGACATAGGCTTCGATGTGTTCCTGTTGAGGCTCATAAGTGAAATTTACTAATTGCCACCAGGCTTGGTGGTCCTTCTCAAATTGTGTAGTATGATCATCCTTTAATATTGTTTCTCTTATTTCCTGAGGTAATATACCTGACGTTCCTTCTCTCAGTATTCCTGCCGCTACTGATTGTACCCATTGTTGTGTCTGAGGGCACTGGATAGCTAATGCAATTTCCTTGCTAAGTTCCCCTGTATAGTTAGCGAACTTCAAAAAATCCTCTTCAGTGTGGTTTGCTACCATGGTTAGCAATTTTGCTACTAGCGATTGTGTTTCTGCTAATGTAAGCATGGATGAACTGAGGGGCATTTTTAGTTTTCCTAAGTTCGACGTGACGGTACTTAATTTATTCACTAATACTTCTTGATCTATCGTGTTTAATATACCAAATCCAGTGCCAATCCACCCACTCAAATCTCTTTGTGCTCTTCTATGATGAGACCTTGTTGCTAGCCATGCATTCCATCCCTTAAGGCTTTGCTTTATAAACGGTTGGCAATCCTTCTGCAAATACGTAATATCGGTGTGGAAGTTCATCTGCACCTTTTTCAGGGAATAAGTGGGGTCTAACAATAATTTTTGTTCGTTAGATTTTCTTATCACCTGAGGCCCTATAAAGGTTAGGTTATGTACTACTTTACATACCACCGGTGGAGTGGTTTCTTGGGGCAAGTCTAGATCTGGATACAATGGAATCACGTCTTCCGGTAATGCTACCTTATATGCGACAGCACGCTTAGGGAAGCCAAAACCCATTTCCAGGGCTTTCAGCTCCCTTTCACATGTGAACGTCATCGACTGTTCCAATCTAAATGCCATCTCACACTGTGCTTTCCCTTCCTCAGGACCATTAGATGCTACAATCTTTCCCGCAGAAAAGAGAAGAGGGTGTAAGTCAAGGGTTATGTTTTCAGGATGTATTTCCCCAAGCGGATCTTCTCTAAAAACTACTGAATTTCGGGGTTGTGATCCGGGTGGATCTCCCCTGAAGTCACTCCACTGGCATGAAATTGGGCCCTTTTGCTGAATCCAGACAGTGGGTTTCCCCATTTTCACTGGACTAAAGGTGATTAAGTTGTGTTCAGAGGCTGCCATCAAGGGTTGAATTGTTAATACCAGCCGCCTTGTTTTTCCTTCTATTGGGTCAAGCTCTCGACACCCGACTTGAATTTGGTCTCCCTCGTACGCTACCATGGAGGGCTGATCCCATACTTTACTCGCATATGGCTGATTGTTACGTAAGGCATACACCTCAAAGTAGGGCCCCTTCGGTCCCGTTTCCAACTCCGGGTGGATACACTGGTGTGCATTAGACCATGGGTCTATTGAGACAGAGCCTTGGGGAAGAACTATACTTATCATTAGTCCAATGATCAGGGTTGTGAAGATCTGCGGTGAAGTCAGGATCATGATGTCTGCTCCTCTTGTTTATTCTCCGGAGCTTTCTTGACTCGTGAGTAATGGATCCACGTAGGTCGCTCCTTGATCCGAACCGCGGTGAAGGTAGTCAGCAGCACTTGGAAAGGTCCCTCCCACTTTTCTTGTAGGGGTTTTCCTAAAAGATTCTTAACATACACGCAATCACCGGGATTAAACGGATGCAACTTACAATCAGGTTGTTTAGGTTGGTGTCCTATCACCACAGTAGCATTCTTATCGAACTGTTTCCCCACCGTAATTATATAATCATAAATGTACTGATTACCGATTTGGTCTATAGCGTCCCCATTTACAACTTGCATAGCATAGGGTCTACCATACAGAATTTCAAATGGACTTAACTTTTCTTCTGATCTTGGTTTGACTCTCAGTCTGAGCAGAGCAATAGGCAAAGCCTGATACCACTGCAAATTAGTCTCCTGGCATATTTTGGCAATTTGCTGTTTGATGAGATGATTCATCTTTTCCACTTGCCCACTGGCCTGTGGACGATAAGGTGTGTGTAGTTGCCATTTGATTTGTAATGCTTTGCTTATTGCTCTCACCACTTTTGCACAGAAATGTGTACCTCTATCCGAAGAAATGCTTTTCGGTACCCCAAACCGTGGAATAATTTCATTCAACAGTACTTTAGTCACCTCTCTTTCCTTATTTGTCCTACAAGGGAATGCTTCAGGCCACCCAGAAAATGTATCAGTTAATACCAACAAATATCGAAACCCCCCTTTTCTTGGGAGTTCAGAAAAATCAATTTGCCATACTTCACCTGGAAATTTACCTCGATTTATGGCTCCTTGGTGTACCTTGGTTCCCGTATTCGGGTTATTTCTCAGACACCGCTCGCACTGGGATGTAACGTGTTTTACAGTAGTAAATAATTTTGGTCCTGCTATCCTAGCTCACAAATGTTGGTAAAGTGGATCTAGGCCCCAATGGGCCTTTTCATGCTCCGTTTTCACAATCTGCCACATTAGGTTCCCTGGTATTATCAATTGTCCTGTCTCTAATTGTCCCCATCCACTGTCTAACAGTTTACCTTTATTCCTTTGGATCCATCTGTGATCAGATTCCTGGTATTCTGGCTTGATATCAGTATCCAGCTGCTACTGCTACAGCCACTACTCGAGCTAGCCTCTTATCTTCCTTTTTCTTTTCCTCTATTTCTCTATTATTATATACTTTCCATGCCTCATTCAGCAACGTCTCCAGGTTTTTATTTGCTGGATGTTCAAGCTTTTGTAATTTCTTCCTGATGTCTGGGTTACTCTGTCCCATCATCAACCCTAGCAAGTGCTGTTTCCCTTCTTCCGTTGCTGGGTCCAGGGGTGTGTATTGTCTCATGGCTGCTCTAAGTCTATCCAAAAACTCTGACGGGGTCTCATCCTTTCCCTGCCTAATGTCATATAGCATTGACCAATTGATAGCCTTAGGGATCGCGTTACGCAAGCCCATCGCTATCAGCTTTCTATACTGCACCAGTCGTCGATAGTGCTCTTCGTTGCCCAGGTCCCATTCTGGTTTACTGCTGGGGAAATTATCTTCTAGTCTCCCTGATAATACTTGAGCATGTCGTTTTCCTGTTTCCAATACGAGTTCCCTTTCTGTATCTGTCAATTCTGACAGCATCACCTCTATATCTTCCCAATCAATATCTAAATTCTTTGCCATTAATTCAAACCTCTTCGCTACTCCCTCTGGATTCCTCCTGAAATTCCTTGCCTCATCCCTCCAATTGTTCAGATCACTCGTGGAGAACGGCACCTTTACCCTAGTCCTTTCTCCTACCATTGGCATAAGTTGTCGGAGAGGAGCTATTGTATGATTCCCTTCTTTTTGCTTTGCTTCCCTCTGTGCCACAGATCTGGTATAATACGAATGACTGGTCCCTTCCCCGGGATCTTCCTCCTTTGCCTCAATGTCTTCCCTATTCTTTCTCTTCTCCTTTCTCTTTCCCTTTCCCTGTTCTTCATCTTCACCTTCTATTCCTGTTAATTCTTTTCCTATTACTCCCCTAGCATGGTTTACACAGTCCAACCGCCTCTCACTCTGCATTTGTCGCCTTTCTTCCCGCATCTGCCGGCGCCTATCCTGTTCCGGGCTACTGTCCTCATCTTCTGTTCCCCTTCCATCTCTCTTATCCTCTATCTGAATTACTATATTCAGCTTCTGTGAGTTGTTCTCTGCCTCCCTTTCGCATATCTCATTGTCATTCTTCTCACTATACTTCAGCTTAGAGACGTCGCCTCCTAGTGAGTTACTTTTATCCCCAGTCCTCGGTGTGCTGGTTTCTATTCTACAGGTACCTGATTTTCTAAAACCCCCATTCCTGGGTGTGCTACTATCCCCATATGGACTTAGTTCGGGCAGGCTGCGTGTTTCCCCTCGACTCTCTGCTTCATGTGGACTGCCTTCTTCCCTCTCAACTTCTAGTCTGGGTGGGCTGTCAGCATCCCTGTAGCTCCCCGACCCCTGTGGACTATCTGGTCCCTGTGGACTGCTTTCCCTCTTGTCAATCCCCGATTTTAATGGACTATCCTCCTCCCAAGTGTTGTCTAATTTCTGAGGGCTGTGCCCAAACTTAGATTTCCACCATCGTTCCAGCTCCTTTAATGGGCTAGGGTCCCCTTGTTCCTCCTTTGGCCTGGGAAGAGGCCCTTCCCGTCCTGGGGCGAATGGATGGTATTCCCATAGGCTTATTTTGCTCTCCTTTCCACTATCCCTTCTTGTTAATTTAAGACATTGTTGCCCAATGCTACATGCATCACAGCAACGTTCTTTAGGCTTTGAACCTTTCTTATCTTTTTCCAGGGCTAGTACTAAGGGGTCCTGAGGTGCTACGTTTACCCCGCACTCTCTTTGCCACTCCGGTTTATTTCTTAGGGTAAAGAACATGTCAGCATACATTACTTCGTCCCATTTATTAAGTCGGCGGAGGAAAAGCATCAATTGCAAAATAGTGTTATAATTAGTTGTTCCCTCCGGCGGCCATTTCTCATTGTCATCTAACTTGTACAACGGCCACCACTGTGTACAATATTTAAGGAGTGCCTTTTTACTTATGTTTCCCCCCGGGATCCCTCCCAAGTCCTTCCAGTGCTTTAGGATACATCCTAAGGGGGTTTTCATATTTATGTCCTTACTCTGTTGGCCTCCCATTGCTATTCCCTGTGTCTAACCAGATCAGTCTCTGTTGTCTCACATGTACTGTTACTAATTTATTTTAACACTTCATACACACAATCTGCAATCGCTTCGTCCTTTTCCGACCTGGCTTCTCGCGAAGAACAGGAAATGCGGAGTGGGACTCCCTCTCGCTTCGCAGCGATGCTGCGTCTCATTCACTCTCACTCATACCCACACCTTTACGAAATAGTTCCTACCTTTTAGTCTATATCAGAACGGACTGTTTTACCAGGTTTGGTCACGAGAGGTCGCCTACTGACCGCGAGATACCGGTTTGCCACACTCATGCAATCACAACTGTAGACAGTATAACAGTTGCAGGGGGGTGACAAATTTCTTCCCAGACGTCTATCAACTTATTCTCTTCTAAAAGATTACAGAGAGAGCGACAAGATGTTTCCTGTAAGATTTTGCAACAGACACATACAAAAAGATCACCGGCTGACAGACCTCTCAGAGAGCAATCTTAGTTCTTAACCCTTAATCCACAGTATTATAACATTAAATACAATATTGAAAACAGTTTCCCACACAGTAAAAAACAGACCAAAGATACCAAGATAAACAAGCACTCCTTCAAACCAAATGCTGGGACTCTAACCCAGTAACTGGGACTCTAACCCAGTCGCAGGACTTTAACCTGCGTTTCTATTTCTGGGAGTCTAACCCAGTAGGGATTCTTTTACCGGGGCGTCCCCCAGCTTTCCCATCGGGCAGTCACATCTGACCCCCGTTCCCAACAAAGCGCTTTATCCCAAAACCAATAAACAATTAAAATACCTCTTAATTGGAGCAGGAGATGCAGGGTACTCTTTGTCCACCGAAAGCACTGGTCCGGGGGGGAGTCTCTTCTGACAAAAGTTAGTCAGGGGCGCCAGAGGGTCCCGACCCCGGACCCGGCTAGGGGAGGACCCCTCAAGGCCTGGATCTCCTGTCTGGTCCCATCTGGGGTGCCAGAAAATGATGCCGAATTTTGACCCAAAAGGCGAGAATAACTGCTTAAGAGACTCAGTCTAAGTCAGATAAGCAGGAGGTATTTTATTACGACGCGTCGGAGAAATCACAAAATGGATTTCTGAATTATGTACAGCAAAAGCGAGTTTTTATACAATTCTAAACAAGGATTACATCATTTATTACATGCATATTCATAGGCAGGCGGGGTCTTCCGGGAATTCCTGGTTTTCCTTAGTTAAATTTTAAGCTCTTCCTAATTTGGACTTCTTCCTGTTATCTTTGGCATGTTTTTCCATGGCTTGGCTGAAGTTACTGTTGTACTTGGCTTGATCCTAGCGGCTTGGCAGGTCACTTTAACTTATTGGCTTCCACAACTGTTTCTTCAAATACTCTAATTCCAAAGTTTCTTCTGTGTGTGTATTTTAAACTACCTTATCCAAATATTGAGAGTGTTTTTTACATTGCCTTATCTAAATATCTGATCAAAGGTCTTCCTGAAAGTGTGTTTTTAGGTTATTTATTAACTGCTGCAATTCCCTTGATATATTTTTGAGTATCTTTTAATTCTTTTATTTTCAGAAGCTATTAGCCATTATAATAAATGGCTTCATGGTGTTTGTCAATCTATAGATACAGAGAAAGAAAAATTGGCTTTAAGGGTGGAGTCCTTTGAAAGGAAGAGATGGAAGAAACTCGCGACTGTGTTGTTGCTGAAATTCAAAAAGCTGGACTTGAAATCTCTGCAACGAAAATTCAACAAGTTTCACCTTAGAAGTACCTGGGATGGAAGATGATGGAAGACGATGGAAGACGACAATAATACCACAGAAAATTCAGATCCGAACCAGAGTCAACAACCTACAAGAGTTACAACAACTTCTAGGAGAAATCAACTGGGTCAGACCGATGCTGGGAATCACCAATGATGAACTGAGTCCGCTCTTCCATTTGCTGAGAGGAAGTTGCGACATCACTTCGCCAAGAACTTTAACCCCTGAAGCTCGTGCTGCTCTTGACAAAGTCACAGAAGCTCTTCAAAAAAGAAAAACTCATCGCTGCGTTCCTGAAAATCCTTTCTTTCTTGCAATCTTAGGAGAGAAGATGCAGCTTTGTGGTCTCATTTTCCAGTGGGATGCCACAGAACAAGATCCTTTGTTAATAATGGAATGGGTTTTTCCTCCCTACAGGTTTTCAAAGACCATTTGCTCAGTTTTAGAAATGATTGCATACATTATAATTAAGGCTAGAACCAGATTGTTAACTTTGGCAGGTCAAGAATGTTCAGTTATCTATTTGCCATTGAAAAATGATTATTTCAATTGGGCAATGCAAAATTCTGATGATTTACAATATGCATTCTTAGGTTTTCCAGGTGTTTGTTCCATACACTATCCAGCTCACAAACTACTGCAAGCAAAATTGAGTTTCAGAGAAAAACCTAAATTAAGTGAAGAACCTTTACATGCTGTGACTCTCTTCACTGATGGCTCTGGTAAAAGCCAGAAGTCCGTTGTGACTTGGTTTAATCAAAAGACTGATGTTTGGGAATCTGATATTCAAACAGTAGAGGGATCCCCTCAAATTGTTGAGCTTGCTGCAGTAGTTTGAGCTTTTCAGCTGTTTCCTCAGCCTTTTAATTTGGTCACAGATTCTGCTTATGTTGCTAATGAAGTCAGGAGAATAGAAGGTTCCATTTTAAAGGATGTTAGTAATGAAACTGTACATCGTTGGCTTTCATGTCTTTTTATAACTTTGCAATATAGAACTAATCCATATTTTGTTTCTCACATTAGGGCGCATTCTTCACTTCCTGGATTTTTAGTGGAAGGAAATGCAAGAGCGGACAAGCTGACAATGGTCATTTCTAACACATTGCCAAATATTTTTGAACAAGCAAAATTGAGTCATGCCTTTTTCCACCAAAATGCACAAGCACTCATGCGAATGTTCCAAATCACTAAAAGTCAAGCTAAAGCTATCATTCATACTTGCCCTGACTGTCAATTGGTACAACCTCCTGTTTCTACAGGAGCAATCAACCCCCGAGGCTTACAAAGCCTACAGTTGTGGCAAACAGGTGTTACTAAATAGCCTTCTTTTGGTAAATTTAAAAATATTCATGTTTCCATAGACACGTTCTCTGGTGCAGTTTTTGCTTCCCTTCACACAGGTGAAACTGGCAGCCATGCCTGTCATCATTTCCTGCAAGCTTTTGCTTCATTGGGTATACCCCAAGAAGTAAAAACTGACAATGGTCCCGCATACATATCTCAAAAATTGGCCACATTTTTAAATGAATGGGGTGTTCGACACATTTTTGGTATTCCCCACTCTCCCACAAGCCAAGCAATCATTGAAAGAACACATCAAACCTTAAAACGCATATTAGATCAACAGAGAGGGGGAACGGAAATCACCCCACAGATGAGACTGAGTAAGGCTTTGTAGGGTTTTAATTTTCTAAATAGTTCAAGTACAGAACCAGATCCACCAATCTTTAGACACTTTTCAAATAGCACACAGGCAAAACTGAAAGAACATCCTCCTCTTCTAATTAGAAACCCTGACTCGGGACAGATGGAAGGCCCGTTTCAATTAATAACGTGGGGCAAAGGGTATGCTTCTATTTCCACAGGTGCTGGAAGAATTAAGTGGGTTCCTGCCAAAAACGTCAAACCGTATCGCACTTCAGAACCTGTTGTCGAGCCTAGAACTGAGGAAGCGAGTACGCAGACGTGGACCGAATCGAAGGATCCCGGGTCTCGCCTGACGCCTCTTGTGCCTGACGTTCTTTGTGCATCGGTAGAACCCATGAACTCTGATTTTGTGCCAATGTTATTTATGAGTATACGAATTGAATGCTGAATGTTTGTTTT